>NC_090924.1:40315700-42815700 GCF_040938575.1 Ambystoma mexicanum | reverse complement strand
GTCTTAGGAGATGTAGCAAAATCATTTGTGCCATTTTGGGGCAGATAGCGAATTCTGAAGATATCAGAAGACTAGCGAGAGTACTGGAGAGAACCATCAACCGGACCATGGACATACTCTATAATATGACATTAGAACAGAAGGCGATAAGACTAGTAGCACTTCAGAACCGGATGGCATTAGATGTCATTCTGGCTGAACGTAGTGGAGTGTGTAAATTGGTGGGGTTCGCTTGCTGTGTTTTCGTGTCAGATTCCTCCCCAACTATCTTCAAGGCAATACAGAATCTGCACATCCTTAGTTCAGAAGTGCATGTTCCCGAGGGAAACTGGGATCTTAGCGCTTGGTTCTGGGACTTCTTGAGATCTTGGGGTTGGAAGGTGCTTTTGGTTTTGCTGATCATTTTGGGAATTCTGTTATTCCTTTGCTGTTGTATCCAGTGTTTACCTAGTATGTGTTCGATGCTAGGGGGATGTTGCGGACAGGCGATAGGTACAATAGGACATAAAGTGTATGCCCCAGGTAAAACCTCCAAGGAATATGTGTTAAAAGACATTTTTGCGAAGGATCTAATGGCAATAGATATTTCTGACAGCGATTCAGGGTGCATGGACGATGATACATGGAGTTGTTTGCAAATAGACCAGAAGTAGTTTAGCACTTGGCATAGGCCAAAAGGAGGGTTTGTCAAATGGGAAATTATATCGTGCCTCCTATTGAAATGAGTATATGTATATAGGGCTATGCCAAGCTGCTGTCAAGCTACTTGGGAAGAAATTTGTGTTGCAAGGTCCCGACCTTAGAATCAATGTAAGCTGCCATTTTAGGTTAATCCGCCATTTTAGGTTCTCTCTGCAAAGTCACCCTGTGAGCTAAAATGGTGGACAGTATCACTCCGAAAATGTATCATGGCCGTCTTGACCTCTATGTATAAACTAATGTGTAACTAGCCTGCAGGCCATTTGTTAGGATCATGAACTGAGACCTTGTCCTTCGTTGACCTGTGTGTAAAGGATTACTTGTGACAATGAAACTAATCCACGAGCGTATGTTAAGAACAATATATCCAAATACTGAACCAAGAACACTTGTTTAACTACATTGTATTAATGTTTGAGAAGACTCTATGAGGAATCCTAAAATACACTGTTGCTGTGTAGGCTTGTTGACAAATGTATTAAAAGCAAACCTTAAGCGTATAGATGTGTGAACCCAGCATGAACCCATCATGTTTTCAAAAGTATAAAAGGTGTGACTATTCTAATATACAGTCCCACTCACTGAGCACACCAAACCACGCTGGAGTTCGTTGTGTTGTACTGAGGGCCGATAGCTATCTGTTACTTTTGTCCTTTGAAACTGTTCAGTATAAAATAAAAGATCTCTGTATGTTCCTTTGTAATGCGTGTTCGGTGTATTTCCTTTTGGGGTACTCAGCCTCGATATTTTCTCTTTGTTTTCACAACATGGAAATCGGGCCGCATCTCCTGCAAACCTGCATCACTGAACACTGCAGCCTTGTCCTGCGAGGGCTTTAGACAAGCGCTCGCCCAGATATGCCCATTGAACAGCCCTCAGCTATGGAGTCTGTCTGCCAGCTCACTAAAAATCACTGTCCCTTACAGTACAGTGTCCTATACCTTCCTGCTGGTTCGTCTCAGCCCAGCATTCAGAGATGTCTCTGGATGTCTCTCTCTGTATGTTTCTGAATGTGTGACCCAGCTACATCCACCCAAGTCCTCATAGTACCTCTCGCTGCCAAAGAAAATACTTCCCAACTAGAACCACCCACATCACTCGATCTGCTCCGTGTTTTCCCCATTAACTGTCCTGCTGAACAAAATCTCTTACTTTTGCTTCCACAATATTTTTTTTCAGCAGAGCAGAAATCCATATTGTCATCACCCAGAATGAATCTAGCTTGCACGTTTATTTTCTAATGAAGCAGAGTCTCATGCATTTCGAATTTGGATTTAGGTTTTTCCATGTAGACTACTTTGCATCCAATGTTAAGGACACGGGACATGTTACTATAGTTGGATAAAGTTAGTATGTTAATGTATATTAGTTATTAAGTTTGGTGCAAATTCAGTCAAATGGAATATTATCCTGAAATGAAACAAATTTAAAACATGCTCTACATTGCTGAACACTGTACATGTCCCATTTGGCGCGCTGGTTGCATTAGCAACCTATGCCTTGCATATGTTTGTATTTTTATACTTCTGTATAAAGCCCAAACTAAAACCACATGTGCATGCTAAGCTATTAAACCCCTTCAAATGAAAGCACCCCAGCCATTCAGAGCCCCCACTGACTCCTACAAGCCCTGATTTGGATTGCCCTGATATTGAGGAGTTGCAGTTACCTTTTTCAGAATGGGTTTACACTATTGGATCTACACTTGTACACCAGAGTACAGAGGAATGGGGCTGAAAGCACGTTCAAATTGACAAGTTTCCTCATCAAAGAATGGTGGAAACTTTGGGGAGTTTATGTGAAAATCATAAATGTGGGTGTTCTAAATACTCAATTTGAGCCACTCACACACACCATGGAAGTCGGGGATGAGGAAGATAAGGTATGGGATAATCCTGATCTCGTTGCTGCACCCAATAAAAGAACGCTCTTACAATGGCAAGAACATGGCTCTCCCTGGATTTGAGAGCCTGTAATGGAAGGATAAAAGGAGATTGCCCCGCTGCGGACACCTTTGCAACTGGGAAAAAGTCAAGCAGTATTGATGACATACTTCTCTATCTGACAATGGGGCCTACTATTCAGGAATTGTTGATGCTCCACAAGGATGATAGTCATCATTGTCCACTATATTTAAAACTTTCGTTTTCCCAAACATGACCGTCAATAACCCAACCCACTAAGACTAGGAGTGGTATCCAGTCTTTATAACAACATTTTTATGTAGACATGCACATATAAAAAAATGCTAAACCATAATGAAAATGTATGTGGGTGAGGGGTAAAGGGTTAAATATTGTAGGGAAACGGTTGGGTGGGTTTTTAGTGGTGGGAAACAGTTGTTTGGATGGTCCCATCCCAAAAAATTGTTATGTTTTGTTGTTTTAAGTATAAATGTATGTGTTATATAATATGTTGTAATAAAGAAATGTAACCACTAGGAGTAACTCCCTGATAACCATAAGCACTTACTCAAAGTTGTCAACATTCAGAAGAAGAATGTAGTGAACCAAATCTAGAGAGTTCCTCTTCCATTTCTGGAGAATGTGCTCACAGTGAATATATTCATAATTTGGAGCTCCTTACAAACTTTGTAGAAATGGCCAAACAGTTATCCCTTTAGTTACATTGTCTGCGGTTGTGTTAAAAGTGCCATGAAATACAAATAAATACATGGGTTGACAAAGAATGTAAAGCAGCCAAAAAATATCTTTTAGATCAGATTTTAAATGTAGAGGACAATTAGACTTCAAAAATAGCCAATGCGAGACAGGCTCATAAAACATTGATTAACCAAATAAAGAAGAAACATGCCCAGGATAACTGGGAGGAGCTTCTGTGCGCAATCAACGAGGAAAATGTTACATTCTGGTAACTGGTCTCATTGGGTACCAATAAGGAAACCCATAACATGCAGGGTAGTATCCCTGATTCTAAGTGGCTGGAGTACTTTGGGGCACTTTATCGGGAAAGCAGAAAACCATATTTACAAGATTGTTCTGCTTACGGCCCTATACGAGTGTGTAGAGACTCCTAGCTTCTCTATTGACAATATTATAAAGGACATTTTAGCACACAAAAAATAACAAGGCTCCAGGCAGAGATAAGTTTCCTGCAGAACTTTTCAAAACAAAAAATTCTATCTGGGCGCCCTATCTTCAACACTTGTTTAATGCAGTCACTGCAGGATCACTAATACCCAAATCGTGGACAAAGATGGAAACGGAGGATGGGGCATGATAAGCCCAGTAATTACCGCCTGATCTCCCTTTTAGATTATGCAAGTCCAACTTGAGGAGTGGGTGAGGACTCATGAGATTATCAGCCACCTGTAGACAGGGTTTAGACAAAAGATAGGCACTTTTTTTTAATCAATGTTTTAAGTTGTACGCATGTATCCAGATATATGTGGCTCTAATGAAAAATAGGCTATATGTCATGTTTGTTGATTTAAAAACCACTTTTGATGCTGTTCCTACACTACAGCTATGTGAAATTCTGAAAATTATTGGACTGCCATTGGACTCTTGACAATTAGTTATTTATATATGAACAATGAGGCTGTGATTAAATGGGGCTTTGCAGTTGAAATTAACTCCTCTTTTGATTTGCTAAAAAGCATCCATCAGGAGTGTGCCCTCGCCCCATTGCTTTTATGCATTCATATTAATGGGGTGTTTGACAACGTGTTGGGGAGATTGTCTGATGCCCCAACACTTGGAATTGACAAATTCCCCCTGCTTGTGTGTGCAGATAATGCCATTTTAATATCATTAAATCCCTCTGGATGTTAGTAAAACCAAGTCAATATTTATTTCTCTTCCAGGTTATAAACACATGCAAATTGAATAAAGAATTGGAGTGAATCTTGATGCAGCAAGTGCAAATGATCAGAGCTACGCCCAAAGATAGTTGGAGTGCCCACTTAGAAAAAGCCAAATTAGTGTTAAATCTGTATATTGCTCCCACCAATTCTTTGTCAAGAGAGTATGGGCAAGGAGAGATTAGACCTGCTCTCAACGTGTACGAATTACATGCCAGGCCCGCAGCAGTGTATGGCTAGGCACTGTGGGGAAATCACCAGTGTACTTCTTTTTCCCTATCTGAAAACACATTTTTAAACAAATTTTAAGATTACCAAAGAGTACACCAATACAGATGCTGATATTTAATGAAACATCCAAGACATTGATTATCTTATAGCACTTAAGCCATTATTGTACTGGGTCATCTTTGGGGTATCCCGTCTCTTGTATAGTATAAACTAGCTCTGTAAGATATCCTGGAGAAGGGCTGTGGTTCTAAAATCCCATGGTACAATCCATTAATTCGTATAATCTTATATTGAACATCCAGACATTTTGTCAAATCTGTCAAATCTGTCCCTAATTGGGAAACAGGTAAAAGGATTATTAAACTCTGCTTTCACGTTTATATCTTATTGGGATTTGAAAAGTACTCCCTAAAGAATTACCTATCACTGCCCTATATACACTCTCTCTTTAGATTACATTCAGGTTTGATCTACTTCCCCTAGCAAGCCTCCTCAATGTGTGTGCCTTTCAGTTACTTTCTTCTATGTCCTCTTTATATTAGACTAAGGAGATTCTACTTAAGACCTATATGTATTATGAATAACAGCCACTGCATGACAGGCCCAATTTGATTATGTAAAGAGACAGTTGATCAAGCATTAGTATGTATAGTAGCTGAGTACATTCATAGAGTGTGTTTAATGAGAAATCATTATTTAGATGCATGTCTGTGAATACAATGTTAACTATGCCTTGACTGTGCCCTGTGAGTGTTTTTATGCATATCCCCTATTCATGAATTACAAATGTTCTCCTTTTAGGACTATGTCTCATTATGAGTTTGGTCAGGAATTGGCGGTAATTCTGCTATCGTGGACTTACCATTACTGATGTGTCGTGCAGCGGAATTCCCGCCGTGTTCCAACATGGCTGGTGCATGCACACAACAATGGCACCAAAAAAACAATGTTGAGGTGGAATTACCTCCATAAATGTGATAAATTACTGTTACCGGTGTGAAAATTCCTCCTGCAGAAAATGATGGGGTTACATCAGGGACAAGGTGATGGCTGTGGGCCATGTGCAACATGAAACTGATGAAATGAAGAAACGCTGGAATAACCTGAAGGCCAGGGTAAGGAGTTTCATCTCCATCCCCCGAAGAGAGACTGCAGCCACTGGTGGCAGGAGTGTGCAACCCCTTCAACTCACACTCTGGGAGGAGATGGTCAGTGAAATACTGCACATAGCTGGCATTGATGGTGTGAGCACAGCAGAGATCAGAGCCAGCAGCCAAGCTGAATAAGGTGAGTACTTGAGTGAATGAGTGCCCAATAGATGTACAACCATGAAGGCATACACAAATGCAGTGACTGCCATGTATGCATGCAACAACAACCGCAACATTGCATGAAGCATCCATGTGAGACAGCAGTCCAGAACTATATGAGTAACTGAAGCCATGACACCGCAAACATGGCAACAAGGCAGGATGGGGAGGAGATGAGGCAGCCAAGCACCATCATGGCACATCCACGATGCACTACACTACAAACGTTGGCTGCACACTGGTCACCCATGAACAGTCAACACAGCAATGACTGAGTCCATGTACAACAATGAACACCAGCAGACAAGTGTATCAGCCTTACAAGCCCAGCAACTGCAACGTACCACACATCAACATAAGGATGATCTATCAAGTCATTATAACCCTTACAGAACACGATAGTGACCAATCAGCTGACTGCACCACATGCACACAATGCATCAACAGTTTCAACATTAATGTGTACAGGTTGTCCAGTGGGACAATCAGGCCCAGGTATGGATGATGGGAACAAGCAAGTCACCTCACACCAACCACATGGACGACCTGACTCAACACTTGCTACTCCTACACTGACAGTCACATGAGTCTTCACCCCCTGCAGGCGCAATACACTGTGAGGGCAAAGTACAAGTGACAGTGAATGTTGACTTGTCATGTAAAACAAAACAATGTATTAATGCACATATCAATGTTCCTATACAGGCACTCAAGACACACAGGAGCCATCCAAGGAGGCCAGACCATCCTATACACCAGCACAGACAGGTGTCCCCAAGTCAAGTGGACAGGATAGGCCACAGAGCGACATCATGTCGCTCAAAAAGAGTCTCCATGAAATTGGACCACCTACTGCCACATCCACTATGGCAAAGTACACAGGCACAAGGCCTCAACAGGCCACACATGTGCATGCAGCTACACCAGCAACAGGTGCAACTACCACAGCTGGGGAGTCAGTGGACCCACACATGGGCTTGAGTGTGAACGACAGTCTGCAAGACCAACAGCCCATGGCTGTCACAGCAGATGTGCACGCAGAGTCAACTAACAAACCATCAAGCCCTGCAAATTCACTGCTCCGGCATTTCTCCCATGAGTCCTCACCCCTGAGCAGCTTCTTACCACTACACTCACCTCCTTCCCCACAGGCATCCCACCATCCACTGGAGTTTGAACAGGACATGTCCACTGATGATCATGCTGAGGCAACCCAAACTCTATCACAGGATGTTTGTCCATGGCCATGCACAATCCCCACAGCCAGTTCGGCCCCCACAATGCAGGCCATCTGGGACAGACACAACCGCATCAAGCAGGGACAGGGCTGGATGCACGCAATTACACAACAACAATTAAAGGATTCCCTGGCTATGCCAGATGTCATTCAGGGGTCAGTAAGATGGATGTCCTGGGCCAGATACGTCCTTGTGAGCCAGAGGATATTCACATGAATTTAAGATAAAACATGCTCCTGAACTAGGCCATGATAGTGGTGATAGTGTCTTACAATTTTTTGATAAATGCATTACATAGACTACCACTAGAGAAGAATTCATATAATCTCCCACATTTCAAAATGTTGCATTGTAATGAAATAAGTGTGGCAAAAACTGCTGATGAGGATATAGATACAAAAGCAAATATTGCAGTAAGGGCCTGATTCACAGAGCATTTCCTTATGGGATTGCACCATAATGCTTATATGAATCAGGCCCAAATATAATTTTGAATTCACTTTACCCATTTGCACTAAAGTCCATTATTTTATGTTAGCTAATACATCTCTGGGGTGACATTTTAACAGAGAAAATAACATTGTCATAAAAATGCTCTCATGTACAGAATATGGATTGTGCAAAGCATTAGACATTTTAACAGACAAAGCCTTGTACAGAGAACATCTGAGAAAGGTTACCTATCTGGCTAAACTTTGGTCCAGCTTCATCTAAAATAAAGTACCTACATCATACAAAGAAATTGAATATCTAGCTGAAGAAAATCCCAACAGCCAAGGCATCTTAAAAACTAACATCATTGACAAATACTATTCAAAGAAAAGTTCTTTTGTGCAAAGTATATGTTGGTGTAGGGGGCGTGGCTATGAGGGCCATGTAGGAGGACGTGATCTGGAGGAGCTCCCGTGATCCTGAAATGATCCAGGCGACAAAGTGCGCAACGATGGGCCGACGACCGCTGAAAATACACATGTCGGTGTGTGAATGATTGGGCCACGCTTGGTGAACTTCTGGAAGGTGTAGGAAGAACGGCGACAGAGATCTGTGCGAAAAGGATAAGGAACGCCAGAGACAAAAGACGACACAAAATGGCCGACCAATGTCCGGAACAAAGGAAGGAGCAGGCCGCACGGTGACCGAGCGAAAGAGGCGTACTGGGTGCCCACTTGTCATTTGTGCAAAATACAGTTCCTCTGGGTCATGTCGAATAGAACGGTGAGGCAGAAGGCGAAAAAGCCCACCTTAGACGACTTCGCTAAAACGTCCCCTGGTAAAGACAATACCAAGAGCAGGGATAAGCTGCCTGCAAGCGGCATGACGACAACGGGTGCTAACCAATAAGTCCTAGCTGCGATTGTGGACCTAAAGGCGTCCTGGGAATCTAAACTCGAAATAGCCGTCACTGAACTGAAAAAAGCACTGGACCTCAAGGTCGGAGAGGTGCAGGAGGATGTTAATCTACTCCGACAGGACCTCAGGGCCTTGGCGGAGCGCACAGAGTCCCTTGAGAAGGAAGTTAGCCCGAATACCGTGGATTGTGCCTCCCATAAGACCGAATTGCATGCCCTGATACAAAGAGTGGGCAACTTGGAGAGCAGAGCGGAGGAGGCGGAAGGACGCGCCCGACGAAACAACATCTGCATCGTGGGCCTGCCGGAGGGATTGGAGGGCCACAATCCCACGGAATTTATTGAGTCCATGCTACTGCAAGAGATACCCAGAGGTGCCCTATCTCAAGGATTTGCGGTGGAAATGGCACATAGAGCTCTAACAAGGAGGCTGTTGCCGGGAAACCCGCCTAGGCCGGTGATAGCCAAAATTCTTAATTACCGAGATCGGGAGAGGATATTGGAACACTTTTGCAAGGGAGGAACGATTACACGAGGAGCGGCAAACATCACGGCCTACCCGGACTATACCCTGTCTGTGCAGCGTAGCCGCATGACCTTTGGGACGGTAAAGCAGAGATTGAGAGAGGGGGGCCACAAATATATGTTACTGTATCCGGCAAAATTGAAAGACATACATAAACACAAAACTTTGTTTTTTGAGACCCCGGAGGATGCCATGGGATGGCTCGATGCGCAGGGATGTCCCCAGGAGCCAGAAGTTCGTACGGAGAAAGAGCACGGAAGAGATAAGTAATGCACGAGGAAGGTGCCACAAGATGGCGTGGCACGTGGGACTTGAATATAATCATTTGCGCAGCCTTCAGTAGAGAAGGTCAGACTATTGCACTAGATGCTATGAGCACTGTAGTTATTATGGAAATAATGGGAGCCTTACAGAGCGGATCTCTTTACCCCACAACAATTTTAGTTAAGTGGCCATTAGGGCGACTTCACCCTACTGAGCTCTGTGTGTTGTTTGGTGCTTGCAGGGCTAGATGTGGGGGTGCCTGAGTTCCGAGAACGGAGCTGGGCAGCAGTTGGGGTGTGTGGTGTTGGGGAAGGGACGGGTGGAGGGAGGGGAGGGAAGTTGGGAATTTGCTGTGTACATAGTTATAGATAGTTTGAGCTGGTACAAGAAGCTACAAGTAAAGATGGAGAGGTGTATCTGTATCACGTGGGCAAGGGGGATTCGCTACACGGAAGGCAAGAAGACACTCATGTGCCATGGGGGACCTTAAGATCGTAACATGGAATGTCAGGGGACTTAACAGTTACTTAAAGAGAAACAAAGTCATGATGTACTTGAAAAGACAGAAGATTGATATTGCGTTGTTGCAGGAAACACATTTGACCCGGCAAAAATTGGAACTGGTGCGGAAGAAGTGGAGAGGTACTGTAGTAGGCTCTCTGTATTCTGCCTACGCTAGGGGAGTGCTGGTCTGGGTGGCACTGCACGTTCCGCTCCAACTTACACAAGAAGTGGTGGACACGGAGGGGAGGTTGGTCATATTGAATGCTTTGGTAGAGAATAGAGAGGTGTGCATTATAAATACGTATGCCCCCAACCAAAACACTGCGGCATATTTTAGAACCCTGTGTATTCATCTGGGCGCGAGTATGGGAGGAGCGGTTATCTGGGGAGGGGATTTCAACTGCGTGCTCAACCCAAAGGCAGACAGATCTGATGGGAAGATTGATAGGCCCACCCCGGCGGCCAGGGTATTGCAGGCATTACTAGACGACTTTGGGCTGGCAGATGTTTGGAGGCTGAAACACCCTAATGAAACACAGTACTCGCATTACTCAGCTCCGCAGCAACTGCACACGAGACTTGATTACTTTTTTGCCATGCCAGATGTGGTGATAGAGACCACCCAAATAGACTATAGAGCGAGGGTCCTGTCAGACCACTCGCCTCTGGTGTTGAGTTGGCAGTACTGCCGCCCCAGGGCGCGGATACCGACATGGCGCCTCTGGCCGGAGGCGCTCCAGGACCCGGTCTTCAGGGAAGATATCAGGGATGCGATCATACAGTACTTTGAGGTAAACACAGGCAGCGTAGACTCAGCGTGCATGCTCTGGGAAGCCTTTAAGGTAGTATTGTGGGGTGATGCTATTGCTAAATCAAAAGGCCTACAGGGTGGGGTTCTAACGGAACTAGAGGAAGCGGAAGAGAAACTGGAGCGGGAAAGCAACAGGGCGGGAGGGGATGCGGAACTTGTACTCGAGTTACAGCAGAGGTGTGCAGAGCTTTGGGAAAGGCTCTGCAACCTTAACTATAAGAAGTATGTCGAGAGGCAACATGCAGGAGGGGATAAAACTGGCCGCTTGTTGGCATGGTTATATAAGAGCGAAACCCCCAGGCCCCCGATTAGGACAATAACTAGAGAAGACGGGGAGGTGGTTGACACCCAAGAGGGAGACAACGAGGCATTCTTGGACTATTATAGGACATTATATGAGGACAGAGGAGGGGACAATCGAGAGGAGATTAGAGAAACTCTAAAAGACATGGAATTACCTAAGATCAGTGCTGAAGAAAGGGTGGAGCTGGACGCACCGATTACCTTAGAGGAATTCGAGGAGGTGGTGAAGCAGCTGCCCACCTGTAAGACCCCGGGCGTGGACGGATTCCCTGGCGAGTTTTATAAAACATATAGAGATGAAGTACTCCCCCCTATGCTAGAGATGCTCAATGAGTCTTTTGAGATGGGCCGGCTGCCTGAATCGCTTAGAGAAGCGCTAATTGTGCCGCTCCCTAAACCCAACAAGCCAGGGCATAGCTACGGCTCCTATAGGCCGTTGTCAATGTTGAACCAGGATAGCAAGATATTGACGGCGGTCCTGGCCAATAGGCTGCGTAGAGTTATTAGCAAACTGATACACCCGGACCAGACAGGTTATGTCCCCAACAGAAATATAACCCACAACCATAGGCGACTCCACCGGGTGATTGAAGAGGGAAACAGGAGCGAGGGGGAAATGGCGGTGGTGTCCCTAGATGCAGTCAAAGCTTTTGATTCAGTGAGGTGGCCATGGTTGCTGGAGGCCCTGGAAGAATACGGGATGGGGCCGGGTTATGTTAGGTGGGCAAAATTACTATACAGTGAACCACTGGCCAGGGTGCGCACACGATCGGTGATATCTGAGAGATGGCAACTCAGTAGAGGCACCAGACAAGGGTGCCCCTGGTCCCCGATGTTATACATTCTAGCCCTGGAGCCCCTGGCAGTGTACCTCAGACAACAATATGACATGGTTGGTATTGAGGTAGGGGGAGAGAAACACCTAATATCCTTGTATGCTGACGATTTACTACCATACTTGAAATATCCGGAGGAAAATCTTCAGTATATTCTAGAGGTTATGGAAAGGTATGCAGAACTGTCCGGCATAGTGGTGAACCCCAAAAATTGAGCATGTTCCCATTGGGGAGCTACATAGGAGCCCCTCTGGAGCGGTTGCCAGTGCTGTCCGTACCTTGGGCGGCTGATTCCTTCCGCTACCTCAGAATAGATGTGTATCATACGGTGGAGGAGGAACACTTGCATAATACCGAGGTGGCTGTGAAAAAAATCTGAACAAGTATGAAGTTTTGGGAGATGTTGCCGCTGGCGATGATGGGACGGGGGCAATGCTCAAAATGGTGGTCCTGCCCAGGCTGTTACATTTCTTCTGTAATATACCATACTTGATACCCAAAAAGTTTTTTGTCAAACTAAATAGCATGTGCAGGGACTTCCTATGGCATTGCACTCGCAATAGAGTGGCGCTATGGAAGCTGCAAAACTTCCATGATAGAGGGGGCATTAAGCTGCCAAATTTTTAGGCCTATTATGTAGCTAGTCAGTTGCAATATGTAACCAAATGGCTTTCTGATGAGGTAACGCCTGAATTTAGGCTGTTTGGGCAGGTCTGCACCCGGTTTTACCTAAAGGAGATTATCTGGGTGCCTAGACTTGAAATGAAAGAACGCCCGGGTATGATGTTGCTTGGTTGGAAGATGTGGCGCAGGGTATGCCGACTGATGGAGTACCCGTACCCGTGTTCCCCACAGGTACCGCTAGTCGCATTAGCTGGGGGAGACAACCAACTCAGAATGATAATTAGGACCTATTGGGAATCGGTCGGGCTGGTCACATTGGGAGATGTATGGCAAGAGGGGATCATTAAAGATTTTGAAGAACTGGGAGAAGAGGCAGGTTTGCACAGAGGCCAATATGTCACGTATCTTAGGCTAGTTCAGATTATTCGTAAAACCTGTCCAGAGACTTTACTGGCGGAGGAGCCAGACATCCTAATGGGAACAATATATGACATATCAGAAGGAGGGCACGAGATCTCTAGACTGTACGAGATGGTGATGACCCGGATGGGGTAGGATTTGACTCATTTGAGGCTGGACTGGGAAGCGGTGGTGGGGGCACAGATGACCGATGGGATGTGGGAACGTGCTATGGGATACCACAAGAAAGTGTCCAGAAACGCCAGATTGCAGCAGATACAGTTATACATAACGCATAGAGCCTATATGACCCCGAAGAGAATATATAAGTTTGTAAATGCAGGAAGACAAGCATGCCCAAAATGCGATGTAGAAGATGCTGATATGACACACATATTCTGGTCTTGCCCAGTGATTGAAGCTTTTTGGGGGGAAGTGGCACAGAAACTAGCGGATAAAGGGGTCATGCTCAACATAGATACAGCCTGGGCCTGCCTGTTGGGAGGGTTTCCCAGACCACGGAATACTAAACATGTTGGGAAACTGAGGGACCTGGCATATGTGCTTGCTAAAAGAAGGATTGCCATGGGCTGGAAGCAGTGCCACAAGCCACGGGTTGAGGTATGGTGGTGGGATTTGCAAAAATGGGTGGAGGCTGAAACGGTAGTGTGGCAGGAGGCATGTAGCAAGTGCGGGGAAGAAGAAGTGGGTAACCTGATGGCTTGGAGAGTGTTAATAACAGGACTGTTTGGCACAATAATGGATTCTGCAGCTTCGGAAGGAAGCGATACCCGGCCACACGCAGCAGATACAGAATGAGAAACGCAAACAAGCTCTTGAGGGGGGAGGGATTTGGGGAGCAGTAATGTGCGTTAATTGATGTTCACGAGTCTGCTGTAAATAATGCTGCAAGTTTGGTTTGTATTGTTTATTTGTTTTCAAAATAATAAAAAACCTTTTTAAAAAAAAAAGTATGTGTTTGTGTAAAGTAACAAATGATGTCTTGCAAGACTTTCAAATCCCAGACTAATCAACCATGTAAAATGATCCTTCAAATCTGTATTGAAAAGAAAGAAAAGAAGAAGACTTATTTTGTGAGCATGACATATTTTTGCTGCATCAGCTTCGCAAATGAGAAAATAAAACAATACAACAATACAATAATACAAACAAATGTTGGACGGTGGGCGTCATCAAGCAGAACAGATGGAAATTGGTAAAGAAACACCAGAATGGAAGTCAACCATATTTGGCAGGGAGCCACTCGGAGACCCACTTATTTAAAATGAAGCATTAAATGAAGCATAAATAGCAAGAACCAAAGAAGACAGCAGAATGGTGCAATCCAAGAAATGTTAACAATATTTATTAGTGCTCATATCACAGTTTAATGATGAAGAACTCAGCATGTACCTGGAAGTCAATGATGAAATGATTATGAATTATAAATGTGAAAATAAAAAATGCAATTGTAATAATTACACAACACCTGTTCTTGTTTTTTAATGGTACATCATGTTCAGTCAAAACAAATCTAATAAAAATATTGCACACATTTTTGCAAAGAAACACATAGAACAACCATTCATGTATTGTTCCAGGTTACAGTTCCTAGAGGTTTAGCTACTGAAAATATTGTAGGTATAACTTTGCACTGACAATTACTCCATCAATTTGATCCCCAAAACGAAGTAGAGTATGACAAATTGTCTCCAAAGTGTGCATTTGAAGTAGGGAGAATTCTACAACAAATGAAAGTTCTCCTAATAAATTAGGTAAGCATGATTTCTATACTAATGTTAGCCTTAATTCACCTCAGAATTCAAGAGGTTATTAGGACTGGTTATGAACAACTGTGTGGAGGAAAACATATCGGTGTATTTGTTGGTCTCTTATAGTTAAAACTAGTCAAAGGCCATCATATACCCAAATGATTAGGTCACAAAAATTGCTGTACCACACTTGCTAGTATATGGAATGTAAATCTGTGGCATACCCAGGGAACTTCTACAGAATACTCATCAATCTGCAGATTAAACATATGCTCAAATACTAAAAAACATAACAATTGTTGTACTTTCCGAAGAGTCAAAAACATTCATAAAATGCATACTTTTACACAAACTATATGCATACAATAAATCAGTCCCTCCAGTGAAGGACCAATTATCACAGAAAAATCAATGTTTGTGTTTCATGTCAACCTTTGCAGCCTGTGCTAATTTATTTGACAATGCTTCAAAATGAAGGGCAAGTCATAGGCTGTGTCAACTACATAGACACATTAGAAGTTCATACTCCCTGTGTGTCAACAAGCCGCTGGATTCTTAAATAATCTAGTGAAATGTCCATTCAACACAGATGAATTAGAAAATAACACTGACACTCTGTGTAAACTGCGGGGATAATTGTTAGATGCTACCATAACACAAAGCAAGGTTTATCTAATTGAGCATTGAGAATAGTTTTTGGTTTACAACGACATCCAAATGTAAATAATATCCAATTTAACATTATGCAATTTGACAGACTTTAAGAAATTAAAATATTTGCATGCACAGGAGCATGCATCCTTCTTTTTAAAGTTATATAGGTAAGAAGAGAACAATTCTGTCTGACTTTTACATATGTGTCACAATTCACGAGTCATAGGGTCTAACCCTTGACCATGCACTTGTAACCATTGGCAATACATTATTTTAAGAAGGTATGAGTTATGTAGCACTCTCATCTGTACATTCACTCACATGTTTATTTGTACAGAATTTTGATGCAAACAAAGCAGAATCAGGTACCCCTTGCATTCATACATATAACAGACTATGTGCATTGTACACTCCACACTTGCACATAACTATAACACAGAACCCATATCTCTCAATTTTCTGCTACTGCTTCACAAGTGCTTTTATTACTGTAACTTATTCCTGTGCCACACGTGTTCTTTGATTTGCAGCACTGCAAGCCTTTGCTCTTGCTGCAGGCCGCTTCCCAAAGGAGGAGGAGCTTGTTTTGCCACGTGACGCATCACATGACACGGACTGCCCTGAAAAGCACCGCACAGCCGCCCGAGCGGCGCTTCTGCTACTGCTTCACAAGTGCTTTTATTACTGGAACTTATTTCTGTGCCACACATGTTCTTTGATTTGCAGCACTGCGAGCCTTTGCTCTTGCTGCAGGCCGCTTTCCCCAAGGAGGAGGAGCTTGTTTTGCCACGTGACGCATCACGTGACACGGACTGCCCTGAAAAGCACCGCACAGCCGCCCGAGCGGCGCTTCTGCTACTGCTTCACAAGTGCTTTTATTACTGGAACGTATTCCTGTGCCACACGTGTTCTTTGATTTGCAGCATTGCAAGCCTTTGCTCTTGCTGCAGGCCGCTTCCCCAAGGAGGAGGAGCTTGTTTTGCCATGTGACGCATCACGTGACACGGACTGCCCTGAAAAGCACTGCACAGCCGCCCGAGCGGCGCTTCTGCTACTGCTTCACAAGTGCTTTTATTACTGGAACTTATCCCTGTGCCACACGTGTTCTTTGATTTGCAGCACTGCAAGCCTTTGCTCTTGCTGCAGGCCGCTTCCCCAAGGAGGAGGAGCTTGTGTTGCCACGTGACGCATCACGTGACATGGACTGCCCTGAAAAGCACCGCACAGCCACCCTTGTGGCGTTAAGCCCTGGAAGCAGTAAGGGCTGGAGCCGCTGTTGTGCTGTTTGGCTGTGTCCGTGTCCTTGTGCTGTGAGTACTCCAGTTTGGAGGTACTTAGTTCTAACAGCTGTACAATCCCCCAATTGTCACAAAGGTAAGGGGGGGGAGACAGACTCTGGCAGCTCCTTAAGCTGTCGGGCGTTCCTTACCCTGTGGCTGGATAAGTTGTGAACTCATGCTTGTATTATGAGAACCAAGTGCCTGTTGTATTCTATTAACAAGCGTTCTATTCTAACTTCGAAGGCACCTATTTCAAACGCTGTGTGTCTATTGTTGTGGTACCATTCAGAAAAATTCAGTTTTGTATTTTATCTAACTTTACAAATTTGAATTGTTGAGCTTTCCTAATTTTGTTTCACATGGCCTATTTATTAACTTCTGGTATGCCTCAAAATTTACGTCAGAAGGGCTTGACAATACCTGCGGCACGACTCCCTTGTCTCTCTCGCAGGATTGTCCATTTTCCTTGTTTTACTATGTTAGCCAGCTCCCATTGCACAAAGATTCCATCAACCCTTGAGCACATTAGTGAAGCTCACCCAGTTTTTGACACTCTGTCTCCTTATGAGCCCATAACGAAGGAACACACTAAAAGTGACGCTATGAGAGCGGCACACCCACTCTCAGACAACACAATGTTGCATACACCCTTACCATGTTTGACTACTAAAAGAAGAGGCGCTAAGAACTTAGCTAGACCTTTAAAGTCCTCTCCATGTTTTGAGCCTGAACTCTCAATACATGCTAGACACTCTGGTTCGAACAATTCGATACTGCAGGACTCTCAGAGCGTAATTAATCTTATTTCAGCCAGTTTACGCTCGGAGTGTTCACCAAGTTCCCCTTCAATTTCCTTTGTCTATCCGACTCCCCGCAGAGTCCAAATACAAGTCCCACAGGAACTTTCTTTTCAAAGTGCTGTGGGAAAACTCACTTTTCAGAATCCATCTAACACTTCATTATCTAATGAGGCGGACAAAATAAACGTGCCGTCTAAGAGCCTATCTTTTGTTGCAACAACATCACCAGTGCGGACTGTATTACCAGTTGACTCACATCTCCTCCCAGCTATCCTTCCAATAGAGGCCAGGGTTGCTCTTTCAACATCCGACATTACTTTGGCTGCTATGCAGCTAAATCTACAAAGTCTGTTCAAACTATTTGAATGTTTAGATGCCAAAGTTACTGCTCATTCAGTAGAAGCACACAAAACCCTAGTACTACTCAAGACTTTAGCTGATAATCTGTCATCAATTCCCTGCAATCCTTGTCCAACTAACACTGCTCATGATGACGATATTTCAATCGTGGCCATCGGATCAAGAAGTCCCCAGTCCCTTAATTTTCCACCTCCCCAGATTATACCTGCATTTGCGGATATTATTACTTCTGACGGACGACTGAATCCTGCCACCACTCATGATCCTGTGAATGACACACACACTATTCTCCCAACTGATCCTTCTACCCTAGTGCTCTCACCCCCCTCAGTCCCTATGTCTGCTTCGATTACTGTTGAGAAAGGAAATGATATTCCGTCCCCTCCAGCAAGAAGAAACAGAAAAAAGACCTCCAAAATTTCTTACAATACCCAGAAAAAAAACAAGAAAAACTCTAACCTGTTTGCTCTGACATTACAGAAGCAAACCATGAAAACTTTCTTTCAAACTTTGATCCCGGTATCTGAGTCTTTGGTAGCTAGACAATCCTCTCAAGATTCAATACAAACGCCAGTGTCTAAACAACTTTCACCTACGCTGGCTCCCGATTCAGCTTCTACTATTAGTAGTGTAAATTCTTGTCCCCTGTCCCAAGCCCCAATTGCTTCTTTGGCGACTAAGCAACCTCTCGATTCTACACGACCGATAGCAATATCTACTTCTTTAGTGCCTCCCACCCCTGGTCTGCAGAATCCCAATCCCATTTTGGGACTTACTACTGTACCCCTAACTAATATTGTAGTGCCCTCTCCAAACCTGCTTTTAATTGCCCCACCTCCATGTCAGAGCCCTTTACAGTCCAATATTGGGTCTATTATCCCAGTGTTGCCTCCAGTGCCTATTACTACCATGGCCTCTAGCCATCCTCCTTTAGATGCTTTGATTCGTGAACTTGAGTTAGCCTCCACTTGCCAATTTCCAAACAATTGCAAAGGCCAAACAAATCTAGTTCTTAGTGACAAAATTGTGTCTTCAGCCACCAAAAAGAGCATCGACTCTTCGACCACAATCTCAGTGGAACAAATACGTGAGGCTGTAGATGCATATTTGGCCTCCTGCTCTCAGCCTATCCCTTCTAAGCTTCCTCAAAAATCAAGTGGTCCAATTTTGTCTCTGAGCCAGTGGCTCTTACCGAGTTCTATGCCAACATCCATAGTAACTCAACAATCTTCTTTGCGTACTGACAATCACCCTCATGCTATCCCATCTCACGCTTCAGATCTATCTAAACCTAATCTAAACGACCCTTTTCATGCTGTTAGCTACAATTCCCGAAATAATACTCCAGCGGTATCCACTTCTCATCCCTTGGCACGGCTTAAATGTCATTCTTTAATTTTGAAGTGTCGAGGAGGAAATTTTGGCACCTACGATTTGAACCGTCGTAGTGTGCTCAACATTTTCTCTGAAGTGGTGGAGCTCGAAGACATAAATTCGAGTGATATTGAGCAGATTGAATTTATTTCTGAGAATACTTGTTCAGTGGTGCGTTTGTGGATACCTTCGGGTATCGTTCTCAATACCATCTGGAAATCAAAAATGCAATTATTTTCAATGGGTTTCTTATTAGCACAAGACCCAGCATTTATGAATGAGGGCTCTAATGTAAAGCAACCATCTAATCAATCCAGCACAAGCTTCCCTTTGATTCAGAATATTGGTCGTGCCGAGTCATTTATGTCATAACCATTAGAAACATCTAGAGACCATCTCATTAATGTTGCTAGTTGGAACACTAGAAGTTATACACATCTACAAACCTCCATTGCTAACTTTCCAGCTGTTATGAAAATAATGTCATTACAGGAAACCTGGCTCCTGCAAACACCTGTATGGAACAATTACGAGATTGTTCTCCTTCCAGCCATTGCGAGTCAAAGAGGTCAACCATCATCAGGATTATTGACAGGAGTGAACATATCCAGTGGTTTCGCCATTGAAGCCTGGGATTCTGTTTCTGCCTTTATCCAACTTGTCAAGATTACATGTCCAGCACATACTATTGCATTGATTAATATTTATCGCAATCCTTTAGGGTTGACTGATACTGCTTTTTATGCAGGTTTGTCCAGACTTTTAGATTTGGTACTCCTTTCCCAAGATATTACGGATTTCCTTATCGTAGGTGATCTTAACTTGGACTGTATTAATCCTAAAGGAAAAATCACAATGGAGAAGGTTAAGCGATGGACCTCCTTTATGTCAAATCGCCATTTTCACATGACCAATGGTGAAATTCAAGGCGATATTTCGGCTCAGCCCACATGGCATAGGGGTTCCATATCTACTACAATTGACTATATGTATACACATACCAACTTAACTGGACAAATAAGCACTTTTAAAATATTTCCACAAGTACATAGTGATCACCATCTACTAGTGCTTACAATTAAGTGGAATTATTCAAGTATCAAAAAGTCATACTATACGAACGACCTAATAGTCAATAATGCTAAAACGCGCTTTCGTTGGTCAAATAGTAACTTGTCATCTCTAGCTTGTCTAGTTATCTCAAATGATAGCTCTATTTATCCAAAACAGCATACTAACCTTCTCCTTACTTTTGATTCCTGTATGAAACCATATAAAAAAAAGAGCTTCATCTACACAAACATACCTTCAATCCACTAATTAAGGCTAAAAAGACTGAATATCATCGTGAAAAAAGAATGATTCTCAAAATGAATTTGCCTAATTTCATTCAACAGTTGCGAACCGTTAAAAGCAAATTCCAAAATTGGATGAAACAACATCGTGCACACATTTTACAAGTAGATGGTGAACATATGCTTAAATTAATAGCAAACAAGAATACGGCCGAAACTTGGGCAATTTTCAACCAATGTGCTAATAAATCTCAAGGTACTTTACAGGCCTCCAGTGTTACTGAGACCCAATGGATGAAACACTATTCTAGCCTATATGCAGACTCGTCGTTTGTGCCTCTGGTCAAGCAACCCAGTGATTCCGAGCATTGGTCTCTTGCTTGTTCCCCACTTATACTTGAAGAATACATCAGACATATTAGCTCTTCTTGGGCTAAAGACCCGGATGGCCTTAGTAATCATATGTTTAAATTGAACCCTACAAAGTGGGCTGAAATATTAAATAATCTCTTCCAATCTATCATCAGGACTTGCGAGATTCCCAACTCATGGAAAACATCTATTATAGTGCCTATTCACAAAAAGGGCGACCGCACTTTACGTTGCAATTATAGACCCATTGCCCTTCTTGATGCCCCCGGAAAGCTTTTTTCCAAACTTATTTTGAGGGACTTTAACATCTGGACCAAAGTAGCTCATGCAAGAGACCCGTTTCAAACGGGTTTTCTTGTGGGTATAGGCACAAATATCAACTTGTTCTGTCTTAACGCTCTTAAATCTCAAGCGCAAAATACCAAACAAGCACTTTATTTTGCCTTTGTGGATCTCCACACGGCATTTGATGCCATCTCTCGTCCGATTCTTTTTGCAAAACTTACCAGAGATAAGCGTCCGTCCACTCTACAACAAATTATTCAGTTGTTGCATGGGGAAACCTCAGTGCGCATTAGACTGAACCTAGAAGGTCTTCTATCCAGAGGCATTCCAACTGCTCGTGGCCTTAACCCTTTAAGTGCCAAGGACGAGGTATCTCGTCCTTGGAAGTGCACACGCAGTGCCAAGGACGAGATAGCTCGTCCTTTTCGGCACCTTGTTTTGAGCGATCCCTGCAAAGCAGGGATCGCTCAAAACTGTAATCCAACCCCCGGGCTATGTGAGGGGGAGGTCCCCCCTAACTGCCCGGGGGTTGGATTTCCTTCAGTTTCACGCCGACGTGCGTGACGCACGTCGGCGTGAAACTGAAAGCAATTCCACCGCAGCAGCCATTTTCGGCTGCTGCGTTGGAGAGAGAAGGTGAGTGCCCTTCTTGTTCCGCCTCGATCTCCGGCTGTATTTCAAGCCGGAGATCGAGGCGGGTATCGTTGGAAAGGGGAGATCTTCCCCTTTCCAACGGTACCCATTGTGTGGCTTTGCTGCTCGCGGATCGGGCGCAGGGCGCCTCGATCCGCGGGCAGCAACGTCACGGATCAAACAAAGATCCTTTTGTGACGCGTGGGGGAGGGGGGGCTGCTTACTAGGTAAGCGGCCCCCTTCCCCCGTGGCCCCAAAGCATGGGGCCACAGCGCCAGGGACCCCTGGGGGCAGATGATCACTGCCCCCAGGGGTGGGGGAAAAAAAAAAAAAAAAAAAATCGAGGGAAGGAGGGAGGTGGGAGGGGGTTTTGGGCCCTGGGGCCCACTGGGCCACCAGCGATTGACCTAAAAGTGGTGTCCCTGGAAAGGGGACTTTCTCCCCTTTCCAGGGACACCACTCATATGCCGCATTGCTGGTCACGGATCAGCGCAGAGCGCTGATCCGTGACCAGCAACCCACTGAACCACCATGGATCTGTTTGCGAGTTGGGGGGGAGGGGGGCTGCTTCAGGTAAGCAGCCCTCTCCCCCCCCCCCGGTCCCCAAAGCATGGGGACACATGAAAATGAACCCTGGGGGCAGATGGCTGACCATCTGCCCCCAGGGAAATGTATAAAAGAAAACGTGAAAATAATCCGAGGGATAGGGGGAGGTGGGAGGGGGTTTGGGGTCCTGGGGCCCACTAGGCCACCAGGGATTGAGCAGAAAGTGGTGTCCCTGGAAAGGGGACTTTCTCCCCTTTCCAAGGACACCACATATGAGGCATTGCTGGTCACGGATCGGCGCAGAGCGCTCGATCCGTGACCAGCAACCCACTAGACCACCATGGATCTCTTTGTGAGGTGGGGGGTGGGAAGGGGGCTGCTTCAAGTAAGCAGCCCTCTCCCCCCTCCCGACCCCAAAGCATGGGGGCACGTGTATGTGAACCCTGGGGCAGATGGCTGACCATCTGCCCCAAGGGAATGTAAAATAAAAAATAAAAATGAAATGATGGGAAACAGGGTTGGGGGAAGGGGTGGGGGCCACTAGCCACCATGGATTTTTTACTGAATGAAAGGAAGGGGGTGTCCCCCCATAGGGGGGGGTGCCCCCCCAACCAAAGTAGAAAGGGGGCACCCCTTGTAACCCTCCCTGGGGGCAGATATCTGTTCCTAGGAAGGGCCATCTGACCCCAGGGAGGGATGCATGAGGTGGGGCCCCCCTATCTGCCCCCAGGGAGGGTTGCATGAGGTGGGGCCCTCCATTTGGGGTGGGGGGGGTTGAGGGCCACCCCCCGTTGCGGTACATCATGCGCTGCCAATTTAGGGTGGCCCTCAGCCCCCCCTAAAAAGCAGCCTGTGGTTTTGTATATTTTTTTTTGTTTACCCAACTTTGCTTGGTGCAGATGGCCACATTAGTGTGGCTATCTGCCCCCAGGGTGCCCAAACACTACTGCCCCATCTATTGGGGGTCCTGCCCCACCTTTTGGGGTGGCCCTCTCCCCCCTCACCCCAAATGGAGGTGGGGTGTACCTCACGCAGCCGTTTGGAGGAGGCCCAGGGAGGCCTGCATGAGGTGTGTCCCCCAGCCATTGGGGGTGGGGTGGGGGGGGGGCACCCCAAAAGGTGGGGCAGGACCCCCAATAGATGGGGCAGTAGGGTTTGGGCACCCTGGGAGCAGATAGCCACACTAATGGGCCCATCTGCACCAAGCCAAGTTGGGTAAACAAAAAAAAATATACAAAATCACAGGCTGCTTTTTAGGGGGGGCTGAGGGCCACCCTGAATTGGCAGCGCATGATGTACCGCAACGGGGGGTGGCCCTCAACCCCCCCCCACCCCAAATGGAGGGCCCCACCTCATGCAACCCTCCCTGGGCGCAGATAGGGGGGGCCTCACCTCATGCATCCCTCCCTGGGGTCAGATGCCCCTTCCTAGGAGCAGATATCTGCCCCCAGGGAGGGTTGCATGAGGTGGGGCCCTCCATTTGGGGTGGGGGGGGGTTGAGGGCCACCCCCCGTTGCAGTACATCATGCGCTGCCAATTTAGGGTGGCCCTCAGCCCCCCCTAAAAAGCAGCCTGTGGTTTTGTATATTTTTTTTTGTTTACCCAACTTTGCTTGGTGCAGATGGCCACATTAGTGTGGCTATCTGCCCCCAGGGTGCCCAAACCCTACTGCCCCATCTATTGGGGGTCCTGCCCCACCTTTTGGGGTGGCCCTCTCCCCCCTCACCCCAAATGGAGGTGGGGTGTACCTCACGCAGCCGTTTGGAGGAGGCCCAGGGAGGCCTGCATGAGGTGTGTCCCCCAGCCATTGGGGGTGGGGTGGGGGGGCACCCCAAAAGGTGGGGCAGGACCCCCAATAGATGGGGCAGTAGGGTTTGGGCACCCTGGGGGCAGATAGCCACACTAATGGGCCCATCTGCACCAAGCCAAGTTGGGTAAACAAAAAAAAATATACAAAATCACAGGCTGCTTTTTAGGGGGGGCTGAGGGCCACCCTGAATTGGCAGCGCATGATGTACCGCAACGGGGGGTGGCCCTCAACCCCCCCCACCCCAAATGGAGGGCCCCACCTCATGCAACCCTCCCTGGGCGCAGATAGGGGGGGCCTCACCTCATGCATCCCTCCCTGGGGTCAGATGCCCCTTCCTAGGAGCAGATATCTGCCCCCAGGGAGGGTTGCATGAGGTGGGGCCCTCCATTTGGGGTGGGGGGGGGTTGAGGGCCACCCCCCGTTGCGGTACATCATGCGCTGCCAATTTAGGGTGGCCCTCAGCCCCCCCTAAAAAGCAGCCTGTGGTTTTGTATATTTTTTTTTGTTTACCCAACTTTGCTTGGTGCAGATGGCCACATTAGTGTGGCTATCTGCCCCCAGGGTGCCCAAACCCTACTGCCCCATCTATTGGGGGTCCTGCCCCACCTTTTGGGGTGGCCCTCTCCCCCCTCACCCCAAATGGAGGTGGGGTGTACCTCACGCAGCCGTTTGGAGGAGGCCCAGGGAGGCCTGCATGAGGTGTGTCCCCCAGCCATTGGGGGTGGGGTGGGGGGGGCACCCCAAAAGGTGGGGCAGGACCCCCAATAGATGGGGCAGTAGGGTTTGGGCACCCTGGGGGCAGATAGCCACACTAATGGGCCCATCTGCACCAAGCCAAGTTGGGTAAACAAAAAAAAATATACAAAATCACAGGCTGCTTTTTAGGGGGGGCTGAGGGCCACCCTGAATTGGCAGCGCATGATGTACCGCAACGGGGGGTGGCCCTCAACCCCCCCCACCCCAAATGGAGGGCCCCACCTCATGCAACCCTCCCTGGGCGCAGATAGGGGGGGCCTCACCTCATGCATCCCTCCCTGGGGTCAGATGCCCCTTCCTAGGAGCAGATATCTGCCCCCAGGGAGGGTTGCATGAGGTGGGGCCCTCCATTTGGGGTGGGGGGGGGGTTGAGGGCCACCCCCCGTTGCGGTACATCATGCGCTGCCAATTTAGGGTGGCCCTCAGCCCCCCCTAAAAAGCAGCCTGTGGTTTTGTATATTTTTTTTTGTTTACCCAACTTTGCTTGGTGCAGATGGCCACATTAGTGTGGCTATCTGCCCCCAGGGTGCCCAAACCCTACTGCCCCATCTATTGGGGGTCCTGCCCCCCCTTTTGGGGTGGCCCTCTCCCCCCTCACCCCAAATGGAGGTGGGGTGTACCTCACGCAGCCGTTTGGAGGAGGCCCAGGGAGGCCTGCATGAGGTGTGTCCCCCAGCCATTGGGGGTGGGGTGGGGGGGGCACCCCAAAAGGTGGGGCAGGACCCCCAATAGATGGGGCAGTAGGGTTTGGGCACCCTGGGGGCAGATAGCCACACTAATGGGCCCATCTGCACCAAGCCAAGTTGGGTAAACAAAAAAAAATATACAAAATCACAGGCTGCTTTTTAGGGGGGGCTGAGGGCCACCCTGAATTGGCAGCGCATGATGTACCGCAACGGGGGGTGGCCCTCAACCCCCCCCACCCCAAATGGAGGGCCCCACCTCATGCAACCCTCCCTGGGGTCAGATGCCCCTTCCTAGGAGCAGATATCTGCCCCCAGGGAGGGTTGCATGAGGTGGGGCCCTCCATTTGGGGTGGGGGGGGGTTGAGGGCCACCCCCCGTTGCGGTACATCATGCGCTGCCAATTTAGGGTGGCCCTCAGCCCCCCCTAAAAAGCAGCCTGTGGTTTTGTATATTTTTTTTTGTTTACCCAACTTTGCTTGGTGCAGATGGCCACATTAGTGTGGCTATCTGCCCCCAGGGTGCCCAAACCCTACTGCCCCATCTATTGGGGGTCCTGCCCCACCTTTTGGGGTGGCCCTCTCCCCCCTCACCCCAAATGGAGGTGGGGTGTACCTCACGCAGCCGTTTGGAGGAGGCCCAGGGAGGCCTGCATGAGGTGTGTCCCCCAGCCATTGGGGGTGGGGTGGGGGGGGCACCCCAAAAGGTGGGGCAGGACCCCCAATAGATGGGGCAGTAGGGTTTGGGCACCCTGGGGGCAGATAGCCACACTAATGGGCCCATCTGCACCAAGCCAAGTTGGGTAAACAAAAAAAAATATACAAAATCACAGGCTGCTTTTTAGGGGGGGCTGAGGGCCACCCTGAATTGGCAGCGCATGATGTACCGCAACGGGGGGTGGCCCTCAACCCCCCCCACCCCAAATGGAGGGCCCCACCTCATGCAACCCTCCCTGGGCGCAGATAGGGGGGGCCTCACCTCATGCATCCCTCCCTGGGGTCAGATGCCCCTTCCTAGGAGCAGATATCTGCCCCCAGGGAGGGTTGCATGAGGTGGGGCCCTCCATTTGGGGTGGGGGGGGTTGAGGGCCACCCCCCGTTGCGGTACATCATGCGCTGCCAATTTAGGGTGGCCCTCAGCCCCCCCTAAAAAGCAGCCTGTGGTTTTGTATATTTTTTTTTGTTTACCCAACTTTGCTTGGTGCAGATGGCCACATTAGTGTGGCTATCTGCCCCCAGGGTGCCCAAACCCTACTGCCCCATCTATTGGGGGTCCTGCCCCCCCTTTTGGGGTGGCCCTCTCCCCCCTCACCCCAAATGGAGGTGGGGTGTACCTCACGCAGCCGTTTGGAGGAGGCCCAGGGAGGCCTGCATGAGGTGTGTCCCCCAGCCATTGGGGGTGGGGTGGGGGGGGCACCCCAAAAGGTGGGGCAGGACCCCCAATAGATGGGGCAGTAGGGTTTGGGCACCCTGGGGGCAGATAGCCACACTAATGGGCCCATCTGCACCAAGCCAAGTTGGGTAAACAAAAAAAAATATACAAAATCACAGGCTGCTTTTTAGGGGGGGCTGAGGGCCACCCTGAATTGGCAGCGCATGATGTACCGCAACGGGGGGTGGCCCTCAACCCCCCCCACCCCAAATGGAGGGCCCCACCTCATGCAACCCTCCCTGGGGTCAGATGCCCCTTCCTAGGAGCAGATATCTGCCCCCAGGGAGGGTTGCATGAGGTGGGGCCCTCCATTTGGGGTGGGGGGGGGTTGAGGGCCACCCCCCGTTGCGGTACATCATGCGCTGCCAATTTAGGGTGGCCCTCAGCCCCCCCTAAAAAGCAGCCTGTGGTTTTGTATATTTTTTTTTGTTTACCCAACTTTGCTTGGTGCAGATGGCCACATTAGTGTGGCTATCTGCCCCCAGGGTGCCCAAACCCTACTGCCCCATCTATTGGGGGTCCTGCCCCACCTTTTGGGGTGGCCCTCTCCCCCCTCACCCCAAATGGAGGTGGGGTGTACCTCACGCAGCCGTTTGGAGGAGGCCCAGGGAGGCCTGCATGAGGTGTGTCCCCCAGCCATTGGGGGTGGGGTGGGGGGGGCACCCCAAAAGGTGGGGCAGGACCCCCAATAGATGGGGCAGTAGGGTTTGGGCACCCTGGGGGCAGATAGCCACACTAATGGGCCCATCTGCACCAAGCCAAGTTGGGTAAACAAAAAAAAATATACAAAATCACAGGCTGCTTTTTAGGGGGGGCTGAGGGCCACCCTGAATTGGCAGCGCATGATGTACCGCAACGGGGGGTGGCCCTCAACCCCCCCCACCCCAAATGGAGGGCCCCACCTCATGCAACCCTCCCTGGGCGCAGATAGGGGGGGCCTCACCTCATGCATCCCTCCCTGGGGTCAGATGCCCCTTCCTAGGAGCAGATATCTGCCCCCAGGGAGGGTTGCATGAGGTGGGGCCCTCCATTTGGGGTGGGGGGGGGTTGAGGGCCACCCCCCGTTGCGGTACATCATGCGCTGCCAATTTAGGGTGGCCCTCAGCCCCCCCTAAAAAGCAGCCTGTGGTTTTGTATATTTTTTTTTGTTTACCCAACTTTGCTTGGTGCAGATGGCCACATTAGTGTGGCTATCTGCCCCCAGGGTGCCCAAACCCTACTGCCCCATCTATTGGGGGTCCTGCCCCCCCTTTTGGGGTGGCCCTCTCCCCCCTCACCCCAAATGGAGGTGGGGTGTACCTCACGCAGCCGTTTGGAGGAGGCCCAGGGAGGCCTGCATGAGGTGTGTCCCCCAGCCATTGGGGGTGGGGTGGGGGGGGCACCCCAAAAGGTGGGGCAGGACCCCCAATAGATGGGGCAGTAGGGTTTGGGCACCCTGGGGGCAGATAGCCACACTAATGGGCCCATCTGCACCAAGCCAAGTTGGGTAAACAAAAAAAAATATACAAAATCACAGGCTGCTTTTTAGGGGGGGCTGAGGGCCACCCTGAATTGGCAGCGCATGATGTACCGCAACGGGGGGTGGCCCTCAACCCCCCCCACCCCAAATGGAGGGCCCCACCTCATGCAACCCTCCCTGGGGTCAGATGCCCCTTCCTAGGAGCAGATATCTGCCCCCAGGGAGGGTTGCATGAGGTGGGGCCCTCCATTTGGGGTGGGGGGGGGTTGAGGGCCACCCCCCGTTGCGGTACATCATGCGCTGCCAATTTAGGGTGGCCCTCAGCCCCCCCTAAAAAGCAGCCTGTGGTTTTGTATATTTTTTTTTGTTTACCCAACTTTGCTTGGTGCAGATGGCCACATTAGTGTGGCTATCTGCCCCCAGGGTGCCCAAACCCTACTGCCCCATCTATTGGGGGTCCTGCCCCACCTTTTGGGGTGGCCCTCTCCCCCCTCACCCCAAATGGAGGTGGGGTGTACCTCACGCAGCCGTTTGGAGGAGGCCCAGGGAGGCCTGCATGAGGTGTGTCCCCCAGCCATTGGGGGTGGGGTGGGGGGGGCACCCCAAAAGGTGGGGCAGGACCCCCAATAGATGGGGCAGTAGGGTTTGGGCACCCTGGGGGCAGATAGCCACACTAATGGGCCCATCTGCACCAAGCCAAGTTGGGTAAACAAAAAAAAATATACAAAATCACAGGCTGCTTTTTAGGGGGGGCTGAGGGCCACCCTGAATTGGCAGCGCATGATGTACCGCAACGGGGGGTGGCCCTCAACCCCCCCCACCCCAAATGGAGGGCCCCACCTCATGCAACCCTCCCTGGGCGCAGATAGGGGGGGCCTCACCTCATGCATCCCTCCCTGGGGTCAGATGCCCCTTCCTAGGAGCAGATATCTGCCCCCAGGGAGGGTTGCATGAGGTGGGGCCCTCCATTTGGGGTGGGGGGGGGTTGAGGGCCACCCCCCGTTGCGGTACATCATGCGCTGCCAATTTAGGGTGGCCCTCAGCCCCCCCTAAAAAGCAGCCTGTGGTTTTGTATATTTTTTTTTGTTTACCCAACTTTGCTTGGTGCAGATGGCCACATTAGTGTGGCTATCTGCCCCCAGGGTGCCCAAACCCTACTGCCCCATCTATTGGGGGTCCTGCCCCCCCTTTTGGGGTGGCCCTCTCCCCCCTCACCCCAAATGGAGGTGGGGTGTACCTCACGCAGCCGTTTGGAGGAGGCCCAGGGAGGCCTGCATGAGGTGTGTCCCCCAGCCATTGGGGGTGGGGTGGGGGGGGCACCCCAAAAGGTGGGGCAGGACCCCCAATAGATGGGGCAGTAGGGTTTGGGCACCCTGGGGGCAGATAGCCACACTAATGGGCCCATCTGCACCAAGCCAAGTTGGGTAAACAAAAAAAAATATACAAAATCACAGGCTGCTTTTTAGGGGGGGCTGAGGGCCACCCTGAATTGGCAGCGCATGATGTACCGCAACGGGGGGTGGCCCTCAACCCCCCCCACCCCAAATGGAGGGCCCCACCTCATGAAACCCTCCCTGGGCGCAGATAGGGGGGGCCTCACCTCATGCATCCCTCCCTGGGGTCAGATGCCCCTTCCTAGGAGCAGATATCTGCCCCCAGGGAGGGTTGCATGAGGTGGGGCCCTCCATTTGGGGTGGGGGGGTTGAGGGCCACCCCCCGTTGCGGTACATCATGCGCTGCCAATTTAGGGTGGCCCTCAGCCCCCCCTAAAAAGCAGCCTGTGGTTTTGTATATTTTGTTTTTGTTTACCCAACTTTGCTTGGTGCAGATGGCCACATTAGTGTGGCCATCTGCCCCCAGGGTGCCCAAACCCTACTGCCCCATCTATTGGGGGTCCTGCCCCACCTTTTGGGGTGGCCCTCTCCCCCCTCACCCCAAATGGAGGTGGGGTGTACCTCACGCAGCCGTTTGGAGGAGGCCCAGGGAGGCCTGCATGAGGTGTGTCCCCCAGCCATTTGGGGTGAGGGGGGAGAGGGCCCCCAAAAATGGTGGGACAGGCCCCCCCAGTGGGTGGGGCAGTAAGGTTTGGGCACCCCGGCGCCAGATTGGCACACCAATGTGACCCTCTGCACCAAGGGGAGTTGGGTTACCAAAGGAAAAAAATGAAAATGGTGGAACGCTTTTTAGGGGGGGTGGTGGGGCACCCCAATGGGTCAGGGAATTTTCTAATGGGATGGGGCGTTGACCCCCCCCCCACCCGCAATGGAGTGGGTGCCAAGTCATGCAGCCCTTCCTGGGACCAGATATCTGCTCCTAGGAACGGATGCCTCAGCCCAGGGAGGAGTGCAGGACAACCCCCCCCCCTATCTGCCCCCGGGGAGGGCTACATTTTGCTGGTGTGACCATAGGTAACACATGTTCTTTGTTTTGTTTACAGCTTTTTCTACCCGAGCAGCTGCAACGTTATGTGAGTACTGTTTTTTATTATTCTATGGTTAGGGCCCACTGTCAGTGGGGTGGGTGAGACTGGGGCTGGATTGTTGGTGGTGTGGGTGGGAATGGCCCGTCTGGGCAGATCACCTCCAACTGTCCTGGAGTTGCGGCTTGGCTGCATTACAGCTTTTCCCTTCGGGGAGGTATTGGCACACTGCCGAGACTCCTTGGTGGGGAGAAGCTGTAACGCAGGGCAGCCAGGGCTCCAGCAAAGTCGGCGGTAATATCCCTGGCCTTGGGCACCCTTCTCCCATGTGGGTCTTTGCTGGTGGTTCTGGGTATTACATTCTGGGCCGATTTGCGTAAGTCAGACCTCTGTGGATTCCCACGGGTGTCCTCTTTTGGGAAATGCATGGGGTTCCCTGTTTCCCTTGCTGGCTGCGACACCCTAGGCCCAAATCTGTAGGTTGCCCACATGAACAAAATGGGCAGTGGCGAATGGCTTGGGGTTCCCAGTCGGTTACCCTTTTCCTTTTGCGCCCCCGGTAGGTGCACCCACACATGTGAGGTACCGTTTTCATCGGGACACGTGTGGGGACACGGGAAGGTAGGCCACGTGTTGTGGGGGGCGTGTTTCGATGGGTGCGGCGAGCGAAATGTGCGGAAAAAGCGTTTTTTTCCCCACATTTCCGACTTTGCAGGGCTGTCTGGGTAAAAAAATCTGGGGCGATGGGCGCAAATCACACCTCTGCGGATTCCCACGGGTGTCCTCTTTTCGAAAATGCATGGGGTTCCCTGTTTTCCTCGGTGGCTTGGACACCCGAGGCCCATATCTGTAAGTTGCGCCGGTCGGCAGAATGTCGGAGATTTCCCTCTGACAACAGACTTGGGGTTACTTGTGTTTTAGGCTTTCCCCTTGGCGGCCAGGTAGGTGCACCCACACATGTGAGGTACCGTTTTCATCGGGACACCTGTGGGAACGCGGGACGGTAGGCCATGTGTTGGGGGGGGGCGCGTTTCGATGGGTGCGGCGAGTGAAATGTGCGGAAAAAGCGTTTTTCCCCCCACATTTCCGACTTTGCAGGGCTGTCTGGGTAAAAAAATCTGGGGCGATGGGCGCAAATCACACCTCTGCGGATTCCCACGGGTGTCCTCTTTTCGAAAATGCATGGGGTTCCCTGTTTTCCTCGGTGGCTTGGACACCCGAGGCCCATATCTGTAAGTTGCGCCGGTCGGCAGAATGTCGGAGATTTCCCTCTGACAACAGACTTGGGGTTACTTGTGTTTTAGGCTTTCCCCTTGGCGGCCAGGTAGGTGCACCCACACATGTGAGGTACCGTTTTCATCGGGACACCTGTGGGAACGCGGGACGGTAGGCCATGTGTTGTGGGGGGCGCGTTTCGATGGGTGCGGCGAGCGAAATGTGCGGAAAAAGCGTTTTTTTCCCCACATTTCCGACTTTGCGGGGCTGTCTGGGTAAAAAAATCTGGGGCGATGGGCGCAAATCACACCTCTGCGGATTCCCACGGGTGTCCTCTTTTCGAAAATGCATGGGGTTCCCTGTTTTCCTCGGTGGCTTGGACACCCGAGGCCCATATCTGTAAGTTGCGCCGGTCGGCAGAATGGACAACAGACTTGGGGTTACTTGTGTTTTAGGCTTTCCCCTTGGCGGCCAGGTAGGTGCACCCACACATGTGAGGTACCGTTTTCATCGCGACACCTGTGGGAACGCGGGACGGTAGGCCATGTGTTGTGGGGGGCGTGTTTCGATGGGTGCGGCGAGCGAAATGTGCGGAAAAAGCAGTTTTTTCCCCACATTTCCGACTTTGCAGGGCTGTCTGGGTAAAAAAATCTGGGGCGATGGGCGCAAATCACACCTCTGCGGATTCCCACGGGTGTCCTCTTTTCGAAAATGCATGGGGTTCCCTGTTTTCCTCGGTGGCTTGGACACCCGAGGCCCATATCTGTAAGTTGCGCCGGTCGGCAGAATGGACAACAGACTTGGGGTTACTTGTGTTTTAGGCTTTCCCCTTGGCGGCCAGGTAGGTGCACCCACACATGTGAGGTACCGTTTTCATCGGGACACCTGTGGGAACGCGGGACGGTAGGCCATGTGTTGTGGGGGGCGCGTTTCGATGGGTGCGGCGAGCGAAATGTGCGGAAAAAGCGTTTTTTTCCCCACATTTCCGACTTTGCAGGGCTGTCTGGGTAAAAAAATCTGGGGCGATGGGCGCAAATCACACCTCTGCGGATTCCCACGGGTGTCCTCTTTTCGAAAATGCATGGGGTTCCCTGTTTTCCTCGGTGGCTTGGACACCCGAGGCCCATATCTGTAAGTTGCGCCGGTCGGCAGAATGGACAACAGACTTGGGGTTACTTGTGTTTTAGGCTTTCCCCTTGGCGGCCAGGTAGGTGCACCCACACATGTGAGGTACCGTTTTCATCGGGACACCTGTGGGAACGCGGGACGGTAGGCCATGTATTGTGGGGGGCGTGTTTCGATGGGTGCGGCGAGCGAAATGTGCGGAAAAAGCGTTTTTTTCCCCACATTTCCGACTTTGCAGGGCTGTCTGGGTAAAAAAATCTGGGGCGATGGGCGCAAATCACACCTGCGGATTCCCACGGGTGTCCTCTTTTCGAAAATGCATGGGGTTCCCTGTTTTCCTCGGTGGCTTGGACACCCGAGGCCCATATCTGTAAGTTGCGCCGGTCGGCAGAATGTCGGAGATTTCCCTCTGACAACAGACTTGGGGTTACTTGTGTTTTAGGCTTTCCCCTTGGCGGCCAGGTAGGTGCACCCACACATGTGAGGTACCGTTTTCATCGGGACACCTGTGGGAACGCGGGACGGTAGGCCATGTGTTGTGGGGGGCGTGTTTCGATGGGTGCGGCGAGCGAAATGTGCGGAAAAAGCGTTTTTTTCCCCACATTTCCGACTTTGCAGGGCTGTCTGGGTAAAATAATCTGGGGCGATGGGCGCAAATCACACCTCTGCGGATTCCCACGGGTGTCCTCTTTTCGAAAATGCATGGGGTTCCCTGTTTTCCTCGGTGGCTTGGACACCCGAGGCCCATATCTGTAAGTTGCGCCGGTCGGCAGAATGTCGGAGATTTCCCTCTGACAACAGACTTGGGGTTACTTGTGTTTTAGGCTTTCCCCTTGGCGGCCAGGTAGGTGCACCCACACATGTGAGGTACCGTTTTCATCGGGACACCTGTGGGAACGCGGGACGGTAGGCCATGTGTTGTGGGGGGCGTGTTTCGATGGGTGCGGCGAGCGAAATGTGCGGAAAAAGCGTTTTTTTCCCCACATTTCCGACTTTGCAGGGCTGTCTGGGTAAAAAAATCTGGGGCGATGGGCGCAAATCACACCTCTGCGGATTCCCACGGGTGTCCTCTTTTCGAAAATGCATGGGGTTCCCTGTTTTCCTCGGTGGCTTGGACACCCGAGGTCCATATCTGTAAGTCGCGCCGGTCGGCAGAATGTCTGAGATTTCCCTCTGACAACAGACTTGGGGTTACTTGTGTTTTAGGCTTTCCCCTTGGCGGCCAGGTAGGTGCACCCACACATGTGAGGTACCGTTTTCATCGGGACACCTGTGGGAACGCGGGACGGTAGGCCATGTGTTGTGGGGGGCGTGTTTCGATGGGTGCGGCGAGCGAAATGTGCGGAAAAAGCGTTTTTTTCCCCACATTTCCGACTTTGCAGGGCTGTCTGGGTAAAATAATCTGGGGCGATGGGCGCAAATCACACCTCTGCGGATTCCCACGGGTGTCCTCTTTTCGAAAATGCATGGGGTTCCCTGTTTTCCTCGGTGGCTTGGACACCCGAGGCCCATATCTGTAAGTTGCGCCGGTCGGCAGAATGTCGGAGATTTCCCTCTGACAACAGACTTGGGGTTACTTGTGTTTTAGGCTTTCCCCTTGGCGGCCAGGTAGGTGCACCCACACATGTGAGGTAACGTTTTCATCGGGACACCTGTGGGAACGCGGGACGGTAGGCCATGTGTTGTGGGGGGCGCGTTTCGATGGGTGCGGCGAGCGAAATGTGCGGAAAAAGCGTTTTTTTCCCCACATTTCCGACTTTGCAGGGCTGTCTGGGTAAAAAAATCTGGGGCGATGGGCGCAAATCACACCTCTGCGGATTCCCACGGGTGTCCTCTTTTCGAAAATGCATGGGGTTCCCTGTTTTCCTCGGTGGCTTGGACACCCGAGGCCCATATCTGTAAGTTGCGCCGGTCGGCAGAATGGACAACAGACTTGGGGTTACTTGTGTTTTAGGCTTTCCCCTTGGCGGCCAGGTAGGTGCACCCACACATGTGAGGTACCGTTTTCATCGCGACACCTGTGGGAACGCGGGACGGTAGGCCATGTGTTGTGGGGGGTGTGTTTCGATGGGTGCGGCGAGCGAAATGTGCGGAAAAAGCGTTTTTTTCCCCACATTTCCGACTTTGCAGGGCTGTCTGGGTAAAAAAATCTGGGGCGATGGGCGCAAATCACACCTCTGCGGATTCCCACGGGTGTCCTCTTTTCGAAAATGCATGGGGTTCCCTGTTTTCCTCGCTGGCTTGGACACCCGAGGCCCATATCTGTAAGTTGCGCCGGTCGGCAGAATGTCGGAGATTTCCCTCTGACAACAGACTTGGGGTTACTTGTGTTTTAGGCTTTCCCCTTGGCGGCCAGGTAGGTGCACCCACACATGTGAGGTACCGTTTTCATCGGGACACCTGTGGGAACGCGGGACGGTAGGCCATGTGTTGTGGGGGGCGTGTTTCGATGGGTGCGGCGAGCGAAATGTGCGGAAAAAGCGTTTTTTTCCCCACATTTCCGACTTTGCAGGGCTGTCTGGGTAAAAAAATCTGGGGCGATGGGCGCAAATCACACCTCTGCGGATTCCCACGGGTGTCCTCTTTTCGAAAATGCATGGGGTTCCCTGTTTTCCTCGGTGGCTTGGACACCCGAGGCCCATATCTGTAAGTTGCGCCGGTCGGCAGAATGGACAACAGACTTGGGGTTACTTGTGTTTTAGGCTTTCCCCTTGGCGGCCAGGTAGGTGCACCCACACATGTGAGGTACCGTTTTCATCGGGACACCTGTGGGAACGCGGGACGGTAGGCCATGTGTTGTGGGGGGCGTGTTTCGATGGGTGCGGCGAGTGAAATGTGCGGAAAAAGCGTTTTTTCCCCCACATTTCCGACTTTGCAGGGCTGTCTGGGTAAAAAAATCTGGGGCGATGGGCGCAAATCACACCTCTGCGGATTCCCACGGGTGTCCTCTTTTCGAAAATGCATGGGGTTCCCTGTTTTCCTCGGTGGCTTGGACACCCGAGGCCCATATCTGTAAGTTGCGCCGGTCGGCAGAATGTCGGAGATTTCCCTCTGACAACAGACTTGGGGTTACTTGTGTTTTAGGCTTTCCCCTTGGCGGCCAGGTAGGTGCACCCACACATGTGAGGTACCGTTTTCATCGGGACACCTGTGGGAACGCGGGACGGTAGGCCATGTGTTGTGGGGGGCGCGTTTCGATGGGTGCGGCGAGCGAAATGTGCGGAAAAAGCGTTTTTTTCCCCACATTTCCGACTTTGCAGGGCTGTCTGGGTAAAAAAATCTGGGGCGATGGGCGCAAATCACACCTCTGCGGATTCCCACGGGTGTCCTCTTTTCGAAAATGCATGGGGTTCCCTGTTTTCCTCGCTGGCTTGGACACCCGAGGCCCATATCTGTAAGTTGCGCCGGTCGGCAGAATGTCGGAGATTTCCCTCTGACAACAGACTTGGGGTTACTTGTGTTTTAGGCTTTCCCCTTGGCGGCCAGGTAGGTGCACCCACACATGTGAGGTACCGTTTTCATCGGGACACCTGTGGGAACGCGGGACGGTAGGCCATGTGTTATGGGGGGCGTGTTTCGATGGGTGCGGCGAGCGAAATGTGCGGAAAAAGCGTTTTTTTCCCCACATTTCCGACTTTGCAGGGCTGTCTGGGTAAAAAAATCTGGGGCGATGGGCGCAAATCACACCTCTGCGGATTCCCACGGGTGTCCTCTTTTCGAAAATGCATGGGGTTCCCTGTTTTCCTCGGTGGCTTGGACACCTGAGGCCCATATCTGTAAGTTGCGCCGGTCGGCAGAATGGACAACAGACTTGGGGTTACTTGTGTTTTAGGCTTTCCCCTTGGCGGCCAGGTAGGTGCACCCACACATGTGAGGTACCGTTTTCATCGGGACACCTGTGGGAACGCGGGACGGTAGGCCATGTGTTGTGGGGGGCGTGTTTCGATGGGTGCGGCGAGTGAAATGTGCGGAAAAAGCGTTTTTTCCCCCACATTTCCGACTTTGCAGGGCTGTCTGGGTAAAAAAATCTGGGGCGATGGGCGCAAATCACACCTCTGCGGATTCCCACGGGTGTCCTCTTTTCGAAAATGCATGGGGTTCCCTGTTTTCCTCGGTGGCTTGGACACCCGAGGCCCATATCTGTAAGTTGCGCCGGTCGGCAGAATGTCGGAGATTTCCCTCTGACAACAGACTTGGGGTTACTTGTGTTTTAGGCTTTCCCCTTGGCGGCCAGGTAGGTGCACCCACACATGTGAGGTACCGTTTTCATCGGGACACCTGTGGGAACGCGGGACGGTAGGCCATGTGTTGTGGGGGGCGTGTTTCGATGGGTGCGGCGAGCGAAATGTGCGGAAAAAGCGTTTTTTTCCCCACATTTCCGACTTTGCAGGGCTGTCTGGGTAAAAAAATCTGGGGCGATGGGCGCAAATCACACCTCTGCGGATTCCCACGGGTGTCCTCTTTTCGAAAATGCATGGGGTTCCCTGTTTTCCTCGGTGGCTTGGACACCCGAGGCCCATATCTGTAAGTTGCGCCGGTCGGCAGAATGGACAACAGACTTGGGGTTACTTGTGTTTTAGGCTTTCTCCTTGGCGGCCAGGTAGGTGCACCCACACATGTGAGGTACCGTTTTCATTGGGACACCTGTGGGAACGCGGGACGGTAGGCCATGTGTTGTGGGGGGCGTGTTTCGATGGGTGCGGCGAGCGAAATGTGCGGAAAAAGCGTTTTTTTCCCCACATTTCCGACTTTGCAGGGCTGTCTGGGTAAAAAAATCTGGGGTGATGGGCGCAAATCACACCTCTGCGGATTCCCACGGGTGTCCTCTTTTCGAAAATGCATGGGGTTCCCTGTTTTCCTCGGTGGCTTGGACACCCGAGGCCCATATCTGTAAGTTGCGCCGGTCGGCAGAATGGACAACAGACTTGGGGTTACTTGTGTTTTAGGCTTTCCCCTTGGCGGCCAGGTAGGTGCACCCACACATGTGAGGTACCGTTTTCATCGGGACACCTGTGGGAACGCGGGACGGTAGGCCATGTGTTGTGGGGGGCGTGTTTCGATGGGTGCGGCGAGTGAAATGTGCGGAAAAAGCGTTTTTTCCCCCACATTTCCGACTTTGCAGGGCTGTCTGGGTAAAAAAATCTGGGGCGATGGGCGCAAATCACACCTCTGCGGATTCCCACGGGTGTCCTCTTTTCGAAAATGCATGGGGTTCCCTGTTTTCCTCGGTGGCTTGGACACCCGAGGCCCATATCTGTAAGTTGCGCCGGTCGGCAGAATGTCGGAGATTTCCCTCTGACAACAGACTTGGGGTTACTTGTGTTTTAGGCTTTCCCCTTGGCGGCCAGGTAGGTGCACCCACACATGTGAGGTACCGTTTTCATCGGGACACCTGTGGGAACGCGGGACGGTAGGCCATGTGTTGTGGGGGGCGTGTTTTGATGGGTGCGGCGAGCGAAATGTGCGGAAAAAGCGTTTTTTTCCCCACATTTCCGACTTTGCAGGGCTGTCTGGGTAAAAAAATCTGGGGCGATGGGCGCAAATCACACCTCTGCGGATTCCCACGGGTGTCCTCTTTTCGAAAATGCATGGGGTTCCCTGTTTTCCTCGGTGGCTTGGACACCCGAGGTCCATATCTGTAAGTTGCGCCGGTCGGCAGAATGGACAACAGACTTGGGGTTACTTGTGTTTTAGGCTTTCCCCTTGGCGGCCAGGTAGGTGCACCCACACATGTGAGGTCCCGTTTTCATCGGGACACCTGTGGGAACGCGGGACGGTAGGCCATGTGTTGTGGGGGGCGTGTTTCGATGGGTGCGGCGAGTGAAATGTGCGGAAAAAGCGTTTTTTCCCCCACATTTCCGACTTTGCAGGGCTGTCTGGGTAAAAAAATCTGGGGCGATGGGCGCAAATCACACCTCTGCGGATTCCCACGGGTGTCCTCTTTTCGAAAATGCATGGGGTTCCCTGTTTTCCTCGGTGGCTTGGACACCCGAGGCCCATATCTGTAAGTTGCGCCGGTCGGCAGAATGTCGGAGATTTCCCTCTGACAACAGACTTGGGGTTACTTGTGTTTTAGGCTTTCCCCTTGGCGGCCAGGTAGGTGCACCCACACATGTGAGGTACCGTTTTCATCGGGACACCTGTGGGAACGCGGGACGGTAGGCCATGTGTTGTGGGGGGCGCGTTTCGATGGGTGCGGCGAGCGAAATGTGCGGAAAAAGCGTTTTTTTCCCCACATTTCCGACTTTGCAGGGCTGTCTGGGTTAAAAATCTGGGGCGATGGGCGCAAATCACACCTCTGCGGATTCCCACGGGTGTCCTCTTTTCGAAAATGCATGGGGTTCCCTGTTTTCCTCGGTGGCTTGGACACCCGAGGCCCATATCTGTAAGTTGCGCCGGTCGGCAGAATGGACAACAGACTTGGGGTTACTTGTGTTTTAGGCTTTCCCCTTGGCGGCCAGGTAGGTGCACCCACACATGTGAGGTACCGTTTTCATCGCGACACCTGTGGGAACGCGGGACGGTAGGCCATGTGTTGTGGGGGGCGTGTTTCGATGGGTGCGGTGAGCGAAATGTGCGGAAAAAGCGGTTTTTTCCCCACATTTCCGACTTTGCAGGGCTGTCTGGGTAAAAAAATCTGGGGCGATGGGCGCAAATCACACCTCTGCGGATTCCCACGGGTGTCCTCTTTTCGAAAATGCATGGGGTTCCCTGTTTTCCTCGGTGGCTTGGACACCCGAGGCCCATATCTGTAAGTTGCGCCGGTCGGCAGAATGTCGGAGATTTCCCTCTGACAACAGACTTGGGGTTACTTGTGTTTTAGGCTTTCCCCTTGGCGGCCAGGTAGGTGCACCCACACATGTGAGGTACCGTTTTCATCGGGACACCTGTGGGAACGCGGGACGGTAGGCCATGTGTTGTGGGGGGCGTGTTTCGATGGGTGCGGCGAGCGAAATGTGCAGAAAAAGCGTTTTTTTCCCCACATTTCCGACTTTGCAGGGCTGTCTGGGTAAAAAAATCTGGGGCGATGGGCGCAAATCACACCTCTGCGGATTCCCACGGGTGTCCTCTTTTCGAAAATGCATGGGGTTCCCTGTTTTCCTCGGTGGCTTGGACACCCGAGGCCCATATCTGTAAGTTGCGCCGGTCGGCAGAATGGACAACAGACTTGGGGTTACTTGTGTTTTAGGCTTTCTCCTTGGCGGCCAGGTAGGTGCACCCACACATGTGAGGTACCGTTTTCATTGGGACACCTGTGGGAACGCGGGACGGTAGGCCATGTGTTGTGGGGGGCGTGTTTCGATGGGTGCGGCGAGCGAAATGTGCGGAAAAAGCGTTTTTTTCCCCACATTTCCGACTTTGCAGGGCTGTCTGGGTAAAAAAATCTGGGGTGATGGGCGCAAATCACACCTCTGCGGATTCCCACGGGTGTCCTCTTTTCGAAAATGCATGGGGTTCCCTGTTTTCCTCGGTGGCTTGGACACCCGAGGCCCATATCTGTAAGTTGCGCCGGTCGGCAGAATGGACAACAGACTTGGGGTTACTTGTGTTTTAGGCTTTCCCCTTGGCGGCCAGGTAGGTGCACCCACACATGTGAGGTACCGTTTTCATCGGGACACCTGTGGGAACGCGGGACGGTAGGCCATGTGTTGTGGGGGGCGTGTTTCGATGGGTGCGGCGAGTGAAATGTGCGGAAAAAGCGTTTTTTCCCCCACATTTCCGACTTTGCAGGGCTGTCTGGGTAAAAAAATCTGGGGCGATGGGCGCAAATCACACCTCTGCGGATTCCCACGGGTGTCCTCTTTTCGAAAATGCATGGGGTTCCCTGTTTTCCTCGGTGGCTTGGACACCCGAGGCCCATATCTGTAAGTTGCGCCGGTCGGCAGAATGTCGGAGATTTCCCTCTGACAACAGACTTGGGGTTACTTGTGTTTTAGGCTTTCCCCTTGGCGGCCAGGTAGGTGCACCCACACATGTGAGGTACCGTTTTCATCGGGACACCTGTGGGAACGCGGGACGGTAGGCCATGTGTTGTGGGGGGCGTGTTTTGATGGGTGCGGCGAGCGAAATGTGCGGAAAAAGCGTTTTTTTCCCCACATTTCCGACTTTGCAGGGCTGTCTGGGTAAAAAAATCTGGGGCGATGGGCGCAAATCACACCTCTGCGGATTCCCACGGGTGTCCTCTTTTCGAAAATGCATGGGGTTCCCTGTTTTCCTCGGTGGCTTGGACACCCGAGGTCCATATCTGTAAGTTGCGCCGGTCGGCAGAATGGACAACAGACTTGGGGTTACTTGTGTTTTAGGCTTTCCCCTTGGCGGCCAGGTAGGTGCACCCACACATGTGAGGTCCCGTTTTCATCGGGACACCTGTGGGAACGCGGGACGGTAGGCCATGTGTTGTGGGGGGCGTGTTTCGATGGGTGCGGCGAGTGAAATGTGCGGAAAAAGCGTTTTTTCCCCCACATTTCCGACTTTGCAGGGCTGTCTGGGTAAAAAAATCTGGGGCGATGGGCGCAAATCACACCTCTGCGGATTCCCACGGGTGTCCTCTTTTCGAAAATGCATGGGGTTCCCTGTTTTCCTCGGTGGCTTGGACACCCGAGGCCCATATCTGTAAGTTGCGCCGGTCGGCAGAATGTCGGAGATTTCCCTCTGACAACAGACTTGGGGTTACTTGTGTTTTAGGCTTTCCCCTTGGCGGCCAGGTAGGTGCACCCACACATGTGAGGTACCGTTTTCATCGGGACACCTGTGGGAACGCGGGACGGTAGGCCATGTGTTGTGGGGGGCGCGTTTCGATGGGTGCGGCGAGCGAAATGTGCGGAAAAAGCGTTTTTTTCCCCACATTTCCGACTTTGCAGGGCTGTCTGGGTTAAAAATCTGGGGCGATGGGCGCAAATCACACCTCTGCGGATTCCCACGGGTGTCCTCTTTTCGAAAATGCATGGGGTTCCCTGTTTTCCTCGGTGGCTTGGACACCCGAGGCCCATATCTGTAAGTTGCGCCGGTCGGCAGAATGGACAACAGACTTGGGGTTACTTGTGTTTTAGGCTTTCCCCTTGGCGGCCAGGTAGGTGCACCCACACATGTGAGGTACCGTTTTCATCGCGACACCTGTGGGAACGCGGGACGGTAGGCCATGTGTTGTGGGGGGCGTGTTTCGATGGGTGCGGTGAGCGAAATGTGCGGAAAAAGCGGTTTTTTCCCCACATTTCCGACTTTGCAGGGCTGTCTGGGTAAAAAAATCTGGGGCGATGGGCGCAAATCACACCTCTGCGGATTCCCACGGGGGTCCTCTTTTCGAAAATGCATGGGGTTCCCTGTTTTCCTCGCTGGCTTGGACACCCGAGGCCCATATCTGTAAGTTGCGCCGGTCGGCAGAATGTCGGAGATTTCCCTCTGACAACAGACTTGGGGTTACTTGTGTTTTAGGCTTTCCCCTTGGCGGCCAGGTAGGTGCACCCACACATGTGAGGTACCGTTTTCATCGGGACACCTGTGGGAACGCGGGACGGTAGGCCATGTCTTGTGGGGGGCGTGTTTCGATGGGTGCGGCGAGCGAAATATGCGGAAAAAGCGTTTTTTTCCCCACATTTCCGACTTTGCAGGGCTGTCTGGGTAAAAAAATCTGGGGCGATGGGCGCAAATCACACCTCTGCGGATTCCCACGGGTGTCCTCTTTTCGAAAATGCATGGGGTTCCCTGTTTTCCTCGGTGGCTTGGACACCCGAGGCCCATATCTGTAAGTTGCGCCGGTCGGCAGAATGGACAACAGACTTGGGGTTACTTGTGTTTTAGGCTTTCCCCTTGGCGGCCAGGTAGGTGCACCCACACATGTGAGGTCCCGTTTTCATCGGGACACCTGTGGGAACGCGGGACGGTAGGCCATGTGTTGTGGGGGGCGTGTTTCGATGGGTGCGGCGAGTGAAATGTGCGGAAAAAGCGTTTTTTCCCCCACATTTCCGACTTTGCAGGGCTGTCTGGGTAAAAAAATCTGGGGCGATGGGCGCAAATCACACCTCTGCGGATTCCCACGGGTGTCCTCTTTTCGAAAATGCATGGGGTTCCCTGTTTTCCTCGGTGGCTTGGACACCCGAGGCCCATATCTGTAAGTTGCGCCGGTCGGCAGAATGTCGGAGATTTCCCTCTGACAACAGACTTGGGGTTACTTGTGTTTTAGGCTTTCCCCTTGGCGGCCAGGTAGGTGCACCCACACATGTGAGGTACCGTTTTCATCGGGACACCTGTGGGAACGCGGGACGGTAGGCCATGTGTTGTGGGGGGCGCGTTTCGATGGGTGCGGCGAGCGAAATGTGCGGAAAAAGCGTTTTTTTCCCCACATTTCCGACTTTGCAGGGCTGTCTGGGTAAAAAAATCTGGGGCGATGGGCGCAAATCACACCTCTGCGGATTCCCACGGGTGTCCTCTTTTCGAAAATGCATGGGGTTCCCTGTTTTCCTCGGTGGCTTGGACACCCGAGGCCCATATCTGTAAGTTGCGCCGGTCGGCAGAATGGACAACAGACTTGGGGTTACTTGTGTTTTAGGCTTTCCCCTTGGCGGCCAGGTAGGTGCACCCACACATGTGAGGTACCGTTTTCATCGCGACACCTGTGGGAACGCGGGACGGTAGGCCATGTGTTGTGGGGGGCGTGTTTCGATGGGTGCGGCGAGCGAAATGTGCGGAAAAAGCGTTTTTTTCCCCACATTTCCGACTTTGCAGGGCTGTCTGGGTAAAAAAATCTGGGGCGATGGGCGCAAATCACACCTCTGCGGATTCCCACGGGTGTCCTCTTTTCGAAAATGCATGGGGTTCCCTGTTTTCCTCGCTGGCTTGGACACCCGAGGCCCATATCTGTAAGTTGCGCCGGTCGGCAGAATGTCTGAGATTTCCCTCTGACAACAGACTTGGGGTTACTTGTGTTTTAGGCTTTCCCCTTGGCGGCCAGGTAGGTGCACCCACACATGTGAGGTACCGTTTTCATCGGGACACCTGTGGGAACGCGGGACGGTAGGCCATGTGTTGTGGGGGGCGCGTTTCGATGGGTGCGGCGAGCGAAATGTGCGGAAAAAGCGTTTTTTTCCCCACATTTCCGACTTTGCAGGGCTGTCTGTGTAAAATAATCTGGGGCGATGGGCGCAAATCACACCTCTGCGGATTCCCACGGGTGTCCTCTTTTCGAAAATGCATGGGGTTCCCTGTTTTCCTCGGTGGCTTGGACACCCGAGGCCCATATCTGTAAGTTGCGCCGGTCGGCAGAATGTCTGAGATTTCCCTCTGACAACAGACTTGGGGTTACTTGTGTTTTAGGCTTTCCGCTTGGCGGCCAGGTAGGTGCACCCACACATGTGAGGTACCGTTTTCATCGGGACACCTGTGGGAACGCGGGACAGTAGGCCATGTGTTGTGGGGGGCGTGTTTCGATGGGTGCGGCGAGCGAAATGTGCGGAAAAAGCGTTTTTTTCCCCACATTTCCGACTTTGCAGGGCTGTCTGGGTAAAAAAATCTGGGGCGATGGGCGCAAATCACACCTCTGCGGATTCCCACGGGTGTCCTCTTTTCGAAAATGCATGGGGTTCCCTGTTTTCCTCGGTGGCTTGGACACCCGAGGCCCATATCTGTAAGTTGCGCCGGTCGGCAGAATGGACAACAGACTTGGGGTTACTTGTGTTTTAGGCTTTCCCCTTGGCGGCCAGGTAGGTGCACCCACACATGTGAGGTACCGTTTTCATCGCGACACCTGTGGGAACGCGGGACGGTAGGCCATGTGTTGTGGGGGGCGTGTTTCGATGGGTGCGGTGAGCGAAATGTGCGGAAAAAGCGTTTTTTTCCCCACATTTCCGACTTTGCAGGGCTGTCTGGGTAAAAAAATCTGGGGCGATGGGCGCAAATCACACCTCTGCGGATTCCCACGGGTGTCCTCTTTTCGAAAATGCATGGGGTTCCCTGTTTTCCTCGCTGGCTTGGACACCCGAGGCCCATATCTGTAAGTTGCGCCGGTCGGCAGAATGTCTGAGATTTCCCTCTGACAACAGACTTGGGGTTACTTGTGTTTTAGGCTTTCCCCTTGGCGGCCAGGTAGGTGCACCCACACATGTGAGGTACCGTTTTCATCGGGACACCTGTGGGAACGCGGGACGGTAGGCCATGTGTTGTGGGGGGCGCGTTTCGATGGGTGCGGCGAGCGAAATGTGCGGAAAAAGCGTTTTTTTCCCCACATTTCCGACTTTGCAGGGCTGTCTGTGTAAAATAATCTGGGGCGATGGGCGCAAATCACACCTCTGCGGATTCCCACGGGTGTCCTCTTTTCGAAAATGCATGGGGTTCCCTGTTTTCCTCGGTGGCTTGGACACCCGAGGCCCATATCTGTAAGTTGCGCCGGTCGGCAGAATGTCTGAGATTTCCCTCTGACAACAGACTTGGGGTTACTTGTGTTTTAGGCTTTCCCCTTGGCGGCCAGGTAGGTGCACCCACACATGTGAGGTACCGTTTTCATCGGGACACCTGTGGGAACGCGGGACAGTAGGCCATGTGTTGTGGGGGGCGTGTTTCGATGGGTGCGGCGAGCGAAATGTGCGGAAAAAGCGTTTTTTTCCCCACATTTCCGACTTTGCAGGGCTGTCTGGGTAAAAAAATCTGGGGCGATGGGCGCAAATCACACCTCTGCGGATTCCCACGGGTGTCCTCTTTTCGAAAATGCATGGGGTTCCCTGTTTTCCTCGGTGGCTTGGACACCCGAGGCCCATATCTGTAAGTTGCGCCGGTCGGCAGAATGGACAACAGACTTGGGGTTACTTGTGTTTTAGGCTTTCCCCTTGGCGGCCAGGTAGGTGCACCCACACATGTGAGGTACCGTTTTCATCGGGACACCTCTGGGAACGCGGGACGGTAGGCCATGTGTTGTGGGGGGCGTGTTTCGATGGGTGCGGTGAGCGAAATGTGCGGAAAAAGCGTTTTTTTCCCCACATTTCCGACTTTGCAGGGCTGTCTGGGTAAAAAAATCTGGGGCGATGGGCGCAAATCACACCTCTGCGGATTCCCACGGGTGTCCTCTTTTCGAAAATGCATGGGGTTCCCTGTTTTCCTCGGTGGCTTGGACACCCGAGGCCCATATCTGTAAGTTGCGCCGGTCGGCAGAATGTCGGAGATTTCCCTCTGACAACAGACTTGGGGTTACTTGTGTTTTAGGCTTTCCCCTTGGCGGCCAGGTAGGTGCACCCACACATGTGAGGTACCGTTTTCATCGGGACACCTGTGGGAACGCGGGACGGTAGGCCATGTGTTGTGGGGGGCGTGTTTCGATGGGTGCGGCGAGCGAAATGTGCGGAAAAAGCGTTTTTTTCCCCACATTTCCGACTTTGCAGGGCTGTCTGGGTAAAAAAATCTGGGGCGATGGGCGCAAATCACACCTCTGCGGATTCCCACGGGTGTCCTCTTTTCGAAAATGCATGGGGTTCCCTGTTTTCCTCGGTGGCTTGGACACCCGAGGCCCATATCTGTAAGTTGCGCCGGTCGGCAGAATGGACAACAGACTTGGGGTTACTTGTGTTTTAGGCTTTCCCCTTGGCGGCCAGGTAGGTGCACCCACACATGTGAGGTACCGTTTTCATCGGAACACCTGTGGGAACGCGGGACGGTAGGCCATGTGTTGTGGGGGGCGTGTTTCGATGGGTGCGGCGAGTGAAATGTGCGGAAAAAGCGTTTTTTCCCCCACATTTCCGACTTTGCAGGGCTGTCTGGGTAAAAAAATCTGGGGCGATGGGCGCAAATCACACCTCTGCGGATTCCCACGGGTGTCCTCTTTTCGAAAATGCATGGGGTTCCCTGTTTTCCTCGGTGGCTTGGACACCCGAGGCCCATATCTGTAAGTTGCGCCGGTCGGCAGAATGTCTGAGATTTCCCTCTGACAACAGACTTGGGGTTACTTGTGTTTTAGGCTTTCCCCTTGGCGGCCAGGTAGGTGCACCCACACATGTGAGGTACCGTTTTCATCGGGACACCTGTGGGAACGCGGGACGGTAGGCCATGTGTTGTGGGGGGCGTGTTTCGATGGGTGCGGCGAGCGAAATGTGCGGAAAAAGCGTTTTTTTCCCCACATTTCCGACTTTGCAGGGCTGTCTGGGTAAAAAAATCTGGGGCGATGGGCGCAAATCACACCTCTGCGGATTCCCACGGGTGTCCTCTTTTCGAAAATGCATGGGGTTCCCTGTTTTCCTCGGTGGCTTGGACACCCGAGGCCCATATCTGTAAGTTGCGCCGGTCGGCAGAATGTCGGAGATTTCCCTCTGACAACAGACTTGGGGTTACTTGTGTTTTAGGCTTTCCCCTTGGCGGCCAGGTAGGTGCACCCACACATGTGAGGTACCGTTTTCATCGGGACACCTGTGGGAACGCGGGACGGTAGGCCATGTGTTGTGGGGGGCGCGTTTCGATGGGTGCGGCGAGCGAAATGTGCGGAAAAAGCATTTTTTTCCCCACATTTCCGACTTTGCAGGGCTGTCTGGGTAAAAAAATCTGGGGCGATGGGCGCAAATCACACCTCTGCGGATTCCCACGGGTGTCCTCTTTTCGAAAATGCATGGGGTTCCCTGTTTTCCTCGGTGGCTTGGACACCCGAGGCCCATATCTGTAAGTTGCGCCGGTCGGCAGAATGGACAACAGACTTGGGGTTACTTGTGTTTTAGGCTTTCCCCTTGGCGGCCAGGTAGGTGCACCCACACATGTGAGGTACCGTTTTCATCGCGACACCTGTGGGAACGCGGGACGGTAGGCCATGTGTTGTGGGGGGCGTGTTTCGATGGGTGCGGCGAGCGAAATGTGCGGAAAAAGCGTTTTTTTCCCCACATTTCCGACTTTGCAGGGCTGTCTGGGTAAAAAAATCTGGGGCGATGGGCGCAAATCACACCTCTGCGGATTCCCACGGGTGTCCTCTTTTCGAAAATGCATGGGGTTCCCTGTTTTCCTCGGTGGCTTGGACACCCGAGGCCCATATCTGTAAGTTGCGCCGGTCGCCAGAATGTCGGAGATTTCCCTCTGACAACAGACTTGGGGTTACTTGTGTTTTAGGCTTTCCCCTTGGCGGCCAGGTAGGTGCACCCACACATGTGAGGTACCGTTTTCATCGGGACACCTGTGGGAACGCGGGACGGTAGGCCATGTGTTGTGGGGGGCGTGTTTCGATGGGTGCGGCGAGCGAAATGTGCGGAAAAAGCGTTTTTTTCCCCACATTTCCGACTTTGCAGGGCTGTCTGGGTAAAAAAATCTGGGGCGATGGGCGCAAATCACACCTCTGCGGATTCCCACGGGTGTCCTCTTTTCGAAAATGCATGGGGTTCCCTGTTTTCCTCGGTGGCTTGGACGCCCGAGGCCCATATCTGTAAGTTGCGCCGGTCGGCAGAATGTCGGAGATTTCCCTCTGACAACAGACTTGGGGTTACTTGTGTTTTAGGCTTTCCCCTTGGCGGCCAGGTAGGTGCACCCACACATGTGAGGTACCGTTTTCATCGGGACACCTGTGGGAACGCGGGACGGTAGGCCATGTGTTGTGGGGGGCGTGTTTCGATGGGTGCGGCGAGCGAAATGTGCGGAAAAAGCGTTTTTTTCCCCACATTTCCGACTTTGCAGGGCTGTCTGGGTAAAAAAATCTGGGGCGATGGGCGCAAATCACACCTCTGCGGATTCCCACCGGTGGCCTCTTTTCGAAAATGCATGGGGTTCCCCGTTTTCCTCGGTGGCTTGGACACCCGAGGCCCATATCTGTATGATGTGAGAGTGTGACATTTCCGGTGTGAAAACAGACTTGGGGTTACTTGTGTTTTAGGCTTTCCCCTTGGCGGCCAGGTAGGTGCACCCACACATGTGAGGTACCGTTTTCATTGGGACACCTGTGGGAACGCGGGACGGTAGGCCATGTGTTGTGGGGGGCGTGTTTCGATGGGTGCGGCGAGTGAAATGTGCGGAAAAAGCGTTTTTTTCCCCACATTTCCGACTTTGCAGGGCTGTCTGGGTAAAAAAATCTGGGGCGATGGGCGCAAATCACACCTCTGCGGATTCCCACGGGTGTCCTCTTTTCGAAAATGCATGGGGTTCCCTGTTTTCCTCGGTGGCTTGGACACCCGAGGCCCATATCTGTAAGTTGCGCCGGTCGGCAGAATGGACAACAGACTTGGGGTTACTTGTGTTTTAGGCTTTCCCCTTGGCGGCCAGGTAGGTGCACCCACACATGTGAGGTACCGTTTTCATCGGGACACCTGTGGGAACGCGGGACGGTAGGCCATGTGTTGTGGGGGGCGCGTTTCGATGGGTGCGGCGAGCGAAATGTGCGGAAAAAGCGTTTTTTTCCCCACATTTCCGACTTTGCAGGGCTGTCTGGGTAAAAAAATCTGGGGCGATGGGCGCAAATCACACCTCTGCGGATTCCCACGGGTGTCCTCTTTTCGAAAATGCATGGGGTTCCCTGTTTTCCTCGGTGGCTTGGACACCCGAGGCCCATATCTGTAAGTTGCGCCGGTCGGCAGAATGGACAACAGACTTGGGGTTACTTGTGTTTTAGGCTTTCCCCTTGGCGGCCAGGTAGGTGCACCCACACATGTGAGGTACCGTTTTCATCGGGACACCTGTGGGAACGCGGGACGGTAGGCCATGTGTTGTGGGGGGCGCGTTTCGATGGGTGCGGCGAGCGAAATGTGCGGAAAAAGCGTTTTTTTCCCCACATTTCCGACTTTGCAGGGCTGTCTGGGTAAATAATCTGGGGCGATGGGCGCAAATCACACCTCTGCGGATTCCCACGGGTGTCCTCTTTTCGAAAATGCATGGGGTTCCCTGTTTTCCTCGGTGGCTTGGACACCCGAGGCCCATATCTGTAAGTTGCGCCGGTCGGCAGAATGGACAACAGACTTGGGGTTACTTGTGTTTTAGGCTTTCCCCTTGGCGGCCAGGTAGTTGCACCCACACATGTGAGGTACCGTTTTCATCGGGACACCTGTGGGAACGCGGGACGGTAGGCCATGTGTTGTGGGGGGCGTGTTTCGATGGGTGCGGCGAGCGAAATGTGCGGAAAAAGCGTTTTTTTCCCCACATTTCCGAATTTGCAGGGCTGTCTGGGTAAAAAAATCTGGGGCGATGGGCGCAAATCACACCTCTGCGGATTCCCACGGGTGTCCTCTTTTCGAAAATGCATGGGGTTCCCTGTTTTCCTCGGTGGCTTGGACACCCGAGGCCCATATCTGTAAGTTGCGCCGGTCGGCAGAATGTCGGAGATTTCCCTCTGACAACAGACTTGGGGTTACTTGTGTTTTAGGCTTTCCCCTTGGCGGCCAGGTAGGTGCACCCACACATGTGAGGTACCGTTTTCATCGGGACACCTGTGGGAACGCGGGACGGTAGGCCATGTGTTGTGGGGGGCGCGTTTCGATGGGGGCGGCGAGCAAAATGTGCGGAAAAAGCGTTTTTTTCCCCACATTTCCGACTTTGCAGGGCTGTCTGGGTTAAAAAATCTGGGGCGATGGGCGCAAATCACACCTCTGCGGATTCCCACGGGTGTCCTCTTTTCGAAAATGCATGGGGTTCCCTGTTTTCCTCGGTGGCTTGGACACCCGAGGCCCATATCTGTAAGTTGCGCCGGTCGGCAGAATGGACAACAGACTTGGGGTTACTTGTGTTTTAGGCTTTCCCCTTGGCGGCCAGGTAGGTGCACCCACACATGTGAGGTACCGTTTTCATCGGGACACCTGTGGGAACGCGGGACGGTAGGCCATGTGTTGTGGGGGGCGTGTTTCGATGGGTGCGGTGAGCGAAATGTGCGGAAAAAGCGTTTTTTTCCCCACATTTCCGACTTTGCAGGGCTGTCTGGGTAAAAAAATCTGGGGCGATGGGCGCAAATCACACCTCTGCGGATTCCCACGGGTGTCCTCTTTTCGAAAATGCATGGGGTTCCCTGTTTTCCTCGGTGGCTTGGACACCCGAGGCCCATATCTGTAAGTTGCGCCGGTCGGCAGAATGTCGGAGATTTCCCTCTGACAACAGACTTGGGGTTACTTGTGTTTTAGGCTTTCCCCTTGGCGGCCAGGTAGGTGCACCCACACATGTGAGGTACCGTTTTCATCGGGACACCTGTGGGAACGCGGGACGGTAGGCCATGTGTTGTGGGGGGCATGTTTCGATGGGTGCGGCGAGCGAAATGTGCGGAAAAAGCGTTTTTTTCCCCACATTTCCGACTTTGCAGGGCTGTCTGGGTAAAAAAATCTGGGGCGATGGGCGCAAATCACACCTCTGCGGATTCCCACGGGTGTCCTCTTTTCGAAAATGCATGGGGTTCCCCGTTTTCCTCGGTGGCTTGGACACCCGAGGCCCATATCTGTATGATGTGAGAGTGTGACATTTCCGGTGTGAAAACAGACTTGGGGTTACTTGTGTTTTAGGCTTTCCCCTTGGCGGCCAGGTAGGTGCACCCACACATGTGAGGTACCGTTTTCATTGGGACACCTGTGGGAACGCGGGACGGTAGGCCATGTGTTGTGGGGGGCGTGTTTCGATGGGTGCGGCGAGCGAAATGTGCGGAAAAAGCGTTTTTTTCCCCACATTTCCGACTTTGCAGGGCTGTCTGGGTAAAAAAATCTGGGGCGATGGGCGCAAATCACACCTCTGCGGATTCCCACGGGTGTCCTCTTTTCGAAAATGCATGGGGTTCCCTGTTTTCCTCGCTGGCTTGGACACCCGAGGCCCATATCTGTAAGTTGCGCCGGTCGGCAGAATGGACAACAGACTTGGGGTTACTTGTGTTTTAGGCTTTCCCCTTGGCGGCCAGGTAGGTGCACCCACACATGTGAGGTACCGTTTTCATCGGGACACCTGTGGGAACGCGGGATGGTAGGCCATGTGTTGTGGGGGGCGCGTTTCGATGGGTGCGGCGAGCGAAATGTGCGGAAAAAGCGTTTTTTTCCCCACATTTCCGACTTTGCAGGGCTGTCTGGGTAAATAATCTGGGGCGATGGGCGCAAATCACACCTCTGCGGATTCCCACGGGTGTCCTCTTTTCGAAAATGCATGGGGTTCCCTGTTTTCCTCGGTGGCTTGGACACCCGAGGCCCATATCTGTAAGTTGCGCCGGTCGGCAGAATGGACAACAGACTTGGGGTTACTTGTGTTTTAGGCTTTCCCCTTGGCGGCCAGGTAGGTGCACCCACACATGTGAGGTACCGTTTTCATCGGGACACCTGTGGGAACGCGGGACGGTAGGCCATGTGTTGTGGGGGGCGTGTTTCGATGGGTGCGGCGAGCGAAATGTGCGGAAAAAGCGTTTTTTTCCCCACATTTCCGACTTTGCAGGGCTGTCTGGGTAAAAAAATCTGGGGCGATGGGCGCAAATCACACCTCTGCGGATTCCCACGGGTGTCCTCTTTTCGAAAATGCATGGGGTTCCCTGTTTTCCTCGGTGGCTTGGACACCCGAGGCCCATATCTGTAAGTTGCGCTGGTCGGCAGAATGTCTGAGATTTCCCTCTGACAACAGACTTGGGGTTACTTGTGTTTTAGGCTTTCCCCTTGGCGGCCAGGTAGGTGCACCCACACATGTGAGGTACCGTTTTCATCGGGACACCTGTGGGAACGCGGGACGGTAGGCCATGTGTTGTGGGGGGCGTGTTTCGATGGGTGCGGCGAGTGAAATGTGCGGAAAAAGCGTTTTTTTCCCCACATTTCCGACTTTGCAGGGCTGTCTGGGTAAAAAAATCTGGGGCGATGGGCGCAAATCACACCTCTGTGGATTCCCACGGGTGTCCTCTTTTCGAAAATGCATGGGGTTCCCTGTTTTCCTCGGTGGCTTGGACACCCGAGGCCCATATCTGTAAGTTGCGCCGGTCGGCAGAATGTCGGAGATTTCCCTCTGACAACAGACTTGGGGTTACTTGTGTTTTAGGCTTTCCCCTTGGCGGCCAGGTAGGTGCACCCACACATGTGAGGTACCGTTTTCATCGGGACACCTGTGGGAACGCGGGACGGTAGGCCATGTGTTGTGGGGGGCGCGTTTCGATGGGTGGGGCGAGCAAAATGTGCGGAAAAAGCATTTTGTCCCCCACATTTCCGACTTTGCAGGGCTGTCTGGGTAAAAAAATCTGGGGCGATGGGCGCAAATCACACCTCTGCGGATTCCCACGGGTGTCCTCTTTTCGAAAATGTATGGGGTTCCCTGTTTTCCTCGGTGGCTTGGACACCCGAGGCCCATATCTGTAAGTTGCGCCGGTCGGCAGAATGGACAACAGACTTGGGGTTACTTGTGTTTTAGGCTTTCCCCTTGGCGGCCAGGTAGGTGCACCCACACATGTGAGGTACCGTTTTCATCGGGACACCTGTGGGAACGCGGGACGGTAGGCCATGTGTTGTGGGGGGCGTGTTTCGATGGGTGCGGTGAGCGAAATGTGCGGAAAAAGCGTTTTTTTCCCCACATTTCCGACTTTGCAGGGCTGTCTGGGTAAAAAAATCTGGGGCGATGGGCGCAAATCACACCTCTGCGGATTCCCACGGGTGTCCTCTTTTCGAAAATGCATGGGGTTCCCTGTTTTCCTCGGTGGCTTGGACACCCGAGGCCCATATCTGTAAGTTGCGCCGGTCGGCAGAATGTCTGAGATTTCCCTCTGACAACAGACTTGGGGTTACTTGTGTTTTAGGCTTTCCCCTTGGCGGCCAGGTAGGTGCACCCACACATATGAGGTACCGTTTTCATCGGGACACCTGTGGGAACGCGGGACGGTAGGCCATGTGTTGTGGGGGGCGTGTTTCGATGGGTGCGGCGAGCGAAATGTGCGGAAAAAGCGTTTTTTTCCCCACATTTCCGACTTTGCAGGGCTGTCTGGGTAAAAAAATCTGGGGCGATGGGCGCAAATCACACCTCTGCGGATTCCCACGGGTGTCCTCTTTTCGAAAATGCATGGGGTTCCCTGTTTTCCTCGGTGGCTTGGACACCCGAGGCCCATATCTGTAAGTTGCGCCGGTCGGCAGAATGTCGGAGATTTCCCTCTGACAACAGACTTGGGGTTACTTGTGTTTTAGGCTTTCCCCTTGGCGGCCAGGTAGGTGCACCCACACATGTGAGGTACCGTTTTCATCGGGACACCTGTGGGAACGCGGGACGGTAGGCCATGTGTTGTGGGGGGCGCGTTTCGATGGGTGCGGCGAGCGAAATGTGCGGAAAAAGCGTTTTTTTCCCCACATTTCCGACTTTGCAGGGCTGTCTGGGTAAAAAAATCTGGGGCGATGGGCGCAAATCACACCTCTGCGGATTCCCACGGGTGTCCTCTTTTCGAAAATGCATGGGGTTCCCTGTTTTCCTCGGTGGCTTGGACACCCGAGGCCCATATCTGTAAGTTGCGCCGGTCGGCAGAATGGACAACAGACTTGGGGTTACTTGTGTTTTAGGCTTTCCCCTTGGCGGCCAGGTAGGTGCACCCACACATGTGAGGTACCGTTTTCATCGAGACACCTGTGGGAACGCGGGACGGTAGGCCATGTGTTGTGGGGGGCGTGTTTCGATGGGTGCGGCGAGCGAAATGTGCGGAAAAAGCGTTTTTTTCCCCACATTTCTGACTTTGCAGGGCTGTCTGGGTAAAAAAATCTGGGGCGATGGGCGCAAATCACACCTCTGCGGATTCCCACGGGTGTCCTCTTTTCGAAAATGCATGGGGTTCCCTGTTTTCCTCGGTGGCTTGGACACCCGAGGCCCATATCTGTAAGTTGCGCCGGTCGGCAGAATGTCGGAGATTTCCCTCTGACAACAGACTTGGGGTTACTTGTGTTTTAGGCTTTCCCCTTGGCGGCCAGGTAGGTGCACCCACACATGTGAGGTACTGTTTTCATCGGGACACCTGTGGGAACGCGGGACGGTAGGCCATGTGTTGTGGGGGGCGTGTTTCGATGGGTGCGGCGAGCGAAATGTGCGGAAAAAGCGTTTTTTTCCCCACATTTCCGACTTTGCAGGGCTGTCTGGGTAAAAAAATCTGGGGCGATGGGCGCAAATCACACCTCTGCGGATTCCCACGGGTGTCCTCTTTTCGAAAATGCATGGGGTTCCCTGTTTTCCTCGGTGGCTTGGACACCCGAGGCCCATATCTGTAAGTTGCGCCGGTCGGCAGAATGGACAACAGACTTGGGGTTACTTGTGTTTTAGGCTTTCCCCTTGGCGGCCAGGTAGGTGCACCCACACATGTGAGGTACCGTTTTCATCGGGACACCTGTGGGAACGCGGGACGGTAGGCCATGTGTTGTGGGGGGCGCGTTTCGATGGGTGCGGCGAGCGAAATGTGCGGAAAAAGCGTTTTTTTCCCCACATTTCCGACTTTGCAGGGCTGTCTGGGTAAAAAAATCTGGGGTGATGGGCGCAAATCACACCTCTGCGGATTCCCACGGGTGTCCTCTTTTCGAAAATGCATGGGGTTCCCTGTTTTCCTCGGTGGCTTGGACACCCGAGGCCCATATCTGTAAGTTGCGCCGGTCGGCAGAATGTCGGAGATTTCCCTCTGACAACAGACTTGGGGTTACTTGTGTTTTAGGCTTTCCCCTTGGCGGCCAGGTAGGTGCACCCACACATGTGAGGTACCGTTTTCATCGGGACACCTGTGGGAACGCGGGATGGTAGGCCATGTGTTGTGGGGGGTGTGTTTCGATGGGTGCGGCGAGCGAAATGTGCGGAAAAAGCGTTTTTTTCCCCACATTTCCGACTTTGCAGGGCTGTCTGGGTAAAAAAATCTGGGGCGATGGGCGCAAATCACACCTCTGTGGATTCCCACGGGTGTCCTCTTTTCGAAAATGCATGGGGTTCCCTGTTTTCCTCGGTGGCTTGGACACCCGAGGCCCATATCTGTAAGTTGCGCCGGTCGGCAGAATGTCGGAGATTTCCCTCTGACAACAGACTTGGGGTTACTTGTGTTTTAGGCTTTCCCCTTGGCGGCCAGGTAGGTGCACCCACACATGTGAGGTACCGTTTTCATCGGGACACCTGTGGGAACGCGGGACGGTAGGCCATGTGTTGTGGGGGGCGCGTTTCGATGGGTGCGGCGAGCGAAATGTGCGGAAAAAGCGTTTTTTTCCCCACATTTCCGACTTTGCAGGGCTGTCTGGGTAAAAAAATCTGGGGCGATGGGCGCAAATCACACCTCTGCGGATTCCCACGGGTGTCCTCTTTTCGAAAATGCATGGGGTTCCCTGTTTTCCTCGGTGGCTTGGACACCCGAGGCCCATATCTGTAAGTTGCGCCGGTCGGCAGAATGGACAACAGACTTGGGGTTACTTGTGTTTTAGGCTTTCCCCTTGGCGGCCAGGTAGGTGCACCCACACATGTGAGGTACCGTTTTCATCGGGACACCTGTGGGAACGCGGGACGGTAGGCCATGTGTTGTGGGGGGCGTGTTTCGATGGGTGCGGCGAGCGAAATGTGCGGAAAAAGCATTTTTTTCCCCACATTTCCGACTTTGCAGGGCTGTCTGGGTAAAAAAATCTGGGGCGATGGGCGCAAATCACACCTCTGCGGATTCCCACGGGTGTCCTCTTTTCGAAAATGCATGGGATTCCCTGTTTTCCTCGGTGGCTTGGACACCCGAGGCCCATATCTGTAAGTTGCGCCGGTCGGCAGAATGTCGGAGATTTCCCTCTGACAACAGACTTGGGGTTACTTGTGTTTTAGGCTTTCCCCTTGGCGGCCAGGTAGGTGCACCCACACATGTGAGGTACTGTTTTCATCGGGACACCTGTGGGAACGCGGGACGGTAGGCCATGTGTTGTGGGGGGCGTGTTTCGATGGGTGCGGCGAGCGAAATGTGCGGAAAAAGCGTTTTTTTCCCCACATTTCCGACTTTGCAGGGCTGTCTGGGTAAAAAAATCTGGGGCGATGGGCGCAAATCACACCTCTGCGGATTCCCACGGGTGTCCTCTTTTTGAAAATGCATGGGGTTCCCTGTTTTCCTCGGTGGCTTGGACACCCGAGGCCCATATCTGTAAGTTGCGCCGGTCGGCAGAATGGACAACAGACTTGGGGTTACTTGTGTTTTAGGCTTTCCCCTTGGCGGCCAGGTAGGTGCACCCACACATGTGAGGTACCGTTTTCATCGGGACACCTGTGGGAACGCGGGACGGTAGGCCATGTGTTGTGGGGGGCGCGTTTTGATGGGTGCGGCGAGCGAAATGTGCGGAAAAAGCGTTTTTTTCCCCACATTTCCGACTTTGCAGGGCTGTCTGGGTAAAAAAATCTGGGGTGATGGGCGCAAATCACACCTCTGCGGATTCCCACGGGTGTCCTCTTTTCGAAAATGCATGGGGTTCCCTGTTTTCCTCGGTGGCTTGGACACCCGAGGCCCATATCTGTAAGTTGCGCCGGTCGGCAGAATGTCGGAGATTTCCCTCTGACAACAGACTTGGGGTTACTTGTGTTTTAGGCTTTCCCCTTGGCGGCCAGGTAGGTGCACCCACACATGTGAGGTACCGTTTTCATCGGGACACCTGTGGGAACGCGGGACGGTAGGCCATGTGTTGTGGGGGGCGCGTTTCGATGGGTGCGGCGAGCGAAATGTGCAGAAAAAGCGTTTTTTTCCCCACATTTCTGACTTTGCAGGGCTGTCTGGGTAAATAATCTGGGGCGATGGGCGCAAATCACACCTCTGCGGATTCCCACGGGTGTCCTCTTTTCGAAAATGCATGGGGTTCCCTGTTTTCCTCGGTGGCTTGGACACCCGAGGCCCATATCTGTAAGTTGCGCCGGTCGGCAGAATGGACAACAGACTTGGGGTTACTTGTGTTTTAGGCTTTCCCCTTGGCGGCCAGGTAGGTGCACCCACACATGTGAGGTACCGTTTTCATCGGGACACCGGTGGGAACGTGGGACGGTAGGCCATGTGTTGTGGGGGGCGTGTTTCGATGGGTGCGGCGAGCGAAATGTGCGGAAAAAGCGTTTTTTTCCCCACATTTCCGACTTTGCAGGGCTGTCTGGGTAAAAAAATCTGGGGCGATGGGCGCAAATCACACCTCTGCGGATTCCCACGGGTGTCCTCTTTTCGAAAATGCATGGGGTTCCCTGTTTTCCTCGGTGGCTTGGACACCCGAGGCCCATATCTGTAAGTTGCGCCGGTCGGCAGAATGTCTGAGATTTCCCTCTGACAACAGACTTGGGGTTACTTGTGTTTTAGGCTTTCCCCTTGGCGGCCAGGTAGGTGCACCCACACATGTGAGGTACCGTTTTCATCGGGACACCTGTGGGAACGCGGGACGGTAGGCCATGTGTTGTGGGGGGCGTGTTTCGATGGGTGCGGCGAGCGAAATGTGCGGAAAAAGCGTTTTTTTCCCCACATTTCCGACTTTGCAGGGCTGTCTGGGTAAAAAAATCTGGGGCGATGGGCGCAAATCACACCTCTGCGGATTCCCACGGGTGTCCTCTTTTCGAAAATGCATGGGGTTCCCCGTTTTCCTCGGTGGCTTGGACACCCGAGGCCCATATCTGTATGATGTGAGAGTGTGACATTTCCGGTGTGAAAACAGACTTGGGGTTACTTGTGTTTTAGGCTTTCCCCTTGGCGGCCAGGTAGGTGCACCCACACATGTGAGGTACCGTTTTCATTGGGACACCTGTGGGAACGCGGGACGGTAGGCCATGTGTTGTGGGGGGCGTGTTTCGATGGGTGCGGCGAGCGAAATGTGCGGAAAAAGCATTTTTTTCCCCACATTTCCGACTTTGCAGGGCTGTCTGGGTAAAAACATCTGGGGCGATGGGCGCAAATCACACCTCTGCGGATTCCCACGGGTGTCCTCTTTTCGAAAATGCATGGGGTTCCCTGTTTTCCTCGGTGGCTTGGACACCCGAGGCCCATATCTGTAAGTTGCGCCGGTCGGCAGAATGGACAACAGACTTGGGGTTACTTGTGTTTTAGGCTTTCCCCTTGGCGGCCAGGTAGGTGCACCCACACATGTGAGGTACCGTTTTCATCGGGACACCTGTGGGAACGCGGGACGGTAGGCCATGTGTTGTGGGGGGCGCGTTTCGATGGGTGCGGCGAGCGAAATGTGCGGAAAAAGCGTTTTTTTCCCCACATTTCCGACTTTGCAGGGCTGTCTGGGTAAAAAAATCTGGGGTGATGGGCGCAAATCACACCTCTGCGGATTCCCACGGGTGTCCTCTTTTCGAAAATGCATGGGGTTCCCTGTTTTCCTCGGTGGCTTGGACACCCGAGGCCCATATCTAAGTTGCGCCGGTCGGCAGAATGTCGGAGATTTCCCTCTGACAACAGACTTGGGGTTACTTGTGTTTTAGGCTTTCCCCTTGGCGGCCAGGTAGGTGCACCCACACATGTGAGGTACCGTTTTCATCGGGACACCTGTGGGAACGCGGGACGGTAGGCCATGTGTTGTGGGGGGCGCGTTTCGATGGGTGCGGCGAGCGAAATGTGCGGAAAAAGCGTTTTTTTCCCCACATTTCCGACTTTGCAGGGCTGTCTGGGTAAATAATCTGGTGCGATGGGCGCAAATCACACCTCTGCGGATTCCCACGGGTGTCCTATTTTCGAAAATGCATGGGGTTCCCTGTTTTCCTCGGTGGCTTGGACACCCGAGGCCCATATCTGTAAGTTGCGCCGGTCGGCAGAATGGACAACAGACTTGGGGTTACTTGTGTTTTAGGCTTTCCCCTTGGCGGCCAGGTAGGTGCACCCACACATGTGAGGTACCGTTTTCATCGGGACACCTGTGGGAACGCGGGACGGTAGGCCATGTGTTGTGGGGGGCGTGTTTCGATGGATGCGGCGAGCGAAATGTGCGGAAAAAGCGTTTTTTTCCCCACATTTCCGACTTTGCAGGGCTGTCTGGGTAAAAAAATCTGGGGCGATGGGCGCAAATCACACCTCTGCGGATTCCCACGGGTGTCCTCTTTTCGAAAATGCATGGGGTTCCCTGTTTTCCTCGGTGGCTTGGACACCCGAGGCCCATATCTGTAAGTTGCGCCGGTCGGCAGAATGTCTGAGATTTCCCTCTGACAACAGACTTGGGGTTACTTGTGTTTTAGGCTTTCCCCTTGGCGGCCAGGTAGGTGCACCCACACATGTGAGGTACCGTTTTCATCGGGACACCTGTGGGAACGCGGGACGGTAGGCCATGTGTTGTGGGGGGCGTGTTTCGATGGGTGCGGCGAGCGAAATGTGCGGAAAAAGCGTTTTTTTCCCCACATTTCCGACTTTGCAGGGCTGTCTGGGTAAAAAAATCTGGGGCGATGGGCGCAAATCACACCTCTGCGGATTCCCACGGGTGTCCTCTTTTCGAAAATGCATGGGGTTCCCTGTTTTCCTCGGTGGCTTGGACACCCGAGGCCCATATCTGTAAGTTGCGCCGGTCGGCAGAATGTCGGAGATTTCCCTCTGACAACAGACTTGGGGTTACTTGTGTTTTAGGCTTTCCCCTTGGCGGCCAGGTAGGTGCACCCACACATGTGAGGTACCGTTTTCATCGGGACACCTGTGGGAACGCGGGACGGTAGGCCATGTGTTGTGGGGGGCGCGTTTCGATGGGTGCGGCGAGCGAAATGTGCGGAAAAAGCGTTTTTTTCCCCACATTTCCGACTTTGCAGGGCTGTCTGGGTAAAAAAATCTGGGGCGATGGGCGCAAATCACACCTCTGCGGATTCCCACGGGTGTCCTCTTTTCGAAAATGCATGGGGTTCCCTGTTTTCCTCGGTGGCTTGGACACCCGAGGCCCATATCTGTAAGTTGCGCCGGTCGGCAGAATGGACAACAGACTTGGGGTTACTTGTGTTTTAGGCTTTCCCCTTGGCGGCCAGGTAGGTGCACCCACACATGTGAGGTACCGTTTTCATCGGGACACCTGTGGGAACGCGGGACGGTAGGCCATGTGTTGTGGGGGGCGCGTTTCGATGGGTGCGGCGAGCGAAATGTGCGGAAAAAGCGTTTTTTTCCCCACATTTCCGACTTTGCAGGGCTGTCTGGGTAAAAAAATCTGGGGCGATGGGCGCAAATCACACCTCTGCGGATTCCCACGGGTGTCCTCTTTTCGAAAATGCATGGGGTTCCCTGTTTTCCTCGGTGGCTTGGACACCCGAGGCCTATATCTGTAAGTTGCGCCGGTCAGCAGAATGGACAACAGACTTGGGGTTACTTGTGTTTTAGGCTTTCCCCTTGGCGGCCAGGTAGGTGCACCCACACATGTGAGGTACCGTTTTCATCGGGACACCTGTGGGAACGCGGGACGGTAGGCCATGTGTTGTGGGGGGCGTGTTTCGATGGGTGCGGCGAGCGAAATGTGCGGAAAAAGCGTTTTTTTCCCCACATTTCCGACTTTGCAGGGCTGTCTGGGTAAAAAAATCTGGGGCGATGGGCGCAAATCACACCTCTGCGGATTCCCACGGGGGTCCTATTTTCGAAAATGCATGGGGTTCCCTGTTTTCCTCGGTGGCTTGGACACCCGAGGCCCATATCTGTAAGTTGCGCCGGTCGGCAGAATGTCGGAGATTTCCCTCTGACAACAGACTTGGGGTTACTTGTGTTTTAGGCTTTCCCCTTGGCCGCCAGGTAGGTGCACCCACACATGTGAGGTACCGTTTTCATCGGGACACCTGTGGGAACGCGGGACGGTAGGCCATGTGTTGTGGGGGGCGTGTTTCGATGGGTGCGGCGAGCGAAATGTGCGGAAAAAGCGTTTTTTTCCCCACATTTCCGACTTTGCAGGGCTGTCTGGGTAAAAAAATCTGGGGCGATGGGCGCAAATCACACCTCTGCGGATTCCCACGGGTGTCCTCTTTTCGAAAATGCATGGGGTTCCCCGTTTTCCTCGGTGGCTTGGACACCCGAGGCCCATATCTGTATGATGTGAGAGTGTGACATTTCCGGTGTGAAAACAGACTTGGGGTTACTTGTGTTTTAGGCTTTCCCCTTGGCGGCCAGGTAGGTGCACCCACACATGTGAGGTACCGTTTTCATCGGGACACCTGTGGGAACGCGGGACGGTAGGCCATGTGTTGTGGGGGGGTGTGTTTCGATGGGTGCGGCGAGCGAAATGTGCGGAAAAAGCGTTTTTTTCCCCACATTTCCGACTTTGCAGGGCTGTCTGGGTAAAAAAATCTGGGGCGATGGGCGCAAATCACACCTCTGCGGATTCCCACGGGTGTCCTCTTTTCGAAAATGCATGGGGTTCCCTGTTTTCCTCGGTGGCTTGGACACCCGAGGCCCATATCTGTAAGTTGCGCCGGTCGGCAGAATGGACAACAGACTTGGGGTTACTTGTGTTTTAGGCTTTCCCCTTGGCGGCCAGGTAGGTGCACCCACACATGTGAGGTACCGTTTTCATCGGGACACCTGTGGGAACGCGGGACGGTAGGCCATGTGTTGTGGGGGGCGTGTTTCGATGGGTGCGGCGAGCGAAATGTGCGGAAAAAGCGTTTTTTTCCCCACATTTCCGACTTTGCAGGGCTGTCTGGGTAAAAAAATCTGGGGCGATGGGCGCAAATCACACCTCTGCGGATTCCCACGGGTGTCCTCTTTTCGAAAATGCATGGGGTTCCCTGTTTTCCTCGGTGGCTTGGACACCCGAGGCCCATATCTGTAAGTTGCGCCGGTCGGCAGAATGTCGGAGATTTCCCTCTGACAACAGACTTGGGGTTACTTGTGTTTTAGGCTTTCCCCTTGGCGGCCAGGTAGGTGCACCCACACATGTGAGGTACCGTTTTCATCGGGACACCTGTGGGAACGCGGGACGGTAGGCCATGTGTTGTGGGGGGCGCGTTTCGATGGGTGCGGCGAGCGAAATGTGCGGAAAAAGCGTTTTTTTCCCCACATTTCCGACTTTGCAGGGCTGTCTGGGTAAAAAAATCTGGGGCGATGGGCGCAAATCACACCTCTGCGGATTCCCACGGGTGTCCTCTTTTCGAAAATGCATGGGGTTCCCTGTTTTCCTCGGTGGCTTGGACACCCGAGGCCCATATCTGTAAGTTGCGCCGGTCGGCAGAATGGACAACAGACTTGGGGTTACTTGTGTTTTAGGCTTTCCCCTTGGCGGCCAGGTAGGTGCACCCACACATGTGAGGTACCGTTTTCATCGGGACACCTGTGGGAACGCGGGACGGTAGGCCATGTGTTGTGGGGGGCGTGTTTCGATGGGTGCGGCGAGCGAAATGTGCGGAAAAAGCGTTTTTTTCCCCACATTTCCGACTTTGCAGGGCTGTCTGGGTAAAAAAATCTGGGGCGATGGGCGCAAATCACACCTCTGCGGATTCCCACGGGGGTCCTCTTTTCGAAAATGCATGGGGTTCCCTGTTTTCCTCGCTGGCTTGGACACCCGAGGCCCATATCTGTAAGTTGCGCCGGTCGGCAGAATGTCGGAGATTTCCCTCTGACAACAGACTTGGGGTTACTTGTGTTTTAGGCTTTCCCCTTGGCGGCCAGGTAGGTGCACCCACACATGTGAGGTACCATTTTCATCGGGACACCTGTGGGAACGCGGGACGGTAGGCCATGTGTTGTGGGGGGCGTGTTTCAATGGGTGCGGCGAGCGAAATGTGCGGAAAAAGCGTTTTTTTCCCCACATTTCCGACTTTGCAGGGCTGTCTGGGTAAAAAAATCTGGGGCGATGGGCGCAAATCACACCTCTGCGGATTCCCACGGGTGTCCTCTTTTCGAAAATGCATGGGGTTTCCTGTTTTCCTCGGTGGATTGGACACCCGAGGCCCATATCTGTAAGTCGCGCCGGTCGGCAGAATGTCAGAGATTTCCCTCTGACAACAGACTTGGGGTTACTTGTGTTTTAGGCTTTCCCCTTGGCGGCCAGGTAGGTGCACCCACACATGTGAGGTACCGTTTTCATCGGGACACCTGTGGGAACGCGGGACGGTAGGCCATGTGTTGTGGGGGGCGTGTTTCGATGGGTGCGGCGAGCGAAATGTGCGGAAAAAGCGTTTTTTTCCCCACATTTCCGACTTTGCAGGGCTGTCTGGGTAAAAAAATCTGGGGCGATGGGCGCAAATCACACCTCTGCGGATTCCCACGGGTGTCCTCTTTTCGAAAATGCATGGGGTTCCCCGTTTTCCTCGGTGGCTTGGACACCCGAGGCCCATATCTGTATGATGTGAGAGTGTGACATTTCCGGTGTGAAAACAGACTTGGGGTTACTTGTGTTTTAGGCTTTCCCCTTGGCGGCCAGGTAGGTGCACCCACACATGTGAGGTACCGTTTTCATTGGGACACCTGTGGGAACGCGGGACGGTAGGCCATGTGTTGTGGGGGGCGTGTTTCGATGGGTGCGGCGAGCGAAATGTGCGGAAAAAGTGTTTTTTTCCCCACATTTCCGACTTTGCAGGGCTGTCTGGGTAAAAAAATCTGGGGCGATGGGCGCAAATCACACCTCTGCGGATTCCCACGGGTGTCCTCTTTTCGAAAATGCATGGGGTTCCCTGTTTTCCTCAGTGGCTTGGACACCCGAGGCCCATATCTGTAAGTTGCGCCGGTCGGCAGAATGGACAACAGACTTGGGGTTACTTGTGTTTTAGGCTTTCCCCTTGGCGGCCAGGTAGGTGCACCCACACATGTGAGGTACCGTTTTCATCGGGACACCTGTGGGAACGCGGGACGGTAGGCCATGTGTTGTGGGGGGCGCGTTTCGATGGGTGCGGCGAGCGAAATGTGCGGAAAAAGCGTTTTTTTCCCCACATTTCCGACTTTGCAGGGCTGTCTGGGTAAAAAAATCTGGGGCGATGGGCGCAAATCACACCTCTGCGGATTCCCATGGGTGTCCTCTTTTCGAAAATGCATGGGGTTCCCTGTTTTACTCGGTGGCTTGGACACCCGAGGCCCATATCTGTAAGTTGCGCCGGTCGGCAGAATGTCGGAGATTTCCCTCTGACAACAGACTTGGGGTTACTTGTGTTTTAGGCTTTCCCCTTGGCGGCCAGGTAGGTGCACCCACACATGTGAGGTACCGTTTTCATCGGGACACCTGTGGGAATGCGGGACGGTAGGCCATGTGTTGTGGGGGGCGCGTTTCGATGGGTGCGGCGAGCGAAATGTGCGGAAAAAGCATTTTTTTCCCCACATTTCCGACTTTGCAGGGCTGTCTGGGTAAATAATCTGGGGCGATGGGCGCAAATCACACCTCTGCGGATTCCCACGGGTGTCCTCTTTTCGAAAATGCATGGGGTTCCCTGTTTTCCTCGGTGGCTTGGACACCCGAGGCCCATATCTGTAAGTTGCGCCGGTCGGCAGAATGGACAACAGACTTGGGGTTACTTGTGTTTTAGGCTTTCCCCTTGGCGGCCAGGTAGGTGCACCCACACATGTGAGGTACCGTTTTCATCGGGACACCTGTGGCAACGCGGGACGGTAGGCCATGTGTTGTGGGGGGCGTGTTTCGATGGGTGCGGCGAGCAAAATGTGCGGAAAAAGCGTTTTTTTCCCCACATTTCCGACTTTGCAGGGCTGTCTGGGTAAAAAAATCTGGGGCGATGGGCGCAAATCACACCTCTGTGGATTCCCACGGGTGTCCTCTTTTCGAAAATGCATGGGGTTCCCTGTTTTCCTCGGTGGCTTGGACACCCGAGGCCCATATCTGTAAGTTGCGCCGGTCGGCAGAATGTCTGAGATTTCCCTCTGACAACAGACTTGGGGTTACTTGTGTTTTAGGCTTTCCCCTTGGCGGCCAGGTAGGTGCACCCACACATGTGAGGTACCGTTTTCATCGGGACACCTGTGGGAACGCGGGACAGTAGGCCATGTGTTGTGGGGGGTGTGTTTCGATGGGTGCGGCGAGCGAAATGTGCGGAAAAAGCGTTTTTTTCCCCACATTTCCGACTTTGCAGGGCTGTCTGGGTAAAAAAATCTGGGGCGATGGGCGCAAATCACACCTCTGTGGATTCCCACGGGTGTCCTCTTTTAGAAAATGCATGGGGTTCCCTGTTTTCCTCGGTGGCTTGGACACCCGAGGCCCATATCTGTAAGTTGCGCCGGTCGGCAGAATGTCGGAGATTTCCCTCTGACAACAGACTTGGGGTTACTTGTGTTTTAGGCTTTCCCCTTGGCGGCCAGGTAGGTGCACCCACACATGTGAGGTACCGTTTTCATCGGGACACCTGTGGGAACGCGGGACGGTAGGCCATGTGTTGTGGGGGGCGCGTTTCGATGGGTGCGGCGAGCAAAATGTGCGGAAAAAGTGTTTTTTTCCCCACATTTCTGAGTTTGCAGGGCTGTCTGGGTAAAAAAATCTGGGGCGATGGGCGCAAATCACACCTCTGCGGATTCCCACGGGTGTCCTCTTTTCGAAAATGCATGGGGTTCCCTGTTTTCCTCGGTGGCTTGGACACCCGAGGCCCATATCTGTAAGTTGCGCCGGTCGGCAGAATGGACAACAGACTTGGGGTTACTTGTGTTTTAGGCTTTCCCCTTGGCGGCCAGGTAGGTGCACCCACACCTGTGAGGTACCGTTTTCATCGGGACACCTGTGGGAACGCGGGACGGTAGGCCATGTGTTGTGGGGGGCGTGTTTCGATGGGTGCGGTGAGCGAAATGTGCGGAAAAAGCGTTTTTTTCCCCACATTTCCGACTTTGCAGGGCTGTCTGGGTAAAAAAATCTGGGGCGATGGGCGCAAATCACACCTCTGCGGATTCCCACGGGTGTCCTCTTTTCGAAAATGCATGGGGTTCCCTGTTTTCCTCGGTGGCTTGGACACCCGAGGCCCATATCTGTAAGTTGCGCCGGTCGGCAGAATGTCTGAGATTTCCCTCTGACAACAGACTTGGGGTTACTTGTGTTTTAGGCTTTCCCCTTGGCGGCCAGGTAGGTGCACCCACACATATGAGGTACCGTTTTCATCGGGACACCTGTGGGAACGCGGGACGGTAGGCCATGTGTTGTGGGGGGCGTGTTTCGATGGGTGCGGCGAGCGAAATGTGCGGAAAAAGCGTTTTTTTCCCCACATTTCCGACTTTGCAGGGCTGTCTGGGTAAAAAAATCTGGGGCGATGGGCGCAAATCACACCTCTGCGGATTCCCACGGGTGTCCTCTTTTCGAAAATGCATGGGGTTCCCTGTTTTCCTCGGTGGCTTGGACACCCGAGGCCCATATCTGTAAGTTGCGCCGGTCGGCAGAATGTCGGAGATTTCCCTCTGACAACAGACTTGGGGTTACTTGTGTTTTAGGCTTTCCCCTTGGCGGCCAGGTAGGTGCACCCACACATGTGAGGTACCGTTTTCATCGGGACACCTGTGGGAACGCGGGACGGTAGGCCATGTGTTGTGGGGGGCGCGTTTCGATGGGTGCGGCGAGCGAAATGTGCGGAAAAAGCGTTTTTTTCCCCACATTTCCGACTTTGCAGGGCTGTCTGGGTAAAAAAATCTGGGGCGATGGGCGCAAATCACACCTCTGCGGATTCCCACGGGTGTCCTCTTTTCGAAAATGCATGGGGTTCCCTGTTTTCCTCGGTGGCTTGGACACCCGAGGCCCATATCTGTAAGTTGCGCCGGTCGGCAGAATGGACAACAGACTTGGGGTTACTTGTGTTTTAGGCTTTCCCCTTGGCGGCCAGGTAGGTGCACCCACACATGTGAGGTACCGTTTTCATCGGGACACCTGTGGGAACGCGGGACGGTAGGCCATGTGTTGTGGGGGGCGTGTTTCGATGGGTGCGGCGAGCGAAATGTGCGGAAAAAGCGTTTTTTTCCCCACATTTCCGACTTTGCAGGGCTGTCTGGGTAAAAAAATCTGGGGCGATGGGCGCAAATCACACCTCTGCGGATTCCCACGGGTGTCCTCTTTTCGAAAATGCATGGGGTTCCCTGTTTTCCTCGGTGGCTTGGACACCCGAGGCCCATATCTGTAAGTTGCGCCGGTCGGCAGAATGTCGGAGATTTCCCTCTGACAACAGACTTGGGGTTACTTGTGTTTTAGGCTTTCCCCTTGGCGGCTAGGTAGGTGCACCCACACATGTGAGGTACCGTTTTCATCGGGACACCTGTGGGAACGCGGGACGGTAGGCCATGTGTTGTGGGGGGCGTGTTTCGATGGGTGCGGCGAGCGAAATGTGCGGAAAAAGCGTTTTTTTCCCCACATTTCCGACTTTGCAGGGCTGTCTGGGTAAAAAAATCTGGGGCGATGGGCGCAAATCACACCTCTGCGGATTCCCACGGGTGTCCTCTTTTCGAAAATGCATGGGGTTCCCTGTTTTCCTTTGTGGCTTGGACACCCGAGGCCCATATCTGTAAGTTGCGCCGGTCGGCAGAATGGACAACAGACTTGGGGTTACTTGTGTTTTAGGCTTTTCCCTTGGCGGCCAGGTAGGTGCACCCACACATGTGAGGTACCGTTTTCATCGGGACACCTGTGGGAACGCGGGACGGTAGGCCATGTGTTGTGGGGGGCGCGTTTCGATGGGTGCGGCGAGCGAAATGTGCGGAAAAAGCGTTTTTTTCCCCACATTTCCGACTTTGCAGGGCTGTCTGGGTAAAAAAATCTGGGGTGATGGGCGCAAATCACACCTCTGCGGATTCCCACGGGTGTCCTCTTTTCGAAAATGCATGGGGTTCCCTGTTTTCCTCGGTGGCTTGGACACCCGAGGCCCATATCTGTAAGTTGCGCCGGTCGGCAGAATGTCGGAGATTTCCCTCTGACAACAGACTTGGGGTTACTTGTGTTTTAGGCTTTCCCCTTGGCGGCCAGGTAGGTGCACCCACACATGTGAGGTACCGTTTTCATCGGGACACCTGTGGGAACGCGGGACGGTAGGCCATGTGTTGTGGGGGGCGCGTTTCGATGGGTGCGGCGAGCGAAATGTGCGGAAAAAGCGTTTTTTTCCCCACATTTCCGACTTTGCAGGGCTGTCTGGGTAAATAATCTGGTGCGATGGGCGCAAATCACACCTCTGCGGATTCCCACGGGTGTCCTATTTTCGAAAATGCATGGGGTTCCCTGTTTTCCTCGGTGGCTTGGACACCCGAGGCCCATATCTGTAAGTTGCGCCGGTCGGCAGAATGGACAACAGACTTGGGGTTACTTGTGTTTTAGGCTTTCCCCTTGGCGGCCAGGTAGGTGCACCCACACATGTGAGGTACCGTTTTCATCGGGACACCTGTGGGAACGCGGGACGGTAGGCCATGTGTTGTGGGGGGCGTGTTTCGATGGGTGCGGCGAGCGAAATGTGCGGAAAAAGCGTTTTTTTCCCCACATTTCCGACTTTGCAGGGCTGTCTGGGTAAAAAAATCTGGGGCGATGGGCGCAAATCACACCTCTGCGGATTCCCACGGGTGTCCTCTTTTCGAAAATGCATGGGGTTCCCTGTTTTCCTCGGTGGCTTGGACACCCGAGGCCCATATCTGTAAGTTGCGCCGGTCGGCAGAATGTCTGAGATTTCCCTCTGACAACAGACTTGGGGTTACTTGTGTTTTAGGCTTTCCCCTTGGCGGCCAGGTAGGTGCACCCACACATGTGAGGTACCGTTTTCATCGGGACACCTGTGGGAACGCGGGACGGTAGGCCATGTGTTGTGGGGGGCGTGTTTCGATGGGTGCGGCGAGCGAAATGTGCGGAAAAAGCGTTTTTTTCCCCACATTTCCGACTTTGCAGGGCTGTCTGGGTAAAAAAATCTGGGGCGATGGGCGCAAATCACACCTCTGCGGATTCCCACGGGTGTCCTCTTTTCGAAAATGCATGGGGTTCCCTGTTTTCCTCGGTGGCTTGGACACCCGAGGCCCATATCTGTAAGTTGCGCCGGTCGGCAGAATGTCGGAGATTTCCCTCTGACAACAGACTTGGGGTTACTTGTGTTTTAGGCTTTCCCCTTGGCGGCCAGGTAGGTGCACCCACACATGTGAGGTACCGTTTTCATCGGGACACCTGTGGGAATGCGGGACGGTAGGCCATGTGTTGTGGGGGGCGCGTTTCGATGGGTGCGGCGAGCGAAATGTGCGGAAAAAGCATTTTTTTCCCCACATTTCCGACTTTGCAGGGCTGTCTGGGTAAATAATCTGGGGCGATGGGCGCAAATCACACCTCTGCGGATTCCCACGGGTGTCCTCTTTTCGAAAATGCATGGGGTTCCCTGTTTTCCTCGGTGGCTTGGACACCCGAGGCCCATATCTGTAAGTTGCGCCGGTCGGCAGAATGGACAACAGACTTGGGGTTACTTGTGTTTTAGGCTTTCCCCTTGGCGGCCAGGTAGGTGCACCCACACATGTGAGGTACCGTTTTCATCGGGACACCTGTGGCAACGCGGGACGGTAGGCCATGTGTTGTGGGGGGCGTGTTTCGATGGGTGCGGCGAGCAAAATGTGCGGAAAAAGCGTTTTTTTCCCCACATTTCCGACTTTGCAGGGCTGTCTGGGTAAAAAAATCTGGGGCGATGGGCGCAAATCACACCTCTGTGGATTCCCACGGGTGTCCTCTTTTCGAAAATGCATGGGGTTCCCTGTTTTCCTCGGTGGCTTGGACACCCGAGGCCCATATCTGTAAGTTGCGCCGGTCGGCAGAATGTCTGAGATTTCCCTCTGACAACAGACTTGGGGTTACTTGTGTTTTAGGCTTTCCCCTTGGCGGCCAGGTAGGTGCACCCACACATGTGAGGTACCGTTTTCATCGGGACACCTGTGGGAACGCGGGACAGTAGGCCATGTGTTGTGGGGGGTGTGTTTCGATGGGTGCGGCGAGCGAAATGTGCGGAAAAAGCGTTTTTTTCCCCACATTTCCGACTTTGCAGGGCTGTCTGGGTAAAAAAATCTGGGGCGATGGGCGCAAATCACACCTCTGTGGATTCCCACGGGTGTCCTCTTTTAGAAAATGCATGGGGTTCCCTGTTTTCCTCGGTGGCTTGGACACCCGAGGCCCATATCTGTAAGTTGCGCCGGTCGGCAGAATGTCGGAGATTTCCCTCTGACAACAGACTTGGGGTTACTTGTGTTTTAGGCTTTCCCCTTGGCGGCCAGGTAGGTGCACCCACACATGTGAGGTACCGTTTTCATCGGGACACCTGTGGGAACGCGGGACGGTAGGCCATGTGTTGTGGGGGGCGCGTTTCGATGGGTGCGGCGAGCAAAATGTGCGGAAAAAGTGTTTTTTTCCCCACATTTCTGAGTTTGCAGGGCTGTCTGGGTAAAAAAATCTGGGGCGATGGGCGCAAATCACACCTCTGCGGATTCCCACGGGTGTCCTCTTTTCGAAAATGCATGGGGTTCCCTGTTTTCCTCGGTGGCTTGGACACCCGAGGCCCATATCTGTAAGTTGCGCCGGTCGGCAGAATGGACAACAGACTTGGGGTTACTTGTGTTTTAGGCTTTCCCCTTGGCGGCCAGGTAGGTGCACCCACACCTGTGAGGTACCGTTTTCATCGGGACACCTGTGGGAACGCGGGACGGTAGGCCATGTGTTGTGGGGGGCGTGTTTCGATGGGTGCGGTGAGCGAAATGTGCGGAAAAAGCGTTTTTTTCCCCACATTTCCGACTTTGCAGGGCTGTCTGGGTAAAAAAATCTGGGGCGATGGGCGCAAATCACACCTCTGCGGATTCCCACGGGTGTCCTCTTTTCGAAAATGCATGGGGTTCCCTGTTTTCCTCGGTGGCTTGGACACCCGAGGCCCATATCTGTAAGTTGCGCCGGTCGGCAGAATGTCTGAGATTTCCCTCTGACAACAGACTTGGGGTTACTTGTGTTTTAGGCTTTCCCCTTGGCGGCCAGGTAGGTGCACCCACACATATGAGGTACCGTTTTCATCGGGACACCTGTGGGAACGCGGGACGGTAGGCCATGTGTTGTGGGGGGCGTGTTTCGATGGGTGCGGCGAGCGAAATGTGCGGAAAAAGCGTTTTTTTCCCCACATTTCCGACTTTGCAGGGCTGTCTGGGTAAAAAAATCTGGGGCGATGGGCGCAAATCACACCTCTGCGGATTCCCACGGGTGTCCTCTTTTCGAAAATGCATGGGGTTCCCTGTTTTCCTTGGTGGCTTGGACACCCGAGGCCCATATCTGTAAGTTGCGCCGGTCGGCAGAATGTCGGAGATTTCCCTCTGACAACAGACTTGGGGTTACTTGTGTTTTAGGCTTTCCCCTTGGCGGCCAGGTAGGTGCACCCACACATGTGAGGTACCGTTTTCATCGGGACACCTGTGGGAACGCGGGACGGTAGGCCATGTGTTGTGGGGGGCGCGTTTCGATGGGTGCGGCGAGCGAAATGTGCGGAAAAAGCGTTTTTTTCCCCACATTTCCGACTTTGCAGGGCTGTCTGGGTAAAAAAATCTGGGGCGATGGGCGCAAATCACACCTCTGCGGATTCCCACGGGTGTCCTCTTTTCGAAAATGCATGGGGTTCCCTGTTTTCCTCGGTGGCTTGGACACCCGAGGCCCATATCTGTAAGTTGCGCCGGTCGGCAGAATGGACAACAGACTTGGGGTTACTTGTGTTTTAGGCTTTCCCCTTGGCGGCCAGGTAGGTGCACCCACACATGTGAGGTACCGTTTTCATCGGGACACCTGTGGGAACGCGGGACGGTAGGCCATGTGTTGTGGGGGGCGTGTTTCGATGGGTGCGGCGAGCGAAATGTGCGGAAAAAGCGTTTTTTTCCCCACATTTCCGACTTTGCAGGGCTGTCTGGGTAAAAAAATCTGGGGCGATGGGCGCAAATCACACCTCTGCGGATTCCCACGGGTGTCCTCTTTTCGAAAATGCATGGGGTTCCCTGTTTTCCTCGGTGGCTTGGACACCCGAGGCCCATATCTGTAAGTTGCGCCGGTCGGCAGAATGTCGGAGATTTCCCTCTGACAACAGACTTGGGGTTACTTGTGTTTTAGGCTTTCCCCTTGGCGGCTAGGTAGGTGCACCCACACATGTGAGGTACCGTTTTCATCGGGACACCTGTGGGAACGCGGGACGGTAGGCCATGTGTTGTGGGGGGCGTGTTTCGATGGGTGCGGCGAGCGAAATGTGCGGAAAAAGCGTTTTTTTCCCCACATTTCCGACTTTGCAGGGCTGTCTGGGTAAAAAAATCTGGGGCGATGGGCGCAAATCACACCTCTGCGGATTCCCACGGGTGTCCTCTTTTCGAAAATGCATGGGGTTCCCTGTTTTCCTTTGTGGCTTGGACACCCGAGGCCCATATCTGTAAGTTGCGCCGGTCGGCAGAATGGACAACAGACTTGGGGTTACTTGTGTTTTAGGCTTTTCCCTTGGCGGCCAGGTAGGTGCACCCACACATGTGAGGTACCGTTTTCATCGGGACACCTGTGGGAACGCGGGACGGTAGGCCATGTGTTGTGGGGGGCGCGTTTCGATGGGTGCGGCGAGCGAAATGTGCGGAAAAAGCGTTTTTTTCCCCACATTTCCGACTTTGCAGGGCTGTCTGGGTAAAAAAATCTGGGGTGATGGGCGCAAATCACACCTCTGCGGATTCCCACGGGTGTCCTCTTTTCGAAAATGCATGGGGTTCCCTGTTTTCCTCGGTGGCTTGGACACCCGAGGCCCATATCTGTAAGTTGCGCCGGTCGGCAGAATGTCGGAGATTTCCCTCTGACAACAGACTTGGGGTTACTTGTGTTTTAGGCTTTCCCCTTGGCGGCCAGGTAGGTGCACCCACACATGTGAGGTACCGTTTTCATCGGGACACCTGTGGGAACGCGGGACGGTAGGCCATGTGTTGTGGGGGGCGCGTTTCGATGGGTGCGGCGAGCGAAATGTGCGGAAAAAGCGTTTTTTTCCCCACATTTCCGACTTTGCAGGGCTGTCTGGGTAAATAATCTGGTGCGATGGGCGCAAATCACACCTCTGCGGATTCCCACGGGTGTCCTATTTTCGAAAATGCATGGGGTTCCCTGTTTTCCTCGGTGGCTTGGACACCCGAGGCCCATATCTGTAAGTTGCGCCGGTCGGCAGAATGGACAACAGACTTGGGGTTACTTGTGTTTTAGGCTTTCCCCTTGGCGGCCAGGTAGGTGCACCCACACATGTGAGGTACCGTTTTCATCGGGACACCTGTGGGAACGCGGGACGGTAGGCCATGTGTTGTGGGGGGCGTGTTTCGATGGGTGCGGCGAGCGAAATGTGCGGAAAAAGCGTTTTTTTCCCCACATTTCCGACTTTGCAGGGCTGTCTGGGTAAAAAAATCTGGGGCGATGGGCGCAAATCACACCTCTGCGGATTCCCACGGGTGTCCTCTTTTCGAAAATGCATGGGGTTCCCTGTTTTCCTCGGTGGCTTGGACACCCGAGGCCCATATCTGTAAGTTGCGCCGGTCGGCAGAATGTCTGAGATTTCCCTCTGACAACAGACTTGGGGTTACTTGTGTTTTAGGCTTTCCCCTTGGCGGCCAGGTAGGTGCACCCACACATGTGAGGTACCGTTTTCATCGGGACACCTGTGGGAACGCGGGACGGTAGGCCATGTGTTGTGGGGGGCGTGTTTCGATGGGTGCGGCGAGCGAAATGTGCGGAAAAAGCGTTTTTTTCCCCACATTTCCGACTTTGCAGGGCTGTCTGGGTAAAAAAATCTGGGGCGATGGGCGCAAATCACACCTCTGCGGATTCCCACGGGTGTCCTCTTTTCGAAAATGCATGGGGTTCCCTGTTTTCCTCGGTGGCTTGGACACCCGAGGCCCATATCTGTAAGTTGCGCCGGTCGGCAGAATGTCGGAGATTTCCCTCTGACAACAGACTTGGGGTTACTTGTGTTTTAGGCTTTCCCCTTGGCGGCCAGGTAGGTGCACCCACACATGTGAGGTACCGTTTTCATCGGGACACCTGTGGGAACGCGGGACGGTAGGCCATGTGTTGTGGGGGGCGCGTTTCGATGGGTGCGGCGAGCGAAATGTGCGGAAAAAGCGTTTTTTTCCCCACATTTCCGACTTTGCAGGGCTGTCTGGGTAAAAAAATCTGGGGCGATGGGCGCAAATCACACCTCTGCGGATTCCCACGGGTGTCCTCTTTTCGAAAATGCATGGGGTTCCCTGTTTTCCTCGGTGGCTTGGACACCCGAGGCCCATATCTGTAAGTTGCGCCGGTCGGCAGAATGTCGGAGATTTCCCTCTGACAACAGACTTGGGGTTACTTGTGTTTTAGGCTTTCCCCTTGGCGGCCAGGTAGGTGCACCCACACATGTGAGGTACCGTTTTCATCGGGACACCTGTGGGAACGCGGGACGGTAGGCCATGTGTTGTGGGGGGCGCGTTTCGATGGGTGCGGCGAGTGAAATGTGCGGAAAAAGCGTTTTTTTCCCCACATTTCCGACTTTGCAGGGCTGTCTGGGTAAAAAAATCTGGGGCGATGGGCGCAAATCACACCTCTGCGGATTCCCACGGGTGCCCTCTTTTCGAAAATGCATGGGGTTCCCTGTTTTCCTCGGTGGCTTGGACACCCGAGGCCCATATCTGTAAGTTGCGCCGGTCGGCAGAATGGACAACAGACTTGGGGTTACTTGTGTTTTAGGCTTTCCCCTTGGCGGCCAGGTAGGTGCACCCACACATGTGAGGTACCGTTTTCATCGGGACACCTGTGGGAACGCGGGACGGTAGGCCATGTGTTGTGGGGGGCGCGTTTCGATGGGTGCGGCGAGCGAAATGTGCGGAAAAAGCGTTTTTTTCCCCACATTTCCGACTTTGCAGGGCTGTCTGGGTAAAAAAATCTGGGGCGATGGGCGCAAATCACACCTCTGCGGATTCCCACGGGTGTCCTCTTTTCGAAAATGCATGGGGTTCCCTGTTTTCCTCGGTGGCTTGGACACCCGAGGCCCATATCTGTAAGTTGCGCCGGTCAGCAGAATGGACAACAGACTTGGGGTTACTTGTGTTTTAGGCTTTCCCCTTGGCGGCCAGGTAGGTGCACCCACACATGTGAGGTACCGTTTTCATCGGGACACCTGTGGGAACGCGGGACGGTAGGCCATGTGTTGTGGGGGGCGTGTTTCGATGGGTGCGGCGAGCGAAATGTGCGGAAAAAGCGTTTTTTCCCCCACATTTCCGACTTTGCAGGGCTGTCTGGGTAAAAAAATCTGGGGCGATGGGCGCAAATCACACCTCTGCGGATTCCCACGGGGGTCCTCTTTTCGAAAATGCATGGGGTTCCCTGTTTTCCTCGGTGGCTTGGACACCCGAGGCCCATATCTGTAAGTTGCGCCGGTCGGCAGAATGTCGGAGATTTCCCTCTGACAACAGACTTGGGGTTACTTGTGTTTTAGGCTTTCCCCTTGGCGGCCAGGTAGGTGCACCCACACATGTGAGGTACCGTTTTCATCGGGACACCTGTGGGAACGCGGGACGGTAGGCCATGTGTTGTGGGGGGCGTGTTTCGATGGGTGCGGCGAGCGAAATGTGCGGAAAAAGCGTTTTTTTCCCCACATTTCCGACTTTGCAGGGCTGTCTGGGTAAAAAAATCTGGGGCGATGGGCGCAAATCACACCTCTGCGGATTCCCACGGGTGTCCTCTTTTTCGAAAATGCATGGGGTTCCCCGTTTTCCTCGGTGGCTTGGACACCCGAGGCCCATATCTGTATGATGTGAGAGTGTGACATTTCCGGTGTGAAAACAGACTTGGGGTTACTTGTGTTTTAGGCTTTCCCCTTGGCGGCCAGGTAGGTGCACCCACACATGTGAGGTACCGTTTTCATCGGGACACCTGTGGGAACGCGGGACAGTAGGCCATGTGTTGTGGGGGGTGTGTTTCGATGGGTGCGGCGAGCGAAATGTGCGGAAAAAGCGTTTTTTTCCCCACATTTCCGACTTTGCAGGGCTGTCAGGGTAAAACAATCTGGGGCGATGGGCGCAAATCACACCTCTGCGGATTCCCACGGGTGTCCTCTTTTCGAGAATGCATGGGGTTCCCTGTTTTCCTCGGTGGCTTGGACACCCGAGGCCCATATCTGTAAGTTGCGCCGGTCGGCAGAATGGACAACAGACTTGGGGTTACTTGTGTTTTAGGCTTTCCCCTTGGCGGCCAGGTAGGTGCACCCACACATGTGAGGTACCGTTTTCATCGGGACACCTGTGGGAACGCGGGACGGTATGCCATGTGTTGTGGGGGGCGTGTTTCGATGGGTGCGGCGAGCGAAATGTGCGGAAAAAGCGTTTTTTTCCCCACATTTCCGACTTTGCAGGGCTGTCTGGGTAAAAAAATCTGGGGCGATGGGCGCAAATCACACCTCTGCGGATTCCCACGGGTGTCCTCTTTTCGAAAATGCATGGGGTTCCCTGTTTTCCTCGGTGGCTTGGACACCCGAGGCCCATATCTGTAAGTTGCGCCGGTCGGCAGAATGTCGGAGATTTCCCTCTGACAACAGACTTGGGGTTACTTGTGTTTTAGGCTTTCCCCTTGGCGGCCAGGTAGGTGCACCCACACATGTGAGGTACGGTTTTCATCGGGACACCTGTGGGAACGCGGGACGGTAGGCCATGTGTTGTGGGGGGCGCGTTTCGATGGGTGCGGCGAGCCAAATGTGCGGAAAAAGCGTTTTTTTCCCCACATTTCCGACTTTGCAGGGCTGTCTGGGTAAAAAAATCTGGGGCGATGGGCGCAAATCACACCTCTGCGGATTCCCACGGGTGTCCTCTTTTCGAAAATGCATGGGGTTCCCTGTTTTCCTCGGTGGCTTGGACACCCGAGGCCCATATCTGTAAGTTGCGCCGGTCGGCAGAATGGACAACAGACTTGGGGTTACTTGTGTTTTAGGCTTTCCCCTTGGCGGCCAGGTAGGTGCACCCACACATGTGAGGTACCGTTTTCATCGGGACACCTGTGGGAACGCGGGACGGTAGGCCATGTGTTGTGGGGGGCGTGTTTCGATGGGTGCGGCGAGCGAAATGTGCGGAAAAAGCGTTTTTTTCCCCACATTTCCGACTTTGCAGGGCTGTCTGGGTAAAAAAATCTGGGGCGATGGGCGCAAATCACACCTCTGCGGATTCCCACGGGTGTCCTCTTTTCGAAAATGCATGGGGTTTCCTGTTTTCCTCGGTGGCTTGGACACCCGAGGCCCATATCTGTAAGTTGCGCCGGTCGGCAGAATGTCGGAGATTTCCCTCTGACAACAGACTTGGGGTTACTTGTGTTTTAGGCTTTCCCCTTGGCGGCCAGGTAGGTGCACCCACACATGTGAGGTACCGTTTTCATCGGGACACCTGTGGGAACGCGGGACGGTAGGCCATGTGTTGTGGGGGGCGCGTTTCGATGGGTGTGGCGAGCGAAATGTGCGGAAAAAGCATTTTTTTCCCCACATTTCCGACTTTGCAGGGCTGTCTGGGTAAAAAAATCTGGGGCGATGGGCGCAAATCACACCTCTGCGGATTCCCACGGGTGTCCTCTTTTCGAAAATGCATGGGGTTCCCTGTTTTCCTCGGTGGCTTGGACACCCGAGGCCCATATCTGTAAGTTGCGCCGGTCGGCAGAATGTCTGAGTTTTCCCTCTGAAAACAGACTTGGGGTTACTTGTGTTTTAGGCTTTCCCCTTGGCGGCCAGGTAGGTGCACCCACACATGTGAGGTACCGTTTTCATCGGGACACCTGTGGGAACGCGGGACGGTAGGCCGTGTGTTGTTGGGGGCGTGTTTCGATGGGTGAGTCGAGCGAAATGTGAGGAAAATGCGTATTTTTTCCCACATTTCGGACTTTGCGGGGGTGTCTGGGTAATAAATTCTGGGGCGATTTGGGCATATTATACCTCTGCGGATTCCCACCGGTGTCCTCTTTCCGGAAATGCATGGGGTTTCCTGTTTTCCTTGGTGGCTTGGACACCCGAGGCCCATATCTGTATGATGTGAGAGTGTGACATTTCCGGTGTGAAAACAGACTTGGGGTTACTTGTGTTTTAGGCTTTCCCCTTGGCGGCCAGGTAGGTGCACCCACACATGTGAGGTACCGTTTTCATCGGGACACCTGTGGGAACGCGGGACGGTAGGCCATGTGTTGTTGGGGGCGTGTTTCGATGGGTGAGTCGAGCGAAATGTGAGGAAAATGCGTATTTTTTCCCACATTTCGGACTTTGCGGGGTTGTCTGGGTAATAAATTCTCGGGCGATTTGGGCATATCATACCTCTGCGGATTCCCACGGGTGTCCTCTTTCTGGAAATGCATGGGGTTCCCTGTTTTCCTTGGTGGCTTGGACACCCGAGGCCCATATCTGTACATTGTGCCGGTCGGCAGAATGTCTGAGTTTTCCCTCTGAAAACAGACTTGGGGTTACTTGTGTTTTAGGCTTTCCCCTTGGCGGCCAGGTAGATGCACCCACACATGTGAGGTACCGTTTTCATCGGGACACCTGTGGGAACGCGGGACGGTAGGCCATGTGTTGTTGGGGGCGTGTTTCGATGGGTGAGTCGAGCGAAATGTGAGGAAAATGCGTATTTTTTCCCACATTTCGGACTTTGCGGGGGTGTCTGGGTAATAAATTCTGGGGCGATTTGGGCATATCATACCTCTGCGGATTCCCACGGGTGTCCTCTTTCCGGAAATGCATGGGGTTCCCTGTTTTCCTTGGTGGCTTGGACACCCGAGGCCCATATCTGTATGATGTGAGAGTGTGACATTTCCGGTGTGAAAACAGACTTGGGGTTACTTGTGTTTTAGGCTTTCCCCTTGGCGGCCAGGTAGGTGCACCCACACATGTGAGGTACCGTTTTCATCGGGACACCTGTGGGAACGCGTGACGGTAGGCCATGTGTTGTTGGGGGCGTGTTTCGATGGGTGCGTCGAGCGAAATGTGCGGAAAAAGCGTTTTTTTCCCCACATTTCGGACTTTGCAGGGGTGTCTGGGTAATAAATTCTGGGGCAATTTGGGCATATCATACCTCTGCGGATTCCCACGGGTGTCCTCTTTTCGGAAATGCATGGGGTTCCCTGTTTTCCTCGGTGGCTTGGACACCCGAGGCCCATATCTGTACATTGTGCCGGTCGGCAGAATGTCTGAGTTTTCCCTCTGAAAACAGACTTGGGGTTACTTGTGTTTTAGGCTTTCCCCTTGGCGGCCAGGTAGGTGCACCCACACATGTGAGGTACCGTTTTCATCGGGACACCTGTGGGAACGCGGGACGGTAGGCCATGTGTTGTTGGAGGCGTGTTTCGATGGGTGAGTCGAGCGAAATGTGAGGAAAATGCGTATTTTTTCCCACATTTCGGACTTTGCGGGGGTGTCTGGGTAATAAATTCTGGGGCGATTTGGGCATATCATACCTCTGCGGATTCCCACGGGTGTCCTCTTTCCGGAAATGCATGGGGTTCCCTGTTTTCCTTGGTGGCTTGGACACCCGAGGCCCATATCTGTATGATGTGAGAGTGTGACATTTCCGGTGTGAAAACAGACTTGGGATTACTTGTGTTTCAGGCTTTCCCCTTGGCGGCCAGGTAGGTGCACCCACACATGTGAGGTACCGTTTTCATCGGGACACCTGTGGGAACGCGTGACGGTAGGCCATGTGTTGTTGGGGGCGTGTTTCGATGGGTGCGTCGAGCGAAATGTGCGGAAAAAGCGTTTTTTTCCCCACATTTCGGACTTTGCAGGGGTGTCTGGGTAATAAATTCTGGGGCAATTTGGGCATATCATACCTCTGCGGATTCCCACGGGTGTCCTCTTTTCGGAAATGCATGGGGTTCCCTGTTTTCCTCGGTGGCTTGGACACCCGAGGCCCATATCTGTACATTGTGCCGGTCGGCAGAATGTCTGAGTTTTCCCTCTGAAAACAGACTTGGGGTTACTTGTGTTTTAGGCTTTCCCCTTGGCGGCCAGGTAGGTGCACCCACACATGTGAGGTACCATTTTCATCGGGACACCTGTGGGAACGTGGGACGGTAGGCCATGTGTTGTTGGGGGCGTGTTCCGATGGGTGAGTCGAGCGAAATGTGAGGAAAATGCGTATTTTTTCCCACATTTCGGACTTTGCGGGGGTGTCTGGGTAATAAATTCTGGGGCGATTTGGGCATATCATACCTCTGCGGATTCCCACGGGTGTCCTCTTTCCGGAAATGCATGGGGTTCCCTGTTTTCCTTGGTGGCTTGGACACCCGAGGCCCATATCTGTATGATGTGAGAGTGTGACATTTCCGGTGTGAAAACAGACTTGGGGTTACTTGTGTTTTAGGCTTTCCCCTTGGCGGCCAGGTAGGTGCACCCACACATGTGAGGTACCGTTTTCATCGGGACACCTGTGGGAACGCGTGACGGTAGGCCATGTGTTGTTGGGGGCGTGTTTCGATGGGTGCGTCGAGCGAAATGTGCGGAAAAAGCGTTTTTTTCCCCACATTTCGGACTTTGCAGGGGTGTCTGGGTAATAAATTCTGGGGCAATTTGGGCATATCATACCTCTGCGGATTCCCACGGGTGTCCTCTTTTCGGAAATGCATGGGGTTCCCTGTTTTCCTCGGTGGCTTGGACACCCGAGGCCCATATCTGTACATTGTGCCGGTCGGCAGAATGTCTGAGTTTTCCCTCTGAAAACAGACTTGGGGTTACTTGTGTTTTAGGCTTTCCCCTTGGCGGCCAGGTAGGTGCACCCACACATGTGAGGTACCGTTTTCATCGGGACACCTGTGGGAACGCGGGACAGTAGGCCATGTGTTGTTGGGGGCGTGTTTCGATGGGTGAGTCGAGCGAAATGTGAGGAAAATGTGTATTTTTTCCCACATTTCGGACTTTGCGGGGGTGTCTGGGTAATAAATTCTGGGGCGATTTGGGCATATCATACCTCTGCGGATTCCCACGGGTGTCCTCTTTCTGGAAATGCATGGGGTTCCCTGTTTTCCTTGGTGGCTTGGACACCCGAGGCCCATATCTGTATGATGTGAGAGTGTGACATTTCCGGTGTGAAAACAGACTTGGGGTTACTTGTGTTTTAGGCTTTCCCCTTGGCGGCCAGGTAGGTGCACCCACACATGTGAGGTACCGTTTTCATCGGGACACCTGTGGGAACGCGTGACGGTAGGCCATGTGTTGTTGGGGGCGTGTTTCGATGGGTGCGTCGAGCGAAATGTGCGGAAAAAGCGTTTTTTTCCCCACATTTCGGACTTTGCAGGGGTGTCTGGGTAATAAATTCTGGGGCAATTTGGGCATATCATACCTCTGCGGATTCCCACGGGTGTCCTCTTTTCGGAAATGCATGGGGTTCCCTGTTTTCCTCGGTGGCTTGGACACCCGAGGCCCATATCTGTACATTGTGCCGGTCGGCAGAATGTCTGAGTTTTCCCTCTGAAAACAGACTTGGGGCTACTTGTGTTTTAGGCTTTCCCCTTGGCGGCCAGGTAGGTGCACCCACACATGTGAGGTACCGTTTTCATCGGGACACCTGTGGGAACGCGGGACGGTAGGCCATGTGTTGTTGGGGGCGTGTTTCTATGGGTGAGTCGAGCGAAATGTGAGGAAAATGCGTATTTTTTCCCACATTTCGGACTTTGCGGGGGTGTCTGGGTAATAAATTCTGGGGCGATTTGGGCATATCATACCTCTGCGGATTCCCACGGGTGTCCTCTTTCCGGAAATGCATGGGGTTCCCTGTTTTCCTTGGTGGCTTGGACACCCGAGGCCCATATCTGTATGATGTGAGAGTGTGACATTTCCGGTGTGAAAACAGACTTGGGGTTACTTGTGTTTTAGGCTTTCCCCTTGGCGGCCAGGTAGGTGCACCCACACATGTGAGGTACCGTTTTCATCGGGACACCTGTGGGAACGCGTGACGGTAGGCCATGTGTTGTTGGGGGCGTGTTTCGATGGGTGCGTCGAGCGAAATGTGCGGAAAAAGCGTTTTTTTCCCCACATTTCGGACTTTGCAGGGGTGTCTGGGTAATAAATTCTGGGGCAATTTGGGCATATCATACCTCTGCGGATTCCCACGGGTGTCCTCTTTTCGGAAATGCATGGGGTTCCCTGTTTTCCTCGGTGGCTTGGACACCCGAGGCCCATATCTGTACATTGTGCCGGTCGGCAGAATGTCTGAGTTTTCCCTCTGAAAACAGACTTGGGGTTACTTGTGTTTTAGGCTTTCCCCTTGGCGGCCAGGTAGGTGCACCCACACATGTGAGGTACCGTTTTCATCGGGACACCTGTGGGAACGCGGGACGGTAGGCCATGTGTTGTTGGGGGCGTGTTTCGATGGGTGAGTCGAGCGAAATGTGAGGAAAATGCGTATTTTTTCCCACATTTCGGACTTTGCGGGGGTGTCTGGGTAATAAATTCTGGGGCGATTTGGGCATATCATACCTCTGCGGATTCCCACGGGTGTCCTCTTTCCGGAAATGCATGGGGTTCCCTGTTTTCCTTGGTGGCTTGGACACCCGAGGCCCATATCTGTATGATGTGAGAGTGTGACATTTCCGGTGTGAAAACAGACTTGGGGTTACTTGTGTTTTAGGCTTTCCCCTTGGCGGCCAGGTAGGTGCACCCACACATGTGAGGTACCGTTTTTATCGGGACACCTGTGGGAACGCGTGACGGTAGGCCATGTGTTGTTGGGGGCGTGTTTCGATGGGTGAGTCGAGCGAAATGTGCGGAAAAAGCGTTTTTTTCCCCACATTTCGGACTTTGCAGGGGTGTCTGGGTAATAAATTCTGGGGCAATTTGGGCATATCATACCTCTGCGGATTCCCACGGGTGTCCTCTTTTCGGAAATGCATGGGGTTCCCTGTTTTCCTCAGTGGCTTGGACACCCGAGGCCCATATCTGTATGATGGGAGAGTGTGACATTTCCGGTGTGAAAACAGACTTGGGGTTACTTGTGTTTTGGGCTTTCCCCTTGGCGGCCAGGTAGGTGCACCCACACATGTGAGGTACCGTTTTCATCGGGACACCTGTGGGAACGCGGGACGGTAGGCCATGTGTTGTGTTTGTGTGGTTTTCATAACGTTTTGACCCATTTGCTGGAGCCCTTTGTCTCACAACCCTTTCCTTTCCCAAATGTGACCTACATTTAGTCGCTGCTTTAGCCACCATACACTTTTGTAACCTGCACAAGTCACCTACCCTTGAAAAGGTCTGCCTGTGCTCTTTCAAAAAATGTATGGCTGCCGTTCCTCACCACATTGGTTTTCCCAATTTACACATGCTAAGTGCGTCTGGTCAGGCCGTGAGCGTAAAACTCCTGTGTACCATGGCTCAGTGTTTGGCTTGTGGTATTGCTTGTTTTGTACAAACACTACAAAAATGGTATGCTCTCCTAACTGCAAGAGTCGGGGGAATGTAGTGGAGCATTGCTTTTCTCAAAATTCATAGAAGCCATTGCCGTACCAAGCCAACCATGTCCAACACATACCTTTTTTTTCAGTCATTTTCCCGCTTTTCCCCCATTCGATGGCAGTTTCCCCTACCTAGTTGTTGCCTGACCTATACAAATCACCCCTTCCTAAACTTGGAATTTTGTCTACTTTTCATAAATATATGCCTTTCTGTCCTCCAATTTGGCTTTCCTGCCCTTTTCTTCCATTCCGTCCATGCATGTCCAATTGGCAAAAATGGCAAAAATCGCCTACCTCTCACAAAACGGTTGATATCCCCATCAAAATAATTTTTTTCCATTTCCACTCAACCTGTTCCTGAAAGCCAACACATTGGGGAACTCAGCACAGCAAACCATTTGTTCCTAGCTCTTACAAGGAAAAAACCACAGGCTTCTTTGTTCATCATTTTATTGGCATTTTTTGAAAAAACCCAAAATTTTCGCACATTTTCCTTATTTTCTCTCACCCCCCTACAGCAACCTGGGATTCCTGGGTGGCGTTACGACCGCCTACATGTGGGAAAAAAAGGAGCCAAATTTGGCCGAGATATCTCATGTAACAAAAAAGTTACAAGCCATTGAATGGCCACATACCAAAATCACCAAAAAAGGCTCTGGCACTGGGGAGAAATACCCATGGCACTTAAAGGGTTAAACAAGGCTGCCTTCTTGCGTCAGCAATTTTCAACTACTTTATGTATGACGTGCGAAAGGTCTTTGAGGAAATATCATCGGACTCCCCCAAGATAAACAATTGTCTGATTCAAACTTTAATGTATGCCGACGACTTGGTGTTAGTTTCCAAAACTCCAGTCAGGCTACAAAAACTTCTTGATGGCTTTAATAGCTATATATTGGCTAATGATGTACGTGTGAATACAACCAAAACCCAGGTTGTCGTCTTCAGACCACGTAACACAATGAGATCTCTTTCATCTTGGTCCATCAATCACATAAATCTGGTGATAGTATCAAGCTATGTTTATCTTGGTATGGTCTTCGATGTTAGTTTCTCGACCAATGCTCACCTCGAGGCTATTCAGTGTAAGCTTAATTCGGCTATCTCCCAAACAAAAATTATAATGCATCGATATGGTGCTTTTTTTTCAATGCAACCAGCTGTCCTCTTTAGGAAACAAAAAGCCACCCCGTGTATTCTATATGGTTTGGAGTCTCAATCACTATGGCTACCAAAAGTCTTTGATAAGCTCGAAGGCAGATTCTGGAAAGCCATTCTTCAGCTACCTTAATGTATCCCGATAGCCTAGATACGGTATGAATTAGGTCTCGTTTCTCTCTATGCTCAGTATCAGTGGAGAACATGTGCTTTATTGCGGAAAACTCTTCTACCTCACTGTGAGAACAATATTTTACAATTTTTGTCGAATTACATTTTCCATACTGAACACTCTTTCGTCAAACAGTGGTTGTGGACAATTTATCGCACTTTGGTAGAGGCAGATGCGTCGCTTAAGTTGCTTTTGACCAATCCAAACAAAGTAAAACAATTAATTTACCGCAATGATTGGATCAATACTCGTAACAAATGCTTGCAATATAAGTCTGCAATCCCTGAACAATTTCGACATAAGAGGTTGGGATGTATTGAACCTTATCTCTTAAAATTTCCCTGTAAGAGAATACGCTCAGCCATCCTCAGAATGCGCCTGAACTTATGGCACACTCGTGAACTTTTGGCCAAACGGAAGGGCTGTGAGGAGGTGGCCTCTTTCTGTAGATTTTGTGGTGATACTAAAGCCATAGAAACCTTAGAGCATATACTCTTGCTATGCCCCGCGCTAGTTCAAGAGCGCTTGAAATTTTTCTCATGGCATTGTAGCTACTTAGGGAACTTAGAATCAGTGGAAAGATGGTACATATTACTGCTGACAACCAATGTTTCCCTTCAAATTGCCATTGTCAATTTTCTTTATGGAGTGAACTTAACTTGTTAAACAATTGTTGCTGTTTACTTGAGTTCTCTGTCATTTATCTGGGAATGGCATGTTGAATCTTCTCGTTCTCAGTATTTCTGGTGAGACGTGTTTTATATGAACTGAATTGAATAACTTCTCTTCTCCATTATTGTTAATGAGAATTGTACATTATCCTTATGTATCAATTTTAATGCTTCAATCAATCATAATGAATTCTTTCTTAATCTTGTGTACTTTTTAAGATCAATTGTATGTAATGTTTTGTATTGAAAAGTTGATTTATTTCAACAATATCAATAATAAATAAATAAAACAATTTCAAAACATTTATTATATCACAAACTATTTTCAATAAAATCCACATTGGATGTTTTTCCATTTAACTAATGATTTGAAATATGTTAATAAAACAGAAATATATTATAAATAAATGGTGTACAAAACATGGTACATTCAATGCAACGTCTTTGGGGTTAACACATATATAATGTTTGTTATATTTTTCACATCATGTTCTACAACTAATTATATGTTCTCTTCTTTACAGACATACTGAACAATTATAAACTGTGTTTCAGCATTGTACCATTATCAGTTGAAGACAACACAGAAAAGTAAGACGAAAATGTACGTCAATCACTTTATAACCAATGCCAAAACAAACTGAGCCATCCACCCAACAATGACATGCTTGTGCTCTTGCTCAGTGCCAGATAACACTGAGCCTAGAGATTCAAAATGTGCAACCATACCAAATAATGCATCATAATTTCCAAAGAAAAGTAGACTCATGCCTGGTCTCTATCATACCCAAACCTACATTTCAAATAAAATTTTAATATACAGAACAAAAACAGCTTCATTTCGGTGTCAGACATAAAAGCACAATACATGAAATATACAAATCAATGCATACACCCCATGCAATATATATAAGTAAATAAAAAAAACTGATATCAATTACATGTTAAATTATTATATATCCCCAAATGTCTGTATAATTATTAATTAATAAACATATTATGAACATCATTGAACCAAATGAGTAATGCAAAACAGTTTACATTATTATCTGGATGTACAGACCTTCCCATACAAAAAGACACAAAACCGAATCCTAGTCTCTAATCCTAAACCATGACACTTAATTTAAAAATGATAACCTCAAACACTGACCTCTTTAACTAATCTAATGTTACAGTGGAAAGAGAAAACAACTCCTCAAGGATTTGTACCTTGGACAAAATATTTAGAAGTGGGTCAGGTCATCGTTGACATATGGATAAAATGTACAATAGAGGTCAAGGTTAACAGGTATTTTTCATTTGGGAGTGGTTTCTACTAATGGTAAGATTCCCAACCTCATCTTTTAATAAATGTAAGTGGCAGATAAGTTCTTCAATTCATCTAATATCTTGTCCCATTTTACTTTTCATTGTAAGGTACAATTTCAGATCTTCTTATCACAGAAATCTCTCTTTTTTAAATACCTTCATTACATTATTCAGTTTACAGCAGAGCAGTTCGTGCAACGCTTCCCACCTCGATTTCTCAAAAACAATATCAATGTCCATCAAATACCCCCAAAATATCCCTCCCACCCCTCCCACCTCAATGCTCCCACCTACCCATATACCCGTCTGACAATGTCTCTACCTAAAATAACACAACAAAATAGGTTATCAACTGCAATCACCATTGCCAAGTACAAAACGCATATTCAGGGACACAAAGGTACTCTCCCCACCCATCCTAGACCAACTCATCACCTACCATGTAACACACCATCCTTCCTCCATGCCCCATACTTCCTCTCAACCCTTCATTCACAGGGATTTCTCATCAGAGGAGTAACACAGCAACTGACTCAACCAATTTAGGGCCATTAAGACACTGTCACCTTTCTCTGTCCCACTGCCCCTGGACCTGAACCAAATTGCTGTCTCAGCTGGTGACCACCTCTTAAGATCCATCACCCACCTGTCAAAATGTGGGCCTTTCTCATCTTCCCACGTGTTATAGGCCCTTTGCTTTGCCTACACAAATGGCAGGTACACAAATGTCAAATCATGTTTCATGATCCATGATCACCATCTGGGGTGCATTCCCAAAAGGCATACCTGGTGCAAATACGAGTAGTTCTCAATTTTCAGTTCTGACAACTTAGCATGTACTGCACCCAAAACATTAGTATTGCCGCACAGGTCCAGAACATATGGAGATACCCCACATTAACTTACACCCATCTGCAACAATTGGAAGAGTGGTTTGAAAATATTTTGGACAACCTTACAGGTGCCAGTATATCCTATGAAGCAGGTGATACTGCGTCAATTTGAATCTTGTGTTCCTCGATACCCTTTCACAACAGCATCCCTTCCATGAGCACCCTCATTAATTGTACTGAGTCGATGCTCCTTCCCACTTAGCATCATACACATTGAGACTCATTCTATTTTTGCCGTTCCAGAAACAGGGGTGCTGGTAAGCTCACCGGCACCCTTGTTCCTGGACCGGCAAACTACATGTCTGCCTGCTGTACCCGCTGTGCCGGACAGGTCTGACCCTGGTCATGGTAGACAAACCCTTCTTGGAAGCACCGCTGCCTGAGCTTCCATTCCCCCCCCACTCCCATAGATTCCCATAGTGAATGGGTACTTAGTATTTACTGGCACCTGATTTACTGGGCCGCCGGACCTGTAATAGCCCAGTGCCACTGGGAAGTCAGGCACCAGTAAATGATTACGGGTCCGGCGGCCACCCCGGGAAACTCAGCTTCCTCATACAGTCTAGCTAAACGTCCATTCATCTCAGATTCCAAAGAGATTGACAGCCATTGCTTACTGGTCACGCTCGACAAAGCTGCATTACGTACTGTCTGTTTGGCAGTGCCTTGAATGGTATCAAAGTTCGGTTGTCTAAAACATCCCCCCACATTGCCAGACCCTCTCAATCTGAGCCTTATATCCATGGCCATCCCATGCACCAATTGCAGCAAATCAATGTTAGGGGAATATGGGTCTTTAACTGCCAGTATCTTGAGTGCACAATCCATATTACACTGCCGAGCAACAATAGTGCAGAGCAACCAACAATCGGATTATGGTCCACCCAAAGGACTTCCTTCATAACATATGGTTTCACCACAGAGGCCAGCATAACCGTTTCTGGGTTTATGTCATCCACTATCTACTGTTCTACAAATTGTAACTGGGCTGCCAAGTAGTACAGCTCCAAATCAGGGAGTTGCAGTCCCACTTTTCTTACTGGAGTTTGCCGATTGAAGGGCCCTACATCTCTGGCGTAAGAGTAGAAATTGCATACCACGCACCACAAATGCCTCAGACTGGGCATGACTGTATTCTGAAACTGTGTGTGGACGAAAGGGGTCAGTATGAATGCATGAAATCTGCTTTGATTTCCAAGTTTGGCAAGCCACCTACCCATTACCTTGAAGGGTTGAGGGAATATAAGAAAAGAGAGAATGTGTCTTGGATTTACTGGGTGAGTGCTGCATATATGAAGATGATGGGGTGGATTGATGTTTACAAGGTGAAAACTTTTATTGAATTGTCCCACCTTTTGTTTTTTGAGCATTTTTCATAAGCCTGTTCACCAGAGATGTGACAGTATGTTGCTGACCAGAACATTCTAGATCCCTTTAAGCAGGTCAGGCTGACTGACAGGTGGCTCTCCCACCAGGTGTCCCCTAAGGAACCCAGTGGGAAGGACAAGGACAAAAAAATGGGGCCTCTCAGAAGTCTGAGGAGTGCCAAAAACAGTCACAGATGGGTAATTCTAAATCTTCCTCTTCTGAGACCAAAACATCTAGTGGTGATAATTCCTATGTGGGTGGAAGTAAGAGTACTGGTCCTCCTGCTGCATAGCAGGCTGCCAGTGGCTCCAGTATGTACCTCCCATTCCTGGCACTTGTTGGGACTGTGCGGCTCTGAACCACAAGAAGGGTGAACCCAAGGGTAAAGGTAAGACACTTGGAGTCCAGGCTGTCAGCCTGACCTACCCTTGCTCCATATCTGAGGTGGAGGCCACTGTCCTCCCCTCCTCTACAGGAATCACCTTCAGTGCTCCTGCAGAGATTTCTCTAGTGTCCCATGGGGCCTGGGACCAGTACGCAGAAGTATTGGCTACAATACCACAGAACACCCATAGGTTTCTGAGAAGTGTCCTCCTGAACGGCCAGCCTTCTACTGGTTTGAGAGACACTGGGGCAAGCATGACAGTGGTGGACAGGACTATGCTCATGCGAGAGGACTATGTAGGTGCTCCTCTGAAAACTACATGTTAACTGGTAGGCCTCACAAATTATGTCACGACTGGAGACAAGAAAGCAAAGCTTCCTGTCCTGGTTCAGGACAATGGACCTGCTGATATTTTATTAGGCAATGTACTAGTGGAGTTGGGGTTGATCTCTGATGGTCTCCCCCTGACTGCTGCTGCAGTCGCTAGGTCACAGGTCACACCTGGTCTGATTGCCAGTCAAGTACCCAAGCCGAGGGGGAAACCCAATGCAAGAAAGAAGAGTAAGAAGGCCACCTCTGTGAAGGGGCTCCTTCTCTTCCTGCTGCTACAGCAGCACCCACTGGGACACATGCTCCAGACGGGCTGGGTCCAATGTTAACCTGAGACTGAACTCCTGAGGGAGAAAAGCCAGAAGACCTTTCTCTGGGAGAGGTGCTCAATCCATAGGATCACCATGACCTGCTGGCTGAAGGGGGGGCCCTCTAGGGGCAACTTCGGTAAGGGACAGAGAGAGTGCCACTCTCTTGAGGGTCTAAGAAAACAGGCCCAGGCCCAGGCATACGGTGAAGTGCCTACATCATTCAAGATCTATTGGGAGGGTGAGCACCTTTGCCTCAGACCATTACTGCCAATGTGGTTGCCAGGGCTCTCCTGGGAAGTACCTCAAGAGGGTGTTGGTTTCAGCCCGTTTGAGTTGCTATTTGGCCATCCCATGAGGGGGCCCCTTGCCTTGATCAGATAAGGTTTGGAAGCCACACCTCCAGGTCCTGCCAAGCAAGTGGGAGACTATGTGGCCTGAGATGGAGGATGGCACAGATGATGGGCCAGGCGACAGCGAACCTTAAGGCCATCCAGGAATTGAACAAATACTGGCATGACCTAAAGCATCACAAGTGGATTGGACTCTGTTCTCACTGACAGCAGGCACTCTGTGGTGCAGGCATGAAATTGGCACTGGTGAGAGTGTGCCTGTCAAAAGCAGGTGCTACCGAATGACAGACACGGTTAAGCTGAGGTCTCCAAGATGTTGGATCTGGGTGTTATTGAACCCTCAATGAGTCCCTGGTCCAGTCCAGTGGTCCTTTCCCACAAGGCAGTTTCCAGGCAGGTACCAAGGATTGGCAGCTCTGTGTGGACTAAAGAGGGGTCAATGCCGTCACTAAAACTGACGTGCACCCATTGCCCAGGGTTGATGAGCTGGTGCTGCCAAATTTGTGAGCACTTTTGACCTTACCTCAGGCTATTGGCAAATAGCTCTGATGGACAATGCCAAGGAAAAGACTGCATTCTCAACAACTGAGGGAATCTACCAGTTTAGAGTCATGCCTTTTGGGTTACAAAATACACCTGCCACCTTTCAAAGATTAGTCAACCATGCGCTCAGTGTGCTGGAGGCCTTTTGTGTGGCCTACTTAGATGACATTGTTGTCTACAGTTGCACCAGGGAAGAGCATTTGACTCACTTGGAGAAGGTGTTGCAAGCCTTGAAAAGGGCTAACCTCACTATCAAGGCCACCAAGGTCCAGATAGCTCAGGGGAAAGTCACCTATGTTGGTCATTAGGTAGCAGAGGGTCAAATGCAACCTATCCTCAGTAAAATTCTGGATGTACATGACTGGGAGACTCCCACTACTGAAACCCATGTGAGAGCCTTTTTGGGCCTAACTGAGTATTACCATAACTTCATGGTGGACTATGGAACCATAGCTGCCTTTCTGGCAGCTCTGACTTCGCCCAAACAGCCAAGAAAGGTTAATTGGACAGAAGACTGACAGAGGGCCTTTACTGGCTTGAAGGAAAGTCTGCGTAGGGTACCTGTGTTGTGTGCGCCTGTCTACATCAAACCCTTAATCGTTCAGACTGATGGCTGTGACACTGGAATTGCAGCTGCCTTGTCCCAGTTAGAAGACAAAGGGAGGGAACATCCTATCATATTTATCAGTAGACAACTCAAGGGTAGAGAACCTAGGTGGGCTACTGTTTAAAAGGAATGTTTTAGCATAATTTGGAGCCTTAGGCAATTTAGGCCCTACCTTACAGGTTCTATCTTCAAGGTCCAGACCAACCATAATCCCCTGAAGTGGCTTATGCAGATGAAGGGTGGACACCTGAAACTGCTCAGGTGGTCCATTAGCCTGCAAGGGCTAGACTTCACAATTGAGCATAGGCCAGGGAATTGTCATGATAATGCAGATGGCCTTTCCAGAAGGTATGTTGACCGTCTGGATGACAGTGTCAATCTCGTGGGAAATTAGACCACTCTTATCTCAGTCTGGGTGGTGATTGTGATGCTGGACATTCATTGGAGGGACAAGGCCTCATTGTCCTTGTCCTGTTCTCCTTTTATCATGTGTGTTCTGTGTTATTTTCTTCACAGGAGTCCATGTGAGACCATTGGGATAACCGCATGGCACCCATGGGTGGGGGTACAACAATGACACCTAGCGTATGTTTTTGGGCACCTGTGTGTGACCCACAGAGCAGGTAAGGGATGGTGACAGCTCCATGCTGAATTTGACAGGTGCTCTGAGTATCCTCCGTTTTGTCATGCCATTGGAATCAGTTGAGTCCTGATAGGAGACAAGATGGCCCCTGTTAGCTACCCATTCCTCTGTATGGTTCAGGAAAACTTTGCCATACAGTTTTGCTGACAAGTTTATTAAGGAAATAGGACATTCAGGGAGGCTATGTCCCTCGTTAATGTAATTAAACATCTTAGTTGCCAAATGGACAACATATTTCATTTACTTTTAAATAGAAAATTCACAGCACACATTCAATCAACAAGGCCAGGGAAAAGAGGGTCTGTGCCCTGGCTTGTGGCCAGGCACCAATCTAACTTGTCACTGCCCCTGCATCATAGCAAAGTATACAGCAGAATTAGATGAAATGATGAAAAAATTTACAGAAAGCACTGTCAGAGACACACAAAAACTCATAGATTAAACCATTGAAGAATTCAGGACTGATACCGTTAAATGAAAATTGAAGAAAGATAGTTGTAATTTTAAAAAAAAAAGGTCTATTCCTATTTAAAGGCTGGCTTTCTTCAGGAGTCACTTATACTATAGCACCTCAAGATACAAATATGGTACAAAAATCGAAAACAATATTGGTCACCTTCTTGGAATAATCAGAGAATAGCAGTGGTGGCTCATGTGCAGGAGAGAATGACAACAGTCACGGGCATATATTTTAATTTGAGGTTGAAAACCAAAATTGTTTACCCTGACAAAGGGGCAGAAGAGGCAGAAGAAGAAGGTGGTATCAGTCTCTACCTCCGACACAAGTTCAAACCAGGGGGGCAGGAACAGACAGGAAGAACAAACATGGCAGAAGCCAAAACTGTTTTCAATCTGTCCTCGAGGGAATTAAGTACCCATGAGGAGAATTTCCAGAAAAAAGGTTTATCGTGTATCCCAGTATGCTATACTGACCCAAATACGAACTGAGATATCTACATTTTTTAGAAAAATTAGTCCTGACTAATACTTCAAGAATCATGCATATAATGAAGAAAGGATTGCATGGTGCCTGGAAACACCTGTGTATAGGTGTAATCAAATGTCCAATTAATAATAAATAAATAAATACTGGTGTCAGACTACCTTCTTCTTTCTGTCTTTCTGCAGACACCATGTCCCCAGAGATTCTTAATTTTGAAAACCAAACCTGGGCATAGATAGATCAAACTGAAAAACAAATAAAAGCAATATCACCCCCAATATCACCAGAGCTGAGAGAATGTCTATCTCCACCCTCAGACAGGATGGGTCTATTACCATAAAATCCACCAATAAAGGGGCTTATATAGTTGTAACAGATATTGTCAAACTTGAGACCGAAATATTGAGACAAAAAAGACATTCCACCTTTTGTAGACCCTTACAGCGGGATCCCTCAGTGGAACTACAAAAATAGATCTATTCTATTGTTAATAAATTCCAGGGAGGAAGACTGGATTATGGAAACAGAAATGGAGTACCTAACATCCTGCTATTTAAATCCTTCCTAAAATACGTAAAAAGACCCTATGAACCCATCAGGGAGAACAGTTGTGTTGGATGTGGGCTCCATTTTCAAACCCCTTTCCAATTGTGTAGATTTCTTTTTGTTCCACTTATCCCTACCTATATTAAAGACAATACACCCATCATTGGAGAATATGCCCTTTGATCCTTCAACACAACTGTTAGTGAATATTGATGTTGAGAGTGTATATATTAACATACCACAGGAAGAAGACATGTATATTATCAAATCTGTCTTAAACCAAAGGGAGAAACCCATCAGAATACCTACTGAATTCATTTTGGAACTCACTATTATTTTTTGTATTATTATTATGGCATTAATTGAGAGAAAACTTAGCTTTTAGAAGCAAAGGAGCACTTTACAGAGGTATACACCAATACAGATGCAACTACACTGAAATAGCATTATCAAGGAATTTGTATATTTTCAAGAATTACTTCTTTCTTCGAATATTCAAATATACACCTGCACACGACATATTAATTTTTCTACACAACAGGATACAACAAGTATTTCCGATATTGATTTCATAATTTGGAATGACAATAACCAACTAAAAAGAGAGCCTACACCAAATTGACTGACAGAAATACATTACTACACTGGGGGACCTTTCATCCTTTAAATCTTTGACAATCTTTACCCTATGGACAATTTCATAGGCATAGGCAAATCCGGACCGGCAATAGAGATTATTCAATTGAGGCTGACAAACTAACTGCTTGACAGATGTTAGCTGACAAATATCATCCGGTTTGCATGTAAGAGGGCCAATAATTCACATAAAGATAAACTCTTACAGAATAGAGAAAATATTATAGAAACTGATATGATTGCATGTGCCACAATGTTCTGTGCTCATAGTGATTTGGTGAGACGAGCAGTTAGAAGAAACTGGCCTACCATCAAAGATACTATCAGAAGCCAAAAAATGTTGTTTGCTTTCAAAAGAGGGCACAATTTAAAACAGAAATTAGATAAAAACTTTGTGTTGAGCCCCGGGATTCAACCTTACCAGAACTTTGGTGGTAACCACAAATTCATTGTCATTGTACCTACGGAAATTGTTCTGCCTGTGATTCAAATAATGTGAACACATTTTTCATACATGGCAATATTAAGTGGCAACCCAGTTTTCACTCTAATTGCAATTCAAAAAAATTCATTTACACTCTATTTAATCTGTGTCATAAGATCTATATAGGGAATACAAGTGGAAAAATGGCCACTAGAGTAAGATAACACTGCTCACGCATTAGGACCAAATTAGCCTCTAATAGGACCACTGAGCACTTTGCCCAGCATGGACACACAGCTGAGGTTTTCCTTTGGACTATTATCGAGACAATTACTGCATCCCGCACAAGGAGAGACCCTGTTAAATTTTCAAAAAATAGAGAAGCTTACTGAGTAACACTCACAGACTCAGTCAGAAGTGGCCAAAATGAGAGAGAGGAGTTAGCTTTGATGATTCATTAATGTTTAGTTTAATAAATATTGATAGGCACCTTCTCTTCGTGAGATAAAATTGTAGGCTAATTACGTATACATTCACACAAATTGGTGTTGGTATTGGGATTGGTTTGTTTCCTTCGGGGCACTAGTTATGTGGAGTTTGGATATTCATTGAAAAATGTATTCTCACGTTTCATAATTTTTGCAAAACATTTGTGTAAATATATTCCCCTCACCTCATTGTCCTCTCTAATTCTGGTTCTTAGCTTGTTTAATTTGTGGCACGTTGCAATAATTTGGTCCATTTGGCATTTCCAATCTCTATACAAGTAGTTTACTGATTCTCCATGGTAACCAACTCAGGATTTCCGGTAGCACTACATTGTGAAGTCATTTCTGGGACGGTCCGTTTAAACAGAGTGCTGACGGTGTGCAGTCATAATGTCGACATCAATAATGTCGACAGTCAAAATGTCGACAAATTAATGTCGAAAAACAATAATGTCGACAAACAAAAATGTCGACATTATTCGATATTTTTTCGACATTAATTTAGTGTATGCATAAATAAATAAATAAATATATATATGATGTGTTGAGTATGAGGGGTGGTTGGGGGGGGTGTGGGGGGGTGGCAGGGGGGTGTTGGGTGAGGGGGGGTTGGGGGGGGACCCCCCCATAGTAAATACAATTTTTATTTATTTAATTATTGAATAAATAAATAAATAAATAAATAATTGGTATGTGTTGAGTATGAGGGGTGAAAGGGTGGTTGGGGGGGTGTGGGGGGGCGGCAGGGGGGTGTTGGGTGAGGGGGGGTTGGGGGGGGACCCCCCCATAGTAAATACAATTTTTATTTATTTAATTATTGAATAAATAAATAAATAAATAAATAAATAAATAATTGGTATGTGTTGAGTATGAGGGGTGAAAGGGTGGTTGGGGGGTGTGGGGGGGGGTGGCAGGGGGGTGTTGGGTGAGGTGTTGATAGTTTTAAGGGTTTATAGTCATAATGTCAAAAAAAAAAATGTCGACATTTTTTTTTCGAAAAAATGACTTTTTACATTATAAGTATAGGATGTCGACATTATTATTTTCGACATTTTTTTTTCGACATTTTTGTCTGTCGACATTTTTTTTTCGACATTATGACTATAAACCAGTGCTGACATCAGTCAACATCCGAGCACCTACCAATCTGAGACTTTGCTCTCTAGGACCTTGATTTACTCATACTGTCTCATCACGAGTTTGGCGGTAACCCTTAAATGTGGCAGTAATGGTATTACCGCTGCATTTAAGGGTCCGCAAAATCACGGGCTTGGTGGATTTACCCCCAGCTCTGAGCTGGGGTCAAATCTGCCGCGATTTTGAAGATTTTTGGCACTATTACCGCCGGCGGTAATACCATTGGTGGTAATATCACCAAATATTCCCCATTGGGCCCAATGGGGAATGGGCCCAATGAGGAATGGGGATTTACCATTCTGCCAAACCCGTAATCCGGCACTAATAGCACCGGGGGTTTGGCGGTAACGCTAATAGACGGCAGTAAAACCGCTGGGGTTACTACCCAACTCGTGATGATGCCCATAGTTTCGGTAACTTTGATTTGTACTCCAGTTATAGTTCCCTGAGTCGAACAATTATTTTTCATCGTTCCCTCAGCCATGCGCTTTTATTTTGTAGACCACACATATTGGTTGGCGTCTCCCATAGCTTCTGATGCATGCTGCACTCACCTCTGTGAATACTTTATGATTCTACATTAATGATTTATTTTCGCAAATTAAGAAGTAAAGACCTTTTTTTTATTGTCTGTTTTACATTACGTGATGTTTCATCTTTAAGTTGGATTCATTATATGTCAAGCCTTATATATGATTGGCTTTCCTTGCTTCTCATTACAGACTATTTGAATATCATTTTCACAGATGTTTTCTGTGTGTTTACTTTTGTGTTTCTTTGAGAGTTAGTGAACTGACACATGAGTTCAGCTCTTTGTTGGCCAAGTAGTGTTTGTTGGTTTGTGTGACATATTAGTTGGGCACACAATTTGCAGTGCCACTTTGTTCATTTTGGTAAATTTATCATTGGTGCCCCTATACTTTCTTTGAATGTTTTTTTTTATCACTTTGCTCATGTCCTTTCCACATTTCAGTACATTTCAGGCACTTGTGTCTTTCTCTCCCCCTCTTTGTTGCAGTTACAGTCACCATTTATATGTTTACTAGTTAGGAATATTTTTTTTTTGTCTATCGATTTGTGTCCTGAGTTTCTATTACACCACATTGTGGGCTTGATTCAAGGAATGTTTAGTGTGGTGCAAAGTGACTTTGCACTGCCAACAAACACCATGATTAATGGAGCATCGAAAAGCAAAGTGTATTTTTGTAGTGCAAAGTGTCTTTAAATTGCAAAAATATACTTTGGACTGCCTGATCAATGGAACAGTGCAAAGTGTATTTGTGCAATGCAAAGTCACTTTGCACTGCTACATGAATCAGGGTGGAGCAGTGAAAAGCATATATGTGAATTGCAAAGTCACTTTGCACTGCAAAAATACACTTTGCACTGCTCCATGAAGCACTGTGTTTGTTGGCAGCGCAAAGTCACTTTTCAGCAGTGCAAAGTCACTATGCACCACACTAAAAATTCCATGAGCCAGGCCCTAAATATCGCACATAAAGAATTGTCTATATGACAATATATAGCACCAACTATAGTGACATCATATATTTTGCTTTTTAGAATTTTACATTCACTTTGTGTTGCCCTAATGAAGACGTGGGTGGGCTCTGTTTTCAGCAGATGTTCATTTCGACTTCGATCAAGAATATTATGAATGTATCGCTTTCCAACAACAGCGTGCGCGGACTATACAGTCAAGCAAACCCTTCACGTTGAAACACATTTTGTTTCTTTCGATGATGATCAAAATTATGCAGATGATTAGATCTGATTGCTTTGTTGAATGATTGAGGTTCTCACTGGAGGATTTTGTCATATTGTACTTTGCTGTATTTTTTTGTCATGTCAATTGTGTTAATGACATTTTTACATTGGATGTATATTATCCACACTAAATTTATAAACACAACACTGCCATGACCTCAATAAGACACATATATATATTGAATGACTCTAAGTTTTATTGTTTAACTTCTGTCAATAATTGGTGATGGTCTGGCGTTATCTATAATTTCAGTTTATCTTTTGTGGAGAGTACTCTGTCTAGCGTTTCATTGTCTGTAGTATAAGTGAATGTAGAATGAGTGTTTGTCGTAGGACTGTGTTAGCATTTCAGGTTCTGAGCAGATGGCATTTGAGCCATAAGCTTGACATTTATTATGCAATTCGTTTCAAATGTGTAGTAGCGTACACTTACTAAACATTCATCTTCTCGCTTGACCTGCACATTTTGTATTGAAGGTGTATATTGATTCTGAGTGTTTGTTGCAAGAACATGTAGCATAGTGATGTGTAGCATTAGAGCATTAAAGCACATGGCATGAGTGAATGTGTCATTCGTGCATGTATTGTACCTGTATGTTTTGTAAGAGTGTGTCATATGACAGTGTGGTAAGAGCCTGCACCACAGGCGTTTGTGTCATAAGAGTATGTGTCATAGATTCCATGTTGAAGGTGCACTTGCCATAGAGTTGCATGTCGTAGGAGCATGTGATTGAAAAGTGTCTGTCATTGCAAGGTCTGTCATAGGAGAATGTGATGTAGTCATTTTTGTAGTTATACTCTTTGGTGTAAAGCATATGAGTACTTTTGTGTAAGTGTCTTGCATGTGAGTATGTGTTTTTTAAGTCGTGTATGAGTATTTGGTATAAAGTTAAAACATGCATGTGTCCTGTATGTATGAAAACCTACACTGAAATGTAGGTTTGGCCTTCATGTGAGGTTTCAATATGTAAAAGAGTAGTATTTTAGTTTAACAGTCTATAAAAGTATGACATTTTCATCTCCTAAAAACTGGCAACAAAGTCAGTCCTGAATGTTATGTGAGTTTTCAGAGGATTATTAGTGTACATATGCAAAATGGCAATCTCACAAACATACATGTAGACTTTGAATACAAAATTGACTTTCATTCTGCTCATGCAGTGTATGATACATATACGTATGAAAGCTCACATTAAAGTGAGTTCTAAAGTTTATGTAATATTTCAATACATACAAGAGGTGTATAGGAGTTTTCAGTTTGTACTAGTACGCAATTTACATCTCCTGAATATTAAAATCAAAGTTTGCCCTGACTATGATTTCAGTATTCACATTATAGAACCATATATGTGTGCAATATACACATTCTACATGTACATGCATATTCTGTAAAGAATCAGTGCATTGTTTCTAAGCATGTGTAAGGTACAGATATATATATATATATATATATATTCACTGAAAAAACGTTGTGAAAGGGTTGTTATGGTTAAGGTGCACTAATAAAAACCTAAGCAACCATATCTTGTGCCACCACTGAGCACTGCTAAGACTTACAACCAGTACATCAAAGATGATATCACAAATGTCATAGATGAAATCACTGATGACTTGTCACCATAACAACTGTTTAACAAAGTTTAACAAAGTTTTTACAGTGAATTTCATAGATTTTTATCAGTGAAACTTTGCCATAACGTCCATTTTTAATGAAGTATTTTCAGTGAATTTAATGGGTTTTTACCCTACAACTTGCTAATATCATACGTACCCCAATATAGCAACATTATTCTCCAATTTCAGCTTAAATCTACAATTTCCAAACTTCTAGCATCATTTTTAACACTTCTATGCACTTTTTGCAACTTTTTCCACTGTTTTTGTGTTTGTCGATGTCCATGAACGTCTGATGTCATCGCAGACTATTCGGGCATTATCACGTGACCATGCACTTGCACGCAGAATGATGATATGTCTGTGAATGCGCCTGCCCATCACAATCGGGTCCTAGCTCCGAGTCAGTGTGCAACTGCATTTTCTACTGATCTAGGAACTTTCAAGCACAAAATGTTCCCCTTGCACAGCTCCTACAACTATTCTTACTCATTTTGCACTTATGCTATTTATCTTAAAAATGGCATCAGCTATTGCCATTCCTCCCCACCACCACCACCAGCAGGTGGACCTACACCACAAAAAAGTGCATTACTTCCAAAGACAATGAAGAGGACCAAGAAGATGAGGTAGAGGAGGTGCCTACCGTTATCACCAAGAGATAATCATGGGTGTGGCAGTTCTTTACCACTGTTGGGAACGCACCAAAACCTAAAGCTACCAAAGTGAAATGCACTTAGTGCAATGTTGTACTCACTCGCAGACTACGTGGACAGTACTCCTACGGGACCCCCTCCATGCACCACCACACTCAATCCAACCACTGCAATGCTCTCAGAAAGGCTGTTATTTTCTTAGCAAGTAGTAGACTGGCTTCCTCCACCTCATCTTTCTCAACCAGTACTGTATCCACACAGCCTAGTTCTGTGGAACACGAAATCCCACCAGCTACCTTACAAGCAATAAAAGAGGATATCAATCCATAACTTTTGAAGACAACAGTCCTCTGTTTATACTGCAACACACCACTCTGCAGGGGGGAGAAATTTTGAAGTGCTTTTAAACCTGTAATCAAGGAGCATGAGAAACACTGCCCCTACCTTAGATGTTACACAAATGCGAAACATCTTGCCCAGTCCACCTGCTGCTCCACATTTGTGCTCGGTGCCTCTTCTCTCATTTTCCTCCCCACCTTACTTTCTAATCTCTCCTGCAAAAGAAAATGGATCAAAAAACTACAAAAAATGTACATTTACAAACAACCTATCACAGTTAAAAAAGTAGCACTGCAAAATAATCTTATATATGCCATCTCCTTTACATTTCTCAATAAACTAGATAGACTCAATAAGATTCAATCACCCTAACTTCGAAATCCCTCGTGGCACTAATTACGTTAGCCTGCCCAAAACGCTGACATCACTAGATGTTCAAAATGAGCTCCACCTATTTCAATAATGCTAGTGGGCATTGCAGCCAAATGTACCCTGTCATCAGCAACATCTTAAGCTTATCTAATGCAAAACGAGTAACTTAAGCACACACACAACAAATGCAAAACTTTTCTTTATTGATAGAAACATTTTATTTTGAAGAAAACAACAATAGTCAGAACCACAACAGGTACTTTTCATTTTGACACAATGAAATAAAAAAATGCAATTAAGTTTACGAAAACTCAGCTAGCTATATTGAATACAGTTCATAGCTACTGAAATTTGTGCCATTCTCATTTTGAGTGAAACTGTCAAAGGTGATTTTATAATACCAACTGCGATCATTGATCCATTAATGCAAGTCTTTGCGTTCTTCATAAAAAATTATCTTCCATTACCAATGAGTAATGTACCATATGGCGCTCCATTACAGAGGCAAAATTAGTGCTTTACAATTGAAATAAATCCAACACCTTCCTATCCGCGCATTTCTAGAACCTATACGCTCCCATAATTCTCGTTGTTAGTGCAACTGCAAATGGACAGATTGTTGTCTGGCGGTCATCCCAGATATTTGGTATTCCCTATCCGTTGTTGATTATTATTGTCCTAATATTGTTGAAAAATACGCTGGTAGGGTGTACCCATGACATGCACACATCAGGATTATGTAACTATATAAAATCAAGAAGGCAAAAACATATTTCAGTAACCACTTTACAGTTAAATATCCACAGTACATTCTTATATTAGCTATACATTTGAGTTACATTTCACACGTGCAATGTCTATTCTTTGTGTCGAATTGAACATTCATCTGTCAGGTTGTTCATCATATAGCACACAGTACACTTTCAATCCACACCTCAATAAATATAATTTAAAATCTTGCTTACATTGCGTTTTGTGAATTCATTCTTCCAATGTAGTGGAGGACCAACCGCTTCAAAGCACAGTTTTCCGAAATAGAAATTTTACTTTCCGACATCAGCATTCAATGTATTGAATTGTATCATTTCTTTGTGGATTTTTGACACATTTACTCCTTCAAATCTGTTGTGCATTGTGTTCAAAAACACATAACAATGAAATCCTTCATGTGCCATTCACAACGTGCCTGAGTCAGTTTTGGTTTTAGAAACACCTGCCACAAAAATGAACAATATTACTGTCAATCAGTGTTCTGAGAAAACAACAAAATATTTGAAGTAAACAACATAGCAATATTTACTTCCATTTTACCACTATCACCGCACCTGTTCCCAATACATTTACGCTTTCTTTTAAAAATAACCTCAGTCGTGGTCCACACAGGCACAGATTGCCTACACGTCAATAATAATCTTCCCCCTACTTTATGCTATGCAAAGTGTTTCCCCAACAGAGACTTGCAGCAACAAGATCTAAGGTATCGTGAAGAAAAGTAGTTTGTAAAAAAAGATCTGCAGATAGTGTGTTCCCAAGCCTTAGACAGTCTTGCGGATACTGCAACGGTCTTGACTTTCATCCTTAAACCGACCACAGAAGCATCACACTTTGTCCGCCATCATTTCAGGAACCTGAACAAATAAAGTTAGGCAAATACAAGTACACTGATCACGTAAAAGTGTAGACACACGAAAAGTGGAGTACATGCTTGCTAGCTTCTGTGTAGATATATTCCCACAAACATATCAATTTCTCCATTCATGCACGTGCCCCTCATTGCACTCCACAGTAAGATGTTAATGTGCAAAGGCCACAGGAACATGTTCATAATGCAATACCAAATCCTATACCCATTATTTCAACTTTTGACTAACACTGTGGCACATAAACTTTTGGTCTATTGCAATCTGCTGCCACTTATCATTGTACTTACTTTCCCGCTTGTCCAATTACATCCAGTACAATTACATACTTCCTTCATATCAAACACACTTTGTATTCCCACTAATTTACCTACAATTACTATACAACACAGACAAACATTCTTGGAGTTATTTTATTAATAGCTTCTATGGTAGCCTATTACTTGCTTGCTATCCCTACCAAAGAGATTAGCTATCCCTGTGTGAGATGCAATCTCCCTAGTCAGCGATGTTGTGTCGCCTTATCTAGGTTAGGGGATAAACAAGAGATTAACCCTTTTGTCTCTCACTACTTTCCTACAATCTAAAACAATTGTACACTGTAGGGAGTCAAATGTTAGTTGTATTCCTCCCTCCTCGTGTGTCTTATAAAATATTGACAAAACAAGGTTAAAAGAAAGTTTCAAAAAAATGGTTTCTTGTGCATTACTGCTCCCACATAGAATATCTCCATAGTGGATCTTCTAAAGGAAGTTATGGATTGTCACCAAAACCACAAAGTATCTGTGAGTATCAGAGGTTCTGGTAGACACCCAGAACCACTACTGTGGTCGACTGGTTTCAGCAGAATCTTTGTCACTATATCTACTTTCTTCAGGACCTTTCCCCTGGCATAGCATGTCAGGGTTTTTTGTTTTTTACAGACAACATAATTCTTTTTGTCTGGGTCTCCTTCTTGTTGCTGTGGGAGTGTGTCTCTTTTTTTCTTATTTTCGTCTTCTGTTCTTTGCATTCCCTATGGGGAATATATAAAATGGGGGACCATGACTCAGTTCATATTCATTCAATAGTACAGTGAGTGTACAGTCTTCAGCATCATGGCATTCTTCTGGGATTCTATCTCTTTCTTTGGGTTATTTAGATTTTCAACCAGCTTCCATGTTTTTTCTTCAGATTTCTTGAGTTGTCACCCATCTTCTAGGGTTTTCTACAAGGTCATTGGGGTGCTAGTTAGATCTAGAGTCTATGTGTACATCATTACAGTGCATGTCCCAACTCTGAGTTTTTTTGCAGCACATACCGTCGTCTTTATCTAAGGCTGTTCTAAAGCCTCTTTTTTCTTTCTTTTGGTTTCTCACTATATATGTGATTTTCGTTAGATGTTTCACCCTGTAGGGGAATATAGTCTGTGTTAGTCATTAATTGGACTTATCTATCTGCCACAGAAACCATGATTCTTGTTCTCTATTTATTTGGGGGAACTATGTAGTCAAATGACTCAATCAGTCATTTGTTTCTACAGCTGTGTGCACTCTGAATCGTGTACCATAACGCAGTACTGTGTTTGTTTGGGTTATCTTACTCAAGAGGCCACACAGGTGAAGGTTTCTAAATGGCAACTGGGTTGTTTAGTGCATTTTTGTGCCAACAGACACACATAGACAAATATTTCCCAATGCTTAATAAGAAAATCTTTATTTTGATGTGCTTTTTTTTCGAACAGCCACATCTCATAATGTAGAGTTATGTTTTTCTTCTCTCAGGGCTGTCAGACTTAGAAAGCCACATTTTCCCGAAATGATCCTGTGGATGTGTCATTGTTAATCTTATGATATAGATACCGGCCTCTCCCCTATTGTTGTGATTCTATGGGACAAACATCTGCCTTACCCGAGAGCTTGATAATCATTCTCACCTTGTTTGCTTCAACAATGAGTTTGACTCGCAGCATGCAGCTTGCTTTCGTCTCGCTCTCGCTCCGGTTTCCTGCTACACTAGTGGTTTTGTTGTGTATTGCTGATATCTTTGCGACTGGTCCTGTGATCTTTGTTTTCAGATCAGTCCTCTTTTTTTGTCTGTGTTGGTTTCACGTAATGTATTCAAGTTCTAAATACATGGTGTCACAGATGTTATACGAGGTTGTAGATAGTGTACATTTAACCATTACTGCTCCAGTAATGTTCTGTGCTTGCGGGTGTTTATATATATATTTGTGTAAGATATATATAAAGGCTCCAATATATTAGTTTATGTTATGATCATGGCGCATGGTGGTACATGCAGTTTTGCACCTCTATATTTGATATTTCCCAACAATATCCTAAGGATTTAGTTACCAAATTGTTACTATCTGTGGCGATGTTATTACCAAATTGTGAAGCTGCTTTGAATAGAATCATTATACAAACTGTTGGTCATTGCTTGATGTTTGAGAACGGTCGGGTATGCATCCTATGGTGTAATTAAGCTATTGTCAGTTATTGGGCCTCATTACAACTGAGGCAGTAAGGGCTTAACAGCGTCGGTAAAGGTGCTGGTGCCGTTAAGCCCTTACCGCCTCATTACGAGGTTCCCTCGCGGGACATGCTGATCCTCGCGATGGGATCAGCATGATAACAACAGGCCTATCATTAACGGGCCCATTGTTAGCATGTTCCCCATTCCCATTGAGCCCTATGGGGGCTCAAATGGGGATGGTCAGGGTTCCCTGAATGGGGAAATACCGGGCCTCCAAAGTCGGAATGGCCTGGTATTTCCCCATTCAGGGACCATTGACCTGGACCCAAGTTTGGAGGTAGCCGTGCCCTTATTAAATATTATGATTTTGATGGTAGTTTGCCCATATATCAGAGTTTTGCTGCTTCTCATGTTGTTCATGGGACTTCAGTGTCATCTTATGTGTTCCCAAGCACTGACATTGCACATCTCTATATATATGTTGCAGCTATCATAGAGTTGCCAGAGTTTGCCAACATATCTCTCAGATAGGGATATCGAGCAAGTAATAGGCTACCATAGAAGCTATTAATAAAATAACTCCAAGAATTTCTGACTGTGTTGTGTGAAAAATTAGTTGGCTTCAGGCAAAGATTGGTGCCCCCAGACTTTTGTTTTATTAAAACTATAATTACTATACACATGTTACTACTGTAGTGGTTTAGCCCAGTGCACATATTCTTGGGGGCCATTGCCTTTGGCCATGGCTCCCCAGAATTTGGCCACTGATGACAGCACAATTAACTATATAACAAGTACGTACCATACACCGTCAACTAATAAAACTCACCCTGACCCTCCTGCAATCAAAGGAATGTCTGCGGACACCGAAATAGACCGGAAATTAGGCAGGATTTCCAAATCCTTTTTAAACTATAAAAACATCTCCAAATTGCCTTCATTCCACTTCCTTACCATTTCTAAGCCCTCTTACAGCCATCAAATGACCCAAATGTCTTTTCCAAGCTGTCCGTCCACAGAGCTATTGGTGAACAGCTACAGCATCTGCCTGGCCTTTTTCAACCTACAAAAACAGCCTCATATAATCTTTTTTCCACTCACCCACCCTTCCCAGCCCCTATTGCCACCATCAAATGACCAAAAACATTTGTTTTCCAGACGTTTTCCCCACCACGCTGTTCATGGCCAGATGTGCCTGTATGCGTATGCAACATGGTGGGCTTTTCCAAAAATATGACACCCCTCTCGCTTTACACCATCGAATCAGCAGACATGTCCGATATACGTATACCTCTGGGCCAATCGGATACCTGTCCACGGACCGAATAAGGAAGTTAATCTGCAGACCGCACCCAGATATCACCATTTATTTGTACCTACTTTTTGGTCATTTAAACAAAACAAATGGATGGATTTACACCAAATGTACAAAAGCATGCTTTTGGGACCAAGCCACCACTCATGAAACAAATTTGGTCAAAATAGGTCCAGCGGTTTGGGCTGTACGCGTTAGCAATACATTTTTACAATTGTGTCAAGGGGAAAAACCACACATTTTGGGAAGCCCCTATAACTTTGCCCCCCTTGACAAAACCTCACCAAACTTTGCAGGATTGATCTGACCGAGCCATGCACATTTTTTCAAAGTTGTGTGAGAATTCATCCAGGGGGAACGAAATTATAAGCTGCCCAAAAAGTGCTCTTCCTATGTGTTGAGCAACTAAACCATAGCTACAGGGCTGCTACTGCCTGTACATTAATTTGTAGAAGCTTTACATTGATTCTTAGCATGTGCCATTATGGAATAACAGTATGTAGTGTAAGTGTGTTGTAAAGTGTGTGTTATAAGTGTGTGCATGGTAAATGTGAGTGTCATGTGTGTGCCATATGAGCATGAATCATAGGAGTCACAGGAGTGTCGGCCAAAATAGTTTGTTTTAGGTGTGTCATAGGCACATGGGTATTCTGGAGCGTAGGTCATAAGAGTGTGTGTTGTAGAGCTGTGTTTCCTAGGAGCATATGTCCTAGGAGAACATATTGTAGCATATTGTCCTAGGACATGTTGTAGCAGCATATTTCATAGCAGTGAGTGGCATATGAGTGTTGGAAGTAAGAATGTGTGTTGTAGGAGCATGTGACAAAGGAGCGTGTGTCATGGGAGTGTGAATGCCGTAGGAACATCTTAACAGTGTGCATCTTAAGAGTGTGTGTCATAGGAGTATGTGTCATAGAGGTGTGTGTCATAGGACCCTTTATTGTAGGGACATGTGTCATAGGTTTGCTTGTTGCAGGTAAATGTGTGGTAGGACTGTGTGCTGTAGGAGTATGTGTTATTAGAATTGGTGAAGTAAGGCATATGAGTGCATGGTGTGTAGATGCCTTGTATGTTAGTATAAGGCACATAGGTAGCGGGTGAGTGTTTGGTATGAATTAATGAAATGCACATATCATATATGACTCCCATACACATGGAAAATGACATTGAAGTCAGGTTTGGCTTTGATCTGAGGTTTCACTATGTATAAGAGGTGTTTATTCATTTTAGAGTTTGAACATGTATGCAATTGACATCTCCTAGAAACAGACATCAAATTCTGTCCTGACACTTATGTGAGTTTTCAGACATATTTTGCTGTACAACTATGAAATGTTCATCTCCCACACCTATGTGTAGAGTTTTTATATAAAATGTACATGCATTCTGATAATACATTGTATGACTCCTATATGCATGAAAGCTCACATTAAAGTTAGCTTTAACTTTAATGTTCAGGAGCCCCTCCCTAGCCATCATCGGGCTCGGAGCAGCACAACCTCTTACTTTCCCACCTACGATCTGGATCAGGGCATCAAGTCACCAGATGATTCCCTGACCCAGCGTATGGATATGGAAGCCCCAACCTCAGCTGTGAAGCCTGTGTTGCTCTCCAGTGCTCCCAGCCCAGCAGCTGTGGCATATCAGCTGTGAAGCCCTTTGTCCACACGACCACACGAGTGCCGCCTGACTTCAAAGTGGCCGACGGTCGGGATCGGCATGAAAGCGAGGCTTGTGCCGGTTGCTAGGCAATGCCACCGCTGCAGTCCCAGAAGCACCCGCCGGCAGGCCGAAGCCGGCCCATTCTGGAGAAGGCCCTGAGGGAAAAGGCCTGTTCTGCGCCCCCCTCCTCCTCAGTCCAGTTGGAGTCTCGGAGTGGGCAGGAGCCCCTCCCTAGCCATCATCCGACTCGGAGCAGCACAACCTCTTACTTTCCCACCTACGATCTGGATCAGGGCATCAAGTCACCAGATGATTCTCTGACCCAGTGCATGGATATGGAAGCCGCAACCTCAGTTGTGAAGCCTTTTTTGCGCTCTGGTGTTCCCAGCCCAGCAGCTGTGCCATATCAGCTGTGAAGCCCTTTGTCCACATGACCACATGAGTGCTGCCTGATTTCAAAATGGCCGACCCCCTAATCCCTACTAATTACGGCCCCATTACCACAGTACCATTTCTTCTCAAGATACTGGAAAAAGCTGCATATAACCAGATTCAATAGCATCTACAATTACACAACCTCCTAGGAGAAAGACAATCGGGCTTCCGTCCCTTACATGGAACAGAAACTGCCCTAATTGATCTGAAGTCCCAAATCGACAAGCTGAGAGACAAAGGAAGGACGGTACTCCTGCTACTTCTGGACCTCTCAGCTGCCATTGATTTAGTGGATCATAAAGTCCTCTGTAGCCACCTGGACTCTGCCGCCCACTTCTCCCCAGAGGCCATCAGATAGATTGAGTCATTCCTGAGTGAAAGAACCATGAGAGTCTTCTCTCACTCAGCAGCGGCAGATCCTACCACCATCTTGTGTGGTGTCCCCAAGGGGTCTTGTGTCTCCCCAACTCTATATAACATCTTCACCAAGCCCCTGTTTGATGATCTGGACCATCTAGGTATCATCTACACTAACTATGCAGATGATACACAGATCCTCCTCCTACTTTCTGGGGATCATGTGAAGGACACGGAATTGGTGAACAAGGTATATCTTATCATCCAGGCATGGATGGCCACTCACGGCCTCTGTCTGAACAATTATAAGACTGAGTTGATCATTTTGGGCACCCAAGCCAATATTAAAAAACTAGGCCAGGAATTCTCCTCATTCAACATAGATGGGAATATCATCCAAGTATCCAAGGATGTAAAAACCCTTGGATTCTATCTTGATTCCACCCTTTCTCTTGATAAACAGGTAAAATCCCTGGCCTCTTCTACGCTTACACCTGCAAATTGATAAGAGCCGGTAAACCATTCCTTTATAACAACAGTTGTTTAATCCTGGCCAGACACTTAATACTCGCCAGAATCGATTACTGCAATGCACTATACTCTGGAGCCAACAAAACAATAATTCAAAGATTACAAATATTACAAAACAGTGCCTTGAGAGCAGCACTAGGCATAAACAAAAGAACCCATATCTCATCCACCAGACGCCATCACAAATGGCTGACCACGGACAACAAAATACAACTCAAGATGCTATCTTTGACCCATAAAGCCCTCAATAACTCCGCCCCCAAATACTTGATAGATAAATTCCACAGGAAAACCTCTCTCAGACCGACCAGAGCTGTCAATTCTAACTGTTTGATAATACCTAACTTCAGACTCACCACGATCGGGGGAAATGGCTTCCCTGTAAAGGCTGCTAAAACTTGGAATTCACTGCCACAAGACCTGAGAGGGGACCTGCCCTACCTTTGCTTAAAAAAAAATGTCATTCACCTCCTAACCTCTACTGACCTGAGCTGACATGTGTCACCTACCTCCCATTGTAATAATTTGCGTTATACCTTAATGTATACTTCTGTAACTCCTATTGACTATACCCTTGAACATTGTATATTCTGTAATTATTTGTGATCTAGACATTTATTGTACAGTGCATATCATTCTATGTTGTAACCATGTAAGCTTTGCATTATCTTACTATTGCGCCCTGTTACCTAAGGGTCTGGCGCACATAAAAAGTAAATAAAACAAACAAACAAAAAAACTCCAAATGGAATGTGAGTTTTCAAAATGTCCAAGAAGTGTGTTTGAGTTTTACAGTTCATACTTCTTTGAAGTGACATCTCCTGAAAACTGACATCAAATTCATCCCTTTCTTCAATGTGAGTAATCAGGAGATGGAAATTTTGTATTGTATGAACAGTGAAACGCGTACACCTGTTTGTACAGTTTGCATGTCTGAGGCACATACATTACATCTCCTTAAGACTGAAATGAATGTCATCCCTCACTTTGATGTGATATTTCAGGAGATGGAATTTGGGTAGCATACATTTGCATAATGTGTATATTCTTCATGTTTATGTACACTGTGTATATAATCAGTACATAGATGATTCTGAGCATGTGTAATGCACATATTATACTGTACATGTGCATTTTCTTTAAAGCTGTAAAATTATTATGATCAGATGTCATACTAGCATAACAGCATGTTGTGTAAGTGTGTTGTAAGAGCATGTATGGTAAGAGTGTGTGTGTTGTGTGTGTGTCATAGGAGGGTGTGTCCTAGAAGGGTGTGTCATAGGAGTGTTTGTTGTGGGAGTGTGTATGGTAGGTGAGTGTGTCCAAACTGTGTGTGTCATAGGACCGTTTGTCATAGAGTCTGTGCCATAGGACCACAGGTCATAGGAGTCTGGGTCATTTAAATGTGTTTTCTTCGGGCCATGTGTTTTAGGAGCATGTTGTCATGAACCGTCGTCTGGATTTCCTGGTCCCTGACCCATAGGGGATTGAATACAGTGATCCTTCCAACATGGTCGCTTGAAACGGAATGCTCCTGGCCAGTCTCTACGCTCCACGCTGTACGCTCTGCAAAACAGACACGCCCCCGCAGCTCTGCACGTCTCAACGCTAACGCTTGCTGTAGTCGGACGTGTGTTGCCGGAGTTCGCTCAGGGCTTTCTTCTGATTCCTGGTTCCTTGAATCCCCCCTTCCTTCCTCCCATTCCTCTACCTTACCTCCGAACTTCCTGGATCTTATTCCGTGCTCGGGTCACGGCGTTCCGTGCCTCCGAGTGCGATCATCATTCCTTCCTGGTATCCATCCTGGACATCTGAACGTTCTCGGAAGTGGATAGCGAACCTCACGCTGGAATCCAAGGACCAGCGCTTGGTTTTGTACAAATCCTGGACCGTGAAAAAGAAGACATCACAGAAGGTCACAGGCAAACAACAAAAGCAGGTGAGAAGGGGAGAGACTTGTGACAGATTGAGACGCCTAAAAACGATACAGATACAGAGATGGAAGCCGCTGTTCAAGAGCTCATGCGAGGCATGCAGGAACTAACCACAGAGGTCCAGAACCTTAAGGCTGAGAATGCTGCATTAAAACAGCTAGTTTTGTCACGTGACTCTGCAACTAAGGAAAGTGTGTTATCGGGAGGAGTAGTGGACAAATATGATGGTTCTTCAAAGACTTGCTGTGCTTTCCTTGATTCATGTTTAGTGCACTTCACCTTCAAGCCCTACTACTTTATGATCTCATACCTCCCTGGAAATGCCTTGACCTGGGCAACCCCCTAGTCAATTCGGGTGACTCCCTCCTGGATGATTCTGATGGGTTTGTGGAAGCTCTAAAGGCCATGTTTTATCGCCCAGAACAGGTGTACAGTGCTCAAGAACGACTACTCGAATTTCAACAAGGATCCCAGGATATGCTTACCTATGTGACCCATTTTAAACAACTCGTTAAGGAAGCAGATTGGTCTCAAGAAGCCAGCTTCACCCTCTTCTGAAGAGGTCTGAATGAAGAAATAAAGGACGAGTTAGCTAGGGTAGCTCGCCCAAGCTCCTTCCAGGCTCTCATGGACCTTTCCTTGCAAAGAGACTTCCGAATCCAAGAAAGAAGAGCGGAGAAAAAGAAGTCTAAATCAGTTTTCCAAAAGGCCGCCACAGAACACTCGTCTAGACCTGAGCCCACAGTTTCTCCAACCCCAGACCCAGAACCCATGCAACTGGGGGTCTTCCATGAACCCATTACCCCACAATAAAGGATGCAATGGATTCACACTGGTCTGTGCATGTATTGCGCCTCCGATAAACACCTCGTGAGAGAATGCCCTATTGCTCCACCACAGCGTTCGGGAAACGCCAGCTCCCGATCCTAGAAGGGGCACAGTTTCGGGAGAGAGATGTTTGCTCCGCATCAATTCCATCCTTGAACTCTCCTGGACAAAATAATCTTGTGGTTCTACAGGCCTTTCCATGGCCTTCCAAGAAAGAATCTTACCCCATCCTGGCATTAGTAGATTGCGGCGCCATGGGCATATTCATAGATCATGATTGGGTCACTAGTCACAACATTCCACATGGAACTCGAGGAACTATGCAACCTGTAGAGGCTATTGATGGGAGACCTCTGTCTTCGGGACCCATAACCCTTCAAACTAAAGAGATCCTACTCTCTATAAACCACCATCAAGAGAGGATCAAATTTGACATTATAAAATCAGCCCATTATCCAATGGTTCTAGGAATGCCCTGGTTACAAAAGCATAACCCCTACATCAATTGGGCAGCAGGCTCCTTGTTCCTTGGTTCTGAACACTGTATGTCTCACTGCCTATCCCTAGATTCCTTACCAAAGTCTTATGAAGACTCGCAAGAGAGTCAACAAAATCCAGTCACCGTCTCTAACATCATCCGATTCCCAGGGCCTACCAGGCCTTCACTGATGTATTTTCGACCGCTATGGTTCAAGCTCTCCCTCCTCACAGACCAGACGATTGCGCCATCGATACTGAACCATCAACGGAAATGTATACCAACTTTTTCAGAGATTGTGCATCCTATCGTTACATTGTTAAAGAAGGACACCCCCTTCCTGTGGACCTCAACCCAAGATACTGCATTCCAACGGTTGAAGTCGGAGTTCACACAAGCCCCCATCCTAGCTCAACCCGACATTGATCAACCCTTTCTTGTTGAAACTGATGCTTCCAACTACGCCATTGGGGCAGTTCTAAAACAAGAATTGGGTGTAGAACACCCCATCGCCTATCTTTCTCGCACCTTGACTCTGAGTGAAACTCATTACTCGTTCTGGAAAAGGAATTACTAGCCATCCGTCAAACCTTCACTGACTGGCGTCATCTCCTCCTGGGAGCCAAACACCCAGTGCAAATTTGCACATACCATCAGAATCTTCAAGTCCTACAATCTCTAGAATGTAGAAACAGTCGTCAAGCCCATTGGGCCTTCTTTTTTGCTCAATACCAGTTTCAAATCCATCATGTCCCTGGAACACACAACGTAATAGCCGATGCCTTATCCAGACATCCTGATTACGAACCCCTTGAAGATCGGACATTCCCTAAGATGTTTCCCCACACAAAATTTGTTGCCCAAGCACTTACCCTCCTGGAGAATATTCGAATTCAAACTCAATCCTCTGAAATCTGGAAGGAGTTTAAGAGAAACAATCGATGGAATCTCAAAACAAATCACAGATATCTATTCAAGGACAATCGCTTGGTCATTCCCACTCCTGGACTGAGACAAAATATCACAAGCCTATGTCATGATAATTTTCATTCAGGGCACCGTGGCATCCCCAACACCCTCCATCAAATACAAAGACAGTTTTGGTGGCCAAAGATGAAGGATGATATCAGGATCCATATCCAGACATGTGCAGTCTGCAATCAGAACAAACATGATAATAAGAAAACGGCAGGTCTCCTGCTCCAACCAGCAATAACAACAAGACCCTGGGAAATCATCGCCACAGATTTTATTGTGGAACTACCATCTTCCAGGGGCCACACAACTATCATGGTTACTATTGATTTGTTTACTCATATGGCTCATTTTACAACCTTATACAAACTCCCATCCTCATCTTAACTTGCCAGAATCTTCCTGGAATACATATTCCGGCTTCATGGGCTACTCTCCAAGATCATTTCAGCCTGAGGACCCCAGTACATATCTCAGTTCTGGAAGCAATTATGTTGTATACTGGGAATCCAACGTGCCTTGTCTTCAGGTTATCACTCACAGACCAATGGAGCCACTGAACGTGTAAACCAAACTCTGGAACAATAACTTTGTTGCTTCACTACCAAGGTCCAAGATGATTGGTCACTCTTAATACCAGTGACCGAATTCGCTTATAACAATTCGGATCATTCAGCTATCAAAACCAGTCCTTTCTTCTGTAGTCAATGATTTCATCCTTCAGTTCTACCATCTGTTCTTCCACACCCTACCCCAGTTCCCGCTGTAGATTCCTGGATTGAAACCCTTATTACCGTACACAAAGAAGCAAAGGGACACTTAGAAAAGGCCTGAAGAGATGTTAAACATTATGCTGACTCCAAAAGAAGACCTGGACCTTCCTACTCAATAGGTGATAAAGTCTGGTTATCCTCGAAGCTCCTTCCTCGCCCAAATTAATTGTCTTCCAGGTATTACAGGCCCTTTTCTATACAAGAAACATCAATCCAGTGGCCTTTCGACTCAGATTACTAGAATCATGGAAAAGGATCCATCCAGTCTTCCACACCTCACTGTTAAAACCATATCTTCAGTCATCTCGAGCAGCTCCAAAATCTACCCCAGTGATTTCCAATGACCAACTCGAATACGAGTTTTCTAGAATCTGTCACTCTAGGTACCGACGTGGTCAACTACAGTATTTGGTGGAATGGAAAGGACACCCTCCCAGTGAGCGCACCTGGGAACCCATGTCAAACACGAATGCCCCCAGGCTGATTCGAAGATACCATCTTATCCATCCGGGCAATCCCGGAGGAGCTGGACTTCAGAGGAGGCATGCTGTCATGAACCGTCGTCTGCGTCCCTTCTGGACTTCCTGGTCCCTGCCCCATAGGGGATTGAAAACAGTAATCCTTCCAACATGGCCACTTGAAACGGAATTCTGCTGGCCAGTCACTATGCTCCACACTGTATACTCTACAAAACAGACATGCCCCCGCGGCTCTGCGCGTCTCAACGCTACCGCTTGCTGTAGTTGGACGTGTGTTGCTGGAGTTCACTCAGGGCTTTCTTTCTTCTGGCTTGCTCCCATTCCTCTACCTTACCTCCGAACTTCTTGGATTTTCTTCCGCGCATGGGTCACGGCGTTCTGTGCCTCCGAGTGCGAACATCATTCCTTCATGGTATCCACCCTGGACTTCTGAACACTCCCAGAAGTGGATAGCGAACCTCACACTGGAATCCGAGGACCGGCGCTCAGGTTTGTACAAATCCTGGACCGTGAGAAGGAAGACATCACAGAAGGTCACAAGCAAACAACAAAAGCAGGTGAGAAGGGGAGAGACTTGTGACACATGTGTCCTAACAGCCCGTCATAGGAGCATGTGTCATAGAAGCATGTGGTGTAACAATGTGCATCGTAAGAGTGTTTGTCATAGGAGCACAGGCCAAAGGAGCCCTAGTTGTAGGACCCAATGATGTAAAAACTAAGATTGTTTGTCATTGGAGGGTCTTTTGAAATTAGGATTACATTAATTGAAATTAGGATTACAAGTGCATCGTAAAAAAATGGAAAGCGTAAATATTTTCTTGTTTTCTGACGAACATTATAAAAAGTTAATAGAGACTAAACTAAACTAAACTAAACTCCTAACTAAAACTCAAATAACAAAATCTAGTGGAGGTGCTAAAGACAACATTGAAATCATTCTACAAAAAAAGAAAAAAGTAACACAAATTGACCGAAATGGAAAATTCATGTTAGAATATTTAAAAGCAGGAATTACCCTAGATGGCCTCCAAGTCAGAAATATGCCACCATTTTTGTCGACAATCCAAAATTTCAAAAAAACTTTAGCGAGATTGGGACCATATGTTCCCGTGATTGGATTATTCTGATCATTGAGACGGCCGAGGAAGAAACTAAAAAATGGGGGAACTAGAAGCCTTAGAAAAATAATTTACTGACAACAAAACTATACAGGACGCTAAAAAACAACTTGAGAACTTAGAGGAAGAAATAAAGAAATTCAGACAGCTGAACCTTGATTGTAAGATACACAAATTGCAAAAGGATATCACTAACTATAAAGAGGACAAAACCAACCCCTATCTCAGGGAGGGGTTCTTTACAGTAACAGCAGGAGGCCAAAACTACAGGAGAGGGAACCGCATAGTAACTTTCTCAAATACGTCAGGATCATCTAGTGATTCAGATCCATCAACGAGTGGGGGAGCATGTATAGCTTCAGGAGTGAGAGGCCAAAAACAACAACAAGGTTTTTTTCCGAGGGGGCCCGACAGGAATGCCCATGACAAAGACCACCACAATTTCAGGGCGTAAGGACCCGACAATGGTATTCAAACCAGTACGTACCAACAGTATACCCATCATCAATCTGTCCACCCTAAGTACCACCAAATTAGAACTCCCCTCAAAGTTTCTGCCCTACGTTTCTGTGGCTAAAGCAGACCCTTTCAATACTGAATTGGAATTACACCATTTTTTTAGAAGCATCCATTTAAAACAATCTTTTGAGATCTACCTGTTGAGCCAAAACGGAGAAATAGGGAGTGGTACGGCCACTGATGACGAGAAGGAAAACACCACAGGACTGAAAACAAAATCAAATTTCAATCCCCGGCCACATGTACGCCCGCCTAAAATTGCCACTTTTGAAAACGTAGTCACCAAACAAGTGCTCAAAGCAATGAAGAAGAAAAACTACCGGCCAGACAATCTGAGTAGGGCTGAGAGATTGTGCCTGAAAAATCTAAGTGAAATTGAAGAAATAACCATCAAACCGGCAGACAAGGGTGGTGGTATAGTGATTATGCAGACATCTAAATATGAAACAGAATGAATGCGACTACTGAATGATGTAAAATCAAACAAAAAACTGGATCAAGATCCTACCAGAAGGCTCCAAGAGGATAGTCAGAGCCTCTCTGATCATGCAGTGAAGGAAGAATGGATATGTGGGAGGAAGAACGGTTGCTGAACAAACAGGCTGCCTTCTATATACTACCGAAAATCCATAAGGATAAAGTAAATACACCTGGAAGACCTATTGTTTCCGCTATTGAGGCACTCCTCAAACCTCCTCAAACCTCCATCAGTCTATAGTGATTTATTTCCTGAAACCATTTGTCCTCTGTATGCCTGCATAAGTGAAGGACACTACAAATATGATCAGGAACACACAAGAAGTCACGATTGAGTCTGATGACTTATTGGTAACTATGGATGGTGAGTCTTTAGATGGAGTGTCTAGGTGTATTAGGAGACTTTCTTGACCAACGTACCCTGCCACACAAACCACCTACAGGATTTATCATTGAGTGTTCCCATCTGGCCATGACGGAAAACGTCTTTTTGTTTAAAAAGCAGTTATACAAATAGCAAAAAGGAGTAAGCATGGGGCCAAATATTGCAACTGATCTTGCTAATCTTTATATGGCCAATCTTTAGTTTTATCTCTGGAACTAATAACGCACTGGCTCAACAGTCAGAACACCCAGAATATGTGAGTTATCTAAGGGTGTGGAGACGATATATAAATGACAGGTTCATCATCTGGAGGGGGTCAAGTTCGTCCCTACTAGATTTCCATAAATGGCTTAACACATGTGATGTGAATATGAAATTCATCATGGAGTGGAGTCAGAACGAAGTATGTTTTTTGGACCTTATGATTAAGAAATCAGGAAACAAGTTAGACACAACGCTTTAAAGGAAGCCGACTGACAGGAACACCCTGTTACATTATTCCAGCCTTTACCCTGCAGGAATGAGACAACATCTGCCATATGGCCAATTCTTGAGAATCCGCCAAAATTGTACCAAGAAAGAAGATTTTAACTTGCATGCGGTACAATTGAAAGACAGATTGAAGGAACGTGGTTATCCTGAGAAATTGATAAGAGACAATCTAAAAAGAGCAGCCAATACTAACAGGGAAATAAGTCTGACACCCCAAGAAAAACAGACAAATGACAGGCTGGTATCTATCACACATTCAACCCTATTAGCCATGAAATTAAAAAGATCATCAACAGTAACTGGAACCTGGTGAAATATCCAGGAATTCTGTCAAAAAAGGCAATGTTTGCATTTAAACATAGTAGCAATCTACATCAAAAATTGGTACATACATACCGAGAAAATATCAAGGAGCAAACAGTACAAAATCAATGGATTGCTGCCTACAATAGGGCTTCACAAATGCAGGAACTGTGCCGTATGTTCCATGACAAAAACAAGTTAAGTGTTTAACCATGGTCACATGAAATGGGAACTAAAGAACAATGCAGACTGCCTCATGAAAAATGTAATTTACATCATTTCTTGCCCATGTGATCTGTTATATGTAGGCAAGACCACCAGACCAATAAGGCAGAGAACATCTGAACACAGATAATATATCCTAAACAGCACCTAGTTGACCATTTTGTAAGAAAAAATCATAAAGACACCAAACTAAAATGGTTTGTATTACAAGCTATTAAACCAAAAACATGTCGAGGGGATATGGCAACGACACTTCATAAGATAGAACAACATTGGATTTATGCCCTAGATAGACTATGGCATGGTTTGAATATTTCAGTGGAATGGAATACTCTAATCATTAGATGAGCTGCCGTCATTTATGTGATGATTCAACCAACTGTAAGAGAATTTGAGATTATATAGGTGGCACAAACTCTATATTTAGTCACCATGATTTAGTACCGGGTAGTATAGAACACTGAGAGATGCACAATAACCACACATTGTGTGTGGTTATATTTGAACATGGAAACCATGTTACATGGAAATCAGTTAATAACAGGGCAAGAAGGTTGGATTGATTAGTAAAATCCCAGCATAGATTTCTATAATAAAGGGGGGAACATTAAGATGTGATCTATACATTTTTCAGTGGAATATCTAATCAGGCGCCTGGTGGTATATTTATGATCTCAGAATATATTCTTGTGTAAGTACGGGAGAGTGGCGCTCTATGTATTTTCAGCATACATTTACACAGTGCTGATAGTGAAATAGCCAGTCCTCTTTCTATGACCATGGTGTTCTCAATACAAAACACAAACTCTATATTTAGTCACCATGATTTAGTACCGGGTAGTATAGAACACTGAGAGATGCACAATAACCACACATTGTGTGTGGTTATATTTGAACATGGAAACCATGTTACATGGAAATCAGTTAATAACAGGGCAAGAAGGTTGGATTGATTAGTAAAATCCCAGCATAGATTTCTATAATAAAGGGGGGAACATTAAGATGTGATCTATACATTTTTCAGTGGAATATCTAATCAGGCGCCTGGTGGTATATTTATGATCTCAGAATATATTCTTGTGTAAGTACGGGAGAGTGGCGCTCTATGTATTTTCAGCATACATTTACACAGTGCTGATAGTGAAATAGCCAGTCCTCTTTCTATGACCATGGTGTTCTCAATACACCAGGTGCCGTGATTACAAGCATTTTCCTTTACTCCCAAAAGAGAGTCTTGCTGGAGCTCTTACTGTCGCGACCGTGCTGGATTCAGTCAGAAACATAAAGGAACTTAACAACAATAAGGTAAGAATCCAAATATATGCGGCAGGATGTGTACAAATAATGAAGCAGTCACATTTAGCTTATGCAAGTTTTGTGTAAGCTCACTATACCGCAACCGCGCCTGTCTTCGATAGAAATGTACAGGCAGCAGGAAAATCTAATGGCAGGAAGGCAATTACTTAAACATGCATGGATGGACGTTTAGAAACAACGAAGCATTGTCAGTAAGCTATAGTGATTCATTATGGCGATGTGAGTGAAACACATGATGTTTCCACTGTGAGACTTGTTAATTAAAAGGGACATTAATCACTGACACGGACCTATTTAAAAGTAGCAAGAGACTAAGATATGCACACGAGACCCCACGTTGTGCATTTGGCATAGAGAGAATGCTTAATTGGATGTAAATATTGTGAATAAAGAGCAAGGAAATAAAAGATTGTTCATTTTGATTTTTGTTTTTCATTTCCAGTAATTGCAAATCGACTGTAGACAGGATGTCAGTACATCCATAAGATTTTAGTTTACAAGAAACAACCCGTAAAGACACCAAGTATTACCTGCAACGAACTACATCGGCCCAAGGTAATAGAGAGAGAAAAAAAAACCTAAATGAATTCATGTTAATCGCAGAAGCATTAATAGGTAGATGCTATAAACAGGCTTCATGATTATTGCTCATTATTAAAATGGGTATATCACTCTAATATAGGAGACCCATCTTCAAAATGATTATCCCTAATCTACAAAACCCAGTAATGACCATTGGATACTTGCAATGAGAAATTCCTCATATAGAATAAGTGAGTACTTAAATCCTTCTGTTAACATTTGAATGTGTGGTCAAGGTTAGGCTACTGGACGGGTTCCTAGAGTTATTTACAAACCTGGTCATCTTTTCATTTGCTCTGTAGGAATACCAAAGAGTTGGTTAATTTCCAGACAGAGTGTACATGGGATCTTTCCTAGAATATCTATGCTCACCTCCAACAGTTTTATAGTGGAAGTGAGTGTGAAATTGGTAACAACGTAAGAAGTTACTTTTCTAGATTGATTGAAAAAGGAAATGAGGAAAGATGACAATAAGATACTAAGAAAGTTACACGTGTATTATTGTATGTTTTTTTAGATTATGTTGCTCACCCCATCCACCTCGAGGCAACAAACAGTTGGTAGTTGACCTCAGTCCTGATGAAGGTTGGCAGAATTGAAGGGCAAGAGATGTTACACCCTATCTAATACATACCCACCATCTGGCGACTGTTTGATCTCCTGTAATAGATACAGTGGGACACACTTGTAAATCAGAAAGGGTGCAAGCACAATATATTAACTGATCTGTATGAAAAGGTGACATTGTTCATGATACCATTTTTTGATCACAGCAGAGAGATTGTGTGTGTGAATAATACAAAAGTATATGAATGATGGGTTAAAGGTAATGAACTTCTTTTAGACATGAACTTTGCTATGTAATGATATGTGATTAAATAAAAGCATGGTTTGTGAATTAATGAAATAGAAGTCAGATTACATTGTCAACTTTTGTGTATTGTTAATTTTTTGTTATATTAGTATACTCACCTGGAGGACCATTGACCTTTAGGTACCCTTTAATTTTGAAATGGGAAGCACATACATCACCTCTTCCGAAAAATTGCATGCCTGCTCTGACATTGATGTGAATTTTCTGGAGATTTAAATTGTGTTGCACATTTGCATAATGTATATAGTCTACATGTACATGTACATGTACATTGTGTATAGAATCAGTGCATAGATGATTCTTAGCATGTGAAACATATATATTATACATATACATGTACATCCTCTATAAAGCTGTACATTTATTTTGAGCATGTGTCATGATAGCTTAACAACATCTTATGTAAGTGAGTCATAAGTGTAGGTTGTAAGAGCATGCCTGGAAAGAGTATGTGCTGTGTGTGTGTCTCAGAGGAGCATGTGTCATAGGAGTGTGTTTTGAAGAGTGTGTGAAATAGGATAGTCTGTCAAAAGTGTGTGTGTTGGAGGAGCGAGTGTCATAAGAGTGTGTGTAATCGAAGTGCGGGTCGTGGGTGTTTGGGTCATAAGAGTATGTGTTGTAGAGCTGTCTGACAGAAACAAGATAAGTGTTCAACCATGTTCACATGAAATGGGAACTAAAGAACCATGCAAACTGCCTCACGAAAAATGTAATTTACATCATTTCTTGCCCATGTGATCTGTTATATGTAGGCAAGACCACCAGACCAATAAGGCGGAGAATATCTGAACACAGATCATGTATCCTAAACAGCACCTGGTTGACCATTTTGTAAGAAAAAATCATAAAGACACCAAACTAAAATGGTTTGTATTACAAGCTATTAAACCAAAAACATGTGGAGGGGATATAGCAACGACACTTCATAAGATAGAACAACGTTGGATGTATGCCCTAGATACAGTACTGCATGGCTTGAATATTTCAGTGGAATGGAATACTCTAATCAATAGATGAGCTGCTGTCATTTATGTAATGATTCAACCAACTGTAAGAGCATTTGAGATTATATAGGTGGCACACACTGTATATTTAGTCACCATGATTTAGTAAAGGGTAGTATAGAACACTGAGAGATGCACAATAACCACACATTGTGTGTGGATATATTTGAACATGGAAACCATATGCCCATCAGTTAATAACATGGCAACAAGGTTGGATTGATTAGTAAAATCCTGGGAGAACTACATGTCCCAGGAGCATATATTTCTATAATAAAGGGTGCGAAAATTAAGATGTGATCTATACATTTTTCAGTGGAATATCTAATCAGGCGCCGGGAGGTATATTTATGATCTCAGAATAGATTCTTGTGTAAGTACGGGAGAGGTCCGCTCTATGTATTTGCAGAATACATTTACACAGTGCTGATAGCAAAATCGCCAGTCCTCTTTCTATGATACTGGTGTTCTCAATACACCAGGTGCCGTGATTAGGAACATTTTCCTTTACTCCCAACAGAGAGTCTTGCTGGATCTCTTACTGTTGCGACCGTGCTGGATTCAGTCAGAAACATAAAGGAACTTAACAACAATAAGGTAAGAATCCAAATATATGCGGCAGGATGTGTACAAATAATGAAGCAGTCGCATTTAGCTTATGCAAGTTTTGTGTAAGCTCACTATACCGCGACCGCGCCTGTCTTAGATAGAAATGTACATGCAGCAGGAAAATCTAATGGCAGGAAGGCAATTACTTAAACATGCCTGGATGGACGCTTAGAAACAACGAAGCATTGTCAGTAAGCGATAGTGATTCATTATGGCGATGTGAGTGAAACACATGATGTTTCCACTGTGAGACTTGTTAATTAAAAGTGACATTGATCACTGGCGCAGACCTATTTAAAAGTAGCAAGAGACTAAGTTATGCACACGAGACCCCACGTTGTGCATTTGGCATAGAGAGAATGCTTAATGGGATGTAAATATTGTGAATAAAGAGCAAGGAAATAAAAGATTGTTCATTTTGATTTTTGTTTTTCATTTCCAGTAATTGCAAATCGACTGTAGACAGGATGTCAGTACATCCATAAGATTTTAGTTTACAAGTAAACCACCCATAATGACACCAAGTATTACCTGCAACCAACTACATCGGCCCAAGGTAAGAGAGATAGAAAAAAAACTACATTACTTAATGTGAATCGCAGAAGCATTTATAGGTAGATGCTATAAACAGGATTAATGATTATTGCTCATTATTAAAATGGGTAAATCACTCTAATATAGGAGACCCATCATTAAAACTATGATCCGTAATCTACAAACCCAGTAATGACCATTGGATACTTGCAATGAAAAATTCCTCATATAGATTAAGTGAGTACTTAAATCCTTCTGTTAACATTTGTATGTGTGGTCAAGGTTAGTCTACTGGAAGGGTTCCTAGAGTTATTTGCAAACCTGGTCCTCTTTTCTTTTGCTCCGGAGGAATACCAAAGAAGCTGGTTCATTTCCAGACAGAGTGTACATGGAATTTTTCCTAGAATATCTATGCTCACCTCCAACAATTTTATAGTGGAAGTCAGTATGATATTGGTAACAATGCAAGAAGTTACTTTTCTACATTGATTGAAAAAGTTAATGAGTAAAGATGACAATGAGATACTAATAAAGTAACAAGTGTATTATTGTATGTTTTTTAGATTACGTTGCTCACCCCATCCACCTCGAGGCAACACACAGTTGGTAGTTGACCTCAGTCCTGATGAAGGTTGGCAGAATTGAAGGGCAAGAGATGTTACACCCTATCTAATACCAACCCAAACACGTGGCGACTTTTTGATCTCCTGTAATAGATACAGTGGGACACATTTGTAAATTAGAAAGGGTGCAAGCACAATATATTAACTGATCGGTATGAAAAGGTGACATTGTTCATGACACCATTTTTTGAACACAGTAGAGAGATTGTGTGTGTGAATAATACAAAAGTGTATCAATGATGGGTTAAAGGTAATGCACTTTTTTAGACATGAATTTTGCTATGTAATGATATGTGATTAATTAAAAGCATGGTTTGTGAATTAATGAAATATAAGTCAGATTACATTGTCAACTTTTGTGTATTGTTCAATTTTTTGTTATATTAGTATACTCACCTGGAGGACCATAGACCTTTAGTTACCCTTTAATTTTGAAACGGGAAGCACATACATCACCTCTTCTTAAATCTTGCATGTCTGCTCTGACATTGATGTGAATTTTCAGGAGATGTAAATTGTGTTGGACATTTGCATAATGTATATATTCTACATGTACATGTACATTTTGTATAGAATCAGTACATAGATGATTCTTAGCATGTGAAACATACATATTATACATGTACATGTACATCTTCTATAAAGCTGTACATTGATTCTGAGCATGTGTCATGATAGCAAAACAACATGTTATTTAAGTGAGTCATAATTGTAGGTTGTAAGAGCATGCATGGAAAGAGTATGTGTTGTGTGTGTGTCTCAGAGGAGCATGTGTATTAGGAGTGTGTGTTGAAGAGTGTGTGAAAGAGGATAGTCTGTCAACAGTGTGTGTGTCGGAGGAGCGAGTGTCATAAGAGTGTGTGTAATCGAAATGCGGGTCATGGGTGTTTGGGTCATAAGAGCATGTGCTGTAGGGCTGTGTGTCATATGAGCTTGTGTCATAGAAGCGTGTATCGTAACATTGTGCATCATAAGAGTGTGTGTCATACGAGGACATGACATCGGAACCCTTGTCCCAGGTTTCCATGTCATAGGAGCCTAAGATTGTTTGTCATTGGAGAGTCTATCATAGGAGCATGTATCATAGGCGTGTGTGTCATAAGAGTGTGTGTCATTAAACTGTGTGGTGAAAAGCATATGAATGTATTTTGTGTAAGTGTCTGGCATGGTGGTGTATGGTATAAGTGTGTTTTGCATTTGGGTGTAGTCAACAAGGCTACTACTTAACAACTTACTAATTAACTTATATACAGTCATTTTACTTTTATGAGGAGGGTAGTTTGGGCTTTTGCATTTTAAAGTTTGTGCAAATTGATTATTATAACTGCTGAGAATATAACATTCACTCAGAACATATGTAATGAATCAGTAGAGCAGCCTTGGCATATTAAAGTGGTAAAAGTGGACAAGAAGCAAAGAGAAAGACCATGCAATCCATTTGCAGGGAATTGAATTGTTTGTGGTTTGTAGAGTATTTGCTTGATTAGATGAGAAGAGGCAACCTTATTCACTGCCTTCTATCCTACATTCCTGCTGTGACTGGATTTACTGCTGCACTTATCTTCTGCACTTCACATGGCATTTCATGCAACACGTGTATTAAGTAGGTGCCTAGAGGAAAAATGTAGTGTCATCATGCTGTAAGGATATTTGGCGTGTTACAGCACAGAGTACAGCACTACTGCACAGGCAGCAATTTTTTTTATGCAGCACCACCACATGGGTGCGGTGCATTGCTATATGTGTTACCAGATTAACATGGAAAGACAGGCTATTCGATCAAAAACGATTTTAACATATAAGATGCAAATCTATTTTTACAGTTAAAAGCACACAAGCACATTCAAAAATGCACACTATTTTTCACCTGAAATGCCTATGGTGCAAGAGACACATTTGAAAATTAATAACTAACATTATTCATAACTAACCTGACTAATAAAACTGAATTTAACATAACCCACTAATAAAAATGTGTCTCGACTGCAGAAATAGGCCTACTCTGAAAGTGAACTTTTAAACGCACATTAATTTTTTTTTTCTTTTTCTCTACTGCTCTGTCCACATAACTTAGGAAGCCAAGGGCCCGAAGATACAGAAAATCAGTTGGTTACAAATGGTTACTGTAAAAAGGAGCCATTGTGTAGAGAGGGAGGATGTGGCATGATTCATTTCTGATTGGAGCAGCGTCATAGCAAGTATCATGCTAGAGGCAGTGATGAGGGTTTTGCTGGGGGGAGTTTGAAGAGAGAGGGAGAACAGTTGGGATTTGGAGAGCTGGGAGAAGGACCTGTTTTCCTGGTTGGAGCATTTCTGATGAAAAAGCTGAGAGCTCCAGGCAATAACCCCGGTTTGAGAACGAAAGACGCTTCTTTTCACCGGGGTTAATCTTCAAGGGAGCCACATTCAGAAAGAGAACAGCTGATGAAAACTCGGGCTGAACAGATAAGGTAATTACAGAAGTGTGGGGGCTGAGTGTGTACGAGAATATCCAGTCAGTGTAGGAAAGGAGATTCCTGTGCTTTAATCACATGTTAATGTTGCAAATTGAGTTCTTTTCTCCGCCACTCTCTTTTCAGTGTATCACAGACAATGCTGTTACTGTGCTATTTTATTTATTTCTGTAAAGAGTGAGATCGTGTTTAAATGCAACTTTTATAATACAGAAAAATATTTGAAAGCAGACGGGTGGTGTGTTTTATATTTACCAATACAGTGCTGATGATGTGGGGAGATTTTTAAACAGTGCAATTGTCATTTTAAGACAGATGTGTGCATGATCATATTCAGTATGGACAGTTGTGAGTGACTGTTTGTAGCATAGCTCATTGGAGGTACATGAGCCAATGGGAAGAGAGACTCTCTGGACATAGTTCCCTACCGTATATAAGGTAGTGGAAATTACCACAAAATTACCACATATAGCTCTCTGTCGTAAATAAGTCAGTGAGATCGCCCATGGTGGCACACTAACACTAACACTGAAAATGTGGTATTCCTGAAATTTAGGCCTGAGGTCTCTCTAGTGATTACACGAAAAATCTAAGCAAAGATAAGGGATTCTGGACATTGGGGCCACAAATAAAACAAGGGAATTATGCTCACCAAAGTACCACCAACCACGCATACCAACCACGCATACCAAATATGCATGTCTGGGTGCTGAAATAATGCATGTCCACTGTATTATTGTTGTACATGGCCCAATCTGAATACAAGGAGTGATTGTTGCTAAGTTATTTTTCGGCGGTAAGAAAATACTGTCAGGCCCCAAATCTCCACAAAATACCCTACAATGCTCACAAGCAGCAAAGTTAGCCTTGCCCTGTCTCTTTGATCCACACTCCAACAGCAATATCTGACTTAACTGTTGAATTTAGCTGCTGCACTTTGAAGTTAATTGTTTAATGTTAGCACATTGGTGACTCTAGTACCAACTGTGTGAGCTAAAACTATTGGCATGGATTGTGGACTTGGACGGATAACATTTTAAGATGAATTGATTAATTCTGCACATTGAAAGCAGAATGCCTTTAATTTCATAAAATATAAAAAGCCACAACTCCACACCCAAAATGAACTTCGCCCTGACTAAAATCTCTCACTCAACTGTCTTTTCAAATTCTGAGAGCCTTTTATTTTCAACTTCCTGCCCTTGCATCCCCATCAAAGCCTTGTGTCTAGTCTTTGTTTTCTGCACCATCCTCCATCTAGTTATCTTATGTACCCTCTGGCATCCGTTTGAGTAGAACTGCCTTCAGGTCATCAACTCTGAAATGTTCTTAACAGGGTTCTATGCCTTGGTGGGTTTGTATGCCTTGTTTGTTTGTTTATTTATTATGCACTCCAGACCCTGAGGTAGCAAGGCACATGAGAACAAGTGGGTTTACAGCACTTCTGTGTAGACATAGGGCCTCATCACAGTTTCACCGGTATGGTAAAAAGGGCCCTGGCATTTCTGCCATACCGGGGAAACACAAGATTGCCAGCAGGGCCATGGAGCTACTCCAGCGCCTGAACTGCTTGTAACAGGCCTCCACTGACAAGACAATGCCTCAATTACCAGCACCAGTATTACCAGTGCTGGTAAATTCCGAAATACCCTCCATGGAGTGCTATGGGAATCCATGAAATTTGTTTTTCCCACCATTGCGGGCACCTGGAATATCCCAGTAATACCAGGATCTCAGGCACCAGTAACAGTATGGGTAGTTTGTCGGTATCCCACCAGCAAACTCATAATGAGGGCCATAGATACCATGGGTCAAGGCCATGGAAATTGTCTACTTGGGCTTTCGCCACTACACATGGGGATTCACCCTAATAATATGCATACACCTTTACAATGCACACACATCCACACAGTCTATATACTCCCTCTCAGTAGACACGAAAACGTGAACTGCAAATACACCTGCACTGCACATACACCCATAACCTTCACTTTTGAATATAGCCACACAACACATTTACAGGGTAATTCATAGAATTTCGCAGAAAAGTGTCGCAAGCGGCTGGCGCAGAGTGTCCGCGTGCGATTATCTGCGCCAGGCATGTGCGCTAAAACCGATTTCCGCGCACAGCGTATTCATGGATTTTATGCTCCCAAACCAGCCGTGGCGCAGAGTATCGCAGCGACCCTGCAGCAGCGCCAGTAACGCCCCCAAGAACGCCCTCGCGCAAGGAAAAGCCATCAAAATCGCTAAATCATCGCAAAGGGCTGCGCTAACCCTGGACCAGTTTACAGGGCTGCCAAACAAGGAACGCAAAGCGGGTAACGTGCATATCAGGGGTACGCGTGAAGTTATACACGCGATTAGCCAGGGTACGTGTATTTCAGGGGTGCGCGGGAAGTTCCACACGCGAATAGCCTGTGCGCGTGTATTTCAGGGGTGCGCGGGAAGTTTTACACGCGATTTCAGCAGGGTACGTGTATTTCAGGGGTGCGCGGGAAGTTCCACACGCGAATAGCCTGGGCGCGTGTATTACAGGGGTGCGCGGGAATTTTTACACGCGATTTCAGCAGGGTACGTGTATTTCAGGGGTACAAGTTCCACACGCGATTAGGCTGGGTGGGTCCTCACAGGTGTTCCCTGTACACCCTCGACGGCCCCTGCAGGCAGCCCACAAAACAGGGGACTACCCTGCACACCTGCTCATGTCCCCCTGCACCCCCACCCCCCAGCAGTGCAGGGGCACCCTCCACCAGGCCCCCACTCATGTCTCCCACCACCCCCACCCCCCAGCAGTGCAGGGGCACCCTCCACCAGGCCCCCACCCATGTCTCCCACCACCCCACCCCCCAGCCACCAGGGGCAGCCTCCACCAGGCCCCCACTCATGTCTCCCACCACCCCCACCCCCCACCATCCAGGGGCACCCTCCACCAGGCCCCCACTCATGTCTCCCACCACCCCCACCCCCCACCATCCAGGGTCACCCTCCACCAGGCCCCCACTCATGTCTTCCAGCGTGCTACGTGTATTTCAGGGGTGCGCAGGAAGTTCCACACGCGAATAGCCTGGGCGCGTGTATTTCAGGGGTGCGCGGGAAGTTCCACACGCGATTAGGCTTGGTGGGTCCTCACAAGTGTTCCCTGTACACCCTCGACGGCCCATGCAGGCAGCCCACAAAACAGGGGACTACCCTGCACACCTGCTCATGTCCCCCTGCACCCCACCCCCCAGCAGTGCAGGGGCAGCCTCCACCAGGCCCCCACCTATGTCTCCCACCACCCCCACCCCCATGCCACCAGGGGCACCCTCCACCAGGCCCCCACTCATGTCCCCCACCACCCCCACCCCCCAGCAGTGCAGGGGCACCCTCCACCAGGCCCCCACTCATGTCTACCACCACCCCCACCCCCCAGCAGTGCAGGGGCACCCTCCACCAGGCCCCCACTCATGTCTACCACCACCCCCACCCCCCAGCAGTGCAGGGGCAGCAGGCAGTCAGGCAGCAGCAGATGGCAGGTGGGAGCGTGCTCGGGGCTCTGGGGGGCAGTAGTTCGGCCTTCCGGGCAGGAGCGTGGTATTCCGTGTGCTTACACGTGGCCAGCTTGGTATGAAGTGATTTGCCACGTGAAAATCCTGCACGTCAGCGTGAAAACCGAGGAAAGGCCCTTAGCGCGTAAGCGCGTCAGCACGCATACGCGATTCTATTGGACCAAAGGCCCTCAGCGCGTAAGCGCGTCTGTGACGTGACCCGCACGGGTGTTTCCCACACAGTACGTGATGACAGAGCACACGTGGAAAGACTGCACGTCAGAGTGTAATCGCGTGTGATTGGTGGAAATGGCCCTACACGCAGAAGTGACAAAGCGTGTAATTGGTGGAAATGGCCCTAGCGCGTACACGCCGCGTAGGTGACGCTGGACGTGTGGGCCTGTATAAAAGGTGCGCGTAGAACACCATTTCCTTGTACGTGCTTTTCGTGGAGAGCGAGTGGGTGAATTCTGTACTTCTTGTCGTTTCACACGCGATTTACTTCACGGCGTTTCAAGTTCGTATTCCCTGTTACCTCTGACAGCTTATTCTCTTTTTTCTCTTTTACTGCTTTACCTGGGCCTGTTCCCTCAAACAGTGTTCCCTTCTACTGTTGTCCTGTCTCCTCAGACAGCGTACAAATCTTCTTTTGGCGGGGGTGTTGCCAACCAAACGCGCTCCTTTTTCATGCTCTTTTACCTGGCAGACGGTGAGTCACGCACGTATCTAACTTCTGTGCTTGCCCCGTGTGTAGCCTACCCCTTCAGAGGTCATTCTAGGCTGCGTGTGACACGCATACGTTCATTCTTGTGTTACTGGGTGCCACACCGTAGTGCAGGTTTTTCTTTCTGCACACGTGGTCTAGGAGGGGTTGCATGCACGTCATCTCCCTTTTTTGGGGCTCCTGTGCGGAGCGTGACCCGTCATCTTTCCCCAGGGGTTACAATCAGCCTTGCAAGAGCACTAGGGTACAATTACCATCTGGTACCCAACCCCTTTGACCCCCAATTGCCCAGGACAATATTTTACAGCCACTCCCATACGCACATTAACATCAGTGCCATGGCTGGGAGGCGAGGATTCCGTAAGGGTGGCAAAGGTGGAAGAGCCACAAGTGGTGGCCGTGGTGGATCCGGTAGGGGACGTGGTCATTACTTGCAGGGTGAGCCTGTCCCCCCATGTGTGGAGGACCAGTCAAGGGCACCCATAATCCCCCCCCTCCTGTTGAGGCTGATGTGGCCGACACCATCCATGCTCAGCCCTTGTTGGACCAGCCCATTGTGGCACCAGACCTGGCTGACTCCATGGCTGACTTCCAGGTCAGCAGGCCTATGACACGTGCGCTGGTGCACGTTGATGTCACCATGCCACGTGCATCTGGGGCAGCAAGGTCATCTGCTGCACCAAGTAGGCAGGGCGGAGAGGCTGCAGGGGCAGCTGCGGCTCCATCCACCCCAGCCCTCACACACCCAGCCCAGACAGTGTCGGTCCTAGTCCATGCTGCTGACATTCCCCCTGACACCATCGCACTAGAGCCAATGCCTGCACCAACTCCCATGCTGAGTGTGCAATCCCACACTCCTGATACAGAGTCCACCAGGGCTCCTGCCCCTAGTGTCCAGAGCGGCGCAGGACACTCAGGATCACCACCACCTTCCAAGCGGAAGAGGAAGAGTGCTCGTCCGGCACAGGCTGATGCCCCAGACACGGCTACACAGTCCGGCCCATCCAGGAAGCCCAGCTTCACGGATGACCAACTGAATGCACTTGTCGAGTATGTGTCCGCACATGACAACGAGATGGTCATTGTTGCAGGATCCAAGACCACACCTGTACAACGCCAGGCACACTGGCAGACAGTTGCGGACATCGTAAGTGCCCTTGGAATCGTGAGGCGCACAGCCAATGATTGCTATAAGCGCTGGAATGACCTAAAGCGCAGGGCAAAGAGTAAGCTGGCCTCAAGTCATGCCGCAACTCTAGTGACTGGAGGTGGGTCTCCAGTAGTAGACATGGAACTCATTCCACATGAGTCAGTCTCTGGGACCTACGTCACGGAGGAACAGATCCAAGGCGTGGGAGATCTGGCTGATTACGAGGCATTGTCCGTCATCCATGTGCATGGTGTGTGTGAGGGCTTCTGTTTGTGTGACAGGTGAGAGTGTGTGCGCCTGAGTCGTATGGGTCAGCCATGTGCTTCATGCAATACATCCTGCGCAGCTGCATTTGGCCATAGCAGTATCCCTTCTGCCAACAGTAGACATCTCGCCCAACTGCACGCCAGTTGCCCTTGAAGTGTCACCTTGCCACAACATTGTTGCTTGATTTTTCACTGTTCATTTAGTCAGATTGTTTGCATTCCACCACTATTACTAGGCATGTCGCAGTCCTCTAGTCACATGTCTGACATGGCTATGGTAAAGTGGAGTGACTTTCTTACCTGGATATCATTTGTACAAACATGTCCCTGTGCAATTGCACCATTTCGGACTGGCAGCTCCAGGTGAAGAATCTGACCTGTTTGAATTAGAAAAGCTATTACATGCGGGAACTGGACTGAATGAATAGGTGCTGCCCTCCTCTCCATCTTCACTCAATAGCAATGGTACATGCCATCTGTGTGATGACATGTGTGTTTCACCTGCCAATCACAGGCCAATGTGTGATGCCACTGCCAGGCAGCATGCAGAAAATGTGTTCATCTTCCATCTTGGTGTCATCAGTGTGTGCCATTTGCCTGCCCTTCATACGCAGTGAGGGTGCATGCATGGGAGGGTTTTAGTCATGTGGGACATGTGTCAAACAAGTAGTGGTTCTCTTGCTTCTCAGCCCTCATTGTGTGCCATGGTGCTAATGCCTGTTTCCATTTCTTTGTTTTAATGTCTTTGCAGGGGAAGACGCACCTGATACTGCTGGGGTTGTGGACATGGTGCAGACCCAGGAGGGGTCCGAGGGCTGACCAACCACCAGTGAGGGACGTGGTGTGGTGGTGGGTGAGAACCCACAAGTGCTGCAGGTCCTGCTCTCAAGGGGTGTCTCTGGCTGCACCTCCCCCGAGCTGTACTCAGGTGTTTATTCGGATGAGACCTACGTGCCGTCGCAGGTGAGTGTTCCAGGGAGGGATTCTGTTCTGTCTCACGCACCTGCACCAGGGTCAGAACCCTCAATGGGGATGTCAGTGTTGGCAGCTACGCCTTTGGTGGTTACGGATGCAGGGTCACACTCCGCGACATCTGATCCTGTTCCTGGGCCAGCAGATCAGAGGGGGAATGCAGTCCTGCAGCCTCAGGCAGTGCCGGCACAGCAAGGCGCAGTTCGCCTTGCCCCAGACAGGTGTGGTGCCCGCCGACCTGGTGGCCGTACGCCACCTGGCAATACCGCATGGGAGCAATCCATTTACGGTATGGCAACCCAACAGGCAGCATCATCCGAGATGATGGCTCAGGCCATGGATAGGGTGGCCACTTCCATTGTCCCCCCTGAAAGGCTGATGGAGCGACTAGAGCAGGCAACCGACTCCATCTGCCAGTCACACAGGGAGGACATGTTGGAGTCCAACAGGGACAGGAGGGCGGCACTGGTGACTCTGCAGGAGGCCATCTCCATTGAGTCCCAGGGCCAAAGGGAAGCCCTGAGGCAGGAGCTCCTTCACCTCAGGACGACTCTTGTTGAGCTTGAGGCTTCAACACACCAAAGGACAGAACAGCAGCTGGAGCGTCTCACCCGTACGCTCCCAGCTGAGATGCAGGCAACGAGGGCGGAGGTCCGGACATCCCGTGAGTTGTTGCATGGGGACCTCCGCACACTCATCCTCCAGAACCAGACCTACCACACCCGCATGCTTGCAGCCATGGAGGAGCAGACTAGAGCCTTGCGTGGGCTGCCTCCCATAGTGCAACCACCTCCGGATGCAGCTGCACAGGGTGATAATAGCGACAGCAGTGATACTCCCACAATAGGGTAGCCGTGTGGGCCATGAGCCCATGGAGGTGTTTTTTTTTCCCAGGATCCACGCAGGTGGGTTCTGGTGTGCATCCTGTCCTCGGACCTCCTGGGTGGCCTCCCCAACCCCCCCGGGCCCTTCAATGGCCATTTTTTATTTTTTTTTATTTTTATTTTTATTTTTTTTATTTTATTCCCTATTTTTTTGGGACGATTTGTTGGCTTCCGTGGTTCCTGTGGGCATACGCTGCATTGTGGCTGGGCACATGCAGGCTTGTAATGTATTTGGTTCAGATGCTTGGGTTTGAGTCACACACACCCCTCCTGCTTCCCGTTTCCATAGGCTTGCAAAGGGTGTGCCCAAGTGACAGTGAATTACACAGTGACGTTGGACTCCCATGAGCTGTGTGGGCAGTCTGCAGTCAATACTGTGTATACATTCCTAGTGCATATTGCTGTTGTGTTGTACACTGCATGTTGCATTGATGTGTAACTCATCTTCTGTGTCTACCTCCCAATTTGCAGGTCCCTTCCTCATGTCTACACAAGGACCTCTAGTCTGGAGATGTGGTCCATGTTGGCAGCAGTGCACCTACAACTCTACATGGCGCCAACACTGCACAGTTGGTAGTGGTGGGAGTGCAGGCATTTCCAGGTGGTGAGACTACTAATATTTAACATTAGTGATGTCATGTTAATGGTAGTACGTGCTCAAGTTTGTTGTTGGTCCGGCATTACTGTGAGCATTTCAGGTGTTGCAAGTATCTAATAGGGACACTGTACATTGTGACACTAGTGTCATGTTGTGTGGATTACTTTTTTTACCTGCAAATAGCATGACATGGCACGGTGTGTGGTGTGGCGGTGCTGGGGTTGGGTTGGCTGACATGGCACTGTCCTCTTGTTGCATTTTGCAAGTGGGTATTCATTTTAGCTGCTTGAATGTGCAACTTCACAAAACTGCATTGGTGGTGTTTGTGTGGGTAGGGATGCACACATTGTGACACTTCCAGGTGAACAATCTCAGAGGCTGAAATGGTTTTCACGGTTCTTTCTCCAGACATTCAGGGTCAGTGTCAGGTTGAGTCATCATTGATTGTCAGATGGAATGTGGCAGGGCAGTGTGCACTCCACAGGGGTGTGATTTCTATGTGAAGTAATTAGCCACAAGCTGTGTACGGGCTGCCTCCCCCGTGCCCTTTCCCCTCCCATGCGCAGCGGCTGTGCATGTGGTTGGGGATGGGGGGGCACCACCATGTCCACGGCCAGGCCCCGGCATGTTGCAACGTTGTGCAGGACACATGCTGCCACTATGATCCTGCACACTACTGGGGGAGCGTACAACAGCTGCCCGCCAGAACGGTCAAGGGAGCAAAAGCGTGACTTCAGCACTCCGAATGTGCGCTCCACTATGCCCCGGGTTGTAATGTGGCCTGTGTTATATCTTACCTGGGGTGGCGTGGTGGGGTTCCGAATTGGCATCATCATGTGGGGGCTGAGAGGGTAGGCACTGTCCCCTGTGGAGGTGGTGATTGGTATCATTGGTGGGGTTGTGACCTTGCTCAGTATCTGACATGCATGCATGTGCAGTGGCATTCATACTCACCAAGCAGCCATGTATCGCCATGCTGCCCAGCTTCTAGGTCCCGGCTTAGGGTGGACATTCGGTAAATGAAGCTGTCGTGGGTGGACCCGGGATAGTTGGCATATACTGAGGTGATGATTCCCTTGGCATTGCATACTACCTGCACGTTGATGGAATGCCAGTGCTTGCGGTTCCTATAGATGTGCTCAGATGCCCTGGGGGGACGTAGAGCCACATGGGTGCAGTCGATGGCACCTAGAACTTTGGGGAATCGTGCCACAGCATAGAAATCCATGGCGGCAGCATGCCTTTCTGCAGGGGTTCTGGGCAGGTATATGTGCCTGCGGACTGATGGGCGTGCAGTGATGATGTTCAAGACCTGGTGTGGGCAGCCTGACTGGGTGGCCTGTGATACACCACCCACAATGGCACTTGTCCGCTGAAATGATCCAGTGGCTAAGAAGTGCAGTACATTGAGGACCTTCTCCAGGGGGCTGAGTGCTTGGGAGCACAGGGTGGGTGATGTGAGGTCATCCTCCCACTCACTCATCAGGTCCAGTATGATGTGTGGTGGAAACCTGTACCTCCCATGCACCTGGTCATCAGGCATCCCGAAAAGGCTGGTTCTGGGTGTGAATATTCTGGCCCTGACTATCCTCCTCCTCCTCCTTTGGTAGGCCACGCCCTCTGCTGCTAGGAACGGTATGTTCATCCTGGGTCTGAGATTGTTATTTTTTTAGCGCGCAAATTAATGCGTTGCGCGTGTTGTAGGCGAGCGTGTGACCCGCGCACCCCTGAAATCCAGTACCTAGTCCAATAGCGTGTGGAAATTCCCACGCACACCAGGATACAGGTGTGCTGACGTACTTGCGTGTGTAAGTGTCCGCGCACACCTGATATACACGTACATAGGACAATCGCGTGTACGCGCACTTTTGTCCAATTACACGCGATGACATCCTGACGTGCTGTCCAATTACACGCAATGAGACCCTGCCGTGCTGTCCAATTACACGCGAGGACACTCTGACGTGCAGTCTTTCCACGTGTGCTCTGTCATCATGTGCTGTGTGGGAAACACCCGTGCGGGTCACGTCACAGACGTGCTTACGCGCTGAGGGCCTTTGGTCCAATAGATTCGCGTATGCGTGCTGACGCAATTACGCGCTAAGGGCCTTTCCTCGGTTTTCACGCTGACGTGCAGGATTTTCACGTGCCAAATCACTCCGTACCAAGCTGGCCACGCGTAAGCACACGGAAGACCACGCTCCTGCCCAGAAGGCCGGACTACTGCCCCCCAGAGCCCCGAGCACGCTCCCACCTGCTGCTGCCTGACTGCCTGCTGCCCACGTGCACTGCCATTTGCTGCCTGCACATCAGCCAGGGGTGCTGTTGCTGTGACCACCCCTGCTGGAACCGAAGACTCCCGACTGGAATTCCATCGCTCCACAGCCCAGCCCCAGGACCCAGTTGCCCACCCACTCCTGCCTCTGGGGTTGTCATGTCAGGGCAAACACCATCTGTGACCACTGACAACCCCCGGCCAGAGAGGCAGAGGGGCACCAGCTTCAGTGCCACCGAAGTTGGTGTCCTGGTGGAGCAAGTCCTGGGGCAGTATGATGCCCTCTTCGGAAGTTCCCGCGGCGACAAGGAAGGACGGACTCGGATCTGGACTGACATTGTGACTGCCATCAACGCGGAGGGGGTGGCAGTCCGGGACTTACAACATGTCAGGAAGCGCTGGGAGGACTTCAGGTCCAGGACCCTGAACAAGGCCCGGCGCCTCTTGAAGGCAGCGGATGCCAAGGGGCGCCGGGGCTACTTGTCGGAAGAACAGATGGGGGTCCTGGAACGCATATCCCCAGCCCTCCACGTCCAGGTCCTAGAGAAGCAGACCCGTCTGGAGTCGAGCGGTGAGTGTACATGCATCCTGATTGTGAGCAGTGCGTGTGGTGATTATTCGGCATTGTGCCGGTTGCACATCTGTTTGTATGGGGTCGAGTATGGGTGGGGGTGTACAGGGCCGTGACACATGCGAGGGCTGTAATGTGTGAGACATGGATGGTGCTTGTGTGTGTGGGCTTGCATGGCAAATGCAGTTGTGCGTGCACACATGTTTGGATGAATGTGTATGTAAGTAGACATGTCCGTGATGTCAGGAATGTAGGTTGTTTTCGGCTGCATGTATGAGCACTGTGTACATGTGCATGTGTGTGTATTTGTCAAGGGTGCAACAGTGATGCAACATGGATGCATGTGACAGCGGTATGTGGAAGCCTGATTGGCAGATGTGACATGGATGCCCGTCTGAACAGTGCAACACTTGGCAGAGGTGTAGACATGCATGCAAGTGTGGTGCTGTGTGTACATGTGTGGTGCACTTCCTGTGTTGCATGTGATGTCTGGCTCCCCTTTGGCTGCTGATGCTGTTGTATGTGTAGGGATGGTGGTGGTAGTTGCGATATGGCTGTGTTATGGCTCATGTGTGTGAGTTGCAATGACATGTGTGTTGGGGATTGTGATGACATGTCTGAGGTTTGCCAATGCCACTCATGTGCAACTGTCATGCGTGTATGTGTCCATTGTACAGTGCCCTGATGCCTGTGTTTTGTTTCTCCCTGTCTGCAGCGTCAACTGATGAAGAGGGCGGAGAAGGTGCTGTGGAGCACAGCGCCGGGGATCCGACCGCCAGCCGGAGACGCAAGGCCCGGCTCCCCTCCCGTGTTGTCATCTCGTCGGGGAGTGAGGAGTCCGGTGCCGTGTCCCAGGCCGCAGCTGCCGGGAGGAGGTCCAAGAGGCGGAGGTTGCAGTTGGACTCCTCGGCAGCAGAAGGGGCGGCTGGGACCCCACAGGGCCCAACAGGGGAAGATGGCACGGAGTCATCCAGGTTGGTGGGGGGTTTGGTGGAGGAGGGGGCCGTGCAAGCACCAGAGACGGGGTCTGGAGGTGGGGATCCCACTAGTGCTAGTGGTGCAGTGCAGGACCAGGGACAGGAGGCAGCACAGGCGGCCGCGGAGGTGCCTGTGTGCAATCCTGTCCCCGATCCTGTCCCTGCAACATCTTGCACCAGCAGGGATGCCTACGTCCAGACCCATTTTCAGGCAGGGGATGAGCTGACGTCAACTGGCCTTCCTCTGCCTGCGGACGTGGCCATCCAGGTCCGGGTTGAGCCTGTCCTGGCTGGTGTGGCGTTGCGTCAACCGGGCCATGCGAGGTGACCTGCAGTCTTTTCATGGAGAGACTGCACGTCATCTCGAATGGCTCGTTGACCACGTCAGCCTGCTTGGACAGGTCACCCAGGCCGGATTCCTCCATCTGATGGGGCTTGCTCCGTCCCCCTCCTCAACTGGACCCCCTACGCGCCAGTCGTCCTCTGTGCCATCTTCCCACCCATCAGTCACCTGGGTGCCCTGTGGAGCTGCCTCTGACGGTGCGGCCAGGCTGGTGGAGGAGGCATCCCTGCCACAGTCGGGAGTCGGAGGTCCAGCAGGGGTGGCCACATCAACAACTGCACCCCAGCCGGCGGGGGAATGTGCAGGCAGCAGGAGGCAGTGCACGGGCAGAGGCAGAGCAGCAGCAGCAGCAACATGGTGGGATTCATGAAGGCTCGGGGCTTTCGACATCAGAGGGGCAGGCATCGGCCGGAGGGCAGGGGGACCCAGGACAGAGAGTGTCTTCCGTGTGGCAGCGTTTGGGCCACACCTTAGGTGCGGAGCGGCGGCGGGCGGAAGAGGCGCGGCTCACAATGGTCAGGGCGGAGAACTCCATGCGGAGGGCCCTGAGGCGGGCCGAGTGCCTCGAGGCAATCCGCAGGGGATTTGAGGAGGACACGGCGTCGTCCCTGCGGACCCTCGGGGCCATGGAACTGGACCGCCTCCGGGACATCGAACAGGAGTTCGATGATGCCCTGGCCCGGGACACCACGGAGTGAGCCGCTGGACTTGCCCGCCGCCTTTGTATATAGTTCTTTAGTTTTAGGTTTCCTTTCTTTCTTATTATGATTTGGAGTCGACGGACACTGCTCCACTTTTTGTATATAGTTGATTTTTAGGTAGGTTTTTTAGTAGGTTTCCTTTGTTCAGTTGGGCTCATGGACCCTTGGTAGTTTTTTACATAGTTCTTTATTGCATGGAGATTTTTTAACTTTTGACTTTGGGCAAATATTTTTTGGATTCTGATTTTCAGTTTTGTGTTTTTATACGGACATGCAGCTTTTTTTTCTCATTCACATTGTAGTTTGTTTTCTTTCTTTAGCATTCTTTTTTTTTTTCAATACAATTTTGTTTCCATACTTCACTGTGTGGTATCATCTCATTGGTTTCATGCATGTCATGTTGTGTGTTTTCCCATTCAATTGCAACCATTGTGTGTGACGGACATGGGTTCATTAGCTTAATGAACATTGGGGGTGTAACATGTGATTTCCATTTCCATGTGGGTGAATGGGTTACTTGGTAGGGCTTTTTGGCTGTGGAGACTGTCCATTACGCACATGATTGGGGATTGTGAGGACCTGGTGGGGGCTACCCATGCACTGCTGGGGGGTGGGGGTGGTGGGAGACATGAGTGGGGGCCTGGTGGAGGGTGCCCATGCACTGCTGGGGGGTGGGGGTGGTGGGAGACATGAGTGGGGGCCTGGTGGTGGCTGCCCCTGCACTGCTGGGGGGTGGGGGTGGTGGGAGACATGAGTGGGGGCCTGGTGGAGGGTGCCCCTGGATGGTGGGGGGTGGGGGTGGTGGGAGACATGAGTGGGGGCCTGGTGGAAGGTGCCCCTGGTGACTGGGCGGTGTGGGGGTGGTGGGAGACATGAGTGGGGGCCTGGTGGAGGGTGCCCCTGGATGGTGGGGGGTGGGGGTGGTGGGAGACATGAGTCGGGGCCTGGTGGAGGGTGCCCCTGGTGACTGGGGGGGTGGGGGTGGTGGGAGACATGAGTGGGGGCCTGGTGGAGGGTGCCCCTGGATGGTGGGGGGTGGGGGTGGTGGGAGACATGAGTGGGGGCCTGGTGGAGGGTGCCCATGCACTGCTGGGGGGTGGGGGTGCAGGGGGACATGAGCAGGTGTGCAGGGTAGTCCCCTGTTTTGTGGGCTGCCTGCAGGGGCCGTCGAGGGTGTACAGGCAACACCTGTGAGGACCCACCCAGCCTAATCGCGTGTGTAACTTCCCATGCACCCCTGTAATACACGTACCAAGCCAAATCGCGTGTGATAATTCCCGCGCACCCCTGAAATACACGCGCCCAGGCTATTCGCGTGTGGAACTTCCCGCGCACCCCTGAAATACACGTACCCTGCTGAAATCGCGTGTAAAACTTCCCGCGCACCCCTGAAATACACGCGCCCAGGCTATTCGCGTGTTAAACTTCCCGCGCACCCCTGAAATACACGCGCCCAGGCTATTCGCGTGTGGAACTTCCCGCGCACCCCTGAAATACACGCGCCCAGGCTATTCGCGTGTGGAACTTCCCACGCACCCCTGAAATACACGCGCCCAGGCTATTCGCGTGTGGAACTTCCCGCGCACCCCTGAAATACACGCGCCCAGGCTATTCGCGTGTGGAACTTCCCGCGCACCCCTGAAATACACGTACCCTGCTGAAATCGCGTGTAAAACTTCCCACGCACCCCTGAAATACACGCGCCCAGGCTATTCGCGTGTTAAACTTCCCGCGCACCCCTGAAATACACGCGCCCAGGCTATTCGCGTGTGGAACTTCCCGCGCACCCCTGAAATACACGCGCCCAGGCTATTCGCGTGTGGAACTTCCCGCGCCCCCCTGAAATACACGTGCCCAGGCTATTCGCGTGTGGAACTTCCCGCGCACCCCTGAAATACACGCGCCCAGGCTATTCGCGTGTGGAACTTCCCGCGCACCCCTGAAATACATGTACCCTGCTGAAATCGCGTGTAAAACTTCCCGCGCACCCCTGAAATACACACGCCCAGGCTATTCGCGTGTGGAACTTCCCGCGCACCCCTGAAATACACGCGCCCAGGCTATTTGCGTGTGGAACTTCCCGCGCACCCCTGAAATACACGCGCCCAGGCTATTCGCGTGTGGAACTTCCCGCGCACCCCTGAAATACACGCGCCCAGGCTATTCGCGTGTGGAACTTCCCGCGCACCCCTGAAATACACATACCCTGCTGAAATCGCATGTGGGACTTCCCGCGCACCCCTGAAATACACGTACCCTGATGGAATCGCGTGTGGAACTTCCCGCGCACCCCTGAAATACACCTACCCTGATGGAATCGCGTGTGGAACTTCCCGCGCACCCCTGAAATCCATGTACACGGCCAAATCGCGTGTGAGACTTCCCGCGCACCCCGGTATACACGCACACGTAATTTTTTGTCAGCGTGTCCGTGTTTGTGGGTACCCCTTTGCACGTCATTTGTCCTGGAGGGCCACAGTATAGGACATTCATCATGGCAGTATATAGGTGCTATTTGTTGGCGCACCTTTTGGCGCACATTTCTTACAGCCGCAGAGACGCTACCGCCTGCTTTCTTGTGGCGGTCGTGTTTGTGTCTGTGCGCTGGTTTGAGCGTGCACTTTTTTGCCCTATTCTATTCCATGAATACGTGTTGTAGGCGAGCGTGTGGGCGTTCCGCGCACTTGTGCCCTGTACTTCCCCCGTGACGCCCACGTTTTTGCAAGTTGTTCCCCATTCCGAGTGTTACGCCCGTGTTCCGCCTACTTTTGTTGCGTGCGCCGCGCTATGTGCGAATTTTGCTGTGGCCTGTGCGATTTTCGCTGTGACCTGGCGCACGCTGTTAGATGGCCTGTGCGCCAACGTGCGCGGCGCACTTTTTTATCGCACATCCGCTGGTTTTCTCGCGCACGGACTTCCATGAATCGACGTGCGCTGCTTTTCGGGCGATTTTCGCACTTGCACTGCGATTTTCGATATTCCACTGCGATTCGCACGTTTTTGCCCACTTGCGCCGCGCTAATTATTCCATGAATCGGCCTCTTAGTCTCTCGCAATTAACATATGCTCAAATACTCTAAATAGGCCCACATACGTGGCATATGCCAAGACAGGGCTCTTACACTCACAGAAACACACACAGACTCTCACATATATTTTGCATACACCCACACACTGATCATGAATGTAAACCCATGAATCGGAATAATAAACAATGTACAATAGTGTGCACGGAAGATGGATATTCTCCAGCTTTTCGTTGAAATACATTTTTTTTAAAGTGACAAGGAAGAACATGATCTTATGAATGTATTCATTACTTTATTAAATTCAAAGCACTCTTCGTATAGATGTACATGCCCAAGCACAGACAGCATTTTCAAACTATTGAATGGGTATCTGATGGCAGCACCCTGAATTGCTCTGCATACTCAGGCATTTGATGCAATACCAGTCAACAGTGCACCTTTGGCATATGATGCCAAAAATCCAAGGGAATGGTGCAAGTATTTATCTTCTTATTTTATTTATTTATCTTATTATAATACGCCAGAGCCCACAGGCATCAGGGTGCAAAAAGATTGCTGGAAGCAAACAGATCTGGAAGAAAGGTTTATACAATTTATATAAACAAAATTATGTTCAGACGTTTTCTGAATAGATGAACATCTGGGGTCATCCTCAGCTCCACGGGCAGCTTATTCCATGTCGTAGCTGCTTGCAAATGAAATTAATGACCACCACCCCTCACTTGTCTAATACAGGGGCAGCAAAGGAGCATAGTATCACTGGACCTTGTAGTCCTAGCAGCCTGCTGCAGTTGTACACTATCTTGGAGATATACTGGGGCTGATCTATATGGGCACTTATGAGTAATGATACAGATGTTAAAGCTAATCCTCTCATCAATAGCCAACCAATGCAAGTCTTTTCTGTGTTTAGTGCCTGGATCACCACTAGGGATGCTTTTTACAATGCAGACTGCATTGTTTTGCAGTACCTGCATGCTTTGAATGCATTTCTTGTTTGCTCCCGCCAAGATAGCATTACAATAATCTGCTTGAGAACTGTTCTTGTCAAGGTAATGCACTCGCCTGAGAAAGGTATGATTTAATTAACCGGAGCAGCCTTAGATGATGTTGCGCTTTATTCACAACACCACTGGTCTGAACTTCTGAACTTAAGTTCTTTGGCATATAAAGCCAATATATGACTAAATCTTTGAATACCTAGCCATATGATGGTAATGCCTAAAAACAGCTAAAATCATTACTTTGTTTTGGGTTTGTAGGAACTTTTCCTCTTATTTTAAAAAACATCCCTTTTATACAACGCCCAGAATGACTCTTCCCCAAATAAAGTGTAAAATCCGGCAATCTTACTCCAAAGTTGCCACCTCCAAATCATATACCGACTTCTGCGTCTAGCATCATAAAATGAGCGAAAATGTGTCTCTTTTACTGTGCTTATCATCTCTATGAATAGTACTGACTGAAGAAAAGCATGCACATAGACATCAGTGTGCGTGCATGAAGCATTTGTGTATTTCCATGTGTGATGAATCTAGATTATAAGACAAACTCTCACCTTTTTTCGAAAATGTTTCCATGATGATCACTGCCTTAGTTTATCCAGAGAGAACTTATTTGCGCACTCCTTGTATTTCATTGAGTTTGTCAGGTTTTGGTGTGTTTCATTCCAATGATATTTTCTAACTCGCTTTCTCTTTTTATGTCTTTTTATACATTTGTGTCATTTAAAATATAAACAATAAACGACTTCCAACAAGAGAGTTTACAATTGCACAAAACTTCTCGAAGGCTTATATGATATCCTACACAAACCCCATCACTGCACTATTTGAACATTCTTGCTTTAGATTGCTATTAAGTCAACCACCATGAGGTACACTCTAACTGCCATATAACATTTTAGAAAAACGGTCAATTCATTTACATTGCACATTCTGCCATAAATTTCCTGCGCAGATGTGTGCAAGCATCTTCAATACATACTTTGCAGCAGATTTTTGTTTTCCTTCAGACCCTATTGAGAATTGCCAGTCAGAAGAGAAACCCTATGGTACATCCCATAACGTTCATAATCCAGTGAATAATCTCTTCCATACTGCTACAGAATTTCCCAAGGGAAAAATCGAGTGTTTCATGTTCAAGCATAATACTCGAAAGTAAAACATGCAAACGTTGAGAAGCAATCTTTTTTATAAATTATGACAGCCAAAGAGTGACAAAATCAAAATACCTGCCTTTAAGCATTTCTCGATTGGAAACACGAAAATTGCGCTAATATGTTATCCCGCTTTCCCTTTATATACTTCCAGGAGATTTGTATTTTTATGCCTCGGCTTCAGGAATGTATTTTTAAACAGATTTTGTTTTAACAGGTTATGCGATAATGGTGTTGGCTCTTCGGATCCTCCTGGGATTTTAATATCGAAAGCATTTAAACATAATAGTAATAGTCGTCCTTTCGGCCTCCCAAATTAATTTAACCCGATTAAGGAGTCAATTTTCTGTTGACAGGGCATGCATTCTTGCTGAAGGGAAAGGCTTTACGTTATCCCAAGCAAAACACTGAACCGAAGATTTAATTCAAGAGGTATATTATAGGATCATGAAGGTTGTGAATAATATATGCACTTCACCAGCCTAGGGATCTACCTTAATTTGTATTGGAGAAAAGCAGATTTAAACTGTTCACTGGATATTGCATCAAAATTGCACACAGCTGCTCTCGGCAGAAACACTATTTAATCTGTCTGTCATATCTATCTATCTATCGATCTATTTATCTATCTATCTGTTTGCACCCATGTATTACCTTTGTGTGTGTGTTGGTCTATATGCATGTGTTTAGGTGTGTTTGTGTGGAAACAAAAAAAATGTTTTTACAAAACAATGGACGTCACTATTTATAAAAAGGTAATGCGTACAGACGTTAATCATGCCAATTACATTGTACAAGCACAAAGTCCCACCCGCCCAAAAAAAACTCAAATGTTGGGAACATTCCAACAATAAGGTACACACATTCAGTCCAAACAAAGTATTTTCTGAATACAAATAATGTCCACCGTAAAACAAATTATAATTTACCTCCCACTACAGCGCACCTTTAAAATAATTACATTAACTAAATCTTTGATATCAGATACCTACGATTTAAAATGAATTTTTGAAGTAGAGCTGTAGTGTGAATTAAGGTATAATTTGTAGTGTAATGGAATTAGTTTGTATTACTTTCTACTAAATTTGGAATGTGTGTTTGCATCTTAATATTTGTAGATGTCACCTTGCTTGAGCAATAGCAATACTTTATTGAAGTTTTGCTGTGTAGTTAGCGTATGTCTCTGTGAAAAACGTTTTTCCCAGTGACGATTTCCCCCATTTCATTTTTGTTTTTGCCTGTGCATTTGCGTGTTTGTCTGTGAGTGTGTGTATGTGTGTTTTGAGAGGATTGATTTTGAGAGTTGGCATATGTGTTTGTGTGCCTGTGTTTGTGATTCCAAATACGTATAGCTATTTCTTTTAGTGAATGTTTTTGCCTGTGTGTGGGGGCGGAGGGGTGTTGTGTGTGTCTGTGTGTATGGGTGTTTTTTTCTGTTATTCTATTCATTTAGTTGATGCTTTTTTAACTTGTATCTATTATTAAAGTATTGTCAGTGCATATGTTGATTTGAAGCACATAGTATGTTCATATTGAATACTGTTTGTCCATATGTATGTTCTTGGTGTACAGTCTGTTCTTATATTCTGTGCGTATTGTATGTGTATATTGGTTTACTTAGATTCTAAGTGTACATGTGTCCTTAGTATATTGTTTGTAGATATTTGTGTTTTCTAATTGGATTGTCTGTGCTTGTTTGGTGTTTGAGTCTGTGTACTCGTGTATTGCATTTAATATTTTATTTTTTCTTTGCATATTCCAGTTGTATTGTCCATGCTTACATACATGTGCATATGCATATTTGAAGCATATTTTCTGTGCTCACTCACATGTTGTGGCCACTGTATGTGTGTTTTGTGCATTTGTAAGAATACTACATCACTTCCTTAGCAGGTATTGTGTCAACTTGGCCCTCACACCTTTGGTGACATCATGAAACATGACCTCACTTTTCACTTTGGGTCTGTACTAGTGAAGCAGGTCTACATTTCAAATGTGATATTCCTGATCAGGTCCCCAAAAGTATAGCAATCCTAGACTATATGTGGATGTTTGTTTGTGTGCATGGCCATGCTCATGTGAGCATCTGAGATTGGTGGGTGGTTGTACAGTGGTTTGTGTGCATTTGTGTGTGGTCTGTGTGCTCTAGCGAGGTGTGTGTCTGTGATGGGGAGTAAACATAGCCACTTTGAGCACCGTGTCTGTTTTTACTTAAAATGTAAGTGCATTGTCTGTGTATTGTGTCTCATTGTTGTCCAAGCATCTTGCATGGTTTGGTATAGGCATCAACATAACTCACAATTCAATAGTGAAAGCTTAACACCTTAATACACTTTGCCAGGATAGGCAACAGTCTCACTTCCAGAGTGTAGTTTGTGGCTCTCTCCTTGAAGTCCAAGTGTCAGGGATAGAGCCACAGCAAACATCTTGGAAATCTCACAGTCTTGTGAACATTTGCATTCAAACACGCAGTAGGCTACTACAAAAAATGCTCTTGGAATATATGTACTCACATTGTGATGATATCAGATTAGACACATCCATGTTCAACCTTTTATGTTGGAAAGACTAACATGAAAACTGCCTGCCTTGTTTACTAGATTGTCAATTGCAGGAAAGACTTAACAATCGTTTGTTATCTATATCACCAAACATGTCCTCTGCTGAACTCTGGTCTCTCAGAGATCGATTTGGGCTTGTTTCAAGCTTGTCTAATCTTAAAGAAAGATTTAAAAGTACCCAATGTGAGTAACAGATGTTTGGTAAACGCAACTGAACATGTAGATAATCATTCAGATATCATTGAACCTGCTGACATGCAGTTCATTAGGTTTGCTGACATGGGATTTCAACATATCATATCTAAGTATTTTTCAGGCAGGACGCTGCCCTGAACTGAGCCTTCAGATTCAATTTGCCAGAATTATCTAGTGTTTTTTTAATTAGTTCTTTAATTTGTACCATTCATTAAGTTCATATTCTCTGTTCGTTGGTTTGCAAAAATCTTATAGTAATGTCTTATTCCCCTAATTTGTACACTGTCTCTGAGTTCCTCTGATGTCATGGCTTCTAACCATTTGGATTTAAAAGCTCTTCATGCTTGGTCATACTGTTCCTGCTATTTCAAATGTATCTTATCTACTTTTTGTGAAAATTGTAGTCAATGCCCTGGTTCTTGAAATACAGACTACCCTAGGAGATGTCTTGGTCCAATCATCAAGTACAATCTTAAATGTGGGTATTAGAGTCTCATATACCTCCAGAAATGTGTTGTGTTATACTATGTCTGCCCAGTTTACTCCCTTCAATTGGATTTCAAAGTAATATTGTTTGCATTGTTTTGCTGATGTCTCCAACCTCCTCCTAGAAAGTATTGATAAATGGATGGGTTCATAGTCTGCTTTCAATGTTTTCGATACCTTCAAAATCTTGCAAGATTTTCTGGATATCAACAGAGGCAGCATTTAAGTGTGATAAAGGTAAATTTAGCTGGATTGTCTCTGAGAAATCTACCTTCACATGCCTTTAAGCCCTTAGCCGATACAGATTTTATTAATCTGTGACCCTGTCTGGTATGTGGTGTACACTCAATACAATGAGCTGAAGGTGCATTCCATAGCTCATCATGATTTTGTATAGATGGACAACCTCATGTATAGTGTTAAAATAACCCACCAATACAATATCTACATTCCATTAAATATCTTCTTTACAACCTTCTTGTTTTTAATGTTTTCACTATCCTCTATGGAGGAAGGTACCTCTTCAATGGCTTTCTCCGTTGGTCTTAAATATTAAATACATGTTTACTATAATCATTATAGTGTTTTCATCTAATTCCCATTTCAACATATCCTCAGAACAAACATGTAGAACAAACATGTAATGCAGAGAAAGTGCCTTTTACATTATTTTTTATCCAGGTTTGTCAGCCCACCACTTGGACAACCTTTTCCTCTCTTATGGCTGGTGTAAAAAAAGGAAAGATAGCCTTACTTCCTAGGTCTTTCCATTTTCCCCTTAAACCTGCTGTTTTCCAATGTAAGAGTTTGCAGTTAGCCCTCTGATTCATTTCAAAAGCAAGTTATTCACAACATGAAATATTAACAGTCTCCACATTTAGTTTGGCAACATTATTTGTATTCTTAAGCCATAGCTATGTGGCGGTCTGGCCTTGTTACCTGTTGACCAAATAGAAAACGGCCAGCCAAACTGACCTCCCTATCTTCTACTTGTGCCACTTCCTTTAGCGTTTTGATATACACTGGTTTCTATCTTTGCTTCCTTACACTGCCCATTTAAGGCTGATTTCCATATGTTTGCTGATGCATACTTGACAGTATGTGTTGTCCGAATTCTACACATTGTATGTGTATCTAGAGAATTGTTTTTAATCAATGATTGACTGTCACTCACTGCCTGCGGCTTACTGTTCTCAGTGTCTGAAAAGGCTGTGTGTGTTCATTTTTTATTTCTTGAAGCTATGCCATTATTGGATTCAATATCACATTATGGTCTGCCAACTCCTTACACAAATCATTCATCTCCCAAATGGTGAATGCAAATTCAAAAACGTTCAGTTGTTGCAAACTTGATGCTGAAAAGGTTAATTGGAGAAACACGTGATGCAATATGCACAGGATGGAGCTCTTTATCCCTACTGGTACTACAATCAGGTGATCTGTGAAATGACTAAAAGGTGTCATATCTGACACAGTTCACTCATGATGAGTATGCATTTTTTGACCAATAACGCTTCAGACAGGTAATCTTCTCTGGATGTTTCTTTGACTTGCGGTCTCCTCTGTTGAGATTAATCCACATCTTCCATAGCTTTGCCTTTGGGGATAGACACATCCCCAATTAGTACTTCTGGATCATCAATTAGTGTCATCTTTTGCCTCAAGTAGACAGAATCCATAGTATTAATGTGGCGATAGCATGGACAAGCCATGCGCTTGTGCATCCACCCTAGATCTCCAAACACCGTACTTGCAAGCAATTCAGGGATGGTATTATGGGAGGTGCACCAAGACAAAGATGGTGGTCTTGGTCCCGGATACTTCTTGTCTGAAGTTGATCTTCGTTTGGAGATAACTCATGCATTTACAGGTGACATTATCTAAACCCATCAGCTTTAGTCTGGACAAGAAGTACATCTAGGTATCGTCAGAAGCGGCCAGTTCTCAGCTCTGTATACGGATTGTGAGCTTCGAACGTGGTGCGGCTTGACATGCTTGTTCGTTTCGGTGAGAACTGTGAGATCCTTTCCTCTACTGCGTGGTGCGTGGCGAGAGAGTGCAGAGGAACTACGAGCAGCATCGGAGGGATGCAGGAAGCGAAGCAAGTCAGCGCCCGCGTTTGACCTCGACCCTCCGCTCCTGTTACCTGCGCACTACCGACACTGGCCGTGCTGCGGCTGCCGCCAGATTCCCGCTGCCACAGCGACCTCCTGACTGTCCCTATCAGTAACGGGACTCCATTCCTTGCACGGAGGTAAAGTGCGGTAAAAAGTGGTAAAGTGCAGCCGTACGAAGATTGGTGCCCCCCTGACCTTGCCTCACTTTGCCTGATATATAAATCTGCGGGGAGTCTGAATGCTGGCCCTGAGTGTGGAGGGTTAAAATTGCTGGTGTGAAGATACTGGCTGGGGCTACTTATCCTCAAACTATAGTTTAATGTGGGGAATTATCAGTTACTTACAAAAAGTCTTGCATCACGACTGCTGAGGTGGGTCTAGTCTGGTTGTGCTGTTATTACATAATATACGTACAAGCTAGGGGAGACTGCGGGGGAATAAATTCTCCTTTGATCCCACTAGCTAACTCTAGAGCCCACTCTCTTTGAGTTATTATGCCGCCAAAAGTGAGCCGTGCTAAACCGTCTTACAATTTGAGGAAAGGTAAGACAAATAATCTAAAGATGCCTGTTAATAATGTGCCTGGAGGGGACAGTTTGAACTCCCCAGCCAAAACTAGAGGCACTATCCTGGCATTATTTGAAAAAATCCCACAAGTACGTCCCTTAGATCATACGGAGGAGACACACCCTATAATCCACAATGGTAGTCGTCCCCTGGATCTGATGAATTTTGATGACATAGATAATAATTCATTACTCGATTTGTGTCTGTCCATACAGAAATCAATGGCCCCCCCTTCAAACACTGATGTGCTGGGAAACCTCAAGATGGTGCCCACTCCAAGGGCTGCAAGTATGACAATTGAGGCTCAGGTATTGCAGCCAGAAAATACCGCCCTGGGGTCTCTCTGCTCGGGCCGATTGTCTGAATCACTGAATCTTTTGATTGATATTGATCAGCCTGGGAAACACGATGCATATCGATTTAATGAATTATCGCTTTTGAACTCTGCCGCGATTGCCGATCTGCAGGCGTCCTTAACTTCCTTGCAATTTGCGTTAAAAATCCTCCTAAAACTATGTGGGAAAATACATGTAAATACAGTCTTGCAGCTAAATTTACCTGGTTCAGGTCCATCCCACAGAGTGGAGTCTTAAGGAATTAAGGAGCCTGATATATTGATAATCCCAACTAACACAAAGGGGGGAGAGCACCCTCTAAAAGAAGAATATATTCACTTGACCAAAAAACAGCACAGAATGGCTAAGAGAGCGGCTTTAAGAAACGTTCCAGTGGAGGTGGCCTCTCCACTTTCCAATACAGCGAATCCCCAGCAGAAATCTAAAAAAGCAAAAAAAAGGGCTCTGAAAAGAAAGAAACACCGAGGTAAGGGCCCGGGAACACTCACGAGCTGGATATTGCCGGAGAAGTCCAAAGAAATATCAGCAGTGAGTAATGATAGCCAAGACTATTCTTATAGACAGTCCTATTGCTATGGACAACCACTTTTCCACCCCGCAAAGGAATAGTCTAAACAGTACCTATGAAAGAATGAACTCGGAGAAGGTACGTCCAATCCCAGCCAGAGATGAAATTAAAGAAGAAAATAGGATCTGCATCGTGAAGAACTTGAATCAAAAATGTGGCGGCAAGTGGTTACCACGAGAGGTTATGCTTGAAAAACTTCACTTAATACCTCAATTAAGAGTTATTAGGTCAGAGGACTTCTCATTTGTGGAACCACTGTGTAGCACCAATCCAAATGTAACAGCACTGCATTGTACAGTTTTGGCTTCCGCACAGCTGATCTGCAAATATAGAGGCAACCTGGCGCAGGTGGGGTTGGGGGTGGATGTTAAGATGAAGATCCACTGATTAAGGATAAATCTAAATCTACTAAAATTAATGACAAAATCAAACCCCCCCTAATTACCGGTAAGCAAGTACAAATGAGTGACATTCAGAACACACTTAAGTGGTTAGCAAAGGCTCTGCCCATGGCTATAAACAAACCATGAACTTTCTCATTGTTGTCCAGGAACACAAGGGGCTTTAATCATTTTATTGCAACTAATGGGTCACTACCTTTTATTATGAACCATTCTTTTTTTATGTTACAAGAAACCTGGCTGATTGCTCCGATTGTGATAGATGGTTTTAAACTATACCACACTCCTGCTAAAAAAAGGGCAAATGGGAAGACCATTTGGTGGACTGATGACTGGGGTGGCCAAGTCTATAACATCAAGAGAAATACCCACCGAACTAGAGGACAACATTAATGCGGTGGAGGTGGTCACCTTAATTAAGGACCACTGGGCTAAGTTATTGCTGATTAACCTTTATAACCCCCATGATGCATCTGTGAGTGACCAAATTCAAGATAGGTTGCATGATTTGCTGAGTTATTGGAAGAGTGAATGTAAAAGCAATCTCATTGTTATTGCAAGAGATTTTAATTGTCTTATCAAGGGAGAAGGAGGTACGACCAATAATAAATTACTATACCCGTACCCTCTTATGCAACATAACAACAGTGTTGTGGAAGGAATGTAGTGGTTATGTTTCATGAAGAGTTGGGATTTGGAATGTCTAAATGGAAGAACTATGAGCGACCGTCCAGGTCACTTCACATGGGGAGCGGGTGTGGCGTATCGTACCCTGGACTAATGTTTTACTAGTGCAGAGGTGGCATCCCTGGTTAATGATATGAGAGTGGTTGAGAATGATTGGAGCGATCACAATGGTCTCAGTTTAACCCTGAATAGTTATATTAAATCACCCCCTAAAATGATGACGGGAAGCCTTTCTGTCAATCACTCAATCTCTCGACTAATTTGGTCAGAGAAAAATATTTCTAGAGCTTGCCGGGATTGTGGTGATTGGGATAATAATCATCATAATAGGTTTGTTAAATTATCTATGGAGGACTTGGAAGGGTGGATCTATAACTTCACTGGTAAATATAAAACCAAACAATCATTATTGGTTATTAGAGAACAGGGTTCCACTGAGACCTATGATAAGACAATAAGAGATGCTAAACGCATACTTAGAAAGGAGATACGTAAAGTCAGAGCTACCACAAAATCCATTATTACTATTCATGCTAGGACTAAAGAGATAAAAAACAGGTATAGATCATGGCTGAAACAACGGAAAAGGGCGAAAAAACTGGCATGCTGGCAAAAGACTGTGAGGATTATTTGCTCAAGAAATTCCCGTAATATTTGGGCACTTCTGGGGGATGCGAGGGGTAGTAGGGAAACTCCGCAAATAAACCTGTTTGATGCAGAGGAATGGGTGAATTTCCTTGAGAAACGTAATGGGACTAGGGTTGCTAATCCCGAAACAACCGGAATACCTATACAAGCTCCGATGCCCCTCCAGGTGAATTTAGAAGAGCTCATAGATAAGATCTCTAAACTCAAAGCCTGAAGGGCTCCTGGCCCGAATGGGCTTTCTAATCTCCTTATGAAGAAAAACCCAGTGTTCTGGACAAACCTCCTAAAAATACTCTTTGAAAAAGTGCTACAAGAGGGGAGAATACCGGAGACTTGGCAAAAAGCAATTCTAGTACCCGTATTTAAAAAAGGAAATAGATCCGATCCGGGAAACTACCGTCTGCTCTCGATGCTAGACTGTTCAGATAAATTATTTGCATCTTTACTTTTACAGAGATTGCAGACTTGGGCAGAAAATTCAGGTATCCTGGACCGCTTTCAGCGCGGATTTAGAACAGGATATTCGACTACGCACAATTTATTAATTATGAATAGTCTAAGAGATAAAGCCCTGTCAGCTAATAACCCTCCTTTGTATGCCTTATATATTGATTTTAAGGCGGCTTTTGACACAGTTAATAGTGAACAATTGTGGATGAAGCTGAGGGGAATGGCATGCCTTGAAGGATTGATCCACTACCTACAACTCCTGCACCAGAATACTTCTGTTCAGCTGAGGCTTAATGGAGGTGGATCAATCACCAGGGCGATTAAACAAATCAGAGGGGTGAAGCAGGGATGCGTAACTGCACCCACACTGTATATTTTGTCTCTGAAACTGAATATTTACGTATGGTACGTAACTGTCCCCCGAAAGTTGGTAGCCAACATTGTTTAGTTATGGCCTACGCTGACGATGTGGTTATCTTTGACCACACGTTCAGTGGAATCCTCCGCTCGGCTGAGAGGCTCTGGGAATATGCAAAAGTGAATGAACTCACTATTAACCATACGAAAACAGAATTGATACTGTATAGTCATGGTAAGGTAAGCCGTCCGAGAATGACGCTGAGAGGAATGGAAATTCAATACACACAGTGCTACAAATACCTGGGAGTGGAATTTGATTCTAGTGGGAATTTTCAATCTTGTGTGCAAAACCGTAAAATAAAAGCGGCCCAACTAACCGCTCTGATCTGTAGGTTCTCTCGCAATCAGAGTGGTTTTTCTATCTGGGCGGCTCGCCAACTCTACATCCAAAGTTGGGTTCCTATGGTGATATATGGACTGGAAGCCCTGGTCGATCTTAACCTTGATTCGCTCCAAATACTGGAGGGTAAATTATGGCGCAAGCTTTTAGGTTTATCACAGGGATTACCGATGGCGATACTGAGATCAGAATTAGGCCTACTCTCGTTAAAAGCATTGGTCTTAAAGAAAAGAGCTGACCTTTTCAAAAAGATGCATATGAACAGTACCAATCAACTTTTGATGACGATGAAAGAGGACCTAACTGGGAATAAACAGGTTAAGCTTGTGAGAGAAATGACCACTCTATTTGAGATGATCAAGTGGACACCCAACTGGGGTGATAACTTTGAATACTTGAAAGCCCAAATGGGGGAAAGACTAAATATTTGGGACTGGCAAAACAACTTTAAACATCTGGAAAGCCTACACAGCTATGGGTTTATATCCCATTTACTTTACACCTATAGAAGGGCACAAACATATTTGAACTTATGCCCTTCGGATAATTTAAGACGCTTTATACTACTCCTGCGTATTAACCACCTACCTGTCTTAACTGTGATAGGACCTGAACGGGCCATTCCCAAACAAGAGCGATTCTGTAGGATGTGTAAGAATGAAATCTCACCCGAAACAGCGAGACATGTCCTTATGCTATGCCCCAGACTGAGTCTAACTTATATAAAACACTACAGTAGGTATGTCCATAATTTAGATCACATCAAGTTGAAAGATTTTTTGGTATATGTGTATTAATACTCTGAATGCAAGTTTACATCTGGCTCTATATAGAGTATGGCATATGGTTAAAGGAAAACTTGAAGAATAGTTACTCTCCCACTCAAAGTTCGCTAAAGAATTATAGGTGATTGGTGATTGATGCTTAGTATCCGTTGCTTATAGGGACGGAGACTTTATGGCTCTGGGGGATAGCCAGTATACAAGAACAATTAAGGGAGGGACTGATTAGTGATCAATGGATTATGGATGGATTGATAAATTACATTCTCCCTGCACGGTTAAAAACATTTTCTTTTTTACTTATGGATTTTATTTAACACAGGTTTATGTGAAATTGAAGGTAGTGAACTCTTTTATATTGTATCTAATAGTATGAAATTTGAAATGAGTTATTTGATGAAGTTATACGAAAGAATAGATGAAGATGAAATGTGTGTGTATCTATTTTTATTTATTGTGTTATGTAATTGGATAACAATTTTATGAAATGATGTGTAAAGTTTTTGTTTAAAAAACTATATCACATTAAAAAAAAATAACATCTAGGTATTTGTAGTCCAAACATTAGTCTCTCATACCTTCTCTGGCACTCTATGTTCAACCAGTGGCTCAAGAGTTAATAATATACTGGAATGGTAAATCTTAAACTATACAGAGAATAGTTAAGTGAGGTGAACACCTAAAACATGTTTCAAAGTCAGTGCATAATAACACACAGCAGCTCCTCTCTGCCAAAATACACAGGGGTACCAAGCATGATTGATGGCCATCTGAACATTATGTACCAAGCTGTCTCTAAATCAATGCACTGCATATCTTACCCACCACAAACAGTAAACGCCCTTCTGAGGTCCCTGGAAGTTCAGGGCATTGGTAGTTGCTAACAATGAAAACCCTACTCTGTAATGAAGTGCTGAAGAATAGGACATATAAGGATGACCCAGAGGGGGAATCCCTAAATAGGCAACAGGGTCTTTACCAGGCAAAGACACCTATTATAGAGAATCAGATATTGATCACTACAGGAGATAAAGTAATTTCCCTTTGTGTAACATACATCTACACTAACAGCGTGTACTACAAAATTGCTGAAAACTCATAATAATATCTGATCTTGAATAATGACAGATGATTTTTTGCACATTTCTTCTGAAAAAGAAGTCTTACTAATGTAAACACTCCCCAACTATGCTATCTCCTGGTAAATTGCCTCCCAGTTCTTTGGCTGTCAAGTAACTTTCATTACTTTCTCCTTTCTCTTATTTGCTGATGTGGAATTACCTATATGGTGTTGCAGTAGATACAGGAGAGACAAAAGGGTAAACTCTTCTTTAGTGTTTCTGATTCCTTGCAGTAGGATCTTGCTTAATTGTGGGGTTTTACAGATTTGCATTACTGAAGACTTTTCCTATCAGCACTATGCAATCGTGGGTAGTGACAATGGAAAGTGTTTCTCATACAACCACTGCCTCCTCAAAGGAGAGCACTCAGAATGCCCTCATTTGTTCATGATAATTCACTAAATGGTTAATTGACTTGATATGTCATCCTCTCACTCTGTTATCCATTTAATCATCCATAAACGTTCTCAAAATGTTACACCTGCATTCAGTCACTCCATCGATCAACCACCCACTCATGATCCAACGCAATGAAGCATTCATTGAGTTACTCAGTCTCAGAATGCATGTTTCCTCAGGTGGTCATTCAGTTTCATAGTTCTGATGCCTGGCATTTCTCTGGCTCTCCAATAAATTGAATTGAATTGATATATTATTTCTGTCGTGCTCATATACAGTGGTTTCAGAGCACAACAAGGCAAGGGAGGGGAACAGGGGAAAACAACACGATCTTACTAGCCCCAGTGACATTGAAAACGCATACGTGCATGGGAGAGAGGGAGAGGAAAAGTGCAAGGAAACATTTATAAAACGCCATTGAACACCAGTAAAACACACTTTAGTAACATTGCTTTTTACTGTGAATTATCAGAATAACAGTGGAATGTTTGCAATGTGGGGAGATATGTGTTTGTTTATTTCTTCCGTTTTTTTTTCTTGCACCTGGAGTACTAATGCAACTGGTAAAAGACAATGCAACGGTTGAGGTTACATGCCCAAGTTGACACCACATGTCGGGTGGCTTTGAACACTAGAAAGTAGTAAGGAGTACACAACAAGGTGTAGAATAATCTTGGGTGATTAGTGTGGGCTCAACTTTTAAGGGATTTAGCACCACAGATTCAGCTTAAGCGTATTTATTTATTGGATATTTGTAAGGCATTCTGGGGTCTGGGACCCGCTATATCCAACGCTCTCTCCCTAATTGCCTCCCCGCTAGAGCTCTTCGGTCTGCTAGCTCCAACTCTCTGTGAATCAGACGCTTCTTTAAGCAAAAAGTGGGGGGGTAGAAGTGTCTCCTGCGCAGGAGTCTCGCTCTGGAATGGTCTCCCTGCCTCTCTCCGGATTTAGCCAAGTTCCAGAAGCTCCTCAAGACTTTCCCTTTGTCCTCCTCCTTCACACTTCCCCTCCCCTGTTAACACCCCCTTCTGCCTCATTGACTGGATGCCTGGTCCCTCTGAGTACTACAGCCCCCCCCCACCCAGTTCCCACCTTCCCTGCACTTACCTGCATTCCCTGGCACTTGCCCTCTAGCCTCCCCTTAGCACTTGCACCTCGCCTCTACACCTTTTTCCCTTCCCACCTTAGCACTTGTTTTTGTGCAGACCATCTCCACCCCCCTCCCTCGAACACTATGTTCTGCATTTGCATGATCAGAATGTCACAAGGCCTAGTAGGACTGTTATTATATTATTCTCCCCGCATCCCCCCACCCTTTTTTTAATCTTGTGTAGCCTTGAAACACCATTTGTTGTATAGGTGCATTACAAATATCCAATAAATAAATCAATAAAATACATGACTAATTGTGTTCAGCTGTCTTTTGTTTCTTTAATATAGGAATCAAAATTAACTCTTCATTTGTGACTGATAAAAAATTGACAATCGTTAAAAAATAGAACACAATTCATGAACAATTATGCAAATAAAAAATGTGCAGCACATTTATCCATATATTTGCATTACTATGAGAAATGCACAGGGTACGATATGGACAGTAGAAGCAGGGGATGGGCAGCAGGGTTGATATTTTATTCTAATATAGGGAAGGATGTGTGTGTGTAATTCCGGGCTATCACACCAGCAGTTTGTCACAGTAAAGCAAAGTGTTGAATGTGTGGTTGTGAATGGAAGGTCTTAATCTTAACATCTGTTTGCTTCAGTGCAATTTCCGGTTCATGAATAATGAAAGCTGTTTCAACAGTACATACACATCCATTCCCACATTATATTTATGTGCACATCTGCACCATCCTCACCTCGAATTATGTACCCTTTTCTGTAGGGGGGGGGGGTTACTTACTCCGGTTGGTAGGGTCAGCATCACTATTTTCATTGGCTCTGGTTAATGAAGTTCCTTCACTTGAGTCACTACAGTGCCAGAGTATGAAGACGGGCATGTCCGCAATCAGAGTCATGTTTTCCAGGAAGCCAATATAACGCTGTTGCTCACTGGCCACTGAGGTAGATCACCTGTACCTGTGGATGATTTTGATAAAACTATGCACCACTTTGTTCACAACTAAACCACATGCAACACATCAAGCATTCTGTATGAATCAAATTGTCCTATCAGAGGGACGGATGGCACCGGAAAAGGAGGCATTCAATAGAATGAATGGTAGAAATACACCGGTCAAATCAAATAAGGCAGTTTGCAAAGTGTGTTGGCTATTCATGGGTGATTTGCAGCAGTGATATGGACGAAATGTGGTAACAAATCTAGTAGGCATAAATATTTTAGAAAACAATATAATCATTGGACAAACAATTGGACGGCAATGCAGAACAATCAATTCAAAAGTATCAGCAATACTTGCAATTACCAGTTTCCATCACTCACTTGTCTGTGTTTTACTACATTTGTCTGGCCTTCTCCCAATGCCTTTCTCCTTACTCACCTCGTGCCTCACCCCACAAACCCTCTTCCTCTTGTTCCCTCTCTTTCCTTCTTCCCCACAACTATCAGTTGTGGCAACTCTCTACTGCCTCCCCTGTTCTGGTTTCACACACTGCCTCCTCTACCTCCACTTACCTCCTCACTCTGTTTCCACTCTACCTCTTCCCCCTAACTCCTGTCTGACCCCCACCTGCCTCCTTTCACTGTCGAATTCTAGCCTCTCCCCACCCACTAAATCTCCTTTGTCTCACTCAGCTACATTTCCACTGGCCCCTTTGAGTGATATATTAAACCGGAATTGGACCATTAACCTCTTCAGGTGACAAACTTGCATATATAGGACATAATTGACAAACAATTTAGTGCAGAGCAAAGTGATCTTGCGCTACAAATGATTTGTGCTGCGATAAATGGGTTTTTCGAATTCACAGATCAGACTTTGCACTGACCCTTCCCACTTAGTGCTCTTCAGGAGTGCTTTGTGAAAGACTGAATGCAACTCGCGGGCAGAGGTAGTGCAAAGAATAAAGAGGGGGGAATAAGCAAAATCCTTCTTAAAGGCGGAAAAAGAAAAACATGGCATTAGGGAGGGATGCACTGTGCAAACAACCAATGCAACCCATCAAGTGCTAAGTAAACCCAATCACGCTATCGCGTTGACTCTAAGGGAGAACGGTCACACTGCCACCCATCACCTGTATGAATCCACAAAGCGCAATGAACACCCATGCATGAAAAGTGCTATGCAACCCCAATGAACATAGGATTGTCACATTTTTGTATTTCTTTTTTATTGTTTAAACCGCAAGAGCAGCAGAATGCTGTAAAGAGTGTAGGTAGCCAGTATTGGGAGGTCTGTGCATTGGTATGTGTGTCCATTGGAATTAGACCTTGGTCAGGTGTTGTCGAAAGAAACATGTTTTGAGAGATTTGCGAAATTGGAGAATTGTAGGAGAATTCTGAGCCGATACCAGGATTAAATTCCAGGGGATGAGTGCATGACAAGAGAATGATTATTTGTAGGTCCACTCTTTGCGGACAAGTTGTGGTTCAAGCAAGTTGGTTGATTTGCTGCCTGAGGTAAGTATGCCCCAGATACGGGGAGCTTAGCCACCAGGTACACAGGTGTGCTACTCATGACTGCTTTGCAGATGATACATGCAGTCTTGAACAGTATACTGGCTTGGAATGGAAGCCAATGTTGCTTGCGTAGGGTGGGGGTAATTTGGTCAAATCTCCATGCTCCTGTAATAAGATGTGCTGCAGGGTGGTGGACTGCTTTTAGCAGAGCAAAGTGAGGAGCGGGGAGTCTTGTCAGGAGAGCATTTCCCGCAATGATGTGGGAGAACACAAGGGCCTGTAGTACAGTCCAGAAGTCCTGCAGCTGGACAAAGGGTTTGATTTGGCAAAGGGTACAGATTCTGAACCTGGCTATTTGGGCCTTCTTGGCTACGTGTTTCTGGAAAGATAGACTGCTGTCAATTGTGAAGCCTAAGGCTTTTGCAGAGTCTGGGAGTTGTGGATCAAATCCTTCTAAGCACATATCATTGATCCATTGTTCATAAAGTTGTTTCTTAGCAGGCGGACTGATGAGGAAAAATTCAGACTTGGATGGGTTTAGTTTGACGTAGGCAGTAGACATCCAGGGCTGGATGATCGCTAGGTAATCACTGAGATGATTGATGACCTCTGCTTTATTTACTTTCAGTATACTGAGTATCGTCTCTGCGTAATGGTGGAATGCTATATGGAGATCTTTGAGGAGAGTGCCCAAAGGCTCCATGTAAAGACATTTGGAGGCTCCACAGTAGACCTGGAGTCAGTTAGAATGCAGTAAGTTCATTTGAACAGCCTGGTGTCTGCCTGATAGGTAGGAGGTAAACCAATTCAGGACAGGGCCATAGATTCCCATCCTGCCCGCAAGGAGGGAGAGAAGGATGCAGTGGTCGACAGTGTTGAATTCAGCCAAGAGGTCATGGAGGTCGAGGAAGTATGAGTCACGCTTATATATGATTTGAAGGGCATCATTCACCACCTGGATGGTGGCTGTCTTGATTCTACATTTGGGCCAGAACCCTGACTGATTGCCATTAAGGAGGTGGAGTAGTTCGATTCTGCCGAGTAGCTGTGTTGCACCTACTTTTTTCAAGATGTTGTCAATAAACAGGAGGTTAGAATTGGGGCAGTAGTTGGCTAGGTCATCTAGATCTAGGGTTGTTTTTTTCAAAAGAGGTCAAATTAGACCAATTTTGAGCGTGTGTGCGAATGATCCTTCCTCGAGGGAGGCATTGATGATGCTGAGGAGCGTATTGAGTGCCGGGCCCGTCAATTGTTTAATGACGGAGGCGGGAATTATATTGTCAGAATCAGAGTAGGTTTGAGGGAGGCAATTATTTTTAGGAGATCTGGGGTAAAGAGAGGAGATATTTTAGTTCAGAGGAGCAGTGTGCATGCTGGGTTGGAGGGGCTACTAAAGCTGTTAGAGGTTGATTCAATGATTTTTTAGATTTTGTCTCTTTTTTTCAATAAAAATGTATTGATTTCATTGCTTTTTTCCTGAGTTGCTGGTACCTCGGGTCGAGTGAGGGTTTGGCACAATGCTTTACGAGCTTTGATCCCTCCTGTTGGAGGCTGCCACAATGGTGGTGTAGTAGTAAACAGCTTTGGCCTTGGTAGGACGAATCCTACAGTTTGCGTGGAAAGAATCGAGATTGGTGAGGAAACCCCAGTTATGTTTTTTGCGCCACTGTTTCTCTATGGCTCTTGTTGAGTGTTTGTTGGAGGCCAGCTCAGGAGTGTACCATGGGGTAGTTGGTTTGGTCTTCGAATGGCTGGATTTAAGGCAGGCATAAGTGTCCATCAGTTTCATAACAGATTTGCTAAATAATTCAAGGAGGGCCAAAACATTCCCTGTGGTAGGGAAGTGTGCAAAATTTGCTTCCAGCTCATTGACTGGGAAGGTTTTGAATTAGTGGTGTTGAGTGAGAGGGTGTTTATCCTGACCTTTGTGAGTCATAGTCGAGTGGGTGACTGATAATTGGATGGCAGCGTGATCAGAGTAGTCATGTTGAAAGGGTCTGCACAGGTGATGCAGGTGGGTGATGTGAAGACTAAATCCTGGGTTTTGCCTTTGTTGTGCGTGGGGGAGAGCACAATTTGCTTAAGGTGCATGGAAGCAGTCAGTGCATAAAGCGTGCTTTGAGTGTGGTTGTCAGCCTCTGACTCCGGATATTAAAATCACCATGAAAGGCATTACTGGAATGTGCTAATTTGGCAGAGTAGAATAAGTTGGAGATGTCTGCAATGAGTCACTCTTGTGAGGTGGTCTGTAGATGAGGTGAAAAGTGGTGGATTCCTTGTGTGATAGAGACAGCAGGCAATTGATTGATTCCAATTAGCTTGTTCTGGAAGGGTGGATGATGGAGCATGGCAAATCGCTCCTGTGGCTGATTACCATGCCACCTTCTGCCTTTCCTGGCTGGTCGGCATGTTGGATGCAGTAGCTTTGTGGTAGGAGGATGTCGAAAACATGTGAGAAGGATGGGAAAAACCATGATTTGGTGATGAACAGGGTATCAAGATTGTTAGATGAGATGAGGTTAGCGATCTCTGCGGCATGAGCGACTGCTGAGTGAGCATTGATCAATATGAGAGGGTGTGTGCATGTGGTCCATGGGTGTTGGATGATGGCAAGGGAAATATTGATGTATTTCACTAGGGTATGTAGGAGTTTGAGCTCAGAATTTTAACAGCATTGTAGCATTCATATGCTAGCATGGGTTTGAACTTCAACTGGGATCCAGGGTGTGAAACTCATTACTGAACTGAAGAGTGTGAGTCTCAGGCAGAATTAAATAGATGCCAATGCACAGAGCACATAATTGAAATTACACTTTGCTTCAGGATGATATTTCTATTAACTAAGCTGCACTAGATATAATACTAACATGAATCAACATACTAATTAACCCAACCCCAGTTGAAATGTAACAGATTCACATAATAACATTTAGTGCAAATTAGTTCATGAAATAAGGTGAATGCAGACTGATGAAAATGCATGATGCTCTGAAAATGGGAAGACAAATTGACTTTAGACGTGCAGGCTGGATTTGCGCTGGTGGTAAGCTGAAAAATGTGAAGGTCCGTTCTGCTGAAACATAACTTTGTTTTAAAGCAGGAAGGGCAAGAGAAAAATGTTTCATTTTTCTACAGAAGTGCAGTTAGTATAATGAGGAAAACACACAGAGGCAGATTGCGTGATTCTTAGTGGGATGATCTGGTAAAGGGGTGGTGTCTTTCTAGATTGACAAGAGGGTTGGTCAGTTCCTCTTCAGGCGCTGGGAGATGAAGGAGCCGAGTGCTGGCTGGGCAGACAGTGTTCAGTGGTGGCGAGCTAATTGATGCCGAAGCTGTCCTTATCCGGATTGACCCTGTGCAAGGAAGGCAGAAAGACTGGGGAAGATTTCCCTGTCAAATTGAGTCGGAAATACCACCAACAAATCCAGGTAAATATGAGGTTAATTGGGGGGCTGGTAATGTGAATGATAACAGGTACCTTAGTTTAAATAGTTCATTTCATTTTAGGTGCTTTATTATGGATCCTATTTGTAATGTGCATGTAATACTGTTTATATTTCTCAAAGTCCTACCGTGTTTTTTTAAAGTGTATTTCTCTTGCCAAGTTCCACAATGCCAAGGACAGTTGGCAGGGCTTTGCACAGATAAAGCGATGAAAGCTATTACAAGAAGAAATGTAGTTGCACTGTGAAGTACAATTTGGGCATTAGTGTCTCTCTGTGTAATTGCCATATTTCTATTTTACGATATAAAAAAACAGATTAAAAAAGTAACTTAGTCTCATGATATTTATCCTGCATTCAGTCCCTTTTATTTGACATGCATAAGGAGGCAGGGGTGTGGTAAGAAATATCTCAAAGTAAGGTTGCTGCTGTGAGATGTTTATTGAGAGAGATTGAATGAATGTGCAGTATTTCAATTGCATGCTTTAAAATTGTTGAAACTCAGCCAAAAGGTTGTAGTGTGGTGTTGTACATAAGGTACCACAGGAAGGTGTGAGCCATCTATCCAGAATGTATCAAGTCCATTATTTCGTTTTTTGCTAGTGACCCTGGTAAAACTAATTATTAGGCAGTATTCTGTAATTAGTCTCACCACTATAAAAATATCCCAACAGGTTACCACACTATATTGATTATAAAATACCACCAAATACCACCATAATAGAAAATACCACAAAGTAATAGATATAACCCCAAAATATATCCAACAGGTAGCTTGCCAGGGGTGGGCAAGGTGCTTGGCCATTCAAACCTTAGTGAGAATGGGGACTGGCTGTAGAGGGAGCAGACACATTGTGATGCCTTTTGGTGAGTAGTAGTAGCGATTAGTTTGTAGGTGAAATGCAGTTTAGCAGGCCAGGCTCTTCGTCATATCAGGCACAAACAGATGAGGTCCTTGTCTTTGTCTGTTCTTTGCTGAGAATGTTGGCTATGAGGACACCTAAGGATAACTGATTAAATAGGTGGTGGGTACATGCTGGATCCTGCATTTATAGTACTGATATTACTACATGGAAAGAGGAGCAAGAGGAGGGCCAGAATCTCCCATCCACGAACAACATATTTCAGATGCCAGGTGAGGTGGTGATTGGAAGATATTTCTTCCCTCCCCATGTCATCCTAGTCCTTGTCAGGGAGTGGGATAATGACTTGGTATCACCTACAATGTGCTCATAGGTGTTGACACCTCTTGTCAAACTTCTATCAGCCTTACACTTCCTGGGAACTGAATCATTGCAGCATACTACAGTCATTGTTTGGGGTATATCACAGCCCACGCAATAAAGGTACCTCCACCGCTCTTGCACTGCATCCTAGCACAATTGCATGCCAAGCACACGGCAGACAAGGCAGAGAGTGTGCAAGGAATCATATGCAGGTGCACACATTCCCTGGGTCCTGGAAGCCATTGACTGCACCCATTTGGTGTTGCAACCTCACTGAGAGACTAAGCACATCTATCGCAACATCACACTTTAGCATTCCATCAATGTGCAGGTGATCTGTGATGCATGTGAATCTCAATCTTCTTTCATTCCCCATAAACCAGGCCCTTACCTCAGGAATCTTTGGAAACACCTGGCTCACGGGTGAGTATCAACTATCACACAGACAAAAGCAGTTGCATGACACACAGAAACACAAGCAATTGCACTACATGCGATTGTTACGCATTTTGTCCTTTACAGGGAACAGCGTCTACCCGGTGTCACCATTCCTGTTCACACCGAACAGGAACGCAGCCAGCCTTGCTGTGGTGCGCTACAATGCAGCACACATAGCCAGTACGGGCATAGTGGAGTGCATATTTCGAGTGCTCAAGTTATGCTCCCACTCCCTTGATCACTCAGGTGGTGTATTGCTATTTGCACCACCAGTAGTATGCAAAATCATGATAGCATGTTGTGTCCTGCATAATATTGCCACATGTTGTGCATAGCAGTAGAGCTGCAGGAGGGCCTTCACCCCCATCCACAGGTACCACCCATTGCTTTAGCAGGCCAAAGAGCACAAGGATAGGACACATGCAACCAGTTAGTACAAACCTACTTCACATGTATTGCAACCCCTGTGGAGCACACACAGTAAAGCCACATCCCTGATGTCCATCAATTAAGAAATTGGTCTAATCCAGCTTACCGATAACAACACCCAGAGAATGTGAGTCTTGGGATGGGAGCCAGTATGTGCCCGATAACATTACAAGTACAATGCTACATCATTGACATCCATCACATAAAGTGCAGAAACCATGGCCACAAACGTTTGAAGTGGAAATAAAAGTTGCTATGTCAAAGGCCCAACATTCCACATATTGGCATGTCTCCATACCATGTGTTTCCCTGAGTTGCATGCATCAAGTCCAACACAAATGTCTCACCAGACTGCCATATTGATGATTGGTCCCTCTGTACCATTGCTGCTGGTCATGCTCACCTCCACTTACCACGGCCAGGTATATGCTCCTACAATGGGGAAAATCAACATTTGCCCACCCACTCCCTCCTCATTCATTTCTATGATAACCTCAACATGTCCCTTGTCCTATCATAAATATGTGATCCAAATCTTCCAGAAAGCAATGGAGCCACTCACAGAATACACAAACATAAAAAATATTATGTAAGGTTACACACCCTTCAAAATGAGCATTTCTTGATCATATGAATGGGATCACAGCAGCAACACTACATATGTCACATGAGAAAGACATTTAAGCCTCCCACACCCGCACCTTACCAGAAACTGACAGCATACTTCATACATCCTCCACATGCATACTTGTCATCTTGATTATCCTCTTACATGGATTGTGAGAGTCAGATGTGTTGCATCGGGGTGGACTGGCAACCAAAAGAAATAATTGTCAAAGTGGATTCATAATCACACTTATTTAACAAGGCAGAAAATGTGGAAATACCACACAAAAGAGACAACGGGTGCAGAGGCCTCCTGGGAAATGTCCAGAGTTCCCTATAGGACAGTCCAGCCCAGATAATGAAAGGATCTATGTGATTTTTGCGACCACTTTTATTACGGCGGGTGAAAATGCCGATTTTTTTTTTTAAACCCCCATTACAGCACATACATATGCCAGGGGAGACCCCCTAAACCCCCTATATTTTCATTATATTACACCCCCCCCACATATTACATGGACGCGGCAGTTATGGTTAAGTTGGTGTTTCCATAGGAAGAGCATTTTTTGGGTGGCTTATAACTTCGCTCCCTCTGGACGAATCCTCACCAAACTTTTCAAAAAAAGTATATGGCCCACTCTGAACTTAGACATAATGGGAAAAAACTTTGCGCACGCCTACAGCCCAAACCGCTGGACGGATTTACACCAAATTTGCGCAAGGAGTGGGGGCTTGCTCCCGAAAGCGTGCTTTTGCAAATTTGGTGTAAATCCGTCCAGTAGTTTATTTTAAAATGACCAAAATGTAAGGCAAAAAAATTAGTGATATCTCCGTTCGCTTCGCAGACGGACTTCCCGGTTCGCTCTGCGGACAGTGCCCTGATTGCCCCAGCGGCTTGCGTGATGTCTGTGGACATGAAACGTGTTCGCTGATTGGACGGCATGGGGCGTGGAGCGCGTCAGATTTTTTGTGGCGCCCGCCATCTTGCATTCGCCGACGACCGCGGACAGGACGGTGAAACTTGGATTAAACATTGTATTTAGTGGAGTGTGTTGGTGTGTAAGAGTGTTTGGGGAGGGTGGGGGAGTATGAGATAGGTTCAATGTTCTGTTTTTTTATGTGCTAGACGCTTTTGTTGTGTTCGATTTTTCTGCGCACAACACAGCTGTTCTGAAATGTTCATAAATAGACAGAATGGATTCGGTGTCAAGTTGAAAGTGTTCTAAGAAGACTTGTGGGGTCCTGGAATGTTTGCAGGGGGTGTCCTGAAGACGTTGTCTGTATTGTTCGTTGTGAAGCTGAAAGTGTTCTAAGAACACTCGCAATGTCCTGAAATGTTCGTACATAAAGAAAATGGGGGTGTTCTGAGGACGTTGTCCGTATTGTTCGCTGACAAGTTGAATGTGTTCTAAGAACACTCGTGGTGTCCTGAAATGTTCGAAAATAAACGAAATGGGGGTGTTCTGAGGAAGTTCTCCGTATTGTGTGCCTGCTTAGCTGTATCCAATGAGGGAATGGCACAGAGAGTGAAGTGGAAATGGTAGAAGGGCTGTCTAAGAGTCTAAGAGTTACCCGGTCCGCGGACAGGGCGTGCTACATCCAGGGTTTTCCACCAAATCCAGCATGGAAAGAAGACTGTAGGGATCAGCCAATCAGATGTTGAGGTTGTGGATTTGTGTTCAAAGAGACTGTGTGTAGTGAAGATGGCAGAAGTGGAGAAAGTAGGAGGTTGGTGCTTGGAGATATGTTTGTGCATGGTTTACAAAAGTATGCTCAATGCAGGCATGTTGCAAAGAGTTTTGATGTTAAAGGAGTGGAGGTGGTGTGGAGCACTGTGCCTGATTGCAATGTACAGGGAATTGTACAAGTTTGTGTAGATATGGGCAGGATGAACGGTCCCCATGTGGTAGTTTTGCACTATGGTGCTTTGCATTTGGGCTATGTTACTTTGTTGGCAGATATGGAACATTTGGTTCAAGCAGTAATGAACATCCTTCCAAATGCCAAAGTAATGTTTTTTCGAGATTAGTACCTAGGGCAATATGGGACAATAGTTCAGTTTTTTGTCCTCAGCAAAACAATGCTAGGTGTGTAATCAACTGAGGCATGTGTGCCTTCATGCTTAGAGCTGGTATGTTCTTCTGTATTAATGAGAATATTGATTCTAGTAATGCTGTTTATTTTAAAGAAGATGGCATTTCCTTATCTTTTATGGGAAATGCCATTCTGTTTTGGAATGTAAGGGTTGCTTTGGAGAAGGTTATGTGAAGATTTTAGGGGTAAAGTAAGAAAAATAAAAAAAAAATACAAAATAACAGGTGTCTGTCAAGCATCTGCAAAAAAAACCAAAATAATGGCTCTTTTCAGAGTTTCTGCATCAGTTGCTTAGTATACTGGATAGAACTTCATAATAGAATGCTATTTATATCAATGCATTGCTTAATGCATTAATTAGCTCATGATATTTATTCAAATGATCCAGTGGCACTTTTTGGTCAACATTATAAGAATCCCTCCTACAGAGTTTTCATGAAAAGTAAATGCACATGTGATGCCATCAGTGATGTCATCAATGACATTTGTGATGTCATCTTTGATGTCCTGGGTGTTAGTATTAGCAGTGCACGGTGGCGCGAGTTATGGTTGCTTAGCTTACCATAACTGGCACATTTCTGGGGTTTTTGGTTTTACTTTGAACCATAACGTCCCTTTAACAAAGTTTTTTTACTGAATTTGATAGGTTTTTAGTAGCGCAACTTAACCATAACGTCCCTTTTAACAAAGTTTTTTCATTGAATAAATATATATGGTGGAAAAGGGGTCTAAAAAAAAAGTCTGCATTTTTAGCCTTCGTAATTGTGAGGGCGACATTTTGGGCCATTATCTAATGACATGACAAATGTCAGGAGATGGCATGCAAGGCCGACTTGTCAGGAGTGTAAATGTAACGCCACACCAAAAAGAAGCTACTACACCAGTCCTCACCAAACTCATGTGCACAGGAACATCACAAGGAGACTGACTCCAAGCAGCACGTTGTGGACGTGTAACCACTAACACAGCTGACCAAGGACACATGCACACACACAAATATGTAGGACAACTCACATCTTCAGTGGCAGTAACCATCTCCCAATCATCATCATATGTGATTACAAATGCTCATCCCTATGGGTGCCACATCATGCATATGTAGGACAACTCACATCTTCAGTGGCAGTAACCATCTCCCAATCATCATCATATGTGATTATAAATGCTCATCCCTATGGGTGCCACATCATGCAACTATTGGGATGCATATGTCACTAACCATGAAAATGCATGACAGTGCAAATCCTTACCTGGTGGTACTGCTGGTGTGCTGTGAATTCCTCACCACCTCCACCTAACACTGGGCCTCTGCATTGGTGCTAGAAGGATCAGTGTCCAGCAGAGGGAATGGGGACATGGGTGGAAATAGGGTGGTCGGGGTGTCCTCCCGGAAGTTTAGGAACTGGATGAGGCAAGATACCTGAAATGACATTGGACATGTGTTTGGACCAGAGAAAGTAGTCTGTCAGACAGACTGTATATATACTCATAAATGTTGAATGGAATGTTCACCCATATGTAGGAGACTGTAGCAGGTCACACCATGTCAGTTGACTCCACTGAGCATGGCCGTATATATCCAGTCCCCCAGCTCAAATATGTGCCTTGTAGCATGAACAATTGAGTCACTGCCCTCAAGAGCACAATGGTCCTGACATGATGATAAAATAAATGCAGTCCAATGTGGACTGGGGGAAATAAATTAAAAGAAAATAATCCATGCTCCCTCCATGGGCTCATGGATAGCATGGTGCATGACGACGGAGTAGTGTTGTTCAGGAGTATAGGGTCATGTGGGGACATGGCCAATGGCATCACCTGTTTGGTTCAGTTGGAACCCCCATCCTGGGGTGGTTCCAGGGATGGTGCACTCTGGCCATGCACAGCCAAAGCCGGGTTCTCATTGGCCACTGCCATTCGTGAGTGGAAGCATGCATGTGTGACCCATTTCAACCAAGGTCGCCAGTTACCGAAGAGTCAGTATGCATGCTGACCCTTGAGGACTCCAACTGTATGCTGATAGTTTGCCACAAGTTAGGCACCTCTTGGAGGTGGAGGTCCCTTGTGGCCAACATTTCCTCACGCAGAACCTGCCTCAAGGAACCTGTGTCTTGATGGTGGAATTCCCTTCAGGCCAAAATCTCCTCATGCTGAGATGTACTCAAGGAATCCGTGTCTTGATGTTGGGTTTCCATTGAAGCCAATATCTCCTTACATAGAGTTTGCCTTCAGTCCAAAACCTCATTATGCAGGGATAATCTCATAGTGGAGACGTCCTCACCTGAGTCACCTGTCTCTTATGTTGCATGTCCGCCCTTCTCTTCTGCCGCATTAGGTGTAGTTCTGCAGTGTGTGCAGCATGTGAGGCGATTACATTATGTGCCAGGTGATGGATGTCCCTGGTCATCTCTTGCAGGACCCCACCCCATTGGGAACTTCCATGTAGCAACACCACATCCGGCAGGCACATGTCCACCATGTGTTGGGCCTAACAAGCCAGGATGCTGAAGCCTGGGCCCTTCATAGTAATTGAACAGTCATACTCTGTCAGTCTACAACCCTCCCACTGGCAGCAGCCTCCCCTGCTGCCTCCATGATTTCAGAAGGCAATGTTGCAGGCACAGAAGCCACCATAGATGCTGGCCTTTCTACTCCCAGGCCCAGGGCCTTCTTGCTCTCCTTCTGAGACTCTGCAGCCTCGAGGAACTCAAGGAGCTCCATGGAATCAGGACTGAATCAGGACTACTCAGTGGTGGACCCTCCACCATGTGCCGCAGTAGGTCTTCCACATTAGATTTGGCAGCATCTTTGGAAGATGAGTAGGCAGGCCTGCTGATGATGGCCTGCAATATGAGGGTGCAGCACCTCAGGTTTCGCTGGTGGGTGGTTGTGCCTCATCTGTCTGCTCATCTGGTGTGTCACAAATTCAGACAACAATATTCAGAGGCCTACCTATGCAGCTGAACATGCTTTTGTGAATTCAAATGCATACAGGCACAATAGGGCTGGGCAATACATAGGGCCGGGCCGGGCCACACTAACACCAGAAATGTGGAAGGCACATGTGACTAACGTTTAATGCTATGTGCAATCATGTCGGTGAACATTAGGTACTGCATCAAGCCACAGTTTGGGTGATTAGGCAACCATACACACATAAATAGATGTAAGAGAGGGGAAAATCTAACAGAAGACGGACAGAGTTATGTGGTACATTTCTGAGCCCCTCCTCTACATCATCCATGTCTACTTGCAACCTGTGGAAGTACCACATTTTCTCCTGCTGACAAAACCTGACTGCAGGAAATGATGTTGCCAACATCCCCATCAACCCCTTTTCCAGATTGGCCACTGCCAGGTTTGTAGTTACCCACACTCACATGCATCTTGAACATGTGTGAGGAAAGTGTAAGAAGGATATGACCAGTGTGCACTTGCTTGATCACTCTATAATTGACACTCCAAATGTGAAATGAACATCACTCATCAGACATCTTTTGGCCAAGCACTGCAACTTCTGTCTTGAACACACCCTCATGCAACTTCTCACTGACATTGTCACTTATCTATGTCCACTGGCCGCCAGGGCCAGTGAATGTTTGACTCTGACATCGGCCACTGCTTATTGTTATTCCATGTGAGTCACACATCCAGATGCTGCCTTAATGTAGGAGGCTGAGGTGCAGGTCAGTAGAGGTACTGGGAAGAGTGCGGACTTGTGGGTGCTGCCTTAATGTAGGAGGTTAGGGCGTAGATTAGTGAAGGTACTTAAACAAAGGTGAACTTGTGGGTTCTGCCTTAATTTAGGGGGCTGGGAGACACAGTGGGGGAGGTACTGGGATGATGGCAGACTTGTGGGTGCTGCCATAATGTAGGGGATGGGGTGCAGATTAGTGGAGGTACTTGGGAAAAGGGCGGACTAGTGGGTTCTGCCTTAATGTAGAGGGTTAGGTGAAGATTAGTGGAGGTGCAGGGGTGAGGACTTGTCAGTCTTAGGAGAGGAATTGGAAGAACTGGTGATTGTTGTAAGTAATCCTCATTTCACATGGGTCAAGCGTAAAGATATTTCAACAGCGCTATGTTTTGTTTTCCAAAGGGGCGTGTTGTGGTCATGCCGGGTGATACTAACTTTTGTTTGTGCTAAAGGTTTCTGGGTGCTTTTGATTCCATGAATCGGCTCCCGTACATTTGGTCTGCGCAATGTTCTTGCTCATGCTCACATTTTAGCGCTTTTTTTGTAACCTATGCCATTTGTATGTCCAAAATGTTACTAGTTGCTCATTCTACTGTGGAAAACTGTTGTTACCTCCACACACATGCAAGCAGGTATTAATTATTTTTCAAATATGTTCCATTGTATGCATCATGTTCCTTCTGCAGGAAGGGCTTTTGCAACCCTACACTGTTATAGCTTTCTGTAAAGAGTTCAAGGTGACCTTAGACTGCGGAGCTTACCCAACAGTGACATATATTATTTACTTAAGTGTATGACAGACCCAGGGAATTCCTTTCAAAGAATCATAAGCAGCATTAAGCAAGCAACAATTTGTTAGACACTACTTGCATCTGTCCCGGCCTAGCTATTTTACCTGGAAACCTTTCTTAGAGAGGCAAACTGTCATTATGCATTTAGGAGGTTTAAACACAGTGAAACTCAAACAAAGTTAAATGGAAGTCCAATACCTATTGTGTTCCTCTGGGCAAGATGCATTCCATGGTTTATCAGGTTGTCTGTGTCACTAGAAACGGGCCATTAGAAAAGGCACCTACTATACATAGGGGCTCATTGTGAGTCTGGAGGTATAAGGTAAAAGTGATGGTAAAGGAATTACCCCAACTTTTCCCATTTAGCCCAATCATGAGTCGGCGGCAATTAAGCTGCCGGAATTAGCCCTAGCAGAATTACCACTGATGGAATTACTGCCAACATATACACTGTATTCCAAGTTGAAATACTGTCGAAATACTGCTGAAAATGGGTGGCAATTCTGCCAAAAACACAATGTAGTTACCTCCACATACAAATGTAGATGTAAATGCTTACAAGTGATGGGAATCAAGTCACAGGTGCACCCAATGCACTCAGGAGGAGTACATAAGGCACACGCCTTTCCAAAACACACTTTTCAACACCATGTTGCTAGGAGCTGTTGATGATTTGGACATTGAGCTGCTCCTGCTCTGCAATGAGGAGGAAGAGCAGATGTCATATAAGGTGAACACCCATGCCCTGGATCAGGCCCACACCCTGGATCCTCACTGACAACCAGAAACTCACCTTGTACCGGCTGAACAGGGAGACCATAGCTGTGCTGATCACCCTGATCCAGGTTGGCCTTGAGAGCAGGATCAACATCAGTACAGCCTTACTCCTGGTGATGATGCTTGTGCCATTCCTGCATTTCCTAGCAACTGGCACCTTCCAGCACACCATGGGCATGCTGAATGGCATGTCCCGGCCCACATTTTCCAAAATGCTTGTGCAGGTGTTGGAAGCACTCCTCCACCATGTTTGTAGCACATTTGTGTTAGTCAGCTATATCTCACAGTTCACCTAGTTGTATAAGCTAGCATTACCTTGCTTTAGCCCATTTGTGTTAGTCAGCCTTTTTTCACACTTAGCCTAACTTTGTAAGGTAGCCATAGTTTTCATTTAGCCTAATAGTGTAAGGTAGCCTTACCTTGCTTTAGCTCATTTGTGTAAATCAGCCATATCTCACAGCTAGTATAATTGTGTAAGGTAGCCTTACCTTGCTATTAACCCATTGGTGGTAGTCAGCCATATCTCGCTGTTAGACTAATTGTGTAAGGTCACCTTACCTTGATTTAGCCCACACATTAAACAATTCCAAAACGTGGATCGAGGCCCGTCTGACCATCCACATTTAAGTCTCTTTTCTTGACTTCTAAAATAATGTTTCAACCAAAAAGTTCACAAAGATCCCCCTCTGTCAGGCTCAGACCTTTCACCACACATTTCTCGTAGGTCCCGCTCTGTCGGCCTCAGGCCTTTCCTGATACAGTTCAACACAAACTTGCAAAGGGGGCTCCCTTCCCCAAGCTTATTTCACTTTGGGTCTCCCTCTGTCGGGCTCAGACCATTTACAATAAAGTTCAACACAAACTTGTAAGGGGGGCTCCCTTGCCCAAGCTTATTTCACTTTGGGTCTCCCTCTGTTGGGCTCAGACCACTTTTGGGCTGTCAAAGTCTTTCAGATGTGTGTGGCTTTCTTTACAGACCACTGCAGGACCACTTTGACTCAAAGTTTACAGTTCAACTTTCACGTTCCCCTTCCCTAGGAGTTTAAATGCTTTATCTCACTTTTGCTGTTCATACGCTTTATCACTTCAATGTACGTACTTTTCCGAGACACTTTCGAGTGGGCTACTTCCTTTCACTGGACAACTATGTTACTTAGTATCGCTGTTTTCGCAGCTGTCGTTTACTTCAAAGTTCATTCACGGGTCTGCCTTTCTTCGTGTTTCATTCACACATGTGCAACCGTCACTTGCAATATAATGTTGCTACTTCAAACTTTAACATACACCAGTCACTCAGGTCGCTTGCCAACACACTGGCTGTGTGCTTCTCTTCTTGGTTTTTCGATTCCCAATTCACGAGTCAAGGTTAGTACCAAAGGATTGGCCTAGCCTCCTCAACTCTACAGTTCACCCAGGAGGGTTACTGGCATCCTTGAAACGTGACCTTTCAGAATAAATGACCAGCAGGAGGGGACTCTTGGAATTTTTGACCCGCTCCTCTCACCCCTTGGTCCATCACTTTGCACCAGTAGGTTTGCCTTCATCCTGCTCGTAGTCATGTTCTGCCTTGCTCTGAGTGTGCCTTTGGGTTCTGCATTTTATTTGTGTGAGGAGAGCTAATTGGTATCAGGTGTATGCACATAGAATTAAGTGCCTGACTTTGACTGACCTGATTAGTGGGACATGTGTAGTATGATGTGTGAAAGTTAATGTTGTTACTCCCGGTCACCCTCTTCCTCGGCCCAGTGTTTGTGTAAAAAAGGGGTGTTGAGACCTCAGAGTATCCTAAAACACCCCATCCCCCGAAGATCCCTCACCAGGGTGATCCTCCAGCACTGGTCCACCCCCAGGAACTGTATCTAAAAGTGATGGCTGTGTCCTGGCCACCTGTATGACAAGTCCCCAAGGACTAACAGGTGAGACACCTTTTGGTTTCTCACATCAGCCATGTCTTGCCTTGAGCCTAATTGTGTAAGCTAGCCATATTTTTCATTTAACTTAATAGTGCAAGGTCATCTTAACTTGCTTTTAGCACATTTGTGTTAGCCATATCTTGCATTTAGCCCATTTGTTCAAGGTATATAGATGGAACGCAGGATGTAGACATCATTGTTTATACACCTAACTCATGTCTCCTCTTGCACACTGCACCTTTGTAATATAGCGGAATCCACAGGCTTACTCCACACACGCTGCACTTACTTTTTTTATTTTTAACATATTTTATTGCCATTTATAAAGTATAGCTGTTCATAAATTAAATGCTCACTTCATAGAAAGAGTGATATTCTTATGGCAACAATCCAATATTAACAGTGAAGAAAATAACAACAAACAACTTTCTTCACTTGTCAAACATTGTGTGCTCGTCGATGTTGTGCGCATGTGGGATAACAGGGGGGCCTAAAGCGATTTAAAGCCTTTAGTTCCTTCTGCGTGTACAACCGTTTTAAGCAGTCAAGGACTGGCATTCATGAACAGGGGGCCACGTGGTGTTCAAGGGGGTCTATCATCAGATGTGTGAAACATATCCCAGACCAACAGTTTCCACTCAGCACATTTGTCACTCTCATCTACACCAGAACCTCTTGCACCTTCCCAGACTCTGGTCTCAGCCTCGATCCAACGTTCAAATTCTCAGTACCAGCAAACATACTGCGGACCCCTAGCAGATTTCCAGGCCTTTGCAATGGTTCTTTTGGCCAGTATGTGAACCGAACCTCACTTTGCACCACTCCCTATATCCCTAGCTATGTTAAGCTGGATATTGCGCATTATGTTCCCCTTCTGCCTTGTCCGAGCTGACACCCCGTGCACTGGCACTCACTTCCTCGCCCTCAGTAAAGGCCTCACCAAACTAGCCTGCCCAAGACACCATCCCATCCCCTGTCCATCTCCCTTCCTCCCTACCACACCTCCCTTCCCATCCTCCTCTATTCTCTCCTCCAGGCTCAAGGATTCCCACGCAACCAGTAAGGAACACCACCCCACCTCGATCATCACTGATGATCCACTTGCACACCTCAAACCCTCAAGCAATGGTAAAAAATGTAAAACACACCCTATCCTAGGAGACGAGAGAATACCCCGTTTAAGAGCTCGCACAAGGCCACACACCGCAACCCTACTACCATGACCCAGCCTCCCAGATCACCCAAACCCACGGCCTACACAACAAACGACATACACACCCAGCCTAGAGTAGCTAAACTACCCCACTATGTGGCCCACCAACCATAAATACTCCCACCAAGGAGCCCAACCCTCCCATTAGTCTCAAAAATGCTCTCATCAATGCCCGCTCCCTTGGAGCCCACGCCATTGATATTCATGACCTCATCACCGATCTTGACCTTGACATGTTAGTAATCACAGAAACTTGGCTACACCAAGCATCAGGCCCTCTGCTAGCATTAGCTATTCCACCAGACTACACCATTCTCAGATCTGATAGAACCACCACTCTAGGAGGTGGCGTGGCCATCATTGCAAAAAACACTATCAAACTCAGATCAAGTTCCATTGAAATAATCTCAGGGTACGAACTGCTACTAGCCAAACTCTCATTGAATGTAAACACCACAATTAACATAGTGGTCATCTATAGAGCCCCTAGCTCAAACAGCCACCCAGAAACAGACATCCCACTAATACTGGCGCCCCTCCTCAAACCCAAAACGAAATGTATCATTATTGGTGACCTGAACCTAGGTTTTAATGACAACCAAGACACCAAAGCAACCGCCCTCATCATGGCACTAAATGACATGAACTTCCGCCAACATGTCAATGTCCCCACCCATACCAAGGGCAGAACCCTTGATTGGATCCTCACCCTCAACACCAACATCACCTTAGGCCCGATTACCGCACTGAATTGGACAGACCACTCCTGTATAGAATTTACTATCACTAGTGACGACCCTTGCACACCCAAGAACATACCTATGGAAATCATCGAAAGTAGAAACTCCAAAAAGCTCACAGCTCAGAACTTCGACCCCACCTTGAACAAATTGCTAGATACCCACTCAACCCTCAGCAATGACCCAACTACTCTCGCTGAGTACTACCATAAATGCCTCTCCACAGCGATTAACACCATAGCACCTGTAACCTCCAAATTAAGGCGCCTCAACAAAAAATCCAACTTCTGGTTCAATGAGGAACTAATCGCCCTTAGAAGGAAAAAACGCTCCCTTGAGCATGCCCATAATAAACACCCCTCCCCGGACTCAGCCAAAGCATTCAAAGATGCTAATACTCTCTACAAATCAGCTATCATCTCGCACAAAGCTAACGCCTACAATGCCCGCATTAGTAATGCAGGTTCCGATTCCAAAGAGCTCTTCTCTATCCTTAGAGAACTTGAAAATCCACTCCCTACCGTCACATCCACAAACACAAGCAAAGAATGGTGTACCACCATCCAAGATGGTCTTGCCTCCAAAATCACTACTTTACAAAACAAAATCAATTCCAAAAAATTACTCCTAGCTACAAAAAAAAACCCCTCCCCAACCCCTGCGCCCTTTCCAGTGACAACTCCAACCCCCCATTCCAATTCACGCCAGTCACCCACAATCTCGTACTCGATACTATCTCCAAACTAAAAGCATCCAACTGCAAAGGAGATACTGTCCCAGCCAAACTAGTCAAAGCCTGTGCTCCCACCCTGACCCCCCTCATCACCAAATTTGTCAATGCCTCATTCAACTCCAATACAGTGCCGACTTGCATCAAAGAAGCCTGGGTTACACCAATTCTAAAAAAACCAAATCTAGACCCCACCATTCCAACTAACTATCGCCCCATAACCACGGTCACATTCTTACTCAAAATCATCGACAAACTAGCCTACAACCAAATTCAAACCCATTTAGAATCTAACCAGCTCCTCGGCTCCAGACAATCAGGCTTCAGGCCCAACCACAGCACTGAAACAGCACTCTTGGACCTCAAAATCCAGATGGATGCCATTAGAGACTCAGGGAAACTTTGCATTCTCCTATTGCTGGACCTCTCAGCAGCGTTCGACCTGGTGGACCACGACAAACTCTGTAACTCACTTGCCCATGAATTCAATTTCTCTGGGGCAGCCACTGCTTGGGTGAAATCGTTCTTAACTGACCGCACCTCCAGAGTGTCCATAGGCAAAGAAGCAGCCAACCCCATCCCAGTCCCCATAGGAGTGCCCCAAGGCTCTTGCCTTTCTCCCACGCTGTATAACGCATATACCAAGCTCCTGTTCTCAGCACTCGACGATATGGGTGTCATTTACACTAATTTTGCCCATGACACCCAGATCCTTATACCTCTTACAGGCAACTATGACCAGGACACGTTAGCTATCAATAAAATTTACGTCTTCATACAAAACTGGATGGCTTTGAACAGTCTATGTCTTATCGATGAGAAGACGGAAGTCCTCATCGTAGGAGCTCCAGCCAAATTAGCAACCCTTCAGCCAGAATATTCAACTATCAACATCGACGGCACCAATATCCCAGTGTCAAAACAAGTAAAAACACTGGGCGTGTACCTCGATGCTAGCCTATCCATGACCAAACAGATCAATGCACTTTCCTCCTCCACGGCCTACACTTCCAAATTAATCGCACTCAGCCGACAATTCCTGACCCCAGCAAACTGCCTCACCCTGGCCAGAGCACTGGTCCTATCGAAATTGGACTACTGCAATGTATTGCTACTGGGCACCTCCAACACCAACCTAGCCAAAATGCAACTTTTGCAAAACAAAGTCCTGAGGGCAGCACTAGGCATAAAAAAATCAGACCATATTTCCAAGACCAGGAAAGATGCCCACTGGCTCCCCATCAAAGCCCGCATCATTTTCAAAACACTATGCATCACCCACAAATGCATTACTAAAAAAGGACCTACCTACCTCAATAACACTCTGCATCCTAAAACTAACACAAGATTACTGAGATCCAACGACAAACTCCTCCTGGACCCCCCTCGATTCAAAACCACTAGAGCAGGGGGCAGCAGCTTCACCACTTTAGCCCCCAAACACTGGAACACCCTACCCATCACCATCAAAAAAGCATCCTCCTTCAAGCTCTTTAAGAAACAGCTAAAAACCTGGCTATTCAACCAATATTAGCACACTTAGATAGGACCCCTCCATCGGACACTGTTGTGAATACTTAGGCCACTGTATATTTTCTTGTGAATATGTTATAACCTATGTCTTGTATTGCACCGTTTGATTGTGACTAATTCCTAAGCTATAACCTCGCCGTGACACCTGAGGGTTTGGGCGTGTAACAAATATACAAATAAATAAATAAATAAATAGTCCATTCATATCTCACTATCCCATGCTTCCTGCAAGCCTGTTCTATCTCTGTCCAAAACATTCACACTTGTGTGCAGTCCCAAAACATGTGTATCAAGTCTGCATCACCTAGTGCAGCCCAGGGATCTTGTATTGTTGCTGAACGTGGCTATTTTGTGCGGGGTCATGTATGTGCGGTGCAGAACGTTCAGGTGAATCTACCTGAAGCGGGAGTTCCTGGACACTTCTTTGGGGAATATCAGTATCCTCTCCAACTCCTTTTTTGTGATGTTGGTGCCTATGTCGTTTTGCCATTTCTCCTTCAGCAGTGTACTCTTGGCGTTTAGCCCGTCTGTTATTGAGCTATATAATCGAGACACCGGCCTCCAGTTGTCTCCAGGTTGTGCATTAGTGTTAGTAGGAGGTTTGGTGTCGGTTCTTCCGGCCAGCCATCACTTTTTTCCTTGGCCACACTCTGGGCTCTTTGGTACCACAAGAACTGCCCCCCTGGCAGCCCCTCTTTCTCTTATAGTGATTCAAACTCTCAAAATTTTCCTCTGTCATACAGATCACCCCATAAGTAAACACCCCACCTCTCCCAGTGTGTCACTGTTGCCAAGTCTGTGCTGATCTTGCTGACATCCTATACTATCGGGGTCTCAGGTGAGTAGGGGCACATCATTTTTAGGAGTGTCGTAGCCGTATTCCATACCCTCTTGCCCAATGTCACCAACATGGGGACGCTGCCCATACAGTTTAGAGGAACCCATAGTGCTTCTTTTAGTCGGGTTGGCGCCACTAGGCATCGTATGAGTTCTGTTTCCGATGTGCCCTCGTCTGACAACCTCTTCGCCATGAAGCTTAGCTGGGCTGCGAGGTAATATTTCTCCAGATTTGGCAGTTGTATCCCGCCCTCTCTATAAGGCAGGCACAGTGTAACTAGTGATTGTTTATGGCGGGCTGCCCCCCACAGGATTTCACGCAGGAGTTCACCTAGTAAGCTAAAGAAGGAGGCTTGGATGTAGTAATGAACATTTTGGAAATAATATAGAAATCTTGGTAGAATAATCATTTTGGTGATGGCCACCCTACCCATTAGAGTTAACGGCAACTTGGACCAAAATGTTATGGATTTCCACAGGCCCCGTACTTCTGTTGCCGTGTTTCTTTCATGGATCTTCTCCAGCGTGTGTCTGATGTTCACCCATAGGTACTTGAACAAATCCAGTTCCAATATGAGCCCTACATCTGGTAGTTCACCCTGTCTTTCCCCTTCAGGCCCGCGATCGGAAAAATGCAAGATTTTCCTTTGCTAGCGCAGGTCCCAGACACTTTGGCATAATTATCTAGGACATCGAGCATTGAGGTATAGCAGCATGTCGTCCGCGTATAGCGAAACTAAGTGGTTAATGCCCCCTATCCAAATGCCAGCCTCCGCGAATTTATTCCACAGATAGATGGCTATCGGCTCAAGTCCTAGTATATATATCATGGGCGATAGCGGGCATCCTTGCCTGGTGCCTCTCCCATGTCCCATATTGATGACACCACCCTCCCGGATTTGACCCATGCCACAGGTGAGGTGTACAGTATTCATACTCATTTGATAAATTGCTCTCCAAAACCAAACTCTTTTAACACCTCTAGCAACCATTCCCAGTATAGCTAGTCAACCATTTTTATGGCTTCCAGCAAGATTATGGCCTAGTGCGCCTGCGAATCCGCCATCTGCGCCAGCACATGTTGCAGTCTGTGCATACTTAATGCTGTGTTGCCTGGGGATGAAACCACTCTGGTCTTTATGCACTATGTTTCCAATAACCTTGGTTAGTCACTAGGCCAGTATACTAGCGAGAATCTTGATATCGTAGTTTAGCATTGCCAGTGGCCGGCATGAATCACATTAATCTGTGGGTTTCCCTGGTTTAGGTAGTGGGATTACTAGGGTTTCCCCTCATATTTCCTGGCAGTACCTCTTTCTCATATGCCTCTTTAAAGACCTCGAGTAATATGGGGGTTAGGGCTGACTCGTATGTCTTGAAGAACTCCGGAGGGAGTCCGTTGCTCCTCAGTGTTTTACTCGTGGCTAGTGATCTGATGGCTTCAGATATATCTTCAGGCGAAATGTCTTTCTCTGGTACGTCGCACTGTGCTGTGCCCAGCTTGGGTAGGCCTATTTCATCTAAAGCGCCCAGTATGTGCTCTTGGGATGCCCGGGTTTCATGGCTATATAGGGAAGAGTAAAATTCCATGAAGGTGTCATTGATTGCTTGCTGTGTTCAATGCACTGTGCCTGCCTTGTCCTTAAATTCTGTAGTCAGGTGCCTCGACTGTTCCCTCCTACACAGCCATGTGATTAGTCTGCCTGGCTTATCCCCTTCTGCATAAGTTCTAGTTGTCTTAACCTTGTAGTCGAGTTTTGATAACCTCCCCCTAGCGTCCTGGCAGTTGTGTCTTAGTTCCACTTATCTTAGTTCCTCCTCATTGTTTCCAGATGCCTTTGCTTCTATTTGTCAGATTTCCTCCTACCACTTCCCCAATTCCACCCTCAGCATTCTCCTGACCCTGCCTGCACTAGCTATAACCTCCCCCTGGACCACCACTTTCATTGCCTCCCACACCATACTCCATTCCTTGATGCATCCCACATTTATTTTTATATACTCCTCTAGTTTACTTTTCAATTCCTCCCTGAAGGCCTGGTCTGTCCGGGCATCTGTAGGCATGCGCCACATTGGTAGGGGGGTGTCGCCATTCCAGCATCAGTGGGGAGTGGTCTGAGATGGACCTGCCCCGGTATTATGCCGATTCTGTCTGTGTTAGGTGGGCTCTCGCCATGAATAAATAGTCAATCCTGGTTTACAGGGTGTGGGGAGGAGAAGTAAGAGTAGCCCTTGTCTTCTGGGTGCAGCTCCCTCCATATATCAACTAGGTCTAGATGTTTCAGTGTTGCATTCAGTGCCTCAGTAGGAGCTACTGTTCGGGCGACCAGCGTGCTGGAGATGTCTAGGTTCAGGTCTCGTACACAGTTAAAATCCCCTCCTCAAATGAATAAACAGTTCAGGTGTGGGACTATCTTGGCACATGTTTTATCTAGGTGCGCTGCAATCTCATGATTAGGAAAGTAGGAATTAACTATACATAGTTCAACCTGTTCTATGTGACCCCCTCAGAATAAGATACCTCCCTTTTGGGTCAGCCTCCATCCCCAGTAACTAGAAGGGAACTGCTTCATTTATCCACGTAAAGACGCCCCTGGCATATTTGGAGTAGGCCGCCCCATAGCCTTGTCCGACCCCAGTGTTCTTCAACCTTGGCCATGGTGTTTTGTGTTAAGTGGGTTTCCTGCAGCAGTGCAATAGAGATTTTTTTCCTGTGGAGGAAGGATTTCACCCGGTTCTTCCGCAGGTACATGCCCAGGCTGCAGACCTTCCATGTCAGTATCTTGATATCAGCTGCCATGGCCGTTTGGGATTGTACCCCCGCATCCCCTAACCCTCCTGTACGTCACTTGCAACATGCATTCATTTCATGTGCGCTGCCTCCGCTTTCTTGATACCTTGCTGATTTATTGGGCATGGTTACAAGCCTGCTCTCCTCTCCAGCACTCCAGTGTGTCTGTTCAGCTGCAGGCTGCGCATGCAGGCTGCTCTGTCGCTGCCAATGTGCTGCCACCCAAGGGATATTATGTTGGGGGGACCAATGTCCAGTGTCGTGTTGCAGCTGGTCAAGCTCACAGGGCTGAATAACTGGCTGCACTTGAGATGTGTGTGCTGGTTGGTGCCTCCTATGTCGTGGTTGGGCTGACTCCATGTGTTATCCCTCTGCCATCCCCTGCCCTGGTCCTTCACTTGTGGGACCTGTGGCAGGTCACTATGTAGCACTACTGCTATATACTGGTGGGAAGCAGCAGCTTCACGACTCAACTATGCACTTTTAATGGTGCCATGCGCAAGGGTGGTGTGTTTCCAGCCTCCCTGACATGCTTCCCATCGCCTTTAGTCTCAGTGTGATGATCCGCTGCACGGGTCATGTTTGCAACTCCCGTCTGCACCCAGTGGGTTCCGCACAAGTACGCCCTATCAGGCGCCTCCACCACCAGGTCTGTGTATGCTACTGCCTCTGGGGAGACCAACCCCAGCGCCTCTTACCTCCTAAACCTGTGTGTTGGGCCCCAGCACCATCGGGTCAGCCTTGCTGCTGGTCCTGGGCATCCGCTCTGTGCCGTGTTTGCTGCAGCCATTGTCGGCCTCCGCTTGCCCAGTCTTCCTTGGGGCACCTCGCCCTCTCAAGTAAACAGTCACCAGGGGACACTTTGTCCGAGCCTTGACTCCCCCTTCCTGTCTGTGAGGTTCTTGGCTTGCAGCGTTCAATTTTGTGTCCCGGTGTTATCAGTCCCTCAAGGATCAGCAGCGCCTCTCCTGCCTCGGGGGTGCGTTCCGTTCCACATGTGGTCTCTGTTCGTAGGTCTGTGCTGATCGCAACTTTCAGTTACTCCCCAAGCGTCTGTTATCACGTTCTCGTGCCTACCTTGACTGTGCCTGCGGGGGGGCCAAGCAGTGTGTCATGTCCGATCTCCCCACTCGCCACTGTACTTTGGGAAGGTCACGCCAGCTGGGCCAGAGGACCGAAACACTCGGCCCGCGCCAGTCAGCCCTTGCAACGCTGCAGCACCTCACAACACCACAGTCCCGTAAGGCGAGACCCGCGAGCATCCGCAGGTGTCCTCTCTCTGCTATCACTGCAGCCTTCACTAGAATTGGGGTGATCCAGCTTTCTGCAGCCGTTGTAGCTGTGTAGAGCTCTGCATTGGTCGCCGCACCTCCCCCTTCACCTTCGGGCTGCAGATGCGTCTGCCATTTTGCTCGCACCAAGGGACTCAAGCAAAAGGCAATTATTCTGGTTTCTTTTCTCTGATTTTCATCGGCATTGCGCAGTCGGGATGGAGAAATGCTTCACGCTTTCACGGGTGTGTTTATCTCCTCAAGAATCACTGTTTACCATCCGTATGTAGGAACATGGATAGGATCATGACGGGAGCTCCAGCCAGGCACTTCTTTACTACATGGACTCAGGCCATGCCCCCCACACGCTGCACTTACATATAACACAAACACTATTGCACATCACAAATGCCATAAGAATGAAGCTACTTTTAACGTCATAAATCCAAACTGTAGCTTACCACATAATATCCTTAAACACAATCCCCTGTTATTCCATCGTATACCTCTGCTGCACCCTTACTCAGTCCATTTACACATGGGTCACTAGCAGGGTTTTGGACACTCTCGCATAACTTTTATAGCATAAATATATGAATGCATACTAGCACCTCTGAAATTCTACCAAATTTTGGGACTACGGTCCCTCTGAGGGCATTCAACCAAAAGCATGTTGGGACCATAATTATTCTGAAAGGCGCTATAACAAATGACAAAATGAATGAATGAATGTCTCCCAGAACATCTCCGAGCCCACCACTTAGGCACAGGAGAATGCCATGAAGGCAAATTTGTATTCAGCAGCCCACATGCCCATTGTGATTGCTGCTCTGGACTGCACCCTTGTGGTGTTGGTGGGCCCCAGGCATCTGAAAAGGTATACTGCAACCAGACTCAATATCACTCCCTTAATGTCCTGCTCGCCTGTGATCCTGACCTCCTCATAACACACTGCTGTGCCCACTTCCCTGGTTCCACCCATGATGCCATGGATATTGGGAGAGTACAAATGCCATTACAAAAACAAATCATGCAGCATAGGTGAGATGCCATGTGAGGGGGAGAGGAGGTGTTGCCTCAACTGAAGAATGCATGCCCTGTCAAGGCCTTGGTGAAGGGAGGCAGGACTACCCACGGGACTCAGACAGGAGTGACAATGTTGTAGTAAATTCCCAATGTGTATGCCAGGGTAGCAAGACACACAAACAAACAGGAATTCTGGAACCACAATGCAACATTAGACACCCCTACACTTAGAATGACACAGTTCAACACTGCACCATGGAATGCAATACTGACAGACAGAATGCCATTTACTCAGTGCCTCCTGGCAACCCTCCGCACTTGGGTCTGTATCTGCAACCCTACAGTCCCTTACCTGCACTTATTTGACACCAGTTGTCTGCGCTTAATTCTTGCACTTGCCTCCTGCTGTCCGTAATACCTGTTGTTGTTTTGATCTCCTGTTCAGCACTTCCCACTCCTCCCCTGCCCCTTGGACTTCCCCCCTTCACTCTCCCATGCACTTGTGCATTCTCAATGTCACTGGGCCTAGTAAGATAGTTGTTTCGTCCTCTCTTCCACCCCTCCTTTGCCTCATCACACCCTGAAAAACGTGTGTATGGGCAAGATATAAATAAAGTATCATATCATATAATATCATATCATATGATTAATCACCAATCAGCGCACATGCATGAAAGCAACGCAGAGGCCCGACAACAGGCACCATGGCAACCTGCCATGACAATCACACACTCTGAAAGTCACAAGTACTAACGGTGAGCTGTGTGTATGGTGGCACACGACAATGTCAATGTACCCCCATAGTGCATGACTCCACATGCAAGTACTCTGATGGGAAATCATGTAATGTGACAATACTTGTAAAATGTATGCACAGAGTGTCTCTCAACAAGCCATCTTAAAAGGCTGCACATCCACAATGTTCTGTGATGGACACCTAAGAACTTTGCCCTTGCAGGTGACTCTGGATATCCCGAGATATCATGGCTGATGACACTGGTGCAGAATCCACAGTCACCACAGGAGGTGGCCTACAACAAGGCACACGTTTGGACCAGGCTCTGCATTAAGCAAACCATTGGGCTGTTAAAGGCTTGTTTCCAGTGCATACACTGGATTGGAGGGGCCTTAATGTACAGGCCAGAGTACGCCAGAGAAATTGAACTAGCCTGCGTCATGTTGCACAACATGTGCCTCAGGCGGAATATTCCCCTGCCCACTGATGTGGACATGCCACCACCAGAAGTGGAGTACACACTGCCTGCAGTTGTTTCGCTTCCACACACCGAGCATGAAGAGAGGAGGGAAGGATTTACTGTCCGGCAAGAACTGAAGGATAATTATTTTTAGCACATTTAAATTCAAATGCAATGTACATTTGGTCATATTATTCATTAAACACATACACAATGAGGAATGTCCCAGCATGGCTTCAAGTGAACTGAATAGTGAATTTAGGATAGTGAACACACACTGTATTACCTCTGCAAAATCTGAGATGCTCTCAGTCACCTCCCTCACCCTCCAACCCACAACAGTCAGGGGCCAGCATACATAACAGCCTACTGTCATCGGTCCCAGTCCATAGCTCTCGCTATCATTCAAAAGGTGCTTTGGACAGAGTCCCTGATGGCCCGCAGGTGCTGGACCTCTGTGTCTTCTGAGGTTTCTAAGCACACCCCAGATACCATGGCTGATGACACTGGTGCTGAATCCACAGTCACCACAGGAGGTGCCCTACAGCGAACCACACGTTCTAACCAGGCTCTGCATCAAGCAAACTATCGGGCTGTTAAAGGCTTTTTTTCCAGTGCATACACCAGATTGGAGGGGCCTTAATGTACAGGCTAGAGAAGGGCAGACAAATTGATATTACCTACGCCATGCTACACAACATGTGCCTCAGGTGGAATATCCCTGTACCCCCTGATGCGGACATGCCACCACCAGAAGTGGAGTACACACTGGCTGCAGTTGCTGCCCTACCACACAATGAGTGTGAAGAGAGGAGGGATGGACATCTTGTCTGGCAAGAACTGAAGGACAATTATTTTTAGCACATTAAAATCCACATGCAATGCACCTCTGTAAATGTAGTCACGTTATTCATTAAACACATACACAATGAGGAATGTCACATCATGGCGTCAAGTGAACTATTATTTTATTCCCGGAGGATCGCTTAGGGGCAAAGCACTCGTCTTGGAAGCAAGACAACACGAAGCAACATAGGTTCGATCCCCGTGTCCATACTTAGAAACCTCTAGGTATTAAGCACATTATAAATAACCCATTACAATGAAAATTACACCTGTTGCTGTTCAATGGTGTCTAGCCTCCTCTACATTGCATCCGGTGACACCTACACCATGGGCTGTGGGCTTTGAATGGGCTGGTGCTGAAGTAGGGTGAGCCGTAAAACCTGCCACCCACACTACCATCTGTGTCACACTGAGACTCCAAGCCACGCTGACCATGTGGCTGGTTTTTCTGCTCTGGTACTAAAGAGGTGTCATGTGCCTGTAGGTTGGGTGCCGACATCTCTCCATGACTGCATCTTCCATCATCTGACTCCCCTATCGTGACCACATTGGTGGCTGCTGACTATAGAGGTTTTAGGTGTCGGGGTACTGTACCTGCAGCTGTGTAGACATTGCTACCATCATGTGTCTGCCAGCACTGGAATGTGTGGCACTGATGGGCCCTGGTGTCCCACTCCTGCCCTTACTCCTTTCTTACCCATTGCTAAGTGGTGCAGGGGAAGCGGCTGTAGGCGTTGCTCTGGAGGCCCAGCCATGGGATGTAGACTGGCTTGCATCCTCCTCCTCCTGAGTGACCTGTGAAGGTGTTAGGTGGACAACGACATGCCGTAACTCATCATGCATACTTGCACATGGGTTTGCTAGTTACATATGCTACACAGTGGTCGGACATCATACATATGTGGTCTGATGGGTATGGTAGATTGTATGACAATGCATATGATCATTGCAAGGTGGTGTCTTGCTCACCAAGAGTGCACAGACAGTTATTTATCACCAGTACATTTTCAGAGCAAATACTTTGAACGCAGGTAGACGAAGCAATGACTTACACTCACACGCGCAATTAGAGGATAAGGAACACTTATACGGCTATTTATTCATAGTTACACATACATAAGCAATAAGTGATAACACATAAATAAATCACAGAAAAGATAGTAAGTTAGCAAGAATACATCACCATGGGCGTAACTGAATTCCTCATCTCACCAGGAGCAGCGGAAAGACCCCGGTAACAACCAGGCCGAGAGCACAACAACCCACAGGGATTTCAGAACAAGGCGTCCCCCCTCCGACTGAGGTCTTTGTGCTTTTTCCCGCCTGACCTTTCCAGAGCTCCACATATATGCCCTCCTCAAAAGGGGTGGCAATTTCTCGAACCTTCTGGCATTAGCGCTTGCGCATTGATGAGTGACCGCTGGTTGCCGGCCAGGTCAACCGACAGTATCCCCAAGGAGCAAAGCGCTTCCCTCTCCTAAAGCACCACGGAAAACAATTCCATAACTCATCTTCAACCTTGGCACGGGAATGACATACCTTCTTATCGGGTACCAGCCGGCACATGTGGATCCTAGCTTTCCCAGCGCTGTGTCCTTGGCTGAGGCATGCATACCAGCCTCAGCAACGAATAATGTTGAAAACATGTTTTTCAGCAAGTACAGCTTCCACTGAGGCATGGAATAAATATCCATTATGGCTCTGAGTGTCCCCAGAATGCACTGCGCACCAGCGCCATGTTTTAGCTCAAGCATCACAGGTGGGTATGATATCTGCTGAGAGTGTACACCCTAATGACATATGCCCTTTGCCTTGTGTGCTGGCAATGTGACCTGTACATGAGGTCATGCTGGGGGTCCACTTTGGCACTTAACATTTCTCAGCAGACATGAAGGTTGCACACAGTTGCATGCGCTGACTTACACAATAATATTGCTGTGCAACGGGTACATGCACCATTGCCCACCTACACTTGTATTCAGAGCCGGCTTTGTACGTGGCAGTATCCAAAGACACAATAGTTTTGCACTCACCGAAGCCAGTGAGGGTGCAAAATGTGGGGTTGTCACATCGCACAAACATGGAGCAGCCTTCCAAAGGCTGCCTCATTATGGTATGGCAGCGGTGCTCTGTTGAAATGATTAAATCCCCACTACAGCACTGGGGCAGGCCGCTTTCCATTTCAATAGGGAGCTTTGAAAATGACAGCTCCTGGGCACTCTTGTAGGACACCTCTGAGCTGGCATGTGGGGGGGTGGGGGTTCATCAACCCAGGCGCCCTCCAGATCACTGATCCCTGAACCGGAGTCTGCATGCATACACATAAGTTGGCATTGCCTTTGGGTGCCTTGCCATGTAGTGGTACCTTTCATTGTCCATTTAGCCCATCTGGGCTGAGGGAAACATATTTGGGATGGTCATTTTCCCAGTGCATTGTCAGAGGAAGGGAGGGACATTCACAAATTCTACTTGGCTGCTGACTTGGCTGCTGGCTCTAACCTCGGCACTCCAAGTCCCTCAATCCCCTCCATGTGGAGGATGGAGCTGGCAATCTCCTCCCAAAAGGTCAGGACAAGGGGTCCACAGTGCCTCCTGTGGCCAATAACTCCCACTGGTGTTTGGACAGGAGGATGATGACCCTGGCCTTCATATCGGTCCACCGCCTCCTGCAGTCCTCACCCTCCCATGGACTGTGCCCACAGCCATCATCTTGGTGCATATGCCTGACCAGATGTCTGACTTCCTTTGGCCAGATGTTTTCTGATGCTGGGAGCCAAACATCTCCTCAGCATGGGCCTGAAGCTCTGGCTCACTGAACTTTGACTTCCATAGCCTCAAATCAGGCACGTTCCTTTTTGGTTTTCCTAAAACATGTATTCCATGCTTGTCAGGAGCGTTACAAAAAGTGGTGGATTCAGGGTGCTATTTTTGCCAATGGTAATTCCGCAGGAGGAATTAGTGGCGAGTATATGGCACTCAATATAGGCTGAATTTCCATCATGGAAATTCCGCAGGATGGAATTATCATTACTGTCAATGGTGAGTGTGCTCTTCCACCAAGTTGTAATACAGCACTGAGTCCTTCAAACACTGCGACAGTAATGTTAATTCCGCTGAGGAGGAATTATGCCATAAATCTGTCTTGAAGTCATGCACACAGGTAATGTTTGGTCTACTGGCACTGCTAGTTCATTTACACACTAGTTTATATGAGAATGTTATTCAGCTATGGGCATGGCGTAGGGTCCCCCTAAGCTAGACAAGGGAATAGACTGAGGTTTTCATATCCGAAAAATAAGTCTGGACATCTTTGAAAAATGTGATGGTGAGCCGTTTATCATGAGGCAATGATAAGAAAACAAAATGGTGATTTCTCATATACTGCTTGTGATCCTGAATCCGTTTCATGTTACAGGGTTTACTGTTACCCAGATAAATGATGCTCATAACAGTCATTTGCGAGCTGTGCACATCTCAGCAACATATTCTTTATTCAGTTGTTAGCACACTCAATAGTACCCACGCTCATCTTCATTTTCAGAAGGCTCCATCCTCTAGCTTTCTTTCTGCTATTGATTTTAAAACCCCCTTATATCCAAAACCAAGAAGTTGGTAAATCCATTATACAACCCTTAATCCTTGAAAATGTGGATTGGCACCACATTGTCTACACGATTCAGATTCCTTCTTCTTTCTGAAGAAAATATGTGTCGTTTGGTATACGCATACATGTTTCCTTTGCGTAATTTCTTTCCAGTGGCAGCTGGTGAATTCTTTAAATGAAGGGGCGTCATTTTTTCTCCCAAATGTTCCCTAGCGACCAAGCGTATCAAGGGAGCCTGGACCTATCCAAGGGGGTTTGAGGGGGTTCTCCCCCAAGACATTCGTTTTAAATACTGTGTTAAAATGGTGCATTTTGCAGAGCACAAATTGGGTAAAAAGCCAGTTTGGAATTGGTTTTGTGGGATAACTTACGAAAATATCCAATAGATGCAAGTCACCAGCAGTGGACAAGAGAATTTCTCCAACACATTTTCATAATGCCTTTGCCCACAAATGTACCAGTATAAAAACATTTGGATGCTGACTTTGCCCTTACATTTCCATGCATTCTGCACCAATTTATGCCAGTATTACCATTTAAGAACATTCTCATGTTTTGTTTGTGCAGTTATGATACTATAATAAACCATGCCCATGCTTCTTCTGTCAATATATGGTGGTATCCCCACATAAGGACACACTCCAGTAGGCTTTACCATTAAAAATGCAAGCCACAGTATGAAAACATGTTCAAATTGGATGCCCCAAAATGCCAATCTAACTAAATAATAACTTATCATGCTTGCTTTATCAAACATGCTCAATACAAAATGTTATACGACAATAAGAAATGGCTATACTGGCTGCACCAAAATGCCAGCCCAGTAATGTAATAACATCATCATTTTACGTTTAATCAAAGGAGGGCGAATACAAAATGTCATTCCACAGTAGGGAAGGGCTAGACTAGCTACACCAAAATGCCAATCTAGCCACGCAATAAAGATTATGATTCTTGCTTTATCAAAGATGCCCAATACAAAATGTCATGTCAGCAGCTCACATGCACACAATCAATGTGATTATGTCTGTCAGCGTGGCCTGGGGGCCCAGGATGCAAGTGCGGTATTTTTTAAAGGCCTCTATAATAGATGCCTAGTAAAAAAATGTCATGCCTTCTTCCTCAGCCCCAAACACCTCAGATGCACACAATCAATGTGATAATGTGTGTATGTGAGGCGCTGGGGGCACAGTGGTCAGGCATTGTATTTTTTTTACAGGGCATCTATCATAGACGCCCATTAAAAAAATGACATGCCTGCAACCTGGACCCCTTCAACACCTAACACACAATTCTTTTTAACTGTACACTTCCTGGGAGTGCGCTTCCGGTATTCCTTTTCTGAACTTTTAAATCATACAAAAATACATCTTTGATTGGTTATGCACATCTTTGTTTATTATTTCCTTTCAGACATAAACTTTCTTCAAATAACCATATCCCTTTTGTCTCTCAACATGTGTTTCGCCACATTTTACGCACGTGGCTTATCAGGAGAGTTTTCTAATATAAAACAAGAGAAAAATTGTTTTGCTTCACTATATAAACCCAAATACACTCTTTATGTACAACAATGTGGGTGGTAGAGGCAAACCACCAATTAATATATTCATTTAGCATACTCACCAATTTTTTCGAATTCGGTAATATTCTCAACTTTTTTTTTTTTTAAATTCAAGATTTATTGATTTTATACGAATTCAACGATCACTTACACACAGAATTTGTCAGTAAGTTATTAGAAAGAGCATGTAAGGCAAGTACCATCCTCATATAGCATGTGCAATAATTCCTGAAAATAAAACAATATAACAAATAAGGTCCACAAAACCCAATCTCGCTCCCCCCCCCCTCTCTAATATCTTCAAGTACAGGATTGAAAAACAACATCAAACAATGAGACAACACCAGAAAGCTTCGAGTACAATTATGATATCCGACCAGGGCACATAACATGGCCCAAGGAACCGCCACAAGGAGAATCATTGTTCATTATCAATATTGACACAAATCGCAACAATATTCTGCACACATTGTCTTTACAAGGCATGTTTGGCTCTGAACTCAGACCAGGCACTTTCAACATCGGTAAGATCTCCGCGTAAGGCGGCGGTCAAGCATTCCATTCTATAGAGAGTTTGGGCAACCCCAAGCCATTCGGTTTTACTAGGGAGCTTGGGCCTCTTCCATACCATAGTGAGACAGGCTCGTGCAGCCATCAGCAGACCGTGTACCATCCTAGGTGCCTTTACAACTTTGTCCCCTGTTTCGATCAGACCAAACAGGATAAACATTGGCTGCTTCACCCTTTCTTCATTGTCCAGATCCCTGATCCAGCTAAGAACCTCCGACCAGTAAGTCTGAACCATTGCACACCCCCACCACATATGCCAATAACCAGCCCGCATCCCACAGCCCCTCCAACAGTATGGGCTAACCCCCTGATACATTTTGGCAAGCCTGATCAGGTCGTACTGCCATCTATACAATAGCTTTATGGCATGCAGTTTATACTGGCAGGATATAGAGGATTTCGCAGTGCGTCTGCAGATTTTTAGCCACAGTTTTTGCGAGATTTGTCTGCCCATATCTGCTTCCCATCTGCTCTTAAGCACCAAGGAGGGGGAAATATCGGCCTCGATCAGAGCCGAATACATAGCACTTATCAGACCACTGGAGCCCGTATATAGATCAAGGATCGTTTCAAATGGGGTAAGATCCCTCTGCAATTGGTCCTTCCAGATTGACCTTGTCATTACCCCTTTGAGTCTCAAATACAGGAAGACTGAAAGCGTGCCTATGCCAAGCGCCTCCTGGAGCTCCTGTATGGTTATAAAGGTTCCGTTGCGCCATAATTGGCCCGCTCTTTCCAGCCCCGCTTGATACCATGTTTCATAGCTTCCCGGTTCTGGGATTGCATCTCGGATCCCTAGTGACCAAAGGTGACCCAAGGGAGATGGCCATGTCGTGACTCCCATCATTTTCCTGCCGGGATTCCATATTGCCCACAATGTACCTAAGATAGGGTGGGATCTGACTCTCTCACGCAATTGAGATCTGGGAACCCATAACCATTCGGACACAATAAAGGGACGAAGGTGATAATTATCCAGCGCTATCCACTGGGGTTCCGAACGTTGCCTAAAGTGTGGGACAAGAACCCTAAGTTGCGCCGCACTGTAATATGTCTCCATGTCCGGGAGGCCCACTCCTGCGTTATCTTTGCGGAGCTGGAGTAAGGATCTCGGAATCCTAGGCCTCTGGCCCTGACATAGGAAGGTCAAAAACATTTTTCTCACTTCCATGAAGTATTCCGGGGGCATCCTAACGGGGAGCATCTGAAACAAATATAATATTTTAGGGAGAAAGACCATCTTTATGGCATTTAAACGGCCCATCCAGGAGATTGTGAGCTTAGACCACCGTTGGCTATCTTTCTGTAGGGCGAGTGACAATGGTGGGAAGTTAGCTCCATATAAGGAGTCAAGATCGCGGGTGACATTAATGCCCAAGTAACGGAGGGTAGTAAGGCTGACTTGAACTCCTAGCGGGGCAAAGCGTACGATCTCGGAATCCCTACTTTTATCAATCGGGAGGAGGACTGACTTCCCTGTGTTGATTTTTAAGCCGGCCAGTGCACTGTATTCCTCAATTATGTTAAGCGCAGCTGGGATCGAGTCTAAGGGGTCAGTCAGGTGAAGCAAGATATCATCCGCGTATAGCCCCAGTTTGTACTCCCTGTCTCCCACCGTGATGCCCTTAACTCTACCGTCACTCCTTAGTTTCTGCGCCAATGGTTCGAGGGACATCACAAACAATATTGCTGACAGTGGGCAACCCTGTCTCGTTCCTCTTTCAAGGGGAAACCAGCGTGAGTATCCTCCATTCACCACCACCGACGTCGTGGGGGAGGTGTACAATGTTTTAATGGCGCGGCAGAGTTTCGGTCCCAACCCGTTTGACACCAACACTCTTTCTAAAATGTCCCATGACACCTTATCAAAAGCCTTCTCGGCATCCAACGACAAAAGAGATGGGTCCCCCTTCATTCCCTGTGCCTCGTGAAGTAAGTGAAGTGTTTTCCTCATGGTATCCGCGCCCTGCCTGCCAAGAACAAAGCCAACTTGATCAGAGTGTATCAGTCTAGGAAGATATGTTTCGAGCCGAGCCGCAATGACTCTAGCATACACCTTAGCATCGATGTTAAGAAGCAAGATGGGTCGATAAGAACTACAGTATTTGGGATCTCGACCTTCCTTAGGAATTACAGCCAGGAGGGCCTGAGAGAAGGACGGGGGGCCTGACCCGTATTAAAGATATGGTTAAACAAGGATGCTAGGAAGGGGGCAAGAAGGGTGGAGAATGCTTTATAGAAACCTGGCGTAAATCCGTCATCCCCTGGGGCTTTCCCTATTTTCAGCCTCTTAATGGCACTCGCAACTTCATCCTCAGTGACCGGTGCATCTAGGGATTCGGCCTCTGTACCTGTGAGTGTGGGAAGACGCGCTCCCTCAAGAGATGCGTCTATGCTTCCTATAGGGGGAGGGGGGTCACACATATATAAGTCTTCATAGAAGTAGGCAAATGCCCCTTGTATGTCCTCCGGGGACGTGACAGTCGTATCTATAAGAGTGCCATCAGTCCTCTCAATTCGATCGACCCATCTTTCCGCCTTCTGTGCACGGAGGCGAGCTGCTAACAGAGCATCTGCTTTATCCCCCTTCTCATAATATTTTTGCTTAAGGCACTGTAAGGTCTGGGCTGTTTTGCCAGCAATAAGTATCCTCAATTCTTCTCTGAGTTGTTTAGCTTCAGTTAAATACCTAGGTCTATCAGACGGGGAGGACTGCGCCAGGTTCTGAGCCACGTTAAGCCTCTCCCTAATGGCCCTCTCTATCAAAGCATGTTCCCTTTTCTTTCGGCCCCTTCCCTTATAAGGACTCCCCTCCAAGTAGCCGTGGCTGCTTCCCACACAGCTACCTTCCCTACTTCCCCTGTATCATTAGTGGAAAAGAATTGCTCGATCTCAGTTTCAAAGGTTCCCCTAAAGACCGGGTCAGCCCAGAGGGATTCGTTACACCTCCATTTGGTATTCCGGGGTGCCAGCTCATTCCAAGATATATCAATTGCAACCATGTCATGGTCTGACCATGCAGAGGGATATATAGTGGCAGCTTGCAGCACACGCAGAAGATCGTTGGAGAGAAAAATATAGTCGATGCGTGTGAGTGTGTCGTGGGGGAGGGAGTGAAAGGTAAAACCTCTATCCAACGGATGCAGGTATCGCCAGCTATCAACAAGGCCATAAAGATCAAGGGTAGACTTAATGTCAGCCTCAGTTCGAGTATTGGGCGGATCTAATGCGTCGGCCCTGGTCTGTCTGTCAATAGAACTGTCCATCCATGTATTAAAGTCCCCACCCAGGACCGTGTGCCCCTTAGCCATATTAAAGACCTTTTCAGAGATTTTATGAAGGAACCGATTTTGCCCCTGATTGGGTGCGTAAAGCATAGCCAGAGTAATTGTTGTGCCCCATATATTACCCACAACCATGATCGCCCTACCCTCAGTGTCCGTCCATATGTCAAGAACTGTCATCCGAAGGCATTTGCGAACCAGAATCCCCACCCCTGCCTTTTTCAGTATACCCGAGCTCCAGTAGGCGAGCCCAATCCCCCGTGACGGGATGGCTCTCTCCTCACCCCTCCGATATCTCATTTCTTGAAGGAACAAGATGTCTACATTCGATCTCCTGAATTCCCTGGCCACCATTGATCGTTTCGTGGGAGAGTTCAAGCCTTTGACGTTAAGTGTGCAAATGCGTAATGTGTCCCTACGGGGTGTAAGTGCCATCGTAAGTATAGTCAGAGGTCGTGGGCGGCCATTCCGTCTGTGCCATGGCACATATCCTGCCGGCCATCGCAATGCATCGGTCATTGTTATAAGAGTGGATCCCAGAAAATCCCATGGAGGCCGACGACCAAATCGTTCGGCGCGTACAATAGACCTCAGTGTGTCCAAGGTGCATCTGCGCATCTATTGGATCAAGATTGATGCAAAATGTGTGTTCTTCAACCACCCACTCCCCCACCCCCCTCCCCATCCCCAACGCATTCGGCGCCCGATTCGCCCAGGTTGACATCACCCAGCCGAACTCGGACCACCAGTGAAGACCGCAAAACAGGCGGTCCTACCATAATAAAGTCACATATATCAGTGAGCCCCCAACTTTTGTGTGCACCTAACGCTAACAATAATTCAATAACAGAGTCATCAACCCTCCCCCAGGAGCCAACGCAATGTGAGTATTACTCCATATCACATTCCGAGCGTCTGAGACACACAGAGCTAACACATGGAGAAAGTGACCTCTCACAATTTGGCCTGCAGGCCATCTATGGAAGTCGCAAACCAGGAGGTTGACTCTTATGCATGAATCCATAACCTCCTCGGCAGAATAATTTGATCAATTTTCCTTTTACCCTAAGGTATGCCAAAGCACTTCAGGCACATTGTCAGTGTTCCATGTCCTGGGAAGTGTTCATCTTTCTAAATTTCCTAGAACCTGGAATCTTCCTCCGCCGTGGAGCCTTGGTTTTCCATTCGCCACCAGATTTCCCTTGATCCTCATGAGAAGAGGCACCTTCCGGCGGACCTATCAGATCCGATATGCAGTCAACAATATCTTTCTCCGAGACAAGTCTTAATGTCAAGCCTTCCCATTCGAAGGTGAGGGAGAATGGGTATCCCCATCGGTACCTGACGCCCCTGTCCTTCAACATTTTCGTGATCGGAGAGCACTTTTTCCTCATTGCTAGTGTGAGGGATGACAGGTCCTGGTAGAGAGAAATGACAGAGTCCTCCAAGGACAATTGTGGGGCGTTTCTGGCCTTGTCCAAGACTCGTGCTCTGTCCGCATAGTTATGAAATCGAGCCAGGACCGATCTCGGGCCCCCCGGTCTACCTCCAGCCCTATGGATTCGGTCAACTTTAGGTGCATCAATCGAGTCGTCGTTATAGAGGAGCTTCAAGATTGCGTGTAATGATTGCTTCAGGTCCAGCTCGGTTTCACCCTCTTTCTCAGGAACACCAAAGACTCGAATATTGTTACGACGCTCCCTGTTTTCGAGGTCGTCGACCTTAAGACGCAATTCGTCTTCTCTGTTCGATATTTCTGCAATGCGGTGATCCATCTGTGCTTCCAGTACATTCAGAGATGTTTGGTTGTGCTCAACCTGCTCGAGCCTGTCGTCCATTTTGTCCATCCTCTGTGTGATCTTATCTATCCTGCTACCAATATCTGCTCGCATGCCCCTCATTTCAGCAAGCAAATCAGCTACGCCCGCTTTGGTCGCGGCAGCCTCGGACCCTGCTGTTGACATCATAGAAATCGAAGAGGGCCCTGGGGATCTAGCAATTGGTGAAAACGTATATTTCGCCAACTTGGTCTTAGGGTCCATGGAGGGTGGCACCCCGAAGCACTCAGCAGGGTAAAAAACGTCCTAGCGGTCTTCTATCAATGTAACGTTAGCACCCGTTCAGTCGTGGGATAGCGCAGAGGACCTTCGACGTACAATACTTCTGATGCAGACACAAGCCACCAGAACCTCACGGATCTTGTTCCAATATTTACTTGTAGAGATGTGCATATAAGGTGGCGCAGCAGGGGAAGTCTAGTATGGACTCTCCAGATGGAGGGACAGCAGTCCAGTGACAGTACACGGGAGCCACTGACCATTCGGTTTCAAGCAGATCACTCCAGGGAGAGACGCAAGTATGTGTCGGCGTATCCAGCAAGCACGGTGAGGTACGTGCAGAGGGCTTGCGGAGGGCACACGCCCTAACAGACAGGGGCCTAGCCCCCAATCCCACGTCAGCCAGAGGAGATCCGCGAGAACCCAGGGGTGTGCTGCCAGCGCGCGGCGTAGATTTTCGTGAAGAGTCCTCGCAATGTTAGCTGCTTGGTATGCGGGGGTACTCGAGGAGGCACACGCCCCAACCTTTTGGGGGCCCAACCATCAGTTCCAGTGATCCTCTGGGGTAGAGGTGGATGCGGCACGAAACCGCGTACTGCAGAAAAAATGATGGCAGAGGATACAGTCCAAACCGAGGGACCACCATCCACGGTGTCGCTCAAAGTGCAGGGTGTCTGAACATAGCCACGTCCGCTGGGGAGGAGATAACACAGGGCACTCCGGAGCCCCACGTCCCCGCAAACCGTCTCTCCTCCTCCGGTCAAAGTGCGCGGCTCCTCCTCCAACCCTCCTCTCTGGTTATGCAGCCAAAGCGTGTCGCCTCTCAGGCAGCGAGTGCCGTTCCCGCGACACCGGGGAGGGCCCCCTTGGAGGGTAGGTAAGGGGGAGGATGAGGCCCCGCCGCGCCACCAGGCCGAGGACAGGCCGGCAGAGACCGGCAGTGGAGGGGACAGCTGCCCCGTGATGCAGGGGGGGAGGAGGGATCCGCTTACCGTGCCGCGGTGGGGGTGTCGGCGAGCCCCAAGAGGGGGCTCCCAGCCACACAGAGCAGCAGTGCACAGCAGGTTCCTCACGGAGCTCCAGGAACCGCGCCGGGTCAGTCACAGAAGGCGGCTCTCCCCGCGTATGCTCAGGCCTGCAATGGAAGATCTGCGGCTCGCACGCCGCACCGAAGGCCTCAGAGCTCCGATGTTAATTTCACCACGATGCCGCCTTCGATTTTCTCCGGGTTTTCTCCCAGGTGGGGGGGACACCGTCCCATGCCTCTCGTTCGAGAATCAGCTCTGGAGGGGGTCTCGAAGTGGGGGCTCACTGCCACTTTCCGGACCCTGTGTACAGAGCTCACATGGAGAGGCGACTCATCCGTGCGCCCCCTGGTGGCCGAACATATTCTCAACTTTTGAATCCTTTTTTTAAAGTTATTTTTTTCCCCATTTGTAGCAAAACATTTATCCTTTCTTATCTTCCAAAAAAAATATATGGGATGTCTGTGAAAACCAAAAGTAAAATAAACAAAGTTTTACGCTTAGGTTAAGTTTAAATAATCCCTATAGTTTTGGTGTCATAAAGTATCTCTTTGTCTGCTCTCCTCACCTTATTTATCCCGGTGCGATTGCCTTCAATCCTTCTCAGTCCGTGCTACTGTGAGAGTGCTTTGAATCCTCTTATTGATACTCGCGGGCCCGCTATGCGTGACGTCATCACGCCGCGCAACGCAATGACGTCATGCGTTACGTTGCGCGATGACGTCACGTGTTTTTCCTACACGGCCGGCGGCCATCTCGGTTTTTGAATAAGCTGTGTGTTTTGCTTTATTTCAAAGACACTAATTCAAAGTCATGGCACTTTTCCAAAAGTAAGTTTGGGTCAGTATTAACTGTCTATATATAGAGTGAAAATTGGTTTTTCCACCATTTTAGCCCAAAAAAAATGTTAAACTTATTTTCAAAAAGTAATTAGGCAGAGAGGTTCTAAGTATAACTCGTGGTATTGCAATTATATGTCTCTTATTTTTATACGTGTAAATGAATATGTGAACTCTCTCAAATTACTTTTCTCTTAGATTCTCCTATATCAGTATTCATTTTGAATTTTGTTAAACATTTTCACAACCCCCAAACAATTTTAAATTTCAAACAGAATTTCAAAAAGCGAATCATTACAACCAATAACTCATTTCATTATCTGAATTTAACCCTGTATTGCAAGTGTCCAAGATACAGATCCATTTTGCTTCTCTTCTCCTTAATTGTAGCTCTCTGTTGCCTCCTCTCTCAATGCTTTCAATTTTTTCTATGAACAGAAACTTGATACCCTTAATATCAGTTGCTTTATGTTCTTGATTAAAGTGAATTGCCATAGGTTATCTTGTGTCCTTATTTTTAATAGCTCTAATATGTTCTTGTAATCTGATTTTCAGTACTCTGATAGCACTTCCCATGTATTTCTTATTACATATGCATGTAATTGTATAGATCACATACTTGGTGTTGCAATCAATAAATTGTTTTAGTTTGTGAATTTTTCCATTTGGTAGCCTTATCTCTTTTACACCATTTTCCATTTGGTCACAGCTTCCACAACTCCCACACTTGTGGGTTCCTGTTGGTGCCGGTACTTGTAAAAATTGACTTAAAACTTCCATTTTTTCTTCTTTTATTTGACTGGGGCTGATTTTTTGCTTTAAAGTTGGTGCCCTTCTATAAATTATCCTGGGTTTAGCTTCTATATACTGCTTTAACATTTCATCGCTTTGCAAAATATTCCAATGTTTTGTCAGGAATTTTTTCAAAAGATGAGCTTCACTATTGAAAGTCGTTATGAAGTCTACTTTTTCTTCTCTTTTCTTCACCATTCTTGGTTTGTCCTTTAGTAGTTCAGTTCTAGGTACTTTTTCAGCTTTGTAGATAGCTTTGTCCACATCTTGATTTCAGTAACCTCTCTGTATGAATTTTTCTTTGATCAATTTAACATGATTTTCATATTTTTCATTTGAACTACAGTTTCGTTTTGTTCTCAGAATTTCACCATATGGTATATTTTTGATTATATGCTTCACGTGATTGCTTTCAGCATGTAGTACTTTATTTACTGAATTTGGCTTTATATATAGATCTGTTAGGATCTTTTCCCCATCTGTATAGATTAGCAGATCCAAAAATTCTATTTTTTTAGAACTCATTTTTTCAGTAAATGTAATATTATAATCATTTGCATTCAGATATCGGATGTAGTCAAAAAAATCTTTTTTATCTCCATTCCATATCATAAGAATATCATCCATATATCTTCCCCAATAGGTTATGTATCTATTTGTAAATGCTGTATGTTGCCATGCGTGGTTGATCTCAAAGTGTCCCATGAATAGGTTTGCATAGGACGGTGCAAACTTGGGAAGAAATCGGCTTACTCTCTGAAGATGAATATCATTATTTGAACAATACCCATCCAATTATGCCAATAATATATTTTTTGCCAAAGATCCATAAAACATTTGAACAATTTCTAACCTGTAGACCAATCATCAATGGCATAGGTTCATTAACAGAAAGAGTTTCCCAATATATTGATTTACACCTTCAGCCTTTAACAACTAATCTGTCATCATACCTGAGAGACAGTAAACATGTTATACAACAACTGGAAGAAATACCTTCGGAAGAAAGTTTTCTTTTTGTAACTATGGACGTGGTATCCTTATATACCAGTATAGAACATTTAAAAGGGCTTGAAACAACTGAGTTCTTTTTGAAAACTAGATCAATTTTGTTCCTCCAACAAAATTCAATGATTCTAGAAATGTTGCATTTTGCTTTAACCAACAACATCTTTTTGTTCAATAAACAAATCTACAGACAAGAACAAGGCACAGCAATGGGGGCCAAGTTTGCACCGTACTATGCAAACCTATTCATGGGACACTTTGAGATCAACCACGCATGGCAACATACAGCATTTACAAATGGATACATAACCTATTGGGGAAGATATATCGATCATATTCTTATGATATGGAATGGAGATAAAAAAGAACTTTTTGACTACATCAGATTTCTGAATGCGAATGATTATAATATTAAATTTACTGAAAAAATGAGTTCTGAAAAAATTGAATTTTTGGATCTGCTAATCTATACAGATGGGGAAAAGATCCTAACAGATCTATATATAAAGTCAACTTTAGTAAATAAAGTACTACATGCTGAAAGCAATCACGTGAAGCATATAATCAAAAATATACCTTATGGTGAAATTCTGAGAACAAAACGAAACTGTAGTTCTAATGAAAAGTACGAAAATCATGTTAAATTGCTCAAAGAAAAATTCATACAGAGAGGTTACAGAAATCAAGATGTGGACAAAGCTATCTACAAAGCTGAAAAAGTACCTAAAACTGACTACTAAAGGACAAACCAAGAATGGTGAGAAAAAGAGAAGAAAAAGTAGACTTCATAACGACTTTCAATAGTGAAGCTCATCTTTTGAAAAAATTCCTGACAAAACATTGGAATATTTTGCAAAGCGATGAAATGTTAAAGCAGTATATAGAAGCTAAATCCAGGATAATTTATAGAATGGCACCAACTTTAAAACAAAAAATCAGCCCAATCATATGAAAGAAGAAAAAATTGAAGTTTTAAGTCAATTTTTACAAGTACCGGCACCAACAGGAACCCACAAGTGAGGGAGTTGTGGAATCTGTGACTGAATGGAAAATGGTGTAAAAGAGGTAAGGCTATCAAATGGAAACATTCACAAACTAAAACAATTTATTAACTGCAACACCAAGTATGTGATCTATACAATTACATGCATATGTAATAAGAAATACGTGGGAAGTACTATCAGAGTACTGAAAATCAGATTACAAGAACATATTAGAGCTATTAGAAATAAGGACACAAGATACCCTATGGCAATTCACTTTAATCAAGAACATAAGGCAACTGATATTAAGGGTATCAAGTTTCTGGGCATAGAATAAATTGAAAGCATGGAGAGAGGAGGCTACAGAGAGCTACAATTAAGGAGAAGAGAAGCGAAATGGATCTGTATCTTGGACACTTGCAATACAGGGTTAAATTCACATAATGAAATCAGTTATTGGTTGTAATGATTTGCTTTTTGAAATTCTGTTTGAAATTTAAAATTGTTTGGGGGTTGTGAAAATGTTTTAAAAAATTCAAAATGAATACTGATATAGGAGAATCTAAGAGAAAAGTAATTTGAGAGAGTTCACATATTCATTTACACGTATGAAAATTAGAGACATATAATTGCAATACCTCGAGTTATACTTAGAACCTCTCTGCCCAATTACTTTTAGAAAATAAGTTTAAACATTTTTTTGGGCTAAAATGGTGGAAAAACCAATTTTCACTCAATATATAGACAGTTACTACTGACCCGAACTTACTTTGGGAAAAGTGCCATGACCTTTAATTAGTGTCTTTGAAATAAAGCAAAATACACAGCTTATTCAAAAACCAAGATGGCCGCCAGCCGTGTAGGAAAAACATGTGATGTCATCGCGCAACGTAACGCATGACGTCATTGCGTTGTGCGGCGTGATGACGTCACGCGTAGCGGGCCCGCGAGTATAAATAGGAGGATTCAAATCACTCTCACAGTAGCACGGACTGAGAAGAATTGAAGGCAATCGCACCGGGATAAATAAGGTGAGGAGAGCAGACAAAGGGATACTTTATGACACCAAAACTATAGGGATTATTTAAACTTAACCTAAGCTTAAAACTTTGTTTATTTTACTTTTGGTTTTCACAGAAATCCCATATATTTTTTCTGGAAGATAAGAAAGGATAAATGTTTTACTATAAATGGGGAAAAAAATAACTTTAATAAAAGGATTCAAAAGTTGAGAATATTACCGAATTCGAAAAAATTGGTGAGTATGCTAAATGAATATATTAATTGGTGGTTTGCCTCTACCACCCAAATTGCTGTACATAAACAGTGTATTTGGGTTTATATAGTGAAGCAAAAAAATGTTTCTCTTGTTTTATATTAGAAAACTCTCCTGATGAACCACGTGCGTAAAACGTGGAGAAACACGTGTTGCGAGACAAAAGGGATATGGTTATTTGAAGAAGAAAGTTTATGTCTGAAAGGAAATAATAAACAAAGATGTGCATAACCAATCAAAGATATATCTTTGTATGATTTAAAAGTTCAGAAAAGGAATACCGGAAGCGCACTCCGAGGAAGTGTAGAGTTAAAAAGAATTGTTTGTTTTATATTGCAGTAGCCACAATATACACTCCAACAGGTGCAGCATCCAGGTAACAAAGAAATGATTGACTACTGCACAGTAAGAAATCGCCAATTATAGGAAATCAAAGCCGCAAAGGACTGCAAAATCTATACAAACACCAAAAACACGCACACAATCAATGTGATTATGTGCATATGTGAGGCACTGGTGGCCTAATTGGCAGGCAAGGTATTTATTTATTAGGTATCTACCATAGATGGCTAGTAAAAAAAAATATCATACATGTCCACTTGGCCCCCCTTCGGCCTGTCGGCAGGGGGATTGTGCAACAAAGGCATTTTTATAATGTAATTGTTGTACAAACATTCTCCTCTCCCACCCTCCAAAATCCGCTTCCCGGCGATACAGAAACAGCCCTTCAAGTGCAGGGGTTACCTGGGAGCCAGTGCAGGTGTGCAGATGGTGGGGGACCTGTACCTGAGATCAGAGAGTAGCCAGGTGACCAGTGCAGTTTCAGTCAGGAGTTCAGCAGCAGAGAGGAGGAGAGACAGCAGAAGCAAGGAGGAAGGATGCTTCCGGAACTGGAGATGGTTCTCCTCAAGTTTCAGGGAGGCAGGGACGCTGCTCTAGAGGGAGGCCCTAGCTGAAGAAGGAGAACTACCACCAACTCATTGCTTGGAGAAGCGACTGACCCTGAGGGAGTCGGAAGTGGATGAATGAAGAGCTTGAGAAGGAAGATATTTAAGAAGTGAGAGGTATTGAGGCCCCAGGTCCCAGAAGACCTTGTAGACAATTCAGAGGGTGTTGAACTTAATCCTCGCAGCCACTGGAAGCCAGTGCAGGGATTTCAGTCCTGGAAAGATACGATCCCTGGGCTTGAGGCCAAGGACAAGTCTTGCAGTCCTGTTCTGGATGAGTTGTAGAGGACGGAGAGTAGAGGCAGGAAGGTTAAGAAAGAGGTTGTTGCAATAGTCCATCCTAGAAAGAGCCACAGCTCTGGAGACAGTGAGCTCCTAGGGGAATGAGAGGAAGGGAAGAATACCTCTGAGGAGGTGCAGCTGGTAGTGTGACTTCTTAGAGACGTCAGAGATATGAGGAGAGAAGGAGAGAGTGGAGTCGAAGATGAAAGGTTGAATACAGGTGCACACCTCAAATTCAATGAATATAAGAATATTCTTTACAAACTGTTTAGATTAGTTTTGGGTGCGGGGGAGGAACTGGGGCCATGGCACAAAACCCCAACATTAGAAAACAAAGAAGCAGAGGATTCAGTCTAGGAAATGTGTGGACTAAGTCCACTACTCAATTTAAAGAATGGTATCGGAAAATAATGTAGACCAGATAATTCAATTCTGTACAACAGAGTCGAAGATGACCCTGAGGTTTTTAGCATCACAGGTGGGAGAAGGAGGATGGCAAAGAGAGGCTGGCCAGAGAGCGACAGGAAAGAAGGGAGAGATCAGGCGTGCCATTGAGGAGAATCTCAGTCTTACTGGCATTAAGTCAGAGATCATAGGTGGCACATCACTCCTGGATAGCGGACAGACAGAGATGAGAGAAGGAGAAAAGGTGGCTAAAGGGAGCCTGAAAATGAGCTGAGTGTGATCTGCATAGCACTGAAAGTTGGGGCACAGAGCGTCAATACTGTGGGCAAGAAGTGCCAGGTATTGGTTGAACAGCCAGGGAGAGAGGTAAGACTCCTGTGGAACACCACATGTAGAGATAGAGATAGAGGAGAGGAAGGACCCTAGTTGGACCTTGGAGGGTCGATCAGAGAGGAAAGAGGTCAGCCAAGCCAGGTCCTCATCTGTGATACCGAGGTTATCATGGAGATGGTTGAGCAGGATGGCATGGTTGACCATGTCAAAGGCAGAAGAGAGATCAAGTAAGATGAGGACGCAGGCGGTATTAGAGTAAAGGTTGGGGAGCATGTCTTCACAGATGTTCAGGAGAGCAGTTTCTGTGCTTCTGGCAACTCTGAAGCCAGATTGATGGTCATGGAGACAGCCAACCAATTCAGTGTGAAGATTAACCTGGGAGATGGCCAGCTTTTCCAGGAGTTTGCCCAGGAAAGGAGTGATGGAGATTGGGCGGCAATTAGCAGGGCAGGAGGGGTCGCCGGAGGGTTTCTTAAGAAGAGGGTGCACAAGGGAGTGCTTCAGGGGGGAAGACAAGACTCCAGTGGTGAAGGATTGGTTGCTGATGTCAGCCACAGCAGGTGCCAAGGTGTCAATGTGTTCCTTGATGGTTTTGGAGGAATAAGGAAGAACTTGTTTTGATGAGACTTTCATAGATCAGACTTGTCTAGAAACCTCGTCTGGGGAGAACAGGGGAAAGGCAGAGAATGAGGGAGGAGAGGTGGCTGCGGAAGGGCCAGAGAAAGAGAGGGGAGTGGAGAGAGGTGGAGCAGAGGAAGAGGGAGAGGACAGGGTTTCCTGAGTTTTAGAGATGAAATGAGAAGCCAGGGCTGTGCAGAGGGAATGGGAGGGGACAGGAGAGGTATAGACTGCAGAAGGATTGGCCAGCTCATTGCAAAATTAAAAGAATTTGGCCGAGTTGATGAATGCCGCAAAGACACGGGCTTGGATCAGGGCTCTCTTCTTGTTGTGGACAGAGAGCCAATATTATCTTTGGAGCAGGCTGCAGGCCATATTATCAAAGGATGTACAGGAAGCACGCCATTTCCTCTCAGCCACCCTGCACTTGTGTTTAAGGGTGACGAGGTCTGAGTCGTACCAGGAGTTGCACTAAGCTTTGGGCTTCAAGTGGATCTTCATGACAGGGGCAAGAACATCAAGAGTGTCAGATATGGCAGAGTGGAGCATAGAAAGGGATGTGTCAGGGTGTGAGTCAGCTGAAGGGAGAGGGGGGGTGGGAAAGTGGAGGCGAAAGCCTCAACTGACACACACTTCATTGGTCAGATAACAGAGAACGTAGGTGGCAATGCTGGAGTAGGCTTGGCCAGAGGGGTGGAGAAAGTGAGCTTGGAGGAAAGAAACTGTGTTTCCCTTTGACAGTACAAGCCAGACCAGGAGCGCTACCTCGGCTGCAGAATGTAGCTGGTTTGGATCCACCATAATGGGTGGTATGCCAACACCCCCTAGCCCATTATGGAAGAGACACCACTGCTGCACAAATACCTCCTCCAAGACCGAGCCCACACATTCATATACAGATGGACACAAGCAATCACGTACCCAGTCTCTCGCAAACATTAACAAGGCACCCACCAGAACACTTCACTCAAAAAGATATATGATTGTGTATATCTATGTGGTTGAAGTGTTCAAGTGGGTGTCATGTGAATGATTAAGTAAGCTGTATCGGTGCGTATCTGCTTCTGTGCATGTGTATTTGAAAGTATGCGTGTGTGTGTGGGGGGGGCTTGGAGGGGCCATTGGTATGATATGATATGGCATTTACAATGCGTCTGTTCACAAGTGTTTCTAGATGCGACAAGCCAAGGGGGGAAACAAAGGGAGGACAAAACAACAATCGTACTAGGACCTGTGCCATTCAGAGCACACAAGAACATAGAGGGGGGAGGGGAGAAGTGCCGAAGGTAGGGGGTGGATGGAGAAGTACAGGACCAAGGAGAAAACAAGAGTGCAGCCAATTGGTGACTAGTGCAGGTACTCATAAGTGCAGCCATTGGGTTGCAGATAGGTGCAAGAGAGGGGACTGAGGGTTGCAGATACAGACCACAAGTGCAGAGCTGCCAAGAGGCAGTGCAGGATTGCAGCTGGACAGGGAGGGACGTGGCCCAAGTTCAGAGGGTGGCCAGGTGACCAGTGCATGGATAATGAAAGAGATCAGCAAGGGAGAGAAAGAGAAAAGACAGAAGCAAAGAGAAATGTCTTGAGTTGCTTCTGGAACCATAGATGGTTCTGCTCACATTTCAGAGAGGTAGGGAGGATGTTGTAGAGGGAGGCATTAGCAGAAGAAAGAGATCTGCACCCAACTCTTTGCTTGGAGAAGTGACTGACTCTCATATAGTTGGAGGTGGAGGAGCAGAGGGCTTGAGAAGGCAGATATTTAGGAAGAGAGAGTTTGAAGTAGCGAGGCCCCAGGCCCCAGAAAGCCTTGTGTACAATGCAGAGGTTCTTGAAATTGATCCTTGCCGCTACTTGGAGTCAATGAAGAGATTTCAGAGCTGGAGAGATACGATCCCTGAGCTTGAGGCCAAGGAAAAGTCTTGCAGTCCTGTTGTGTATGAGTTGTACAGGACAGAGAGAAGAGGCGGGAAGATTAAGAAATATGCTGTTGCAATAGTCCATCCTAGAAAGTACCAGAGCTCTGGAGACAGTGAGCTTCTGGGGGAAAGTGAGGAAGGGAAGAATACCTCTGATAATTGAACAGACGCTGCAACGCAAGTAGACCAAGTATTCTTAAGGCTGGCTATATGTAGCATATAGATTGCAGGCAGTACCGCCAACATATATGTATATAGAGTTCTGGATTTTTGACGATATATAGTAAGCATGTCTCCATGAAGGAAGACGGATTGGAAGCTACGTGTGTCGCAGCAAAGAAAAGGTTTGAATTTGAAGCAAGACCAAAGAGGCTATCTGGCTTTGTGTCAAAGATTGGTAGCAGCCAAGAACTGGTTATCAGCTGCAAAGAACAGTAAAATGTGAAAAGCTGAGGCATCCCTTGATAAATTGCAGAGAGAGAACACCATTGGTGCCAAGTTTCTTTATTAAAGACAATTAAAGGCTTAATATGAGCAAATTCATGGCCTCTGATCACGTGAGCTGAGGGTGAAAATAGACGAGGGGCATGATGCACCAGATTGAAGATAGCGAGTGTTCACACTCCTTTATATTCCCAGAGGCGAGCATCTACTACAAGGTCGAGTTCAAAGACAATGTGCATGGCAGATGGCAGGAGTGATGAGAGATATTGGGCTAATTGGGTGGGGACACTCACCAGCCTGGACACGTAAAAAAAGGATGTTAACCATAATAGCGCACCAAGGTCCACCTTTACAAGATGTTGCATATTATCCAGCAGAATGCCATGGTCCACTGTATCAAATTTCGCAGACAGGTCAGGCATTACAAGCAGGGAGAGTTTTCCTGCATTCCCAGCCTGCGACATCTCATCCCAAACTGCCATCAATGCCATCTCTGACCCATGTAAGGGACGAAATCCAGATTGTAAAGGGAGAAGAAGGCCATGGTCCTCGATATGGTCCTGCAGTTGTTTAGTAAACACTTTTTCCAAAATTTTGCCTGGCCAGGGAAGGCCTGCAATTGCCCGATAGTTGTTCTCCGTATGATCATGTTTTTTCGCTATAAATGTTACCATCAGCGCCAGGATGTGATTAAGTTTGCTGTGTGCGCGTTTATAAATATTTCAAATTGAAGTTCACCCACAAGCATCTTGGGTACCAGCTTATGTGCTGCTAGAGCATCGAATTTCCCAGCAGGGTACAAGCGTGCCAACCAATTATAGAAGGCTGTATAATGAAGGGCCGTATAGTTTGAGAGCCAATGAAGTGCTGTGTTTCTAATTACTGTCGAAGATGACTTGCACTAGGGTAGGACATAACTTCCCCACCTGACTTTAGAGACCCAATGACGATCCTATCCCATTTAGAAACTATACTTAGACTTCCCCTTGAGCCAACCACAATCTCCCATAGGTGTTCGTAGTTTGCCACGTAGTATAATATCACATATGATACAACATGTTACCTTGTTTAAAAGAGCCTCTAGGGTTCACGTGGTAGCATGTCGATGGTTGACATAAAGACCCATTGTCCTATGGACTCTAGTGCTTCGGACGATCGAGTGGCCTTCACCCTTCCCCATCTAGCCAGAAGATTGTGATATTTCCTGTGGAGAGTGGCCAATATATAATTCTTGCAAGGAAATCGATACAGGTGGGACGGGTCCCTCTTTGACAAAATTCCTCCTGGTTTCCACAGGCGCTTTGCGGTTGGAAGGTGAAAGTGGTCGATTGGAGAGGGGAGTCAATACCCAAGGTCTCGAGCTAAAAGATCAAATGGTGAGAAGACTAAGTGGAATGGCAAATTGAGGGCATGGGATTTGTGGTAGTTTAAAAAGTAACGGGGACTTAGAAAACAGTGTAAGAAAAGTAATGAGTGATGCTTTTTGTGTATATAGATAAGAAATAAGGAGATAAGCCCAAGGAGTCCTGGTTCAAGGGAATTTCAGATGAAGTCGTTATGCACTATATTTTGGGGCAGAGATAAGGAAACATTTCTTAGGATTAATGTGAAGAGTCAACTAGTCTGTCTGTTTGTATTTGTGTAATATTGAGGTGTGGAAGAGCGACAATAGAGTGAAGAGAACTAAGAGAAGGTTGGGAAGACATATTATCTAGCTAGAAAAGTTGTCGGTACCGACTTAAAGCTAGACTGAGACTATTGGACAACAGGGGATTTGAGCTGCGATTTGTTGGGGCTTGCTGTTTGTTGGGGATTTGTTGTTTTTATAAATGCATATCTGCAAGATAAGATGTTCATGCCATGGCCACAAGGGGAATCTTTGGCAAAGGCAGTATTGCAACACATGACCACAAACTTGCACGCTGCAAACACAGGAAAGAAATTAGAGAAGAGGTTAGCTATTTTAGAGCTTTGGAAGATGTAGCAGGAAGAGAGAGAGGATCCGCCATCTGAGGATTGGATGCTTAACCAGTGTGAAGAGAAAGGTTTCGAGCCTTCTGCTCCCCTTGCCTCACTTGAAGTAAAAGGCATTAGTATAGAAAGCACAGGATTGTATCCCTTAAAGGAACTCAAAGTGGTGATCGGGTATAGTAATCCAATATACAAACTGCCTGCTTATAGCAGTGATGATAGTCCAGAGGAGACTAAGAGAAAAGTGGAGACCTTTAAGGCCTTTCAAACCAGGGAAGAGAAAGGTGAGCGATCAAATGTATCGACAGATATAGAATGAGAAATTAAGAGATGTAAAGGAGAAAAGGAGAAAGCTGACGAGGTAACGCTCATACAGAATGAATGGATGGGAGGACAGATATTGATTAAACTAGACGGGAATAAAATAGAGGTAGTTAGGCAAAGGGAGGATCGAGACGAGCAAGATAGAAAACACAGGGAACGTGAAAAGAGATTAAAAGAGGATAAAAAGAAAAGAAGGAGCAGACAGCGGCGAGAACAGTTGTATAAAGAGGAGCAACACAAGAAAGAAGAAAGGGCAGAAGAACAAAGGAAGTATGATAATAGACAGAGAGCAATGCGAGAGCGGGACAGACAGGATAGAAAGAGAGAAGAAGAGGAAGTGCAGATATTAAGAGATACGAGGATACATCGACGAAAGGAAGAGGAAGAAAGAAGTAGAGAAAAATAAGAAAGGAAGAAGAAAGAGTTAGATGGGAAGCAAGAAAGCAAAGAAAAGTAGATGAAGTATTAGAGCAAAAAGGAGACAGTGAGAAAGTGAGATTGATCACATTCAGAATTAATTCATGGGCCAAGCCCAGTGATACAATGGGCCTCATTACTACCCAGGCGCTAAGTGGTTAACGGTGCCGTAAAAAGCTGCGGTGCCATTAACCACTTAGCGCCTTACTACGAGGTCCCTTTGCGGGACCCGACCTGAACAGCTGGTCTGGACCAGCTGTTAAAGTAGGGACCGACAAAGGGACCTTGCAGGCAATTACGGTACCGCAATTTGCGGTACCGTAATTGCCGCCTTCCCCATTCCCATTGAGCCCTATGGGGCAAAAATGGGAATGGGGAAGGGCCATGGTGAAATGGGGAAATACTGCCCCGCCAACCTTGCAATGGGGCGGTATTTCCCCATTTCACCATGGCGGACTTGTTACAACCCCGGCACCTACCATGGTGCTAATAGCACCCTGGTTTAGCGCCGGTGTTGTGATGAGGGCCAATGGGGCGACACAGAAGAGTTTCTCCCATAACAGGGAGCAACGTCAGGGCCATCTAAAGTTAAATTAGATGAGGATTTTGATATAGGGAGCATCAGAGATAGTATTGATAAGCCTATTAGGATTTAAGAGAAAGAGGCGAATCAGGAAGCAGAGGAAAGGGAGATTGATTTATAATCTCCCAATCATGAGGTGAAGAGGGAAGCTTATTTGATTCTGAGCATAGAGCTCTGTCTTTAAGTAGGTTAAACTTAGACAAGGGTGAAAGAGAGGAGAGCCATATTAGTTGGGGACTAGACATGTCAGATGAAGAGAGAGAATCCTTCAGTGGGGAGGGAAGGAGCATGTGTGCCCCCAAGGGAGGCTTACAGGTCAAAAGGGGAGTTAGATGGTCTGATCTAGAGCAACCTAAGGATAAGACACCAGATTCTATAGCATGCCCAGATCACCCTCAAGGACGATCGTACAGTGAAAAGGGAGAATCGCTGCCATATGTAAATCAGTTAAGGTCCCTGCCAGGAAGGAGGTGACCAGGAACTATTGTTCCTACCATAGATAGGCAGACGATGGGAGCAGATTGCAGAATAGGATTTACAAAGTTTCCATTAGAGGAAAAGGGATGGGCGAGACCACAGCATACCATGGCCACAGATGGACAAGGATCATTTAAAATGCAAACTCCCCAGCTTAACGGCGGGTGTGGGAAAATGGATTTATGAGAAAATGACTTGAAAAAATACCCTGGTAATAGGAGATATCAAGGGTCTCATAGCAGCTATTCTTGGGGAAAGAGCAGATGACATTTGGATGAGAGAAAGTTATTCGAGTGTCACAGCACAAAACACGGCGCACGATGGAGCAAGCCAAAAACTGAGCCATGGTAGACAGGAGTTTTATGCTTACGGCCTGAACAGACATACTTAGCATGTGTAAATCAGGAAAACCAATGTGGCACGGAACGGCAAGCATATATTTTTTGAAAGGGACCAGGCAGACCTTTTCAAGGGTAGGTAACTTGTGCAGGTTACAAAAGTGTATGGTGCGTAAAGCAGCGACTAAATGTAGGGCACTTTTGGGAAATTAAAGGGTTGTGTGACAAAGGGCACCAGAAAATGGGTGTAAACGTTATGAATACCATGCAAACACAACAAATGTCATACCTTCCCATGTTCCCACAAGTATCCCGACAAAAACGATACCTCACATGTGTGGGTGCCCTCTGGGTGTCCTCCGAAAAGAGGACACCCGTTGGAATTTACAGAGGTCTGATTTGCACAAATCGGCCCAAAATCTATTACCCAGAAACCCTGGCAAAGTCCGAAATGTGGCGAAAAACCCCAATTCCTGCTTATTTCACACAGCTCACCAACCGAAAAACGCAGCCAACAACACATGGCCTACCTTCCCATGTTCCTACAGGTGTCCTGACAAAAATGGTACCTCACATGTGTGGGTGCATCTACCTGGCCGCCAAGGGAAAAGCCAAAAACGTGGCTAACCCCAAGTTTTTTCTGACAGCTGAATTTCAGGATTTTTTCAGAAGCGCACACCTTACAGATATGGGCCTAGAGTGTGCAAGCCATCAAGGAAAACAGGGAACCCCATGCATTTCCAAAAAGAGGACACCCGTGGGAATCTGCAGAGGTCTGTCTTGGTGCAAATTTGCCCAGAATGTGTAACCCAGAAAACCCTGGCAAAGTCCGAAATGTGGTGGAAAAAAACCCAATTTCTGCACATATCACTATACTCACTCAACGAACCACGCCACCAACAGCACATGGCCTACCTTACCGCTCTCCCACAGGTGTCCCGATGAAAACAGTAGCTCACATGTGTGGGTGCACCTACCTGGGCATCAAGGGGAAAGCTGAAAACTTGGCTAACCCCAAGTATTTTCCAACAGCTGAATTTCAGGATATTTTCAGAAGCGCACACCATACAGATATGGGCCTATGGTGTCCACGCCACCAAGGAAAGCTGGGAACCCCACACATTTCCGAAAAGAGGACACCCGTGAGAATCCCCAGAGGTCTGACTAGCGCAAATCGGCCCAGAATTTATTACCTAGAAACCCAGGCAAAGTCCAAAATGTGGCAAAAAAACACTATTTCCGCACATTTCACTTGGCTCCCCCACCTAAACACACAGCCAACAATACATGGCCTACCTTCCTGTGTTCCTACATGTGTCCCGACGAAAACGGTATCTCACATGTGCGGGTGCACCTACCTGGGCACCAAGGGGAAAGCCTAAAAAGTGGCTAACACCGTGTCTTTTCCAACAGCTGAATTTCAGGATTTTTTCAGACGCACACACCACACAGATATGGGCCTAGGGTGTCCAAGCCACCAAGAAACACAGAGAACCCTATGCATTTCCGGAAAGAGGACACCCATGGGAATCCGCAGAGGTTTGACTTGTGCAAATCGGCCCAGAATGTATTATACAGAAATACCAGCAAAGTCCGAAATGTGGTGAAAAAACCCAATTTCCACACATTTCACTCAGCTCACCCACCGAAACACGCCACCAACAACACATGGCCTACCTTCCCGCTTTCCCACTAGTGTCCTGACAAAAACGGTACCTCACATGTGTGGGTGCACCTACCTGGGTGCCAAGTGGAAAGCTGATAACGCGACTAACACCAAGTCTTTCCCTACAGCTGAATTTCAGGATTTTTTCAGAAGCGCACACCACACAGATATGGGCCTAGGGTATTCAAGCCACCAAGGAAACCAGGTAACCCCATGCATTTCTGAAAATAGGATACCAGTGTGAATCTGCAGAGGTCCGACTTGCGCAAATTGGGCCAGAATATATTACCCAGAAACCCTGACAAAGTCCGAAATGTGGCAAAAAAAAACCAATTTCCGCATATTTCACTCGGCTCACCCACCGAAACACACCTCCAACAATACATGGCCTACCTTCCTGCATTCCCACAGTTGTCCCGAAGAAAACAGTACCTCACATGTATGAGTGTACCTACCTGGGCGCCAAGGGGAAAGCCTAAAACGCGGCTAACACCAAGTCTTTTCTGACAGCTGAATTTCAGGATTTTTTCAGAAGCGCACACCACACAGATATGACCTTAGGGTGTCGAAGCCACCAAGGAAAACAGGGAACCCCATGCATTTACGGAAAGAAGACACCCGTGGAAATCCACAGAGGTTTGACTTGCGCAAATTGGGCCAGAATTGATTACCCAGACCCCCCCCCCCCCGGCAAAGTCCAAAATGTGTCGAAAAAAACCCAATTTCGCACATTTCACTCGGCTCACTCACCGAAACATGCCACCAACAGTACATCATATTCCTTCCCGCATTCCCACTGGTGTTCCAAAGAAAACAGTACCTCACAAGTGTGGGTGCACCTGCCTGGGCGCCAAGGGGAAAGCCTAAAACACGGCTATTCCCAAGTCTTTTCTGACAGCTGAATTTCAGGATTTTTTCAGAAGCGCACACCATACAGATATGGGCCTAGGGGGTCCAAGCCACCAAGGAAAACAGGGAACCCCATGCATTTCCAAAAAGAGGACACCTGTGGCAATCCTCAGAGGTCTGACATGCGCATATCGGCCCAGAATTTATTACCCAGAAACCCAGGCAAAGTCCAAAATGTGGCCAAAAAAACACAATTTCCGTATAATTCACTTGGCTCCCCAACTGAAACACGCAGCCAACAATTCATGGCCTACCTTTCCACATTTCCAAAGGTGTCCCGATGAAAACGGTACCTCACATGTGTGGGTGCACCTAGCTGGGCGCCAAGGAGAAAGCCGATAACATGGCTAACATCAAGCCTTTTCCAACAGCTGAATTTCAGGATTTTTTCAGAGGCGCACACCACAGAGATATGGGCCTAGGGTGTCCAAGCCACCAAGGAAAACAGAGAACCCCATGCATTTCCGAAAAGAGGACACCCATGGGAATCCGCAGAGGTTTGACTTTCGCAAATTGGGCCAGAATGTATTACACAGAAATTCCAGCAAAGTCTGAAATGTGGTTAAAAAATAAATGTCCACACATTTCACTCAGCTCACCCCTGAAACATGCCACCAACAACACATGGCCTATATTCCCATGTTCCCACAGGTTTCCTGACAAAAACAGAGAACCCCATGCATTTCTGAAAAGAGGATACCAGTGTGAATCTGCAGAGGTACGACTTGCGCAAATTGGGCCAGAATAAATCAACCAGAAACCCCGGCAAAGTCCCAAATGTGGTAAAAAAAAAACAATTTCACTCAGTTCACCCACCGAAACATGCCGCCAACAATACATGGCCTATCTTCCCATTTTCCCACAGATGTTCCGACGAAAATGGTACCTCACATGTGTGGGTGCACCTACCTGGCGCCAAGGGGAAAGCCTAAAACGCGGCTAACCCCAAGTCTTTTCTGACAGCTGACTTTCAGAATTTTTTCAGACGCACACACCATACAGATATGGGCCTACGATGTTTAAGCCACCGAGGAAAGGAGGGAACCCCATGCATTTCCGAAAAGAGGACACCCGTAAGAATCCCTAGAGGTCTGACTTGCGCAAATCGGCCCTGAATTTATTACCCAGAAACCCCTGCAAAGTCCGAAATATGGTGACAAAAACTCCATTTCCGCACATTTCACTATACTCACCCAAAGAAACACGCCACCAACAGCACATGGCCTACCTTACCGCTTTCCCACAGGTGTCCCGATGAAAACAGTACCTCACATGTGTGGGTGCACCTACCTGGGCGTCAAGGGGAAAGCTGAAAACTTGGCTAACCCCAAGTATTTTCCAACAGCTGAATTTCAGGATATTTTCAGAAGCGCACACCACACAGATATGGGCCTATGGTGTCCACGCCACCAAGGAAAGCTGTGAACCCCACGCATTTCTGAAAAGAGGACACCCGTGGGAATCCGCAGAGGTCTGACTTGCGCATATCGGCCCAGAATGTATTACACAGAAACCCCGGCAAATTCCGAAATGTGGCCAAAAAACCCCAATTTCCACACATTTCACTCGGCTCACCCACCGAAACATACTGCCAACAACACATGGCCTACCGTCACACGTTCCCACACGTGTCACAATGAAAACGGTACCTCACATGTATGGGTGCACCAAGTGGAAAGCCTATAACTCCCAGGGTGCCCTAAACATACTGTTCCTTCCTATTACAAAATTACCCGGTGCTTTGGGGTGCTCCAGAGCCCCCCCTAAAATGCTGTCCAACATTTTCGCTTTTTTGCTTTGTCTACCCAACTCCCCTTGATTGATTGATTGATTGATTGATTGATTTGTTTATTTATAGAGTGTCTTACACCAACCCATTTGGGTTGGGGGGAGTGCCACCAAAAAATGTGAGACAGGCCCCCATGGGTGGGGCAGTAAGGTCTGGGTACCCATGGGGCAGATTGGCACACAAATGTTGCCCATCTGCGCCAAGGGAAGTTTGGTAAACAAAGGAAAAAAATGAAAATGGTAGGCTGCACTTTATGGGTGGCTGAGGGACACCCTAAATCGCCAGGGAATTTTGAAATGTAAAGGGTGGTGCACCTCTTCATCCCCACCCCAAATGGAGGGGCGGGGCATCTCATGTAGCCCTTCTGGTGGCAGATAAGGGGGGCTGTCATGCACTCCTCCCTGGGGTCAGGTGTCCCTTCCTAGGAGCAGATATTTGCCCCCAGGAAGGGCTGCACGACATGGCCCCCACTCCATTTTGGATGGGGGCAGAGAGCCACCACTCTTTCCCATTACAAAATTCCCCGTTGCTTTGGGGTGCCCCAGAGCCCCCCTAAAATGCTGTCCAACATGTTCACTTTTTTTCTTTGTTTACCTACCCCCCTTGGCGCAGATGGGCACTGTTAGACATTGTGTGGTGTCCCTCTCCCCCTTCACCCCAAATGGGTGGGGGGCACCTCATGCACACCTCCCTGGGCATCCTACAAATGGCTGGGTGAGGTACACTCCCCATTTGGGGTGGGGGGGAGGGCCACAAAGAAATGTGGGACAGGTGCCCCAGTGGGTGGGCAGTAAGGTTTGGGCACTCTGGGGGAAGATTGGCACACTAATGTGCCCATCTGCATAAGGGAAGTTTGGTAAACAATGAAAACAATTGGAAATGGTACACTACATTTTGGTGGGGCTGAGGGTCACCCTAAACCTCTGGGGAATTTTTCAATGTAAAGGGGGGTAGCCCCCCCACACCAAAGGAAAGGGGGTTCATCTCAATCAGCCCTCCCTGTAGGCGGAAAAGAAGGGGCATCTCAAGCAGCTCTCCCTAGGGTCAGGTGCCCCTTCCAAGGTGCAGATAACTGCCCCCAGGGAGGGGTGCATACCATGGCCCCCCACTGGTGGTCTTGTTTTTATGGAAAGGGGGTGTCTCCCCAACACCATCCATTTTTTTCCCTTTTTTTATTTCTCCTAAGGTCCATTCCCTAGGGGCAGGTGGGGGCAGATAGGCCCCAACTGCCCCAGGGGGCCCTAAACTGCAAGCCCCATCCTTTGGGGTGGGGGGCTTCTCACACTTTTCTGGTAGCCCTTCCCCCCCAATTGGATGGGTGACCACCTCATGTACTCCTGCCTGGGGGCACAAATCTTCCCCCAGGGAGGGATACATGGGGTACCCCCCCTTTCCACTTGGGGTGGGAGGGAGAGGGCCACCACCCTTTCATATACAAAAAGATGTGGTGGCTAGTGGGGCCACACCCTCACAGCCAACCCCGTTTGGTTCCCTTTTTTTTCTTTATTTGTCCCCTTCCCTGGGGGCAGATGATCACTCATCTGCCCCCTGGGTCTTCATACCTGTGGCCCCATGCTTTGGGGCCTCTGGGGGAGGGGGGCACTTACCTAGTAAGCAGAGCCCCTCCCCCGCTCCTAAAAGGCATCCCTGGTTGTCCAGAGGGCATTGCTAGCCACAGATCGAGTGCTCTGCGCCCGATCTGTGACCAGCAATGCTTTACACAAAGTGTCGTTGGAAAGGGGACAATCTCCCCTTTCCAACGACACCAGCCTCGATATCTGGCTTGAAATACAGCCGGAGATCGAGGCAGAGCAAGGTGGAGACGTGAAACTGAAGGTAATGCAGCCCCCGGGCAGTGAGGGGGGACCTCCCCCTCACATAACTCGTGATTTGAGTTACAGTTTTGTGTGATCCCTGCTTTGCCGAGATGACACAAAACAAAGTGCCTAAAAGGACGAGCTATCTCGTCCTTGTTAACCTGGAGGTAATGTCAAGGATGAGAGACCTCATTCCTTGGCACTTAAGGGGTTAATGAAGCAAGGTATTCTGGTACCCTCAGAGTCCTCATGTAATACCGGGTGTACCCTGTGAACAAATTAAAGAGAGGGTCGTGGAGATTCATACAAGACATGAGACCGATTAACTAAATTGTAGAGGCCGAGTTTCCTTTAGTTGCAAATCCGGCGACATCATTATGTAGTATCCAAGTAGAAGTGCGATATTTCATGGCGATTGACTTGAAAAAGGCATTTTTCTCAATTCTGTTGCACAAAGACTCACCAGATTTGACTTCCTTTACGTTTCACCAAATTCAACTGAAACATACTGGTTCGCCTCAAGGGTACTGTGAGTCTCTGTTGATCTTTAATAAAATCCTGCAGATGGACCTTGACAATATTGATTTGAAAAGTACTGTGATTAGTACGTAGATGAAATTCTGATTTGTAGCATAACACAAGATGAGTGCAGATAAGATTTAATTCAATTAATGACTATCCTTGCAGACAAGGGATGCAAAGTAGATAAACAGAAGTTACAGTATTGTCTAGTAGAAGTGTTGTATACAGGCCAGTTGATCTCACATGAAGGAAAAAAGGTGACACCTGAAAGAGCAGAAGCAATTATGAAAACGTCCAAACCGTACATGGTAAAGCAGATGCAGCGATTATGCAATTATGTGAGAGCATGGGTGTTTTTGACTATAGCTCATACATGAGACCCCTTTTGTAGGATTTAAAGAAAGCACAGGTAAATAGGGAGACTATAGAATGGACTGAGAAAGGAGAGGAAGGATTTTAAGAGTTGAAAAAAGCAACGTGTATGGCTCCAGCTTTTGGAATTCCCAATTATGCTGACACATTATTTTTGTTTTCATATACTGATGGGACTGTTATGACAGCAGTGCTAGCACAGAGATCTACATTAGGGTACAAACCCCTGCCATATTACAGTTGGATGCTAGACCCAGTCATGAAAGGGAATTTTCCATGTGAACAGTAATTGGCAGCAGCCACGTTCACAATTGAGCAGTCTGCAAGCATTGTAATGGATTGTTCCATGACACATGTTGTAGAGCATGCTTTGTTTGCCATTCTGGAGAAACCTAATCGTACATTGGGCCTCATTACGACCCTGGCGCTAAGTGTTTAACGGTGCCGTAAAAGGCTGCGGCACGGTTAAACACTTAGCGCTTTACTACGAGGTCCCTTTGCGGGACCCGATCTTAACGGCTGGTCTACACCAGCCGTTAAAGTAGGGACCCGCAAAGGGACCTTGGTGCTAAGTACGGTACCGCAATTTGTGGTATCGTACTTAGCACCTTCCCCATTCCCATAGAGCCCTATGGGGCAAAAATGGGAATGGGGAAGGGCCATGGTTCAATGGGAAATTACCGCCCGCCAAACTTGGAATGGGGTGGTAATTCCCCATTGAACCATGGCGGACCCGTTATAACACCGGCACCAACCATGGTGCTAATAGCGCCATGGTTTAGCGCCGGTGTTGTAATGAGGGCCATTGACATCTCAATGGGCTTCCGTTGTGGAAACAGAGAAATTGATATGAGGCCGGGAAGCCCAAAGGAAACACACCAACACAGGTTACGAAGAACATACAAAGCGCTTTCAAAAAAATACAACAATTACCAAAAGTCAATTGACAAACGGATAGCTATTCGGCCCTCAGAGTAACAGAACAAACTATCAACGGTAGTTTGCCGTGTTAGTGTGAGAGACCGTACATTGGGATACTCAGGTTTTTATACTTTTTTATCCGGCTCTGGCCAACCCCCATCGCGGGTTAACCATTCTTAGAACCAGGCCTAGAGTTCGTTGCCAGGTCGATCCCATAATGTATGCATTTTGATCAGTTCCGCTGATACAGTTGTTCATTTACACATAGGTCAGGGATAGGACAAGGTCTTAGTTCGCGACCCCAACAAGTGGCCTGTAGGCATATTACTTATTCATGTGTGCGGAGGTCACAACGGCCAGAATCCCACTTGAAATGTCATTCGGCCTCCATTTTGTTGTTCAGGGTGACTTCCACACTACAAGAGAACCTAAAATGGCGGCTAAATCCAAGATGGCAATTTACACAATACATTAAGGTCAAGACCTTGCTGCGGAATCTATTTACACAATGTTTTTAGACAACTTGGCGTAGGCCAACATAGATTCAAACAATGCGATAGGAGGTATAATATTATTTCAATTTCGACAGACCCTCCTTTTGGCCTATGCCAAGTGCTAAAATATCATTCCTAATACTTTTGAAATTAACTCCATGTGTTATCATCCATAGATTCTGCATCATTGTCTGTAATGTCTATAGCCATAAGGTCGTTCATAAAAACCTCTTGTAACATGAATTCTTTAGATGCTGTATCTGGGGTATATATTTTATGCCCTATTGCGCTCACTGCTGGAGCACAACACCCCCCTATCATTCCACACATACTTGGGAGGCATTGAAAACAGCAACAAAGGAATAACAGAATCCCTAAAATAACCAGAATAACGGAAAGCACCTTCCAACCACAAAATCTCAAAGAATCCCAAAACCAAGTACTAAGGTTCCAGTCTCCTACAGGGATATGGACTTCAGAACTGAGAGTATGCAAGTTCTGAATTGCTTTAAAAATTGTTGGTGAGGAGTCTGGTACGAAAACACAATAAGTGGACCCCACTAATTTGCATACTCCACCTCGTTCCGCCAAAATGACATCTAATGCCATCTGATTTTGAAGTGCTACCAATCTTATTGCCTTTTGCTCTAAGGTCATATTGAAGAGTATGTCCGTGGTCCTGTTGATCGTTCTCTCCAGTACCCTTGCTAATCCCCTAATGTTCTCTGAGTTTGCTATTTGTCCCCAAAAGGGCACAACTGATTTAGCTATATCCCCTAATACTTGCCCAGGGGTATCTCCGTTGTTGTCTCGCCGCGAGCGAGCCTTAGAAATCTCTAATGTACTTGCTACAAATACCCCGGGTAACAATATTCCTAAATAACAGGTTCCCTGCCAATCCTTGGGCAACAAGGGAAATGCTAAACTACCACAAACAAAATAAACAGGCCCCCCTACATACAGAGGCCTGTTTTCCCCAGTCAAATTTACAATGTTTTTACAAGCTTCAAAATCTCCCATTGGCCTAGTGCCATTTCTCTGTACACAGAAGGGAACTGAGTCAGGGCTCTGATTTATAGAATAAGAAGGAGGTACAGCGTCCTTATTGCCTATCGGAGCCATTTTAAAGGAAATCAGAGTTTGAAAAGGAAGAGATAGTTTGTCAGACGGCCTAATAGAAGCGACGTTAGGTTTACTTCTATTTGCGAAAAGCGAGCATCCCAGGGGAGTCAATTCACGTTTCTCGAAATCATTTAAATTAGTTCCATCAAAGTTCCCTGAGATGCTATCATTCCATCGGCCAAAGAATAGTGCTCTAAGAGAGGCATAGCAAGCAGTCGTTAAAGGTAGAGGATGTATATACCATCCCAGTCCCTTGTTTCCATGTTGCGGTAAATGAGTACAAATCCAACAATTACTCTTATTAAAAATGGCATGAGTAGCGTTCATTACTATCATCAGAGTGTTATTATGATACTTCTGTCTATGTTGGGAGTCTCTAGGGGACAGAGTGTGAAGGTGTACAAAGGGAGTCAAAACAGTTGGTACAATCTCGGTCGGTAATAAAGGTTTCAGAGGATAGATTTCTTCGAAATACCAAAGTCCTACAGCAGCAGTTGCAAAAATAACAATAATCATTATCAAAACACAACAGTACGTTTTCGGGGCCCAGGCACATTGTTCATTGTTCGATTTGGTCACCCCCTTATTTACAAGTCCAGTGCGGGGAGAAGCGGTGAAGGTGGCAGGCATTGTAGTTTCTCAATCGACGGCCCCAATGTTCGTTGCTGGCGACGCTACGGTCGCGTGATTTTCTTAATCCTTCCCAACCCTAGCCAGCAGAATCCCTTTTGTTCAACAAAACTTTCTCATAACAAGACAATTTTCCAATCGCTTCCTTTTTTTCAGATGCACGAAACTCGTGCCGTAGTTCTATTTCCTTGGTCGAAGGTTGTACCTGATGGTACCCAAAATTGTCTGGTCCGGAAACAAAGTATCGTCACTTCCTGAGGGAAGCGATGTGTCGGTGGCGACGGAAGTCGCAGAGCTCGAAACAGTGTTTTCCGGAAGTGATTTTTCAGGAGAGTGTGGAGACGAAATGGACTGTTCCCCAAGCTCCTCAGGCTCAGAGAACTTCTCCGACGCACTCACAGTGCTGTTTGCTACTCCAAGATCAGAGACTGTAGCATCAGCGAGGGGTTCTGCTTCTTCTGTAACGTGTGGCGTCGGGTGAGGAAGTTTCTTGACGTGCGTCGCGTGAATCCAGTTCTTCTTTCCAGCCACCCGCACTGCTGTCCTGGTGACCAACAACACCTGATGGGGTCCCCGCCAGCGAGGCGCGAGACAGGAAGACCTCTCGTAGGCCTTCACGAGGACCCAACTTCACGGCTGTATATCGTGTCCTGGGCCCGTGAACCGTACAGGTAAAGCAGAGTGCACCTGGTGATAAATGAAATACAGGTTTTTAGTTAACTGGTTACAGTAGTCTACAAACAATACATTTTCCACCTCTCTCAGGGCTTTAGGTTTCGGGAGACCCCAAATGTTATCAGGTCTCCCCATCACTACTTCAAATGGAGAAAGCCCAGTTCTAGTCTGAGGTGTGGTACGCATAACTAATAACACAATAGGTAAGGCATCTGGCCACTTTAGTTTGGTATCAGCACATGTTTTTGCCAGTTTATTCTTTAAAATACCATTGTGTCTTTCCACCAGCCCAGCGCTTTGAGGATGTCTAGCTGAATGAAATTGTTTCTCAATACATAGGGCTCCACATATTTGCAAAATTACTGCTGCGAGAAAGTGAGGACCATAATCCGACCAGATTATCCTCGGGAGCCCAAATCGAGGAAAGAATTATTTTACCATAATCTTTGCAGTGGTCATGGCGGTAGCATCTTTGACGGGGAAAGCCTCGACCCATTTTCTGAAGGCACAAATAATCACAGGAACATATTTTAGATTATTACATCGCTCCATTTCAATAAAATCAAAGTGAATAACCTCAAAGGGGACAGAAGGGGGGCCGAAACTTCCCCTTGGAGTCACTGTCCCCTTACCCACATTGTGCTGCAGGCAGATCATACAGTTCTGGACTTGCCTCTTTGCAGTGTCCAGAATCTTGTCATTTACCCAAACTTGTTCTAACATTTTCGTAATCTGCTGGGCACACACATGCGTAGGACCGTGTGCCATCGTAACCATTGCCAATACATAAGAATCAGGAAGCAACCATTTCCCTTTGGATGTATCCACCCAACACCCTTCGTCATCCAGTTTCCCCATTCCTTCAGCCCACCTTTTCCCTCCGTGTTCCTGTGTTAACACAGCCAAAGCACATCCATCACATTCATGCACAAACAACACAAAGGTCTTGTCATAATTTGGAGTACCCAGAACCGGTGCCGAACATAGCGCGGTTTTGAGAAGCTCAAATGATCGTTGATGTTCCGATTCCCATGGCAGTGGCAGAGAAATGCCCTTCTTCGTCAAAGCCAATATCGGTTTTATCACTAGTGCGAAATTCGGGATCCACAACCTACAGTAAGAAGCCATACCTATCAGGGCTCTGACTTCCTTCTGTGTATTTGGAACAGACATGCCAGAAATGTGTTTTATTCTTTCAGGTGTCAATCTTCTCCCCTCCTTTGACAGGAAGTAGCCTAAATAGGTAACCTCCTGACAACAATATTGAAATGTTTCAAGCAAAGCTTTGTGACCATTTTTAGCTAGATGAACAAGCAACAGTACAGTGCCTTCTTTACAGGCACTCTCAGAGTCTGCAGCCAAAAGCAAATCGTCAACATATTGAAGCAGCGTGCAAGTAGGTGGCAATTCAAGGGTGTCGAGCTGCTCTTTCAAGGTTCTACTATAAATACTGGGACTTTCAGTATACCCTTGAGGTGCCCTTGTAAATGTAAATGAGCGTCCCCCCAAGGTGAACGCAAACAGATATCTGCTTTCTTTATGTATAGGAATACTAAAGAAGGCGTTTTTCAGATCCACAACGCTAAAGTGCGTAGCCGTCGCAGGGATCATTGTCAATATCGTCGTCACATCGGGCACAATAGGAAATTGTGGGGCGACCACTCGGTTAATAGCACGAAGATCAATTATAAACCGGTATGGAATTGCATTGTCGCCTTTCTTATATACGGGTAAGATCGGACTGTTACACAAACTACCTGTAATCTCCTCGATCACCCCACGATGTACAAAATCGGAGACAATGCATTTCAAAGCACGTTCGCCTTCGACTGATATTTTATACTGCGGGATGCGTGGCAGTTTCACCCCATGTTTCAGAACTATTTTAACGGGCTCAATCTGTAACACTCCAACATCATTGTCGTCCACCGCCCACAAACATTCCGGGACAATGCTGAACTCGGGAGGTAAAGGTCGAATCAGAAACTGAGAATTAGGAAGTTGCTGTGGTGAAACCGTTAGCCGTACTGCATCCGAAGAACAATGAATTACTGAATTCAATTTCTTTAACAAATTCAACCCCATCAAATTCTCTCCACAGTTTGAAGTGAGAAGAAAAGGACAATGGTCCGTAAAGGGACCCAAAGAAATGGATACCGGTGCATAAACCCGACAGACAGTTGGTATACCAGAATACCCTACGGAAACATTTGTTTGCCCTGACAGTGGAATGTTTGGAACCCGAGAATGATCAATGGAGCACTTCTGTGCTCCAGTATCAATCAAAAACTGGTGTTTCCTATTCCCTACTAATAATTCAACGTAGGGGCCTTTCTGATTAACGGGAATAGGCGAAGGTTCCAAACCCTGCTTCGGGCAATCCTAATGGAAAAGAGCCTCGTCAGTAGGAAGCTCTTCAGAAAGGTAGGCAGCAGAAGGGTGATCAAATATGTTTCTCGAGTCCATACTCGAGGTCTGATTTTCCCGTGAAAAAGGTTACTGAGAATCTTGTAAAAGCTGACCTCTGTCAGGGCTCCCTGCTCCAGGGCGGCCCCTAGGTCGTCTACTCATACCCCCAAACGCACTATTTGACCTCTGGCGAAGGACAGGGCACTGTGCTCACCAATGACCTTGCTGGCGGCAATAAGCACATTGATTAATATTCACAGGACTCAGAGGAGCATTTCCTTTTGGAACGTACTGACCTCTAGTCTGTGTCGTACCTCCTCTGGGGTTTCTAACAATTTGCTGCAATAATACTTTGGATTTCAAATCTCCCTTTCTCTTTTCAATTTTCTCCTTCTCATTATTAACACTGTTCTCATAATACTGAGCCATGTGCAAAACCTCAGATTGAGTTTTTGCCTGCCAAGCGCTCTCAGAGGACATAATCTGTGACTGGATGTCAGGTAACAATCCATGTACAAATTTGTCCACAAACAACCTTTTCCCCGAATCTGTACCTAAATCCTGTCCACTGAAGTCAGAAAATAACTGCTCGAATTCGGTGGCGCCTTCAGTTTTCCCTTGGACACAGGACGTAAGCTTGTCCCAAATAATCCTTTTCTCTGGAATTATAGTTTTTAGTTTCGTAACAATCCTATCAGGTAAAGTAAGTATTACCTGTGGTGGTTTCTCACCAGCTGGTCTTTCTCCATCAATTCTAATCATATTTGCCCACGTATCTCCCAACCCCGGCACATCGTCTATTGTCCGAACCTGTTTCCATACATCTACAGGTAGGAGTACAGGGAATACCAAGTCAATGTCACTCAAGGTGAACACAGAGGACTGTAAAACGGACTCTATTTCTTTGTAAAACCCTGTCGGGTTTTTCCAAATATCGGGAACTGATTGTCTAATTGTGTTCACTTCCTGTCGTGAAAACGGGGCGTGAACAAATTGCGATACATAATGTGCAGGGATATCCACAGCGGGGGCACCAGTCCCAGGGTTGGCGGGGATCTCAACTTTTGGGACAAAGGTCGGAGGAACCTCTCTCATAGGCAACTGAGATATAGGTACCTCCGGCCGCTTACTAAGCAATAGAGCCAGGTCAAGCGCTAAGGCAGCTGTAGAAGTGTCGGGCGAAAAAGCCCTTTTACAAATCCCCAATAATTCTATGGGGCAACTAACCCTCTTCCTTACACATTCCTCTTGCAGGCGCTGTACCATCACCTGAACTACCTTTCTTTGCATTTCTACTGTATACTGACTATACGTGTCATACACTTCATCTGGAGGTATCGATGAATCCGAGATCCATCGAACCGCATCTTTAGTACAAATTCGTACTTCCTCAGGTGTCGCTCTACGGCACGGGAGGAACCGTGTCTGTACATATATTCTATCATCTTCGTCGTCCTCATCTCGCGATTTTTCGAAGTCTTTCCTAAACTCAAACAATTTTTCAACATGTCCATATACTTTCTGCTCCGTGTCCCTCGAAAGTGCCAAAGCATTCAGATCTCTCACCCCTTGTGGAAGATCTGAAGATCTGAATTTTGTAATCTACCCCACATCACACATAAATGAGTCCCCAGACCTTCGATAAAAACATTTTTCTCGGGAAAACTATTCAAATTAGATAATGTGGAAAAAACATTAACTTGATCACCTTTCTCCATGCAATACTTAGCCCATGCAAACAATTCCTGTTTCTTATCTGCAGAAACAGTACTACGGGTCACAATCTTTGATCCTGCACCTGGATCGACTTCAGTCAATACGGGGCTACTCGGGAGCGGAGGTATAGGTAAATTTAACAGAGGTGCAACTATCGGTGCAGAGGGAAGGGGCGGTGTGATAGGCGGAGGAACAACAACCAAAGGACTAGGAACAATAGGTTATATAGGGGGAACAAGAGTAACAACAGGAGCGACAACAGGAACGGGCAGGGCGCCCAAAATAGGAGCATACGGAGGTGGCGCTGAGGCATCGGGCCTGCGTTCATTTAATAATTTCTCAATAAATTCTTCAGAAACATGGAAATCTTTAGAGGGGTACATTTTCTGAATCCCGAGTGAAAAGGCTCTATCCATATTTTTAACTGATTCTGACCACTTTTCTTTATCATATAATAATGCTTTTTCAGCATTTGTTTTATGACGACGTGCATGTTTATCCCTACTTTTAAGCTGCTGTAATGCTTCTTTCTTCCAATTCTGTAACACATCAAAGGCTGCTGGTCTAGCCTTTTTCTTTAACAAGATCGATTCAATACGGGGGATCTCGAAACTACCGTTGATTGGCAACTGAAATTCGGAGGCATGTCTGGTCTATCTGTGCAAATATCATTAAATACTATACTTCCAATGCCATACTTACAGTACATAGTACACACCGGCGACCACTTCTGTGGTGCCGGGCGGCTAAATTCTAAGGATTGTCGATCGCTGCGGAACAGAGCCCTAAAGCAGCTAGACAATTTCCCAGGCATTCCACAAAAAATTGGTGTTACCTGGTTCAAAAATTGTGTCTGCAGATACAATACGCCAAATTCAAATTGTCAGGGTTAAATTAAGAGCCGGGTCACGACTGCACCTGACCAAACCTAAGGAGGACCGTACGGTTTACCAAAGAACTTACCTAACGAATTTTACCTTGTGTTTGGTGGTTTCGGCAAATCTGCCCGCCTCAAAATTGGACCCTCGTCAAGATGCCGTGTCAGACCACACGACTATCGTCCAAGGATCGAATCATGCAGCGCTGCCGAGGTATCGTGTCTCAATCGGTCGGGCCCGCAGAATCACACCGTCCGATCCCGGTTCGATAGTCTGCGTCAACCTTCAATGATCCGGCATCAATCTTGAGGGTCCCTATTCGGCCGCCAACTGTGGAAACAGAGAAATTGATATGAGGCCGGGAAGCCCAAAGGAAACACACCAACACAGGGTACAAAGAACATACAAAGCGCTTTATTAAAAAAAATACAACAATTACCAAAAGTCAATTGACAAACGGATAGCCATGTGGCCCTCAGAGTAACAGAACGAACTATCAACGGTAGTTCGCCGTGTTAGTGTGAGAGACCGTACATTGGGATACTCAGGTTTTCATATTTTTTTATCCGGCTCTGGCCAACCCCCCTCGCTGGTTAACCATTCTTAGAACCAGGCCTAGAGTTTGTTTCCAGGTCGATCCCATAATGTATGCATTTTGATCAGTTCCGCTGATACAGTTGTTCATTTACACATAGGTCAGGGATAGGACAAGGTCTTAGTTCGCGACCCCAACAAGTGGCCTGTAGGCATATTACTTATTCATGTGTGCGGAGGTCACAACGGCCAGAATCCCACTCGAAATGTCATTCGGCCTCCATTTTGTTGTTCAGGGTGACTTCCACACTACAAGAGAACCTAAAATGGCGGCTAAATCCAAGATGGCGATTTACACAATACATTAAGGTCAAGACCTTGCCGCGGAATTATTTTCACAATGTTTTTAGACTACTTGGCGTAGGCCAACATACATTCAAACAATGCGATAGGAGGTATAATATTATTTCAATTTCGACACCGTGTATGAAGTTATTATATATAATCCAGCAGGAGATTCTCTTTATTGATGGTTCTTTGAAAATTAATCACACAAGTGGGAAAAGGCATTCTGGCGCAGCTGTCGTAAGGCATAGAGCAAATGGCGAGTTTGAAGTGTAGCAAGTGCAAGACTACCGTCTCAATTTCAAGCGCAAGCAGCTGAATTTGTAGCACTCATTGCGGCACTTATAAAACATGAAGGAAGTGATGATATACAGTGACTCCACCTATGTGATGTTGACTGTACATGCAGGGTTAGCAGGTTGCAAAAGGAGGGGTACCTCTGAGTGGACGGCACTCCAGTGCAGCATGCATCACTATTGGATAGGCTTATTAAGGCACTACAACTCTTAATAGCAATAGTGAAAGTTAAATGTGCAGCACATACTAAGCAAACTGACTTTATTTCTTGCAGAAACGAAGCCACTGGATGCAGAAGCCAAAAGAGTTTCATATGCACCAGATATCTAAAGTTTTGATGCTCCAGAGGTTAAGAAAAAGGTGGTTAAGATTATGATGGTAAAAGAAGGTTTTACCATTTATCAAGAGCTCAGTTAAGGGAAATACAAGGCAGCGCACTACATGAAGATCAAGAGTTATGGAAACAAAGGGGATGTTCTCTACCCCCCACTAAAGAATTATGGCTACAGGACAGTACAGAAAGATGGTGATGCCAGTAGCATTATTAAGGGTAGCGCTTGAACAACTGCCCTACCCAGTGCATGTCACTAGGGAGAGTCTTGCTGCAACTATTGCAGAAGACTGGTTCGTACCAAACCTGTTACAACATGCTGCATTTTATGTAGTAAATTTCATTGTATGTCAAAAGTTTACCGCTGGGCATACACTGCGAACAATTAGAGGAGTGATTCCTCGACGGAATGGTCCTTTACAGCATTTACATATTGATTATGTTGACATGCAGCAAGTATGCAGTGGATCTAGGTATTTCATAGTGGTTGGGTGTCCCTTCTCTAGGTGGATCGAAGCAGGTCCTTGTACACACCCTGATCCACTTGCACAGCAAAGTTTTTAGTACATAAAGTCTTTCCAAGATGGGGAGTGTGTGAAGTGCTGATATCCGATAATGGGCCACATTTTGTTAAAGAAGTATTTGAACAAATAGAATTGTTGTTGAATATTAAACATAGGTTTTCTTCTGCTTATCACCCACACACAAACAGGATATGTGAGAGACTCAACAGCTTCTTAAAAGAGAGAGTCAACAAGTTAAAATTGACACTGAAGAAGGGGTGGCTATGTTGCCTGCCCTTAGCGTTACATGCCTTAAAGAATCAGCCTGGTTCAGACCATCACCTCACACCCCACTAATTAGTGACAGGAAGGTCAATGAGAATGCCTCTGACCCCTCCATCAAGGAGCAGAAGTGATGCCCACAGTTCTGCAAAATTGTCAGGAAATGAATTAAATGTGTACTTAACATGTATGACAGCTAATATCACTGTCATTTCATATCTACTCAAGCGCCAGGGGGTTTGGTCTCAGAAAACAGATGAAGACAATACAGCAGCCGGAGTTTCGAAACTATTATCAGCACCCAGGTTTTTTATTGGTGGCACAGTGCTGATCCAGAATTGAACCTAGATTTGTTGGCCTGTTTATCGTGGAAGACATTGCTACCTCTGCAGTAAAAGTTCAAGCAGGTGAACCTGGTTCCATCTTAATGATGTTAAAATCTACACTGGAGAGGCCAATGCACACCTAGCAATCGACTCAGAAGTAATGGAAGAAGAATTTCAGCATATGGCCACTCGATCGATGACGAGGAGAAGGATGATAAACTAACAAATTAATTCATAAGTGCAGATTTGCACTTGGACTGTGGCTCCCTTGAACACTCCTTATAGATATTATAGAAGGCGTGCAAATTAATTTCTTGAGCTAGAGTTCTTTGAAAGTGATATTTGAGAATTATCAATGCATAATAAAAATGCCTGATCTAAATTTTGAATTCAATTTCACAACTAGAAAAGAGAGCAGTGTCCCAATGCATTCCTTACTGAGTAAATGTTCGATTGAATCTATGGTTCTGATAAACAACTAAGCCCATAGGGTCTTACTTGCTGTTTTCATATTTATTCTTAGACCTTATCCTGCTCTTTTCTACATGATCCTAAAAATGGCCCTGCGATAAGGAGGCAGCTTATGGTGATAATTGAACAGATTCTGCAGCTACCTGATTTACCTGAACTGCCTGATTTAAAAAGTGTTTTCCTTCCTTAAAGTAGTATCAAGCATGCTGAGGAATTTTGAAAATGGCATGATTTCAAAGAATGAGCAAACTCAAGAAATACTGGAGTGGAACGAATGGTGTGGATTAATATTCTGGTGTATAATATATGGATGTGCAGTGTCTATCTAGGTTTTCCTGTTTCTCCTGGTCTACACTCTTTAATTTATTGGTCCAGGAACGGTGGAAACTCCTTTGATTCTCCCTACTCTAGGAACTTGTGATGATTTGCCCATTTTAGATGAACAAAGGCCTCAAGTGCTTTCTGCCAAGAGCAAAGCTTCTTTAGAATTGTTTCCATGGGCTCCAACCACTATGTTGGGAAAAGACAAGAGAAATGTAGAGGAAGATGATAATGGGATTAACACATAATTAGACAGTACATCACAAACTGGGAAATAACATGTGGTACCAGCACATGAAAAAGGTGGGTGAAAGAACATCTAAGGAGGGTTGCTACGTCTGCTCTCTCGTACATCATGCCATTGGGTCACTCTGGATGGAGATCAAAATGGTTGTTCCATTCCCATTCCAGGATGATTATATTAAGACTACACAGATGAAAAGGATCCTGCATGGAAGAGCATGATGCTCACATACCGTCGGGTAGGACAGGATGAAGGCGTCATAACAGAAATGAAGAGAATGGACTGTCCGTAAATAAAGTAGAACTGGCTTGGACGCCTGGATGCTGGGAGAGAACTCAGATGCTAGTCTATGTTCAAATAAGGATGGGAAGAAGGATTGATATCTTGTGCAACTCATCTATTAAAGCAAGAATACGTACGAGAAGTACACAAAGTGAATGATTAATGTTTAAAGTCATGGGCCGAACATGCTAAGCTGTTGACATGGGTAGAAGGTGAATCAGGACCAATGTTTGTAAACCCACTGACGAATGCGACATTGTTTCTTCAGCATTAAGGGAAAAGGCATGTGGGAGATAACATAAGTTGCAAGACTATAGTTAATTTTTTCCAGTATTGGAGCAGGAATAGCAGTCCCGATGGATCGATATTGGGCTTGTGGGCCTACATGAAGTTGCCCAAGGATTGGGGAGGAACATGATCCTTAGTGCTTGTCCATGCTCCAGCATTAGTGATTCCAAAGAGAGACCTGAATATTGGTGAATTTCCAAAAGCAGATGACCATTTGAGGAGGGGGAGTCCACTTGAGATCCTCAATCGAAACAAGATAATTACTTTTCAGTGAAATCAATAGAAGCCTTCACTGCTATTCCTTATGAACATAGGCTGTTCAATAAGACTGCTTCAATCTTTACGAAGTTCATCATGCCAGGGATCCAAACGATGGCTAATGTGAAATGGTAACAGATTACCAGGTGGGGACTCTTGCAGACGATCAACACCACCATTAAGGGATTTAATGCGATCAAGGAAGAATTGAGGGCCATAAGGCTGATGACCCTCCAGAACAGATATGTACCTTGATATGATCATAGCAATGGATGGAGGTGTTTGTTCAAAATCGTGCCATCATTTTGCACAGTCATACCTTCTCATGATGAAGAAAATGGGACCTTGACAGGTGCCATAACACTGCTGACAAATCTGCACAACAAGATGGAAGATGAGACAGAAGACATTGTGGATGATGCTAGTTTGTGACTATCTTCTCATGGGTTCCACAATGGATGGCGAATATCTTCAAGCTCTTGGGAGCTATACTTGTGATGGTGATGTTTGGATTCTGTGTAGTCAGTATAATAATCACACAGTGTAAGAAGACAGCAAAGAGAGCAGTAGGAATGAAGATCATAATATTTGTCGAATCAGGGTTGGGACCCAAGGAGTTGACAGATGAAGAGATCAGAGACCTACATAAATGCCAGTATCTTAGCACCGGAGGGAACAAAGTTCCTGTATCCAAGGGACCACAAGAAGTATGTGGGATGGTGGATTTACTGCAGCCTGAAAGGACAATGTAGCCAGATGACACAAAGTATCTATGAACATGTAAAATTGGCAGGATCTCTAAAAGGAGTCATGAAAATGTGGACTCCAAAGAAACACCTTTTCAAAAAAGCATACCACGATGTGGAAACTGATAACGGAGTGGTCAATAAATCGACCAGAGGGCGAAGTGTAAGGAGCAGTCGAGTACCTCTACAGGAAGTTCCGCCCCCATTTTGCCTATATGCTGGAAACCGGAAATTGTGACATGTGCAAGTCCATTAATGGTACCTATACCACAAAGAATCTTTGAGATGAGGAATCCACTAAGAAAGCCCCATCTGAAGTATCCCTGAAAGACTGATGATCTCCTGGGACAGACACCTGAATAAATGTGAAGATGTGAAAAGGAGACGCTGGTGACGTCACGAAACATGAGTGTGACACACTGAGAAGGATGACCAAAGAAGGGAATGTATAGGTGATATAGCATCTGATGGCGAAGTAAAGAATTGAGAAGGCTTTCATGTGCGGGATGAAGATTGCAAGTGTGAAGAATACTGCAGAAAACACAAGCCGTTTTATAATTATACTGACGCTGCAACACAAGTAGACTAAGAATTCCTAAGGATGTTATACCTAGTATATAGACAGCAGGCGGTGCCGCCAACATATATGTATATATAGTTCTGAACATTCAATGATAAATTGTAGTAGGCGAGTCTCCATGAAGGAATACAGATTGGAAGCTATATGTGTCACAGCAAAGAAAAGGTTTGAATTTGAAGTAAGACCGAAGATACTGACTGGCTTGATGTCAAAGACTGGACACAGCCAAGAACTGGTTATCAGCTGCGAAGAGCGGTAAAACTTGAGAAGCCGAGGCATCCATTGATAAGTTGCAAAGAGAAAACACCATGGGTGCCAAGTTTATTTATTAAAGACAATTAAAGGCCATAATACGAGCACATTCACAGTCTCTGATCACGTGAGCTGAGGGTGAAAATACATGATGGGCATGGTGCACCTGATTGAAGATAGAGAGTGCTCGCACTCCCTTATATTGCCAGAGGTGAGAAGCTACTACAAGGCCGACTTCAAAGACGTGCATGGCAGACGGCAGGAGGAGTGATGAGAGATGTTGGGCTAATTGGGTGGGGAGACACGGTCAAGTTCACCCACCAGTACCTGTGGTACCAGCTTGCGTGCTGCTAGAGCAGCGAATGTTCCAGAAGAGTGCAAGCATGCCAACCAATCATAGAAGGCCGTATAATGAAGAGCCTTATAGTTTGAGAGCCAATGAAGTGTTGTGTTTCTAATTACTCACGAAGATGACTTGCACTAGGGGAGGGCATACATTGCCCACCTGACTATAGAGACCCAATCATGATCCTATCCCATATACAAGTATACTTAGACTTTCCCCTTGAGCCAATCACAATCTTCCATAGGTTTTCTGAGTTTGCCACGTAGTATGGTGTCACATATGATGAATTTTTAGTATACTGTTGTTTTTCATGAGATTTTTTGAGATTGTGCAGTGCGACGTCCGTTGCACTCCCTGTTTTAGACATTTGACATTAAAACATAGTTATTTGCCAATTTCCTGAGTCGGTCTTATTATTTAGTTTGAGAAGTTATTCTCCATCCCATCCATAATACGACATGTTACCTTGAGTAAAAGAGCCTCTAGGGTTCAGCTTGAATAACCAAGGAGAAAGATTAGACCCCTGGGGTCACCACAGGTAGAAAGAGAGAGAGTGAGAGAGACAGAGAGAGAGAGAGAGAGAGAAGAGAGGAAGGACCGCAGTTGCACCTGGGAGGGTCAGTCAGTGAGAAAGGAGGACATCCAGGCCAGGAATCAGTGATACCCAGGTGATCATGGAGCCAGTTGAGCAGGATGGCATGGTTGACCATATCGATACAGAAGTAAGATTGAGAAGAATGAGGACAGAAGGAAGGTTGGAATCGAGGTTTGAGAGCAGGTCTTCACGGATGGTCAGGAGAGAAGTTTCCATGCTTCTGGCCGCTCTGAAGCCAGACTGATGGTCGTGGAAACAACCAACATATTCAGTGTGAAGGTTAAGCTTTTCCAATAATTTCCCCAAGAAAGGAGTAGTGGAGATAGGGTGATAGTTGACCAGGCAGGAGGGATCAGGAGGGGGTTTCTTAAGAAGGGGTGCACAAGGGAGTGCTTCAGCAGCGAAGGAAAGGTCCCAGTGACGAAAGAGTGGTTGCAAAAATTGGTCAAGGCTGGATCAAGGGTGTCAATGTGGTCCTTGATGGTTTTGGAAGAACAGGGAAGTACTTGTTTTAACAAGTCTTTGATAGATCAGACTTGTCTAGAAACATCATCTGGGGTGAACAGAGGAAAGGAGGAGAAGGGAAGAGGAGAAACAGCCACAGGGTGGGCCAGGAAAGGAGGAGGAAGATTGAGAGAAGGAGAGGCTGGACAGGATGTCCTGAGTTTTAGTGGCAAAGCCGATACCGTGCAGAAGGCCTAGGACGGAACAGGAGAAGTAGAGCCAGCAGCAGGAGATTGGCCAGCTCCTTTCAGTGAATAAGAGTTTGGCCGAGTTGTTAGATGCTGCAGAGAAGCTGACTGGATGTGTGTTCTCTTCCTAGTGAAGACAGAGAGTCTGTATTGCCTTTGGAGGAGGTAGCAGGCCAGTTTGTCAGAGGGTGTCCCTGTTGCCCTCCACTTCCTCTCATCCACCCTACACCTGTGTTTAAGGGTGATGAGGTCTGAGTTGTACCAAGATTTGCAGTTGGATTTGGGCTTCAAGCGGATCCTCATGACAGGGGCAAGCACATCAAGAGGGTCAGATATAGAGCAGTGAAGGTTATAAAGGGTTGTGTCAGGTGTGAGTTAGCCAGAGGTGCAGAAGGAGGAGAAAAAGTATCAGTGAAGGCCTCAACTGACACACGCTTCATGGGTCGGATGACCAAGAAGGTGGGTGGCAGAGATGGAGTTGGCTTGACCTGAGGGGTAGAGAGAGAGAGAGAGAGAGATGAAAGGAAAGCAGAAAGTGGTCACTCCAGGAGGGAGGGGTGGTGAGAGGGTTAGAGAGGGGGAGGTCTGGGGAGATCAGAACATCCAAGGTGTGCTCTGCAGAGTGAGTCGGGCCAGAGGGTTGAATAGAGTGTGAGAATCGCAGTGGTTGTGAAAGAGACCAGAAGAAGGACAGAAGCATCCAGGTGGATGTTGAGGTCTCTGAGGAGGAGGAGTTGAGAGGAAGAGGCAAGGAGGGAGGAGGCGAGGTCCGCCCACTCAGAGGGAAAGTCAGTTACATGGCCAGATGGCTGGTAGATAGTTGCCACAGTGAGAGAGGCCAGAAGAGAGAGAGAGCCTGCAGACCGGGAATTCAAAGGAGGAGTAGTACTGCATAGGAATGATAGAAGCAGGTATCCACTCCGGGAAGATCAAGGCTACACCCCCATGGGGACGATTGGTTCTGGGCATGGAGAGGATCTTGTAGCCATCAGGGAGGAGAGTGTCAAACTCATGACAGATCTGGTCATGAATCACATCTCGGTCAGACTGAGAACATCCAGGTCCATTTTTTCAAGGAGACAGCAGATGTCAGAGGTGTGTTTGACAACTGAGTGAGAATATAGGTTGGCAATGTGGAGCAGGTTGCCACCTTTGAAAGACTTCCATGGAGGGGTACAGGTCTGGGGTACACCCTTAGGAAGAGTAGAAGGAGCCCAAGGATGGGCAAAGGAGGAAGGAAGAGAGGGTGAGGTAGCCAATGAGCAGGAGGAGGATGCCAGAGAAGTGGAGGAAGAGGGAGGCAACAGGGAGGCTGGAGAAGCAGTAGAGGGTGCCATAGAGGTGGCAGAGGATGGAGGAGGCAGAGGCGCCAGAGAAGGGAAGGAAGGGACTGCAGGAGAAGAAAGGAAGTTGATAAGGCACAGGAAGCATCTATCAAAGAGGAGGAGTTTGGCCTGAGGACCTTAGACCAAAACAGTGCCATTAAGATACACATTAATGATGCTCTTGGAAGAGTGGAAGGGGGATAAGATGGCCTCCTACTGGTTATCACCATTAATGAGTGAAGAAGAAAAAGGATAAATCACACAGACCATATGAAGGGTCCATAGGCCTGGAGAGGAAACGACAAAGAGGATGTCAGCGAGGGTTTGTCTGGAGGAAGAGCTGATATAGGTATCAGCGATAGGGAGGCCTGGGTTGGAGATCAGGATATCCCCTTTGAACATTATCCTACCAGACTTAGTGAGAAGGACAGGATAGTCAATAGAAGAGCAGTTTGAGAAGATAGGCGAGACAGACACCATAGAGGATGCAAAGTGAAGGGGTGGGGGAATGGGCAGTTGAAAGTTGGGGGAACTAGGGTTGGGACACAAAGAGGAGGGGAGCAAGTAGACAGACAATGATAACTCAGAAGAGATAAATAGACAGTTAAGTTCAAGTGGAACCTAGATGGAGCAGAGGATACAGCAGACGGGCAATGGATGAAACCAATTAACAGAGCAGACGTCAAGGGAACCTGGAAGAAAGAAAGAGCACAACAGGGATGCAGGAAATATAATGGGAGAAAAGAACCATGAATAGTGGAACACCAAGTTACAGGACAATCGATCAAGGGGATTTAGAGGGAAAAAAAGGAGAGAAACAGCAGGAGTGCAGACAGTACGATGAAAAACAATAATCAGGACAACAGGGCGGCAAAGCAGAGCAGTCAACAAAAAAGACCAAGGTGAAGAAAGAGTACAACAGAACAACAGAATGCAGAGAATAGACAAAAGTACAGGCAAAGGGCTGGGAAGAGGGACAAGGGAAGGTGAGGGTAAGGGCGGGCCGGGCGAGCAAGGATGCATGGCCAATCAAAGAGAAGACCAGTGTAGGGTAGCAAGGGAGCGCACGTGATCAAGTATGCGCTACAACACAATCAGGGGTGAGAGAGCACCTGCTATCAAGAAAAGCGAGTGAGCCAAGTGATGAAAGGATGCACGGGAGAACAGGTCACCCAGGAGGTGAGTGAACAAGCGTGATCAAGAATAGCGACGATGCATGGGCATGAACACAGCCATGGGGTGAATGAGCGCACACAAATTCCAGGAACACGGGTCCATGTGTTCAAGAGCTGCGTGGGAGAGAATGCAGCCGAGGAGGTGAGAGAGCGCACGCGATCATGGATGGTGAGAGAGCCACATGATCAAGAGAAGCATGGCTTGCAGGTGTCCAAGGGGCGAGCAGGCACAAGTTGTCAAGAAAACACAGTAACCATGCGATCGAGGGATGCGCAGGAGAGCACTTAGCCTAGCAGGCAAGTGAACACACTCGATCAAAGATAGCAAGGGAACTGCATGATCAAGGGATGCGCAGGTGGCATGCAGCCTAGTGAGGGAGCAAGCCCATTCGATCAAGAAAATGAGGGATCCACGCTATCATGGGTTGCACGGGAGAGCACGCATCCTAGGAAGCAAGTGAACCAAAACAATCAAGGATATCGAGGAAACCACGTGATCACGGGATCACTGGCTAAATACAGTGCACGCCGTCAGTAAGAACATGTTTTCTAACTGTGGTAGAACATGTTTTCACTGAATGATTGAGAAAAGCTGTATGTGTGTGTCTCTGTTTATGTGCTAGCTTTATGAATATGTGCATCTACCTGAGTAAGTGTTCTGCTGGGCGCTGTGTGAATGATTCATTTGCATGTCACACAGGAGAACACTTTAATCATGCATGTACACACATTCATATAGACACATGCACAAATAGCAGTCACACACTCATACAGCTTCTTTTAATCTCGCACTCTTAACCTATAAGAGCACTTACTCACACATCCATAAACACATACTCCCTCTATCATACACAACACCCACCAGAACACGTACACCGACACACACATTCAGGGCCGAATTGCAAAGCTTGTGTACAATAATAATAGTGTCTTTCCATCACAGAATCATACTTTTCTTATTTTACATCGAACTTACAATTAAGCCATCATATACACATACACAGCATCCACACAAGCAGTCATGCACCCATGCAGGCTCTCTCGCAATCGCACATAATACCCACTAGAACACTTACAAAAACACACACATGCTTGATTGAAAGCCTTGTATAATATAATAAAAGTGTCTTTCCATTACGGAATAACAATGTTGTCATATTACATGGAGCTCACAATCAGGCCCTCATACACACATACACACATACACAGCATGCACACAAGCATTCCCGCACCAATACAACCTCACTCTCAATCCTACACAACGCTAACACAGACACACACATTTAGGGCCTGATTGTGAGCCTTGTGTAAAATAACAAAAGTTTCGTTCCATAACAGAATAACACTCTTCTTATTGTACATGGAGTTCACAATCCGGCCCTCATACACATATACACAGCATACAAACAAGCAGGCAAAGAACCATACAGTCTCTCTTTCAATCACACACAACACGTATACACACACACAAACACACACACATTCAAGGCCTGATTGCAAGCCTTGTTTAAAATAATAAAAGTGTTTTTCCATCAGGGAATGACACTTTTCTTATTTTACACAGTGCTCTCAATCAGGCCCTCCTACACACACACACAGCATCAACAGAGTCACACAACCATACAGCCTCTCTCTCAATCACATACAACACTTACACGGACACACGCATTCAAGGCCTGATTGCTAGCTAGTATTCGTGTACAAATACTAAACGTGTCTCTCCATCATGGAATGTCACCTTTCTTCTTTTACTTCAAGTTCACAATCAGGCCCTGATACACACATACAACAGCACCCCTGTGAGATCTTTAAGGGCTGACCTCACCCTTAGTCTCCCAATGACTCCCACAGAGCTCCATGTGAGTGGAGGCATGGTTGCTTTATTTGTCGGCCCTCACCCATGTAAACTGCTGTGTAGGGCATACGGGACACCAGCCATCTTTGCATTTGCAAATAATGTAAATGTTCTAGATTCTTTGCAAATGGAAATACTACGTTTGGATTATTATGGAGCAAGTTAAAATCACTCGCTCCATAATGTAAAATGTTATTTACATTCTTTTCAATTTTGCTTCTTTGATTTTTTTTTTTATTTGCAAGACCTGGATGGTCCTGAACATGTATGATTGGTGGGGGTGTAGAGTCCAAAGGCTTGCCACTCTACTGACCCCTATGGGAAAGCCTGCACTGTTCCTTTAATTAAGATTTTTAAAACGACATTATAAATGCTAGATTCGAAGTACAAATATGCAATGTGATGTAAGACTAAAAGCTAGCACTGGCTTAATAGTTCATACCTCACATATGACATCCTGACATCTCTATATACTCTACATCAGTTTTTAATACTACTTTCAAAATTATAACTTAACAAAGTAAGGCGTGTTTTTCATTGCTTCACAGAAGCATGCATCATGTTGACTTATGCAGGATGAGAATAATATGGGGCAATTTCGCAACACTTTTTTGGGCAGAAATGATGAGATGGGCAAATACATGTCGCCAATTGCATAAATAAAATGCATCCTATTGCAAAACGGCTTTTGAATGTGTGCATGAACACAATGAAGTGTCCTCTTTTATTCCCTTTGCAGATTTGCACAAATCGGGGAATGTCTGCCCATTTTAAAGCGCATTCCCTATATTGTGCTTTTAAATGTGTAGACACAAAGATACCCCACTCCCGCCCCACCCCGAGCCAGTGTGGGAGAGGCACAAGGGTATATGCATTGCATGACAGGGTAATTGCTGACCTTGTCATGTTTACTTTTTATTGTGGGACAGCAGCTTTATGGATCTTTGCTGTTCTATTTGTCTTTCTATCCCTCAAACATGCATATAAATGTTTTATTCTATTTTTAGTATTTCACAATTATAGGTCTTTAAACGGCTCTTCACAGAGAAATATGCTCCCAACACATGTGGGCCGGTAATACATTAGCGTTGGGAGCACACTCCTGACACTAATTTATGTACATTTATGTAAGGGGGCTGTGGTAAGGTGACTGGCGCAGTTCCAAAAATGGGGCGTCTAAATAAAGCGCATGCTCTGCTATTTTTAGGTGACACATTTTTCAACAATCTGGCTCATAGCTTTCATGTCAACGAAGCAGACTCACAATAAACTAGTCGGCTTTGTTATATTTTTCAATAAAGAGTTTTATGTGGGTTGTGAAATGCAACTGTGCAGTTCATAGTGAGTTTTGACTCAAAAGAGAAACAGTCTTTTCCCACTTCATTTCACAGTTATGCTTGAGGCCTTTGTGTACTAAAATAAATGCCAACTGTCCCCCTTAAAAGAAACAGAGACTGTGTGAAAATAATACAATGTGGACGTTGAAATGCAATTTTCCAATCATTTGCAGGTTTGCTGAGCAGTCCGCTACCCAGGTTTCAGCAATAATGTGTTTCTAAGCAAAAGATCCAGGTATAATTTGGAAGTGGGAGTATTTTACTCCCTGTTTGTTGAAGTTTGAAGTAAGGATGGATGAAAGTGTTCATTTCCATTGCGCAGTAAAATTGGTAGATTCCAGGCAAAATTTGCATAATCTTCCAATTTCACAAAAAAGTGGAATGTGGGACCTTTTCTCACCCCAAAAATACATTTTTCATTTTTTTGTTGAAAAAACAAATGTTGGGCTGTAAAAGGAGTGTTTTGCACATGTACATTTCTTTTTTGCCCAAACTGTTGTTTTTGTGTGTGTTGCGGACCACAAAACAAATGACATTTTGGGCAAAAACAACGTTTCTGCTGCAAACATAAATGCCAAAAGTATTTAGGGAGATGAAAATGTATTTTAACTCTAAAACAGGATGCCATTTTGTAAACCCTATTCTTTGCACCTAGTAATTTATGCATTGTAACATAACAGGGAGTGATATAGTACAGCCCCTTGCCGTGGTGGCACTTCTCTGCTTGTTCCGCAGGTGCAAACATATCTATGAAACTGTGTGGGCGGAAGTAAGGGGTAGGGCCTTATTTTCTGTTTGTTGCATTTTTTATTGGGAAATTGGGGTTGTTTGATCTCTTCTTTTCCTTCCAGTTGAAGAGAAACTTTAAAACAAAGCAAACCAGTCACCCAGAGAATGCACTGTTGTATGCCATTCTTGATCTTGCCAATGGGTCCCTTTTCCCTAAGCGATCTGACATTGAATGTGCCTGAATCGGGAGTCTAGATAGTAGTCTGTGTGTGTTTATCAAAACAGCACTATAAGGAACAAATAATCAAGTTCTCCCAACCTAGTGATTCTGTTGGTAGGAGTTCGAAGAGTGGAGAGAAGAACTGAGTGTTCAACCATGACTAAAGCGCAACAAAAATCAAGGAGACCAAGAAGGGAAGAACGTTTTGTATACCCAGCATATAGAAGAGAGTTAGTGTCATAGACAGGAGCATGCACAATCAGATAATGAGGACGGAACCCAGATTCAGAGTAGGTAAGAGCGATAAGTGATTAGGAGGATCCCATACTAAGACTTGCACAACGTGTTCTAGAAGTTTGGCAATTAATGCATGAGAAAGTGGATGCAAATTTGATTGTATGGGTCAAGTATAGGTTTTTTTCAGAATAGGGAGAATAGATGCATGTTTAAGTTCATCAGAAAACATATACAAAATGGCATTTCAACATCTTGGTTAAGGTTTTTCCCATTTTGCTGATTTGAGTTAATAGCGGCCAAAGTTAAGCATTCACATAACTTTGACTACTCCCTCAGCCCCCCAGTATGGAACTTGACAACATCATTGGGCATGATGTTATTGTCTTTGCTACAAAGAGCAAAATGAATTGCATCCCCGACTTTCTCAAATGTTTACAACAAATATAACATGCGTGTTCAGCAAACAAGTCACAAATTTCAGTCATTTGGTAATATGGGCCTTTTTTGGCCTGCTTGGGTCTGTTTCTTGTCTTTCTTCCTTCTGCAGTCAATACGAGTACCAACTCTGGTTGGTTGATATTGTATGTAAAAATGGTCTCTGTCAAGTGCTTTGGCAAAAGCACTATATCAACAACGCATCATTATCACAAGTGTATTGTCCCTAATTGAGGATATAATGCTCTGTGAAAATAACTATGTCAAACTATATTCTTTGTAAATCGATTGCAATGTGCACAGCGTTGTATAGGCTGTTCTTTTAATCGACTTTTCCTGGGATTTTAAGGCTAGCCCTGTTCAAGGTTTGCCAACAGATCCTGCTTGATTTAAATGCATGGATTGTCAGGATTGTCACTGGACTGAGAGCACTCTTTCGTTATAGCAGTGATATCCTCTCTGTGGCTTAACGTGTGATTTTTTTCTGCGGCACGGTAATCTACTTTCTTTTGGCAGAGGAGACTACTTGATAACTAATAAATTCATTGCCCTAGGAGCATGGTAACCCACCGATTTGACACGTCTTTTTTGAAAATACCATGTTGAGATTACAAGACCTGATACACGGGGTTTATCTGATAAAATTAGCCATTCCCAACAGCTCTGGAGCACTGCAGGCCTCAATGAATATAAATGTCATTCCGATGATCCCATAAATCAAGATAGCTCATGAGTGTGGCTGTTATAAAACAATATATAAGAAAGACCAACAGGATGCTAATATGCTGTCATGGTCCTCTTCTTTTTTTACTTTCAACACTTTGACATTAGAACAAATGGATTACATGCCAGTCATTTTCTTTTTTTTTTCATTTGGGCCTTCCCAATGCAGAAAATATTTTTTTTTAAAAACAGCATGTCCATTTGTCATCATAAGTCGACTACAGTAATATCCATCAGGGCTGTGCTGTGCATTGAACAGAAATAGCAGCCATTGTGCACCATCTGCACGCTGCACCTTCAAAGCGAACGTCTATTTGTAGCTGAGACTATAGCAGTACAAACAAAAGTGCATCAGGCGTGAAATGTTCTCTGTTGTGTTGGCTAGTAACTGTAATACCGATTTTGATTACAGTAGATTATTACAAATAAATGCCAAAGTTCCAACCGAAATGAAAACATAATATCTTCTTTTCACAGGGGTCAGCAGTGTTGGGTACACAATAAACTCCCTGGTGGAAGAGCAAAGACGTGAGAACGACCCATCTGCCTCACAATTTTGGATTTCAACTTCCACTTCCATGAGCAGTCTATCATTTGTTCACGCTGCTTGTCAGTAGCTTCTCAGTGTGTCCCCGCTGAGGTGGAGCATGTAGCAAAGTCAGCAGCTGGCAGGAGTTATGACAGCCCGGTGCCCTTTTATGGATTGAAGTTGGTGGGGCACCAAATGGCTGCTGGCACAGACAGTTACAGCTGCCTTGCCAGTGTAACTGCCTTCTGTTGCATTGTTTTCGTATTTTGGCCTTAAAAGCTTTCTGGCAACATTTCCGGGGACATGTGGAGCCTGATATCCAAATCAACATCCAAAGGAGCATTCGGTTCAATAGACGTTGTGTTATAGCGACCTGAAGAAACGTCCTGCAAAAGGCTTCATTTCACTAGAGAGCATGCAAGGTGCCATACAGCATGTTCTGGTGATTGGCTCACAGTGCAGTAATGAGAGCTGATTGGACACACTTTGTCGCAGTGTCCACCAGCGTATTATTTGGTGGCTTGTGAACATACACAGCTGCAGGCTGACTGAAGTCCTCTGGTCTATGCCAGGAGTCCATGGTCTATGCATTTTTGGCAGACCTTTCAGATGCATTAATGGAGCCTTTTTCATGTGGCAACGATTTTAGATTCTCTCTCTCTCTTTCTCTCTCTCTCTCTCTCTCTCTCTCTAGTGTAGGGCGGCAGTCGCCACCCTTTAGATTCTCTCTCTCTCTCTCTCTCTCTAGTATAGGGCGGCAGTCGCCACCCTACAGTTAAGGTGAGTCAGACTCCCATAGGAACCTCAAAAAAGTGAATTGCTAATAACTTTTGACTCATGCTACAGAACTGGCCGAAATTTTGAAGTCTATTAGGCTCACATGCGAAGTTAAGGCCTACTTCCCATTCATTTTTTCATAGTAAAAAAAGGTCAATTTTTGCCTGACCACGCAGCACAAACTTCTGGAGGGATTTTGACCAGTTCCAAAACAACTTCTGGACGAAGCGTTAACTTGAGGCCTTTTTGTGGTTATTGTGTTCAGTAGTTTTTTAAATATTTGATGGAGAAGGTGGTGCCCCCATTTCGAAAATAAATAGCTATATCTCGGTTAAATTACAAACATCTGGTGTTTTTACAAATGAAACAGCTGCCATCTTTGTTTTTGCTCGATGCGAAAGATAACCACGGCTATACCCGAGGATCTCAGAAAATGAAATGCTGGAAAACAGCCATTTGCAGGACAAAGAACATGCAAATCCCATCAGTTGGGGGAGGTAAGAGGACACCAAGGGAAATTCGGGAGTTTGGGGGTTGTAGGGACTGAGTTTGCAACACAAAGATTTTCTGTTGCATCGGCTATGGACAGAATAGCTGCAAATAGCTGATATTTGATGTAAACTGTGTCACGGAAACAGTGTGTGTTGTGGGGAAATGGGAGAGTGCAGGAGATGTGAGAAGGCCATCAGGGGAGTGGTGGGAGCTGGTATAGGAGAGTGGGATACTTGGTGAGGGACAGGGGGGAAGGAAAGCATTTATTTTCCAGTTATTTTTTTCTATATTTGTGGCTATAATATAACTAGAGATAGCCAAGAGTATCTGTACTTCCGTACCCACGGCTATAGAACAAAAATAGGTATTTTTACAGCTACATCAGAGGTGAAGAATCATTGGCCATGGTTGAAGGCCTTAGCCAGTGACCCAATAGGCATCCAGGTCTCCAATCCATACAGTAATTGGGACCACCCCTACTTAGCTTCAAAGCAAGGAAGGGGCCAGACCCTTCAAGCCATGCTGCATAATAAATGAGCCCAAGTCACAAGATAACTGGATGAGTGTCTCTCATCCATGACTGCATGGATGAGAGACAGTCCACAGTCCCAGATGCTGTGTGTTTTCTTAGTTTTAAATATCTCACAACACACTAAGAAAACACACAACATCCACATTATTTATTTTTAAACCATGCTACTTTCAGTCCTTGAAGGTATTGCACTCAGAAACACATTTTATGCCTTTTGCTGAATTACATTCTGGTATGTATAGTCTCCCGGTCAAGATGGGGGGAAATAATGTCACAATTGTAAAACATTTGCCTAACATAGTTCTATAAGGATTTATATATTTGAGTGACACTATTGTATGTGTACTTTTCAAGTTATCTTTATAAAGCAGAGCATTGTTGAAAGCCCGACATAGGGGTGAGTAGCGGAAATGATGAGAGAGCAAATATGCCATAAGTATTTGCCCACAATGTTATGTTATGTTATGTTATGTTACTTTGCATTTATATAGCGCCTTATGTACCATTGGTATGGTCTGAAGGCTGAACGCCCTTGGGAACCAGAGCTGGATTCACCAATGGGAGGGGGTGGGCGTTAATGGGAGGCGGGAGGGCACGGGAACCAGGAAATGGGTGCGGGAAGGGAGTGGGAGACAGAGGGGTTACTGAGGGGGCTGAGGGACCATGGATGCCACCAGGAAGCAGTGGAAAATTACACCCAACAAGCGGCTGCACTCACCGGCTCCAGAGGATGAAAAGAGCCGGAGTGGGAATGCGAGTCAGTACACTCGCAGCACCATGCTGGATGCACCAGTGGGAGGGGGTGGGCGTGACCGGGAGGCGGTAGGTCAAGGGAACCAGGAAATGGGTGTGAGGAGGGAGTGGGAGACAAAGGGGTTACTGAGGGGGCTGGGGGACCACAGATGCCACCAGGAAGGGGTGGAGAATTACACCCAACAAGCGGCTGCACTCACCGGCTCCAGAGGATGGAAAGAGCCGGAGCGGGCACGCAAGTCAGTACACTCGCAGCACCACGCTGGATGCACCAGTGGGAGGGGGTGGGCAGGAACGGGAGGTGGGAGGGCAGGGGAACCAGGAAATGGGTGCAGGGAGGGAGTGGGAGACAAAGGGTTACTGAGGGGGCTGGGGACCACAGATGCCAGCAGGAAGGGGTGGAGAATTACACCTAACAAGTGGCTGCACTCGCCGGCTCCAGAGGATGGAAAGAGCCGGAGCGGGCACGCTAGTCAGTACACTCGCAGAACCACGCTGGATGCACCAGTGGGAGGGGGTGGGCAGGAACGGGATGTGGGAGGGCACAGGAACCAGGAAATGGGTGCGGGGAGGGAGTGGGAGACAAAGGGGTTACTGAGGGGCCTGGGGGACCACGGATGCCACCATGTGGCAAGAAAGTTTGTAATCCTGGACATTGGTGCAGTTATTTGACCGTGATTGTGGCTGCTTTTCAAGGAACAAATAAAGGACACATGTGGGGGAGTGCGGACGCAACCCCTTAGGTTTTTAGAGGTTGGAAAGCTTGCTGAAGTATGTGGTTACCAGGATTTTAATCAGGTTGTCATGTTCCCAGTGCAGACGCTTACCCACAAGCCCACAAGCACTCGTTTCCTATTGGGATGGATTTTGTTTTCCAGGGAATATTTCACAACAGATTGCTGGGTTTAAAAGGTGAGCTCTATGTATACTTTTCCAGCATATTTATTGGAACATTTCCACTCTCAGACTATTTTTCTGGTGTTCATTATTTTTTTTTAAAAGTCCAATGCTATTTTGTCTTGCACACTTTCTTTTAAAATGAAGGTCCATTGAACTGCATTTGTATATTTCACTTTAAGAGATATGTTCACTTAATGTACATAAATTCATGGGGGCCAGCTTTTGATTTTCGCTATGGGGACACAAGTACCTGGGCATATGTTATTCTTGCAGCCGGTCATTTTTTTCACTTTTCCATGGTGCTTAAAAGAAGTTAGTTTGGGTTGAGTGGTGTATCACAACAGTCACCAAGAGACGTTCCATGAAGCAAACGGCTTGTACCACACTGCATAACCAAAGTGTGCATTCCTTGATGAATAATTTAATTTCATGGTGCGTTGCTTAATACATCTTAAATTCTCAAAGCATGCAATCTTTTATACATAACAATACCACTGTTAAAACAGGTCAAAATCAGTTTGTGATTTAAGAACCTCTTTGATGAGTTTGTCAAAGAGAAAGGCCATGGTTAGTGGTCTGGTAGTGTTCTAAAATATACAGTGGGCACAACCATAGGCCATGGCCACTAGCCCTGCGCGGAAACATTCTAGGGAATAAAAAAAACCCTGACATTGAAGGACATTGAAGGAAACAACTTTAGTTGCAGGGACGTTAAGGTGAGAACCTAACACAACAAAACCCCTGAAATTAAGCAAAAGCCCCCTTAAATTCATGCCCCCAGTTGCGCAGCCTATGGCCATAATGATGACAGCACAGATGACATCACTGATGACACCACTGGTGACATCACCAATGACACAATGTTCTACCCATCAACCAACAAACATATATACATAAAAAAACATCCTTATATTTACTGTACCCAAATATACCTTTTTGTACAAATGCTTACTTAAAAATTTACAAATAATGTTTATTTATAACACACAATAGAATGGACCATATTAAACCATAACTGTACACATCATATTATCGCTTCATTACTGTTAGAGGCTTATATACACCAAACACAATGTATTTTAATTGTTTATTATTAGCATTCATTATGTAAACATTTCAAATAAGCAAATATTACTATTTTCTATTTTAACAGAAATGGCAAACACACTTGAGTGGTTGGAAGAAAACTTTCCAACAGAAGAAATGAGTGATGATAACATTTCTAATGGCAAACAATACATCCTTTAATATAAAGAAATAATGTCATTTCTAAAGACCTCAGTGAAATAATAATGTCATATTTTCTTACAGTGCATAGTTTACATGAAGAACAACAACCCAATTTAATCATGAAGAATCCCAGTCAATTTCTATTCTCAACTGTACATAATGAAATCATGATATTGTCTGCATGATTGGATACTCTTAGTAATGACTTCAGGGAATTATGTTAAAAATCATGTTATTAAAAATGTTGATTATGACTGTCCTTCTTGCACATGTCCTCCTCCCCCCAGCAATCACCCCATCAAATCCCCAAAATATAAATGAAAGATGCTTTGATGAAACTCCCTCCCCTGATGATCGTTGTATAGAAATTCCAAATTCCCTCATTTATATTTCCCATTCCAATAATGCATCCCTTTAATATAGAATGTTTCTATACCATACAAGTCTTGTATTTAAATCTGCAATCATCTTTTTTGAAAAAGCCCAATGAACTGTCTGCAGACTTAACGATTGTTCGGGGTTACAAAATGCGGGTGTCTGTGGTCATCGCCCTGTGTTCTGGTCATGCCTATTCACGCATGACTCACTTGTAATTAGTCCACAGATAGCACACATGTTCTCCGGACACTCACAGGCATGTGTGCAGCATCTCCTGCCTGATGAGTGTCCGCAGTTTGCCGCCAGCACTGCGGTAGTCCCTAGGCAACATCATGTGTCTGCACCTGTGCGGCATGATGGTCTGACTGCGGACGGGTCTGTGCTCCACGGACAGTCTAAAAATGCAGTTTCAACCAATCTAGTGTGTTTCATGTTAAAAGCATACCCTTCCAGAGCTCCTAGACCCATTCTTAGTTGATCTGGCCACTTTTTACAACTTTTGAAGGCATATTTTTTACTCGGTAGTCCATGGACAGTCGTGCCGTCTGTGGACATTACCTCTGCAGGGACCCATACATTACTTCCAGTCATTCTTTATCAGGCAGTCCAAGAAAGAGCGCCTGCTTTGCAGGGCTATTTGGAAGAGCTCCAATCTTGCTGCAAATGACATCACTCATGGGTATCCCTCCTTCCCAACCACACCCACCACCATGACCACTACCATCAGCACCTGGAGGGCCTAGAAAGTGGAACAGGCTCAAGCATGTAGAAGAGGATGAGGATGAAGATAAAGATGAAGTAGAGGAAGTGCCTTCCTTCAGCATCCGGAGTGAGTCCTGGGTGTGGTGGTTTTTCACCACCATTCGGGGTGCACCAAAGTTTCGGGCAGCCAAGGTTAGATACACTAAGTGCAAAGTTGTACTCAGTTGTGGGAAACCAGGTTTGTACTCCTATGAGACCACCTGCATGTGCCACCACACTAGATCCAACCTCCTGGATGCTCTGAAAAATGTGGTACCTTTTTCAGGGAGAAGAGGTTGATGGCATGTACCCAATCTTCCTCGACTGCTCCTGTCACCACATAGACTACTCCTATGGGGCAGAGGATACCAGCGGCCACCTCGAAGGCCATACAGAATGCTGTTGACCCTTACCTTTTGAGGGTAACAGTACTATGTTTGCACTGTGACACTCTAGTCTGCAGGGAGGAACAGTTTCCTAATGCTTTCGTGGCCATGGTCAAGGAGTATGAGAAACACCTGCCCACCCTCTCCTGAACAAAACAGAAAAAAGACAAAAAAATACAAAACCACAAAACACCCCAAAAAACACTTTCTTTAGGAGCCACCTTTCACAGTTAGAAAATAGAAGTGAAAAAGAAAATCACAGGACCCTTTGTGGTCTGCATAGTCTGCAGACAGCATGATAGTCCATGGACAACTGGAAATTTCCAGGCATCGTGTGGGAGAATTAAAATAATTTTAATTGTTTTTTGTAAAAACAATTGCGGCTCTTATAAGAACCTTTTTTCCTCTTTTTAGCTTTTACATATTTGTTTAATTGTTTGGTTTATGTATTCAAATCACAATTATTCTACTGAACCTAATTATTTTGTCTAACTTTCACAGAAAGTGCTTCTAATTTTTTTCTGTTCAACTACTAAAGAATGCACATACATATTCTATATGTTCACAAAAACTGCTTCAATGCATTTTGAAAGTTTTTGAGAAACTGATTGACCACATCAGTGAGATGCACTCCATCTCTTCGAAAAATGTTGATAATATCAAATGTATTATTTTAATTATGGAAAGATGTATGTCATCCCAACATCCCGCAAAAAAGCACATTGCGCCTTTCTTTTTCAATTTGTGGACAAAATAAATTCAAACGCAACCACATTTGTCTCTGAGCTATCTGTTAAAACATTATTTTTGAATGTGGAAACAGTTCTAATAACATAGCCCAAACTGTTGCCTCAACAGTGCAGTACAATGGTGTCTGGATGTTTCAAGTTAACCATAATCTCACAAAACAGAAGGAATTCTGCCCACTTCATTTCTTGAACTCCATACCATGAAACTTAAAATTCATCAAATCCAACATTGTCAGACAATCCACAATGCACAGAATACACCTTCAGCCAATGGATCCATGAGTCTCACACAATCCAGACAGTCTCCTTTTTCAAAGCCATAGATAGCCATAGCCATCTTCATTTCACACAACAAAGATAACTCTTGCTAGACAGTCTTCCTACACACCACACATCACACCATGGAAACCTGATTGGCTGATCACCCGATGTCTACAACTGTCCATGGTCACTGTAGTCCCATTTCCTTGCCAGGCATCCTCAAAAGACCCAGATGTGGCAAGTGCCATCCGTGGACTAGCGTGGTGCCGCGGACAGAACGTCCAATTGAAGGGGGTGGGGAGATGTACAGTTAATTTGAACAATTTATTGTACAATGGTGGCTTTTAAAGTAGCATTTTTTCAGCTTTGAATTTTATTTTGCTTTCTAATTTTTATTTCCTAGATCTACTTACAAATGTTTTCATATGCACTTTACATCTTTTTCACATACACTTTCTCAGGGCATGTTTCACATACACTTTCTCAGGGCATGTTGAATTTGTACAAGAAACATCTAATTCCCAAAATCAGTAAAATGCACTCCATCGCTTTGAAAATTGTTGCACCATCCAACTTGCAGGCCGATTCATGGAACAAATGTGCTCTGAAAAATAGGGTGCAAGCTGGCGCAACCGTGAAAAAGCAAGCGCACGCGCATGCGTGAGATTCATGGAAGGTCCTGCACGTGTTTACCAAGGGATGTGCGCAAATCCGCGGGTGGCGCACACAGGTGCACACGTCATTGCAACATCCCGAACGCAGTGCGCGGACGCGCACAACTAAATCGCACAACATGTAGTGCACACACCAAAAGGGGGTGGAACACAGGGCGGAACACATGGAATGGGGAACAACGGGTGAAAATGAGGGCATTACTGGGGAAGTATTGCTGGGAAATACACGGAACGCCCACACGCAAGTGAACTACACGTATTCATGGAATCGAATACGGGAAACCCACGCATGCCTAAAGACGCGCAGAGATGTCAACACGTCTGCTACACGAAGGCAGGCGGAAGTGTCCCCGTCCAGTATAAAAGTTCACGCAAACAACAAACACGTATATACTGCTATGATGAATGCCCCATTTGTCGCAGCACTGATCGTGGAACACCGCAGGAGGAGGAGAATAGCCAGGCCCCGCATTTTTTTGCTCTGGACCAGCCTTTTTGGGATGCCTGACAACCAGGTCCATGGTAGGTATAGGTTTCCACCTCAAATCATCGTAGACCTACTCAGGCAGTGGGAAGATGACCTTACATCACCCACCCTGTGCTCCCAAGCATTGAGCCCCTTGGAGAAGGTGTTCAATGTACTGCATTTGGTGGCCACTGGGTCATTTCAGCGAACAACTGCCATAGTTGGGGGTGTCTCACAGGCCATGCAGTCATGCTGCCTACACCAGGTGTTGGCAATAATGACTGCGCGCCCCTCAGTCTGCAGGCACATATACATGCCCAGAACACCTACAGAAAGGCAAGCCGTGGTCCAGGACTTTCACAGGGTGGCACACTTCCCCAAAGTGCTCGGTGCCATAAATTACGTCCACCTAGGGCCACTGAGCACATCTATCGAAACCGCAAGCACTGGCATTCTATCAACGTGCAGGTTGTATGCAATGCCAAGGGAATCATCACCTCTGTCTATGCAAACTACCCTGGGTCTACCCATGACAGTTTCATACACAGACTGTCCACCCTGAGCCGGGCCCTGGAAGCTGGGAAGCATGGCGACACATGGCTCCTAGGTGAGTACAAATGCCTGTGCACATGCATGCATGTCACACACAGACAAATACACAAACCCAACTAATCACAACCATTATCACCTCCCCAGGGGACAGTGCCTACCCTCTGAGCAACCTCATGATGATGTCAATACGGAACCCCACCACACCACCCCAGGTAAGATACAACGCTGCCCATATTGCAACCAGGGGCATAGTGGAGCGCACATTCGGAGTGCTCAAGTCACGCTTCCGCTCCCTTGACCGCTCTGGTGGCCAGCTACTATATGCCCCCCAGTAGTGTGCAGGATCATTGTGGCATACGGCGGGATGTACTGGTGGTGCCCCCACAGCCTCAACCACAGGCACAGGCACTGCCCATGGGAGGGGAAGAGCATGTGGAGAGGCAGCCCGGACCCAGCTTGTGGCCACATATTTCACCTAAACTCCCACCCCTGCAGAGTGCAATCGATGATGACAAAGAGACAGTCCACTGTCACAACCTTACGACCCTGAGAATGTTGCCATGGAAGTGCTACATTGTGTGCATCCCTAGCTACTTAAACATAACCAATCCTCTGTGACCAAAAGTAACACATGCAAGGTGTGTATCACACCACCCCCCTGCAAAACAGGCCATGACAATCACTGGTATGTCACCCAAACCCTCCCAACACACATCACCCTTGTCCTTGTCAGCCACACCATGACATGGCATGCAACAGCAAAAGCCCAAAGTATGACCAATTAGATGCCATGTGACGTGTGATAAATAGAAAGAGGGCCAAGACAATCACACCTGAGAAGTAATCAAATGAAATGACTGACCAACAACCTCCCACACATACAAAGTCATACACAAATGCATGCCACCAGTGGTACCATCAACAAAACACTGAATGCCTGTTGTCATGCACATTGGCCAAGACAAATCTGCTAATCCCTAACCTGTGTGCTGTGTGTGTCTCCTGCAACACACTGCTCAGCACACAGCACAGTGAGCAGCCATTGTGTTGGAGATACACTTTGAGCATCATATAAAAAGGACAAGCAACAAAAATAACCTACTGACGCATGTACACGATCCCCAAATGGTAAGTGATCATGCGCTGCAGGGGCACAGCATACCAGAGAAGGCAATCTGTGTGCATATGTGGGCATGGAAGGGTGGTTGTATGTGTGGTGGAGCATTGTGTAAGTGTGTGTGTCAGTAGGGACATGCACTCAATACATGCATGTGAAGTCAAGTACCCTTAGTGTCCTGTACACATCACATGTGAACATTGCCCATGTGTACACCCCAGCATGTCAAACCACAACAATCTGCTGACACCTGAAAAGTAAACACAACACAGGAACAGCCATTGACCAGAAGAACACATCATGCACATACTACCCCGGAATTAGAATGTCAGAGAGTGTCCAAACACTGCAGCCCAAGCGTACTGTCCTACAACAAAAGGCCTTCCCGCATTGACACATCACCATGACCTTCTGAAGAACTGTGTCTGGGGTCCATTACCTTCTTCCTTCTAGTGTACCTGGCTTTCGAATCCCCCTACCCCTTGGTTTCCATGTTCTACCTTGCATGTAAATAGGGTCCAGCCCCGTCAGAGGGCACCTTGACTGGTAAAAATACCAAATCACAGAGAACTCCAAGGAGCCAAACCCCGAAACAAGGGAAGAAGCCTGTAGCCACAAAAAACCCCATGGAAGAGTCTCCAGTAGATGAATAGAAGTCGCTGTAAATTGCCCAGTACAAGTCCAAGCAGAATGATAGAAGTACAACCCAGGTAGCACAGTTCAACAATGGTTCAACAGGATGGGTAGCATTTTCAGTACGCAATAATCAATGAGGATGCAACAACTGATGGGTAGTGTCACAGCTCCCGTCTCCAGGTGCAGGAGTGGCATGAACCAACCACCCCCACCGCTGTCTGGGAGCCTGAAAGGTAAAACTTACACAGGCCTCCGAGACCCCTCAGCGGGGAAAGAGGGTTAGGGATCCATTCTTTGGATAGGCATCGGTATTCAGGATAACCGGAAAGAGTGACAGGAGAGGGGAGGTAGATGGGCAAGGGAAAGTAGGCCAAAGACAAAATACAACTATTGACAATAACACATACTGGTTGCCAGACATTTGGTCGAAAAAAATTGGTCGACCAGACAAATGGTCGAACCAATTTGATCGAAAACCAAATGGTCGAATTTTTTTTTTTTTTATTTTAACCCTTTTTTTTTTTTTTTTTTGGGGGGGGTCCCCCCCAACCCCCTTTTTTTCTCTAAAAACCCCTTTTTATACTAAACGAAAACCCGAAAAATAAATATATAAATAAAAAAAAAATTCGACCATTTGGTTTTCGACCAAATTGCGTCGACCAAATTGCAGTCGACCAGTTTTTTTTCGACCAGTTGTCTGGACACCCACATACTCAGTCAGAGAAATCATGTTCTTCATGCACATTGTACAAAATGGGACAAATGCAAGCCAAAAAGAGACTTATCTCTGGGGTGAGTGCTGGCCTCATGTCTGCACACTCTCAGGTCCGGTAACAGGAGCAGTTCAATGCTACAAAGAGAGCGCAAGTTACTATTCTGTGCGTGTTTTCAGCACACACACAACACCATTCATGCCTCAAATTTAGTGACTCCTCCCCAAAGAAACACTCTTGTCTGCTGCTTTGTTCGTATACTTTTGCTTGCTCCCACAATGGGTCATACACTGTCAATGCGGTAAGGCAGCCGCATGTGGCCCCGCGGTAAATGGAAGAGCAATGTGTCAAGGATCACACATGATACAATGGTCCTTGGGTGAGCTGCTAGACACAGGTGGCGAGGTGCGACTTCAGAACAAGTCGTGTTCTGGCAGCCGCGAGTTTCCATAGGTAGCGCATGTGGCAATTTGCATATGCAAATGATATGCATTGCACTCAAGTCTGTGTGTTGCTGGGTGCCTCCCATGCGCTGAATTAGTTTCTGGCTAGGAATGCTACTGCTCTAATTAACTTCTACGGAGCAGGGGGGACTCGAGAATATGGGCGACGCCCCCTGTGTGTGCCCCTGACAACTTTGAAAGCTACTTGTCATTTGGTCCTCAACGCGGCTTAGCTGTACTGTGCGCATCTTCCCCAAAGCCTGGCCAAGCTCCCCAGCACTGGCGCTACTTAGAATGCATGTGTGAGGGGCCTGGTGGAAGGTCGTCTGGGGTGTGGCCCCTCATGCTGCTCACCTTGCTTGGAGCTCCTGGAAACACGTCTGCTTCTGTCGGACGTCTGAGCACAAGCCCCGTGCATCTGCTTGTGCACACATGCGCACATGTGCATCACCCAACCTGTCCAGGTTTTTGTAGTTCTTGGCCCCGTGTCTGCTGGGAAAGGCAGTCTGGAGGCTCAATTTCCTCCAGAAAGGGCATACAAGCTTTTAATAAGGCTGGAAATGTTCCTGTGTGTGTGTCTTCATGCTGGTTGTCACTGAGACCAACATCCGACCTCCTCCCACCATCAGTGTGACTTGGACAGCCAAAGGGTGCAGGCTACTATCTGCAGCATGAAGTGCATCAAGCACATATACTGGCAAGAAAAGAACATACATCAACATCAATAAATGGACATATCAATAATCTACTCACCAAAATTGATTGCATACATGCTGTGGAGAAAGCATACAAAATCCCCACTAGGGGTGTTAACACAAGTAATACAGCAGCAGACATCCCACAGATTTCGAATACCTCATTGACCCCATCGACCTACTAGGACAGGTCAACAAGGCTGGATTCCTCGGTGTGCTGGAACTTCTGGTGACCCCCTCCTCAACTGTACCCCCTATGTACCAGTCGTCCTCCGTGCGATCTTCCTGCCCAAGTATCAGCTGGGAACCCTGTGGAGCTGCCCTGACCCAGCGGCCAGGCAGGTGGAGGACACATCCCTGCCACAGTCAGGAGTCAGAGGTCCAGCAGGGGTGGCCACCCCAACAACTGGGCCGCAGCAGGAGGAGGACGTGCAGGCATCGACAGGCAGGGCACATGCACGGCAGCAGCAGGCGCAAGGTGGGAGCGAAGATGGCTCGGGGCCATCTACATCAAAGGGGCAGGCAGCAGCCGGATGGCAGGAGGACGCTGGATTGGGAGTGTCTTCCATGTGGTAGCGGTTGGGCCAGCAAATAGATGCGGAGCGGCGGCAGGTAGAAGAGACACGGCTCACTATGGTCAGGGTGGAGAACTCCATGCGCAGGGCATTGAGGCAGGCTGAATGCCTCGAGGCAACTCGGAGGGAGTTGGAACAAGCCATGACTGCATCCCGGACAGTCTTCGAGGCCAGGGAATTGGTCCGCTTCCCGGACATCGACATGGAGTTCGATGATGCCCTGGCCCGGAACATCAGAGAGTGAGCCGTAGGACTTTCCCGCCGCCCTTGTACATAGTTCATTAGTGTTAGGTTTCTTTTATTTTTTCTTTTATTTTGGAGTCAATGGACATTGCTCCACTTCATGTATATATTTCTTTTCTTCATAGGACTTTTTTGTAGGTTTCATTTGCTTTGGGGAACATGGACCCTTTGGACTTGGATTGTAGATAGTTGAAAACTTGTACATACTTTATTTTTCAATTTTCCCATGGATCGATGGTTTTCTTTTATTTGGATTGTTTATTTCTTATTGACTTTGGCAAAGGACCACTTTTTTTATTCAACATAACGTTTAATGATTTTTTTTTTATTAAGTTTTTTTTTATATCCGTCATTGTATTTTGATTTACATGTTTGATATCCCCTATGTCACTTTGTTATGTTTTCAATACATTTTTGGTAACTTCATGATTGGTGTTGTGTTCTATCATTGCTTTTGTGCATGTCTCAATGAACATTGCCTCAGTCATGTGTTGGCAGTGTGTGGCTACGTTGTGCATTTATGCATGGGCATGGTAGTTCTTTTAAGGCTGTTATGGTGGCATTGGTGATTTGGGAGTGGGCATAGTGGATGGTTGCGTGCTTTTACTGGGGGCAGGGGGGATTTTGTTTGGCATTTGGGCCATGGGCCGTTTTAGTCATGACATGTTGTTTGGTGGGCCTTGAATCAAGGCCTGCTGGCAGATGCCCATCACCGGTGGGTGGGTGATGTGGGGGACATGATTCAGGGCCTGCTGGCAGGTGCCCGTCACTGGTGGGTGGGGTGGGTGACATGAGTCGGGGCTCACAAGTGCATGGTGCCATGTGGGCTGCCTGCAGGGCATGGTCAGGGTGGATGAGCTGCCTGCAGGGCATGGGGAGGGAGGAAGGCCCACACTGCCATGTCGTATGTAAAACTCCCTGTGCACCCCCAGAATACACGTACCCGGCACGCGCTAGCAAAAACACGTGTAAAAGTCAGCGCGCACCCTGGAATACACATTCCTGGCCCACGCTAGCAAAAACACATGTAAAAGTCCACACGCACCACCAGAATACACGTGCCCGGCCTGCACTAGCGAAAACGCATGTAAAAGTCCACGCACACCCCCGGAAAACATGTGCCCGGTTCGTGCTAGAGAAAACGCGTGTAAAAGTCCATGCACACCCCCAGAATACACGTACCTCGCATGCATTAGATATAATGTGTTAAAAAAGTCCCTCCTGTGGTGTGGGATGCCTGTGGGGCATGGGGAGGGTATTCTGGGGCTACGCGTGGGCTTTTACGTGCAATTTCGCTAACGCACGTGGGGTACGTGTATTCCGAGCGGTGCGCGGGGAGTTTTCCATGCGTTTTCACTGGCGCGAGCGGGGTACATGTATTCCGAGGGGTGCGTGAGGAGATTTCCGTGAGTTTTCGTGCTTGGGCGGCTGTATGCTGGTCCCTTGGCCTTTGCGCCATTTATGGGATTTGTGCGATGTTTTTGGTGCACGGGGCGGGGTTGGGGGCGTTACTGGTGCTGCTGCAGGGTCGCTGCAACACTCTGCACCAGGCTGGTCATGGATGTTGAAATCCATGAATACGCTGTGCGCTGAAATGGGTTTTGGCTCACGCGGCTGGCACAGACTGCTGCACATGCACTCTGTGCGCCAGCCACGTGCACCACTTGTGCGCCAAATTGTATGAATTACCCCCTTGATGTTTTCAGTTTCAAAAGATGCCTAGCCTAGACCATTCAAAAAAACACATATAACTTTATTTACTTGGTGCCTACCTTCTTCTAGTTGTGCACAAAATACATTTGGGCATCTCAATACTTCACTTTGATGTATTGTGAAAAAATAATATTTCCACGTTGGAATAGTTTAATTAAGCCTTACAACATATCCTTTAATGCAAACTGCAAAGATAGAGGAGTAGTGTAGCCCAAACACAATGCACAACAATAATATCTGGACATTGAAATTGAGCCATAGTCTTACAAAATTACCGTAAACTCACCCAGTGTATCCAAGACACTGTATAGCAACAAACCTCCACTCTTCCAATCCACAAGTACCAGAGATGCCACACAACTCATTATACCCTTTCACATTATTCAGCCAAACAATCTCCTAAAATACACACAGTGAACATTTTCAAAGCAATAGCCACATCCATTTTCACTACACATAACAATCAAAACACCTGCCACACTCTCTTCTTGTAAACCACAACCAGAACACCTCATTGGCTAATCCTCACAGTCCCCTACCCATGCCAGGTATCCTTAAAAGACCCAGATGTGGCACGTGCCATCTGTGGAATACTGCAGTGTCCACGGATGCTTTAGCACAGGGTAGTGCTTCTACCCTTTCCACTTTCATGTTTGTAACACTACCTAATTTGCTGCTTTCAAACAGTCCACATTCATCCGCCAATCACATCCACAAACTCTACATGTAACTCTGTCATCTCAGTTCAACAATTCAGATGTACTCTTGAACTCTCAGAGTACATGTCACCTGTTACTCAAAGCCACCTGCATTAAGCACTACTGTAAAACTCTCCAAGATTTCTAATTGTGCATTCAACATCTGCATCTAACAAGACATAGCAGGGGTATGCTTATATTTTTGTCAACTCTTTTTCAAACATATGTATGCAGGGTTCCTGCCACTTACACTGCAATATGCTTCTCAATAAGCATAATCTCTTTTTTAACCACTCTACCAATTGCCATGTATTGCAGCATTTACCACCTGCTCACATCAAACGTCAGTTACGTACAATGCTGTATGTTTAAAAATGGTTCTTTTTAAAAGCATTCTCTTAAATGTTATGAAATGTATACCTGCATTTATAGCAGAACTGTGTGTAACCTTTTTGAAAAGGAACAGAAAAGCAGATAAACAAAATGTTTACAACATTTTTAAGTGGCACTTGGTGTGTGCAAGTTTACCATGTTGGAACAACGTATTACTACTTACCAACATGACCCATTCCAAACTATAACTGCTTATCAAATCTTGGTTTCTTTCCTTGCATGCTGTGACTTCTAATACCACTTTTCCCATTACACAATTCGGACTACAAGTCCCAGAATGCAAAAAAAACTAACTGGCCCTAGAATGCAAGATTAATAAGTGCCATATTTAAATTAAATAAAAAATTGAAAAACTGAGCATTTCAAAATATTTCTTTTTACGAAATGCACATATACATTTAGAGCAGCAGTGTGTGCAACCTATTTGTAAAACAAACAAAAAACAGATGCCAAACAGTTATCCAACAATTTTAAGTGTCACTTATTGCGTGGAAGTGCAATATCTTCACAGTACATGCATGCTTGCTTCCAACACCCAATTAGGATCTGTTGGTGCTTATCCACTCCTAGTTTCTTCTATGCATTCTTTGCATTCTGTGGCTTGCACTCCAGGTTTTCCAATGGAAAATGTTCAAGTACAAATCCTAAAATGCAAAGAAAAACACCAAGGGCCTCATTACGACCCAGGCGGTAAGTTACCGCCTGGGCCGTGACTTTACCACCATGGCGTAAACTACGTTTACGCCATGGTGGTTGGCGGACTTACCGCCCCATTCCGAGGTCGGCGGGGCGGTAAGTCCCCAATCCCCATTTACCCTTCCCCATTCCCATTTTTGCCCCATAGGGCATAATGGGAGTGGGGAAGGCGTTAATTACGCCACCGTAAATTACGGTGGCGTAATTAACTCCATGGTCCCTTAGCGCCATGGATTTTAACACCTGCTAAAAGCAGGTGTTAAAAGCGCCATGGCGCTAGGGGACCTCGTAGTTGCCGGTAAGGGGTCGGCGCAGCTAACGCTGGCGTTAACCCCTTACCGCCAGGGTCGTAATGAGGCCCCAAGACTTTATAAGCACCTACATATTGCAATTTGTCAGGTTGGCAAGTATGCATCTACTGCCAAAATATTAAACTTGCACACACCAACTGCGACTTAAACATTTTCTACAAATCTTCTCCATCTGCCTTTCATTTCCTATACAAAAAAGTTACGCACAGTGCTGTTATAAGTGCATTTTCCATTCCATATATATGTCACACTTTCCAACCTCACTCATTACATTCTTTCTCTGCCAACATTCTCCACTTGCTCACACATATGTTTATACGACCAAAGTATCCATATACAACACTTCATCTTGCATATAAAGTACATTTTGGGTGTGAAGAGGAAGCTACACATTTCTTACCGGCCCTCCTCTTCAGGGGGAGTGGAACGGTATAACAGATCGATAGTTGATATGTTGAAAATGTTTGTAGCTGAAGCAGGATTTTGTTGGGATTTGCGGCTTCAATTGGTACGAATGGCATCACAGGTTGACCCCCCTTAAATCAACAAATCTCAGCCCCCAAGAAATATTAACAGGAAGAAAAATGGTGTTACCAGAACACTTACTTTACAGAACAAATGAGCAGGTTTTTGTAAATTTGTTTGCAATTCATGAATATGTGGAAGAACTGAGAAAGCACTTGTAATATGTGTTTGCATTTGAACAGCAACATTTGCAAAATGTTGCTGACAGTGCAAAGACATATTACAATAGGACGACATCATGAAAACATGAAATAGGAGACCAGGTCTACACATTTAATTTTGGGAAAAATAAGCATAAACACTCTCAAATTCTTGAGGCATGGCAAGGGCCATATAGAATTGTAGATAAGGTTTCACATGTGGTCTACAGAATTGCTGAAAAGGAGGGAGAATTAACAATGGAACAGTTTGTACATGTTAATCAAATTAAGCCCTTGGACCCAAAACCTGAAGTGAAAAGACTACAGCGACTTGAGGTTAGCAGGGAGTGAAAAATAAAGTGCTTACCTATTAAATAGAACTACTGTAGGAGGTGAAGAGGTGTAAACATTGTAAAGGTATCAACACGAAATTTGAAGAGATAAAATAGTAAAATATTTCAAATTAGTTATCAAAAATATAAATAAGTAACTAGGAGAAAGGAGTGTCATGTCTGAGACTGTTGCCTGAAAAGTGTTGTGTGAATTAGTGTGTTTAATGTATGTTATTTTCATATGGTCCTAAAAAGATGTCCTTGCTGCATTGTATGGTGGTATTTTATGCATAATGTGCATGTGTATACATAATATAATTTGATTTCAGATATCGAGTTGAAAAGGGAAAAAAAATGGATCGATGTACTTGATTCTTATGTTGGCTTTTCTTGTTACTGTATAAAGATAATTGTTTTCCCTGTTATTGCACTATATCCCTGGAAGCGTTGGATCTCTGGAGGATGCCACTGGAATGGAGTCCCATGGAAAGCCCCCTGGACCAAAGAAAGGGGTGAAGATACTGACCCCAAAAGTAGTGCCACATACAAAGAATGAAAGTTTGTTGCACAAAGAACAGTTTCCTGAACAATTTCTGACCTACAAAGGATAAACGTTCACTTCACCGAGAATGGTTTCCTGAATGATTTTTGAAATTACTGTTAAAGACTATTTAATAGTTTTTTCAATTATTTTTACAAACTGACTTTAACTGATTTTTACATCAGACTGAAGCCACTCGCACAGTTTTATGAACTTACGGTTGTTTTGAAAGTGATAATATTTTCTTTTAATATTTTATAAAAAAAAATGTACACCAATTCTAAAAATATATATATATTTAAGAAAACATTTTTTCTTAAAAAGGAGATCACCAATTAAAAGAAGATAAAAGATTAAGGTGATCAAAAGATGAAGATATGAAAAAAAAAGTAGTTTTTTCTTTTCCTCAATACTAGAGATATATACATAACATTTTCCATGTATGAATATTACCAATTGCATGTTATTTGTTGCTTGACTATTAACATCAAGGTAAAATCGTGCCAAGATTGTGCCAGGATTATCTAGTGAAGCCAGCATTATTGCATGTTTGTTTTTCCTGCAGTGTTTTTGGGTTATGTCCCAGCAGAAAACTGAGGCGGGTGTGTAGGAATACAAGGTAGCTGCGTATTTCATCATCCACATTTTAGCGAAGGTTTGCATTTTAACTAGGGCCAAGGGTGTGAGACTCATATATGTGACTCAAGGGTCTGAGACTCAGGCTGAATCTAAATTATGTCAATGCACAGAACACATGCTAGAAAAGAATCACTTTGCTCCAAGATGCACAGTTGTGGGCTGAGTTGCACTAAACATTTACCTTTCCCATTTAACACATGACTCCCATAATAACATTTAGTGCAAACCAGTCCATGATATAAACTGGATGCAGATTGATGGAAATGCATGGTGGTCTGGAAAAGAAAAATAAATTAAACGTGCAGGTTTAAAGGTGTGCTGTGTTTTAAAGTGTAGAATGTGAGATTTATTCTGACAAAGACATTGCATTGTATGAGGTCAGGAAGTGTCGGAGGGATGTAACACTTTCTCTTCAGGGATGCAGTTTGTATTTTGGGTAAAGGCACAGAGGATATCAAGTGCTACTTTAATGGGCTGATTTGTCAAGACCTTGTTCTTTTTGAGTGACTCATGGGTTTTAGAAAAAGGTTTGAGGTAGAAAGGGCTGGGTCATTCACTCACTCACTGACAAAAGGAGCAGAAGCCCTAGAAGAGAGGGCTGTTCCTGAGAGGCTGAATCGCCTGTGTTCTTGCTGGCAGTCCTTAGAAGAGCTGCAGTCTCGAGAATACTTATCTCGGTTGACCCTTAGTGTGGCAAGCAGAAGGGCTGAAACACGGAATATCGCCAGCTTAACCTAGATAATTATATTGTAATCGAGGAGCATGTTAAAGTGGATGTTTGATACTACGTAGCATGAGTTAAATAATTCACTTCATTTTCAGGTGCTGCATTAATAATAACAATTTAAACATGCATGCCAAACTGAGATTATATTTATCCAAGTTTTGCTGTGTTTCAGAGTGACAGAGGCTGCCAACTTTGTTGCGAAGTTCAAGGCCGACAAGAGGCAGAGCTCTGGGCATTATCGCAGATAGAGTGCTGAAATCCATTGCTTGAAAACCTTGTTTATGTTTGAATTACAACATGGGTGCACAGGTCATTATGTGTAACTTGAATATTTCTAGTTTCTGATAAAGAATGATATTTCAAAATGGTAATTTAGTCTCAGTGTATTTATTCTGGACTCAATCTAATTGAGTTGGCATGAATCATAATTTAAATGTGCAGTAAGAAAATATCAAAGCAAAGGTAGTCACAGTAAATTGTTTTACTCTGAGAGGCTGAATTACTGCTTTCTATTTCATTTGCATGGTTCATGCATTCTGGGATGCAAGCCTGAAGGACATAAAATAGTGATATTGTAGATAAAATATCACAGGAGAGCACAGGCTAATCATTAAGAGTATACTAAGTCCAGTACTTGTTTACCATTAGTGACCCTGGTGAAATAATAAGGCAGTGTTCTCAAATTAGTCTCACCACTATAAAAATACCCCAATAGGTTTACCACAATATATTGCCAAGTGCTAAGGAAAATACCACCATAGCCCAAAAAGAACTCTAACAGACCAGTTGAGTTTGAAAATGCTCAGCCTTCACAGAAATACCACAATTAATCCTAACAACACTTACAGTGTCTCGGGTATAAGGGAAGAATAGGACTACTGTGCAGGAATGGTAAGCTTTACCATAGACACACAGGAAGATCCACAAGAAATCCTAATGCACTTACTACAAGTTCTGGTAACCAAAAACATCCCTATAAATTAAATCCTCCAAATGTCATACAAGTGGAAACATATATGAACTCTCTCCAACCATGTTTCACAAGAGCACATTCCTAATGAACGATTTTTGTGTATGGATCCATAACCAAATCCATTCCATTTCAACAGCTTCTGCAAAATGCGAATCATGGCATATCGTGCCCTTGTTTGCAATTCATACAATCATTCCAGCACACAAATATACTCACATAGCCAATATGCCATACTAATGCTTCTAAGGTACAATGCAGATGGTACCAAAAATAACTGTAAACTCACTAGCTTTACACACGGGCAAATATCTCTTGGCAAGAACAACTTGACAACAGTAGGCATAATATACCACACTGGTGTCACAACTACTTCAGCTCAATATACTGCATATGTAAAAAGTGGTTGGTTTGAATGTAACACCACCTCTAGTACTCCAAAACATAGGTCACCAACAAATCTAACAAATGCTTACTTACTATTAATTCAACCCAAATTTACTCAGTAAACTGTACCACATAAAACAGTTATGATACACCAACAGGTACTTCAAAAAATAGCCTTCATAGCATTATAATTGAAATACGCCATGACAGTTCTGGTTACTACAAAACCTCTTGTAAAGTCTTACATTTTTAGAATACACCAACAGGTATCGAACTACTTTAAACATTCGTAGAAACAGTACAACTGAGGTATACCAGGTATTCTGAAGCGCTTGAGCTAACAAAAATATTGAGAATTCCAAAATCTAACTGCAGCATCCAGGAGAACAGGTGGGCACCTCCTTCCCACTTAACAAAACAGGAAAAACAGCAATTGTTCCATAGTCGGATGCGCATATATTTTTTAATTATATAAATGGTCCATATTCAAACAATCCATAAGCTGAATGTGTCCAAATGGCAGAGTCATGTGCCGACACGTGTTTCGACCTCCAAAGGTCTTTCTCGAGGCAAATATTATATGCTACTAGTTGACACAAAAAATCAGTTATAGAAAACATTCCTTTTGGAGAGTTTTATCAAGCTCGTCGGAACTGTAGTGATAAGTCTGATTTTGAAAATGTGGTAGGACTAATTCAGCAAAGGTTCAATAAAAGAGGTTATTCGAATTGTAGTATTCAAAATGGCATCAGAAGAGCGAGGAGCTTATCACGAGAGGAAATGCTGTCACCACATGAGAATATTCGGGCTACTGGGTTTTCAGATGTGAGAATCATTACTAAGTATGTGCAAAACTCTAACATGGTATAACGGCTGTTAGCTAAACATTGGCATTTACTCCAACTTGATTCTGATTTATTGCCGTATATAGCTGATAAACCTAAGGTCGTTTTTAAGCGTAAATGTACACTTAAAGAATATTTGTGTCCTTCTTTTTTAACCTCTCAAACTAATGTTGTAAACCCTGTATTATGGTTACCCCCTAAACCAAAGGGATTTTTCAAATGTGGTAAATGTAACTTTTGCAAGTTTGTTATACAATCTGATACTTTCTCATGTTGCAATGGTCTTTCAATTCAAAAACGTGACTTTATGAATTGTAAAACTAAGTTTGTAGTGTATGCGATACTTTGCATCTGTGGTAAAGTGTACGTTGGCTCCACCATGAGGGAATTACGAATACGTATCAGAGAACACTTTGCTAGCTTAACTAAATTTGATTCACGATTACCACTTTCAATACATTGGCAAGAACAACATCAAATGGATAATGTTAATGATATCAGACTCATTGGTCTTATACAAGCCAGAAGCCACCCAAGGGGCGGGGACCGTCTGTTATTATTACGTCAATTGGAGGCACGTGCTATTTGCAGGTTACGTTGTACTACTTTGGGCCTGAATAGTGACACGGAATTACATGTTTTCTTATAGATGGGCGGGCGAATGTGTGAACTTTAATCTAATGCATGGACATGCATGTGTATCATAACTGGAGCCTAGTGAACCGGTGAGGCACTGACACAGTATCCGAGAGCCTAAACACAATAGTATTCATTTTAATCAAATGTTTACTTCTGTTGCTGTCCTCATATAACTGTATATATTATATCTGGTATGACTGGAATAAGTATTAATAATTACTTCAATATATAACTTAGATTTGAGAATTTAATGTATTGGGTAAAATACTTGCTTGTATGATTTTGGAATATTTGGAGCGAACATTATTATAATTCTAGTATAGTTACTGCTTAGTGAGACATTGTACTTATTGTCATCAAGCTAATGGTTTTAAATATTGTATTTATTTAGGTAGTTTCTGTCAGTATTGCAAATTACTATTTGTATTCTGTTTGTTGTAAATGTGTACATTTCAGTTGTACGCAAATAATTTTGTAATACCCGTGTAAACGGGACGGGGTTTTGTTTATATCTGGTAGTTATCACGTGACCGATTTGTGTCACGTGATTGACTATATGTAAGGTGCCCTTTTTATTGCTCTCGAATTTTCAAACAGGTACTATCTAAATAAGTAGGTTGTGAGCGCATGTCTCATATTATGTGTAAACCATTATAGAACATATGGTTAATGCCAATGTGTTTATATATATTGTTTACTTTTAGTTAGCTGTCACATGACTAATCAATGTCACGTGATTGACTATATGTAAGGTGCGTTTTTTTTCAATGCCCTCGAACTTTCAAATAGGTACTATCTAAATAAATAGATAGCGAGCGCGTGTTCCATATTATGTGCAAACCATTATAGAACACATGGTTTATGCCGACGTGTTTATATTTTACTCTTTTTTACTTGTCACATGACTAATCAATGTCACGTGATTACGTATCATCCGCAAGGTGCATTTCTTTAATATTCCCGATTCCTACTTAACACGGAACGCGGGTTGAGTGCCTCTTGATTTATCTATGAATATGGACGAGTGATTAGGAAGAGACGAATATGTAAGTTAACTTGCTTTCACTTTATGCTACATACGAATTTATGGGCAGGTATTTTCCACCTCTCATACACAGTAAATGGTTCTTTTTATCAGGCATATCCAATTAATGGCAGGCTCAACAACAGATTGATCAGATTTACCGGAATGATTCCATTGATTATGAAGTGCAGGTAACAATCTGTGGTTGCACTTTACCAAAGGTTTGGTGGCATTATAGTAATTTTTCACTGACCATGAGTTTTGACTATGGCATTTATTATTATTTTTTCTATCTCCTGTAGGGCATTGACCTCATTTAATAGACACATTATGTACAACTAGTGGAGGATATTTATCAGCAGGACTTTTGCTAATGGGTAATTACTCAGCTACAATTTTAAGGCACAGCACGACTACAGTAATTCAATATATGTCACAAGCACAATAATTTGAGAGGATAGATTCCGATTCACTTGAAGTTGGGTGTTTATATAAGTGTTTGGCTCTAGGGATGCGGTGATATGGTGCCCTCACGTGGTGACACTGGGTTCTAGCTGGTGGCAATCATCAACCCAATATTGTTAACATGGAAATACAAATGTTATATGCAGTTGATACTCAGATATTGTGTTAGACGACTTACCAAAAAATCTTTGTATGGAAATTGAAGATTCCAATTTTTATTTATTTTTTATTTCCCTCTATGTGCTGTTGATGACATGTTGCTGTATTCTGATACATGACATTCTGGTTGGGTAATGTATACCTTAATGTATGGTTTGATGTTTTATCCTGTATTGTCTGACCCTATTCAAACTGGTGGTTTTATACATGGTAACATTATGTTGGGCACTATTTTGAGCAGAGCTTTGCCTCGAGAAAGACCTTTGGAGGTCGAAACACGTGTCGGCACATGACTCTGCCATTTGGACACATTCAATTTATGGATTGTTTGAATATGGACCATTTATATAATTAAAAAATATATGCGCATCCGACTGTGGAACAATTACTGTTTTTACTACTTTAAACATTCCCTTAATTACTACACACGTCAAACAAGCATTATCACACTTACACTCACATCATTATTATAAGGTTCTTTTAATCCTCAATGGATTTTTTGTCTCCCAATGGCCCAATGATTATTTAACGTCAATACAACAACAGTGTAGTACACACTAATTTTGTACCAAACATAGTAAAAAGAATGTTCTGTTTATGAGGGTAAAAAAAAGAAAATGTATATGTCAAATTGTATGCAATTAGAGCTTTTAAACTATCTTGCTTAACCAATTGCACTGTTTTTTCACAGAAAAAGAACCAGAGATTGCAGCTTTATTACAGCATGCAACTAAGTAACCATACCAAGTATAAACAAATAGATATTCCATAAGCACTATCCTCAATTCTACTACAATCATACACACTTCAATTATACAATTCCACCATATTAAAAATACTGTATACTCCACCTACATTACCTATAATTACTATACACATATTATTATAGTGTGCGGCCAATGCCTAGATTCTTTGGGGCATGGCCGCCGGCCACAACCACCACAATATGATTAAACCATATAACAAGTATGTACAATACAGCTTCAAATAACAAAACTGGCTCTGAACCCCCTGCAATTGAAATGATGTCCGCGGACACTAAAATTGACAGTGGACTTGGCATCATCTGCAAACCCTTTTTTGAAGTATAAAAACAACGCCATATCATTTTTATTTGACTCCCCTACCCTTTTCATGTCCTCCTTCAGCCATCAAATAACTCCAAATGTGTTTTCAAACTGTTCATTCACAGCACTGTCCGTGGACTACCGTAGTGTCCACGGACTATGGTGGCACCTGAATGCCCTTTTTTAACCTATAAAAACAGCCTCAAATTATCTTTATTCCATCCTCCACCATTTCCATCCCCTTTCTCGACCACCAAATAACCCCAAATGTGTTTTCCAGACTTTTTCCCCATTAGGAAACATCGACCGCTGTCCGTTGATCCAACATGATGACCATTCCCAAAAATATTACAGACTTCACGCTTTTTACCTTTCAATCAGTGGGCGCATCCAATGTTCGCAGACATCAAGCCGGACCCTGATTGGTCCAAATGGGTGTCAGTGGACATACTAGGGAAGTGAGTTCACAGACCGGACCCAGCAAACACTAATTTCTTTTACCTACTTTTTGGGCTTTTAAAAAAAAATCATTACTGGATGCATTTACAACATATTTACAAAAGCAGACTTTCAGGACCGATCCATCACACCTGGCGTAAAATGGTGGAAATTCATCCATCGGTTTGGGCTGTAGGCATGAGCACGTTTTTTTCCATTGGGTCTATGCGGATTTCCACACATTTTGGGGCCCCCCATAAAATTGCCCCTGTTGACGAAACCACACCAAACTTCGCAGAATCATTCTGAGGAGTCATATAATTTATTTTGCAAAGTTTAGTGAGGATTCAGCCATGGGCGATGGTGTCAAGTTATAAACTGACCAAAAAGTGCTCTTCCTATGGTTTGAGCAACTTAACCATATCTACAAAGCTGCTACCACAGGCCCTGTAATTATTTGCAGTTAAGTTGTATGTTGAGCACTATACGAAATCAAAACAATGAATTGCTAATAACTTTTGACTCACATAAGGAATTTGGATGACATTTTGCAGAAAAAATTGTACGCATGTTATTAAAAAAACAAAAAAACGCTGTTTCAATCTAGTCCCCATTAATTTTCCCATAGATAAGGTACATTTTTACTGGAGCACACAGCAGAAACTGCTGGATGCAATTGGACTGGGTATGAAACAACTTGGGCAAAGCTTTGACTCACAATCCTTTGGGGATCTGAGGTTATTGCATCCAGTACTTATTTAAATATTTGACGGCGAAGGGGTGCCTCCTCCTCCCAAGATTATAGAGCTATCTCCCATGGTGCATTTCAACAGAGAAGCTTTTCAGAAATGAGAAAGCTGCATCTTTTTTTCCAATGCGACAAATAACCGAGGGTGTAGTCACAGCTACCCAAAAACGAAAAGGGAGAAAAATGCCATTAGTAGGTGTAAAAAGATTGAAATGGTATCATATTTGAGGTGGGGATGGGGGGACAGTACACCTTGACAAATTTAGGCACCAAGTTAAAAGCACAAATGATTTTCCATCTCTGCGGTTACACGGAAGGATAACCGCGGCTACATAAGAAAACGTGAATAGGAATGAAAGTGCATCACAGGGATACAAGTGTTAAGGGGATTGGAAGAGGGCTGGGGTGGTGAGGAGACATTGATGGGGTTGGGGGGAGAAGGCATAGATGGGGGCACTTTGTGAGTACCTTCGAGGGTAGGGAAGCATTTTATTTTTTCATTGTTTTTCCTGATAACCGCAAGTATCTAACAACTACTATCAACCACGGCTATCGCTAGGACATTGTGAATAGATCCGCGGTTATGGGGAAAAAATGTAAAAACAAGAAAATATATTTTTACATCTAGAGTGAGGTGAAGGGTGAACAATCACTAGCAAATATAGTGGTAAGAGGTGAAGGCCGGAAGTGTTGTAAAATATAGCGTGAATACGGCCGAAGGCCATGGCTACTGGCCATGGTCGAGGGCCATGTTTAGTAGGTTGGCTTGTTAATGTGGGACCCGTGCCTGCTGGGCCTAGAGACCCAACCTACTCCTCACTGATGACACCAAATGAGGCCAAAACATGTATGAGGATACTTGTGGTCTCGTGCAGAAGGGATGCAACCTAGCAGTTTGGGCTGGACTGCCTCTTTGGGGGGGGGACAAAGCCTGATTTGCATATGGTCTTTCCCCTTTCTGTAATGGCTTAGCAGGTGAAGTACAATTTTCTGGAGGGTTGCCTAGAGCATTTGCTAGTGCCTTAAGATTAATTATAGACCTTCCAGATATCACCCCTTCGTTTTTGCTTTGTCAACCCGAGTGGGACAGGTATTCCTAGACGTGGTTCCTGTGCCTGCTGGGGCTTTAGACCCAGGCTATTCCAGCAATCAACCCTTTGTTTTTGTAAAATATACAGTGGGCACGACCGAAGGCACTGGCTAGTGGACTGTTTATGTTGTAAAATATACAGTGGTCACGGCCCAAGGCTGTGGCCACTGTCCATGGCCGAAGGCCATGACTGGTGAATTCACAGTGTTGGAAAATATACAATGGGTATGGACGAATGCCATGCTAGTGGCCTGGTAATATAGTAAAATATACAGTGGGCATGGCTGAATGCTGGCACCGCTGGCCATGGCTGAAGGCCATCGATAGTGGCCTGGTAATGTTGTAAAATATACAGTTGACATGACTGAATGGTAGCTTCATAGCATTGTAAAAATATACAGTGGGTATGGCCAAAGGCCATACTTCTTATCCAGGACCAAAGGCCCCAAATACTGCCCCCAACAAACATCTATGGTGCCCATGTCAGAAGGTTGTGACCACTGGCCAGAGCCAAAGGCCATGGATAGAGGCATCAAAATGTTGTAATATAAATGGTGGACACGGCTAAAGGCCGTGGCCACTGCCCATGGTCAAATGTCCTGGCTAGTGGCTTTATAGTGTTGTAAAATATACATTGTGCAGAATATGCTGCCTATTGGACCCAATTCACATCTATAGTGTACACGGCCGAAAGTCGCGGCAACTGGACATAGCCGAAAGCCATAGCTAGTCGCCAGGGATATACAGTCTTCATATCGAAAGAATTAATCTAAAGACCCTTTTTACTGAAAATCTTTTATTGAAACACTTATTTATCGATTTTTTATATATCACATTTTTTTTTATCTTGAAATTGTATTAATATTACTAACATTGGGCCTCATTACGAGACCGGCAGTAACTGTGCCGGAAATTCTGGTAGGTTACCGCCGGTCTTGTATTACCATTCCGCCTCCATGATTGCCGGAGGCGGAAATCAGTAAATCCCCATTCCCATGGAAACACCAGCTCCGTCTATGACAGAGCCAGTGTTTCCATGTCCGCCTACAGGCGGGTGGTGTTAAACCCACCAGGTCAGACCTGGCAGGAATGACACCTCCCGCCTGCAGGACTCATAATCAGCCGGTCCGGAAAGAATGGTGGTGGCGGATTTACCACCACCGTCCTTTCCGTACCGGCAGGTAATGAGGCCAATTGTATCTTAAAAACCTATCATTATACTAACATTTCACCTTATTTAATACTTAAATATTTCTTTTGTTGCAATATTTTTTTTTTCCACTTGGCGTCAACCATTTTTTCTATTTGGATGTATTAGATCCATCACAGCCTTTTTAGATTTAATCCATTGGAGACCACATAGCCTTTCTCTGGAGTTCCTGCATTTTTGGTTCTTTGTTTAGTTTTTTTTTGTTCATTTTGGATGGATTTCAGGGCTTTTTCGTGATTTCATAGACCTTTTGCGATGGTTTTCCCGGAATGTGCCTGGGTTCTGTCATCTTTTTTTTTGTTTTTCTGTATTTTCTACATTTTTTAGATGGATATCAGGGTTTTCTAATGGATTTCATGCATTTCACCTCTAATTATTTTTTAGTTTTTTGATGGATTGCCTGGAATGGGTCCTGATTTTTTTATGCTTTTGTTTTACTTTTTCCCTACTTTCTGGCTTTTTTTTTGGATTTGGATTTTTGGGGTTTTTGTACCTTATGGATGGATTGCACTCTTTCAGATTTGCATGTGGATTTTCAGCTCTCCCAAGTTTCCAGTGGTAAGTGTGTTTCTCAGTTTCCTTACACTTAATGTTAAATGCAATACTTTTTAAGTATGTGATTTTCCCCTGGTTTTCAAATGACTCACTCATTCATTTAATCTTTGTTGGTTGGCACGATTATTTTTTCTATGTATTTGGGTCTTTTCTCGTGATATTATTTGTGCTATATGTTTGGATTGCAGGTTGTGAAAGATTGGTTTATGCTTTTGCGCTACCGTTGTGCTACCCTTCCAGTGTTTTGTTTGTTTTTGCATGTATTTACTGTTTCTTGTGTATTGCAAGATTCTTCCTTGTTAGGGTAATTTTCTCTGCTGTCTCCATGTACTTTTGGTATTGGGGTTTTTCGGTAAACATGATTCGGTATATGAACTGTTTCTATTTTGTTAACAGCACTTTGATAAATATGTTTCCGGTGAACAATTTTCAAGTAATATTACTTTCAATATTTAAGATTTGATATAAAGACATGTAACCATGGCCAGGTAGTGTGTTAAAATATACAGTGGACACTGCTGAAGGCTGTGGCCTCTGGCCATGGCTAGTGGCTGGGTAATGTTGTAAAATATACAGTGGGCATGGCCAGTGCCCATGGCCACTGGTCATTGCAATGTTGTAAAATATACAGTGGACATGGCTGAAGGTCGTGGCCACTGGCCATGGCCGAAGGTCATGATCAGTGGCAAGAAAAGAAAACAAGATATTGCAATTCACTGCAAAAACTTGAGTTAAAGTTTGGTTAAGTTGCTCAAATATATCATAAAAAAACCTTGAAATTCAGCACAATTGGGAAGTCATGACCGGCTTAACTTGGCACGTTCCTGTTGCAAAGCCGATGAGCACATACATAATATAAGAGAAGGGATTCACAGTTTCATACAAAATGGCATTATAGGGGACATGGCATTATGGGGGACAGTAATTGGAGCACACCGAGTTTAGCTGGTCATGACTTCGCAAATGTGCTGAATTTCAGGGCTTTTGCTGCAATACATTTGTAAATTTTAACTAAAGTTTAATGTTTTTTTCAGTAAATAATATACATTTGATTTTTATAAATATTAAGATTTCTATCTAAGAATCAACCAAACATTGCTTAAATGTTGTTGCCATAAATGTGCTATACAAAATACATACATAAAGGTTAAAACTATTTACTCATGAAACTACAATGCCATGAAGAAAAAGTAAAATCCAAACATTACAGTAAAAACAAGAAAAAGCTAAAATCATGAGACAAACATTTTAACACTCTTTATTCTTTTGCAAGTGCTTACCTAATGAAACACACAGAAAATCAAGTGTGAAATTCATTGGAAATGGTAAGTATATACCAGATATTCAACTAACAGTGTCTGATGCCAAGACTCTGCAGAACAAGCAGTAACAACCTCTTAAGCTTGAAAAAATAAATAGAACATAAGATGAGAAAATTCAACAATGATCCAATTACATTTGGCCAAAAAGGACAAAAGATGGATTTAATTGGGTCTCCTATCCAAAAGGAGATAATCATATTTGAGCCAAGACAATTAAACGTTAATTTTGAAAGTCATGCTTACATTTTTAACACAGAGACCTAAAGCAAGTAGGGCAGGAAGCCCCATTAAATAGTAATAACATTATGAAATGTACTCCATGGTTTGGTCAGTTCACATTCTGCTTTTCTGCTCGAATATGACTGAAATACATTATGCCTTCATGCATACATTTGACACAATCAAATCTAAATCTAATGACAGGTTAATGTTTAGCACTTTAGTCCTGACAAGTTTATTCCATGTTACACAACTAGCATGATCACTGCGCGAGAGGTCCTGAAGAATACAATTAGAGAAAAAAGCTTTTGAATTACCTGTTATCTTTAGGTGAAAGACTGTAGGCGCAGCATGGAATTGGTGAGAAACATAAAGTAAATCTAGTTATCTAAGACTGGCACCATTGAGGGCACAGAGGGCTAAGATGAAAAGCCTTTTTACAAATGATTTTGGAACAATTCGCAAGGAGTTGGGATGCAAGTGCAACATCGCCGTCAAGCAAAGAGATTTAGACTCCGTAAAATATATGAGCAGGCAGTTTAGTCGAAGCAATTCTCGTTGGGTGCGGTTGAATGCGCATGTACCTATTTGTAGTTAGCTTTGACACATATTAGAAACACCATATAGCCATACCGATAGAGCCACCAAATCTCAGAAGCATTGGGTATTAGTAAGAAAAGCTGTAATAGGCCTTCCGAGGCAGAGTGTGTTAGACCTTTCCTTCTGCGAGTTAATATTAAAATGACTTCTTTTGTACAGCCATAAAAGAAACATTTCTTTTTTAGTACTGAATTTAAACTTCAAGGAATCTCTAATTGAGGACAATAGTTTATCAACTAAAAGAAGGGTGTACACACTCACAGATGGGGAATGAGTTTCATAAAAATGGGATGAAAGTCCTTTGTCTACAATGGCGTACAGGCTATAAATAACAATTTCATGTAGGGACTTCCTATGAAAATTAAATGCACATGTGATGTCATCAGTGATGTCATTAATCATATTTGTGATGCCATCTTTGATGTCATTTGTGTTATTCTTAGCAGTGCACCATGGTGGCGTGAGTTATGATTGCTTAGATTACCATAACTGACGAATTTCAGGGTATTTTCTGTTTTACTTGTTAACAATGTTTTTTCACTGAATTTGATAGGTTTTTAGTAGAGCAACTTAACCATACAATGGCACCTCATTTATAAGCCTTTACGTTGTTTTGGGACCCGCTCTCCAATCTTGCCCCCTCTTGACAGAATCCCACCAGACTTTGCAAACTCATTCAGAATCAGGTCAGGAGTAAAATCACACAATTTCATGCAGTTTCATTAAGTGGCACCAAAGTTATAAGCCGCCCAAAAACTGCTTTCACCAACACTGTAATGCTGAGGTGTCCACAAACTTCTCAGGACTGTTCACGAACATCCTAACCGTTTGCAGACTTTCGCGGTGAAAAACACCCGTTTATTTGCTTCTTGCAGCCATATCCCATTCCATCCTCATCACCCCTCACATCCCCAGAGATTATTTGATAAGTTTGACAAGTGCAATGTTATGTTTTTTAACATGTTTTGAAAGTGAGCGTCCCCCAAAATTTAAAACTCCCCAATGAGAGTCAATGATGGACACATCCCAGATGGGAATGAGACCAAGACCAAGTGCGGGTGAAGTCAACAAGTAAACGTTTATCCAAATCAATATAGGGCAAGTAGAGAGCTCTGCAAACTCTGAGAGCGCTCTGCCAAACATCAGCAAACATTCGCATTTTGTTACAAAACCACGTCACCTATGATGTGGGAGCTAAGGGATACATGAATCGATGAGGCAATGAGGAAAGGTACATATGGATCCATACTGGCGAAGCTCTAGGATTGGTGAGGCTCCTTGAGGGGTCATGGTGACGCTTGTAGGTCCGGTCAGATGATGGTTGATTGATACTGCTTGACTATTATACCATTTGCCCTTGCGGCCACACCTACTCATTCAGCGTCAATAGTAATTCATGATGCCCTGTAAAACAAGTCGTTATTCTAACATCACAAGAAAAATAACACATAACACTACGTGCAAATTCTTCATCATCACAAGATATACTATACTCTAGGTGGGCTGCCGCATGGGTTCAGGTGGCTTATCAGAGGGCACATTCCAGGGATACATCTACCACTTTCTTTTCGTTAGATCTGGCAAAGGGACATCTTTATAGTATGTTTATACATCAGACAGTCAGTGGGATGAGAGGGGCCGGGGGGCCCAGGAGGGTGAGTACCTAATGCTGACCGGGGATGGGGTTACAATCATAGCATTGCATCACCAGTAGGACCAAGGCTTTACGTCTCAGCCTGGCCCGAGGGGGGAGAAAGGTGGGGCTGGTATGCAGCGCTGCTGGTGAGGGGAGAAGAGTACTGGTATTTTACTGTTCGTATCTTGTTTGTGCAGGGGTCACACACATGGAATATACAGACGAGGTAGAAATAGGTTAGTGTGTGCATTAGTCCATTAAAAAAAGGTGTGCAAAGTTGTGCTTACAATATGGGGTGCATGCATCAATGCTCAGCAGTTATACAACTATTACAGAGGACATTCTATATACAGTGGGCACATCTTCATAACGAACCGTACATTTTGCAAAGTTAATTGGGTATAATACATATTTAGAAAATCATTACTTGTATTGATGTCATACATTGCATCGTATAGTCTGTACCAACCGTTAATTCTTGTTCAGTGGTAGAAGGCTTAAACATACATCTCATGGCTCTGCGTGTAATCTGGGATGGGTGAGGGTCACATTATTTCAATATGTAAAATCAATCTCATGGAAGTGGCTTGCTCGCTTTGCGCGATCAGGAGGGGAGGGGAGAGCTGCAGCCCTGGAGGCCGCTTGTGCCAGTGAGGCCTGAGTTGTTATGTTCAAAATGGAGTCTTAGTGTGTCACAAGATAGAGTCTGGTACCATACTACTGGATGTACATTGCAGCCACATGTGTCGGCCTGCAGTCATCCTGCGTCCCTGGCCACAGGCGCATGGGTGACTGCTGGATGAGTTATAGTCTAATTGCTGGTGGGAATGGGGGGGGCCTTGAAGACCTATCCTTCCATATAGTTTGTACCGTGATGTCTGCGGACACCGGTCACTGTCTGTGAATCCAAGATGGCGGGAGTTTCCAAAAATCTGACGCACTTCACGCTTTTCATCATCCAATCAGCGTGCTTGCCCGATGTCTGTGGACACCACGTTGCCCTCTACGCCAATCTGTGTCCTGTCCGCGGAGCAAACAGAGAAGTGTGTCTATGGAGCGGACATAGATATCACACATTTTTTGGGACCTACATTTTGGTCATTTTATAAAAAACTACTGGACGGATTTCTACCAAATTTACAAGAGCACGCTATCGGGACCAAGCTGCTGCTCCTGCCGCATATTTGGTGAAAATCCGTCCAGCGCGTTTGGGCTGTAGGTGTGGGCAAAGTTTTTCTCAATTCAGTCTTTGGGAAAAAATACTTTTTGGGACCCCCCATATGACTATGCTCCCCTAGACCAAACCTCACCAAACTTTGCGAAAAAAATTCAGAATGGGCCATATACTTTTTTTTCCAAAGTTTGGTGAGGATTCGTCCAGTGGGAGCGAAGTTATAAGTCGCCTAAAAAGTGCTCTTCCTATGGGTAACCATAACTACATGTCCACTACCGCAGGCCAAGTAATATATATATATATATATATATTCAGTGAAAAAACTTTGTTAAAGGGACCTTATGGTTCCAAGTAAAACCGAAAAACACAATTTTTAGTTTCTTACTGTTACTGAAGAAAACCATGTGGCCTAGATATGTCAGCAAAAGAAAAAAGAGTGAGACAGACATGTGATGTCATCAGTGATGGCATCAACGACATTTGTGATGTCATCTTTGATGTTGTGGGTGTTAGTCTTAGCAGTGCACGGTGGTGGTGCGAGTTATGGTTGCTTAGCTTACCATAACTGGCGAATTTCAAGGGTTTTTTGGTTTTACTTGGAACCATAACGTCCCTTTAACAACGTTTTTTTACTGAATTTCATAGGGTTTTAGTAGCGCAGCTTAACCATAACGTCCCTTTAACAACGTTTTTTTACTGAATTTCATAGGTTTTTAGTAGCAAAACTTAACCATAACGTCCCTTTAACAAAGTTTTTTTACTGAATTTCATAGGTTTTTAGTAGCGCAACTTAACCATAACGTCCCATTAACAAAGTTTTTTTACTGAATTTCATAGGTTTTTATTAGTGCTACTTAACCATAAAGTCACTTTAACACATTTTCTTTTACTGAACTTCATAGTTTTTTATTAGTGCAACGTAACCATAACGTCCTTTTCAATGGAGGAAGACCACTAGCATCCTACGTTCTCAAAGTGGCAGGCGTCCCGGTGTAGGAAGGAAAATCTTTTACCAAGATGGACACCAGGGAAAGGGAAGGCAGGGTGTATAAAGAGAACACAACAGGGCATCGGCGTGGGGTCGGGAAGACCAGGAGAGAGACACGGGGCATGAGCAGGGGGTGGAATGAAGGGAGACACGGGGCATGAGCGGGAAAGAAGGGAGACACGGGGCATGAGCGGGGGTGGGGGTGGAAGAAGGGAGACATGGGGCATGAGCGGGAAAGAAAGTTTTTTTACTGAATTTGATAGGTTTTTAGTAGCGCAACTTAACCATAACGTCCCTTTTAACAAAGTTTTTTCACTGAATTGCATAGGTTTTTAGTAGCGCAACTTAACCATAACATCCCTTTAACAAAGTTTTTTTACTGAATTTCATATGTTTTTAGTAGCACAACTTAACCATAATATCCCTGACTTTATATACATGTAACATACAACATACTGAACCCTTAGCTAGGGATTTCGATGTCCGCAGACTACCGCCATGTCCGCGGACATTTCGAAAATCTGAGCGTGGTGAATGTAAATTTAAATAGTGTGCCCCATTTCCCCTTTGAGGTTGGCTCTGAAAAGAGACTTTTTTTGGTGTTTTTTGCAGATGTTTGACAGACACCTGTTATTTTGTATTTTTTTTATTTCTCTTACTTTACTCCTAAAAAAATCACATAACCTTCTCCAAAGCAACCCTTACATTCCAAAACAGATAGCATTTCCCATAAAAGATAAGGAAATGCCATCTTCTTTAAAATAAACAGCATTACTGGAATCAATATTCTCATTATTACCGAAGAACATACCACACATGCCTCGGTTGATTACACACCTAGCATTGTTTTGCTGAGGAAAAAAAACTGAACTATTATCCCATATTGCCCTAGGTACTAATCCAGAAAAAATCACTTTGGCATTTGGAAGGATTTTCATTACTTCTTCAACCAAGTGTTCCAAATCTGCCAACAAATTAGGGGCACTGACATAGCCCAAATGCCTTTCTCCACTTCTGCCATCTTCACTACACACAGTCTCTTTGAACACAAATCCACAACCTCAACATCTGATTGGCTGATCCCTACAGTCTTCTTTCAATGCTGGATTTGCTGGAAAACCCCGGATGTAGCACGCCCTGTCCGCGGACCGCATAACTCTTAGACAGCCCTTCTACTATTTCCACTTCATTCTCGGTGCCATTCCCTCATTGGATACAGCTAAGCAGGCACACAATACGGAGAACGTCCTCAGAACACCCCCATTTTGTTTATTTTCAAACATTTCAGGACACTGCGAGTGTTCTTAGAACACATTCAACTTGCCAGCGAACAATACGGACAACGTCCTCAGAACACCCCCATTTTCTTTATGTACCAACATTTCAGGACACCGCGAGTGTTCTTAGAACAATTTCAGCTTGACAACGAACAATACGGACAACGTCCTCAGAACACCCCCATTTTCTTTATGTACGAACATTCCAGGACCCCACGAGTCTTCTTAGAACACTTTCAACTTGACACCGAATCCATTCTGTTTAGTTACGAATATTTCAGAACAGCCGTGTTGTCCGCAGAAAAATCTAACACAACAAAAGTGTCTAGCACATAAAAAAACAGAACATTGAACCTATCTCATGCTCCCCCACCCTCCCCAAACACTCTTACACACTAACACACTGCACTAAATACAATTTTTAATCTAAGTTTCACCACGCTGTCCGCGGTCGTCCGCGAATGCAAGATGGCGGGCGCCACAGAAAATCTGACGCGCTTCACGCACCACGCCGTCCAATCAGCTAACAGGTCGCATGTCAGCAGACATCATGCAAGCCGCTCGGCCAATCAGGGCACTGTCCGCGGAGCGAACCGGGAAGTCCGTCCGCGGAGTGAACGGAGATATCACAAATTTTTTTGCCTTACATTTTGGTCATTTTAAAAAACACTGCTGGACGGATTTACACCAAATTTGCAAAAGCACACTTTCGGGACCAGGCTCCCGCTCCTGCCGTGAATTTGGTGTAAATCCGTCCAGCGGTTTGGGCTGTAGGTGTGCACAAAGTTTTTTCCCATTATGTCTATGGGAAAAAACAAAAGTTTTGGGACACCCCCTATAACTTTGCCCCTCCCCTGGACCAAACCTCTCCAAAGTTATAAGCCACCCAAAAAGTGCTCTTCCTATGGAAACAGCAACTTAACCATAACTACATGGCCACTACCGTGGCCATGTAATATATATATATATATATATATATATATATATATATATATATATATATATATATATATATATATATATTCAGTAAAAGAAACTTTGTGAAAGGGACGTTATGGTTCAAAGTAAAACCGAAAAACCCCTGAAATTTGATTGTTATGGTAAGCTAAGCAACCATAACTCACGCCACCACCGTGCATTGCTAAAACTAACACCCAGGACATCAAATATGACCTCACAAATGTCATTGATGACATCACTGATGACATCACATGTTCATTTACTTTTCATGAAAAGTCTGTACAAAGGATTCTTATTATAATATTCACAAAAAAGTGTCAAGAATCATTGGAATAAATATCATGAGCTATGTAGTGCATTGATATAAATAGCATTCTATTATGAAGTTTTATACAGTGTGAGTGGACCCTAAGTGAATTATATTAAGAACATATTTGAAGTATAAGTATAGTAAGCTTCTCATGTATAAACATAAGCTTTGTGTACAGCATACATCATGGAGGTGCAATATTCATAATCTTCCCATGTTGAATAGTGAAATGATAAATGCTTTCCTATTAGAGTTTTGCGTACTGTGCAACATGTAATAAGTATCTAATAAAACCCACTTACTAATCCACTTACTACATAATTTCATTATTACATACAAAACACAAAGACAGAACAGCACATACAAATATGAATATATAAAGGGAAAGTGAAGTATGCAAAAAAAGCAGCAGTAGAACCAGAAGGTGTTCATAATCTAACTGACTATATTTATGCACAGAAATGATTGCTCTGCTTGAAACCTACTACTTCCCTATGTATAACTATCACATGATGTGACTGCACCCTAAAGAAAGTAATGTGAATACAAATATGAGCATATCCAGAGAAAATACAGTAATAAAAAAAACAGCAGAACAATAAGAAAGTGTTGATAACCTTACTGATTCTCTTCATACACAGAAATCACTGCTCTCTTTCAAGTGTGTATTTTTCCTTATGTATATGTTTCATATGCTGCAAGTGGATCCTAAGTGAATTATTGTAAGAACACAATTGAAGTATAAGTCTACAAATATAGTACTTTTTAAATTTTTTGTTCCTAACTATTACTGGCCAAGATAGAGCACTAAAGGAAAAAAGAGCGAGTCAGACATGTGATGTCATCAGTGATCTCATCAATGACATTTGTGAAGGTCATATTTGATGTCCTGGGTGATAGTCTTAGCAATGCATGGAGGTGGTGCCAGCTATGGTTGCTTAGCTTACAATAACTAGCGAATTTCAGGGGGTTTTCGGTTTTACTTTGAACCATAAAGTCCCTTTAACAAAGTTTTTTTACTGAATTTCATAGGTTTGTAGTAGCGCAACTTAACCATAATGTCCTTCTAACAAAGTTTTTTTACTGACTATCATAGGTTTTTAGTAGCACAACTTAACCATAATGTCCCTTTAACAAAGTTTTTTTATTGAATTTCGTAGGTTTTTATTAGCGTAACTTGACCATAACCTCCCTTTATCAAATTTTATTTTACTGAATATACATATTCATAGTGTAAATTTGATAGATGTTTACTAGGATTCCCTTACTTAATATACATGTAAAATAGAACATACTGAGCCCCCGTCTAGTCATTTTGATGTCCGTGGATGGACGTGGACGACATCAACACTACCCAAAAAAGGGGGTATCTTAAATTGTTCTATCATGCCATATGAACACTGCAAAAGTTCAAAAAGCAGCACACAAACACATTGTATGTAATAATATATAAGAAGTGGAACCTATATATATCTAACACATCAACCATCAATTTAAATACCATATGTACTACAATGGAATATACCAAAACAAAAAAGATATGCTTCCAACATAATTACCTCACAGAAACTGCACAACTAGGAGCAACAGCAGACCTACAGAACAGTAAGAACACAATTTACCAGAAGCTAGTAAGTAAACTTCATTTTTCTTATATATTTCTAAACTTTCTGTATTAGGTACAGTAAAAGTAATATATTTTTTTATTTTTTACACAGAAATGTCCAGTACTTTAGAATGGCTTGAGGAAAATTTCCCACGTGAGGAAATGTCTGAAGATAGTGATACTAATGGTAGACACTTCTCTATATAACCAAATTAATAATCATTACTTTATGTGCACTTAACAAATATTTCTTTTTAACAGACCATACAAACATTGAAAATAATATATCAAAAGAGACATTAGAAAATACTTTGCAGTGCATGGAACAGAAATGTACAAGCTCATGGAAAATTTTTATCTTTTGAAACATTTTGTGGAGGTCCACATAAAAGAAAAAACTAAATATCATTGTCCCACATGTACCTGTTACCCTCTGCGTATCCCACTCAACTATCCCCAACCCTCTCCACCAAGAAAAACGTTATGATGAGACTTCCATCCCTTCATCTCCTCCTATCCATAATCTCGAAACCCCCAATTCCCCTGTGTTTGTGTCAGTTTCTGCTTCCCCCTCCCTTTCATAAATGTTATCTCTGTATATAATAAAATAAAATATTATGTGTGTTTTAATTCAGTCCTTTGTGCCTTATTTTTTTAAAAAGGCAGTTAAGATGTCTGTGGACAGCACGGGTGTCCGGAATGTCCATAATTATCCAACATGGAGGTGTCCTGAGGACACTAAACCTGTCCATACTGTCCGCAGGCAAGATGAAACTGATCTAAGAACACACACGGTGTCCAGAATGTCTGTAATTAACCAAAATGGGGGTGTCCTAAGGACACTAAACCTGTCCGTAATGTCCGCAGGCAAGGTGAAACTGTTCTATGAACACACGCGGTGTCCGGGATGTCCGTAATTAAACAAAATGGAGGTGTCCTAAGGACACTATACTTGTCCATACTGTACGCAACCAATATAACACAAACGATGATCGGGATGTCCGTAATTATCCAAAATTAAGGTGTGCTAAGGACACAATACCTGTCCGTACTAACTCTAGAACATCTACACACATGCGCACCACACCCATAAGTCCAACAATCATCGCGCCTGTCCGTAACTGTCCGTCTCACTTGTGTCACACTTTTAATTACTTACAGGACCCGAACACTGTCCGTAGAACACCAGCGTGCACAGCCGTTCCTGTCCATTTGGTGTCCTGTGGACACCCGTCCGTTTCGCTGACATGTTCGCGACAAAATCATGTGACCGCACCCACACTAAGCGTGTGTCCTGAATTGCGGACAGAGTTCTGGTTCCTGAACATTTTAAAAGTACTTTTTTGGGCAATCCAATGTATTTTATAATAAAAATTCACCATAGCACATGTTCCAGACAATGACCCTGACATTCTACATACTTTTTGTAACTTTTTGAGCCTTTTTTGGGTGTTCGATCTGTCGACGGACAGCGCGGCTGTCTACGGAGTGCGCACCAGCACCCCTATAAAAGGCCACACCCCAGAGCTAATCCTCATTGTGCTTTTGGCTATCTGACAGAGCATTGTCTACTTTGGCTGCTAATCTTCCAGATTTTGCTGCTCTTGCTGCTTTCCATCAGACCTGATGGCAGCAATGCTTGCTGCTCCATCTGGTGCTACATCTGTCTCAGCACCACCCCCGCCCCTTCAACCACCACCACCTCCCTAAGGGCCTGGAGAGGGGAACAAGCGTGAGGATGTAGAGGAGGAGGATGAAGAGGATGGCGAGGATGAGGTAGTGGAAGTCCCTACTACCAGCACTCGCCGTGAGTCTTGGGTCTGCCGGTTGTTTACAATTCATGGTGACGTACCAAAAGCACGTGCAAACAAGGTCAACTGCAACCAGTGCAAAATGGTGCTGAGTCGTGGGAGGCCTGGTTCGTACAGCATTGGTACGACATCCATGAAGAGACACCTAAGGTCGTTCCACGGTTGGGCCATTCGCAAGGTTGTACCGTGTGATCAAAATAGTAGGTTGAGTTCCTCTACCACATCCTCCGTTTCTGCTCCTGTCACCACAAGAGAAACTCCTGTGGGACAGCACACCCCTCCAGCTGCCTCTCAGGCCATCCATGATGCTGTTGACCCTTAGCTTTCAAGGGTCACAGTTTTGTGTTTGTACTGCGACGCAGAACTCTGCAGGGGGGAGAGTCTTTGGAGTGCTTTCGAGACTACGGTCAAGGAGCATGAGAAGGTCTGCCCACTACCTAAATAAGGCCCACCCTACAACTCCCTTTCTCCACCTGCCCTTTCTTATCCCCGTGGTTGGTGTCCCTTCCTTACCCCTCCTCTCCTAGTGTGTCGTGTATAAAAAAAACAAAAAAATATAAAACAACAAAAATCCAAAAAAAGGCTCTTTTCAGAGCCGCCTTTCACAGTCTAAAAATAGAAGTGGCAAATAAATTGAGCAGGACTCTATGCATTTTTTTTAGAAGTCCGCGGACAGTTCGTGGACATCTAAAAGTTTGGGGTGCTGCCCTATCAAAACCATTGCACTTTTATCTGAGAGGAAGTGGTGGCTATGAAAAAAGCCTTTTGGTGGTGTTTTTTTGTGTTGAAATAGTCAACACCTACTGCAAAATGGATGGCTGTTATTCCAAAAAATGTTGCAATGCATTTTGTACATTTCTCAGAAAAATCTGATTACCAGCATAAGTAAAATGGACTCCATCTCTGCGAAAAAAATGTATGTGTTACCAAACATAATATTTTCATTGTGAAAAGAGGACATGCCAACATCTCTTAGAAAGGCACAAAGAACCTTATTGCGCCTCGCTTTCTCCATTTGTGGACCAAATGAAGAAGAACACAGCCACATTTGTCTCTACGCAATACGAGAACAAATTATTTGGGAATTTGGAAACATGTCAATGACCTTCCCAAGTCCTTCTTTCATTGCAAATTGCAAAGAAATTCCAGATACATGTCCTAAACTGTTCCCTCCACAATGAATTATAATTATGTCTGGATGAAGCTCTGTCTCCAAACTAGCACAGAGAGGTACCAAGTCCAGCCACTTCATTCCATGCACTCCATGCCAGTGCACTTCCACATGAGGGAATCCAAGATCTGAAGCTACTCCACAGTGTTCTGCATGCACCTCCAACCAATGTATCCACGAGTCTCCCAAAATCCAGATAATCTGTTTTCTGAAACACACAGCCATAGCTATCTGTTCTTCTCCCAGGAAACATTTCTGACAAACTCTCTCCTTACACAACACACTCAGTAAACTTTATTGACCAATCCCTTGCTCTACTCATTCTCATTTGCATGCCGCCCCACCCCAAAAACCTCTGTATGCAATACGCGGTGTCTGCACACTACCACCATTTCCGTGGACATATCGAGAATCTGACCATGATGAATTTAAATTTAAATAGTGTGCCCCATTTCCCCTTTGAGGTTGGCTCTGAAAAGAGCATTTTTTTTTTTGCAGATGCATCACAGACACCTGTTATTTCGTATTTCGTTTCCTTTTTTTTCTTACTTTACTCCTAAAATCTTCACATAACCTTATCCAAAGCAACTCTTACATTCCAGAACAGCATGGCATTACCTATAAAAGATAAACAAATGCCATCTTCTTTAAAATAAACAGCATTGCTGGAATCAATATTCTCATTATTACAGAAAAAACATACCAGCTCTAAGCATGGAAGCACACATGCCTCGGTTGATTGCACACCTAGCAATGTTTTGCTGAGGACAAAAAACAGAACTATTGACCCATATTGCACTAGTTAGTAATCCAGAAAAAATTACTTTGGCATTTGGAAGGATGTTCATTACTGCTTGAACCAAGTGTTCCAAATCTGCCAACAAAGTAGGGGCATAGACCAAATGGAAAGCACCAGAGTGATAATTACCACATGGGGACTGTTCATCCTGCCCATATCTTCACAAACTTGTACAATTCCCTGTACAGTGCAATCAGGCACAGTACTCCACGCCAACTCCACTCCTTAAACATCAACATTGTTTGCCACATGCCTGCATTGAGCATACTGCTGTAAACAATGTGCAAGCATATCTCAAAGCACCAACACCCTGATTTTTTCCACCTCTGCCATCTTCACTACACACAGCTTATTTCAACACAAATCCACAACCTCAACATCTGATTGGCTGATCCCTACAGTCTCCTTTCCATGCTGGATTTGCTGGAAAACCCCGGATGTGGCACACCCTATCCGCGAACAGCCGCGGTGTCCGTGGACAGTGTAACTCTTACACAGCCCTTCTACCCTTTCCACTTCACTCTCTGTGACATTTCCTCATTGGATACAGCTAAGCAGTCAAACAACCATCCACAAATCACATCCAAGACCTCTACATCTAACTCCATCATCAGAGTTCAGCACTTCAAATCTACTGTTGATCACTCTGAGTACAAGTCTCATATCATTTATCATTCAAAAGCATCTACTACAAAAATTACTGTACAAGTCTCCAAGATTTCTACTTACAGCTACAGGCATATCCACATGTAAGAATACAAACTACAGGTATGCATATTTTATTCAGAGTACATGTGCAACTCTTATGAATGCATATAAACAGAGTAATGCCACTAAACCTGTATAACCTATAAAATGAACTTATTGCAATTTTTCCCATATGCTATAATCAACTGTCACTTCCAAACCTGTCTGCTATCTACATTTCCTTTTTTACACACACACACACACCTATATAAAAAATTATAATATTAGAAGATGAGAGAAATAACAGTATAATTGTGGAAAAACACTTAGTAGTGTATTATAAAATTACACACAGCCAGGAAAAGGTCATGCATCTTCATATACTCACACACATAGACACTATCATTGAAAAGCTCCCATCTGTAATAACACCACTGCCTGTAAATCACATCCTTCTGCATTATTACCCATACCTTCACAACTGCATACATTCCATGCTTTTCTATACAGTTTCTGCCATTTCACCTGTCATTTTGTATTTTTTTTTCCTACGTTACTACTAAAATCTTCACATAACCTTCTCCAAAGCAACTCTTACATTCCAAAACAGCATGGCATTTCCCAAAAAAGATAAGGAAATGCCATCTTATTTAAAATAAACAGCATTACTGGAATCAATATTCTCATTATTACAGAAAAACATACCAGCTCTAAGCATGAAAGCACACATGCCTCGGTTGATTGCACACCTAGCAATGTTTTGCTGAGGACAAAAAACAGAACTATTGACCCATATTGCACTAGGTAGTAATCCAGAAAAAATTACTTTGGCATTTGGAAGGATGTTCATTACTGCTTGAACCAAGTGTTCCAAATCTGCCAACAAAGTAGGGGCACAGACCAAATGAAAAGCACCATAGTGAAAACTACCACATGGAGACTGTTCATCCTGCCAATATCTTCACAAACTTGTACAATTCCCTGTATAGTGCAATCAGGCACAGTACTCCACGCCAACTCCACTCCTTAAACATCAACATTGTTTGCCACATGCCTGCATTGAGCATACTGCTGTAAACAATGCACAAACATATCTCAAAGCACCAACACCCTGATTTTCTCCACCTCTGCCATCTTCACGACACACAGCTTATTTCAACACAAATCCACAACCTCAACATCTGATTGGCTGATCCCTACAGTCTCCTTTCCATGCGGGATTTGCTTGAAAACCCTGGATGTGTCACACCCTGTCCGCGGACAGCCGCGGTGTCCACGGACAGTGCAACTCTTACAGAGCCCTTCTACCCTTTTCACTTCACTCTCTGTGACATTTCTTCATTGGATACAGCTAAGCAGTCAAACAACCATCCACAAATCACATCCAAGACCTCTACATCTAACTCCATCATCAGAGTTGAGCACTTCAAATCTACTGTTGATCACTCTGAGTACAAGTCTCATATCATTCAAAAGCATCTACTACAAGAATTACTGTACAAGTCTCCAAGATTTCTACTTACAGCTATAGGCATATCCACATGCAAGAATACAAACTACAGGTATGCATATTTTATTGAGAGTACATGTACAACTTTTATGAATGCATATAAACAGAGTAATGCCACTAAACCTGTATAACCTATAAAATTAATTTATTGCAATTTTCCCTCTGCTATAATCAATTGTCACTTCCAAACCTGTCTGCTATCTACATTTCCTTTTTACACACACACACACCTATATAAAAAGTGTTCCAAATCTGCCAACAAAGTAGGGGCATAGACCAAATGGAAAGCACCAGAGTGAAAATTACCACATGGGGACTGTTCATCCTGCCCATATCTTCACAAACCTGTACAATTCCCTGTACAGTGCAATCAGGCACAGTACTCCACACCAACTCCACTCCTTAAACATCAACATTGTTTGCCACATGCCTGCATTGAGCATACTGCTGTAAACAATGTGCAAACATATCTCAAAGCACCAACACCCTGATTTTTTCCACCTCTGCCATCTTCACTACACACAGCTTATTTCAACACAAATCCACAACCTCAACATCTGATTGGCTGATCCCTACAGTCTCCTTTCCATGCTGGATTTGCTGGAAGACCCCGGATGTGGCACACCCTATCCGCGAACAGCCGCGGTGTCCGTGGACAGTGTAACTCTTACACAGCCCTTCTACCCTTTCCACTTCACTCTCTGTGACATTTCCTCATTGGATACAGCTAAGCAGTCAAACAACCATCCACAAATCACATCCAAGACCTCTACATCTAACTCCATCATCAGAGTTCAGCACTTCAAATCTACTGTTGATCACTCTGAGTACAAGTCTCATATCATTTATCATTCAAAAGCATCTACTACAAAAATTACTGTACAAGTCTCCAAGATTTCTACTTACAGCTACAGGCATATCCACATGTAAGAATACAAACTACAGGTATGCATATTTTATTCAGAGTACATGTACAACTCTTATGAATGCATATAAACAGAGTAATGCCACTAAACCTGTATAACCTATAAAATGAACTTATTGCAATTTTTCCCATATGCTATAATCAACTGTCACTTCCAAACCTGTCTGCTATCTACATTTCCTTTTTTACACACACACACACCTATATAAAAAATTATAATATTAGAAGATGAGAGAAATAACAGTATAATTGTGGAAAAACACTTAGTGTATTATAAAATTACACACAGCCAGGAAAAGGTCATGCATCTTCATATACTCACACACATAGACACTATCATTGAAAAGCTCCCAGCTGTAATAACACCACTGCCTGTAAATCACATCCTTCTGCTTTATTACACACACCTTCACAACTGCATACATTCCATGCTTTTCTATACAGTTTCTGCCATTTACCTTATAAAAATTTCAAAATAAATATATTATTATTTCTTCTTTCTCCTAACATTCTATAACACATCTTTAAAAAACCAAGCAAATTTCATACACTTAATATTCTACTCATTTGCAAAGTTAGTTGAACTAACATATTGTAAATAAAATATAAAGGCTGCACACAATCAGATGAAATGCATGCATACACTATGTTCAGATATCAAACAAGAATACTACTACAAAAACATAAACATCAACACCTAAATTAACATCAGTGATATAAACACACAACATTACTAACTTCTTTCTTTTACAATTGCAGTGAAGACCACTCTCCTGAAAAGCAGCAGCATCTGAACTACAAACACCATCTCAGAAGAAACCTGCTCATTCCACAATAAAAGACTAAGTACAATACTACCTTAATATTCTTACTGTTACTGAAACACACTGTGGGGTTCATTCATGCAATTTGTGCACCAAAATAAATTGAGATTTCTGCACCATTCTGGCCACAAATTCCGATTTATTAAACAGGGATTAGCAGCCAGAATGGCACACAAATCTCCGTTTTTTGGAACACAAATAACATAACTCAAACCCTAGAATGGTAGTATTGCAAAACAAAGAACTGTTTTAATTTTTTACCATTGGATCTACTATTAGTGCTTCTCCTCACCACTATCCCACTTTCTACTGTCATCAGTACTGCAGTATAGTAACACACAAATAGAAGTATAGCCTTCCCAACTAATTGTAGCTGCCCAATGCACAATCACACACCACCACATAGATCTTTACCATCATACTCAGACACTCATGCACACAGCACACATACATTGAAGAACAGCCCAACCCATACCTTCTTTCTTTCAACAGGCCCCAAAGAATGCCCACCAAAATGCAAGTCCGTAGAAAGCAATGCAGAAATAGAGCAAATGAAAATAAAAGTGTCCAAAATAAGCATCCATCTCTAGCAGAGTTTGTACAAAAAGTTCAAACAAAACAGCTTATACAGTCATTTAGCGAAACAAAACACGCTTCCAGTACAGAAAGGTTGCCTCCTTTGTCAAAATGTAAAACAAAACAGAAAATGATTAACAAGAATTCAGCTACCACTACTGCTAAAACTCATCCTATAAATCTTGATATAGTGGTAAGTAACAATACCAAAAAAAGTATTTTAGCAAAAATGTTCCACCACAGAGTCCTTCAGAATCTTATAAAAACAGGAGACAAATCATGCACAACCCTTAAAACCTACCGTAGAAAATTGATCTTTGAAGCTTTGATAGACAGTGCAATCCTTCATGAAAGAAAGTTATTTATTTTAGTGTTAAACAGAATGAAACCACTAACAAAACTAACTACTAAATTACAAAAAAGACTTCTCAATAAACGGAATGTCAACAAAAATAACTTCTTAAATATCTGTGGAGGTGAATGGAGTCACACCACGAGCACAGAACCATATTTTAATAAAGAAGCATACAAACAAAAGCAAACAAATACAATTGCCATACATAGCAGTGGACGAGGTTCTGAAAAACTTAACAATACCATAATGCAACAAGAAATACTGCTTACAAAAATATCCCCAGAAAACTCAGTATTACCTCTCCAATCGACTGAACCAGAACATCCAGTATACAAATGGCCATGCACGTCAATGTGTACCATTGTCAAAAAATCTTTCAAATCTTTATGCCAGTTCCTCAATTAGTATGTGAAAGGCAAAGACAAAATCAAAATGAAACTGCTGCAAAATATGGATACCTGTCCAGTGCGCAAATACACAGGACTACAAGGACATTCATTAGCCTGCATTTTAGGACCTATTTGCAAAATCACCTTCCATCATATCAAAATGATATCAACACATCATTCAACTAAAAGACATCTAGTCTATAAACTGTACTATGCTAACAGTCCTGCTTTAGCACTAGCCAATTTAAATAACAATCTTCTACATGGTACAGCCAAACACCTATTTGAAGAAATAGAGCATATCCAGAAAAAATATTTTGGAAGTGAAAGCAACTTACAAAATGCATTAGCTTTACAACAGACTAGCAACAATTGTACAGATGGCAACCTTCAACTACACGCATACAAAAAAGAAATACTAACATTTAAAAGTACATCCGCTGAAGTACCAAACAATGTGTGTGTGTGTTGCCGCAGAACTTTTTATAAAAGTAACACAAAAACTATAAACGTAACATACAAAATAGAAAACAATGAAGATTCCAAATGGTTTGAATTAGCTCTCTACTTTAAAGCATAAAACAAATATGAAATAATTGTCCCCTTAATACTTTGCAGTTACTGCACTATAAACATTGACAACAATCAAACACTTTCACGTGCTATCACAAATAACTTGGAATTATTTCCACTACCAAAACCCCTGCAACAACTGAATTTATATGAGAGCATCATAATTCAAACAGTGCACCCATTTCAAGCAATAACACGCCTTCAACCAAAAACAGCAAAATTACCTCCCTCTGAATTGGTAAAAGGCATTTGTGGCAAAGTAGTTTATTTACAATTAGATCTAAAAGAAAATGTGCACACTCTGGGAGTGCAACGTCCAATAGAGCAATCTTTAATTGTCTTAGTAAATGGTGTACCTACAAAAAACAAAATAATTTGGCAACAACTCGTAGACTTACATAATGTATGCAATATCTAAAAGACAATAATGAATACTACAAAGAAATGAATATTGAAGAAAACTTAAGTGAATTCTGAAATAATTCAAGAGTCACCAGAAACTGGTAAATTTGAACTTCTAGATCCTGCTACAGTATCCAATATTTTAGACCATTATACAATTCATCCATTACACTCTAATGACACCATAGATGATGCACTAGAAGTGTACCAAATGCGACAAACCAAAGGATCATCAATCAGCATATGGGAAAATAGTACAGAAGCACATGCTTTTACTCTACTCTTTCCTACTGGCAAAGGAGGAAGGTACGATGATAGACCTATTCGGATAACAGCATCAGAATTCTGCTCATTACGAATGTATTCTGAAGATCCCAGATTTAGACAAAATATGGAATATATATTCCACCTACTCTTTGAAAGTGAACTAGCAACTCTATGTTACGAGTTGCACACACATTGAAATCAGGAACCCACTTTCAAAGTATGTCTGCTACGTAATTACTACAAAAAAGTGCAATAAAAAGATGAGGTTTTACAATCAAGCATTACAAATCTGTTAGCAAACATGCATGGTACTAAAGAGTACTGGTTCCGACGTCACGGAGATGTACGTTGTATGATAAGAAACCTTGGCCCAGCCACTTGGTTTGTTACATTAAGTTGTGCAGAATATGCATGGGAAGATTTACATGATATCCTACGCATATCAAACAAAAACAAAACAAACATAGATATACTAACACCTGGAGAACTTTGCTCATTAGATCCTGTTAATGTTTCAACATATTTTCATCATTGTTTCATTGCTATGCTACACTTTATTTGTAATAAAACTGTTCCTCCCCTCGGAGAAGTGCAACACTTCTAATGGAGAAAAGAATACCAAGCCAGAGGAGCAGCACATATAGACATGCTTTTATGGTTTAAAGATGCCCCTAAATTTGGTCAAGACAGTGATACCACTGTTTTACAGTTTATCGAAAAAATATGTCACTTGTGAAATTCCATCAGAAGCAACAAATAATGATCATCATGCACATATTGTATAATTTAAAAGACACAAATGTGGCAAACATTGTCATCGCAAATACAAAAACAAATGGAAATACTACACCAAATGCCGCTTTGGTTTTCCTAGACCAGTTACAGCAATAGATCAAGTAAACAACTTCATGTCTTCAGTTAGACATAGGGGGTCATTACGAGGTTGGAGGTAGCCATGGTGCTATTATCGCCATGGCTGCCTCCAAAACCTCACCGACTCCGCCCTGGTGAATGGAGCTATTACCGCCCCATTCCAAGGTTGGCGGGGGCGGTAATTCCCCATTCAACAGGGCCCTTCCCCAATCCCATTTGAGCCCCCATAGGGCTCAATGGTAATGGGGAAGGCACTAATAACGGTACCGCAAATTGCAGTACCGTTATTAGGTCCAACGTCCCTTTGTGGTACTCGTCCTTAACGCCTGGTAAAACCAGGTGTTAAGGGAGGACCCGCAAAGGGAACTCGTAGTAGGGTGGTAAGGGATTACCGGCACCGGATCCCTTACCGGTGCCGGTAATCCCTTACCGCCCACCTCGTAATGAGGTCCATAGTGTTAAAGGTAAATCATCTAAGAACACATATTACATAAAAATAACAGAAGAAGCAAAATATATCAATGATTACAATGTAATCATTGCCCTCTTATGGAATGCAAACATTGCAGACAATTCCACTGCAGTTGGACAATATGTTAAGCCTACTTAACAAAAGCAGAAAAAACAGACCTTCAAGACCCCTGGAAGGACCTATCATCAGACAAAACACTGTCTCAGAGATTGTGCTGCCAAGGCATAAAAATGCTCTATCATAGAGAATGTGGCTGCTATGAAGCTGCAGATCGTTTAACCGGTACTGCTTTGTATGGAAAATCTGAAAATATAGTATGGATAAGTCTTGGTCCTGCTAAATCTAGAAAAAGACTTCTCAAATCAGACGACAACATAGAAACAATAGCCAGAAATAATCCCAACAGCCAAGACATTTTGAAAAACAATTTACTGGACACATACTACCCAAACAGGAGTACCACTTTGGAAACCATCAGGGTAATTCATAGATTACAGCGCAGAGGCAGCACACGTGAGCAGCGCAGAGAGGTAGCGTGCGCCAGCCTGAACCAGCCTTGTGCGCTAAACAGCATTCTGGTGCACCGCGTATTTTTGGTATATCAAAGCCATTTTGAGCGTTGACACAGAGAACATTCTGCAGCGCCAGTTACGCCCCCAAGAACGTCGCTTGCGCAAGGATAAGGCTTTGAAATCCCCAATGCAGCGCAAAGGGCCGTGCTAACCCTGCACCAGTTCACAGGGTCGGGACAGTTCATTTGGGGGGTGCGTGGGAAGTTTCACACGCGATAGGCCTTGTGGTGCGGGTATGTGTATTCTGAGGGGTGCGCAGGGAGTATCACACGCGATAGGCCTTGTACGAACGGGATACGTGTATTTTGGGGGTGCACAGGGAGTATTATACGTGATTTTGCTGGGCGAGCAGGGTACGTGTATTTTGAGGGGTGTGCGTGCAGTTTCACACACGATTTAGCTGGGCGAGCGAGGTAAGTGTATTCTGAGGGGTACGCGGGGAGAATCACACACGTTAGGCCTTGGGTGAGCGGGGTATGTGTATCTTGGGGGTGCGCGGGGAGTATCACACGCGATAGGCCTTGTGCGAGTGGGTTACGTGTATTCTGAGGGGTGCGCATGGAGTATCACACGTGATAGGCCTTGTGCGAGCGGGGTACATGTATTTTGGGGGTGCGTGGGGAGTATTACACGTGATTTCGCTGGGCGAGCGGGGTACGTGTATCTTGGGGGTGCGCGGGGAGTATCACACGCGATAGGCCTTGTGCGAGTGGGATACGTGTATCTTGGGGGTGTGCGGGGAGTACCACACGCAATAGGCCTTGTGCGGCCAGGGTACATGTATCTTGGGGGTGCGCTGGGAGTATCACACGCGATAGGCCTTGTGCGAGCGGGGTACGTGTATCTTGGGGGTGCGCGGGGAGTATCACACACGATAGGCCTTGTGCAAGCGGGGTACGTGTATTCTGAGGGGTGCACGGGGAGTATCACACGCGATAGGCCTTGGGCGAGCGGGGTACGTGTATCTTAGAGGTGCACGGGAAGTTTCACATGCAATAGGCTTTGGGCGAGCGGGGTACGTGTATCTTGGGGGTGCGCAGGATGTATCACAAGGAAATTGGCAATGTGGGTCCTCCCAGGTGTGCCCTCTCCCCCCTCCCCAGGTCCTGCAGGCAGCCCACACCACAGGGGACTACCCTGCACCCCATCCACCCTGGGCATGCCCCCCAGCCAGACTACATGTCACCATGCACCAATGAGCACTGACTCATGTTCCCCTGCACCCCCACCCACCCGGCAGTAAGGGGCACCTGCCAGGAGGCCCGGACTCATGTCCCCCTGCACACCCACCCACCCGGCAGTAAGGGGCACCTGCCAGCAGGCCCCGACTCATGTCCCCCTGCAACCTCACCCACCCGACAGTGACAGGCACCTGCCAGCAGGCCCCGACTCATGTTCCCCTGCACCCCCACCCACCCGGCAGTGACAGGCATCTGCCTGCAGCCCCCGATTTATGTCCACCTGCACCTCCACCCACCTGTCAGTGACAGGCACCTGCAAGCAGGCCCCGACTCATGTCCCCCTGTAACCCACTCCCACCCGGCAGTGACAGGCACCTGCCAGCAGGCCACGACTCATGTCCCCCCAACACGTCATCATGATCCACAATCATGGCCCTCATGCCTACCCAAATCCAGCCGCACGATACCCCTGCCCAAAGAACCAACCAAGTATTACATCCACCCCACATTGAAATGCCCACTACATGAAACAACCCAAATGGAATGTAGGTACATCAACACATGTCAGTCACACACACACAATGGGTGCCAGTGAATGTGAAAACCCACATTGTGACATGCATGAAACCAATGAGAGAATACCACACATTAAAGTATGAAACAAAAATGTATTCAACACAAAATGAAGTGAATCAAATGAAAACACACAATAATGGAAATAAGAAATAAAATGCAGCATGTTCCAAACTGAAAAAAATATGAAATCAGAACCCAAATAAATCCAAATGAAAATGTGTCCAAAGTCTCTGTCCAACAAAGCAAATCCAAAGGGAAAGAAATAAGTAAAATCCATTGCTCCATGGTGAAATAAATAAATAAAATGACGATAAATCCACTGTTCAACTATATACAAATAACAAATCCAGGGTCCATGAGCCCAACCATTGAAATGAAACCTACAAAAAAAACTACCTACCAAAGAACTATCTACAAAAAGGTGGGGCATAGTCCAAGCGCCCCAAATGAAAGAAAAACATAAATGAAACCTAACACTAACTAACTATATACAATGGCGGCGGGCAGTCCTACGGCTCACTTGCCGATTTCCCGGGCCAGGGCATAATCGAACTCCTGTTCTATGTCCTGGAGGTGGGCTTGTTCCATGGCCAAGAGGTTTTGCAGGGATAACGCCATGTCTAACTCCAACTCCCTGCGAATTGCCTCGAGGCACTCGGCCTGCCTCAGCACCCTGCGCATGGAGTTCTCTGCCCTGACCATAGTGAGCCGTGCCTCTTCCGCCCGCCGCCGCTCCTCATCTATGCGCTAGCCCAACCGCTGCCACATGGAAGACACTCCCAATCCAGGGTCCTCCTGCCCTCCGGCCGACGCCTGCCCCTCTGATGTTGATGGCCCTGAGCCATCATCGCTCCCACCCTGAGCCTGCTGCTGCTGTTCCTGTGCCCTGGCTCTTGATGCCTGCAAATCCTCCTCCTGCTGGGGTGCAGTTGTTGGTGTGGCCACCCCTGCTGGACCTCCGACTCCCGACTGTGGCAGGGATGTGTCCTCCCCCAGCCTGGCCGCTGGGTCAGAGGCAGCTCCACAGGGTACCCAGGTGATACATGGGCCGGAAGATGGCACAGAGTACGACTGGCGCATAGGAGGTTCAGGTGAGGAGGGGGTCAGAAGAAGGTCCAGCAGAAGGAGGAATCCAGTCCTGGTGACCCGTCCCAGTAGGTCGACGCGGTCAAAGAGGCATCCAAGATGACATGCAGTGACTCCACGAAAACACTGAAAGTCATCTCGCATGCCCCGTTGACACAACACCATCCCAGCCAGGACAGGCTCAACCCGGTCCCAGATTGCCACATCCGCAGGGAGAGGAAGGCAAGTTGTTGTGCGCTCATCCCCTCCCCGAAAACGGGTCTGGACTTAGGCATCCCTGCTGGTGCGGGATGATGCAGTCACAGGATCGGGGACAGGATTACACACAGGCACCTCTGCAGCAGCCTGTGCTGCCTCCTGTCCCTGCCCCTCGACTTCACCACTAGCACCAGTGGAATCCCCCCTCCAGACCCCTTGTGTGTCCCTTCCACGGCCTCCTCCTCAACCAAACCCCCCACCAACCTGGATGACTCTGTGCCATCTTCCTCCATCGGACCCTGTGGGGTCTCAGCTGCCCCTTCTGCTGCCGAGGAGTCCACCTCTGACCTCCGCCTCTTGGATCTACCCTCAGCAGCTGCAGCCACAGACGTGGCACCAGACTCATCACTCCCCGACGAGATGACAACATGGGAGGGGAGCTGGGCCTTGCATCTCCGGCTGGCGGTGCGATCCCTGCCGCTTTGCTCCACAGCACCGTCTCCGCCCTCTTCATCAGTTGACGCTGCAGACAGGGAGAGATAGAACACAGGCATCAGGGCACTGTGCATTGGTCTGAAACACACATGACAGTTGTACATGAGTGGCAGTATCAAACTTCAAACATGGCATCACACTCCCCAACACACATGTCATTTCAACTCATACACATGAGCACATCAACAGGAATGTTGCACCAGGCAGCACCATCCATACACAAACAACACCATGAGCAGTAGAAGGTGAGCCTGACGTCACATGCAACACAGGGAGTGTAGAACACATGCACACACGCCATCAGACATACATGCATCTGTACATCTCCACCACCTGCCACTGAGATAACATCCACATCCATGTCATATCTGGCAATCATCCTCCTACATGTCAGTGTCACATGCATCCATGGTGTATCACAGGTGCACACTTGTCAAATACACACACATGCAAATGTACATAGTGCAGATACATGCAGGTGGAAGCAGCATCCATGTGTGACACCACAACCATGCCACAGTACATACACAGAAATTCAGAAATGTGTACACAGACATATGTACAACCTGCACAATCCTGCCACACCTCAACATGCACAGCGTCCAATCAGTACACATGTAAACTTACCGCTCGACTCCAGACGGGTCTGCCTCTCAAGGACCTGGAGGTGGAGCGCTGGGCGTATACATTCCAGGACCCTCATTTAGTTGTTGGTTAGGCGGACCCTTCAAGAGGCGCCGGGCCTTGTTGAGGGTCCTGGACCTGAAGTCCTCCCAGCGCTTCCGGACATCTTGAATGTCGCGGACTGCCACCCCTCCTCGTTGATGGCAGTCACAATGTCCATCCAGATCCTCTTCCGTCCTTCATTGTCGGCGCGCGCACTTCCGAATTGGGCATCATACTGCCCCAGGACTTGCTCCACCAGGATACCAACTTCACTGGCATTGAAGCTGGTAGCCCTCTGCCTCTCTGGCTGGGGGTTGCCAGTGGTGGCAGATGGTGTTGTGTCCAACATGGCAACCCCAGAGGCAGGTGTGGGTGGGCAACTGGGGCCTGGGGCTGGGCTGTGGAGCGATGGTATCCCAGTCGGGAGTCTTCTGTTCCAGCAGGGGTGGTCACAGCAACTGCACCCCTGCAGATGGCTGACGTGCAGGCACCAAATAGCAGGGCACGTGGGTAGCAGGTAGGCAGACAGGTTCAGATGGCAGGTGGGAGCATGCTCGGGGCTTTGGGGGGCAGGAAAATGGCCTTCTGGGCAGGAGCGTGGTCTTCCGTGTGTTGTTGCGTTGCCAGCTTGATACGGAGTGATTTGGCACATGAAAAAACAGCATGTCAGCGTGTAATTTGAGGAAAGGCCCTTAGCGTGTAAGCGCGTCTGTGATGTGATGCGCAAGGGCGTTTCCCTCAACACGGATGCATGTTGTTTGTACACGTGCCAAAAACTGCACATCCGGGTGTGACTGCGTGCAATTGGAGGAAAGGGCCTTAGTGCGTATGCATGTAAGTGACGTTGCACGTGTGGGCTGGCTTAAAAGGTACACTTAGGACACCATTTTATTGTACATGCTTTTTGTGGAGAGCGAGCGGGTGATTCTTGTACTTCTTGTCAGTTCTCACGCGATAACTTCACAACGGTTCCAGTTCATACTCCCTGTTTAGTCAGACAGCGTTCAATTCTTCTTTTGGTGGGGGTGTTGCCAACTCGAACACGCGTGTCTTTTTCCAGGCAGACGGTGAGTCGTGCACGTATTTTTGAAACTGTGGATGCCCCCGTGTGTCACGTACCCGTTCAGAGGTCATCATAGGCTGTGTGTATCACACGTACCCTTATTTTTGTGTTTCTGGGTGCCATAGCGTAGTGCGGGTTCATTTTTCCATGCACGTGCTCTACCAGGGGTTGCCTGCATTTTTAAAATTGTTTTCGGGTGCCTGTGCGCTGCGTGACCCGTCCTCTTCCCCCAGGGGTCACATACAGCCTTGCTAGAGCACTAGGGTACGAATTCCATCTAGTACCCTACCCCTTTCACCCCAATTGCCCTGGACAATTGTTTACTGCAACTCCCATACGCACAACAACATCAGTGCCGTGGTTGGGAGGCGACCAAGCAGTAAGGGAGGCAAAGTTGGCCGACCTCAAAGAGGTGGGTGTGGTAGGGGATGTGGCCAGGATGTGGAGGGTGGCCCAAGAGGCCAGTGTGTGGAGGACCAATCACCGACACCTATGCCCCCCCCAGTGGTTCCGGGAGATGTAGCTGACACCATCCAAGCTCAGCCCTTGTTAAACTGGCCCATATTGTCAACAGAACCGGCACAGGATGTCTCCCAGGCTGACTTCCATGTCACCAAGTCTAAGCCACGTGTGTCGTTGAAAGTTGCTGTCACCAGGCCACGTGGATCTGGGGCAGCAATGTCATCTGCTGCCCCAAGTAGCCAGGGTGAGGAAGCTGCAGGGGCAGCTGCAGCTCAATCCACCCCAGCTCCGAGTCTCCCAGCCAGGACAGTGTCGGTCCAAGTCCATCACACCGAGGTTGGTCCTGCCAACATCACCCAGCAGCCAATGCCTGCAGTGAGACCTTTGGTCATCGTGCCTTTGGCAACTTCCAGTGCCCAGTCCACCTGCGCTTCTGCCCCTACCAACAAGAGCGGCGTCAGCCACTAAGGGTCCGCACCCCCTTCCAAGAGGCTGGGACCCCAGACACGGCTACCCACGCCGGCACGTCAAGGAAGCCTAGTTTCAATGATGCAGAACTAGATGCACTTGTGGGCTATGTGTCGGCCCATGGCCGTAAAATGGTGGTGACTGCAGGGTGTAAGACTTTGACTGCTCAATGTTGGGCCCACTGGCAGACCATTGCGGACTGCATTAGTTCCCTTGGATTTGAGAAGCGCACATCTGATGATTGCTCTAAGCGCTGGAATGACCTGAAACACAGAGAAAAGAACAAGCTGGCTTCAAATCATGCCTCTACTATGTTGACTGGCGGTGGGTTTCCACCAGAGGAGGAACAACTCACTGAACATGTGTCTGTCGCTGGAACATTCATCACAGAGGATCAGATCCAAGGCGTGGGAGACCTACCAGATCTTGAAGCAATGTCCGGTGAGTGACCATGCATGTGTGTGCAATCCATGTGTATGTTGCTTGGGTGATGTGTTCTGATTGAGTGCTAGGACGAGACTGTCTAGTCATGACTGCTATGGGTCACCCATGTGGTCCCTCAACACATTCCCCGGCCTTGTGTTTCCGATTCACAGTATCCCTTCTGACCACAGTTCACTTTATGCACATGATTAATCCACTTGGCCTTTAGCTGTCCCCTTGCCACAACATTGTTCATACTCTTTTCCTCTTCATTCAGCCTGATTGATAAATGATTAGCATATTTACCAGACATTTTTGTGGCCCAATGTCTAAAATGTGACATACTTCTCTCATAGATTACTCCACACAATCGCCCACACTTAATGACTTATTAGGGGAAAGTTTTGTACAATCAGGCTGATTTAGTAAGGTGCACTTACACATGGCCTGCACACTATCATTTTGGGTCCCTGTTTGAATGTTGAACATGACAATTGTATCCTCTCATGTAGAAGTGACCAAACATTGATGTATCCATGTGCCTGCCATCACTGCATCAGTCACTGGTTTTGTTGCAGTTTTATTTCATGATGTCCATCTCACATGGATGGGTCACAGTACTGATTTGCTACAATCTGGGTGTCCTGGTCAAATCTGCCATGGCTATGGTACGTGCCGTCCATGTGCTGGCATGTGTCATGTATGTGGATTCTCCATGCCACTCACAGGCTAATGTTTGATGCGACTGCTATCCAGCATGCAGCACATATGTTGGTTTTCAATCTTGCACTCATCAGTGTGTGCTTTTTGCCTCCCCTTCCAACTCATTGACAGTCCATGCATGCCAGAGTTATTGTCATGTGGGACATGTGTCATTTATGTACTGGATCTCTGCCTCGTCATACCTATGTGTGTGTACTATGGTGCTCATGCCTGTTTCCATTTGTTATCTTTCATGTTTTTGCAGATGATGAGGCACTTGATGCTGTTGAGGAGGAGGAGATGGGGAAGACCCAGGAGGACTCACAGCCACAACCGGGCACCAGTGGGGGACGTGGGGTAGTGGTGGGTCAGGGATGCAGGGTCACGCTCCACAATATTTGCTCCTGTTCCTGGGCCAGCAGATCAAAGGTGGAATGCAGTCCTGCAGCCTCTGACAGTGCCAGCACAGCAAGGTGCACATCACCTTGCCCCAAACAGGTGTGGTGCCCGCCAACGCGGTGGCCGTGCGCCACCAGGGAATACTCTGTGAGAGACCTCCATGTACAGTATAGCAGCACAACAGGGGGCATTGTGTGAAATGATGGCTCAGGCAATGGATAGGGTGGCCACTTCCATTCTCCCTCCTGAAAGGCAGATGGAGCTCCAGCAGCAGGCAACATACTCCATCTGCCACTCACACAGGGAGGACATGTTGGCGTCCAACAGGGACCAACTGGCTGGACTGGAGACTCTGCACACAGCCATATCTGTAGAGTCACTGGCCCACAGGGAAGCCCTCAGGTTAGAACACAGGTCCCTCAGAGATACTCTGGGTGAACTTGAGGTGTTCCGGAGTACAAGGGCAGAACAGCAGCTCGAGCAGCTGACACGCACACTCTCAGCTGAGCTCCAGGCAACCCGTCAGGAGATCCGGGCATCATGCGAGGCCATGCAGGCAGAAATGGGGGGATCTCCGTGCCATCATCCTGCAGAACCAAACCTTTCACACCTGCATGCTTGCTGCCATGGAGGAGCATGCCAGGGCTTTGCATGGTCTGCCTCCCATATCACAGCCACCTTCTGATGTACCACCACAGGGTGATGACAGCGACAGCAATTCTTCCACTGTAGCATAGCCGTGCAGGCCATGAGCCCATGGAGGTATTTTATTTTTTTCTCAACACCCACGCATGTGGGTGCTGGGGTGCACCCTGTACCTCATCCCTCCTGGGTGGCCTCCCCCCCGGTCCACACATGGCCATGTTTGATTTTTCTTTTTTTTCTTTTTTTTTTAACAGTGTGGTGTTTTGTGTGGCTCCCGTATGCATCCACTGTGTATTACAGCTGGGCACATGCAGGCTTGTCCTGTCTTTGGGTTAGATGCTTGGGCTCCTGACACACACACCCCTCCTGCTTCCCCTTTTAGGGGCTTGCAAAGGGTGTGACCAAGTGACAGTAACTTACACAGTGACAATGGGCTCCCATAAGTTGTGCGGACAGTCTGTAGTCAAAACTGTGTATACATCCCTAGTGGGTATTGTTGTAGTAATCTCCACTGCATGGTGGATTTATGTATGGTTCTACATCCATGACCTTTTCCTTATATGCATGTACCTTCTTCATGTCTTAACAAGCCCATCTACTGTTCAGATGCAGTTCATGTTGTATGCAGTTCACTGAAACATTTGCCTTCCAGCAACAATCTGCAGTCGGAAGGGGTCGTTGTGCTGCCTTAGTCAGGTTGTGACACTTGTACTACTTTTATTTTTTATTGTGATATATTGCCACTGTTTGACCATGTCCTGATGTTTTCTCTTGCTGGTAAGTATTTGTTCATGTGTGTTGTTTTTGTATTCATTATTGAGAGCAAATTGTCTGTGGCTTGTTTCCATTTAGGACAGTGCACTTTGTGACACTTGTGTCATGTGTTGTGCATTCATTTTGGTTGCTTTCACATTGCATGCCATGCCATGGTGTGTTGGGGAGGCGTTGGGTGACATGCCACTATTTTGATGTGGTATTTTGCAAGGGGGTAGTCCTTCATGCTGCATGAATGTGTGCCTTTTTGTGAAACAGCATTGGGTGTCTTTGAGTAGCTAGGGATGCACACAATGTAGCACTTCCAGGTGAACAATATCAGGCTGGTATAGTTGTGACAGTTGAATGTCCCTTTTGTCATCATCATTGATTGCGAGCTGGTATGTGCCAGGCCTGTGTGCACTCTGCAGGGGTGGGATTTTAGGTGAAGTAATTTGCCACAAGCTGGGTCCGGGCTGCCTCAACACGTGCCCTTTCACCTCCCATGCACAGCGGCCGTGCATATGGTTGGGGATGTGGGGGCACCACCATGTCCACTGGCACGCCCCGCCGGGTTGCAACATTGTGCAGGACACATGCTGCCACTATGATCCTGCACACTACTTGGGGCACATATAGCAGCTGCCCACCATAGCGGTCAAAGGAGCAAAATCGTGACTTGAGCACTCCGAATGTGCGCTCCACTATGCCCCAGGTTGCTATATGGGCTGTGTTGTATCTTACCTCGGATGGTGTGGAGGGGTTCTGAATTGGCATCATCATGTAAGTGCTCAGAGGGTAGGCACTGTCCCATGGGGAGGTGATAATGGTTGTCATTAGTGGGCTTTTCCCATTTCTCAGTTTGTGACATGCATTCATGTGCAGAGGCATTTACACTCACCAATTAGCCATGTGTCGCCATGCCGGCCAGCTTCCAGTTCCCGGTTTAGGAGTGACATTCTGAATATGAAACTATCATGGCTGGTATACTTAGGTGATGATTCCCTTGGCATCACATACAACCTGCACGTTGATGGAATGCCAGTGCTTGCGGTTCCGATAGATATGCTCAGTGGCCCTGGGTGGACGTAGAGCCACATGGGTGCAATCAATGGCACCTAGGACTTTGGGGAATTGTGCCACCCCGTAAAATTGCTGGACAACAGCCTGCCTTTCTGCAGGTGTTCGGGGCATGTATATGTGCCTGGGGACTGAGGGGCATGCAGTCATGATGGCCAACACCTGGTGCAGGCAGCATGACTGCATGGCCTGTGACACATCCCCCACTATGGCACTTGTCTGCTGAAATGAACCAGTAGCCAAGAAGTGCAGTACATTGAGCACCTTTTCCAGGGGGCTCATTGCTTGCGAGCACAGAGTGGGTGATGTGAGGTCATCCTCCCACTCTCTCACCAGGTCAAGGATTATGTGTGGTGGAAACCTGTACCTCCCCTACACCTGGTCATCAGGCATTCCAAAAAGGCTGGTCCTGGGTACTAAAATGCGGGGCCTGGCTATCCCTCTCCTCCTGCAGTGTCCCACGACCACTGCTGCGAGGAACGGTATATTCATCGTAGCGTCTGAGCTTGTTTGTTGTTTGCGCGCACTTTTATGCTGCGCGGGGCCGCTCACACCTGCTTCCTGCTGACGTACATGTTTCCGGATTAGCGCGTCTTTTTTGGTGCACGCCTTTCCCCTGTTCGATTCCATGAATACGTATTGTTAGCGCGCGTGTGGGCGTTGTGAGCATTTACCTCCTGTACTTCCCCCATAACGCCCACATTTTCATGCGTTGTTCCCCATTCCGCGTGTTACGCCGCATGTTCCGCCCACTTTTCTTTTGTGCGCTACGCTATGTGCGCTTTCCCTGTGAGCGTAGCAAGAACAAGAAATAAACAGTTAGAATACGCCAACAGGTATCTAACTGCCCCAAGATTTTGCAACAACAAAACAGATATATCAACACCACTGAAAAATAACAAGAAATAAGCAGTTAGAATACGCCAACAGGTATCTAACTGCCCCAAGATTTTTGCAAAAACAAAACAGATAAATCAATACCACTGAAAGATAACAAGAAATAAACAGTTAAAATACGCCACCAGGTATCTAACTGCCCCAAGATTTTGCAACAACAAAACAGATAAATCAATACTACTGTAAAATAACAAGAAATAAACAGTTAGAATATGCCAAAAGGTATCTTACTGCCCCATGATTTTGCAACAATCAAACAGATAAATCAATACCACTGAAAAATAACAAGGAATAAACAGTTCAAATACGTCAACATGTATCTAACTACCCCAAGAATCTGCAACAACCCAACAGATAGATTAGCAACTTGAGAATATAAATAAAAAACTATAACCAGTTACAATTCAACAACAAGTATCTAACAATCTGCAACAAGCTAACAGATAGAATATTAGCTAGAAACAACAAGTAAACACTGAAAACACGTAAATACATGTACTGTACCAAAACAAAAAAAAGTGTTTTTTAATCCAACATGGATTCTTTTTTCCCAAAGACCCAATGATTTAAGCAACACACACAGAAACTGAGCAAATTGCACAGTACACTGGTTTGTAATCTACTAAATATAAGGGTCGAAATGAATCAGAAATGTCTATTATTCAATGTTATAAGTCTTTATAAACTACCAACACTAACATGATCTTTTCTTTTATCACAGAAATTGACAAAGAATATATGTGCTCCAGTTACCAAACCAAACAGTCAGTATATTATAATAAATACAACTCATAAATACTGCTCCATAACACAACCATTGAAGCAAACCTGTAACCGTACACCACAATACAAAATGTTTACTTCCATGGATGTGTTATACTGCAGTGCTTGTTATCCAAACTCTAAAATCTTAATGACACGACGTAGCTAAAACTTCACATACAAACTATTCAAATCAAACAGTAAATAAACTGTAGATTTGCAAATATTTAATAGATATTCCATTCTATGGATGTGATCTATGGGTGTGATATGCTGCAGTGGTTGTGGCCAGGGCCTGAGTCTTGGGGCATGGCCTATGGCCTATGCCCTTTGGCCATGCACCCAAGTCTCTAGGCCCTGGCCACAACCAACGCAGCATATCACACATATAGATCACACCCATAGAATCAAACAGTTTAACTATGCCATATGGGCATTTTTTTTATGTCCGTGGACACCGCACGTGTTCTAAGAACAGTTTTATTTTGCTTGCGTACAGCACAGACACGAATATTGTCCTTAGGACACCTCCATTTTGTTTAATTACAGACATCCCGGACACCGCGCGTGTTCTTAGAACAGTTTCAACTTGTCCGCGGACAGTATGGACTGGAATAGTGTCCTTAGGACACCTTCATTTTGGATAATTACGGACATCCAGTACACCGTGCGTGTTCTTAGAACAGTTACAACTTGCCTGCGGACAGTACGGAGAGGAATAGTGTCCTTAGGACACCTCCATTTTGTTTAATTACGGACATCCTGGACGCCAAATGTGTTCTAAGAACAGTTTCATTTTGCTTGCGTACAGCACGGACAGGTATAGTGTCCTTAGGACACCCCCATTTTGGATAATTACGGACATCCCAGACACCGCGCGTGTTCTTATAACAGTTTCAACTTGCCTGCATACAGTATGGACATGAATAGTGTCCTTAGGACACCTCCATTTTGGTTAATTACAGACATCCCGGACACAGAATGTGTTCTAAGAACAGCACGGACAGGTATAGTGTCCTTAGGACACCTCCATTTTGTTTAATTACGGACATCCCGAACACCGTGCGTGTTCTTCGAACAGTTTCAACTGGCCGGCCGACAGTATGGACAGGAATAGTGTCCTTAGCACACCTTCATTTTGGTTAATTACGGACATCCTGGACACCGAATGTGTTCTAAGAACAGTTTCATTTTGCTTGCGTACAGCACGGACAGGTATAGTGTCCTTAGGACACCTCCGTTTTGGTTAATTACGGACATCCCGGACCCCGCGCGTGTTCTTATAACAGTTTCAACTTGCCTGCATACAGTATGGACAGGAATAGTGTCCCTAGGACACCTCCATTTTGGTTAATTACAGACATCCCCGACACAGAATGTGTTCTAAGAACAGCACAGACAGGTATAGTGTCCTTAGGACACCCCCATTTCGACTAATTACGGACAGGACGAACACAACGGGGGTGCCTTCCACCTAAATAAATACAGCATTTGACCCATCTCTCACTCCCCCACCATCCACAAACACTCTTACACACCAACAAACTGCCAAAGTTGTATTTCTCCCCCATTTGTCACTGTGATGCCCGCGGATGTCCGCGGATCCAAGATGGCGGGCACATCGAAATAATCTCACGCACTTCACGCTCTTCACCATCCAATCAGCGAACACGTCAAATGTCTGCAGACATGACGGGAGCCGATTAGCCAATCGGTGTCCTGTTCGCAGAGCGAACAAGGAAATGTGTTCGCGGAGCGGACATAGATATCACTATTTTTTTGTGACCTACTTTTTAATCGTATAAAAAGAAACTACTGGACAGATTTTCACCAAATTTACAAAAGCACACTTTCAGGACCAAGCCGCTGCTCCTGCCGCAAATTTGGTGAAAATCCATCCAGTGATTTGGGCTGTATGCGTGAGCAAAGTTTTTTCCCCATTCAATCTATGGAAAAAAATAAGTTTTGGGACCCCCCTCTATAACTTTGCCCTCCCGGACCAAACCTCACCAAACTTTGCAAGCAAAATCAGAGTGGGCCATATACCTTTTTTGCAAAGTTTGGTGAGGATATGTCCAAGGGAGCAAAGTTATACGCCGCCCAAAAAGTGCTCTTCTTATGGGATTAGCAACTTAACCATAACTACACAGCCACTAACGTGGCTGTGTAATATATATATATATATTCTGTAAAAAAAAACTTTGTTAAAGGGACGTTATGGTTAAGTTGCGCTACTAAAAACCTATCAGATTCAGTAAAAAAACTTTGTTAAAGGGACATTTTGGTTCCAAATAAAACCAAAAAAACCATGAAATTCGCTAGTTATGGTAAGCTAAGCAACCATAACTCGCGCCACCACCGTGCACTGCTAAGACTAACACCCAGGACATCAAATATGACATCACAAATGTCGTTGATGACATCACTGATGACATCACATGTCTGGCTCCCCCTTTTTTCCTTTACTGACATATCTAGTCCACATGGTTTTCTTCAGTAACAGTCAGGAATTAAAAGTGGAAAAGGTAGTATATTTGTAGACTTATCCTTCAAGTATATTCTTACAATAATTCCCTTAGGGTCCAGTCATATCATATGAAACATATACATAGGGGAAGACACGAGCTTGAAAGACAGCAATCCTTTCTGTGCATTAAAATTATCAGTAGAGTTATCAGCACTTTCTGATAGTTTTGATGTTTTTTTATTACTCATTGCTCATATTTTTATATGTTGTACTCATACTATTTTCCTTAGGGTCCAGACACATCATGTGATATATATAGATAGAGTAAATAACAGCTTTGAAACAGAGCAATCATTTCTCTGCATAAACGTAATCAGGTTATGAACACTTTCTGCTACTATTGCTGTTTTTTTTCTTACTTCAATTCCCTTGTATATATTCATATTTGTATGTGGTCTTGTCTCTTTGTGATTTGTCTGTAAAAATGCAATTATGTAGTAAGTGGGTTTTATTACCTACTTATCACAAGTTTCACTGTACGTACAACTCTAATATGAAAACAGTTATCATTTCACTATTCAACATGGCAAGCTTATGAATATTGCACCTCCATCATGTATGCTGCACACAATGCCTATGTTTCTACATGAGTACCTTAGTATACTGGATTGAAGTTAATAATAGAATGCTATTTATATCAATGCATATCTTAATGCACTGATTAGCACCTGATATTTATTCCAATAATCTTTGACACTTTTTTTGTTAACATTACACTAAGAATCCCTTGTACAGACTTTTCATGAAAGGTAAATGCACATGTAATATCATCAGTGATGTCATCAATGACATTTGTGATGTCATCTTTGATGTCCTGGATGTTAGTCTTAGCAGTGCACAGTGGTGGCGCGAGTTATGTTTCCTTCGCTTACCATAACTGGCGAATTTCAAGGGTTTTTCGGTTTTACTTGGAACCAAAATGTCCCTTTAACAAAGTATTTTTACTGAATCTGATAGGTTTTTAGTAGCGCAACCTAACCATAACGTCCCTTTAACAAAGTTCTTTTACAGAATTTCATAGTTTTTTAGTAGCACAACTTAACAATAATAACTTTGACTTTATGTACATGTAATATGGAACATACTGAACCCTTTCTACTGAATTTGACGGTCCGCGGACATGTTCGGACAACAGTACCACCACCTAAAAGCTCTGGGGGGGTATGTGTAATTTTATATCATAACATAGGAACAACATACAAAGTATATGTAGTAATACTTAAGAAATGTAACCCATATATGTAACACACTAATCGTTCATTTAAATACAATATGTTTTAAAATGGAATATACCAAAAGAAGATAAAGTGGCTTCCAACATAATTACCTCACAGACACTCCACAACTAACAGCAAGACCAGACGTATAGACTACTGATTACATATCTTACCAGAAATAGTAAGTGCACTTCATTTTACTCATATATTTATAAACTTTCTATATTAGAAAAAAAAACATATTACTACGGATTTAAAGAACTTTGTGGAAGATCGCCTAAAACCACCAAAAACATACCATTGTCCCACCTGTACTTGTCCCCCCTCACCATATCCCATTCATTTAACCCCAAACTCTCTCCATGGAACACAACGTTTAGATGAGATTTCCATCCCTTCTTCACCCGAACCCACTTATAATGAACACCCTAATTCTCCTGTTTTCGTTTAGGTTTCTGCCTACCTTCTCAGTCATAAATTGTTTATATATATTAAATAAAGTTACTTTTTTATATTGTGTTGTAATTACTTTCAATTCTTTGTGGTAAAACCAATTTAGGTGTCCACGGACAGCGCGGTTGTTCTGAAATGTTCATAAATAAACGAAAATGTAAGTGTCCTGAGGACACTATATCTGTCCGTAATGTTCTCATGCAAGTTGAAAATGTTCTAAGAACACTTGTAGTGTCCTGAAATGTTCGTAAATAAACGGAAATGGAGGCGATTGGCCTGGGTACGTGTATTTCAGGGGTGCGCGTGTGTTTTCACACGTGACTGGCCTGGGTACGTGTATTTCAGGGGTGCGCAGGTGTTTTCACACGCGATTGGCCTGGGTACGTGTATTACTGGGGTGCGCAGGAAGTTTCACACGCGATTTCAGCAGGGTACGTGTAATACTGGGGTGCACGGGAAGTTTCACACGCGATCAGGCCTGGGGAAGCGGTGTACGTGTATAACTGGGGTTCGCGTGAAGTTTCACACGCGATTGGCCTGGGTACGTGCATTTCAGGGGTGCGCAGGAAGTTTCACTTGCGATTTCAGGAGGGTATGTGTATTTCGGGGGTGCCGGGGAGTCCTACACGTGATTTGGCAGTGTGGGTCCTCCCAGGTGTTCCCTGTACACCCTCCACGGCCCCTGCAGGCAGCCCACACCACAGCGGACTACCCTGCATCCCTGGTCATGTCCCGCAGGCAGCCCACCCAACATGGGCATGCCCCCCAGCAAAGGCACATGTCTCCTTGCACTACTGATCACCAACTCATGTCCCCTTGCACCCCCACCCCCCAGCATTGCGGGGCACCTGCCAGCAGGCCCCCACTCATGCCCCACTCATGTCCCCCTGCACCCCCACCCCCCAGCATTGCTGGGCACTTGCCAGCAGGCCCCCACTCATGTCCCCCAGCCAACACGTCATCACAATCTAGATCCCTGGCCCTTATGGGCAGCCTCCACATGCCAAACACCCACCCAAGTATTGCATCCACCCACTTAGGAATGACAATTACATGATGTTAAGCGGAAAACCTGTGTAGTTCCCTCTGGGACCACTGCAAAAGATTTAGGCTTACAGGTGTTGGCAGTAAACCCACTTGGTAGCTGTCTGTACCACACAGATTCACCTGGTAGCTGTGGCCGAGCAGTCAGACCTCTCTCAAGAAAAGTTAGGCAGTATGTGGAGTATACAAAATAGGGCAATTTACACAGTAGAACAAGCAAACACGGAACAGAGCTTGGGTGTAAAGATATATAGTTATTTATTTATAAAAACACATCTATGAAAAACACACTGGCACTAATACAGTAAACAACTTCAATCACAATTACTATAAGTATCTCACTCCTCTAACAATAGTTCGACAAGTCTAGGTTCAACGGCACCACTTATTTGCAGACAGAGGTGAATGCTTTAACCTAGATGGTACTCTAATATTCGTTAGGATGGGAGAGAAAGGGCGGGGTATGAAATCAACTAGGTAGCAATACTTTTACGAACAAATGCAAGGCAAGTAAGGCAGGGTCTACTGTAGATCGCAAAGTTCAGAAGCCAGGCCCACTCGGAGAGAGGCAAGGCGATATGTCCCAAAAAGTATCACAGTGGAAATGCACTTCGAGTCTTTGTCGCAAATTGTTATAGAAAGATTGGACCAGTTTAGAACAGAAAGTTAAGAAAGCTTGGAGGCGACCCAATGGAGAGGCGAGGATTAAGATACCTCACGCTAACCGTCACAAGGGAAGCCAGGCGGACACGGTACCTTGTATGTGGAGAGACAGCTCAGGTGGGGGCAGTTGTTCCTGGTGGTGGATGCAAGTCGGGGCTTTGCCAAGAGAAGAGATGATCTTGTCATCGAAAAAAAGTTGAAGATCGTTGCACCACCAGGGAAGAGACCAGCCGTGGAGTGCTCCGTCACAAGGCACCACCTTTTGGTCACGGTACAGTGGTTAGTGGCTATCCGGTTGCCGGGGTGCTCAGCACGGGCAATTCGACCACTATATCCTGGAACGAAGAAAAGGCAAAGGGTACTGGTTGTGCCCACCAATCAGGGGAAGAAGACTCTCCGGCTGCGAGATCTCCTATGTCGTTGGGAAGTGGTGAGTCGGTTCAGCAGGGCTCCACCGGAGGTGTCGTTGTTGCAGGTCGGCTCAGCTTTACCCTCGTCGGATAATTAGGTCCTGTGGTGACTTCTTAAGATCCATTCCCAAAAGCCCTGCTTTTATTCAGAAAACCCCCATTCATTCAGCCTAGCTGTCAATCAAAACACGCCAAGTGGTGAGCGGGGTGGCTCACCTCTTGGGCCAATCACACCAGAGTGCGACTTGAGTTGGCAAGGGAACTCAGTCCAGGGTGCCTAAACCCCCGCCCACACTCCCTGTGGTACCCAGACAGAATGGCACCACTTTGGAGGGCCTCTGTGCAGAAGCCCGCCAAAAGTGGAACAAAGGGCTCAACCTTTGGGTTAGGAGTCACAGAGACGAACACAGACGCCATTTCAAAAGCTGAGTTAGAGACTAACGAGAAAAAGTATTAACCTCCAACAATGGGAGAATCCCATAGGGTTATATTCGGGGTCGAATATAACAAGTAGTTTCGACTGCCACCAGCCAAAACTCGACGAGGGGGGACGGGACAGTGCCCCCTCGAATAACAGACCCAGGGGTAATCGAATTACCCCTACCAGTACGTCCACAATAGGATGGTTTGTACTAGTTCTGTTAGTACATTTAGGTCTAGTAAAGGCAATGGTGACTTTACATGCCCTGGGAGACAGTAGTCAGTCCCAGGGTATGGAGTCTATGGTGGGGATCCTCTAGGACGCCCTAGTGTTACGGCACGAAGGGTGCGGTGTAACACACATAGTAAAACATATGAGACCCTATGGAGGAAAAGACCCCATATCCCATAGAACACATTGATATTTAAAGGAATTAACCACATTCATGTCGAAGACTGGGAGAAAAGAGTCTCACTCTTGGCAGGATGGAAAAACCAAATGGCCATGCACCCAACATTCTATACCCTGGCCACAACCACCGCAGCATAACACACCCATAGATTCAAGCATTTGAACCATTTTAATGTCCGCGGACACAAGGAAGTTCCTAGAACACATTCAACTTGCCAGAGGACGATATGGACAGTGTCAGCAGGACACCCCCATTTTCTTTATGTACAAACATTTCAGGACACCGCAAGTGTTCTTAGAACACTTTCAGCTTGACAACAAACAATACAGACAACGTCTTCAGGACACCCCCTGCGAACATTCCAGGACCCCACGAGTCTTCTTAGAAAAAAAGGGTCTAGCACATAAAAAAAATACAACATTGCACCTATATCATACTCCCCCACTCTCCCTAAACACTCTTACACACTAACACACTCCACTAAATACAATTTTTAATCCAAGTTTAACAGCGCTGTCCGCGGTCGTCTGCAAATGCAAGATGGCGGGTGCCACAACCCACGCCGTCCAATCAGCGAACACGTCGGTTGTCCGCGGACACCGCGCAAGCCGCTCGGCCAATCAGGGCTCTGTCCGCGGAGCGAACCGGGAAGTCCGTCCGCGAAGCGAACCGAGATATCACTAATTTTTTTGCCTTACATTTTGGTCATTTTAAAAAAAACGACTGGACGGATTTACACCAAATTTGCACAAGCATGCTTTCTGGACCAAGCCCCCGCTCCTGCTGCAAATTTGGTGGAAATCCGTCCAGCGGTTTGGGCTGTAGGTGTGCACAAAGTTTTTTCCCATTATGTCTATGGGAAAAAACAAAAGTTTTGGGACCCCCCCTATAACTTTGCCCCCCCTGGACCAAACCTCTCCAAACTTTGCAAAAAGATTCAGAGTGGGCCATATACTTATTTTGCAGAGTTTGGTGAATATTTGTCCAGAGGGAGCAAAGTTATAAAAAACTTCCTAAGGAAACAGCAACTTAACCACTTAACCATAACTACATGGACGCTACCGCATCCATGTAATATATATATATATATATATATATATATATATATATATATATATATATATATATATTTTGTTTGGTTTTTTTTTTTACAGACCATACAAACATTGAAAATAATATAACAAAAGAGACATTAGAAAATACTCTGTAGCTCATGGAACAAAAAATGGATATGCTTATGGAAAAATTCAATCTTTTAAGACATTTTGTGGAGGACCACATAAAAGAAAAAATTAAATATCATTGTCCCACATGCACCTGTTCCCCCTCTCCATGTCCCAGTCAACTATCCGCAAACCCTCACCACCAAGAAAAACGTTATGATGAGAATTCCATCCCTTCATCCCCTCCATCCATCCTCTCCAAACCCCTAATTCCCACGTATTTGTGTCAGTTTCTAATTCCCTGTCATAAATTTTATATCTGTATATAATAAATATAGTAAATATTATGTGTGTTTTAATTCAGTCTTTTTTGTCTTTTTTTAAAAAAAAGGCTGTTAGGGTGTCCGCGGACAGCGCAGGAGTCTGGGATATCCGCAATTAACCAAATGGGGGTGTCCTAAGGACATTATAACTGTCCACACTGTCCGCAAGCAAGATGTAACTGTTCTTAGAACACACTCGTTGTCCGGAATGTCCGCAATTAACCAAAATGGAGTTGTCCTAAGAACACCATACCTGTCCGTACTGTCCGCAAGCAAGATGAAACTGTTCTTGGAACACACTCGGTGTCTGGAATGTCCGCAATTAACCATAATGGAGGTGTCCTATAGACAACATGCCTGTCCCTACTCTCCACAGAACATCTACGCACATGCACACCACACCTATAAGTCCTACGAACATCGCGCCTGTCCGTAACTGTATGTCTCACGTGTGACACACTTTTAATTAGTTTGAGGACCCGAACACTGTCCGTAGAACATTCACATGCATGCGCACGGCCGTTTCCACGCACTTGTTGTCCTGTGGACACCCGTCCCATTCACAGGCGTATTTGCAACGTCATCATGTGACCACACCCACACTGAGTGTGGTTCCTGATTTGTGGACACTGTCCGGGTCCCTGAACATTTTAAAAGTACTTTTTTGGACAATCCAAAGTATTTTACAGTAAAAATACACCATTGCACATATCCCAGACAATGACCCTGGATTTCTACATACTTTTAGGAACTTTTTGAGCTGTTTTGGGGTGTTCGATCTGTCTGCGGACAGCGTGGCTGTCTGCGGAGCGCGCACCTGCACCCCTATAAAAGGCCACACCCCAGAGCTCATCCTCATTGTGCTTCTGGCTACCTGACAGATCATTGTCTATTTTGGCTTTTGCTGATTTTGCTGTTCTTACTGCTTCCTATCATCAAACCTGATGGCATCTATGGTTGCTGCTGCTCCAGCTGATGCTACTTGTGCCTCAGCACCACCCCCACCCCCTCCACCACCACCTCCACAAGGACCTGCAGAGGGGAACAGGCGTGAGGATGTAGAGGAGGAGGATGAAGAGGATGAAGAGGATGAGGTAGTGGAAGTTCCTACCACCAGCACTCGCCTTGAGTCTTGGGTGTGGCGGTTGTTTACCATTCAGGATGGAGTGCCAAAAGCGCGTGTGAACAAGGTCACCTGCAACCAGTGCAAAATGGTGCTGAGTCATGGGAGGTCTGGTTCGTACAGCTTTGGTACCACATCCATGAAGCGACACCTAAGGTCGTGCCACGGTGGGGCTATTTGCAAGGTTGTACCTTGTGATAAACGTAGTAGGTTGAGTTCCTCTACAACATCCTCCATTTCTGCTCCTGTCACCACACGCGATGCAGTACTCTGCAGGGGGGAGAGTCTTCGGAGTGTATTCGAGACTGCAGTCACAGAGCATGAGAAGGTCTGCTACCTACCTAAATAAGGCCCACCCTACATCTTCCTCTCTCCACCTGCCCTTTCTTATCCCCGTAGTTGGTGTCCCTTCCTTACCCTCCTTTCCCCTCATTTCCTTGTGTGTCATGTGAAAAAAAAAAAAACAAATATAAAACAACAACCCACCCCCCCCCCAAAAAAAGGCTCTTTTCAGATCCGCCTTTCACCGTTTAAAAATAGGAGTGACAAATAAATAGTGCCGGGCCCTGTGGACAGTCCGTGGACATTTTTTTTTTTGGGGTGCTGCCCTATCATAACCATTGCACTGTTCTCTAGGAGGAAGTGGTGGCTCTGAAAAGAGCCTTTTGGTGTTGTTTTTATGTGTTTGAAAAACTTCAAATGGTGAACACCTACTGCAAAATGGATTGCTATAATTCCAAAAAAGGTTGCAATGCATTTTTTACATTTTTCAGAAAAATCAATTTGCCAGCATATGTAAAATGGACTCCATCTCTGCAAAAAATGTATGTACTGCAAAACATAATATTTTCATTGTGAAAAGAGGACATGCCAACATCTCTTAAGGCACAAAAAGCCTTATTGACATTGCGCTTCGCTCATTTGTGGACCAAATGAAGAAGAACGCAGCCACATTTGTCTCTGTACAATACAAGAAAAAATTACTTGAGATTTTGGAAACATGTCCATGACCTTCCCAAGTTCTTCTTTCATTGCAAATTGCAAAAAGATTCCAGACACGTATCCTAAACTGTTCCCTCCACAATGAATTATAATTATGTCTGGATGATGCTGTGTCTGTACCAAGTCCAGCCACTTCATTTCACGCACTCCATGCCAATGCACTTCCACATGAGGGAATCCAAGATCTGCAGCTACTCCACAGCGTTCTGCATGCAACTCCAACCAATGTATCCATGAGTCTTTCAAAATCCAGATAATCTGTTTTCTGAAACAAACAGCCATAGCTATCTGTTCTTCTCCCAGGAAACATTTCTGACAAACTCTCTCCTTACACAACACACTCAGTAAACTTTATTGACCAATCCCTTGCTCTACTCATTCTCATTTGCATGCCGCCCCACCCCAAAAACCTCTGTATGCAATACGCGGTGTCTGCACACTACCACCATTTCCGTGGACATATCGAGAATCTGACCATGATGAATTTAAATTTAAATAGTGTGCCCAATTTCCCCTTTGAGGTTGGCTCTGAAAAGAGCAATTTTTTTTGCAGATGCATCACAGACACCTGTTATTTCGTATTTCGTTTCCTTTTTTTTCTTACTTTACTCCTAAAATCTTCACATAACCTTATCCAAAGCAACCCTTACATTCCAGAACAGCATGGCATTACCCATAAAAGATAAACAAATGCCATCTTCTTTAAAATAAACAGCATTACTGGAATCAATATTCTCATTATTACAGAAGAACATACCAGCCCTAAGCATGAAAGCACACATGCCTCGGTTGATTGCACACCTAGCAATGTTTCGCTGAGGACAAAAAACAGAACTATTGTCCCATATTGACCTAGGTACTAATCCAGACAATGTAAGTTTGGCATTTGGAAGAATGTTCATTACTGCTTGAACCAAGTGATCCAAATCTGCCAAGACAGTGGGGGCACGGACATAGCCCATATGGAAAGCACCACAGTGAAAAACTACCACATAGGGACTGTTCATCCTGCCCATATCATCACAAACTTTTACAATTATCTGTACATTGCAATCAGGCACAGTGCTCGACACCACCTCCACTCCTTTAACATCAAAATTGTTTGCCACATGCCTGCATTGAGCATACTGCTGTAAACCATGCACAAACATATCTCCAAGCACCAACACCCTGATTTTCTCCACCTCTGCCATCTTCACAACACAAAGCCTCTTTCAACACAAATCCACAACCTCAACACCTGATTGGGTAATCCCTACAGTCCCCTTTCCATGCTGGATGTGCTAGAAAACCCTGAATGTGGCACGCCCTGTCCGCGGACAGCCGCGGTTTCCCGTGGAGCGTGTAACTCTTAGACAGCCAATCTACCCTTTTCCTCTTCACTCTCTGTGCCATTCCCTCACTGGATACAGATAAGCAGTCACACAACCATCCACCAATCACAACCAAGACCTCTACATCTAACTCCGTCATCAGAGTTCTGCACTTCAAATGCACTGTTGATCACTCTGAGTATAAGTCTCATATCATTGGAAAGCACCTACTACAAAAACTACTGTACAAGTCTCCAAAATTTCTACTTGCAGCTGCATGCATATCCACATGCATGAATACAAACCACAGGTATTCATATGTTATGCACAGTACATGTACAACCCTTATAAATGCACCCCCGTAAAAACATGTAGGCTGCTGGATTGGCATGTGGAACTTCCCGCGCACCCGAAGTGCACGTACCCTGCTGAAATCGCGTGTGGAACTTCAAGCGCACCCCGAAATACATGTACCCTGCTGATATCGCATGTGGAAGTTCACGCGAACCCCGTAATATACGTACCCTGCTGATGTCGCGTGTGGAATTTCACGCGAACCCCGGAATACACGTACCCTGCTGAAATCGCGTGTGAAACTTCACGGACACCCCGGAATACACGTGCCAAGGACAATCGCGTGTGGACCTTCCCACGCACCCCGAAATACACGCACACACTATTTTTCACACAGCGGGTGTCCGTGTTTGTCGTGTACCCCTTTGCACCTCATTTGTCCTAGAGGGCCACAGTATGGATCATTCATCATAGCTTTATATAGGTGCTTTTTGTTAGCGCACATTTTGGCGCACATTTATTTCAGGCGCAGGGACGCTACCGCCTGCTTTCTTGTGGCGGACTTGTTGGACCCTGTGCGCGCCTTTGCCCGTGCGCTGGTTTGCCCTATTCGATTCCATGAATACGAGTTGTAGGCGAGCGTGTGGGCGTTCCGCGCACTTGCCTCCTGTACTTCCCCCGTGACGCCCATATTTTCACGCGTTGTTCTCCATTCCCAGTGTTACGCCCTGTGTTCCGCCTACTTTTGTTATGTGCGCCGCGCTATGTGCGATTTCGCTGTGGTCATGGCGCACGCCGTTGGATGACCTGTGCGCTGGCGTGTGCCGCGCACTTTTTCAGCGCACATCCAATATTTTTCTCGCGCACGGACTTCCATGAATCGATGTGCGCTTGTTTCCCTGCGATTTTCGCACTTGCACTGTGATTCGCACTCTTTGGCACTTCTGCGCCAGAATTTTCGGCGCACATTAATTCCATGAATCGGCCTGTAAGCCTGTTCGTAGTGTTCGCTAGCAAGTTGAAACTGTTCTAAGAACACTCGTGGTGTCCTGAATTGTTCGTAAATAAACGAAAATGGAGGTGTGCTTGAGACGCTATGTCTGTCCGTATTGTGCACAAGTAAATTAAACTGCGCTAAGAACAAACGGCTGTCCGTAACTGTTCGTTTTACGTGTGACGCACTTTTAGTTAGTTCAGGACCCGAACATTGTCCAACATATATGCGCAAAACAATGTCCGTACATTGGGTGTCCTGTGGACGGCTGCTACCTTAGCGAACATGCTCATGAAACAATCATGTGACCGCGCCAACGCTGATCGCGTGTTCTGAATGCGGACACTGTTTGTGTCCCCGAACACTTTAATAGTACATTTCCAAGTAATCCACAATATTTCTCATTAAAAACTCAGCATACCACAAATCCCATATGCTAATCCTCAGTTTCCACATAGTTTTTGTGACTTTTTGAACCTTTTTTGGTGTTCGATCTGTCTTGCGGACGGTGCGCATGTCCGCGAACCACGCACAAGCACCCCTATAAAAGACCACGCCCTAGAGCTCATTCTCATTGTGTTTCTGGCTATTCCACAGAGCACACTGCATTTTGCTGCATACTTTGCAGATTTTGAGATGTCCATCTCCAAGACGATGACATCCATGGCTCCACTATTGCCACCTGGTGCTACATCTGCCTCAGCACCACCCTCAGCCCCTCCACCACCACCATCTCCCCAAGGGCCTGAAGAGGGGAACAGGAGTGAGGATACAGAGGAGGAAGAAGAGGATGACGAGAATGAGTTAGAGGACATCCCTACTAGCCGCCCTCGGCGTGATTCTTGGGTGTGGCGGTTGTTTACCATTCATGGGAATGTTCCTAAGGCTCGTGCGAACCGTGTCACCTGCAATGAGTGCAAAATGGTACTCAGTCGCGGGAGGCATGGTGCGTACAGCTTTGGGACCCCGACCATGAAGCGACACCTGAACTCATTCCACACTGGGGCCATTCGCCAGGTTGTACCTTGTGAAGAGCGTAGTAGGTTGATTGCCTCTACTTCATCCTCCGTTTCTGATCCTGTAACCACAAGGAACACCTCTGTGGGACAATGTCTTCCTCAAGCTGCCTCACAGGCCATTCAGAATTCTGATGACCCTTACCTTTCGAGGGTCACAGTTGTATGTATGTACTGTGATACAGTACTTGCAGGGGGAGCGACTTCGGAGTGCTTTTGAGACTATCGTCTCAGAGCACGAGAAGACCTGCTCACTACCCAAATAAAACCCACTCTACATCTTTCTCTCTCAGCTCGCCCTTTCTTATCCCTGTGGTTGGTGTCCCCCCTTTCCCCTCCTTTCTCCTCCTCTCCTAGTGTGTCGTGTATAAAAAACCAAAAAAAATACAAACTAACAAAAATCAAAAAAAAAATAAGGCTCTTTTCAGAGCCGCCTTTCACAGTTAAAAAATAGAATTGAAGATAAATAAAGCAGGGCACTTTGTATATCTTAAAAGTCAGCGGACAGTTCGCGAACATTAAAAAAATTGGGTTACCACCCTATTCTAACCATTGCATTTTTCTCTGGGAGCAAGTGGTGGCTCTGAAAAGAGCCTTTGAGAGGGGTTTGTATGTCAAAAATTATAAATACTTAACACCTACTTCAAAAAGGATGCTGTATTTCTAAAAACAGTTGCAATGCATTTTCTACATTTCTCAGAAAAATCTGATTGCCAGCATAAGTAAGATGGACTCCATCTCTGCGAAAAATGTATGTACTACGAAACATAATATTTTCATTGTGAGAAGAGGACATGCCAAAATCTCTTAGGAAGGCACAAACAGCCTTATTGACATTACGCCTTGCTTTCTCCATTTGTGGACCACATGAGAAAGAACGAAGCCACATTTGACTCTGCGCAATCCGTGAAAAAATTACTTTGGAGTTTGGAAACATGTCCATGATCTTCTGAAGACCTTCTTTCATTGCAAATTGCAAAGAAATTCCAGACACATGTCCTAAACTGGTCCCTTCACAATGAATTACAATTTTGTCTGCATGTTCCTCTATCTTCAAAGTTGCACAGAGAGGTAGCAGGTCCAACCACTTCATTCCATGCACTCCATGCTAGTGCACTTCCACATGTGGGAATCCAAGATCTATAGATACTCCACAGCTTTCTGCATGCACCTTCAACCAATGTATCCACGAGTCTCCCAAAATCCACACAATCTGTTTTTTGAAACACTCAGCCATAGCTATCTGTTCTTCTCTCAGCAAAAAGAATATCTGAGAAAACCTCTCCTAGCACAACTCACTCACTAAACTTTACTGACCAATCCCTTGCTACATTCAATCTCATTTGCATGCCTTCCCACCCCACTCCAAATTCCCCGGATGTAATACGCTGTGTCGTAGAACTACCGCCATGTCCGCGAACATATCATAACATTGACAAATCTTCTACCATTTCCACTTCACTCTCTGTATCATTCCCTCATTGGATGTAGCTAAGAATTTCACATGACCATCCACCAATCAAATCCAAGACCTCTACATGTAACTGCATCATCATAGATCAGCACTGAAAATGTACGGTGAATCTCTTGGAGTACAAGTCTCATACCATTGGCAAGTACGATCTACGAGAAATACTATACAAGTCTCTAAGATTTCTACTTGCAACTTCATCCATATCCATATGCATGAACACAAACTACAGGTATGCATATTTTCTATACAGTACATGAACACATTTTCTAACCGACTTCTACCTTGTATAATCTGTAAAATGAATCTACAATAATTTTTTCTTTGTCCTAAAATGAACTGTGACTTGCAAACCTTTATACCGTTTAATTTCCTCATACACACACACGCAAATAATGTTAAACAAACATTTTTGAAATAAAATATATAGACTACATATAATCAAACAAAATTACATGCACACTCTATGATCAAATCTGAAACAATAATATTTGTACAAACACATAATTGGTTTTAATTTTTTCAATGTATATTTATATAGGAAAATCAGGTTATGAAATTGACTCACTATTACGTGGAAAAGCTTAGTTACAGGAATAGTGGTATACAGTGCTACATTATGAATTTCACAAGCTATAGTAAAGAAATTTTCTTTCCTACAGTTAGTCATAAGATAGTTTTAATGGTTTTGAGGAAGGCGCTGAACATTTCAATTTAAAAAATCTATGCCTAAATTAAAAACAGTGCTATATACAAACCAAATTACTAATTTCTTTATTTTACAATTGCAGTGAAGACTATTCTCCAGAAAAGAAGCAGCCAAATTTGAAGTACAAAGAACAACTAAAAAGCAAACTGCTCCATTTAGAAAAAAAGTAAGTAAAATATTACCATAATATTTGAATTATTACTCAAACACACTGTAAGGTTAATTCATGCTATTTCTGTGCCTAAAAATAGAGATTCTGCACCATTCTGACCAAAAATCTCCCGTCTTAAACAGATATTTACTGGCAGAATGGCCCACAACTTCCTATTTTTCGACACACAAATTACCCAACTCAGCCGCTAGAATTTAGATGTTGTAGAACAAACAACTGTTTTAATTGTATAGCTTTAGATATACTATCTATACTTCTCCAAACCACTGGTTTACTTTTTTCTGTCATCCGAACCCCAGTTTAATAACACATTAATTCAAGAATACCCATACCTAGTAGTTGTACTTCCCAAAGCACAATCACACACCATTACATACATCTTTATCATCTTACTCAAACACTTATGCACACAACACATATACATTCCAGAACACCCCAACCCATACCTTCTGTATTTTTTTCAACAGACCCTAAATAATGCCTACCAAAAAGCAACTCCGTAGAAAGGAACGCAGAAGTAGAGCATATGAAAAGAAAACTCTCCAAAATAAACATCCATCTATAGCAGAATTTGTAAAAAAAAAGTTGAAACACAACAGCTAATACAGTCATGTAGTGAAATAGAAGAAGTTTCCAGTACAAAAACTTTGCCTCCTCTATCAAAAAGTAAAACAAACCAAAAAAAAATTAACAGAAAATCAACTATCACTACAAATAAAACTTTGTCTATAAATCTTGATGTAGTACAAAGTAAGCATACCAAGATAAGTATTTTATCCAAAATGTTCTGTCACAAAGTCCTTCAAAATCTTATGAAAACAGGAGAGAAACCAGGTTCAACACTTCAAACCTATCGTAGAAAGGTAATCTTAGAAGCGTTGATAGACAGTGCAATTCTTCTCAAAAGAAAGTTATTTATTTTAGTGTTAAACAGAATAAAACCACTAACAAAACTAATAACTAAATTACAAAAAAGTCTTCTCAATAAACAAAATGTCAACAGAATTAACTTCTTAAATATCTGTCGAGGTGAATGGAGTCACACTACAAGCACAGAACCATACTTTAATGAAGAAGCGTACAAACAAAAGCAAACAAATACAATTGCCATACATAGCAGTGGTCGAGGTTATGAACAAGTTAATAATACGATAATGGAACAAGAAGTACTCCTTACAAAAATATGCCCTGAAAACGTAGATTTACCCCTCCATTCAACTGATTCACAACATCGAGTGTACAAATGGCCATGCACGTCAATGTGTAACATTCCCAAACAAATGTTCAAGTCTTTACGCCAATTCCTCAATCAATATGTGAAAAGCAAAATCAAAATTAAACTACTGCAAAATATGGATGCTTGTCCAGTATGCAAGTACACAGGACTCCAAGGACATTCATTGGCCTGCATTACAGGACCTACTTGCAAAACAACCTTCCATGATATCAAAAGGATATCAACACATCATGCAAGTATAAGAAATCTAGTTTATAAACTGTACTATGCTAAAAGTCCTGCTTTAGCCCTAGCCAATTTAAATAACATTCTTCTACATGTACAGCAAAAGACCTACTAAAAGAAATCGACTATATCCAGACAAAATATTTTGGAAGTGAAACCCACTTACAAGATGAATTAGCTGTAAACCAACTTCGTAACAATTCTGCACATGGCAACCTTTCACTACACACATACAAAAAAGAAATACTAAAATTTGATAGTACTTCAGCTGAAGTACCAAACCATGTGTGTGTATGTTGCCGCAGAAATTTTTATAAAAGTAACACAAAAACTGTAGACCTATCATACAAAATAGAAGACAATGAAGAATCTAAATGGTTTGAATTAGCTCTCTACCTTATAGCAGAAAACAAATATGAAATAACTGTCCCCATAATACTTTGCAGTTACTGCACTACAAAACTAGACAACAACCAAACTTGGAATTATATACACTACCAAAACCCCTTCAACAACTTAATTTATATCAGAGCATCATAATTCAAACAGTGCACCCATTTCAAGCAATAATACGCCTTCAACCAAAAACTGCAAAATGACCTCCCTCTGAATTAGTGAAAGGTATTCGTGGAAAAGTAGTGTATTTACCATTAGATCTAAAAGAAAATGTGCACACTCTAGGAGTGCAACGTCCAATGCAACAATCTTTAATTATCTTGGTAAATGGAGTACCTACAAAAGACAAAATAAATTGGCAACAACTGGTAGGTTTACATAAAGTTAGAGAAGCCCTGCAATATCTTAAAGAGAATAATGAATATTACAAAGATATTAATATTGAAGAAAACTTGAAAGATACAACTGAAATAAGTCAAGAGACACAAGAAGCTGGTCAATTTGAGCTCCTAGATCCTGCTACAATATCAAACACTTTAGACCATTATACAATTCATCCATTGCACTCTAATGACACCATAGAAGATGCACTGGAAACGTACCAAATACATCAAACAAATGGATCACCAATCAGCATATGGGAAAAAAGTATAGAAGCATGTGCTTTTCCTCTACTCTTTCCGACTGGCAAAGGGGGAAGATACGATGATAGACCTATTCAAATATCAGCATCAGAATATCGCTCATTACGAATGTATTCTGAAGATCCCAGATTTCGACAAAATGTGGAATACATAATCCATCTACTCTTTGAAAGTGAACTAGCAACTTTATGTTACGGAGTTGCACACATATTAAAATCAGGATCACACTTTCAAAATATGACAGCTACACAATTATTACAAAAAGTTCAACAAAAAGATGAGGTTTTACAAGCAAATCTTACAAATCTATTAGCAAATATGCGTGGTACTAAAGAGTACTGGTTTCGACGCCATGGAGATGTACGTTGTATGATCAGAAACCTTGGCCCACCCACTTGGTTTGTTACATTAAGTTGTGCAGAATATGCATGGGAAGATTTACATGCTTTCCTACGCAAATCAAACGAAAACAAAACAAATATAGACATACTAGCACCTGGAGAACTTTGTTCACAGGATCCTGTTAATGTTTCAAGATATTTTCACCATCACTTCATTGCTATGCTACATTTTATTTGTAACAAAACTGTTCCTCCCCTTGGAGAAGTGCAACACTTCTTTTGGAGAGAAGAATACCAAGCCAGAGGAGCACCACATGTCCACATGCTTTTATGGATTAAAGATGCTCCTAAATTTGGTCAAGACAGTGATGCCACTGTTTTACAGTTTATTGAAAAATATGTCACTTGTGAAATTCCATCTGAATCCGCAAATAGTGATCTTCATGCAAAAATGTTACAATTCCAAAGACACAAATGTGGCAAATATTGTCGTCGCAAATACAAAAACAAAGGGAAATACTACACCAAATGCCGATTTGGTTTCCCTAGACCAGTTACAAATACAGGTCAAGTGAACAACCTCATGTCTTCAGTTAGACATAGTGTTAAAGGTAAGTCACCTAAAAATACATATTGCATAAAAAGAAAAGAAGAAGAAAAATATATCAATGATTACAATGCAAACATTGCCCACTTATGGAATGCAAAGATAGATGTGCAGTACATTGCAGACAATTCTACTGCAGTTTCACGATATGTCACAGCATACTTAACCAAATCAGAAAAGACAGAGTCTAAGACCTCTGGAATGACCTGTCATCAGATAAAACAGTGTCTCAGAAATTATACAGCTTGGGCATACAAATGCTGTCCCATAGAGAATGTGGATCCTATGAAGCAGCTGATTGATTAACTGGTACTGCATTTTATGGTAAATCTGCAAATATAGTATGGCTAAGTCTTGGTCCAGCTAAAGCTAGAAAAAGAGTTCTAAAATCATACGAAGATATAGAAACAATAGCCAAACAAGATCCCAACAGCCAAGACATTTTAAAAAACAATTTATGAGACACATACTACCCAAACAGGAGTACCACTTTGGAAACCATGAGCCTATACCACATAGCCCAATCCTACACATACAAAAATAATATAAAAACTGATGAAGAAAACCGTAAATACAAAGTGACAAACTGTGAAGGCAGCTTAGTGAAACTCACCAAACCAAATTTAATTAATCATATCAAATTGTCATTAAAGACTCCTCAATATAAAGAATTATATCACATGTACCTGCTAAAACTCTTTAAACCATGGAGAAAAGAAGAGGACATACTAGATAACTATGACTCATATGAAGACGCTTTCAAAGCAAATGAAAGCAGTATAACTGATGTAAACTTTGCACAGTACAAAACAATGTTGCACAATGAACAGCAACACGAAGAAGAACTCCAGGCCCAACTAGATAAGGACACTCCTGACAGTAGTCAACCTTCTATCACAGGAAGCCAAGAACCACTTGGAGACCCACTAATAATAAATGAAGCAGAAATAGCTATGATAGAAGTAGAAAACACCATGTGTCAGTATGAAGAAAAAGAAGAATTAACTGTACTACAATCAAAGCTAAACAATGAGCAACGCAGCATTTTTCAAGAAGTAACAAAAGAAATTGCACATGGTGTACAACATGAAAACAAAGAATGCACCTGTCAAAATTACAAACCTATACTATTGTATGTCAGTGGTGAAGCTGGTTCTGGAAAAAACTTTCCTAATCAAAATCATCAGTAAATTCCTTCAACAATTGACAAACAACAAACTGTCAGCTGTTGTCACTGCCCCCACAGGTTTAGCTGCCTACAACATAGGTGGTGTCACTTTACACCGATTACTACTCCTGCCAGTAGAACACCAAAACAAATTAGATTATTACAAACTTTCTGCAGAAGCTGCAATGGAACTACGCAGAGTTTTGAAACAAATGAAAATGCTACTAATAGATGAAGTGAGCATGGTGTCCAACCTAATGTTGGCTTTGATTCACCTCAGATTACAAGAAGTACTCAAAACAAACTATGAAGAGCTCTTTGCAGGAAAACACATTATTGTTTTCAGAGATCTTCTTCAATTGACACCAGTAAAAGGTGAGCCTATTTTTAAAACATTAGGACACAAACTCTGACGTAAAACTGTTGGCAGCATTGGAAATGTCAACCTTTGGCAACATTTCCAATACAGAGAATTAACAGAAAACATGCGCCAATCTGCAGATCTCACTTATGCCAACATCTTAAAAAGTATCAGAGTTGGTATACTTTCTAAAGAAGCAGAAGCAATATTGAAAACCTGGCACATTCATGCACTTTATGGTGAGAATGCATGTGCTACAGATGTTATGGAACAATTAGCCCACAAAAATGTCAATTATATGGCCTTAATGCCAACTCTTGCAAGCTGTTTCAAATTCAATTTAATAATGTTAAGTAAAGAAATGCAACCAATAATGGAAATTAGTGCCACAGACAAACTAGATGTACATGGAATAACACTACCCATGTGTGACCAAGCCACTACAAGACTAAATAGTTTAGAAAAATCAATCTCAAACACAGCAGGCTTTGAAAAGATATTAAAATTATCCTTAAATTGCAGAGTAATGCTGAAACGTAACCTTGACGTAGACCAAGGACTAGTTAATGGAGCACTGGGTACAGTTGTTGGCTTTCAAAAATACCCACATGACAACGAAATTCAGTTTGTCAATATTCTCTTTGACAAACTGTCAGAAGTAAAAAGAATAGGACGCTCAACAGCTCGATTCCTTCTCTTCAAAGACATGTATGTACGCAGAGAACAATTTTCTCTAACTCTTGCATACGCAGTCACCATTCATAAATCACAAGGTCTTACCCTAGACAAAGCAATGATAGACATTGGTAACACAGTCTTTAAAGAAGGCATGAGCTACGTAGCACTATCACGCTTATGTACACTTGAGGGTCTATTTCTAATCAACTTTGATGCAAGTAAAATAAACACTGATATTCCTTGCATTTTAGAATACAATAGACTTCGTTCACTATACACTCCCCATCTAAACACATATTCTGTTCCACAAAAAGTAAAACATTACAAAAGAAAAATAAATCAAAAAGAAAAGCAACAGGATGTCACTGCAAATTCTCCAAAGAGAGTAAAAGAAAGTAATACTTCATCAAGTGCCACAAGCAAATAAGAATCAATTAGAGAAAGTAAACCAGATACTTCTTCAAAGTAGGAAGACACACTCCAAAAAAAGCCGTCAGATACAGAACAACCTGGTCCATTTAAACTCTCAAATATAGTTGGTGTAAGTTGCTCTAATGTAGCAATGAAAATTCTATTTCAATTAGCACCAATTGTTGAGAACATTTACTTACACGGTATAGACCCATTGTGTTTGCAAATGTTAGTACTTCACAGAAATGCAGCAAACAATCCTGACAACACGTATAGTGTTTATGGAATAAGACAACAATTGGACTACTGTGCTGGAATGGTGAAATTCACTATAAACTCACAGGAAGATCCACAAGAATTTCTAATGTACTTACTATTAGTACTCGAAAACAAAAACATACCTATAAATGAAATCTTCCAGATTTCATACATGTGGAAACATACATGCACTCTCTGCAACAATGTGACACAAGAACAAATCCCCAATGAGCGCTTTGTGTATATATCAATACCTAATTGTGAATCCGTTCCATTTCAGCAACTTGTACAAAATGCAAACCACGGTAGATTATGTTCGACCTGCAATTCAGATAATCGCTCCACGTTAGTAATACAAACACATAGTAAATACTTAATACTAATGCTACTACGTTACAATGCAGATGGTACCAAAAAGAACTGCAAGCTGACTGGATTCACACATGGTCAAATATCACTTGGTAGGAAAACCTTCACAACAATAGGTATAATCTACCACGTAGGAGCCACAACCAACTCAGGGCACTACAATGCATATATAAAAAAGAAATGTGGATGGTTTGAATGTAATGATAGTACCGTTACTCTAAAACAGAGATTACCAGCAAATCTTACAAACGCTTATTTAATGTTCTTAAAACCAAAATTTGATAACTAAACTGTACTTAAACCTTAAGTACACTTGTAGTAAAAAATATAAACTGTCACAATATTCCAAAAGCTATCTAACATCCCAAAGATGCTACAACAACTAATCAGATAAATTAATACCACTCAAATAGAGCAAATAATAGACAGTTAGAATACGCCAATTGGTATCTAACTGTCCCAAAATTTAGAAATATCCAAATAGATAAAGCAATACCACGAAATGATATAAAAAAATAAACAGTTACAATACGCCTACTGGTATCTAACTGCTCCAAAATTTTACAATATCCAAACAAATACCTAATATCTTACTGCTCCCAAAAACTGGAACAATCCAATGTATAAAGCATTAGCCAGAAACAACAAGTAAACACTGAAAACAAACAAACAAATAAACTGTAGCATAACAGAAAAAGTTTTTTTTTTAATCCAACATGGATTTTTTTTCTCCCACAGACCCAATGATTTTAGCAACAAACACAGAAACTGAGCAAATTACAGAGTACTCTGGCTTGTCATCTACTAAATATGAGGGTAAAAAAAAGAAAAAATGTTGATTTATACAATGTAATAAGTCTTTATAAAATACTAATACTAACATGCTATTTTCTTTTATCAGAGAAATGAACAAGAAAAACATGGACTCTCATTACTAAACCAAATAGTAAGTATAACATGATAAATAAAACCATCGCAGCATATCACACCCATACTGGCTTATAACATTGTTCCTTATAAATTTGTTTTTGACCCAAAGTTATAAGCCACTATGAGTGTGATATGCTGCGGTGCTTGTGGCCAGGGCATAGACTCTTGGGTGCATGGCATATGAGTGTGATATGCTGTGGTGGTTGTGGCCAGGGCATAGAGTCAAATGGCCATGCACCCAACATTCTATACCCTGGCCACAACCACCGCAGCATAACACACCCATAGATTCAAGCATTTGAACCATTTTAATGTCCGCGGACACAAGGAAGTTCATAGAACACATTCAACTTGCCAGAGGACTATATGGACATTGTCATCAGGACACCCCCATTTTCTTTATGTACAAACATTTCAAACACCGCAAGTGTTCTTAGAACACTTTCAGCTTGACAACGAACAATACAGACAACGTCTTCAGGACACCCCCTGCGAACATTCCAGGACCCCACGCGTCTTCTTAGAACACTTTCAACTTGACATCGAATCCATTCTGTTTATTCATGAACATTTCAGAACAGCCGTGTTGTCCGCAGACAAATCAAACACAACAAAAGCGTCTATCACATAAAAAAAATACAACATTGCACCTATATCATATTCCCCCACCCTCCCCAAACACTAATACACACCAACACACTCCACTAAATACAATTTTTAATCCAAGTTTCACCGCGCTGTCCGCGGTTGTCTGCAAATGCAAGATGGCGGGTGCCACAGCCCACGCCGTCCAATCAGCGAACACGTCGGATGTCCGCGGACATCGCGCAAGCCGCTCGGCCAATCAGGGCTCTGTCCGCGGAGCGAACCGGGAAGTCCGTCTGCGAAGCGAACCGAGATATCACTAATTTTTTTGCCTTACATTTTGGTCATTTTAAAAAAAACTGCTGGACGGATTTACACCAAATTTACACAAGCATGCTTTCTGGACCACTCTGTAGCTCATTGAACAAAAAATGGATATGCTTATGGAAAAATTCAATCTTTTAAGACATTTTGTGGAGGACCACATAAAAGAAAAAATTAAATATCATTGTCCCACATGCACCTGTTCCCCCTCTCCATGTCCCAGTCAACTATCCGCAAACCCTCACCACCAAGAAAAACGTTATGATGAGAATTCCATCCCTTCATCCCCTCCATCCATCCTCTCCAAACCCCTAATTCTCACATATTTGTGTCAGTTTCTAATTCCCCGTCATAAATTTCCTATCTGTATATAATAAATATAGTAAATATTATGTGTGTTTTAATTCAGTCCTTTTTGTCTTTTTAAAAAAAAAAGGCAGTTAGGGTGTCCGTGGACAGCGCGGGAGTCCGGGATATCCGCAATTAACCAAATGGGGGTGTCCTAAGGACATTATAACTGTCCACACTGTCCGTAAGCAAGATGGAACTGTTCTTAGAACACACTCGTTGTCCGGAATGTCCGCAATTAACCAAAATGGAGTTGTCCTAAGAACACCATACCTGTCCGTACTGTCCGCAAGCAAGATGAAACTGTTCTTGGAACACACTCGGTGTCTGGAATGTCCGCAATTAACCATAATGGAGGTGTCCTATAGACACCATGCCTGTCCCTACTCTCCGCAGAACATCTACGCACATGCGCACCACACCTATAAGTCCTACGAACATCGCGTCTGTCCGTAACTGTCTGTCTCACGTGTGACACACTTTTAATTAGTTTGAGGACCCGAACACTGTCCATAGAACATTCACACGCATGCGCACAACCGTTTCCACGCATTTGTTGTCCTGTGGACACCCGTCCCATTCACAGGCGTGTTTGCAACGTCATCATGTGACCACACCCACACTGAGTGTGGTTCCTGATTTGTGGACACTGTCCGGGTCCCCGAACATTTTAAAAGTACTTTTTTGGACAATCCAAAGTATTTTACCGTAAAAATACACCATTGCTTATATCCCAGACAATGATCCTGGATTTCTACATACTTTTAGGAACTTTTTGAGCCGTTTTGGGGTGTTCAATCTGTCTGCGGACAGCGTGGCTGTCTGCGGAGCGCACACCTGCACCCCTATAAAAGGCCACACCCCAGAGCTCATCCTCATTGTGCTTCTGGCTACCTGACAGATCATTGTCTATTTTGGCTTTTGCTGATCTTGCTGTTCTTACTGCTTCCTATCATCAAACCTGATGGCATCTATGGTTGCTGCTGCTCCAGCTGGTGCTACTTGTGCCTCAGCACCACCCCAACCCCTCCACCACCACCACCTCCCCAAGGACCTGCAGAGGGGAACAGGCATGAGGATGTAGAGGAGGAGGATGAAGAGGATGAAGAGGATGAGGTAGTGGAAGACCCTACTACCAGCACTCGCTGTGAGTCTTGGGTGTGGCGGTTGTTTACCATTCAGGGTGGAGTGCCAAAAGTGCGTGTGAACAAGGTCACCTGCAACCAGTGCAAAATGGTGCTAAGTTGTGGGAGGTCTGGTTCGTACAGCTTTGTTACCACATCCATGAAGCAACACCTAAGGTCGTGCCACGGTGGGGCTATTTGCAAGGTTGTACCTTGTGATAAACGTAGTAGGTTGAGTTCCTCTACAACATCCTCCATTTCTGCTCCTGTCACCACACGCGATGCAGTACTCTGCAGGGGGGAGAGTCTTCGGAGTGTTTTCGAGACTGCGGTCACAGAGCATGAGAAGGTCTGCTACCTACCTAAATAAGGCCCACCCTACATCTTCCTCTCTCCACCTGCCCTTTCTTATCCCCGTAGTTGGTGTCCCTTCCTTACCCTCCTTTCCCCTCATTTCCTTGTGTGTCGTGTGAAAGAAAAAAAATTTTATAAAACAACAACCCCCCCCAAAAAAAGGCTTTTTTCAGATCCGCCTTTCACAGTTTAAAAATAGAAGTGACAAATAAATAGTGCCGGGCCCTGTGGACAGTCCGCGGACATTTTTTTTTTTGGGGTGCTGCCCTATCATAACCATTGCACTTTTCTCTAGGAGGAAGTGGTGGCTCTGAAAAGAGCCTTTTGGTGTTGTTTTTATGTGTTGGAAAAATTTCAAATGGTGAACACCTACTGCAAAATGGATTGCTATAATTCCAAAAAAGGTTGCAATGCATTTTTTACATTTTTCAGAAAAATCTAATTGCCAGCAAATGTAAAATGGACTCCATCTCTGCGAAAAATGTATGTACTGCGAAAAATAATATTTTCATTGTGAAAAGAGGACATGCCAACATCTCTTAAGGCACAAACAGCCTTATTGACATTGCGCTTCGCTCATTTGTGGACCAAATGAAGAAGAACGCAGCCACATTTTTTTCTGTGAAATACAAGAAAAAATTACTTGAGATTTTGGAAACATGTCCATGACCTTCCCAAGTTCTTCTTTCATTGCAAATTGCAAAGAAATTCCAGAACAATATCCTAAACTGTTCCCTCCACAATGAATTATAATTATGTCTGGATGATGCTGTGTCTGAACCAAGTCCAGCCACTTCATTTCACGTAGTCCATGCCGATGCACTTCCACATGAGGGAATCCAAGATCTGCAGCTACTCCACAGCGTTCTGCATGCACCTCCAACCAATGTATCTATGAGTCTCGCAAAATCCAGATAATCTGTTTTCTGAAACACACAGCCATAGCTATCTGTTCTTCTCCCAGGAAACATTTCTGACAAACTCTCTCCTTACACAACACACTCAGTAAACTTTATTGACCAATCCCTTGCTCTACTCATTCTCATTTGCATGCCACCCCACCCCAAAAACCTCTGTATGCAATACACGGTGTCCGCACACTACCACCATATTCGTGGACATATCGAGAATCTGACCATGATGAATTTAAATTTAAATACTGTGCCCCATTGCCCCTTTGAGGTTGGCTCTGAAAAGAACCATTTTTTTTTTGCAGATGCCTCACAGACACCTGTTATTTCGTATTTCGTTTCCATTTTTTTCTTACTTTACTCCTAAAATGTTCACATAACCTTATCCAAAGCAACCCTAACATTCCAGAACAGCATGGCCTTACCCATAAAAGATAAACAAATGCCATCTTCTTTAAAATAAACAGCATTACTGGAATCAATATTCTCATTATTACAGAAGAACATACCAGCCGTAAGTATGAAAGCACACATGCCTCGGTTGATTGCACACCTAGCAATGTTTTGCTGAGGAAAAAAAACAGAACTATTGTCCCATATTGACCTAGGTACTAATCCAGAAAATGTAAGTTTGGCATTTGGAAGAATGTTCATTACTGCTTGAACCAAGTGATCCAAATCTGCCAGGACCGTAGGGGCACTGACATAGCCCATATGAAAAGCACCACAGTGCAAAACTACCACATAGGGACTGTTCATCCTGCCCATATCTTCACAAACTTTTACAATTATCTGTACATTGCAACCAGGCACAGTGCTCGACACCACCTCCACTCCTTTAACATCAAAATTGTTTGCCACATGCCTGCATTGAGCATACTGCTGTAAACCATGCACAAACATATCTCCAAGCACCAACACCCTGACTTTCTCCACCTCTGCCATCTTCACTACACAAAGCCTCTTTCAACACAAATCCACAACCTCAACACCTGATTGGGTAATCCCTACAGTCCCCTTTCCATGCTGGATTTGCTAGAAAACCCTGAATGTGGCACGCCCTGTCCGCGGACAGCTGCGGTTTCCCGTGGACCGTGTAACTCTTAGACAGCCCATCTACCCTTTTCCACTTCACTCTCTGTGCCATTCCCTCATTGGATACAGATAAGCAGTCACACAACCATCCACCATCACAACCAAGACCTCTACATCTAACTCCATCATCAGAGTTCTGTACTTCAAATGCACTGTTGATCACTCTGAGTATAAGTCTCATATCATTGGAAAGCACCTACTACAAAAACTACTGTACAAGTCTCCGAGATTTCTACTTGCAGCTGCATGCATATCCACATGCATGAATACAAACCACAGGTATTCATATGTTATGCACAGTACATGTACAACCCTTATAAATGCATACAAACAGAGTAACTGCCACTTACCCTGTATAACCTATAAAACAAACTTACTATTATTTTTCCCATCTGCTATAATCAACTGTCACTTCCAAACCTGTCTGCTATCTAAAACAAAATTTCACACACACAACTATCTAAAAAATATAATATTAAAAGATGGGAGAAATAACATCATAAATGTAGAAAAACACTTAGTAGTGTATTATAAAATTACACACAGCCAGGATAAGTTCATGCATCTTTATACACTCGCACAGATAGACACTATCATTGAAAAGCTCCCAGCTGAAATAGCACCACTGCCTGTACATCACATCCTTCTGCTTTATTAGCCACACCGTCACAAGTGCATACAGTCTATGCTTTTCTAAACAGTTTCTGCCATTTACCTTACAAAAATTGCAAAACAAGTACATTATTATTTCTTCTATCTCCTAACATGCAATAACACAGCCTTAAGAAACCACGTGAGTTTTATATACTTAGTATTCTACTGATTTGCAAAGCATGTTAAACTAACATATTGTAAGTAAAATATAAAGGCTGCACATAGTCAAAGGAAATTGCATGCACACACTATGTTCAGTTATCAAACAACAATACTACTACAAAAACATAAAAAATCAATGTCTAAATAAACATCAGTGCTATAAACACACAAAATTACTAACTTCTTTCTGTAACAATTGCAGTGAAGACCACTCTCCTGAAAAGCAACAGCATCTGAAGTACAAACAACAATTCAGAAGAAACCTGCGCATTCCAAACAAAAAAGTAAGTACAATACTACCATAATAATCTTACAGTTACTGAAACACACTGTGGCGTTGAATCATGTAATTTGTGCACCGAAAAATGGGGATTTGTGCACCATTCTGCCCACAAATCCCCATTTGTTAAACAGGAATTTACAGGCAGATTGACACACAAATCCCTATTTTTTTCGGTGCACAAATTCCAAAAATCAGCCTCTAGAATGTAAGCATTGCAGAACAAAGAAATGTTTTAATTCTATACCATTAGATTTAATATTAGTGCTTCTCCTCACCACTAGCTTACTTTGTACTGTCATCTGAACACCAGTATAGTAACACACAAATTCAAGAATAGCCTTCCCAACTAGTTGTAGCTTCTCAATGCACAATCAATCACAAACACCACCACATACATCCTTACATCACATTCAGACACTCATGCACACAGCACACATACATTGCAGAACAGCCCAACCCATACCTTCTTTTTTTTTCAACAGACCCCAAAGAATGCCTACCAAAAAGCAGTCTGTAGAAAGCAACAGAGAAGTAGAGCAAATGAAAATAAAAGTCTCCAAAATAGCATCCATCTCTTGCAGAATTTTTACAAAAAGTTCAAACAAAAGATCTAATCGAGTCATTAAGCGAAACAAAACAAACTTCTAGTACACAAACTTTGCCTCCTCTTTCAAAATATAAAATGAAACAGAAAGTGATTAACAAGAGTTCAGCTACCACTACTGCTAACACTGCTCTTATAAATCTTGATGTAGTTGCAGGTAACCATTCCAAGAAAAGTATTTTACAAATGAATTTCCACCACAGAGTCCTTCAGAATCTTATAAAAACAGGAGAGAAATCATGCACAACCCTTAAAACCTACCGTAGAAAATTAATCTTAGAAGCTCTCATAGACAGTGCAATCCTTCTCAAAAGGAAATTATTTTTTTTAGTGGTAAACAGAATTAAACCACTAACAAAACTAACTACTAAATTACAAAAAAGACTTCTCAATAAACGGAATGTTAACAAAAATAACTTCTTAAATATCTGTAGAGGTGAATGTAGTTACACCACGAGCACAGAACCATATTTCAATGAAGAAGCATACAAACAAAAGCAAACACACACAATTGCCATACATAGCAGCGGACAAGGGTATGAAAAATGTAATAATGCAATTATGGAACAAGAAACGCTGCTCACAAAAATATCCGCAGAAAATTCAGTATCAGCTCTCCATCAGACTGAACCAAAACATCTAGTGTACAAATGGCCGTGCACATCAATTACGCCAGGTCCTCAATCAATGTGTAAAAGGCAAAGACAAATTCAAAATGAAACTTCTACAAAATATGGATACCTGTCCAGTGCGTGAACACACAACAAGGACATTCATTAGCCTGCATTACAGGCCCTAATTGCAAAAACACTTTCCATCATATCAAAATGATATCAACACATCATTCAACTGTAAGAAATCTAGACCAAAAACTGCACTATACTAAAAGCCCAGCTTTAGCATTAGACAATTTAAATAACAATCTTCTACATGGTACAGCCAAAGACTTACTCGAAGAAATAGAGCATATCCAGAGAAAATATTTTGGAAGTGAAAGCCACTTACAAAATACAATAACTTTACAACAGACTAGGAACAATTCTATAAATGGCAACCTTCTACTACACACATACAAAAAAGAAATACTATAATTTTAAAATGCATCCGCTGAAGTACCAAACCATGTGTGTGTGTGTGTTGCCGCAGAACTCTTTATAAAAGTAGCACACAAACTGTAGACGTAACATACAAAATAGAAGACAATGAAGATTCCAAATGGTTTGAATTAGCTCTCTACCTTATAGCATAAAACAAATACGAAATAAATGAGCCCTTAACACTTTGCAGTTACTGCACTTCAAAACTTGACAACAACCAAACTCCTTCATGTGCTATCACAAATACCTTGGACTTATTCCCACTACCAAAACCCTTGCAACAACATCATTTATATGAGAGCATCATAATTCAAACAGTACATCCATTTCAAGCAATAATACGCCTTCAACCAAAAACAGCAAACTTGCCTCCCTCAGAATTAGTGAAAGGCATTAGTGGCAAAGTAATTTATTTACCATTGTTCTGAAAGAAAATGTACACACTCTAGGAGTGCAACATACAATAGAGCAATCTAATTGTCTTAGTAAATGGGGTCCATATAAAAGACAAAAAAATTTGGCAACAACTCGTAGACTTACGTAAAGTTAGACAAGCCTTACAATATCTAAAAGACAATAATGAATACTACAAAGAAATTAATATTGAAGAAAACATGTGGGAAACCACTGAAATAATTCAAGAGTCACCAGAAACTGGTCAATTTGAACTTCTAGATCCTGCTACAGTATCCAATATTTTAGACCATTATACAATTCATCCATTACACTCTAAAGACACCATAGATGATCCACTAGAAATGTACCAAATGCGACAAACCAAAGGATCACTAATCAGCATATGGGAAAAAAGTATAGAAGCACATGCTTTTCCTCTACTCTTTCCTACTGGGAAAGGAGGAAGGTACAATGATAGACCCACTCAGATAACAGCATCCGAATACCGCTCGTTACAAATGTATTCTGAAGATCCCAGATTTAGACAAATGTGGAAAACATATTCCACCTACTCTTTGAAAGTGAATTAGCAACTCTATGCTACGGAGTTGCACACACATTGAAAACAGGTACCCATTTTCAAAATATGTCAGCTACGCAATTACTACAAAAAGTGCAAGATAAAGATGAGGTTTTACAATCAAGCATTACAAATCTGTTAGCAAACATGCGTGGTACTAAAGAGTACTGGTTCCGACGTCACAGAGATGTACGTTTTATGATAAGAAACCTTGGCCCACCATCTTGGTTTGTTACATTTAATTGTGCAGAATATGCATGGGAAGATTCACATGATTTCCTATGCATATCAAACACAAACAATGCAAACATAGATATACTAACACATGGATAAATTTGCTCCTTAGATTCTGTTAATGTTTCAAGATATTTCCATCATTGCTTCATTGCTATGCTACACTTTATTTGTAATAAAACTTTTCCTCCCCTCAGAGAAGTACAACACTTCTTCTGGAGAAAAGAATACCAAGCCGGAGGAGCACCACATATCCATATGCTTAAATGGATTAAAGATACTCCTAAATTTGGTCAATACAGTGATGTCACTGTTTTACAGTTTATCGAAAAATATGTTGCTTATGAAATTCCTTCAGAAGCAACAAATAGTGACCTTCATGCACAAATTTTAAAATTTCAAAGACACAAATGTGGGAAATATTGTTGTTGCAAATACAAAATTAAAGGGAAATACTACACCAAATGCCGCTTTGGTTTCCCTAGACCAGTTACAAATACAGGTCAAGTGAACAACTTCATGTCTTCAGTTAGACATAGTGTTCAAGGTAAATCACCTAAGAACACATGTTACATAAAAAAAGAACAGAAGAATCAAAATATATCAATGATTAAAATGCAATCATTGCCTGCTTATGGAATGCAAACATAAATGTGCAGTACATTGCTTACAATTTCACTGCAGTTGCACGATATGTTACAGCCTACTTAAACAAAGCAGACAAATCAGAGCTTCAAGACCTCTGGGATTACCTATCATCAGAAAGAACACTATCTCAGAAACTGTACAGTTTAGGCATAAAAATGCACTCTCATGGAGAATGTGGCTCCTATGAAGCTGCAGACCGTTTAACAGGTACTGCTTTGTATGGAAAATCTGAAAATATAGTATGGCTAAGTGTTGGTCCTGCTAAATCTAGAAAAATAGTTCTAAAATCATACCATGACATAGAAACAATAGCCAAAAATGATCCCAACAGCGAAGACATTTTAACAAACAATTTACTGGACACATACTACCCAAACAGGAGTACCACTTTGAAAACCATGTGTCTATACCACATAGCCCAAAACTTCACATACAAAAATAATATAAAACCAGAGGAAAACAAAGGTAGATACAGGATGACAAATTGTGAAGGTAGCTTAGTGAAACTTACCAAACGGAGCTTAATTAATCATATCAAATTGTCATTAAAAACTCCTCAACATAAAGAACTATATCACATTTCCCTGCTACAACGTTTTAAACCATGGAAAAAAGAAGAAGGGTTTCTAGATATCTATGACTACTATGAAGACACTTTCAAAGCAAATGAAAACACTATAACCGATGTAAACTTAACACAGTACAAAACAATGTTGCACAAAGAACAGCAACACGAAGAAGAACTCCAGGCCCAACTAGATAAGGACACTCCTGACAGTAGTCAACCTTCTGTAACAGGAAGTCAAGAACCACTGGGACAGCCACTAATAGCAAATGAGGCAGAATTTGTTATGACAGAAGTAGAAAACACCATGTGTCACTATGAAGAAGATACAGAAGACTTAACTGTACTCCAATCAAAACTTAACAATGAGCAGCATAGCATTTTTAAAGAAGTAACAAAAGAAATTGCACATGGTGTACAACATGAAATTAAAGAATGTATCTGCCAAAATTGCAAACCTATACTACTATATGTCAGTGGTCAAGCTGGTTCCAGCAAAACATTCTTAATCAAAATCATCAGCAAGTTCCTTCAACAATTGACAAACAACAAACTGTCAGCTTTTGTAACTGCCCCCACAGGTTTAGCTACCTACAACATAGGTGTTGTCACTTTACACCGATTACTACTCCTTCCCTTCCAGTAGAACACCAAAACAAATTAGAATATAACAAACTTTCTACAGAAGCTGCAATGGAACTACGCAGAGTGTTAAAACAATTGAAAATTCTACTAATAGATGAAGTGAGCATGGTCTCCAACCTAATGTTGGCTTTGATTCACCTCAGATTACAAGAAGTATTCAAAACAAACTACGAAAAGTTATTTGGTGGAAAACACATTATTGTTTTTGGAGATCTTCTTCAATTGACACCAGTGAAAGGTGAACCTATTTTTAACACCTTGGGACACAAACTCTGCCGTAAAACTGTTGGGAGTATAGGAAATGTCAACCTTTGGCAACATTTCCAATACAGAGAATTAACAGAAAACATGCACCAGTCGGCAGACCTTACATACGCCAACATTTTAAAAATTATTAGAGTTGGTGTACTATCTCAGGAAGCACAAGCAATATTAAAAACCAGGCACATCCATGCACTCTATGGCCATAACTCATGTGCTACTGATGTCATGGGACAATTAGCACACAAAAATGTCAATTGTATGTCCTTGATGCCAACTCTTTCAAGCTGTTCCAAATTCAATGAAACAATGTTGAAAAAAAAAATGCAACCAATAATTGAAATTTGCTCCACAGACAAACTGGACGTAGATGGTATGACACTACCCATGTGTCAACAAGCCACAACAAGACTAAATACTTTAGAAAACTCTCTGGCCGATTCATGGAATTAATGTGCGCCGAAAATTCCCGCGCCGAGGTGCCAAAATGTGCGATTCGCAGTAAAAGTGCGAAAATCGCAGTGCAACTGCGAAAATCGCAGGGAAACCAGCGCACATCGATTCATGGAAGTCCGTGCGCGAGAAAAATATGGGATGTGCGCTGAAAAAGTGCACGGCGCACGCCGGCGCATAGGTCATCCAACTGGGTGCGCCACGGCCGCTGCGAAATCGCACATAGCGCGGCGCACATCACAAAAGTAGGTGGAACACGGGGCGTAACACTCGTAATGGGGAACAACGCGTGAAAATATGGGCGTCACGGGGGAAGTACAGGAGGCAAGTGCGCGGAACGCCCCCATGCTTGCCTACAACTCGTATTCATGGAATTGAATAGGGCAAACCAGCGCATGGGCAAAGACGCGCACAGGGCCAAACAAGTACGCCACAACAAAGCAGGCGGAAGCGTCCCTGCGCCTGAAATAAATGTGCGCCAAAATGTGCGTTAACAAAAAGCACCCATATACAGCTATTATGAATGATCCATACAGTGGCCCTCTAGGACAAATGAGGTGCAAAGGGGTACCGACAAACACGGACACCGGCTGTGTGACAAATAGCGTGTGTGTGTCTTACGGGGTTCGCGGGAAGTTCCACATGCGATTGGCCTGGGCACGTGTATTCCAGGGTGCGCGGGAAGTTTCACACGTGAATTTGCAGGGAACGTGTATTTCGGAGTGCGCGTGAAGTTCCACACGCAATTTCAGCAGGGTGCGTGTACTCCGGGTGTGCGACAAATTCCACACGCGAATCCAGCAGCCTACGTGTATTTCGGGGGTGTAGGGGAGTCCCACACGTGAATTGGCCGTGTGGGTCCTCCCAGCTGTTCCCTCTACACCCTCCACGGCCCCTGCAGGTGGCCCACACCACAGGGGACTACCCTACACCCTTGCACATGTCCCGCAGGCAGCCCATCCACCATGGCCATGCCCCCCAGCCAAACCACATGTCACCTTGCACTACTGCCCACCAACGCATGTCTGCCTGCACCCCCACCCCCCAGCATCCAGGGGCACCCTCCACCAGGCCCCCACTCATGTCTCCCAGCACCCCCACCCCCCTGCATCCAGGGGCACCCTCCACCAGGCCCCCACTCATGTCCCCCTGCACCCCCACCCCCCAGCACTGTAGGGCACCCTCCACCAGGCCCCCACTCCTGTCCCCCTGCACCCCCACCCCCCTGCATCCAGGGGCACCCTCCACCAGGCCCCCACTCCTGTCCCCCTGCACCCCCACTCCCCTGCATCCAGGGACCCCCTCCACCAAGCCCCCACTCCTGTCTCCCTGCACCACCACCCTCCAGCCGTGTGATTTGCCTGGGTACGTGTATTCCAGGGGTGCGCGGGTAGTCTCACACGCAATTCCATCAGGGTACGTGTATCATGGGTCAGCGTGAACTTCCACACGCGATACCAGCAGGGTACGTGTATTCCAGGGGTGCATGGGTAGTCTCACACGCGATTCCATCAGGGTATGTGTATTATTGGTCCGCGTGAACTTCGACACGCGATACCAGCAGGGTACGTGTATTTCGGGGTGCGCGTGAAGTTCCACATGCAATTTCAGCAGGGAACGTGTACTCCGGGTGCGCAGAAAATTCCACACGCGAATCCAGCAACCTACGTGTATTTCGGGGGTGCCGGGGAGTCCCACACGTGAATTGGCCGTGTGGGTCCTCCCAGCTGTTCCCTCTACACCCTCCACGGCCCCTGGAGGCGGCCCACACACATACCGGACTACACTGCACCCCTGCACTTGTCCCGCGGGCAGCCCATCCACCATGGCCATGCCCCCCTGCCAACCCACATGTCACCTTGAACTACTGCCAACCAACGCATGTCTCCCAGCACCCCCACCCCCCTGCATCCAGGGACCCCCTCCACCAAGCCCCCACTCCTGTCTCCCTGCACCACCACCCTCCAGCCGTGTGATTTGCCTGGGTACGTGTATTCCTGTATTCCAGGGGTGCGCGGGTAGTCTCACACGCAATTCCATCAGGGTACGTGTATCATGGGTCTGCGTGAACTTCCACACGCGATACTAGCAGGGTACGTGTATTCCAGGGGTGCATGGGTAGTCTCACACGCGATTCCATCAGGGTACGTGTATTATTGGTCCGCGTGAACTTCGACACGCGATACCAGCAGGGTACGTGTATTTCGGGGTGCGCGTGAAGTTCCACACGCAATTTCAGCAGGGTACGTGTACTCCGGGTGTGCGGCAAATTCCACACGCAAATCCAGCAGCCTACGTGTATTTCGGGGGTGTAGGGGAGTCCCACACGTGAATTGGCCATGTGGGTCCTCCCAGCTGTTCCCTCTACACCCTCCACGGCCCCTGCAGGTGGCCCACACCACAGGGGACTACCCTACACCCTTGCACATGTCCCGCAGGCAGCCCATCCACCATGGCCATGCCCCCCAGCCAAACCACATGTCACCTTGCACTACTGCCCACCAACGCATGTCTCCCTGCACCCCCACCCCCCAGCATCCAGGGGCACCCTCCACCAGGCCCCCACTCATGTCTCCCAGCACCCCCACCCGCCTGCATCCAGGGGCACCCTCCACCAGGCTCCCACTCATGTCCCCCTGCACCCCCACCCCCCAGCACTGTAGGGCACCCTCCACCAGGCCCCCACTCCTGTCCCCCTGCACCCCCACCCCCCTGCATCCAGGGGCACCCTCCACCAGGCCCCCACTCCTGTCCCCCTGCACCCCCACTCCCCTGCATCCAGGGACCCCCTCCACCAAGCCCCCACTCCTGTCTCCCTGCACCACCACCCTCCAGCCGTGTGATTTGCCTGGGTACGTGTATTCCAGGGGTGCGCGGGTAGTCTCACACGCAATTCCATCAGGGTACGTGTATCATGGGTCTGCGTGAACTTCCACACGCGATACCAGCCGGGTACGTGTATTCCAGGGGTGCATGGGTAGTCTCACACGTGATTCCATCAGGGTACGTGTATTATTGGTCCGCGTGAACTTCGACACGCGACACCAGCAGGGTACGTGTATTTCGGGGTGCGCGTGAAGTTCCACACGCAATTTCAGCAGGGAACGTGTACTCCGGGTGCGCAGAAAATTCCACACGCGAATCCAGCAACCTACGTGTATTTCGGGGGTGCCGGGGAGTCCCACACGTGAATTGGCCGTGTGGGTCCTCCCAGCTGTTCCCTCTACACCCTCCACGGCCCCTGGAGGTGGCCCACACACATACCGGACTACCCTGCACCCCTGCACTTGTCCCGCGGGCAGCCCATCCACCATGGCCATGCCCCCCTGCCAACCCACATGTCACCTTGAACTACTGCCCACCAACGCATGTCTCCCAGCACCCCCAGCCCCCAGCACTGTAGGGCACCCTCCACCAGGCCCCCACTCATGTCTCCCAGCACCCCCAGCCCCCTGCATCCAGGGGCACCCTCCACCAGGCCCCCACTCATGTCCCCCTGCACCCCCACCCCCCAGCACTGTAGGGCACCTTCCACAAGGCCACCACTCATGTCCCCCTGCACCCCCACCCCCCTGCATCCAGGTGCACCCTCTACCAGGCCCCCACTCCTGTCCCCCTGCACCCCCACCCCCCTGCATCCAGGGGCACCCTCCACCAGGCCCCCAGTCCTGTCCCCCCGCACCCCCATCCCCCTGCATACAGGGACACCCTCCACCGGGCCCCCACTCCTGTCTCCCTGCACCCACACCCTCCAGCCGTGTGATTTGCCTGGGTACGTGTATTCCAGGGGTGCGTGGGTAGTCTCACATGCGATTCCATCAGGGTACGTGTATTATGGGTCCGCCTGAATTTCCACACGCGATAACAGCAGGGTACACCTATTCCAGCGGTGCGCGGGTAGTCTCACACGCAATTCCATCAGGGTATGTGTATTATGGGTCCGCGTGCACTTCCACACGCGATACCAGCAGGGTACGTGTATTTCGGCGTGCGCGTGAAGTTCCACACGCAATTTCAGCAGGGTACGTGTACTCCGGGTGTGCGGAAAATTCCACACGCGAATCCAGCAGCCTATGTGTATTTCGGGGGTGCCGGGGAGTCCCACACGTGAATTGGCTGTGTGGGTCCTCCGAGCTGTTCCCTCTACACCCTCCACGGCCCCTGCAGGCGGCCCACACCACAGGGGACTACCCTGCACCCCTGCACATGTCCTGCAGGCAGCCCATCACCATGGCCATGCCCCCCAGCCAACCAACATGTCACCTTGCAGTACTGCCCACCAACGCATGTCTCCCAGCACCCCCACCCCCCAGCACTGTAGGGCACCATCCACCAGTCCACCACTCCTGTCCCCCTGCACCCCCACCCCCCTGCATCCAGGGGCACCCTCCACCAGGCCCCCACACCTGTCCCCCTGCACCCCCACCCCCCTGCATCCAGGGGCACCTCCACCAGGCCCCCGCTCATGTCCCCCTGCACCCCCACCCCCCAGCACTGTAGGGTACCTTCCACCAGGCCCCCACTCCTGTCCCCCTGAACCCCCACCCCCCTGCATCCAGGGGCACCCTCCACCAGGCCCCCACTCCTGTCTCCCTGCACCCCCACCCCCCAGCCGTGCGATTTGGCTGGGTACGTGTATTCCAGGGGTGCGCGGGTAGTCTCACTCGCAATGCCATCAGGGTACGTGTATTATGGGTCCACGTGAACTTCCACACGCGATACCAGCAGGGTACATGTATTTCGGGGTGCATGGGAAGTTCCACATGCGAATTTGCACGGTACGTGTATTGCGGTGTGCGCGTGAAGTTCCACACGCGGCTGGGCCTGTGAGAGTGTGGTATGTGTATTCCAGGGGTGGGCGGGAATATTTACTCGCGACTGGGCCTGGGAGAGCATGTTACGTGTATTCCTGGGGTGGGCGGGAAGATTTACACAGTCGCCTACAACGCGCCAAAAAATAAAAGGTCCAATCCTGAAACACGTACGCCAGCATGAAGCAGGCGCACGTCCCGCGCAGCATAAAAGTGTGTGCAAACAACAAACAAGCTCAGACGCCAGGATGAATATACCGTTCCTAGCAGCAGTGGCCGTGGGATACCGCAGGAGGAGGAAAAGGATAGTCAGGGCCAGAATCTTCACACCCAGAACCAGCCTATTTGGTATGCCTGATGACAAGGTGTATGGGAGGTACAGGTTTCCACCAACATAATACTCGACCTGGTCAGTGAGTGGGAGGATGACCTCACATCTCCCACCCTGTGCTCCCAAGCACTCAGCCCCCTGGAGAAGGTCCTCAATGTACTGCACTTCTTGGCTACCGGATCATTTCAGCAGACAAGTGCCGTAGTGGGGGGGGTGTCACAGGCCACGCAGTCACGGTGCCTACACCAGGTGTTGGCCATCATCACTGCACGCCCATCAGTCCACAGGCACATATACCTGCCCAGAACACCTGCAGAAAGGCAGGCTGTAATCCAGGATTTCTATGGGGTGGCACAATTCCCCAAAGTGCTAGGTGCCATTGATTGCACCCATGTGGCTCTGCGTCCCCCCAGGGCATCTGAGCACATCTATAGAAACCGCAAGCACTGGCATTCCATCAACGTCCAGGTAGTATGTGATGCCAAGGGAATCATCACCTCAGTATATGCCAACTATCCAGGGTCCACCCACGACAGCTTCATTTACAGGATGTCAACCCTAAACCGGGACATGGAAGCTGGGTGGCTTGGTGAGTAGAAATGCCACAGCACACGCATGCATGACAGATACAGAGTAATGCCAATACCCCACTAATGATCCCCATCACCAGCTCCCCAGGGGACAGTGCCTACCCTCTGAGCACACACATGATGACGCTAATTCGGAACCCCATCACTCCTCCCGAGGTAAGATACAACACAGCCCATATTGCAACACGGGGCATAGTGGTGCGCACATTCGGAGTGCTCATGTCACGCTTTCGCTCCCTTGACCGTTCTGGTGGGCAGCTGTTATACGCTCCCCCAGTACTGTGCAGGATCATAGTGGCAGCATGTGTCCTGCACAATGTTGCAACACGCCGGGGCCTGGCTGTGGACATGGTGGTGCCCCCACATCCCCAACCACATCCACGCCCGCTGCGCATGGGAGGGGAAAGGGCACGGGGTGAGGCAGCCCGTACGCAGCTGGTGGCTAATTACTTCACATAGAAAGCACACCCCTGTGGAGTGCACACAGCCCTGGCACATACCATCTGACAATACATGATGACTCAATCTGACAATTCTGATGAATTAAGGGACAGTCAACTGCAGAACCATAGCAGCCTGAGATTGCTCGCCTGGAAGTGACACAAAGTGTGCATCCCTACCTACACAAACACCACCAATGCAGTGTCATCAAAAGACACACTTCCGTGCCACAAAAATGAATACCCACTTGCAAAATACAACATGAGAACAGTGCCATGTCACCCAACCCCTCTCCGGCACAGCCACACAACACACCATGGCATGTCATGCAATGTGAGAGCAAACAAATTAATCCCCACAACATGCCCCAAGTGTCACCAACTACAGTGTCCCTAATGGAAACTGGCCACACATGAAATGCTCACAGTAATGCAGGACCAACAACACACATTACCAAATACTTACCAATAATACCAATCACCTACACAACCTCCAACCTACCATAAACATGACAGTACGGACTTAAAAAATTGGTAGCCTCACTACCTGATAATGCCAGCACTTCGAACACTTCCAACTATACAGTGTTAGCGCCACGCAAGAGTGTAGGTGCACTGCTTACACCATGGACTCCAGTTCCAAAGTAGACCACCTTGTGAAGACATGAGAAATGGACCTGCAAATTAGGAGGATGAGATGGATGCAGAGGCACATATCAATACACCATGCAGTGTACAATACAACCACAATATGCTCTAGGAATGTATACACAGTATTGACTACAGACTGCCCACACATCATATGGGAGTCCAACGTCACCGTGTAAGTCAATGTCACTTGGGCACACCCTTTGCAAGCCCATGGAAACGGGAAGCAGGAGGGGTGTGTGTCACACAAACCCAAGCATCTGACCCAAATTCAGGACAAGCCTGCATGTGCCCAGCCACAATACAACGTATGCCCACGGGAGCCACACAAGGCAACACACTGTCAAAAAAATCAAGAATCAAGAATCAAAAATAAAAAAATAAAAAAAAATAAAAAATGGCCATGAATGGGCCCTGGGGGGTGGGGGAGACCACCCACGAGGTTCGAGGACAGGGTGCACACCAAAACCCACCTGTGTGGATCTTGCGAAAAAAAAAACACCTCCATGGGCTCATGGCCTGCACGGCTACCCTATTGTGGGAGAATCGCTGCTGTCGCTCTCCTCACCCTCTGCAGCTACATCAGGAGGTGGTGGCACTATGGGAGGCAGCCCACGCAAAGCCCTAGTCTGGTCCTCCATGGCAGCAAGCATGCGGGTGTGGAAGGTCTGGTTCTGGAGGATAATTGTGCGTAGGTCCCCATGCAACAACTCACGGGATGCCCGGACCTCCGCCCTAGTTGCCTGCATCTCAGCTGAGAGCGTACGTGTGAGCTGCTCCAGCTGCTGTTCTGTCCTCGTGTTAGCTGAAGCCTCAAGCTCAACCAGAGTTGCCCTGAGCTGACGGAGTTCCACCCTCAGGGCTTCCCTGTGGCCCTGAGACTCAGTAGAAATGGCTTCCCGCAGAGTCTCCAGTGCCGCCCGCCTGTCCCTGTTGGACGCCAACATGTCCTCCCTGTGTGACTGGCTAATGGAGTCTGTTGCCTGCTGTAGTTGTTCAAGTAGCCTTTCTTGGGGGACAATGGAAGTGGCCACCCTATCCATGGCCAGCGCCATCATCTCAGTTGATGCTGCCTGTTGTTTTGCTATACCGTATATGGATTGCTCCCATGCGGTATTGCCAGGTGGCGTACGGCCACCGCGTCGGAGGGCACCACACCTGTCTGGGGCAAGGTGAACTGTGCCTTGCTGTGCTGGCACTGCCTGAGGTTGCAGGACTGCATCCCCCCTCTGAGCTGCTGGCCCAGGAACAGGATCAGATGTAGCGGAGTGTGACCCTGCATCCGTAACCACCAAAGGCGGACCTACCAACACTGACATCCCCATTGAGGGATCTACCCCTGGTGCAGGTGGGTTGGACAGTACAGAATCCCTCCCAGAAACACTTACCTGCAACGGCACATAGGTCTCATCATCCGAATCGACACCTGAATAGAGCTCGGGGGAGGTGCACCCAGAGACCCCCCTTGAGATGACGGCCTGCAGCAAGTGTGGGTTCTCACCCACCACCACACCACGTCCCTCACTGGTGCCCGGTCGTGCCTGAGACCCCTCCTGGGTCTGCACCTTCTCCACAACACCAGCAGTATCAAGTGCGTCATCCCCTGCAAAGACATGAAAGAAAAGAAATGGGAACAGTCATTAGCAACATGGAACACAATTAGGGCTGAGAAGCAACAGAAACAGTACTTCATTGACACATGTACCACATGACTATAACCCTCCCATGCATGCACTGTCACTGCGTATGAAGGGGAGGCAAATGGCACACATTGATGACACCAAGATGGAAGACCAACAAATTTGCTGCATGCTGCCTAGCAGTGCCATCACACATTGGCCTGTGATTGGCATGTCCAATACACATACATGACACATGCCATCACACAGATGGCATATACCCTAGCCATGTCACACATGTGACAATAGGACTGAGAAATGCCTAGTGAAAGTGGTGGAATGCAGACAATCAGCCTGAATGAACACAGAATAGCATGGAACTATGTTGTGGCAAGATGACAATTCAAGGGCAACTGGCGTGAAGTTGGGCTGAATGTCTACTGTTGCCAGAAGGGATACTGCAACACCCAAATCCTGGTGCGCAGAATGTATTGGATGAAGCACATGGGTGACCCAAACCACTCAGGCACACACCCCCTCACCTGGCACTCAATCAGAAGCACTCACACACACACCATGTACATGGATGACACACCCATGCATGTGCACTTACCGGACAATGCCTCGTAATCTGGCAGGTCTCCCACGCCTTGGATCTGTTCCTCCGTGACGTAGGTCCCAGCAACATACTCATGTGGAGTGAGTTCTATGTCTTCTGCCGGAGACCCACCTCCAGTCACTAGAGTTGCGGCATGACTTGAGGCCAGCTTTTTCTTTGCCCTGCGCTTAAGGTCATTCCAGCGCTTGTAGCAATCATTAGCTGTGCGCCTCATGAATCCAAAGGCACTTATGAGTTCCGCAATGGTCTGCCAGTGTGCCTGACGTTGTGCAATGTGGTCTTGCATCCTGCAGTAATCACCATTTCGCTGTCATGTGTGGACACATACTCCACAAGTGCATCAAGTTCGACCTGATTGAAGCTGGGCTTGCTTGGTGGGCCGGACTGTGTAGCCGTGTCTGGGGCATCAGCCTGTACTGGACGAGCACCCTTCCTCTTCCGCTTGGCAGGTGGTGGTGATACTGAGTGTCCTACGCCGCTCTGGACACTAGGGGCAGGAGCCCCGGTGGACTGTGGACTAGGAGTGTGGGAATGAACACTCACCATGGGACTTGGTGCAGGCATTAGCTGAAGTGTGATGTAGTCAGGGGGAATGTCAGCAGGATGGACTGGGACCGACACTGTCCTGGCTGGGACACTCAGAGCTGGGGTGGATGGAGCCGCAGCTGCCCCTGCAGCCTCCCCACCCTGCCTACTCGGGGCAGCAGATGACATAGCTGCCCCTGATCCATGTGGGCTGGTGACACGAACGTGCACAGCCACACTTGGCCTAGACCTGCTGACCTGGAAGTCAGCCATGGAGTCACCCAGTGCCAGGTCTGGTGCCACAATGGGCTGGTACAACAAGGGCTGAGCAGGGATGGTGTCAGCCACGTTACCCTCAACCAGGGGGGGCATGGTCACCCACACATGGGGGGCTAGGGGCACCCTGCAAGTCCTGGCCACGTCCCCTACCGTATCCACCACGGCCACCTCTTGTGGCTCGCCCACCTTTGCCACCCTTTCCGCGTGCTCGCCTCCCAAACATGGCACTGATGTTGTTGTGCGTATGGAAGTTGCAGTAAACTATTGTCCTGGGCAATTGGGGGTCAAAGGGGTAGGGTACTAGATGGAATTCGTACCCTAGTGCTCTAGCAAGGCTGTATGTGACCCCTGGGGGAAGATGACGGGTCACACAATGCACAGGCACCCCGAAAAAGGGAGATAATGTGCACGCAACCCCTCCTAGACCACGTGCGTGGAAAAAAAACCTGCACTACGCTGTGGCACCCAGAAACACAAAAATGAACGTATGCGTGTCACACGCAGCCTAGACTGACCTCTGAAGGGGTAGGCAACACACGGGGCAAGCACAGATGTCAAATACGTGCGCGACTCACCGTCTGCCAGGAAAAATCGTGTGAAAAATACGCGCGTATGCGCGTTGGCAACACCCCCGCCAAAAGAAGAATTGTACGCTGTCTGAGGAGACAGGACAACAGGAGAAGTGAACGCTGTTTGAGGAAACAGACCCAGGAAAAAGACAAGAAGACAAAAAGCTGTCAGAGGTAACAGGAAGTACGGACTTGGAATGCCGTGAAGTAAATCGCGTGTGAACCGACAAGAAGTACAGATTTCACCCACTCGCTCTCCACGAAAAGCACGTACAAGGAAATGGCATTCTACACATACTTCTTAAACATGCCCACACGTCCAGCGTCACTTCAGCGTGTACGCGCTAAGGCCCCATCCTCCAATTACACGAGCTGACACTCTGACGTGCAGTCATTGGACGTGTAACATGCACCCGTGTACAGGGAAACGCACGCGCATGCACGTCACAGATGCGCATACGTGCTGGTGGCCTTTGGGCCAATGAATTTGCGTACGTGTGCTGACGCGCTTACGCGCTAATGCCCTTTCCTCGAATTACACGCAGATGTGCTGGATTTTCACGTGACAAATCACTCCATATCAAGCTGGCCACGCGTAAGCACACGGAAGACCACGCTCCTGCCCAGAAGGCCGAATTACTGCCCCCCAGAGCCCTGAGCATGCTCCCACCTGCCATCTGCTGCTGCCTGATTGCCTGCTGCCCACGTGCCCTGCCATTTGCTGCCTGCACATCAGCCAGGGGTGCTGTTGCTGTGACCACCCCTGCTGGAACCAAAGACTCCCGACTGGGATTCCATCACTCCACAGCCCAGCCCCAGGACCCAGTTGCCCACCCACTCCTGCCTCTGGGGTTGTCATGTCGGGCACTGCAACATCTGGCACCACTGACAACCCCCGGCCAGAGAGGCAGAGGGGCACCAGCTTCACTGCCACCGAAGTTGGTGTGCTGGTGAAGCAAATCCGGGGGCAGTATGATACCCTGTTCGGAAGTTTGTGCGCCGACAATCCACCATGGCCATGCCCCCCAGCCAAACCACATGTCACCTTGCACTACTGCCCACCAACGCATGTCTCCCTGCACCCCCACCCCCCAGCATCCAGGGGCACCCTCCACCAGGCCCCCACTCATGTCTCCCAGCACCCCCACCCCCCTGCATCCAGGGGCACCCTCCACCAGGCCCCCACTCATGTCCCCCTGCACCCCCACCCCCCAGCACTGTAGGGCACCCTCCACCAGGCCCCCACTCCTGTCCCCCTGCACCCCCACCCCCCTGCATCCAGGGGCACCCTCCACCAGGCCCCCACTCCTGTCCCCCTGCACCCCCACTCCCCTGCATCCAGGGACCCCCTCCACCAAGCCCCCACTCCTGTCTCCCTGCACCACCACCCTCCAGCCGTGTGATTTGCCTGGGTACGTGTATTCCAGGGGTGCGCGGGTAGTCTCACACGCAATTCCATCAGGGTACGTGTATCATGGGTCAGCGTGAACTTCCACACGCGATACCAGCAGGGTACGTGTATTCCAGGGGTGCATGGGTAGTCTCACACGCGATTCCATCAGGGTATGTGTATTATTGGTCCGCGTGAACTTCGACACGCGATACCAGCAGGGTACGTGTATTTCGGGGTGCGCGTGAAGTTCCACATGCAATTTCAGCAGGGAACGTGTACTCCGGGTGCGCAGAAAATTCCACACGCGAATCCAGCAACCTACGTGTATTTCGGGGGTGCCGGGGAGTCCCACACGTGAATTGGCCGTGTGGGTCCTCCCAGCTGTTCCCTCTACACCCTCCACGGCCCCTGGAGGCGGCCCACACACATACCGGACTACACTGCACCCCTGCACTTGTCCCGCGGGCAGCCCATCCACCATGGCCATGCCCCCTGCCAACCCACATGTCACCTTGAACTACTGCCAACCAACGCATGTCTCCCAGCACCCCCACCCCCCTGCATCCAGGGACCCCCTCCACCAAGCCCCCACTCCTGTCTCCCTGCACCACCACCCTCCAGCCGTGTGATTTGCCTGGGTACGTGTATTCCTGTATTCCAGGGGTGCGCGGGTAGTCTCACACGCAATTCCATCAGGGTACGTGTATCATGGGTCTGCGTGAACTTCCACACGCGATACTAGCAGGGTACGTGTATTCCAGGGGTGCATGGGTAGTCTCACACGCGATTCCATCAGGGTACGTGTATTATTGGTCCGCGTGAACTTCGACACGCGATACCAGCAGGGTACGTGTATTTCGGGGTGCGCGTGAAGTTCCACACGCAATTTCAGCAGGGTACGTGTACTCCGGGTGTGCGGCAAATTCCACACGCAAATCCAGCAGCCTACGTGTATTTCGGGGGTGTAGGGGAGTCCCACACGTGAATTGGCCATGTGGGTCCTCCCAGCTGTTCCCTCTACACCCTCCACGGCCCCTGCAGGTGGCCCACACCACAGGGGACTACCCTACACCCTTGCACATGTCCCGCAGGCAGCCCATCCACCATGGCCATGCCCCCCAGCCAAACCACATGTCACCTTGCACTACTGCCCACCAACGCATGTCTCCCTGCACCCCCACCCCCCAGCATCCAGGGGCACCCTCCACCAGGCCCCCACTCATGTCTCCCAGCACCCCCACCCGCCTGCATCCAGGGGCACCCTCCACCAGGCCCCCACTCATGTCCCCCTGCACCCCCACCCCCCAGCACTGTAGGGCACCCTCCACCAGGCCCCCACTCCTGTCCCCCTGCACCCCCACCCCCCTGCATCCAGGGGCACCCTCCACCAGGCCCCCACTCCTGTCCCCCTGCACCCCCACTCCCCTGCATCCAGGGACCCCCTCCACCAAGCCCCCACTCCTGTCTCCCTGCACCACCACCCTCCAGCCGTGTGATTTGCCTGGGTACGTGTATTCCAGGGGTGCGCGGGTAGTCTCACACGCAATTCCATCAGGGTACGTGTATCATGGGTCTGCGTGAACTTCCACACGCGATACCAGCAGGGTACGTGTATTCCAGGGGTGCATGGGTAGTCTCACACGTGATTCCATCAGGGTACGTGTATTATTGGTCCGCGTGAACTTCGACACGCGACACCAGCAGGGTACGTGTATTTCGGGGTGCGCGTGAAGTTCCACACGCAATTTCAGCAGGGAACGTGTACTCCGGGTGCGCAGAAAATTCCACACGCGAATCCAGCAACCTACGTGTATTTCGGGGGTGCCGGGGAGTCCCACACGTGAATTGGCCGTGTGGGTCCTCCCAGCTGTTCCCTCTACACCCTCCACGGCCCCTGGAGGTGGCCCACACACATACCGGACTACCCTGCACCCCTGCACTTGTCCCGCGGGCAGCCCATCCACCATGGCCATGCCCCCCTGCCAACCCACATGTCACCTTGAACTACTGCCCACCAACGCATGTCTCCCAGCACCCCCAGCCCCCAGCACTGTAGGGCACCCTCCACCAGGCCCCCACTCATGTCTCCCAGCACCCCCAGCCCCCTGCATCCAGGGGCACCCTCCACCAGGCCCCCACTCATGTCCCCCTGCACCCCCACCCCCCAGCACTGTAGGGCACCTTCCACAAGGCCACCACTCATGTCCCCCTGCACCCCCACCCCCCTGCATCCAGGTGCACCCTCTACCAGGCCCCCACTCCTGTCCCCCTGCACCCCCACCCCCCTGCATCCAGGGGCACCCTCCACCAGGCCCCCAGTCCTGTCCCCCTGCACCCCCATCCCCCTGCATACAGGGACACCCTCCACCGGGCCCCCACTCCTGTCTCCCTGCACCCACACCCTCCAGCCGTGTGATTTGCCTGGGTACGTGTATTCCAGGGGTGCGTGGGTAGTCTCACATGCGATTCCATCAGGGTACGTGTATTATGGGTCCGCCTGAATTTCCACACGCGATAACAGCAGGGTACACCTATTCCAGCGGTGCGCGGGTAGTCTCACACGCAATTCCATCAGGGTATGTGTATTATGGGTCCGCGTGCACTTCCACACGCGATACCAGCAGGGTACGTGTATTTCGGCGTGCGCGTGAAGTTCCACACGCAATTTCAGCAGGGTACGTGTACTCCGGGTGTGCGGAAAATTCCACACGCGAATCCAGCAGCCTATGTGTATTTCGGGGGTGCCGGGGAGTCCCACACGTGAATTGGCTGTGTGGGTCCTCCGAGCTGTTCCCTCTACACCCTCCACGGCCCCTGCAGGCGGCCCACACCACAGGGGACTACCCTGCACCCCTGCACATGTCCTGCAGGCAGCCCATCACCATGGCCATGCCCCCCAGCCAACCCACATGTCACCTTGCAGTACTGCCCACCAACGCATGTCTCCCAGCACCCCCACCCCCCAGCACTGTAGGGCACCATCCACCAGTCCACCACTCCTGTCCCCCTGCACCCCCACCCCCCTGCATCCAGGGGCACCTCCACCAGGCCCCCGCTCATGTCCCCCTGCACCCCCACCCCCCAGCACTGTAGGGTACCTTCCACCAGGCCCCCACTCCTGTCCCCCTGAACCCCCACCCCCCTGCATCCAGGGGCACCCTCCACCAGGCACCCACTCCTGTCTCCCTGCACCCCCACCCCCCAGCCGTGCGATTTGGCTGGGTACGTGTATTCCAGGGGTGCGCGGGTAGTCTCACACGCAATGCCATCAGGGTACGTGTATTATGGGTCCACGTGAACTTCCACACGCGATACCAGCAGGGTACATGTATTTCGGGGTGCATGGGAAGTTCCACATGCGAATTTGCACGGTACGTGTATTGCGGTGTGCGCGTGAAGTTCCACACGCGGCTGGGCCTGTGAGAGTGTGGTATGTGTATTCCAGGGGTGGGCGGGAATATTTACTCGCGACTGGGCCTGGGAGAGCATGTTACGTGTATTCCTGGGGTGGGCGGGAAGATTTACACAGTCGCCTACAACGCGCCAAAAAATAAAAGGTCCAATCCTGAAACACGTACGCCAGCATGAAGCAGGCGCACGTCCCGCGCAGCATAAAAGTGTGTGCAAACAACAAACAAGCTCAGACGCCAGGATGAATATACCGTTCCTAGCAGCAGTGGCCGTGGGATACCGCAGGAGGAGGAAAAGGATAGTCAGGGCCAGAATCTTCACACCCAGAACCAGCCTATTTGGTATGCCTGATGACAAGGTGTATGGGAGGTACAGGTTTCCACCAACATAATACTCGACCTGGTCAGTGAGTGGGAGGATGACCTCACATCTCCCACCCTGTGCTCCCAAGCACTCAGCCCCCTGGAGAAGGTCCTCAATGTACTGCACTTCTTGGCTACCGGATCATTTCAGCAGACAAGTGCCGTAGTGGGGGGGGTGTCACAGGCCACGCAGTCACGGTGCCTACACCAGGTGTTGGCCATCATCACTGCACGCCCATCAGTCCACAGGCACATATACCTGCCCAGAACACCTGCAGAAAGGCAGGCTGTAATCCAGGATTTCTATGGGGTGGCACAATTCCCCAAAGTGCTAGGTGCCATTGATTGCACCCATGTGGCTCTGCGTCCCCCCAGGGCATCTGAGCACATCTATAGAAACCGCAAGCACTGGCATTCCATCAACGTCCAGGTAGTATGTGATGCCAAGGGAATCATCACCTCAGTATATGCCAACTATCCAGGGTCCACCCACGACAGCTTCATTTACAGGATGTCAACCCTAAACCGGGACATGGAAGCTGGGTGGCTTGGTGAGTAGAAATGCCACAGCACACGCATGCATGACAGATACAGAGTAATGCCAATACCCCACTAATGATCCCCATCACCAGCTCCCCAGGGGACAGTGCCTACCCTCTGAGCACACACATGATGACGCTAATTCGGAACCCCATCACTCCTCCCGAGGTAAGATACAACACAGCCCATATTGCAACACGGGGCATAGTGGTGCGCACATTCGGAGTGCTCATGTCACGCTTTCGCTCCCTTGACCGTTCTGGTGGGCAGCTGTTATACGCTCCCCCAGTACTGTGCAGGATCATAGTGGCAGCATGTGTCCTGCACAATGTTGCAACACGCCGGGGCCTGGCTGTGGACATGGTGGTGCCCCCACATCCCCAACCACATCCACGCCCGCTGCGCATGGGAGGGGAAAGGGCACGGGGTGAGGCAGCCCGTACTCAGCTGGTGGCTAATTACTTCACATAGAAAGCACACCCCTGTGGAGTGCACACAGCCCTGGCACATACCATCTGACAATAAATGATGACTCAATCTGACAATTCTGATGAATTAAGGGACAGTCAACTGCAGAACCATAGCAGCCTGAGATTGCTCGCCTGGAAGTGACACAAAGTGTGCATCCCTACCTACACAAACACCACCAATGCAGTGTCATCAAAAGACACACTTCCGTGCCACAAAAATGAATACCCACTTGCAAAATACAACATGAGAACAGTGCCATGTCACCCAACCCCTCCCCGGCACAGCCACACAACACACCATGGCATGTCATGTAATGTGAGAGCAAACAAATTAATCCCCACAACATGCCCCAAGTGTCACCAACTACAGTGTCCCTAATGGAAACTGGCCACACATGAAATGCTCACAGTAATGCAGGACCAACAACACACATTACCAAATACTTACCAATAATACCAATCACCTACACAACCTCCAACCTACCATAAACATGACAGTACGGACTTAAAAAATTGGTAGCCTCACTACCTGATAATGCCAGCACTTTGAACACTTCCAACTATACAGTGTTAGCGCCACGCAAGAGTGTAGGTGCACTGCTTACACCATGGACTCCAGTTCCAAAGTAGACCACCTTGTGAAGACATGAGAAATGGACCTGCAAATTAGGAGGATGAGATGGATGCAGAGGCACATATCAATACACCATGCAGTGTACAATACAACCACAATATGCTCTAGGAATGTATACACAGTATTGACTACAGACTGCCCACACATCATATGGGAGTCCAACGTCACCGTGTAAGTCAATGTCACTTGGGCACACCCTTTGCAAGCCCATGGAAACGGGAAGTAGGAGGGGTGTGTGTCACACAAACCCAAGCATCTGACCCAAATTCAGGACAAGCCTGCATGTGCCCAGCCACAATACAACGTATGCCCACGGGAGCCACACAAGGCAACACACTGTCAAAAAAATCAAGAATCAAGAATCAAAAAATAAAAAAAAATAAAAAATGGCCATGAATGGGCCCTGGGGGGTGGGGGAGACCACCCACGAGGTTCGAGGACAGGGTGCACACCAAAACCCACCTGTGTGGATCTTGCGAAAAAAAAAACACCTCCATGGGCTCATGGCCTGCACGGCTACCCTATTGTGGGAGAATCGCTGCTGTCGCTCTCCTCACCCTCTGCAGCTACATCAGGAGGTGGTGGCACTATGGGAGGCAGCCCACGCAAAGCCCTAGTCTGGTCCTCCATGGCAGCAAGCATGCGGGTGTGGAAGGTCTGGTTCTGGAGGATAATTGTGCGTAGGTCCCCATGCAACAACTCACGGGATGCCCGGACCTCCGCCCTAGTTGCCTGCATCTCAGCTGAGAGCGTACGTGTGAGCTGCTCCAGCTGCTGTTCTGTCCTCGTGTTAGCTGAAGCCTCAAGCTCAACCAGAGTTGCCCTGAGCTGACGGAGTTCCACCCTCAGGGCTTCCCTGTGGCCCTGAGACTCAGTAGAAATGGCTTCCCGCAGAGTCTCCAGTGCCGCCCGCCTGTCCCTGTTGGACGCCAACATGTCCTCCCTGTGTGACTGGCTAATGGAGTCTGTTGCCTGCTGTAGTTGTTCAAGTAGCCTTTCTTGGGGGACAATGGAAGTGGCCACCCTATCCATGGCCAGCGCCATCATCTCAGTTGATGCTGCCTGTTGTTTTGCTATACCGTATATGGATTGCTCCCATGCGGTATTGCCAGGTGGCGTACGGCCACCGCGTCGGAGGGCACCACACCTGTCTGGGGCAAGGTGAACTGTGCCTTGCTGTGCTGGCACTGCCTGAGGTTGCAGGACTGCATCCCCCCTCTGAGCTGCTGGCCCAGGAACAGGATCAGATGTAGCGGAGTGTGACCCTGCATCCGTAACCCCCAAAGGCGGACCTACCAACACTGACATCCCCATTGAGGGATCTACCCCTGGTGCAGGTGGGTTGGACAGTACAGAATCCCTCCCAGAAACACTTACCTGCAACGGCACATAGGTCTCATCATCCGAATCGACACCTGAATAGAGCTCGGGGGAGGTGCACCCAGAGACCCCCCTTGAGATGACGGCCTGCAGCAAGTGTGGGTTCTCACCCACCACCACACCACGTCCCTCACTGGTGCCCGGTCGGGCCTGAGACCCCTCCTGGGTCTGCACCTTCTCCACAACACCAGCAGTATCAAGTGCGTCATCCCCTGCAAAGACATGAAAGAAAAGAAATGGGAACAGTCATTAGCAACATGGAACACAATTAGGGCTGAGAAGCAACAGAAACAGTACTTCATTGACACATGTACCACATGACTATAACCCTCCCATGCATGCACTGTCACTGCGTATGAAGGGGAGGCAAATGGCACACATTGATGACACCAAGATGGAAGACCAACAAATTTGCTGCATGCTGCCTAGCAGTGCCATCACACATTGGCCTGTGATTGGCATGTCCAATACACATACATGACACATGCCATCACACAGATGGCATATACCCTAGCCATGTCACACATGTGACAATAGGACTGAGAAATGCCTAGTGAAAGTGGTGGAATGCAGACAATCAGCCTGAATGAACACAGAATAGCATGGAACTATGTTGTGGCAAGATGACAATTCAAGGGCAACTGGCGTGAAGTTGGGCTGAATGTCTACTGTTGCCAGAAGGGATACTGCAACACCCAAATCCTGGTGCGCAGAATGTATTGGATGAAGCACATGGGTGACCCAAACCACTCAGGCACACACCCCCTCACCTGGCACTCAATCAGAAGCACTCACACACACACCATGTACATGGATGACACACCCATGCATGTGCACTTACCGGACAATGCCTCGTAATCTGGCAGGTCTCCCACGCCTTGGATCTGTTCCTCCGTGACGTAGGTCCCAGCAACATACTCATGTGGAGTGAGTTCTATGTCTTCTGCCGGAGACCCACCTCCAGTCACTAGAGTTGCGGCATGACTTGAGGCCAGCTTTTTCTTTGCCCTGCGCTTAAGGTCATTCCAGCGCTTGTAGCAATCATTAGCTGTGCGCCTCATGAATCCAAAGGCACTTATGAGTTCCGCAATGGTCTGCCAGTGTGCCTGACGTTGTGCAATGTGGTCTTGCATCCTGCAGTAATCACCATTTCGCTGTCATGTGTGGACACATACTCCACAAGTGCATCAAGTTCGACCTGATTGAAGCTGGGCTTGCTTGGTGGGCCGGACTGTGTAGCCGTGTCTGGGGCATCAGCCTGTACTGGACGAGCACCCTTCCTCTTCCGCTTGGCAGGTGGTGGTGATACTGAGTGTCCTACGCCGCTCTGGACACTAGGGGCAGGAGCCCCGGTGGACTGTGGACTAGGAGTGTGGGAATGAACACTCACCATGGGACTTGGTGCAGGCATTAGCTGAAGTGTGATGTAGTCAGGGGGAATGTCAGCAGGATGGACTGGGACCGACACTGTCCTGGCTGGGACACTCAGAGCTGGGGTGGATGGAGCCGCAGCTGCCCCTGCAGCCTCCCCACCCTGCCTACTCGGGGCAGCAGATGACATAGCTGCCCCTGATCCATGTGGGCTGGTGACACGAACGTGCACAGCCACACTTGGCCTAGACCTGCTGACCTGGAAGTCAGCCATGGAGTCACCCAGTGCCAGGTCTGGTGCCACAATGGGCTGGTACAACAAGGGCTGAGCAGGGATGGTGTCAGCCACGTTACCCTCAACCAGGGGGGGCATGGTCACCCACACATGGGGGGCTAGGGGCACCCTGCAAGTCCTGGCCACGTCCCCTACCGTATCCACCACGGCCACCTCTTGTGGCTCGCCCACCTTTGCCACCCTTTCCGCGTGCTCGCCTCCCAAACATGGCACTGATGTTGTTGTGCGTATGGAAGTTGCAGTAAACTATTGTCCTGGGCAATTGGGGGTCAAAGGGGTAGGGTACTAGATGGAATTCGTACCCTAGTGCTCTAGCAAGGCTGTATGTGACCCCTGGGGGAAGATGACGGGTCACACAATGCACAGGCACCCCGAAAAAGGGAGATAATGTGCACGCAACCCCTCCTAGACCACGTGCGTGGAAAAAAAACCTGCACTACGCTGTGGCACCCAGAAACACAAAAATGAACGTATGCGTGTCACACGCAGCCTAGACTGACCTCTGAAGGGGTAGGCAACACACGGGGCAAGCACAGATGTCAAATACGTGCGCGACTCACCGTCTGCCAGGAAAAATCGTGTGAAAAATACGCGCGTATGCGCGTTGGCAACACCCCCGCCAAAAGAAGAATTGTACGCTGTCTGAGGAGACAGGACAACAGGAGAAGTGAACGCTGTTTGAGGAAACAGACCCAGGAAAAAGACAAGAAGACAAAAAGCTGTCAGAGGTAACAGGAAGTACGGACTTGGAATGCCGTGAAGTAAATCGCGTGTGAACCGACAAGAAGTACAGATTTCACCCACTCGCTCTCCACGAAAAGCACGTACAAGGAAATGGCATTCTACACATACTTCTTAAACATGCCCACACGTCCAGCGTCACTTCAGCGTGTACGCGCTAAGGCCCCATCCTCCAATTACACGAGCTGACACTCTGACGTGCAGTCATTGGACGTGTAACATGCACCCGTGTACAGGGAAACGCACGCGCATGCACGTCACAGATGCGCATACGTGCTGGTGGCCTTTGGGCCAATGAATTTGCGTACGTGTGCTGACGCGCTTACGCGCTAAGGCCCTTTCCTCGAATTACACGCAGATGTGCTGGATTTTCACGTGACAAATCACTCCATATCAAGCTGGCCACGCGTAAGCACACGGAAGACCACGCTCCTGCCCAGAAGGCCGAATTACTGCCCCCCAGAGCCCTGAGCATGCTCCCACCTGCCATCTGCTGCTGCCTGATTGCCTGCTGCCCACGTGCCCTGCCATTTGCTGCCTGCACATCAGCCAGGGGTGCTGTTGCTGTGACCACCCCTGCTGGAACCAAAGACTCCCGACTGGGATTCCATCACTCCACAGCCCAGCCCCAGGACCCAGTTGCCCACCCACTCCTGCCTCTGGGGTTGTCATGTCGGGCACTGCAACATCTGGCACCACTGACAACCCCCGGCCAGAGAGGCAGAGGGGCACCAGCTTCACTGCCACCGAAGTTGGTGTGCTGGTGAAGCAAATCCGGGGGCAGTATGATACCCTGTTCGGAAGTTTGTGCGCCGACAAGGAAGGACGGATTCGGATCTGGACGGACATCGTGACTGCCATCAACGCGGAGGGGGTGGCAGTCCGCGACTTCCAACATGTCAAGAAGCGCTGGGAGGACTTCAGGTCCAGGACCCTCAACAAGGCCCGGCGCCTCTTGAAGGCAGCGGATGCTAAGGGGCGCCGGGGCCACTTGTCGGACGATCAGATGAGGGTCCTGGAACGCATATCCCCAGCGCTCCACGTCCAGGTCCTTGAGAGGCAGACCCGTGTGGAGTCGAGCGGTAACTGTACATGCATCATGATTGTAACCTGTGCTTGTGGTGATGTGCCAGTAGTGTGCAGGTTGCACATGTGTTTGTATGGGGCCAAGTATGGGTGGGGGTGTACAGGGCCGTGAGGCTAACACATGCAAGGGCTGTCATGTGTGAGACATGGATGGTGCTTGTGTGTGTAGGCTTGCATGCCAAATGCAGTTGTGTGGGCACACATATTTGGATGAATGTGTATGTAAGTAGGCATGTTCGTGATGTCACACATGGATGTTGTTTTCAGCTGTATGTATCAGCACTGTGTACATGTGCATGTGTGTGTATTTGACAAGGGTGCAACAGTGATGCAACATGGATGCATGTGACAGCGGGATGTGGAAGCCTGATTGGCAGATGTGACATGGATGCCGATCTGAACACTGCGACAGTTGGCAGAGGTGTACACATGCATGCAAGTGTGGTGGTGTGTGTACATGTGTAGTGCACTCCCTGTGTTGCATGTGATGTCTGGCTCACATTTGCCTGCTCATGCTGTTGTATGTGTATGGATGGTGCTGACAGTTGTGATATGGCTGTGGTATGGTTCATGTGTGCAAGTTGAAATGACATGTGTGTTGGCGATTGTGATGCCATGTCTGAGGTTTGCCAATGCCACTCATGTACAACTGTCATGTGTGTATGTGTCCATTGTACAGTGCCCTGATGCCTGTGTTTTATTTCTCCCTGTCTGCAGCGTCAACTGCTGAAGAGGGCAGAGAAGGTGCTGTGGAGCACAGCGGCGGGGATCGCACTGCCAGCCGGAGACGCAAGGCCCGGCTCCCCTCCCAGGTTGTGATCTCGTCGGGGAGTGAGGAGTCCGGTGCCGCATCCCAGGCCGCAGCTGCCGGGGGGAGGTCCAAGAGGCGGAGGTCGGAGTTGGACTCCTCGGCAGCAGAAGGGGCAGCTGGGACCCAACAGGGCCCAACGGGGGAAGATGGCACGGAGTCATCCAGGTTGGTGGGGGGTTTGGTGGAGGAGGCCGTGCAAGCAACAGAGATGGGGTCTGGAGGTGGGGATTCCACTGGTGCTAGTGGTGCAGTGGAGGACCAGGGACAGGAGGCAGCACAGGCTGCCGCGGAGGTGCCTGTGTGCAATCCTGTCCCTGATCCTGTCACTGCATCATCTTGCACCAGCAGGGATGCCCACGTCCAGACCCGTTTTCAGGCAGGGGATGAGCTCACAACAACTGGCCTTCCTCTGCCTGCTGACGTGGCTATCTGGGTCCGGGTTGAGCCTGTCCTGACTGGTGTGGCGTTGCCTCAACGGGCCATGCAAGGTGACCTGCAGTCTTTTCATGAGGAGACTGCACGTCATCTCGAATGGCTTGTTGACCGCGTCAGCCTACTGGGACAGGTCACCTAGGCTGGATTCCTCCGTTTGATGGGGCTTGCTCAGACCCCCTCCTCAACTGAACCCCCTATGCGCCAGTCGTCCACCGTGCCATCTTCCCACCCATTAGTCACCTGGGTGCCCTGTGGAGCTGCCTCTGACGGTGCGGCCAGGCTGGTGGAGGAGGCATCCCTGCCACAGTCAGGAGTCGGACATCCAGCAGGGGTGGCCACATCAACGACTGCACCCCAGCCGGTGGAGGATGTGCAGGCAGCAGGAGCCAGGGCACGGGCACAGGCACAGCAGCAGCAGCAACGAGGTGGGAGCCATGATGGCTCGGGGCCTTCGACATCGGAGGGGCAGGCATCGGCCGGAGGGCAGGAGGACCCAGGACGGGAAGTGTCTTCCGTGTGGCAGTGGTTGGGCCACGCAATAGATGCGGAGCAGCAGCGGGCGGAAGAGGCAAGGCTCACGATGGTCAGGGCGGAGAACTCCATGCGGAGGGCCCTGAGGCGGGGGCGAGTGCCTCGAGGCAATCCGCAGGGAGTTGGAGCTGAACATGTCGACGGCCTTGCGGACCCTCAGGGCCATGGAGGAGGACCGCCTCCGGGACATTGAGCACGAGTTCGATAATGACCTGGCCCGGAACATCCCGAAGTGAGCCGTCGGACTGGCCCACTGCCCTTGTAAATAGTTCTGTAGTTAGTGTTAGGTTTCCTTTGGTTTTGCATTTTTTTTTTGACCTTTTGGACAATGGGCCACATTTTTGTATATAGTTTTTTTATTAGGTAGTGTTATTACATAGGTTTCATTTCTTCTGTTGGGATGATGGACCCTGGATTGTTTATCTGTATATAGTTGACTGTTGAATTTTCTATTTTGTTTTTATGATTTACCCATGGAGCAATGGTTTTCGATTTTAATTTTCCATTGGATTTACTTTTGTGAACTGTGACTTTGGACACCTTTCCTTTGGATTATGATTTGTGGTTTTACATTATTTTACGGACATGCTGCTTTCTTTTTTTTAATTCCCATTTTCGTTTGTTTATTTTTGATTCAATTTATGTTGCTTTTAATACATATTTTTTCTTCAAACTTCAATGTGTAGTATCATCTCATTGGTTTCATGCATATCATGATATGGGTTTTGACATTCACTGACACCCATTGTGTGTATGTGACGGACATGTGTTCATTTACAAACTTGCCATTGGGGTTGTATCATGTAATTGCCATTTCTAAGTGGGTGGATGCAATACTCGGGTGGGTGTTTGGCATTTGGAGGCTGCCCATAAGGCCCAGGGATCTAGATTGTGATGACATGCTGGCTGGGGGACATGTGTGGAGGCCTGCTGGCAGGTGCCCCTGACTGGTGGGAGGTGGGGGTACAGGGGGACATGAGTGGGGGCCTGGTGGAGGGTGGCCCACAGTGCTGGGGGTGGGGGTGCTGGGAGACATGAGTTGGACATGAGTGGGGGCCTGCTGGAGGGTGCCCCACAATGCTGGGGGGTGGGGGTGCAGGGGGACATGAGTGGGGGCCTGGTGGAGGGTGCCCCACAGTGCTGGGGGGTGGGGGTGCAGGGGGACATGAGTTGGACATGAGTGGGGGCCTGGTGGAGGGTGCCCCACAGTGCTGGGGGGGTGGGGGTGCAGGGGGACATGAGTGGGGGCCTGGTGGAGGGTGGCCCACAGTGCTGGGGGGTGGGGGTGCAGGGGGACATGAGTTGGACAGGAGTGGGGGCCTGGTGGAGGGTGCCCCACAGTGCTGGGGGGTGGGGGTGAAGGGGGACATGAGTGGGGGCCTGGTGGAGGGTGGCCCACAGTGCTGGGGGGTGGAGGTGCAGGGGGACACGAGTTGGACATGAGTGGGGGCCTGGTGGAGGGTGCCCCACAATGCTGGGGGTGGGGGTGCAGGGGGACATGAGTTGGACATGAGTGGGGGCCTGGTGGAGGGTGCCCCACAGTGCTGGGGGGTGGGGGTGCAGGGGGACATGAGTTGGACATGAGTGGGGGCCTGGTGGAGGGTGCCCCACAGTGCTGGGGGGTGGGGGTGCTGGGAGACATGAGTGGGGGCCTGGTGGAGGGTGGCCCACAGTGCTGGGGGGTGGGGGTGCTGGGAGACATGAGTGGGGGCCTGGTGGAGGGTGCCCCACAGTGCTGGGGGGTGGGGGTGCAGGGGGACATGAGTTGGACATGTGTGGGGGCCTGGTGGAGGGTGCCCCACAGTGCTGGGGGGTGGGGGTGCAGGGGAACATGAGTTGGACATGAGTGGGGGCCTGATGGAGGGTGCCCCACAGTGCTGGGGGTTGGGGGTGCAGGAGGACATGAGTGGGGGCCTGGTGGAGGGTGGCCCACAGTGCTGGGGGTGGGGTTGCAGAGGGACATGAGTTGAACATGAGTGGGGGCCTGGTGGAGGGTGGCCCACAGTGCTGGGGGGTGGGGGTGCAGGGGGACATGAGTTGGACATGAGTGGGGGCCTGGTGGAGGGTGCCCCACAGTGCTGGGGGGTGGGGGTGCTGGGAGACATGAGTGGGGGCCTGGTGGAGGGTGCCCCACAGTGCTGGGTGGTGGGGGTGCTGGGAGACATGAGTGGGGGTCTGGTGGAGGGTGGCCCATAGTGCTGGGGGGTGATGGTGCTGGGAGACATGAGTGGGGGCCTGGTGGAGGGTGGCCCAGAGTGCTGGGGGCTGGGGGTGCTGGGAGACATGAGACATTCGTACCCTAGTGCTCTAGCAAGGCTGTATGTGACCCCTGGGGGAAGATGACGGGTCACACAATGCACAGGCACCCCGAAAAAGGGAGATAATGTGCACGCAACCCCTCCTAGACCACGTGCGTGGAAAAAAAACCTGCACTACGCTGTGGCACCCAGAAACACAAAAATGAACGTATGCGTGTCACACGCAGCCTAGACTGACCTCTGAAGGGGTAGGCAACACACGGGGCAAGCACAGATGTCAAATACGTGCGCGACTCACCGTCTGCCAGGAAAAATCGTGTGAAAAATACGCGCGTATGCGCGTTGGCAACACCCCCGCCAAAAGAAGAATTGTACGCTGTCTGAGGAGACAGGACAACAGGAGAAGTGAACGCTGTTTGAGGAAACAGACCCAGGAAAAAGACAAGAAGACAAAAAGCTGTCAGAGGTAACAGGAAGTACGGACTTGGAATGCCGTGAAGTAAATCGCGTGTGAACCGACAAGAAGTACAGATTTCACCCACTCGCTCTCCACGAAAAGCACGTACAAGGAAATGGCATTCTACATATACTTCTTAAACATGCCCACACGTCCAGCGTCACTTCAGCGTGTACGCGCTAAGGCCCCATCCTCCAATTACACGAGCTGACACTCTGACGTCATGTCGGGCACTGCAACATCTGGCACCACTGACAACCCCCGGCCAGAGAGGCAGAGGGGCACCAGCTTCACTGCCACCGAAGTTGGTGTGCTGGTGAAGCAAATCCGGGGGCAGTATGATACCCTGTTCGGAAGTTTGTGCGCCGACAAGGAAGGACGGATTCGGATCTGGACGGACATCGTGACTGCCATCAACACGGAGGGGGTGGCAGTCCGCGACTTCCAACATGTCAAGAAGCGCTGGGAGGACTTCAGGTCCAGGACCCTCAACAAGGCCCGGCGCCTCTTGAAGGCAGCGGATGCTAAGGGGCGCCGGGGCCACTTGTCGGACGATCAGATGAGGGTCCTGGAACGCATATCCCCAGCGCTCCACGTCCAGGTCCTTGAGAGGCAGACCCGTGTGGAGTCGAGCGGTAACTGTACATGCATCATGATTGTAACCTGTGCTTGTGGTGATGTGCCAGTAGTGTGCAGGTTGCACATGTGTTTGTATGGGGCCAAGTATGGGTGGGGGTGTACAGGGCCGTGAGGCTAACACATGCAAGGGCTGTCATGTGTGAGACATGGATGGTGCTTGTGTGTGTAGGCTTGCATGCCAAATGCAGTTGTGTGGGCACACATATTTGGATGAATGTGTATGTAAGTAGGCATGTTCGTGATGTCACACATGGATGTTGTTTTCAGCTGTATGTATCAGCACTGTGTACATGTGCATGTGTGTGTATTTGACAAGGGTGCAACAGTGATGCAACATGGATGCATGTGACAGCGGGATGTGGAAGCCTGATTGGCAGATGTGACATGGATGCCGATCTGAACACTGCGACAGTTGGCAGAGGTGTACACATGCATGCAAGTGTGGTGGTGTGTGTACATGTGTAGTGCACTCCCTGTGTTGCATGTGATGTCTGGCTCACATTTGCCTGCTCATGCTGTTGTATGTGTATGGATGGTGCTGACAGTTGTGATATGGCTGTGGTATGGTTCATGTGTGCAAGTTGAAATGACATGTGTGTTGGCGATTGTGATGCCATGTCTGAGGTTTGCCAATGCCACTCATGTACAACTGTCATGTGTGTATGTGTCCATTGTACAGTGCCCTGATGCCTGTGTTTTATTTCTCCCTGTCTGCAGCGTCAACTGCTGAAGAGGGCAGAGAAGGTGCTGTGGAGCACAGCGGCGGGGATCGCACTGCCAGCCGGAGACGCAAGGCCCGGCTCCCCTCCCAGGTTGTGATCTCGTCGGGGAGTGAGGAGTCCGGTGCCGCATCCCAGGCCGCAGCTGCCGGGGGGAGGTCCAAGAGGCGGAGGTCGGAGTTGGACTCCTCGGCAGCAGAAGGGGCAGCTGGGACCCAACAGGGCCCAACGGGGGAAGATGGCACGGAGTCATCCAGGTTGGTGGGGGGTTTGGTGGAGGAGGCCGTGCAAGCAACAGAGATGGGGTCTGGAGGTGGGGATTCCACTGGTGCTAGTGGTGCAGTGCAGGACCAGGGACAGGAGGCAGCACAGGCTGCCGCGGAGGTGCCTGTGTGCAATCCTGTCCCTGATCCTGTCACTGCATCATCTTGCACCAGCAGGGATGCCCACGTCCAGACCCGTTTTCAGGCAGGGGATGAGCTCACAACAACTGGCCTTCCTCTGCCTGCTGACGTGGCTATCTGGGTCCGGGTTGAGCCTGTCCTGACTGGTGTGGCGTTGCCTCAACGGGCCATGCAAGGTGACCTGCAGTCTTTTCATGAGGAGACTGCACGTCATCTCGAATGGCTTGTTGACCGCGTCAGCCTACTGGGACAGGTCACCTAGGCTGGATTCCTCCGTTTGATGGGGCTTGCTCAGACCCCCTCCTCAACTGAACCCCCTATGCGCCAGTCGTCCACCGTGCCATCTTCCCACCCATTAGTCACCTGGGTGCCCTGTGGAGCTGCCTCTGACGGTGCGGCCAGGCTGGTGGAGGAGGCATCCCTGCCACAGTCAGGAGTCGGACATCCAGCAGGGGTGGCCACATCAACGACTGCACCCCAGCCGGTGGAGGATGTGCAGGCAGCAGGAGCCAGGGCACGGGCACAGGCACAGCAGCAGCAGCAACGAGGTGGGAGCCATGATGGCTCGGGGCCTTCGACATCGGAGGGGCAGGCATCGGCCGGAGGGCAGGAGGACCCAGGACGGGAAGTGTCTTCCGTGTGGCAGTGGTTGGGCCACGCAATAGATGCGGAGCAGCAGCGGGCGGAAGAGGCAAGGCTCACGATGGTCAGGGCGGAGAACTCCATGCGGAGGGCCCTGAGGCGGGGGCGAGTGCCTCGAGGCAATCCGCAGGGAGTTGGAGCTGAACATGTCGACGGCCTTGCGGACCCTCAGGGCCATGGAGGAGGACCGCCTCCGGGACATTGAGCACGAGTTCGATAATGACCTGGCCCGGAACATCCCGAAGTGAGCCGTCGGACTGGCCCACTGCCCTTGTAAATAGTTCTGTAGTTAGTGTTAGGTTTCCTTTGGTTTTGCATTTTTTTTTTGACCTTTTGGACAATGGGCCACATTTTTGTATATAGTTTTTTTATTAGGTAGTGTTATTACATAGGTTTCATTTCTTCTGTTGGGATGATGGACCCTGGATTGTTTATCTGTATATAGTTGACTGTTGAATTTTCTATTTTGTTTTTATGATTTACCCATGGAGCAATGGTTTTCGATTTTAATTTTCCATTGGATTTACTTTTGTGAACTGTGACTTTGGACACCTTTCCTTTGGATTATGATTTGTGGTTTTACATTATTTTACGGACATGCTGCTTTCTTTTTTTTAATTCCCATTTTCGTTTGTTTATTTTTGATTCAATTTATGTTGCTTTTAATACATATTTTTTCTTCAAACTTCAATGTGTAGTATCATCTCATTGGTTTCATGCATATCATGATATGGGTTTTGACATTCACTGACACCCATTGTGTGTATGTGACGGACATGTGTTCATTTACAAACTTGCCATTGGGGTTGTATCATGTAATTGCCATTTCTAAGTGGGTGGATGCAATACTCGGGTGGGTGTTTGGCATTTGGAGGCTGCCCATAAGGCCCAGGGATCTAGATTGTGATGACATGCTGGCTGGGGGACATGTGTGGAGGCCTGCTGGCAGGTGCCCCTGACTGGTGGGAGGTGGGGGTACAGGGGGACATGAGTGGGGGCCTGGTGGAGGGTGGCCCACAGTGCTGGGGGTGGGGGTGCTGGGAGACATGAGTTGGACATGAGTGGGGGCCTGCTGGAGGGTGCCCCACAATGCTGGGGGGTGGGGGTGCAGGGGGACATGAGTGGGGGCCTGGTGGAGGGTGCCCCACGGTGCTGGGGGGTGGGGGTGCAGGGGGACATGAGTTGGACATGAGTGGGGGCCTGGTGGAGGGTGCCCCACAGTGCTGGGGGGGTGGGGGTGCAGGGGGACATGAGTGGGGGCCTGGTGGAGGGTGGCCCACAGTGCTGGGGGGTGGGGGTGCAGGGGGACATGAGTTGGACAGGAGTGGGGGCCTGGTGGAGGGTGCCCCACAGTGCTGGGGGGTGGGGGTGAAGGGGGACATGAGTGGGGGCCTGGTGGAGGGTGGCCCACAGTGCTGGGGGGTGGAGGTGCAGGGGGACACGAGTTGGACATGAGTGGGGGCCTGGTGGAGGGTGCCCCACAATGCTGGGGGTGGGGGTGCAGGGGGACATGAGTTGGACATGAGTGGGGGCCTGGTGGAGGGTGCCCCACAGTGCTGGGGGGTGGGGGTGCAGGGGGACATGAGTTGGACATGAGTGGGGGCCTGGTGGAGGGTGCCCCACAGTGCTGGGGGGTGGGGGTGCTGGGAGACATGAGTGGGGGCCTGGTGGAGGGTGGCCCACAGTGCTGGGGGGTGGGGGTGCTGGGAGACATGAGTGGGGGCCTGGTGGAGGGTGCCCCACAGTGCTGGGGGGTGGGGGTGCAGGGGGACATGAGTTGGACATGTGTGGGGGCCTGGTGGAGGGTGCCCCACAGTGCTGGGGGGTGGGGGTGCAGGGGAACATGAGTTGGACATGAGTGGGGGCCTGATGGAGGGTGCCCCACAGTGCTGGGGGTTGGGGGTGCAGGAGGACATGAGTGGGGGCCTGGTGGAGGGTGGCCCACAGTGCTGGGGGTGGGGTTGCAGAGGGACATGAGTTGAACATGAGTGGGGGCCTGGTGGAGGGTGGCCCACAGTGCTGGGGGGTGGGGGTGCAGGGGGACATGAGTTGGACATGAGTGGGGGCCTGGTGGAGGGTGCCCCACAGTGCTGGGGGGTGGGGGTGCTGGGAGACATGAGTGGGGGCCTGGTGGAGGGTGCCCCACAGTGCTGGGTGGTGGGGGTGCTGGGAGACATGAGTGGGGGTCTGGTGGAGGGTGGCCCATAGTGCTGGGGGGTGATGGTGCTGGGAGACATGAGTGGGGGCCTGGTGGAGGGTGGCCCAGAGTGCTGGGGGCTGGGGGTGCTGGGAGACATGAGACATTCGTACCCTAGTGCTCTAGCAAGGCTGTATGTGACCCCTGGGGGAAGATGACGGGTCACACAATGCACAGGCACCCCGAAAAAGGGAGATAATGTGCACGCAACCCCTCCTAGACCACGTGCGTGGAAAAAAAACCTGCACTACGCTGTGGCACCCAGAAACACAAAAATGAACGTATGCGTGTCACACGCAGCCTAGACTGACCTCTGAAGGGGTAGGCAACACACGGGGCAAGCACAGATGTCAAATACGTGCGCGACTCACCGTCTGCCAGGAAAAATCGTGTGAAAAATACGCGCGTATGCGCGTTGGCAACACCCCCGCCAAAAGAAGAATTGTACGCTGTCTGAGGAGACAGGACAACAGGAGAAGTGAACGCTGTTTGAGGAAACAGACCCAGGAAAAAGACAAGAAGACAAAAAGCTGTCAGAGGTAACAGGAAGTACGGACTTGGAATGCCGTGAAGTAAATCGCGTGTGAACCGACAAGAAGTACAGATTTCACCCACTCGCTCTCCACGAAAAGCACGTACAAGGAAATGGCATTCTACACATACTTCTTAAACATGCCCACACGTCCAGCGTCACTTCAGCGTGTACGCGCTAAGGCCCCATCCTCCAATTACACGAGCTGACACTCTGACGTCATGTCGGGCACTGCAACATCTGGCACCACTGACAACCCCCGGCCAGAGAGGCAGAGGGGCACCAGCTTCACTGCCACCGAAGTTGGTGTGCTGGTGAAGCAAATCCGGGGGCAGTATGATACCCTGTTCGGAAGTTTGTGCGCCGACAAGGAAGGACGGATTCGGATCTGGACGGACATCGTGACTGCCATCAACACGGAGGGGGTGGCAGTCCGCGACTTCCAACATGTCAAGAAGCGCTGGGAGGACTTCAGGTCCAGGACCCTCAACAAGGCCCGGCGCCTCTTGAAGGCAGCGGATGCTAAGGGGCGCCGGGGCCACTTGTCGGACGATCAGATGAGGGTCCTGGAACGCATATCCCCAGCGCTCCACGTCCAGGTCCTTGAGAGGCAGACCCGTGTGGAGTCGAGCGGTAACTGTACATGCATCATGATTGTAACCTGTGCTTGTGGTGATGTGCCAGTAGTGTGCAGGTTGCACATGTGTTTGTATGGGGCCAAGTATGGGTGGGGGTGTACAGGGCCGTGAGGCTAACACATGCAAGGGCTGTCATGTGTGAGACATGGATGGTGCTTGTGTGTGTAGGCTTGCATGCCAAATGCAGTTGTGTGGGCACACATATTTGGATGAATGTGTATGTAAGTAGGCATGTTCGTGATGTCACACATGGATGTTGTTTTCAGCTGTATGTATCAGCACTGTGTACATGTGCATGTGTGTGTATTTGACAAGGGTGCAACAGTGATGCAACATGGATGCATGTGACAGCGGGATGTGGAAGCCTGATTGGCAGATGTGACATGGATGCCGATCTGAACACTGCGACAGTTGGCAGAGGTGTACACATGCATGCAAGTGTGGTGGTGTGTGTACATGTGTAGTGCACTCCCTGTGTTGCATGTGATGTCTGGCTCACATTTGCCTGCTCATGCTGTTGTATGTGTATGGATGGTGCTGACAGTTGTGATATGGCTGTGGTATGGTTCATGTGTGCAAGTTGAAATGACATGTGTGTTGGCGATTGTGATGCCATGTCTGAGGTTTGCCAATGCCACTCATGTACAACTGTCATGTGTGTATGTGTCCATTGTACAGTGCCCTGATGCCTGTGTTTTATTTCTCCCTGTCTGCAGCGTCAACTGCTGAAGAGGGCAGAGAAGGTGCTGTGGAGCACAGCGGCGGGGATCGCACTGCCAGCCGGAGACGCAAGGCCCGGCTCCCCTCCCAGGTTGTGATCTCGTCGGGGAGTGAGGAGTCCGGTGCCGCATCCCAGGCCGCAGCTGCCGGGGGGAGGTCCAAGAGGCGGAGGTCGGAGTTGGACTCCTCGGCAGCAGAAGGGGCAGCTGGGACCCAACAGGGCCCAACGGGGGAAGATGGCACGGAGTCATCCAGGTTGGTGGGGGGTTTGGTGGAGGAGGCCGTGCAAGCAACAGAGATGGGGTCTGGAGGTGGGGATTCCACTGGTGCTAGTGGTGCAGTGCAGGACCAGGGACAGGAGGCAGCACAGGCTGCCGCGGAGGTGCCTGTGTGCAATCCTGTCCCTGATCCTGTCACTGCATCATCTTGCACCAGCAGGATGCCCACGTCCAGACCCGTTTTCAGGCAGGGGATGAGCTCACAACAACTGGCCTTCCTCTGCCTGCTGACGTGGCTATCTGGGTCCGGGTTGAGCCTGTCCTGACTGGTGTGGCGTTGCCTCAACGGGCCATGCAAGGTGACCTGCAGTCTTTTCATGAGGAGACTGCACGTCATCTCGAATGGCTTGTTGACCGCGTCAGCCTACTGGGACAGGTCACCTAGGCTGGATTCCTCCGTTTGATGGGGCTTGCTCAGACCCCCTCCTCAACTGAACCCCCTATGCGCCAGTCGTCCACCGTGCCATCTTCCCACCCATTAGTCACCTGGGTGCCCTGTGGAGCTGCCTCTGACGGTGCGGCCAGGCTGGTGGAGGAGGCATCCCTGCCACAGTCAGGAGTCGGACATCCAGCAGGGGTGGCCACATCAACGACTGCACCCCAGCCGGTGGAGGATGTGCAGGCAGCAGGAGCCAGGGCACGGGCACAGGCACAGCAGCAGCAGCAACGAGGTGGGAGCCATGATGGCTCGGGGCCTTCGACATCGGAGGGGCAGGCATCGGCCGGAGGGCAGGAGGACCCAGGACGGGAAGTGTCTTCCGTGTGGCAGTGGTTGGGCCACGCAATAGATGCGGAGCAGCAGCGGGCGGAAGAGGCAAGGCTCACGATGGTCAGGGCGGAGAACTCCATGCGGAGGGCCCTGAGGCGGGGGCGAGTGCCTCGAGGCAATCCGCAGGGAGTTGGAGCTGAACATGTCGACGGCCTTGCGGACCCTCAGGGCCATGGAGGAGGACCGCCTCCGGGACATTGAGCACGAGTTCGATAATGACCTGGCCCGGAACATCCCGAAGTGAGCCGTCGGACTGGCCCACTGCCCTTGTAAATAGTTCTGTAGTTAGTGTTAGGTTTCCTTTGGTTTTGCATTTTTTTTTTGACCTTTTGGACAATGGGCCACATTTTTGTATATAGTTTTTTTATTAGGTAGTGTTATTACATAGGTTTCATTTCTTCTGTTGGGATGATGGACCCTGGATTGTTTATCTGTATATAGTTGACTGTTGAATTTTCTATTTTGTTTTTATGATTTACCCATGGAGCAATGGTTTTCGATTTTAATTTTCCATTGGATTTACTTTTGTGAACTGTGACTTTGGACACCTTTCCTTTGGATTATGATTTGTGGTTTTACATTATTTTACGGACATGCTGCTTTCTTTTTTTTAATTCCCATTTTCGTTTGTTTATTTTTGATTCAATTTATGTTGCTTTTAATACATATTTTTTCTTCAAACTTCAATGTGTAGTATCATCTCATTGGTTTCATGCATATCATGATATGGGTTTTGACATTCACTGACACCCATTGTGTGTATGTGACGGACATGTGTTCATTTACAAACTTGCCATTGGGGTTGTATCATGTAATTGCCATTTCTAAGTGGGTGGATGCAATACTCGGGTGGGTGTTTGGCATTTGGAGGCTGCCCATAAGGCCCAGGGATCTAGATTGTGATGACATGCTGGCTGGGGGACATGTGTGGAGGCCTGCTGGCAGGTGCCCCTGACTGGTGGGAGGTGGGGGTACAGGGGGACATGAGTGGGGGCCTGGTGGAGGGTGGCCCACAGTGCTGGGGGTGGGGGTGCTGGGAGACATGAGTTGGACATGAGTGGGGGCCTGCTGGAGGGTGCCCCACAATGCTGGGGGGTGGGGGTGCAGGGGGACATGAGTGGGGGCCTGGTGGAGGGTGCCCCACAGTGCTGGGGGGTGGGGGTGCAGGGGGACATGAGTTGGACATGAGTGGGGGCCTGGTGGAGGGTGCCCCACAGTGCTGGGGGGGTGGGGGTGCAGGGGGACATGAGTGGGGGCCTGGTGGAGGGTGGCCCACAGTGCTGGGGGGTGGGGGTGCAGGGGGACATGAGTTGGACAGGAGTGGGGGCCTGGTGGAGGGTGCCCCACAGTGCTGGGGGGTGGGGGTGAAGGGGGACATGAGTGGGGGCCTGGTGGAGGGTGGCCCACAGTGCTGGGGGGTGGAGGTGCAGGGGGACACGAGTTGGACATGAGTGGGGGCCTGGTGGAGGGTGCCCCACAATGCTGGGGGTGGGGGTGCAGGGGGACATGAGTTGGACATGAGTGGGGGCCTGGTGGAGGGTGCCCCACAGTGCTGGGGGGTGGGGGTGCAGGGGGACATGAGTTGGACATGAGTGGGGGCCTGGTGGAGGGTGCCCCACAGTGCTGGGGGGTGGGGGTGCTGGGAGACATGAGTGGGGGCCTGGTGGAGGGTGGCCCACAGTGCTGGGGGGTGGGGGTGCTGGGAGACATGAGTGGGGGCCTGGTGGAGGGTGCCCCACAGTGCTGGGGGGTGGGGGTGCAGGGGGACATGAGTTGGACATGTGTGGGGGCCTGGTGGAGGGTGCCCCACAGTGCTGGGGGGTGGGGGTGCAGGGGAACATGAGTTGGACATGAGTGGGGGCCTGATGGAGGGTGCCCCACAGTGCTGGGGGTTGGGGGTGCAGGAGGACATGAGTGGGGGCCTGGTGGAGGGTGGCCCACAGTGCTGGGGGTGGGGTTGCAGAGGGACATGAGTTGAACATGAGTGGGGGCCTGGTGGAGGGTGGCCCACAGTGCTGGGGGGTGGGGGTGCAGGGGGACATGAGTTGGACATGAGTGGGGGCCTGGTGGAGGGTGCCCCACAGTGCTGGGGGGTGGGGGTGCTGGGAGACATGAGTGGGGGCCTGGTGGAGGGTGCCCCACAGTGCTGGGTGGTGGGGGTGCTGGGAGACATGAGTGGGGGTCTGGTGGAGGGTGGCCCATAGTGCTGGGGGGTGATGGTGCTGGGAGACATGAGTGGGGGCCTGGTGGAGGGTGGCCCAGAGTGCTGGGGGCTGGGGGTGCTGGGAGACATGAGACATTCGTACCCTAGTGCTCTAGCAAGGCTGTATGTGACCCCTGGGGGAAGATGACGGGTCACACAATGCACAGGCACCCCGAAAAAGGGAGATAATGTGCACGCAACCCCTCCTAGACCACGTGCGTGGAAAAAAAACCTGCACTACGCTGTGGCACCCAGAAACACAAAAATGAACGTATGCGTGTCACACGCAGCCTAGACTGACCTCTGAAGGGGTAGGCAACACACGGGGCAAGCACAGATGTCAAATACGTGCGCGACTCACCGTCTGCCAGGAAAAATCGTGTGAAAAATACGCGCGTATGCGCGTTGGCAACACCCCCGCCAAAAGAAGAATTGTACGCTGTCTGAGGAGACAGGACAACAGGAGAAGTGAACGCTGTTTGAGGAAACAGACCCAGGAAAAAGACAAGAAGACAAAAAGCTGTCAGAGGTAACAGGAAGTACGGACTTGGAATGCCGTGAAGTAAATCGCGTGTGAACCGACAAGAAGTACAGATTTCACCCACTCGCTCTCCACGAAAAGCACGTACAAGGAAATGGCATTCTACACATACTTCTTAAACATGCCCACACGTCCAGCGTCACTTCAGCGTGTACGCGCTAAGGCCCCATCCTCCAATTACACGAGCTGACACTCTGACGTCATGTCGGGCACTGCAACATCTGGCACCACTGACAACCCCCGGCCAGAGAGGCAGAGGGGCACCAGCTTCACTGCCACCGAAGTTGGTGTGCTGGTGAAGCAAATCCGGGGGCAGTATGATACCCTGTTCGGAAGTTTGTGCGCCGACAAGGAAGGACGGATTCGGATCTGGACGGACATCGTGACTGCCATCAACGCGGAGGGGGTGGCAGTCCGCGACTTCCAACATGTCAAGAAGCGCTGGGAGGACTTCAGGTCCAGGACCCTCAACAAGGCCCGGCGCCTCTTGAAGGCAGCGGATGCTAAGGGGCGCCGGGGCCACTTGTCGGACGATCAGATGAGGGTCCTGGAACGCATATCCCCAGCGCTCCACGTCCAGGTCCTTGAGAGGCAGACCCGTGTGGAGTCGAGCGGTAACTGTACATGCATCATGATTGTAACCTGTGCTTGTGGTGATGTGCCAGTAGTGTGCAGGTTGCACATGTGTTTGTATGGGGCCAAGTATGGGTGGGGGTGTACAGGGCCGTGAGGCTAACACATGCAAGGGCTGTCATGTGTGAGACATGGATGGTGCTTGTGTGTGTAGGCTTGCATGCCAAATGCAGTTGTGTGGGCACACATATTTGGATGAATGTGTATGTAAGTAGGCATGTTCGTGATGTCACACATGGATGTTGTTTTCAGCTGTATGTATCAGCACTGTGTACATGTGCATGTGTGTGTATTTGACAAGGGTGCAACAGTGATGCAACATGGATGCATGTGACAGCGGGATGTGGAAGCCTGATTGGCAGATGTGACATGGATGCCGATCTGAACACTGCGACAGTTGGCAGAGGTGTACACATGCATGCAAGTGTGGTGGTGTGTGTACATGTGTAGTGCACTCCCTGTGTTGCATGTGATGTCTGGCTCACATTTGCCTGCTCATGCTGTTGTATGTGTATGGATGGTGCTGACAGTTGTGATATGGCTGTGGTATGGTTCATGTGTGCAAGTTGAAATGACATGTGTGTTGGCGATTGTGATGCCATGTCTGAGGTTTGCCAATGCCACTCATGTACAACTGTCATGTGTGTATGTGTCCATTGTACAGTGCCCTGATGCCTGTGTTTTATTTCTCCCTGTCTGCAGCGTCAACTGCTGAAGAGGGCAGAGAAGGTGCTGTGGAGCACAGCGGCGGGGATCGCACTGCCAGCCGGAGACGCAAGGCCCGGCTCCCCTCCCAGGTTGTGATCTCGTCGGGGAGTGAGGAGTCCGGTGCCGCATCCCAGGCCGCAGCTGCCGGGGGGAGGTCCAAGAGGCGGAGGTCGGAGTTGGACTCCTCGGCAGCAGAAGGGGCAGCTGGGACCCAACAGGGCCCAACGGGGGAAGATGGCACGGAGTCATCCAGGTTGGTGGGGGGTTTGGTGGAGGAGGCCGTGCAAGCAACAGAGATGGGGTCTGGAGGTGGGGATTCCACTGGTGCTAGTGGTGCAGTGCAGGACCAGGGACAGGAGGCAGCACAGGCTGCCGCGGAGGTGCCTGTGTGCAATCCTGTCCCTGATCCTGTCACTGCATCATCTTGCACCAGCAGGGATGCCCACGTCCAGACCCGTTTTCAGGCAGGGGATGAGCTCACAACAACTGGCCTTCCTCTGCCTGCTGACGTGGCTATCTGGGTCCGGGTTGAGCCTGTCCTGACTGGTGTGGCGTTGCCTCAACGGGCCATGCAAGGTGACCTGCAGTCTTTTCATGAGGAGACTGCACGTCATCTCGAATGGCTTGTTGACCGCGTCAGCCTACTGGGACAGGTCACCTAGGCTGGATTCCTCCGTTTGATGGGGCTTGCTCAGACCCCCTCCTCAACTGAACCCCCTATGCGCCAGTCGTCCACCGTGCCATCTTCCCACCCATTAGTCACCTGGGTGCCCTGTGGAGCTGCCTCTGACGGTGCGGCCAGGCTGGTGGAGGAGGCATCCCTGCCACAGTCAGGAGTCGGACATCCAGCAGGGGTGGCCACATCAACGACTGCACCCCAGCCGGTGGAGGATGTGCAGGCAGCAGGAGCCAGGGCACGGGCACAGGCACAGCAGCAGCAGCAACGAGGTGGGAGCCATGATGGCTCGGGGCCTTCGACATCGGAGGGGCAGGCATCGGCCGGAGGGCAGGAGGACCCAGGACGGGAAGTGTCTTCCGTGTGGCAGTGGTTGGGCCACGCAATAGATGCGGAGCAGCAGCGGGCGGAAGAGGCAAGGCTCACGATGGTCAGGGCGGAGAACTCCATGCGGAGGGCCCTGAGGCGGGGGCGAGTGCCTCGAGGCAATCCGCAGGGAGTTGGAGCTGAACATGTCGACGGCCTTGCGGACCCTCAGGGCCATGGAGGAGGACCGCCTCCGGGACATTGAGCACGAGTTCGATAATGACCTGGCCCGGAACATCCCGAAGTGAGCCGTCGGACTGGCCCACTGCCCTTGTAAATAGTTCTGTAGTTAGTGTTAGGTTTCCTTTGGTTTTGCATTTTTTTTTTGACCTTTTGGACAATGGGCCACATTTTTGTATATAGTTTTTTTATTAGGTAGTGTTATTACATAGGTTTCATTTCTTCTGTTGGGATGATGGACCCTGGATTGTTTATCTGTATATAGTTGACTGTTGAATTTTCTATTTTGTTTTTATGATTTACCCATGGAGCAATGGTTTTCGATTTTAATTTTCCATTGGATTTACTTTTGTGAACTGTGACTTTGGACACCTTTCCTTTGGATTATGATTTGTGGTTTTACATTATTTTACGGACATGCTGCTTTCTTTTTTTTAATTCCCATTTTCGTTTGTTTATTTTTGATTCAATTTATGTTGCTTTTAATACATATTTTTTCTTCAAACTTCAATGTGTAGTATCATCTCATTGGTTTCATGCATATCATGATATGGGTTTTGACATTCACTGACACCCATTGTGTGTATGTGACGGACATGTGTTCATTTACAAACTTGCCATTGGGGTTGTATCATGTAATTGCCATTTCTAAGTGGGTGGATGCAATACTCGGGTGGGTGTTTGGCATTTGGAGGCTGCCCATAAGGCCCAGGGATCTAGATTGTGATGACATGCTGGCTGGGGGACATGTGTGGAGGCCTGCTGGCAGGTGCCCCTGACTGGTGGGAGGTGGGGGTACAGGGGGACATGAGTGGGGGCCTGGTGGAGGGTGGCCCACAGTGCTGGGGGTGGGGGTGCTGGGAGACATGAGTTGGACATGAGTGGGGGCCTGCTGGAGGGTGCCCCACAATGCTGGGGGGTGGGGGTGCAGGGGGACATGAGTGGGGGCCTGGTGGAGGGTGCCCCACAGTGCTGGGGGGTGGGGGTGCAGGGGGACATGAGTTGGACATGAGTGGGGGCCTGGTGGAGGGTGCCCCACAGTGCTGGGGGGGTGGGGGTGCAGGGGGACATGAGTGGGGGCCTGGTGGAGGGTGGCGCACAGTGCTGGGGGGTGGGGGTGCAGGGGGACATGAGTTGGACAGGAGTGGGGGCCTGGTGGAGGGTGCCCCACAGTGCTGGGGGGTGGGGGTGAAGGGGGACATGAGTGGGGGCCTGGTGGAGGGTGGCCCACAGTGCTGGGGGGTGGAGGTGCAGGGGGACACGAGTTGGACATGAGTGGGGGCCTGGTGGAGGGTGCCCCACAATGCTGGGGGTGGGGGTGCAGGGGGACATGAGTTGGACATGAGTGGGGGCCTGGTGGAGGGTGCCCCACAGTGCTGGGGGGTGGGGGTGCAGGGGGACATGAGTTGGACATGAGTGGGGGCCTGGTGGAGGGTGCCCCACAGTGCTGGGGGGTGGGGGTGCTGGGAGACATGAGTGGGGGCCTGGTGGAGGGTGGCCCACAGTGCTGGGGGGTGGGGGTGCTGGGAGACATGAGTGGGGGCCTGGTGGAGGGTGCCCCACAGTGCTGGGGGGTGGGGGTGCAGGGGGACATGAGTTGGACATGTGTGGGGGCCTGGTGGAGGGTGCCCCACAGTGCTGGGGGGTGGGGGTGCAGGGGAACATGAGTTGGACATGAGTGGGGGCCTGATGGAGGGTGCCCCACAGTGCTGGGGGTTGGGGGTGCAGGAGGACATGAGTGGGGGCCTGGTGGAGGGTGGCCCACAGTGCTGGGGGTGGGGTTGCAGAGGGACATGAGTTGAACATGAGTGGGGGCCTGGTGGAGGGTGGCCCACAGTGCTGGGGGGTGGGGGTGCAGGGGGACATGAGTTGGACATGAGTGGGGGCCTGGTGGAGGGTGCCCCACAGTGCTGGGGGGTGGGGGTGCTGGGAGACATGAGTGGGGGCCTGGTGGAGGGTGCCCCACAGTGCTGGGTGGTGGGGGTGCTGGGAGACATGAGTGGGGGTCTGGTGGAGGGTGGCCCATAGTGCTGGGGGGTGATGGTGCTGGGAGACATGAGTGGGGGCCTGGTGGAGGGTGGCCCAGAGTGCTGGGGGCTGGGGGTGCTGGGAGACATGAGTGGGGGCCTGGTGGAGGGTGCCCCACAGTGCTGGGGGGTGGGAGTGCTGGGAGACATGAGTGGGGGCCTGGTGGAGGATGGCCCACAGTGCTGGGGCGTGGGGGTGCTGGCAGACATGAGTTGGACATGAGTGGGGCATAGTGGAGGGTGCCCCACAGTGCTGGGGGTGGGGGTGCAGGGGGAGATGAGTTGGATATGAGTGGGGGCCTGGTGGAGGGTGCCCCACAGTGCTGGGGGGTGGGGGTGCTGGGAGACATGAGTGGGGGCCTGGTGGAGGGTGGCCCAGAGTGCTGGGGGCTGGGGGTGCTGGGAGACATGAGTGGGGGCCTGGTGGAGGGTGCCCCACAGTGCTGGGGGGTGGGAGTGCTGGGAGACATGAGTGGGGGCCTCGTGGAGGATGGCCCACAGTGCTGGGGCGTGGGGGTGCTGGGAGACATGAGTTGGACATGAGTGGGGCATAGTGGAGGGTGCCCCACAGTGCTGGGGGTGGGGGTGCAGGGGGAGATGAGTTGGACATGAGTGGGGGCCTGGTGGAGGGTGTCCCACAGTGCTGGGGGGTGGGGGTGCAGGGGGACATGAGTTGGACATGAGTGGGGGCCTGGTGGAGGGTGCCCCACAGTGCTGGGGGGTGGAGGTGCTGGGAGACATGAGTGGGGGCCTGGTGGAGGGTGGCCCACCGTGCTGGGGGGTGGGGGTGCTGGGAGACATGAGTGGGGGCCTGGTGGAGGGTGCCCCACAGTGCTGGGGGGTGGGGGTGCAGGGGGACATGAGTTGGACATGAGTGGGGGCCTGGTGGAGGGTGCTCCACAGTCCTGGGGGGTGGGGATGCAGGGGGACATGAGTGGAGGCCTGGTGGAGGGTGCCCCACAGTGCTGGGGGGTGGGGGTGCAGGGGGACATGAGTAGGGGCCTGGTGGAGGGTGGCCCACAGTGCTGGGGGGTGGGGGCGCAGGGGGGCATGAGTGGGGGCCTGGTGGAGGGTGCCCCTGGATGCTGGGGGGTGGGGATGCAGGGGGACATGCGTTGGCGGGCAGTAGTGCAAGGTAACATGTGGGTTGGCTGGGGGGCATGGGCATGGTGGATGGGCTGCCTGCGGGACATGTGCAGGGTAGTCCCCTGTGGTGTGGGCTGCCTGCAGGGGCCGTGGAGGGTGTCGAGTGAACAGCTGGGAGGACCCACAAGGACGATTCACGTGTAGGCATGCCCGGCACCCCCGGAATACTCGTAGGCTGCTGGATTCGTGTGTGGAATTTCCCTTGCACCTTGGAATGCACGTACCCTGCTGAAATTGCGTGTGAAACTTCACGCGCACCCCGAAATACGCGCACCACGGACAATCACGTGTGGAACTTCCCGCGCACCTTGGAATACACATACCCTGCTGAAATCGCGTGTGGAACTTCCCGCGCACCCCGAAATATACGTACCCAGGGCAATCGCGTGTGGTACTTCCCGCGCACCTTGGAATACACGTACCCTGCTGAAATTGCGTGTGGAACTTCCCGCGCACCCGAAATACATGCACCACAGACAATCACGTGTGGAACTTCCCGCGCACCTTGGAATACACATACCCTGCTGAAATCGCGTGTGGAACTTCCCGCACACCCCGAAATACACGTACCCAGGGCAATCGCGTGTGGAACTTCCCACGCACCCTGAAATACACGTGCCCAGGGCAACCGCGTGTGGTACTTCACACGCACCTTGGAATACACGTACCCTGCTGAAATCGCGAGTGGAACTTCCCGCGCACCCCAAAATACACGTACCCAGGGCAATCGCATGTGGAACTTCCCACGAACCCCGTAATACACTAACCCTGCTGATATTGCGTGTCAGACTACACGCGCAACCCTGATATACACGTACACAGGCGAATCACACTGCTGAGGGGTTGGGGGGGTGGTAGAAAGGAGTGGGGGCCTGGTGGAGGGTGCCCCTGGATGCTGGGGGGTGGTGGTGCTGGGAGACATGAGTGTGGGCCTGGTGGAGGGTGCCCCACAGTGCTGGGGGGTGGGGGCGCAGGGGGACATGAGTTGGACATGTGTGGGGGCCTGCTGGCAGGTGCCCCACAGTGCTGGGGGTGAGGGTGCTGGGAGACATGCGTTGTTGAACAGTAGTGCAAGATGACATGTGGCTTGGCTGGGGGGCATGGCCATGGTGGATGGGCTGCCTGCAGGACATGAGCAGGGGTGAAGGGTAGTCCCCCGTGGTGTGAGCTGGCTGCAGGGGCCGTGCAGGGTGTAGAGGGAACACCTGGGAGGACCCACACGGCCAATTCACGTGTAGTGCTCCCCGCGCACACCTGAAATACACGTGCCCTGGTGGAATCGCGTGTGATACTTCCTGCGCACCCCTGAAATACACGTACCCTGATGGAATCGCGTGTGATACTTACTGTGCACCCCTGAAATGCACGTACCCTGCTGATTTTGCGTGTGATACTTCCCGCGCACCCCTGGAATACACGTGTCCTGATGGAATCGCGTGTGTTACTTCACGCGCACCCCTGATGTACAAGTACCCAGGACAATCGCGTGTGAAACTTCCCGCGAACCACTGAAATACACGTTCCCTGCTTGGCATTTGCTGTTTGGCAGCCCTGTGAACTGGTCCAGGGTTGGCGCAGCCCTTTGCGATGAATTGGGAATTTTTATGGTGGCTTTTCCTTGCGCGAGGGCGTTCTTGGGGGCTCAACTGGCGCTGCTGCAGGGTCGCTGCGCCACTCTGTGCCACGGCTGGTTTTGGAGGCTGAAATCCATGAATACGCTGTGCGATGAAATGGATTTTATCGCACGCGGCTGGCACAGTGTATCGCACGGGAACACTGTGCGCCAGCCGCGTGTGCCACTTTTGTGCGAAATTCTATGAATTACCCTGTCTATCTCCAACTCAGCTGGTTTGGAGAAAACATAAAAATTATCTTTAAACTGTAGAGTAATGCTTAAACATAACCTTGACATAGTGCATGGACTAGTTAATGGAGCTCTTGGTACAGTTGTTGTCTTTCAAACATACCCACATGACAACAACATTCAGTTTGTCAATATTCTCTTTGAGAAAATATCAGAAGTAAAAAGGATAGGCTTCTCAACAGCTCGATTCCTTTTTTTCAAAGACATGTATTTACGCAGAGAACAATTTTCTCTAACTTTAGCATACGCAGTCACCATTCACAAATCAGAAGGTCTTACCTTAGATAAAGCATTGATAGGTATTGGGAACACTGTCTTTAAAGAAGGCATGAGCTACGCAGCACTATCATGCTTACGTACACTTGACGGTCTATTTCTAATCACTTTGATGCACGTAAAGTAAACACTGATATTCCTTGCATTTTAGAACACAATAGACTACATTCACTATTCACCCCATCTAAAAACCTATCCTGTTCCACAAAAAGCAAAATGTTATAAACGAAAATTACTTCAAACAGAAATGCAACAGGATCTCACTGCAAATCCTCCAAAGAGCGTAAAAGAAGCTAATACTTCATCAATTACTACAACCAAAGAAGAATCTATTACTCAAAGTAACTTAGGTACTTCTTCAAAGAAGCAACACACACTCCGAAGAAATTACTTGGACACAGAACTATCTGGTCCATTCAAATTTTCAAATATAACTAGTGTAAATTGCTACGCAAATGTAGCAATAAATATTCTGTTCCATTTGCCACCAATTGTTGGACAATATTTACCTACACAATACAGACCAATTGTGTTTGCAAATGTTAGTCCTTCATAGAAATGCAAGCAACAATCATGACAACACATACAGTATTCATGGAATAAGACAAGAATTGGACTACTGTACTGGAATGGTGAAATTCACTACAAACTAATACAAGTACTGGAAAACAAAAGAATACTGTCACCGGGGTCGGTGATATCTTCGTCCGACAGTGTAGATTCTGAGATCTCCCCCTCCCCCGACTCCTCACCTTCTTCTTCCTTCCAAGAACCCTTCTTTTCCTTTCTTCGTGATCGCACCTTTTTTTTATGTAGATAGGGACGGCCCCGGGAGGAAGCCACCGTGCCCCCCAAGAGGGGAGACCAGGGGGCCCCTCCCCCGGGATCGACCAAGAGGGGAAAAAGCCCTTAGGCACAAAAAACCCCTGTGTTATCGTTGGGTGCCTTGGAGGTGTGGAACCAGGAATCCTTGAAGGGTGAGAGCTGGTGGAAAGTGTCGGGAGGCAACACGTGGAGTGAATCCCCCCAGAGCACAGGCAGTCCAGTAAGCGGTCCGAGGATCTGGTACACGAGGCTAGAAGTGGAAGTAACAAAACGGCAAGCAAAGGCAGTCCAGGGGAACCGGCCGAAGTCTGGTACACGGAAGGTCACAGCAACAATCCTGAAGGTAGGCGCGAGCAAGTCCAATGGACAAGGCAGGGAACTGGCACACGGAAGGTACGGAGCAGAGTGAGAGGAAGTAGGAAACAGAAGAACGGAGTAAGCGGAACAGACAAGAGGAGGAAAAGCGGTAAGTGAAGATGTGAAGGAGGGAGGGTAAGCAAGTTGGAAGGAGGGCAGAGGAGGCGGGCGAGTTAAACAAAGCCAAGGGAGCGAGAGAAAGGCAGATAGAACCAGCGGAAGGATGAAGGAAGAACAGAGGGGAGCCGGACTGGGCACGAGGACCCGACCGGCGGAAAAGCTAGTAACCAGGAAGATAGCAACAGGTAGCAAGCAACTCAGGGCTAACGGACGAAACCGGAAGCGTTGCAACACATCCGTGACCCGGAAGTGACCGGTTAAAAACACCGGGTCGCGGAGCACCCAACCAATAGGAACAGAAGGAAAGTAAAACCAGGAAACAGGGGGCGTGGCCGAAAGCTGCCGGCGAACGGGACTAAGTTCCGCGTCGCCAGCGGCTCCATAGACGCCAGGAACTCGGCGGCATGAGAGTATGCCCCCTCATATAAGCTCCTCCCCCTGGTTTCCCTGGATGAAAGAAGTGGTACTTGCGAAGTAAGACAGGAGCATTAATGTGTGTGATGGGTTCCCAAGAGTTTTCTGATGAAGGGTAGCCCTTCCATTTAACCAAATATTCCAGCCTGCCCTTATGATACCTGGAGTCACAGAGTTGGGCGACCTCATATTCCGCCCGAGTGGAACCCTGAGGAATCGGGGCCTGTCTAACCTGTCATGCCCATCTGTCAACATGAAATGACTTGAGTTGAGAGTCATGGAAAGCAGGGTGGACCCTTTTGAGGTTGTTGGGTAATTTTAAGCGAAAAGCCACAGGGTTGATCTTCTGTATGATCTCGTAGGGCCCTAGATACTTGGGAGATAACTGGGAGGGATGTACCCAACGAGGTAAATATCTAGTGGAGAGCATGACTCTGGTACCCACATCCCATCCTGGTACAGGTCTACGGTGTTTGTTGACTTGAATGCAATATTGAGCTTGGGCTGACTTAAGGCCTTCTTCTACCTTCTTATGTGTCTCTCTAAGGAGGGAGAGGGAAGAATCTACCGATGGTATGCTAGTAGAGAGGCCCGAGACAGGAAGAATGGAGCGAGGGTGAAAACCATAAGTACCAAAAAAAGGACTGAACCCCAGAGCGGCATGTGTGGAGTTATTGTAAGAGAATTCAGCTAGAGGGAGTAGCGTGCACCAGTTGTCTTGTTGGGAGTTGATAAAGCACCTTAAGTACTGTTCCAGGGTTCCGTTCAGGCGTTCAGTTTGCCCATTGGATTGCGGATGGAATTCAGAGGTGAGAGCTCTTTCGATACCCAGTCTGACACACAGTGCCTTCCAGAACCTGGAGGTGTACTGACTACCCCGGTCTGAAATTATCTTGTTAGGTAGACCGTGTAACCGGAATATGTCTTGGAGAAACACTTCTGCCATCTTGGCTGCAGTAGGAACACCAGGCAATGGGGAGAAGTGAGCCAATTTGGTAAATGAATCCACTACTACCATGACGCAGGTGCATCCTTGAGACGGGGGCAAATCCACTATAAAATCCGTAGAGATTGTGCTCCAAGGACCCTTAGGTACAGCACTTGGTTCCAGTAGACCAATTGGTCGTTTACGGGATGACTTACTCTGCAGACAGACGATACATGACTGAACGTACCGATCTACATCCCTTCTCATCATAGGCCAGTAGAAATGTCTTTGAAGGTAGTCGAGAGTGCCAGCCACTCCCCTGTGTCCTGCTAGTTTAGAATCATGACACCAGGCAAGTGCTGTCTTGCGGAAAGCCGGTTTGGGTAGATAGAGTTTTCCTCCGACAAGGTAAAGGCTGTTCCTGACTTCATAGGCCAAATCCTTAGAATGTCTTTCCACTTCAAAACGACCTCCAGAATACTCCTGTACCTGCTGAAGGAATTTAGAAATAATTCCGATAGTCCTGGCTGGGGAAACATCCGTTCAAGGGGCGTATCTGTCTCTGGCAGGTAATCACACCTGCGGGAAAGAGAGTCGGCTACAACATTCATTTTGCCAGGGATGTAGGTTATGTGGAATTCGAATTGGGCGAAGAAGTGAGCCCATCGGGCCTGTCGAGTGTTGTAGCACTCGAACTGTTTGAGAACCTGCAAGTTCTTATGATCGGTCCATATGGTGAACGGGAACCTTCCTCCTTGAAGCAGATGGCGCCATTCTACACAGGCCGCCTTCATGGCTAGAAGCTCTCGCTCTATGACCGAGTATTTCCTTTGACTGATGTTTAGGGTCTTTGAGAAATAAGCCACCGGGTGTTCTGTACCCTGGATTTCTTGAAGAAGCACAGCCCCTATTGCAGCTGATGAAGCGTCCGTCTCTAGAATGAAAGGTAGATGTTGGTTTGGTTGTTGTAAAATGGGTGCCGAACAGAAGGCTTCCTTAAGATTCCCAAAACTGTCTTCCGCCTCCGCGGACCATTTGAATGGAGTTGCAGACTTCTTTAAAAGTGAGGTGATGGGTAGTATCTTTTGAGAGAAATTAGGGATAAATGTCCGGTAGAAGTTTGCTAATCCCAGGAATTTCTGTATCTCTTTGACTGAGGTGGGTGAAGGCCATTCAATGATCGAAGACACTTTGTTAGGATCCATGGAGATACCGTGGTCTGACAGAATGTATCCTAAATAAGGAATGGAGGAGGCTGAAAACACACATTTGGCGAGTTTAACAGACAACTGATTTCTCTGTAGCCTTCTGAATACTTCCCTGACATGTTCCACATGGTCTTCAGGAGTGCAAAAGTATATCAGAATGTCATCTTAGTATACCAATGTGGTTTGGCACAGGAGATCGGAGAATAGTCTGTCCATAAACCGTTGGAATACCAAAGGGGCATTTACCAACCCGAACGGCATTACCTGGTATTCGAAAAGTCCGAAAGGAGTCCGGAATGCTGTCTTCCATTCGTCTCCTTTCTGCACCCGGAGTAGGTGATAAGCATTCCTCAGGTCAAGTTTGGTAAAGATGGTAGCACCCTGTACAGCTTGTAGGATATCGGTGATCAAAGGCATAGGATACCGGTCTTTTATGGTAACATTGTTTAGACCGCGATAATCTATACACAGCCTCAACTCCTTTGAATCCTTTTTAGAGATGAAGAATAAGGATGCACCTGCAGGGGACTATGAGCCCGTTTTCCATGTTGCTGTCCAAGTACGTTCGGAGGTATTGTTTTTCTTCTAAAGACAGTGGAAACATCCTACCGAAGGGTACCTATGCACCTGGGGTGAGATCAATGCAACAGTCTTCAGGCCGGTGCGGAGGGAGCTCGACGGTATCTTTTCAGTTGCCACCTCGTTGAACTCCTTCAGGTAGTATGGGAGACAGTGTACAGTTCTGACCTCGCAGCTATTTGTGGTCTTGACGGTCTTGAATCTTGGTTCTGGCAAGCATTCCGATTTGCATAGTGAGGACTGAAAACTAAGTAAGTTTCTAGACCAGTCAATACTGGGGTTGTGTCTGCGTAGCCAACAGATACCCAGGATAAGGGGGAAGTGAGCAGCCCTGATGATATCGAATGTGATACTTTCGGTGTGTTGTTGGATTGGCAAAGTAAGTGCTTCCGTGGTGTGAGTGATCAAACCCGAGCTGAAAGGTTCGCCATCAACCCCTTCCACCTTTTCGTTTGGCTATCCTTTTCACTCCGTGTCGTTCTGCCCAACGGGTATCCATGAAGTTCCCTGCTGCTCCACAGTCGAGTAGGGCTAAAGTGGTTACTTCCTTGGGGCCCACTCTGAGAGAAACTGTGAGCACCATCAACCGGGAGTCCTCAGACGTTTCAGTACAGGATACAGAAAGAGGCGCGTAGGGACTAAGAGCAGCCCCTCGGTAATGCGTCCCAATGTTTACCGAGGGCGAGCGTTTCCCGACCTTCTGGGCGGTACTTCCGGACAATCTCTTAATAAATGTGAGGAAGACCCGCAGTACATACACAGGGAACCCTCCCTGCGCCTTTTCCTTTCTTCAGGTGTGAGCGGGGCTCTGGTGGTTCCGATCTGCATGGGTTCTTCCTTAGCGGTCCGTTGGAAGGGTACAGATGCGGGTGAGTGAGTCTCCAAGAGAGGGGGTACACTTAACCTGGTCTTCTTCTTTTCTTGACGTCTTTCCGTCATTCTGAAGTCAATTCAGAGGGTAGCTGTCAGTAGTTCGGCAAAAGACACCGGTCTTCCTATCCGGGCTAGTTCGTCCTTCAATTCCTCCCTTAAACCTCGCCGAAATATGGCATACTGGGCCTGTTCCTGCCAACCTGCCTCAGCTGCCACCTGTTTGAAAGCGGTGATGTATGTCAGTAGATCAGAATTCCCCTGACGGATGTCAAGGAGGTCCTCCGAGGCCAAGTAGGTACTCTCTGTTTGCAGAAAGGTTTGTTGAATCAGGGCCTTAAAGGCATTGTAGTCCTGTAAAACCGGGTCTGGCTGGTTTACTAGAGGGGTAGCCCAAGCCAGGGCATTCCTGGTCATGTGGGTGATCATAAACCCCACCTTGGCGTGGTCTGAGGCAAAGGTCTGAGGGCGAAAGGAAAAATGAAGATTGCATGCGTCCAGGAACTCCTTAACCTTTTTTGGGGAACCATCGAACTTCCCTGATACTAGGGGAAGCGGAGGTAAATCGGTTAAAGGTCTTTCCCTGTCCGTCAGACGCTGTTGAAGGGTGGCGTTAGCTGTCTTAAGGTTCTGCATCTCCAAACTTAGACTTTGTACAGCGGCTACGAGTTCTTGTACCTGCTGTGGGGTGGCCATCTCTTTTTGGCGTCGCAAACTGTCACCCGGGTTGGTGATATCTTCGTCCGACAGTGTAGATTCTGAGATCTCCCCCACCCCCGACTCCTCACCTTCTTCTTCCTTCCAATAACCCTTCTTTTCCTTTCTTCGTGATCGCACCTTTTTTTTATGTAGATAGGGACGGCCCCGGGAGGAAGCCACTGTGCCCCCCAAGAGGGGAGACCAGGGGGCCCCTCCCCCGGGATCGACCAAGAGGGGAAAAAGCCCTTAGGCACAAAAAACCCCTGTGTTATCGTTGGGTGCCTTGGAGGTGTGGAACCAGGAATCCTTGAAGGGTGAGAGCTGGTGGAAAGTGTCGGGAGGCAACACGTGAAGTGAATCCCCCCAGAGCACAGGCAGTCCAGTAAGCGGTCCGAGGATCTGGTACACGAGGCTAGAAGTGGAAGTAACAAAACGGCAAGCAAGGGCAGTCCAGGGGAACAGGCCGAAGTCTGGTACACGGAAGGTCACAGCAACAATCCTGAAGGTAGGCGAGAGCAAGTCCAATGGACAAGGCAGGGAACTGGCACACGGAAGGTACGGAGCAGAGCGAGAGGAAGTAGGAAACAGAAGAACGGAGTAAGCGGAACAGACAAGAGGAGGAAAAGCGGTAAGTGAAGATGGGAAGGAGGGAGGGTAAGCAAGTTGGAAGGAGGGCAGAGGAGGCGGGCCAGTGAAACAAAGCCAAGGGAGCGAGAGAAAGGCAGATAGAACCAGCGGAAGGATGAAGGAAGAACAGAGGGGAGCCGGACTGGGCACGAGGACCCGACCGGCGGAAAAGCTAGTAACCAGGAAAATAGCAACAGGTAGCAAGCAACTCAGGGCTAACGGATGAAACCGGAAGCGTTGTGACGCATCCGTGACCCGGAAGTGACCGGTTAAAAACACCGGGCCACGGAGCGCCCAACCAATAGGAACAGAAGGAAAGTAAAACCAGGAAACAGGTGGCGTGGCCGAAAGCTGCCGGCGAACGGGACTAAGTTCCGCGTCGCCAGCGGCTCCATAGACGCCAGGAACTCGGCGGCATGACAAATACCTATAAATGAAATCTTCTAGATTTCATAGATGTGGAAACATACATGCACTCTCTGCAACAATATGGCACAGGAACAAATCCCTAATGAACGCTTTGTGTATGTATCCATACTTAACTGTGAATCTGTTCCATTTCAGCAACTTGTACAAAATGCAAACCATGGCAAATTATGTATTACCTGCAATTCAGATAATCGCTCCACCTTACAAATACAAACACATAGTAAATATGTAATACTAGTGCTTCTACATTACAATGCAGATTGTACCAAAAACAACTGAGAGCTGACTGGATTCACACATGGTCAAGTATCACTTGGTAAGAAAACCTTCAGAACAATAGGTATAATCTACCACACAGGAGCCACAACCAATGCAGGTCACTACACTGCATATATAAAAAAGAATTGTGGATGGTTTGAATGTAATGATAATACTATTACTCTAAAACAGAGGTTACCAGCAAATCTTATAAACACTTATTTAATATTCTTAAAACCAAAATGTAATAACAAATCTGTACATAAACAATAATGAAACTTCAATAGAGTAGTATAAACCGATAGAATACGCCAACAGGTATATAACTGCCCCAAGATTCTGCAACAACCAAACAAATAAATCAATACCACTAAATTATAAGAAGAAATAAACAGTTAGAATATGCCAACAGGTATCTAACTGCCCCAAGATTTTGAAACAACCAAACAGATAAATCAATATCACTAACATATAAGAAGAAATAAACAGTTAGAATATGCCAACAGGTATCTAACTACCCCAAAAATATACAACAACCCAACAGATAGATGAGTTACTTGAAAATATTAATAAAAAACTGTAACCAGTTACAATAGACCAACAGATATCTAACTGCCCTAAGATTCTGCAACAACCAAACAGATAAATCAAGAAGTAATAAACAGTTGGAATACGCCAACAGGTATCCAATTGCTCTAAAAATCTTTAACAACCCAACAGATAAATGAGCAACTTGAAAATATAAATAAAAAACTATAACCAGTTAGAATATGACAACATGTATCTAACAATTTGCAACAAGCCAACAGATAGAACATTAGCCAGAAACAACAAATAAACACTGAAAAGAAAGAAAGAAATATATTGTACCATAACAAAAAAAGTTATTTTTTTTAATCCAGCATGGATTTTATTTCCCACAGACCCAACGATTTAAGAAACAAACACAGAAACTGAGCAAATTGCACAGTACACTGGTTTTTAAACTACTAAATATGAGGTTCGAAATAATGCAGAAATGCCTATTATGCAATGCAATAACTCATTATAAACTACCTACACTAACATGATCTTTTCTTTTATCACAGAAATTGAAAAAGAATATCTGCTCTAGTTACCCAAGTCATGAAAACATATATCCAATCACAAAAAATCCAAGAGTAAGTATATTATAATTCAAATAAAAAATTCTGCTCCATAACACAACCAGTGAAACAAACATCCAACCATATACCACAATTCAAAATGTTTACTTCCATGGATATGTCATATTGCAGTGCTTGTTACCAAACTCTACGATCTTAATTACATGACGTAGCCAAAACTTAACATACAAACTATACAAATCAAACAGTACACACACTGTAGATTTGTGAATATTTGATGGATGTTTGATTCTATTGGTGTGTTATGCTGCAGTGGTTGTGGCCAGGGACTAGAGTCTTGGGTGCATGGCCTACGGCCTACGCTCTTCGGCCATGCACCCAAGACTTTAGGCCCTGGCCACACCCATGGCAGCATAACACACCCATATAATCAAACATTTTAACTATGCTGTATGGGCATTTTTTATGTCCGCGGACAGCTGCAGTGACCGTGGATATGACAAACACATCACGGGTGCCTGCCACCTAAAAAAATACAGCATTTGACCCATCTTTTACTCCCCCGCCCTCTTCAAGCACTCTTACACACTAACACACTCCCAAACTTGTATTTTTCCCCCGTTCGTCACCACGCTGTATGCGGATGTCCGCAGATCCAAGATGGTGGACGCATCAAAACAATATGACGCACCTCACGCTTCATACCAGCCAATCAGCGAACACATCATATGTCTGCGGACATGACGCAAGCCGATTAGCCAATCAGTGTCCTGTCCGCAGAGCGAACAGGGAAATGTGTCTGTGGAGCGGACATAGATATCACTAATTTTTTGACACCCACTTTTTGGTCGTTTTTTAAAAAACTACTGACGGATTTCCACCAAATTTACAAAAGCATGCATTCGGGACCAAGCCGCTGCTCCTCCCTCAAAATTGGGGAAAATCCGTCCAGCGGTTTGGGCTGTAGGCGTGAGCAAAGTTTTTTCCCCATTCACTCTATGGGAAAAAATAAATTATGGGACCCCCTATAACTTTGCCTCCCCTGGAGCAAATCTCACCAGACTTTGCAAAACGATAGAGAGTGGGCCGTATAATTATTTTGCAAAGTGTGGTATGGATTCGCCCATGGAGAGCGAAGTTATAAGCCACCCAGAAAAGTGTTCTTCCTATGGCATTAGCAACTTAACCATAACTATACGGCCACTACCGTGGGCCGTGTAATATATCTATATATGTATATAGATATATTTATATTAGGCCTTAGAGAAGCTCATTAGTTGACTCAAGATATAAAAGTGACGACTAAGCAAAACATGTGCCAGCATGAGGCATGAATATAAATTGACAATAATGGACATTGTTTGACTAGTAATATGATCAAATGTGGAGCAAGATTAAGTAACTCATTAAACAAGAGTGATTGTGAAATGAAGGAATTGTTAATTGAGTGCAAATATTAAGTGGTTGGAATCATAGAGGATTTATGTCATAAGACACAATATCATGGAAATTAACTTATAATTGATTAAAATCCAGGAGAATCACTATGATGAGATTCCAAATCATGGCAATTATATGAATACATTTAAATGTCATGTAGAACATTGAAAGGTGCTCTTTTTATTTCTGATACGAACTGAACAATTGTTTGTAATAATTTCAGATTGGTATATTATCGTGTTTGAAAGCTAATTGCATAAGGCACAGAAGACAAGGGGGAGGGTGCCACATAATAGCTTTACAAGCTGTTTAAGTGGAAAATTGTTGTTTCATAAAAAATGAAATGATTCATTATTGAAATATTAGCGCAACTAGGATTATTCACGGACCTGCAATTTTATTAGAACAACATTAAAACCACAATTGCTGGAAAATTAACAAGCACTTTTTTTATTGTTTGGGTTAATGTGTGAATGTATTGATGTGTTACAAGTATTGTACATGCAGTTTGGATATTGATGTTGCATGTGTGCCTGTTTCACTGGAAATGTGCGTGGTGTTCACATTTGATGTGTGGTATGAAGATAGCATAGTTAGAATATAGAGTATAGTTATTGATTTTTGTAATTGGGGGCCTTTAATCAGCAATTTAATATAATGTGGAATTGTAGATGTATTCTCTGAGGTACTTTATTACAATGAGAATGTCTGGCTGTTAGTCTATCCTTGGAGGCCATGGCATAAAGATGCATATTATTTTCATTTATTTCAATGGTCAAACTTTTTAGAATATATTTTGTGTTTTCTCAGTATGTTGTTTGGTTGTTTGTGTGTGTAGTGAAGATACACATATATGTTGATATGACGTTTTTAATTCTCATTTGTTAGGGTAACTTAAGGTTCCATCATTGTTGCTTTCATGTTTTCTTGATTAAGTGTCTAATTACAAATTTAACCTTAGGTTGGCTTTCCCAAATGTATAACTGTTGGCATTCGATCGAGAGTAACTCTAACTTTGATTTCCTTGTTTTTTAATGTAGGCTTTCTCTATGTTTTGTGTGACCTATTTTGCTGTTTTGTTGTGAATGCTTGCAGTGTTGTATAAGTGTACATCAGCTTAAATAAAAGTGTGAAGTGTTATTTTCTACCAGTGGTAGATGAATTGACTGCGTCCACTGAAATAAGGTGAGGGGCTTTTAATGGTAATTTGATTTCTGTTGTAAGTGTAGCGTTGATTTCCTACACTTTGTTATTATATGATTGCAATTTGTTGGATGCAAGGAACAAATCATGATCTATATTTAGTAAGAATATTGTTTAAATTCATAGGACGTTTTTGAGTGGTATGTTACATTGTATGCATTTTACTATATGTGTGCTTATTCTGTTATTGTGTTTTTAATGTGCACTTTTCGGATTGAAATTCTTTATTAAAATTCAAATAAGAACATGCTGTATCAAGCATAGTTTGAATTGTGGAATCATTAATAAAGGGTACACTAACAATTCTACTGCTTGATGAGCCTTACAGATATGAGACACTTGTTCATTTGACATTGGCATATACAAGTGTGACTTACTTTTAAGAATGAACTAGACACCAACATTGATGACATTGCTACTGTTGATGTCTGTCTTTACAGTCTTAATTTTTGAAAATTGTCAAAGGATGATTTCTTGGTGTTTATTAGATGTATGTTTAATTTTGTATGTGAAATCAAAATACATTTTTCTTGATTTCTTTTTTTACATTTGAATTGGTGTAGGTACATTTATTTTGTCCCTGTTGTATTGTCTGTCTCAAAGGGAAGTAGGGGGGCACCATGTTTGTAAAGCTAAATAGTAGTTAAGATCGCTGAATTAATCGGACATGCCTTCAAGCTTTGGCACAAGGTTACATAATTCAAAGAAAAAAAGAGAACTAGAAGGACTTCCAGTTCAAGGTATGCTCACGCTGTGCTCTTATTGAAAAGCTGGCAATGGTATTTGTATTCTCATGTCAAGTTCCTTAGATTTGAAAAGAGAAATGCAGTTCAAAAAGGATTTTTAATGATTTAATTGCATGAAAAGGCAATATGCATCCAGAAGGTAAGTACCCCAACAATCTGAGCCAATGCATTTCAGACATAGGCCGTCTTCAGGGCTTCAGCATTAAATATTAAGGCAATAGCATACATCGAATGAAGGCATATCAATGGTGTCAATCAGACAAATAATAATATTAATACTAAAGGTGATCATGATGAATATATACAGAGCATTAGGTCATGGGATAATAGAGACAAAACAAAATAAGAACAAATCAGGCAATGTCTTTGACAGTCGTGTTCTACAGAAATACAAACAAATAACGCTCTATATCAATTAAATAGCAATGGTTACCTGGCTGTGAAGCCTTGGGGATACCTGAAAATAAGCAAGTATTTCCTTCTAGTTCTCTTTTTTCTGTTTATTGTCTGTCTCACCCGCAAAAATAATATTAACATACTATCTTTTTATATTCCTTTTTTTAGTGTTTTGTTCTTGGTCTTCTCACCAATATAGCATTTGAAAAATATGTGTGTGTCTTCCTGGATGTGTCTATAGGTATGCGTTTTGTACGTTTTGTTTTCTGTCCCACTGATGATGTATGAGTTGGTTGAATGTACAATGTGGGGCTGACAGTTGAAAAAGTCCTTTTCTAGAGGTCCGGATTGTTTGGGAGGGCCCTGTTAGTGTTGCTGGTGTTTGTGGCATATCTGTTTGGTTTTAGTGGTGTTCAATCTGTGTGCATAATGGATGTTGATCGGTAAAGTATTTGTTGTTCATCCTGCCCTTAGACAAGGGCACATGTGGGTACATATTTACCTGGAAGACCCGTATTTGTTTTACATATGGGTTGCATGTTTTGATTTCTTTTGAGTAACTCTTCTGAATTAAATAGGGTATAATGTAGGGAAATGGCAGTTTAGAAACATGCATTTGATTATTATATAACATTTCAGTGTGTTTTTGATAAGAGCATGTTTGATGTATGTGTTTTAGAAGTGCACATGAGCCAAACCAATTTGATTTGGTAATGTTGTGTTTGCGTGGTGTGTGAGTGAGAGCTGGGGAGATGGCTTTTTGGATTCTCCGTTAAAAGGCAATGGATGACAGATATGTTGGTGAGTATATTGATGATAACTGTGGTTAGTGCAGATGTATTTGTAATAAACATAGTACTATCACTTAAAGACTTGGAGGATACCTATATGGACTAGCTGGGGATCACAATACTTAATATCAAGTAATACTGACTTATATTCATGAATATTTCTGACACCACATACAATTTCGAAATTATAGGATAATTCCTTTTGGACTGCATAAACCACATGTCCCATAATTCCCTTTTTCAACATAATCAAGTCAGGTTCATTTGGGATATTAAATATCCATAAAGCCAACATTTACATCACAATAGGGATTCAGCATAAAACCTGTAGCAAAAAAAATTATAAAAATAAGACATTCAAATTCACAAAAAGCATGAAAGCACACCATCCTTCACATGAGAGCGCATCATAAAACTACATTCTGAAATTAGGAAACCTTAAGCCTGCCTTGCCACAGTTTCCTTCTTCTCTATCATGCCTTTTTCAGAAATAATGCAATGGCAAACATAAAAGCTGGACGTGCATTACTTAACAAAAATAACATTGCTAAATGATATGAACTAATTGCACTTAACCTGAAAATATTAAGTAGACAATTTGCTCTGAGATCCCTGAAAAAGGGACATATTAAAACAAAGTGGCTAAGAGTGTCTGGCATTCCCACACAGCCGCAATTACAATTCCCAGTTGCAGCCTTGACCAATTTCACTGCACTTCCCCAACTGGCAGAATATTAAATCTAGATTTCGATATAAAAGCTCGGTGCATGGGAACAGGGATCTTCATGAAAAAATCTGCATGGCCCGTCGTAGGCATTGATATCATATGGTTCCTCACATGCATATTACCCAACACAACAACCTCACTAACTGATGTCAAATGGTCCATCAGTCTTTGCAATACTTTGAGGATCCTCAAAAAACGATGACCATGAAAGATTATATATAAGTGACATAATATGTGCTAACTATCATACTTTATTTGAACCCTGTGTAGTAAGCAAATTTATAATCAGATCTTTTTTCAAAGTTTCTGCTTGTCAGCCCATAGTGCAAACCAGAATAAAATCTGTCTTATAAAAATACTACCTGCAATATGGTTCAGGGCAGTCTTCTTATGTATCAAACAAACCTGTATAGAAGGAGGGACCATATGTAATCTCCTTAAAAGTGAATTTTCCATCTTTTGAAGGCAGTCGCTTTCGAAAAACCCCTACCTCACACCTATAGATTCTTGTTGGTATTGCCTTCCCCTAATATACTTTGAGCATGTGCGGTACAGAATAATGCCCCAAAGTTTGAGAAAATCTAAATATACCAACAATACCTGATTTATTTTAATGTGTTACTTTCCAATATGGTCATGCCACGTAAGTGGGTTGTTAAATCTCATTCCCAAAAGCACCTTTTGGTTCTTTGGAAATCCTAGCTATTATTGTCTAAGAGTTTGACAACTACACTCCCCAGAGTTATCAACAGGCATGGTTTAATGCCACTTTCCAAGGTTCACAGAGGAAGGGGTTAGATTATGTTCATTTGCAGTACTCTAGATGCAGCTAATTAGCCTAATGCAGCCCATGCTGTTTCAGTATATAAATAGCTGCGTGGAGGATCACTCTGACACTCTTTTCTTGCATTGAGCCCTTTTCCATGATGTCTTGCTTTGAAATATTGTTTCCTGTTGACCCAGTGTTGCCGGCTCTACTCAGAATGTGTTCCTGCCACAGAGCCTTGTTGCTTGTCTGAACTATTTTGCTTCCTGCCCTCTACCCTTAGCTCTCTGCCCTTCAGCAGAGAAGCGCTGTGCTCTCTACCTGCATCCTTGTGCACTCTGCATGCAGTTACCTGTTCTCCTTCCTTTAGTTCTCTCCATTCTTCTGTCAATGGCACTTTGTTTTCTGTTGTATTCCATTGCTGTCTGATCAAATTATTTTCCCTGATTCCAATCCTGAATTTCACAACATTGTTGCAATGTTACTAGTCCAGTGATTTTAGTCCAATATAAGGAGTACCTCTCGTGACATTGATGCCATCTTTCATGTCCTGGGTATTAGTGTTAGCAGTGCACAGTGGTGCAGGCAGTTATGGTTGCTTAGCCTACCCTAACTGGCAAATTTCAGGGGTTTTTCGGTTTTACTTTGAACCATAATGTCACGTTTATAAAGTTTTTTTAGTGAATTTCACAAGTTTTTAGTAGTGCAACTTAACCATAACGTCCCTCTAACAAAGTTTTTGTTAGTGAATTTTACAGGTTTTTAGTAGGGCAAGTTAACCATAACGTCCCTTTAACAAAGTTTTTTTGCTGAAGATGATCGTTTTATAGTAGTGGCACGTAACCATAATTTAAAGTAACTTCTGACTTATTTACACATCTTGTGGAGAATTCCACTTGACAATATGCTGGTGTACAGCACGGTAATGTGTCCCAGAATCCATAAACACTTAACAGTAAGATGTTTGTCTCGTGGACAATGTGGAAACAGATTTTATATTGATGTAGGAACGTCCACCTGCAACATTTGCCTTGCACAGCGCCAACACGTATTGGTAGTGAGCCATTAACAATGTAGTACACATTACATACTTTTAGCCAAACTTTTAGTTACCTGAAAATGACATGAGCTAAGGCCATCCCTCCTTCCCAAGAAACAGCAGCACTTCTGTAATGAAGGAGCATGACAAACACTCTACCAACCTTAGAAATAACAAACGCACATTATTTTTGTACCGGCCACCCACCCCCAATATCACTGTTTGATGCGTCTTTCCTTATTTCCATTCGCAAATGGCCTTATTAAGCTGTCCTACCAAAAAAGAAAGCCATCCGTTAACAAAGTAAATGTTGCGTTAAGAACCACCTTTGACAGTGTAAATATATATTTTTAAAAAATTGCATACACTCCATGTACTTTATATTTCTCAGTAAAGGACATAGACGCAATAAGATTTGTCAGTAATAGTATAGATGTGCAAAGCATTAACATGTGCTACTGAAAAATAGGATTTCTGGTTATACGGCCGGCCGGATTACAAAACAAAATCCTTTTTGAAGATGGCCACCATCGAAGGGAAAGGCAGTTGTTCCATACATGGCCCCTCTTCGCTTTCCATGGCAGCAAGCAAAAAGCAAAAGTACGTGCCGAGACTCAGAACCTGTCATAAACATACAGCGATTACAAAACAAAATCCTTTTTCAAGATGGCCACCATAGAAAGGGAAGGCGGTTGTTCCATACATTGCTCCTCTTCCCTTTCCAGGACAGCCTCCAAAAAGCAAAAGTACGTGCCGTGATGCAGAACCTGTAAATAAACATACAGCAACGTATAACCTGGTTCCTTACATTTCGAAATGATACACGGGATTTCAAAAGAAAATGTTAACATTTTTGGAATTTGTAAAGCACTTTTATTTAACAAACAACTGTCAGAGACCAACGGACTAATCCCATTTTCAATTAAATTGTAACAATGGATCTAAGGGCGACATTGAAAATGTTCATGGTGAGACATACTCAGTTATTTTCACACACACAAAGTATGCGTTTCTGTGAAAGCACCCGCTTTGTTTGCACACGTATTTCCAAGACGGTGCCATGACAGTTGCCCTACAACACCATAAATGATGTAATGTCACTCCTAATGTCTAGTTGAGCATAGGGACAGATTGGGCCTTGCCGGTCATCCCATAACATTATAATTGACAGGCAGCCGGTCACAAGCAGTTGCATCTGGCGTTGAAAGAAGCCGTCACTCAGCACCTGGAAACCATGGCACGCACAGTACGGCAAGATGTAGCTAGGTGGAAAACGTAAGAGTAAATCTGTGTCAATACCCAACCTTTAGGAAACAATTCCAAAACAGACACAAAGATTGTGGAAAGTAGTACACAAATGGAAGTGGACAAACATGACATTTTAAGGAAATATTAGCGTTGACCATGGGTACATATAGTGACAGCCTACAAACGCCGAGAAACAGCCGTCGCCGTAATGGTTAAAAAAAGGGCAACTACACAGTGAGATGGTAATTCAGTTATGAAGCCAACATGAATGGACAAGCAAGAAAAAATTACATGTCTTGATGTTACACAAGACCAAAAGAACGTGCAAACTGATACACAAAGCTATGTGGGCAAGCATAACATTTGAAAGAAGAAGAAATAATGGTCAACAAGGGTGACTCTAGTCATAGCATGCAAACGTGGACAATGTGCACTCTCGGTTATTGGAGAAAAATTACAACTGCGCAAAAAGATAATACTTCAGTTACATTGTCACAATTAGTGTTTGGTAATATAAAATTAAAACGCGGGTCGGTGTAGAGTCCTCAAAATTAAACTTACATGATCTTGACAGCCTCCATTGTTTTTGGCTAAGTCAGACAGCAAAGTGTTCATATCAAAGAATCTTCGTGAACTGATATTTCATGTTCCTTACAAACATTTTTAAAACATAACCTTATCAAATGGTATTTTCTTCCAAGCTTTCATTCCTTGCATAGCTTTTGAAGTTTCCCTTTCGCTCAAGGTAAAAAAACAATAGCCCCTTATGGATTGATTTGGATGCGTGGGCCTACTGAGCTCGCAACCAAAAAAGCAAATCACTGACTTTCACTCAGAAGGCAAATACATTCTCACTTTGCGACAACATATGAGAATCCAATCATGAGAACCGCTACTCCCATATGCCTCCAAAACCACTGTTTCCATCAAACATTCCAGGTGGCGGCCTCAGATTTCAAAACGTAGGACACCAGTCCGACTTCAATATGAATCTGAAAAAATTCTAACACAGACTCAGGCATTGGTCGCCGTACATTGAGCACCAACTTCCACTTTACCGTATGAATTTGGTAGCAAGAAAACACCACTTTTTGAGTTTGCGCTGCCACATTCCATCACAACCTAATTAAAGTTCACCTTTGGAAATAGAATTTCATAAGTATAACAAGTGCATTGGTGTCTTGTTTTGTATGTGTTACTGGCAATGTCCATGTACACCAAAACATGAGCAAAAGATGGCGGAGGCAGCGAAGAAATCTGACACACTTCACGCTGTTCCACAACCAATCAGTGAAAGTGCCACATGTCTGCGGACATGACGCTATGGATTAGCCAATCCATTTCTTGTCCACGGAGGTGTGACCGCAGAGCGGACATAGATATAAGACATTTTTTCAGACCTACTTTTTGGTCATTTTAAAGAAAACTACTGGACGGATTGTCACCAAATCTGCAAAAGCACGCTTTTGGGACCAGGCTCCTGCCGCAGATTTGGTGAAAATCCGTCCATTGGTTTGGGCTGTAGGCGTGCGCAAAGTTTTTCCCCCATTCAGTCTATGGGAAAAAAAGACGTTTTAGGACCCCCACCCCATAAGTTTTCCACCTGGACCAAACATCACCAAACTTTGCAAAGAAATTCAGAGTGGCCATATACTTTTTTTGCAATGTTTGGTGAGGATTCGTCCAGGGGGAGCGAAATTATAAGCCGCCCAAAAAGTGCTCTTCCAATGGAAACAGCAACTTAACCATAACTACACAGCCACTACCGTGGCTGTGTAATAATAATGCTGAGAGTCACTGGACCAGTCCAGCTTCTCTTAATATTATTTTGCATGTATAGCTTTTAATAGGCTGGATACAAAAATACAAAGTAAAATACGTCTTTGTCAGATGCTTGACATGGGAGAGACGATTTATCAGTTTGAGTGTCCTCCCATGTTGCTTGGATTGTTCTCAGGAACAAGCAGTTAAATCTTGCACTGGTAATCAGGGCACTCCGGTCAGGGTCAGAGGACCATAGAAGGTATTTTTGCAACGTGCCCAGAGTGATGATGAAATGATTATGGTTACATTATTTTTAGAGCTCCTTTGTTTCTCTTCTGACCTGAAGATGAACGATCATATGCTTTATAAAGGTGGTTTGAAATGGAATGTGATAAAGTGGTTTGGTGCATTCATTTCTGCAAGCATATGTGTTATGTATTTCAACCACAGTATCGCCAATGCATGTTTCTTACTAAAGGCACTGTTATTGTTGGATAATGTGTAGGAGTCGGTTTCTCATTTTCACAGAGGTGAATCCAGTGGAGAAGTACTAGAATGGCTAAGTCATCAGTCATTTTGAATGTGTGGCAGGACTAATTCTAGATGCACCCTATATTTAACTGATGGCTGGGGTAGGCTAAGAATATTTTTAAAGAAATCATTCTCAAACACTTGGACGTCTTTGGCCTTCCCAAAGCACTGTATTTCAATGGCATACTTTGCGACTGCTGTCACTTTACTCAGATATACTTTTATAATTTGATCAATAGGTTTAGAGCTCGACATACCCATAAAACGATGAATTCCCCCCAGAGCCTGTTTAAAACAATTCAACTATTTGCTAAAATTGGGGACAGCAGAGAATGTTGATGTAAAGCGTTCCTTCTAAATAATCAAATTGGGTCAAAAGAGGATTTTTTCTATTATTACTTATCATAGCCAGAAACCTTGGTCGGCACCTGGTCCTAAGGCAAACATCCCTGCAGACTTATCTAGATGGTTCATAAAATGGGTGCACTCTAGAATTAACCTCTGCAGTGAGCGAGTGTCACAAGCCAATAGCCAATAGCACTCCACCATCTGCGTATGCCAGGGTCGGTTATGCCAAACGCCTAATTTTTGGTATATCGTCTCCCGCCGATAGTGGAGCTGAATAAAGGCTGTTAATTTATAGACTATATAATAAAGGAGCCAGTACACATCGCTGACGGACCCCCGTTCTTACCGTAAAAGAATGAGTAGAATGTCTATTTGCACCACTTCTGACACATGCATATTTATTCCAATGAATAACTTCAAGTAGAGTCAATATTTCAGCTGGGCAGTTCATGGACCATAGCACTTGACACAATTGATGGTGGTTGACTTTATCAAAGGTCATGCTCAGATCCGTAATGCTCAGGCAGATAGGCTTTTTCTTGGTATACAGTGAGTTAGCTATTGTCAAGTACAGGTTCAGGGATTGCTCGCTTGCACTGAAGACTTCACGAAAACCCAATTGTGTGGATGCAAGTACATTGTTCTGTTCTACCAACTCTTTGATTTTGCCTAACAAATCACATCCAACATTTTTAATGGTAGAATCATAAAACTAAATTGGCCTATAGGACATAGGTGACTCAATGAGGCCTTTTTTAATACATCGGTTGGATGATCGCAGTACACCATGACTTTAGGATAAGCCCAGAGCATGATATGGCATTAATAGCAATAGATAATACTGGCGACCAGAGGACTAGTTCTGCACAGCATACATTGGCAGGTATGCAGTCGGGTCCTGGGCAGCAAGTAGTCTTTTTCTTCCTAAAAGCCTCACAAACTTCAGTGATTGAGAACACTATCTTCTTAGAAGTGTGGGGAGATAGAGACATGTCTGAAGCAGGGTTTGATGAAAACTGCGAAATATGGTATGGGCCTCTGCGGATGGCATAACTTGTTGCAGCTTCAAGTAAATAACTGCTGTGATTGCTATTGTCTGCTGCCAATGATGCTGTTAATTAGGAATTAGGGCTTAAATATTTGGAGGACACATTTAAATTGGAGCTTCCTGTCTATAGTTACGTTATTGGAGAAATTCTAAAGTTGTTCCCTCACAACAAAATATGTTTTGGCTGTTGAATTCCCCCAAAATATGTTTGCTATTCCTTTGTTCTCCCATGTAAAGAACCAGTTAAACTGTTTCCTAAAGCTTGTGACTAAGTGGAAAGACACCCCAGGCTACATGCAGAAGGGCCAGTGAGCTGGAACATGGACCGGAGGGGCAGCCGGGTGACTAGCATGTGAGTAGGGTGCAAATGTGGCGATGAGGACAGTCCCCGTCTCCTCTACATGTCCATTGCATGAGTTGCACATGAGAACCATGTACACATAAGAAGTAGTGGCAGTGAAGCACAACACATCACACAAGCAAACCTCACATGGGATGGACAAACACGCAACAACACTCACTGGACGAGGCATCAAAATCCAGCATCTCTCCCACTTCTTCGACCAATTCTGCCGGGATGAACTCTGCAGCGATCAACTCGTGCGGAGTGAGTTCTTCCTCCTCAGGTGTTGGCCCACTGCCAGTCACCCGAAACATGGCATAAATGGAGGCACGCTTTAGCTTAGCACAGCGTCGGAAGTCATCCCAATGCTTTTTGCACTCATGAGCTGTGCGCACCTCATGTCCAAATGCACTGACACCCTCTGCAACATGCTTCCAGTGGTCCATACACTGGACATCCGTCTTGTGACAATTTGGGACAACTAGCATCTCATGTTTGTGTCCCGACATGTAGCTCACAAGGAAGTCCAGTTCCTACTTGCAGAAAGGTTTCTTCCTCGATGTGCCGGAGGCCAAGCTGTGTCTGGGGTTCCAGCCTCTTGTGCAGGAGCAACCTTCCTCCTCTTGGGCAGGGATCCAGACTCTGACTGGCAAATGCTGCCCTGATCAGTAGGGGCAGTGGCACTGGTGGATTGAACCAAGGGAGTGGCAGGTGGAACTTGGACAGAAGCCATGACATGCGTCAGTGGCTGCTGAGTGCTCTTGACTGGACACAGCGCAACAACAGCCGCTGTGCCAAGGTCATTGACCAAGATTGTCCTGGCTGACAGACTCATAGCCGGGTTTGTGTCGGCTGCATCTGCCCATGCAGTTGCCAACACCTGGCGGCTTGGGGCAGCAGATGACAACACTGCTCCAGGGACATGTGCCTTGGTCAGAGCAGCCCTGCGTGCACTTACCATGTGCCTCCTGACCACCTGGAAATCATCCTGGGACTCTTCAGGTGCCAACGCAGCATGTGCTGGCCGACCCTGACCCTGGGTGGTGGTGGCCACAGCTGCACCTGCAGCTACCACTACCCTTGGACCCGTGGCAGATGATGAAACTGACTGCTGGGTCACATAGGCACCAGTGTCAGATGAAAGAGCTGCATCTCCCGGAACCACAGGGGGTGGTGGCATGACTGTACCAACACGTGGCAGAACATCCTGCCAAAGTGGCACACCCCTGCCTTTTCCCCCTCTGCAGCCACCCTGGACACCCTGGAGTCCCCCTACTGCCTGGTGACCCCAACCACATCCCTGACCACGCCCACCATGTGGAGGATGCCCAGCGAAGGCGCCCCTCACCTTTCGTGGCCTCCCAAATATGGCACAGATGTAGTAGTGCCAATAGGAGGTGTACACAACAACTGTCCTGGGCAAATGGGGGTGAAGGGGGTCGGGTACTAGATATAAACAGCACCCCTATGCACCTGCAAGACTTTATGTGACCCTGGTGAGTAAGTGACAGGTCACGCAATGCTTAGGCACCACAAAAAAGCACTAAAACAGTGTACGCAACCACCGGTAGCCCACGTCTGTGGAATTAACCTCCCGCAGTACGCAGTGGCACTCAGGGACACAAAAAAAAGATACGCATGGGACACACAGGCTACTATGACCTCAGAAACGGGTAAGCGATACACGGGGGGACCCGCAGTAGGAAAAATAGCATGCACGACTCACCGTCCGACTAGTGTGTTAATGAAAAACACGCATAGCCAATACCCCCGCCACAAGAAGAGATACGTCTTTGATTTGCTGTGAAGTAGTGATGGCGCGTGAAACAACAAGAAGTAGCAACACATGCGTTGGTCTCCATGAAAAACACTTACAGCGAACTGCTGGCCCTGCTCACCTTTAACCTGTGCCGAGGGAAACGCCAGCATGCGACATGACACTTATGTGCTTAGGCCTTTTCTCGAATTACACGCATTTACACGCTGACGTGATGTTTTTGCATGTGCGGATTCACTATGCACCCGTGCCGAGGGAAGCGCCCGCGCGTGTCATGTCACTTATGCGCTTAAGTGCTAAGTGCCTTTCCTCAAATTACACGCTGACGTGCTGTTCTTTTACGTGCCAAATCACTCCGTATCAAGCTGGCCACGCGGCAACACACAGAAAACCACACTCCTGCCCAGAAGGCCATTTTCCTACCCCCCAGGACCCCAAGCCGACTCCCACTAGCCATTTGCTGCTGCCTGCCTGCCTGCTGGCCACGTGTCCTGCTATTTGGTGCCTGCATGTCAACCATCTACAGGGGTCCAGTTGCTGTGACCACACCTGCCTCGGGGGTTGCCATGTCGGGGTAATCAACAATCAGCCAGAGGGGCAGAGGGCTGACAGCTTCACAGCAGGAGAGGTTGGCATCCTGGTGGAGCAAGTCCTGATGCATTATGATGCCCTCTTTGGAAGAACACGAGCTGACAAGGATGGACAGAGGAGGATCTGGATGGACATCATGGTTGCCATCAATGCAGAGGTGGTGGAAACCCGGGACCTACCACACATCCATAAGCGCTGGGAGGACTTCAGGTCCAGGACCCTCAGGAAGGCCTGACTCCTCTTGAGTGGGGTGCCGGGTCGCCTTACCAACGACCAGATGAGGATCCTGGAATGCATACGCCCAGCGCTTCACCTTCAGGTCCTCGAGAGGCAGACCCATCCGGAGTCGAGGGGTAAGTGTCCATGCGTACTGATTGGACGCAGTGCATATTGAGGTGTTCCAAGATTGTGCAGCTTGGACATATGTCTGGAAAGGTCCATGTATGGATGTGTATGTGCAGGGACATGACCCTGCTGCATGTGAGTCTAGTCATGTCTGATGCACATCAATGGTGTATGTGTTCCAATGCATGATGCCCAAATGCATGTGGAGATGCAAACATGTTAGCATTTCTGTGTATGTACTATGCCGTGGTTGGGGTGTGCGTGTGTGTGTGTTTGGCATGTGTGCGACTGTGATACGCAATGGATGCATGTCACACAGACATGTAGGAACCCGATTGGCAGATGTGACATACTTGACGATTATTGCACTGTGACAGGTGGTGGAGACGTACAGATGCATGTCTGTCTGGTGGCGTGTGTGCATGTGTTCAGCACTCCCCATGTTGCTTGTGACGTCAGAGCAAAAACAAAGAGGTGATGGCTGGAAGGTTTCGAAAGAATCTTAACAACTGGCATTGTTCTGGGCAACCCTCCAGGGGTAGCCCAAGCCTGATTTGCATATGGTTTTTCCCCTTCTGTAATGGCTTGGCAGGCTGAAAATGATGGTCTGGAGGGTTGCCCAGAGGTTTGCTTGTCGTTATGATTAATTCAAAACCTTCCAGCCATCATCTTTCTGTTTTGCTTGTGACGTCAGGCCAACCTTCGGATGTTCATGCTGTTGTGTGTGTATGGATGCTGCTGCCTGCTGCACCATTCCTGTTAATTTGTGCATGTGTGTGGGTTCTTATGATATGTGTGTTGGGGAGTGTGATGCCATCGGTGAAGTTTGACACTACCACTCATGTGCAACTGTCATGTGTGTATCAGACCATTGTACGGTGCCCTGATGCCTGTGTTCTGTCTCCCCTTGTCTGCTGTGTCGACTGATGAAGAGGGCGGAAACAATGCTGTGGAGCACAGCGGCAGGGATCCCACCGCCAGCCGGAGACCCAGCTCCCCTCCCAGCTAGTCATCTCTTCCGGGAGTGAGGAGTCTGGTGCCATGTCCATGGCCGCAGCTGCCGAGGCAAGGTCCAAGAGGCGGAGTTTGGAGTTGGACTCCTCGGCAGCAGTAGGGGCAGCTGAGCCCCCACAGGGGCCTATGGAGGAAGATGGCACAGATTCATCCAGGTTGGTGGGTGTTTGGTTGAGGAGGAGGCCGTGGAAGGCCCACACACGGGGCCTGGAGGGGTGATTCGACTAGTGCTAGTGGTGCAGTCCAGGGGCAGAGACAGGAGGCAGCACAGGCTGCCGCGGAGGTGCCTTTGTGTAATCCTGTCCCTGATCCTGTGACTGCATTATCCAGACCCATTTTCAGGGAGGGGATGCGCATACAACAACTGGCCTTCCTCTCCCTGCGGACGTTGCAATCCGTGACTGTATTGAGCCTGTCCTAGCTGGGGTGGCGTTGTGCCACCATGGTATTTGGGATGACGTGGAGGGTTCTTGTCTGGACAATGCACATCATTTTGAATACCTCTTTGGCTGCGTCGACCCACTAGGACAGGTCATCGGTACTGGGTTCATCCATGTGCTGGAACTTCTTGCAACCCCCTCCTCAACTGAGCCTCCTATGCGGCAGTCGTCCTCTGTGCCATCTTCCGGCCCAAGTATCACCTGGGCCCACTGTGGAGCTGCCCCTGAGCCAGCAGCCAGGCTGGTGGAGGACACATCCCTGCCACAGTCGGCAGTCAGAGGTCAGCAGGGGTGGTCACCCCACCAACTGGGCCCCAGCAAGAGGAGGATGTGCAGGCATCAACAGACATGGCATGTGCTCGGCAGCAGCAGGCTCAGGATGGCAGCCATCATGGCTCGGGCCATCAACATCCCAGGGGCAGGCATCGGCCATCGGGCAGGAGGACCCAGAATTGGGAGTGTCTTCCGTGTGGCAGCGGTTGGGATGGCAAATACATGCGGAGCGGCGGGGGGCGGAGAGGGCATGGCTCGCAATGGTCAGGGCAGAGAACTCCATGTGCCGGGCGTTGAGGAGGGCTGCGTGCTTTGAGGCAACTCGCAAGGAGTTGGAGGAGGCCATGGCTGCATCCCTGCGAGACCTCAAGGCCAGGGAAGAGGCCCGCCTTCGGGACATTGAAGTGGAGTTCGATGATGCCCTGGCACGGGACATCAATGAGCGAGCCATCGGACTAGCCCGCCACCTTTGTAAATAGTTATGTAGGTGTAGGTTTCCTCTATATTTTATTTTTCTTTGGGGCTCATGGACAATGCCCGCCTTTTTATATATAGTTATTTATTATGTAGCATTTTGGTTAGGTTTCCGTTTGGATTGTTGGGCTCATGGACCCTTGGATATTAATTTGTATATAGTTATGGACCAGGATTTACTTTATTTTTTGACCCATGGTGGAATGATTTGCTGGAACTTTGGATTTTGTTTAATGGGCAGACGCATTGGAGCCATTTTACTTTGGATTTTATTGGTTACAGCATTCATTTTTTTTTACATTTTTGGACTTCCGGACTTTGATTATTTTTGTTTCTTCTTGTGTGCTTTTGTTTTATTAATTTAGTTTATGATTTAATACATTTTTTCTCTACTTTACTTGTGTGGCCTTCTCTCATTTGTTTTGTGCATGTCACAATGTGGGTTTTCTCAGTCATGTGCCGCCATTGTGTGGGTCTGAGGGACATGTATTCAGAGGCATTCTGGTTATTTGTTTTCTATCATGACATGGGGAATTCAATGGGGAGTGGATGGAATGCTTGGTTGGGTGTTTGGACTGGGGTGGCGTGGGGTGGGATTTAGATGGCCATAAGGGCCATGGCTCTGGATTGTGATGACGTGTTGGATGGGGGTGGGGTGGGGGACATGAGTCGGGGCCTGCTGGCAGGTGCACATCACTGGGGGTGGGGTGGGGGACATTAGTCGGGACCTGCTGACAGGTGCCCCTCACTGGGGGTGGGGTGGGGGACATGAGTTGAGGGCTGCTGGCAGGTGCCCATCACTGGGGGTGGACTGGGGGACCTGAGTCGGGGCCTGCTGGCAGGTGCCCATCACTGGGGTTGGGTGGGGGACATGAGTCGGGCCTGCTGGCAGGTGCCCATCACTGGGGGTGGGGTGGGGGACATGAGTCGGGGCCTGCTGGCAGGTGCCCATCACTGGGGGTGGGGTGGGGGACATGAATCAGGGCCTGCTGGCAGGTGCTCATCACTGGGTGTGGGGTGGGGGACATGTGTCAGGGCTCCCAAGTGCATGGTGACATGTGGCATGCCTGCGGGGCATGCCTAGGGGTGATGGGCTGCCTGCAGGGCATGCCCAGGTGTGATGGGCTGCCTGTGGGGCATGGTCTGTGGTGATGGGCTGCCTGCGGGCCATGGGGAGAGAGGGAGGGCCACACACGGGAGGGACCACACACTGCCAAATTGCATGTAAAACTCCAGTGCACACCTCGGAATACGCGTTCCCTGCTTGCGCCAGGCCGATCGTGGGTAAAACTCCCCGCGCACCCCCAGGATACACATATCCTGCTCGCGCAAGGCTGATCACATGTAAAACTCCCTGCGCACCCCCAGAATACGTGTATCCAGCTCCCGCAAGGCCGATCACATGTAAAACTCCCAGAACACCCCCAGAATAGACGTATACCGCTCGCGCCAGGCCAATCGCGTGTAAAACTCCCAGCACACCCTAAGAATACATGCAAGCAGCCCATCCACACTCCCCATGCCCGGCAGGCAGCCCATCCACCCTCACCATGCCCTGCAGGCAGCCCATCACCCCAGGCCATGCCCCACAGCAGCCCATCACCCTTGGGCATGCCCCACAGCCAGGCCATCACCCCAGACCATGCCCGCAGGCAGCCCATCACCCCTTGGCATGCTGCGCAGGCAGCCCATCCACCCTCCCCAGGCCCTTTAGGCAGGCCATCACCCCAGAACATGCCCCGCAGGCAGCCCATCACCCCTGGGTATGCCCTACAGGCAGCCCATCACCCCTGGGCATGCCCCGCAAGCAGTCCATCACCCCTGGCCATGCCACACAGGCAGCTCATCACCCCTGGGCATGCCCCACAGGCAGCTCATCACCCCTGGGCATGCCCCACAGGTAGCCCATCACCCCTGGGCATGCCCCGCAGGCAGCCCATCTCCCTTGGGCATGCCCTGCAGGCAGCCCATCACCCCAGACCATGCCCCGCAGGCAGCCCATCACCCCTGGGCATGTCCCGCAGGCAGTCCATCACCCCTGGGCATGCCCCTCAGGCTGACCATCACCTCATACCATGCCCCGCAGGCAGCCCATCAGCCCTGGGCATGCCCCGCAGGCAACCCATCCACCCTCCCCATGCCCCGCAGGCAGCCCATCACCCCAGTCCATGCCACACAGGTAGCCCACACCACATGGGGGACTTTCCATCGCGATTTTGGTGGTGCGAGAAGGGGTACGTGTATTCTGAGGGGTGCGCATGGAGTTTTCCATGCGATTTTGTTGGCGCGAGCAGAGTACGTGTATACCGAGGGGTGCACAGGGTTTTTTCCACGCGATTTCACTGGCGCGAGTGGGTACGCATGTTCCGAGGGGTGCGCAGGGAGTTTTCCACGTGATTTCACTGCCGCGAGCGGGGTACGCGTATAACTAGGGGTGCGCTGGGAGTTTTCCACGTCATTTCACTGGTGTGAGCGGGGAGTTTTCCATGTGATTCTGCTGGCGCGTGAGGGCTGTGTGCCCTTTTTAGCGCATTTTCGTGGTTGGGGAGCTGTTTACTAGTCCACTGGCCTTTGCGCCATGTAGGGGATTTGTGTGATGTTTTTGGGGCACCGGGCAGGGGTAGGGGCGTAAATGGTGCTGCTGCAGGGTCGCTGTGCCACTCTGCACCAAGGCTGGTTATGGCTGTAAGTATCCATGAATACGCTTTGTGTAAATCAGTTTTGGTGCATGTGGCTAGCGTACGCTCCCTCTCTGCGCCAGCCGCGTGCGCTACTTCTGTGCTAAATTCTATGAATTACCCCATGAGTGTTGAGAGGGAAGAATTTGAATTATGGAAAACTGCTAATCGCAAACATATTTTGCTGTCCTGGAATTCTCCCCAAAATTATGTTAAATAAGCATTTTTTCATCACCAGAGCCCGTTTTAACTTACTTCCTTTCAAATATGTTAAGGCATATTAAGCTTCCGTTGAACCAGAGGATGTTATATTAGATTTCTGTAAAAATTGTCAGAATGATCTTTTACATCTGTTATGTTTCTGTCCAATTCACGACCGTGTTCACAAATGCACTACAGCACCCTTACTACGCAATTTTAACTTGTCAATGTAAGCCTGCAATGCTTCTCCTTGCTGGTACGCCTTTGATTTCTTGGACATGATTGACTTTTACTGGTTACATTCATAACTAGAAAAAAACATTTAAGGAGATCCTGCCAATAGTTTTGATTGATTAATCCTTTCCTCAAGGCTGTTTGTTTCTTGTAGTTAGCTTTAGCCATGATCATTGCTAATTTGGGTGTGAGAGTATTTGTCTATATTGTGTTTCGAGACCATCAAGTAAGGAGTAAATTAGGGAAACCATGTTCTTCTGTATCGCCAGTTGGTCTCCCATCCCCCATACATTTGGTAATCTGGAAACTAGACCTTGATAGGAAAGGATAATTGGTATTATTTGAGTTTTTGCCCCACTTTAATTGCAACAAAAGTGGATGGTGGTCACTAAAGAAAGCTTAATCAACCGAGAAGTCCTTCAATAGGTCCCAAAACTTAACTGTGATAAATAAAAAGTCAATGCAAGACTGGCCCTGTGTTGCCATGAATATAAGCTTTCCTGACCTATCTTTTGCTAGACACCCATTATTGGAATGTAGGCCTCAAACATGGAGCCTGGTCCATAATAGAAGCCCTTCCCGACACATTTGCGGGTGAATCATTATTGGTTCTGGAATATGAGCAATTTTGTCTTCAATGGGCTGTAACTGATCCTTGTAATTAAAATCCACACCCACAATCAGTATCACATTTGTCAATTTGATGCCATCCTGGTCATCAGAGTATCTATTATTAATTTGAATTCTGAAAAACACCGATTCATATATTGCTTATAGGGACTATTATAAATGTTTACTAGACAGATTACATTTTCACAATCCACACTCATTTTCAACATCTGCCAAATAATTAGCGAGGAGTCTGGAATTATGGTCTGACATGCATACATTACCTTAATTTAGAATGCTGATCCATCGTTGGTGAAGGTGGTGTGAACAAAAACCATCAATTACCAAGTTCTCAACGCCAGGTCTCTTGAAGAAAAATATTGTCTGCTAGTTTAAGGTGGTCAATTATGACTGGGTATTCTAACTTATACTTTGCGCCTGCAATATTCCAAGAAACATCAGTAACCATGTTATCTTCTCGAACTAGACATCTGCAAATGTTCACTCTGGCCAGATATTAAGGCGTTGAGTTCCTCTGGTTTAGAGGTTTCCTGCAATATTTGTGTGTCCAGCTGGATATACAGGAGGCTGGAATCTTGATTACCCTTGCTGGCTGCCAAGAACCAAGGCAGTCAATTGATTTAATCTAATTCAGTCAGACAATCAAAATGTTTCTTGTTGGTATTTGGGTCAGAAATGAGAGGTGGACACAGAGTAGTATTATTCTTATTATCAGCCATTTTATTTAAAATAAATTGGCTGGGAAGGGAAACTGTCTCTCTTTCCCTATCCTTTGGAAGGACGTTCCCTACCTAGGAAACTAAAAACTAAGAATCAGTCTATGTCAAATAGTAACTGAAAAATCGTCCAAAACCTTCTAAACTTACCCTTGCACTAGAAACAACTAAGAATGCAAGAACATATCTCTGACATATGTTTAGTGAAATTGTTCATAATAAAGGTAAAAAATAGATCCAAAAGTATACTTCAAGGAGAAATTCTTGAAACCAGGGGATAGTTCCCTTCCACTGGATTTTGAGGGAGGATGGCAAAAAGTGTCTTTTTGAAACAACTGTTTCTTTGTATCCTAAAAGTGTATCTTTATCCAACAATTCATTGATGGTTGTTTTCTGAATTGAGAAAGTTCTTATTCACAAAATATCTTCCAGAACATCCATCAATGCTTTTATAACAAACATATTTCTCTTGAACAACAATATCTTTATATTGGATCTACAATGTCTCATTCTGTAAACTTAAGGATTTGACTATTGTATTCTACAACCTTTTATTGGATTGTCTGATATGCTCCTTTGTCAGGGATCCTCTTATGGGTTCTTCAGACTCCTGGTATACTTCCCTGACAGGTATCTTCCCCCAAAGGTTAAAATTGTTTATATAGCTTTAAATGTCTGGTGTATTTGACTACCAGGACTTCTTCTTTTGGCCTTCTTAAATCCCCTGATAATCTCATCTGCCAGGTATCTTGCCACACTCTTACAATCTTTTTCCCAAATTCACTGGAATGCCTGGTATACTCCTCTGCCAGGAATCCTTTCTCTGATGGTTTTACAGAGCCTCTGGTATACTTCCCTACCAGGTATCTCACTGCAAATGTCACCGTATTTTCCACAACTTCAATGAATTGCCTGGTATACGCCTCTGCATCAAATATTTTCACCAGTGGTTTTAGAAATCCCCTGGTATATTTCCCTGACAGGTATATCACCATCATGTTACAGTCTTTCTCACAACTTCAATAGATTGCCTAGTATACTCCCCTGCCAGGAATCCTTTCTCTTGAGGTATAACAGTTCCCTTGGTATACTCCCCTGCCAGGTATCTTACCCCAAATGTCAGTCATCGGGTGTCTTCTGTTTACCAGGACTTCTCTATTGGTTTTACTGTTATTTTTCAATAATTCACATCAGCCTCTACTTTGCTCTGTTCAATATATTTGCTTTGGATAGCACTTGTTTCAGCTCTCCCCCACATTGACATTTCATGCATATGTAACCTTTCAAATCTCATTGCTGTACTTTCTCTTGTTGGTATTCAAATATTTTTCCTCTTTTAAAATTGTCCCAGACACAAATCTCACATACTTCATAATTGCTTGCTCGCTTGTCGGGACATCCCGGAGTCCCCAACGTCTGTGGGCCAACTCAGCTGTGTTTTGTGGCATCCCCAACTTCTTGTATGCTTCTGCTGTGAAGCTTCCTCCTTGGTTTGGATTCCCAGGTAATGCAGGCATCTCCTGAGCGTTCCCTGCAGCTCTGCATATACTTGCCTGAACTGGAGGAAGCTGTTTCCTAACTTGACTGTACGTCCCGGAGCTCTGTTGTGCTTCTCTGTGCTCCTACAGCACTTCAGGTAGGTCTGCTACGCGCATTTTTCTCTCCCACCATTCCGGTGTCTGTAATTCATATTCAGGAGCTGCTGCATGAATGTGCCCGTCTTTCCTTCTGCAGTTCTCTTCTGTTCTGCTATTCTCGGTCCTGCGGTTGCCATTTTTAAAGTTCCAGAAGAAGTTATTTTGAATGGAACAACAAGTATAGGCATAGGTCTTTGAACTCAGGTTGACCTGTATGGACCTTTTCCTCCTCTTCTTTGTCTCAGTACATGAGGCTCTTATGGGAATACAATTTCCAAAATGATGTTGTTCTATAACTTTGCATCCAGAAATGTCAGAAACAGAATGTGGTTTCTATGTAGTGGGAGTGTTTGCGGTATACATGGTATTTTGTCTAGAGTGACATAAACAAAGGGGTTTCTGATTTTCACTATAAGGGGAGATTGTTGGGTGTCAACAAGTCATCAATAACCTGGGTATTATAAGAACTTCAGTAGGAAGGGGAGAATATTGTGTCTCATCCCCTGGAGTTGCCACTTCTTCCTGACAACTGTCTCCCCCATGTGATCCTTCCTCATTTTACCACCCCCAGGGTTAGGATCAGGTAGTGGCTGCCGCCCTCGGCCACGTTATAGGATTGACCAGTTGGGGAAACAGTGATGACTCCATAGGATTCATCACAGTATGGCATGTGAGTCTAGGAATGATCTATGTTTCCCACTAAGCCTTGTTTTCATAGTCTCCTGCAAAGTCAGAGTTGTAGGTTGCTCATTCACCAGACGTTTTCTGTTGCGCTCACTTCCTAAGGTATGTATAGCATTGCCAACCAGATTTAAAATTGCTAGCATGTAACTGGTCAGCATCGTTGTGCCATAGGTTTGAGTTAATGATGAAGTCTAAAATTAGAGAAGTTAGAGAAGGTAACTACAATATAATCTCCTTGTATGTTTTTTTTTTTAGAGTGACCCACCCACTAGCTTCTTCTGGCCATTCGTATATGTTGTGGGTCTACATCTGTTGCTTGTAAGTTGGTATTAGTCCAGTGGGTGGTATTATTTATTTGGGCGCATGTCTCTTCTCTGGTCTCAGACGATGGAGACACTTCAACAATTACTCCTACAATCTGGAGAACATCTGTTGGCAAAGACCATTCATGTTCCATAGGCCTCTGTGTGAACCCATGAAGGCCACTGGATGGCTTCGGCAAAGCAGAACCATTCATGTGACCCACTTGTGCACAATGGACTACAGCCAGAGTAATAGTAGGTTGTGTCGACTGTAAGGATATTTAGCAAACAGCACAGAGTATAGCACTACTGCACAGGTAGCAAAATTTTTTTGCAGCACCACCACAAGGGTGCGGTGCATTGCTATATGTGTTACCAGATTAACATAGGCCATTCAGTCAAAAACGATTTTAACATATAAGATGCAAATCTATTTTTACAGTTAAAAGCACATGTGCACACCCAAAAAAATGCACACTATTTTTCACCTGAAATGCCTGTGGTGCGAGAGACACATTTGAAAATAATAACTAACCTTACTGACAACTAACATGACTAATGAAACATAATCCACTAATAAAAATGTGTCTCCACTGCAGAATTAGGCCTATTCTGAAAGTGAACTTTTAAACGCACATCCATTTCTTTTTCTGTTCTCTCTGCTGCCCTGTCCACATAACTACAGGAAATCAGTTGGTTACAAAGTATTACTATAAAAATGAGCCATTGTGTAGAGAAGGAGGAGATGGCGTGATTAATTCTGATTGGAGCAGCGTCATAGCAAGTATCATGCTAGAGGGAGTGATCAGGCTTTTGCTGGGGGGTTTTTGAGAAAGGAGTCGTCAGTCGAGATTGGGGAGAGCTGAAAGAAGGACCTTTCCACTGGCTGAGGCATTCCTATCTGCAAAAGCTGAGAATTCCAGGCAATGGCCCCGGTTTGAGAAGGCCAGCGTTCCTTTTTACTGGAGTTAATCTTCAAGGGAGCCACATTCAGAAAGAGGACCGCCAAAGAGAACAACTAAAAAGATAAGGTAATTACAGAAATGTGGGAGCTGAGTGTGTACGATAATATGCAGTCAGTGTAGGATTCCTGTGCATGCCTTAATCAAATGCTAATGTTGCAATTTGAGTTCTGTTCTCCGCCACTCTCTTTGCAGTGTGTCATAGACAATGCTTTTACTGTACCATTTTATTTATTTCTGTAAAGAATGAGATTGTGTTTAATTGCAACTTTTATAATACAGAAAAATATTTGAAAACAGACGGGTGGTGTATTTACTATTTACCATTACAATGCTGATGATGTGGGGAGATTTTAAACAGTGCAATGGTCATTTTAAGACAGATGTGTGCATGTCAGATTCAGTATGAACATTTGTGAGTGACTGTAGCATAGCTCGTTGGAGGTACATGAGTCAATGGGAAGAGAGACTCTCTGAACATAGCTCCCTACCGTATATAAGGTAGTGGAAATTACCACAAGATTACCATATATAGCTCTCTGTCGTAAATAAGTCAGTGAGATCGCCCATGGTGGCACACTAACACTGAAAAATGTGGTATTCCTAAAATGTAGGTCTGAGGTCTCTCTAGTGATTACACGAAAAATCTAAGCAAAGACAAGGGATTTTGGACATTGGGGCCACAAATAACACAAGGGAATTATGCTCACCAAAATACCACCAACCGCACCTACCACCCACGCATACCAAATATGCATGCCTGGGTGCTGAAATAATGCATGTTCACTGTATTATTGTCGTACATGGCCCAATCTGAATACAAGGAGTGATTGTTGCTAAGTTATATTTCGGCGGTAAGAAAATACCGTCAGGCCCCAAATCTCCACAAAATACCCTACATATTTATGGTGCGTTGCAGGCCGGGAAAGTGATCATAGAGTACCTACTGGGCGTGGCAAGTGTGTCTCACACTGCCATTTGCACATTAAAGGGAACCCATTTTATAATAGCAGTGTGCCACTAAAAACGAATTTCAGAATGTCACAAAGGGAAACCACATTCTCAGATCTAGTGCAATATTTAGAGGCAAAGTTATTTGCACATGGGAATTGGTCTTCGAATAGCACGTTAGAATGGAGTAACCGCATTCAGAGTGAGGTGCAGAAAGAAAAACTAGACAATATTTTTGCAGAAGGCAGCATAATTCAGGTCTGCCTTAAAAGATTATTGAATGCAGCCGATAAAAGTGCAGAGAAAGACTGTTTAATACGGCTATGCGGCAAAATATGGTTTATTTTAAACAAGTCCCTGCGAATGCAAGAGAATGATACTCAGCTAATTAACAGGTTAACGTCTGAATTAGAGGGGGCAAGTAAAAATCAGGAAATGTTGAGAGCAGAATTGGATGTATGCCAAAAAGACATGCAATTAAAATGCAGAGACTTTGATACTCAGTTATCCAAAAGCAAGAAACAATTTGAAGATAGTGAGCAAGAATTGGCAAACTTAAGAGCCTTAGTGGATCACATTAGGCAGGATAAAGATGAGGTTGTTTCAGAAATGCAGATTTTACAAAAAAAACATTGTGAAAAAGAAGGTGATCTCCAGAGTGCAGAACAAGAAATGATTAAAATGATCCAAGAAAGAGACAAGAGAAATAAAGAGTTCAATGAATGCCAAATGCAAATGTGCGAAATGCAGGAGGTGATTAATAAAATGAGTGATGAAAATAATTATTTGCATGATGAAGCCAACAGACTCCTTAAAAAGTGTAAGGACTTAGAGCAGCAAATGTGCATTCCCGGGTCCCAGGAGAGGCGGCAGGGTACCACATTCAATGGAGTGGAGGTGAATTCTAGCTCTGCCCAAAGAGCTAGTGCCCCAGTGACTGGGCCGGTGACTGAACTTGGTTGCAGCGCCCTTGGGGGATTTGATACTCCCATTGGGGGCAGTCACCAATCTCATACACCTGAAAACAGGATTGACTCACAAAATAGTGCAATTCCATGCATTGCAACAAGTAGCCCCATAAAAATAATGAAATCCATTAAAGCCCTGATCAAACCATTTAAAAAGGGAGGTGAATGCTGCATTGAGGATCACTTAGAAGCGGTGCATGACATTTTTAAAGCACTCCAGATACCTAAGGAACAGTACAGACAATATTTTCATTTAACTTTAGATGCCCCGACGGCCAGCATCATAAGGGGATTAAATGAACAGCAGAATATGACATGGCTGGAGTTTGAAAAAGAAATTAGGCGTCATTTTTCTCCTTTTCAGTCATTGCAGGAGGCAAAGAAAGTCGTGTACACAATTACTGCTGGACCTAATACATCCCCTCGCCAATTTTTACAAGACTTAAAAAGAGCATTCTCTCGCTTTGATGTATCTTTTGACTCAAATTCCAATGAGTTTAAAACTGCATACTTCTATGGGCTACAGAAAGACATTATATCCCAATTGGTCCGTGAATTTGACCGTGACAAGTCCCTTGAATGGATGGTACATCAAAGCACAAAGCTATATGAGGTACTCTATTGTCAGGGTAGAGAAAGTGATAAAATGAAAGATACTAGGCCTAAATCTAAAGAACCCTCAGCCACAGTAATGGAAATCAGGTCAGCCAAAATGTCCCTTGAGTCTGCTCAAAGTCAAGGTAAAAATAATGTGACACCTGAACAAAGGGGTAATCAACAAAGATCGCCATTTCCTGTACCAATGTTCCAAACACATGATCCTAGTAATAGAGAGAGCTACATCAGCCCTAGGTATTTAGGGGATAGACCCCGGGTAGGATATCGGCCTGATATGGCAGGTATGAACAATAACCAGAGACAAAATCAAGATCAAAGAAATGATGGTCCCTACCAGTCATTGGGGACACAGAGTAGGTTTGATCCCAACACCATGATATATGGTAATCAGGATAGGCCCCGATATGTGGATCGATTTACTGATAATGGAAATCAACATAGGGGCCAGTACCCACAATCTGAGAGACAGGACATGAGGCAAAACGTGAACTACAGTCCACGCCAGTACAATGATTCCCCACCAGGGGACTATAATCAAAGGATGGGTGCAACCCGCTCCCCTCCACAAATGAATCAAGAGTTCAGAAACCATCCCAACCGACATCAATCACCTGAGAGGTATCAGAATAGATCCAATCAGGGGGAAAACAACCAATATCGACCTAGGCCACAGAAAGAGGATCCTAGAGAGATGGAAAGGTTCCAGTGCCTTGAGGCCCAAGTGAAAATGTTAGCTGAGCAAATAGGAAAACTCTATACAGCGCAAAAACAACCTTCCAAAGAGGGGGCTGATGGCCATAGCAATGACCGGGGGGCTTCCGAAAAGTGACTAAGTACTCATGATAACTGCAGTGCCAAAATGACAGATTGCTCTGATATAATTTTGCATAACGACTCTGAGATGCCTAATGGATTAAAAATGAAAGTACCAGTAAATGAAATTGTGATAGAAAGTGCAAATACTTCTAAAAAAGAGGTACGGTTTAACTTAGAGCTAAATAAAACAGTAAAGATTTGCACAAATGAAAAAGAAACATTAGGGATTCCAAAAGAACAAAGGAACAGATTTAAGAAAAATGACTCATGCATGGGGAATACCAGTGAACAGGGAGTAAGTGGGGATGCCATAGCTCCTTCCCTGGGCAAGCAAAACAATGACCAAACACAGACAGAAAAAGGAAATACTCACAAGGAGGGTACAAGTCAATCACCTGAAGAATTCTTTGAGCCACATATTTTTGAAGAGGCTGAAAGGGCTGGTATTACACTAAACGATCACAAATGCACAGAATTAAAAAATGACAAATTGCCGAATGATGTTGTTACACATGTTCAGTTGGAAGGTTGTAATGTGGTCTCTGATGTTACCCAGATGGATGGGCAAACAGTGGCCACACTCCAAAAAACCTCTGAACATGGAGACATGAATAAAATATCTCGCACAGAAATGGGTAAAAAGGAGGGAAAAATGTCTTTTCATTTACCAATGTGCTTAGCCAAAAGTGAAAAAGACCTGAGAAAGGTGAGCCCTGAAATCAGTAAGAATTCACATTTCTTATGTGTATTAGAGGAAGTTGAGGACAGATATTATGCACCCATCACTGTAGAAGAAAAATGCCACACCTTCGCTATGATTGACACTGGCGCACAGGCCACAATTATGTCCAAGGAGCTGGTAAAGAGTATCAATGAAGGGAGGCCTCCACAGAGTCAGATCACAGTGAAGGCAAATCAAGGCCCAGTGCATAACTTTAATGGGGAGGAGGTGCCCATCATAGGTGTAACTGAGGTTGACATAAAAATAGGAAAGCACAGAATGAAACAAGAGGTATTGATCACATCTATTTGTGAAATTCCATTTCTGATGGGGACAGATTGCCTGAAAAGATTGTCTCCTCTCATAGATGGGGTGAATGGAGTGCTGTGGTCCTTAACCAAAAAACCATTGAGGCCTAAGAAACTAAAATCACAAAACAGCAATATAAATGAATGTCACACCGTTGCCAAAACAAATGATGCTGTGGAGGTATATCTCCAGAATAGCTGCATACCTAGTGTCACTGTTATATTAATGTGTCAAGACAAAATGCAGAGCGACAATGAAAAACTACCTGTACAAATATACTTGGACCCAAGGAAAGATTGGCAGACTGCCATAGATGAGCACACATTGCGTTTCTATTTAAAAGAGAAAACATGCAAACAGAATATTGCTCCTAAAACAGATTCAGAAAAACACATTACCACTCTGGCAGAAATACACATGGAAGATGAGCAACAATGGGTTCATGTTGGTATAAATGATTATCTTAAAACAATAAAAGCCACTTTAGCACTTGAACATGAAAGGAGTTTCATTAATGAGAAATTGTTGCAAAAAATTATCGAGAGGGAAGAAATCCCGAAATTAAGGATTAAAAACCAATATGTTTCTGGGTTGGACAGTCCAGACTTTGAAAACCGAATTGCAGGCAGATGCATGCTTAAAATTAGCATTGGGCAGAAAACAATTTACCATAATGTATGGATAGTGAGTGGAGCACAAAATGAATTTTACATGGGCAATGACATCATGCACAGAATGTGTATGGTGTTAGATTTCCTTAATCAAAAAATATGGTCACGCCTAGGTGGTCCGGCACCTGAATTTGAAGACAAAAGAAGGGCTTATCATTGTGCACAACTGGTTCCTTATGCAGTCGAATTACAAATGAGGAAAAATACTATTATTCCTGCATTTACAAAACAGTTTGCAATAACACTGAAATGCAAAAATGGACAGCAGATGAAAGGCTCTGATGCATTTGTATGCCTGAATGAATCCATAAAACAGCAAGGCCTGGATTATGAATACATTCCATTGGTAGACATTGGTGAGGGATCTGTAAAAATCATGGTAAATAATAAAGGTTGTCAGGATATTCATTTAGAGGAAAACTCCCCATTAGGAATGGCCATACAAAAGTCACATTATACGGCAGATTTAAATAACATGGTGATTGGGAATATTCCTGAAAAATATGTAGATGCCAAGGGCGAGTTGCCAGAACACCTGGACTCTCAGCCCAAAGGAATATTTAAAATTCATTCTGTGTATCCTTATGGTTCAAATGAGACAGTGTGCTGCCATCAAGAGGATTGCATAATATTTAATTTAAATGAAAATGAAACAGCCCATTGAAGTGGAAGCTGATATGCCAAAATATTTAAAAGTGGCAGCTCTACAAAAAGACACAGCCACACAGTTAGAGGAAAGCGCTGAGATTCCTTTACCAGAAGAGTTTCCAGAATTTTCCAGAATGGTAGAAGAGCAGATCTCCTTAGCGGATGCATGTGACAGCGATAAGGATAGGGACGACCTGAGGAAAATATTTATGGAGTTAAGGATGTATTTGCAAAAGATGCTTATGATTGTGGTTTAACTGATTTACATGTGGCCACACTACCAGAAGGTTGTAGCAGAAATCCAGTGTTTGTACGCCAGTATAGACTACCGCTGGCATGTTTAGAATCATTGGCAGAGATTATAAAAAATTTGGAATCACGGGGAATAATCAGGCCCATTCATAGCACATCCAATACGCCTATTTTAGGTGTGTTAAAGCCAAATGGTCAATGGCGGCTGTGTGCAGACTTAAGAGAGTTAAATAAAAGAGTACCAATATCTAGATGGCCACTGCCATTCATTGATCAGGGCCTAGCTCAGATACATGATTCAAATGTATTTACCACATTAGATCTCACCTCTGGATATTGGTGCGTGCCATTGGCAGAGGAGATACAACACTTATTTTCATTTACATTTGACAGGACTCAATATGCCTGGCGTAGAGCTCCATTCGGGTACATCAATAGTGGGAGTGAATTTGGCATATTTTTGAGAAAGGCCATGCCGGATGCAGCGGAAAGAGGAACAATAGTTTATGTGGATGATGTCCTGATAAAAAATGAAAGCCTGAAAAGCCATTTTGATGAAATAAGACATGTACTTGGCCAATTGCAGAAAGCAGGCGCCAAAGTATCTTTGCAAAAAGCACAATGGTGCAAGAAAAAAGTGAACTTTCTTGGGCATGAAGTGACTGAACATGGGCTAAATCCACAAAGGAAGAAAATAGAGGCCATACAAAGATTAAAAGATCCTAAAAATGTGAAAGGAGTAAAAAGTTTATTAGGGATGACAGGCTATAACAGAAAGTTCATTGAAAATTATGCAGAAATCACTCAACCATTGACTAAACTGCTTAAACTGAATACTCCCTGGAAATGGGAAAGAGGGCAGTCTGAGGCAGTGGCTAAATTAAAGGAATGTCTTGTAAAGGCACCATGTTTAGCATACCCCATAAAGGACAGGGATTTCTTTATAGAAATAGGTTTTTCTGAACATTGTATGTCAGCAGTGTTATCACAAAAACACGATTTGAATCACAAAACCATTGCATATGCAAGTAAGGCATTTTCCCAAGTTGAAATGAAATTTAATGAATGTGAAAAGGCCCTATTAACCACTTTGTGGGCGCTACAACATTTCCGCCCCATTGTTCAGGGAGAAAAGGTGATTATTGAAACAAATCATCAACCTTTGCAATTTTTAGAGAGTAAAAGAATTAGATCAGGCAATCTAGCACAATCCAGAATCACTTCATGGACGCTGACATTACAAGGTTTTCCCGTAGAAGTGAGATATGGACAAAATAAAAAGAGCCCAATTGCTCAAGGGTTAGCTGACTTACATGACTGTGCAGCTGAACAAATACCAAATGAAATGGAAGTGGAAACTAGTTTACAGGAATTTGAACAATCACCACACAAAGCTTTTGATGAAAAAACATGCAAGGATTTGCCAACTGTATATGTGGATGGGTGTGCTTTTCACATTGAAAATGACAGTAATAAACAATTAGTGGCAGGAATAGGAAATGTCTGGTTGAAATGTGAAGGCGTTCCCAGTATAGGGATGAGGATTGGAGATAGGAGCAGTCAGGTGGCGGAATTGGCAGCCATTTATAAAGCAATTGCTACTGCAGTTGATAAAAAGTTCAGTGAAATTGTCCTGGTGACTGATTCTGACTATGCACGGAATAGCTTTGTGGAGTATTTGCCTGGTTGGAAAGCAAGAGGCATGGTTACATACAACAAAAAGCCACTTAAACATGGAAAAATGATACAAGCCACAGACAAATTGGTGTCAGAAAATAATTTAACAATATACTGGAGAAAAATTCGTGGGCATTTAAAAACACCAGGAGAGGATAAGGAGGGAAATGATAAGGCAGACCACCTGGCTAAGATTGGGGCTGTGATGGGAGAATTGCTACCTATTGATTATTTAATGGGTGAAATACAAATTGATGCAGTCACACGTTCTAAAGCACCAAAGGAGGTAGATCAACCGGTGGTGCAGTGGAGTCATGACACGCCAGACCAAGATTTGATTGAGGCACAAAAGAATGATCAAATTTTGGGAATCTATTATAATCATTTGATAGATCCTGAACAAAATCCTTTATCAGAAAATGATTGTATGGGAAAAGAAGAGTTGAGGGTGTTATTAAAGAACAAAACACGAATTAGATTACAGGATGGACTCATGATTAGAGAGTCCATAACAGGGCAAATACAGTGGGTAGTACCCCTTTCATTCAGAGGACTAATGCTACACCATGCACATGATGCCATAACTGCAGGCCATAGAGGTTCACAAAAAACATTGGAAATACTAAAAGATTATGCTTACTGGCCACATATGTCCCAAGATGTGGAATTATATACTAGAGGATGTCTAGTATGCGCCCAATTTAAACCTGCTTCACCAATGCATAGAGCACCATTGATGAAAAGAGGCCTAACTCTCCCATGGTCAGATTTGCAAATAGACTATGTAGGTCCTTTAAAAAGGTCGAGCAGGGGACACCGTTATATTTTGAGTGTGGTATGTTTGATGTCGAAGTGGATTGAGTGCATTCCTGCACCAGATTGTAGTGCGCAAACAGCAGCCACATTGCTGGTGAACCATGTGTTCTCAAGGTTTGGGTTGCCACAAATAATTGAGTCAGACAGAGGAAGTCATTTCACAAGTACTCTAATGAGTAAGGTATGGCAAATACTAGGTGTGAAAAGGAAACTACATATCGCATATCGGGCGGAGTCTTCAGGTACAGTTGAAAGAAGCAATAGGTCTGTTGTGGATATTTTAAAGAAATTTGTGGCAGAAGCAGGTTCCAGCTGGGATTTGCGTTTACCATTGGTTTTGATGGCAATCAGGTCGACTCCTGCCAAAGCAACAGGTGTTAGCCCCCATGAGGTCTTAACAGGTAGGAAAATGGTGTTACCACAACACCTACTATACAGAACACATGAGCAAACCCTTGTGAGTGCATCCACAGTTCATGAATATATTGATGAACTGAGGAGGCATTTGCAACATGCATTTGCTTTTGTGCAGAGAAATCTGGAAAGAGCTGCTGACAGTGCAAAATCATATTATGATAAAAAGACATCAGTAAAGGAATACAGTGTAGGGGATCAGGTGTACAAGTTTCATTTTGGAAAAAGTAAACAGAAAAATTCTAAATTTCTAGCAGCCTGGCAGGGGCCATTTCGAATTATAGATAAGGTCTCTCCTGTGGTTTATAAAATTTTGAAAAATGAAGGTGAAACAGCAATAGAGCAGTTTGTCCATGTAAATCAAATCAAACCATGCCATCCCAGACATGAGATCAGGCAGCTTGAGCATGTAGAGGCAGATAAGGTCCTTTAAAAAAAAAAAGAGAAAATAAATGGGTGTAATCAGGAGGCAGTGACAAAGAAGTTAAAAAAAAAAAAAGTTGATTGTTATGATGGTACATAAACACTGTAATATATGTAAAAATATATAATATAAATAAATAAATAAATAAATAAATGCACATATAATGGAAGCTCATGGTTGGTGTGCAGAGAGAGAGTGTGTTAAATATTGAATATCTGCTTGTTTTCTTTTAAGTTGTGTTTAATTTCAGAAAAAAAAAAAATAAGTAAATAAAAAATAAAAAAAAATAAAAAAAAAAAATGAAATATTTTTACCAAGCATGTTTTATTTTTGGCAAAAGGATGAAGTTAGTATTATGCTATGTACTTAATTTTTTTATTTTCTATTTTGATTTAGACAATTAACATTATTTGGTCGGAGGTTCCGAGATCAGAGCCCACGGGAGAGACGATGGAGTCCTGGAGTCCCCTGGATGAAGACCAAAAGATGCCTGCCTCCAGGTGGAGGTGAAGACAAGATAACCAGAATGCTAAAAAGGATGACTCCTATGGATCTAAGATTGCCAAGATGGAAGTGTACTCGAATGAACCGAATAACATCGCTGGTCGGGACATATCAGAAGCGGACAAGAGTGCTGACATATGGAGTTCCACGTATTTATTATTTTAATTATTTATTTTAATTTGTTATATTAATTATTTCTTTTAGTTAGTTGTTTTATTTCTTTGTTTTTAATTGACTTGGACAATCTAAACTTAAAGTAATGCCACTTCAACTGAGAAGGCAAATGTGGAATATTTTGTAAACTAATGAACTAAGATGAATACTGTGTTGATTGCAAATTTTTCATTGATGCACGTGAATATTCATTTTGTTGGATTGCTATATTGTAAAAAAAAAAAAGAGAGAGCAAGTTGTTTTTAGGAATTGGCTTGGATTGAAGCCAAGTTCTAAAAACAAAAGGAGGGTATATGTAAGGATATTTAGCAAACAGCACAGAGTACAGCACTACTGCACAGGTAGCAACATTTTTTTGCAGCACCACCACAAGGGTGCGGTGCATTGCTATATGTGTTACCAGATTAACACAGGCCATTCAGTCAAAAACGATTTTAACATATAAGATGCAAATCTATTTTTACAGTTAAAAGCACATGTGCACACACACCCAAAAAAATGCACAATATTTTTCACCTGAAATGCCTATGGTGCGAGAGACACATTTGAAAATAATAACTAACCTTACTGACAACTAACATGACTAATGAAACATAATCCACTAATAAAAATGTGTCTCCACTGCAGAATTAGGCCTATTCTGAAAGTGAACTTTTAAACGCACATCCATTTTTTTTTCTGTTCTCTCTGCTGCCCTGTCCACATAACTACAGGAAATCAGTTGGTTACAAAGTATTACTATAAAAATGAGCCATTGTGTAGAGAAGGAGGAGATGGCGTGATTAATTCTGATTGGAGCAGCGTCATAGCAAGTATCATGCTAGAGGGAGTGATCAGGCTTTTGCTGGGGGGTTTTTGAGAAAGGAGTCGTCAGTCGAGATTGGGGAGAGCTGAAAGAAGGACCTTTCCACTGGCTGAGGCATTCCTATCTGCAAAAGCTGAGAATTGCAATGGCCCCGGTTTGAGAAGGCCAGCGTTCCTTTTTACTGGAGTTAATCTTCAAGGGAGCCACATTCAGAAAGAGGACCGCCAAAGAGAACAACTAAAAAGATAAGGTAATTACAGAAATGTGGGAGCTGAGTGTGTACGATAATATGCAGTCAGTGTAGGATTCCTGTGCATGCCTTAATCAAATGCTAATGTTGCAATTTGAGTTCTGTTCTCCGCCACTCTCTTTGCAGTGTGTCATAGACAATGCTTTTACTGTACCATTTTATTTATTTCTGTAAAGAATGAGATCGTGTTTAATTGCAACTTTTATAATACAGAAAAATATTTGAAAACAGACGGGTGGTGTATTTACTATTTACCATTACAATGCTGATGATGTGGGGAGATTTTAAACAGTGCAATGGTCATTTTAAGACAGATGTGTGCATGTCAGATTCAGTATGAACAGTTGTGAGTGACTGTAGCATAGCTCGTTGGAGGTACATGAGTCAACGGGAAGAGAGACTCTCTGAACATAGCTCCCTACCGTATATAAGGTAGTGGAAATTACCACAAGATTACCATATATAGCTCTCTGTCGTAAATAAGTCAGTGAGATCGCCCATGGTGGCACACTAACACTGAAAAATGTGGTATTCCTAAAATGTAGGTCTGAGGTCTCTCTAGTGATTACACGAAAAATCTAAGCAAAGATAAGGGATTTTGGACATTGGGGCCACAAATAACACAAGGGAATTATGCTCACCAAAATACCACCAACTGCACCTACCACCCACGCATACCAAATATGCATGCCTGGGTGCTGAAATAATGCATGTTCACTGTATTATTGTCGTACATGGCCCAATCTGAATACAAGGAGTGATTGTTGCTAAGTTATATTTCGGCGGTAAGAAAATACCGTCAGGCCCCAAATCTCCACAAAATACCCTACACGACCGTGGGCTAAGATCTATTCAGGAAGTAAAAGTAGTTGCTTTGTTTGTAGTTAGTTCACTATTCATTCCTTCTGCATTCACAGAGGGATTATAGGGTTTAGGACTAGCTAAATCCTTATTAGTGGTTACATTACAGAAATCCTATTTCATAGGCCTAACAAGATCACCCAGTATGTAGAGGGCATTACAAATATTCTTTTTAAAATGTATCATAAAATCCATGTTATATTGAGCTTTATCCATCAATGTGGTCTTGACGGCGTGGATTTCCTTAAAAAGTGCGCGCAGGGTGTCACCCAGTGGAACATCTTGATCAATCTCACTTATTCACAGGTGGGCTTCTGTCTGTGGCACTGTTAGTGCTGACCTTGCTGGTAGTGGTGAGGTAGGAGACGAGAGAAGGCATTGCGTGCTGTTGGCTGAAAATACAGGCTCCGGTAAATGCTCCAAGAGAACTCTGAGAAGGTTCAGGCATATCTGGCATGCAGGGTTGCAGGGAGTCAAATATGACACGTGGACCAGGAGAAATCATGCCTGAGGTCCTTAGGGGTTGGATGCCATATTTTCCTCCCTAAAGTAACACATGCCACTAAATCTAACCTTCAGTGCTACATAATTAAAAGTTAATGAAAAATGCCTGCCATCACAAAAGAAGATCCTGTGGATTATGCAAAATAATTGGACAGCAGCATGCCCAGTGAGAACACTTCAGTGCTCTGTGCTCCTGAATACATATAATCAAACATTAAGACTCCTGACCAAATACTCTCACATTTCAGATTCACAAGTGGTCACTGTAAAACTGATGTATTGTACTGAGGCTGATCCTGCTAATAACTTGCCTATCAATTGTTCAGACACTCATGGTTTTCAGATATGCTAAGTTACTTCAGCTCAGTGTGTTTCAATACTTAGACTGCTGCCTGGAGGAACATGTTGTGTTACCGGATTTTGTTGCTTTGAGCTATGGTTTCTTACACAGCCCTGTTACTGTTGTCTGCTGTTGTAAGAGCCTGGTCCTTTTTCAGTGCCCTTGTTATCCGCCTGTAGTTATGTGTTATCTGACTTCACCTGCAATCCTGTGCACTCTCTCTGTAGCCGAGTGATCTCTGCTCGCATTTCCCCCTGCTCCTCTACCTGCAGATTTCTCTGTCTGGAGACTTTTACTTTCTGCTGCTGCAGTCATTTGCTGTCTGCTCACAGTTACCCTATACATTGTTTGCAGTCTCCTGCTCTCTTTTTCAAGCCCAGAATGTAGTCCATACTTTTCTTCATTCGAGTCCAGAAGTGCAGTTTATAGTTTCCCTCATTCTAGTCTGGTGTAATACATACTAAGTTGTTTTATGGATTGTGGTCTGTTGTTCAGTCCTCAATTCCTTGATTACAGTCCATAGTTTCCAGCCTACAGTTACAGCCTAGTCCTCAAAACCTTTGTTCATAGTCTGCATTAGTCTTGCTCTTGTAAATGTTTGTGCTCTTCATTTTCTGTCTTGTACGTGTTTACTTACACTTACCAGTTTGATCTCTGGATACTTCTTTAAGGTTTGTGTTACTGTTGTTGTCTGCTCCTGTGCTTATGGTATTCCTTTGACCACAGTTTGGATGGATTTTCCATTAAGGCATAATTGTCTCTTACCTTTGTCACATGTGTGTTTCTTCCATTGTGCCACATTTGTTAATTGTGTACTGGTTCCTGTTTCAGGAAGCAGTCACTGTCCACTTAGTGCTGGAGCCATATATGCTAATGTCTCATGATTAGTGTGTCCTTGTTCTTTCCTTGCTGTTCAAAAGGAGACCCTCACTCCTTCATTGCGAACCAAACATATTTGTCATTTGTGTATTACAGTACCTGCCCTATTCTGTTCACTGCCTTTATTGCTTGTCTATACTTACATCTTATTGTCTCATGTGTGAAGGACTCTCTTTTTACTGTTTCTTGTACACCATTCTGTCTTCGGTTTTAGCACCTCCCCACCTACCTGCCCCCATGCCACTGACAAACGGACTGTGCCATGTGTATCTACAAGTTGCACTTCAGGTAATGTGTGTGGAATGTTTCAGTGTGTTGTTTGTAACGGTGTGTAACTGTGTTGTATATAAAGAGCACATTTGTCAATTGTATAACATGTAGTTATGCAGTTTTGCGTCTGGGTAAGATGTGAGTTAATTAAGGGAGGGCTGGCTCTGACATTAAGGTGCAGATGTATGTGTGATATATGTGCGCTAGTTTTCCTGGCATGAAGTATTTTTCTTGACACATAAAGCCCTTTGTTACTCAGAGTTTTCCTGAATTTTCAAAAGTATATTTCTGTTGCAAAGAATTGTATGCTGGGAAATTGTTTTTGTTGAATTAATTTTGTGCGTGCACAATATGGATGTTATTGTGTTATCTGTTGCATAATACAGATGCTGTCTTAAACATGTAAGAGCAAGTAAAACATTTCTTTAACAAGAATGTTCTGCTACTCAAAGTTCTTTTTAACAGAAATGTACATCTTGTTGAAAACTCCAAACAACTCTAAGGAAGAAGGAGTTTATCTATTAAATATACACATTTTCCTGAACTTTTCACTGTCTCAGTGAAAATCTGCTGTCTTTGAATTTATCTTTAGTATTGAAGTATTTTCCTTCTATGTATTTGAGGGGTTGTGCATGAATAATGTTGGCTTGTAAATTGCTGACAGCGTGGATGCAAGAGTGAGAAGGAGCTTAATGTTTGAATGCAAGAGTGTAGTTGTGGTGGTCAATAGATTTGTGGTGCATGCAAAGTAGAAGTGTTTAGACTGCTGAATCATGGTATGGCTCTGTGTAATAAATGCCACATATAGCATGAAGGTAGTCTTTATTGACTCAGTCAGAATAGTGGGGGGTTATATTGTCCTACCAAGCACAGTACCTCATGGCTTTTCCCAGGACTCAATAATACATGTCTGGGTATCAAACACATATGTCTGTGTCCCAGGTCTCTGGGGTTAGCATTAACATCTCTGGGTTCCAGTCAAAAGTGTATGGAGCAACACAATTAACTGGGTAGAAAAGAAAGGTCTCTCATTACCAGGAATATTTTCTTACTTCTTAGCTCCCCTTAATCCTGTGGTGTATCAAATGTTTTCACTGCAGGCACCCTGACTCCTAAATACATAGGTTCAGAACTTGATCCTTGTCTCCTTAGAGACCCTCCATTTGGGTTGCTGGGACCTTTATGTCTCAGCACACGGGGCACTGTGCAGGGTTAACAGATGTAATTTGTCATGGTGGAAAGGAGCTCTTTTCATAAAGAGGCCTGGTCACTTGAGCTTCTCTACTGGCTGTGTCAGGGTGCCTAATTCACCTACCTGTCTTGAGGTCCTCGCTCTAGTTCCCAACAACATAGCTTCACCACATTGCTATGCATAAGGTTAACTTGCCTGCACCTTCTATGCTCTCCTAATTCCTTCTCCTTTAGACCTTCTTGATGCTCTTCCACATGCTCCTCCCTCCACCCAACATCAGGTATCATCCCCCAGGATAAGAGTCTGATTCCCTCATATTGCTTTTTCTTGGTTCTTCTGCTTCCACCTCCTCACATCTTCTTTCACCTCTATGCCCCTAACTCAAATAATTAGCAATGAAAATCAAAATATTTTGAAATGCTCTGAAATTTTATTTACATTGCATTGAGAAACGTGCCGCCTGGCAGTCTTTCATACCAGTACAAGCTGCTTGTTGGTATAAATCATTGTGGTTGTATTACTGGTGCCTGCTTATATGCATTACATATGGCACTTGCAAGATGGCCACCGTTACTTCTTTGTGTCCTGGCAGTATGTCTGAACTGCCTTCTTTTTACCCTGCAATCTGATTGGTTGCTTAGTGCTTCTTCCAGCCAACTGGGGACCAGTAGGCTTTAGCCCGCCCCCTCACCAAAGGCCCACATTGAAGGCCCCTGTCTGCTACCAGCAAGCTACTTGGGGTGCTCTCTGTACCCCAGCACCTGCACATTCATGATGCTGCCACCTCACTCTTCAATGAAACCTGGACTGCCTTGACATTGTCACCTCTTGATATATTGGTTAGTTCTCTCCTTCTGGACTCACTGCTACCCCCTTTTTCACTTTCACTGTCCCTTCTGTCTGTTTCTCCCATGTTTGCATTCTGATTTGCGTAGCATTTCTAGACCCTTCTCTAACATCTGAACCCAATCGGAAATTCAAATCTTGCTGTTTTTGCTTTTTGGCTTAAACGTCAAATCTTGCTGTTTTTGCTTTTTATTTTAAAAGTCAAATCTTGCTGGTGTTGCTTTTTGGTTTAAAAGTAAAATCTTGCTTTTTTTGCTTTTTGGTTTAAAAGTCAAATCTTGCTGTTTTTGCTTTTTGATTTTGGTTTAAGAGTCAAATTTTGCTGTTTTTGCTTTTTGGTTTAAAAGTCAATTCTTGCTGTACTTTGCTAACATGCCATGCACTTTCCTTGTAACTGTTACTTCTCTGTAACTTGCTGGGCCAGTGACGTTTCCACTACTACCTGCATTCCCTCCGGCTTCTCCCTCCTTTCCTCGCTACCACTCCCATGGCGCTCTCTGTCTCTCCTATCTTTTCCAACTGCTTCATTGACTATCCTTCCCTTCTTACTAAGTCTGGTAGGAAGAAGTTCAAAAAGGATATCCTGGCCTCAAACCCTGGTCTCCTGATTGCAGACACCTATTCTAAAGCTTCCTCCAGACAGACCCTCACTGACATACTCTTTGTTGTTCCTTTGCCAGATATATGGACTCTTCATATGATCTCTGTGCTCTGTCCAGTCTCCTCCTCTCCCATTAACGGTGGCACCCGCTGGGAAGTTCTCATGGCTTCCTTTGACTCCTCTAAAGTCATAATTAATATCTACCTTAATGGCACAGTCATGTTCCAAGGCCCTTTAGGCCAATCTCCTACTCTTTGATAGGCGCTTCCCTCGCCTCATCAATTTCCTTTCACCTCCTGCTGTCCCCTTCTCTCTCCTCTTGGATGGCTCGTCTTCTCTTTCCTCCTCCTCTGCCCCACCTCCAGCTCCTTCTCCTCCACAGGGTGCACCTCTGATTTGTACCCCTCCCCGGAAGGTCTTTAAGGCGTGCAACCTTCTTCATCTTGCCACTCTCAATTCTTGCTCTGCTGTCAAACACTCCTCTGACATCTGCCACCTCCTTGAAGAACTTGACCTCGATGTCCTTGGTCTTACAGAGACATGGTTTATGACCAGCTCTATCAGGAGCTTTAACACTCTCCTTTCTGATGGCATCAAGATCCTCTCCGCACATAGATCCTCTCGGTCCGGAGGGGATGTAGTCCTGATCGTTCCTGAGTGGATTCCTGCCTCTATCATTCCCACTCAGACTTACTCTTCTTTTTAATGCCTTGTCTGCAGGCTCTCTCTCTCTCTCTCTCCTAACCATTATCTTACTTTGGCTACTATCTAACGGCCTCCTGGTCAAATCACCTCATTTCTCTCTGAGTGAGCAGACCTTTCTTCCTCCCTCCTGGCCTCAACCACTCAACTTCTCCTCATTGGTGATCTCAATATCCATCTAGACTTTCCTTGTTCATCCTGTGTACTCTTCCGTGACCTCTGTGACTACCTCTCCCTTTCTATCCTCCCCTCTGGCCTGACTCACTCTGTAGGGCACATACTTGATGTCTTGATCTCCTCTGACATCCCCCTCTCCATCCCTCTGACCACTCCTCTCTCCTGGAGCGATCACTCCCTCCTCTCCTCTCATCTTTCCCTCTCTTCCCCCCAAGCCATGCCCACCCCAACACTGCCAAATACCTTCTCGGACATCCTGCCCATGAACCGTGTGTCATTAAAGGCTTACACTGCCACCTTTGGCTGACTGACATCCTGACACAGCCCTGTCTCTGCTCTACTCTTCTATTTCTGATACTCTTAACGCTCTTGCCCCTGTCATGAGGATCCGTTTGAAGTCCAAAGCCAAGTGCAATTCTTGGTATGGCTAGGTACACAAGTAAGTGTAGGGTGGCTGAGAGGAAATGGAGGGCTTCTGGTTTATCCTCTGACAAACTGGCCTGTTGCCTGCTCCAAAGGCAATGCAGACTCTCTGTCCACACCAAGAGAGCCCATCCAAGTATGTGTCTCTCTGGCATCTAACAACTCAGCTGAACTCTTTAAAATCTGAAAGGAGCTGGCCAACCCGTCTGTCACCTCCCAGGCCCTTGGCAATGCCCTTGTCTCTCAAATCATCTCAAAAACCTACGACATCCTATCCACCCTCTCCTCTCCTCCAGATTTTTCCCCTATCCTTCTGTGAATGCTGAGCCTCCTTCAGCCACTCCCCACCCTCGTTCTCGTCCTTTCCTCATTTCTTGCCTTATGAGGTCGCTAGACACGTCTGATCTATGAAAGCCCTATCAGAACAGGTTCACCCCTCTTCCTCTAAAACCATCAGGGACCACATTGATACCCTCGCTACAGCCCTTGCCGATTTCTGCAACCTCTCCTTTGCCTCAGGGGCCTTCCCCTCCCCTCTTAAGCACTCTCTTGTGCATCCTCTTCTCAAGAAACCCACAGCTGATCCTTCTTGCTGGGCTAACTATAACTATCTCCCAATTTCCATTACTCCTTTTCTGGGCAAAATCCTGGAAAATCTGGCCTTCTCTCATCTTAACCTTCATTCTGATTCTGTTGGCTGTTTCTACGACCATCCGTCTGGCTTTAGAGCTGACAGAAGCACGGAAAGTGCACTCCTGAACATCCGTGAAGATTGCTCTCCAACAAGGTCAACCATACCATCCTGCTCAACTGTCTCTGTGACAACCTGGGTATCACCAATCAGGCTCTGTCCTGGAAGACCTCTTTCCTCTCCGATTGACCCTCCCATGTGCAACCTGGGCCGTCCTTTCATCTATCTCCCTTTCTACCTGTGGTGTTCCCCAGGCGTCTAACCTCTTGCCCTTCCGACACTCAACTCATTTTCAGGCTTCCCTCGGCCACCTCATCTTCTTCTCTCATCTCTGATTGCCTAACTGCCATTCATGACTGGTGTGGTGCCAACTAGTTCTGCCTGAATGCCAGCAAGACGGAGATCGTCCTCATTGGCACACCTTCACCCTCCTTTCCCTGCACTCTCTGGCCGGCCTCCCTTGGCCCTCCTCCAACCACCACCTGCGAGGCTAAGAACCTCAGGTCATCTTTGATTCCACATTTTCTTTCTCTGCCCACATCTCTGATGTCTCTAAAAAGTCAAACTTCCTACTGCACCTTCTCAGGGGTATTCTGCCATTCCTCTCCTTCCCCCAGAAGCTCACTATCTCCCAAGCACTGGTTTGCTCTAGGTGGATTATTGTAACAGCCTCTTTCTAAATCTACCTGCCTCTACACTCCGCCCTTTGCAGCTCATCCAGAACAGGACTACAAGACTTATCCTTGGCCTCAAGCCCTGGGATCATATCTCTCCAGCCCTGAAATCTCTCCACTGGCTCCCAGTGGATGCAAGGATTAAATTCAAAACCCTCTTCATTGTCCTCAGGGCTTTCTGGGGCCTGGGTCCAATATACCTTCAGCTATCCCTCCGTAAATTCCTCCCCTCTCGAGCTCTTTGCTCCTCTACCTCTAACTCCCTCTTGGTCAGTTGTTTTTCAAAGAAATTGTCACACTCTGCCCCTTGTCTCACCTGTTTGTCTTGTGTTGTCTTCTTTCTTGGAGGTCTTTCTTTGTTTCTGGATGTTCGGGATTTATACAGGTATGGTTGGGTATCCTCTACCTCCACTGTGTAGACCAGACACCAGCCTCGGAGAGAAGGGAAACGTTCAGTGTTCCAGGAAGGTAAGGTGAGTAACAGTCAATGCTGCGATGGATCTAGGAACCAGGGAGGTGTAGTAATGCTTGCGAAGTACAGCAAGCAGTGTGCGAGCATGGAAGGACTGGACCGAAGGCCCGGGGAGAGAGAGAAATGAGCGGACTCTCAGGCGGGAGTGCCAGGAGCAAGTTAAGCACGCCAGAAAGGAATTTGGGACCGATAACTATCGGAGGAGTAGCACAGAAGAAGAAGGGAAGTTAGGAACGCACTTGCCGGGTACTTGGAAGGTTAGCGTTTCTCTGGTGTCGGCCATGTTGGTAGGATAGCAGGTACGACGTTGGAGTGCATGATGGACCATGAAGTCCAAAAGGGGCAGAAACGGCGAATCATGACAGCCGTCCCACTCTTAAACCTCAATTCACCGGGTTTACCTTGATGGGTTAGAAGGAATCTCAGTACCAAACGGGGGCATTCATGTTGGACACCTGTTCCCACGTTCGTTCGCTGGGGGGATAACATTTTCATTCCACCAAGTATTGTATCGAACTCTTCTATATCTGGAATCACATATCCTGGAGACCCTGAATTCAATCTGATCATTGACGACCACAGGGTTAGGTCGATGATCTGATCTGGTAATTGGGAATAGGGTTTAAGCAAGGGAGCGTGGGGGGGTGTGGCCGGCGCGCATGGAGTGAGAACGAACATCCCCAGCGCTCCTGCCCGAGATCCTACAACGGACTGAACCGTTCAGCTTCAACTCGATGTGCAGACACAAATAGGGGTGGAGAAGAACCGTTTCCTCACCCTCGGTGAAGATCCTGTGCAAAATTGGAACGATATAGTCAGTAAACGGAGTGGGCAAAGATGTGACCCCCCCGCCCGACACGATGGCGGCGCCCGCGGTTTCCATCAGAACTGCACAGCGGAGGAGCGGATAGCCTTCAGGTAGCAGGAAGTAAGGCCCGATACTTCCAGCCCTGTGTGCCGACTGAACCCTGGAGGGAGCGGATCCCCACTGCAGACTACAGCCGGAGTCTTTGCCACACAGATCGCGGCTCACGGCGGGGACGGTGCCAAAAGACGAAAGAGCTGAGGAAGGAGGAAGGCGGAGAGACGGGACCACGACATGCGGCCGCCAAGAGCTGTCGCCAACCACCAAGGCCCCACTCGTGAAGCGGAGACGAGGAGCCCGAGCACCATCTTCAGGGAGGAGGAGGAGCGGGCCAGGAAGTGGACGGCTCCCGACTGACGGTGAGTCGCCAAAGCCCCTCGCCCACTGAACGGCCCACGGGGCAACAGGACAGAGATCCCAGGGGCAGCCTGGAAGGACTGAGGCGGCACGAAGGACCTAAAAGTGCACAAAAAAATGAGTAGCGTCTGAATGCCCGCAGACAAGTTGCAATTTGAGTGCTTGGTTACATGCTTCTGGGCCAGCACTTAATGGAGGGCCTCCGCCACAAGTGAGAGGGAAGCGAAGTCATGGGAGGCTGGTTGCAATAGATCAAGTCCTCCACAAGACGCATTGGGCCTCATGAAAGACTGCTTATTAATGCGCCATAGACCCAAGGCCTGGACACAGAACAAAGAACAGAATAGCAGCTACACTGACACGCAGCAATCGCAAGCACACATGGGACTAGGAGCGCAGCACGCCCATCTACAACCAACGACTTAAAGACCACCTAACCCGGATAAGGCTGCCACTAATTTCACAATCAGCGCAGAGTAACTGTCCCCCGAGACAGGCTGAGGGAAGAACCCGGAGATAAGGGATGTCACCCCCAAAGAACAAACCGAAAGCAGTGACAATGGACACCTTTACCACGGTTAGACCCAAACAGCAACTGGGAGCAGGGGCTGTGGATGATCCTACAACCAAGGAAGATGATCCCACAAATGTGCAAGTGCTACAGGCCATAGCGGCGCTACGCACATCCATCGAAACCAGAATAGACAAAATCAAATCGGACATGCAGTTGATGAGGCAAGACACCCGAAATCTCACTGAAAGGGTGACCACAGCGGAAGCAACACTACAAGACAATGTTGGCAGCACGACAGAGCTTAAATCTAAGGTCCAGGAACATGAACTGCAAGTAGCGCGGCTGGAAGCGCGGTTAGAAGACGCGGAAGGGCGCGCCCACCGCAGCAACATTCGAATCCTGGGGGTCCCAGAAGACATGGAGGGCCCGAATCCAACAGAATTTATAGAGACAATGCTATTGCAAGAAATTGGGGCTGGCAAACTCACCCAGGGTTTTTCGATAGAACGGGCCCATAGGTCATTACAAAAAAGACCTCCCCCGGGTTCGGGCCCGTGCCCGATAATTGCAAACGTCTTCAATTTCCGAGACAGAGAGACAATATTGAGATTTTCAAGGGAGGGCGGAGAAATCGAAAGTCAGGATGCCAAAATAGTCTCTATCCAGACTGTACCCCTGCGGTGCAACGGGCAAGGAACTCATTTGTGCCAGTGAAAGCAAGACTACGCAAGCTAAACCTCAAGTACATGCTAATGTACCCCTCGCGTCTTAAAGTATTGTACAAGGGGAAAGCTATCTTCCTAGGGACTCCAGCAGCTGCAAATATGTGGCTTGAAGACAACAACCTCGCAGATGATGAGGAAAGAAAGGCGAAGGAGGTCACAGGCCACTGAATACCCCAAGCAACAGGAATATGACCTAGGAGCGCATACCCAAAGAATGAACCATCGGATTGCATTAAGATTTACAACAACTTGTAAGCCACAACGGGCAGGAGCGCACCTACCCACACATGCAACGACGAAGCCGACACCCCCCCCCGGAACACGTGTAGGTCAACTGCCAACACACTGCCTGGACCAGGAGGCCTGGAAAGGACTGAGAGGCTCGGGTGCCCCTGAGCGCTGCAAGTTTGAGGCAACTGCTGGGGGCAGTTTAAAGTTGAAAGGTTTGTTGTTTCCATTCACTAGAATGAAGGTTGTTATTGTTAGTAATTCTCCTGGTGACACCGATGGGGGAAGAAGAGAGGAACGGGGGAAGAGAGGGGCCCGAGCCCGGATCCAGACACCAGCTGACCTCAGGGAAGTCGGCTCAGACCCGTGGGCAGCTGGGGAGGAGAAACGGGAGAACACTGTAACCCGCATTGAACCACCATGGCTACGACCACAATCAACATAATGTCATGAAATGTAAGAGGCTTGAACACTTACCTCCGCAAGAATAGAGTTAAAACCTACCTATACAGAAAAGGGTGATGATAGCATTGCTTCAGGAGACCCACTGCACAGTGGACTCTATGACCAAACTCCAAACGCATTGGGGAGGGCAGGGATTTGGCACCACTTACTCTAAATATGCAAGAGCAGTCTCTACCTGGATCCACCCACAGCTCCCGCTCCGTGTGATCAAATCGGAGATAGACCCGGAAGGCAGGTTTGTTATAATATGGGGATTCATTGAACACGAAGCAATATGCATTATGAACACATATCTCCCTAATAACAATATACCGACATATCTAGACACACTGTACCCCAGAGTCGCACAGTATAGAAACAACCTTTCATCTGGGGAGGAGACTTTAATTGTGTCCATGACCCAATGCTGGACAGGTCCGCACCTCATCCAAAAGGCCCATCAATGGCTACGACGGCTCTGGCCGCCATGCTGAACAGGCTAGACATGGCGGATATATGTCGTGAAAAGCACCCAGGAACAAGTGGATACTCATACTACTCATCCCCACATACCCTACACACCAGATTAGATTATATCCTCACAGGTAGGGAACACCTGTCCCGGGTGGAGGGGGCGCAGTACTTGGGACGGACCATCTCTGACCACTCACCCGCTCCTAGTGACATGGAATCATAGAGGACCCAGACCCCCGATTCCTATGTGGAAGATGCCTATGGAGGCTCTGAAAGACCCAGCCTTCAAGGAGGAATTACGAGACTCTATTGATGCCTATCTAGAGGTTAACATGGGAAGTGTAGACCACATAAGCACAGTGTGGGACGCTCTGAAAGTAGTAGCTAGGGGAGAAATCATTGCGAAGGCAGGGGGCATCATGAGGCTGCTCAGAAAAGAACTAGATCAAGTAGAGCAGGAAATCGAAAAGCTGGAAGCCACTCCCATAAACACCCAACAGGGGGAGGCGGAGCTGCAGAAGTTGAGGGTGAGGAACACAAATGCATGGAACAGACTAGAAAAGTTTGACTATACTGCCAAGATGAATAGAGCACACATTGAGGCGGACAAGCCGGGCAGGTTACTGGCCTGGCTCTGCCGGAAGGAGCACCCCAGACACACCATCTCCTCAATACAGGATGCAGAAGGGAACATGCACCACACACAGCAGAGCATAAATGACACATTTACACATTTTTATGCACACCTATACTCACACAAGGGACTGCTCCCCCAGGAACAGCTAACAGAAACACTGGAGGAGATAGGGCTCCCCAGGTTGTCCCCAAAACAATCCGACTCCCTTGAAGCAGAAATCACACCTGGAGATATCACTGAAGCTATCAGATCCTTGGCCACATGTAAGGCACCTGGTACTGATGGGCTAACCACAGAGTTTTACAAAACATATGAGTCCTCCTGGACCCCCCTGCTACATGCGGTCTACCAAGAGACGTATGAAGAAGGCATACGCCCGAAAGCATGAGAGAGACGCTTGTTATCCCGATCCTTAAGCCCAATAAACCACCAGACCAATGTGACTAATATCGGCCCCTTGCAATGCGAAATTATGATGTTAAAATTCTAACCACGATTTTGGCATGGTGGCTGTCCAGAATAATAGGAGACATAATACACACCGATCAGTGTGGCTTTGTACCAGGCCGCAACACATCCATGAACTTGCGCAGGCTGCAACACGTTATAGCACAAACTGATAATGAAAAGGACTCTTATGCACTGCTGTCTCTGGATGCAGTTAAAGCGTTCGATTCCATCTATTGGGAGTGGCTAGTCGCAGTGCTCAGGGAGTTCGGCTTTGGTCCTGGGTTTATTAGGTGGATTAATATCCTGTACACTAATCCTAGGGCAAGAGTGAAGACTGGAAAGCATGTGTCAGAGGCCTGGGGCATACACAGAGGGACTAGACAGGGCTGCCCACTATCCCCAATGCTTTACATATTAGGACTGGAACCCATAGCCATATACTTTAGAAAGCTGTTTTTTGATGCAGGTATAAGACTGGGAGGTGTGGACCATATCATCTCACTTTCTGTATGTTCAGGACCCGCACCTCAATGTGCCGACCATGCTCGAGGTATTGGACAACTATTCCAGGGTCCTAGCGGAACTGAAAGATGTGGACGTGGAGGCACTCCCTGCAGTGGGGATCAGTTGGCAGACCACATCATTCCGATACCTCGGAGTGCACATCATGCACACCCCTGCGCTAATGCATGAACGCAACACAAAGGCGGCACTTCCGGCTTTGCGCAAATCAATGAACTTTTGGGCGAAACTCCCCCTTTCAATGATGGGCAGGGCCTCGATAGTCAAAATGATCGTCCTTCCACGATTCCTCTATGGGTTCCAAAATGTACACTACTATATCCACAAGCCCTTCTACTGACTGCTTGAGACCATTGTGCGAGAGTTCTTATGGGGGAAAGGCAGACATAGGATAGCGCTGTCATCGCTGGTATTGCAATATAGGCAAGGTGGAATTCAACTTCCGAACCTAGAGGGATACTACCTGGCAGCACAGCTTAGTTTTGTGACCAAGTGGCTGGATGATGAACCCACATCAGAAACACCACTGCTGCAAGCCCTGATACCTCTGTTCCACCTGAAGGAGCTGATCTGGGCACCGACCAAACTACTGGGGACCATACCCTTTCTGGCTGATCTTGGGAGGAAAATCTGGCGCAGAGTGAAAACGCTTACCCACTTGAGAAACCCCTACGTCCTGGAAATACCACTGATCACAGACCTATGCATGACCAACTCAGACCTGAAACAAATCAGACTATGGGAAAGGGAAGGGGTCTACACCTGGGGAGACCTGTATGATGAGGGCACCTTTAGAGAGTTTGCTTTGTTACAGGCGAAAGAAGGAATTTGCCCCGGCCAATTCCTATGGTATCAAAGACTCCGCACTGTAGCTCGACACAAATGGGAAACATGGCCTGAAGAACCAGAAACAGATCCATTCCTAACACTAATGTACAATTTAGGGGAGGGCTGCAGACCCATATCTCAAATATACGGCCACCTAAGCGACATACCTAATCCTCAGAGTATGGAAATGAAAAACAAATGGGAAAGGGACACAGGCAGAGAAATGACTGAGGAGGAGTGGAATAGAGCTCTTGCGTTTCCCAGAGAGGAGTCCAGGAATCATAGATTCAGACGGATGCAGCTAAATATACTATACAGAACCTATCTGACCCCATGCTGATTAGCTAAATTCAATCAGCAGACACAATCAACCTGCATCTGGTGCATGGGGGAAAAAGCGGATCTGATCCACATGCTATGGGAATGCCCCAAAACTAGAACCTTGTGGGACAAAGTGAAACATGCATGTGAAAAAGCAGGCTTGGGCAAATACAACTGGACACCTGAGGAGTGCCTCCTAGGTACTTACCTCAGACCTGCCAACCTTAAAAAGCGATAAGACTCATGGACATATCATGCATACTGGCCAAAAGAACAATTGCAATGGCCTGGAAGAAGCCTGTGGGCCCACAATACAAACTATGGCACAATGAGACTGAACGATGGGTGCTAGCTGAGACCAAGGCATGGGAGGAATGAGTTGCTAGATCTACGGATGACTCTAGTATGTCACTCGAGGCATGGAAGGAACTCACTAGAGATATGTTTCGCCCTTCTGATGATAAGCCCCCTTGAGCTAGACCTTAGACTAGACCCACTCTCGGCTCACCCAAGGGTCAACCAAGGTTGCAGAACTGTGACAGATGGAAGCCCCCTGCGAACCATCCCCCTCTGATGTTGCCTGAGGGATCCCTCTTGCTCCCAACCCCCCCTAGGACAAGAGCCAATACAAGAGGCGAACTAAGCTAGGAAACGGTTATTGTTGTTTACATAATGTTAATGTTAAGATAAAAAACCACTATCGCTACAAAATGCCAAGAAACAAATTTGAAAATAAATAAGCAAGGAAGTGTGAAAAACAGGATGTATCTTCTTCCAGGTTTTGGTTAACTGAAGTCGATATGCCACTGGGTTAATTATGTCCTTGATGGAAAAAGGCCCATAGAATCGAGGGACCATGTGTTGGGATGCAGGTGTCGAGGCAAGAGTTTAGAGGAAAGCCAGGCTTTGTCGCCAATGGCATACACGGGACCGGGTCTCCTCCTGGTATCAGCATGTCTTTTAACATCCATTCGGGCTTTTTCCAAATGATTCTGAACATCCCTATGTACAGTGACCAGATGTTCAATCCAAGAATGAACCGAAGGAACCGGGGTGGAATGAGGTAGGAGTGTTGGCAGGACAGATTGATGGACATCTTTATTGCAGAAGAAAGGGCTTGTCTTGATAGCAGAGTGGTCAGAGTTGTTGTATGTAAACTCAGCAACTGGAATTAAGACTGACCAATCATCCTGGACCTTGGCTTCAAAGCATCGTAAATATTTTTCTAGGGTCTGATTTACTCGTTCGGTTATCCCATTGGATTGAGGATGGTAGCCTGAAGATAATGCACGTTGAATACCTAACATCTGACACAGGTACTTCCAAAATCGGGATATGTGCTGAGGCAATGATCTTGGAAGGGAGACCATGCAGTCTAAAGATGTGGTTCAAAAATATCCCTGCCATTTCTTGTGCTGAAGGTAGCTTGTACAAGGGAGTGAAGTGGGCCATATGGGAGAATAGATCGATGAGGGCCATAATGGTAGTGAAACCCTTGGAGGAAGGTAATTCCACAATGAAATCGCTGGCAATTATTTCCCAAGGATGGTCTGTCAATGTGGGTTGATGGAGAAGACCAGCAGGTTTTCTATTGTCGCACTTGTTCTGACTGCAGACCACGCATGTTTGGATATATGCTTTCACCCCATCGATCATTCTAGGCCACCAAAAATGTCTCTGGATGAGATGGAGAGTGACTGTAATGCCCCGATGCCCGGAGTGGAAGGTATCATGACAGAGGTTTATAATCTTGGTCCTCAGGGTCTGAGTAGGTATCTCCAATCTCTTGTCCTTAAAAAGGTAACCATCTGTAGCAACTAGGGACCATTGGTTGGTCTTGGTATAATCCTTCCAGAGATCAGAAAGGGGTATCTCAGCACGCACATTATCCAACAAGGAGCTGGCCTGGGCCACGAAAACAGTGTTGGGAAACATCTTAGGAAAGGCACGTGCCTCATCTGGTTCATAATCAGGGCATCTGGATAAGGCATCAGCAATTATGTTGGTAGTTCTGGGTACGTGATGAATGCGAAACTGATACGGGGCAAAAAAGAAAGCCCATCGAACCTGGCGACTGTTCATACACTCCAGGGATTCCAGGACCTGTAAGTTCCTGTGATCAGTTCACACTTGAACTGGGAATTTGGCACCCAGAAGCAGATGACACCACTCAGTAAAGGTCTGGCGGATGGCGAGCAATTCCTTCTCCAGGACTGAATAATGGGTCTCACTGGGATTCAAGGTTCGAGATAAGTAAGCAATGAGATGTTCCTCTTTGTCCTCTGATTCTTGTTTTAACACTGCCCAATAGCATAATCTGAAGCATCGGTTTCCACCAGGAAGGGGTTATTAGTGTCAGGTTGAGCCAGGATGGGACCTTGAGTAAACCTTTGCTTTAGTTCCTGAAAGGCAGTCTCTTGAGCAATAGACCATTGAAAGGAATGTCTTTCTTTAACAATGCAACTATAGGTTGTACAATGGCAGAAAATGTCGGCAGAAAATGTCGGAATGAATTTCCTATAAAAGTTTGCAAGGCCCAAGAAAGATTGAATCTGTTTTACTGTTGTAGGGGCCGGCCACGAAAGGATTTAGTTGACCTTGGCGGGATCCATTTCTATTCCTTTGGAACTCAGAACAAATCCCAGGTAATGGACTTTTGGGGCATGAAAGATACACTTTTCTGGTTTGGCCAGCAGTTTATTCTCTCGCAGGCATTGTAGAACCAAGGTCACGTATTCTTGATGTACTTTAGGGTCGTTGGAATATATTAATATGTCATCCAGGTAAACAATGAAAAAGAGGAACAGCATATCTGAAAAGACTCTGTCCATGAAGCACTGAAAAACCGCGGGAGCGTTGGCAAGGCCAAATGGCATAACCAGGTATTCAAAGTGACCAAAGAGCATCCTGAAGGCAGTCTTCCACTCATCACCTTCCTTTATGCGGATGAGATGGTAAGCGCCCCGTAAATCAAGTTTGGTAAAGATTACAGCACCATGTAATGCTTCCAATATGTCTGGAATGAGTGGTAAAGGATACCGGTCCTTGAAAGTGCCTTGGTTAAGGTCCCGATAGTCCAGGCATGGTTGGAGTTCCCTGGTGTTCTTTTTGGACACAAAGAACAAAGAGGCCCAAGCAAGAGACTGAGAAGGACGGATGGTTCCATTGGTGAGATTGGTGTACAGATATTCCCGTAGTGCTCTTTTCTCTGGCTCAGAAAGAATAAACATCCTTCCAAATGGTATAACTGCAGAGACTTCAGTATCGATGGCACAATCTTCTGGTCAATGGGGCGGTAGTGAATGAACAATGGATGTCAAAAAAACATCTGAGTATTGTTGGTAAATCTCCGGAACTTGGGTAATATTGGAAACACATATAGAAGGTTGTTCAGGGATACGGGATTCTGTGGATATGGTCTGTAAAACATTCTGGGATAAACAATGAGACAGACAGAATTCAGAACCTAGAAATAAGGATCCGGCTGCCCAATTAATATAGGGTTGTGTTTTTGAAGCCATGGCATGCCCAGAAGCATTGGGTAATGAGCCGCCTTTATGATATCAAAACAAAGCATCTCCTGATGGTTATTTATTGAGAGTAATAGTTCTGTGGTTTGCTGGGTTATGGGTCCAGAAGACAGTGGTTTCCCATCTGTCCTTTCGACTGCCTGGACTGTTTCTTTGGATTCTCGAGCAATGTTTTGCTTTAAGGCCCATTCATGGTCCAAGAATATTCCCATAGCACCACAATCAACTAGGGCCAGGATGGAATGTGTCTCCTTATTGGCGGAAGACAAGAATGCTTGTAGAACCACCAAGGTGTTTTGATGAAGACAGTTCAAGGAAGGAGAAGAAGCAGAGAAAGTACCATTCTCCCGAAGCTGGGCTCCGTTCAAGATCGGGAGCTGGTATTTCCCGAACGCCTAAGTGGAGCTACCGGACAATTTGGTGCAAGATGTTTATCAGAAGCACAATACATACAGAGTCCAGTGTTGATCCTACAAATCCTTTCTCAAGGAAAGATTTGACCCCACAAGGAGCCTAGTTGCATGGGTTCAGGATCAGAGGGGTGCAGAGAGGTTGTTTCCTTAGGGCTAGGATAATCCACGGGAATCTTTGGTGGAACTGTTCATGTCTTTTTTTTCTCTGCCTTTCTCTCTTGGATTCGGAAATCAATTTGTAGAGACAAATCTATCAAACCCTAGAAAGAACCTGGAAGGGCTATTCTAGCCAATTCATCCTTGATTTCCTTGTTTAATACTCGATGAAACAAGGTAAAGCAGGCCTCCTGGGACCAATCTGCCTCCTTAGCCAATTGCTTGAAGCATGAAACATAAGACAACATTTCTTCATTTCTTTGTTGGAACTCCAACAGCTTTTCCTGAGCACTGTAATCTTATTCAGGGTTGTCAAACATGGTTTTGAAAGCTGCCACAAATCCATCATAGTTGTCCAGGAGTGGGTCGCCCACATTCACCAAGGGAGTTGCCCAGGCTAAAGCATAACCAGAGAGATGTGAGATTATAAATCCCATTTTGGCCCTGGGTGTGGAAAAATAGTTGGGTTTAAATGTAAAATGCACCAGACAAGAGTCAAGGAAGCAACACAGTGCCTTATAGGAACCATCGTATGTGTCCACTGTGCCCCCTACTAAGTCACTTTCCTGGAACACCGAGTCTCTGGATAGCACAAGTTATTTTAGTGCTGCATTTTCAGCTTTGAGGTTCTGAACCTCTGTTGTAAATTCTTGCATTCCTCTCATGAGGTCCTGGACAGCAGCCTCCATAATTCTTTATCAAGTCTTTGGCGTCTCAAACTGTTACACTCTGCCCCTTGTCTCACCTGTTTGTCTTCTGTTGTCTTCTTTCTTCGGGTCTTATACAGGTATGGTCGGGTTTCCTCTGCCTCCAGTGTATAGACCGGACACCAGCCTCGGAGAGAAGGTAAATGTTCAGTATTCCAGGAAGGTAAGGTGAGTAACAGACAATGCCCGGGATGGATCTAGGAACCAGGGAGGAGTAGTAAGCAGTGTTTGAGCACGGAAGGAATGATGGACCATAAATTCCAAAAGAGGTGGAAACGGTGAATCATGACAGAAATTAGTAGGGAGTAGATCTATGTCTTCGGCTGGGGCCTCCCTCTGCAACAACCTCCCTGCCACTCTGAAACTTCAGAAGAACCATCTCCGGTCCGTAAGCACCTCAAGACCTTCCTCTTTACTTCTGCCTTCACCTCTCCTCTCCCCTGCTCATCTTCTCTCTCTCAGCACCGTTCACCTGGCCTACCCTCTGACTTCTGGGCCCAGGTACCTGCTCATCCTGCCACCCACCTGCACAGCAATCTGTAACCATACAGCACACCCTTTTTCCTGCACTTATCAGACATACCCTGTATGCTGCCTTAAACTCAGCACTTGCCACTTGCTGCTGCACTACGACTGTTTGTCGCCTTTTATTATTTATTTATTTTATTATTTATCTGTTTTTCCTTTGCTTCGCACTTTCCACTTCTCCCCCCTTCCATGCACTTTTCCCCTTTCCCTCACCCATATACTTGCACGTTTTCAATGTCACAGGGCCTAGTAAGATCATTGTTTCTGTTCTCCTTGTTCGCCACCCTTGCCTTGTCACGCTCTGAAACACTTGTGTACAAGCGTGATACAATAAATATCAATTCAATTCATTTCAACTCCTTGTGCTTCCTCTTCTCTCAAGTCTCTGCCACACTCTCATTAATCCATGCTTTGCATGGTCACCCTTCTTAAGCTTGAGTCACATCTAGCCCCTCGATAATTCTTTGGACCGTAAATGGCCTTTTCTTTGAACTTCTTCACTGAATATGCCTCCTCTACTCCAACAATATCAGCTCGATCTGCCTCACCAAGGGCCTCCTCATATCCTCCTTTAATATGATATCCAACTACTTCCTTAATGCCCTCCTCCACTACTTCCACACTTCTCCACTCATCCATAATTGGTCTTCCTTGTCACCAGCTTTTTATTCTTCACCACCCCTAAGTTCCTACCCTGCTATCTGGCCACCTCTCTCCAAAATTCATTTATCATGCTCTCTCGCCACCTCTCTGCAATCTCCTTCATCCTGTTCTCTGGCCACCTCTCCTCAGACTCCTTCTTACTGTTCTGGCTTCTTCTCTTCTCTATTTCAGCTTTCTCCTCAGGTCTTTCTCTGCTTTGAAACTCCACTTCCACAGTCCCCAAAATCCCTCTTATTGCTGTGCTGGAATATAGCTCTTTATAGACCCTGGGATACATGTCTAGGCTCTGAGTGGCTGATGGTTATGTGATGGTTCTGGACATGCTCAGTGGCTGGTGGAACCTTTTCCTGAGATCTGAGTCCTTGGAGGAAGTACTTTAATGGGGTAGCCAACTTGGTCTGCATTCTACAATGTCTTCCCAGTAAATAGTCTGCATCATTTGCTTTTACTTTCTGCCTATTGCTGGACGCTTTCTCCTATTTTAAATGTGATATGGATCACTTCTGATTAGATCAGATAACTCTGTGTGTTGAGTGTCCCCTTGAGGAGTGGGAAGGCTGAAGAACTATTTTGGTTACCTATGGCTTGGTGGGGGTGTTTTACTCACTGATTCCAAATAATTTAGTTGCTGCATCAGTCTTGCTCTCCATCATGCTTGCTGTTGGAGAGAGAGACAATTGCTCTTCTCCTTGTGGGTCTCTCCACATTGTGACATAGAAGGAGAGTTCCCTCCAGATATCCTGTCGATGGATGGGTGAGGGCCTCATGTGCTTCTACCCCTCTGGGTTTTAAATGTGGAGGAAACAGATTCCATATGAACATACTCTTTGGTGGTGGGGGCGGGGTGTTCTCCTGTGGGACACCCAGGTCTTCCCTATCATCGTCCTGCCTTCAAATGAATAATTATTATTACATTTGGAGCTCAGAGGTATTTTGGGAGAAGTTGTTTTTCCCTGTTAACATAATATTATGGGTGCAGACATCCTATGGGAGGAGCATACTCTCCCACATCCCTCTTGAGCTCAGAAACCTGATCAGGGACCCCACATTTATACCACCTGCCAGATTCAATCCTGGTTTTCTGTCTGACAGAGAGGATACATATGAGAGTCATACTCCTGATAAGTATAGTTTTCCAGAAGAGATGGAATGGCTTGGTTTGGGGAGATTGCTACTCCCGATGACCTCTGAATGTTATCTGCAAGTAAATGTGATGATGGCAATGAGTTCACGTCATCATTCTAAATGTGAGACATCCTGTCAAATAAAGAGAATAAAGAGAAGCAATTATGACTGTTTGGGTGTGTGTTGAATTGATGATCCAGTGGCTAAATTGACCTCATAGTAGCATGAAATTTGGTTCTATTTGTGATTGTATAAGCAGGGTGTTTACCGATTTAGTGGTTAACACAGAGACTGGGATGTGTGATTGGTCATCAAGTTGTCTAATCATGGGGAAAATGTTGCATTGCCTATTATTGTTTGCATGCATGTTTTTTAAATGTGTTCTGTAATTCATTCCTTTGCTTGTAGAAGCAGAATTTATGTGTGTGGATTTGTTTTCTTGTACAGTAATTCCTTTCTTACATTTTTGTGTATGTGTGTGCGCGTGAGTGTGTGCTGTGGATGATTTAATCAGTGCAGCAAATTCCAGAATTGGTTGTGTTGCTCTGACCATACATGACATACTGTTCTTGTTTGTTGCTGTAATTGCGGATGTTTGTTGACCAGAATGCAGATGTGTCCCAGTGATCTTACTGTACATGTGTTCCTTGTTAGGTGTAGACTTTTCAAAAGTATTGATCACTTTGGCAAAATAACCTTTATTTCTATTGGCCCTTTGGCCTATTGCACATCTGTGGGAATAGTACTAGGTGTTTTGCCATTTAAAAAGGAATAGCTTGAGTTTGGCTGATGAGATTTTTGAAATATTTACAATGTTTACTACTTTTGCTGAAGGCCAAAAAGTATGCAACAGTATGCCTAAAATATGAAACATCAATGCAGACAATTGTTAGATATCCTGGGTAAAAAAGTACATTATTCAGCCTCTACTGTAAGCCCCAGCTAAAACATGTTGTTTTCAGTAATCATCTGTGGCATGTACCCAATGATGACGCGTTCATCAAATCTGTATGAGTCACTGATTTCGCCATGTACGTGGTGTGCCAAATGTGGCAAACATTCAAGTATGGGAACACCAGTTACAGAGGATAGCAGTTTTCTTTTCTACATAGAGATTGCTGTTAAGTTAACCATAATGCTGCATTCACAGTTGTATAATATGAAAAATGTAATGATATTAAACCCATAAAGTAGTCATGCTATTTAAGGTGATCCCTACATCATAATCATTTGACTTTTGCAGAATTCATAGATATTGTCCCATGGACCTTTTCAGAAATGTCAGTGGCAATCCTTTATAGGCATACTGCATTTTGGTGCAATCAAATAATCACAGTGTCTTCTTTTGTAAAAATAAATAAACATTATGCAATTTAAAAAAAAAATGACTTATTAAATGGTGACTGAGTTGGATACATCATCAGACTGACAAGTAATCATAACCAAAGACATGGACATCTTCCAACTTGACATACTACACATTGACCCAGTCTATTCTGGTTAGCCTCACGGTTCTGATCAACCATTGCAACTGCACTACAGAACTGTTGGGGTATTTTGTGTGCTCCAGAGTCACAGGACTACCTGGTATAATTCTTATATTAGGATCCTGAGCAGCAAACCAAAAACCAGACCTGGTGCGCACTGGGGCACAATTTCTAAACTTACCAGGGCACCTGGAAACTGTACTATGGGGAATCAGCTCTTTATGACTTGCCCCAGTTCACAGTGTTTTGGTGTACCTTGCGTTTTACCATCAGCAGTAGTACAAATACCTCCTTAGATTTCTATCTGTCTTTATGCCATCATGAGTAACTAGAACACGCAATAAATAGACCAAAGCTGATCTAATTTGTTTCAGGTACTTTATAAGCAATTAGGGTTTATCAGTAATACAAAACAACATGTGCAATGCAATGAGTTAATTTTGACATGTTCTGCAATACAGAAATGAAAGCACACATCACTATTTCATATTTTCCCTTTTGCAGTGATAACAGATTCTATTCGTCAGGTTAAAACTAAACTATGAGCACATTTCATAGTAATGCTTCGGCACGATAAAGAGTTGTTTTTTTTCCACAAGGAACTTCAATCTCCATTTTAGTGATAGTTGGCCCAAACTCTGCTATCTTTCGCCTTGAAACTTGACATTTGTCTTGGCAGCTAAAAGCCTTCAGTTATATTTGAAATATTTGTCTTGAATGGTGAAGAAAAGCACATGAAATGAGCTACCCACATTTGTATTGTAAAAAGCCACACACACCTCACTTTTACTTTATGCTCACCGAAAGAATGCTTGGAACATTCACACCAGCAGACACAGCGAGGAATAGGTTCATTGCGCCCTCGATCTCAGCATGGCTGTCTGCCTCACAGCTCACCCTCCTTCCTCTGCAGTAGGACAAACCCAGCAAGACATTTCCCAGATCTTCAGACTGCAAAGGCTGCAGGTCCTCCGTGAGACATTCCCTTGACTCTCTCTGTACTTCCCTTTTTAAGGCCTCTTTCTGTGGTCTGCCCCTGGATGTTTGTTTTCCTGCAGAAAGTGTAAGAATTGCCCCACAATAGGTCTAACCTCTAGAAGGTTACAGAGAACACGTGTTTTGCCTGCCACCTCTCCACCGTGATTCAGGGTAGCAAACGGATGCCAAAGAGTTACATTTCTCTATGCTGACTTTTTGCAGAAGAATATGACCAAAGGAGCAATATTGAGCAATGTGGATTTTCACATTCCACATCTTCATTGCTGAAGCAGCTTTACTTTTGGCATTTTTCAAATAATGCTGCACAGCCTGTTTTTGCAAACTCATGAATTGGGCCAATGTGCATCCACACTCTGCACCAATGAGCTATGGGCTGAGATGTAAATATTAGCACAGGATTACAGATTAGTAGGTTAGGGGTTAATAATTCTTAATCTTATGCTTCATTGCAACTCAGTCCATGCTATACCATGGTGTGGTGGCCTATGCTCCGGTATGTCTACCATGAAAAGCCAGTTTCAAAGTTTCTTTTTGCTCTGTAAACATAGCTGACTTACACCAGATTCACATCAGCATCTTACACCAGAATCTCACAACTCTTGCTGTCAGAGACTGACTTTTTGATGAAATGTTGTCCTGGCAGAAATTCATAGTCTCTTTCTCCCTATAAACTTCCCCCTTTTTGTTTCTGTCATGACCTGGCTTAGTGTCTCTGGAGAAAAAAACAACAATCCCAGCTACAATTTCAAAAACACATGCGTGCATGTGCATATTGTAGGAAAATATGGAATTCTTAATCAGAATACTGTACGCAAAAATAAATCACAAAATCTCATGTTATCAAATACCATGCAATGTGTATCCAACATCTTCAAATAGATTGTTTTTGAAAATATTTGTTTTTAATTCAAATAGTTTTGTTTTAGGTTTTTCTTTTTTGAGATCGTCTTTATGCTTTATCTCTGTTTTTCTCTTTTCTTATATACATATTATGTTCTTTTGATCAGCTACATCTTGTTTTTGTCTGAGTTTTCTTTACAAATAAATGATCATCACGCAATAAATATCTGTCTGTTCGTAAAATGCGGATGAATCAAAACAAGAATAAGGTAGGATGCATAATACCAAGTGCAAGATCACAGTTCTCTTGACTTGGTGGTGGCCATCATAAAGCCTAACGCTGCATTTTTAAGCAGGCCTATGACCATGCCACAACTTTCCCTAATGTATAGCAAGCTTCCATCATCTGCAATAGGGGCTTCCTTCAGGGGTCTCCATCTTCTCCCCCCTCCTCGGTCCAGGGAATTTTCCGTTCATTCAGGGATCTCTTGTTCATCCAGCAGACCCCAAGGTCCTAGGATCTGGCTGCCATCTCCAGAAGCTCTGAAGGGGTAATAAGTTAGTCTCTGAATCAAAAGATAAAAAGACAGATTAAGAACCAAGCACACCAAACTCATTCATTGTCCCTTTTTCTTCGAGGATTACTTGAAGTAAAACTGTGGATTAAACAATATAACATATACAATATGTACAATGATGATTTTTGAATCAAGGACATTTCTGCATGATCACCTGTAAATAATGCATGGATAAAGCACAAAATACAATATTGCACCTCATTTCATCTGTGGTTGTAAATAAGCATGGAGGTACAACATAATAAATGCATTTACAATCAAGAAACAATAGAAACACATGAATTACTGACTATAAAGATTTAACAACCATTCAAAACAGCATCAACCTGTGACACCAAACTAAACAATGTCAATCTGGAACTCTTGACTCACTTCTACCTTTTTTATATATTTATATATACACATATTACACAGCCCAGCCACAGTAGTGGCTGTGTAGTTATGGTTGTTTGTTGCTCTTTCCATAGGAAGAACCCTTTTTGGGTGGCTTATAACTTCGCTCTCCATGGACGAATCCTCACCAAACTTTGCAAAAAAAGTATATGGTTCACTCTGAATATTTTTGCAAAGTTTGGTGAGGATTGGTTCAGGGGGGCAAAGTTATAAGAGGGTCCCAAAACTTATTTTTTCCCATGGACTGAATGGGGAAAAAACTTTGCTCATGCCTAAAGCCCAAACCGCTGGATGGATTTTCACCAAATTTGGACCAGGAGCAGCGGCTTGGTCCCGAAAGTCTGCTTTTGCAAATTTGGTGAAAATCCATCCAGTAGTTTTTTATAAAATTAGCAAAAAATAGGTCCAAAAAATTAGTGTTTTCTATGTTCGGTCCGCGGACACACTTCCCTGTTCGCTCCGCGGACAGTGTCCTGATTGGCCAACCGGCTTGCGTCATGTCTGCGGACATGCAACGTGTTCGTTGATTGGATGGTGAAGAGCGTGAAGCGCGTCAGATTTTCAGGAACGCCCGCCATGTTGGATTCGCGGACGTCGGCGGACAGCGCAGTGAAACTTTGATGAACATACTTTTTAGTAGAGTGCGTTGTTGTGTGAAAGTGTTTGGGGAGGGTGGGAGATTAAGAGATGAGTTAAATGTTTTATTTATTTAGGTGGTATACCCCCCTGTTGTTGTTTGCTTTGTCCGCAGACAACGCGGATGTTCTAAAATGTTCTAAACAAACGAAATCGGGGCATTCTGAGGACACTACGCCTGTCCGTATTGTCCACAAGCAAGCTTAAAGTGTTCTAAGAACACTGGTGGGGTCCTGAAATGTTCGAAAAATAAACGAAATGGGTGTGTTCTGAGGACGGTAAGCCTGTTAGTTTTGTTCGCAGGCAAGTTGAATCTGTTGAAAGAACACATCATGTGTCCTGGGATGTTCGTCAATAAATAAAATGGGGGAGTCCTGAGGACGGTATGCCTGTCCGTTCTGTTCGCAAGCAATTTCAAATTATTCTAAGAACACATGTTCGCAAGCACGTTCAAAGTGTTCTTAGAAAACATTATGTGTCCTGGGATGTTCGTAAATAAACAAAATGAGGGTGTCCTGAGGATGCTATGTCTGTCTGTACTGTTCGTAGGCAAGTTGAAACTGTTCTAAGGACACTCATGATGCCCGCGTACATCAAAAGTGTCCATATGGCATAGTTAACATTTTTGACTCTATGGGTGTGATACGCTGCAATGGTTGTGGCTAGGGCATAGAGTCTTGGGAGCATGGCCATATGCCCTGGTCACAAACACCACAGCACATCAGACCCATAGAGGTTTATCACTTTTGGATCCTAGAACAAATTTATAAGCAACAAAGTTATAAGACACTATGGGTTTGATATGCTGTGGTAGTTGTGTGCAGGGCCTATAGTCTTGGGTGCATGGACAAGATCAAATTTATAGGCAGCAAAGTTGAAACTGTTCTAATAACACTCATGATGTCCGCAGACATTAAAGTGTCCATATGGCATAGTTGAAAACCTTTTTGTGTTATGCTACAGTCTATTTGTTTGTTTGTTTTCAGTGTTCACTTGTTGTTTCTGTCTAATGCTCTATATATTGGCTTGTTGCAGATTTTTGGAGCAGTTAGATACCTGTTGACAGTCTATTTTTTGTTATAATGACGTGGTATTGATTTATCTGTTTGGATATTGTAACATTTTGTGTTAGTTAGATACCATTTGGCGTATTCTAACTGTCTATTTTTTGTTATAATGTCGTTTTATTGATTTATCTATTTGATTATTTTAAATCTTGGGGTAGTTAGATACCAGTTTGCGTATTCTAACTGTTTATTTTTTTATATAATTTAGTGGTATTCATTTATCTGTTTAGTTGTAGAATCTTGGGGCAGTTATATAGCTGTTGGCATATTGTAACAGTTTTTATTTTTCTAATAGAAGTTTAATGTTTAGTTATACATCTTGGTTTTAAGAAATTATAATGAAGTGGTATTGATTTATCTTTTTGGATATTGTAAAATTTTGGGGTAGTTAGATACCATTTGGTGTATTCTAACTGTCTATTTTTTGTTATAATGTAGTGGTATTGATTTATCTGTTTGGTTATTGAAAATCTTGGGGTAGTTAGATACCAGTTGGCGTATTGTAATTGTTTATTTTTGATATAATTTAGTGGCATTCATTTATCTGTTTAGTTGTTGTAGAATCTTGGGGCAGTTATATAGCTGTTGGCATATTGTAACAGTTTATCGTTTTCTAACAAAGGTTTAGTTAATATTTAAGTACAGTTTAGTTAATACATTTAGCATTTAAGAAGATTAAATAAGCGTTTGTAAGATTTGCAGGTAATCTCTACTTTAGAGTAATGGTACTATCATTACATTCGAACCATTCACAATTCTTTTTTATATATGCAGTATAGTGACCTGCATTGGTTGTGGCTCCTGTGTGGTAGATTACACCTATTGTTGTGAAGGTTTTCTTACCAAGTGATACTTGACCATGTGTGAATCCAGTCAGCTTGCAGTTGTTTTTGGTACCATCTGCATTGTAACGTAGAAGCATTAGTATTATGTATTTACTATGTGTTTGTATTAGTAAGGTGGAGGGATTATCCGAATTGCAGGTAGTAGATCCACTATGGTATGCATGTTGTACAAGTTGTGCAAGTTGCTGAAATGGAATGGATGCACAATTAGGTATTGATGCATACAGAAAGCACTCATTGGGGATTTGTTCTTGTGTCACATTGTTGCAGAGAGTGCATGTATGTTTCCACATGTATGAAATCTGGAAGATTTCATTTATAGGTATGTTTTTGTTTTCCAGTACTTGTAGTAAGTACATTAGAAATTCTTGTGGATCTTCCTGTGAGTTTATAGTGAATGTCACCATTCCAGCACGGTAGTCCAATTGATGTCTTATTCTGTCACGCCTAGTCTCCGCTTTCCCCGACTCCTCCTCACCTGTCTCCTCCGGTATCTCTTCCACCCTGGCTGCAGTCTTCTTCTTGCCTCTTTCCCCTTCAGCAGACTTCTTCTCTTTTTTTTGTCGAAGGTTGGGAACGCGCTCCCTTCGTAGTCTCCGTGATCCGACTAGTACATATCTAAGGTATAACTGAGAAGCATGCCCTAGAAATGGGGAAAAAAGCCTCCCGGCAAAAAAAACCCAATCAGTATTCCGTTCGTCTTTGGGATAGGAATCCGTGAAATACTGCAAGTCCTGCTGTAGTTGAATGGCAGATGCCTCCACCGCTGCACTCCGAAGGCGTTAGAGGAACGCCTACTCCTGGCTCTGCTCGTTCACAGTGAACTGCGATGAGGCAAGGACCCAGCCTCTAGTATCGTGTGGTCTAGTTGACTTCCGAGCGGAGCCTCGGTTCAAAAGAACAAAGGAAAGACGTTCTGCACCATAAAGCAGATAAGTATAAAGGAAAATAATGGAAGAAGTAGAAAAAAGGACAGGAGCGAGGGATCAGCCAAAAATACGAACAGTGAAGAGTATGCTGAAAATTCCGTCTGAAATAGGAAACAAGGAAAGAATAACACATACACGGAACACGCCTGGTAGCACGCGTCGTGAAGTAAGAATAGAATAAAAGATCCCAACCACCTTACCTGAAAACCTCAGCGCACCGAAAAGGGTAAGAAAGTAAAGAGACCTGGAGTCGGGGTAAGGAATGTAGGAAGGTTGGACGTGGGAGCAACCCGCAGTAGTTTGGGAGGCTGGACGCTGAAAGCAAATAGCAAAAGTTGGAAAGTTGGATGCTGAAAGCGACCAACAGGCACGTAACGAAAACAATACAACGCACCGTGCGTTGCTACGGCTTGCTGGTTATAGCTTTCGTCGGCCATCTTGGAATACACTAGACCAGTAATACGAAATGGGCAGCCATCTTAGTAGTACTTCCAGCAATAAGCAAATCTCCAGGGCTGATGCATGACATATTCCATAAACACTATACGTGTTGTCAGGATTGTTTGTTGCGTTTGTATGAAGTACTAACATTTGCAAACACAATTGGTCTGTACTGTGCAAGTAAATGTTGTCAACTATTGGTGGTAATTGAAATAGAATATTCATTGCTACATTTGCGTAGCAACTTACACCAATTACATTTGAAAGTTTAAATGGACCAGGTAGTTCTGTATCTGAGTGCTTTTTTGGAGTTTGTCTTCCCTCTTTGAAGAAGTACCTGGTTTACCTTCCCTAAAAGGTTCTTTTTGGATTGTGGCACTTGATGAAATATTAGTTTATTTTAATCTCTTTGGAGGATTTCCAGTGACATCCTGTTGCATTTCTGTTTGATTTAGTTTTCTTTTAGAACATTTTACTTTTTGTGGAATAGGATATGTTTTTAGATGGGGGGTGTATAGTGAACAAAGTTTATTGTATTCTGAAATGCAAGGAATATTAGTGTTTACATTACTTGCATCAAAGTTGATTAGAAATAGACTGTCAAGTGTACGTAAGCGTGATAGTGCTACATAGCTCATGCCTTCTTTAAAGACTGTGTTACCAATGTCTATCAATGCTTTGTCTAGGGTAAGACCTTGTGATTTATGAATGGTGACTGCGTATGCAAGAGTTAGAGAAAATTGTTCTCTTCGTACATACATGTCTTTGAAGAGAAGGAATCAAGCTGTTGAGCGTCCTATCCTTTTCACTTCTGAAAGTTTGTCAAAGAGAAAATTGACAAACTGAATGTTGTCACGTGGGTATGTTTGAAAGCCAACAACTGTACCCAGTGCTCCATTAACTAGTCCTTGATCCACGTCAAGGTTACGTTTAAGCATTACTCTGCAATTTAAGGATAATTTTAATATTTTTTCCAATCGAGCTGTGTTGGAGATTGAATTTTCTAAACTATTTAGTCTTGTTGTGGCTTGTTCATACATGGGTAGTGTCATACCATGTATGTCTAGTTTGTCTGTGGTGCTAATTTCAATTATTTGTTGCATTTCTTTTTTTAACATTGTTTCATTGAATTTGAAACAGCTTGCAAGAGTTGGCATTAAGGCCATACAATTGACATTTTTGTGGGCTAATTGTTCCATAACATCTGTAGCACATGCATTATGGCCATAAAGTGCATGATTGTGCTAAATTTTCAATATTGCTTGTGCTTCTTGAGATAATATACCCACTCTAATACTTTTTAAGATGTTGGCATAAGTGAGATCTGCAGATTGCCACATGTTTTCTTTTAATTCTCTGTATTGGAAATGTTGCCAAAGGTTGACATTTCCAATGCTGCCAACAGTTCTACGGCAGAGTTTGTGTCCTAAGGTTTTAAAAATAGGCTCACATTTCACTGGTGTCAATTGAAGAAGATCTCCGAAAAAAATAATGTGTTTTCCTCCAAAGAGCTCTTCGTAGTTTGTTTTGAGTACTTCTTGTAATCTGAGGCGAATCAAGGCCAACATTAGGTTGGAGACCATGCGCACTTCATCTATTAGTAGCATTTTCATTTGTTTTAATACTCTGCGTAGTTCCATTGCAGCTTTGGTAGAAAGTTTGTAATAGTCTAATTTGTTTTGGTGTTCTACTGGCAGGAGTAGTAATCGGTGTAAAGTGACACCGCCTATGTTGTAGGCAGCAAAACCTGTGGGCGCAGTGACAACAGCTGACAGTTTGTTGTTTGTCAATTGTTGAAGGAACTTACTGATGATTTTGCCAGAACCAGCTTCACCACTGACGTACAGTAGTATAGGTTTGTAATTTTGGCAGGTGCATTCTTTGTTTTCATGTTGTACACCATGTGCAATTTCTTTTGTTACTTCTTCAAAAATGCTATGTTGTTCATTGTTTAGTTTTGATTGTAGTATAGTTAAGTCTTCTTTATCTTCATACTGACACATGGTGTTTTCTACTTCTGTCATAGCTAATTCTGCCTCATTTTTTATTAGTGGCTCTCCCTGTGGTTCTTGGCTTCCTGTTACAGAAGGTTACTGTCAGGAGTGTCCTTATCTAGTTCGGCCTGCAGTTCTTCTTTGTGTTGCTGTTCATTGTGGAACATTGTTTTGTACTGTGTAAAGTTTACATCAGTTATAGTGCTTTCATTTGCTTTGAAAGCGTCTTCATAGGAGTCATAGTTATCTAGTATTTCTTCTTTTCTCCATGGTTTAAAGAGCTGCAGCAGGGACATGAAATATAGTTCTTTATGTTGAGGAGTCTTTAATGACAATTTGATATGATTAATTAAATTTGGTTTGGTGAGTTTTACTAAGCAGCCTTCACAATTTGTCACTCTGTATCTACCTTTTATTTCATAGGGTTTAATATTATTTTTGTATGTGAAGTTTCGGGCTATGTATTATAGACACATGGTTTCCAAAGTGGTATTTCTGTTTGGGTAGTATGTGTCCAGAAAATTGTTTTTTAAAATGTCTTGGCTGTTGGCATCATGTTTGGCTATTGTTTCTATATCTTTGTATGATTTTAGAACTCTTTTTCTAGATTTAGAAGGACCAAGACTAACCCATACTATATTTTCAGATTTTCCATACAAAGCAGTACCAGTTAAATGATCTGCTGCTTCATAGGAGCCACATTCTCTATGGAAGAGCATTTTTATGCCCAAGCTGTATAAGTTTTGAGACAGTGTTTTGTCTGATGACAGGTCAACCAGAGGCCTTCTAGCCCTGTTTTTTTCTGCTTTGTTAAGTAAGCTGTAACATATCGTGCAACTGCAGTGGAATTGTCTGCAATGTACTGCACATATATATTTGCATTCCATAAGTGGGCAATGATTGCATTGTAATCATTGATATATTTTTCTTCTTCTGTCCTTTTTATGTAATATGTATTTTTAGGTGATTTACCTTTAACACTATGTCTAACTGAAGACATGAAGTTGTTCACTTGACCTGTTTTTGTAACCGGTCTAGGGAAACCAAAGCGGCATTTGGTGTAGTATTTCCCTTTGTTTTTGCATTTGCGACGACAATATTTTCCACATTTATATCTTTGAAATTGTAAAATTTGTGCTTGAAGATCACTATTTGTTTCTTCTGATGGAATTTGACAAGTGACATATCTTTCAATAAACTGTAAAACAGTGGCGTCACTGTCTTCACCAAATTTAGGAGCATCTTTAATCCATAAAAAACATGTGGATATGTGGTGCTCCTCTGGCTTGGTATTCTTTTCCCCAAAAGAAGTGTTGCACTTCTCCAAGGGGAGGAGCAGTTTTATTACAAATAAAGTGTAGCATAGCAATGAAGCGATGGTGAAAATATCTTGAAACATTAACGGGATCTAGAGAACAAAGTTCTCCAGGTGTAAGTATATCTATGTTTGTTTGTTTTTGTTTGATATGCGTAGGAAATCATGTAAATCTTCCCATGCATATTCTGCACAACTTAATGTAACAAACCAAGTGGGTGGGCCAAGGTTTCTTATATACAACGTACATCTCTGTGACGTTGAAACCAGTATTCTTTAGTGCCACGCATATTTGCTAATAGATTTGTAATATTTTATCATAAAACCTCATCGTTTTGTTGCACTTTTTGTAATAATTGCTTAGCTGACATATTTTGAAAGTGGGATCCTGATTTTAATGTGTGTGCAACTCTGTGACATAAAGTTGCTAGTTTACTTTCAAAGAGTAGGTGGAATATGTATTCCACATTTTGTCTAAATCTGGGATCTTCAGAATAAATCCGTAATGAGCGATATTCTGATGCTGTTTTGTGAATAGGTCTATCATCGTACCTTCCTCCTCTGCCAGTAGGAAAAAGTAGAGAAAAAGAACGTGCTTCTATACTTTTTTCCCATATGCTGATTGGTGATCCTTTTGTTTGACACATTTAGTACGTTTCTAGTGCATCTTCTACGGTGTCATTAGAGTGCAATGGGTGAATTGTATAATGGTCTCCAGTATTGGATATTGTAGCAAAATCTAGGAGCTCGATTTGACCAGCTTCTTGTGTCTCTTGAATTAATTCAGTGGTATCCTTCAAATGTTCTTCAATATTAATTTCTTTGTAGTATTCATTCTTGTCTTTTGGATATTGCAAAGCTTGTCTAACTTTATGTAAAGCTACCAGTTGTTGCCAATTTTTTTTGTCTTTTGTAGATACACCATTTACTAAGATAATTAAAGATTGCTCCATTGGACGTTGCACTCCTAGAGTGTGCACATTTTCTTTTAGATCTAATGGTAAATACACTACTTTTCCCCGAATACCTTTCACTAATTCAGAGGGAGGTAATTTTGCTGTTTTTGGTTGAAGGCGTATTATTGCTTGAAATGGGTGCACTGTTTGAATTATGATGCTCTCATGTAAATTGAGTTGTTGTAGGGGTTTTGGTAGTGGAAATAATTCCAAATTATTTGTAATAGCACGTGAAGGAGTTTGGTTGTTGTCAAGTTTTTTAGTGCAGTAACTGCAAAGTATTAATGGTTCAGTTATTTCATATTTGTTTTCTGCTATACGTAGAAAGCTAATTCAAACCATTTAGAATCTTCATTGTCTTCTATTTTATATGTTAGGTCTACAGTTTTTGTGTTACTTTTATAGAAAGTTCTACGGCAACATACACATACATGGTTTGGTACTTCAGCATATGTACTTTTAAATTTCAGTGTTTCTTTTTTTATATGTATGTAGTAGAAGTTTGCCATGCATAGAATTGTTGCTAATTTGCTTTAAAGCTATTTCATTCTGTAAGTCGGTTTAACTTCCAAAATATTTTTTCTGTATGAAGTCGATTTCTTCAAGTAGGTCTTTTGCTGTACGATGTAGAAGAATGTTTTTTAAATTGGCTAGTGCTAAAGCAGGACTTTTAGCATAGTACAGTTTATAGACTAGATTTCTTATAGTTGAATGATGTGTTGATATCATTTTGATATAATGGAAGGTGGTTTTGCAAGTAGGTCCTGAAATGCAGGCCAATGAATGTCCTTGTAGTCCTGTGTACTTGCGCACTGGATAGGTATCCATATTTTGCAGTAGCTTAATTTTCATTTTGTCTTTGCCTTTCACATAATGATTAAGGAATAGGCGTAAAGACTTGACAGATTCTTTGGGAATGTTACACATTGACGTGCATGGCCATTTGTATACTAGACGTTCTGATTCAGTTGAATGGAGAGGTAATTCTAAGTTTTCTGGGGATCTTTTTGTAAGCAGTATTTCTTGTTCCATTATGGTATTATTAACTTTTTCATAACCTCGTCCACTGCTATGTATGGCAATTGTATTTGTTTGCTTTTGTTTGTATGCTTCGTCATCAAAGTATGGTTCTGTGCTTGTAGTGTGACTCCATTCAACCCCACAGATACTTAAGAAGTTATTTCTTTTGACATTTCATTTATTGAGAAGTCTTTTTTTTAATTTAGTCATTAGTTTTCTTAGTGGTTTCATTTTGTTTAACACTAAAATAAAGAATTTTCTTTTGAGAAGGATTGCACTGTCTATCAACGCTTCTAAGATTCATTTCCTACGATAGGTTTTAAGGGTTGAGTTTGATTTCTCTCCTGTTTTTATAAGATTTTGCAGGACTCTGTGACAGAACATTTTTTCTAAAATACTTTTTTTGGTATGCTTAACTTGCTCCATATCAAGATATATAGGAACAGTTTTATCTGTAGTGGTAGCTGATTTGTTGTTAATTGTTTTGTGGTTTGTTCTACATTTTGATAGATGAGGCAAGGTTTATGTACTGGAAGCTTGTTTTGTTTCGCTAAATGACTGTATTAGCTGTTTTGTTTTAACTTTTTTTTACAAATTCTGCTAGAGATGGATGCTTCTGCGTTGCTTTCTACGGACTTGATTTTTGGTAGGCATTCTTTAGGGTCTGTTGAAAAAAAATAAAGAAGGTATGGGTTGGGGTGTTCTTAATGTGTGTGTGCTGTGTGCATGAGTGTGTGAGTAAGATAATAAAGATGTATGTAATAGTCTGTGATTGTGCATTGGGCAACTACAACTAGTTGGGATGGCTATTCTTGAATTTATGTGCTACTAAACTGGGGTTCAGATGATAGTAGAAAGTAAGCTGGTGGTGTGGAGAAGTAGAAATAGTGAATCTAATGGTATACAATTAAAACAGTTGTTTGTTCTGTAATATCAACATTTCTAGGGATTGAGTTGGGTTATTTGTGTGTCGAAAACTAGGAAATTGTGCGTCATTCAGCCTGCAAATCTCTGTTTAAGAAATGGGGATTTGTAGACAGAATGGTGCACAATCTCTATTTTTAGACACAGAAATAGCATTAATTAACCGTACGGTGTTTGAATAATAGTACAAATAATATGGTGGTATTCAACTTACTTTCTTTCTGAAATGAGCAGGTTTCTTCTTAGTTGTTATTTGTACTTCAAATTCGGCTGCTTCTTTTCAGGAGAATGGTCTTCACTGCAATTGTAAAGGAAACAAATAAGGAATTTTGTTTGTATATAGCATTGTTTTTAATTTAGACATTGATTTTTTTAATTGAAATTGACGCTCAGCGCCTTCCTCAAAATCATGAAAACTATCTTATTCACATAAGATGCGTTGTACCAGTTGAATAGAAATCATATGTTCTTAATACATAAACTGGATTGTAATGACTAACTGTACGAAGCAAAATATCATTTGTATGCCTTGTGGAATTCATAATGTACCACTGAATACCACTATTTCTGTAACTAAGCTCTTGTAAGTAACAGTGCTCAATCCCATGGGCTGCTTGCGCAGTATATAAATATAAGTAAATAAATGTTTATATTTTTGTACAAGTATTGTTGTTTGATTTTTGAACATATTGTATGCATGCAATTTTGTTTGAGTATGTTAACTCTTCATATTGTACTTTAAATATGTTAGTTCAACATGCTTTGAAAATGTGTGTGTAAAAAGAAATTAAATAGCAGATAGGTTTGGAAGTGACAGTTGATTTTAGGAGATGGAAAAAATGACAGTAAATTAATTTTATAGATTATACAAGTTAAAAGTCAGTTAATCTGTTTATATGAATCTATAAAAATTGTACATGTATGTTAAGACCGGCTCTTGGTCATAGGGTTCACTCCAAGGGACACTCAGGATACACAGGCCAGGTACGCATAGTCGTTACTTTATTAGCTTCTTAGGTTACAGGATCAGATGTCAACAAGTCATTAGGAGATAAAGAGGAAAGGGACAGGAGCCCACTGGCTCCCACCACCCAGGCTCACATAATCTAACTGCCTGGGTTAGAACCCATTCAACCCCAAACATTCTAATCTCACACTCCAGACTCACAGCCTACATTCTGATGGTGACATCAATCCTGGTTCAGCACACATGCAAGTATAAGAGCCAACCCTAACACCTCCTTTCCTAAAACAAACAAACACACCTCAAACACACACTTAGAGAAAGCAACCCTAACACCTCCTCCTCTTGCATAAAGAACAACACACACTTTCACAACAGCAAGACACACCTCACTCTCAGCAGAGTCCCGCTAACCCCAGAGATTGAACAAACAGGCGTAACTAACATCCAATGACAGTCCCAGCCACCACAACTAACATTCCTAACCAATCGAAACATCACAAATCGCCTTCCGTTCCCGCCTGCCACAAAGGAACCTCGAACTGCCACTTTCGAGCACTAACCGCCCACCTCGGCAAACAAACCACAACACTACCAAGACCAACCAAACACAAAGCTCCTTCCGTTCCTCTCTGCCACAAAGGAACCTCGGACTGCCACTTCCGAGTGCTAACTCCCAAAACCGGGAAAAACCAGGTACTGTCATAACTGCGCAAGATACTTACTAACAACCCAACAATCTACTTGGGTCACCAAGAAACCAGAGTCACAACTCATGCCGCTGTCAAATCCCTTCCAAAATTCAAGCAACACAGACACACCTAATCACCAGTCACTCACCTCATCACACCAATAAAGAAACGCAACCAGCTGTCACTAAACAACCACCACCAGCATAACGCTACAAATGTTGGCCAGACAAATGAGCCCTTCAAAACCAAATAAACACCCCAAAGTGAACACAGCTGCAGATGAAACGTTGCCAGGCTTCTGAAATTAATCAAGAGCGGACTCAAGAACAATTCCAAAAGTCACCTAAAGTTAAAAGAAAACACTAAATGCAATGTAACTTGCATCTCCAGAATTCCAAGCAATCCCTGGACCTTAACAACTCCAGGGTCACCAAAAACATCAAAGCTTCACACAGCTTCAAGTAAACTCCGCAGAGCTAGACACCTTCAAAAACAACATAGAAGCTTCACACAGCTTCAGGCACTAGTCCCCTGCTAGATGCCTCTGGACTGCTCCGCAGAGCCACAATCCAAAACAACATAAAAGCTTCACTAGGTTTCATGTGAACTCCTCAGAGCCACCAATCATCACAAAAACACAGCTTTGCAAAGCTTATGGTACTAGTCTCCTACTAGGTACCTCTGGACCCCTCAGAGTCACTAACCAATTAATCAAAGTTCCAACTAGCTTCTATACTAGCCTACCACTAGTAACATCACTAACCCCACAGGGCCTCAAAACACCAAACACCTCCAACTCCGCAGAGTCCCCTGACCAACCCTGGTCATGTACATCAATTAAAACATATTCCAAAAAACAATAAAAAAGATTTCAAAACCCAACACTGGTCATGCACCAACACTAAAACATTCACATACTGCTACAACACACACACAAACACAGGATGTTCAAAATACAGACAACCCCGGCATAGAATGTTAACTGCTAAGGAGCGCTGCAGTCACTCTGGCAGTCATCATGGGTTGCACATCCATACACGCACAAACAGAACATCATGCCTACAAAGCCTCAAAAATGGTTATAGTAAGCATTGCAATGCCATATCAATAATCACATTATAAATTGCAGATCTCATTTCCTAAAAGTCCATGTTGCCAAAACATGGGCAACTCTAAATGCTGAAATGACTCAAAGATTGTGGTAACCATTAATGACCAACATCACTCTTATTGTGCTTTAAGATCACAAATCTCACACCACACAAACACAAGCAAAACATAGTCTTAGGATGATCAGAACATTGAAACATAGTACATCCAAGTCACATTTTCTAAAAGTCCATGTCGCCATTAAACAGGTAACCTAATATGCTAAAATGCCTCAAAACGTTATACTAAGCATAATAGGATCAACACCCTTTGATTGTCCACCTCAATCAACCTCATATGTGCCACTCACACACAACCCCTGTCACAACACAAATGTGGAAACCAACTTTAAATGAGACCTAAACGTCCATGTTGCCAACTGGGGCCAACTCTAAAACCAACCTGCAATGCCTCAAAATGGTTACTTCTAAAATAAAATGCATCTCCTATTCTAAGTGCAACATCATTCTCACTAATACTTCTCATGGTAATTCACTACTAATGCACAACAGTACTCTTCAGTCACTACTTGCCACATCGTTGCTCAATCCATTATGACATTTTACTTTTAAATGAAACTCCAAAATTTCTTCTGCAAGCATAAACTAATCATCCCCAAAAACTACTATCATACCCAAACCCAAACAGTAACCATTTTCTCATTGCATGGTCCCCACCTCAGACCAAATCAGCATAGCGTCTATTCTCATTAAAACCTTTAGCCTCCAGGTGCATAAAAGGCACAATTACGCTTACTTGGCATGGAAATTACACTTCCCCTTTTTAAATAATGCTGGCATAGTCACTCAGGAAATGGTGGCACACTTGGGCAGCCTCATGCAACCCTGCCAATGTCTCCTCATGTACCAGGGGGCCTGTTCCTGGCAGACTCCAACAGGCCATCCTTGCCCCAGGCTCCATGGGGCAGGATGCTTCTGACACCCCTGGGTGGTCGCCTGCAACAGCCCTGGGGGCTGACTAAAGCAGTACTTGGTGGCTGACTCAAACAGCCCTGGGTGCTTTCCATTTCTCCAGACTCTTGGACAGCCTCTAATGACTCCTGGCCTCAAACAGGGCACTCTCCCTTCTTCCCAGGGGTCTCCTCTGACAGGCTGTCCCTTCCAGCCCTGGGTGATTTCCATTTCTCCAGACTCTTGGACAGCCTCTAATGACTCCTGGCCTCAAAGAGGGCACTCTACCTTCTTCCCAGGGGTCTCCTCTGACAGGCTGTCCCTTCCAGCCCTGGGTGGACTGGCTCAAACAGCCTTGGGTGGTGGGTGCAACCAGTCTATGTGGGCAGTGGGCTCTCCCTCTCTCCTTTCATTTACTTGTCCTCTTGCCTGCACCCCCCGCAGCAGAGTCTCTTCTCCTCTCTCACATGACATCACACAGGTACCTGTATCTCCTTTTGCTTCACTTGGTGTCCACTCCAAGGTCCTCCTTCACCATACCTTGGACCATCCTAGTCGCCAATTGTTATGACCGGCTCTTGGTCATAGGGTTCACTCCAAGGGACACTCAGGATACACAGGCCAGGTACGCATAGTCGTTACTTTATTAGCTTCTTAGGTTACAGGATCAGATGTCAACAAGTCATTAGGAGATAAAGAGGAAAGGGACAGGAGCCCACTGGCTCCCACCACCCAAGCTCACATAATCTAACTGCCTGGGTTAGAACCCATTCAACCCCAAACATTCTAATCTCACACTCCAGACTCACAGCCTACATTCTGATGGTGACATCAATCCTGGCTCAGCACACATGCAAGTACAAGAGCCAACCCTAACAATGTACTATATAGAAAATATGCATACCTGTAGTTTGTGTTCATGCATATGGATATGCATGCAGCTGCAAGTAGAAATCTTGGAGACTTGAACAGTATTTCTGGTAGAAGGGGCTCTCCAATGATATGACACTTGGACTCATTAACAGTACATTTGAAGTGCTGATCTATGATGATGTAGTTAGTTTAGAGGTCTTGGATGTGATTGGTGGATGTTCATGTGACTTCTTAGCTATATCCAATGAGGGAATGGCACAGAAAGTGAAAAGGAAATGGTAGAAGGACTGTTCATGTTACGATATGTCCGCGGACATGGCGGTAGTCCGCGGACATCGGGTGTTACATCCGGGGATTTTTGGGTTGGGGAGCCATGCAAATGAGAATGAGCAGAGAAAGGGATTGGTCAGGAAAGTTTAGTGGGTTTGTTGTGCCAGGAGAGAGTTTCTCAGATACTCTTTTTGCTGAGAGAAGAACAGATAGCTATGGCTGTGTGTTTCAAAAAACAGATTGTTTGGATTTTGGGAGACTCATGGATACATTCGTTGAAGGTGCATGCAGAAAGCTGTGGAGTAGCTGTAGATCTTGGATTCCCACATGTGGAAGTGCACTGGCATGGAGTACGTGGGATGAAGTGGTTGGACTTGCTACCTCTCTGTACTACTTTGGAGACAGAGCAACATCCAGACATAATTGTAATTCATTGTGGAGGGAACAGTTTAGGATATGTGTCTGGAATTTCTTTGCAATTTGCAATGAAAGAAGGACTTGGGAAGGTCATGGACATGTTTCCAAATTCTCAAGAAAATTTTTCACGGATTGCGCTGAGACAAATGTGGCTTTGTTCTTCTTCATTTGGTCCACAAATGGAGAAAGCAAGGCGGAATGTCAATAAGGCTGTTTGTGCCTTTCTAAGAGATTTTGGCATGTCCTCTTTTCACAATGAAAATATTATGTTTCGTAGTACATACATTTTTCACAGAGATGGAGCCCATCTTACTTATGCTGGCAATCAGATTTTTTGGGAAATGTACAAAATGCATTGCAACCTTTTTTGGAATTACAGCATCCATTTTATTGTAGGTGTTGAGCATTTCAAATTTTCCAAACACAAATAAACACCACCAAAAGGCTCTTATCAGAGCCACCACTTCCTCCCAGATAAAACTGCAATGATTATGATAAGGTAGCACCCCAAAATTTTAGATGTCCGTGGACTGTCCGCGAACTTCTAAAAAATACACAGGGTCCTGCTTCATTTATTTTCACTTCTATTTTTTAACTGTAAAAGGCGGCTCTCAAAAGAGCCTTTTTTTATTTTTGTTGCTTTACATTTTTTTTTGTTTTTTTATACAAGACACACTAGGAGAGGAGGGGAAAGGAGGGTAAGTGTGGGACACCAACCACGGGGATAAGAAAGGGCGAGCTGAGAGAGGAAGATGTAGAGTGGGTTTCACTTGGGTAATGAACAGACCTTCTCGTGCTCTGAAACGATAGCCTCAAAAGCACTATGAAGTCTCTCCCCCCTGCACAGTACTGCGTCGCAGTACATACACACAACTGTGACAATCGAAAGGTAATGTCATCAGCATTGCGTATGGCCTGTGAGGCAGCTTGAGGAATACGTTGTCCCACAGGAGTGTTCCTTGTGGTGACAGGATCAGAAACAGAGGATGAAGTAGAGGAAGTCAACCTGCTACGCTCCTCGCAAGGTACAACCTTGCGAACAGCCCCCGAGTGGAATGACTTTAGGTGTCGCTTCATGGTAGTTGTCCCAAAGCTGTATGAATCATGCCTCCCGCGACTGAGTACCATTTTGCACTCATTGCAGGTGACTTGGTTCGCACGTGCTTTAGGACCATTAACATGAATGGTAAATAACCGCCACACCCAAGACTCACGCCGAGTGCTGATAGTAGAGACTTCCACTACCTCATTCTCGTCATCCTCTTCTTCCTCCTGTGCATCCTCACTCCTGTTCCCCTCTTCAGGCCCTTGGGGAGGTGGTGGTGGTGGAGGGAAAGGGGGTGGTGCTGAGGCAGATGCAGCATCAGGTGGCAGTAGTGGAGCCAGGGAAGCCATCAAGTTTGCGATGGAAATCTGCAAATTGGCAGCAAAATTCGCTGTGCTCTGTAGGATAGCCAGAAATGCAATGAGAATGCACTCTGGGGCGTGGTCTTTAATAGGGGTGCTTGTGTGCAGTTTGCAGACATGCATGTTGTCCGCGCCAGATCGAACAGAAAAAAGGGTTCAAAAAGTCACAAAAAGTATGTAGAAACTCAGGATTACTATGTGGGATGTTTTCTAAGGTGAGTTTTTGTTTTAAAATAATGTAGATTACTTGAAAATGTAGTTTTAAATTGTTCGGAGACACGAACAGTGTTCACAATCAGAACATACACTGATCGTGGGTGCGGTCACATGATAGCTTCGCGAACATGTCTGCGAAGGGAGCGGGTGTCCGCAGGACACCAAATGCACTGAAACTATTTTGCGCATGCGCGTTGGTGTTCTACGGACACTATTTGGGACCTGAAGTGATTAAAAGCGTGTCACAAGTGAAACTAACAGTTACGGACCGGTGTTTGTTCTTAGAACAGTTTCAACTTGTCTGCGAACAATATGGACAGGCATAGCGTTCTCAGGACACCCCCATTTTCTTTATTTAAGAACATTCCGGAACACTTGCTGTGTTCTTATAACAGTTTCAACCTGCCTACGAACAGTACAGACAGGCATATCGTCCTCAGGACACCCCCTTTTGTTTATTTACGAACATCCCAGGACACATAAAATGTTCTAAGGACACTTTCATCTTGCCAGCGAACAATACAGACAGCGTCGTCAGGACACCCACATTTCGTCCATTGATGAACATTTCAGGACACTGCGTGTGTTCTAAGAACAGTTTCAACTTGCCTGTGAACATTACGGACAGGCATAGTGTCCTAAGGACACTCCCATTTAGTTTCTTTATGAACATTTAAGGACACAGCCTGTGTTCTTAGAACAGTTTCAACTTGTCTGCGAACAATACGGACAGGCATAGCGTCCTCAGGACACTCCCATTTTGTTTCTTTACAAACATTTTAGGACAGAGCCTGTGTTCGTAGAACAGTTTCAACTTGCCTGCGAACAATGCGGACAGGCATTGCGTCCTCAGGACACTCCCATTTTGTTTCTTTACTAACATTTTAGGACAGAGCCTGTGTTCTTCAAACAATTTCAACTTGCTTGCGAACAATACGGACAGGCATAGCGTCCTTAGGACACCCCCATTTTGTTTCTTTACAAACATTTTAGGACACAGCCTGTGTTCTTAGAACAATTTCAACTTGTTTGCAAACAATACGGACAGGCATAGCATCCTTAGGACACACCCATTTTGTTTATTTATGAACTTCCCAGGACACATAATATGTTCTAAGAACACTTGCATCTTGCCAGCGAAAAATACGGACAGCGTTCTCAGGACACCCACATTTCGTCCATTGACGAACATTTCAGGAAACCGCTAGTGTTCTTAGGACAGTTTCAACTTACTAGCGAACAGTACGGACAAGTATAGTGTTCTTGGGACACCTCCATTTTCATTTCTTTATGGACATTCTGGACACCCACGCTGTCTGCGGACACCTGAACTGCTTTTTTTAAAAAAAAACAAGAAATGAATTAGGACACAATATAATAATTTTTCTTTATTTTACATGTATGTTAAATTTATGACAGAGAATGTGAGGTAGAAACTGAAACAAAAACAGGAGAATTAGGGGTTTCAATAGGATTTATATGAGGTGAAGAAGGGATGGAAGTCTCATCAAAACGTTTTGGTTCATGGAGAGGGTTTGGGGATAATTGACAGGGATATGGTGAGGGGGGACAGGTACATGTGGGACAATGGTATGTCTTTGTTTGTTTGAAGTGATCCTCCACAAAGTTTTTTAAATTATTAAAATGTGCCAAGAGTAGGTCCATTATTTCTTCTATGTGCTCAAGAGTCTTATCCAATACAGCTTTTTCTTTAGCATTTTCAATTTTTGTATGGTCTGTACAAAAAAATATATATGTTAAATGTATATTAAATAATATTAGTTAATTGGTTTATATAGTAAGGTGTCTACCATTAGATTCACTTTGTTCTGACATTTCCTCACGTGGGAAATGCTCCTCTAGCCACTCCAGAGTACTAGACATTTCTGTGAGAAATAAAACATAATATCATTCTTTTAAGTAAAATGCATTACACTTACTATTTCAGGTAAGGTGTGTTCTGAGTGGTCTTAGTTGTGGAGTTTCTGTGAGGTAATCATGTTGGAAGCCTATCTTTCTTCTTTTGGTATATTTCATTTTAGAAAATATTGTATTTTATTTAAATGAATGGTTAGTGTGTTATATATATGGGTTACACTTCTTATTTATTACTACATATAATGTGTATGTGTGCTGGTTTGTGATTTTGTAAAATGTGGATATGTCATGATATAACAATTAAACATACCCTCCCAGACTTTTTGGGTAGTGGTGCTGTTGTCCGAACATGTCCGCGGACATTAAAAGAGTTCGCAGACATCAAATTCAGTAGAGGGGGTTCAGTATGTTCCATATTACATGTACATAAAGTTAGAGTTATTATTGTTAAGTTGCGCTACTAAAAACCTATGAAATTCAGTGAAAAAACGTTGTTATAGGGACGTTATGGTTAAGTTGCGCTACTACAAACCTATGAAATTCAGTGAAAAAACTTTGTTAAAGGGACGTTATAGTTCGAAGTAAAACCGAAAACCCCCTGAAATTCGCCAGTTATGGTAAACTAAGCAACCATAACTCGCACCACCACCGTGCACTGCTAAGACTAACACCCACGACATCAAAGATGACATCACAAATGTCATTGATGACATCACTGATGACATCACATGTGCATTTACTTTTCATGAAATGTCTGTACAATGGATTCTTATTATAATGTTGAGAAACAAGTGTCAAAGATCATTGGAATAAATATCAAGAGCTAATTAGTGAATTAAGCAATGCATTGATATAAATAACTTTCTATTATGAAGTTCTTTCCAGTATACTAAGGTACTTATGCAGAAACATAGGCATTGTGTGCAGCATACATGATGAAGGTATAATAATCATAATGTTGATATGTTGAATAATGAAATGATAACTGTTTTCTTATTAGAGTTTTGTGTACTGTGAAATACATAATAAGTAGCTAATAAAACCCACGTATAACATAATTGCATTATTACAGACAAAACACAAAGACACAATAACACATACAAATATGGGTATATACACGGAAAGTGAAGTAAGCAAAAAAGCACAAGTATTAGACTAACAATTCATAACCTAACTGATTATCTTTATGCAAATAAATGATTGCTCTGTTTCAAAGCTGCTATTTACCCTATGTACATGTATCACATGATGTGACTGGACCCTAAGGAAAGTTGTGTGAGTACAATGTATACAAATATGAGCATATAAAGGGAAAATACAGTAATAAAAAAAAAAACAGAACTACCAGAAAGTGCTGATAAGTCTACTGATTATATTCATGCACAGAAAGGATTGCTGTTTTTTCAAGCTTGTGTCTTCCCATATGTATATGCTTCATATGATATGACTGGACCCTAAGGGAATTACTGTAAGAATAAGTCTACAAATATAGTACGTTTATAATTTTTAGTTCCTGACTGTTACTGAAGAAAGCTCTGTGGCCTAGATATGACAGTAAAGGAAGAAAGAGTGAGCCAGACATGTGATGTCATCAGTGATGTCATCAATGACATTTCTGATGTCATCTTTGATGTCGTGGGTGTTAGTCTTAGCAGTGCACAGTGGTGGCGCGAGTTATGGTTGCTTAGATCACCATATCTGGCGAATTTTAGGGGTTTTCGGTTTTACTTTTTACTTAGTTTTTTCACTGAATTTCATAGGTTTTTAGTAGCGCAACTTAACCACAACGTCCCTTTAACAAAGTTGTTTCACTGAATATATATAGTTTTTACAAACCTTTTGCTCACATTTCCACTTATATACTCAACTATTTTCACCCCTCCTTTTTACATAAATCTTAAACATGTACTCACAGTTACTTACCTGATGTACCCTTCTTTTACCCCTATTTATCAACTTAAATCAATATTTACATTCATACCTACTTGCCTGCTATGGTGAATCTCTTTGAGGTAACACTTGTTCATTTCCTGAATACAACAATGCCTTTTACTCCCTACTGGCTTCTACAATCTGTTCAAGCCTTCTCACTTCATGCTTCGGGTGAAATGGCTTTATTTGGTTACCATGAACACATTATTGCACAATCAACTCTTCCTCCTTTACAACAATCCGGTAGACTACAGGTGAAACTTATCTACAATTTGAAATGTCCCCATGAGAGGAATTTGGCATTTTTATGTTTACGTTTCCCAAATTCAAACTTATATATCTGGTCACCTACTTCCTATTCTCTCACAGATGTCTTCCTGTCATAGTACGACTATGCACTGTCAGCGGCTCTTTCCAGATTCCACTTTACAAACCCAAATGCATGTTGTGAATTGTGGCTGTATTTACCAGGACCTGTTAATTGGTCCGGTACAGTAAATGTTGTGGCAAAACCATCTTCCTGCCTGTTAGAATCTTGTGTACACTGAGGTTAGAGGATCTTGATGGTGTTGACCTAATTGCCATTAGCACGAACTGGAGCCTGCCTCAGCTACAAACGTCTTTAAAATATCAACAATTGACCTGTTGCAATATTCCACACCCCCAGAAGAAGAGGGCCGGTATGAAATGAGCAGTTTCCTTTTTACTCCCAAAATTTGCCACATCTTTGTCATCACTGCACTGGTGAAATTACTCCTACGGTTTGATGCTATCCTTTGAGGTAAACCAAACCTAGAGTAAATATGGTTGACTAGCTATGTGGCTGCCGTTTGCGCACTGCAATCCGGTGCCGGAATGCATTCCAGCCATTTGAACATAAAAAAGTGATGTTAACAAATACCTGCTTCCCCATGCTGACCTTTGCATGGAACCTACAAAATCAATTAGCAAATCAGACAATGGAAATGTCAGACCTCTTTTCATTAATGGTGCCCTGCATGTTGGGGAAGTAGGCTGAAACTGTGCAGACACCAAGCATTCCTTGTATTTAGGTCTACATCTTGGGACACGTGTGGCCAATAGGCATATTCTTTTAAAATGTCCAAAGTGCTCTGGGAACCTCTGTGGCTTGCAGTCATGGCATCATGGGCATGATGTAGCATCAGTCCCCAAAATGGCAATGGTACAACCCATTGAATTTGGCCTGACATGGATTCCCGAATCATCAGTCTATCCTGCAACCAAATTCTCTTTTTTGTTCTTTAGCAACACCCTCAGTGTTTCTTTCCATTTACAGTCCTCCTTATTCAAGTAAATGATTATACAGTAGGCCTAAACTAGCGTCGTCTTTATGTGAATATACATCTGCATACACAGTTGGGAGATCCGTGCATGTTTCTTCGTTGAGTGTCTTGTGTGGGGATTGTTCAAATTCTGTAAATGTGTTTCTAGCTATGTGTTTTCAGCTGCACAGATAGCTGCACAATCATGTAAGTCTGCCAGTCCCTGGGCAACTGGACTCTTTTTTATTCTGTCCATATCTCACTTTCACTGGGAATACCTGCAATGCTGATGTCCATGATGTGATTCTTGACTGGTTCAAATTCCCTGACCTGATTCTTTTGCTCTGTAAAAATTGTAAAGGTTAATGGCTTGTTTCAACAATCGCACGCTCTCCTTGAATAATAGGGCAGACATGTTGTTATGCCCAGACAGTGGTCAAAAGTGCTTTTTCACATTCACTGGATTTAGTTTCTACCTGTGACAATGCCTTACTGGTATATGCAATGGTTTTGTTATTTACATTGTGTTTTTGGTACATGACTGCTGACATACATTGGTCTGTGAAACCTATCTCAATGAAAAAATCCTGGTTCTTTATTGGATAAACCAAACATGGGGCTTTCATCAACCATCCTTTTCACTTGGCTACTGCCTCACTTGGTTCCTTTCCCCATATCCAGGGTCCCCCTTGCTTTAGTAATTTAGTCAATGGTTGTGTGATTTCTGCATAATCCTCAATATATACTTGTAGTAACTCATAATTCCTAACAAACATTTTAGGCCTTTCAAATTGCTGGGATCTTTTAGCTTTTGAATAGCCTCTGCCTTCTACTTTTGTGGATTGAACCCATGTGCTGTTACTTCATGCCCAAGAAAGTGTGCCCTCTTTCTGCATCACTGTGCATCTGTAAAGATACTTTTACTCCAGCCTTAGGTGACCTTTTAAGTCTTCATTTTTGATTAGCACATCTGTGAGTGCTTTACTTAGGAATATCCCAAACTCATTAACACTATTGATAAAGCCAAACGGGGTCAGAGACCATGCATATGTTAATTGGTTAAAAAAGAAGGCAAATACATTTTGAATATCTTTAGCTAATGGCACACACCTGCACCTAGTGGTAAGATCCAGATTAGTACATATCTTTGACCCCTGAACTTGTGCAAGACCCTGATCAATAAATGGAAGAGGCCACCTTGAAACAGGTACCCTCTGATTTAGTTCTCTCAAGTCTGCACACAAGTCCCATTGGCCATTGGGCTTTAGCACACCTAATATAGGAGTCTTCAAAGTACTGTGAATAGGCCTGATGATTCCTCTGGATATCAGAATTTTAATTATTTCCACCAGGGACTCCAGACAGACCAGTGGTAACCTATATTGTGGCACAAATACTGGCTCCCCACCATACCCTTCTGGTAGTGTGGCAACATGTAAATCGTTCAGCCCACAGTCATAGGCATCTTTGGCAAAAACCTCTTTCAACTCCATAAATATCTTCCTCAACTGACCCCTTTCTTGGCACATTAGCCTCCATCTAAATGTGCTGCATTTCACCTTTCTATTTTTCTCTTTCAGATTCACCTGTTTTGAATAGGATGTAATTATCCTGATGACATCATTCCACATGTTTGGGCGTGTATGGGTAAACAGACTGTATCCTGAAGATCCCCTTTGGTTTAGAATCCAATGACTCAGGTAATTCACCCTGTGAAGTTGCATAGCTTTCAGGGATATTCCTGATCATTGTGTTATTTAAATCAACAGTGCAGTGGGATTCCTGTATGGTCATCCCTAATGCTGTATTTCCTTCTAAATGAATGTCCTGGCCCCCCATGTTATTCACCGGTATTCAAATGGGGCCATCCACAATCTCTACCAATGGTGTATATTTGCATTCTAGCCCTTGCTGCCTCATGGATTCATTGAGGCGCACACAAGCATCAGGCCCTTCAATCTGATGTCCCTTCCTGTGTTGTAATGCTATTGCAAATTGTCTGGTGAAAGCAGGAATAGTGACATCCTTCTTTACTTGAAGCTCAACTGCATATGGCATTATTTGGGCACAATGATAAGCTTGTATTTTATTTTCAAATTCAGGTGTCGCTCCACCCAGCCTAGACCAAACCTTTTGGTTCAAGAAATGTAACATCATACACATTCTTTACATGATGTGATTTCCCAATGCGAACTTATTCTTGGTCCCACTTACAATCCAAACATTGTGATGAATGCTTTTGGAACCAACTGTGATCTTAAACATGCACCTTCCCACAATTCTTTGCCCCAATTTAGGGTCATCCAGCCCAAATATGTGTTGATTTTATTGTTTTAAAATGTGGTATTTCCTCTCTGTCAAGTATTTGTTTAAACACACTTTCATTAATGAAACTCTTTTCTTGCTCTAACGTCAACACTGCCTCCATCATTTCTGGATACCCATTCACATGTACCAGGATCCAAGCCAGCCCTTCTTCCATGTGTACCATGCAATGTTTGAAATATATTTTCACTGATCTGACTCTGCAGCAACGTTTGGTTTGCAATTTTCCTCATTTAGATACAAAACACAATGGGCCTCATTACGACCCTGGCGGAAATCGAAAAACGATGGCAGAAATGCAATACCGCCATCGAATAGCGCTCGGTGCGATCATGACCCGTCACCGCAAAGTACGATGCCATTAGCGACACCGTAGTGAACGCCAACGCTAACTGCACCAAGCACGCGCGCGCGCCATGCCAAACCGTAATTACCACCATGGCGCAACGGTACGCGAATTCCGACCCTAGCGGACATGCACCTAACGCCATCAAGCACGGCGGAAAGTACCATTCCGCCATGGTGAGAAGTACGGCATCGCGAATCAACCGTAAACGGCCCTACTGAGTGCTTGTACACCGCTCCCTGGCCACATTGTACAACCCCCCGTAGGTGCAATGAAGTCACACAATGCAACCAGTGAAACGTACAAGTCATCCATGCCTGCCAACGAACAAATGAATCTCAAGAGTGCCCAATGGGAGCTGCAGGGCACAGATGGCACGAATACAGAAGCTATACAAATAGACATGACCGCAGTCTCCCACCAAGAAACGCACGCAAACACAGGCACCTGTGACCAGCAATATTCCGATAATCACATCATTCCACCAATCCAACTGGCTGACCGGCATCTGTTACACAAAAGCTAATCCCCCGCCCCTGAGCATGACATCATCAAAACAGTCATAATGGCAGCCCTTATCCCTGACCTCACTGGGCTCCGTAGGCAAACGCGCCCAGCACAGTACCACGCAACTATACTCCGAAGCTGGAACCCAATGCAGATCTCCTCACAATACATCGCTCCCCAAATAGGAATATGCCACATCACTCGCAAAGAAGAACGCTACACGGTTCATATCAGAATAGAAATTTAATGCACAACAAATCCACCAAGCCCATACAGCCATTAGGCCATGAACTCCAAAATATATTTCATTATCGTGGGCTGCATCCGCAATAAATGACCAGCTACTTCTTGTGTGACGCCCTGTTCCTTCATGGTACACAGGGGCTACATTCCCGTACGAAAAGGCAACATGGAAGCGCCTAGAACCGCAGGGCCGTTCCAATAGGGAGGCACTAGTCCAGCTGAAAGGCCGAAATGTTGCTCCTAGCCACTAGTACTGCGTAAGGGCATGTGGCCCATTGGCGATCGTCCCATAAGATCGTAATGCTGCTCCACTGATTAACACGAAGCAGCAGGTGTCGGGAGTAAAATCCATCTGCAGGAGTGGCATACAGATGGCAGTGGCAAAAGGGGAGGAGATACCTGTCAACCAAATGAAATGAAAAAGAATAGTATGGCCATCAGAACTACATTTGAATTACTCACTTCAATGATCACACCAAATCCACAGCCATATGCATGCTAGCCCACTCCAAAGGATCATCACCACCCAAAAACCACTTGCGAATCATAACTATCTATATCGAGGTGAAAACACCATCACAAACGAGTGTACCTGTGCATGCGTCTGTTAATCTGTTAAAACAGAATCCATCAGATGGGATTGGTAACGTGCATAGACACAAGTGTCTGAAGGCGCGTCGAGACAGGGAGGGCTCAACAAGGCCAGATAGACGATGGCCCCACTATGGCAGCCCTGCATCACATAGCGCAGGGGAGGCGGATAGATTCCAAGAAGCCCTGTACATGGCAAACTCTGTATCAAATCATCTGTCCATGCATCCATACATCATTCCCTCATCCCGTAATGAAAACGCCTGTTTCCATACTCACATAAGATGTGAAATTTCCATTGAGTCTGTGCGTTATGCAGCCTGCAAAATCCACCGTGCCCCAGCCCGTTATTCCAGTGTTGTGAAGTAACATGTATTTGGGAACGTCCGGCCTCATCGCCCACATCGCTATTGCGCATCCCATACTATTCATATCAATCATTGCATCCTCGCCATGGCCCCTGTCCCAAGGACATTGAACAATAGAACGTTATATTTGCAGTCAGACCTGTGGGCATCTCCTCGCCGCTAGCTGAAAACCGAAAGCGCCGCCCTTCGAATTCCTCATTTGCAACATCACGTCGAAAAGGCATCTGTGGCCGCTTGAAACCACAAATTAATCCATCTAGTGCGGCTGTGTGTGAAAATGGCAACTGCCTTCACTCACAAATGGAACGCCCCGCCCGTCGGTGAAGCTCGGTACAGTGTTGCATGAGAGTCCACCGTTACTCGAGTACTACGTTCCACTGACCCTTCACAAGTCTGTTCGCGACTGCAAAGATTGTATGTGAAACAATGGGACCATAGCCGAATGAACATATCAACCAATGTTACACTGCCATCGGGTACAAATACATGATTGCAATAGCAAGATGCCATTCGTCGAATTGCAGCGTTGTGTGCGGGACGTGCTCGCCCAAAGGGGAGTGCAGCTTGCACAGGTGGAATGAATCACCACAGGTGGAGGCCATACAGCCTGAAAACACATAAATTGCACACCCAGTCTCCTCCCACAACCACACCCACTCCGAAATGCTACCGGCAGGACTAGCCATGTTGGCCCTGGGGGACCTGATAGCACTGCAAGTACTCCAACTTCAAGAAGAAGACGAACACCAACTACTACCAGCCGCACGGCGGAGACGCAGGAGGAGGAGGAGGCCAAGGCAGGGCCAGCAAGGGCCGCCAGCACAGCCACTACCACCACGCAGGCAGCCCGCAATCCCACGCCTCCGAGCACATCCGTTCAACCTCACTGATAAGCAGATCCACACCCTCTACCGTTTGGACCGGGACACCATAACCGCCATTGTGGACATGACACAGGCTGACCTTGTCAGCATGATAGATAGCCCAACCGCCATCCCAGCCCTACTGAAGGTGGTGTCTGTACTACACTTCCTGGCCACAGGCACCTACCAGCACACAGTCGGACAGTTGCATGGCATATCACAGCCACTGTTCTCACGGACACTATTGCAAGTGCTCGATGCCCTCCTGAAGCACGCAGACAACTACATCTCTCTACCACGCTCGGAGCAGGAAATTACAAACACAAAAGTGGGATTCCATGCACTTGCCGGCATACCGGGTTGCATTGGTGCCATCGACTGCACCCATGTGGAATTGGTCGTCCCACATGCCATGGAGGCCCAGTACCGCAACCGAAAACAATTTAATTCCCTGAATGTACAAATGGTGTGTGACTCCAACAGGATCATTAGACATTGTTGTGCCAGATTCCCTGGATCAACCCATGATTCTATGGTCTTGAGGAACTCTACTATACCACGCTACATGGAGCGACACACAGGGAACAGATCCTGGCTACTTGGTGAGTCTCATTTCATGCATGATGATGTGGGGTATGTGATGCGGCAATGACCTGGCAGGAAGGGGTGGGGGGGTGCGTACGTAGCAATGGCATTCCTCAATATTCCTTTCCTGTCCACATACAGGTGATGCCGGGTATCCACTGAAGAGATGGCTCCTCACACCAGTCCGGAACCCACGGGACCAGCATGAGGAGGACTACAACCATGCCCACTCACATACCCGTGTAGTCATAGAACAGGCATTCAGCCTACTGAAGACTCGTTTCCGCTGCCTCAGCAGGTCTGGCGGGGCACTCCTGTACCGCCATGTGAAGGTTGCAAAGATGGTCATGGCATGTGTCATGCTCCACAACATGTGCGTACGTAGAAATGTGCCCATGCCCCCTGACGCAGAACTGCAAGCACCTGATGATGGTCATGATGAGGGTGGGGATGTGGCAGCACCTCAAGGAGTCTGCGAGGCACAGGAGGGCCGTGACATTCGTCAGCATCTCATAGATGCATGCTTCTAACACTCACGCCTGGTGGCTGATACATGGACACGGGACTCGTGGCACTGTGTGTGTCTGGGACATGCACAATATGGACTGTACGCCAATAATGGCCTCGTACACAAAGATCAATGTCCACACATCTCATTGCATGATCGTGCATTGTTTATGGCATATGTGATATCATGTTAAACACCCTATCGACCCGCCACCCAAGTGAGCCCAACACACCCCCTCCACCCTCCTACCTCCCCCCCCGAACACCAGTGTCCAAAGATGCTCATTGTCAGTGGGCTGTCGCTATTGCAAGCCCCCTCTGCGGGTATCAGGGGCACCCCTGCCTGTGGAGCGCAGGTTCCTCCCAGATCTACGTTGGGGGCTGCCCTGGACGGAACTTGCAACGGATGATGTCTCTGCCTGCTCACGTCCATGCATGTCCCTAAGGGTTTGTGAGAGCTCAGTGAGCACACGGCGCACTGCGGCAAGTTCGGCACATACGTCTTTGGACGTCGCATGCAGTTCCCCCCTCAGGCTCTCGGTGCTTCTCTCCATTTGTACTCTCAGGCTCTCGGTGCTACTCTCCATTTGTACTCTCAGGCTCTCGGTGCTACTCTCCATTTGTGCCCTTAGTGTCTCTGTACTTCTCTCCATTTCTGCCCTCAGTGTCTCAGTTGATGTTTCTATGTCTGCCTTAGTGCCCCCACATTCATCGGCATGGTCCTTGAGGAGCGTGGCCAGTTGCTGCTGTTGCACGATTAACTGGTCGAGGGCTGATCACCTCATGTTGCCTTGCCACAGGGCTTGTGGGGGATGGCCAGTCGTCGTCTTGTGGGTGCCCCTGCGTGGTATCCTCATGGTGTACGGGATGGAACAGACAGGGGGATTGAGACAGGTCATGGATGGATCTAACTTCGACATCCCCGTTTTCTGTGTCGGAGCATGCTGCCATTAATGCAGTATCACCTATGGTGCTGCTGCCACCAGAAGCAGTGCCTACTGTGGCATCCATTGGGGGGACCTGTGGTGGTGGTGTTGTGGGCATGCTGGCTGCTGGGGTGCCTGTTGGAGTTCCCTCCTGTGTGCTGTCACTTGATTTGTGCTGCTGCCGTGTCTTGATCCGTGCAGCTGAGGTGGAGGGTCTTTGGCCGTTGGTCTTGGCCCTCTTTGCAGGTGTGCTGGTAGGGGTGTCCTGGAGCTCGTCGTTTGGATCGGACCCTGTGGTGGAGTAAAGGAGGGCGAGCGTTATTAATGGGTCTGTGGGAATTGGAATGGCAATGTATCACATGCATTGGGGTGGTACCTGAGGGTGATTTGGGTCTGGGCCTTGGAGGTGGTTTCATTTGTGTGTGGAGTGAGGGTGCAGTTGTTTGGCAGCCTGCAGTTAGGGTGTGCCTGCTGCACGTGTAGAGGGTGTTTTTAGGATTTTTAATTATTTATGTATTTGATGTGAGTTTTAAAGTGTGCTATCAGGCCTATGTATGTGGACGTTCTCCTGGACATGTGTTCCTGTTGCACTATGTGGGCACGTGGTACTTCACATGATTGGACATTGTGGTTTTGGCATTGTTTTATTTGGGACACCTACCTGAATCTTCGGATGTCTGCACTCCTTTCTCCATCCCTCCGACTCCCTCTATGCTCTCCATTCCAATGGTGGAGGCACAGATTTCTTCCCAGGGGGTCAACTTGATGGGTGATTCCGATCCTCCCCCGGTAGCTGTGGCAATGTTGCGGTTGGCAGACAGTATGCTACGGACGCGTATCCGCAGGTCGTCCCATCGCTTTCTGCATTGCTGTGGGTTGCGGGGTGCGGTCCCCACCGCACTTACACGCTGTGCCACCAGGGCCCATATGGCCTTCTTGTTCGCAAGTGCCGTCCTGGTCATTTGCGTGGAGAAGACGACGGCAGCATTCTCCTGGAGGGTCTCCGTGAGCACCGTGAGTTCCTCACGGGAGAAGTGGACCTGCCGCTTGCGGTCGCACGCTTTCTTCGCTACTTTTCCCATTTTTCTTGGTTTCACTAGGGTGGATGACGGGTTGGGATGTGTCTCAGGGTAGTATTTTTTATGGTTGTGTGGATTTTGTGGTTTTATAGGTGTACGGCGTGATGTTTCCCGTTCCGGGACCATGCTTTTACTTCCGTTTCCGTATATTTACGGTCACCGTACTTTCCGGTTGGCGCTCACTGCGGTGTCCGCTAAGATGGGTGGCGGTATTGCACCTAGGGCGCCGTACGGCGGCGGTGTGGGCCGTTTTGGGGTCATTTCCGCCATCGCGGACTTTGCACTTCCGCCATGGCGTGGTGCTCGTGCCCGATGGGTCGGAATGAGCTGCACTTTGCTCCATCGTGCAATGGCGGAAACGCTATTTACGCTATGGCGGTCCGGTCGGTTGATTTCCGCAAGGGTCGTAATGAGGGCCAATGTGTTTTCATCAATCTGTGTTTTCCAAATTTTCTCAGGGTCCAGACAAATTTCTATAGATTGCTTTTCTGTTTCTCCTTGCATTTCACTCTGGCACATGATAATGACAGTGACACTAGGTACACAGCCATGTTCAAGATACACTTCCACTGCACTTTCTGGAGAGACTTTAGGGCTGAAGCCCAAGGTTCAGTCTTGCAGCCCTATTCTGGATTAGTTGGAGGGGTCGTAGGGAGGAAAGAGGGGGATTGAGATAAAGAATGTTGCAGTAGTCCAGCCCGGAGAGCGCCAGAGATCTGGAGACATTGAGCTTCTGGGTGAAGGTGAGGAAAGGAAGGTGCAGTTTAACCTGTGGGAGAGCTCGATGAATGAGAGGATGAGGAAGAAGTGCAATTGGCAATTCTAGTGCAATAGGAATTGAAATCAATAAAAGGAGCTAAGACATGCTCTGCTATCTTGGAGCACCTAGTATTGCCAAGTCCATCTCCCTAATTGATCTTGGCTAATAACCTCACTATTGCCAATGTTTGTTGGTCCCTGATCATTGAGTGGTTGGCTGAGAGTTGCTTGTTGCTGAATGATGCAAACCAATCTATCTAGAGATCACACATAACAGGTATCAGGTAATAAAATTGCGGCAAAAATGTTGTTTGGTAAAAAGAATCACGCCAAAAATGCTTTGGTTTGACCCGGTAAAGGTGTACCCCATTATACCATTTAAGGGGAGCAGGGCTTGCGGGGGTGTTCCCCGCTCCCCTTAAATAGTATGCTGGTCTCGGGGTTGCGGGGGTGTCAGTGGCATCCTTTACATGATTGTGGTGGCAAAACCACAGCATTTTTGCCACAATATTTTGTATTCACTGCCATTTTTGCTGCAATTTTAAGACATGGAACCACATAACATGACAGAGCTGAGTGACTACCTCCTTTGACAGATGGAACTCTTGAGGTGATAGAAGGTTCATGGTGGTAGAGCCAGAAGATAAATATCTTTCCTTAGAATTTAAGAGGACATAGTGATAGAAGACTACTCTGTGCCAGCAGTTCCATTTTGTGGGCCAGATCTGTTACAGAGCTGACTTTAGTGCCCCCCTCCTATGCCGCTTAACATAACTGTTGGCAAAAACATTTACTGTATGGAAGAGGACATGAGACCTTTGTAGGAGTTGTTGCAATTGCCAGTGATCCTTTCATTGCTGTCCCATTTGAAGATCATTCAACCAACAACTGCCAATGAACGAGGACACTGATGTAACCCTAAATCCCGTCTTTCTTGCATTCTTTCTGATCACCAGTAGATCTGGAGATATTGGAATGGGAGTCTTGTATTCTAGACTGTCGAGTATCCACTGGATCAATACATGCTTAATGTAGGGCTTCAGAGGTACTAATTTCCAGTGTATGGTGATGACACATTGCCATTTCTCCTTACGCTTTTAACCACTTGCAAGTCTGTGCTTGTGGTTATGAAAAATTAGCCTAGAAATGGCACTGAAACTTCTGCTTTCGATGAGGAGGGAAACATATTTTCCCACACATTGGGCCTTATTACGAATGTGGCGGAAAGGCAACAACAGTGCCGGTAGTGCTACCAGCGCTGTTGTTACCTTTCCGCCACATTACGAGTTCTGCTTGCCGGTGCCGGACTGCACGTATGGTCTGATCAGGCGTGCAGACCGGCACCTGCGAGCAGAACTCGTGATTGCACCAGCACCATTATTAACAGTGCCGGTGCAATCATGCTCCCGACCCCCATTCGGCCTCCCGATCCCCGCCATACCAGCACCTGCGAATGGGCAATTACCAGCCCATTAATCTCGTAATATTCCGGTAATGGCCCATTCGCGGGTGCCGGGGCGGTAGCGAGTTTGGCAGTAGCCATGCCCTTAATAAGGGCATGGCTACTGCCAAACTTATAATGAGGCCCATTGTATTGAAGTGGGCTCTGATAAATTAGTGGCCCTGCAATGTTTTTTTTTTATTGATTAAGCATCCATGGGATGTTATTGCAGACTATCTGTATGTTGAGCTCCATCTTATGTCATGATGTAGCATAGAGGAACTAAACACCAAAGTATTGGTGCAGATATCAGCCTTTGACAAATAGAAGGCCAACCAATCGAGTCAGGAATTTGGTAAATATGAGTTGTGTTGTCCTGATGCCAAAGAGCAACACTTGGGACTAATATTGGGAACCTGCAGCATTTGACCACAGAACTTTCTGGTATGCATTAGCAGTCAGGATATTGAAAAACATTGCCGGACGATCAGTTGCAACCTTAACTTCTCTCAGGATTATGCCAATTACAAAGGACTGGGTTGATTCCTTCCTGAATCAGACTGTCTTGATAAATGTATTCACTTTCTTTAAATCAAAGACCAATCAAAACCTAACAAAATCCTTGTAAACCAGAATAAGGAGAGAATGAAAACCTGCGTGCTCCACACTTGTTAGGACAGATTTTGGTACATGAGTTTCTAAATGCTTTGGGATTTGAGGAACTACTACAAACTAGATGGATGATTCCTTGTTAATAATTTCAAGCACCCACTGTCTGAAACAGACTACTCCCACGCTGGGTAGAATGTCTGAGGTCTGCCTCACACTTCTCCATTTCCATATGGATTGATGATATACTGTGGATAGTCAGGAATTTGAAGTAAGCCTTGGCAAATAAATGCACCCTGTTTTGTAGTGTAATCAGGTGATTCGAGTTCAGCTGAACTTTGTAGGGATCTGTTGACAGATTTTGGCTAATGTCATTATAATTCATGCGGATAACACAATTCTGTCAACATTGGGTTGATGAGGTCAGACCTTTTCAAACCAGCACATGTTAAAAGCAGAAAAGTATGCAGTTAATGGAATAGGTCATACGTTCAGAAACTGTAATGCGGGGGGATGCTCTCAAAGAAAGCAAAGTGTCAAAATGTCTAATGGTTTGCACCCGGCTGTTAATCTAATATAGAAAGCAAAATGAATTCCTTGTTTGTAGCTGTCAAAAAACTCTAATATTTAAAAATAACCTTTTAGTGACAAATTAATTAAATTCAGTGCAAATAATAAATGTTCACGGAACATGTTATATGATTTGCATTAATTTGAGAACAAATACAGTATAGCTTAATCAGAAAGGTGGCTTGCATATTTCCAGGGGCTGCCTTACAGCACAAATGATGCACTGGCTTGTTCCTTGCATACATTTGCATCATGATCTTGTAGTGTGCATCCTGCACCTATTGCCCTCTTATGGTAGATATATGTTATGTTTCTTCCCAGGTAAAGAGCTCATAACATTGCAATCCTGTCTAATTGAGGACCATCATAGTCTGCATCATGAATGCTTGGCATGTGACTGACTCTGCTTTATTCTTTCTGAATGTATTTACCTGCATCCAATGATTCTCCCTTCTATTAATGAAATAACCAGAGTAGTCCTCATGGAAGCAAGCTCAGCAAGATGAAATGCCATGTACGCAAGACTGACTCTGTCATACCCCTATAGGATCTTCAGTGGTCCATGTCTGTTAAGAATGCCCTATATTGTAATATTATAAACCTCAATAATACACAACGTCTCCACCGATGAATGATAAAAAGCCAACCTAGGCATGCCTGATAGGTGACTGACTCTGCTGGTCTGACATGCAATCTTACAGTTCCCTGCTTCAACTTTGAAAATGTGATAAACTTCATAACAGTGAAAGTCTGAGTTCTTCTTACCCAGATTCCAATCTGGGACATGCAGATCACCCCTAGATCTCTGCAGTAGTTGGATTATTTTACTGAGATAGCTTATTGAAGAGATGAATGTGCTGCTCGACTTGATAACATTCACAGGTACACATAACCTCCTCTTGCTAACACCCTCACCCAGCCTCACTTCGTCATTCAACTTACCCTGACAATTCACTACCTTCCTGAAGTCTTTTAATTTATTTTGTGCATGTTCTTTCTATGGCAAATCATTCCAAATCTGCCTGAACTTCTCCTAAACTTCACTGAAGATATGTGGCTTTTAAATAAGATTCAGGCCAGAGGGAAAATCCATGAGAACTCTCAAACCAACCAAAATCTGACAGGGAAATCTGCAGGAGACTGGGACATTTTTGGAAAAGTTCACAGAGGCTTACTGTTGTGGATGCTGTTAAGGTGTAACAGGCACACATTTTACATAATGCTTCCTGTGCCTCAACATTTTGTCTCTAATTTGGGGGATGGAGGACTGCAATGTTATTGATCACAATGGATATCTGGGCTTGCCACGTAGATGAGTGTAATCTGCACCTGACCGGAATCAACAGCTTTCTATCCATTGTGGCCTGATTCATAGATGTCCTGCCTTCGGTCCCAAAATATTTCTGGGAAATAGGAAGATTGGACTTCTGGGTCACCTAGCAAATACAGGTCAGAATGAAGCTTCTGCCTCAAACTTGAGAATGCCAAGGGAAAAACCTGGTAGAAACTGCACTTACTAAACCATCCCAACCACCTTGGTCCACATGTCCTCGACTCTCAACCTGAGACTTGGTGATCTGCTACCCCTGTTTTCTTCCATGGTTGTTTGTGGATCCCTTACTGTCAGATTGCCTGCCCTTCCTCGTTGTTAGCTCCTTGCTCACTTCTGTTGCTGCTTTCCACACTGTGCAATTCCCACGATGACTGTTAAACACTAAGTTGCTTCCCGAAGCTAGGTCTCTGCTCAATAAATACCCTAATAATAAAAATAATCATCATCATCATCATCTATCTTTCAGCAAAGTCAGCTCAATTTTCAGGAGCTGCACAATGCCCCTTAAAATCTTCTAATCTGATGAAGAGGTGCACATTGAACATGGGTCTGCCCGGACTGTGAAGTTGCAAGGTGCATATGTCCATTTGAGAGCAACTTCCACTTTCAGATCTTTTGGTTCAGAGGGAGACACATCTACAGAGGCCATTGAGGTTTTGGTTGAACATTATGGCAAAATAAGAATTGGTTTTCAATACTGATCACAACCTGGGATGTATAATCTAATAACATGTACAGGAACCATGTTTCTGTTAGAGTCTGTACTCTTCTTTGCATCATGTTTTTGATGTCTTTTATAAGAGACAGCTCCTAGAATACTTGGGTTTGATGTTGATATACTTGTACCCCTTCTAATGTGTACAGTTTCTTCTGAGCAGCAAATTGTAGTTTACACTGTTGTAAAGTGTGAAATTCTTCCATGGTCTTCTGCTTTAAATATTCCTTAATGCCAATTGGGGACTCTGTTGTAAGTCCTCCACTTCCTTGACCAAGACTCACTTGTATTCAGGCTCGGACTGGCTTATAGGGCAATAGGACCATTGCCGAACCAAGAACACAAAATGCTGGTGTGGACCAGTTTTTTGGGTTTAAGTGGGCCACTGTTTTGACCAATGTGGGCCAGTTTGATGAGTTACTTCAGTATGCGTCTAATAGTTTTGACTAGTGTTGCTGAATACATATTCTTTCAAATTGACAATTTGCGTCACATATTATCAAAAAACCCCCCCTTGAGTACTATTCAAACAGTGTCACAGAAGGAATGAATAGCCATTTGCAACTGTGGGCCACTTGTTCATTGGTGCACTAGACAATTGTATGGCCCAATCCGACCATGCCTGTATTTCATGAAAGGTTCTCTACTTTGTGCAGCTCTCCTATCCAGCACAGTCTAAACTCTATTTTTCAATACATTCAGAAATTGTTCATTTGAAAGGACTGAGAACATGGGAGCCAAAAGACAGGGGATTCGGCTCTGTGGCTGCTGGTCACATGGGCTGGATTCTGAAGAACGTGAGATACTGGTCAAGCAGGGAGAGGGAGCACTGGAGCCACGGTATGCTTTTTCTTTCACTCCGTTTCTTTCAGTCTGGAGAGTAGAGTTGCAAAAAAGAAGTATTTTAGGCTCACAGTAATGTGTAAGCTAGAAACTCTAGGCACTCATTCGGAAGGATGACAATAAAGCTACATGTATGCTCTTTTTGCTCAACGTTATACTATAACGATGTATATATTATTAGGTTCTTTTGTATGTGATGTGTAAACGTTTCATGTAATATCTATGAAACTGAGTGTTATTGTATCCCTTTGTTATTTTAAATTCTTTCAAGCCATAACTCTACCTCTGTGCCCCCCCCCCCCGCCAGGACCCCATTGCTCTGACTTACACTCCTACATCATGGAATCCCTTACATTTTTGTATTTCTACCATGGCTACTACTGGAATTTGACATAATCATTAGGAGACCTTACTATGTCTCTGTGTGTTTGTTTTTGGATAACATGCCATGTTACTCTGTATAGGAGGGATGCATTGTGAGTCCCTCAGCTGAAGGAAACATTGAACAGGCTTGTGAGTGCGACTGATGGGTGCCTTAGGATCAGGCCGGACTATGCTCAGATTCTATGCACATGATTCTGCTAAAAGCAAGGTGGCTTACTGTATGACTCAGCTAAAGGTGGCATCTGCAGACTTTTAAAACAAGCACTTGTGAAGTGAAAGGTTTTGGCTTTTGGCAGGCATAGATTAAGCCTTTCACAGGCAGTGCATACTGGTTCTGCCTGACCCTAATATGGCAACAGCTGGAACATGGTGCGATTACTTAGGAATATAGTGGACGTTTTGTGCAAATGTATGGTTTTGACAATGCTTGTTTTTTTTTTTTCATTTTAATGATTTTTATTGTTAAAATATTGATTTTGATACAGATATCAACAGGTTACAAACTTTGAATAAGAACAAGAACCGCAAAGAAATGACATAGTAAGTGATTTTGATCCTTTGTAATAGTATTTCTATAAAGCTAAGTCATTTGTTAAATTCACTTGCGAATGTACTATGAACTATAATAGATATAAACCGCATTAATATAACATGTTGTTTAGAATTAATTATATCACAGGTCTGCAGCGAGTGACTTATATGTAGTGAAAAATAGAGATTTTGGGGGGAGACTTACAGGGAGACAGACTAGAGACATATAAGGATAAGGAGGGAAGAGGATAGGGGGAGGAGTGGGTATATTGGATTATTTCCTTCAAAGCTACTGAACAGATCTAAATCAAGTGCTTTAAAGCATACTTGATGAAGACATTTGTGTTACATCAGTAGTAGGTGTACATGTAAAATTAAGGCATAAACGCGAATCAGACTGTTTTCTAATAAAGCTGGCAGGCCAATGTTTGATGCTACTGCTTGATAGAGTTGGAGCAAAGAAATCCCAAAAGGATAGTCTCTGGGTGTGGAGGGGCAGTTAGTGGGTGTGATGACCAAAGAGATTAGCAGGGCATGGGTAGTCAATGAGTGGATGAATAAGCAAAAACACACACACACACACAAGCTGTGTGCTCCCCCTCACCTCACAACATCTCCTTTGTAGCTATACTCCAATACAATAGTTTTAGCTTATAAGCGGCAATTAAGCACCAACTAATGACCACAACTAAAAAAGGACATGAACAAGCCAGCAATAACTCGTCTATACTTGCACACACGTCTGTCAGTCAGACAGACCAAAATTAAAACAAAGATTGGAGGGTGAGGAGGACGGATTCGGGACATACCCGTAATGAAAAGGTCTAGTTGGGGGACGTTTTATAAAGAAATGAACCGGTGTCTTGCACAGAGGGGCTTTTTTCTGGATTAATTTCTCAACAACATAGGGCTGGGATAAGAAAGAGGAGTGGTGTAGAAATGAAGATGAGCAATAAGTAATCCCAGCATTCTACCATATTGTATCTCAAACTGGAGCAAGTTATCTTCCTACAGACTATGGGCGCCGACAAGCGCGTGCGTGCACTCAATTTCAATGAAATGCATTATCTAAAAATAAAAATATACATCATAAAAAATCAATTGAATGTGTGCGCATTTCAAAAACGGTGTGCCCTTGAGAACATTAGAAGCCAAACCCAGCACTGCAACTTTCACCTGAAAGCAGACTCCCTATTTACCGGGTTGTTCTCCTATGATATGATATGATGTATGGCTACCAATCGGATTAACATCGACCTTGCAATATGCAGCAGCATTCTCTCCCCGGAATAACTTATGGTGCACCTAGAAACGAATTAGAGAAATAAGCGATACTGACTGCAAAAAGTACTGAAGTCTGTAAGTGAGCTGCACAGAAGTGCGCTGAATAATTTATGCTTGCAAGCCACATAATGATCACCTAGCAGGTTTGGTTAGAGAGGTGTTTTATCAGCCTACCTTGATGAACTGGGGAGAACAATAAGCACAGCACCTACTGGTGATTGATTGCAAGGTTTATCAATACGGAAAAGGTTTGAGAAGCGTTTTCTGGAGTGCATTACGGGCCTCCTGTGTGCCGACGACTTATGCTTTGGAAAATCCTGATATGCCATTTCCTTTTTGATAAACACTTAATTTATTGAACGCTTTAACCACCTGCGCACTGTTTCGAAGTTGGAGACCCATAAAACTGCCAAAAGGTGCCATTATTAAAAGCTTTGTTTGACAAATGTTCAAGTGCTAAGATAACTTGTGTGTTTTCCTTTTTCCTCACGTGCAATAAAATCATTCACTTATGCAAACTGGTGACAAGAACGCTAACAAATGGCCTTCTAAACACAGGGAGGGCGACGCTGCCCCCATTCCTGGAGCATAATGGCGACTGTGCATCACAAGATACTGAATGCTTGCTCCACTGCTGGCCAGACGTAGATTTTTGATGTGGGCAGGATTAACAGCAAAAGAAAGCATATTGTAAACAGTTTATTTTTAAAGACGCTCCAGCCCGATAGAACTCATACTATGCCTCTGGTTATAGCAAATGCAGGAGACGTCATGGCTTATCAAGCTCTCCTACACCAATGGATGCCATGAAGCATGCAGCAAATGGCGTAGAAAATATAACTGCTTCCATCGAGAAAAGCAGCCTAGCATCCTGTAGCATGTCTGAGTTGGAACTAATGGATGTGACAATATGGTATTGAATTTAAGAGGCCCATCAGAGGCACATATTCCAGCCAGGGCCCATTAAACTGAGCCATACAACAGTGACGAACAGCTGGAATAGGGACGGCTTCGAAAATGGTTGCAAAGCGTCGAGGAAGCTCCGGGCAACAAAAGGAAATGTGTATGCGAGTTCAGCAAGCCAGAACATGGGTCTTTCTGCTCAAAGTTGGAATGTTACCCGTGACTCTTATCTGTTGTGCAACTCATGTCAATTGCAAATAGTGGGTGCCTCATGCATTCCGTATTATCAAACGACCTCTATGAGGTACATTCAGAATTCAGCATCAACGGGCATTTCTGTGGCCAGCATTATCAAAGCCCCACATGCTCTTTTTTAATGTAATACTAGCATTATTCCGCTCAGCATATCACACTTAAGCTGAAGTGGGAGACCCTGGGTTATAGTCACCTCGCACTTTGGGACATGGAGAACTGGACTTTTCTCCAAACGGCACTGCCCCATAAACAGTGGTCACATGACCCTGCTGGTTTTCCCGTGCCCTACTAACATGAGTGTCATTTCAGCCAATGAGACAACAGTACACGCATGTTTTTTTTTTTATATATAGCTTGAGCTGTATAGTGCTGCATAGTATGCATTGATCTAACACCCGTTAATCCAAGTGCAGGTTTCTGTATGTGTTTTCATTTTAAGGTTTGCCTTTCGGTAGCGCGATTGGAAGATGCAGTCCTGAAGAGAGATTTTTTGTGTAACTGCCGTCTTAATCATTCACAACAGTATTTTGTTTCCGTCTCATAGACGTCTCCTGCATTGACACATGAACCATAGCATGCTGGCCAGGCCCTATTTTTGGTGCAAAGGTTAATGGGGGCGTGGCGGTAACAATAGTCAAAGCCGGGTTATCAGCACTATGGCAACGCACAGGAAAACACCCTAAATGTAGTGATTTTTTTTCTATCTAAACAACTCTCTCCACATGTCTCAAGAAACTCACACGACTTAATTCACCCTTCCTAGACTTGGACAGCTCTTATGCTCTTATGCAGTTCTTTTCACTTCCCACACCCAGCGACCATGCCAGAGAACTGGAGCAGAACAAGACAGCGATACTACTACCATAAAAATAAACAACTGGCCTGCTTTGGTAATCAGTAAAGAGAATGAGGCCACTCCACCTCTTCTCTGGTGGCCAAGATTCAATGATGTATGGTCAAATCTGGCCCTCACTCATTACATGTTTTCATACAAACATCACATCACAAGTGCCTGGCTTTATATGACAAGCACGGCACCTTCCTGCAGTTCATGATGGCCACTGTTGCCCAGTTCACGCACCTTGCTTATGTCTCCATCATACTCTAATTGTTTTCTACGAATATCTCCTCTTCCTCTTGCAAGAAAAGTCGAGTTTTGTTCTAAGAAAGTCAGAGGTTCCTTCTGCATCTCGGCCTTTATAATGATGTCCTTTCCTGCACTAACCCCTATGTTCTATGCATGTGTTTCTATCGTCCTGTACATGTTTGCAAAGCACATGAGTGGTGCTATCAGGCATCAGAAGTCATTTGCTTGTATAAAACAGTCCGGGTGTGAAACATCGCTCACTATATGGCTTGGGGATTAATGGATGTCCATACAGATGTGTGAAGGAGAGGGTTGATGGTGAGGCAGGACTTTGCTGACAAGTGAGCTGAGGGAGAGGCACTTCACATGGTACTTTATGATATATTTTATAACGCGCTTAATACCCAGAGGTTTCTAAGCGTGGACCCCGGGATCGAACCTGTGTTGCTCCATGTCGTCTTATTTCCAAGGCGAGCACGTTGCCGCTGTGCTATCTTCCCAGCCTTAATATTGGTGTTGAGAGGTTCAAATTGAATGCTTGAGAAAAATAGGGGCAAACTCGGCTTCCTGAGGACCATAGTGAGCAATAGCTCCAAGGGGGATGAGTGGGTGGACGGAAGGCTAATGAGGGGTTCAGCAAAACTGAGTAATTGGCCTTCTACTTCGAGCAATTGGACGAATATGTTCGGCCCCTAAAAATAATTTGTTAGACAATATATAATTTGTTAGACATGCAGATGAAAGCTTGTTTCCACACTACAAAGTAGTCTTTGTCACCCAAAGCCATAAATATTTCTTCAACTTAATGAACAATCATTTCAGAGTTTCAAAACTGAAAATACAGGGAATCCTTGTGAAAAATATGTTCATGATGATTTATACACACTGATTTCTGCAGCTGCCACACGTCACTATTCATTATCAGTGTCCGCAATATAAGATTTATTATTCTTATCAATTCCTTTCAAATTCAAGCTATTTTCTGTATTTCAAGCATGCAAAATATCCATCTGCTGGAGCGTTGTATAGGATCAGCCTGGCTGCTTACTATTAAGTGGTAATCTGCACTTTAACATGCATTTGCATTGTGCACCAGGAACAGAGCTCTCTGTGGCAGGTCCTATTTGTTCTTGCTTTCGCGTGACACATTGTTCCTAATATACATTACTCTTCACTTCATAGAGCATATTTCCTTTATTTAGCAGACTGTCTCAGAAAGTAATGTAAATGCAAACCGTTTGTGAAATGGAGATTCAATGGAGGTTAATAGGAAATTCTGGAGAGGAGCAATCTCGCACATCAGCACCCAGCTTAAGGAAAACATATGCAGTGCATTTGCAGGTTATCCCTCGTCATATAACTATTTCTCATCCCGATGGAGCTACTTTATTTACCTCTTTCAAAAATGGATTAGGAATTCTGCTTTGAAAGAGCCGGTGCTGATATGCATAAAGGAATACGAGGCAACGTGCCCCCGTATCATACTGCTCATTGACCTCCCTTGATTGTCTGTTCAACGGTTCAAAACAACAAAGAGAAGCAATTTTAATTGCAACTGGACGCCAAAATATACATTTCCTACTCAAACAAAATTGTATGGAGCGTATTTGGCTTTGGCCACCTGCAGCTCCTGAGAAAAGTTAACCATTATTTTTACATAACTAAGGTTATCAGTTAGCAGGAACATCTTTAACTCACAGATTGATACAGAGGGACGTTTTGATAAAAAAAAAAAAGTTTCTGATAGTGATGTACTCCTGAATCACTCTTTTATTATCGGGTGTAGGAATAACATGTGTCTATTAAATACATGTAGGCGCTGGATTGACCTTGTGGGTGGAGCCAGACTGATATGCAAACAAGACTGATAGCATCTTGTTCCAACAAGATGCCTGCTAATCTCGCAAAAATACATCACTCTGTGTAAATTCGTGTAAATAAGTGCAAACCCTACCAATTATGTATACTGTATGTCATGACTGCAAGCCTGTGAATTCCCACATGACCGCACTTGACCCTGATCTGTAACCGTTGCATTGATGAAGTTTAATTTGTGTTGCCTGTAACCAAGCTCTTAAGTCATAAGCACCTAGATACCTATGGGTTTTTGTGTGCTATACAAAAGTTCAAACAAACAAACAAACAAACAAACAAATAAATAAATAAATAAATAAATAAATAAATACATTACATAAATGTGATATCTCCTAAGTGAAGGGGGCAGTGGGCTAAAACGTGATTGTAGACATTTCTGAGGGGAGGGCATCCCGTCCAACCGGTTATTTGAGCCATTACTGTTCTCGGTCGAGGGCTCTCACATTATTAAATTAGAGTTACTCCTGGTAAAATCTTTGTGAAATTAATAGCATATCTCTTGGAGAAAGTCAGAGTTTCTAAAGTTAACTTTTTGTAAAATAGCACCAGTGCATTTAAATGCCACACACTCAGTTTGTCCGCCAACATATTCAACGTGGCCCATGTGTAGGGGGATAGCAATTCAGTAAATCCTTCAGAAGTACAACCTAGTGCATAATACAACTGCTAATCTACACCCCCACCCCAACCCTCAGTACCCCCCCCCCCCCATACCCCATCCCTTTAAAACAAATAATACAACCATGGCATAGGGTAGAATCCATAGCTTTTTGATTTTTGGTAAAAATAAAATGATGCAGGTAACTTCACCTCAGAAAGGTAGGTCTACTAACCACACCTCCCTTTCATCCAACTACATGGCAAATGCACAGTAATCCCATGTGCTCTGCTGCATCATTACCCTGATCTGCAGTACCTGCTCTCTAGTGGCACAGAAAAGCATCCAGGATTGATCTATGGACTGTTCATGTGACCTCCGGCCATAAAACCACTATTTTTGAAAGGTCTTATATCCCCAAAGTGGCTTCAACTGGGTTCAGAGCAACACAGAGGTCATATTAGCAGCAGGGTAACACATTCCATCTGCCAGAGGCTGCCCACAGAAGTCAGAGGACCTACAAGATGCATCCAGGATCAATCTAGGGACTGCTTATGTGTCCTCTGACCCCAAAACCACCATCTTTGAAAGGTATGTCCACCTCCAATAAAGGCGTCAACTGGGCTGAGAGCAACACAAAGCTCATAACAACAACACCAGGGTCACTCATTTGTCTGCTTGAGGCTGCCTGCAGGGGGAGGTGTCCTACATGAAGCATTCACAATCAAGCTACAGACTGCTCACATGACCTCTGACCCCAAATTCCACATCTTTGAAAGTTCTTCCCACCTCCAAAAGGGGCTTCAACTGGATGAGTGAATCACTGACCTAATAACAACAGCACCAGACATACTTATTCCATGTTCCTGAGGATGCCTGCAGTAGAAAGAGACCTACAAGAAGCATCCATGATGGATCTACGGACTGCTCATGGGACCTCTGACACTAATGACACTAAAACCACCATCATTGAAAGGTCTTCCCACCTTCAACAAGGGCTCCAACTGGGCTGAGAGCAACATACAGCTCATAACAGCAGCACCAGAGGCACTCATTCCATCTGCCTGAGGATGCCTGCAGATGTCAGTGGACCTACAAGATGCATCCAGAATCGATCTAGGGACTGTTCTCATGATCCCTGACCCCAAAATCAACATCTTTAAAAGGACATTCTATCACCAAAAGGGGCCTCAGCTGGCTGAGAGCAGCACAAAACTCATAACAACAGAACCAGACATACTCATTCCATCTTCCTGGGGATGCCTGTAGAGGATAGGTACCTGCAAGAAGCATCCAGGATCGCTCTATGGACTGCTCATGTGACCTCTGACCCCAAAACTGTCATCTTTGAAAGATATTTCCATCTCCAAAAGGGGCTTTAACTTGTCCTTAGAGCAACCTAGAGCTCATAACAGGAGCCCCAGAGGCACTCATCCCTTCTGCTGCAGGCTGCCTGCAGAGGTGGATTTGCTCCCACACCAGCTCCTGCTGTTAATCTGAGCATGGCTCCCTCCATCCAGCCCATTCTCCTCAGCCACCTGCACCACCATCAAGCAAAAAACAGGGCAGCCGAGCCAGTACTATATCTCCCACCCTGCCCTGCTCTGTAGTCAGAGGCTGGTGGTCCGCCCTCACCCTTCCTGCCACTGGATGCTTCTCACCACTTTGAGTACTTGACTCCTTGCTTTGAGCTGATGCAGCCCTGGGAGAAGCAGCAAAGGGCAAACACAAAGTCCGAACCTGCAGCCTTTCCTCCAGCCTCTTTTCATCTTCAGCTACGGGCTATTGCTTTGCTGTGTTCTGCTACTTGCTTATGAGTATCAATTACATTTTTGCTCAAATCCACCCTCATCATGCACTGCTCTTGCTATCTCTTCCTTTCTTTTCTACTTCCTTCTTCATTGGCCTCTGCTCAAAACCATTTCAACCCTATTCCTATCCCTACCATCTCTTTTCCTCAATACCACCCCGCTTCTCCCTAACCTATCATCTCTATTCACAAAACCACCAAGCCTACCTTTCGTCACAAATCCTCTTCTCGCATCTGCCCCCAGTGCCTCTCTACTTCACACACTCAACATCAGTATGCTTCTACAACTCACTATCTTTATATTGCTCTTTGGAATGCTCAATCTGTCTGTAGCAAGACTTCCTTTAGCTTTGACTTCCCTCTTTCCCATTTTATTTCTCATGACCTCATTACCCTTACCGAAACCTGGATCTATCCCTCAGACACTGCAACCTTTGCTGCCTTTCATCACCCTGACTTTTCACATCTTCCTGACTTCCTATATCACCTACTCCCCTATCTCCTGCTAGTTCTCCTTCGTTTAAATAGACTCTCTCCTCAATGACTGCTCCCTATGACATTCACATTAAATCTTTCTATCTGCCTCCTGGTCCCACTGGTTATGGGGCCTTTTGACTATAAAAGAGGGGGTCTTGCACTCTTTCTCTTGATTAACGCTTGGACCCTACAGGACTTAATTTAAGAAATACTTAATTTGGACCTCTTTTGGGAGAGTTCATCTTTCCAAAGCCCTCAGCCATTACGGTTGATAATGAGTGCTCCAAGGTAGAGGCACTCTACTTGGAATACCCCTTGCTGAGAGAGCAGAACCTGAAAGGACTCACCTTATTCTAGAGTCCAATGCAGTGGGTCTAATAGCATTCTGAGGGTGAGAAAAGCCGGGATCCCTATTTCCACTGGATTTAACTGATCAAACAAGTCATGTTTCCTGCTTTTGAGCCAGGAGGATCAGCCAGTACTGTCATTGATACTCACTTGTTCTTTGAAACACTGTGCTCAGATCATCGAACTGGCTTGTTGTCATTTTGGGAAGCCATTTTGAATAAGTGCTCACCAGACCTTATATTACTCATGATACAGGAACTTTCCCTTCAATTGAACAATATTTCCAGAGAGATAACAGACAAACAGATGGAACGTACAACTCAAATAGGTAAACCAGAACTTGATAAAAACTTGGAAGACATCAATAACAAACTTGAGAGTTAAAAAAATGAACTGGAAACTAAAAAGATCCATGAATGTAAATGTGACAATTACAATTGCTTCCACACAGAGCTTTGCCCATGGATGTACCTATTAAACATAAAAGCAGTAACTCTGAATTCTCCAGTTCAGACAATGATACTACTACACAGAAACCACAGATAGGCAGCCTGAGCAAATACACAGCTTCACAAATACAGAGATAAGTCAACCAAGTGGTTCTCAAAGTTCACAGACCATAAATACAACAACTAACACAATTATCTGAATGAGAGGAGGGCATTTTTTTAGGGAGAGGAATAAGAGGAAGCGATCACAGAGGGGACAGTGGAAATAATCGCACCTCAAAGCACAAACACGTTTTCAGACAAACAGAACCTAGCAGTGAATTTGTCAAATAGGAAACTAACTACTCAAGAATACAGCACTTTACAAAGGGGACTTAAAAATATACCTACACTACTAATTTATTCATTACTAAAAATTGAACTATTCAAATTAATTCCTAAATTAAAATTGAAATCATTTTTTGCTAACATTAAAAACACTGACATAAGGGAGGACGACGACTCAGATAAAGGATATCCTGAACTCAGAAGCAAGAGTATGTTTTTGCCAACTTTGGCTTATTCATCCATTGGCATTTTCTATGAGACTGTTTTGAAAGACATGAAAGGAGAACTGAGAGTTATTAGATCCCTATACGAAGATGAGGATATCATAATAAGAACCACTGGCAGGGGGGCTAACTTGTAATCATGACTTGAATTGACCGTGAACAAGAGTGTGAATATGAACTAGGTGATAGACAAACTTACTCCATAATTGATAGTGACATCAAACTTAATCTGAGGATCTTACTTGATTGCACTGAAGAAATGTGTTGGGTAAACAATACAACTAAAGCATGTTTATCTAAAACCTACCCCAAAGCAATGTTGTTTTATCTTTTACCTAAACTCCATAAATCCTCAGAAAAGCCACCAGGTAGACTAATAGTTGGAGCAACCAATGGGACACTATAACCACTAGGGGTATACATAGATTCTATACTTCAACCATTGACAGAAACAAAGCACCTATATCAAGGACACAACCCACATTCGAAAGATCTTAGAGTCCATGTGCTTAGAAGATGGTGAAATTCTAGTCACTACAGGTGTAATTCATCTATACACATTGATAGGCATGCGATGGGATCGAAGCAGATTGAATGGATGTTAATGCAAGAGGAGAATGTAGGTGCAGCCAAAGACTTCATCACACTTCTTCCTGAATTCATCTCACAGAATTCATATTTTTAATATAATGGTAAATAGTACCTTCAAATGACTGGGACCTCAATGGCAGCAACATGGCATCAGCATAGGCAAACAGTTTTATGTTCAAATTTGAGAATGATTATGTCAAAGATCACCCAGTTTGGCACACATACATTAGGTATTGGGGGTGCTAAATTGACAAAATATTCATTATCTGGCATGGCTGCCTTGTTACATTTTTTGATTATTTTAATCATCTAAATGCTATTGATGAAATAAATCAGTTTACCATTGAGATTGGGAAACCAGACATACATTTTCTAGACATAGTAATAAAACCTGTAGGACCATCATTTGAAACAACAATTTACCACAAACATACAGACAGGAACAATGTATGGAATCGCCTCAGTTTTCACCCTGCCACTATTTTGAAGAGTTTGCTCCACAGTCAATAGCTAAGAGTAAAACAAATTGTTAGCACTGAAAATCAGTGTAAAAGAGAATTCATAAAGATGCACAAAAGATTTCTAGACAGAGGCTACACACCCAAAGAAGTTTGGGAAGCTGACATTAAGACATCCATTAGAACAAGAAATTCATCACTGCACAAACAGAAACAGAACGTTCAATCACTGTTAGTTTTTGGTAGCAAAGGCTGCATAGAGACTCAGTTTTGACAAACTAGAACATTTTATGGTGCGATAACAGAAAAAGTGACCTCCTTGGTGACTTACCTGTATTTGCACATGAAAGGAGTAGTAACTTGCATTATTTAATGATCAATACCCAAGGCACAACGAAAAAGAGGACTAACACAACAGGAATAGGTACATTTTCATATATGTGTTCTTGTAATTGCAATAACACAATTAAAGGAAACACATTATTCCATCCAACTGGTGGAGAAGAGATCATTTTCAGGAAATTTGCCACATTATGACTCTAAAAATGTTCCATTTGCCATCAAATGTCCTTGCATAAAGTACTATGTAGGACAAACAACTCACAAAGCTAAAGTATGTTGGAATGAACATCGCTCAAACATAAGAGTTAGTAATCCAGCTGTAGCTAGACATTTTAACACAAATTAACATCAAATTTCATAGAGAAGATGTCAGATATTAGAAGTACTAGATGATAGAAATCTGAATATGCACATCAGCAAGGAATTGGAATAAAGAGAGAACTACTGGATCAACATGCTACGAAGCATGATACAGGATGGTATGAATGAGGAAATTACCTTTGCATGTTATCTCTTAAATGATCTTTAATACAATAAGACTATGTAGCTATACACTTAAATTGCACATGCTAGAGGCTGTTTTGCTGTAGTCCCTCTACAGATTATTGTTTGATCATAAATCACAGTGCTCCTTTTTGAATTATGATGTTTCCACCTTAAGCCTTGTATGCATATAGCTTTCAGACAGCAAGAGTACCTCACTAGGTTGAATTGTTGTCTTTTTGCATAAAAAGTTTTCTTTGAACATTTCATACCATGAACCTGCATGTAGGTGACACAACGTATCACTACATGTTTATGACCATGTTTAACTTTCCTAGTTTATCTATTTGGCCTGGTCAATATCAAGGCTGATGAACGTTAGATACCTATTTTCAAAGTAGCACTTTTTTTAGCCACTCAAGAGTAGGAACAACATGCGAAGCATGGTGATGCCAGACATATTTTAGTTTGTAGTCAGATGCATTCATTGTTTTCAAATCAGCATCATGTTCTAATTATTTTGGAATTGCAGAGCTGTACTTGAATATTTTTGTAATTTGTTCACAAATATGTTGTATTAGTATTATCTTCATATCATCATGGATACAATGATAGTAATCAGACACGTGTGTGTTCAGCCTCTTTATTTATATACTTTTATTAACAATATACTTCATAGGTGAACTATCTGATTCCTGCACTTACCTTGTTATATTTTACCAACATGTTACAAAGGTGACAGTTTATCCATGTCACATTAATTATAGGAACAATATGTCAAAACATTGTGAAGTTATCACACCTGATGATGTCACATGCCCACGGTACACCCACGGTTTACAAATCAAATATATAGAAGAATCCTTTGGTGTACACTGTGGTTTGCTGCAACTGTGCTGTGAGAAGAATTCTACCTATACAGTAGGCTGAGTTAACTGCATCAGCCCTCTTTCGTAAGGGTAATTCAGATTTTGAGATATTTTTGAGTATTTGATGCTCATCCTATTACATCTTTTCTTTCAGCAATCCTTTCCTGTGAGCATCTTTGCAGAGATAACAGTGTTTCAAGAGGACAAGGTAGTTCATATGGTTATGTTTAAATTTTGAGGATAACATAGTATGAAACATTAGGTTGATTTACAATATACATTGTCTCTAATTGTATATGTATCTCTTTTTCCATATAGGTTTTATGGGTCAATATTGCTGCTTCGCTTTTAAACATGTATGCATTGTCATTATTATATTGGCTAGCAGGATAGTGCACTATAAATATTAGAGACACATAATGATGAACACTTCTGTACTACTTGTAGAGTCAGCCCTGATGACAGACAAACAGTCTGAAATGCAATGACCACTTATTCTGCCTCCAAAATACTTGCAATGAAGCACTGTGAATAAAGGACAAGGCCTTTTTACCAAAGGAGTCATGATCTATTGATTGTTGTTACATGATTGTTACCATATGAATGTACTACAGTATTTACTACAAGGGTGTAGCCAAACACTGGAGGGGATCCCACAGTTTCTGTTTGTTGTGGCATCACCCCGGCAGAGGCTTGCCTCCTGTCCAGGTGGAGCACCAACACCATGTGCAGATGACTTCAAGCAGCTGGATCAAACCAAGCATCAAACAATCAGGAATGTGAATGCCTGCTCGACTTGAACCGCTATACCACTGCATAACACATCCACCCAAACCAGTGGTACTCATTGTTTCAAATCATGCTCGATCATCAAAGCACTGATGGTGATCCATTCGACTTCCAACACTTGACACCTTGATCTGCACAGTGCACACACTCAAATTCGACCCAATGCCAACTCACCACCCGGGACCTTTGCACTCTAGCAGAGCTAAAGTCATTTAATTACACTGGTGGCATTGGGTGGGATTTGAGACAGACTGAGCCTACAATTTAGCCTTGCAAAATAAAAGTGTGTGCAGTTAACATTGGAAACACGGACAGGTGTATTTTCTGTCATGGAACTGGATATGAGCACTGCAGCAAGCTCTAAAGCAAGCCAACTGCCTGAGCTATGTCAAAAGAGGGGACTCTCTCAAGGCAGTAAGGTTAAGACGGCCAAACTACTCAAGAGCCCCTAAACCTTTGAGGAAGGTAGAGGGATAGAAGGTTCCCATGTTACCAGAAGTGAGATGGAGCACCCAACCTCTGCTTTCTTTGAGGGATATAGAACTAGATGGAGAGACAACAGTGATGGTGCTTCCTAACATTCCTCAGAGAAGGCTGGTTGTGTGGTGACCCAAAGTTCTGAAGTGTCCTCCAGGTTGCATACATCAGTTAGGTCCCTTGATTCAACCATGTTGCAAGCCTTGGACCTATGTCCCGAGTGAGTCTTACTGGGTATGACCTAGCTGATAGAATGTACTAACCAGAGTATAGGAAGGTGTCCCTGGATGAGCAGAAGCAAAGGGAAGCTGCTGCTCTAGCACAGTGGAAGTAGAAGGCTGCAGAAGCTTCAGCAGAGCAGAAGCAGAGGGAGATGTAATGTTGTGAAAGATGGAGCTTGAGACCCAAAGAGAGGGAAGTGTTTCCAGTGGTGGTGTCCAAGGAAACCCTAGACAGCCAAATAGGGGGTCAAACATTTGAGGCATTTTCTTATCAGTCTTTGAAGTATCTTACTGGAGGGGACACAGTTAACAAAATTGACACTTTTGAGGGCATGTATAATTTGGTTTCATGTGAGAATATCGTCAAACATTGTGAAGTAGAGTTACACCAGCACCTACTGGACAAGAATATAACTGACCCTAGGGAGCTTGCAAAAGGGGTTAACAGGTATCTGAGCACACACGGTCAGAAGAAGGCTCTGTCCTAATATGGCCATCTCATCAGTGGTATATAGTTAATGATTTTTAAGATAATATTTTCACTGATCTTGATACATCACTGCCATAATAGTTTTGGAACTTCTGGTGACAAGTCCTACACTGAGAGAGTTTGCTAGCATCTATGAATGATCATCTGGAGAAGTTGAATAACTTGACACATTCCACTGCCAAAAAGACAAAACAAATACTGGGCTAATCATGAGCATAGAGATCCCAGATACTACAAGCAAAGCCTTCAGTGACAGATGTCCAAGCTTATGTAGAGGTCAAGGCCGCAAATGTTCCATGCACACTTCCTTGTACCCTTGAATTCCTTTAACAATTATATTTACATTTTGAGTAAGTCCCTTCTATTTTACACACTTACAGCAAACGAAAATATGAATAATGTTGAATTATAGATTCTTCTTTTCTCCTCTCCTTTTTCTATGCCTTTTTACTCCAACATTGATGTATTCAATTATGTTTAATTTCACTCTGTCAAGGCCTTTTGGTAATGCTGTGACACAGAGGGCCCAGCATATACTGAGCGAGTTGATCAATTCATTAATGTATTCACTGTGTCATAGTAACAGGAAATGTAGAGGAACATTGCAGGGTCAACAATGATGAACATCATTGGGGGAGTCAGGGTTAGTAGTTGCCACTCTTGACAATCTCCTTGCAACACCTGATAATTCATTTGCTACCCTTGTAAAAGAGACACTGTCAGCCTCAGTTAAAAATGTGTGGGTCTCACAAGCAACCCGTTCAGTTGCGACAGAAAATAGCAAGATCTAACATTTGCTTTTAAGAAAAACACCAATTGCATTGCGGGAAAGGCTAAATGCTATAACATACTGCCTTGTTGAAAATGTGCAAGATTATAAAGGAAGCTCATATTCCTGAACTTCTTGAGTTCAGTGAAATGTATCTAGAGTAGTGTTTCTGTTGTAACATTTTGCTGGAGTAATCTTTATTTTCATAGATTTGGTAAATGCAATACAACAATTAAATGAATACACTAGTCACGTATGTGAATTAGGAAAATGGTTTTAACAGCATTTACAAAGGAATGTCCTTGTGTTTCTTTTTTTCTTTGCATTCTAGTACTTCTAGTTGTGCATTTTGTAATATAGCAGAATGCAAATTGAGAAACAAGGACGAGAGAAACTGTTTAAACCGGACATGGGACAACTTCACATGTCTAGCATGTATTATATTGAATATATTGATTTAGAAAGTGTGTATTTTTCCCAAAAGAAAGATGTTTTTAGGAGGGTACAAAAACAAATATTTAATAAAAGATTCCCACAATAGTAGAAGGGATATCGCAGTCAGTTAAGCGCTCACTACATAGATAGGTGGACATCCATATGATGGAACCTCAGCCCTTCATCATTCCAAACATAATGCATAGAATATCATTAAATTTGATACCAAAAATACCACTTTTGACAGCGCTTTGAAGTAGTACTCTATGTAGTAGTGTATACAATGGTGCCTTTTTTCATTTCTATATATACATGACTGTGACATATTTTAAGCTTTGGCAACACAGTTGACTGAGGAAATCCATGCCCACAAACGTACACAACCTCGTGGCATTAAGGCGCAGTCTCTTAAAACCAGGGGCTCAAGTTGCAGATCAGGCTGTACATGTGCAAAGGGAGGACAATTGCCGTATGATGATGGAAGTACCTACGGTTGTGACACTATAACTGGCATAAGAAGTCAGTACCTAACCATGTAAGGGTGCACTGGCATATGGAGACGGTGTTGTTCACCTATGATGGTTCTTGCAGGATATGCTGTTGGCATAACAACTGCACCCAGTGCATATCAAGTCAGTACCATAGATACTATATGGTTCGCAATCAAAATAAACGCTTGTCTACTTAAGAAACTATTTTTGTTATTGCTTTGTTTTAGGTTTTGTTGTATGGTTTTGACATCAGTGATTCCAATGTTCTTGATTTCCCCAAAGTTATTGGCTATGTCCCAGCACTCCCTGTCTTGCAAATGAGGACAAAAGACATGTGGCGCTATTTCCACTGATGCCATAAACTGATTGGTTTCACTTCCGCTGCGCCAGACATTTTGGTGAAATAACCTTCCTGGTGGCCACACCCACATAACATCACAATACAACATGGTATGCATTGATTCATGTGAAGACAACCGCTGTGTACATGCAGGTAGAAAGATGAAAACACGTGTCTTTACATCTGTGGTGCTAGTTCGAGAAAATCTGTACTTATTTTGGATCTCGTAGATATTTTTTTTAATGCGATTTATAAATTATTATTTTAAAAAGAAAATGGATTAGAACAGTGCCCACCACAAGCCCCCTTACAGAAGAGACGTTTCCTGTTAATGCGTACACGCTCAATATTTCGAACAAATTTCCCAGATCACAAAAAACAAAAAAAAAAACAAGTATGCTTGCATATTCAGCACACGATAGGCTATGGTTGGCCTGGCAGGCCTTAACCCGGTGCGTTTGAATGAACTTGTCATGCCATTACAAATAGACTATAGGCAGGGCTCACTGGAGCATGCCGTGCCTTCCTTCCCTCTCTTCTTAATTCCGCCCCCACCCCTCTCATTCCTCCCATTTCAGCAATGTGAAAGGATAGGATCAATCCATAACACCAGGAGAAAATATTGTATTTGAGGAAATAAAATCAAAAATGTTTTCACACAGCCGCAAAATAACAAGCTCAAAACTCCGAATCAAATGGAGCAGAATGCGCTTTAATGAAGCAGACTCCTGGAATAAGCTTCCATATCCAGGCACAAGAGAGAAGGACGAATTAATGGATAAAAAAAATGCAAGCGCCAGCTACAAGGTGTTACACACCAGCTTAATTATCCATGGTCCAAGCAAAGTGATAAAGATGGGGGCTGGATCATTTTCTCTGAAAATGCGCCTGCGACATTTGCATGTTGTTGTTTCTGATGGGATTACTGCTCTAAACTCAGCGGCCGCCGTGCGGAATGCTGATGCGCCGCAGTGCTTGTTTTCGCCTGTTTTAGGAAATGAACAAATTTAAGTTAGCCGGGGAGAGTGCCGCAGCAGAAGCATCACATAAACAGCTTTAGTGTAATGGGCCAAGAGCAGCAGACGTAAAACTGGCCGTGGCCAAAGTAAGAGCGTCAGTAAAACATGTCACCCAAAACCCAGATTGACCTACAGCTTCATCGCGTGATGCAGATTCCAGCCATTTCCTTTCTGACCATGACCAATGAAGGTTCATTGAGATCTGTACATGTAATTATTATGTTTGCTTTCCCTCTGATGCCCAGTATAAAATGTCATGGTTATAATATATGACTAGACTGGCTGCGCCAAGGAAGGTGAGTCTAGCTGGGTAATATTACTTATCATGTTTGCTTTATCATTAATACCAAGTAATACAAAAAATAAAACTCTTCCACTGCAAATCAGTTCTCCGGCCCCTGCCCGGCAAAAATGCAGGGGCACAAACACATTCATGCACAGCATTCACTCATTTATTTTATTTGTAATTTATATAGCGCAGATCCACTGACCCTAAGGCTTAAGGGCGCTGACAACATACAGAAACAAACAGAACGTCCAGAAGAAGTGGTCACGGATGATAAAAGTAGTGCCAGAAGGCATGAACTGAGACCACAGGAAGATGTTAATTGAACAGATAGGTTTTAAGTCCTTTCCTGAACACTCTATTAGAACTTTCAGTTCTGAGTTTCAATGCAAGGTTGTTCCAAGCAATGGGAGCCGCAGAATAAAAGGCTCCAACCTTTGTCTGAGATAATCTGCAATTTGGAACAATTAGCTGAAGGAGACCATTGTATCTGAGGCTATAGTTGCTGGTTTTAAGCCTAAATTTGTCATTAAGGTAGGTAGGACCAGAGTTTTTCAAACAGTTGAAGGAGATGGACAAGAGACAAAAGAGAATACGTTCCTTAATAGGAAGCCAATGAAGCTCCCTTCTTGTCAGGGAGATATGGTCTGATCTCTTTTTGTCCATAACAACCCTGACAGCATTATTCTGCACTACCTGCAGTCTATTCACTTCACATTCTGGAAGACCGATCAGAAGACTACTACAGTAGTCTATCCTAGAGCTAATCATGGCTCGGGCCAACGTCTCTGTGCTAGTTTGAGAGAGGAAGGGGCGTGCATGAGAAAGTAGTTTGATATTATGAGGATGAGGACACCAGATTATTGACCTGCGCTTTCATGCTCAAATTACAGTCCAAATAAATCCCCAGTGTCTTAACTTTTTTCTTAATCATTATGATACAATTATCAATCACAAGCTGGGAGTATAAGTCTTCCAGTTTGTGAATTTTTGGATCAGTGCCCACAAGCATGAGTTCTGTCTTGTTGGTGTTAAGGGCCAATCCATTAACACACATCCAACTTTGGATGAGCAAATATATCCAGCTGATTTTGGTTTCATCAACCGAGAAAATACCCATAATAGGAATGATACACTGAGTATCGTCAGCGTAATTGGTGAACTCTATGTCATTACTGTCCAAAAAGTCAAGGAAGGGAACCGTAAAGATGTAGAAAATTGGTGAAAGACAGGCTCCCTGCGGGACTCCCGGTGTCAGATCCATGGGGTTAGCTTCTGCGATGTTACTGCTCACTTGCCATTGGCGCTCTTTGAGAAAAGAGGCAACCCATGCAGCTGCCAGGGCTTAGAATCCCGCCACCTCCTTCAACTTGGAGACTAAAACTGAGTGGTCTACCAGGTCGAAGGCGGCAGAAAGGTCCAGCAACATCAGCATGCAGGGGCTACCTTGATCCATATGGCGAAGGAGCCTAGATTTTAAATCCAGCAGTGCGGTCTCAGTGCCGTGTTTTTCCCGAAAACCAGATTGTCTCTTGTTTAGGATGTCAGTAGTTCTTAGATAGGTTAGTAGATGATTGTACGCAACTCTATCGAGGATTTTAAGCAAAAATGGTGAGTTGGAGATAGGACGATAATTCAGTGGATCGTCAGGAGAGAGATCTGGGTTTTTTAATAGAGGAGTTACCCAAGAATGTGTTATGCATATAGGAACAACACTGCCCCTGAAGGATGCATTGACAAACTTGCAGAGTGTAGGAATCAGAGAGGAGGCGCAGGCTTTTATTGTGAGTGTCGGGCATACGTCACCCTTACAGTTAGATGGTTTAAGGTTCTGAATTATCACTGCAAGGTCGGCCTCTGAGATGGACTTAAATGAGAACAGTTCTTCATTATTCCAGCATTTAGCGGAGGTAGCCGGGTCTTTGAAGCCCCTAAGCAATAGTGTGGCTCTGGCTTTGGCAATGCCTCCTGTATTTGGTTACACCATTTTGTGTCTTTAACCAGCCTTTAGCCTGCATAACCAATGGGCCATGCAAGGCCGGGGTAGCAAACCACTGCCGGCCCTGCATGGTCCATTGGACATGCACGCCAAGGAACATATACTGTCAAAGGGAAACCAAGTTTCACTTTAAAAAGTAAAGCCAGCCAGGAACACTACCTCAAATGCAGCAAGCAGCCGAGGGAGCACTCAGTGTTTTCACAGGGAGGGTGTGTTTAGTACAGAAGGGGTGGTGGGTCGGCAGCCTGTCACCCTTATGGATGAGCTGTCACTTCAATAGTGCACTCACTTTGTGAATGTTCTGCTTCCAAGGTTAGGCATTGATCTATTAAAAAAGGGTAACATGAGTACCATTGATGAAGGTACCTACAGGAATTGCCATCTGGGGAGGGTATAAACGCTGTGTCTTTTTCTTTTACTAACATATACAATGATGCAGGTAATTCCTGCTCAGAAAGGGTAATCCACTTATCAATTGCCCCTTTCAAAATCTCCATGCCCAAAGCATAGTTTACACCTGTACCCTGCTGGATCAGTAGCTTCTCCTGCAGAATCTGCTACACCAGTGGCACAGAGCTGAGGTCACATGTGCGCTCTTGAAAGTGGCCGTGACAGCCAGGTCCAGAGGCAAGCTCTGTCACCACACCATCCCCAGAGACCATTGGGGTGAATCTGCTGCTATATAAAGACCTGGATCTCTGCCCTCCACACTACTGTCTAGGACCTCACCATGCTGATGGACCCCTGAATGTGTGTGCCAGCCTAACCTGTGTTTGGAAGACTGAGAAAATGCCCCATCTTCACCTTGAGTCCCTGGAGTGGGACTCACTGCTCCTGAGAGCAAAAACAGCCAGGATTCCTTCAATGTCACTGTCAAATCACTGCAAGTTGTGATTCCAGTATGTTCAACCCAGTAAAAATCCAGTACCCTATGGCATCGTTTGGCAAATAAGACCTTCAAACTGCGCTTCCGCGCATTCAAACCAGTACACTGCTGCACTGCACCAGCTGAAACTCGTTTCCTCGGCTCAAACAAAACATCATTGCAGCACTTGCATTACTTGAATCATTGTTCAAACCACCCATCTCTTCATCGCCACTTCAATAGACGATTGAACTGACCCCGGTGTTCTATCCGAACCACATCCTTTGAGCCCTCACATCAAACTGACTCACCTGAGCCTCCCACCACCAGTTCAACAGCTGTTTAAACTCCATCACCAAACAAAACCTGGTGACCTCCAAGATCTGCATCACTTGAGTAATGCTTTGAACTGCAGCATCTTTTCGTTTAACCCTGCCTCGACATCTGCTTGACACTGGACGACCACGACTGCCACAATAAAATCAAACCACTGAACAGCGACAAGAAGTCAGATTAGCTGTTGTCCAACTACCAAGGCACAGCAAAAGGTATTATTGCTTGATAAATGATCGCCCTGTTCCATTTTGTGCCTGTTTCACGGTTTATGGTTTTGATACTGATTCACATTTATACCACTCGTAAGAGTATAGCCTTCCCTTGGCTCATGTTACCACAAAAGATGAAGGAAGTATATCTCTTAACGGTGGCTCTTTTACCATTATGATTGGGGGTGCTCTTGGTTTGTTGTGAGGGCAGAAGTCATTTCGTCACAGGCATGCATTTTGTTGTGTGTTTCACATTTCTGAAGTATTTTAAGAATACAACCTGAGCAACATCTGCCTCATACTGCACCTCAAAAGACATCAGATATCATGGAATGACATGACTGGACTCATCTCAAGTAGCAGCAGCCCCATCACTAGCTGCACCACCAGCAGCTTGAATTTCTGTATGGGACTGAAAAGAGATTCAAACTGCAAGTTGCTTCCTACTTTAATACTGAATGCTAAATTGATTTTAAACATGAGGCACAAAGGACTAAAGCAAGGGTTGTTGACTATCAAAGTGAAAGGCATAATCCAGCAGTAGAGGTGCCGGAGTTGTATGCTTTTTCCCCTCAGCGTTTAGCAAGGCAGGGCACACGTTTCAATGAGAAAGCAATAACCAGTAAAGGATCAGAAAACCGTCAATGGGAACATTTTAAAACAGAGTTCCCAACAAAAGAGGCAGTGCATAAACAGCAGATGGTCTTCAGAAAAATTAGCAAACAATTCTGTGGAACAGAAGTACTGCACTTCAGCCTCAGCACAGGTGTCATGTGATGATCAGGCAGAAGAGAAAAGTGGGCCATTAAAGTACATTTACTGAAGGCAGGGTAATCCAGTGGCTATGTGATCATTGTACTGTAAATCTGCGACCAAGTGCACATCGAGAATGATAACTGGAACCCTTGCTGGCTGTAATTCCATGCATTGGTTATTGTACCAATGGGAACTTAATACATCTGGCAGTAGGTTGAGGACTTCAATACATTCTTTATCTCAATCTGTAATGTTTTCATGCCAGGACTATCTGGTTAAAGACTCTTTGGTGGTCATTCATCGTTGCGGTCCTGTAATATCTGGTCACTGTTGGCTGAGCAGTGCAGCTATTGTTGAAAGGAATTATTTGGCCAGTCAGTCAAAACAGTTTATTTAGGATTGATTCAATCCATAAAACAACACAATAAATAATTAGGGAGGAAATCCTAAATTGTAAAATTGTTGTTCCCTTAGCAGGGCCCTTATCAGTTAGGAGCATACAAAAAGCCCGTTCAACCCAAACATATAGCATATGGCACAATGCAGACACTGTAATAATTTCAATCTAAACTGGACATCATAAAATCAACGGAGAGCATGATAGTTTGCGTTTCCAGAAAGTTTGCAGACAACATGTACATTTCACATCTGGAAGTAGACAGAGGCAATAGAAAGGCGAGTTCCACTGTCTCATACCACATCTCCTGAAGAAGTTAAGTAATTAGTGTTTCCTTAAATCATCATACAGTGGGCAGACTAATACAAAGTGTCCGACTGTTTCTTAGGGGCCACATAAACAGCCAAAATCCTCTGCAGGTATTGGGCCCATACATTTACCAATCAGTGAATTGACAGGGAGCACATTTAACCTTGCCTTGGTCTGAAGAATGTTAGGGATGTGTGACCATGGTAAGATATCTTACTAGTTCCATCACAGCTGAGGGAGACACATAATTCCTCACTGAGGATTTAGCCACATTCGCTTCTTCCCTGTGGTTTCCCCACAGAGTCAGATACAGGAATGTTTTTTTCAGAAGTCCCTTTGACACTCCAGTAATTTAACTGGGGTTAATGAGTCTCTGACCCATGCCAACTGTCCTTAAAGATGTTCTAATAAGAGCCAACAAGCTTTATCATAATTGCCTATTGAGAGCAGGTGTCTTATACATAGTTTGGTTTGGCTCTCATCGTGGTCATCCCACAAAGAGTACCAAAATAGAATAGGTTTTAAGATAAGAAATGTTGGTGCGTCTGGTTTCCAAATGGGTATTGTGTGTTGACAAAGAGGGGGTACACCTAAGAGGCATGAACGAAAGGCATTATCTTCATATTCTAGCACATCACGAGTACCCACATCCCACAATTCGCTGCCATTAGACCCCACTGCTTTGTTCTTTCCCCTATAGGCTATCCGTGAGTGATTCAACAGGTATTGGTGTAGTTCCTTTGTAAATCTAAAAAGACTGCTTGTTAATTGTTTTATCTTTACTCTAAACTTACTAATATTCTCAGCCCATAAAAGCCCACTATTAAAAGTAATTCCCGAATTCTCAAAGTGTTGGCAATACAAAAAACAATGATTATTTAAATTATTGTTGGGGGTTGATGGGACTTATTGGAAAAGCAAATTACATAGCATTTTCCAGCATTGAACTTAACTTTCCCTGACTAATCATCTATTTATCATAGCCCTCAGCCAGAGTGTGGTAAATGTGCAGATTCAGTGCTGTCAAGGGGTGGGGAGGGCACACCTACCAGCTGTGGGAATGATGGGAGCAGGGAGGGGGTACCCGTAGATGGGGAAGAAACATTGGGGGTCATTCCGAGGTTGGAGGTAAGGAATTACCGGCACCGGTAAGGGTGCCGATGCCGTTAATCCCTTACCTCTGTATTCCGAGGTCCCTTTGCGGGTCCTTCCTTACCTCCTGCTTTTAGCAGGAGTAAAGTACGGGACCCGCAAAGGTACTTCGAAGGTAATTACGGTACCATAATTTACGGTGCCGTAATTACCTCCTTCCCCATTCCCATTGAGCCCTATGGGGCAGAAATGGGAATGGGGAAGGGCAAAAGGTGAATGGGGAATCACCGGTCCCTCCAACCCTGGAATGGACCAGTAATTACTCCATTCACCATGCCGGATTTGGGACAGTTTCGGAGGCAACCATGGAGCTAATTACTCCATGGTTAGCTCCAAACCCGGAATGAGGCCCAATGTCTTTTCCTCTTGCCATTGTGGTCTATGTTGGGAATTATACCCGTTCCTTTCCATTGGGGAGGGTGGTTTCCCTTCGGGCCTTTTTGCTAGTGATAAATGTCCTGTCAATTCTACCTCCTCCCGATTGGTCCATTTTTTCCTTGTAGGTAGTCATGTGGGTTATTAGCACCTCTGTGAGGTTCTGTTTCATTGTTTCTGGGTGGTGTGGTATTGTCTCTTGGTGCGGGGGCCTGATTGTGGGTTTATTGGCCTCTCTTTGTGGCCTGCTGTGTGCGTTTCCTCTCTATTAGGTCTCTCCTTCCCCAGGGGTCTGTGTGCTGCTAGTCTGTTGCTGTAAGGTCATTTGCCGCAGTCTGCCTGGTGTCTGTTTTATCCCATTCTGGTTGGTGTCCTTCTACTTGGGCAGTGGTCGCTGGTGATAATAGTGGGGGCCCTGTGGTTGGGCCTTTGCTGCGTTACCCTATGTGTTGAGGGGATCACCCCTGGGCTTGTAGCGGGTATGTCATGGATTGGCTTCACTGTCCATGTGCTTGCATGGGCTGTCCACTCTTTAACGTTCTGTTTATGCTGTTCTCCTTGTGGCTGCAGCTTAATTCTGGGCCTGCTGGTGTAGCATATTGTCCCGCATTGCCTCGGTGGGAATATGGAGGGTATCTCGGTGTGTGGTGTACTCACTGCGTACTTGTGCTTTTCTTTGGCCACCGTGTCGGCTTTCGTTGTTTCTTTCCCCATGAAGCTCGTTCCTTGCTTCTTTGTCCTCTGGTGCCTCTATCATTTCTGTAAGCTGCTGGGGCTCCACAGGGTCCTGCGTTATTTCATGGTGTACGCTGCCCATGCTTCGCTGGTACCTCTGGTTGCCTTTCCATGATCCTGTTACGATTCGGAGGTTGTGGGGGCCACCAGACGGTCCCTGGCTTTCCCCGTTATCCTTTACTCTTTTACTCTGCATTTACTCTTTGCGCTCAGTGTAAGTTTAGTTGGAGCTGGTGGGGGGTGAGTTCAGGTGACTACGATTGCTCTACACCTCTTGCCGAGGTTTTGCCTCCCAATCTGACAGCTCGGCCACTTCTACTCCCCTTATTCATCCTGGTGCAACTTTGTCCTTGATGTTATGTGCTCCGGCTGCCCTCCACTGCAGAATCTTTCCTCCCCCTGGTCTCGGTGCCTCGCAGCAGGGCCATGGTGCATTTGACTTCACGTCGGGTAGTCTGTCTCTCCTCTGCTCGGTGCCGGTGTCCCAGCCTGTCAGTGCGACGTATGCCCCATTCTTTCTCCAGCTGCGTTTCGGAGTCTACTGATTCAAGCCCTTTCCTTGTGGGAGTCCTATCAATCAGATTCTTGCTCCTCTGTGGCTGTAGAGCATGTTATTTCTTATAATGTAGGGGCATTGAAGCACCTGGAAAGCTAGTTTGTAATGCTAATTGGCGCAGCCCGACGGGGAGAGATTCCTATTTACATCCTCCTCTGCCGGCTGCCATTTTGGAATTGAGCTAGCATATTTTAATGTGTATATTTATTATAAAACTGCTACTGAAATATATTTACTTCTATTCTGTCATTTACATTGCTACATTCTACTGTTCTGCTTATGCCATAGTGTCCAGCTCCTGTCTGATGGATTCTTTAATCAACATTGGACGATAATATTCAATGGCACTTCTGTGATTAACATTATGTGACACAATCGCCAGGGACCAATATGTTATTTAGCGGTCGCAGCAATAAGGGGCAACCTTTCTGTGTTTATGATGAGAAAACAAGCTGATGTGAAGGGATTGCGTTTGAAAGTGAAACGACTCCTTATCGTTTGAATAATGGAACACCCTGTGCATTCAAAATAAAAAATCGTAGATGGAACCGAAGGACAAAAGGAAGCAAGAAGAAATGAAACAAAGGGATTAATCGATCACTGAACGCAATCAGCATTTCATGAGGAATTTAATACAAAACATTTGAAGCATGCAATGTTCGCTAGCTATAACTTCTATTGGCTAAATATATAAATATCTTTGTGGACATAATCTTCTGTTTTGAGCCTTATGTGAAAAAATAAGGGTTCTTGTAACATTGCAGACTATGTTTTCTTTAAAATAAATGTTTTCTTCTCCTATTGGTGAAAAGAAACTAAACGTTTTGCCCTGTGAGAGAATATGTGTGTTTATCTTCATGGTTCTGCATTAGGTAACATTATGGCGTGGGCGATGACAGGGTATGTTGGGCTGCGCTGACCACAAACGTCATGAAAATAGATGAAGCATATCATTTGGACAAGTGATGTCCATTGGAGGGGCAGGCAATCTATATTCTTGCAGCGAGGGCACTTGAACATAGGGCGATGTATCAATGGATAAGAATAACACAAGATGGCGGCGCCCAACCTGTTGTTTTCGCCTGTGCAAATGTGAGGAAAACTAAGGTAAGATGCATAGGAAATTATTTTAAGATCAATTACAGCATGCTTAAAAAGACATGCAAATCATTTGGGACAATAACATTTCTGAGTGAACTTCCCCTTTAAGAAGTTCATGAAAAGTCTCCCGATCACCCCTGGCATCTTGTTACCAACATAATAAACAAAACTCCTTGTAGAGAATTTTCATCAAAATGAATTTTATAAGTGATGATATGATAAGTCATTCATAACATGCCTGTACACAAGTGTTTCTAGACCTGACAAGACAAGGAAAGAAAGAAAAAGGGAGGACAAAACACACAACCTTACTGGGCCTTGTGGGATTAAGATCATCAGGTATCAGTGATGTCAACAATGACAATAGCAAAGTCATCTTTGATGTCCTGAGTGTTAGTCTTAGCAGTGGACTGTGGTGGCGAGAGTTATTGTTGCTTAGCTTACCATACTGGAGAATTGCTGTGGTTTTTCGGGTTTTACTTTGTAACCATAACGTCACTTTAACAATGTTTTTTCACTGAATTTCATAGGTTTTTATTAGTGCAACTTAACCATAACGTTCCTATAATAAAGATTTTTCAATGAATTTGATAAAATTTTACCGGTGCACCCTTAATTTGCTACAAGTTCCTTATATTATACTCACCCTTAATGTAGCATATCCACAGTCCCTAGACACTACAAAAGTCCGCGGACATCAGGTAACATTCACAAAGCCCAGAAGCACAGAGGAGAACAAAAAATGTTCTACCCTTCAACCAACAACCACATATACTTAAAACAACTTTACCTATATTTACAACACCCACATATACCCTTTTGTACACAATGATCATTTAAAATGTACAAATAATGTTTTAATTTACCACACAATATAATGGAATGCACCAAACACAAACCATAACTGTACACCACATATTATCACCTCAGTACAACTCTTCATACAGACTCACATAGAGCAGGCACTCATTCCTAAACAACGTTTTAGGAAATAGTAAATACACTGCATTTATTTCTGTATTATTACCATTCATTATATAAACATTTCTTATAAGCAAAAACCTCTATTTTGTTTATTTTCACAGAAATAGCAAACACACTTGAGTGGTCAGAAGAAAACTTCACAAAAGTAGAAATGAGTGATGATAACATCTCTAATGGTAAACAATACATATTTTAATGTAAACAAATAATGTAATTTATACAGTACTCAGTCATATAATAATGTATTCTCTTCGTATAGCACATGCTTTACATGAAGAAACAATACCCCAATTTAATTATGGACAATCCCAAGAATCACAAAGACAATCTCTGTCGCCAACTGTACATAATATAATAATGATCTTGTAAGCACAATTGGATGTCCAAAACCCTCCCATTTATGTTTCCCATTCCGATACCCCATCCCTTTAATAAATAAATACATTTTTTATACTACAAATATCTTGTGTATTGATTGTTATTTTAAGACCCCAATTAGTAGTCTGCAGACTACACAACTGTCCAGGGTGTCAGTTTTGTGAAATGGGGTGTTTGCGGACTTCGCGCTGTGTCCAGACATGTCAGTTCTCGCATTATTCACTTTTAAGTAGCCTGCGTGCAGCATGCCCATTTGCGGATACCCACACTAATGAGTCCAGCATTTCCTGCCCAAGGGCTGTCCATGGACAGCCATCACCTCCATCCGGGGACGTCAACACCGGACTGCACCTGTGCAGCATTATGGCCTGTCTGCTGATGATGTCGGTCAATGCAGACAGTTTGAAACTGCATTTTTGGCCAGTCTAGGGTGTTTCAATTTGAAGGTTTACCCTTCCATAGCTCCTAGACCTACTCTTAGTCTGTCAACTTTTTATAACTTTGACAGGACTATTTTCAACCCGGATGTCCGCGGACAGTCAGGCAGTCTGCGGACGATTCATCTGAAGGGACCCACACATTATTTTCAGTCATTCTCAATCTGGCTATGGAGGAGGGAGCACCTGTTTGTATCATGTATTAGCCATCCCTCCTCCCCAGCCACCACCACAACAACATCCTGGAGGGCCTGGAGAGGGGAACGGGCTCGGAGATGTAGAAGAGAATGAAGAGAATGAAGAGGAAGAGCATAATGAGGTAGAGGAAGTGCCGGTCATGGGTGTGACATTTTTTTCACCACCGGTGGGGGTGTGCCAAAGGCTCGCGCAGCCAAGGTGAGATGCGCTGAGTGTGGGGTCATACTCAGTTGCAGAAAAACTGGGCTGCACTCTTACGGGACCACCTTCATTGCCGCCACACCAGATCCAACCACTAGGGTGCTCTGAGAAAGGCTGCGCCATTCTCATGGAGAAGCAGGTTGACAGCCTCTACACAATCTTACTCAACCAAGCTACTCCTGTCGGGCAGACCACCTTGCAGGTCAAACAGAACGCTGTTCATCCTTACCTTTTGAGGATCACAGTACTATGTTTCTCCTGCACCAACCAATCTGCCGGGGGGATCAATTTCAAAGTGCTTTTGAGGCTGTAGTCAAGGAGCACGAGACACACTGTGACCTACCTTAAATGTAAGGCCCGTCCAACATCTTCCCCTGTGCCCCTGTCCCTCGATCTCTGTGGTTGGTGCTCCTTCCCTCCCTTGCCTCCCTTTCCTCCTCACCTTACATTGCCTCTGCTGTAAAAAACTAAAAAGCTTAAATAAAATACAAAATTACAAAATGCTCAAAGGAACCACCTTTCATAGTTATATAATAGAACTAAAAATAAAATCACAGGACACTTTGCAGCATGCATAGATCGCAGACCGTGCGGTGGCCCCCAGACACCTGGAAAATTCCAGCATGGGATGGGGAATGAAAATCATTTAAATAGTTTTTTGTTACAAAATGGTGGCTCTTAAAATAACCTTTTTTTCTCTTTCTGCCTTTTATATATATTTTTTGATTATTTGGTTTTAGGTACTGAATTAACAAATGTTCTACTGAACTTAATTTAATCTAGCTTTCACAAAAAGAGCTTCTAATGTTGTTTCCTTTTTGTTTACTACTACTTCTGATTGGCCATATGAGTCAGATGCAATCCATCACTTCGAAATTTTTTGAAAATATCATATTTGATATTTTCATCATGAAAAGATGTCATGGCAACATCCCGCCAAAACGCACATGCAACTTTGTTCACATTGCACCTTATTTTCGAACGTGGAAACAGTTCCATCAACTTTCCAAATGTATCCTTCAGGGCAAACTGTAATGAAATCCCAGTGACATAGCCCAAACTGTTGCCTCCACAGTGCACTAAAATGATGCCTGGATGCTTAAAGTTAACCATATTCTCACAAAACCGGAGGAATTCCACCCACTTCATTCCTCAAACTCACACCACCACTCCCTTACCCACTAGCCCAAAACCATCACAGCTGTAAAGACTCTTACAACTTCCCCATCCACACCCATCATCCAAATACACAATAACACAACACTCTATTCATCTCTACAATCACACCCAGACACCCATGTACAATATATGTATGTACATTTCACAACTTTCAAACCCAAACTTCCATTTTACCCAACCGACTAGAATAGAATACCTACTAAAAAGTAAGTCTGTAGAAAACAAAGAAGAAATAGAGCAGATACGAATACAAGCAAGCCATATATACATCCATCTCTAAAACAATTTATAGAAAACATTAAAACAAACCAGCTAGTAACCTCACTCAACAAAACAAAACCAGCCACCACTAAAAAAGTAAGGCCTTTCTTGCAATAACTAAAAGTTAAAAAATGTGCACAAACAAAAGCAGACCTACTAATTAACCTAACATTATATCTACCAAGATTAATGTAGCCACATTGAAAGATTCCAATAAATTCATTTTACCCAAAATGTTCCACTGTAGAATTCTTCACAATCCTATAAAGACAGCTAAAAGGTCTCAATCTACCCTGAAAAACTACAGCAGAAGACTAATCCTCAAAGCAACAATAGACAGTGCATTTCTACTACAGAAAAAGTTGTTTATATTGGTTTTAAACAGAATCCAACTACTAACTAAATTAATAAATACATTACAAAAAGTATTTCTTAACATGTGCAATGTCAATATAGATACCTTTTCAAACTTCTGTGAAGGTAAATGGATTCACACAAGCAGCACAGAACCTTATTTCAATGAAGAGGCTTATAAACAAGAACAACAAAGAAAAACAATTGGCATAGACAGTAATGGTCGAGGGTATGAAATGGTATGAGACACCATTATGGCAAAATTAACCCTTATTGAAAATACATCCCCAACAAACTTTCAACCAAATGTTCCTTTCACCCAAACAAACCGTCCAGTGTACAAATGGACATGCAGCTCAATATATAATGTACGTCAACAATCCTTCAAATCTTTACAACAATTTCTCAATCACTATGTGAAACTAAGAGGCAAAAGTAGAATCAAAACTTTACAAACCATAGACTCCTGCCCAGTGCACAGCCACACTGAACTTCAATGACATTCATGAGCCTGCATTTCAGGAACTGCTTGCAAAAGCACCTTCCGCCACATCAAAATGTTAGCAATACACCATTCAGCTATACAAAATCTTATGCATAGACTGCACTATGTAAAAAGTCCTGCTTCGGAACTCCAAAATATAAATAACATTCTCCTACATGGAAGAGCCAAAGAAATCTTTTGAGAAATAGAGCACATTCAAAGTAAATATTTTGAAACTGAAGTTCACTTAGGAAATTCAAGTACCTTCAGAAAACATTAGTGAAAACCTTGCAAACACCGACCTCCTAACAAACACATAAAAGAAATAGCAAAACTTCAAAACACATCTGCTGAAATACCAGACCAAGTATGTGTCTGTTGTCGCAGAACTTTTTTTTTTATAAAAAAGAGCACAACAATAGTAGATATTGCCTACAAAATAGAGGACAATGAGGAATCCCAATGTTTCTAATTAGCTTTATATCTAACAACAGAAAATAAATACAAAATAACTGACCTTTCAATAGTTTGCATGCACTGCAATACAAAGCTTGACAATAACCAAATGCCATCACCTGCTGTCAATAATAATTCCAGATGGATTCCAGAGACTAGGACTCTCATTTACAACTAAAATCTTAGTTTTGTCTGAATTAACCTTCAAGGAATGTATGACCATACAGTCTTTGACCGAGAACAGTCTCTGATATTTTCAGACACATTTTCTTAATTCTCTTGTAGATCTAACAAAATCTGTCTGTCATCCGCATTGCTGAAAAAGTCACATCCAAAATGGTGGGTTATGCCCATTAAAGGTGAAGATACAGATTAACAAAGTGGATACTAGTGCAGAACTCTGTGGGATCCTCCATATGATAGGCCGAAACTGAGTGGAGAAGGAGCCCAAACGTTCCTGTTGTGAATGGACCATTATAAAGGAATAGATCCAATGAAGTACTGGGCCCTGAAAGCTTTGGCTTTCAACACAAGTGTATAGTATTCAATGATTTAGTAATGTCAAATGCTGTGGACAAGTTTGGTAAGCACAAGACTCCTGCATCACCCATGTTGGCCTTTTCTCTTAGATAGTATATGATGGATGTAGTAATTTGTTCCATACTACGTAGAGGCCTAAAAGCAAGCACTGCCTTGTCCACTTGACCACAGCTTTCTATAGATCTTGAATTTGTGGTACTACCACTCATTCCAGTTGTTTCAAGAGAAATGGCAGCTCAGAAATAGAACGGAAATTCCACGGATTGCTGGTGTCCAGCAAGGCATTGCTGGATGCCAGCCCTAGTGCTGGCTTCCCATGCTCTGTACAGTGCTCTGCTGCTCTTGAGCTAGGTCTGTGCTTTAAACAATAAAATGAAATTAAATAAATGGATTTTTGAGGAGAGGTTTAATCACTGAACTATTCCAAGGGCAAAATTCCAATAGAGAGGAAACAAAAATATGTAATATATCATCCTGACGAATCGGGGACAGAATGCAGGCAATTATCTAAATGGCAGCCTGAACATTTAGCAGAAGCTATGGGATGTGTGAGAGATTGTTTATCTATGTACATCAGGGGGTTGTTCTCATAGATTGCAAATTTAGCGTCTGGTAATTTTGGTGCAGTCCTATGACAAACAGAATTTCTTATTTTGAAAAGACAATGGACCAGAGTCTCAACACTTTATTTGGTGCAATTGAGGAGATGCACTATTGCATCTCCTCACATGCACCAATGAAAGTCTCAGTCCAAAATATCAACCCAATTGACAAAGAGCCTCTGAATGAGCACATCATAGATCGGCTCATTCAGATGCCTTTTTCCCCTGTTGTGCATTTAAGAGACATTCCTGGATATGTTAAAGCATATCCCGAACGTACAAATGATATGCGCTTCAATATCTGCATAAGCAAGGACCATCCCCATGCACCTTTTGAAACAGGCACAGGGGGAGTCCCAAATCATGACAGGGCCATTTCTGATTTTTACATACACATTTCTTAGCAAGCATTTCACAGAGACAGGCCCCTTAACAGCCTGTCTCTGTGCAATGTGCTTCCAACAACCCTGTGGCTGCTGGGAGCTTGCCATAAATTAGGGTCAGAAGCATGCTGCCGGTACTAATGAATGCAATTGGGCTGGAAAGTGCATCTTTGACAAAAAAAAATGATTTACACACATGGAAAAAAAGGAAATTTTGCCAAAATATGTATGGATCATCATCTTTGGGCAGATATATTCCCTGCACTAGGCTATTGTCATCCAATGGACACAGATGAAGCCAACATGAGTCTTCTCATTGCAAATGAGAGTTGAAACAGACAATGGCTTGCTGCCACTGTGGGCCAATCTGGAAATTCCCTTAACCCAGTTAACTGCCTAGTTTAGCCTATCATGCTGGGTTGGGGAACTGGTATGTGCTGAAATGCAAAGAGCAAGGTAGCAAGGTCCAGAGTTTGTAAGGTGAGCTGTCCTAAATTATACAAAATGTACTGTGTATGTTGAAAACTGTACTTGTTACTCTTATGAAAACTAAAGATTGTAATAAGTTAGAATACATTTTTCATGCTATATGATCTTGTTATGTTGTGTCTTAAAAGCTATACTTGTAGCTTAATATATCAGATTTGTGTGACTTTTGTAAAATATGTATGCATCTTTGCGTCTTAATTTCATATGTATTTTTAAAGAGTTTGGATTATTCTGAATATGTGGTGATTAATAAAATTCACATAGTTTGCAGAATTTTTTTCTGCGGTACACAATGGGACGCATTAGGATTGGGCCGGTAATTGCCCATTTGCGGGTGCCGGTATGGGCGGGCTGCCGATCCCCATTCTGCCCCATAGGGCAGAATGGGGGTGGGGAGCATGGTTGCACCGGCACCGTTTGGTCTGACCAGGCGTGCAGAGCTGCACCCTCAAGCAGAACTCGTAATGTGGCGGTATGATAACAACAGCACCGGTAGCACTACCAACGCCATTGTTGCCTTACCTGCACATTCATAATGAGGCCCAATGTAATACAGTAATTATCATAGTTATCACACTGAATATGAAGATAATCCTTCTACTAGTCAGTGCCTTTAGTGGCTTGGTAATATGGGCTTAGTGACTGCTTAAAGAGTGTGTAAAATGCAGGAGTTCAAGAATGAGTAGTGGCTAAAGCGTCTACTGAGACCCCACACTACTACAAGCCAGCAGTGATCCCAATCATGAAGGTAAAACAAGCATAGTCAAGACATATACCACCTTTACCTTTTGTGCTAAAGTGTGCTGAGGGGAGGCTATATTTGTGAGAGGGGTCTGAATCTGATGATAGTTATAAACCAAAAAAACAACAGTATAACAGCCAGGAATAAGGAATCTCCAATCAAGGTTCTATAAATATTGTATAGATATAAATATTCAGACAAAAAAACTTTATTAAAGTGATGTTATGGTTGCAGCATAAAATACAAAAAACAAAGAAATTCACCATTTATGGTAAGCTTTGCAACCATAACTCAAACCCCCACCATGCACTGCTCAAACTAACACGCACAACATCAAAGATGACATCACAAATAACATCATCGATGACAACACATATTCTTGGAAGCTTTTTTTCTTTAGTGACAGTAAGCATTTTAAGCACAGGACTTGACATTGTTGTACTGCATTGACAACATCATAAATATATGTTAAGGGTTCTATATATGTAGAACTTCACCTTGCACAAAGTTTGTAACTTACTTTCCTCAGAGGTTTGCCTGAGCCCATGGTGATCATACATGGACCAATAAGCAGGCCCCAGACAGATAGTAACAGTTTTACTTTTTTATGCACGATGATACACACTAATTTATCTTAGTTTATTTCTCTGATCACGTCATTTGTTTAACTGTGTGGGACAGATATGTATGCATTGATGCTGCAAGTATACTCTTTATATCCACACACGTGTCTAGTAATTATTGTATACTTAGCCCTTGGCTCAAACATTTACATTACTCAAAAATTCTGATAGGCTTGAGTTTATAATTCTACTGGCAAGATCTACCAGATCAAGCTGAATCTTCTCCATGTAGAGCATGCTGCAGCCATTGCCGAGGTTGATGTATCTTTGTATTGCTATATTATTGACAGAATTTTAGTAGGCATTTCTGTTTGAATAAGTAAATTCTGTGATACATGTAATAGTTCATAAACACCATATCTATCACCCTCCATATGTTTGTAGCAACGCCCTAAACAGAACCACTTGTTAGGACTTCCCATCAGGATTGCTACAGATGAGTGATGTTATAGGTGATGTCATCCTTGATATTTTGGGTGTTAGTCTGAGCAGTGCATGATCGGGACACAAGTTGTGGTTGCATAGCTTACCAAGACTGGTGAATTTCTTAGTTCTTTCTTTATTTTGCACTGCAAACCTATCGTCCTTTTAACAATGTTTTTTCTCTGAATTTCAAAGGTTTTTTTAGAGCATTTTAACCATAACGTCCTTTTAATAAAATGATTTCACTGAATTTGACAGGTTTTTATTAGTCCTAATCATAAATCCCTTCAACAAAGTTCTTTCACTGAATTTCAACATTTTTTACAACTGAAGATGTATCATGCTGTTCCAGCACTGTATGTGAGCTATTTATAATTCCACTTTCTTTTGAAATTCATAAAAGAACTAGAATGCTCCTTTAACAAACATATTTTTTGCAGCACATACTGATGTGTGTCAATATGCGCATCACATGTTGAGATTGCAAGTCATGGTTGATTTGCCTAGGGATTGTGGCTTAACCATGATCCCAGCCCCACCAAACCACACTCTCTATTCACTGAACATAACCTGCAGCCAGGTTCAGTGTCCACCACAACCCATAATGGCATCAGGACCAATGCGCACAGTTTGTGGCCATGGCCAGTGACTGCAATCCTGGGGCATGTGTTTAAGCCATGTCACAGACCCCGGTAAACAATCTACAGTAGAAGTTGTGGAGGGCAAATTAATTGTAACATACTTTTAGCAGAGTGTTGTTCAATGAATTTCAATGCTTTTTATAACTGAATGTGTTTCATTCAATCCCGCCACCGTATGTACGTTATGAAACATTCTTCATTAAAATATGTGCAGCACCTATAAAGTTCCTTTACCATCTATGTTGCAGCACACATTGGCGTGTGAGATTATGAGCAACATATGCTGGGGATGGAAGTTATGGCTGAAGTGGGTGGGGCATGAGGTTCAGCCATGCCCCAGGCTCTACCAAGCCATAAACAATATCCACTGGACCTAGTTTGTTCCCACTAAACCATAATGGGACATTGGGCCACATGTCCATGGCTTGTGGCCTCAAACCCTAGGGTATGGGCTTCAGAAATATTACCCGCCCCTCCAAATAACCCACAGTAGAGATTGGGCCTGGAAATAATTGTGGGACCGTGGGCCTACGTGCAATACTTGCAGCTATGGCCACGGCCCAAACTCCCTAGGCCATGAGATTCAGCCATGTTGCCTGCCCCACAAAACATTGGCCATGACTTGTAGCCTGGCCCCATTGCCACTATGCCTTCATAATGGGACTAGTGGCCACTGTTCATGGCTCGCAACCATGGCCGGTGGCCAAAATATCTGGGGTATGGTCTTTAGCCATTTGGCAGGCCCTGATAAGCATCTTTGCCACCAGCCAGACCAAGTGCCCAGTTTAAACACATAGGGCCTGATTCATGGACGTGTTTTATAATGGTGCAATCCCATAGGAAAACGTTCCATGAATTAGGCCCATAGTCGGTCCGTAGTGGACATGGGAAGTGGCCAGATTGTCTGGGAAACGGTGGTTTGGGCTGCAGATGCAATGGACATTTATTTGCCATTGGATTCAATCCACATTTTGAAAGTTGTTGCATCCCTTTGCCGCAGGCCAGTCCTAGTGCCCAGTAGCCGGTCCCTCGTTGCCATGGCCAGAGGCCATGCCCCAGACAATCTGGCCACTGGCTCTATCATTATCTTTTGTACCTACATTTTGGCACTTTTGAAAAAATAAACCACTGGATATTAACCACAAATTAGCAAAAGCATGCTTTTGGGACCTGATGAAGATCCTCACGCAAGTTGAAAATCTGTCCAGTGGTTTGAGCTGCAGGTGTGGTAGAAATGTATTTGCCATTCAAGTCAATCCACATTTTGAAAGTTTGGTAAACCCTCTGATAAGTTTGTGCCCCCTTAATGAAACTGCACCAAACTTTGAAAATAATGTAGAACTGGATCTATATTTTGTTTGAAAGGTTTTGTGTGGGTTTGTGTAATTTTACTGAAGCTATAAACTGCCCAAAAAGAGTTCTTCCTATGGGAAAGCCAACTTAATCATAATTGCAGAGTTTGTAGTCAGATATATGTAATACATACTGTAATATACGTATATGTATAGCATATGCAGGAATGTCCCCAAACACTTCTCAAGTTTGCAAATATCACAGAAATATCCCCGAGATGTATGTGGATTTCAGAGATGAAAATACACATGCCTTTGCCCTTTTATAGACATGTTTCTATGTTCATGTTAAGTATGAGTTTGCCTATGCCTTTGATCACCTGCCTTCGCCTCAAAACTGGAAGAGTTTGGAAGGGACTGCTCTCCAAACAGTGTCCAAACTAATACTTCTTAGAGTCCTTGAAGGTCCAAAATACATCCTGGATAGAGTGGAATACCCCTTCCTTACACAGGCAAAAGGCCACACAGGTGGCCTGCCAGCCTACTTTAAGATATTGAATCCTTGTTAAGGTAATACATTAGTTTTGCCATTTTGCATCAAACATAATGTGCTTTCGAGTGCAGTAAGTGTAGGAGTCAGGAAGAAATGACAAGCCCACAGAAAACCAAGATGGAGCAACCCATCCTCCATTCCATTCTGCTCTGTCGATTGTCTAGCTCTGCCCCTTCCCATGTATGCCACTTAAAAGTGTCTTTGGTATGCAACCCCTTGGTGTAAGGCTGGTGCCTTTGTTTAGGATGTGCCACTTTGAAGCTGACAGGAAGACTGACTAGAATACACACAACCCTTCCTTGTCTGTCCTGGGCACACAGGGTTACATGTGAATGCTACATATCTTCTGTGGCTTCAATAGTTATGTTAACTATATGCCACCATACTAAAACCCAGGTACGGTTTATATTTCAAGATTCCTCTGACACCAGGCATTTATCTTAATTATTATGGTGTTGGAACAAAGGCTCAGATGTAAAATGTGACCTCTGGTCAGTAGTGACTTTACTGCGACTGCAGCTGTCAAACAGGGCACTGATGACCTCTGAACATGCTTAGTGCCACTGAAAAGCAGGAGCTGCGGATCACAAACACTGGTGCATTAAGGCACAGAGGTAGAGTACACTTTTGGCATGGAACTTTCTGAAAGGGATTCTTTTTGCAGACCAACATTTCTGATATGATTACCCACATCATTTTATCATTAATAGTAATAGAAATGACAGGGCTTCAAATCCATTGCCAGATAGCAATCATTCAAAAAGGTTGACAGGGATGTATGCATCCCGAAAATTGAAATTTTGATAACTACCATTTGAACTCTGCCTTTTATTCTTGGTAGTTCAATAAAATAAGTGTTATTTGTTCATAGGCTGCAAGACTATTGCAGCAGGATCTATTTATATGTATGTATATTGTATTTGATGTGTAAGAACAGATCTGAGATGTAAATCTTATTTTGAAAGGGGTGTCCATTTTCGAATTGAAACCAATTGTTGCTCCATAGGGGCCCTAGAGAAGGGTAAATCTGTGCCCCATTTTCTATTGGTTGTGTTATGTTGCCGATCCATGCTCCACACATGCACAGGTATCACCCAGGACGTGATTGCTCACCCTGAGCCATGGGCAGGTCATCTGACAGCTGCTAAAAAAATACTGTGGGCCTCATTCCAACTTTGGAGGTAACCACGCTGCTATTTGCGGCATGGCTGCCTCCAAAATCATTCCGACTCCGGCCTGGTGAATGGAGTAATTACCGGTCCATACGAGGTCGGAGAGACCGGTAATTCCCCATTCACCAGGGCCATTCCCTTTTGAGCCCCCAAAGGGCTCAATGGGAAGGGGGAAGGTGGCAATAACGGTACCGTAAATTACGGTACCGTTATTGACCCTGGTGTCCTTTTGCGGGTTCCGTCCTTAACGCCTGCTAAAAGCAGGCGTTAAGGAAGGACCCGCAAAGGGAACTCGTAGTAGGCCGCAAAGGGATTACCGGCACCGGTGTCATTACCGGAGCCCTGTAAATCTTTGCGTCCTACTTGTAATGACCCCCTTTGTGTCTTTCAATGGCTATCCTCAGAGTGAAAGGTGAGTATTTTTAGGGAACCATGCAGCACACCCGATGGCTGTGTTAGGCAATGGAATTGAGGCTGTACTAGTCCTGATGCAGGCTGCAGGAAGAACAGACAAGTTTCTGGCAAAGCCGGAAGTGCTAAAGGATATGTAGGAGAGACAGGATGAGGGAAGTAGTTAAGTGGGGTGAAACACTGAGGGGATAGATGGACATGCTGTTGAATATGAAGATCAAAGAGATATTGGATAGTTAATGGTGTCAGGGGGCCTCATTACGAGGTTGGAGGTAGCCATGGAGCTATTAGCTCCATGGCTGCCTCCAAAACCCTACCGACTCCGTCCTGGTGAATGGAGCAATTACCGGTCCATTCCGAGGTCGGAGGGACCGGTAATTCCTCATTCACCGGGGCCATTCCCCATTCCCATTCGAGCCCCCATAGGGCTCAATGGGAATGGGGAAAGCGCTAATAACGGTACCGCAAATTGCGGTACCGTTATTAGCTCTAGAGTCCCTTTGCAGGTCCCATCCTTAACACCTGCAAAAACCAGGCATTAAGGAAGGACCCGCGAAGGGAACTCGTAGTAGGGAGGTAAGGGATTACCGGCACTGGTGCCCTTACCAGTGGCGGAAATCCCTTACTTCCCACCTCGTAATGAGGCCCAGGGTCCTGTTAAAACTTAGAATATGCTTGGTGAGGCAGAAACTAAAGGTTGCATCTCTGGGGGTGAAGTGGTGGTACTAACTTGATGTTTTGTTTACTAGAAAGGGTTTAGGGCAAGAAAGGAAAAAGAATAAAGTTAAGGAAAGAAGTGGGAGGTGGCCCAAAGAAAGTCAAGATGGAAGGTGACTTAAGGGTTGCCAAGTATCAGGCGGCAATGAGGAACAGACCCAATAGAACCTGGGTTGCCAACTTGCGACTGGTGTAGTGTATGGGGGATAGCTTTGCACTTCTCGGAGAAGAAGCATTATGAGAGTGGTGCACCCATGCTGACAGACATTGATAAAGAAGAAGGGAGCCAGATCTCCTGTATAATACTATAGACTGAGCACAGAGAACAAAGGTGGTGAAGGTTGTGCTGTAGGTGCTGGCCGACAAAATACATACAGAGGGATTTCTGGTAAGATGCCTAAGGATTTGAGAAGCAGTGTTAAAAGAAAAGGAATATGGTTCACAGCGACTGAGAGCTAATGCTTGGGTAAAGTTGGGCTGGGTGGGAAACAACGGATTGGATTGAGTGAAAGGGTTTGAAATCCACAGATTCAGAATGGGACAGGAGTGAGGTCTGCCATGTCACTCAAATTAGACTTGGCAAGAGTGAGATAGTGGTGGGAAGGGCCCAGTGCAAGGTTAAAGAATGCAAAGATAGTGCCACACAGAGTGTCAGAAGAGCCAAAAGCCAGACACAATATTGAAGCAATAGAAGGCAAAGATGATGCCATCATAAGAAAGGGTTGCCACGATTGGCTGTTGAGGCAACAAGCAGAAGTGATGGTGAGTATGATAGGTCCCTCAGTACAGCATGAATAGAGGGTGGCAATACGGAAGGAGTTTCAGAGAATTAAAGTTTTAATGAGTTCAAGCAAGAAGTCTAGAGAATACTTAATTGTGAGGAGATACTTTAAGGGTGATACTGGATGTGGCATTAGTAATAGCTAATTTTATCATGTGGAAATGCACTCTAATTAGTTAAATAAGTTGTGTAATGAGTTCGACCAGGAACAACATGTGTAAGTGTAAGTCAGAAAAACGGTAGGGCAAAGATTTACGTGGGCATAAAGCTGCCATGTCTCTTAATTGATGGCAATCAACTAAGAAGAACATTGGCAGGTAAATATTTCACCATATTTAATTTCCTACTTAGGGAGATTTGCTGCGGGATGATTGGAAAAGAAGAATCCAGAATATGGTCCCAGAGTTCTCACTAACCTCAATAACTGGACAATTCACTTCCTCATATACACTACTGTGTATAATGACACATTCCCAGAGAGCTGTGTAGCCCATTTCAAATAATGACATATTATTCGGAGGGTGTGCAAGAGTCTTGGGAGGAGGTGATGAAGAATTTAGATAGCCATATAATAAGCAGAGTAGAGGTTGCACTGGATCTCTTAGGCTTGTCCTTGGCCAGATAAAGTTGCTTGGAGGGCATGTTGTCATTTAAAAAGAGTGTTAATTGTGGTTTAAAAGTTTGGGACGGTCAGAGGCTGCATCAGAAAAAAAACAGACTATTTCATCTATTTACGTCATGAGCCAGCAATTTAAGGTTTTCCAGATGTTTTGGACTAAAACCCATGTGATCCATTATTATTGGTTGTGCTGGCCTGCGCTAATCGGAATTGTTGTGCAAAACATTTGGAGAGCGAAAGATAGCAGACCGCTATTTTAGCGCATGGCTGGCCCAGAAGACAAAGTGGGGTCACATTTGAAAATAACAGGAAGTCTAAAGGAGGAGTCACTATGGCACAGAAGGATGGCTGCACATGTCTTAGAAGGTTGGGGTTGGTATATGGCTTTTGTGCATTTGTTTCTACAATGAATTTCAGTGTGTACAACAATACTTTAACGTGTCTGGGTGCCTAGCAGAACATTCAAAGTCATCAAACTTCAAAACTGTTAAATAACTGTTGCCATGTACTCAATGGCAACTAGTGGTTTAGGTAAAAATTGTGAATTAATCATTAAGTGCAGTGTCAGATTAAACCCTGTGGAGGCCCCTAGGCAGTCGAAATGTCAGGGCCCTCTTGCAAATTATCTCCTATTACGTTTTTAATTTTCTGCGCTGCTTTATTTTGATCTGTTGTTGTGGGGCCCCGAAAAGGTTTTGGGCCCATAGGTCGGCGTCTACTTGGCCTTAGGGATAATCCAGCACTGGTTAAGTGATTAATTTATACTAGAACATTATGGAAATCACTTTTGCATAATAGGAACACTAAGATAGATCTGCCTTTTTGTTGACTGTGTCATGGTGCCTCAAACATAATTATATATATATATATATATATATATATATGCACATCAATATAAGAAATCCTAATAAAAATCATTCGGCTGCTCCCTGCAGCTTTTAATAAGAGGACTGATCTCAGAATTAATGGAGGAGTAGGAGAGGTGAGTGTGTGATTTTCACCAAAAGTAAAGATACCTATAAAATAATCGACATTGCTGATATCTTTACCCATTTGTAATCACGAACACTTGAAAATAATTAAAATACAAACAAGTTCATAAACCGTGTTATTCTAGCTGTATCACTGTGCTGTATAGCCAACATAGAAATTAGTTACATTCATTCAGATATTCCACAGAGTGACTTGGTCTCATATCTATTGATATTTTCTGTGCAATATGTTTGTGCAGAACAATTCCTATAAATCATTTCCTGACCTTAAAGCGTCCTAAAAACCTGTAATACAGATAATAAAAGGCATGCTTAAGGATTCAGAAATTCATAGATCCAATTTGAGATTTTTAATTACAACCAACCCTAGCTGCATCAAACTTAGCCAAGGCCCCCATCTGTATTTCAATGTGACCAAGGAAATGACATTAAATGGTAATTATCTTTTATCACTGTGAGGCATTTGCAGAGACGCCCTTCTCCTTGAGATGATCTGATCCAAATCTGTTCGCATGCAGAGTAGAGGCTGACAAAGAGCTATCAGCGAAGACGCTGTGCTTTGAGCTGAAATGCTCGATGCTGCATTGCCTTCACAAAAGTGAAACTTTGTATAGGTTGGATAAACTTTGAGGACAAGTCCCCTTCCGTTTAACATGGTGATGTCATTCCTGTTGAGCCTCTAGTAAGCAACAAAACACATTTTCCTTTCCTCCCTTCATTCTCTTAATGTTGGTTCTGAAAACTAAAAGCGAGATTTCAACATTGCAAAGAGCATTACTACCATTCACGTCTTTGTTCCTGGCAATGCAGAGAATTACAGAAATGTATTCCACTTCAGTTTACTCGTCTAGCTCCCAATTATTTACACCGTGCACCAGATGAGTGTAGTTATTGGCTCTGCAAAATGGCGTCAAATCTCTGCTCCTGAGGTGACCTTCCTAGAAAGGATCACGTTACAACACTGAGATTTTCTGTTCTCACAGCTATATTCCTTATGATGGCTCATCAAGTTTTTACTGAGAACACCTGTATCTGATGATTGCATTTAGCCACAACGTGTTAACCCTGCCAACCATAACTGGGCTCCATTGTGTTAGAGGAGAACATGTGCAGGAAAAGCGGCAGGGTGGGAAACTGAGGGAACGATGGAGTGAGGTACAGTCAGAGATAAAAAGGCAGCAGTTGTACCCGAGATAATAGTGTTAAGGTGTAAAAGTGAATGTCAGGTGACTAAGGTGTGTGTGATATGGATGCAAGGGGGCACGAGTGTGTAATGTGGGTATGTGGAATGATGAGTAATGAAAGCTCGGTTTGACAGTTGAGTAAGTTGTTGAGGCTCCAATCATTATAGATGGTTCAATTGTTGCCTTTTATTCTGAGTCTTGGAATGTTTTGCGCCATGCTGGGGACGAAGATTCCAAGGTGAAGAAAGGAAGGGGATTCATGGTAGATTCAGTAAAAGAGGGATTTGGCAGAAAAGAATGGAAGAGCAAACTGGGTGGCCATTGCAGTGGCATGGTAAGGTTACAGAAGGTTTGCAGTGGCGCGGTAAAAGTTTGCCCTAGTTCCAAATACACTTGCAAATATTTGAAAACTATTGCACCATAACAAGTGCATTTTGGCATAAGCAGTAGGTTAGAAATTGCCCTAGTGCAAAAAAAGATACATTTTCAGTGTATTTTTGCACCTGGGCAAAGTGTGCCCTGCATCGAAAATGTATCTTTTTTGCACTACGACAATTTCTGCCCTACTGCTTATACCATGCCAGACTGAACTTGTCAAGGTGCAATGGTTTCCTAATATGTACAAGTGTTTTCAGAAATAGGGCAAACTTTGCCCTAGTGCTAATACCGTGCAACTTCGCACTTGCACCAGTGCAAAGTTTCTGTTATCAGACCCAAGGAGAGTTAAATGTAAAAGTATCTGTTGGCTACAAAAGCATGGCTGGAAAGGCCCAGAGGCGGGAAAGCCAAGCTGAACTCCATGATGTCACCAGTAGCGTGGCCAATCAATGAAAGCTGTAGCTTTCCGATCAAAGCATGGACTGCTGTACTGCCGAAAAATCAGGGCACAGTAAGAACATGAGCGTGCAAGAACAACGCAAAGCCATTGTGATGCAGCACCATTAACTGGTAAGAAAACTGCAAGGAGTAAGGCGTAGCTTAAGTGTATGGCCTCTTAACTGGCTATATATATTTAGCACTGCCTGATTAAAAGGCACTGGCCCTCATTACGACCCTGGCGGAAAGGGGTTTACGCCGGCGTAAAGCATGGCGTACCTTTCCGCCTGACTACGAGTTCCCGTAGCACCATGGTGATTTTTACGCCTGCTTTTTGCAGGCGGAAAAATCCATGGCGCTACGGGACTTGTTGTTAATTACGCCACCGTAATTTACGGTGGCGTAATTAACGCCTTCCCCACTCCCATTATACCCTATGGGGCACAAATGGGAATGGGGAAGGGTAAATGGGGATTGGGGACTTACCGCCCCGCCAAGGTCGGAATGGGGCGGTAAGTCCGCCAACCCCCATGGCGGAGTTGGCAGCTTTGCGCCATGGACCATGGTGCAAATTGCACCATGGTCCTCCGCCAGGGTCGTAATGAGGGCCACTGTCTTTCCTAAGGGAATTGTATTTGCTTTTAAATTGTTTTTAATTGTATTGAATCATCGCACAAACCCCGACTGCACAACATTTGGTAGAAATAGGAGATTTGTAGGGTGTCGCTCATACTATTGTCATGAGGGAGGATAGCTCAGGGGCAACGTGCTTGCCTTGGAAGCAAGATGACATAGAGCCACACAGGCTCGATCTCTGGGTCCGCGCTTAGAAACCTCTGGGTATTAAGCGCGTTATGAATAACCTATCACATCAAGAGGTCTGCCCCCCCCACATTGTCCAATACTATGTGCATGACATGTTTGACCTAGTCACAAAGGCTGATTTCCTTCTCAATATACAACCGAGGCATTGACAATCAACTGCACTCACATGCTAACCTCAAAGAGAAATAGTCCTTTGAGAGGAATACATGTTGGTTTTTGGTCTCTTCTTAATGTGCAAAAAATATGCATTAGAGGCACACTGACTATTTCCGTAGGTTCCCCCTTTGTGTGTTTGCACAGAAGTATATAACGTATGCGGTCACTCACTGCATGCACCAGAAGAAAGGATGATGTTCAAACAGAGACCATAGAAAAAAACTGGAAATTAGTTTTGGTGAAGAAAGGTGTGCTATAATGGAACGGTATTCATTATATTTGCGTTACCGGGGGTAAGAGGAACCAGCAGACAGTTATACAGCTGCATTGCTCATATTACCAGCAACGTTCCGACTTAAGACCCAAACTGAAGATTTACTAATGGACCACATAATTAAACACAGGAAGATGAACGAGAATTTCGTGTGTAGTAAAAAAAACTCAATTTTCAACATGCTGTAACAACAATAAATTCGTAGTCATTCCCCTGAGAACGTAGGGGAATGTAAACAGAAGGGCTTACTATAGCAGCGGGGTGCACTTAAATAGAAGGGCAAATGATGAGTAGGAGGCAATGTGGAAGACCTAGGCTAGCTGTTGCAATGTGCTGGCCAGTGAGACAGGAGAAATATTTCGGGTGTGCTTCGCATCAGCATTTGGCAACTTATAAAGGATGTGCAGAAACCAATAACGACTTTTGCAAATGGGGACTTTAGCCCTCGTTGTAACAAGAAAACATTAGTTCAGTGCCTTTCAGGGTACCTCTACGCTGCCAAGTGGGTTGCATGGGGATGTGTATGCTTAAAGCCCTTTCTCTCTCCTGTGATGTCATCTTTGATGTCCTGGGTGTTAGGCTTAGTAGTGCACGGTGGTGGCGCGAGTTATGGTTGCTTAGCTTACCATAACGGGCGAATTTCAAGGGTGTTTTGGTTTTACTTGGAACCATAGCGTCCCTTTAACAAAGTTGTTTCACTGAATTTCATTGGTTTTTAGTAGCACAACTTAACCCTAAGTCACTTTACCAATGTTTTTTCACTAGGTTTTTAATAGCGCAACTACCATAACGTCCCTTTAACAAAGTTTTTTCACTGAATTTCACTGGTTTCTATTAGTGCAACTTTACCATAAAGTACCTTTAACAAAGTTTTTTATTGATTTTCATAGGTTTTTATTAGTGCAACTTAACCATTATGTCCCTTTAACAACGTTTTTTAATTGAATTTCATAGTTTTTTATTAGTGCAACGTAGCCATAACGTCCTTTTCAATGGATGAAGACCACTAGCATCCTAGGTTCTCAAAGTGGGAACCCGGGGTGGTAAAAAAAAGATTTTTCTTCTCAAACCGGAACGCCTGCGGCGTCTCGGTGTAGGAAGGAAAATCTTTTACCAAGATGGACACCATGGAAAGGGAAGGCGGGGTGTATAAAGAGAACACAACAGGGCATGGGTAGGGGGGACCAGGAGGGAGACACGGGGCATGAGCAGGAGGTGGGGGTAACAGGAGGGAGACACGGGGCATGAGCGGGGGGTGGGGGGCAACAGCAGGGAGACATGGGGCATGAGTGGGGGACAACAACAGGGAGACACGGGGAATGAGTGGGGTGTAACAGGAGAGAGACACGGGGCATGAGCAGGGGGTGGGGGGCAACAGCAGGGAGACACAGGGCATGAGCGGGGTTGGGGGGCAACAGCAGGGAGACACAGGGCATGAGCGGGGGTAGGGGGAACACGAGGGAGACACGGGGCATCAGAAGGGGGTGGGGGGTACCAGAAGAGAGACACGGGGCATGAGCGGGGGGTGGGGGGCAACAGGAGGGAGACACGGGGCATGACCGGGGGCTGGGGGGCAACAGGAGAGAGACAAGGGACATGAACGGGGGGTGGGGGGCAACAGGAGAGAGACACAGGGCATGAGAGGGGGGTGGGGGGAACACGAGGGAGACACGGGGCATGAGAGGGGGGTGGGGGGTAACAGGAGAGAGACACGGGGCATGAGCGGGGGGTGGGGAGGAAACAGCAGGGAGACACAGGGCATGACCGGGAGTGGGGGGCAACAGAAGGGAGACACGGGGCATGACCGGGGGGTGGGGGGCAACAGGAGAGAGACACGGGGCATGGGAGGGGGTTGGGGGTAACAGGAGAGAGACACGGGGCATGAGAGGGGGGTGGGGGGTAAAAGGAGAGAGACACGGGGCATGAGCAGGGGTGGGGGGCAACAGGAGAGAGACACAGGGCAAGAGAGGGGTGTGGGGGGGTAACAGGAGAGAGATATGGGGCATGAGCGGGGGGTGGGGGCAACAGCTGGGAGACACGGGGCATGAGCGGGGGCGGGGGGAAAACGAGGGAGACACGGGGCATGAGAGGGAGATAGGGGGGTAACAGAAGAGAGACACGGGGCATGATCAGGGGGTGGGGGCAACAGGAGGGAGACACGGGGCATGACCGGGGGTGGGGGCAACAGGAGAGAGACACGGGCATGACCAGGGGGTGGGGGGCAACAGGAGAGAGACACGGGGCATGAAAGGGGGTGTGGGGGGGTAACAGGAGAGAGACACGGGGCATGAGCGGGGGGTGGGGGGTAACAGGAGGGAGACACGGGGCATGAGCGGGGGGTGGGAGGCAACAGCAGGGAGACATGGGGCATGAGTGGGGGGTGGGGGCAACAACAGGGAGACACGGGGCATGAGCGGGGTGTAACAGGAGAGAGACATGGGGCATGAAAGGGGGTGTGGGGGGGTAACAGGAGAGAGACATGGGGCATGAGCGGGGGGTGGGGGGTAACAGGAGGGAGACACGGGGCATGAGCGGGGGGTGGGGGGCAACAGCAGGGAGACATGGGGCATGAGCGAGGGTGGGGGCAACAGCTGGGAGACACGGGGCATGAGCGGGGGCGGGGGGAAAACGAGGGAGACTTGGGGCATGAGTGGGAGATAGGGGGTAACAGAAGAGAGACACGGGGCATGATCAGGGGGTGAGGGGCAACAGCAGGGAGACACAGGGCATGAGCGGGGGTGGGGGGAACACGAGGGAGACACAGGGCATCAGAAGGGGGTGGGGGGTGACAGAAGAGAGACACGGGGCATGAGTGGGGGGTGGAGGGCAACAGGAGGGAGACACAGGGCATGACCGGAGGCTGGGGGGCAACAGGAGAGAGACACGGGGCAAGACCGGGGGGTGGGGGGCAACAGGAGAGAGACACAGGGCATGAGAGGGGGGTGGGGGGAACACAAGGGAGACACGGGGCATGAGAGGGGGGTGGGGGGTAACAGGAGAGAGACACAGGGCATGAGTGGGGGGTGGGGAGGAAACAGCAGGGAGACACGGGGCATGACCGGGGGGTGGGGGGCAACAGAAGGGAGACACGGGGCATGACCGGGGGGGTGGGGGTAACAGGAGAGAGACACGGGGCATGAGAGGGGGTTGGGGGTAACAGGAGAGCGACACTGGGCATGAGCAGGGGTCGGGGGCAACAGGAGAGAGACACAGGGCATGAGAGGGGGGTGGGGGGTAACAGGAGAGAGACATGGGACATGGGTGGGGGGTGGGGGGCAACAGCAGGGAGACACGGGGCATGAGCAGGGGGCGGGGGGAAAATGAGGGAGACACCAGGCATGAGAGGGGGCTAGGGGGGTAACAGAAGAGAGACACAGGGCATGAGCAGGGGGTGGGGGGCAAAGGACGGAGACATGAGGCATGACAGGGGGTGGGGCAACAGGAGAGAGACAGGGGCATGACTGAGGTGTGGGGGGCAACAGGAGAGAGACACAGGGCATGAAAGGGGGGTGGGGGGTAACAGGAGAGAGACACAGGGCATGAGCGGGGGTTGGGGGGCAACCACAGGGAGAAACGGGGCATGAGTGGGGGTGGGGGAACATGAGGGAGACACAGGGCATGAGAGGGGGGTGGGGGGTAACAGGAGAGAGACATGGGGCATGAGCGGGGGGTGGGGGGCAATAGCAGAGAGACACAGGGCATGACCGGGGGTTGGGAGCAACAGAAGGGAGACACGGGGCATGACCGGGGGGTGGGGGGCAACAAGAGAGAGACACGGGGCATGAGAGGGGGTGGGGGTAACAAGAGAGAGGCACGGGACATGAGAGGAGGGTGGGGATAACAGGAGAGAGGCACGGGGCATGAGCGGGTGGTGGGGGGCAACATCAGGGAGATATGGGGCATGAGCGGGGGTGTGAGGAACACGAGGGAGACACGGGGCATGAGAGGGGGGTGGGGGGTAATAGGAGAGAGACACGGGGCATGAGCGGGGGGTGGGGGGTAACAGGAGAGACACGAGGCATAAGCGGGAGATGGGGGGAACAGGAGAGAGACACGGGGCATGAGCGGGGGGTGGGGGCAACAGCAGGGAGACACGGGGCATGAACCGGGGGTGGGGGGCAACAGGAGAGAGACACGGAGCATGAGCAGGGGGGGAACAGGAGGGAGACACGGGGCATGAGAGGGTGGTGGGGGTAACAGGAGAGAGACACGGGGCATGAGCGGGGGGTGGGGGCAACATCAGGGAGACACGGGGCATGAGCGGGGCGTGGGGGGAACAGGAGAGAGACATGGGGCATGATCGGGGGCTGGGAGGCAACAGCAGGGAGACACAGGGCATGACTGGGGGTAGGGGGTAACAGGAGAGAGACACGGGGCATGAGCAGGGGTGGGGGGCAGCAGAAGGGAGACACGGGGCATGACCGGGGGGGTGGGGGTAACAGGAGAGAGACACGGGGCATGAGAGGGGGTTGGGGGTAACAGGAGAGCGACACTGGGCATGAGCAGGGGTCGGGGGCAACAGGAGAGAGACACAGGGCATGAGAGGGGGGTGGGGGGTAACAGGAGAGAGACATGGGACATGGGCGGGGGGTGGGGGGCAACAGCAGGGAGACACGGGGCATGAGCAGGGGGCGGGGGGAAAATGAGGGAGACACCAGGCATGAGACGGGGCTAGGGGGGTAACAGAAGAGAGACACAGGGCATGAGCAGGGGGTGGGGGGCAAAGGACGGAGACATGAGGCATGACAGGGGGTGGGGCAACAGGAGAGAGACAGGGGCATGACTGAGGTGTGGGGGGCAACAGGAGAGAGACACAGGGCATGAAAGGGGGGTGGGGGGTAACAGGAGAGAGACACAGGGCATGAGCGGTGGTTGGGGGCGCAACCGCAGGGAGAAACGGGGCATTAGTGGGGGGTGGGGGGAACATGAGGGAGACACAGGGCATGAGAGGGGGGTGGGGGGTAACAGGAGAGAGACATGGGGCATGAGCGGGGGGTGGGGGGCAATAGCAGAGAGACACAGGGCATGACCGGGGGTTGGGGGCAACAGAAGGGAGACACGATGCATGACCGGGGGGTGGGGGGCAACAGGAGAGAGACACGGGGCATGAGAGGGGGTGGGGGTAACAAGAGAGAGGCACGAACATGAGAGGAGGGTGGGGATAACAGGAGAGAGGCACGGGGCATGAGCGGGTGGTGGGGGGCAACATCAGGGAGACATGGGGAATGAGCGGGGGTGTGAGGAACACGAGGGAGACACGGGGCATGAGAGGGGGGTGGGGGTAATAGGAGAGAGACACGGGGCATGAGCGGGGGGTGGGGGGTAACAGGAGAGACACGAGGCACAAGCGGGAGATGGGAGGAACAGGAGAGAGACACGGGGCATGAGCGGGGGGTGGGGGCAACAGCAGGGAGACACGGGGCATGAACGGGGGTTGGGGCAACAGGAGAGAGACACGGAGCATGAGCAGGGGGGGAACAGGAGGGAGACACAGGGCATGAGAGGGTGGTGGGGGTAACAGGAGAGAGACACGGGCATGAGCGTGGGGTGGGGGCAACATCAGGGAGACACGGGGCATGAGCGGGGGGGTGGGGGGAACAGGGGAGACACGAGGCATGAGCGGGGGGTGGGGGGAACAGGAGAGAGACATGGGGCATGATCGGGGGCTGGGAGGCAACAGCAGGGAGACACAGGGCATGACTGGGGGGTAGGGGGTAACATGAGAGAGACACGGGGCATGAGCTGGGGTGGGGGGCAACAGCAGGGAGACACGGGGCATGACCAGGGGGTGGGGGGTAACAGGAGAGAGACATGGGGCATGAGAGGGGGGTGGGGGGTAACAGGAGAGAGACACGGGCATGAGAGGGGGGTGGGGGGCAACTGCAGGGAGACACGGGACATTAGAGGGGGGTGGGGGGTAACAGGAGAGAGTCACGGGGCATGAGCGGGGGGTGGGGGGCAACAGCAGGGAGACACGGGGCATGAGAGGGGGGTGGGGGCAACAGCAGGGAGACACAGGGCATGACCGGGGGGTGGGGGGCAACAGTAGGGAGACACAGGGCATGAGCGGGGGGTGGCGGGTAACAGGGGAGAGACATAGGGCATGAGCGGGGGTGGGGGCAACAGCAGGGAGACACGGGGCATGACTGGGTAGTGGGGGGCAACAGGAGAGAGACACGGGGCATGAGAGGGGGTGGGGGTAACAGGAGAGAGACAAGGGGCATGAGCGGGGGGTGGGGGAAAATAACAGGGAGACACGGGGTATGATAGGGGGTGGGAGCAACAGGAGAGAGACACGGGGCATGAGAGGGGGTGGGGGTAACAAGAGAGAGGCACGGGACATGAGAGGAGGGTGGGGATAACAGGAGAGAGGCACGGGGCATGAGCGGGGGGTGGGGGGCAACATCAGGGAGACATGGGGCATGAGCGGGGGTGTGAGGAACACGAGGGAGACACGGGGCATGAGAGGGGGGTGGGGGGTAACAGGAGAGAGACACGGGGCATGAGCGGGAGATGGGGGGAACAGGAGAGAGACATGGGGCATGAGCGGGGGGTGGGGGCAACAGCAGGGAGACACGGGGCATGAACGGGGGTTGGGGGGCAACAGGAGAGAGACACGGAGCAGGAGCAGGGGGGAACAGGACGGAGACACGGGGCATGAGAGGGTGGTGGGGGTAACAGGAGAGAGACACGGGGCATGAGCGGGGGGTGGGGGCAACATCAGGGAGACACGGGGCATGAGCGGGGTGTGGGGGGAACAGGGGAGACACGAGGCATGAGCGGGGGGTGGGGGGAACAGGAGAGAGACATGGGGCATGATCGGGGGCTGGGAGGCAACAGCCGGGAGACACAGGGCATGACTGGGGGGTAGGGGGTAACAGGAGAGAGACACGGGGCATGAGCGGGGGTGGGGGGCAACAGCAGGGAGACACGGGGCATGACCAGGGGGTGGGGGGTAACAGGAGAGAGAGATGGGGCATGAGAGGGGGGTGGGGGGTAACAGGAGAGAGACACGGGGCATGAGAGGGGGGTGGGGGCAACAGCAGGGAGATACGGGGCATGAGAGGGGGGTGGGGGGGTAACAGGAGAGAGACACGGGGCATGAGTGGGGTGTGGGGGGCAACAGCAGGGAGACACGGGGCATGAGAGGGGGGTGGGGGCAACAGCAGGGAGACAAGGGGCATGACCGGGGGGTGGGGGGCAACAGTAGGGAGACACAGGGCATGAGCGGGGGGTGGCGGGTAACAGGGGAGAGACATAGGGCATGAGCGGGGGTGGGGGCAACAGCAGGGAGACACGGGGCATGACTGGGTAGTGGGGGGCAACAGGAGAGAGACACGGGGCATGAGAGGGGGTGGGGGTAACAGGAGAGAGATACCGGGCATGAGAGGGGGGTGGGGGGGTAACAGGAGAGAGACACTGGGCATGAGCGGGGGGTGGGGGAAAATAACAGGGAGACACGGGGTATGATCAGGGGTGGGAGCAACAGGAGAGAGACAAGGGGCATGAGAGGGGGTGGGGGTAACAAGATAGAGGCACGGGAAATGAGAGGGGGTGGGGGATAACAGGACAGAGGCACGGAACATGAGCGGGGGCTGGGGGGCAACAGCAGGGAGACATGGGGCATGAGCGGGGGTGCGAGGAACACGAGGGAGACACGGGGCATGAGAGGGGGGTGGGGGGTAACAGGAGAGAGACACGGGACATGAGCGGGGGTTGAGGGTCAACAGCAGGGAGACACAGGGCATGACCGGGGGGTGGGGGGCAACAGTAGGGAGACACAGGGCATGAGCGGGGGTGGGGGTAACAGGGGAGAGACATAGGGCATGAGCGGGGGTGGGGGCAACAGCAGGGAGACACTGGGCATGAATGGGGAGTTGGGGGCAACAGGAGAGAGACAGGGGCATGAGAGGGGGTGGGGGTAACAGGAGAGAGACACGGGGCATGAGAGGGGGGTGGGGGGTAACAGGAGAGAGACACGGGGCATGAGCGGGGGGTGGGGGGCGACGGGCAACAGCAGGGAGACACGGTGCAGGGGGTGGGGGGGAACAGGGGAGACATGAGGCATGAGTGGGGGGCTGGGGGAACAGGAGAGAGACACGGGGCATGAGCGGGGGGCAACAGCAGGGAGACATGGGGCATGAACGGGGAGAGGGGGGTAACAGGAGAGAGACACGGGGCATGAGCAGGGCATGGGGGGCAACAGCAGGGAGACAAAGGGCAAGACCAGAGGTGGGGGACAACAGGAGAGAGACACGGGGCATGAGAGGGGTTGGGGGGTAACATGAGAGAGACACGGGGCATGAGCGGGGGGTGGTGGGCAACAGCAGGGAGACACAGGGCATGACCGGGGGGTGGGAGGTAACAGGAGAGAGACACGGGACATGAGCAGGGGGTGGGGGGCAACAGGAGGGAGACACGGGGCATGACCGGGGGGTGGGGGCAACAGGAGAGAGACACGGGCATGACCGGGGGGCGGGGGGCAACAAGAGAAAGACACAGGGCATGAAAGGGGGGTGGGGGGTAACAGGAGGGAGACAAGGGGCATGAGAGGGGGTGGGGGGCAACAGCAGGGAGACACGTGGCATGACCGGGGGCTGGGGGGTAACAGGAGAGTGACACAGGGCATGAGTGGGGGGTGGGGGGTAACAGGGGAGAGACACGGGGCATGAGCAGGGGTTGAGGGCAACAGCAGGGAGACACGAGGCATGAGCGGGGGTGGGGGGCAACAGGAGAGAGACACGGGGAATGAGAGGGGGGTGGGGGGTAACAGGAGAGAGACACGGGGCATGAGCAGGGGTTGAGGGCAACAGCAGGGAGACACGAGGCATGAGCGGGGGTGGGGGGTAACAGGAGAGAGACACGGGGCATGAGCGGGGGGCAACAGCAGGGAGACACAGGGCATGACTAGGGGGTGGGGGGAACAGGAGAGAGACACAGGCATGAGTGGGGTGTGGGGGGTAACAGGAGAGAGACACGGGGCATGACAGAGGGGTGGGGGCAACAGCAGGGAGACACAGGGCATGAGCGGGGGGTGGGGGGAACACGTGGGAGACACGGGGCAAGAGTGGGGGGTGGGGGTAACAGGAGAGAGACACAGGCATGAGCAGGGGGTGGGGGCAACAGCAGGGAGACATGGGGCATGAGCAGGGGGTGGGGGGCAACAGCAGGGAGACACGGGGCATGACTGGGGGTGGGGGCAACAGCAGAGAGACACGGGGCATGAGCGGGGGGTGGGAGTCAACAGCAGGGAGACATGGGGCATGACCGGGGCGTGGGGGATAACAGGGGAGAGACATGGTGCATGAGCGGGGGGTGGGGGGCAACAGCAGGGAGACACAGGTCATGACCGGGGGTGGGGGGCAACAGGAGAGAGACACGGGGCATAAGAGGGGGTGGGGGGTAACAGGAGAGAGACACGGGGCATGAGAGGGGGGTGGGGGGAACAGGGGAGACACGAGGCATGAGCGGGGGTGAGGGGAACAGGAGAGAGACAGGAGGGATGAGCGGGGGGCAACAGCAGGGAAACACGGGGCATGACCGGGGGGTGGGGGGTAACAGGAGAGAGACACAGGGCATGAGCAGGGGGTGGAGGGGTAACAGGAGAGAGACACGGGGAATGAGCAGGGGTGGGGGAACAGGGGAGACATGAGGCATGAGCGGGGGGCTGGGGAAACAGGAGAGAGACACGGGGCATGAGCGGGGGGTGGGGGGCAACAGCAGGGAGACACGGGGCATGACGGGGGTGGGGGGTAACAGGAGAGAGACATGAGGCATAAGCGGCGGGTGGGGGCAACAGCAGCGAGACACGGGGCATGACCGGGGGTTGGGGCAACTGGAGAGAGACACAGAGCATGAGAGGGGGGTGGGGGTAACAGGAGAGAGACATGGGGCATGAGTGGGGACAGGGGGCAACAGCAGGGAGACACGGGGCAAGAGCGAGGGGTGGGGGGCAACAGCAGGGAGACACGGGGCATGACCGGGGGGTGGGGGGCAACAGGAGAGATACACGGGCCATGAGAGGGGGTGGGGGGTAACAGGAGAGAGACACGGGGCATGTCAGGGGGAGGGGGGAAACAACCGGGAGACACGAGGCATGAGCAGGGGGTGGGGGCAACAGCAGGCAGACACGGGGCATGAGCGGGGGGTGGGGGGCAACAACAGGGAGACACAGGGCATGACCGGGGGTGGGGGGTAACCGGAGAGAGACACGGGGCATGAGCAGGGGGTGGGGGGCAATAGCAGGGAGACACGGGGCATGACCGGGGGTGGGGGGCAACAGGAGAGAGACACGGGGCATGAGAGGGTGGTGGGGGTAACAGGAGAGAGACAAGGGGCATGAGAGGGGGTGGGGGGCAACAGCAGGGAGACATGGGGCATGAGCGGGGGGTGGGGGGAACATGAGGGAGACACAGGGCATGAAAGGGGGTTGAGGGGTAACAGGAGAGAGACACGGGGCATGAGCAGGGGGTGGGGGGCAACAGCAGGGAGACACGAGGCATGAGCGGGGGCAACAGCAGTGAGACACGGGGCATGAGCGGGGGGTGGGGGGCAACACCAGGGAGACACAGGCATGTGCGGGGGGTAGGGAGCAACAGGAGAGAGACACGGGGCATGTGAGGGGGGTGGGGGGTAACAGGAGAGAGACGTGGGGCATGAGTGGGGATGGGGGGCAACAGCAGGGTGACATGGGGCATGACCACGGGTGGGGGGTAACAGGAGAGAGACACGGGGCATGAGCGGGGGGTGGGGGGCAACAGCAGGGAGACACGGGGCATGATCGGGGGTGGGGGGAACATGAGGGAGACAAGGGGCATGAGAGGGGGGTGGAGGGTAACAGGAGCGAGACAAGGGGCATGAGCGGGGGGAGGGGGGCAACAGCAGGGAGACAAGGGCATGAGCAGGAGGTGGGGGCAACAGCAGGCAGACACGGGGCATGAGCGGGGGTGGGGGGCAACAGCAGGGAGACACGGGGCATGACCGGGGGTGGGGGGCAACAGGAGAGAGACACGGGGCATGAGCGGGGGTGGGGGGCAACAGCAGGTAGACATGGGGCATGAGTGGGGGGTGGGGGGCAATATCAGGGCGACACGGGGCATGAGCGGAGGGTGGGGGGTAACAGCAGGGAGACACGGGGCATGAGCTGGGGGTCGGGGGAACACGAGGGAGACACGGGGCATGAGAGGGGGGTGGGGGGTAACAGGAGATAGTCACGGGGCATGAGCGGGGGTGGGGGGCAACAGCAGGGAGACACAGTGCATGACCGGGGGTGGGGGGCAACAGAAGGGAGACACGGGCATGACCGGTGGGTGGGGGGGCAACAGGAGAGAGACATGGGGCATGAGAGGAGGGTGGGGGGTAACATGAGGTTGACACAGGGCATGAGCGGGGGGTGGGGGGAACAGGAGAGAGACACAGGGCATGAGCGGGGGGCAACAGCAGGGAGACACAGGGCATGAGCAGGGGGTGGGGGAACATGAGGGAGACACGGGGCATGAGCAGGGGTGGGGGGAACATGAGGGAGACACGGGACATGAGGGGCAACAAGAGGGAGACACGGGGCATGAGTGGGGGGTGGGGGCAACAGTATGGAGACACGGGGCATGAGCGGGGGGTGGGGGGCAACAAGAGGAAGACACAAGGCATGAGCGGGGGGTGGGGGTAACACAGGAGAGAGACACGGGGGGTGCGGGGCAACAGCAGGGAGACACGGGGCAGGACCGGGAGGTGGGGGACAACAGGAGAGAGACACACGGCATGAGCGGGGGGCAACAGCAGGGAGACACGGGGCATGAGCGGGGGGTGGGGGAACACAAGGGAGACACGGGGCATGAGCAGGGGTGGGGGGAACACGAGGGAGACACGGGGCATGAGGGGCAACAAGAGGGAGATACGGGGCATGAGTGGGGGGCAACAGTAGGGAGACACAGGGCATAAGTGGGGGGTGGGGGGAACACGAGGGAGACACAGGGAATGAGCAGGGGTTGGGGGGCAACAAGAGGGAGACACAGGGCATGAGCGGGGGATGGGGGTAAAAGGAGAGAGACACAGGGCATGAGCGGGGGTGGGGGGCAACAGGAGGGAGACACGGGCATGAGCGGGGGGTGGCGGGAACAGGAGGGAGACACTGGGCATGAGCGGGGGGTGGGGGAACAGGAGGGAGACACAGGGCATGAGCGGGGGTTGGGGGGAACAGGGGAGACACGGGGCATGAGCAGGGGGTGGGGGGAACATGAGGTTGACACGGGGCATGAGCAGGGGGTGGGGGGAACAGGAGAGAGACACAGGGCATGAGCGGGGGGCAACAGCAGGGAGACACAGGGCATGAGCAGGGGGTGGGGGGAACATGAGGGAGACACGGGGCATGAGCAGGGGTGGGGGGAACACGAGGGAGACACGGGGCATGAGGGGCAACAAGAGGGAGACACGGGGCATGAGTGGGGGTTGGGGGCAACAGTATGGAGACACGGGGCATGAGCGGGGGGTGGGGGGAACACGAGGGAGACACAGGGAATGAGCTGGGGGTGGGGAGCAACAAGAGGGAGACACAGGGCATGAGCGGGGGTGGGGGGTAACAGGAGAGAGACACAGGGCATGAGCGGGGGTGGGGGGCAACAGGAGGGAGACACGGGCATGAGCGGGGGGTGGGGGGAACAGGAGGGAGACACGGGGCACGAGCGGGGGGTGGGGGGAATAGGAGGGAGACACAGGGCATGAGCGGGGGGTGGGGGGGAACAGGGGAGACACGGGGCAGGGGGTGGGGGGAACATGAGGTTGACACGGGGTGTGTGGGGCAACAGCAGGGCGACACGGGGCATGACCGGGAGGTGGGGGACAACAGGCAAGAGACAGAGGGCATGAGCGGGGGGCAACTGCAGGGAGACACGGGGCATGAGCGGGGGGTGGGGGGAACATGAGGGAGACACGGGGCATGAGCAGGGATGGGGGAACACGAGGGAGACACGGGACATGAGGGGAATCAAGAGGGAGACACGGGGCATGAGTGGGGGGTGGGGGGCAACAATAGGGAGACACGGGGCATGAGCGGGGGGTGGGGGGAAAATGAGGGAGACACAGGGAATGAGCAGGGGGTGGGAGGTAACAGGAGAGAGACACAGGGCATGAGCGGGGGTGAGGGGCAACAGGAGGGAGACACGGGCATGAGCCGGGGGTGGGGGGAACAGGAGGGAGACACGGGGCATGAGCGGGGGGTGGGGGGAACAGGAGGGAGACACTGGGCATGAGCGGGGGGTGGGGGGGAACAGGGGAGACACGGGGCATGAGCAGGGGGTGGGGGGAACATGAGGGAGACACGGGGCATGAGCGGGTGTTGGGGGGAACAGGAGGGAGACACGGGGCATGAGCGTGGGGTGGGGGGAATGGGAGGGAGACACGGGGCATGAGCGGGGGGTGGGGGGAACAGGGGAGCACGGGGCATGAGCGGGGGTGGGGGGAACAGGAGGGAGACACGGGGCATGAGCGGGGGGTGGGGGGGACAGGGGAGACACAGGCGGCCATGAGCGGGGGGTGGGGGGAAACAAGAGAGAGACACAGGCATGAGCGGGGGTGGTGGGGTACAGGAGGGAGACACGGTAATGAGTGGGGGGTGGGGGGAAACAAGAGAGAGACACAGGTAATGAGCGGGGGGTGGGAGGGCACAGGAGGGAGACACGGGTAATGAGCCAGGGTGGGGGGATACAGGAGGGAGACATGGGTAATGAGCGAGGGTGGGGGGAACGGGATATCTTCTCCTCTGTCCTCCGCAGGCCACCGTGTACCAATGGCGATGGCGTGTCTCCTGCAAGTCTGCAGCAGCCTGGGACGTTCAGGAAGTGTAATCCACATGAGCCTCACACAGCCCCATTGGAGGCCCTGCTGTCCTCTGATCTTATTGCATCAGAATTTTCGCTTGTTACTTTGTGATAATCACTTCTGTAGTCTGAAGTCACCGCAGAGCTTGCCACAGATGCCAATATACGAACAGTAAACTAAGATTGCGGGCGTCTCTGAAAATAAGACACACTGCACGCTTTACTAAAGCCAATTGGAGAGCACATCAGATGTCCGCGGACATCACGCAAGTCGCTTGCCCAATCCCCGTCCTGTCCACGGAGCAAACAGGGAAGTGTGTCCGCGAAGCGGACACAGGTATCACTCATTTTTTTCACTTACATTTTTGTCTTTTTTTAAAAAACTACAGGACGGATTTACACCAAATAAAAAAAAGCACGCTTTCGGGACCAAGCCGCCTCTCCTGCTGCAAATTTGGTGTAAATCCGTCCAGCGGTTTGGGCTGTAGGCGTGAGCAAAGTTTTTTCCCATTATGTCTATGGGAAAAAAAAAGTTTTGGGACCCCTCCCTATAACTTTTCCCCCCCGGACCAAACCTCACCAAAATTCAGAGTGGGCCATATACTTTTTTTCCAAAGTTTGGTGAGGATTCGTCCAGGGGGAGCGAAGTTATAAGCCGTCCAAAAAGTGCTCTTCCAATGGAAACAGCAACTTAACCATAACTACATGGCCACTACTGTGGTCATGTAATAAATACTAATATGTGCTAATCAACTAACAACCATTTCCCAATAACTTGTAACCTGTCATTAACAAATTAGTGCAAAATGGGCTCAGATGAGATGAACTGAAAAAGAGTGCTTTCTGAAATGGAGTTAAACAAGCAAGCAGTTACTGGCTTTGTGATTTCATTCAGCATGGCACAAACTGCGAAGGTGGAATGTGCCCAGTTGAAAGGCCTGAGAGATGATACATTTAGAGTTTAGCAGGCGTTGGAAAAATACTGGGCTGAACGGATAGGATGACATGATTTAGTCAAATGTGAAGGATTCTTTTTGAGTGTCAGAAGGAGACTTTAAAAGTAAGAGAGAGAGTCGGTGTGGGTACACACTTGCAGTGCAGATGTTCAGAAACTTCCTGACAGACATGCAGGCTGACTTGCAGGAGACATGCAGAGATCCTGTGCTGGGAATCAGGCTGCTGGTTGTTGGACTGTGACAGCCAGTCTGAGAGGCCTTTCTGGCTGAGACAATGCTTGTGAGTTGCTGAGGTCGTGACATTTCTTATCAGTGGCGAGTTCGGGAAGATGGGTTTTCCAAAGCTAGCAGTGCATGAACCTCGCCAACTTCTAAGGTGAATATGGGTCATCAGTGAGGTTTGGATGCATTTTTAATAGCTGGTCAGGGTCAACAGGTTGCTATCATTGCATATAGATCATTAGTGTTTGAAACGAAAACGGTCTTGAAAGCTCTGCTGTTGTTTTCTTTTCTCTTTTACTCTCTAATGCTGCATCTGCTGCCAAGTTTTGTTCATGCCCAATGACATTGGTAAGATAAGGCTGGGAAGCCTTTTAATGAATGCAAATTGTGTAAAGTAACATTTAAGTTCATATTCTTCACTTTTGTGTACCCGGCTTGCACCACATGATTTATTTTATTTGAATAACTATGAATATCTTTGGCACATAAAAAAAACAGAATTTGAAAACATGTTGTGTCAGACTTCTTTGCATGAATGTGCTCACTGGCACAGAGGTTGAAAATTCACAGGGACTAGTCCCATTTTACTGATGGTGGTAATTAATTTTACAAGTGGTAAAATCTGAAGTGAATTTTTGGTTTTCATAGTAAGCGAGTTTAGAAGTGTGTGATGTATGATGACTTGAGCATATTTTAAAATGTTTTGCGATTTGGCTGCTAAAGCATAGCTCAGCATCGTAGATAAGCTGCAGTTAAAAAAAAAAGTGACACTGTCAAATATAAGTGTAATAAGTACTGTGGCTATTATTGTGAAGAGTCCCCAGGAAAAGGACAGGTTTTTTATCATGAGGGGAGTGTTACTACCATAAATAAGGAGACCACCAATGCATTACCCCAATAATATATACCACATTTTTCCACGTTACCACAATAATCAAATGTCATAAGATTAGGTGTATCCTCTCTAGAAAATGTACCCAACATATGTTGGTGCATTGGCCTTTGGGAAATGAAACAGTTATAGGATGTGGCATTGCATTAGCCGTAGCCATTCTGTGCTCTTAAAAAAAGGAATACATTCTGTGAAGTGATAGTGCAGCATTGTGCGCAGTGTCACCATGTCCCAAGTTGAAGCTGATTTTTCTGATCTTGCAAACTGCCTTGAGGCAAAGCTCTTTGCCCATGGGGTGTGGTCATCAGAAAATGCAATTCCATGGAAAGACTGGATATGCAGGGAAGTGCAAAAATAAACATTGCAGGGTATTTTTGAGGAAGGCAGCATCATACAGGTATGCCTGTTGAGACTTTTTAAAGCTCCAGATTGAAAGGAGGAAAAGGACTGCATGATACGATTATGCGCTAAGTTGTGGTTCATTTGGCAACGGTCTTTAAAAATGCAGGGGAATGATTATGAAGTGATTAATAAGTTGCAGGGCAGTTCGGATGATGCAGTTGAGCAAATAAAGTACCTAAAAACGGAATCAGAATAGTCTAACACAGTAATGCAATCTAAACGTAATGATATGGATAATCAGTCAATTCCGAAGGAAAAGCAGGTTAAGAAGATTGAACAGGAATTGATGCATTTAAAAGGGTTCGTAGATGCAATAAAATAAGGATGAGAACATTTCAGAATTACAATAACATGGAGAAAGGTAATGAATTTTGTGCTATAGAACAAGAAATGGTTAAAATGTTGGAAGATAATGACAAGAAAGACAGAGATATTGACCAGTGCCAAGTGCAGATAAGTGAACTGAGGGGCGTGATCAATAAAATTAGGGAGGAGAATTCTAATCTTTGTCAGGAGGCAGAACAACTTCATAGACAATGCAGGGATTTGGAACAGCAAATATTTAGTTTTAAATCTCAGGAAAAGCGACAAGGCACTCCATTTAATGGAGTTCAGACTGACTCTAGCTCTGCCAGAGTGAACAGTGTACCCATGGCCATTCCTGTGGTAAGGCCTGATTGTAGCCCACTGGGGGGGTATGATTCATATAATCATTACTAACCACCAGAGAGCAGAAATAAGCAACAGAATGATGCACCCCAAAATGCACTATGTAGCCGAATCAAAATCATGAAGACAATCAAAAATGTGATTAAATTATTCAAAAAGGAGGGAATTGTTGCATGGAAGACCATTTAGAAACAGTCCATGTTATACTTAAAGTCCTCCACCTACCTAGGGAACAGTATAGACAGTACGTTCACCTAACACTTGACTCAGCAGCTGCGAGTGTCATTCGGGGTATCAATGAACAGGAAAACCTGTCATGGGCAGATTTTGAGAAAGAGGTTAGTCACCAGTTCTCACCCTACCAGTCAATACAAGAGGCCAAAAAAGCAGAGTGTACAATGACTGCAAAGCCAGATATGTCACCTCGCCAATTCCTCCAAGAATTAAAGAGAGCATTTTCTAGTTTTGATGTGTCCTTTAATCCTAACTGTAGAATTTAAGACTGCATACTTTTATGGTCTCCAAAAATATATTATATCACAGTTAATTCATGAATTTGATAGGGAAAAATCATTAGAATGGATAATAGAACAAGGCACCAAACTATATGAAGTAATCTCTGGTCAGAGAGAGGAAGGACAAAAGAATAAAGAGACAAAATACAAATCTAAAGAATCCACACCAGCAATAATAGAGATAAAATCTGAAACAAATGCCACTTGAATCAGCCCAAGCTCAAGCAAGAAACAGCATGATGCCTAACCAGAGGGGCATGTTACCACAGAGGGCACTGCCCAGACTCCAATGTTCTAATCAGTTGATCCAAGCAATAGAGAGTCTTACATTAGCCCTACATACATGGGACATGCCCCTAGGTTAGGATTTCGCCCTGATATGTCAGGCATGAATAACAATCAAAATCAAATGAACAATAGCCCATACCAGACAATGGGGGCACAGGGCAGATTTTACCCTAAAACAATGATGTTTGGTCACCAGTCGACCACGGTCAAATAATGGTCACGCTGCGCTCCCCACATATTATGGCCCTTGAAGAAACAACACAAATAGAAATCAATCTCCTGAGAGGTACTAGAATAGGTCCAATAAGGTTGAGTTTAAAAAATATCGGCCTAGGCCGCAAAGAGAGGAATCCAGGGACATGGACAGATTTCAGTGGCTAGAGGCAAACGTTAAAATTTTGTCTGAGCAAATAGGAAAACTGTGCATTTCAAAAACAGTGACTATTTAATAGCCCCTGCACTGATAAAAATACAGAAGCTCATGAATCACCTTCATCTAATGGTTCTGAATTGCTTGCTGATGCAAAAATAAGAATGCACCTGAATCAAAGTGAGACAAGGAACGCCCGCACATGCAAAAATGGTGTGTGGTTAAAATTACAGTTGCACCACACTACTGAAGTGTGTGCATATAAAGAACAAACAGGTGGAAATAAAACTAAACACCTAAAGAACAGAGAGACAGGTTTAAAAAGAACATTTCATGTGAAAATAAAACACCTGATGAAGAGGTAATATTAGTTGTTAGGATATCCTCCCTTGATAGTCAAAATACTGTAGAGCCCCATACAGAAAAAATGATAGCTTGAAAGGAGGGTGCAGGTAGGTCACCTGAGAAGTATTTTGAGCCACAAAGGTTGCAAGAGACCAAAAGGACAGACATCATGCAAAGCCCAGGTGAACTTCTTGCACCAGAAAATGACAAGCTGCCACATGACACTTGTGAAAAGGCTCAGTCAGAAAGCTGTGGTGAGAACACTGGTAGTCCCAGGTCAGCGGGGCAGTCAGTTGCCACAATTTAGATGGGCTCTGAGCACAGGAATATAAACCAAGAAATCCAAAAATAAAGCATACAAAAAGGACAGAAAAATATAATTTCACATGCCCATGTGTTTAGCCTGGAGTGAAAAGGGGCTAAGAAAGGTGAGTCCTGAAACCAGCAACAACTCACACTTTTGTGATTGCTGGAGAAGGTTGAGAACAGGTACTATGCTCCTATCACTGTGGAAGAAAAGTGTAATGCATTTGCAATGATTGACACTGGTGGACAGGCCACAGTAATGTCCAAAGAGTTGGTAAAAAGTATCAATGAAGGGAAATCCCCACAAAATCATATAAAGGTAAGACAAAATGAAGACCCTGTAGACAATTTCAATGGTGAGGAAATACCTATCAAAGGTACCACTGAGGTTGACATAAAGATAGGGAAGCATCGGATGAGACAGGAAGTATTGATCAGATCCATTAGTGAAATACCTTTCCTCAGAGGGACACATTTTCTAAAGAGGTTGTCACCCCTCATTGATGGGGTAAATGCGGTCTTATGGTCCCTAGTCAAAAAAACATTGAGGCCTAAGAAAGTGATTGTTAGGGAGAATTCTCAAGTATGGCTAATTTCCCTTACCTAGTGAGTCCCTCAGCAGCTTTGCTGGATTTCTAGGATTTATTTTTTTCACCTGGTAAGAGTCTGAGCCTTTTTTCCAACTCTTACATGTGTTTTGCTCTATGTATTTAACATTTTTATGTTCATGGACTATGGAGCCTCACCTACTCCACAGGCATCATCTTTTTACTATGTGTTACACAGCACCCTCAGTGCAGTAACACAGGGTTGTCTTTTAGACTTCCCAACTCAGACTCCATTTTCTGGGGCTGACTACTGTCCCCCAGAACATGTAAAGTTGCCATTAACTTTACAAGTCTCTTTTAAATCCACAGACCCAGTACAAACCATCTTACATGGAATACTGGAAAGGGTTTCTACTTATCCCTTTTTGTCTGTCTCTCTTGGAGCATTGTTTTGTTCCCTTTCTATTAAGACCTGGCTGGTGGCAGTGGAAACTACCCTATTTTTTCTACCGCAGTTATCTTAAATAACCATGGTATTGTTTTAGGCTATCTTGGTAGCCTTGAACTGAAACCCGCTTTACCATATTGTTTTTAATATTGTTCTGGTTGGGTTTAGTAGGCATTTCTTTTTGGAAAAGTTTTCTCATGTTCGTCTCTACGCGCCAAACCAGGTTTGGTTCCTTTGTTCACAGTCTTTACGCTGGCTTCTGCACAGAATCCCTCCTTTAGGTGCCTGAAAGTCTGGGTAGGCAGGATGTGAGGGAGTGGTTTAGGACCCCTGCCATGGGTTCCCTTAGTAACCCAAGTCACACTCCTGTTTGATTGGCTGGGTGACTGTCCCCGCCAGGAAAGCCACCCTGCTGTGTGATTGACAGCCAGGCTGTGTGAATGGGGGAAAACTGCATAAAAAGCAAGTCTCTGGGTCTGGAAAAGCAGAGTTGCCATTGGAATGAGAGAACCGAAGAGGATCTGACAGAAGAGGACCCCTACAATGACTGAACCACCCGGTGAAGCCCTTCTGCAGGTCCGAATCTTCAGACTCCAACAAAAGAGAGGATCTTCCAAGAATCTTCTTCCCTTGAGCTGGTGGGACCAACCAGTTCACCCAAACACCAAGCCAGGACCCCCTCTTCTGGTCTAATTTGCTGTACAGAGCTACAGTGGGCTGGATAGCCAGGAAGGTCGGACCCTGCTTGGGTTTTAAGGAGCGCACCTTTTATTCATTGCTTTGCTCTGCTGCTGGTTTCTTCCCTGGGTAGTGCAGGACCCTCCAGTCTTCCTAATTCATGTCAGCTCGACAGGCGCTTCAGGAACCATGAGCCTGCTGGAACTGCCAGGAATGTCTGCCGCAGCTACAGCTTCTTCTCCATTTAAGGTTCTGTTCAACATCCGGTTGTTCGTTTCGCCTTGCTTCGGTGGAAGGGTGTGAAACTTTTCGCCATTCTGAGGGCTTGTCCTTCTCTTCTCTTCTCTTTAAGCTAACTTCTCTGCCGACCAACTTCGTTCCAAACTCTTCGCAAAGACTTAACCGCAAACTACCCTGAACTGTGTGATCTTGAGCAAAATACTTTTTCCTATTGACTTTGGCCCTAAGCCTGTTTGAATTGGTTCCCTCACTGTAGTTCCTCTTTCTAGATTGCCCTGCTTACTTTCCTGTTGGTACTGCTCCCTCTCTGCCTAATTTGGTCTTTTCCTCAGTTTTAAATTAACAGAGTGCCATTTTACTCCCACTCCATTTTGTGAGCTTAACTTGTCTGGAAACTATTGGGAGTGGTGTGGTGTATTAAGAGTGTGATTTTTGAACTGCTTCATTTTGGTGACATGTTAAACAACTGAATAGTAAATAAATGTATATTAATTTATTTGGATACCTTGAATCAGTGTTTGTTTGAATCATAGTAACTGCTGTCCTTTGTGTAACGATTTTATACTGCTCACTTGCTCTTGAGATAAGTCTGGCTGCTCAGCCATTGCTACCACTTTACTGTGTAGCGCAGGCTTGTACCAAAGGTGAATTTGTGCTGCCACTTGTAGTCCTAATCGTGTGTAGTGTTCCCAAAGGGTACTGCATATAATTCTGCCTAACACTGGTGTACAGCGGTGAGGATGAATTATACTAATTACACTTAGAGTGCTGCTATTACCTTGGATCAACTAACCGAAAGGCTAACATCACTAAAAAGCATCATTAATCATGTCTGATATGGAAAGCTACAGTAAGGAGACCCTCCTTAGTTACAATGTGGATTATTCAAAAAATCTGTGTAGAGAAAGGAATCTCTCTGCCAAAGGCAAAAAGTCTGAATTCATAGAAAAGTTGTCAAAGAACCAAAGTCTGGGGAGTGGGTCTGAAATACCTGACTCTCCAGCAAATTTGGAAAATCATGAGGATAATAGTGCATCTATTTCTGATGAATTAGAGGAAGTAAATGTGTCTCCTAATGTAGGCCTCACTGCTCCCTTACCTGCTCAGCAACCTCAACCTTTGTCCACTGGGACCCCATCAGGCCCTACACTCAGTCCTGAATTCATTGCTCTAGAAAAGATGAGGCTTGAACTGGAATTAAAATGTTTAAATGCTCAAACTGAACAAAAGCACCAAGAACTTAAGCTCAGAGAAATGGAGTTGAATCATGAACTAGAAATGAAAAGATTGTCTCTTGAAAATGCTTCTCCCCCAGAATCTTCTAGGTCTTCCAATCCTAAGAGACCCTGCATGCCTAAATAAATTGTGGGTATGTATGAGGTTAAGCTTGATGTTTTAGATTGGTTGGCAATGTTTGAATATACCCATGGGATTCAAGGTCTCACAGGGAATCAGTTGCTTCCCTGGCTCTTCTCTAGGCTACCCCTTGTTGCATCTGATGTTGTAATGGAGTTGGGGCAGGTGGATAGGATGTATTATGAATGTATGAAGCTAGCTTTAATTGCTAGATTTGTAAATACCCCTTCCCAGTATCTTAAGAGGTTTAGGACACTCAAAAAGCATGATGGTACCCCTTCGGCTACCTGGGTATGTGAATGTTTGAAAAACTTAGATGGTGGGGTTAAGGGTTACAGAGTGAACACTTATGAAGGTATGAGAAATCTTGTTATGTTGGAGTCAATTTATGATGCCTGCTCTCCGGAGCTCAGATGGCACTTGACTGATTCTAAGAAGATAGATCCAAAGAAGTTAGCTAAGGCTGCTGACTTGTGGGGGAAAGCAGCCAAAGAAAGATAACAAGGAGAATTCTAATACCTCCAATCTAAAAGAGGGCCACAAACAACAACATAAGGGTAACCCCCAAGGCAAACAACATCAGGCTAGTACACCATCTGGACCCAAACCAGATGGAGGTCAGAACAAACCCCCATTCATCAATTTGGGAAATGTTATGCTTGTGGGTCAACAGAACATGTGAAAGTGGATTCCAGATGTAAGGGTAAACCTTCAGGGGTCCACACTGTCTCCTTAGGCTTCTCCCCAGAGGAAGAAGTACCTATGGCCAGTGGAAACTTTCACCTACTGGCTGATGAACCCATGAGAGTCTCAGCTAGTGTGTCTTTATTGTCCCTGGGCTTGTGGTATTATAAAGATAATGTTCTTGTGAATGTCCAGGAGACCCCTGCCATCCGAGACACTGGAGCCAGCATAACTGTGATGGATGAATCATTTTTCAAGGTCGAGGATGTTGCTAAGGCACCCAAACGCCTCACCAAGTTAGCTGGAGGCCTTGTGCAAATGCTTCCCCAGTTACCAGCTCTCATCCAGTGTAATGATATGACTGTCAAAATACCTGTTAGTGTGCAGAGTGAAGTGCCTGGGAGAGTCCCGTTGGGTAATGACCTGAAAACTCTTGGAGTTGTGTCAAGCACCCCCGGGCCTCCCAGTAAAAGGAGACAGGAGCTCACTAGGCCTGCAAGGGAGAGGACCTTGAGAGGCTTTCCTGAGGAAGTGGTAGAGGAAACTATCACTCCCACTCCACAGGAGTTGCTCACTGCTATTTCTAAGAAGAATGAGGCAAAGTGGAAACCCAAGACCTCAAGGAAAAAGTTGGACAGCACCCCTGTGCTACCAACAAGGACATCCCCAAGATTGTACAAAGTCACACCTGTGACTCTTCCACCTGCTGAGGCAGAGTGTGAGGTGCAACCTTGTGTAGTTGAGCAGTTTCTGAAGAATCAGATCTGGAAGAAGACACTGTCTTAGTTGGAGATCTTGACCCTGTTGACCATCCTGAGCTGCAGTCTTTACTGGCAGAAGGTTGACCCAACAGGGTAGACTTCAGCTGAGGACAGAGAGAGTGTCCTACTCTTGAAGGTCTTCGACAACAGGCTGCTAACCAACTTGATGGGCAAGAAGTTGAAAGCACAGGTTAAGCTGGGAAGATGGCCTCTTCTACAGTGAACTGACTGAGTTTATTCCTTGGGACTACAAAAGAATTGTAGTGCCCCTTGCCAACAGACTCCAGTTCCTACAGCTAGCCCATGAGATACATTTGGCTGGTTATTTAAGCTTCAAAAAGACCAAGGAAAGGCACTCCCTCTACTTCCACTGGCCTAAGATGGGTGCAGAAGTTGATAAATTCTGTAGGAGTTGTCACACTTGCCAAACCTCTGGCAACAGTGGAGCCAAGAATGAGGCACCTCTGGTGCGTCTCCCAGTGGTGGGAGTTCCTTTTCAGAGGGTGGGCATCGACTTTGTTGGTCCCCTTGACCCTCCCACAACTTCAGGGAACAGGTTTATCCTGGTTGTAGTAGACCATGCTACAAGATACCCAGAAGCTATACCTATGAGAACTGTTATGGCTCAGGCTGTGGCTATGCCTCCACTTGGTATTTTTACCAGAGTAGGGTTTCCTAAGGAAGTGATATCTGACAGGGGATCCAATTTGATGTCCCACTAAATGCAAACCATGTGCAAAAACTGTGGTGTCACTTACAAGTTCTCTACAGCCTACCATCCACAGACAAGTAGACAGGCAGAGCGGTTTAATCATACTATGAAGAGCATGATAGGTGCTTTAGAGGATCTCAGGAATGTGGGGTAAACTATCCAAGAACAAGTCTTCTGACCCAGATTCCCTTTCCTCCTCACCTGTCCGTGATCCCTCGGATGAGTCTTCTGAAGATATCTCCCTCCGGCTCCTCCAGGCGTGCTCCGGCTTTTTTGGACGAGTCTTAGGAAGAGCCCCGCCGGAGGCCACCCTGCCTACTAGCAGCCAGCCCGGCAGTGGGGGCCTCCAGGGGGACCGCCCCACGACCAGGGAAAAGCAAAGCTGAAAAGCCCTGGGATGATGTTAAACTGCGGTTCTTGAATGCAGCCGACTTTGTGAGACGAAAATGGCGTATCCCGTCTTTCCAGAAGATATCGGAGAGGATACGCAAATGCGTGTTAACAGATGAGTTGCAGGTAAGAATAAGGAAGGTTCAGAGTGGATGGACGCTCCGAAGGAAAGCGGAGCGCAGAGGAGTGGCAGAATGACGGTCGGTAGAATAGAACAAACCGCTAGGAGAAAGTGAGTTAGGAGGCACGGGGAAGACAAAGCAAGGAAGGCGGGAAGGTAGCGGTAACCACCAGAACAGTGGATGGAGAACAAGCGTGTATACCCAAAGAAGGAGGGTTGCAACTCATCGTCGCTTAGGCGTGATGCATATTTGTACGTGACGTGCCGTAAACAACTGGAGCGCTGCATTAGTATCCACTCAGTAGCCCTTCTTCCATTTTCACCATAGTTTCCAGGGACAGCGGATCGTGACAGAGGAACCCCTTAAAAGAAAGTGGGACCTTCTACTGCCATGCCTTCTCTTTGCTTATAGAGAAGTCCCTCAGGAGGGAGTTGGTTACAGTCCCTTTGAGCTTCTCTATGGCCATCCAGTCAGAGGTCCTTTAGCCCTGATTAAGGAGGGGCTGGAGAGTGCTCCTTCCCCCAAGCCAGTCAGAGTTACTAACGATGTGATAGGTCTCCGGAGAAGAATGTCACACATGATGGCAGAACCTAGTGATAACTTGAAAGCAGGTCAGGCTCTGGTCAAACATTGGCATGACCAGAAGGCCAGCATGGTTGAGTTTACTCAAGACCAGCTTGTATTAGTTATGGTGCCAACAAGGCAGGAAAAATGGATAGGACCCTTCAAGGTTGTGGGCAAACTTAGAGAGGTGAACTATTTGGTGGACTTAAGGAGGCTTAAAAGCAGAACCTGTCATATGCTGACGGGTAGTCCCTATATGCACGCCTACGGGATACATGTCCCAACAGTTCAAAAATCAAGCAATCACTTATTAAAATAATTCAAAAGCAATATAAATAACAACCTAAGAATCAATTGTTATTTTTAAATCAATTTACTTTATAATGAGGGTTTTCAACCCATTTCACATAGAGATTTTCAACAAAACCATAATATAATGTTGTAAATAGAACAGCAAATATTTTCACATGAATGGGTGAAATATCGTAACGCAGCCCTTACAAGTTATTCATCCTAGTAATAATACAAGCTAACTGACAATACAACGGTAGAATCTGTTATTTCATCAAGTCAAGACATACAATTCATATAGGATATTAACAAATTCCTTAATTGCTTCCAGTGTGGCAGTTCACAAATGTCTCAGATGCGTATGGTGTTTGTAACACATAGTTATATATCCTGTATTGAAGTCTCAGAAATGATCCAAATCTGTGGGCAGTGTCCACGGTGTTGTGTCAAAAGTGCCAACGCGTTTCGGAATAATTCCTTCTTCAGGGCTGATACTGCTCTGCTGTAATTATCATTCAACTCCTGATGTGTATCTGTAGATAACACATAAATGTGATTGTGTGTCAATGTATAATATCAAATGTCTAAACTTAAATATTATAAGGAACATACAACTAACAGATAATCCTTAATTCAAACTGACCTTCTGTGAGTAAAACAGAATGAAGACTAGCTCAGTCCGCCAGGGGCGGTGGTAGAAGATGAGGTGGATGGTTACGCCAACTACATCAAGGCTGTAGATAGTGAAACACACAACCTCCTCCAAATAGCCTGGTAATCTGGTCTGGGACTAGCGAGCTGCAGAGAAAGTGAAAGGGAGGTGTCACAATGCTGTGAAAATCACAGTCGCATGTATGCCACTATAGCGCTGCTAATTATGAACATTACATATCGAGCTAGATTGTACGGATTCCGTACACTTTGAGGCTTACTGTAGCCTCACAGCCTCTGTCTGTGTAAATCTCCACTGAATCAGCCACCCGACTCTGTATTCCAAATATTAGACCTAAGGAGGCTCCCACAGTCTTTCACACCAACCGTTTGTAAGCATGATGATTGGGCCTAGGAGTAGTCGCTTGGCAGAGTTGGCCACTTTTTACAAATCAGTGACTACCACAGTTGAAAATGAACTCATAGAGATAGTTCTAGTGACCAATTCTGACTATGCACAAAATTGTTTTTTTTAAATATTTACCTGACTGGAAGGTAAAAGGTATGCTTACCTATAACAGAAAACCACTCAAACACAGCAAGATGCTTCAAGCCATAGACTAACTTGTATCAGAAAATGATTTGGTAATACATTGGATAAAAATACGTGGCCATTTAAAGATGCCAGATGAGGACAAGGAGGGGAATGACAAGGCAGATCAGTTAGCCAAAGTTGGGGATGTGATGGGAGAGTTGTTTCCTATTGAACACCTGCTTGGTGAAATACAGGTAGATGTGATAACAAGCTCCAAATCTTCAAAGGTAGTTGAGCAGCCTGTGGTGCATAGGAGTTTTGATACTCCAGATCAGCACCAGGACAAATTGCAAAAGGAGGATCTGATTTTAGGCATATTCTATGATCATCTGTTAGATGCTGAGAACAATCCTCTGACTGAAGGAGATTGTAAACGGAAGGAGGAGTTGAGGGTGTTGCTAAAAAACAAAAAGAGAAATAGATTACAGGATGGACTGCTGATTAGAGAATCTGTGTAGGTCAAATACAATGGGTGGCACCCTTGTCTTTTTGGGGATTGATGTTACATGATGTGCATGATGCCATCACTGCAGGACAAACGAGTTCACAGAAAACTTTGGAAATTTTGAAAGATTATGCTTATTGGCCACACATGTCCCAAGATGTTTAACTAAGAGGGTATCTAGTATGTGCACAATTCCAACCTGCTTCACCTATTCATAGAGCACCATTAATGAAAAGGGGTTTGACCCTACCATGGTCTGATTGCGAATCAACTATGTTGTGCCTGTAAAAAGATCATCAAGGGGAAACAAATATATGTTAATGGTTGTTTGTTTAATGTCCAAATGAGTGGAGTGCATTCCAGCATCAGATTTCAGTATACAAACGGCAGCCACACAACTTGTGAATTATATTAATATTTGTGTTACCCCAAAGGATAGAGTCAGACCGGGCAAGTCATTTTACTAGTGCATTGATGACAAATGTGTGGCATATTTTGGGTGTGAAAAGGAAACTACAAATCTCATACCGGCCTTCCTTTTCAGGTGGGGGGAATGGTGTAACAGATGAATTGTGGATGTATTAAAGAAATTTGTGGCTGAGGCAGGTTTTAGTTGGGACCTTTGGCTGCCTTTGGTATTAATGGCCATTAGATCAACTCCTGCTAAATCACCAAATCTCAGCCATCATGAAATACTGACAGGAAAAAAAAATGGTGTTACCACAGCATTTACATTACCCATGAGCAGACACTTGAAAAGGCCTCCTCAATTCATGGAAGAGTGGAGGAGGCACTTACAACATGCATTTGCATTTGTGCAGCGGAACTTAGAAAAGACCGCTGACAGTTCAAAAACATGTTTTGATAGGAAAACTTCTGTAAAGGAGTACGAGGTAAGAGATCAGGTTTATAAATTTAATTTTGGAAAGGGTAGACATAAAAACTCTAAATTTCTTGCAGCATAGCAAGGGCCATATAAAATATTAGACAAGATGTCACCTGTGGTGTACAGAGTAGCTAAAAAGCAGGGTGAGGTAACAATGGAACAGTTCGTCAATGTAAACCAAATACAACCTTTCCACTCGAAAGATGAGGTGTAGAGGCTTGAGCAAGTTGAAGCTAGTTATAAAAAATAATAATAACAAATTAAAAAATAATGAGTGCAGAGTGGAAGGTTGTCCTACCCAGGTAGTCAATGTATAGATTACTGATACAAGGGAAATGCTAAGAGGTTCTGGTATAAAGGTATGATGTGGAGAGGCATATATTTTTTAACTTGTTTTGGTCCATGACATGATATGTATGTCCCTGATTTGTATAATATTGAATTTATTTTTAGGTGATCCAGCACGGCAGATGAGTACCTATGGTTCCGCTAAACAATAATGCAATTTAATTTTAGGCGTTCCAGTAGAAGAGGGATGTAAAATGTATTGTGCTTGGTACTTAATGTGTCTTTTTCATTTTACAGATTAGCTTGTCAGCGCTGTATCCTTCGAGCGCTGGACCCCTGGAGGATGCCACTGGATCAGAGGCCCCTGGCAAGCCCCCGGGACTGAAGATGGGGGTGAAAATAAAGTCTCCAGAGACCGTAAAGATGATGACCAGAAATGAGGGCTAGCTGTTTCTCATCATAATATTTCTGAGTGTATCTGGTGCCATGGTTGCAAATGCACAAGTTGTGATAGAGCCAGGATCATTATCTGGGATTGCAGTAGCAAAAGCACGAGGATTTATTTTGGGGAATAGAAGGTTGCTGTATCAGAACATGTACATTAGTCTAAATCCTAACTTCATCATTGAAAGGTTTTTGAATGAAACAGAGATTACGTCAGATCAGGTGAAGGAATGGGTGCAACTCTGCAAAGAGGAAGCTCGGAGGACAATCAGAGAGATCATAATGCAGTTAGAAAACACTTTTGTGAATTCATCCAGTATAAAGAAAAGGACAGGGAATGGCGGGTTTACTGGTGGCGTCCATTGTGATGACTATCATTGGCGCCATGGTGGGCATGACAATGTCCACAGCCAATGCTGTGTCTGTGGGTGCTTTGAGTGCTAAAGCGCAGGAATTAACTTGTGATTTGAAATCGCTGCAACAAACGTTACATGGAATAAGAGGTGGACAAAATGAGGCGATCAGATACGTGAATGAGACTATTTGATACTAAACAAACAAGCCAAAATTCGTGGAGCAAAGTACTAATGTAATTGTTAAACATGAAAAATTGCTACATGATATTTTAAATATAGTAAACCGAATTGAGAGGTTGATGGAGAAATATTTGCGGGAAATATTTGCGGGAAATTCAAATACCTTTGTATTTTGTGTAATCTGATATCATCCGTCAAATGATGGCATAGATCACACTAAGAGAGGTGGAAATGATACAGCAGAAGATTGCATTTGAAATGGGAAGTGTAATGCCATTATACATAAATATGGAGAGGATGGAGATAGGTTTTTCAATATGCATTCCCATAGTTAATTTAACAAACCAAGTAGGTGCATAATGTAGGTTTTTGGCAGGGTGAAAAATACATACAGATTAGAACCCCAGAGATTATAGCGTTTCAATCCTGGGAACCTGATATTTATCTGATTCCAAATTTGGATACGTGTGTGATGTTCAGGAAAGCCATTTATTCCAGATGCAGCAGATGCTATTTGTGGGTTGTAATCGGAACCTTGGGTATCTGCGGGTGTGAAGTGGTCATTGGTAATCCCGGGGTTGAAGAACTGGCACATTAAAAGCTAATCAACGATAAGCGGTTGTTGAGTATGTCCATGAAACATTATCGGGTTAATCTCCTTAAACCTTAACCATGGATCTTTTATTGTAAAACAGTTGAAGCATAGTGTGTTTTACATGTCGGTCCCCAAGGATACAGTGATATCAATAGGTAACTTGATTCTGTTTCATACTGATGGTGATTTATTGTAGGTGAAGGTAGAGAACATCAAGTTTATTCAGAACAATACATTTCCCATTGATCCAGATGTGGAGTTCTTGCTGAAGCATACACATGTACACACAATTAGAATGAATCTTAAGAAAGCTAAGATTACTGTGAGCAGTCAGGGTTTGGTAGAGGCAGAACAATTCAATTGGGGACATGTGTTGAAAGAGGATTGGTGATTTTGGCAGTTCCAATAATACTGATTGTGGGATGGGTGATTGTTTTCACCATTAAGATGAAGATGTCTTTCCTGGTTTTGATAACAATGGGGAGGGAAAAATGCAGCTGGGGACAACACATACATTTTTAAGCATTTGATATTATTTCCTCCTGCAGTAAGGGGACACCCCAAAGATGCCCTGGAGCTAGAAAAATGCCTTAAAAAGGATAATATAGTCATCCATAATTCTGGCCCAACTCTTATAAAGGGGAACACCCTTGATTGGATGGGGAGTGGTAACATTCTACTTGCAGAATTTACAACCACACCTTGTGTATGGTCTGATCATTTCTCAATGTTATGTCAACTACAACTTCCGCTGTCACTTAAAAAACAAACATGAACCCTTGTGTAAGGTTCAAAGAAGAAACTACTGGGCAAATACATTGCAGACTTATCAGATTGCATTAATGTCTTGATGAATACAATGAAGGATCCAGATGCTTCTGACACTCTTGTAGCCAGTTATAATGAAGACGTAATATCTATGTTAGATAGACTTGCCACTTGAAATCAAGAAATATCAGATATTCTCCTAACCACCAGAAATGGTTCTCTCCTGCATTAGTGCCATTTAAAGCCAGTAAGAGGCAGACAAAACATGCTTGGCTGAAAATTAAAACTTCCAGTACAAGGCAGCTTGGAAACTCAAGGAGTATAAGGAAAAGATCACTGAAGCGAAATGTACCTATTACAATGACCAGATAAATCAGGCAGGGAATCAAATAAAAGAACTCTTTAAACTCTTAAGATCTTGGTAAAAAAAACCTATAGTTCTCAATCATACTATTACACCTACAAAGGATGACTGTACATGTGTACAAAAAGCCTTTTCTGATAAACTCAAATGTGCCCATAATAAGATCAGGGAAGAGTTGATTAGGCAAGAATCACTCTCAGTAACTGCTAAACCTGGCGGCCTTCGAAAAAGTAAGGAAAGGGATAGCGTGATGACCAATGTGGGAGACCAGAGCCAGGGGGTATCTCCCATCTGGCTTTGTTTCTCTATGATGTACACTGTAGAACTTCATAACATACTTAAAGCTATGCACCCTACAAGGTGCCCAGGAGAACTCCTTCCATCAAAGATAATTTTGGAACACAAGGAAATCTTCGTGTCATTATCATGTAGATTTGTTAATTCTTCTTTTAAATTGTGTATTATCCCACAAGCAATAAAAGATGTGGCGGTAACTCCACTCTTAAAAATACTGGGATTATATCCTAATGATGCAGCAAACCTACGACCTATTAAAATTACTTTGTTCTTCCTGAAACTGGTTGACAAAGTAGCAACTATGCAACAACAATCTCATATATCAGCGGTTGGCATTTTGCATAAAAAACAGTCTGGCTTCCGATGCTTTCATGCCACTAGTGGAACTGGAAAAATTAGGACTCTTTTTCACTAATTACGCAGACGACTTTCAGCTGTCCCTGGAGATCAGTGGGAACTATGCAGTGACCAGGGAAAGTTAAACTATGTCTATCAGATCATAAAAAACTGGATGTGGAACAATTGGTTATGCTTAAATGCAGCTAAGACAGAGCTAATGATATATGGGTTACAACATGCTAGAGATAGCTTGGATCAGGCCTTTGATAGCTTTTTTGGTTGAGGGCAGTTGGATTGCAGTCACTTCTGAAGTCAAAACCCTCAGCACCCACATGGAGGCCAGCCTGAACGCTGTTGATCATGTGGAAGCAATTGTAAAGAGCACCAATTGTCACCTTAAAGTGCTAAGACAGATCACCCCCATGATCTCAAAAGATAACCAAGTCAAGTTAGCTAGGGAAGTGATACCCCAGCATTTGGACTACTGCAATGCCCTACTGGGTGTTGCTTATAAAGAAGATATTCAGACATTACAAAAGGTACAAAATACTGCAGTACGTATTGTGCACCAGATGAGTCGAAATGAACCAACATCCGCAGGCCGGGGGCAGCTGCATTGGCTACCTGTCTCTGCAAGGATTTTGTTTAAATTGTTGATAGTATGTCACAAATGTATCTTTGGATCTGCAGTTCAGTACCTTAAACAAAGAGTGACCATTTATCACCATAAAAGGGACCAGCGATCCACCATGGTTTGCTGCCTTAAAGTAGATTGTATAACAAGAGCTTGAGGAAACGGCTGTGCATTCCCAGTCCTGGAAGCACCGGCCTGGAAGGAGCTGCCGGAAGCACTCCGTAAGGAGGAGAAGAATCTGGTCTTTAGGAAACTGCTGAAGACCAGACTGTTCAAGTAAAATATTTCATGAGATGGGTCGGTCCGCCATTGCATCCTTTTGTGTGTGACAGCACCTGGAGGGATTTGGCGCTATAGAAATATATTAACATAACATAACAGTGATGACCAGTGGATCCCAGCAGTAGAAAAAAGGAGGCAGTATGTAGGGACACTGGGAGCAATGAAGTGCAGGGGTTCTTGTATAGGTAGTGGTAAAAGGCTTCAGTGGAAAATGCAATGGCCAGGGCACATCATACATTAAATGCACATATTCTGGCAGTAGGCACATTTTAAAATATAATAGTTCAGGGTAACATATCATCTGTGCACCTTGTTGCTAACTGCAAATAGCGTGTATTTAGGCCTCTGACACTTGATGATAAATGCAAATAGTGTGTATTCAGGCATCTGCTCCTTGTTGATAGCTGCAATAGCATTTATTTAGGCCTCTGCTCCTTGATGATAAATGCAAATACATGTATTTAGGCCCCTGCTCCTCAGTCAGACCTTGATGATAAATGCAAATAGCGTGTAGTTAGGCCTCTGTGCCTTGATGATAAATGCAAATAGCGTGTATTTAGGCATCTGCTCTCTTCCCCGGTCTCACCTGGATGTTCACTTCAATACAGCCTATACCTTGTAGATGTCCTCTCTACAACTATGGCACACTCTCATAACCTCGCCCACCACATCCAACAAAAAAATACATATGGTAACTACACTCCTCAACCCACTCAACTTTCCACCCACACACTTCTTACCTAACTCACCTCCATTTCCACCTCTTTGCACTACAATAGCTGTACCCTATTACACTGCAACATGCACAGTACCCACTCCACCCTCAAACAACCTGACAAACGCCACAGCAGCTCACCCAGCACCCCACAAAGAACAATCTAATACACAGGCTTCCATTCATCACCCTGAATCTCTCCTGTCTACCTTGACTCAGGCTGACCCACAGACGCTACCCATCTCTGCCACCAACATATCGCCTAACTCCTCACTTCCTAGCCCAGAGACGAAGCACCATGATGTGCCTCCTGCACAAAATAAAACCAACTGCGACACTTCAATTGCCACAAATGCCTAGGCTAAAACCTCTAGATGGTCAGCACCACACACTTCCATCCCAACATCCTGGGAAACCTCTCAATCAAGCCCCCAACATCCTCCACCTCGCACCTCACCAAACTCTGCTCAACACAAACCTCTCCTTCAGTTGCACCCTTATCAATGCCAGATCACTCCCTGCCCACACCCTTGACATACATGTCCTCATTATTAACCACAACCTAGACCTTATAATTAGTGAAAGCTGGCTACATGAAGCCTCTGTCCCAGCTTTAGCCCTTGCTATCCCACCTGGATACACAATATTCGGCAAGACCGCCCACATCTCAAAGGAGGAGGGATGGCAGTTATCACCAAAGACTCCATCACAATCAGAAAGGTAGACAGCGAGATAAGTAACCAAAGTGACCATCTACTTCTCAATCTTAGCACATCCCCCAATTGCACCATCACTTTCCACATTGTTTACCGTCCACCAGGACAAACCACTGATTTTCAAGCCTCACTACTTCACCTGTTATCCGACAACCTAAAGAGAACTACCAACGCCATTCTCCTAGTAGACCGCAACCTCTGCCTAAATGACCCCAATGACGCCTCAGCTAAATCCCTAGATAAAGCCCTGGCCACCCTGGGGTTCAAACAAGCCATCACTAATCCTACCCACTTTAAAGAAGGACACACCCTAGATTGGATAGCTCACCACAACTGTCACATCACCATCAATTCTAACTACCCCCTCCCGTGGGCAGACCAAATTATCATCCTTTTTGACCACATCACTACTAAGGACACCCCACAGCCAGTGTCCCCCACCCCGAGGCATTCACAAGAAGCTCCTGCCTGCTCACTAAAGAAAGATGTATTCCGCACTTACTGGTTCCTGCTCTTAAGCCCCCTTTCTCTAATAGCCCTGAGTCACTAGCACAAAAATGTAATGATATTATCACTCAAAGCTGTTAACGCCATTGCCCCTCTCACCTCTAGGAAAGCCAAACAGACCAAACTCTCAAATGCCTGGTACAACTCTGAACTCCTGATGCTACGCACCATAAAAGAGAAGCTCTCTCCAGATGGAAAGCCAAATCTAGTAACACCACGAATCAAGAATTTAATAAAATAGCCAAAGAATATAAGCTGGCCATCATCAAAGTGAAAGCTACCTCCTTCAACTCTAGAATAGCCAATGGTAAATCAGACTTTTTGCTATATTAAGGGAAGTTGAATCCCCCTCTACCACCCCACAATCCTTTGCTAAAAATGAAATTTGGTGCAATAGCATCCAATCGGCCATGCTGAACAAACTCCTCCAAAGCAAAATCCGAGCTCACCAACAATATCTCAAACACCACAACTCTAAACCTCAACCCCTCACTAACCCTAGAGCAAGGGAATACCCCCTCTTCTCCTTCCCGGACATCACGGAAAAGGAAATCATTGATCTTATGAACTCGATCAAACCATCCAACTGTAAAGGGGACATCTGCCTCACACAGCTTATCATGGTGTTGGTCAGCCACAAGGTTCCTGCATTTCCCCCACCCTGTACAACATTTTCACAAGGCCACTGTTCCTCAGCCTTGACGCCTTAGGTATCGCATGTACGAACTATGCGGATGACACACAGGTACTTATCCCACTCTCAGTGAACTACGAACACCAAAACCCTCAACTCAATGTACGCTACCATCCAAACTTGGATGGTGGATGGTGGATAAACTGGCTTTGCTGAATGGAGACAAAACAGAACTCCTCCTAATTAGATCCGCGGAAACCCTAAAGAAACTTGATGACAAATATAGCGCATTCATTATCGACAATGTTAAAATCCCTGTCTCACAAGATGTTAAAAAACTTGGGGTGTACTTGGACTCCAACCTCTCCATGACGAGACAGGTCAAGTAATTACGTCCGCACAGCCTACCATGCCAAACTACTCACTGCTACCAAACCTTCCACTCCAAAGAAAACTGCTTAACCAGAGCCATAACTGGCTCACGCTTGGACTACTGCAATGCCTTCTTAGCCAGCACCTCCTCAAAAAACATTGACAAACTCCAGGTGGTCCAGGTGGTCCAAAATAATGCACTTAGAGCAGCTATTGGCATCCCTAAAAGAGAGCACATAACGTCCATCGGGCAACAAGTCCACTGGCCCCCTATCAAAGAGAGGATAATCTTCAAAACCCTCTACATCATGCACAAATCATTCATGATACTTCCCTCCTATACCTATCCTAAAGAATCTCCAGACTGCACACTACCAAACCCACTAGAATACCCTACACCAACCGCATCACAGTACCAAAGGTCTCCAGGGCACGCACCGGAGGTGGCAGCTTTCCATTTATTGCGGCCTCCCACTGGAACACACTACCACCACACCTCAGAGGGATAACATAACACCTACAATTCTGATAAACAATCAAGACCCTGCTCTTCACCTGAACCTGCTATCTCAATATTCTCCTAATACCCATCTCCCACTTATTGCCTCCTGAATAAATCCTGTAATTACTGTAAATACCTGCATAACTCTTGTAATTATTGTGAATATTGTTACTGCTATTGTATTCACCCTAACGCTGCGCCTTCATGTAACCAGTAGCTCAACCATGTAACGAAAACTTTTTTCTCTGCACCAGCGCCTCGATGCCCCTGGGCTGCTAGTGTGCAACATAAATGTAAATCTGTCCGGCTTGCACTAAATATGCTCTAATCAACTAACAACCCCTTCCCAATAACTTGTAACCTGTCATTAACAAATAAGTGTAAAATGGGCTCAGATGAAATGAAAATGGGTGCTTTTCTGAATGGAGTTAAACATGCAAGCAGTTACTGGCTGTGTGACTTCATCCAGCATGGCACCAACTGTGAGGATTTCCCAGTTGAAAGGCCATTGTGTTTTCGCAGGAAGCAAAAGGAAGAGAGAGAATACATTTATAGTTTGGCAGGTGTTGGAAAAATACTGGGCTGAACGGATGGGATGACATGATCTAGCCAAAGGGGAAGGATTCTTTTTGAGTGGCAGTAGGAGGCTTTAAAAGTAAGAGAGAGAGGGGTTATGGGTTCAGACATGCTGTGCAGATGTTCAGAAACTTCCTGGCAGACGGGCTGGCTGACTTGCAAGGAGATGTGCAGAGATCCTGTGCTGGGAACCAGGCAGCTGGGTGTTGGAATGTGACTGAGACAGTGCTGGTGAGCTGCTGGGGTCACACAATTTCTTATTGGTGGCAAGCTCAGAAAGAGGGGTTTTCCAGATCTAGCAGCGCAGGAACCTTGCCAATTTATAAGGTGAATATGGGTAATAAGTGAGGTATGGATGCATGGAAGCATTTTTAATAGCTAGTCAGTGTTAACAGGCTGCTATCATTGCAGAATGCTCATTAGTGTTTGAAACGAACATGGTCTTGAAAGCTCATAAAAGAAAAGGTTTGCTCTGCTGTTGTTTTCTTTTCTCTTTTTCTCTCTCAAGTTGCATCTGCTGCCAAGTTAAGCTTGTGCCAAGGACATTGGTAAGATAAGGCTGGGAATCCTTTTGATGAATGCAAATTGTGTAATGAAACATTTCAATTCCTATGTTTCCCTTTTGCTTACCCGGCTTGCACCGCATGATGTATTTTATTTGAATAACTATGAATATCTTTGGCACATAAAAAAAACTGAATTTAAAATGATATTGTGTCATACTTATTTGCATGACTGTGCTCACTGGCACCGAGGATGTACATTCACAGGGACTAGTCCCATTTTACTGTTGGTGGTAATTCATTTTACCACAGGTGGTAAAATCTGAAGTGAACTTTTGGTTTTCATAGTAAGCGAGTTTAGAAGTGTGCGATGAATGGGTATCCAATGACTTGTGCGTACTGTCAAATGTTTTGATTTGGCTGCTAGAGCATAGCTCAGCATCGTAGATAAGGTGCTGAGAAAAAAAGTGACACTGTCAAATATAAGTTTAATAAGTCCAGTGGCTATTATTGTGAAGAGGACCCAGGAAAAGGACAGGTGATAGGGTATATTATGAGGGAAGCGTTACCACCATAAATAAGGAAACCAACAATGCATTACCCCAATAAAATATACCACACTTTACCACAATAATCAATGTCATAAGATTAGGTGTATCCTCTCTAGAAAATATACCCAATATACTCTTATTTGATGTAGCGCTACTCTCTCCCTGCTCGATTTTCTTCAATCCATGAAATGTACATAATATTGTCCTACCTTGCTTATCTTAATGGGGGCACTACATGGAGAATGTGGCACTCTATCTTTTTGTGGAAGTCTGCCTTGTATCCTGTCTCTCATGTGTAGGTCTTATTTCCTTACCTTTCATTTGCCAAGGATGTCCTTCTTCTTAAGCTGGAGGCCATGCATTCTTTCTCTAATTATATCCCTGTCAGTTTCCTGATTCTTGTTACTGTTGCCAGTCCATTCAGGTGACAGTCTGGTATGTGCCTGTCTTGTCCTCATCATGTAGAAAGGAGGTCCCCCTGTCATACGAATTTGTGTGGTTCTGTGGGCAGATATTCCTTTGAGAGGTTATTCCTCACAATTCAGCACACTGTGATATGCAGTTTGCGGTATTCCCTTGATGTGGCTGTTCATACTTTCAACTTGTCTTTTTCCTCTGGGATATTGGCTCCCCTGTGTTTTATGCGATTTCCCTATATGTATAATCTAATTTCTGCAGAAATTAATTCAACTCCATTGCTGGTCACTATTTACTCTGGGTTACCTTCCCTTGTGGATATTTTGTTAAAGAACATTATGTTTGTCTTGGTCATGATTTCCCTAACAAACTTCAATTCTATCAATTTTGAAATGTAGTTCTTCAGAACTATTGCATTTCTCTGTTCTTCTGGCATGTACTCAAGGCAATGCATGAAATGTACTGCCACCTCTGTTTCAGAGTCCATACATAGCTACCAGTACAGCTCTTGCACAATCTGCATTGTCTTGGTTGCCCCTGTGTGTCCTCCATGCCCTAGGTGAATAGGATTTATTGTGAGTGTATTAGGGGTATAATCACATCCCCTCACAGCCATCCTTTCTGTGTGCCATCCCTTTCCATACACTTCTGTAATCTATCATGGCTATCACACATTATTCTTTCAAATATGTGTCATCCTATGGTTCTTTATGGACAACCTCTATAAACAGTCCACCTAGCATTTCTGCCATACTGATATGCTCCACCTTAAAACAGTATTCCTACATTTCAGATGGTATCAGCACCAGCTTGGGGGCTATGTTCCCAGTATGTCTTGGTCCTATTAGGTTTACCAATGGTTTGTGGTCAGTCCAGAGTGTGACAACTTGACATCTGCTCTGCAGGAGTACAAGGATGAGTAGAGGCTAAAGCACCTCTTCAACCATCACACTTCTACAAGCCAAGAGCCAACAAAATCATGAACAGGTCTTTTGTGGTAATGTGAGCTGAGAAAAGGCAATAATCTCAAGAGGGTTGTGAATGTGGTTCAGCGTTTGAGTTTCTCATCTATTGGGAGTTTGCAGGACATTTTTTTCCCTTTCATTGTCTATCCTTTATTGACTCATACACTCAGTATTCTTATTGATGTTTCTTTGTCTTCTTCCGAAACACTGTTACTTTCCACCTCTACCTCTACTTCTTCACCATTGTGCCCCTGCACATTTTTGCAAAGTGATGTATTCTTTGACATTTGGGGCACTTCTTCCTAGTGTGGGGCAATCTCTGCTCTTAGCTATGTCGCTCTACATTGTATACCTGAAGTATTCTCTTATTGTTCTTTTTGTCCAGGATTCCTTTGCCTCTTGTTTTCTTGGTATTTCCACCCCTCTTTTAGTTCTTCTCTCCTTGCTGGTTTTCACCTTACTACATTTACTTTTGTTGTTTCTTTCTCAATACTCTTCCTCTGCTGCCCCATGATTTTCTAGTGCACGTTCTTCTACAATCTGTGCTGTCACAGCTTTTCTTCCAAAGTGGGATACTTACATTGTATCATTTTTGCTTGCATTCTGGAGCTCCGGTAGCACACTATCAGCAAGCCTCTGAATAAAGTGTCTAGGGATCTCCCAAATAAGCAGTTTATCAGTAGATCTTGCTGCACTGTGATATAGTCATCTATTGGTTCATTATGTCTTTATTTCCTCTAATAGTAATCCAATGTATGTCTACATGTGTTGCCTTTTCTGTTGCAATTAGTCTTTTCAAGGCTTCTTCACCTTGTCTCTCTATGTCCAAACCATCACTCCATTTTTTGAAATAGCAATGTCTGGATTTTCCTCTTCCCCTCTATTCTCTTTTAAATCTATGACATTTGTATATGTAATTGAGTAATTTGGATTCATTTTGGACAATGGCCATGACCAGTATTCGGGATTGGGTTCACGTTCCGAGAACTGAATACTAGTTTAAGAATAAATTATTATTATTTGTATGATTATTAATGATATGTATGGTGCGCTCAGGCACAAAGAATTTTCCCCAGAGCGCAAGAGGGAAACCAGTGAGAGACATCTGGAAGGATGAAGAAGGATGCTAAATTAAAAGGCAGTGGTGAAGAGGGAGGTTTTTTAACTATTTCACACTGAGTATTAGATTAATTTCTAAGATGTGAGGGGAGACTGTTTAATAGAATGCGGAAAGGATTTGGGATCCAATGCACCTGGAAACACGTGTGTACAGGCACCATACAGGCATCCAATAAATACATAAAATGGAGTTGCTTCAAGGCAACAGATATGTGTTTATGGGGACCAAGGTGGAAAATGCATGTGGCTGAACTATTTTTTTGTGTATATCTGTTTTAATAATCCATCCATTATATACAAGCATATCCATATAACAAGAGATGTGTTGTATGTAAAATCTGACCAACAAGGAATGATAAAACTATATTACAAAGATGTCCTTGACAGGGAAATAGGCAGTCAGAAATCATATATATTTTCATGGCCTTATGCTGAGTAGCGATGGCATTTTACCCTTTTGATTTAATCCAGCCCCTTCAACAATCTTTTGGTTGCCCAGCACTCTGAACTGAATTCTAAAATACTAAGCCTCTCATTCTGAGCGAGGGGTACCTGGTAACTGATTAAAATGTCTGTGTGCTGATAGTCCTGCTTCTGACCTATTATGATGAGGAGTGCAATTATTCCGCACACAGTAAAGGAGAAATGTGTATTTATGGTGTTCCCACTCCATGCAGGAGTCTTTAAGCTGACATTTGGGGATCAATGTTCACATTCATGTGAAACAGTGTGATGAAATGACTCCTGTGCAGGGTTGAGTAGTGGCTAAACGCCTACTTATCCCCAGACTCGATAAACCAATGGTGATCACAATTAGAAAGGTAAAACAGGCACAACCAAGAGATATACCTTCTTCACCTTTTGGGGAAACATGGGCCAAGGAATGCTGCACTTTCGGAAGGTTTGTGAATGTGAGCTTGCAGCAATCCAAACACCAATAGTACAACAGTTTCCAAAACAAAGGAATGTTCAGTTAAGGTCTATACAAATATATATACGTTAATTACACAAATCAATTGTACATTTCTATCAAAAACACTATCACAATCCACCCTGTAATGGAAGACAGAGAAACACAGAATGGAATGATGCAAGCACTCCGGATACTAGCATTGGAGAAAAACAGGCAAGAAATCAACAACTATTTCAAAAAGGAAATGTCATGTATGACAAGGTGCAAAAGGGACTTAACCAGTCTCTAAGGCCTCAAAAAGGTGTACCAGGGTGACAGAGTGCCTTAGGTTTAGGCAGTTTGAAGGTGTTGAACCAGGCTTCGAGGTGCTGAAGGTGACGGTTAAATCAGGTTCTTTTGCGATGAGTGATATTGGTCTAGGAGTTGAGATTTCAAATACCTTTTTGAAGTGGATGCGTGGTCTACTTCTAAGGCAGCAGTCGAGTAATGCAGATGGAATGGCTTACCTTTATTGGTTCGAAGGTCAAGACAGTTCGGGACAATGATAACCGCTGGTTCAGATTAACATTTAGTGTTCTGTTCAAAGCGGTAACCCTCATGGTCTGATACAATGTTTCAGCAGCGATGGTTCGAAGTCTTGTGGAGCAGTGAGCCGGTTGTTCCAGATGAACAAGTGACATCCTTTACCTGTACCTGCAGAGACAAGCTGATTTGAGGGGCAGCAGCATTGACTCAAAGTAGAGAGGGTGCCAAAGAAGCCCTGACAAGTCTTGTTTCTTTAACCATGAAAAATAGGCATCCTCGCTTTTTCTGGCCTTCAGGAATCCTCTGCTTTGGAGCTATAATTCTTCAAGTCAGTGTCTGAGGGCTTTTAAAAGAATAATACTCCAAAAAGGGGTTGAATTAATTATTTCTTACATTATAGATGGTGGAAGGCCCCACAGGATTAGAGGTAACCAAGCCTTCTTTAAGGGGGTCACTCCCTGTCCTTTTGACAAGTGGTCTTTGCTTGGTTATAGCATGTTCTAAAAGAAGTGTAGGGAACAGGAAGGAAGGAGAGACAAGAAAGATATAGGACTTATTTCCAAGTGAGTGTTGAACTCCCTTTGACCCTTCTCATGGTAGCTGGTACTTTACACAAATAAAGCCATATCTGATGTGTATCATATATATCTAATCTTGTCTGATCAGCATCCAGCACAACAATAGCCATTGGGAGCTTCCTCACTTTTGATCCTTTGTGAGATCTGGTAACACATCTCCCCAGCAGGACACCCTACCAGCAGGAGCTGTCATGGGAAACAGGTATCAAAGGGCACACCCTACACAAAACAACTAGCCTCACACCAGGATGTTGCTTACACAAAAGGACTAGCCTCATAGCAGGGTGTTGCATACCAAAGGGCCTTTGATGCTGTTGGTCTGAGAAGGGGTGGAGTTAGACTAGTCAGGAGGAGGTCAGCACAATTGAGGAAGTGCTCCATCATTTTGTTTCTCTCTGTACCTCTTCTTCCTTCCTGTCTTTGTCATGACTTTGCCACAAAGCATGCTGGCTTTGATGAAAGTAGGCAAATACCACTTCTCTCAAGGACAGGGATTTTACCCCTAAACACAGGTTTGATTTTTTCCAATTACTTGTGGACTTTCTCCTATAAAAGAGGGGGTATCCCACTCCTTTGATTCATCTCTGACATCAACACTTCAAGAAGAATTTGTTTGGACCCTGTTGGAAATGCAGTCCTTTCCAAAATCCTCCACTTGTGAGCTGAAGACTGGTGTTGCAAGGCAGATGCAACTTCTGCTCCCCAACCATCCCCAGGGCACATTGGGGTGACCCGGTGCTGGAGCTACACTGGTAGCCAGGACCTCACTTTAGGTGAAAGACTCCTGCAGGTTTTTGCAGTCTTTTAGGATCAGTGGAGCTTGATGACCACTCTACTATCCAGAGTATTTCTCATGCACTCACCTGAGGCCATGGACTCTCAGTGTAACGCTTGCCTTAGACTCTGCAGGAACATCTGAACCCTCCACTGACTGTTCCACACTACTCACCGGCCCAATCCTGTGTAGTGTGATTATGAACCACCCCCGGAATGAGGGTGAAAGGAGTGGAAATGATGAGTGTTGCAACCCCAGTAATGGACCAACCTCTTCTGGCGGGATATGTTAGTACCTAGGATTAAAACATATGTGTCACTTGTGGTTCCCTTTTACTCACTGTTTCTGTTACTGGGCTCACCTGTTGAATAATGCATGTTAAGCAAGATTCCTGGACACATCCATTGCGAGTTACCTCACTAGCGCTGCTCAGACCGGCTGTAGCTCACCGGATGTGGTTGCTTCCAAGACTTTATATATTAGTCTCTAGTCTCTTCTTTCATGCCTCAACTTCTGAGGGAGGGTTTATCATATATATCTAAACATTGAGTGCCGAGGCCAGCTGTAGACAGGCGTGAGTATTCTGCCTAGACTCATTCTCTCTTCCGCAATCAGCACATCAACATCCAGTGGGAGCTTCCTTGCTTTTGATCCTTTATGAGATCTGGTAACACATCTCCCCAGCAGGACAACCTACCAGCAGAAGCTTTCCTGGTAAAACAGGCATCAAAGGTCACACTGTACATTAGCAGCTGGTTCCCAGGTACGGTCCAGTACCTATACCCCTTCCAGTCTATTAAGTAATACAAGGGACGTCATAGTTGCGTATAGTTGAGGATGTCCTGTACCTCATATTCAGGCTCACTATCTACTAGTACTGGAGGTAGGGGTGTTGTGCTACTACGTGCACCTGGTGGAAATGGTTTGAGCAATGAGATGTGAAATACAGGGTTTATGCGCAAGGACAGGGTAACTTCATGGCCACAGGATGTATTACTGCAGAGATTGGACAGGGGCCAATAAACCTAGGGTGGAATTTCCTAGAACCTCATTACTGGATATGTCTGTCTAACCATACTCTGAAACTCAGCACATGACAAATCCCACCAATGGGAAGGGGGAGCCACTGACACGGCAGCTTCCAGAGATAGGGCTACATCAATTGGATAGGATTTTGTGGGGTCCTTGCTTCTCATCAGATGGAACCTATCATGTTATCACGATGGTATTGGCCATTCAGTCCTTCCCTCAAATCGCAGCAGTGTGGTTCATGAAGCCATGATGACAAAAGACCTGGAAGAGAGCATGGTCAAAAAAGGAGCAATGAGATGCAAGAATCGCATTGTTGCAATAGTCTTACCATTCCGGACCACTCTGCCCAGAGAAAGCCTTGCTTATGGGTATTTCTGTTTTTTTTATTTATAGGTACTTTGTTTTAGTTGTGCTACAGTCCCAGTCGTTTCTGACTATTCTGCCATTCTAAGGGAAGTATGTTATTTATTTGTGACTCCATGCAGCTTTGAGACCTTGCAGAGAGATAGAAAAAGCTGTTTCCTTTTTTACCACTGTTATTCCATCAGTTTTACTGTTTCTCATCTGCCTACCCCCCCACCACCGCCTACACAGCTCCTGTGTTCTCAGGCAAGCATTGAGAAGAGGTGTTTACTGTTGCACTTCAAACTGGGGATAAGGGACCAACTGCATTGTACCTCAGCTGGTGGCATGACTTTCCTGCAGGTCTGGAGTGCAAAACCTTCAATTGTTCCAGAGAGACTTTCAGCCATGTGCAAATGCAATCACTGCCACAGCCTTCCCCATGTTTGGGAGATTGAGAACAGCGACCTATCTTGTCTCTAAATTCCTGGACTAGGGCTCATAGCCACCTGCGTGCCAGATCAGCCTGGATTACTGTGTTTTTACTGTCAAACCACTTTAAGTAGTGTTTCAAGAACTGTTTGGCACATTTGAAACACCAGCAACCTCTTCTGATATTTAAACCACTGGCAAAGCACTAAAATTAAACAATACATTTTTAAGTATGCCTCCCACAGAGCTTCATTGTGCTACAACTCATTGTGAGTAGTACTTAATCTAAAAATATCAACACATCAACTACAAACATGTACAGTTCCGAAGATGTGTTTAGTCACATTCATATTTTTTCATCAGCTACTTTTCATTAGGTGAAATCCATGTGCATCTGAGCCATAAGGCCCAGAATTCTTGACTAAAATACCTCCATTCTCAGACCTGAAATATGAAGGAGGACTGTGAAGAAACACTAATGCCTGGATTACTTAACATTAATGTACATTACTCTGAGTCCTACTTTGCCTTCGACCAGTCCTGAGATATGAAATAGGATGTTTTTAAGTCTTGGTCACATCCTACTTTCTGAGAGGACTGGCTGCACCATTTGAGCTCCCTGTCTGCAAACCAAAGCTCTGTGTGCCCACAGAACCCAGTGTGCAAGTCTATAAGCCAAATGGAGCACTGTGTCTGGTGCCCAGAGGGTTGTGTGACATACTGCCTTCCTTATTCAGTCTCCTCTGGTCATCTTCAGCCAAGGGCATCTGTAGCCAAGGGCCAAAAGAAGCAAAGGGCAACAACCTGTTTGATCATGTTAGGGTTGGAAGGGGCTAGGGTCAGAACCCCTGCTCAAGCCATTATTTTACTGAGGTCACCTTTTAGCTGTGTTCTACTTTCACGCATAGGGATCCTTCCATCTATTGACTATCTATTCACTGCAGAGTTTTGTTACCACAAAGGACAAGAACATTTTAGGTTTTTGCCTGGTAACTGACTTTTGGTCTCCGATAGCCCCATTCAAGCCCAACTCAGAACGTATACCTTCTCAGCCAATCATCCACCTCATCCCATTTTGATAACCCACCTACACCTTTTCTCTCTCTCGTGCTGCACCCATTCTTCAGGGTCTTCATGGGCCTATTTCTTCTATCCTCAGTCATGCACCTTGGCTTGCATCCATTCCTTCTTCAGTCGAACTTCTATCTCACTGTCTGGCCTCGCCATATCCCTCCTTCCCCTCTGAACCCATCACACAGGACTAACACATTCTACCAGGAACTCCAATCTCATCTATTGCCCTTTGCTAACGCACAGCACATGTTCCTCTTTTACACCAACTATCACACTTTACATGGCCTCTAGAATGCACAATCAATCTGCAACAAGTCTTCGCACATCACTAACCAACTCGACACTTAAGTAGTCTTATTTTTCACTTTGTGCTATTACAGAAACCTGGATCCCCCTGCATGACTCTGCTGCCCTATCAGCTCTCTACACCAACTGAGTTACCTTCTCCCATTCTTCTTTGACCTGTTGGGAAGGGTTGTGGTGTGCAGTTCCTTATCGATAAGGCCCTCAACATTACCCTACTACACCTGTCTGACATTACCTCAGCAGACATGACTACTGCTCAAGCCTTTTCCTTGGCCTTCCTCTCTTCTCCTTCATCCCTCTAGACAAAGTTCTCTGTCTCCCTTATTCACCATTTAAATCCACTGTCCCTCACAATCAAAGCCAGCCTAACTAGAGATCTCTTCAAAGCTTGGCTAAAACTTCACTTAGTTGCTAAAGAGGGAGCTCCCTCTGTTCACTTTCCCACCCTCCTTACCTGACCCCACCACTGTGATGAATTGCCATCTGGAAAGGGTGTGGAATCCTTGGCTTCTTTGAGTTGTATTAAATAATATAATGATATGGGTAGTGCTATCTCTGAAAGTGTAATCTGCTGATCGGATTCCTCTTTCATAAACTCCATACCAAAAGCACAGTGTGTATTTGTGTCCTGGTGCATCAATGCCCGATTTGCAGTGCCTGCTCTACCAGTGACATAGAGCAGGTTCATAGGTCACAGCAGCCCATTTGACAGCTGCAGTAACAGCCAAGTCTCTGCAGAGCAGGGGCTGTATTTGAAATGTGAACCTCTGTACCAAATGTATGATGGTGGCGGGATGAATAAAATAATAAATATCTGCCTCGTTTAAATCATGGTGCATGGAACTACTTATGATCATTGCATCCACATCCAATTTGATATCACACATGTGCCAGATCCTGTAAGCTAAGCTCAGCTGTGGAAGGTCATGTGTATTCATTGCAGAAAAGGTTCCCCCTGCCCACTGGCCGGACTATAGCCTTAGGGGGTTGTCTCTCTTTGCTCCTTTGTAGGGGTTGTTAACACCTTTTCACTAGGGACAGCCACTCCAAATGGCGCACCCATACACAATAGGGTTAGGCATCAAACAGGATGCTGTATTTCTAAAGCCCTTTGATTCTATTGAGAAGGGAAGAGAGTGGGTTTGAGTAGCAAGGGAGACATCTATACAGTGTTTCTCTCTGCCTCTCTCTCTTTCCTGTCCACTCTACTTCCTGTAGCAAAAAGCACTTTGGGTGCGATGTTAGAAGGGCAACATCCACTCATTTCAAGAGCAGGGATTGGACCACTAAGGCAGGCTAGTTTTTGTCCACTCACCTGTTTTACCTTTAAAAGAAGGGGGACTCTCACCACTTTTTTAATCATCCTTTGGACTTCCATCCTGAAAGAAGAGTTTGCTGGGAGAGCATTCCTTTGCAGAGACCTCCAGTTGTGAGGCGAGGGCAGGTATTCCAAGGCAGGGACAAGCTTTGTCCCCTAACCATCCCCAAGGACCGTTTAGGGTGACATCTGCTGCTGGACCAATACTGCATCTCTGCCAGCCACTCTGTTGCCCTGAACCTCACTGTGTTGCAGGACGCCTGAAGCTGTGTACCAGCCTTCCCATATTTGGGAGCCTGAAACAGGACTAACTGTGGCCCTTGAGATCCTGGAATGGGACTCACAGCACATAGAAGAAAGCACAGTTGAGATCCCAACTGCGATCCGTAGTTCAAGCCCGTTTGACACTGAGCAAACTATCAGAACCCTTTGATGCTACCTTTAGTGTTAATTGTTCTTCGAACCGCTGTTTGCCTGTTTGACCAATAAAGTACTGCTGCCTTGCATTGCTCGAGTCCCCGTCTGAACCACCAGCATCTTCATTGCAGCTCCAGTAAGTCAATTGACCCAACCGTGGTGTCTCCTGAACTGAGACCTGCAAGCCACCACATATAATCGGCTCGCCTGAAAATCCCAGTGCCAGCTTGACTGCCAAACTGAACCTGGTGTCCGCCAGATCCGCACAGCTTGAGTAGAAAATGTGTAGACTGCAGCTACCTTCCATTCAACCCCAACCGGCCGCGAGCTTGCCACTGGACCATTGCATCTGCTGCATTCTCGAAAATAAGAGAAACCCTGTTTGACGCTGTCGAACCTCCCAAGACATTTTCAAAGAATGATTAACTAATATCCACCCCTGTGGCCCTTATTTCGGTCTTAGAGACTGGATGGGTCATTTTAATCCCTTGTGTAATCCCTAGAAGATATCCTTTGAACATTGTGGTGTTTTATTGTCTTTTCTCCCTGTCTCATTACCCAGAGTTCTGCATCTATTCTATCTTTGCATATTCTGTGTTGCTTCTACAGCAGTGGGTGTTCACAGGGTTTGCCTTGATATCTATGATTGTACATAATGTGTGTAACTAAAGTATATATTTTTAAAGGACCTCGATTTGACATTCCTTTATTTTGGACTGTTATATTTCACTGTTTGGGTTAATGCTGAACCACATTCACAGCCCTCTTGAGAGTATAGCCTTGCCTCAGCCCACGTTATCACAAAAGGCGAAGGAGGTATATCTCTTAACTGTGCCTGTTCACCTTTATGATTGTGTTAGCGCTTGGTTTGTAGAAGTGTGAGGACTGACTAGGCGTATTAGACTTTACTCATGGTTGTACTCCTGCAGGGCAGAAGTCAATTTGTCAGAACCACTCTGTCCAGTGACAATAATGTAATTCTGAATGTTAATGTAGTACTCCTCTATAGTTTGAAGCGCTTGCCCCTTTGGAAAATGCTACCTTTGTAAATCACCTGCTTCCTTATATATGTTTTTTTTTTCCTCTTTGTTTTGTCCCTGGTATATGTCCCACTTTTTTACATCCTTATAAACTGGCTCACTACTTTTTCTCATCTTTCTGTTAGCGGGCACCATTTACGAGTATGCCTTTGCCATCTGTAAATAAGTTATTTTAAGTCATTTCAAAGCGACATTGACACCTTTTTTCTTCAACTGAATACGATTACAAGTAAGAGCGATGAAGGAGTAATGTCCAGATTAGTTGTAATCCTCATTTGTCTGAGAGCCCCATAATATGTGCTCTATGTCTGTGCAGGGTGCAGTAGTGGGGTGAGGGATGCACTGCGCTCTGATAGATTTTTGATGGCAGGTTTTACCATTGCACTTACAGCTGGAGTGCACAGGCAAGCATGTGCAATCACAGAACACTGCACTAGTGTTGGACTGGGACAAGAAATAGGCCCTGACACCCAAAAAGAAATGGCTCACCCCCCACCTGAAAAAGTGTGGCCCACCCCTTGCCTCAAAAAAAGTGGCCCTCAAACCATCATCTGTGAATCGTGTCAATTTACAGCTTTACAGAAAATGCTACTTTTGGAGGGTTCATGTGTCTGTTGCATGTTATGCTTCGTGTAAACGCTTGAGAAAGTGATAACATTCCTTTTGTTCTTTTTTTTAAAACATCATCACATAGCTAAATACTTATTTTGCAGAACCAGACTCAAGGCATGTCTACTCGCTGCCACCAGTAATGAAAGTAGAGTTGCATTTAATAACCAGTGCAGCCAAATTATGACACCGGAAAGTACCTTGCCAGTTGCATTTCTGCTCAAATATTACATTACATCACAACTCATAAAATAACATAACTTTGCATATAGTTCTGTGACAGGTCCACAGCTCAGAGGCGCAGGAGTGGCATGAACCAACCGCCCCCATTGCGGTTTTGGGACATGCTGCAAGTTGATGTTTACAGGATTCCGCAACCCCAGCAAGGAGGGTTAGGGTGACGATGGATGGATAGGAAAGGGAAAGTAGGGAAAACAGAATGAGGTTTACGGAGAGGTTATGGATAGGTTCGGGATGTTAGGGTCATTTTGACCACTGCACACACTTCCAGCAAGCTGTTATACAGCACTCATACAAACATGTCTCCCTGCTTCTGACTCTACACACACATACAATATCACTATCACAGTATACAAAGGCACTGCAACATAATATACACACATGAGGAAGTGCAGCACTTATCTTAGGTTAGTTGTCGCCCAGAGTGCCCCTTCTTATCTCCTGCAATTTTGTTGTGCCACTGGCAGGATGTGTCATAGCAGCTGGTCAAATGCTGCAAGAGAGAGAGTGTTACAATTAGTGCACATATCAAACACTGCCACATGTGGGCTGCTGTTCACATGCATGTACACATGCAGGAGATTTAGCGAGACCACACATAGCTACTAACCATGCACAGTAGGGGCTGTATGTGGCTCTGGTAAGTGGCAACGTGTTAGTTAGGACATGCAGGAGTAAGCAGTTAGTAACGCCTTAGGGTTCAAGAACTGAACGGACAGACAGGCGAGCGCCATCAATGGCTCAGCTTTTAAAGTGTTAATACCCCTGTACCTTCCCTGCCCAAATCCATTTACCCCCCCCCCCCATTTAGCAGACAATGGCTTTAAACATTGCTCACTGTTTTTCTTTTAGTTTTGAGAGGGTTTGGCTATTGGGTACCGCTTTCGCTTTAAGCCCAAACTATTGCATTAGAGTACAGATAGGGAGAATGGTAAAAGAGGAGGGATACAAAGCGTGTAGGTGTTGTTTGGTTTTTTGCCCATCCATTGACTGCCCATGTCCATGCTAATTCCCATGGCCATATCTACCCAGTTCCTGCTCCTCCCATCCAAAACACTTCTTCATGGGAATTCTTCGAGCTTGCTTTAATCAAGCCTTACCATCAAACTTTGCAGTATTTTCTCAAAGCAGCCTTCCAGAGTTAATTGGAGCTTTAAACCAACTAATGGTGTAATAAACAATTTCTTAGACAGGTCTGCCATCAGCCCCTATGTGTGTCCTTCACTGAAGTCCTGTTAAAACAGGCATTGGGAAAGCCAACAGTTTTGGTTTATGCATAAGTATTAGGCATTTGCCAGGCACACTGCTATTATATGCCCATGCCATGTCGCACCATTTTGACGCTACCATGACATATTAGGCACAGCGGTGAGTTTCAAGAAGTGTGGTTACTTAAATAACAAATGTCCCAAGACCCTGTTTGGGCGGTTTTGCCATACCAGCAGTTCTTAAGCCTACAGGCCTGAGGGAAAGGGAATTTGAAATAAAGTTGCCTTTTTTTATCCAGTTACCCAGGCAACCTTAATCTGCATCTCTGTTAAAATGGAGAGCCGTGGGGTAGCCATTCAGTAGACATTATTTGCACATACACCCATTGTGCAAAATATGAAAGCAGAAGAAAATGCAAGGTCGCCCACTTCTAACGGGATATTAATCACAGTGAACCACAAATGAAAACAACAGAACTGCTATGGTCAATAGTGCCAACACATGTATTCTCCACAGAAATGCACACATTTTGGTCCGTATCCACAAAGCCCAGTCACGAAACACACCGTTTTCTGGCCTCCAAATTTAATTGTTTATGAACTCAGTTTATTATTCATCCAATTAAGTCTTTCTGATGGACACACGCTGTGTGTACACTGAGCTGCCACTGGGACTAAGGCCCTTTCATAGAGATTGTCACTACGAGGGGAGTTGCAAATGGCCACCCGAGCCCCATAACTCATTCTGCAACATGCTGTAAATTAAAGTGTCTTTCATATGAGTGGGCTGACCAGATATTATTATATCCTTTATTTCCTCGCACTTTCCCATTGCATTTCCCAAAAAGGTTGTTGTAACTGTACTGGTATTTAGCCGGTTGCAATTACGGTTGTACCCTTGTTCATTCTACTGGATATAAACAACCCTAGGCTCACACATGGTTTCTACTGGCTCCAGTTGTGGCATATGGGATTTTGAGCCTTGAGTTGTTTATTTCCAGTAGAATGAACACGAGTAAGCGAGTAAACACAAATGCACACTGAAGCCAGTGTCTTAAGGTTTAAGTAAAGCTTGCTTCTTACCTGCCTCTAATCCAGACGTGCAGTGTCTATCCTGCCACAGAAAGTGGAATTGTTTGAAAGAGAAGCTCAGTACGTTCCTCCTTCACTTGAGGTAACCCAGACTCAGCAGCTCGCATGTCACCCAGCCTTAGGATGGTGCTACAGAAAACAATGCAAAGCCGTCGGTACCACCGAACTCATGAATTGCAGTAGGCCAGCACAGAGCATGTTTCAAGTGATCTTTTGCAAGTGATCAGCATTGTCACTAAAATTAACACCGCTAGAACTGACTGCAAAGTCTTGATCAAAATCAAGCACTGAGATCTACTCTCCCTCGTCTGAGTACTTCTTGAAATTTGAGGAACAGTGACGAAAGGCAACGCACTGCAAATACGGTCATATTGTGAATGCACATTCCCCTTTGCATTTTGTGGACGTTTACAGTTGCAATAAAGGAAGATATATTTGTGTTTGAATGGACGATTTCACGGTTGAATGACATGAATCATAGAACAGGGGCACATAAACTAAAATGCTGTTCGGTTTTGCTTGCACTTATTTGCAGAATGTCTTCTGTAACTGGAGTCCTGTGAAATCACTTGATGTTCACCCCACCACAAGCAGAAAGGCGTCACCGCCATAGGTAGGCGTGACTGCATTTGTGTTTAGTAATGTATTCTAGGCACACGCAGGCTTCAGATGATGTATGGGCAATATTTGTTGGCATCGGCACACCGGGGGCCTAACTACGGGTCCCCGTGGGACTCCATATGTGTGGAGATGAGCATTTGATTTTGAACGAACCTCCTTCTGACAACCTGACAGATAAGAATCGGTCCCCTGAATTCCCTGCAAACCTTGCATGGCTAGTACTGAAAATAACGCGTCATGGAATACCACATCTGTTAAATGTCTCTTCTAAACCGGAGAACATTGCCTTCTGTGTATCCCCCCCGCTGTCTATGTTTTAAGCTTTGTCAAATGCTAACTGAGATAAATGCATTGATTCCCAGTGTTGAACACCAGAGAGTGCAGCATGTTTTGTAATTTACATTAAATATATTAATGATGCAGCAACATCACATTTCATTAAGGGCTTCCTGTGGACGGTAATTAGCTTTAGAAATTGATATAAAAAAAATTTAAAAAACTAATATTTTGGGTCGTTTAGCAAGTGTGTTAAATGATGTCAAAACACAGATTTTGTCATTTCTAATTTCGGGAAATGTATTTGATGACTACCCTCCCAAACCAGTATTTTATAATGTTTGGGGCTCCAAGTCTAAGTAGCAAATTAAAATCTTCAAAAGGAGGAGGAACTGTTATTTTCACAGTCACTTATGCACACTTTTGAAATACTAGTGCAATATAACTAGGATATTTTTAAAAAGAAACCTGGGGGAATGCTATTGGAAAACGTTCCCTATTATTTCCTGATCATGTTTACAGTTCTACTTATTATCTTTTGGGCGATCGAAATGGGACAAATCGTAACACAACAAGCCTCGTTTTCCAAGAATGTCACTAGAACAAAAGTTAGTACCATACGCGATAATTTGTAAGGGTAATTGCTTAATACATGTATACTACACCCACACCTCAGGATTCTACATAACGGACGTAAAGAACAATCAAAGAGGGCAGAAAAATCCTTCATGGGAAAAACATCAGGCTTTTTACACTGACCAGCATGAGCATCGGATGTCAGTGTAGCACGGAGTGAGGGAGCACTGAGCAAGAGAGGCTGAAGAGCCAGTCAATGGAGGTGGAGGGTCCAGAGTGAGTTTAGTTTATTTTTTGGGTGCTGGACGGTGGTGACAGGGCAACCGCTAAATAATGCGTTGACCTCCAAGCCTTGATACTCTAATACAGTGTACATTTGTTGAACAATGTCGCTAAGAGTAAAAACACATCTAAATCCTCTGGGTGATGACTCAAGTAGGGTTTGAAAGTTGCACTCTGGTAATAAGTCATAACACAATTTGGGAGGGGAGGGGGGGTGGACTCAAAGCTAACTATGCAGCCGATGCCTGAAAGTGAATATGGACTAATTCGTGCTACCGAGTGAGAGTCTATAATGAGTCTGCAATGAATAGGCCTGGATCATGGGCTGCCCAAAAATAGACACGAAGTAGCAAACACCTGTTTTAGGGAAGGTTCATCCCTTCTGCATGAACTGGCCAGGTTTCAACACTGAAGAATCCCTGACAGACTTGCAGAGGGATTCCTGATCGCCCACAACGATGTTCTGTCCAATCAGGAGCATTGGATGTCAAGATGAATGATGAGCTTATTCGCCAATCAGAGTCTATGGTGATTTGTTGTGTTTGTCTGTGTTTGTCCAGCCAATCAGGGGCTGCAAATCTCCTAAGGGTAGTTTATAGCCATATACAAGTTCAAGTTAACATCCTGTTCCTTTCTGCGGTTTGCTAGGCCCTGAAGGAAGGAGTTTGCAAGGGCAGAGCTACACATGAAGGTTGTTGGTGGAACTTTTGAACTTTTTAGAAGTGTTTTGAGGAGTTTGGATTTGTATCCGCTTGTTCAGTGAACTTTCCGTAGGTTTGTGTTGTTTTGCCCCTTTTTCTTAACGTTTGTTGTGTGATGTGTTAGTTTCCCCATATAAAAACACAAAAACACTTTTCATTTCACTCTTGCGTGGTTCCCCTTCAGAGACCCATTATAAAATCTACATCCCCAAAAACACTAAAATCCCAAACAATTATTTACAATTTCCCCTTCGTTTGTTTGTTTTGCACTGATATGTGTAGTATTGTAGTAGTAGTAATTCAGTAGCATTATTGACTAGTGTTTTGAATCTGATCTTGGAATTTGCTTCTTGCCCATAACGTTGATGAGAGGAGAAATAGTGCAGCTTGAGGTTACAGAGAACATCACTGTTGTCCCCATGTTGTTTAGCATCCCCATACCTCATTAATACCTCATTAATACCTTTCCAAGACCAAAATGGTCGAGAAAGTAAAGCCTGGAGGAGGATCTCATTCTGCTATGTAGAGATCAGCTGATCACAGCCACCACAGCTAGCACAACAACTACTGCTTATCAAACAGTGTATTTCCCCAGGTACTTGCTCAAGAGCCCGAAATACTTCCAGTTATACCTATGCCTTCGAGAGCACCAGTAGCTTTGTCAACTGCCCTACCACTGGTCCAATCAGACAGAGCTATTCTTAAGTTGCTTGAACGCTCAATCGATCGGTACTACGAGGAAAGATGTATGAATAAAGTGCAAGCAAGTCTGCCTGAGGTTGAATACCTGCACTTGATGGACCGAGACATGGTAGCACCTGAGAGGGCAAAGTCAGGTGCGTTGGCCGACGTACCTTTTGTTTATCATCCCATTTCCTTAGCAGGAAGTCAAGCAGCCGAATTGGCTTTCCTTGCTATTCTGACTTTCTCTAACATTACTACTGTCCTGCCTGCCCTTCCAGAGTTTTATGGGAAGATTTCCAAAGCTCTCAAGGTGCACATAACAGAATGGTATTTCCTCCGCTTGGGAAACTCGTCTGGTCAGACATTACTTTAGACCAATCTCTTGAGGACGTTGACGACCTCTGTGGCATATCGGTGCCCCCACTTTCTCTTTTTTCACAGAGAATCCACTTCTGCTCCATTGGATGAATCAATCAACATCCTTTTATCTGGAGAAGGGGACAGTGTGCTGAGGAAATCATGGTTCCTGGTTGACTGTGTAAATCGCCTTTTGTTGGTTTATTCAAAAATATGCAACTCTATGTGTATACTCTACATATCAGATTAAAGGACGCTGAGAAGATGGACAAATGGCAGAAAATAATTGGTTCTCTGACTTCCATGTTAGTGTAATCGATATTCAATCAACACTACAGCCAAGTCAATGCCTAGTCTGGGATGCTGAGGAAAACCCTTATTTATGTATTTTTATCTCTAGTTCAGTACTCTGGATGACCACCCTTGTATAACAACCCCCTCTTAGAATCCCCCTGACCCCACTGAGCCAAGAAGTAGGTTTGTTTTGCAAATTAAAAGGTTTATTTGAGAATTTAAACAATATATATATATATATATATCACACTTTATAATAAATTAATATCTGATAGTACAGTTAGACATATGATGTTGATCAACAATGGGTAATCTGGCACTAGCACACTTCTTTACAATCAATGAGGAGTTAGTATAGGATGGATAAAGTAGCAAAAATACTTTTATGATTTCAAGGGAAAAGCAATGAGGAACAAAATGCAGTACAGAAATACTTGATATGATTTTAGCAAAAGATAAGATAATCACTTTTTCTCTGGCAATTCACCCCCCACCCCATTGCAATGTAAGAAATGTAAGGAGATGGAAAGAGGAGCACACAGTTCTCAGGAATGCAATCAAATACAATACGAAATTCAGTTCCCCCCCAGCAAGCTTAGAGGAAACAGGTAGGAGTTTGAAACACAGGCCCAAAATGCTTTTTAAATGTGATGGCAATGGATGGGAAAATGTGCCAATGATTTTAATTCCCTCTAGAGATTCAGGGTGAGTGGGAGATGCGTGTTGGTATTAGTTCAGGCTCACTTTAGCAATACTCTATGAGTTATTACCAAGTTGCAACGGATTTTAACAAAAGAAAGAATGGAGCTGCTATTTTGACAAGTGGAGAAATTGAGCCAAAATCGGAAATCACGGTAAATTTCGCGAGTGCGTAAATCGTGATTGCGGAAAAAGTATAAGGAGTAGTTCTAGGCTTGTTGGAAAGCTAATATTCTAAGCTTTCAGAGGAAAGTTAAATCTCGTTCCTAGTCCAAACGGTTTAAGAGATACGGACGATTTAATAAAGGTAGATTTTCGGACTTAAAGTAAACTCAAAATGACAGGTGAAAGCTTGCAGCTGCAGAATTGACAGGTGACAGTTGTGCAGCTTTAAAAATGACAGATGACACGATTTTTAGGAGGCAGTTCTACTTAGGTTAAAATAGTTTGGATTAGATTATTGTAACCAAGAGATTGGTTCTGCACAGTTCTGCTAGGTACTCACAATATAAATTTGAACTAGGCCTCGTCACGGATCTGGTCAACACGTCCGGCTGCGGTTCTGTCTGCTCGGCGGGTCAATCAGGCACCGGTTCTGCTCACAGCGATCTGGGTCAGCTCTGCTCTGCTGGTCTAGCCTCTCTGGATTCTGGAGATTGATGGATTTGAAGTCTGGATCTCTGGATGTGAAGTCGTTGGTCAGCATGCTCCGCAGCAAATGGAATTGACTGTCTCTACCTGTCCCAGCAGTCTCTTTTTATGTGTTTTGAAAATGGGTGTGTGCCTGGGCCTAGCTAAGCCTGCCCCTCTCTACTTGTCATTGGCCCAATTCTCCCCTCTCCCATGATTGGGGGAAGGAAATGGATTGTCAGTTTGCCCACAAATCTATATTTGATTCAAATACATATTTCCCAGATATACAATTTGTTGAAATAACATGTGCACATTATATATTCCTTATGGTCCATGCTTCTCCGCCTCTGATCTTCCTGGGGGCTTGCATTCAAAAATGACAACATTTTGCGCTTTTTAACTGGTTTTGCAATATCGGACATTTACCCAAAATTACACACATGTGCGCAAGGAGTATGGACATTAATTGATGAAGTGTCAGATTTTTAACATGCAGACATTTGGAGTGAGACCCTATTTTCCGCTAGCAACCCCCCAGAATACACCACAGGGTCCTAACGCCTCTCAAAATGTTCACAGAAAAATCACAAAAATAATGATATTACTTATATAATTCTGACAAGTCCGCACTATGAGTTATCTATCTTTTTAAAATTATGCCCTGGTAAAAAAGGGGTGTGGCTTTCCACATCCCAGGGTGGAATAACTGGTTTATCCACTTCCCCCAAGCTCAGCTGCTAGCAGAGGCACTGCCCCTCCCAGTTTCCCCTAAGAGGAAGCCACTTTACGACGCCCCCAATATAACATTTGCCTGAGTCAAGGGAGTTGCATTGTTCTGTTCCTTCCAGTTCCCAGGTGCTCCACCCCTAATCTAATCAGAGAGGTGACAACTCCTTTTGGCAAGGGGCAGCAGGATGCAGATAGGCCTGGGAAGAGTGGCTGAACAGGTTTCTCCTGTCGGGGGTAGTTGTCAGGCAGAATCCAGTTTCACTAAGCCAGGTTTCAGCTAAATGTCACTTTGTGTTCCCAGTTTTCTACATTCAAATCAAACTGACAATTTGTACCTATACATTAAATAATTACTTCCTTCAAGTCATTTCAGAATATGGTTTTACATTCTTCCACCTCTTAGCAAGTCTTTCCTTGGTCTGGTTTTGTTTCATTTGTGCAGTTTTACACAAAAGTCTGGTGGTTTTAAAACACTGACTTTCTGATAGTGGTGAGTACTGGTAATGCAACCATTTTTGGGATTAAGAAAATTAATTCCCCACAGTTCTGAGTTGCTTTTTTGGCAATCAGCATTGCCATTCCCAATGGTTTCAGGCTACTGTGTGTGTAGCCCAATGGTGGTTTTAGGCAGTGCCCTCCTGTGCTCACAACATAGGCAAAAATGGGTGGCAGCCTATTCTTCATGTTTTCCCTGTGCACTCTCTGGGGAGTTCTGGCCATCATGATGTTTTCCTTGCCAGTACTGCACAGTTTTATGGTAGGGCTTGTATGCATGGGTAAAACCATCCCACATTAGGTAGATCTAACAAGCCAACCGATTACTGTCCTCATGTTTTGGCCCTAGGACTAGTAAGTAAGTTGCCTAGAAGTTCTTCAAGCAACTAATCTTTTCTGGAATGCCAGGTTTTTAATGAAGACCTTGTCTCCTCGGTAGAGGGGGGCATCTAGCGGGAAGGCATCCTCTTCTGCGTGGTTGCGGGTGGTTTCTCGGTAGCCGGCCGGCTTGATCATGAACGTACCTGACAAGACATTTAGGCGAGTTCAGTCAAGTGCGTTTGAAATTCTTCCCCCATACCTGTGATGAGCTGTGAGCATCCAAAATTGTATGTGCAGGAGAAGAAGGTGCATGCATTCTTCTGCCAATAGCAATTTCACGCATAGTCAAATGGTGATCCGCATTGAACGAGTTATATAAAGCAAATGGAGTCAGAGGGAGGCAACAAGCCAGTTTTATTTCAAAATATTGTTAGCTTTGCCAAGTGGTCTTTAAGCAGGCCACTTAGGGGGTAATTCATAGAATTCAGCGCACAAGTGGCGCACGCGGCTGGCGCACAGTGTGCGCATGCGAATCCCTGCGCCAGCCGCGTGCGCTAAAATCCATTTCCGCGCACAGCGTATTCATGGATTCCAGCCACCAAAACCAGCCGTGGCGCACAGTTGCGCAGCGACCCTGCAGCAGCGCCAGTTACGCCTCCAAGAACGCCTCTTGCGCAGGGAAAAGCCATCAAAATCCCCAACCCAGCGCAAAGGGCAGCAGCAAACGCAGAGCTGGGAGCGTGTATTCCAGGGGTGTGCGGGTGTTTCCATACGCGGCTGGGCTGGGTACGTGTATTTCAGGGGTGCGCGAGAAAGTCTACACGCGATTGGCCTGGGTACGTGGATTTCAGGGGTGCGCGAGAAAGTCTACACGCGATTGGCCTGGGTACGTGGATTTCAGGGGTGCGCGAGAAAGACTACACGCGATTGGCCTGGGTACGTGGATTTCAGGGGTGCGCGAGAAATTCTACACGCGATTGGCCTGGGTACGTGGATTTCAGGGGTGCGCGAGAAAGACTACACGCGATTGGCCTGGGTACATGGATTTCAGGGGTGCGCGAGAAAGTCTACACGCGATTGGCCTGGGTACGTGGATTTCAGGGGTGCGCGAGAAAGTCTACACGCGATAGGCCTGGGTACGTGGATTTCAGGGGTGTGCGAGAAAAACTACACGCGATTGGCCTGGGTACGTGGATTTCAGGGGTGCGCGAGAAAGTCTACACGCGATTGGCCTGGGCACGTGGATTTCAGGGGTGCGCGAGAAAGACTACACGCGATTGGCCTGGGTACGTGGATTTCAGGGGTGCGTGAGAAAGTCTACACGCGATTGGCCTGGGTACGTGGATTTCAGGGGTGCGCGAGAAAGTCTACACGCGATTGGCCTGGGTACGTGGATTTCAGGGGTGCGCGAGAAAGTCTACACGCGATTGGCCTGGGTACGTGGATTTCAGGGGTGCGCGAGAAAGTCTACACGCGATTGGCCTGGGTACGTGGATTTCAGGGGTGCGCGAGAAAGACTACACGCGATTGGCCTGGGTACGTGGATTTCAGGGGTGCGCGAGAAAGTCTACACGCGATTGGCCTGGGTACGTGGATTTCAGGGGTGCGCGAGAAAGACTACACGCGATTGGCCTGGGTACGTGGATTTCAGGGTTGCGCGAGAAAGTCTACACGCGATTGGCCTGGGTACGTGGATTTCAGGGGTGCGCGAGAAAGTCTACACGCGATAGGCCTGGGTACGTGGATTTCAGGGGTGCGCGAGAAAAACTACACGCGATTGGCCTGGGTACGTGGATTTCAGGGGTGCGCGAGAAAGTCTACACGCGATTGGCCTGGGTACGTGGATTTCAGGGGTGCGCGAGAAAGACTACACGCGATTGGCCTGGGTACGTGGATTTCAGGGGTGCGCGAGAAAGTCTACACGCGATTGGCCTGGGTACGTGGATTTCAGGGGTGCGCGAGAAAGTCTACACGCGATTGGCCTGGGTATGTGGATTTCAGGGGTGCGCGAGAAAGTCTACACGCGATTGGCCTGGGTACGTGGATTTCAGGGGTGCGCGAGAAAGTCTACATGCGATTGGCCTGGGTACGTGGATTTCAGGGGTGCGCGAGAAAGACTACACGTGATTGGCCTGGGTACGTGGATTTCAGGGGTGCGCGAGAAAGTCTACACGCGATTGGCCTGGGTACGTGGATTTCAGGGGTGCGCGAGAAAGTCTACACGCGATTGGCCTGGGTACGTGGATTTCAGGGGTGCGCGAGAAAGTCTACACGCGATTGGCCTGGGTACGTGGATTTCAGGGGTGCGCGGGTGGTGGGTGTGCGGGAAGTTCAAGACGTGAATTGGCAGTGTGGGTCCTCCCAGGTCTCCCCTCTACCCCCTCCACGACCTCTGCAGGCATCCCACACCACAGGGGACTACCCTGCACCCCATGTCATGTCCCACAGGCAGCCCATCCACCATGGCCATGCCCCCCAGCCAAGCCACATGTCCCCTTGCACCCCCACCCCCCAGCACTGTGGGGCACCTGCCAGCAGGCCCCCACCCATGTCTCCCAGCACCCCCACCCCCCAGCCACCAGGGGCACCCTCCACCAGGCCCCCACCCATGTCTCCCAGCACCCCCACCCACCAGCCACCAGGGGCAGCCTCCACCAGGCCCCCACCCATGTCTCCCACCACCCCCACCCCCCAGCCACAAGGGGCAGCCTCCACCAGGCCCCCACCCATGTCTCCCAGCACCCCCACCCCCAGCCACCAGGGGCAGCCTCCACCAGGCCCCCAACCATGTCTCCCAGCACCCCCACCCCCCAGCCACCAGGGGCAGCCTCCACCAGGCCCCCACCCATGTCCGACTCATGTCTCCCAGCACCCCCACCCCCCAGCCACCAGGGGCAGCCTCCACCAGGCCCCCACCCATGTCTCCCAGCACCCCCACCCCCCAGCCACCAGGGGCACCCTCCACCAGGCCCCCACCCATGTCTCCCAGCACCCCCACCCCCCAGCCACCAGGGGCACCCTCCACCAGGCCCTCACCCATGTCTCCCAGCACCCCCACCCACCAGCCACCAGGGGCACCCTCCACCAGGCCCCCACCCATGTCCGACTCATGTCTCCCAGCACCCCCACCCCCCCAGCCACCAGGGGCAGCCTCCACCAGGCCCCCACCCATGTCTCCCAGCACCCCCACCCCCCAGCAGTGCAGGGGCAGCCTCCACCAGGCCCCCACCCATGTCTCCCAGCACCCCCACCCCCCAGCAGTGCAGGGGCAGCCTCCACCAGGCCCCCACCCATGTCTCCCAGCACCCCCACCCCCCAGCCACCAGGGGCAGCCTCCACCAGGCCCCCACCCATGTCTCCCACCACCCCCACCCACCAGCCACCAGGGGCAGCCTCCACCAGGCCCCCACCCATGTCTCCCAGCACCCCCACCCCCCAGCCACCAGGGGCACCCTCCACCAGGCCCCCACCCATGTCCGACTCATGTCTCCCAGCACCCCCACCCCCCCAGCCACCAGGGGCACCCTCTACCAGGCCCCCACCCATGTCCGACTCATGTCTCCCAGCACCCCCACCCCCCCAGCCACCAGGGGCAGCCTCCACCAGGCCCCCACCCATGTCTCCCAGCACCCCCACCCCCCAGCCACCAGGGGCAGCCTCCACCAGGCCCCCACCCATGTCTCCCAGCACCCCCACCCCCCAGCCACCAGGGGCAGCCTCCACCAGGCCCCCACCCATGTCCGACTCATGTCTCCCAGCACCCCCACCCCCCAGGGGCAGCCTCCACCAGGCCCCCACCCATGTCTCCCAGCACCCCCACCCCCCAGCCACCAGGGGCAGCCTCCACCAGGCCCCCACCCATGTCCGACTCATGTCTCCCAGCACCCCCACCCCCCAGCCACCAGGGGCAGCCTCCACCAGGCCCCCACCCATGTCTCCCAGCACCCCCACCCCCCAGCCACCAGGGGCACCCTCCACCAGGCCCCCACCCATGTCTCCCAGCACCCCCACCCCCCAGCCACCAGGGGCACCCTCCACCAGGCCCCCACCCATGTCTCCCAGCACCCCCACCCACCAGCCACCAGGGGCAGCCTCCACCAGGCCCCCACCCATGTCTCCCAGCACCCCCACCCCCCAGCAGTGCAGGGGCAGCCTCCACCAGGCCCCCACCCATGTCTCCCAGCACCCCCACCCCCCAGCAGTGCAGGGGCAGCCTCCACCAGGCCCCCACCCATGTCTCCCAGCACCCCCACCCCCCAGCCACCAGGGGCAGCCTCCACCAGGCCCCCACCCATGTCTCCCACCACCCCCACCCACCAGCCACCAGGGGCAGCCTCCACCAGGCCCCCACCCATGTCTCCCAGCACCCCCACCCCCCAGCCACCAGGGGCAGCCTCCACCAGGCCCCCACCCATGTCCGACTCATGTCTCCCAGCACCCCCACCCCCCCAGCCACCAGGGGCACCCTCCACCAGGCCCCCACCCATGTCCGACTCATGTCTCCCAGCACCCCCACCCCCCAGCCACCAGGGGCAGCCTCCACCAGGCCCCCACCCATGTCTCCCAGCACCCCCACCCCCCAGCCACCAGGGGCACCCTCCACCAGGCCCCCACCCATGTCCGACTCATGTCTCCCAGCACCCCCACCCCCCAGCCACCAGGGGCAGCCTCCACCAGGCCCCCACCCATGTCTCCCAGCACCCCCACCCCCCAGCCACCAGGGGCACCCTCCACCAGGCCCCCACCCATGTCTCCCAGCACTCCCACCCCCCAGCCACCAGGGGCACCCTCCACCAGGCCCCCACCCATGTCCAGGAACAGAGACTTCCATGTTGTCATGTGTGCAATCTGCACAGGGCTCCCCATGTCACATTCAAACACATGCAACAACCATGCGGTTCACACATTACAGGTCGCACATGCATTACCATGATGTCCCTGCACTGCACACATACATGCGTACATGGCCTATGTCACACATGCAGGCAAGTATCAGACAACCAGCACACTGCAAAATGCCCTGTCTCACACAGCAATGCTTGGCCACTTACCGCTCAACTCCAGATGGGTCTCCCTCTCAAGGACCTGGCTGTGGAGCGCTGGGTGTGCGCGTTCCAGGACCCTCAACTGGATGGAACTCATGCGGCCCCGGCCCCCCTCCACAAGGCGCCGGGCCTTCATGAGGGTCCTGGACCTCAAGTCCTCCCAGCGCTTCTTGACCTTCTGGATGGTGCGGGTTGCCACCCCCTCCGCGTCCTCTCCCGTCCTTCCCTGTTGGCGCGGGACGATCCGAAGAGGGCATCATACTGCCCCAGGACATGCTCCACCAGGACACCAACTTCGGTGGCAGTGAAGCTGGTGCCCCTCTGCCCCTCTGGCCGGGGGTTGCCACTGGTGTCAGATGTGGATGTGCTCGACATGGCAACCCCAGGGGCAGGAGTGGGTGACCAACTGGGTCCTGGGGCTGGGCTGTGGAGCGATGTCATTTGAGTCGGGACTCTTCTGTACCAGCAGGGGTGGACACAGCAACTGGAGCCCTGCAGATGGCTGATGTGCAGGCACCAAATGGCAGGGCACGGTGGCAGCAGGCAGGCAGGCAGGCAGCAGCAGATGGCATGTGGGAGGCTGCTTGGGGCACTGGGGGCCAGTGAATTGGCCTTCTGGGCAGGAGCGTGGTCTTCCGTGTGTTTTCGCGTGGCCAGCTTCATACGGAGTGAATAGGCACGTGAAAAATCTGCACGCTGCGTGTAATGCGCGTAAGCGCGTGTGAAAAACTGCACGTCCGCGTGTAATAGGAGGAAAGGGTCCATGCATAAGCGTGCGCGCGTGAAAAACTGCACGTCCGCGTGTAATGCGCGTAATCAAACGTGAAAAAGTGCACGTCCGCATGTGACGTGACGCGCGCGTGCGTTTCCCTCAGCACGGGTTAAAGGTGAGCGGGCCCAGCTGTTCGCTGTACGTGCCTTTCGTGGAGACAGACGTGTGTTGCTGCTTCCAGTCGTTTCGCGCGCCATCTACTTCACAGCTCTCAAGGACGTATCTCTTCTTTTGGCGGGGGTATTGGCTATGCGTGTTTTTCTGCATCGCGCTAGTCAGACGGTGAGTCGCAAACGCTCCTTTTCCCACTGCGGGTGCCCCTGTGTCTCGCACCCATTTTCGATGTCATCGTAGCCTGCGTGTCCCACGCGTACGCGTTATACGTGTTACTGGGTGCCACCGCGTACTGCGGGAGGTTTAATCCACGCACGTAGGCTGCAGGGTTGCGTGCACGGTTTTACTGCAGTTTTGGGGTGCCTGAGCGTTGCGTGACCCGTCAACACATCACCGGGGTCACATACAGCCTTGCAGGTGCAGGGGGGCTGTTAACATCTTGCTTCCCACCCCCTTCACCCCAATTGCCCAGGTCAATTGTGCTGTACACCTCCCATTGGCACCACTCCATCTGTGCCAGCACTATTACATCTGTGCCATGGTAGGGAGGCTACCAAAGGTGAGGGGCGCCTCAGCTGGGCGTCCTCCTCGTGGCGGGCGTGGTCGGGGACGTGGCCATGGTGACCAGGGAGTAGGGGGACTCCAGGGTGTCCAGGGCAGCCACAGAGGGGGAAGAGGCAGGGGTGCGCCACTTGAGCACAATGTTGTGCCATGTGTTGGTGCAGCCATGCCACCACCCCCTGTGGTTCAGGGGGATGCAGCTCCTGCATCTGGCACTGGCACCCGTATGACCCGGCAGTCCGTTTCATCGACTGCCACGGGCCCAAGGGTAGCGGTAGCTGCAGGTGCAGTTGTGGACACCGCCACCCAGGCTCAGGGTCTGCCAGCGCAGGCTGCGTTGGCACTTGAAGAGCCCTTGGTAGATCTCCAACAGGCCAGGGGGGAAACCATTGGGGCAGGCCGGGCTGCTCAGACCAAGACACGTGTCCCTGGGGCAGTCATGTCATCTGCTGCCCCGAACAGCCGGGTGTTGGCAAGTGCAGGGGCAGATGCACCCAACAGCACCCCGCTTGTGAGTCTGCCAACCAGGACCGTTGCGGTCAATGACCCTGCCACAGCTGATGTTGCTGCGCAGGGTCCATTAGTGGGCACCCAGCTGCCACTGACACAAGTCAGGCCTTTGGTCATCCCTCCACCTGCCACTCCCTCGGCTCAATCCACCCAACCCACTGGCCATACTGGTCAGGGCGGCATTAGCCAGCCAGGGTCTGCGCCACAGTCCAAGAGGAGGAAGGTTGCATCTGCAGCACAGGCTGGGACCCCACACACAGCCACGACCTCCTGCACGTCGAGGAAGAAGCCTTTCTGTAAGCAGGAACTGGACTTCCTCGTGGACTACGTGCGGGGACACAGCCGTGACATGCTAGTGGGTGCCAATAGTCAGACTACGGCTGCCCAACGTGACACCCACTGGAAGCATGTGGCGGAACATGTCAGTTCATTCGGCCATGAGGTGCGCACGGCGCAGGAGTGCAAAAAGCGCTGGAATGACATCAAGCGCAGCACTAAGGCCAAGCGTGCCTCAAATTACAACTTGACTCTGGTGACTGGCGGTGGGCCTGCACCAGAGGAGGAAGAACTCACTCCGCATGAGGCTCTCGTTGCGGAGTTCATACCACCAGAATTGGTCGAAGGTGTGGGAGAGATGCTGGACTTTGATGCCCAGTCCAGTGAGTGTTGATGCGTAGTTGTTGAGGACGTGTGTGTTTCACTTGTGGGATGTGTTGTGCATGATTGCTGCTACATGTGACCTGTACATGGTTCTGATGTGTAAGTAATGCAATGCCACCGTCATGCGTGTCTCCTCTGCCTGCATGCGGGACTCCATGTGGCCATGCTCCCTTGCCCCTCCTCCGCCACTCTGCACCCCAGTTCCACCTTTGCACTGGTCTGCTACATTCTTGCCAATGTGTAGTTTCATGTTCATGTGTCCTGTGTAGATGCTAACATCCAGCTTAGAAACTGCCAGACATATGCCGTGTGGTACAGCCTTAGTACTCGATGCAGGGCATCCCACTTGTACTGTGCATGGGTCAGATGTCCCGCAGGGACATGAGTGCCCCTTCATACTCCATGTGCATTGCACACATGCCCCTATGTGTCCTTGACTGGATGATCACTGTAATATGAGTCCTTGGTTACATACATTGCCTGCCATATCATCGGCCTCCCCATGTCAACTGTGGCTCAGTCCTGCGTTGCACACATGTTTAGGCTCTGACAATCTGTGTGGCTCACAGGCCTCAGCCTGTTCAATGGCCAATGACTCTGTCCAACTCTTGTCGTGTCTTCTTCACACGTGGCCGGCCTCCGGATCTTCCATCATGTGTCCTGCCCACTGTCCCAGCATCATTTGCAGTGTTGTAATTGAAATCACATTAAGCTGTTGATGCCAGTCAACACTGCTTGTCAATACACAGGTGTATGGTCAGCCTTTTGATACCATGCTAGGCATCCCTGCTTTGGTACTGGGGTGGAGGGGTGCTTGCCTTCTAGACATGGTACACATTGAATACACAATGCACGTGATGTCTGATTTTGACATTGCACTGCCTTCACATTTCCTGGCACACACCATGGAGTGCTTGTACATGTAGGTAGTGAGTGGCGTACACATTTTCTGCACTGCTTAGACCCACTTCCATGCAAACTGCCACCTTTCAACAGGTCTGATCACAGAAGCTATTCTAAGTAGACCCAGCATGCATGCAAGGTCATATGTTGTGTGTCACATGTCTGCCAGATGCCTTTGCTGTCGGTGTGTGTGTGTGTGTTGTGTGCTTCTGACATGTGTACTGACCTTTTCCTCTCTATTTTTCAGGTGATGACGCAATGGATGCAGAGGATGGTGTTGTCATGCCAGACACAGGGTTGGTAAGACCACATCAACCCGGCACTAGTGGGGGTCGTGGGGTGGTAGACCACGAAAACCCCCAAGTGCTGCAGTCCATCCTGTCTCTGGCTGCCTATGAGTCCAGCCTTGATGACGACTCTGACGTCCATGTTGAGTTGGATGACCATCAAGTCCATGTGTCAGGGGTGAGTGATTCTGATGTGGACACTCCTCTGTCTGCGACCCCTGCACTGAGGGATCAGACAGTCTTGGTTCCTCCGCCCGTGGTGGATCGGGACGCAGGGTCACCCTCCACACCAGTCACTGATGTGCCTGGGACATCACGTAGACGGGGGCATGTAGTCGTGCAGCCGCAGGCGGTGCCAACACAGCGAGGACCCCCGGTCCTTGGGTCCCGCAGGGGTCAAGCCCGGCAACGCGGTCGCCGCGCGCAACCGCTGTATACTGAGTGGGAGCAAGACATGACTGCCAATTCAGAACGACAGGGGGCAGCAATGGAGAACATCGCTGACAGCATGGAGCGTGTGGCCCGATCTGTGCTCCCCCCTGCTAGGCAGGTGCTTCTCCAGCAGCAGGCGGCACGGTCCACGGCCCGCTCATTCAGGCTGGGCATGGCGGCCTCAGACAGGGCATGCCAGGCTGAAATGTCGTCTCTGCGTCAAGCAATTGCTGCTCACGCAGAGGCGCACATGGATGCCCTGAGGGAGGAGTATGCCTCCCTCAGATCCACTCTGGGTGTCCTTATGATGTCCCAGAGGCAGCAGGCAGAGGAGAGGTTTGCACAGCTTGAGCGCACCATCTCGGCTGAGCTACAGGCTTGCCGGGAGGTGCAGCGGTTGTCCAGCCAGGCCTTGCAGGAGGAACTCAGTGTTACACGTGCTACCTTGCAAGAGGAAGCACGTGTATCACGTGAGGTCCTGCATGCAGACCTATGTAACATCGCCACACAGAACCAGGCTCACCTGTCCGGCAGACTTGCTGCCGACGAGGGGCAAGCTGCGGCTAGGCATGGCCAGGCTACTGTGCCACGTCCTCCTTATCAGGATGAGCCAGACTCGGACGACCATCTATCTCCCACATAGGTCGTGCTGTGCAGGCGTTGAGCCCATGGAGGTATTTTTTTTTGGCTCAGCATCATCGCATGTGGATGTTGAGCAGCACCCTGTACCTCCCCCCTCCTGGGTGCCTCCCCTCCCCCCCGGGTCGTATGTGGCCATTTTTGATTTTTCTTTTAGTTTAGTTAGTTAAGTTTCTGTTTGATAGTTAGTTTAAATAGGTAATGTAGGTTTTCCATAGTTAGTGTAATTAGTTAATAGTTGAGTTAGTTTAAAATTTGTAGTCTATTGTGCTTACATGTGACAGTGCGGTGCCTTGTGGTTTTTGAAGGCATCCACTGTCTGTTCCAGCTGGGCCCTTCATGGTTGTCTTGTGTATGTGTTTGCTGCTTGGGTTCCTTGACTCACATATGCCACTCCTGCCTCCCTTGTCCATGGGCTCGCAAGGATGGTTCGGTGTAACAGAATTTTACACAAGGGCTTTGGACTGTCATATGTGTGGCATGTCTGGTGCTTTTTGACTTGTGTTGACACCCCTAGTGGGGATGATTTAGGTGTAATTGTCCACTGTTCAGCTTTTGCTAGATGGGGCGTGTCATGATTAATGTGGACATTGATTGCTATGCATTGTGTATTATGTTTCATATCTTTCCTGTACACGTGCTTGTTGCAAATCATGCTGTAGATAGTGTTCCACATTTTGGAGGTGAAAGACGGACTGATGGTGTGATTTGTGATGTGACTCTCTGACATGGTCAAGTAATGAGATGCATGATGAGACACACACAGATCACTTTGATGCATTAATCATGTGTTTCATGCACTTTCTGCAGGGGGATGAGGCACCAGAGCACCTTTGCCAGCAGACATGGCCCATTGGACAACGTAATTCCTGACCCGTTTGTTGGTGCCCACATGCACATGTGTGCACATGCAGAGCCACAGTGATTGCAGACCCACATCCTAGAACTGCTGACATGTTCCAAGGAACTCCAGGCAAGGTGAGCATCACAGGGGGGCCACTAGACAGCAAAGCTTGCGCCAGGCGAGTTGCACGTGCAAGCTTAGTCACAGCACTGAGGGTGAGCTTAGACAAATATTGGTGTTGAAGCACACAATGCAGCTCAGATGTGTTTGTGGACTGATGGCTGTTGATAGTAGGGTTGTCTGGGACACATGCGGGGGCAGTGGCACATACCCTGCGGTACACCAAGGTTCATTGAGGCACTTGTATCAACCATGTAGCCTTCCAAGACATGGAAAGGGGCAGCTCACAGGGACATACAGCAAGGGACATACTCGGGTGCAGTGCATGTCTATTCCACGTACTTCATGATAAATGCACTGGCAACTTTGTTTTGGTCATGGTGGTACGCAACTTGCTCTGTAGTCATGGCTTGCCATATGGGTCTGTCTGCTTACCCAGGGAACATTGCATGTTGTGTGAATTGTGACACATTGGTGTTCCATTTGCCACGCACCCACCAGCGGCTGACTTACTGCATTAACTGTGAATGACCCGTCACAGGGGTGATGTTATATATGGGTACGAAGCATGGAGCACAGATTGTCTGTTTGTAGAGTTGTATGTTGTTATGGGGCATGTTTTGTGTTGTGTTTTTGTGTAATTGGCACGTACAGGTTGCTGACTGTGTCTCTCTTTGCAGCATTGCAGTGCTCCTATAACCGGACCTGAGAGTGCGCAGGCAGGAGGCCAGCACTCAAAACCAGAGCTAAGTGTCTTGTTGTATTTTCTTACAAACTGCCCTGCATAGGCTTGCTGGGGAGTGTACTGATGCATGGATGTATGTGTGGTCCTATTTGGTATGTTTTTTACCCTAATCACCCGTGATCCTATGCAATTTCGAAACCTGTACCCTCTACCCGGTGTTCCTGCTTCCCATGCCTATCCAAGCAATGTTCCCTGACCCTCTTTCCCCACTGGGGTTGCGGATGCCTGTGTAAGCCCCGAACTTGCAGGCGCCAAAACCCTAGAGGGGGTGGTTGGTTCGTACCACTCCTGAGCCTGGACTACAGAAGGCCATGACAATGATGTCCAAGTTTGTTTGGATTGTGCATGTGTTCATGCAGGTTGTACATTTTCGTGCATTCCCTGGTTTCATGTGTCATTCCTACTCCCCTCACCTGCCACGCATTCCAGTCATCCAGTGTGTCTACACCTGTCCCGACTGCATATCCCTGAACCTCTTTCCCCACCAGGATCTCAGGGGCCTGTGTGAGTTTGACCTTGCAGGCACCCGGGACATGGTGTGGGTGGTTGTTTCATGAGACTCCAGCGCCTGTACAGGGGATCTGTGACAGTACACATCCATTCATGGTGCATCATCCTATGTCATGTACCACACATGTCTCACATCCTGTCGTGACATTGTTTTGCTGTGCTACCTTGGTTGTTGCATCATTGTGGTAGTACTTGGCCTTTGAGACGTACTGCTATGTCAAGTCATCTACTGGAGGGTGTTTGGGTTCCTTTTCATGCCTTGGATTATGTGATTTTGGAAATGAGTGTGGATTCTGAGGGTTCAGGCATCTCTTTACACACAAGGTGGGAGATGGACACGAAGGGTAAAGGTGATCCTGTGGCCAGGTGGGAATGAGGGTTGGAGGCTCCATGACCCAGGTGCAGTTGTTCAGTGGGTCATGGTCATTTGCGAGGGGGGGGGTTGTTGTTGATAGTTGCGTTGCCCTGCAGTGTGATGGGAACTCTGACATTGTAATGTTGTTGTCCTATGTACATGTTGTGTTCTGCTGATCAATGTCTGTTCATGTGTTGTGTTTTCCTTTCAGGTGCGAGGGGATAGTAGTGGTTTGACATGCTGGGGTGTACACATGGTGGATGTTCACATGTGATGTGTAGGGAACACTGATGGTCACTTGAGTGCACATGCATATGTGGAGTGCATGTCCTTGCAGAACCACACACTTGCTCTCGGATGCACTCCATGTCCTCCCACCCTTGCATATCCACGTGTACACTGTTTGCCTTCTGGTGCCCACTGTGTCCCGCCAGCACATGTTCTGTGACCGATTATGGTTCGAGTACATGCCTAATTTGATTTTTGATGTAGTCTGTCACTTAGATGTGATGCTCAGGGTGTGCATCACACGCAATGGCTGTTCACTGTGCTGTGCGCTGAGCAGTGTGATGCAGGAGTAGGACATTGCACACATGAGCTGCAGTGTTCATTTTGCAATGCATCATGTGCATATAGCCAGGCATTCATTGTGATGTTACGTCTACGACTGTTGTAATGCATTAGGAATCGACTTATTTTTGGTGGGACATTTTGTTGGTCTGTCATTTCATCGGATTCCGGGTCAGGCATCATTGTCCGATGCCACTGTACATTTAGGACATGGAAATGTGTACCTTATCGTTACTGGGTCGGTGTATGGGTATTGCTTGCCATGTCATGTTGATGTTTGGGAGGGTTTGACTGACATGACAGTGATGGCCATGGCCTGTTTTGCAGGTGTGTGTGATGCACACCTTGCATGTCCAGGTCATCCGCTTCTCAGAGCAACTAGCTGGGGGTAGGTTTCTCTCCGCAGCAGGGCCCTCCCCCTCGAACAGACTTCCTGACTTGAACTTGAGGGGAACCATCTCCAGTTCTGGAAGCACCTCAAGACCTTCCTCTTTGCTTCTGCTTACTCTCTGCCTCTCCCTTGCAGAATTGTTCACTGGAACTGCACAGGAGCTGCAACTGGGCCACTCTCACCAACCTCGGTCCCTGGCCCAGCCACTGTCCACTTGCACTGCCACCCTGGCAACCCCTGCACTGCAGTACTGTCTCTCTATCCCTACAGCCCTCCCTTCCCAGCACTCGTCTGCACTTACCTTAGCAGTTGCCACCAGGCGACCTATGTATAATTTTTTGGCCTACTTCCCCTGTACTGGACTCCCCCCCACCCTTGCACTTTTCCCTTCCCCCTACCCCTGCACTTGCACAATCACAATGACACCTGGCCTAGTAGTACCGTTCTCTGTGTTCCCTTGTTCCCCCCCCCTGCCTCATTGTGCCTTGTAATACTTGTGTATGGCTCATGTCATGTCACATGTCATGTGTGCATTTTGGTTGCACAGGATAGCTTGTGTTTAAGTAGCTAGGGATGCAGACGATGTGGCACTTCCATGGCAACTATCTCAGGGTGGTAGGGTTGTGACAGTTGACTGTCACTTTGTCATCATCGATTGTCACCTGGTATGTGCCAGGCCTGTGTGCACTCCGCAGGGGTTGGAGTTTAGGTGAAAAATGTGGCCACAAGCTGGGTCCGGGCTACCTCGCCACGTGCCCTGTCCCCTCCCATGGGCAGCGCCTGTGCCTGTGGTTGGGGATGTGGGGGCACCACCATGTCCACCGGGACGCCCTGCCGTGTTGCAACATTGTGCAGGACACATGCTGCCACAATGATCCTGCACACAACTGCTGGTGCATAGAGTAGTTGCCCACCAGAGCGGTCAAGGGAGCGGAAACGTGACTTGAGCACTCCGAATGTGCGCTCCACTATGCCCCTGGTTGCAATATGGGCAGCGTTGTATCTTACCTGGGGTGGTGTGGTGGGGTTCCGGATTGGCGTCATCATGTGGTTGCTCAGAGGGCAGGCACTGTCCCCTGGGGAGGTGATAATTGTTCAGATTATTAGGGTTGGTATATTTGTCTGTGTGTGACTTGCATGCATGTGCAAGGGCATTTGTACTCACCTAGGAGCCATGTGTCGCCATGCTGCCCAGCTTCCAGGGCCCGGCTCAGGGCGGACATTCTGTATATGAAACTGTCATGGGTGGAGCCAGGGTAGTTTGCATACACAGAGGTGATGATTCCCTTTGCATCGCATACCACCTGTACATTGATGGAATGCCAGTGCTTGCGGTTTCGGTAGATGTGCTCAGTGGCCCTAGGTGGACGTAGGGCCACATGGGTGCAATCTATGGCACCGAGCACTTTGGGGAAGTGTGCCACCCTGAAAAAATCCAGGACAACGGCCTGCCTTTCTGCGGGTGTTCTGGGCATGTATATGTGCCTGCGGACTGAGGGGCGCGCTGTCATGATTGCCAGTACCTGGTGTAGGCAGCGTGACTGCGTGGCCTGTGAGACCCCCCCCACTATGGCAGTGGTCCGCTGAAACGACCCAGTGGCCAAGAAATGCAAGACATTGAGCAGCTTCTCCAAGGGGCTCAATGCTTGGGAGGAAAGGGTGGGGGATGTGAGGTCATCTTCCCATTCCCTGACCAGGTCTAGGATGATATGGGGTGGAAACCTATACCTGCCGTAGACCTGGTCGTCAGGCATCCCAAAAAGGCGTGTCCGTGGTGCAAAAATGCGTGCCCTGGCTATTCTCCTCCTCCTGCGGTGTCCCACAATCACTGCAGCAACAAATGGGGCATTCATCGTCGCTGTATATACGCGTTTGTTGTTTGCGCGCACTTTTATGCTGTGCGCGGGCGCGGGACGCCTCCGTGTGGGCGGACTCGTTGGTTTCCCGTATTCGGGTGTCATCGCGTGTGATCGGAGGGGAGCGAGCGTACACGCGATTGGCCTGGGTACGTGTGTTTTGGGGTGCGCGGGTAGTTCCACACGCGATTGGCCTGGGTACGTGTGTTTCGGGGTGCGCGGGTAGTTCCACACGCGATTGGCCGGGGTACGTGTGTTCCGGGGTCCCGTGAACTTTCACACGCGATTGGTTGGGATCCACGTGTGTACTGTCATCACGTGCAATGAGGGATACTCCCTCGCACGTCACGTCACAGACGCGCTCACGCGCTGAGGGCCTTTGGTCCAATGAAAATGCGTATGCGTGCAGACGCGCTTACGCGCTAAGGGCCTTTCCTCGAATTACACGCTGACGTGCAGAATTTTCACATGCCAAATCACTCCGTATCAAGCTGGCCACGCGTAAGCACACGGAAGACCACGCTCCTGCCCAGAAGGCCGAACTACTGCCCCCCAGAGCCCCGAGCACGCTCCCACCTGCCATCTGCTGCTGCCTGACTGCCTGCTGCCCACGTGCACTGCCATTTGCTGCCTGCACATCAGCCAGGGGTGCTGTTGGTGTGACCACCCCTGCTGGAACCAAAGACTCCCGACTGGGATTCCATCGCTCCACAGCCCAGCCCCAGGACCCAGTTGCCCACCCACTCCTGCCTCTGGGGTTGTCATGTCGGGGCAAACTCCATCTGTGACCACTGACAACCCCCGGCCAGAGAGGCAGAGGGGCACCAGCTTCAGTGCCACCGAAGTTGGTGTCCTGGTGGAGCAAGTCCTGGGGCAGTATGATGCCCTCTTCGGAAGTTGCCGCGCCGACAAGGAAGGACGGACTCGGATCTGGACTGACATCGTGACTGCCATCAACGCAGAGGGGGTGGCAGTCCGCGACTTCCAACATGTCAAGAAGCGCTGGGAGGACTTCAGGTCCAGGACCCTGACCAAGGCCCGGCGCCTCTTGAAGGCAGCGGATGCCAAGGGGCGCCGGGGCCACTTGTCGGAAGAACAGATGAGGGTCCTGGAACACATATCCCCAGCGCTCCACGTCCAGGTCCTTGAGAGGCAGACCGGTCTGGAGTCGAGCGGTGAGTGTACATGCATCCTGATTGTGAGCAGTGCGTGTGGTGATTGTTCAGTAGTGTGCAGGTTGCACATCTGTTTGTATGGGGTCGAGTATGGGTGCGGGTGTACAGGGCCGTGGGGCTGACACATGCGAGGGCTGTAATGTGTGAGACATGGATGGTGCCTGTGTGTGTGGGCTTGCATGCCAAATGCAGTTGTGTGGGCACACACGTTTGTATGAATGTGTATGTGAGTAGACATGTCCGTGATGTCACGCATGTATGTTGTTTTCAGCTGATTGTATCAGCGCTGTGTACATGTGCATGTGTGTGTATTTGACAAGGGTGCAACAGTGATGCAACATGGATGCATGTGACAGCGGTATGTGGAAGCCTGATTGGCAGATGTGACATGGATGCCCGTCTGATCACTGCGACACTTAGCAGAGGTGTACCCATGCATGCAAGTGTGGTGGTTGGTGTGTACATGTGTGGTGCACTTCCTGTGTTGCATGTGATGTCTGGCTCACATTTGGCTGCTGATGCTGTTGTATGTGTATGGATGGTGTTGGCAGTTGCAACATGGCTGTGGTATGGCTCGTGTGTGCAAGTTGTAATGACATGTGTGTTGGGGATTGTGATGACATGTCTGAGGTTTGCCAATGCCACTCATGTACAACTGTCATGTGTGTATGTGTCCATTGTACAGTGCCCTGATGCCTGTGTTTTGTTTCTCCCTGTCTGCAGCGTCAACTGATGAAGAGGGCGGAGAAGGTGCTGTGGAGCACAGCGGCGGGGATCCCACCGCCAGCCGGAGACGCAAGGCCCGGCTCCCCTCCCAGGTTGTCATCTCGTCGGGGAGTGAGGAGTCCGGTGCCGCGTCCCAGGCCGCAGCTGCCGGGGGGAGGTCCAAGAGGCGGAGGTTGCAGTTGGACTCCTCGGCAGCAGAAGGGGCAGCTGGGACCCCACAGGGCCCAACGGGGGAAGATGGCACAGAGTCATCCAGGTTGGTGGGGGGTTTGGTGGAGGAGGAGGCCGTGCAAGCACCGGAGACGGGGTCTGGGGGTGGGGATCCCACTGGTGCTAGTGGTGCAGTGCAGGACCAGGGACAGGAGGCAGCACAGGCCGCCGCGGAGGTGCCTGTGTGCAATCCTGTCCCTGATCCTGTCCCTGCATCATCTTGCACCAGCAGGGATGCCCATGTCCAGACCAGTTTTCAGGCAGGGGATGAGCTGACGTCAACTGGCCTTCCTCTGCCTGCGGACGTGGCTATCCAGGCCCGGGTTGAGCCTGTCCTGGCTGGAGTGCGTTGCGTCAACGGGCCATGTGAGGTGACCTGCAGTCTTTTCATGAAGAGACTGCACATCATCTCGAATGGCTCGTTGACCACGTCAGCCTGCTGGGACAGGTCACCCAGGCCGGATTCCTCCGTCTGATGGGGCTTGCCACGACCCCCTCCTCAGCTGGACCCCCTACGCGCCAGTCGTCCTCTGTGCCATCTTCCCACCCATCAGTCACCTGGGTGCCCTGTGGAGCTGCCTCTGACGGTGCGGCCAGGCTGGTGGAGGAGGCATCCCTGCCGCAGTCGGGAGTCGGACGTCCAGCAGGGGTGGCCACATCAACGACTGCACCCCAGCCGGCGGAGGATGTGCAGGCAGCAGGAGGCAGTGCAGGGGCAGAGGCACAGCAGCAGCAGCACCATGGTGGGAGCCATGAAGGCTTGGGGCCTTCGACATCGGAGGGGCAGGCATCGGCCGGAGGGCAGGAGGACCCAGACAAAAAGTGTCTTCCGTGTGGCAGCGGTTGGGCCACGCCATAGATGCGGAGCGGCAGCGGGCGGAAGAGGCACGGCTCTCAATGGTCAGGGCGGAGAACTCCATGCAGAGGGCCCTGAGGCGGGTCGAGTGCCTCGAGGCAATCCGCAGGGCTTTGGAGGTGGACACGTCGACGGCCCTGCGGACCCTCGGGGCCATGGAGGAGGACCGCCTCCGGGACATTGAGGAGGAGTTCGATGATGCCCTGGCCCGGCACATCCAGAAGTGAGCCGTGGAACTAGCCCGCTGCCCTTGTACATAGTTATGTAGGTAGTGTTAAGTTTCATTTTTGTTTTTATTTCATTTGGACCTTTTGGACATTGGCCACATTTTTGTATATAGTTTTTTTTATTAGTTAGTGTAGTTAGTTAGGTTTCCTTTATTTTGTTGGGATGATGGACCCTGGCTTCTTGCATTGTACATAGTTGTGGACTTGTACATACTTTCTTTTTTGACATTATCCATGGATCAATGGCTTATAATTTTTTTTTCACATTGGATTTTGTTTGGTGGACATTGACTTTGTACTACATTACTTTGGATTTCTATATTCTTTAATTTTTTTTTTATTTTGAACGGACATGCTTCTTTTAATTTTTTTCCATTCACATTTCTGTTTCTTCATTTTTGTTTCTATTCATCTTTCCTTTAATACATTATTTATTTGTTGCACTTCAATGTGTGGTGTCTCATTGTTTTCATGCATTTCATGTTATGTGTTTAGAGAATCACTGACACCCATTGGGTGTATGTGAGGGACATGTGTTTGTTTTGGAACTTGCAATTGGTGTTCTGTGATGTAATTACAGAATATGAGTGGGTGGATGCAATACTCGGGTGGGTGTTTTGCATTTGGGGGCTGACCATAGAGACCAGGGATCTGGACTGTGATGACATGTTGGGTGGGGAACATGAGTTGGACATGGGTGGGGGCCTGCTGGAGGCTGCCCCTGGATGCTGGGGGGTGGGGGTGCAGGGGGACATGAGTGGGGGCCTGGTGGAGGGTGCCCCTGGATGCTGGGGGGTGGGGGTGGTGGGAGACATGAGTGGGGGCCAGGTGGAGGGTGCCCCTGGATGCTAGGGGGTGGGGGTGCAGGGGGACATGAGTGGGGGCCTGTTTGAGGCTGCCCCTGCACTGGTGGGGGGTGGGGGTGGGAGGAGACATGGGTGGGGGCCTGCTGGAGGGTGCCCCTGGATGCTAGGGGGTGGGGGTGCAGGGGGACATGAGTGGGGGCCTGGTGGAGGGTGCCCCTGGATGCTGGGGGGTGGGGGTGGTAGGAGACATGAGTGGGGGCCAGGTGGAGGGTGCCCCTGGATGCTAGGGGGTGGGGGTGCAGGGGGACATGAGTGGGGGCCTGTTTGAGGCTGCCCCTGCACTGGTGGGGGGTGGGGGTGGGGGGAGACATGGGTGGGGGCCTGCTGGAGGCTGCCCCTGGTGGCTGGGGGTGCAGGGGGACATGCGTTGGTGGGCAGTAGTGCTAGTTGATATGTGGGTTGGCTGGTGGGCATGGCCATGGTGGATGGGGTGCCTGCAGGACATGTGCTGGGTAGGCCCCTGTGGTGTGAGCCACCTGCAGGGGCCGTGGAGGGTGTAGAGGGTACACCTGGGAGGACCCACACGTGCAATTCACGTGTGCTGCTCCCCGCGCACCCCTGGAATCCACGTACCCGGCCAAATCGCGTGTGGAACTTCCCGCGCACTCCTGAAATCCACGTACCTGGCCAAATCGCGTGTGGAACTTCCCGCGCACCCCTGGAATCCACGTACCCGGCCAAATCGCGTGTGTCACTTCCCGCGCACCCCCGAAATACACGTACCCCGCTCAATCGCGTGTGGAACTTCCCGCGCACCCCTGAAATCCACGTACCCAGCCAACTCGCGTGTGGAACTTCCCGCGCACCCCTGAAATCCACGTACCCGGCCAAATCGCGTGTGGAACTTCCCGCGCACCCCTGGAATCCACGTACCCGGCCAAATCGCGTGTGGAACTTCCCGCGCACCTCTGGAATCCACGTACCCGGCCAAATCGCGTGTGGAACTTCCCGCGCACCCCCGAAATACACGTACCCGGCCAAATCGCGTGTGGAACTTCCCGCGCACCTCTGGAATCCACGTACCCGGCCAAATCGCGTGTGGAACTTCCCGCGCACCCCCGAAATACACGTACCCGGCCAAATCGCGTGTGGAACTTCCCGCGCACCCCTGGAATCCACGTACCCGGCCAAATCGCGTGTGTCACTTCCCGCGCACCCCCGAAATACACGTACCCCGCTCAATCGCGTGTGTTACTTCCTGCGCACCCCCGAAATACACGTACCCCGCTCAGTCGCGTGTGGAACTTCCCGCGCACCCCTGAAATCCACGTACCCGGCCAACTCGCGTGTGGAACTTCCCGCGCACCCCTGGAATCCACGTTCCCGGCCAAATCGCGTGTGGAACTTCCCGCGCACCCCTGGAATCCACGTACCCGGCCAAATCGCGTGTGGAACTTCCCGCGCACCCCCGAAATACACGTACCCGGCCAAATCGCGCGTGGAACTTCCCGCGCACCCCTGGAATCCACGTACCCGGCCAAATCGCGTGTGGAACTTCCCGCGCACCCCTGGAATCCACGTACCCGGCCAAATCGCGTGTGGAACTTCCCGCGCACCCCCGAAATACACGTACCCGGCCAAATCGCGTGTGGAACTTCCCGCGCACCCCTGGAATCCACGTACCCGGCCAAATCGCGTGTGTCACTTCCCGCGCACCCCCGAAATACACGTACCCCGCTCAATCGCGTGTGGAACTTCACGCGCACCCCTGAAATCCACGTACCCGGCCAACTCGCGTGTGGAACTTCCCGCGCACCCCTGGAATCCACGTACCCCGCCAAATCGCGTGTGTCACTTCACGCGCACCCCCGAAATACACGTACCCCGCTCAATCGCGTGTGGAACTTCCCGCGCACCCCCGAAATACACGTACCCCGCTCAATCGCGTGTGGAACTTCCCGCGCACCCCTGAAATCCATGTACCCGGCCAACTCGCGTGTGGAACTTCCCGCGCACCCCTGAAATCCACGTACCCGGCCAAATCGCGTGTGGAACTTCCCGCGCACCCCCGAAATACACGTACCCGGCCAAATCGTGTGTGGAACTTCCCGCGCACCCCTGGAATCCACGTACCCGGCCAAATCGCGTGTGTCACTTCCCGCGCACCCCCGAAATACACGTACCCCGCTCAATCGCGTGTGGAACTTCCCGCGCACCCCTGAAATCCACGTACCCAGCCAACTCGCGTGTGGAACTTCCCGCGCACCCCTGAAATCCACGTACCCGGCTAAATCGCGTGTGGAACTTCCCGCGCACCCCTGGAATCCACGTACCCGGCCAAATCGCGTGTGGAACTTCCCGCGCACCCCCGAAATACACGTACCCGGCCAAATCGCGTGTGGAACTTCCCGCGCACCCCTGGAATCCACGTACCCGGCCAAATCGCGTGTGGAACTTCCCGCGCACCCCTGGAATCCACGTACCCGGCCAAATCGCGTGTGGAACTTCCCGCGCACCCCCGAAATACACGTACCCGGCCAAATCGCGTGTGGAACTTCCCGCGCACCCCTGGAATCCACGTACCCGGCCAAATCGCGTGTGTCACTTCCCGCGCACCCCCGAAATACACGTACCCCGCTCAATCGCGTGTGTCACTTCCTGCGCACCCCCGAAATACACGTACCCCGCTCAGTCGCGTGTGGAACTTCCCGCGCACCCCTGAAATCCACGTACCCGGCCAACTCGCGTGTGGAACTTCCCGCGCACCCCTGGAATCCACGTACCCGGCCAAATCGCGTGTGGAACTTCCCGCGCACCCCTGGAATCCACGTACCCGGCCAAATCGCGTGTGGAACTTCCCGCGCACCCCCGAAATACACGTACCCGGCCAAATCGCGTGTGGAACTTCCCGCGCACCCCTGGAATCCACGTACCCGGCCAAATCGCGTGTGGAACTTCCCGCGCACCCCTGGAATCCACGTACCCGGCCAAATCGCGTGTGGAACTTCCCGCGCACCCCCGAAATACACGTACCCGGCCAAATCGCGTGTGGAACTTCCCGCGCACCCCTGGAATCCACGTACCCGGCCAAATCGCGTGTGTCACTTCCCGCGCACCCCCGAAATACACGTACCCCGCTCAATCGCGTGTGGAACTTCACGCGCACCCCTGAAATCCACGTACCCGGCCAACTCGCGTGTGGAACTTCCCGCGCACCCCTGGAATCCACGTACCCGGCCAAATCGCGTGTGTCACTTCACGCGCACCCCCGAAATACACGTACCCCGCTCAATCGCGTGTGGAACTTCCCGCGCACCCCCGAAATACACGTACCCCGCTCAATCGCGTGTGGAACTTCCCGCGCACCCCTGAAATCCACGTACCCGGCCAACTCGCGTGTGGAACTTCCCGCGCACCCCTGAAATCCACGTACCCGGCCAAATCGCGTGTGGAACTTCCCGCGCACCCCCGAAATACACATACCCGGCCAAATCGCGTGTGGAACTTCCCGCGCACCCCTGGAATCCACGTACCCGGCCAAATCGCGTGTGTCACTTCCCGCGCACCCCGGAAATACACGTAAACCGCTCAATCGCGTGTGGAACTTCCCGCGCACCCCCGAAATACACGTACCCCGCTCAATCGCGTGTGGAACTTCCCGCGCACCCCTGAAATCCACGTACCCGGCCAACTCGCGTGTGGAACTTCCCGCGCACCCCTGAAATCCACGTACCCGGCCAAATCGCGTGTGGAACTTCCCGCGCACCCCCGGAATCCACGTACCCGGCCAAATCGCGTGTGGAACTTCCCGCGCACCCCCGAAATCCACGTACCCGGCCAAATCGCGTGTGGAACTTCCCGCGCACCCCTGGAATCCACGTACCCGGCCAAATCGCGTGTGGAACTTCCCACGCACCCCCGAAATACACGTACCCGCCCAAATCGCGTGTGGAACTTCCCGCGCACCCCTGGAATCCACGTACCCGGCCAAATCGCGTGTGGAACTTCCCGCGCACCCCCGTAATACACGTACCCCGCTCATTCGCGTGTGTAACTTCCCGCGCACCCCCGGAATACACGTACCCCGCTCAATCGCGTGTGTCACTTCCCGCACACACCCGGAATACACGTACCCCGCTCAATCGCGTATTTTACTTCCCGCGGCGCCACTTTTTTGATGCGCTGGGACTCTACCGCCTGCCTTCGTGTGGCAGACGTGTTTCAGCTTGTGCGCGGCTTTGGCTGTGCGTGGGTTTGCCCTATTCCATTCCATGAATATGTGTGGTTCGTGTGCGTGTGGGCGTTACCTCTGCTTCCGTGCAGTGCATCCCCAGTTACGCCCTTATTTTCGCGTGTTGCTCCCCATTCCGCGCGTTACGCCCCATGTCCCGCCCACTTTCTGCTGTGTGCGCTGAGGTTGTGTGACTTGTGCGATGTTGCAGCGACTTGTGCGCCATGCACGGGTTTGGCGCACATCCATCCCGCGGTGAACACGCGCAGGGACTTCCATGAATCGCACGCGTGCGCGTGCGCCTGTTTTTTTCCGCTTGCGCATGCTTGCGCATGCTTGCACCTAGATTTTCGGCGCACGTTGGTTCCATGAATCGGCCCCATAGTCTCTCAACCATGCCGTTGGCTTGTAGGCGGAACACTGACCATAGGTGATGCTTTATCTCCTGGAGGCCTGTAACCTCCTTAAACAGGTCATTGGCAAATATTTGCCCATTGTCCAACCTTAATTAATCAAGAATACCCCACCTTGGAAATACCTCCCGCACCAGAAATGTAGCCGCCGACTTTGCATCATTGTGGGCACAGGGCCCCAACTCAAGCCAACGTGAAAAAGGATAGACAACAAACAACAAGTATATATCTGTAAGAGGTACATCTGTCTTGCATGTCTACATAGTCCACATGCAAGTGCCGGAAGGCTCTTCCATTCATGGTAGTGTTGCTTTATTCATTTTCAATTTGTGCCCAGCCAGAAATCTTTGGTGCATTATGCAATGTCCTGTACATTCAGCCACTATTTCAAGCAACTTGGCACAAACCATCTTTCATTTATTTGTGCAGCGACATGTTCCTTTGACATGTGGGCCGGGAAATGCAGCTGTTCTAACACCACATTAAGTAATTTTCTGGGCATTACTGGCTTCCCTGTGCTATTCTGTCTCCTTACCAGATTGGTGGGAGAAAGAGAACACCCCATCTGAAACCCCACCTCCTTCTCTTCCTGGGGTGCTTCTCCTTGTAGATACATTATTTGGACAATGGGGAGAGTATTGATTGGTTTTGTAGTGTCGGGCAGGTAGGCCACTGCTTTTGTTGCTCGGTCAGCCATATAATTCCCTTGGGAAACAAAGTCCAAGACCTCTGTGTGGGCAGAAAACTTAATTATTCCTACCTCTACTGAGACTCACAATACTCTAATTATCTGCTTCAGTAACTCTGCATGCTGCACTGGGGATCAATTGCTTCTTCTGAAAGCCCTCCTTTCCCATTGAGCTAACCCTGAGTGTACTGTGGCATGAGCAGATTTGGAAAAAAATGTTGACCATGTGCCCTTCTGACATGTGTAACGCTCTTAGTAAGGCCACTAATCCAGACGATTATGCTTTAGTAGTGAGTCGACAATTGTTCCTTTTAAGAAATGCAAAATTCACCCCTTATGTGGCCAATTCTGTGTCACCCGTATGCCTGTGTCATGTGCTGGAATCTATCGTCGATGACCTGTCAAAGAAAATCATATCGCCTCCCTCTAGTGCTTTCTCCTTCACTTGAGGATTCCCATCTAACCTATCCATCTAAGATGCACTGTAGTGAACATATTTTCTGTGCTGAGCAGGCTGTGAAATGAATTCTGCTGGGTTCACCACACAACATCTGACAACCTCAATTGCTGGGTTTGTCAGTATTATCTTGTATCCCAAGGCCCTTTGACTGCAACAAACTGCACCATGCCAGGTTAAGGAAACAGGTGGGGAGGGAGCACAGTAGGTCCCAATTTGCAGCAGCACACCAACTATCGCCTCCACCCTACTTTTGTTCAGCCACACATGCCAATTCTCAGTGCAGTTTACTTCAGAGTGCAAAGCACAACAAGCGATAAGCGAATCGGAACATCAACCTAAAGGATCATTAATTTTCAACAATTTATGAGAGTGTTGTCATGTCTGTCCACAGAACCCATTCAGAGAATGGGTACATTTTGCTAGTATATGATAAAAAGGTATTAATCATGGCGTGTCTCCAATGTCCAAAGCTTCTGCACCTGTCTTATGTATTCCACTGTATGCTCATCTGGTTTCATCTTACATGCCATGACAGCCCCCAGATCTGTGGTGTCAGGGTACATACTCAACATTTTCCACACGTGGGCACAGCAGTTATTGAAAGGTGCTCCATTGTGTGCATTTGTGCTCAATTTTACCCCCTTTTTACCATGCTTGTTACCATATTGTGTCTCCTGGCTCCTCTATTATTACAGCAAACAGGCTCTTCATGTCCCCTCTTGCTAGGGACATCCCAGCTGTTTCTTTTTCGAAAGCATATATCCACTTGTTCGCTCTCGCCATGAGGGTGGGCAATCTGTAAAAAAGGTTGTCTCTGTCAATCGTCTGCCAGGGTACATATTGCACGTCTCCCCTTCCTTTCTGTAACAGGGGCATTTGGGTCATCAAGCCCCTTGGGTCCAGTTGACCCCTGTGTCCTGTGCCATCTCTATCTTTGCTTTTCTATGGCTTAGGCTCCTTGACCAGTTTGTACTTGGCCCCACCTTGCCCCCCTTCTTTCATTCATTTCTGTCCCCTCTCTTTCTGTTTATCTGTCTACAAGTGTTCATCGTCCCCCATGCTTAACTCTTTCTCCTCCTCTTCGTTGGACACATCGTTTTTGTCCTCCCATATTTCCATATCTTCCTCCCCCCTTGTCAGAATTGGCATTTTCTGATTTAAAGTTTATCCTCCCTGATGTCCAACCCTTTCCACTGCTGGTGCCCACTTTTCCTTCTCCTTCCTCCGCACTGCCTTCTCTATCACTCTTTCTGCCTCGTTGAACAAAACCTCCACCTGTTGTTGCATATTTTTTTCTATGTCTGCAAGATACTTCCTGTTACCCATATCCTTTGGTTCCCCATGCCTGCCCCCTTGCTCGTCCTTCTCCTCTTGTCCGAATCCCTCCTGCTTGGTGACTCATGCCATGGGTTGGTGTACCCTGTGGCATGCTTTATTGTGGATATAGCCGATAGGCAGGGGGTGGGGTGCTAGGTGTCTCTATCATGTCCCTCCCTTGCCCGCCTTCTTTTCTGTCTCTCGATGTCTCTTCACAGAGCTTCCAAAGCCCTAATACATGTTGCCTGCTCTCGAGCTTTGCTTCTTTTCACCTTGCTAGCAGGATGAGAACATGTGCTCTATTATCCCACTGCCATTTGTGAAAACACTGTCCCACAGTGTCCCGAACTGACTGAAAGTGGTATTCTAATATTTTATCACAATACTGGGGCAGTTTATTACAGATGTGATCCAGGGCCATATCCCTGAAAGCCATCCCCTCCCCGTGCACCATACCCCTATTCTATCCTCTACAAAATTCTCTCATCTTCACGTTTAAATGCTCTTCACATTTCCCTCTTTCATTCTTCGCATTCACCCCCTCTATTTTCCCCCTCACATACTTATACTTAATGCTTCTTCAGCTCACACCCTAACCAAATTTATTGGCCCTACCCACAGGCCCACCTAATCACATCTATCACACCAACTGGCATTCTCCTTAGGCACACCCACTCATTCGGTCTTAGTTCAGCAATGGCCCTCTCTAAAGGCCCATCTCCATTTATGTTAGTATGCCAACACTGGGCCACACCCCTCCTCCGGGCCATTTCCGCCATAACTATGCCAAGCATGCCTATATGCAAGTTATCTGTGGTGCCGACCCTTCCACTTTGACAGACTCCACATCAAACAACAGTTACTCTACCTACTATGACAAAAAACAGTACATCCAGAGTGTTAACCGAAAGATTCAACCTACCATGATCCACCGTGCGTCCTTGTTCACCACCTCAATAAATAATAAACAACCCATCCCCGAAAATAAGGCAACTATACAAATGCCTGCACTATGCGCAACTCCCATTTAATGAGGTCCATCTCTTTCTATGCACTCTTCTGTTCTAACACAGACGCCATCGGGTGGATGGAACTAAAATCCGACTATTATGGCTAATTGTCCTACTCCCCTAAAAGATCCCTCCCCTCTGTGGGCATGCAACCACCTTTTCGCACAATCATGTGAGGGAACGCTCACGTGTTCTAGAGATCCACGAGTCCTCCCAGCAGTAAGCCTTTCTTGTGGTCCGCCCCTCCACCTTAGCACAGGTGGCACTCGGGACCAGGCAGAACTTTGTGAACTCAGCATCCTCAGTGGTGCACATGAGACTGGTCTGCGCTTTCCCTGGAGGGTGGCCGGAATAACCTGAGCTGGCTGAGGAAGCTGAGGACCTTGCAGGGGCCTCCAAAGTTATTAGGGGTCCTTGTCTGGTAGGTAATGTCAAAACATCAAAGTAGTCCAAAAAGAGGTCTACACCAAGCAAGAAGCAACACTAATTACTGCAGGTCCAGGCACAGCTGGGAGAGCACAATTCAACCAGCACAGTTGAACAGAACTGATGGAAGGGAGCTGTCTGTGCCGCCCACCATGGCCAAACCTCTTAAAGAGTTAAACATCATTAGCATATAACAAAGGTTAGCAAAACTGTTGCATCATCTTACAAAGCTTAATGTTGGGACTATGTCAGTCCCCTATTGCTAGACATAGGTTACTCAAGCAAGATTGGAGCAGTACCTCTTGACGCCCTCTGCCCATGTGACCTCACAATCCTTCCGACACCACCCCATAATGAAAAACATATGATGACATAAATATGCTGACCACCAGAATTGTATTCGTCTGACAGTGGCTAGCCCTCATGAGAAACACAATCTAACCTGGGTTTGGCAATGAGAAGAAATTCCAATGGCATTTAACAAAGGAAGTGCCCTGTCGACATCAGCAAGGACACTAAACACTGTTGCACACTTAGAACATTGAAACTCTTCATCTGATTGGTCTCCACCCGGGTCACTTCCTCGCCTCACAGCCGTTTCCCAGGGACATCGGTCAAATGGCAATTTGAAACAGCATACTGCACCGAGAAGCTCCTTTCATTTACCAATATTTACATCTTTCTTTCCAGCCAGTGCCCAGAAGCTTGGCTCACTGACCTTGAAAGTATTGACTGGCCCCATCTCCCAGTGACTGCAGTCTCCTGGGAATGGTCGGTTTGCAACATTTCTCCAGCATGCTGCTAGGGATGAGTACTCAAGAAATTCATGCCTGTCCTGATATACAGAGTCCATCAGTATTAAAAGTCGAGTAGCTTACTTTCCTGCAGCCTATATGTCGTTATTGCTTTTATATGTTTCACATTACACTGCACTACCCCTGTGGCCTATTGTCTCTGCCCCATGGTCTCCATACCCCCAGATCTCCCCTGGTCACCCTCACCCCTACTTTATCCCACAAACTCTTCAAGCCACATCTGCGCACATGGCACATAAGTTTGCTGGTGCAGCTGTCATTGATCTTGACCCCTCATGATATGCCGCCCCTTTCCCATCATTCCCACAACAAATAAGGGTAACGCCCTTGGCAGTGCTGTGTTTGCACCTTTACCACAATGATAACACTAACCATTTTGCCGTTGAGAGCTTGCATGTCCTGCATGCCCTTGCGACAGTGGGACTGTTGAGAACTTGCCCCATTTTTTGTTAAGATTTAATTTGTTGTTAGTTTTAAGGGGGCAGTGCACCTCATTACACGGATGGCGGTAAGGGTTTACCGGTAAGGGTACCAGTGCCGGTAAACCCTTACCGCCTTACTACGAGGTCCCTTTGTGGGATCCTACCTTAACGGCTGGTTTTACCAGCCGTTAAGGACGGGACCCGCAAAGGGACCTTGGAGGTAATTATGGTACTGTAATTTGTGGTACCGTAATTACTGCCTTCCCCATTCCCATTGAGCCCTATGGGGGAAAACATGGGAATGGGGAAGTGCCATGGTGAATGGGGAATTACCGCCCCCACACACCTTGGAATAGGGCGGTAATTCCGCCATTCACCATGGGGGACGCGGTAAAATACCGGCGGCAACCATGGCGCTAATAGCGACATGGTTACCGCCGTCCGTGTAATGAGGACCATTGTATAAGAATGTTTGAAATATTTTGGAGGTAATACAGTTTATCTTGTCTTGCACTTATGGCTGCTTTGTTTCTGATTCATGTCAATGTATAAATGCTGCTTTTGAGTGCCTGGATAGGACATTTTTATTCATTATTAGAAATCCAGCCATTTGTACATTTTAATTGATTGTGTGACTCTGAGGTTAATATTTAATTTGGAGTGTAATATTTTACTGTAAAAAGTATGTTGTGTAATAATATAATAGCATACGCTGAATAAAGTCTCACTACTACTGTAATAGTGAAGACAGGGTAATCACTGTAGTCAATACCGGATGCCAGCCAGTTGCTATATTTCGTAATGCTAAGCTGATTTAAGAGAACAGGTCAAGATATGAGAATAAAAAATCAGGTGAGGCAGGAGGTGAATGTCTTCTTAAGGCTGGTGGCATAGTATACCATGAGTGCAGAATAATGCCAAAAGGTAGTGTTTACAGTCTTTTCCATTGAGCTTAACTGGTTTCACAGCTTTAAATGTTTTACATATATTTCTGATAACTGCTGAGTGCACGCCCCTGTGTACACCCAAAGCACCCTATTGAGCTTCAGATATTGAATAAATGCCTGCAAATAAGTCCAGTGCAACTTCAGATATTTTTTACTGAGCAGGAACATAGTAGCAGTAAGAATCACAAAAGTGTATTTTGTTTCTGGTGGGATTTTTAATTACCTCTGTAATTGGTAAACATTTGCAAAAATATCAACCAACACACATATCGAATTGTACAGTAACTTTAAGTGACAATTAATATGAACAAAGCAAACATAAAAATTGCAAATAAAATAATAGGTTGAATAATGTAAATTGTGTATACCCTCTATCGATTGGTACTATATATGTATATATTGTAATTAGTGATGTCACCAGTGATGTGATGTCTGATGTCATCATTGTGGTCATAGGCTTCGCAACAGGGGGCGCAAAGTTAAGGTGGCTTTACCGGAATTTCAAGGGTTTTGTTGCATTCATTTTTCACCTTAACATCCCTGCAACTAAAGATGTTTTCTTGAATTTCAAGGTTTTGTTACAACGTAGTGCTCAGATTAACATCCCTGCAACTAAAGATTGATCCTTCAACTTCAAGTGTTTTGTTATTCCATACATATTTGACATTAATAATACACACAATTGGGCTAATGAGAATGTTGTATCATGTGTAGAAAGTAAAATAAAAAGAAATTGTGCAACCACATTCCCCCCAAATAAACCTGTTCTTAAAAAAACTTTGTTTGCATATTTGCTTAACTTTTTACAGTGTTTACAGACTACTGCACATATATATATATATATATATATATATATATATATATATATATATATATATATATATATATATATATATACATATTATTTTTTAAATCCGTTTTTATAGCCGCAGCTATTAAAATGCATGTTCAGCTAAATGCAGCAACGGCTGGGGGGGGGTTACCGATGGCTCCCACATGCGATAACTGTGGTTATAATAAAATACATAAGGGTATGTAGTATTTTTAACACACTGTATTGAAAGGATCAATTAAATGTCTTTAATCCATATTTACAGTATGTGTTTTCATTGTCTATTTTTACAACTGCAGAGTTGGTCCTGAAAAGGACCGTTTTGGGGAATAATGAAAAAAGAAGTAGGAACTGTGAAGGAAAAACACTAGGATTCATTCATATAACAAAGAATGGGTTAAAAATAAATGGACACTTAAAAATATATCTAGGTTTGGAAATTGGCCATATCTTGCAAAAGAGCCTGGCTCAAACCCACCTCGATCAAGCTGTAACAGGTTTCGAACATCATAATAAAGTTAGAAAGATCAGGTGTGGGTAGGATGGACTGAGGTTGGCTGTCAGATGGTGGAAAAGAGTAAGTAATCATGTTCGAAGTCTCTGGCAGAGATGACAAATTCTGCTGTGCTGATCTTGCTCCATGTGCTTTTACCTTATGTTTAACATGAGCCTTCCTAGAAAATTCATCAACTTCATCCCAATGAACCTGAACAAGATGTTGGATTAAACTTTGTAATGGCTTGTGTGAAGATCCCCTCCGCAAAACCTAACTGCAAAAATTACACAAGACCTTCTCGATCTCCTTTTAGCTGTGTTGGTCCTTTACACAGAAAAATCGCCAACTGTCGGCTACGTTTCTTTATACACATTACTTCTTCTGCGATGGTAAAGCTGAAGTCACCCACACCACCTCATCATCACTGCTCGTCATAGTCATATTGAAATGCAGGGCCATGGAGGAAAAATTAAAACTGTAAAAATACACAACACAAAAAGTACTCTTCCACTTAATATACCAAAACTTAAAAAAAAATATATAAGAAGCTAAAATAACGACAACTAGCAAACTACAAAGCACAAGACAAGGGACACAGGTAGGAAGAAGAAAGGTAAAAAGGGAATGGATAAACAAAGATACTGTTTTTAAAAGTTCCTGAAGTCTCACAATGAAAATCTCTCACCAAGAGATGAAAAGCAATGACAGAAATCATGCAAAAAGGTGTTTGGGAGAGGGGTGTTACATTGATTATGTGATATAGCCAAGTGAAATGTGTTTTCCGTATGCACGGTTATGCCCAAGTGCAATGACGTGTTTGTGCCTAAATTATTGACCAACCACATCACCCAATGAGGAGTGGCACCTGCACATGGCAGTAGCCATGTCAATGGTAGGCCCAATCACTTCAAAAGTTGCAATGCTGCTGAAAAGCGGCTTTCTGCCTGTTTTTAACAGACAATCGCATTATGAGCTGCTGTACCCTTCTAGCCAATTCAACGAATTGGCAATGACACAATGCAATATATTCACTTGACTACGCCCATGCAATCCATGCATACAAAATTACCCAATCATATATAACGTTAATGAGCGATTTGATCACATGTTGTGATTTATTTACACAGCTACACCCATGCAGTTTAATGAAATCTGTGTGTAAAAAATGACCGATTAGAAGGTTGAGCACCTCCAACACAGCTACGCATCTGCACACCGGATACGCCAGCCAATCATATTATGTGCTGCTGCTTCACACCTACAGGTGATTCCTATCCAGGGCAACAAAAGGTCCAATCACACCTTACGATGTATTGACACAGCTACGCCCACGCCGTATGAGGACATCAATGCTTGCAAAAGTGTTCAATCAGGGTGTGCTGCAGTGTGTAGCTGTGAATAATCACCCCACCCTCAAAAAAATAAGTTTATATTCATCATTCCTATCATTGCTATCAGTAATTTTTAGTGAAAGGTTGTCCAAGTGCCTGCAAGAACTTTTGACACTTTAACCCTTTAATCCTCTTCCTTTTTACTCACTTTTCACCTAATCCTCTTTTCCCTTGTCTTGTGATTTGTTCAGTTTGTCTATTTTTTATTTTAGTCTTTTTCTTCTTTTTTTTCAACTTTTTCATTTTTTGAGGCATTGGGCCTCATTCCGAAATTGGGGGTAGCCATGGCGCTATTTGCGCCATGGCTGCCTCCAATACCAGGACTGGCACCGGTCTTGTACAATGGGGATTTACCGGTGCAGTCCGACCCTGGCGGGAGCGGTAAGTCCCCATTGAACAAACCATCCCCCATTCCCATTTGACCCCCCATAGGGCTCAATGGGAATCGGGAGGGCGCTAATAACGCGCTTACGACTTGCTAGCCCATTATTAGCACTCTGCTCCCTTAGTGGGACCCGTAAGGGATGTGTGGTCAGACCACACGTTCCTTACGGTCCCTGCAAAGGGACCTTGGAATAGTGCGGTAATGAATTATCCCTTATCGCCCAAGTTGTAATGACCCCCATTGTCTTTTTAGTGTCGTCATTTTTATTGTATTCCATATTTCTCCCGTGTTGGACATATCAACATGCCATACCTAACCAATGAAGGAAATGAAGTGTTCCTTCATAATATCAAAACAGTACTCTGAATGTGCTGAAATACTATGCTCAGTGTACCCCAAAACAGTCCTTTTAATGACTACTTACCATATATAAATACACCAATACAATAAAATGACAACCAAAAGAATTTTGTTTATTATACCCACAGCTACAGTTCATTGACTTTTATTATAACCACGGTTAGTTAAAGAGGGGGCGGGGAGGCTGACTTCAGGTTTTATAATACAATACAACTTAAAAGATAAGTACAATACAACATGTCTCATGTAGCTATGTACGGTACCTGAAGATAAAGAAAGCAGAGAATAATACATGACAGTAAACTAGGCAGGGAAAGGAAACATGTAATAGGCACACGATATAATAGCTTGAATGACAATACACAGACTAAAATACAGTGTATGTGGCTTCTAGAACTCAATTGCAACAAGGTAGTTCCACATTTCATCATCCACATGTTAGCAAAGGTCGGACATTTTAACTATGGCTAATGGTGTGAGACTCATGTGTGTGACTCAAGGGTATGAGACTCAGGCTGAATCTAAATAGATGCCAAAGGGAATGCACAGTAAACATGCTAGAAAATAATCACTTTGCTCCATGATACCACAGTTTTGGGCTGAGCTGCACTAAAAATAAACAAACATGAAACTAACATACTCATTTACCTTACTGATTTTAATATATAACATATTCCCATACTAACATTTAGTGCAAACAAGTCCATGATATAAACTTGGTGCAAATTAATGGAAATGCATGGTGGTCTGGAAATGAAATAAAGTAATGTGCAGGCTTTAAGCTGTGCTGTGTCTTAAAGTGTGGAATGTGAAATCTGTTCTGCTAAAGACATTGGGCCTCATTATGACCCCGGTGGTAGCCGTGCCGGTAAAAATGGCACGGCTGCCGCCAGAGTATTTTTTTTTCTGGTGCCCGGCAATGGGGATTTACCGGGGCATTACAGGCCCGGAGGTCCTGGAAATTTGCCATTGCCGGGTGTCGGGAAAGATTACTCCCCATTCCCATTCGAGTCCCATTGGACTCAATGGGAATGGGGAGGACAGATGCACACAGAGCCGGTGCATCCGTCAAGGTCTGCCAGCGGTGCCGGTCCGCACGCCACGTCAGACCTGGCAGCGGAAAGGCACCTGCACGCAGAACTCGGAGTATGCCTGTCCGATAACAACGATGCTGGTAGCTTACCAGCACCATTGTTACCGGACCGGCATACTTATAATGAGGCCCATTACATTGTTTAAACAAATTTCAAAGCAGGAAACAGCGCCGGATGAATGTAACATTTTTATTCAGTGCTGCAGCTTGAATCTCGGTCAAGGGCACAAAGGAAATCACATGCTATTTAATGTGCATGTTTTTCAAGGTGAGGTTCTTTGAATGACACATGAGGTTTTAGAAAAAGGCTTGAAGCAGAAAGGGCTGGGGCATTCACTCACTCACTGGCAAAGGCAGCAGAAGCACTGGTAGAGAGGGCTGGTTTCTAGGCAGACTAAGGGCCTCATTACGACCCAGGCGGTAAGTTACCGCCTGGGCCGTGACTTTACCACCATGGCGTAAACTACGTTTACGCCATGGTGGTTGGCGGACTTACCGCCCCATTCCGAGTTTGGCGGGGCGGTAAGTCCCCAATCCCCATTTACCCTTCCCCATTCCCATTTTTGCCCCATAGGGCATAATGGGAGTGGGGAAGGCGTTAATTACGCCACCGTAAATTACGGTGGCGTAATTAACTCCATGGTCCCTTAGCGCCATGGATTTTAACACCTGCTAAAAGCAGGTGTTAAATCCGCCATGGCGCTAAGGGACCTCGTACTCAGGCGGTAAGGGTCGGCGCTGTTTACGGCGCCGTAAACCCCTTACCGCCTGAGTTGTAATGAGGCTGTAAGTCTCCTATGTTCTTGCCGGAAGTGCTGCAGGCTGACTGTCTTGTGGGCTGTCTGTCTCTTTCCTGGGTTGGCAGTCATGAGAAGAGCTGCAATCTCAAGCACCCTTATCTGTGGTTGACCCTGGGCGTGGCAAGCAGAAGGGCTGAATCAGGGAATATCGCCAACTGATTTAGGTAATCATGTAGTAATTGAGGAGAGTGTAGTATACATGAGAAATATGTACAGGTTGTGTGATAGAAATATGTTTGTTTTCTTAAAGTAATTCACAAGATATATTTTACATGGATTCCCATTTATGAGGTAAGCTTTAGTCACAATAAGAGATTTATAGCTGCCAAGGATTGTGAGAGATGCATTCAAGGTCACATCAGACGGTGCGTTAACCAGCCAATAACAAATGTGTAATTGAAGCTTATTGTTAAAAGCTATTTAATGTGTGCCTGCTCTCTAATAAACACTAATGTTTATTAGAGAGCAGGCACTGTAATTATCTCTGACACTGGAATTACCCCTGATACTCTGATTGCCTCTGATACTGTAATTGCTTCTGACACTCCAATTACCCCTGATACTGTGATTGCCTCTGATACTGTGATTTCCATTGAAACTGGAATTACCCCTGAGACTGTGATTACCACTGATACTGTGATTGCCGCCCCTACCATTGCACCCTCGCTTAAATGTGCCCTCATTAATGCTTGATCACTCCCAGCCCATGCTCTTGAGATTCACAACCTTCTCTGAAAACTCCGACCTTGACCTACTATTTGTCAGCGAGACATGGCTTCACGAAGCCTCAGGCCCAGCCCTCGTCTCGCCCTACCAGATGGTTACACCATTTTTAGACAAGACCGGCAAACTCAGGAAGGAGGAGGGGTTGCTATGATTGCCAAGCAGTCCATCAACATCAGAAAAACCTGAAGAGACTCACCCCAAAACTGCGACTACATGCTCATCAAAATCAACCCTTCACCTAACTGCACTATCACAACCCACATGACCTACTGCCCACCGGGGCCTGTCTCAGAATTACAAGAAGATCTCCTCCACACCATGGGGGACAACCTCAAGAAATCTACCATGTCCATCCTCTTGGGTGACTTGAATCTCGACCTAAACGACCCTGCAGACAGAAATGCGACATCACTCGACAATGCCCTCTCCATACTGGGCTTTAAACAAGCAGTGTCAGAACCCACTCATAATAAGTGTCGCACACTAGACTGGATCTCCCATCACAATTGTGATCTTGCTATCTCAGCCATCACCCCTATTCCATGGTCAGACCACTCTGTCATCCACTTCAACCTCAACTACGCTAGAACCTCTACCACTATTTCGACCACACTACCACCCACCCTCACCAGAAGTGCCAAGCAACTCACTATGGAAAGACTACTACCGCACCTCCAGGTTCCTGAACTCATGCACCCTTTCACCGACAACCCAGTCGCCCTCACCACTACCTACAACTCCATCATCTCTCAAGCCGTGGACACCATCGCCCCACTGTCTCTAAGAAAAGCGAAAACCATAAAACAAACCAACTCCTGGTTCACCCCAGAACTCCTCCAGCTTCGCACAAAAAAAACGGTCAGCCCTCTCAGCATGGCAGAGCAACCCAAGCGATACCACCAAACTGACCTTCAAAAATATATCCAACCAATACAAAACCGACATCATCTCAGCCAAAGCCAACTCCTTCAACTCCAGGATAACCAACGCAAAATCTGGCTCCAGGGAAATCTTTACCATCTTCAGAGAATTGGAAAAACCCGCCCCCACACCCAATACCATCACCACAGACAAAGACTGGTGTAATAAAATCCAAGATGCCATGCTTGACAAACTAAACACCCTACAAGAAAATATCATCAGCCACCAAAAAGCACCAAAACAACAACTATCGGACATACAACAAAAGGCACCAGCAGAAATCCCACCATTCGCATTCCAAGAAATGAAAGAACACGACGTCCTAGCTATACTCAACTCTATCAAGCCCTCCAACTGTAAAGGCGATGCCTGCCCTGCTCAGGTCTTCAAAGACAGCGCACCTGCACTGGTACTCTTCTTTACCGCCTTCATCAATGCATCCTTCAAATCCAACCTAGTCCCCTCCTGCCTCAAAGAAGCCTGGGTGTGCCCACTGCTGAAGAAACCCAAACTGGATCCAAAAGCACCAGGGAACTACAGACCCATCACCACGGTACCCTTCCTACTGAAAATCTTGGATAAAGCAGCGTACCTTCAAGTCCAGAAATACCTGCACACCTATAATCTACTTGGTCTCCGACAGTCAGGCTTTCACCACAACCATGGTACAGAGACCACCCTCCTGGACCTCAAGAACCAAATAGATGACTTCAGGGACACGGGCAAACCTGCCCTCTTACTACTCCTAGACCTATCTGTGGCCTTAGACCTGGTTGACCATGACACCCTTTGCCGCCATCTCACAATGCGGGCAACTTTTCATGCAACAACACGGCATGGATCTCCTCCTTCCTCCGTGGTAGAGCAATGAAGGTCTTCTCAGACCAGGCCTGCGCACAACCCCACCTAATCAAATGTGGAGTTCCACAAGGGTCCTGCATTTCACCCACCCTGTACAACCTCTTCACAAGGTCACTATTCAACTATCTAGACTCCATGGGCATCACATACACCAAATATGCTAATGACACGCAGGTCCTTATTCCTCTCACGATAGACTACGATGCAGACCAGACAACCCTCAACACCATCTACGCCACCATCCTGGATAGTTGAAAACTGGCTCTCTTTGAACAGCGAAAAGACCGAACTCCTAATCATTGGCCCTCCGAACATAATCAGAAAGATGGGTCCACAATATGACTCCTTTCTCATCGACAACACTTGCATCCCTATATTTCAGTCAGTCAAAATATTTGGAGTCTATCTGGATTTGAGTCTCACCATGACCAGACAGGTGAACGCAATATCCTCAGCATCTGCCTACCACTCAAAACCTATCAAAGCCGCCAGACCTTTCCTAATGCAACAAAACACACTCATCATCGCCAGAGCAGTCATGGGATCTCGCCTCGACTACTGCCTCGACTACTGCAACGCGCTCCTACTAGGCACGTCAGCAAAGAACCTCCGGAAACTCCAAACAGTGCAAAACAATGCCCTGAGGGCAGCCACAGGCATCTCCAGAAGAGAGCATATCTCTGCCTTGAGGAAATCTGTTCATTGGCTTCCCATGAAGGAACGCATCCTCTTTAAATCTCTGGCACTTACTCACAAATGCCTCCATAATACCGCACCACCATACCTTGCTCAGAGATTCTCAGCGCCCCCCTCAAACAGACTCACCAGAGCCAGTTACACCAACCGTCTCGCCATACCCAAAAGCCTCAAGGCCTGGGCAGGTGGCTCAAGTTTCCTGGTGATAGCTGCCACCTACTGGAACCTGCTCCCTCCCACAATCAGAAGTATTGAACCCACTCTGCCTTCAGAAAAGCAATCAAAACAAGACTATTTGTATAACCGTACCCTCGATCTCATGTTAAGCACCTGTTACTTGTAACCCATGCATTTCCATGTAATTGGGGGTCATTACGAGTATGGCGGTAGGGGGTTAACGGCACCGGTAAGGATGCCGGTGCTGTTAACCCCCTACCGCTGCATTCTGAGGTCCCTTAGCGAGTCCCACTAGGGCCGGCTGTTTTTACCAGCCGCCCTTAGCGGGACCGTTAAGGGACCAGGGAGCTACGGACCTGTTGTGGGCCCGTTATTAGCTCCTTCCCCATTCCCATTGAGCCCTATGGGGGCATGAATGGGAATGGGGAATGGTTTTTGGAATGGGGACTTACCGGGTCTGCAAGGGTCAGAATGTCCCGGTTAGTCCCCATTCTGACACCACGACCCGGACAAGGGTTTGGAGGCAGCCATGGTGCTATTAGCACCCTGGCTACCTCCAAACTCGTAATGACTCCCACTTTCTTGAAACAGCGCCTCGATGCCTCTTGGCTGCTAGGTGCTTTACAAATACAAAAATAAAAAAATATGCGTGCCTGTGAGTACATCTATTTTGTGATCTGAAATGATCAATGTATTTTGCAATGGTATTGTACATAAGCTACCGCAGGAGGACATGAGTTATTTATTCACAGTGTTAGCCAGCCAATAACAAATGTGTAATTGAAGCTTATTAGTAGAAAATCTATTTAATGTGTGCAAGCTCTCTAATAAATAAAATGCATTTCATCAATGTTCAAGTATAAATTACTATAGAAAAGTAGCACAGCATAATGCAACTGTTTGTTCAGAAAAATTAATTGGATTCAGTACCCTCAGTATGTGTCTGAATTATTGTGTTATCACATAGACTGAGGTACAACAGGTGGTAAACCCGTTTTACTGCAGGTGGTAATTTATATTACATTACCACATGTGGTAAAGCATAAGACAAATATTTTTGTGAGTTGAGCTTTTCAGAAGTGTTATGCATGGGTGTGAGTGCAACTGTTTTGTGATGTGAAATGATCAGTGTATTTTGAAACACAACCAAAAGGGCATAAGGTGGTATTGTACATAAGATACCACAGAAGGGCAAGAATTAATTATTCAGAGTGTGCTAAGTTCAGTACTTTACAGTTAGTGAACCTGGTAAAATTATTATTAGGCAGTGTTCTCACCAATTAAAAAATACCTCAATTAGTTTACCACAATATATTACTAAGAGCTAAAGAGCTAAAAAATACCACAAAATACCATGAGATACTAAATATAATCCACAAGGATCTCTAACATCACCAAACCGCCCCCTCATCTGTGCCTGTTCTACCCACTCCCCAGATGGCCTCCTAACCTCCCTTGCTCTTTCTCTCTTCCCACCACAACACACAAAATTTCTATGATGCAGTTTGCTTTGAGATGTCAGCTATTTGAGGCTATAGCCCAGGCCACAGAAAGCTTTGTGTTGCAAACTCAGTCCCTATACCTGCTCCAACTCCCACATTTTACTTGGTGCCTGCTAGCCATCTCCTCTAACCTGATGGCATTGGAATGTATTTTGACCTGCAAACAGCTTTTTCCCCTTTGTTTCAATTTCCCAAATCCTTGGCTATAGAAAAACAAGATGGCAAAAGTTTCATTTCTAAAAACCCAGCGCAGAGTTACAGGTAAATCCCCAAGATATAGCTATCTATTTTTGAGAAGGGGCCCCTCCCCGTCGGATATTTAAATAACTACTGCATGCAATAACACCAGACAACGCATGGATCACGAGTCAACGCTTCATGCCCAAGTTTTTTGGGTTGTGCACTTTGGCCAAAATGTATCTTGTTTGTCTATGGGAAAATGAATGAGAAGTAGGCCATACGGGTGGAAAAAAATGTTGTCTTCTTAATAACATTTTTATTTGTTAACACATCTTTAGGAAACTTTGCAGTCTACGGGGAGGGGGTGCAAAACCGCGATCACTTCCTGAATTTCAGTCAACTCCGTTACTTGAATCAATGGTTATTAACAATAGCATTTTGAGCGTTTCCTGTGGGAGTCCGATTCACTTTAACTATAGGGGATGGCTATCACCTTATAATATGTATATGTATTCAGTGAAAAAACTTTGTAAATGGGACATTATGGTTAAGTTGCACTAATAGGAACCTATCAAATTCAGGGGAAAAAAACATTGTCAAAGGGATGTTAAGGTTACAAGTAAAATCAAAAAACCCAAGAAATTCACCAGTTATGGTAATCTATGCAACAATAATTTAAACCATCACCATGCAGTACTAACACTAACACACAGCCAATCAAAGATGATGTTGCAAATTACATCATTGATGACATCACCTATGGCATCACATATCTGGGTTGGTTGTTTTTGTTCAGTGACAGTATTCATTTTAAGCTGTTAACTTAAAGTGGTTATGCTACATTGAAACCCTGATACACATACAATAAACATACTGTGCATGTAGAGCTTGACTTTGTGCTGTATTCTGAAGTTCTTTTCCCTAGGGATTACCCTGAGGTCATAATGCACATACATTGAACAAGAAGCAGGTCCCATGTAGATAATACATTTCTCAAGAATGTGATATGCTTCAACTTATCATGGTACAACCTAAACATACCATCTTAATGATACATTAGTTCTATGATCCATACTGCATCCATTACTTCTCTTTATGTATTATTTGATTGCTGTATTCACAAAAAAAAACTTTACTATACATTTTATTTTTCAATAAGCACATTTTATATGACATGGAGTACTTTATCACAAGGCTATTGATCACCTTGGATATGTTGTAAATGAGGCTGTACGCACTACCCCTTATATCGATGTTACATTTGTATTGTTATGCAGTAGTAATATAATATGTGATGCCATCAGTGATGTCATCAATGATGTCATTAGTGATGTCATCTTTAATGTCCTGGGTGTTAGCAACAGCAGCACATGGCAGTGACACGATTATGGTTGCAACGCTTACCATAACTGGCACATTTCTTATTTTTTTTTATTTTACTTGTAACCATTATGTCCCATTTAAAACGTTTTTTCTCTGAATTTGATATGTTTTTATTAGTGCAACTTAACCATAATATCCCTTTAACAAAGTTATTTCACTGGATTTCATAGGTTTTTATTAGTGCATCTTAACCATACCGCCCCTTTAACAAAATTTTTCCATGAATTTCATATGTTTTTATGAATGAAAATATGTCATGATGTTACATAACTGGATATAAGTTATTTATAATTCCTCTTTTAACATATATGAAATAACTATAAACCTCCTTTAATAAACAGACTTGTACAACACTTACTGATGTGTGTCATTAACAGTAAAACAAATGCTGGGGATGCAAAGCATGGTTGAATTGCCTAGGGCATGAGGCTCTACCATGACACCAGGCTCACCAAACTACCCCTGTTATAAACTGCAACTACCCTGCATCCGATTTCAGTGTCCACTCTACCTTCATAATGTGCCATGGCCAGTCTCCACAATCCATGGGCCATGGGCTTCTGCCATGCCACGCTCCATAATAAGCAAATCAGAGTAGAAATGTGTCCTTGCCGAGGCCAAAAAAAGGTTAATAAAAAAGTAGCTCCCAAAAAATGTGTGATATCTGGGTCGGGTCTGCAGACTAATTTCCTGATTCGGTGTGCGGGGACACAAGTGGACCAATCAGATGGCGGGTTGGTGTTTGCGGCCTTCAAAGATGCATGCTCATTGAATGTTCAAAAACATGAGGTGCGTCAGAATATTTTTAATGGTCACCATATTGGATCGGTGGACAGCCATCGCTGACTGAGGACAGCACATTGAGGAAAGTGTCTGGACATTGTATTTGGGGTTACTTTGTGGCTGAAAGAGGGAGTGTAGAGGGAGGGGAAGTACAGGGTACATAGATTGGTGTGGGCTTACAGTGCATGTAGCCTGTTTTATTCTAGGTTGTAAGGAATGTCAGCGTTAACTTTGTTTGCATCAAAGTTAACTAGGAGTAGACCATTGAATGTACTCAGGTGCAAAAGTGCTACATAACTCATACATTCTCTAAAGACTGTGCTTCCAATGTCAATCTATGCATGATCTAGAGTTAGACCTTGCAATTTATGAATAGTGACAGCATATCTGCATACGTACGTGTCTTTGAAAAGAAGGAAATATGCTATTGTACGGCATATTTTCATAACTTCTGCAAGTTTGTCAAAGTGAATTTTGACCAATTGAATGCTGTTGTCATGTGAATATGTTTGGAAGCCAACAAATGTGCTACATTGACCATATCTTGTTCTACTTCAAGGTCATGTTTCAGGATTACTCTGTAGTTTGGATACAGAGTTAATACTTTTCTAATGCAGCTGTGTTGGAGATACATTTTTCGAAGCTATTAAGTCATGCTTTTGCTTGTTGACTAATAAGGAATGTCATACCGTACACTTCAATTTTGTCTGTGGAGCTATCTGTTGCATTTCTTTTTAAACATTGTATTGTTCAATTGACTACAGCTTGCAAGAGTTAACTGGTCCATGACATCAGGAGCAGATCTGTTTTGCCCCTATAGTTCATGGATTAGTCTAGTTTTTAAGATATATTTTGCATCTTTAGTAAGCAGACCCGTTCTAATGCTTTAGGAAATGTTAGCATAAGTGATATCTGCAGACTGACACATTTTGAGATAGTCCTCCGTAGCACAAATGTTGCCAGAGATTTACATTTCGAATGCTGCCGAGTGTGTTACAGCATTGTGTGTGTCCAAATGTTTTAAAAATAGGTTCAGCTTTTGGTGTTTTAAACTGTAGGAGGTCTCCGAAAACAATGACGTGCTTTCCTCCAAACAGTTGTGTGTAGTCGGTTTTTAGAACTTCTTGCATTCTGAGATGAACTAAAGCCAACATGAGGTTGGAAATCATGCTTAGTTCATCTATCAAGAGCACTTTCATTGTTTCCGAATTCTGCATACTTCAGTAGCAGTTTCTGCTGATAAGTTGTATTATTTTAATTTGTTATGGTGTTCTATGAGGAAGAGTAGTAGTCTGTGTAAAGTTAGACCTCCTATGTTGTAGGCAGCTAAACCTGTGGGGGCTGTTACCACAGCAGAAGGTTGTTGTTTGTTAAGTTTTGTAGAAATGTGCTAATTATTTTAATTAAGAATGTTTTACCAGAACCAGCTTCACCACTTACATAAAGGAGCAGCAGAGATTTATAATTTTTACAGCTACAGGTTTTAGTTTCATGTTTAAAACCATGTTAATTTGTTTGAGTAACTTCTAGATAAATGGTGAGCTGTTCATCATTTACCTGTGATTCCAGCACAGACACGTCTTCCTCAGATTGTTCATATTGGTACATGGTATTTTCTACCTAAGTCATGGCTATTTCTGCTTCATTTAGAATGAGTGTTTCTCCAAGTGGGTCTTGGTTTCCTGTAAGTGAAGGTTGACTGCCCTCAGCAGTATCTTTGTCTAGTACAGCTTCCATTTCTTCCTCTTGTTTGCGTTAATTCTCCAACATTTCTTTGAATTGTTTGAAATTGTCATTTGTTATTCTGCTTTCATTTGCTTTGAATGCAGCTTCAAATGAGTCATAGGAACGTAATAGTTATTTTTCTTTTCTCCATGTTTTAAAATATCTGAAGGATAACTTTATATGATTAATTATACTGGGTTTGGTAAGTTTCACTAGGTTTCCTTCACAACTTGAGACTGAATATTTGCCAGTTGTCTCATTTGGTGTGACATTGTTTGTGTAAGTGCAATTTTGGGCAATGCCGTACAGACACATTTTTCCAAAGAGTGTTTGGGTAGTATGTGTCAATTAAATAGTTTTTTTTAAAATATCCTGCCTGTTGGGATCATTTGTGGCTATGTGTTCTATCTCATGGTAGGATTTTAGTACAATTTCGAGGGATGATGCTGGTCCAAGGTTCAGCCAGACAATGTGCTCAGATTTGTCATCTAAGGCACCTTCGAAGCACCTGCATTCTACTTGGAAGAGCATTTTTACACCGAAGTTGCACAATTTTTGTTTTAGTGTTTCGTCAGATGATATGTCATCCCAGAGGTCCTTTAGCTCGATTCTCACAGCTTTGGTGAAGCTGTAACATAACTTGCAACTGCAGTGAATTGTCTGCAATATATTATATGTCTATGTTTGCATTCCACAAGAGGACAATGATTAGATTGTAATAATTGATTTACTTGAATACGCTGTCCCTTATAATGTTGTATGTGTTTTTATTTTTTTAGGAGATTTGCCTTTTACACTGTGTCCAACAGAAGACATCAAGCTATTTACTTATCCTTTTTTCAAAGTGGTCTAGGGAAGCCAAAAGGAACATTTGGTATAGTATGTATATCTACGTCAGCAGTATTTGCCACATTTATGTTTTTGGAAGTGCAACACTTGTGTATGTAGGTCACTATCTGTGGTTTCTGAAGGGATGTCACAGGTAATGTATTTTTCAATAAACTGTAAAACAGTCGCGTCACTATCATGGGCAGATTTTGGAGCATCTTTTATCCACAAAAGAATGTGGATTTGTGGTGCTCCTCTGGATTAACATTCTTTCTCCAAAAGAAGTGTTGGACTACTTCTAGTGGAGGAGTAGTTTTATTGCAGATAAAATGCATTATGGCAATCAAGCTATTGTGAAAGTAACTTGATACATTGACAGGATCAAGAGAATAGAGTTTGTGTGGGGTTTTTATATCTATTCTGTCTTTATTTTGGTTTTCAGTGTGTAAGAAGTCATGTAAGTCAACACATGTGTACTCTGCACAACTTAAAGTAACAAACCATGTGGGTGGGATTATGTTCCTTAGCACACAACATACATCAGCGTGACATCGGAACCAGAATTCTTTAAAAAAAAAAAATGTATTGTGCATATTAGCCAAACACAGAATTTCGACTTTTTACACAGTATATCATAAAAGAAACTGAAACATTCCTTATTACAAAATTATACAATCACATAATCAACACATTTTAAAACTTTAAGTAGCCTCACTACTTCCATTGACAGAAAAACTTAATTACCAGCAATTATTCTTTCCCAAAAATCATTAGGATTGGGGCCATCTCCCTCTATCAAAGAATCTCTGCAATAGCCCCTGAATCAATTCCCTTGTTCCTGAGCAAGATAGAATTAGATGTTTCATAGTTTGTTTAACGTTTTCATCACATTCTTGGTATATATCCGATGGATACACACACTTATCACGAATATGCAATATTTCTTGCGTCAGCAGGATATTCAATTTAAATCGAAGAAAGTTCATCCTTGACTTAGGATCTGGGAACTGTCTCAGATAGGTAGGAAGGGTAACTCTCGGTCTGTCATATATGGAAAAGTTAGTAGACAGTTTAGCTGCCCTTACCCCCTCAATGGTCCTAGACCAGTCCCTTCTATTAATAAATTCCTTCGATCTCAAAGGGTTGGAATTCAGGGTATCGACATCCGTGATTTCTTTTGTACCACGCATGTTTGCCAAGAGATTTGTGATACTTGACTGCAAAACTTCATCTTTGTCTTTTATTTCTTAAAGCAGTTGGGTAGCGGATATGTTTAAAAGGTTAGGTCATGTTTTTAATGATTGTGCAACTTAATAAAATAAAGTTGCTAGTTCACTTTTGAAGAAGAGGTGGACAATATATTTAACATTTTCTCTGAATCTGGGGTCTTCAGAATATAAAGAGTGATATTCTGATGCATTAATTTGCACAAACCTTTCATCATATCTTCCTCCTTTTCCTTAGGAAAGAGTAGAGGAAAAGAACATGCTTGTATACTTTTTTACCATATGCTCATTGGGGAAGCTTTGGCTAGATGCATTTGATGTTTCTAATGCATTGACAATTGTGTCTTTGGAGTATAGTGGGTGAATTGTATTCTGGTCTAAAATGTTGGCTGCAGTAACAGGATCTAAACTTTAAAATTGGTCAGTTTCTAGTGACTGTTGAATAATTTGGGTGGTTTGTCTTAAGTCTTTCTCTATGCTTATATCTTTGTAGTATTCCGTGTTTTCTTTTAGATATTCTATGTAGGGTTTGTCTAACTTTGTTTAAGTTGACTAGTTATTGCCAAATGATTGTGTCTTTTGTTGCCACACCATTAACTAGCACAATCAAAGATTGATCTATTGGCTGTTGTACTCCTAGAGTTTGTACATTTTCTTTTAGATCTGATGGTACATATACCACTTTGCCACAGATGCCCTTTACTAATTCAGATGGAGGTAATTTGGCTGGTTTTGGTTGAAGACATATTATAGCTTGAAATGGGTCCACTGTGTGTATTGTAATGCTCTCATACAAGTTAAGCTGTTGGAGAGCTTTCGGAAGTGGGAATATTTCTTAGTTATTAGTGATAGCACGTGATGGCATCTGGTTATTGTCAAGCGTTGTGTTGCTGTAAGTGCAAACTCTTGAGGGGTTAGTTATTTGGGATAGGGGGCAGGGGCACAGGTACAAGAGGGGCAGTGATATTTAATATTGTCCATCATATGCCTTTCTACAAATGTCTTCAACTGTGCAAAATTGGTGTTCAGCTGATCCAGTTTTGCACACAGGCTTATCATTTCATTTTCTACATTTGCACTTTGGGTCTGTTTGTGCCCATATTCTTGCCCATTTGTTGGTGCTACCAGCCCATTTTCTTAATTTGCAGTATGTATTGTTAACAAAGAAGCATGTTTCAGTGACTTGTGAAGCAATTTGCATTACTTTTCTTACTCTAAAAATTGTACTGTGTACCATTAGAGTTTCAATTGTCACTCATTTTATCATGGGGGAAATTTTCCTCTAGCTACTGCTGTGTGCTTGCCATTGCTGTGTACAAAATAATGTTTTTTACTAGTCATGTACATACAACAAACTCCACTGCTACAAGTAGGTTGGACTTGCTTGTGACAGTTGCTTCTCACTGTGTAAGCAAAGCAGCACTGAGGTAATATTGTTAGATGCACAGTTTATTTTTGTAAATGTGTAAGTAAATGTGCATGTGATGTCGTCAGTGATGTCATCAATGACATTTGTGATGTCATCTTTGATGTCCTGGGTGTTAGTCTTAGCAGTGCACAGTGGTGGCGTGAGTTTCTGTTGCTTAGTTTACCATAACTGGCGAATTTCAGGGGGTTTTCGGTTTTACTGAATTTCATAGGTTTTTAGTAGCGCAACTTAACCATAACGTCCCTTTAACAAAGTTTTTTTACTGAATTTCATATGTTTTTAGTAGCGCAATTTAACAATAATATCTCTGACTTTATATACATGTAACATGGAACATACTGAACCCCCTCTACTGAATTTGATGTCCGCAAACGCTTCTAATGTCCGCGGACATATGCGGACAACAGCACCACTACCCAAAAAGTCTGGGGGGTATGTTTAATTGTTATATCATAACATATGAATATTTTACAATTTCACAAACCAGCACACATACACATATATATGTAGTAATAAATAAGAAGTTGAACCCATATATATAACACATTAACCATTAATTTAAATACAATATGTTCTAAAATGGAATATACCAAAAGAAGAAAGGTAGTCTTCCAACATGATTACCTCACAGAAACTCCAAAACTTAAAAGCAACAGCAGATATACAGACCAGTAAGAACACACCTTACCAGAAGCTGGTAAGTGTACTGCATTTTACTTAGATATTTGTAAACTTTCTGTATTAGATAAAAAAGTGATATTATGTTTTTTTTCTCACAGAAATGTCTAGTACTCTGGAGTGGCTGGAGGAGCATTTCCCACGTGAGGAAATGTCTGAAGATAGTGAACCTAATGGTAGACACTTTACTATAGAAACCAATTAATAAATATTATTTTATATAGTTTCATAGTTTATTTGGTATACATATAACAAAACAAATGTTTTATATACCGTAATACCACATTATTACAATATTAAAATACAAGATTAAATACCAATTTAATAATTAAACACATTAAAAACACATTTGGTTTCATACAATTGGTTTCATACAATACTCTTAAGATCCCCTACATAGTTATACAATACTATGTAAAATCAATACAATTTTCTTATAAAATGCCACCATAAAATAGATTAGATTTATGTCATTGCCACTCATAAATAATGACCACAGTGTCTCAATTTAATCAGGGTTAGTGGTATTGTTGTATGATTTCATGTGTTTGTATCGCAGTGCATGCAAGCTATCACATATAATTAACAAATGATGCAGTGTCTCTATAACATTATGGCCACAGAGTCAACAGAAATGCTTGTCACGAGTAATACCCATTTGTGTTCCATATGTTTCCCGGGCCTCAGAAATATTACATTTTAGTAATAAATATTGCCGCACCGTTTGTGGGCTAGGGTATGCATTTATATATCCTGGAAGTTTGCAACGTGATAAGCGCTCGTTGTAATAGATTCCACTATATGTTTTTGTGGAGAGGTTTGTCATCTGCTGTTCATAGCAAACTTCCTTCAGTACATTTTTTAACTTTAGCTTCATAAGGGGCATACTCATTAGACTGTACTGAGGATTTTGACAATCCCATTTACTATGAAGTTTAAGCAGTTTGCCCATTATTCCAAACATAAAGTTACTCACAATGTGCAAGTAGGCAAGCATATATGCACCAGTGATTGTATCTATCTGGAGTCGTTTCAGCTTCTCAAAATTGGTAACACAATGGTTAACAAATACATATGAGATCCCCACCAGATCAAATTCCAGGTATATGTGTTCCGCACTTACACATTGAGGTAACCGAAACAACTTCCTAAGCAGACGAACTTCGAATTTTTCAACAAGTTTGATTAGGTTATGCCCCCAGATAACAATAGAATACAATAGTACTGCTCTTATCTTTGCAATATAGATACCGAATAGCCACTGTTGCTTCCTATGAAAATGCTTAGCGCATTGGTAGATACCATGCACTGAGCTTGAAGCAAAGACCAGTGTGCCTTCCAGGTTAAACGGTCATCTACGGTAATACCAAGATATTTATAGGTATTTACTTGTTCTAAAATTATACCATTCAATGACCACACATATTTTTTTGGACACCTTTTTTTTGGGAAAACCATCACTTTACTCTTATCTAAGTTGATCTGTAGTCCATTGTCGATACAATAACTGCTTAGAGCATCCAGCATCAGCTGAAGACCAGCCAGTGTATAGTCAAGCAGAATAAGATCGTCGGCATATGCCAGCCATCCGAGGATCACCTCAGTGATTTTCACTGGGTTAGCTGCTGCTATACAAAAAGCTTTTCCCATGTCTGCAAGATACAGATTAAACAGTATCGCCGCGACCATACACCCTTGTTTGACACCACTAGATGTCATCATAGAAGCAGAGAATCTCCCAGCTGCGTTCAAGCGGATGCGCACTGAAGTGTCGGTATGCAACAACATTAGCATCCTCAAGAGGCCAGGTGGAATGCCCAATCAGACAGCTTTTTCCACAGTCAATTTCTCAGCACCGTATCAAATGCCGCGGAGAAATCGATGAATACACAATACACATCAAGATTGCGTCGACTCCACGAATGTTCAACAGCAGTGGTTAGCAGCAACTACCCATGCAAGGTTCCCGACTTAGCTCGGAAGCCAATTTGGTTGGGTGGAAGGATATTTCTTTCCGTGATCCACACATTCAATTCTTGCAGTAGAACCTTTGCAAATATTTTTGAAGACGTATCAAGCATGGCAAGCATCCTAAAATTGCTTGGACAATCCCATGCCCCTTTCTTATGGATAGTCAATATATGACTTGACTGCCATGACTGAGGCACTACACCTGACAAGCCTATTTGAGTAAAGAGGCGGTGTAATGCCATGACCCAAAGTTCAGGCTGTTGTTTTAGCAGTATGTTGCATACCCCATCAGGCCCTGCTGCTCTGGAATTTTTAAGCTTAGATATAATCAACATTATATCTGATATGGTTACATTACATACCCATGGTTCGCCTGGAATGGCCAAATCCACGTCATGAGGGATCGCCCTACCTAGGGTTTTGGATATGTGACAATGCCATTGTTCTTCTGATATACAATTTATAGATAGTGGGCATTGATTAGCATGGTGGAGGAGTTACCATATGCCAACAGAGTTGTTCGACCTTGCCTTTTCAGCGATCTGTTGCCATAGTCGAGCTCCACATAACAGTTTATGGTTAGATAGCTATTTCTTGTATTTCTTTTTCGCAGTTCTAATTTGGAGCGAAGTACCCTCTGGATTGGGATGAGCGACAGTATCCAGTAGAGCTGTTTGGATTTCATTTCGCAACACTATCTTAGCCTTACTAATTGCGGCATCGAAACCTACCCGACACCTGACTGGCATGTTAGAATTTTCACTCATGCCAATATATCTGCGTCTAGCAGACACTTTATTTTTAATTGTTGACATGGTATTAGAGAAATCAAACAGAATGTCGGCGGTGATGTTATCCCCTTCATACTTCGTTTGAATGAATCGAGGCAGAAGCATGGACACTTCATTATTTGCTTAATCAATGTTTCCGCGAATGCCAATTAATACGATTACCACCTGCATTTATTGACAACTGACCATTTTCATCATATTCACTTGCAATTACTTTCGAATCAGGTAACTTTAGTAACCAGCACATAGGGACATGGTCACTATATTTGTAAACTTTCTGTATTAGATAAAAAAGTGATATTATGTTTTTTTTCTCACAGAAATGTCTAGTACTCTGGAGTGGCTAGAGGAGCATTTCCCACGTGAGGAAATGTCTGAAGATAGTGAACATAATGGTAGAGACTTTACTATAGGAACCAATTAATAAATATTATTTTATATACATTTAACATATACATTTATTTTTTGTACAGACAATAAAAAAAATGAAAATAATGAAGAAAAAGCAGTATTGGATAAGACTCTCCAGCACATGGAAGAAAAAATAGACCTACTCATGGCAAATTTCAACAATTTAAAAAACTTTGTGGAGGATCACTTGAAACAAAAAACTAGATACCATTGTCCCACATGTACCTGTCCCCCCTCACCATATCCCAGTCAATTATCCCCAAAACCTCTCCATGAACCAAAACGTTTTGATGAGACTTCCATCCCTTCTTCACCTCATATAAATCCTATTGAAACCCCCAATGCTCCTGTTTTTGTTTCAGTTTCTGCCTCACCTTCTCTGTCATAAATTTAACATCCATATAAAATAAAGTAAAATTATTATATTGTATCCTAATTCATTTCTTGTCTTTTTTTAGAAAGCAGTTCAGGTGTCCGCGGACAGCGGGGGTGTCCAGAATGTCCGTAAAGAAACGAAAATGGGGGCATTCTAAGACACTATATCTGTCCGTACTGTTCGCATGCAAGTTGAAACTTGTCTAAGAACACAGCTGGTGTTCGGGGTGTCCGCAATCAAACTACCACACACGGTGTCCTGAAATATTCATAAATAAACAAAATCGGGGTGTCCTAATGACCCTATACTTGTCCGTATTGTTCGCAGGCGAGTTGAAACTGTTCTAGGAACACACGTGGTGTCCTGAAATGTTTGTAAATAACCCCAATGGGTGTGTCATGAGGCCGCTATGCCTGTCCGTATTGTTCAGAGGCAAACTGAAACTGTCCTAAGAACAAACTCTATGTCCTGAAATGTTCGTAAATAAACAAAATGGGGGTGTCCTGAGGATGCTAGACCTGTCCGTATTCTTCGCAGGTGAATTGAAACTGTTCTAAGAACACAGGCAGTATCCTGAAATGTTCATAAATAAACAAAATGGGGGTATCCTGAGGACGCTATACCTGTCCATATTGTTCGGAGGCAAGCTGAAACTGTCCTAAGAACACAAATGGTGTCCTAAAATATTCGTAAATAAACAAAATGGGGGTGTCCTGAGGAAGCTAGAATGTTTGTGCTGTTCGTAAGCATGTTCAAACTGTTCTAAGAACACATCAAGTGTCCCGGGATGTTTGCAAATAAACAAAATGGGGGTGTCCTGAGGATTGTATGCTTGTCCGTATTGTTCGCAAGCAAGTTGAAACTGTTCTAAGAACAAACACCTGTTCGTAACTGTTCGTTTCACTTGTGAGGCACTTTTAATTAGTTTCAGGACCCTAACAGTGTTCGTAGAACACCAACGCGCATGAGCAAAACAGTTTTGGTGCATTTGGTGTCCTGCGGACACCCGCTTCTTTCGCGAACATGTTCGCGAAGCTATCATATGACCACACCCACGCTGAGCGTGTGTTCGGACTGCGAACACTGTTCGTGTCCCCGAACAATTTAAAACTACCTTTTCAAGCAATCCACAATATATTTCAATAATAACTCACCATAGCAGAAATCCCACATAGTAATCCTGAGTTTCTATATACTTTTTGGGACTTTTTGAATCTTTTTTTGGTGTTCGATCTGTCCGTGGACAGCGCGCATGTCCGCGAAGCACGTACAAGCACCCCTATAAAAGGCCACACCCTAGAGCTCATTCTCATTGTGTTTCTGGCTATCTTATAGAACACAGTGCATTTTGCTGCCAACTTTCCAGATTTTCATCTGAAACCTGATGGCATCCATGGCTGCAGTACTGCCACCTGGTGCTACATCTGCCTCAACACCACCCCCACCCCCTCCACCACCACCACCTCCCCAAGGGCCTGAAGAAGGGAACAGGAGTGGGGATGCAGAGGAGGATGAAGAGGATGACGAGAATGAGGTAGAGGAACTGCCCACTACCAGCACTCGGCGTGAGCCTTGGGTGTGGCGGTTATTTACCATTCATGGTAATGTACCTAAGGCGCGTGCGAACCGAGTCACCTGCAACGAGTGCAAAATGGTACTCAGTCGTGGAAGGCCTGGTTCATACCGCTTTGGGACATCTACCATGAAGCGACACCTAAAGTCATTCCACACTGGGGCCATTCGCAAGGTTGTACCTTGCGAGGAGCGTAGTAGGTTGACGTCCTCTACTACATCCTCCGTTTCCGATCCTGTCGCCACAAGGAACACTTCTGTGGGGCAGCGTATTCCTCAAACTGCCTCACAGGCCATACGCAATACTGATGAACCTTACCTTTCGAGGGTCACAGTTGTGTGTATGTACTGCGACGCAGTACTCTGCAGGGGGAGAGACTTCGATGTGCTTTTGAGGCTCTGGTCTCAGAGCACGAGACGATCTGCTCACTACCCAAGTAAGACCCACTCTACATCTTCCTCTCTCCACCTGCCCTTTCTTATCCCCGTGGTTGGTGCCCCCCCTTACCCTCATTTTCCCTCCTCTCCTAGTGTGTCGTGTATAAAACCCCCCAAAAAATATAAAACAACAAAAATCAAAAAACAAAAAGAATCTTTTCAGAGCCGCCTTTCACAGTTTAAAAATAGAAGTGAAAATAAATGAAGCAGGGCCCTTTGTATTTTTTAGAAGTCCGTGGACAGTCCGCGAACATCTAAAATTTTGGGGTGCTGCCCTATCATAACAATTGCAGTTTTGTCTGGGAGGAAGTGGTGGCTCTGAAAAGAGCCTTTTGGTGGTGTTTGTTTGTGTTTGAAAATTTTGAAATGCTCAACACCTACTACAAAACAGATGCTGTAATTCCAAAAAAGGTTGCAATGCATTTTGTACATTTCTCAGAAAAATCTGATTGCCAGCATAAGTAAGATGGACTCCATCTCTGCGAAAAATGTATGTGCTACGAAACACAATATTTTCATTGTGAAATGAGGACATGCCAACATCGCTTAGAAAGGCACAAACACCCTTATTGACATTGCGCCTTGCTTTCTCCAATTGTGGACCAAATGAAGAAGAACGAAGCCACATTTGTCTCTGCGCAATCCGTGAAAAATTTTCTTGAGAATTTGGAAACATGTCCATGACCTTCCCAAGTCCTTCTTTCATTGCAAATTGCAAAGAAATTCCAGACACATATCCTAAACTGTTCCCTCCACAATGAATTACAATTATGTCTGGATGTTGCTCTGTCTCCAAAGTAGTACAGAGAGGTAGCAAGTCCAACCACTTCATTCCACGTACTCCATGCCAGTGCACTTCCACATGTGGGAATCCAAGATCTATAGCTACTCCACAGCTTTCTGCATGCACCTTCAACAAATGTATCCACGAGTCTCCCAAAATCCAAACAATCTGTTTTTTGAAACACACAGCCATAGCTATCTGTTCTTCTCTCAGCAGAAAGAGTATCTGAGAAACTCTCTCCTGGCACAACACACCCACTAAACTTTCCTGACCAATCCCTTTCTCTGCTCATTCTCATTTGCTTGGCTCCCCAACCCAAAAATCCCCGGATGTAACACCCGATGTCCGTGGACTACCGCCATGTCCGCGGACATATCGCAACATGGACAGTCCTTCTACCATTTCCATTTCACTTTCTGTGCCATTCCCTCATTGGATATAGCTAGGAAGTCACATGAACATCCATATGCATGAACACAAACTACAGGTATGCATATTTTCTGTATAGTACATGTACAATTCTTATAGATTCATATAAACAGATTAACTGATTTTTAGCTTGTATAATCTATAAAATGAATTTACTGTCATTTTTTCCATCTCCTAAAATCAACTGTCACTTCCAAACCTATCTGCTATTTAATTTCTTTTTACACACACATTTGCAAAGCATGTTGAACTAACATATTTAAAGTACAATATAAAGAGTTGACATACTCAAACAAAATTGCATGCACACAGTATGTTCAAATATCAAACAAAAATACTTGTACAAAAACATAAAAATCAATGTCTAAATTAAAATCGGTGCTATATACAAAAGAAATTACTAATTTGTTTCCTTTACAATTGCAGTGAAGACCACTCTCCTGAAAAGAAGCAGCCGAATTTGAAGTACAAAGAACAACTAAGAAGAAACCGGGACATTCCAGAAAAAAAGTAAGTTAAATACCACCATAATATTTGCACTATTACACAAACACACTGTCAGGTTAATTCATGCTATTTCTGCACCTAAAAATAGAGATTGTGCACCATGCTGTCCACAAATCCCCATTTCTTAAACAGAGATTTACAGGCAGAATGGCACACAAATTCCTATTTTTTTCGGTGCACAAATGACCCAACTCAGCCCCTGGAATTTTGATATTATAGAACAAACAACTGTTTTAATTGTATACCATTAGATTTACTATTTGTACTTCTCCACAACACTAGCTTACTTTCTACTGTCATCTGAACCCCAGTTTAGTAGCACATACATTCAAGAATACCCATCCCAACTAGTTGTAGTTGCCAATGCACAATCACACACATCTTTATCATCATACTCAGACACTCATGCACACAGCACACATACATTGCAGAACACCCCAACCCATAACTTCTTTATTTTTTTCAATAGACCCTAAAGAATGCCTACCAAAAATCACGTCCGTAGAAAGCAAAGCAGAAGCAGAGCAAATGAAAATAGAAATGTCCAAAATAAGCATCCATCTCTAGCAGAATTTGTAAAAAAAAGTTCAAACAAAACAGCTAATTGTAACGCTCACCTGATTCCCGTAGAGGCGCCGGTCTTGACTGGGCGTATACCGTATCTTCAAAGGTGATGTGTAACACACGGCTGGCTCTTTGGGCTGGACCTCTGTGCATCGAAGGGTAAGATGTCTTAGGTAAGTGAACGCTGTGCTCTCCATCTGCCTCGGGGCAGGGTGCTGTAACCAGTTTCTTCACTGGATAAGGGGAGCAGGCCTCTTGACTTCAGAGGACTGCTGTCCGTCGTTTACTGCACGAACGGTAAGTTTCGAGTAATTCTAATGTCTTTAAAGTCTTTAGTAATGATGTCTCTTGTTTTGCAGGGTTCCGGCGATGGCGGATGACCGGCTGAAGTGAGTTGAAGATGGAGCCCGTGTGATGAATAGAAGCGCCTGGAAGCACGTAAGTAAGCGCTTGTTGCCTGCTTCACGATGCGCTCTAACTGTCTTTTTATTTTGCAGGTACAAGTTCGGAGCGGCTGCAGGGTGCCGGAATACCCACTGGGTTAGATGTGGAAAGGAGTAATGGCACGTGAGTATTAAAGTTCCCCAATGTCTTTAAACGCACCTTGTTTTGTCTTTCAGATGCGGGATGCAGCGCCGAAGGCCTCCGGAGCGTGCGAAGAGTTGGTAAGCTTTTGTCCTTCAGATGCCGGAATGCAGTGTGAAGACCTCCGGAGCGCACGAAGAGTAGGTAAGCCTTTGTCTTTCAGATGCCGGAATGCAGCGTGAGGCGTTGGTGACAGCCGATGGACCAGGTAAGTGAAGAGCTGTCACTGAAGACCGTAATCCTAACCTGTTCTTTCTTGTCTTTATAGGTGTTGCTGAAGACTGGATTCAGGATGGTAAGCCTTTTTCCTTAGGCCCAGGATCAGATGCAGAAGACACGATGAGCGTTCTGCTGCAGAGGATGCAGAATAACGCAAAGCAAGATTCATCCATCGGGTGTGGTTTAAATAGCCTCCTGTAGTGCTTAGGTGTCTCCTTCCACAGCCACGCCTAGGTAAGAAAAGAGTTCCTGCTTTCCAGAAGAGTTCCAGTGTTCTGAATCTAGGGAGTGGCTCCTGCCCCACCCAACAGGAAAAGTAGTTCCAAACAGAAGAGGATCAGAGGCTCAACTGGCAGGCAAGTAAGCAGCATGGTCTGCTGCAGGTAAGTCCACCCAAGCATTATGAGCCCGGCGCTTCCAGCGCTGGGACTGGGCATATTTATGAGCCTGGTGCCACTGGCGCCAGGACTGGGTCCAAAAGGTCCCAATTGGGACTGGTTGGCACTCGGAACCTGGGTTATGGATCTGCTTCCAAGGGAGTTGGGAAAACCCTGACCTTTTGGAAGCAGAGATCATGACAGTACCCCCCCTCAAGGCCCCTCCCAAGCCAGGCTTCTCCAGGGGTTTTGGCTTGTCAGGAAATGTTCGGTGAAATCTTTTGATTAGGCGAGGAGCGTGGACATATTCAGCAGGTTCCCAGGATCTCTCTTGGGGGCCGTAGCCTTTCCAGTCAATTAGGTAAAATAGTTTAGATTTGGAGATCTTGGAGTCCAGAATGCTTTTGACTTCAAACTCGAGTTCTCCATCAACTAGGATAGGTTTTGGAGATTTAGTTAGTCGGGTTTGAGGTTGCACGGGTTTTAATAGAGAGACGTGGAAGACCGGATGTATCTTCATGTGCGGGGGCAAGTCCAACTTGACCGCTACTGGGTTTACTATGGTAGTGATGGAATAGGGACCAAGGTATCTTGGGTTGAATGTGCGTGGCCCTTTTAGAGGTAGATATTTGGTGGATAACCAGACTTGATCCCCTACTTGATATTGAGGGGCTTCCTTCCGATGTTGATCTGCTCCTTTCTTGTATTGTTCTTTAGCCCTTTGAAGGTGAGAAACAGCTTCCTTAAAGGCTTGGGTGATTGTAGAATGCAGGTAGTCTACTGCTGGTGTTTCAAGATCTTGGAGGGGATCCAACTCCGAGGTTCGAGGGTGACTGCCGTACAAAAGAAAAAACAGGGTTTTCCCAGTTCCCGAATGGACAGAGTTATTGTAGGCATATTCGGCTATCCAAAGGATGTCTTTAGAAGTTTTTTCAGTTTGTTGCAGCATGCAGCGTAAATACTGTTCCAGAGTTTGATTGGTCCTCTCGGTTTGTCCGTCGGTCTGAGGGTGGTGACTGGTCGATAGTCTCACATCAATTTGAGCCGACCGACAGCAACTTCGCCAAAAATGAGAAATAAATTGACTACCTCGATCCGAAATTAGAACCGAAGGAAAACGGTGCAGTCGGACGATGTTTTCGAGAAATTCTCGGGCCAGAGTTGCTGCTGTTGGCAAGCCTTTGAGCGGAATGAAATGCGCCATCTTGGAGAATAAGTCCACGATTACTAGAATCGTATTGTATCCGGAGCATGGAGGTAGGTCGGTGATGAAGTCCATAGAAAGCGTATGCCAAGGGCGAGGTGGGATGTCAAGAGGGCGTAAGAGGCCTGCTGGTCTTTCCTTTTGACTCTTGTTTTGGGCGCATACTCCACAGGACATTATAAAGTCTCTGATATCTTTTTTCCAAGACGGCCACCAGAAGTAGCGCTTGATCTTTTCTGAGGTCTTGGCCATACCGGGATGTCCTTCCATTAAAGAATCGTGATAACAAGAGATTACTTTTTCCTGTAAATCTGTGCTGGGTAGGTATAATCGTTCTTGGAAATACAATAAGTTGTCCTTTACTGCAAAGTCCTTTCCCTGCAGATGCCAATTCTGTATGTCCGCTGGAGTTACAAGTTGCCTGGCTTTATCCTTAACTTCCTCTATGGATTCTGTGGCGATTACACCCAGAATTCTTTGTTCGGGAATGATTGGTACAGGTTTAGGGTTGATCAAGTGTTCTTCCACTCCCATCCGAGAAAGGGCATCAGCTTTACCGTTCTTTGTACCAGGTCGATAGGTAATTATGAAGTCAAACTCGGCAAAGAATAATGCCCAACGGAGTTGTCTAGAGGATTGGGCTTTTGCGGTTTTCAAATATTGCAGGTTTCGGTGATCCGTAATCACAGTAACGGTGTGTCGGGCCCCCAGCAGATAATGCCGCCAAGCCTTAAAGGCAGACTTGATTGCCAGGAGTTCCTTGTCAGTAATCGTGTAATTGATTTCAGGAGGCGAGAATTTGCGGGACCAAAATGCCACGGGATGCAACTGATTGGTTACCGGGTCCTTTTGTGATAGAACTGCCCCCATGGCAAGGCTTGAAGCATCAGTTTCCACGATGTAGGGGAGTTCGGGGCGAGGGTGTTTTAAGATTGGTGCAGAGATAAATTTAGTCTTCAAATCCTGAAAAGCTTGTTCCGCCTCGGTAGACCATTCAAAACGTTTGTTTTTCTTTAACAAGGCAGTGATGGGCTGGACTATTCGAGAGAATTCGGGGATAAACCTGCGGTAAAAGTTAGCGAAGCCTAACATGCTTTGCACACCTTTTACGGAGGATGGTGATGGCCATTTGAGAACTGCATCGACCTTCTTTGAATCCATACGCACTCCGCCAGGTGATAATATGAATCCCAAGAATTCAACTTCCGTCACGTTGAAAACACATTTTTCCAACTTAGCGAAAAGTTTGTGTTGACGCAATCTTTCGAGGACCATTTTCACGTGTTTCCGATGTTCAGATTCCGATGAAGAATAAACAAGGATGTCGTCAATGTAAACAACAACACACACATCTATGAGCTCTCTGAGGACATCTTTCATGAAATATTGAAAGGCGGCCGGGGCATTGCAAAGTCCGAAGGGCATGACCTAATATTCAAATAGCCCATACTTGGTGCGGAAGGCCGTCTTCCATTCATCGCCCTCTTTTACTCGTACCAAGTGGTAAGCTCCTCTAAGATCCAGCTTTGTATATATGCATGCTTTTCTGACTTGGTCCAGGAGTTCAGGGATCAAAGGTAACGGATATCTATTCTTAACGGGGACCTGGTTCAGGGAGCGATAATCTATACAAGTTCTAAGGTCTCCTTCCTTTTTTGGAACGAAGAACAAAGCTGAAGAAGCAGGGGACTTGGAAGGACGAATAAACCCATTTGCCAGGTATTGATCCAGGTATTGTCGAAGGTGAAGGTTCTCAGGCTCGGTGAGGGCATAAATTCTACTACAAGGAGGAGTAGATCCAGGTATCAGGTCTATCTGGCAGTCATAAGACCTATGAGGAGGTAGATAGTTAGCCTGATCCTTCCGGAAAACATCTTGGTATTCTAGATATTCGGGAGGTAACTGGGGAGTCTCTGAAGAAATTGCTGCCAGTGCAACACCAGGTGGAGGGTGACAAGTAGAGACACATTCTGGAAACTGGACCGTTCTTGCTCGCCAATCGATCAGAGGATTGTGTTTCTCTAACCAAGGTATTCCTAGAATAATCTGAAACTGAGGGGCCTTGATCACATCAAACACGATCTTCTCATGGTGTCCATCTTGACTTACTAGCGTCACCTCTTGAGTGGTATGCGTTACTGGCCCGGAGGCTATCTCCGTACCATCCACCGTAGTAATGACGTCCTTTACAGTCTTGGGACAAAGAGTTAGATTCATCCTCAAAACCATTTCATGATCCACATAATTGCCGATGGCACCGCTGTCGACGTAAGCTTCAATTGCATGTAATCGATCCGGATTATCAGGGCTAATGAGGACCATAGGTATCACGAAATGCGAGGTCACGGAACTGGTTTTCACGCTCGGCAAGAGGACCTCTATTCTTGTCGGGCAAGGTCGTTTCCCTGCTCAGAGTTTGTAACTTTGGTAACTGCAGCTCCTACTGCCTTCTTGGCAGGTTTCACCGGACAGTCTCGAAGAAAGTGCCCTGAGTTTCCGCAATAGAGGCATAATTGCAACTGTTTTCTCCTTTCCCGCTCCTTTTGTGTTAGAGGACCTTTCAGAACCCCTATTTGCATGGGTTCCCCGGAGTCTACTCCTTTGGAAGGAGTTGGCGGTTTGGAAAATACTCGAGCATCAAACTTGGAACGATCGGCCTCCTGTTCTGCAGTCTGTGATCTATTTGAACGACTAAGTCTATATAGTCCGAACAATCTTGTGGGGGATTCACTACTTGGGCTAACACATCTTTGAGCTCTCCACGTAGACCTCTATAAAACAGCAAAATCCTTTTGTCCTCAGGCCATTAAGTTTCCACTATCAGTCTGTTGAAAGACGCAATATAAGCCAAAAGGTCTTGATTACCTTGTCGCAACGAAAGAAGCTCATTGTCCAAGGCCTGCCCCTGTGAATGTCTTGCGAACAGTTTTTCCATACTGAGCTGAAAAGCTTGAAAATCATGGAGGACCGGATCATCTTGATTTACTAGAGGGATCAACCAGTCTGCCGCATTGCCACTAAGGTATGAAAGCACGAAAGCTACTTTAGGTTGATCAGTTGGAAAGGCTGCTGGCCGGCATAAGAAATGCAACCGGCACTGATTGATAAATACTGCAAACCTCTTTGGGTCACCAGAAAATCGTTCGGGCGGAGCCAGAGGTACATTCCCAGGTAGGTTGATCTGCACTGGATTCATAGAGGATGTAGAAGGAAGATTTCCCCCAGATGCGGGTAACGGGGTCTGTCCGGCTTGTGACTGTAGCAATTGTCTAGCGAGATCATCTGTTCGCTCCTTGGAAATAATCAGTTCCCTTCTTAGAGCGTTCGTTTCCTGACGGGCTGCATGCACTTCTGTCCTTAGTTCCCCAAGTAACTGGGCTAGCTGGTCGGTATCTGAGGTTTCCATAGCGCCTGGACGGGAGTTTTGTGGTAGGCTTTGCGTTCTGTAACGCTCACCTGATTCCCGTAGAGGCGCCGGTCTTGACTGGGCGTATACCGTATCTTCAAAGGTGATGTGTAACACACGGCTGGCTCTTTGGGCTGGACCTCTGTGCATCGAAGGGTAAGATGTCTTAGGTAAGTGAACGCTGTGCTCTCCATCTGCCTCGGGGCAAGGTGCTGTAACCAGTTTCTTCACTGGATAAGGGGAGCAGGCCTCTTGACTTCAGAGGACTGCTGTCCGTCGTTTACTGCACGAACGGTAAGTTTCGAGTAATTCTAATGTCTTTAAAGTCTTTAGTAATGATGTCTCTTGTTTTGCAGGGTTCCGGCGATGGCGGATGACCGGCTGAAGTGAGTTGAAGATGGAGCCCGTGTGATGAATAGAAGCGCCTGGAAGCACGTAAGTAAGCGCTTGTTGCCTGCTTCACGATGCGCTCTAACTGTCTTTTTATTTTGCAGGTACAAGTTCGGAGCGGCTGCAGGGTGCCGGAATACCCACTGGGTTAGATGTGGAAAGGAGTAATGGCACGTGAGTATTAAAGTTCCCCAATGTCTTTAAACGCACCTTGTTTTGTCTTTCAGATGCGGGATGCAGCGCCGAAGGCCTCCGGAGCGTGCGAAGAGTTGGTAAGCTTTTGTCTTTCAGATGCCGGAATGCAGTGTGAAGACCTCCGGAGCGCACGAAGAGTAGGTAAGCCTTTGTCTTTCAGATGCCGGAATGCAGCGTGAGGCGTTGGTGACAGCCGATGGACCAGGTAAGTGAAGAGCTGTCACTGAAGACCGTAATCCTAACCTGTTCTTTCTTGTCTTTATAGGTGTTGCTGAAGACTGGATTCAGGATGGTAAGCCTTTTTCCTTAGGCCCAGGATCAGATGCAGAAGACACGATGAGCGTTCTGCTGCAGAGGATGCAGAATAACGCAAAGCAAGATTCATCCATCGGGTGTGGTTTAAATAGCCTCCTGTAGTGCTTAGGTGTCTCCTTCCACAGCCACGCCTAGGTAAGAAAAGAGTTCCTGCTTTCCAGAAGAGTTCTAGTGTTCTGAATCTAGGGAGTGGCTCCTGCCCCACCCAACAGGAAAAGTAGTTCCAAACAGAAGAGGATCAGAGGCTCAACTGGCAGGCAAGTAAGCAGCATGGTCTGCTGCAGGTAAGTCCACCCAAGCATTATGAGCCCGGCGCTTCCAGCGCTGGGACTGGGCATATTTATGAGCCTGGTGCCACTGGCGCCAGGACTGGGTCCAAAAGGTCCCAATTGGGACTGGTTGGCACTCGGAACCTGGGTTATGGATCTGCTTCCAAGGGAGTTGGGAAAACCCTGACCTTTTGGAAGCAGAGATCATGACACTAATACAGTCATTAGCAAAAAAAACAAGCTTCAAGTACAGAAACATTGGCTCCTCTATCAAAATGTAAAACGAACCAGAAAACAATTAACAAAAATTCAGCTACCACTACAGATAAAAATGCTCCTATAAATCTTGATATAGTGCCAAGCAAGCATACCAAAAAAAGTATTTTAGCAAAAATGTTCCGTCACAGAGTCCTTCAAAATCTTATAAAAACAGGAGAGAAATCAGGCACAACCCTGAAAACCTATTGTAGTAAATTAATCTTAGAAGCGTTGATAGACAGTGCAATCCTTCTAAAAAGAAAGTTATTTATTTTAGTGTTAAATAAAATGAAACCACTAACAAAACTAATGATTAAATTACAAAAAAGACTTCTCAATAAACAAAATGTCAAAAGAAATAACTTCTTAAATATCTGTGGAGGTGAGTGGACTCACACTACAAGCACACAACCATACTTTAATGAAGAAGCATACAAACAAAAGCAAGAAAATACAATTGCCATACATAGCAGTGGACAAGGTTATGAAAAAGTTAATAATACCCTAATGGAACAAGAAATACTGCTTACAAAAATATCCCCAGAAAACTTAGAATTACCTCTCCATTCAACTGAATCAGAACGTCTAGTATACAAATGGCCATGTACGTCAATGTGTAACATTCCCAAAAAATCATTCAAGTCTTTACACCATTCCTCAATCAATGTGTGAAAGGCAAAGACACAGGACTACAAGGACATGCATTGGCCTGCATTTCAGGACCTACTTGCAAAACCACCTTCCATTATATCAAAATGATATCAACACATTATTCAACTATAAGAAATCTAGTCTATGAACTGCACTATGCTAAAAGTCCTGGTTTAGCACTAGCCAAATTAAATAACATTTTATACATGGTACAGCAAAAGACCTACGCGAAGAAATCGACTATATCCAGAAGAAATATTTTGGAAGTGAAAGCCACTTGCAGAATGAAGTAGCTTTAAAGCAAATTAGCAACAATTCTATGCATGGAAAGCTTCTACTACACACATACAAAAAAGAAATACTGAAATTTAAAAGTACATCTGCTGAAGTACCAAACCATGTATTTTGCCGCATAACTTTTTATAAAAGTAACACAAAAACTGTAGACCTAACATACAAAATAGAAGACAATTAAGATTCTAAATGGTTTGAATTAGCTCTCTACCTTATAGCAGAAAACAAATACGAAATAACTGACCCCTTAATACTTTGCAGTTACTGCACTACAAAACTTGACAACAACCAAACTCCTTCATGTGCTATCACACATAATTTGGAATTATTTCCACTACCAAAACCCCTACAACAACTCAATTTATATGAGAGCATCATAATTCAAACAGTGCACGCCTTTCAAGCAATAATACGCCTTCAACCAAAAACAGCAAAATTACCTCCCTCTGAATTAGTGAAAGGTATTTGTGGAAAAGTAGTGTATTTAACATTAGATCTAAAACAAAATATGCACACTCTAGGAGAGCAACGTCCAATGGAGCAATATTCAATTATCTTAGTAAATGGTGTACCTACAAAAGACAAAAAAATTTGGCAACAACTGGTAGATTTACATAAAGTTAGAAAAGCCTTGCAATATCTAAATGACAATAATGAATACTACAAAGAAATTAATATTGAAGAAAACTTGGAGGATACCACTGAAATAATTCAAGAGTCACAAGAATCTGGTCAATTTGGGCTCCTAGATCCTGCTACAGTATCCAATACTTTACAGCATTATACAATTCATCTATTGCACTCTAAAGACACCATAGAAGATTCACTAGAAACGTACCAAATGTGACAAACAAAAGGATCACCAATCAGCATATGGGAAAAAAGTATAGAAGCAAATGCTTTTCCTCTACTCTTTCCTACTGGCAAAGGAGGAAGGTACGATGATAGACCTATTCAAATAACAGCATTAGAATACCGCTCGTTGAGGATGTATTCTGAAGATCCCAGATTTAGACAAAATGTGAAATACATATTCCACCTACTCTTTGAAAGTGAACTAGCAACTTTATGTTACGCAGTTGCACACACATTAAAATCAAGATCCCACTTTCAAAATATGTCAGCTACACAATTATTACAAAAAGTGCAACAAAAAGATGAGGTTTTACAATCAAATATTACAAATCTATTAGCAAACATGCGTGGTACTAAAGAGTACTGGTTTCGACGTCATGGAGATGTACGTTGCATGATATGAAACCTTGGCCCACCCACTTGGTTTGTTACATTAAGTTGTGCAGAATATGCATGGGAAGATTTACATGATTTCCTACGCATATCAAACAAAAACAAAACAAACATAGATATACTAACACCTGGAGAACTTCTCTAGATCCTGGTAATGTTTCATGATATTTTCACCATCGCTTCATTGCTATGCTACACTTTATTTGTAATAAAACTGTTCCTCCCCTTGGAGAAGTGCTACACTTCTTTTGGAGAAAAGTATACCAAGCCAGAGGAGCACCACATATCCACATGCTTTTATGGATTAAAGATGCTCCTAAATTTGGTCAAGGCAATGATGCCACTGTGTTACAGTTTATTGAAAAATATGTCACTTGTGAAATTCCATCAGAAGCAACAAATAGTGATCTTCATGCACACATTTTACAATTTCAAAGGCACAATGTGGCAAATATTGTTGTTGCAAATACAAAAACAAAGGCAAATACTGTACTACACTACACTACAATACTCTAGGTTTCCCTAGACCAGTTACAAAAACAGGTCAAGTGAACAACTTCATGTCTTCAGTTAGACATAGTGTTAAAGGTAAACCACCTAAAAATACATATTACATAAAAAGAACAGAAGAAGAAAAATATATCAATGATTACAATGCAATCATTGCCCACTTATGGAATGCAAACATAGATGTGCAGTACATTGCAGACAATTCCACTGCAGTTGCACGATATGTTACAGCATACTTAACCAAAGCAGAAAAAAACAGAGCTCCAAGACCTCTGGAATGAACTGTCATCAGACAAAACAATGTCTCAGAAATTATACAGCTTGGGCATAAAAATGCTCTCCCATAGAGAATGTGGCTCCTATGAAGCAGCAGATTGTTTAACTGGTACTGCTTTGTATCTGTAATCTGAAAATATAGTATGGCTAAGTCTTGGTCCTGCTAAATCTAGAAAAAGAGTTCTAAAATCATATGAAGATTATAGAAACAATAGCCAAACATGATCCCAACAGCCAAGACATTTAAAAAAAACAATTTACTGGACACATACTACCCAAACAGAAGTGCCACTTTGGAAACCATGTGTCTATACCACATAGCCCAAAACTTCACATACAAAAAAATATAAAACATGATGAAAAAAAGGTAAATACAGAGTGTCAAATTGTGAAGGCAGCTTAGTAAAACTCACCAAACCAAATTTAATGAATCATATCAAATTGTCATTTAAGACTCCTCAACATAAAGAACTATATTACATGTCCCTGCTACAACTCTTTAAACCATGAAGAAAATAAGAAGAAATACTAGATAACTATGACTCCTATGAAGACGCCTTCAAAGCAAATGAAAGCACTATAACCAATGTAATCTTTACACAGTACAAAACAATATTGCACAATGAACAGCAACACGAAGAAGAACTCCAGGCCCAACTAGATAAGGACACTCCTGACAGTAGTCAACCTTCTGTAACAGGAAGCCAAGAACGACTGGGGGAGCCACTAATAACAAATGAGACAGAATTAGCTATGACGGAAGTAGAAAACACCATGTGTCAGTATGAAGATAAAGAAGACTTAACTATACTACAATCAAAACTAAACAATGAGCAACGTAGCTTTTTTGAAGAAGTAACAAAAGAAATTGCACATGGTGTACAACATGAAAACAAAGAATGCATCTGCCAAAATTACAAACCTATACTACTGTTCGTCAGTGGTGAAGCTGGTTCTGGCAAAACATTCTTAATCAAAATCATCAGTAAATTCCTTCAACAATTGACAAACAACAAACTGTCAGCTGTTGTCACTGCCCCACAGGTTTAGCTGCCTACAACATAGGCGGTGTCACTTTACACCGATTACTACTCCTGCCAGTAGAACACCAAAATAAATTAGACTATTACAAACTTTCTACAGAAGCTGCAATGGAATGACACAGAGTATTAAAACAAATGAAAATGCTACTAATAGATGAAGTGAGCATGGTCTCCAACCTAATGTTGGCTTTGATTCACCTCAGATTACAAGAAGTACTCAAAACAAACTACGAAGAGCTCTTTGGAGGAAAACACATTATTGTTTGCAGAGATCTTCTTCAATTGACACCAGTGAAAGGTGAGCCTATTTTTAAAACCTTAGGATACAAACTCTGCCGTAAGACTGTTGGCAGCATTGGAAATGTCAACTTTTGGCAACATTTCCAATACAGAGAATTAATAGAAAACATGCAGCAATCTGCAGATCTCACTTATGCCAACATCTTAAAAAGTATTAGAGTGGTATATTATCTCAAGAAGCACAAGCAATATTGAAAACCCGGCACATTCATGCACTTTATGGTGATACTGCATGTGCTACATATGTTATGGAACAATTAGCCCACAAAAATGGCAATTGTATAGCCTTAATGCCAACTCTTGCAAGCTGTTTCAAATTCAATGAAACAATGTTTAAAAAGAAATGCAACCAATAATTGAAATTAGCGCCACAGACAAACTAGACATACATGGTATGACACTACCCATGTGTGAACAAGCCACAACAAGACTAAATAGTTTAGAACATTCAATCTCCAACACAGCTGGATTGGAAAACTTATTAAAATTATCCTTAAAATGCAGAGTAATGCCTAAACGTAACCTTGACGTGGATCAAGGAATCGAGCACTGGGTACAGTTGTTGGCTTTCAAACATACCCACATCACAACAATATTCGATTTGTCAATATTCTCTTTGACAAACTTTCAGAAGGGAAAAGAATAGGATGATCAACAGCTCGATTCCTTCTCTTCAAAGACATGTATGTACGCAGAGAACAATTTTCTCTAACTTTTGCATACGCAGTCACCATTCATAAATCACAAGGTCTTACCCTAGCCAAAGCATTGATAGACATTCGTAACACCGTCTTCAAAGAAGGCATGAGCTACGTAGCACTATCACGCTTACGTACACTTGACGGTCTATTTCTAATCAACCTTGATGCAAGTAAAGTAAACGCTGATATTCCTTGCATTTTAGAATAAAATAAACTTTGTTCACTATACACCCCCCATCTAAAAACATATCCTGTTCCACAAAAAGTAAAATGTTCTAAAAGAAAACTAAATCAAACAGAAATGCAACAGGATGTTACTGCAAATTCTCCAAAGAGATTAAAAGAAACTAATACTTCATCAAGTACCACAATCAAAAAATAACCTATTAGGGAAAGTAAAGCAGGTACTTCTTCAAAGAAGGAAGACGAACTCCAAAAAAAGCACTCAGATACAGAACTACCTGGTCCATTTAAACTTTCAAATGTAAATGGTGTAAGTTGCTATGCAAATGTAGCAATGAATGTTCTATTTCAATTACCACCAATAGTTGACAACATTTACTTACACAGTACAGACCAATTGTGTTTGCAAATGTTAATACTTCATAGAAACGCAACAAACAATCCTGACAACACGTATATTGTTTATGGAATAAGACAACAATTGGACTACTGTGCTGGAATGGTGAAATTCACTATAAACTCACAGGAAGAGCCACAAGAATTTCTAATGTACTTACTACAAGTACTGGAAAAGAAAAACATACCTATAAATGAAATCTTCCAGATTTCATACATGTGGAAACATACATGCACTATGTGCAACAATGTGACACAAGATCAAATCCCTGATGAGCGCTTTGTGTATGTATCAATACCTAATTGTGAATCCGTTCCATTTCAGCAACTTGTACAAAATGCAAACCATGGTAGATTATGTGCTACCTGTAATTCGGATAATCGCTCCACCTTACTAATACAATCACATAGTAAGTGCGTAATACTAATGCTTCTAAGTTACGATGCAGATGGTACCAAAAACAACTGCAAGCTGACTGGATTCACACATGGTCAAGTATTACTTGGTAAGAAACCTTCACAACAATAGGTATAATCTACCACACAAGAGCCACAACAAATGCAGATCACTATACTTCATATATAAAAAAAAATGTGGATGGTTCGAATGTAATGATAGTACCATTACTGTAAAGCAGAGATTACCTGCAAATCTTACAAATGCTTATTTAATGTTCTTAAAACCAAAATGTATTAAATAAACTGTACTTAAACATTAACTAAACTTCTATTAAAAAACTATAAACTGTTACAATATGCCAACAGCTATGTAACTGCCCCAAGATTCTACAACAACTAAACAGATAAATGATTACTACTAAATTATATCTAAAAATAGATAGTTAGAATACGCCAACTGGTATCTAACTGCCCCAAGATTTTACAATAACCAAACAGATAAGCCAATACCAGTTAAGAATATGCCAACAGGTATCTAACTGCCCCAAGATTCTACAACAACTAAACAGATAAATGAATACCACTAAATTATATAAAAAAAATAGACAGTTAGAATACACCAACTGGTATCTAACTGTGCCAAAATTTTACAATATCCAAACAGATAAATCAATACCACTTCATTATAACAAAACATTGGCCCTCATTCCGAGTAGGGCGGTAAGTATAGGCGATTACCGGCATGGCGTAAAGAGCGTGTCCGTGCTGGCACAAGACCGTAAAAATCGGCCTATTAAGACTCCGCGTGCACACGCTTTGCGCCATGCCAGTAACGCACCTCACCGCCATGCCGTAAAAGGGCCCCAAATGCCCTTACCGGCAACAAGCGCACCGTACATAACATTACCGACATAGAGAATTTAGCGGTAACCGTAAATAGCGGTCACGCTATTTACGGTCACCGTTAAAAAACGGAACCAGAAAAAACGTCATCGCACAGGAACGGGAAGGAGCACAGCGGCCATCCTTAAAATCACAATCCATTGCCATCCTCTCCATACAGGACCCCCAGCCATACAGTGATCAGAGAAATAGGCTTTGGAGACCAGCATCATGCCCAAAGCATTAAAAAAGGGTGCTGCAAGCATAAGAAAGGAGTGCTTTACCCAGGATGAGCTCCAGGTACTGGTCGACACTCTGCACGAACATGCAGACACTGTATTCAGCAGTGATATGCGGAGGCCCACCGTCATCAGGAAGAAAGAGATCTGGGCCTTGGTGGCACAGAGGGTGAGTGCTGTGGGAAACACCCCCCGCACCACAAAGGACTGCAGGAAATGTTGGGATGACCTCCGTCTCAGGGTGCGGGCCATCCTCTCGGCAAACCGAAGTCAGGCTCTGGAGACAGGAGGAGGGCCAGGTTCCCCCATCAAAATGATGCCGTGGGAGGAAACGTGTGCGGCCATGATGGGCACAGAAACCATAGAAGGTGTTGGAGAAATGGATTGCGGTGCAGCGTCATCCGCTGATGGAGGTGAGTGTCATGAGTCAAGACAGAACATGCATTCCTAACGTAAGTCACTGCCAAGGGCTGGGCAAGGTGTCACATCATGGTTGGGCAACCCCCCACCCAATGAAAACATGCTGTAACAAGTGGGACCCAGGCCGATGTCAGGTGCAAGTCTGTAACCCATATGGGCCATACCACACAAAGAGGCCGAATCTGTGAGGCACACTGGGCAGTGATTGTAAACATTGTGAATGTGAGTCATCACAGTACTCCGCCAACATGAGTGACCCACACATCTGCATGCATTGACCATCCAAGCCCAGATCACTGTCCCACTCACCACCCAAATGTCAACAAACCGCTGCAATCCCATTGTGATACCATAGGCATGTAGAAATGCTGAGCCACAAATTATTGCTCATACTGTCTCTCTCTTCCCCCCCCACAGGCAGCGAGCATGACAGCGAGGACCAGGAAAGCACCAGGGCCAGTACCTCCAGGGGCAGAGTCAGGGGCCGCCGCATACCTGCAAGTAGGAAGACAACACAGGCAACACCACCTGCTCCAGCAACCCCCATGGAGGGTGCACAACCCCCCACCCGCACCCCTACCCATGCCTGCAGTGCTGCTGGACACATGTCCCACGCTGCACTCTGAGGAGTCCAGTGTGGCTGGTGAGAATGCAGCCATGTGCCTCCTCAATGTGCTAAACAGCCCCCCATCATCGGGAGCCAACGTGGAGGACACCATTGACATTGGCCATACCCCTGACACACCATCCCACAGCCAGGTGGCACACAGCGACTCTGCGGAGAGTGAAACCCCAGGGCAAGGAGTACAACCTGCCTGTCCTGTATCTACTTCCCCTGCAGAATCTCTGCGAAGGCCTGCAGGCCCAATACCAAGCCTGCCAAGCACATCGGCCACATCGGCCATGGATGTAGTGCGCTCCCAGCATCTCACAGGCCTCATTGAGGAGTGTATCAGGGACAATCGCAAATCAAAGGTGGAGTGGCGCAATGACCTTCAGGCTCTGGGCGAGGTGATCACAATGAACACAAACCAGCTCTGCGATATCCTTAGCCGGATCGCAGATGCCCTGGAAGCAGCACACCCCACACCACAGCCCGGTCCGTCGTTCACTGCGTACATTGCGCCGACACAACATGGATCCCCCTGGCTCTGGGAGTGCACATTGACCATCCCGGCACACACATGTGGCCTATGTTGCCCCAATTGAACTATTGTGGGGTTGTTGTGGGGGGAGGTGGAGGGGGTGAGGGTGTGTGTGGGAGTTGTGGGGGAGGGGGAGGGGGGGGAGGTGTGTGTGGGAGTTGGGGGGAGGGGGAGGGGGGTGAGAGTGTGTGTGGGAGTTGGGGGGGAGGGGAAGGGGGGAGGGTTGTGTGTGGGAGTTGGGGGGAGGGGGAGGTGGGTGAGGGTGTGTGTGGGAGTTGGGGGGGAGGGGGAGAGGGGGAGGGTGTGTGTGGGAGTTGGGGGGGAGGGGGAGGGGGGTGGTGGTGTAGGTTTTGTTGTACACGTCAGAACTTTATCGTTCAATACACCGGTTGATTATCCAAAAAAAAAGAGTGGACATTGATCATTGTGCATGTGTCTTTTAATGTTCCACAGTGCATGGTGTACATGTATCCCCACACCCAGTGCCTGATGTCCTGTCATCCTCACACCCTCAGCTGACTAGTGAGTTAGAAGAATTGTCCGATCAACGATTGCCATACGGCACGTCCCTCCTGTGCATCGGCACCGTGATGCTGTCCTGCCATTCCTTCATCCTCCCCTTCATCATCATCTGGTGGTAGCAGTTCCACGTCAGGGGGCAGTGGCACGTTCCGACGGATGCACATGTTGTGCAGCATTACACATGACATGGTGATCTTGGACACCCTCTCGTGGCTGTAGATGAGTGCCCCACCCGACCGGCTGAGGCAGCGAAATCGTGCCTTCAACAGGCCTAAGGTCTGCTCTATCACCACCCGTGTATGGGTATGGGATCTGTTGTAGTCCTCCTCGTGCCTGTTCTGTGGGTTGTGGACCGGGGTCATGAGCCACTGCTTCAAAGGTTAGCCAGCATCACCTGCATAAGGGTGGAATGAAGGTAAGTGTTTGTAAATTCATGGTGGAGAACTGTACTAGTCTTACATGGCAACAGGAGATTACTGGCCAAACACACATGTACCAGGATGCATTCACCCCATTACTGGCCCGGCTATGTGTCCTGTGCAATGGAATGATGGAGGGGGTAGTTTCTTCATGATGGGTTATGGTGTGCACTCACGTCTTGTTGCATGTGCATCGTATATGCATGCAACAGTGTTGGACTGCATTCATTGATGTGTTGTGCAAGTTTTGGTGACAGTGGGGGGGGTTGCCTGTAGTTAGTAGCATACTCATCATTCTGCACTGATCTGTGCCATGGTGACTTGCAGCAATCCTATGGGTGTGCAGGACCAGTCACACGCTGTGGGATCCCTGTTGGACTCACTTCTATGCACTCCCAGGGATGACTGTCCTGTGTGGTGAGATGCAGGAGTCTGCAACATGGTGCTATTGCACTGCATGGTGCAGCATGCCCTTACGGTGTGTAAAGGCCGCCGATGAGTGTGGCATGTGTTGTGGTATTTGAGCATGTTTCCTGTTAGTCTTGTTGTGTTAGGTGTCGGCTCTAAATCATCACTGTGTGGTTAGGTAGTCATGTGCCGTGTCACTTGCCTTGGGGCACAGTGTTCTGTGAGGTGCACATCGTGCACTGGCGTGAACATTCCCACCCAGGTGAAGTAGGCATCTCCCCCACCCCCTTCCCCAGCCAGGTGAAGTAGGCATCTCCCCCCCTTTCCCAGCCAGGTGAAGTAGGCATCTCCCCCCCTTTCCCAGCCAGGTGAAGTAGGCATCCCCCCTTTCCCAGCCAGGTGAAGTAGGCTTGCCCCCTTTCCTAGCCAGGTGAAGTAGGCATCTTCCCCCCCCTTGCCAGCCAGGTGAAGTAGGCAGCCAACATACTCACAGCCCCAATGCACTGCCATGGCCCATTCAGGTTACTCACCAAGCAGCCAGGCACGTCGTCCGGCATGTCGCTCCATGTAGCGTGGTAGTGTGGAGTTCCGCAGGACCAAGGAGTCATGAGTTGATCCGGGGTATCGGGCATTGCAATGTGTGATGGCTTTACTGGCATTACACACCATCTGGATGTTGATGGAGTGGTATTGCTTGTGGTTGCGATACGGCACCTCCATGGCATGCGGGACCACCAATTCAACCTGGGTGCAGTCAAGGGCACCTATGCAATTTGGCATGCCTGCCAGTGCATGGAAGGCAACGTTTGTATCATATATCTCCTGGGGAGTCCGGGGTAGGGCTATGTAGTCCCTTGTGTGGTTGAGGAGGGCATCCAGCACTTGGTTGAGTATCCGGGAAAATATGGGCTGTGAAATGCCATGCATGTGTCCGACTGTATCCTGGTAGGTGCCTGTGGCAAGGAAGTGGAGCACAGACACTACCTTCAGTAGAGGGGGGATGGCAGTGCTGATTTCTATGAGGCTCACTATATCGTCATGTATCAGGTCCACTATGGTGGTAATGGTGTCCCAGTGAAGCTGGTACAGGGTGTGGATCTGCTCTGGTGTGAGGTTGAAGGGGGTGACTCTGATGCGGGGGATTAGGGGCTGGCGGCGTGGTAATGGTGGCTGCACCGGTAGGGCATGCTGGGCCTGTCTCACCCTCCTTCTCCTCCTGTGTATCCTCTATGGTGGGGGCTGTGGTTGTTGTTGTTGCTGTTGTTGTAGTTGCTGCCTTGCAAGCAGGGCCTCCAGCTCCAGATATGCTGCTACAATTGGTATCATCTTGGTGTGGGAGGGGGTGTGGTGTGTGGGTGTGCTCTTTTTGTGCTGTGCCAGACTCCATTGCCTCCACCTGTGCTGATTGAGTGCACCTGTGCCTCTTGGAAACACTACTCATGGTTCTTAACACCTTCTCGGCGATGTCGTTATTTACTCCATGCCGGTAAGGTACTTTGCAGCCTTGTGAAGGCCGTTTTTTCCATGTCCGCATTACTTGGGATCAGCTCCGGTTTACGCCATGCCGCTAATGTCGGCATGGAGTGTCGGGCGCGCACCACTAGACCGCTATTTACGACCTCGTACTTTAAGGCGCCGCAAATAACGGTCTGGTAGGGCAGAATAGTCCGTAACGGGAAACAATGGCGGTAATCCTTTTCCGGCATCGTTTTCCCCTTAACTCCTAACTCGGAATTACCCCCATAGACTGTTAGAATATGCCAACAGATATCTAACTGCCCCAAGATTCTCCAACAACTAAACAGATAAATGAATACCACTAAATTATATCAAACAATAAACAGTTAGAATACGCCAACTCGTATCTAACTACCCCAAGATATTCAATAACCAAACAGATAAATCAATACCGATACATTATAACAAAAAATAGACAGTTAGAATACGGCAACTGGTATCTAACTGGCCCAAAATTTTACAATATCCAAACAGATAAATCAATACCACTTAATTATAACAAAAAATAGACTGTTAGAATATGTCAACAGGTATCTAACAGCTCCAAAAATCTGCAACAAGCCAATATATAGAGCATTAGCCAGAAGCAACAAGTGAACACTGAAAACAAACAAACAAATAGACTGTAGCATAACAAAAAAGTTTTTTTTAATCCAGCATGGATTTTTTTCTCCCACAGACCCAATGATTTTAGCAACAAACACAGAAACTGAGCAAATTGCACAGTACACTGGTTTGTAATCTACTAAATATGAGGGTAAAAAAAATGCTGATTATTCAATGTTATAAGTCGTTACAAAATACCAATACTAGCATGATCTTTTCTTTTATCACAGAAATGAGCAAGAAATACATGTACTCCAGTTACTAAACCAAACAGTAAGTATATTATAATAAGTACAACCACCACAGCATATCACATCCATAGTGGCTTATAACTTTGTTGCTTATAAATTTGTTCTTGGATCCCAAAGTTATAAGCCACTGTGGGTGTGATATGCTGCGGTGGTTATGGCCAGGGCATAGAGTCTTGGGTGCATACGGCCATGCTCCCAAGACTCTATGCCCTGGCCGCAACCACCGCAGCATATCACACCCATAGAGTCAAACATTTTAACTATGCCATATGGGCACTTTTAATGTCCGCGGACATGATGAGTGTTCTTAGAACAGTTTCAACTTGCCTACGAACAGTACGGACAGGCATAACGTCCTCAGGAAACCCCCATTTTGTTTATTTACAAACATCCCAGGACACAAGATGTGTTCTTAAAACACTTTCATCTATAAGCCACTATGGGTCTGATATGCTGCAGTGGTTGTGGCCAGGGCCTTAAGTCTTGGGTGCATGGCCATATGGTTTGGGACCCCCCCTATAACTTTGCCCCCATGGACCAAACCTCACCAAACTTTGCAAATTCAGAGTGACCCATATACTTTTTTTGCAAAGTTCGGTGAGAATTTTGTCCAGGGAGAGCGAAGTTATAAGCCACCCAAAAAGGGCTCTTCCTATGGAAACAGCAACTTAACCATAACTACACAGCCTCCGGACACCCACGTGGCTGTGTAATATATATATAGGGATTTTATGATTCAGTTGCCCTAATAAAAAGAAGCTACCACATTCAGTGCAAAAGCTTCTTCAAAGGAATATTATAGTTATTTTGCACTAATAACAACCTATCCCTATTATGGTAACAAGTAAAACCGAAAAACCGCAGAAAACCACTGAATGCAACTTTTCCTCAATCAGCAATATAGATAAACAAAATTAATTTTAACCATTTTCTCTTTATAAATTCATTGAAAGTTACTATTTTTTGGAGTTGAGGACCCAGTAATATTGTGTTGCATAATCTGTTTTTTATACAGTTTTGCATGGGGCATTTCCTGTGAACGCTAATGAACGGTGCTGACTATGATACGCATTTATCCTTGACATCTAATTACAGACACTTGTTATAAGAATTAAACCTGGTACGTCATTTTCTTTTCTAATTTTGGGATTTTTCGATGAACTCACTGGTATGCAAACTTATCATTGTTAACCATACATTTTGACTCATCGCTTAGGGATTGTAATCGCAATTGGACTGGGTAAACTGCTTACTTGTTTGGTCCTGATAAGAGATTTTTGATTCTTGATACACAAATAGGGTGCAGTGATTGTGGCATGGGCTAAATAGCTTGTTTTAATATTAGAATTGACTCTCACTACCTGTCATCTAACACGACTGAATATGACTCAGCATCTTATAAACATTTATTCTTTGAGAGAATCGAGTGTGCTTGGCTGGGATGGGTTTGCACCCATTACCTATTATCTGCCTTTCCAGCAAATCAACTGTTCCTCTATGTAATGCATAAGAGTTCTCCACTATTCACCCCGGGTGAACTATACATTTTTCTTTTCTGAAATTTGCTATTGAATTTACAATATAACATGATGAATGTCTTTGCTTTGTCCCTACCCGCATCCTCAAATACCCCTCACGTGTGACAAGAGGGGTATGTAATTTGTTTAGAAATTTTTTTTGTTTATTTATTTTTCTTTTTAACATATCTTTTGCAATACTTGTTTTGATATATGATTTCATACTGTACTGATTGTTCAATATGCTGTATTCACTTTCTTTGGTTTTCGATGATACTATGTATATTTAACAAACAGCCTTGAGGATGACCCAGTGGGTTTCGAAAAACATGTGTCGGCGGTACTAACCATTCCATGTGGAATCATTAAAATCTATTTAAACAGTTGTTATTTTGTTTTCTAGACTCAATGTGACTTGACCCCTTGTTTTATCTAGACTCATATAATTGTCCTTGTTAACCTAGCAGGGGATAGTGCTGAGATTCCATGACCAAGCCCCTCTCATTCTCTATTCTCCAAATGCAATCACTATGCCATTAACAAACATATTTTCTTACAATCTTCTTATACAGTTGCATTGCCCACCTCTGTCCTGAAAGCTAATGGTGTGTTAACTTGAAAATACAACTGAGAATAAAGCTACTCTCACCAACCAAAAAAGTATGTACAGTACCATTGTAGTGTTTTTTATGTCTTACTGATAGAGTGCAGTGTTCTTGTATTGTAAGATACAGAATTGCGTCAACCCACCGGTATGTGCTTCATTCTTACTCATGACACCTCTACAGTTCCTCACTGTATATTAACATCTCACCACCATTATACTAACCCCCAGATAGTAATATAGCGTTCCCAACTGAAAGTTAGAGCCCATTACACAGTGACACACTTCCATGTATATGCCTCTCCTCATATTCAACTACTCATGCACATTGCACACATATACATTTCAAAATCTGCACACCCACACTTTCCTTTTTTCTCCAACAGCTACTACAGAATGCCTACCAAACAGCAACTTCATAGAAAACAGCACAGGAATAGATCAGCACAACCGAAAAGCACAGAAAGTACCCATCCACCACTAGTAGAATGTGTACAGAAAGTTCAAAGAGAAGAGGTAAACAGTCATCAATTAAAAGGGAAGCACCTACCAGTAAGAAAACTGTAATTCCTCTGTCAAAATGTGGAAATTAAAGGAAAAGCACTATAAAAGAGTGCAACATGCAGTACTGCTAACAGAGCACGTAAACATTTTCAACCACAGAGTCCTTCAGAACCTTATAAATATAGGGGATAAGTTCTGCTCAACCCTTAACATTTACTGCAGAAAAGTAATCCTGGAAGCTCTTGTAGACAGTCCAATGGTCCTGAAACAGAATATGTTTATGTTACTTTTAAACAGAATGAAACCACTAACCAAATTTATTGATAAACTACAACCACTAATCCGAAACAAATGCAATATCAGCGTAATTACCTTTGGCAACATCTGTACAGGTGAGTGGAGTCACACAATCAGCACAGAGACAAACCAAATTGCCACACATAGCAGTGGTTGAGGGTGTGAAAAGGAACACAATACCATAATGGAAGAAGAAACACTGCTTTCACAAATATCCCCATCAAACTTAGGTGCCACTCTCCATTCCACTGAACCAATACCCCTCACCTATATATGGCCTTGCACATCAATGTGTAACTTTTGCCAATACTATATCAAATGTTTGCACAGTTACTCAATCACTATGTGAAAGCCAATGACAAAAGAAAAATGAAAATACTACAAACTATGGACTCCTGTCCAGTGTGTAAATACACAGGACTACGAGGACAACAAAAGCACCTTCCACCATATCTAAATGTTAGCAACACACCATTCTACTTTAGGAAATCTCATTGACAAACTGTACTATGCAAAAAGTCGAGCTTTAGCTCTGCAACATTTGAATGATATTCTCCTACACGGTTCAGCCAAACAACTGCTAGAAGAAATAGAGCACATCCAAAGGAAATGTTTTGGAACTGAAGAGCACTTACAAACTCCAGCACTTTCAGACAACAGTAGTGACAACGTTGCAGATTTCAACTTTCTATTTCACACATACAAAAAAGAAATATGAAAGGTCAAAGCACATCTGCTGAAGTGCCAAACCAAGTATGTGTGTGTTTTGCAGAACTTTCTATAGAAAGAGCACCAAAACTATAGATATAATGCACAAAATAGAAGACATTGAGGAATCCCAATGGTTTCAATTAGGTCTGTACCTTATAGCTGAAAAAATACAAAATTACTAACACCTCCATACTGTGCACATACTGCAGTGAAAAAATTAACATTAACCAAATGCCTTCACAGGCGATCAGTAATAATTTGGAAGTATTTCCACTGCCAAATGCACTCCAGAAGCTTAATTTGTATGAGAGCATTATAATCCAAACAATACACCGATTTCAAGCAATAATACGACTTCAACCAAAAATTGCAAAATTGCCTCACACCAAATTACGAGGCATTCATGGGAAAGTAGTTTATTTACCATTAAATCTCAAAGAAAATGTAGACCCTCTATTTGAGTGCAAAGGCCAATAGAACTATCTTTGATTATCTTGGTAAATGGTGTACCTACAATAGATTGAAAAATAAATTGGCAGCAACTAGTGGACGTATATAAACTGTTAGGAAAGCCTTGCAAAACTTAAAGAAAACAATGAATACTACAACAAAATAAACATTGAAGAAAACCTAAGAGAAACCTCCAAAATAATTCAGGACTCCTCAACAACTGCCAATTTGAACTTCAAGATCCAACTGCAGGCTCCAATATTTTATATCACTATACAATAACCCCACTGCACCACAAAGACACCATAGACGATGCACTAGAAACATATCAAATGCGGCAAGCCAAAGGATCATCAATTAGTATATGGAAAAAAAGTGTACAAGCCTTTCGTCTACTCTTCCCAACTGGAAGATATTATGAAAAAGCACACAAATAACAGCATCACAATACAGCTCTTTACAAATGTATTCTGAAGACCCTAGATTTAGACAAAACGTGGAATACATATTTTACTTCCTCTTTGAAAGTGAACTGGCAACGCTATGTTATGGAGTTGCACACACACTGAAAACAGATTTCCATTTTCAAAACATGTCTGCTACACAGCTACTTCAAAAGGTGCAAGACAAGGATGAAGTTTTACAGTCAATTATTACAAATCTCTTGGCAAACATGCATGATACGAAAGAATAATGGTTCCGACAGCATGCAGATGTTGGCCTACCCCCATGGTTTGTCACTTTATGTTGTGCAGAGTATGCATGAGAAGACTTGCACACTTGCATACGCATAGCAAACAAAAACAAAACAGGTATAGACATGAAAACATCAGGAGAACTTTGCTCTCTTGATCCTGTAAATGTATCAATGTACGTCCATCATTGATTCTTTGCCATGCTGCACTTCATTTACTATAAAGCACTTCCTCCCCTCTGAGAGGTGAAACACTTCTTTTGGAGAAGGGAATATCAAGCCTGGGGAGCACCACACATCCACATGCTTTTGTGGATTAAAAATGCTCCTAAATTTGGCAAGGACAGAGATGCAACTGATTTGCAGTTCATTCACAAATATGTCACTTGCAAAATTCCTTCAGAAAATACACACAGTGACCTACATGCACACATTTTGCAGTTTCAAAGACACAAGTGTTGCAAGTATTGTTGGCGCAAATATAATAACAAAGGCAAATACTACACCAAATGCCGCTTTGGTTTGCCTAGACCAGTTTCAGCAAAAGGGCAACTAAACAGCTTCATGTCTTTGGTTTGACATAGTGTGAAAGGGAAATCTCCTAAGAACACATATTGCATATAAAAAAAACAAAGCATCAAAGTACATCAATGATTGCAATGCAATAATTGCCCTCCTATGGAATGCAAATGTAGATGTACAGTGTATTGCAGACAATTCCTCTGAAGTTGAATGGTATGTCACAGCCTACTTCACCAAAGTAGAGAAAACAGAGCTGAAAGTCCTCTGGGATGACATATCATCTGACTTGTCACAGACATTGTACAGCTTTGGCATAAAAATGCTGTCCCATAGAGAATGTGTCTGCTACGAAGCCGCAGACCATTTAACCAGCACCACCTCATATGGGAAATCTGAAAACATAGTGTGGCTAAGCCTTGGTCCGGCTGCATCCAGAAAAAGAGTTCTGAAATTGTACGAAGACATAGAAACAATAGCCAAAAACGATCCCAACAGCCAGGACATTTTGAAAAACAACTTATTGAACACATACTACCCAAACAGGAGTATTACTTTAGAAAACATGTGCATGTAACAGATAGCCCAAAACTTCTCATACAAAAATAATATTAAACCACACGAGAAAAAAGGTAGATACAGAGTTGAAAGTTGTGAAGGCAGCCTGGTGAAACTTACCAAACGCTGCCTGATTAATCATATGAAATTGTCATTAAAAACTCCTCAACACAAAGAACTGTACTACATGGTTCTACTGCAACTTTTCAAACCATGTAGAAAAGAAGAAGATTTATTAGCCACCCATGCCTCCTATTAAGATGCTTTCAATGCAAGTGAAAGTACCATAACAGATATAAACTTTAAACGGTACAAATCAATATTGGACAATGAACACCAACAAGAAGAACTTCAAGCACAACTAAATGTAGACACTCCTGAGAGCAGTAAACCTTCTGTGACAGGAAGCCAAGAACCACTTGCATAGCCACTCATAGCAAATGAGGCAGAATTAGCCATGACTGAGTAGAAAACACCAAGTGTCAGTATGAGCAATCTGCAGAAAGCTTTGCTCTACTGCAATCACAACTAAACAATACTCAGCGTAGCATTTTCCTAGAAGTAACAAAACATTTTTTAACATGGTGTGCAACACGAAACTAAAACTTGTACCTGTCAACACTATAAAACTGTACTCTTGTATGTAAGTGGTCAAGCTGGTTCAGGGAAAACATTCTTAATAAAAATTATCAGTAAATTCCTCCAGAAATTAACAAACAACAACCTTTCAGCTGTCGTAACTGCTCCCACAGGTGTAGCTGCCCTACACATAGGTGGGGGTCACTTTACACCAATTGCTGCTCCTTCCAATAGAATACCAAAACACATAAGAGTACTACAAACTTTCAGCAGAAGCTGCTATGGAGCTATGCAGAGTTTTGAAACAAATTAAAATGCTCCTAATAGATGAGGTGAGCATGGTTGCCAAACTGATGTTAGCTTTGATTCACCTCAGATTGCAAGAGGTCCTCAAAACAGACTACGAAGAACTCTTTGGAGGAAAACATGTAATTGTTTTTGGAGATCTCCTTCAGTTAACACCAGTGAAAGGTGAACCTATCTTTAAAACCTTAGGACACAAACTGTGCCTTAAAAGTCTTGGAAGCATCGGAAATGTAAATCTCTTGCAACATTTCCAATACATAGAGCTAACTGAAAACATGCATCAGTCTGCAGACCTCTACTACGCCAACATTTAAAAAAAAAAACATGCGTATTGGTGTACAATCAAAGGAAACGCAGTCTACCCTAAATACCAGACGCATCCATGATATGTACGGGCATGACACATGTGCTACTGACGTCATGGAACAATTAGCTCACAAAAATGTCAACAGTATATCCTTAGCGCCACCTCTAGCAAGCTGTGCTCAATTCAATACAACAATGCTGAAAAAAGAAATGCAACCACCAGTGGAAATTAACTCCACAAACAAACTGGACGAACATGGTATGACAATACCTATGTGTCAAGAAGCCATAGCATGACTAAATACCTTAGAAAACTCTATTTCCAACACAGCTGGTTTGGAGAAAATGTAACATTATGTGTTAACAGTTGTTGGTTTCTAGATATACCCACGGGACAACAGCATTCAGTTTGTCAATATCCGGTTTGACAAATGTTCAGAAGTTTAAAGGATAGGACACACAACAGCTTGATTACTTCTTTTCAAAGACATGTATTAATGCAGAGAACAGTTTTCTTTGTTGTTAGTTTATGCAGTGACTATTCATAAATCACAAGGTCTAACCATAGTTCAAGCATTAATTGATATTGGCAGCACAATCTTCAAAGAAGGCATGAGTTACATAGCATTGTAATGCCTACGTACACTTGTAGGACTATATCTAGTCAATAAGGATGCAAGTGCAGTCAGCGATGACATTCCTTGCATCTTAGAGTACAATAGACTATGTGCAGTATACACACCCCATCTCCAAATGTACCCTGTTCCCCAAAAATCACAAAGGTTTGAAAAGAAAACTCATGCAATCAGAAGTTCTAAATGATTTCCCAACAGTACCACCAAAGGAATTAAAATCAGTTCATAATGCATCAACTACTAAAAACACAGAAACATTGACTGAAGAGGACAACACATACCCAAGTCCACACACAAAGAAACCACCTCTTAAAAGAAACCACATGCACTTCCATCAAAATACTCAAACACAAATCTACCTGGTCCATTCAAATTTTCCAATATAACTGGTGTAAATTGCTATGTAAATGTTGCAATGAATGTTCTATTCCAAATGTCAACAATTGTTGAAAACATTTATTTAAATGACTTGGACCAGTTGTCTTTACAAATCCTAATCCTTCACGGAATTGCAGCAAATAATCCTGAAAACCCTTACAGTGTCTCAGGCATTGGACTACTGTGCTGGAATGGTGAAATGCAGGTAAACAGTTAGAATACACCAACTGCTATATAACTGCAACCATTCTACCAACACATACAAAATAGAAATCGTACACCATTGGAATTCCTCCTACTGCAACAGTGCACCTTAAACATTGCTATAATCAGTGCAAACATTACTGTAATTGACTGTGCAACGTAACAGCAGATACATTTGGAAGATTTTTTTTTTTTTTAATCCAGCATGGATTTTGTCTTTCTCCACAGGCCCAATGATTATGCAAAGAAACACAGGAACTGCACACATTGCACAGTACACTTGTTTAATGCATAGTACTTATGAAGTACTAATTATAAGGGTAAAAATATCTGCAATGTCATGAACTGTAAAGTAACAAAATACTTGCTCTAACATGTTATGTTCTCTTTTTCCACAGATAATGAAGCAACAATTACTACAACATTTCACATCCCATACACAAAAAACTGCACTGGCCCTCCACAATAGAAACAGTAAGTATGAAATTATTGGTATAATACTTCTTTATAATCTGCAAAGTGTAATGTGTCCTTATATTTCTGCGCTATATTACACTGTGCTGCTTGTTCCCACGCCCTACGCCTTTACTACACACCGTAAAGTGTATGGGCTCCATCCATGCACTCAATATTGTAGACCCTGGCCACAACAACTACAACACAGTACAACCATGCATAGTAACATCTATCCACTTACAACAAACCCGACACGTAACACAGCCACCTACCACTTAGCCACTTCAGTTCTCATTGTATTACATTACTTCCACACAATGGACAACCTCTTTGCTGAATACCCTCTTCACCTAAGCCTGTAATAAGTGGACACATTCAATGCACTATAGTACTGTAACCTACCCAATAATCGGCACAATCACAACAACCCACACAGAAAAATGCATCCATATGTCATACGTAACTGTCCTATGGGCTATAAGATTTGACTCCTTGCATGCAACTGGTACCGTTTAGGGCATTAGATAATCTTTGTTGTTATGTAACCATTTGACTTGAAGGTATAGAACAGAGAATAGAGTGGAGCAAATGGTGCACAACTTGTCAACCATAATTGAAAGTCTGCGGTAAATTTCAAACTTCTGCTTCTTTTTTTTAATGTATAATGGAGACACAATTTGAAAACCATACCCCCCTCACAATGTTTGAAGAAGGTGTTAAGTAATTCCTTTTGTTTGATGAATGAGAACCCCAAATTGCTTTGTGCTCCAAGACACCAAACTGCGTAAAATGGCCCTGCCACCCACGTATGCAGAGCCATCGCACACACAGTCTGCCATCGTACACTGCTGCTTCATAAGACATTCCACATATAGATAGTACATAGGGGCTGTAAATGTGCATTCAGTGCAGCATGTGTAAGGTACAATCATTTCTCCATGTATGTCATACTTACTTCAATGTAACGACACTATTGACATTCAGAATTGCACAGTGAAATCGAAAAACGTTGCTGCCTTAATCTTTTTTTTTTAGCCACATGGTCGCTGGAAAGCGAAACCTAACATACCTCTCTTTCAACAGGACAAATGCTATCGTAAAACAGCCTTGAGGGCAGACATTGTATGAAATAAAAACAAAAATCAAAGATAACTTACAGTATAGTTGCTGCACACATGTTCTGCAAAGGTAATCTGCAACTGTTCAATACGCCGTACAGAGCAATTCCCGTCCACACAGTATAACCATGGAATTTGCAGAAGTTATGTAAGTACAACTTTATATTACATGTGTATTGGGATTCAAATTTTGTAGGATACAGTTCTGTGTGCATAATTATGAAGTTACCATACCGTAGACTTTGTCCGTGTGCACTGTATGGGGGTTTTAACAGCAGTGGTCATGCTGCATTACAGTGCCATGTCTCCACCATTCAGCGTAAATGGCAGCTATGATTGTTGTTGGTTTTGTTAACATGCTTCCCCAGCCCATGCAAATCTATACATAAAGCACAACACTGAAAGTGAATGCAACCCGTGCACTGAAACAGTACACCATATGCTCAATCGTGTGCTGCTAGATTGTCTGTATTGTCCTTACAATGACCTTTCAAACATTTAAGAGTTGTACATACCTTTGTTTTATCAAAATTAATAACGTCCAGAAGTCCATATAGCACTCTACCGGCACACAAACGTTGACAGGTAATATTGTAGTGTTGCATGTTTTGGCAAAACAGCTCCTGCATTGTCCTGCAATTGGAGTGGACCCCCATGATTTATTTTTTTAATGTTTTTTTAGACACACACACACAGAATGTGCCATGGGTCTGATGACACTCGCTGCCACTGACATCGTTTGTGAAAAGCAAACACATGAAAGGAGGGTGTGTTGGCAATATTTGAAAGACGATTCACATGTGTGTAGCCATAGAAGGAGAGTGGCACCTACATAAAAGAGAGCAAGACAGTGGTTGAACATATGACGCTACTCAATAACACACAGTAGATCACTCAAAGTTCCATGACCCAGCCACTTATTGCCCATTTATGACATCCTTCCTGCAGATCCTTGTCCTTTACACTGCCTGATAACAGCTACTTAAATGTGTTCTTATTCCTGTTTGTTCACAGATACCTTGCACCTTACTGCCCGTGTCACTCCTTCCCTTTCCCAACAGACGGATGGTTGAACAATCATTGCAAGATTACTGAAAGCGGTGTGTCTTTGCTCATTGTTATCTGGGACGACCGCTATGGCCCTGGATGTCCATTTGTGTTTCCAGAAATAAGAAGCAACTTGCAAACCTTTATGATGCTAGGCATTACAGAGACAACAGCTGGTACCTTTCATAACTTACAAAGAAAGTGTGTTCTCCCAAATGAACCACCAAGGACCACAAATTAATCCTACTTTACCAGATGACAAAAGAAGTACAGAAAAGCACAGATGGCATTCTACATTGGAATTTATCTGCAAAATGAAAAAAATCTGTGGTTGCAGGCAGATTACACTTTCTTGTGAACATAAAACCACTTGCAACAGTTCACAGTGTTGTTCATAAATTATTCAAATGTTCTCTGAGAAACTACTGTGTACAACGAGAGCGTGACTGTACGCTCTGTGTGTGCATGTCTGCTTTAGCTTCTGCTTATGTTGCTGGTTTCCGGACCTAGCTCCTCAAACAGGTTGGGCTATGCTGGGCATGCACGTTATGAAAATAACTGGAGTGCACGGTTTGAGCAACTACTGTCAACAACTATGGAGGTGAGTGTTGTGATATTATGCTGCACCCACACGTAAAGTTAGTACAAGTGATATACACATAACAATAGCACAGAATGGCAACACCAACCGCATTCTTTGCGCATCTCAAAAAGTACACAAAAGAAAGCTAATAGTAAGATGGCCAATCGCCCTGTATTTCGTGGGACTTACCCACATCGATGGTTTTGTCCGGTGATTTTCTGGCATTCTCTGCGGACCTCTAAACATGCCAAATTTGCCTTCACCCCCTGCCTGCGTAAAAGCTTTTGTGCCCTGAGCTCATACCTCTGTGTGATAATTGAATGCCAAAGCAGAAAGGCGGTAGTGGAGCTCCCCCAGGATGTGCAGCATTTGAAGATGTTGCTCTTTGTAAACAGAGCACTACAATGGCAGCAGATAAACATCAATAGAGACCAGAGGGGGATATTAGCAAGGACTGTTGTTCCTTAAGGAATGTGCACTCAGAGTGAATAAAAATGGCAGTGGAGCATGTTGTCTGGCAAGTAAGAGTATAAGTGTACATGTTTTCTCCCACAGTAGTATGTATAGTATTGCTGTACCTTCCATGCTGGAAGAATACCAGCATACTGATTTCACTGAATATATTTCTATGACCAAAATTATATAGTGCAAGTTTATGTCATTGTGATGTGCTCATTTTCTGGTAATGGGATGTGTCTTCTTTACAAAACATTTCTATAAGCCAACCATTTTATACACATGTATGTGAAGTAGACCTTCAATTATCAGTGGGTAACTGTGTACATTATCCATATATCCATATTTTAAATGTGTGATGCTAAGGAACTTGTTTCATGTTGCAATATCTTACTTTACTCCCTAAGTAAATGGTGTGATCAGGGGCAATCCATACCAAACGCAAATGGTGGCATGTCACTCCTTAAAGGGCAACAAGTCTAATGAAGTACACCATATGCAAGTTCAAGCATTTTAGGTCTCCTGTGGTGCTCTACGAAGTCTAAAATGTTCTCCACAACCATTCTGTAATGGTGACCACCCATAGGAGAGATTCATATTTGAAAGGGTGTATGATGGAGCAATGTATGGTTATAACAACTTACCCAAACGAGCAAAGGAAAACAAAATGCACTCCATAAACATATTTGTGGAAACCATATTCCAGTATCACAGTGTTCACATTCATGGCTGCATTACGTTGGGGTGGGTGTGGCCAAGGCCTAGCAACCCACAAAAGTAACACAGCCACCGGCACCCCAACAGAACCTCCTCAACATAATACACTCATGCATACAAACATCTAGCTAGTTACCAGAACCCACAAACATAACACAGCCTCCAGCACCCCTATCCACTTCCATTCACATACTATTATACTTCTTCTAACTAAAGCACAAAATCTTCAGAGCATTGCCCCTACGCCCATGATTGTATTAAGTACTGACAACCAATACATCGTAATACAGTAAAAGTCATCTGGTCAATGGACACAACCCAAACACATAAACCATCCACTGGAACCCTATCCACTTCTATACACACAGTATTGCAACACTTGACCCAGTGGATATACTGCAGGACTATTGATTCCATCACCTCCAGGCATGGACGGAAAACTGTATGGCGTGCTAACAATCACCACACCCATGCAACCAACACTGCGCTCAAACCACACACACAAGCTAACACTGTGAAACCTTTTTGCAACCAGTGGGCAGACTCTTCGGTGTGCGGCCTTCAGCCATGCACACAAGGCACTAGGGGCTTGGCACACACAACACAGCATAGTACAGTGAATGCAAATATCCTCATATCATCTGCAATCCACTCCCATCCCCAATGGAGTCTGCCTACACTCACCACAGAAGCTAGTCACCTGTGGAGCTACCCCAGAATCAATCATATGTGGGTAGCTGCATATATTGTCCATATTGTAAATGTGTGATGCTAAGGAAATCCTTTCATGTTGCAATATCTTACTGCACTCGCTAAGGAAAGGGTGTGATCAGGGGCACACCATTGCAAACGCAAATAGTGGCATGTCATTCCATAATGGGCAACAAGTGCAATGAAGTACATCATATGGAAGTGCACGCATTTCAGCACACCTCTGGTGCTCTAGCAATGCTAAAATGTACTCCACAACAAATCTGTAAAGGTGACTACCCTAGGAGAGATGCATTTTTAAAAGTGTGTGAGATGGATCAATGTATGGTTATAATAACATAACCATGAGCAAAGAAAAAGCAAATGCACTCTATATACATATTTGTGCAATCCATATACCAGTATCACACTCTTTGATGTCCTGGATGTTAGTCTTAGTAGTGCATGGTGGTGGCGCAAGTTATGGTTGCTTAGCTTGCCAAAACTGGTGAATTTCTGTTTTTTTTTGGATTTACTTGTAACCATAATATTAGTGCAAAGTAACTCGAACGTCCCTTTAACCAGGTTTTTGCACTGAATTTGATAGATTTATAGTAGCGCACTTAACCATAACATCCCTTTAACAATGTTTTTTCACTGAATTTGATGGGTTTTTAGTAGCGCAACTTAACCATAAGGTCCCTTTAACAATGTTTTTTCACTGAATTTCATAGGTTTTTATGCAGCGACACCTAAGATCCAACCACAAAGCAGCAGTTCAGAGGGTAGTAGGTTGAGTTCCAGTGCAGCATCCTCAACATCAGCTGTGGGACAGGGATTCCTCTAATAGCCTCGCAGGCTATACGCACGGCTGTGGATCCTTACTTTTCAAAGGTCACTGTTTGTGTATATACTGTGACGCAGTACTTTGCAGGGGTGAGCAGTTCTGGAGTGGTTTCGAGGCAGTGGTATGGGACCATGACGGAAAGTGACCCGTACCTGGATGAGGTGCACCCAACATCTTCCTCTCTCGATCTGCCATTTCTTATCCCTTTGGTTGGTGCCCCTTCCCTACACTCCCTACCATTCCCTCCCTTGTGCGTTGTGTTGAAAAAATCCCAAAAAATACACACAACTGAAACATCCAAAAAAAGCTCTTTTCAGAGCCACCTTTCACAGTTTTAAAATAGAAGTGCCAATTAAATGGTGCAGTGCCCTGCACATTCCGAGAAGTCTGTGGACAGCACGGTATTCCGCTGACTTCCAAAGCATGCAGTGTGTGGCAGCATGTAAACCATTGCATTTTCTTCCGGGAGAAAGTGGTGGCTCTGAAAAGAGCCTTTTTACGGTTTCTTTTTGTTTGTGAAATGTTTCAAGTGGAGAATACCAACTACAAAAATGCTTGCTACAGTTACATAGAGGGCTGCAATGCATTTCGGATATTTCACAATAAAATCGGATTACCATCATCAGTAAGATGGACTCCATCTCTGCGTAAAATGTTGCTGCTACAAAATATAATATTTTCATTCTGGAAGGAGTACATGCCAACATCTTTCAAACCGCCTTGTTGACATTGCTACTCCCTCTCTCCATTTGTGGGCCAAATGAAGAAGAGTGCAAATACATGTGTTTCTTCACATCGAAAAAAATTAAATGCAGTACTGTTGTAGTGGGGTGTCTGTTACTCACACAGTGCAGTGTTGTTGTATTGTAGCCTAGACAAGGTTATCCGAGCCCACAGCACTCGCGTCACCATTACTCACTGCACCTTGCCAGGTCCACTGTTTCTATTGTCAACAGAACACGAGTATATTAACACCCAATAGTTTTATAAAAACATTGCAATGCTCTTACTTCCTTAAGAACATTACACTGTCATGCACACTGAGGCACATCTTTCCCACAGGAACACCACACACACATAGCAGGCTAACCTTCCCAAACAAAAGTAACAGAGCTTTTCACAATCACAATCCTCTATGTATACCTACCCTCATATTCAGACACTCATGCACAGTACACACAAATACATTTCACAACTTCCAAACCCACACTTTTTTCTCCAAAAGACACAAGACAATGCCTACCAAAAAGCAACTTGTAGATAATAATGCAGAAATAGAGCAGGTAAAATTCCAGCCATGCAAAATGGCCATTCACCTCTGGCAGACTTTGTACAAAACATTTAAACAAAACAGCTACTAGAGTCACTAAGCAAAACGGAGCCATGTACCAGGAAAGAAAGTGTGACTTCTCTTTCAAAATATAAAACTAAAACTAAATGCATTAAAATTAATGCAACTACCAGTTGTGCTAACACTACATATACCAATGGTAACATAGCCACAAGTAAGCATTCCAAAATTTTTTTTCCAAAAAATGTTCCACCATAGAATCATTCCGAACCTTATAAAAACAGGGGAGAAATCCCTTCAACCCTTGCAACTTACAGCAGAAAACTCATCCTGGAAGCTCTCATAGACAGTTCAATGCTCCTCAAAAGTTAATTTGTTTATATTAGTTTTAAACAGAATGAAACAAATAACAAAATCAAGTAGTAAACTACAAAAAGTACTTTGCAACAGATGCAATATCAGAATAGCTACCTTTGCAAACATCTGGGCAGGTGAGTGCATTCACACCACCAGCACAGAGCCATATTTCAATGAAGAGGCATACAAACAAGAGCAAAGAAATTCAATTGCTATACATAGCAGTGGGCGAGGGTATGAAAAGGTAGGCAATACCATTATGTAAGAAGAAATGCTGTTTGCAACCAACGAACCAATACGTCCCGTATACAAATGGCCGTGCACATCAATGTGTAATGTTCGCAAACAAGCTTTCAGATCTTTGCAGCAGTTCCTCAATCAGTATGTGAAAGCCAAAGACACATTAAAAATTAAAACATTACGAACTATGGACTCCTGTCCAGTGTACAAATACACAGGACTATGAAGTCATTAATAAGCCTGCATTTCTGGGCCTGCTTGCAAAAGCACCATCCACCACATCAAAATGTTAGCAACACACCATTATACTGTACGAAATCTCGTTCACAAACTGTACTATGCAAAAAGTCCAGCTTTAGCACTGGAGCATTTAAATAACATTCTCCTACATGATACAGCCAAAGAACTTCTCAAAGAAATATACCACACCCAAAGCAAATATTTTGGAATTGAAGAGCACTTACAAAATCCAGTAACTTTAGAAAAGAGTACAGACAACCTTGCAGATGTACAAAAAAGAAATAGCAAAGTTTAAAAGCACATCTGCTGAAGTACCAAACAAAGTATGCCTGTGTTGAGGCAGAACATTTTATACAAAGAGCACAAAAACTGTAGATATAATGTTTAAAATAGAAGACAATGGGCCTCATTACGACCCTGGCGGAAGACCATGGTGCTATTAGCACCATGGTCCATGCCGGTAAGTTACCGACTCCGCCATGGAGGAAGGGGGAATTACGACCCCATTAAAAGGTTGGCGGGGCGGTAATTCCCCCTTCCTCCATGGCCCTTCCCCATTCCCAGCCATAGGGCTCAATGGGAATGGGGAAGGCTTTAAGTACGGTGCCGCAAATTGCGGCACCGTAATTAGCACCAAGGTCCCTTTGCGGGTCCCTACTTTAACGGCTGGTCTACATCAGCCGTTAAGGTCAGGTCCCGCAAAGGGACCTCGTAATTAGGCGCTAATAGGTTAACGGCACCGCACCATTTTACGGCGCCGTTAACCCATTAGCGCCTGGGTCATAATGAGGCCCAATGAGCATCATAATCCAAACGATGCACCCATTTCAAGTGATAATACACCTTCAACCAAAAACAGCAAATGTGCCTCCCTCTGAATTACTGAAAGGCATTTGTGGCAAAGTAGTATATTTGCCATTAGATCTCAAAGAAAATAATGACACTCTAAGAGTGCAACGGCCAGAAGATCAATCTTTGATTATCCTAGTGAATGCTGTACCTACGAAAGCCAAAATAAATTGGCAGCAACAAGTAGACTAAAACAAAGTTAGAGAAGCCCTGCAATATCTCAAAGAAAACAATGAATACTACAGAGAAATAAACATTGAATAAAACCTGAGAGAAACCACCAAAATAATTCAGGATTCCTCATCAACTGGCCAATTTGAACTTATTGATTCTACTACAGCCTCCACATTTTTTTTAACCAGTATACAATGCACCCACTACACTCCAAAGACACCATAGATGATGCACTAGAAACATATCAAATGCGGCAAATCAAAGGATCTCCAAACAGCATATGGAAAAAAAGTATAGAAGCACGCGCCTTTCCTCTACTGTTTCCAACTGGAAAAGGTGGAAGGTACGATGAAAGATGCACACAAATAACAGCATCAGAATACCGCTCTTTACAACTGTATTCTGAAGACCCCAGATTCAGACAAAATGTGAAATGCATATTCCACCTCCTCTTTCGAAAGTGAAGTTGAAACTATGTTACGAACTTTCATACACATTAAAAACAGGTTCCAATTTTCTAAACATGTCTGCTACGCAGCTACTTCAAAAGGTGCAAGAGAAAGATGAAGTTTTACAGTCAAGTATTAAGAATCTCTTGGCAAACATGCATGGTACGAAAGAAAACTGGCTCCGACGGCATGCAGATGTACAGTGTATGCTATGCAACCTTGACCCAGGCACATGGTTTGTCACTTTAAGTTGTGCAGAGTATGCATGGGAGGACTGGCATGATTTCCTAAGCATAGCAAATGAAAACAAAGCAGGTATAGACATGCGAACACCAGGAGGACTCTGCTCCTTTGACCCCGTAAATGTATCAAGGTACTTCCATCACCGCTGTATTGCCATGCTGCACTTCATTTGTAATAAAATAATTCCTCCCCTCCGAGAAGTGCAAACCTTCTTTTGGAGAAAAGAATATCAAGCCAGAGGAGCACCAAACATCCACGTGCTTTTGTGGATTAAAGATGCTCCTAAATTAGGTCAAGACAGTGATGCCACTGTTTTGCAGTTCATTCACAAATATGTTATTGGCAAAATCCTTTAAAAAATTAAACATATTGACATACGTGCACACATTTTGCAGTTTCAAAGACACAAGTGTGGCAAGTATTGTAGGCACAATTATAAAAACAAAGGCAAATACTACACCAAATGCCGCTTTGATTTCCCTAGACCAGTTTCAGAAAAAGGACGAGTAAACAGCTTCATGTCTTCTGTTAGACACAGTGTGAAAGGCACATCTCCAACACAGCTAGTTTGGAGAACATTTTAACATTGGGCCTCATTACGACCCAGGCGGTAAGGGTTTTACGGCGGCGTAAACAGCGCCGACCCTTACCGCCTGAGTACGAGGTCCCTTAGCGCCATGGCGGACTTAACACCTGCTTTTAGCAGGTGTTAAAATCCATGGCGCTAAGGGACCATGGAGTTAATTACGCCACCGTAATTTACGGTGGCGTAATTAACGCCTTCCCCACTCCCATTATGCCCTATGGGGCAAAAATGGGAATGGGGAAGGGTAAATGGGGATTGGGGATTTACCGCCCCGCCAAGGTCGGAATGGGGCGGTAAGTCCGCCAACCACCATGGCGTAAACATAGTTTATGCCATGGTGGTAAAGTCACGGCCCAGGCGGTAACTTACCGCCTGGGTCGTAATGAGGCCCATTGTCTTTAAACTGTAGAGTAATGTTAAAGCGTGACCTTGATGTGGAGCAAGGTTCAGTTAATGGAGCACTTGGTACAGTTATTGGCTTCCAGACATACCCACGTGACAGCAGCATTCAGTTTGTCAATACTCACTTTGACAAACTTTCAGAAGTTAAAAGGATTGGGAGCTCAACCGCCCAATTCCTTCTTTTCAAAGACATGTCTGTACGTGAGAACAGTTTTCTCTGTCTCTAGCATACACAGTCACTATTCTCAAATCACAAGGTCTAACCCTAGATCAAACATTGATTGACATTGGCAGCATAGTCTTTAAAGAAGGCATGAGTTACGTACCACTGTCACGCCTACCTACACTTGAAGGACTAGTTCTAGTCAATTTTGATGCAAGCAAAGTGAAGGCTGACATTCCTTGCATCGTAGAGTACAAAAGACTATGTGCACTCTACACACCCCATCTCAATATGTACACTGTTCCTCAAAAAAGCAACCTTTGTAAAAGAAAACTAGTGCAAACACAACTAACACACGATCTCCCAACAGTACTACCAAAGCAATTGAAAGCAGCTGGTACTCCATCAATTACCACAACCACAGAAGGATGTACTGAAAAGGCAAATGCATACCCAACTGCAGAAACAAAGAGAACTATCTCTTCAAAGAAACCACACGGACTTCCATCAAATGAGTCAGACACAGAACTGTCTGGTCCATTTAAATGTCCCAATACAACCGGTGTAAATTGCTGTGCAAATGTAGCAATCAATGTTCTATTCCAATTTCCACCAATTGTTGAAAACCTTTACTTAAACGGCGTGGACCATTTGTGTTTGTAAATGCTACTCCTTCAAAGTAATGCAAAAAACAATCCTGACAACACTTACAGTGTCTCCGGAAAAAGCCAAGAATTGGACTACTTTGTGGAAATGGTGAGATTCACTATAAACACACAAGAATATCCACAAGAATTTCTAATGTACTTACTGCAAGTATTGGAAACCAAAAGCATACCTATAAATTACATCTTTCAGATTCCATACATCCGGAAATATACATGCACGCTCTGCAGCCATGTGGTGCAGGAACAAGTCCCTAATGAGCGCTTTCTGTATGTATCTATAGTTAACTCTAAACCCATTTCATTTTAGCAGCTCGTACAAAACGCAAACCATGGCATATTATGGTCTATGAGCAATTCCGTTAATTGTTCCACCTTACAGATACAATCTCATAGCCAGTACGTAATAGTAATGCTTTTACAATACAATGCAGATGTTAGCAAAAACAGCTGCAAGCTTACTAGCTTCTCACACAGGCAAGTATCAGGCAAGAATCCTTCACAACAATAGGCATAATCTACCACGTGGGCACTACAACCAGTGCAGGTCACTAGACTGTGTAGATTAAAATGAAATGTGGACGGTTTGAATTCAATGATACTACCATTACTCTGAAGCAGAGATTACCAGCAAATCTTGCAAATGCCTACTTAATATTCTTGAAACCAAAATGTACTCACTGATCTGAGTAGGAGCGTCTACAAACTGTCCTCAATAACCTTTGAAACCACCCTCTTGTAGAATAGGGCAACAGCTGTCTAACAATGCCCATACCAATGCAAGAAATATGCAACTACATTTAACTACACCTATAGTGCTGCAAAAACACTTCACAAGAGTTAAAAATGTAAATCCACAGACAAGAATGAATGTGTTTGAAGACATACCCTGCAAAATGGAGAAACTGCAAACAGAATATGCCAACTTGTATCTTATTGCAACCATAAAACTACAATATTACTTCCCATTTCTACACAATTTGAAATCCACCAGCAAAAATGAAAGTTCTTCTGAGTATACCATTCAAAACCTATTAAGTATAAACAACCAGCTTACACCAACTGATATCTTACTGTACCTGCAGTACCACAATATTACTTCCAGCAGTCAAACTGCCAAAATCAACCTTCAGCAATCACAGTGCTTCAAACATACCCTTAACAACTTTCAAACTACCATCGGTTAGAATACGCCAACAGGTATCTAACTGCCCCCACAATCCTCCAATATTAGTGTGCAATACCACAGAACTAGAAACCATCAACAGAAAGCAAACGCATAAACAAATACTGCTAAAAGGAGGAAACAGATAAACAGTTAGAATACACCAACTGTTATATAACTGAAACCATAGTACCACCACTTTCAAAAGGAAAATCATACACAATTTCAATTCCTCCTACTGCAACAGTGCTTATAACCAGAAAACCACACAGATATGCACCGTAAACATTGCTATGAGTAGTGCACATGTAACACATACAGAATGCGCCAAATAACAACAAATGAACGTAGGCTTTTTTTTTTTAATCCTGCATGGATTTATTTCCCCCACAGACCCAATGATTGTGCGAACAAACACAAGAAGCGAGCACATTGCACAGTACGCTTGCTTAAAGCATAGTACTTGTGAAGTACTCATTATGAGGGTCCAGAAAGTGCACAATTATCTGCAATGCAATATGACATTACAAAGTACCTACCCTAACTTGTTATGTTTTCTTTTATCACAGAGAATGAAACAACAATTTCTCCTGCATTTCCACATAGCACAATATTCAAATCTGCTATTGCTGCCTGAACAGTATTCTGCCCTGCGTGCAAAAAAGGCGCGCAGGGCCTCAACAATACATACAGTGAGTATACCATTATTTGTGTCATACTTCTTTGTAATGTGCAAATAGGATTCTTCACACATATTTGTGCAATACATATGCCAGTGTCACAATGTTGAGTGCATGGCTGTATTATTTTGCTCTGGTTGTGGCCAGGCCCTAGACTCTTGGGTGTATGGCCTACAGCCTATGGCCTATGACCATTCATCCAAGAGTCTAGGGCCTGACCACAACCACTGCAGCAAAACACAGTCATGCATGCAAACATCTGCCCACTGGCCACAACCCACACACATAACACAGCTGCCTGAGGCCCTATCCACTTCACTTGACATACTATTATGCTAGAATCTGCCCAAAGGCCACAACGCAGACACATAATGCATCCACCTAAACCCCTGTCCACTTCACTTCGCATACTATTACATTAATCCCACCCACTGCACAGAATCACAGGTCAGTCCAACAAGCCACCTGCCACACACTCTGGCCACTCCTGTACACATAGGGCCTCATTACAAGTACATGGGTCCGGACTTAACGCCGCCGGTATAACCATACCGGCACCGTTTCCGCATCCACCCAATCATGACCTGCGGACCCGGAAATAGCACCACCTCCAACCGCCCCGCGGAGTTTAGGCTCACGTAAACTCTGCCTGCACGGAAACCCCTCCGTTACCGGCTATACTAAACACCGTGAGCATCACAACTAGCGCGGACATGGAAACACTGCCTGAAAAATGACGTTAAAACCGTGTTCACGGTGGCGGTACCACCGCCACCGTGAACATGACGTTAAACACTGCCTGCTGACCTGAATCAGGGCACAGGTGCACCAAATCAGCCCAGCTGGACCCAGCATGCCACTGGGAGCCTACAAAAGGGCCACACCCAGCCCAACACAAAACAGAACCATGCAGGCAGCAGCTCTAGTAGCATTGGGACTGGGCCTACTCAACCAACAGGCAGCACTACACATGATGGCAGTAATGGTGCAGAGGAGGAGGCAGAGGCGTAGGAGGCGCAGGCGGCAACTAGCTAACCCTGTAGCTATGGCAAACCCCATTGTCCAGCCGGCACCACCCCGCAGGCAGCCTGCAATATCACACATCAGGGCTTCACCCTGGAACCTTACCTCAGGACAGATCCACACACTATACCGGCTAGACCGTCCAACAATACTGTACATCACCGCCATGATAGAGGACGACATCAGCAGCCACATAGACACCCCCACCGCCAACCCCCCCGAAGGTTGTGTCTGTTCTGCATTTCCTTGGCACCGGCACCTATCAACACACAGTTGGTGAGCTGCACGGCCTATCACAACCCTGTTTCTCCAAAATCCTGGTACAGCTACTGGATGCCCTGTTCTGCCATGTGTCGGAACAGATAGCCCTACCCCGTACCCTCCCCGAGGTCATTGCCACCAAGTTGGCCTTAATGCCATAGTAGGCATGCCAAATTGCATAGGTGCAATCGACTGCGCCCACATTGAGCTGACAGTACCACATGCAATTGAGAAGGTGTTCCGCAATAGGAAACAGTACCACTCACTGAATGTACAGATGGTATGTGATGCCACGCAACTGATAACACATTGCTGCACACGTTTCCCAGGCTCAACCCATGACTCAATGGTACTGCGGAATTCCACATTGCCACGGTACATGGAATGCTATGCCGGACAAAGCACATGGCTATTGGGTGAGTACAGCTGCCAATGCACCGACCCTGTGGAAGTGGTGTGTGTGTGTCCAGGGCAATGAGCAATGTGAGTGTGCTGCTGTGATTGCACATGCATCACCCCCTGGCCATCAACTGAATAGACAGCGGAACCTAAACATCACAAAGCAACACATGACAGGTTACCACAGTGTGCCCGTAGACACCCTGCCGCATGACACACACAGCCGATACTATCACTGTCCCATATGATATGATATGATATGGCATTTGTAACGCACCTATACACAAGTGTTTCAAGGTGCAAAATACACCTGGAGCCACTGCAAACACCCACCCACAATATGCAACACTGCCCTCCCAATGCACATGATGACTGTACATGAGACGTCCTGCATCGACTACTTAATCACGGTGGAGTTACTCTTTCATGTGTGCACATTACTGGCCAATGCCATACTCACAAGCCAATGTCACCCGCAGGGCAGAGTACACATGCACACCAATGCATTGGTCAATGTCCAGTTGTCAACGTCCTCTACGATGACCAAAGAACATAACCACCCACCGATCCAACCACTGCATGCCACATATACATGAATGAACAATGACACAAGATTGCACTGCATCTGATGAAGACATGATACCACAAACACTGACATGCCCCCCCCCATCTACATCCCATGTAGGTGATGCTGGATATGCACTCACGCCATGGATGATGACGCCTGTACGGAGGCCAAGGAACAAGCATGAAGAGGCGTACAACAGGGCACATGTCCGCACACGTGGCATGATTTAGAGGACATTCGGACTGCTGAAGGCCCGGTTCCGCTGTTTGAGCAGATCTGGTGGATCACTGCTGTACAGCCCAGTGAAGACGGGTAAAATCACGCTCGTTTGTGCCATGCTGCACAATCTGTGCCTGCGCAGGAACATTCCAATGCCCCCAGACGCAGATGATGAAGATGGGGATGGGGATGGGATGGCACAACCTCCTCCTAGGCACCCACTAGATGGACAACGAGCACGGGATGAACTGATTCGCATTTACTTTTGAGAGACAGCACATTCACAGCATTGCATGGATATGGTGATGCCAATAAATTAATTGTTGTACTGCAAATGAAATGATGGATGTCCACTCATGTATGTTTTTTTGAAATGATGATATATTGATGAATTCACAACAGGGAAGGAGGTGCAATGGTGAGGGAAGCTGTACACCCGTGCCCACCCACCACCCAAACGTACCCACCCCGACCAGGCCTCAATATTCAAACCCCCTAATTGACTTCCGCCACCACCCAAAAGTACCCACCCCTAACCAGGCCGCAATATTCAAACCCCCTAATTGACCTCCCCCACCACCCAAACGTACCCACCCCTCACACCCTTCACATGTGTCCTGCAGTGCCCGAAACACATGCCATCACTTCCGTGTGCGCTTCTGTGCATCCTTGCCTGAGAGCCCTGTTAGCCGACTCGAGCACCTCCGTGGACTGGCAGTGGTGGAGCTGGATGGGGTGGTGGTATTGGATGGCACAGAATCAGGAATAGGTGGCATATGTGCAAGATTTGCCTGTTAGACAATCAACATGGACTCAATGAGCCTGGAGGGGTTGTCATTGCCCTCCCGCATCATGGCGTGCCACGGTGACTATAGTGCTGGCAAAGCATCCAATGGACCTTGAGAGGCGACGTACTGATGTGCTGTAGCACCCCCTCTGCAGCCTAGATTCCTCGAGCTGCCTCTCCACCAGCTGGGTGAGGGTAGCCTGCTGCTCCTCCATCCGTTGCATGCGGGAATTTAGCTCTGCCATTGAGGGGGTAGGTGACCTCATGGGACTTCGGAGTGATGTGGGGCTGAACTCGAAGGATTCCAAGTCATCCAATGTGGGCATCTCCCCCTGTGGCCCTGTATCAGACTGTACTGCTGGGGCACTGTTGTCACTACATGCTGCCTCCTCTGCAGTGCAGCTGCTTTCTGTGGTGGGTTGGGTGGGCATGATGGGTGCCTGTGGCACCTGTGTTGCATCAGGCAGCATGGAGACGGTGGGGATGTTGGTGATGGTGGCCAACACATGTGTTGCAGTTGCTACTGGTGGCAGAGATGCCTAACTGCTGGCAGCATCCTCCTGTGCAGGCGCGCTGGCTTGGACCCGTGCCGGAGCTGATTGCCTGGGCTGTTGTGGAGTATCACTGTCACTTGATACGGCTGTGGGGACACAGAGGGCATGCAATTAGTTATGTGGTGGTGCCTGATGGGTGCATCACATGCATCATACAGGTTGATCATTTAATAGTGGCATTTACATGCATCTGCTTGTTGGCGGAAATGCATTGTAGTGATATTGGTCACCATATGGATCATGATGGGTCCTTTGGCCCAGTCATGCACTGCCTGGGGGAGAGGGGGGTTGTTAATGGGTCCTTTGGCCCAGTCATGCACTGCCTGGGGGGGGTGGGTTGTTAATGGGTCCTTTGGCCCAGTCATGCACTGCCTGGGGAGGGAGGGGTTGTTAATGGGTCCTTTGGCCCAGTCATGCACTGCCTGGGGGGGTTGTTAATGGGTCCTTTGGCCCAGTCATGCACTGCCTGGGGGCGGGGGGAGGTTGTTAATGGGTCCTTTGGCCCAGTCATGCACTGCCTGGGGGAGGGTTGTTAATGGGTCCTTTGGCCCAGTCATGCCCTCAACATATATTCATATGGCATTCATGTTTCCGCACTTACCAGCATCTGCAGGTGGGCTCACTCCTGCCTCAGCCTCCCCGATCCCATGGATGCCCTGAAGGTGGAGGACACTGCTGCAACGCTCCTCCCATGCTTGCAGCCTCAGTGGGGAAGGGGGTCCTCCACCTGTCCCACTGCTGCGTTGGCGGTGTGTGGAGATCAGGTTCCGCACCCTCAGCCTGAGGTCGTCCCACCGCTTGTGGCAGTCCTTTACACTCCTCACAGTCATGCCCACAGCGGTGCACTTGTGTGCTGCTTCCACCCACACTTCCTTCCTCCACTGTTGTGTGGCACGCCGATGATCGGCACTGAACAGCATCTCAGCATGCTCCACTATGTGCTCGACCATAACAGTTAGCTCCGCCTCACTAAAGCGCTGTTTGCGCTGCCTCTGGGCTGGAATCCTGGCAGACATGCTGGTGGTCCCTTTTGGCTTCTCACAGTGTGGATTCTGCTTGTGCTGACTCTGGATGGCAATGGACTGTGCTTTATATGATGGCTGCCTCTCTGTTTCCGGTTTCGGCGATCATGGTAATTCCGGTTCCGTGTCCGTGGCGACGGTGGCGGACATGGGTTTTGCGCAACTTCTGGCGCCGCTATGTCCATTTCCATGGGTGTTTCCGTGATGGCAGTTACAATGTTTCCGTGTCCGTGTGGTGAGCGCGACCGACAGCACGTAATCGGACGGTCTTTCCGCAACCTTGCAGACATGGAAAGTTTGTTACCGCCGCCGCGGAATCACCGCTGTCCGGACCAGAAAAGTTGTAATAAGGCCCTTACTATTACACTACTTCCAGCCAGTAGGCACACTCTTGGGTGCACCCAAAACTCTAGTAGCTGCCACAATTATCACAGCATAATACAACCATACACCCAAGAATCTGCCAGTAGCCACAACCCTCAGGGTAGTCCAATGAGGCAGCTGTCACACAGTCGGACCATTTCTCTACACATATTATTACACTACTTGCAGCCATTGGACAGACTCTTGCACCCAAGAGGCTAGCAGCTCATCTCAATCACAACAGCAAAATACAGCCATGCACCCAACAATCTGTACACTGGCCACAACCCACGCACATAAGCCAGCTGCCTGAGGCCCTGTGCACTTTTCTACACACACTATTACAGTACTTTAACCAGTGGGCAGACTCTTGGACCCATGCACCCAATACTGTAGTAACTGACCACAATTACTTCCCACTGCATAGACTATCATACACCCAAGAAACTCAGGACAGCCTAGCAAGCCACTTGACACACACCCTGTCCACTTTTGTACACATATTATTACACTACTTGCAGCCAGTGAGCAGACACTTGGGTGCATGGCCTCCTGCCATGTACCCAAGAGTCTAGTAGCTAGTCACAATCACCAAAGCATAATACAGACATGCACCCAACAATCTGTACGCTGGCCACAACCCACACACATAAGCCAGCCTCCTGGGACCCTATCCACTTCTGTACACATAGTATTCCAGTACATGCAACCAGTCAGCACAATTCTGAGTGCAATAAACAGCCGCTTGAGGCCCTGTACACTTCTCTACACATACTAGTACAGTACTTCCAGCAGTGTCCAGACTCTTTAACTCTTGGTTGCATGGCCTCAGGCCATGCACCCAATACTGTAGTAGCTGGCCACAATTACCTCCCACTGCATAGACTATCATACACCCAATAATCTCAAGGCAGTCGAACAAGCCACCTGCCACACACCCTGTCCACTTCTGTACACATAATAATACACTGCTTGCAGCCAGTGGGCAAACTCTTGGGTGCATGGCCTTTGGACTTTGGCAATGCACCCAGGACTCCAGTAGCTCACCACAATTACCACAACATAATACAGCCATGCGCCCATAAATATGTACACTGGCCACAACCCACACACATAAACCAGCAACCTGAAGTGAAAAATTAAAGAAATATTGAGACTTAATACAACATAATAGAAATATGCCAGTCACGAGTACTAAGGTACAAGTACACTTTATTTTAGCAGAACAGCTGTCTGGCTCTCAACACCCTGCAATTTGTACAAGCGGACACTGTGAGATGAGAGAATGCTGGACATTTCAAAAACATGAGTATTTATACAGGATTCTCAAAATCCCGGACATATCGTCCAGCCCCTCATCGTGTAACACATTAACCAAGGGTACATAGCCTTTCCACAAAACTAATACATGGTAAAACATCCTTGAATAGCTGGTTGTTTTCTGTTGAACACTTCATATGTTTTTCAAACATTGGACACAAAGGTAACAGTCCGTATTTCATTTACTTATATGTCTCTACCATTTGTTCTTATGTTTAAAGTCAGCTTAGTTTCAAGGAGTGAAAAAAAATATTTCTGCAAAAGCACATGTTCAGCTATTCATCATTCTGTTTCACTATTTGAACGGGGAAGACACTGTTGGTATGGATGGCATCTAAATTACTTATTAGCATGGCTCTTTTTAGCTCCAAGGTTTTCTTAGTGCAGGACAAACAATTCACCTTAGCAGCTTCAGCATGCTTATCTACGTTGACACAGTACAAAGTTAATTTTGCTCAGTTGAAGCCGAAAACACACATTCTAACATGGGACAGAAAAAAGGAGTTAATCAAAATGGAGGATAACTTAAAATGGTGGTGTAGTCAGCCTATTTCAGGTTCATTCAAATGAGATTTACAGTGCAATGTGAATGTGCTTAGGCCAATGTTCACTATCAGATGGTATTCATGCAAAATATACTTTTTACAGAAGCCCTGTCCACTTCTGCACACATACAATTGCAGTACTCTAACCAGTCAGTAGACTCTTGGGTACAATCTATATTTCACTGTCACATTCTTGAGTGCATGGCCGAATTATGCTGCGGTGGTTGTGGCCAGGCCCCAGACTCTTGGGTGTATGGCCTACGGCCTCCGGCCATGCACTCAAGAGTCTAGGGCCTAGTCACAACCAGCGCAGAATAATAGAGCCATGCACCCAAAAGTCGGCCCAGTGGCCCAGTGGCCACAACCCACACACAGAAGGCAGCACCTGACACCCTATCCACTTCATATGACTCTCATACACCCAATAATCGCAGGGCAGTCTAATAAACCAGCTGGCACAAGCCCTATGCACTTCTCCACAGCATAATACAGCCTATACAAACATCCTCATGTCATCTGCATTCCACTCCCCTACCCTAATAAAGAATGCATGCCTGCAGTAACCACATACGCTGCTTGCCTGAGGACCTACCTGTGAACTGCTGCAGTGTCCGTGGACACCGCGGGCACAACACAGTCTTCTTCCATGTCAGCAAATACATCATATGAACCATATTCCACTCCCCATCCTTTACAGCCGCTCTACCCAACACCAGATGCCCCATAACATGTTTCCTAGCTGTTTTTGTCACCAGGCTATCCACGGAAATCCACGGATACAATACGGCAGCCATTTCATAAAGATGTGACGTACATCACGCTTCCTTCCAGCCAGTCAGTGGGTGCAATCAGGAAATTGCTAAACATAGGAATGTACCCTTACAAATAGTTCTTCTTTTAAGAGAGTGAACACAGACATGTAGGGTGAACAGATATCTGATTCTATAAATCTGTCAGCTAACTTTAACACAGTAAAGTTTCCATAGTACGGAAATCCTAAAACTAAATCAGCAGCAATTCAGAAATTTCCACTCATGAAGTGTACTTGCTGTATGTTTCAATGACAAGCATTTAAATGGTAATGACAGTTGTTAACAGGTAAATAAACACTAAGAATGGGAAGAAAAAACATTCAACTCTAAATTCATAAAAAGTGTAAATCATATATTTTTAGCAAACGGTATAACACAAAATCAATGTGATTACAATCTCAACCAAGGGCATAAAACAAAATAAATACAAATACATGGTACATACAGTGAAGAATTCAAAAAGTACAAAGGAATGTTGTGAGACAAACATATGGCAAATGCAGAAACAGTAAACAAGAGAGCAATGTCATTTAGTTAATTCACTAAAAAAACATATGTAGCAAATGATGGGATGCAAAAAGAAACCGATGCCTGATAATAGTTCAATAGATATTTAGCATCATGGCTCCCAAAAGTGGGGACTATTTCCTCATGTAATTGTTTCTGTGCAAAACAATTAATGCTGCAGGGTCTTTAGGTATAAGATATCTTTTATTCTTGCCAATCTTGCAATCGGGAAATTGGTCCGCGGAGTGGAGCCAGAAAGCACTACATTTTTTGGACCTACATTTTGCCTGTTTTTAAACAAAACTGCTGGATGGATTTTCACCACGTTTACAAAAGCACACCTTTGGGACCAAGTCACCACTCCTGCCGCAAATTTGGTGAAAATCCGTCCAGCGGTTTGAGCTATAGTTATGAGCAAAGTTTTTTTCAATTCAGTCTCTGGAGAAAAAAAAATGTGGGGCACCCTATAAATGTTCCCCCCCTTCACAACACCTCACCAAACTTACCAAATAAATTCAGAGCAGGCCATATAGTTTATTTGCAAAGTTTGGTAAGGATTTGTTCAGGGGGAGTGACGTTATAAGCCACCCAAAAAGTGCTCTTCCTATGGGTTGAGCAACTTAACCATAACTACACAGCTGCTACAGCAGGCCGCGTAATATATAGAGGGCCTGGAGACCATGCAAATGGCAGCACTGCACGGTATTAATCCCATTAACGTAATATAACCTAACCAATGTGTAATCTGATCAGATGCAGCTTGCAATGAAATCAAATGCAAGCAAGAGGAAATGGTCCAGGGGAAATCCCCTGAACTTAAAAATGGAAGTGTAGAGAAATGTGACAAATCTCTCTGTTTATTAAAAGCTTTCAAAACATGGATCAGGGAGTGGATATCACACGATTTCCATGCTCCCTCACTGGTAAAAGGCATGATATGGAGTTTTTAAGGCACAGCGATTTCACAAACAAATGATACATTTCACAAACCTAAGGTGGGATGGGATTGGTTAGTCAAATAAACTAAATATAGAATCTCTATGGGTGTAGTGCTCTTATTGGATATACTTTATCTTGTTGCTTCACCTGGAACCACCTCCTAAATGTTGCAAATAGAGGGATGCCAGGCTAGCGCCCTGCTATTGGGTCTTGCGGTAAAGAGTGAACTAGCCTCGAAGGTGGGTAAAAATTGGCCAGGGTGAGCTTTCTCAGCCTTGGAAAGTTACTAGCACATTAGCACAATGATGGGTGGGGAGAAGGGCCCCAGGGTGCCGCCTTTTCAAATGAGGTTACCACTCTCTGACTGCCCTCGCCACACACAAGGACATTCTAGCTTTTAACTTCATGCTGTATTACTTTTGTATCTGTCTTCAAGTTTGGTGGTGTAAGGGAGGAAAGATTGTTTAGGCCCCCTCCCCTACATTCCCCTCCCTGCATGCATACTATGCTCGTCCCACAGCTGGCCATGCACCTCTGGCCAAAGGTGCCGGACAGCCTTGGGACGACACATACCTGCGTGACATCTGTAAGAGGTCTGATTACTGACTCTATTTTGTATGAACACTGACTCCATTTTATATCTGCCCTAGCTGCCTCACAGACGCACCAGCCTGCTGGCCTGCATCCCTCCCCTGGGACCACGCACAGTCAGCCAGCTACTACCCCCAACACCTCCCCACCGGTATCTCCGTGGCTGTCCTGTTCCCACAAAAAGCTGGGCAAGAAATGCTACAAACATAACACTGTTTCTCTCACCTTCCTGCCAGCATCACTGCCCTGCAAATGACCAGGCCAAGGCCTGGTCTTGGAAAACACCCATTAATCTCCACAAACCTGCTCTGCACCCACACACCCTACTCAAAGGATATACTACTCACACAACCTCTACCCTCACCCCTTATTTGATGTAGCAGATGCCTGCCCCAAAAATGCGTGCCACTCAGATTCACCCCTACCACTAATCCCGCTTGTGACCATATATTCTTCATTGTACTAAATCCATTATAAAATAGCCTTCATGTGGTTTAAAGGAATGTGGGATAACTATGTTAGCTGATTGATTGTTGTACATAAGAGATTTGGGCCCCAGCACTCTTGCCCCACATTCTAGGCCAATTACTGTTAATATAATGCGCTCGTAGATACGATGTTAAAAGAACCATGCAACAGAATGTAAACCACATAGCCCCAAGGGCGGTAACAACCAAACTTGTATCTCATTATGAAGTGAACATGACCTGGGCCGTGTAACATAATACATGTAAAAGTACAACTTTGATCTGAATCAACATCTTCTTAGGATATATGCAGAGATGGCATTTGTGAAACCCACTTGAAAGTCATTATGTATATCTTCAACCTTATTCTTTTGCCCACACCTCCCCTCCCCGCTGCAGCGCCACGCACGGTGCGCACAATACCCCCACCTTTTCTCTCTCCTCAGGACTATGCTGCTAGAGGCTCATTTCTCACAGATGTCTCAGTGCAACAAATGTATCCTTTCATCCTTCTACTGTGTTCACACTGAGTACTCACACCCTTGCCCCATGACAGAGATGATCCCACATCTGTTACCTGACCAGTGACCAACGTATAAAATACAACCTGTGAAATATATTGTCTTCTCCCCCACTGTCAAAATGCAATTTGTCATTTATTGTATGCTTTGAAGTAGTGTGTAGATTAGAAAGTTAGCATCAATCACCCCATCCAGAACCACATAACCTTCACATCGCACCGACCAACCCAGTGATGCACGTGATGTCCGCCTTCCCGCCAACCAGCCCTCCGATCACATGAGAGTGGCCCATAAAGAAGACATACTGTACCTGCGGCTCGATCAATCGAAAAGTAACTTTTGTACCGTATGTGTTTCTTCACTAATGACGCTGTAACTATTGTAATGACAATGTTATGTTGGGCAGGGCGCTCTTGGAGCAAGCAGAGTTCTCTGCATGCTCTATTTCATCTAGATAAACTTTACCTTTTAAAACTCACCCGCACTTGGTCTTGGTCTCATTCCCTACTGGGGTGTGTCCGTTACTGAATCTCATTTTGGAGTTTGGATTTTATTTTGGGGGACTGCTCACTATCATTTGGTGAACCTTCGACGTCATTGCGTCCTTCCGTTCCTTCTGACACAAGAGGTCCCCCGGCAACAGCAGAGATAAGGATGCGCACCCATCAAGAGCTACCTGCCTACAGCTTCCGTTACCCCTTAGACGTGCGCATGCAATAGGACAAGAAGGTCAACGGGTCCCGGCTTTGCAAATACCAACTGTACCACTCGCCGGAGCCGCGTGTGGGGCTATTGAGTGCAGGGTGACGCCTTTACATGCTGAGTCCGAAGGGTCTCGGATCAAGACGGACACGTGAGTATCAAGTGTGAGCAACATTAAAAGACAGTAGGGGGAGAGAAACAGAAGTACAAGGAGTCAGAAAAAAGGGTATTCGTGGTTGAACGGAGGGAACATAGAGAGGAGAAAGTTCACAAACTATAGGGGGAGTTCTTGGTTTAATTCTATTCTTTTCTTTCTGCATATGGCCATTAGTACAGCTAAGGAGATTATGAGGTGAAAAGAGGTACGGGAACCTAGCTCTGCGAGGGGGTGGAAGACGGTGCCGCATAGTACTATCTCGACTAGTACAGGACATAAAGAGGAAAATAAGTGGAAACATTAGGAGTCTTATATAAGGAGAAGACTCAGAATAGTATGTAGAAATGCTTAATCTTTTTCTTCTTTCTTTGGTAAGGGGACACTCATAGACAGAAGTGGAGGTCCATAAGGTACTAAGATAGTGTACGAGCTGGGGTATCAGGGGAGAATATTATAAGTGGGGAGAGGGACAAGTAGGGAGGATTTGTGTTTGAATGTTAAATGTGCTATGTCTAAGTCCTGCGGTGTATAATATATGTTGTTTATTTTTGCTGTGCGCTATGTTCTGTGACTAAGTAACGAAAAAGAAAAGTGTAATTACAAAGGTGATTTGAAAAAATGCGTTATTAGAGATAGTGTGACAGAGAGCATTGAATCACAAGTATTTTCACAGAAGGTGACATAAGAAGTGTGAAGCATTGCATCCTATTGATTGATTGTCTAGATATGACACACGAAGAAGAGAAAGCTATTGATAGAATAAAAATGGGTGCAGAAACACCACTTTCACACATCTGTCAAAACTTGCCAGGATATGCAGATAGAATTAACAAGTACCATGACCAGTGGATCACAGAACTGAAGGGGGAAGTATTGCCCCAGGTCTGGCCCCAAGGGGGGTCATTTGGGGGAAGGGGAAAATAAGGAGGGAGGAGTGGAGGTAGCACGGCTGTACCTACTCCTGCCCAAGTCAGTGACAGCTGAGGGATATAGTGACCCAGTGTATGTGTCAAAGCCCATGTCACCCCCTGCACCTTTACCAACAGCCCCAGCATTTCCCCATATGATCTCTGAAAAGTAGGTGCACAGGTGAGTACCCCAGCTATAGACATAGAGCAGTTCACTCAAGACCTAGACACAAGATTAACAATGGCTGAAACAAATGTTCATGATTAAGAGGAATATGTGAACAAAGTTGCTCGCCACAGCCGGAGCAGAACAGACACACACGCCCCAAACACCTGATAGGGCAACAGAGGAGCATTGGAAAAAGGGAGAAATACTGTTCTGAATTAATGACACCCCCACAAGAATAATAGAAATAGACCAAGTGGCCAGTGAGACGGGTACAAGAGGTGGGGACATGGCATCAGACAGGGCGGAAGAATACTGGTGTGACATAGAAGAGCAAGAAGAAGAGGAAAGGAGACTGGGGAGTGCAACAGGTGGAGGACCAGCAGGACTAGAACAGTCCCCCTAGGGGAGGGGAATGAAAGAAGAGGGGCATGGAAGGTTAAGGAATAGAACAGGAAGGATGGTGGTGTTAGGAAGAAAGGGAGCGAAGGTAAGTACAGGGAGAATAAGGAGCAGATTACAACTACCCCTGATACACAGAGGGGCGCGAAGGCCTAATTACATCCCTTGGGCCCAAATGGACAAAGAAAATTTGCTAAAGATGTTACCCCCGCTCTCGGGAGGAGCAAGCAATTGGATATATGCATTTGAGAAAAACACTGCAGGGGTCCCCCTAGCAATCAGCGATGTCAAAAGTCTGTTGTTGTCTGCGGTAGGTTATCAAGCTAACAGGGTGTAGGCAAAGCCGGGATTCCCCGGAATAACACTAGATTGTGACCGCCATGATGGGGCATCTTTCAACACATTAAGAGCAAGAGTATGGGATGCACTGAGAGAGACTTTTCCGGATACACAAGATTTACAGTCAGTGATGCAATGTACAATGTGGGAGGAGGAAGATGCGATGGCTTACATTCTTCGGGTGCAGGAGATGTGAAGAGCGGAGACAGGCACAGCTTGGGATTAATCCACCTCCTTGTTTTATTTTATAATTAAAAGAGGGCTCCTGAAAGAAGTGCAGAAGGCTCTTGATAAATTAGCTGGGATAGAAGCCAAGGGCAGGTCAGAGATACTGAGCATAAGAGTGCACCATTTTAAAAGGATCAAAGAAGGAGAAAAAGAGATAGCCCAAAGGAGACTGGCAGATGAGGCTAAATGAATGCAGATAAAACTGATGAAAGTCACAGCAGCAGTAGCTGCCCTTCTCACGGAGAGAGAAAGGGAAGATGGGCCAATAGCTATACAGACAAGGATGGCAGCGAAGTGGGCAGGAACTGGACAGAAACAGTGGGCCCATGAGGAGCAATATGGAGGGCCACAATGGCAGGGAAGGAGTGCCCGTGGAGGGAGAGGTGGGTATAGAGGTCCCAGAGGGGGCGGGTATGGGTACGAAGGACTGGGCCCCAGGGGGCAGGACAAGGGTCATGGTGGAATTGCGGGAGGTGGGGGCATTTTTTGAGAGAATGTCGGATTCGTCCCATGGGCTCTTATCAAAATGAACAACAGTATGGCCACCCTCACCAGGCAGCCTGTATGGATTATCTAAGGGTGGTTCTAGAAGAGACGAGCAACCCGACCAACGGTACACAGACGAACACAGGGCACACCCACAAAACACACAACAACACGCATAATCGAGGGAACACATGCCACCGAACCAAGGAAATCCTTTTGTTACTACAGCAAATTGTGCACCAGCACCTTTCAGAGAAGCTGCAGTGGTAGGAGGCAATCTCTTTGACAATAGTGAAAGCACCAGATACTCAGCATAGGACAGCCCACAGAGAGCACTTGCGGAGAGCACTTGCATGTCCAGTACTATCGACGACCCTCAATGCAGCTGAGGGACCACTGGTGATGGGCGGAGATAGGAAATGAACAATTCATTTTTATGGTGGATTCGGGAGCGAAAAATCCTGCCTAAAAGAAGGCTGGTTCCTATTGTCAAATCAAAAAATTGAGACAAAGGGGTTTTCTGGGGAAGTTTTCGAGGTTCCATACACAGAAGAATTGGATGTGACAGTTGGAGGGAAGACAGTGGGAGCACCCCTATTGTACTATGAAGATTCGCCCATAAACTTATTAGGGAGGAACCTCCTTAGTAAGTTGAACATGACAATATCATTCACAGAGAGAGGGATAGTGTGCTCCACACCAGGAATATGTGCTATGTGTGCTTTGTTAACAATACACACCCAGGACATGGCACAACAAGTGTGTGGGGTACCAGTTGATCTAGATATGTTCATACAGGGACTAAAAGAGTTGGCATGTGTTGTGCCTGAACTCACTCGCCACGTAGTACCATCAGAATTTATGTCCTGTCCCGTGGCACCCCCAGAGATAATAGCAGGATCAGTAATGTCTATAGACTTACATGGATTGCAAGTGTCAAAAAAAAGAATTTCAGTGATTGGCATGAATGATCATGGATGTGAGTGGCGCACTGTGGTATGCATTAATGTCAATATAGCATTACGAGATTTTTCTGACAAAGAGTTATTTACCCATGCAGACTCCGACGGGGAAATAATTCTGAAAATGGCAATCCCCTGTGAGATAATGATCCAACACAGACAGGTACATATCCCCCTTATGGCCATAATGAGCGCACCACCAATGAAGACATGCACCAAGTACCACCAATATTGTGGACTACAGGCCCCCATGACCTAGGGCTGTTGTGAGAAGTAACACCTGTAAAGATAAAACTCAAACCCGAAGCATTTTTACCCTGGGTAAAATAATACCCCCTGTCAAGGGAAGCAGAAGAAGGGATAAAAGAAACGATACATGCACTCTTACAGCAGGGGATCATTGTACCAAAGGGAGGGGCTTGGAGGATGATACATTACCTATGCCCCCTCAATGACATCATACAGAAAGAATTCGCACTTGTCCCAAATCCTGCATCAATTTTGTGCAGCATCCCAAAAACAGCAATGCACTTTACAGTAGTGGATTTGAAAAATGCTTTTTTCTCAGTACCACTGCACCCGAATCACAATATTTGACAGCATTTACACTGGGCGGGAAAAGGTATGAACATGTTACGCTCACCTGGCTCCCACAGGGGCGTCGGTCGGACCCAGACAGCTGCGGTCTCCACCCACGTGATGCGTAGTGCAGCGATGACTGACTGGATCTGCCCTCCTAATCTTGTCTGCTTAACCCGTAGAAATATTCTCCTGCAAGTGGAGAGATGGATTTAGCCACTTGTGGATTCAAGTGATGGCACCCCCACAGTTCTCCCCAACTAATCACCTCTGAAATTCCCTCACAGCAATCTCACCTTATATTCTTGAAAGATGAGCTCTCCATCCTGCGTGGTTTTGCAGGGGCGCGTCGATTCCAGTTACTTCACTGGTTTGAAGGCTCGGGAGAGTTCCGGAGAGTATTGACTCTGAGGTTCCTGGTGAGGACCAGTAAGTATTAAGTTCACAGAGTTCAATATGTCCGATGTTCACTCTTGTTCCCCCCTTCCTTTCTTGTCTTGCAGCTGGCTCGTGAAAAGATGCTCTTGTGGCAGCTGGTGGTGCTCAGGTAAGAGTCTGTATTACCCGGCGCTGTCTGGTAAATGTTGCATGTGGAAAACGTGTTGTTTTGTCTCTCTTTACAGATGCGGCATGTGAAAATATGGAGAGTCACAAAAGGATGCCTCCGGTGGTAAATCAGGTAAGTCTATGGTGGTAAGAATTATATTTGTTGGTTCCCTCGGCTCACCTTGTAGTTTTCTTTTGTCTCCTAGGTGCCAAAGTTTGGCGAAGAAATGATGGAGGCAGCGCCGACCCGAAGGATGCTGTGAAGACTGGTGAGTATGGTGCGGCGCTGCAGCTGGAGGTGCGGCGCGTGCAGAAATGATGTTCTTTACAGGTCCGGAGAGAAGATGGATCCAGAATCAGGTGTGGAATAGAAATAAGTTTGTTTTCTAACCTTGTCCCTTTCTTTCCTCTTTGTTTTAGGAGCTCCGGATTCGAGGCGGGCGTGGCAGAAGACTGGATGCAGGCTGCAGGCACAGTGAGCGTTACACTGCTGGATGCAGAATAGCGCGAAGCGTGTGTTGCTGGTCGGGTGTGGTTTACATAGCCTCAAAAGTAGTCCCAGGTAAGAAGTCCCTAGAACCACACCCGAGTAAAAAATAGTCCCTGTAGAAAAATAGTCCCTTTCAGGCTTCATATTGGATTGGAGTCATTTGCAGCATGGTCTGCCTGAGGTAAGTTATGACTATGAGCATGGCGCCTTAGGCACCAGGACTGATTTCTACTATGAGCCTGGCGCCTAAGGCGCCAGGACTGAACCCAGATAGCCCCTAGCCGGGGCTGCTGAGGTTTTACTAAATGTCTAGATGCCTTCTACCGGGGCTGATGGGATTGGTCCCGATGCCTGGGGGTAGGCATCATGACAGAAAGGTGCAGGCTGCCCCAGGGATATTGTGAAAGCCTGATGATGTTTAACAGGTTCTTACATGAAGATCTTGGGAATGTTGATATGAAGAGCACCATTATTCAGATGATTTGTTGGTTTGTGGTGTAAATGAGGACACATGCAGAAATAATTCAGTAGCACTACTCACTTTGTTAGCACACAAGGGTTATAAAATGTACAAACAGAAATTGTAATATTGCCTAACTGAAGTACTATAACTGGGTCAACTGATATCAAAAGATGGCAAACGAATAATCCCAGATAGGGCAGCTGCTGTATGAGCAGTCAGCAAGCCCAAAACAGTGAAAGAGATGCAGACATTTCTTGGCATGTGAAATTACTGCTGTGTCTGGATATTAGAATACGCTTCATACACAAAACCCTTACTCCATGCACTCAAAGAGGCACAGAGAGAACATGCTGCTTTGACATGGACACAAGAAATGCACATTGCTTTTGAAATGCTAAAAGAACGGATTTCCACAGCACCCGTCCTAGCGACACCCGATTATGATTGCAAATCCTACTTGTTCTCACACTGCAATGGAACGTTAATGACTGCAGTACTAACACAGAAAACATCACTAGGCCACACGCCCCTGGCATACTACAGTGGCATCCTCGATGCAGTGATGCAAGGACACTTCGCCTGCGAACAAGCTCTCGCAGCCGCAGCGTTCGCCATTGAAAAAAGTGCCACAATTGTGATTGGATGCACAGTGACCCTGTTTGTGGAACACTGATTGTTTGCAATACTTGAGAGATCAAAAAGTACACTGACAACTCAGAGAGCTACTGCATATAAAATAATGTTGTCCAGTGCAAACATACATATAGTATCTTGCAAAACAGTAAACCCAGCCACGTTTATCAAAGAAGCATGCACAGTGGAAGACATCCAAAATCATGATTGCGCAGAATACAGGAGGGAGGATGAAGACACACCCACAGTATGTGAAAATGCACTCTCAGCAGGTGAGGTATATTTTGTAGAGGGGTCCGCATCAATAAATTGTGAGACAGGCGAGAGGCATGTAGGGGCAGCAGTGGTGAGACTAGAGGAAGGGGAATACGAGGTGATTGAACAAAAAAGACTGCCCGCACATTTTTCAGCACAAGCCGCAGAGTCAGTTGCCATGATTGAAGCATTACATACAGCCCAGAGGTCTGCAGTAACCATATATACATACTCTGCCTACATGATAACCACAGCACATGGGGGACTAGCACGATGGGGGAGAAGAGGATTTAGGAGGGCAGATGGGTCCCCTGTACAGCATGCTGAATTATTAATGGAATTGATTGAGGTGCTGAAGGAATCAACAGTGGTAGCGCTAGTTACGTGCCAAGCCCACATGAACAATAGTGACGTCATCTTGCTAGGAAACGCAGCAGCGGATGTTGCTGCGAAAGAGGCTGCCTATCTCAAAAAAGAGATGTCAGGAGAATTTGTGAGGAGAATTTGTGTGAACACTGCCCCGTCCCATTTGGCCATTCCGTGAACTGCAAATTGACTACGCAGACATGGGACAAAGGAGCAATGGAGCACGATACTTGATAGTGGTGGTCTGCTCGTTTTCATACTGGGTGGAAGCAGGTCCCTGCGTACACCCAGACGCAAAAACATGCAGCAACATTTCTAGTGAGAGAGGTGTTGCCCTGCTGGAGGATATGTGACGTCATACGCTTCGACAACAGGACGCATTTTGTCAATGATCTTTTCAAAACAATAACAACACTACTGGGCATTAAGCATAATTTATGCTCAATTTATCACCTGCAGGCCAACGGCGTTGTAGAAAAAAACAACGGACTTTTGAAAAGTAGACTGTCCAAATTATGCCACACCCTAAATAAAAATTGGGTGTATTGCATGCCATTGACACTATTCGAATTAAGGAACCAACCAAGTAAAGACTACCACTTGCCCCTGCATGAGATAGTTTCAAGCAGGCATATGCATATGGCAATTTCTCCACTTAGAAGACAGGCGGATGCACATATAAGCGCAACAGTACTGGGGGAGGAATTCTGGATTATTTGAGAAAACTGACGAATGCAGCAAGGATAATAGCAAAACAGTAAGCTGCCCGCTACACACGAGAAAATGAGAGTGACACCATGACACCGGCCACAGACAACCCAAACTGCAGGTTGATGCCAGGGGAGATGATATATGTGCATAGTGGAATGCGCCCAGGTTCCATGGTCCTTATGAAGTGGAATATTGCACCCCCACTGCGGTGAAGGTGAAGGGCCTTAGACATTGGATACATGTGTTTTATGTGCACAAAGCGTATGACAGTGTAACACAAAAAGGGGAACAAAACAATACAGAAAGAACAACACAAACATAAAGGATGAAATGCAAACTGGAGTACTGAAAAGAAACACTATTAAATAAAGAGACAATGGGATTCATTATGAGTCATCCGGTATGGAAATAAAGGTGGCGGTAAACCCGCTGCCACTGTTGTTTCCATACCGGGTGATCTCGAGTCCTGCAGGCGGAGGTGTCATTCCCGCCAGGTCTGACCTGGCGGGTTTAACACCACCCCCCTGCAGGCAGATGTGGAAACACTGGCACCATCACGAGATGGTGCCAGTGTTTCCACTTCCCCATTCCCATTGAGTCCTATGGGACTCAATGGGAATGGGGATTTACCGAATTCCGCCTCCGGAATTCCCATGTCACCGAGGTTGTAATACCCCGGTAATTCCAGGAATCACGGAGGTGGAATGGTAATACAAGTCCGGCGGTAACCTGTCAGAATTTCAGGCATGGTTAGCACCGGACTCATAATGAGGCCCAATATGTATATACAAGTAAAAGATGCAACAATCAACAATGTAGATAATGCAAACAATGAGTAAGGAAATAGGAAATGCAAAGTTAAGTAGTTAACAGGTTTCTTCTTTACAGTAAAGCTCTCTCTCTCTCTCTCTCTCTCTCTCTCTCTCTCTCTCTCCCTCTCTCTCTCTCTCTCTCTCTCTCTCTCTCTACGGTTGGAAAAAAGAGAATGGAGCTGTATAGTTTTTGTGCAATACACACACCGTGATAGAAGTTAGATGGATAAAACTTATCATGAAAGTTGGTAAGTTATAAATGAAATTGAAATGTTGAGAGAATACGTATATGGATATGTACTTAACCTCCTTTGTATACTTCACTCTGTAGAATCATCCATGGCAACAGCGGGGGCCCCCAATGTCAATGCTAATGATATAGATGGAGATAGGAATAGAGAAAATAATTTAAGAAAATATTCCTATGAGTGTGGCCTGTTTTGTTGTGCGATTATTTTCTTTTCCATGATGTTTGGCCTTGTACTGTCTTGGGCAATAGCCTTTATATCTATCGATATAAAGGAGAGGGGAGGAGGGGTGAAATTATTAAAACAAGGCACCCATCTCTTACGGGATGGATTTAAATTGATTTGGGCACATGGGGCCATAAAAACGACATGCACAGTGAAAATTACACAATCAGCGCTTCTGGATTAATTGACCCCATGGCCCATTATAATGATTCTGTGTTTAACAACCATGAGAAAGATGACATAGATGCCCCTGACTTTTTCTGTTGGAACATTGAACTCCATACATCTACCCAAGCTACCTAAGCCACCACGAGTATAAAAGATGCAAATGACAAAACTATAGAGAAATTTGTTGCAATGTATAATGAGTGGGAAAGGGGGGATATTCCCAATATGACATGGGGCAAAAAGAAAAACACCAGACAACCTAGGGGGGAAAGAAGAAGGAAAAGGGTGCAAGGTGGGCAAAATATGACGAATACCATGGGCTAGGGTTGGACACAATAGAAGATTCACAGCACCCACACCAGTCTAACAAATGGTACGCAGACATGAGCACAACGGCAAAGCAAGCCACAAATGAGAGCTGTTATGTTTGCTCCTTAATACCCCATGCCTCGGGTAATCCTAAAGTGCTGTTACCACAAGAGTCACCTATTTCCGAAGCCTAATGTCTCCTTCATCTCGCATTGTGCAGAATAAAAAACACTTTCCAAGCACACACTGTTTCATTCGAACAAGAAGACGTGCTACCACAAACCGCAATGGGTGATCTGTCAAAAGGAGCCTTTTTTGTTAATCAAAGGAACATTATTTTTGGACAATAAATGGCAAGAAGAGCAAATAACATGCAAAGCAGAAGCACTGCGAGGACTGCCAAAAGAAAAATTGCAATCGATCAAGAAAACGTGCGCCCCGATATGGACACAAAATATTGCAAAACCTACGTGGGTAAAAGCCCTTGAAAAACCATTCAAGCTACAGAGAGAAATCCCATTTGAATTGTTCTTCCATGGAGAAGGGAGAACCCATCTGGGCACAAATATGAACTGTAGTAAAACTCTCATCGTCCCAGACATGAAAAAAGGCGCAGCTGCATTAATGGACACTTACTGGGTGTGTGGCAAACAGGCGTACCTGCACCTTCCACAGTCTTGGAGGGGCACGTGCGCTCTGGCAACGCTGCATTCCACCCTGATGGTGATACCGGAAAGTCATATCCAAGGGGGGAGGGAGCTGCTGACAACCAAGTATCCAGAGCCCCTGCCAACAACTGAAGAACCCCCAGTATACACCCTCTCCGAGGAAAATCTGCAAAGCACAGTGTCGCGAAAAGAAGATCATCCAACTACATCTCCAAGGCATCTTCTGAACTTTTGGCACAGATTCCGGATCGATTTCAGCTGTTCACATCTGCAGAGATGTTATTTGCGTCCCTCGTCCCAAGCATCCAGGCACGGGCCAATGCAAAATGGCTCCAGATCACTCGTTGGGAGTTGATCCAACTGGCCAATGACACAGAAGAGGGGTTCAAGGTGATAAAGGTAGAGCTAAGAGCCCTGCGACTAATGAAAATGCAGAACAGATATGTTCTAGACCTGTTGACAGCAATGGATGGAAGTGTTTGCTGAAAAATCGGGAGCGCATGTTGCACGTTCATACCTTCTGCAGTTACGGACAATGGAACACTATCCCACATTATAGCAGCAGTACATAACCCTGGTGAGCAGATGAAAGAAGAAGGAGTGCAGCCTAGCACATGGTTCGACAATCTTTTTTCGTGGGTTCCATCGTGGCTCGGAATGATTGTCAAACTCTTGATACTCAGCATTGTTTTTCTTCCTTTAATTTTGTGCGTGTGCCAATTAAGCCCCAGGTGCTGCACAGATGCGGTACCTAACAGTGCAATGATGACGGTGACAATGGGCCGTACAATAGGAGTGGTACAGATAACACACGAGGCAAAGCACAAACCGGGGATCACTCAGAGCCAAAATACAGAATGACGGCTATATACAACTCAGGGTATATTGTAGACAGATTGTATCACACAGTATGCCCGGGCAGGAGAAAGCCTAAGGGCAGTATGCACGGCCTGGATGCCACGAAAGACAACCCCCACATGGGATGAAGCAATAGCGGAAGGAAATGAGCACCCAAGGTTAGGAGAATTACAATATTTGTTACTTAAGTAATGAATGGGGGGAATGTAAGGGAGGAAAGGTCGTTTAGGCCACCACTCCTCCATTCCCGTCCCGCACACACAATATGCTCGTCCCATGGCTGGCCATGCGCCTCTGGCCAAAGGTGCCGGATAGCCTCAGGATGACACATACCAGTCTGACATCTGTAAGAGGTCTCATTACTGACTCCATTTTATATCTGCCCTAGCAGGCCACACAGAAGCACCAGCCTGCTGGCCTGCACCTCTCCCCTGGTACAGTCAGCCAGCAACTCCCCCCACCACCATCCGGTGTCTCTGTGGCTGTGCTGTTCCCACGAAAAGCTGGGCGCAAAAGGCTACAAACAAAACACTGTATCTCTCTCCTTACTGCCACATTTCACTGCCCTGCAAATGACCGGGCCAAGGCCTGGTCTTGGAAAAAAACCATCCATCTCCACAAACCTGCTCCACACCCACAGACCCTACTCAAAGGATATACTGCTCACACAACCTCTACCCTCACCCCTTATTTGATGGAGCAGATGCCTGTCCCACACTTGCGTGCCACTCAGATTCACCCCTACCACTAATCCCACATGTGACCATATATCCATCATTGTACTAAATCCATAATAAAATAGCCTTCATGAGGTTTAAAGGAACATATGAGAACTATGTTAGCTGATTGATTGTATTAAATAAGAGATATGGGCCCCATCACCCTTGCCCCCCAGTCCAGGCCAATTACTGTTAATATAATGCGCACGTAGATATTATGATAGAAGAACCATGTGACAGAATGTAGACTTTGTAGCTCCAAGGGCAGTAACAACCAAAATTGGATCTCATTATGAAGTGCACATGACCGGGGGCATGTAACATAATGCATGTAAAAGTACAACTTTGATCTGAATCAACCTCTTCTTAGGATATATGTAGAGATGGCATTTGTGAAACCCACTCGAAAGTCATTATGTATATCTTCAAAAGTACTGTTTTGCCCACGCCTCCCCTCCCCGCTGCAGCGCTGCACACAAGGCCCCCACCTTCTCTCTGTCCTCATGAATATGCTGCTAGAGGCTCATTTCTCACAGATGTCTCAGTGCAACAAATGTATCATTTCAACCTTCCACTGGGTTCACACTGAGCACTCACACCCTTGCCCCATGACAGAGATGACCCCCATATCTCTTACCTGACCAGTGACCAATGTATAAAATACAACCTGTGAAATATATTGTCTTCTCCCCCACGTAGAAATGCAATTTATTGCCATTTACTGTATGCTTTGAAGTAGTGTGTAGATTAGAGAGTTAGCATCAATCACCCCATCCAGAACCATATAAACTTCACCTTGCACCGACCAGCCCAGTGATGCACGTGATGCCCACCTTCCGGCCAACCAGCCATCAACTCGCATGAGAGTGGCCCATAAAGAAGGCATACTAGACCTGCAGCTCCACCAATCGAAATGTAACTTTTGTACTGTATGTGTTTCATCACTAATGACGCTGTAACCCTTTTTAATGCAATGACAATGTAATGTTGGTGTTGGACAGAGCACTCTCGAAGTAAGCAGAGTTCTCTGCATGCCCGATTTTATATAGATACACTTTTCCTTTTAAATCTCACCCGCACTTGGTCTTGGTCTCATTCCCTACTGGGGTGTGTCCGTTACTGACTCTCATTAGGGGGTTTGGATTTTATTTTGGGGGATTGCTCACTTTCAGTGGGAACAATGGCCTCTGTCTTTCATGAATAGGCCTTGTCTTCCAGGTTCAGATCACGTGTACAGGGACCACAAACTTAATTTTACTGCTCACATTTATGAGGATTTTCAGCTTTTACAGAAGCAGGTGTGCTATCTCTTTTGTTGTGTCCTTGGTGAGATTATGCACAATGACTGCACAGAAAGCCTGGTCTGTTATTCTCAGTGCATCAGTCTGTTAGACCTCTGCCTGTCTTTGTTAGCCTCTTGAGTGCCGTCTTTCATTTTAATGCAGCTGTGGCTTCAATCTCGATATATATCTTGATATATATGGCCACTCATGTTAGTTGCATTCTGCATCAAGCAAGCAGTTATATGTATTATTGTGTGATTGGCAGTTCTGCATAAGAGAGATAAGGGGGCTGATTCATGGAATTACGCACAGAAATCACACAAGGGCTGCGAGTCCTGCACAATCAATAACATCTGAGTGCAACGCGCATTCATGGAATTGTTTGCACGAAGTAACCGTATTCCTAAGTGACGGCTGGTACGCCTCCGACACGCCCACACTCAAAGCAGGAAACTGCCAAATCAGCTGCCTTTGCACGCTCCTCCGGGCGCAAATGCATGCAGCCTTCAAACAGTGCGTGGGGTAACCCATAAGCAAGCCTGCGACTCAGGAAGCCTGCGCAGGGTCTCCTGTAACTGTATCCGGCACCCCAACAACATGCGTATGAACATTTCGTAACTCAGTAATAACTCAGGAAATGTGCATGTGGACCCAAGTAAAATGTTCATGCACCCCTCTACACAGCTTACGCGCACCCCTACGTTATATCGGAACCCCAATTGAGTACACGCATCCCGAAATCTAAAATGTGATCCGATTTGCGCACTGGAAATCCTACGTGCAAGTGTACTTACATCAGCCTTTGGGTGGTGCATCCTATGAAGGACTTTCATGGGCATTTCCCAGCTGAGATGTTGCGCAATCGATTCCATGAATAAGTCTTTCGCCATGCAATAGTGGGCATGTGAGGGACTTCCTGCAGGCCGTCCCTCTGAACGCCCAATTCTTTGCACGTTATTCCCAATTCCTGGTGTTCCGCCCCCTTCCCAGCCCTCTGCGCAGGCCACGCCCACCCTCTGGTTAGATTCTTGCGCAAGGCCCTCGATGACTCACACAAGCATTCCAGGGCAGCGTGAAATCCACACAAGTCCAGGAAAAGTGCCTCGCATTTGATTCATGAATCGACAAAGTTGTGCGCGCAGATTGGGTGCAAGTAGCCTATTTCCTGCGCTATAAATTCCATGAATCAGCCCCATGGTGTATGTGATATCTATCTCAGTGATTCTAATCATGTGCTTCGTGTCTAAGAGTAGTGTGGCCTAAGTGTCTGTGCTTCTTGACTAACACATCTACGTGTGTGTGTGCTTTGTGTGTGTGTGTTCTCAGCCATGTCGCCTCTTCATGATTACTTTGGTGATGTCATCCGGTTATGGTCTGTAGGGCTGCTTCAGTGAGTGGCGTCTGTCACCTTGGTGGTATACTGGTGGGGGTGGTAGACACCTCCATTACTGTAATGCAACAAAAACATATTTTAAAAACGTTCATTAAATGCATTTAATAGTTGTTTTGTTGTTAAAGGAAATAATGTGTTGATAGATGATTACTCCCCCGTGTTAAACTCCAGTCATTCAGAAAAATAAACATGCTACCATAAACATTTCCCTACCAATTAAGGCCCGTAAAATGTCAGAAGGCCATCTTATTACAAAATGATTTATAAAGCCAAGTTTTAATTAAGTACTCCAGTGGCAGCTCGATGTATTCTCTGTGCTGGCAGGCATTGTGACAACGCAATGCGATTGTGTTATTACAAGTGAGTACTGATTTTACTCTGAGCTAATAATGAAGGTACTTGCAGGCGGCCATGCATATGAATAGAAATATTTTATAACCAAAACAATGTGTACAATGGCATAGTATCTCTGGTCGACATGGCAGGGACTGCTCGGAACGAAATATGTAAATATATTTTCATTTTTAATATAGGAACTTCATTTTAATTGCTTGTATTGTGTGCTCTTAGAATCTCTTCTGCCACACAGGATCGGGTAGACATTTTTTTTTTGTTTATTCGTAGAGAGTTCTGCATTTGTTTGGAGAAAGAGTGACTCTTCTTATCAGGGCCTAAATACCGTTTTTAAAAATATATGTATAATGCCATTTAAACTGTTTGCGCGTGTGATAGTTGTTGATTTTCCCTTTCCTGTATCTGCATTGTGCGTTTTCGATGTTCAGTAATGCTTTTGGTCCATCGGTGGCGCTGTAGCACTTGGTGAAGATACGCCTGTGCTACGTTTCTACTTTCAATTCACAATCATATCTTGTCCAATCGGGAAGGGGGTCTTTCGGAAATCCAAGCGTGATCATTTTACAAGAAGGCAGTAGATTTCTTCTGCTTTTTTTCCCATTGCATTTGAAATATGTAATCAGCTATGAAGCTCCGTTTAAAAACTTTACTCGGGTCGGAGTTGGAGAGTAGGCTGTCTGCCTCATGAATGGTTAAAAATGGACACTAGCTTGATTGGCTGTCGCTATATCAGCATAAGGATATCTGATTCAGTGTTCAAACGGTGTCACACACAGAGTGGTGGTGCTTGTCCTATTACATATTTTCTAATACCCCTCTTCCCAGAATCGTATAAATAGGGGGTTGCTAAGTCTAAAAATCTCTCCTCTTGCTGATTCAACACCGTAGAATGCCCCGTGTCTGTTTGTGATATTTCCTTGTCTCAATCTCTATTTTGAGATGTTCGCACGCATGCAGGAGGAGTGGCGATTGTATTGTCATTTTACATAGACACCAAGTTCTCACAATAGAAATGAAAGACATACCGTCCAGACGTATGTATCTAATAGTGGGACGTGTGGAGATGGACCTACGCATGACCGTACCAGAACATCCATTAAGTGCCATTTGAGAAGAATTACTGGAACTTGTTTACACATTAGAAGAGCGTGCATGTTTTCTATACTGAATTGTGCTATTTCATGACCTCCTTGTCCCTCCTCCAAGTCACAGGCCTTAGCCTTATTCTATGAGGTGAGTCCTCACTAGTTTCCCCTTTCAATGAGCTTTTTTCAATGGTGAGTCGCATATTTCCTGTAGGCGCTCCCCAGTGCTCTGTCAGGCTAAATATAACTTCTTATATTCCTTCCTTCTTAAATGTCACCTAAATTATTTATTTATTGTTAATTTTTAATACCATTCTAAGCGCGGAATTGGCATTTGAATCTGTGTTGTGCCGCGCTGTCTTGCTTGCATGACAAACGCTTTGCCCCTGAGCTATCCTTCCTCAGTAAAATCACCAGCCCCTTTTCTTTCTCTTGATTTTGCTTAATTTGACAACATGACTAGTGCCTTGCAGGAGTGCAAGGATCAGTAATGACTAAACCGCCTACTCAGCCCACACACTATTAGAATCCAGCATTGCTCATAAAGTTGAAACAGGCAGAGTCAGGATATAACTCCTTCACCTTTTGTGGTAATGTGGACTGAGGGCAGGCTATACTCTTAACCTACCGTTACTGGTGCCTGATATGCCAGAATTATCACCATATTATACGTGCCGGCAACGGTAGATAATTCCCCATTGAGTCCCTAGGACTCCAAGGGGGGATTGCTGGTATTACTGACACCGGTAATACCAGTGCCAGTTATACCAGCTATATTGTGCCAGAGGGGTGTCTGATTTACCACTAGCTATTGGCTGGAGGTAAATCAGGCATCCCACTGCCATACCTGTACTCAGGTGGTCCTGAAACATGCCAGTAAACGGAATTACCAGCACGTTATTTCCAGACCGGCGGGGTCATAATGAGATCCAGTTACCTTTAATTGACTGAAAACCTGCTACCTAGGCCAGAATGGAGCTAATTCTGAGATTCTACTGTAGGAGGGATGAATGCAATGCAAGTATTAATCAATTTCCCTTACAAACTGAGATTTCCACAACATTTCAAAAATACAAAAACCATAAGAATCCTTGTCATCTATAACCTGTCACCTGTTCTGAAAGGCATCAGCCTGCTGCTCTTTCTGCTCTTTAAATATACTACTGTTGATCCATTGTAATGGAAATGATGAATTATTGCAATATGAGTTATACAGGATTCCTCATGAAATCAACAAAATCTTACTGGCTGTTTTTTGCCAGTGGGGTACCTGATTTACCTTAAGCTATTGGCTGAAGGTATATCAGGCACCCCACTGGCATACCTGTACTCAGGTGGTCTTGAAACATGCAAGTAAACAGAATTACCAGCACGTTATTTCCGGACCGGCAGGATCATAATGAGACCCAGTTATCGTGAATTGACTGAAAACCTGCTACCTAGGCCAGAATGGAGCTAATTCGGAGATTCCACTGTTAGGAGGGATGAATACAATGAAATTATCTATCAATTTCCCATAGGAACTGAGATTTCCACAACATCTCAAAAATTCAAAAAACATAAGAATCTTTGTGCCTTATTACGAGTTTGGAGGTAGCCATGCCGTCATTACCGGCATGGCTACCTCGAAACTGGGGTCCGGGTCCCGCAAAAGGGGACTTACCGAGCCATTCCGACCTTGGAGGGCCCGGTAATTCCCTTTTGTGGGACCCGAACCCGGTACATCCCCATTCCCATTTGAGCCCCCGTAGGGCTCAATGGGAATGGGGAGGATGCTAACAACAGACCTGTTAATGACAGGTCCGTTGTTAGCATCCTGGTCTGCTAGCAGGTCCGCTCTGCACATCTGGTCTGGTTAGGCGTCCAGAGTGGGACCCAATGCAGAACCCATAATGTGGCTGCCCGGAATAGACGTGCCGGTCCCTTAACCGCACTGTTTATTCCATGGCCGTCACTCTCCTAATGAGGCCCTTTGTCATCTATAACCTGTCACTTGTTCTGAAAGGCAACAGCCTGCTCCTGTTTCTGCTTCATAAAATAATTTCTCTTCTTTGAACATACTACTGTTTGGACATATGAGCCATTGTAATGGAAATGATGAAATATTGCAATATGAGTTACACAGGTTTCCTCATGAAATCAACAAACACACTTCATTAACTAAAAAAGTCAGGCAGCCAGAATGTTCCTAAAATAAAGACAACCTAAAACCAACTATGAAAACACTCACTGCCAGTGGAGGATTACAATACATAAACCAATATTTTCATTAGAACAACTCACGTTTGGATAATGGAAAACAAAATCTTAAGCAATGCCTAATGTGGGTTCAGGAAGGTTAGAGAATGGTGGCAGTGTTTGCACTTTTACATCCTTATGAGCAAACTTGTAAGAGGGGGTAAGTGGCCACTTCATCTGTTCTTTCTATATTTAAGCACTTCCTATGACTGCATCATCAGGACCCAGCTTTGGTTAACATTAGTAGCATACACATTTGATTGGGCATGGGAATACTGGCCAGCCACTGTACCAACCTGACCACTATGATCAGATTTGAGTACCAGGTGAATTGACAGCCCCCTTTAAACTAGATAGAGGAGAAACACATCCTTACACCCCTTCTATTATTATTTGTTCATTAATAATTTAGGGGAGGAGCTGAGCAATGCTACAATGACAAACCTGAAGACAACCAGTGATTTCTATTGGTGATGCACACAGCCACAGCAGTTCTAATGACAACGATACAGAGAATAATACATATTATAAAATCAAAGTGTTAATGATCCCAAATCAAAGGTAATAGCTGTGTGCTTTATAGGTCAAACTATATGGGCATTGGCCATGAAGGGAACCTGTTTGGCAAAAGTGAAACAATTTACCTACTGTATGTTTTTTTTTAGGTTTGATTGAAATGTTTCATGGAACCCCCATATTTAAAACCTGGTGGGCTAATAGCTCAGGAAAATAAAGCATTTGAAGTTTCACATTAGCTCATGGTCATAGACCACTCCCTTTCCTATGTTATATTTTGAAGTTGGATTTATGCCACGGACCCCTTCCATTTGCATGGTCTGTAGGTGCTCTGGCGGATCTGGTAATAAGAGAAGGATTGTTTGTTAATGGGAGGCGAGAGGAAGTAATGCTCTGTTTTTGCTCTGATGTAGGTAATTTCCGTTCAGAAAAAATGGAAACGGTTTGTGGGTTTGCTTGTAGGTGGCCTGGGTGGGTGGGTATGCATAACATTCACATCCATCTGGAAGGCATTGTGTTCCTTTGGCATAAGGGTGCATAGGCTGTGTTGAATTACTGCTATTTGGTGTCAGTGTAGGGGGTGTTGGTTGTGTTGTAAATGTTTAGCATAGTTGGTTAGCGTGGGGTATGTTTGCATGAGTATGGGTTATTGGGAAAAGAGAGCGTGATCTTCATGGCATCAGGTTAAGTTGCAATTGTGCAGGTACATTGTTGGATAACTGACACCCAGTGCGCCGTTATCAGCTGCGTTTGGCTCTCTTTGACAATGGCATATGGTGTTCCAGTTAGCTTGGCATATTATTAAACAGTCATGTTTTTACTGCTTTCCTGAATGTCAGGTGTTCCAATCTTGTGCATGTTCATTGGAGAGGGAGTTCCATAGTTTTGTTGAAATGTTTGAAAATGCCGATCCACTGTATTTCATTGTTTATTAACGTTTGGTCTCAAAGCATATGTGTGTACTAGACTTCAGGGTTCTGTTTGGTCTGTAAATCGAGATGTTTTCTTGCAGGAATTGTGCTCCTTGGACATGAATTGCTACGTGAAGAATTCAGAGTGTTTTGAAATTGATTCCTTTTTTAGTTTATATATATTTATTTCTTTTTTTTAACACGATGACTGTATTTTATATAATAGTGTATTCAACAGTGTGTATAGAAATTACATTAGACACATGATATATCCACTATCCCCAGAGACCACCAAACTGTTAACAAAGTTTTCACCCTAACAATGCAACTGACCTTTGTTTATAAATAACATATTCTAGGTACAGATACAATCCTCCTTCCATCTCCTCATACTGGAGTACAACTTCATCTGTTTCCATCCCATCATCTGATCCAAAAACAGACCTAAAACAAAAACGTTCCCCAATATGCAATATCATCACTTTGGGGCTAATTTTCACGTTTGCTGTAATTTGATGCCGAAGACCCATTACCTACTGCCACATTTTAGTCATTTGCACTGCGGGGCGTAAACACGTGTATGCCGAGTTTTGCCCATCACATGTTCACAATTATAATACATTGTATTGCAATATTTATTTTCAATTCAAGCATATCAGACAGTGTTTGTTATTGTAAACACTTCCTGCTAAACGATTGTGGCAGGTAGCATTTACATAGATCCCTTTGGGGTCTGCCTGCTTGGTGTTATGCATAAAGCAGGCGGACACCGTAGGGATTGTCAACATTTGCTCATGCATGAAAATCAATGCAAGAGCAAATACTGGAACATTTATATGGTGGAGTGGAATGAGGTGGCGGACACACAAGTTGTGTGAACATTGTTGTGTGAAAATGGGGGTAACGTCAATGGAAGTTCTAAAAGCCCCCATTGAACATGAGCCCCTGTGTATTTCCTCCTCATGGGGGCTTCAGATAAGGGGACATGGTAGGAACATTTAGCAATTGACCCCAATCAATCATTATTCCTTCCTACAATTCCATATCTATATCCCTCCCCAGTATTCCCATCACTGCTACCCCCCCATCTTATGATATTACATATCCATTGTGAGATGGGCATCCCCTTAGGACTCTTCCACACTAGCTAGGACAAGTATGGGGTGATTTATGATCTATCATATGTATTTTCCCTAGTGTCATGCATACCCTGTGGAGGAAATTAAATTGGATCAGTGTAAGTCTATCATTCTTAGATATCTTCGACATGCATTCCCACATCTTGGACCATTCCTAGTGCAAACACTGGAGGATTTATCTGTACTCAGTCCACTATATAGTTGTGATAGAGGCACAGAGCAGCCCAGCCAAGGCTCTCAATTGGTAACGTTGGATGAGCAGCCAGACTGAGACTCAAGTTAGGTGATGCAGGCTGGTTCTTGGGTGCAGTGAATCCCCAAGCTCCCCACAATCGAATGTCCACACACACTATGTTAGGTGATAACACAGTCCTCGTATTACTACCACCAATGAGCAAAAGTCAAGTAGGTATAAACACATAAATAAGACTCACTTTGTAGTAGAAATCTAAACAGGTAATTTAACTTAATATATACTGTTCTATGTGGTACCACAGTTACCTGTAAATCCAGTTGTAATGCACAAACAGCTGACAGTTATTAAAAAGCAATTAAATGATTAGGCAAGGGTTACATTCATAAAACATTACTGTAGAAAAGCAAGTAATAATGAGCACATAGGAAGAATACTTTCTTTTGTGTAAAAATGCAATGCTATGTGAGGATCCCCCCAGCTGGGCAACCTGTAAGGAAAAGTTAAGTTGTATCTTATGTTGTATATTACAGCCCAGTCCAAATATATTAATTAATAGCCTGCTTCTATTTCTACAGATCCCACTACCCCCAAAGTACCTGAGAAGCCACAGGAGAACAGGATACAAGATGAATCTGGGACACCGGGATGAATCCTGAGGATAGAATATGCTCTTCCTCGTCACAATACCTTGGGTGCCTTGGAATATGAAGAGATGGTGTTTCATGGCTTTATGGGATGAGACCCCTCAAGAATGGACCGCCTTAGAAGAAGGAATCATTGGGATGTTGGTGTATCGAGAAGAATATGGGAACCAAGCAGTGTCAGAAAGGCAGCAAGGCAGGACGTTGCAGTGGTCTCTGATGACAGGTTTTTATGCTGACTGTGAATGTCTGACGAAGGTGAAACTTGCTGTGGACCTCAACAAGGCCTGGCTGAAGAAGATAAGACCTGTGGAGGCTGAAGATGACTTTGTAAGTGATTTCAATCCAGCATACACCCAAGTTAACGCCTAGCATGTAGTGCACAACTGAAATCCTTATTTATTTTTGTCTAAAACTTCTTTATTCTGAACGATATACCACTCATATCACGCCCTTCTCCTGGAACCCCCCCCGATCACACTGAACCAGGAATCAGACTGATTTGCAAAGGTAAAGATTTATTTATGTAGTTAACATTTTATCACAATATGTCTTAACATGTATACAGCAATCACCAATGGGGTGCGGTAACACAGAATAATCTCTTTAATACACAAGGAGTAGCAGTGAGAAAACAATTCAGCACAGAAGATAATACTTGTGTGTGTTTTCAGATCAGATAGCACTGTGGTTAAGGTTCCCCCTGCACACCCATCAACCCCGAAATAGGCAATGTAAAGACATAGGAGGAGAGAGCAGGTATTCAGGAAAGGCAGAATTCAACAGGATATCAATCCCAGTTTCCCCCACCAAACACAAGAGAAAAACGGAATTGACTGTCAAGCTGTCAGAATGGCATTTAAAGTTACCCTTCGAATGGGCGGGGCAAAACACCAAATATGGGTAAAATTGATGAAATTGTTATACATTCTTATGGGAGCCACTTTGGATAGTTGCACTCAAACACATGCAATGATTTAATACCAAAAAACAATTTGAAATCTTAAAATTCAAGTCAGAAGCAATCAAAAGCTGTTTTACACATGTAAGAATTTCCCAAAACGAGAATTTGTGGCAAACTTTTCACTGCGCGATAGTCGCGATAACAGGAGAACCGTATAGATTTGGAATGTGGTTTTAGGTGCGATTTAAAGCTGTGGAAATTTTGTTTCTAGCATAAACACTGAGGGAGTTATGGACATTTTAGTAGAGGTCCTTTTTTTGAGATAGGCGCAAGAATGGAAAACAGGAATGCACTTTTAAAATGACAAAAGGGTTTCTAACACTAGAGGATGACTATGAACAAAACGAATACCACACAGGAACACAGTCACTTGATCAGAATGACTGCCTTCAGAGTAAACTCGTCTTCTTCAGATGAGAAAAGATCAGCGCAAAGATAGTTTTAGCAATACTAGTACAGGAGGAAGATAGGGTGGTTTGGATAGAGAGTTCAGACAATTCAAAAATACTCCTAATAATACAGGTTCTGAATACAAGATAGGATGGGTTTCAGATAGGGATAGGCTGTGCAAAATACATATGCCAGTGACACAATTTGTTCTATAGATACTCTCTGGATATGTTTTTAAATGGAACCGTCAGGATTCTGGTCATGGGATTAGATCTGGTTTAAGGCAGACGGCTGGTCGCTCTGGTCACCACACGGCACATGACTGGATTGGATCTGCAAGGCCCTCTGGTCACCGCACAGCACAGGACTGGACTGGATCTGCAATGCACTCTGGGCCCAGCATGGCACAGGACTGTAAGGATATTTGGCATGTTACAGCACAGAGTACAGCACTACTGCACAAGTAGCACATTTTCTTTTGCAGCACCACCACAAGGGTGCGGTGCATTGCTATATGGGTTACCAGATTAACAAGGAAAGACAGGCTATTCAGTCAAAAACGATTTTAACATATAAGATGCAAATCTATTTTTACAGTTAAAAGCACACGTGCTCATTTAAAAATGCACACTATTTTTCACCTGAAATGCCTATGGTGCGAGAGACACATTTGAAAATTAACAGCTAACCTATTAACCATTAACCTGACTAATAAAACCTTATTTAACATAACCCACTAATAAAATGTGTTCTCCACTGCAGAATTAGGCATACTCTGAAAACCATTTAAATGTGTGTGCAGATTTTTTTTTCTTCTCTTCTCTGCCTGATTCTCCGTGTTTTTGTGCACAGTAACTGCAGGAAGAAGGAAGTCAGATTTGCAACAATTGCAAATGTATAAGCGAAGCTATTGTTGAAGAGTAGGAGGATGAGAGATGATGGATTTCATTGGGACACGTCATACAGAGGGCTGAGAGGAAAGTTTTAGTGGGCAGTAACGGGGAAAAAGACAGGAGACATTTTTCTGCACTACTGGGGAGAAGAAGCTGGCTGTGGGGCTCCTGACTGAATGCAGATTCCTGTGTCCTGCTGCAGTCGAGATTGGGGAGAGCTGAAAGAAGGACCTTTCCACTGGCTGAGGCATTCCTATCTGCAAAAGCTGAGAATTCCAGGCAATGACCCCGGTTTGAGAAGGCAAGCGTTCCTTTTTGCTGGAGTTAATCCAAGGGAGCCACATTCACAAAGAGAACAGCCAAAGAGAACAACTAAAAAGATAAGGTAATGAGAAGTGTGGGAGCTGAGTGTGTACGGTAATATGCAGTCAGTGTAGGATTCCTGTGCGTGTCTTAATCAAGTGCTAATGTTGCAATTTGAGTTCTGTTCTCCGCCACTCTCTTTGCAGTGTGTCACAGACAATGCTTTGACTGTACCATTTTATTTCTGTAAAGAATGAGATCGTGTTTAAATGCAACTTTTATAATACAGAAAAATATTTGAAAACAGACGGGTGATGTTTATTGTTTACCATTACAATGCTGATGATGTGGGGAGATTTTTAAACAGTGCAATGGTCATTTTAAGACAGATGTGTGCATGTCAGAATCAGTATGAATAATTGTGAGTGACTGTAGCATAGCTTGTTGGAGGTACATGAGCCAACGGGAAGAGAGACTCTCTGAACATAGCTCCCTACCGTATATAAGGTAGTGGAAATTACCACAAGACTACCACATATAGCTCTCTGTCGTAAATAAGTCAGTGAGTTCGCCCATGGTGGCACACCAACACTATCACTGGAAAATGTGGTATTCCTAGAATGCAGGTCTGAGGTCTCTCTAGTGATCACACGAAAAATCTAAGCAAAGATAAGGGATTCTGGACATTGGGGCCACAAATAAAACAAGGGAATTATGCTCACCAAAATACCACCAACCACGTATACCAAATATGCAGGTCTGGGTGCTGAAATAATGCATGTCCATTGTATTATTGTTGCACATGGCCAAATCTGAATACAAAGAGTGATTATTGCTAAGTTATTTTTCGGCGGTAATAAAATACCGTCAGGCCCCAAATCTCCACAAAATACCCTACATATTTATGGTGCGTTGCAGGCCGGGAAAGTGATCATAGAGTACCTACTGGGCGTGGCAAGCGTGTCTCACACTGCCATTTGCACATTAAAGGGAACCCATTTTATAATAGCAGTGTGCCACTAAAAACGAATTTGAGAATGTCACAAAGGGAAACCACATTCTCAGATCTAGTGCAATATTTAGAGACAAAGTTATTTGCACATGGGAATTGGTCTTCGAATAGCATGTTAGAATGGAGTAACCACATTCAGGGTGAGGTGCAGAAAGAAAAACTAGACAATATTTTTGCAGAAGGCAGCATAATTCAGGTCTGCCTTACAAGATTATTGAATGCAGCTGATAAAAGTGCAGAGAAAGACTGTTTAATACGGCTATGTGGCAAAATATGGTTTATTTTAAACAAGTCCCTGCGAATGCAAGAGCATGATACTCAGCTAATTAACAGGTTAAAGACTGAATTAGAGGGGGCAAGTAAAAATCAGGAAATGTTGAGAGCAGAATTGGATGTATGCCAAAAAGACATGCAATTAAAATGCAGAGACTTTGATACTCAGTTATCCAAAAGCAAGAAACAATTTGAAGATAGTGAGCAAGAATTGGCACACTTAAAAGCCTTAGTGGATCACATTAGGCAGGATAAAGATGAGGTTGTTTCAGAAATGCAGATTTTACAAAAAGAACATTGTGAAAAAGAAGGTGATCTCCAGAGTGCAGAACAAGAAATGATTAAAATGATTCAAGAAAGAGACAAAAGAAATAAAGAGTTCAATGAATGCCAAATGCAAATGTGCGACATGCAGGAGGCGATTAATAAAATGAGCGATGAAAATAATTATTTGCAGAATGAAGCAACCAGACTCCTTAAAAAGTGTAAGGACTTAGAACAGCAAATGTGCATTCCCAGGTCCCAAGAGAGGCGGCAGGGTACCACATTCAATGGAGTGGAGGTGAATTCTAGCTCTGCCCAAAGAGCTAGTGCCCCAGTGACTGGGCCGGTGACTGAACTTGGTTGCAGCGCCCTTGGGGGATTTGATACTCCCATTGGGGGCAGTCACCAATCTCATACACCTGAAAACAGGATTGACTCACAAAATAGTGCAATTCCATGCATTGCAACAAGTAGCCCCAAAAAAATAATGAAATCCATTAAAGCCCTGATCAAACCATTTAAAAAGGGAGGTGAATGCTGCATTGAGGATCACTTAGAAGCGGTGCATGACATTTTTAAAGCACTCCAGATACCTAGGGAACAGTACAGACAATATTTTCATTTAACTTTAGATGCCCCGACGGCCAGCATCATAAGGGGATTAAATGAACAGCAGAATATGACATGGCTGGAGTTTGAAAAAGAAATTAGGCGTCATTTTTCTCCTTTTCAGTCATTGCAGGAGGCAAAGAAAGTCGCGTACACAATTACTGCTGGACCTAATACATCCCCTCGCCAATTTTTACAAGACTTAAAAAGAGCATTCTCTCGCTTTGATGTATCTTTTGACTCAAATTCCAATGAGTTTAAAACTGCATACTTCTATGGGCTACAGAAAGACATCATATCCCAATTGGTCCGTGAATTTGACCGTGACAAGTCCCTTGAATGGATTGTACATCAAAGCACAAAGCTATATGAGGTACTCTATTGTCAGGGTAGAGAAAGTGATAAAATGAAAGATACTAGGCCTAAATCTAAAGAACCCTCAGCCACAGTAATGGAAATCAGGTCAGCCAAAATGTCCCTTGAGTCTGCTCAAAGCCAAGGTAAAAATAATGTGACACGTTCTAAAGCACCAAAGGAGGTAGATCAACCGGTGGTGCAGTGGAGTCATGACACGCCAGACCAAGATTTGATTGAGGCACAAAAGAATGATCAAATTTTGGGAATCTATTATAATCATTTGATAGATCCTGAACAAAATCCTTTAACAGAAAAAGATTGTATGGGAAAAGAAGAGTTGAGGGTGTTATTAAAGAACAAAACACGAATTAGATTACAGGATGGACTCATGATTAGAGAGTCCATAACAGGGCAAATACAGTGGGTAGTACCCCTTTCATTCAGAGGACTAATGCTACACCATGCACATGATGCCATAACTGCAGGCCATAGAGGTTCACAAAAAACATTAGAAATACTAAAAGATTATGCTTACTGGCCACATATGTCCCAAGATGTGGAATTATATACTAGAGGATGTCTAGTATGCACCCAATTTAAACCTGCTTCACCAATGCATAGAGCACCATTGATGAAAAGAGGCCTAACTCTCCCATGGTCAGATTTGCAAATAGACTATGTAGGTCCTTTAAAAAGGTCGAGCAGGGGACACCGTTATATTTTGAGTGTGGTATGTTTGATGTCGAAGTGGATTGAATGCATTCCTGCACCAGATTGTAGTGCGCAAACAGCAGCCACATTGCTGGTGAACCATGTGTTCTCAAGGTTTGGGTTGCCACAAAGAATTGAGTCAGACAGAGGAAGTCATTTCACAAGTACTCTAATGAGTAAGGTATGGCAAATACTAGGTGTAAAAAGGAAACTACATATCGCATATCGGGCGGCGTCTTCAGGTACAGTTGAAAGAAGCAATAGGTCTGTTGTGGATATTTTAAAGAAATTTGTGGCAGAAGCAGGTTCCAGCTGGGATTTACGTTTACCGTTGGTTCTGATGGCAATCAGGTCGACTCCTGCCAAAGCAACAGGTGTTAGCCCCCATGAGGTCTTGACAGGTAGGAAAATGGTGTTACCACAACACTTACTATACAGAACACATGAGCAAACTCTAGTGAGTGCATCCACAGTTCATGAATATATTGATGAACTGAGGAGGCATTTGCAACATGCATTTGCTTTTGTGCAGAGAAATCTGGAAAGAGCTGCTGACAGTGCAAAGTCATATTATGATAAAAAGACATCAGTAAAGGAATACAGTGTAGGGGATCAGGTGTACAAGTTTCATTTTGGAAAAAGTAAACAGAAAAATTCTAAATTTCTAGCGGCCTGGCAGGGGCCATTTCGAATTATAGATAAGGTCTCTCCTGTAGTGTATAAAATTTTGAAAAATGAAGGTGAAACAGCAATAGAGCAGTTTGTCCATGTAAATCAAATCAAACCATGCCATCCCAGGCATGAGATCAGGCAGCTTGAGCATGTAGAAACAGATAGAGTCCCTTGAGAAAATAAATGGGTGTAATCAGGAGGCAGTGACAAAGAAGTTAAAAAAAAGTTGATTGTTATGATGGCACATAAACACTGTAATATATGTAAAAATATATAATATAAATAAATAAATAAATAAATAAATAAATAAATAAATAAATGCACATATAACGGAAGCTCGTGGTTGGTGTGCAGAGAGAAAGTGTATTAAATATTGAATGCTGTTTTATATATGCTTGTTTTCTTTTAACTTGTATTTGATTTAAAAAAAAAAAACAGAAAAAAAAATATAAACGAAATATTTTTACCAAGCATGTTTTATTTTTGGCAAAAGGATGAAGTTAGTATTATGCTATGTACTTAATTTGTTTATTTTCTATTTTGATTTAGACAATTAACATTATTTGATCGGAGGTTCCGAGATCAGAGCCCACGGGAGAGACGATGGAGTCCTGGAGTCCCCTGGATGAAGACCAAAAGATGCCTGCCTCCAGGTGGAGGTGAAGACAAAATAACCGGAATGCCAAAAGAGATGACTGCTGTGGATTCAAGATTGCCAAGATGAAAGAATACTCGAATGAACCGAATAACATCGCTGGTCGGGACATACCAAAAGAGACAAAACAGAAGTTCCGGCATATGAAGTTCCACGTATTTATTATTTTAATTATTTATTTTAATTTGTTATATTAATTATTTGTTTTAGTTAGTTGTTTTATTTCGTTGTTTTTAATTGACTTGGAAAATTTAAACTTAAAGTAATGCCACTTCCACTGAGAAGGCAAATGTGGAACATTTTATGAACTGATGGACTCAGATGAAATGTTGATTGCAAATTTTCATTGATGCACATGAATATTCATTTTGTTGGATTGCTATATTGTAAAAAAAAAAAAAAAAAGAACAAGTTGTTTTTAGGAATTGGCTTGGATTATAGCCAAGTTCTAAAAACAAAAGGAGGGTATATGTAAGGATATTTGGCATGTTACAGCACAGAGTACAGCACTACTGCACAAGTAGCACATTTTTTTTTGCAGCACCACCACAAGGGTGCGGTGCATTGCTATATGGGTTACCAGATTAACAAGGAAAGACAGGCTATTCAGTCAAAAACGATTTTAACATATAAGATGCAAATCTATTTTTACAGTTAAAAGCACACGTGCTCATTTAAAAATGCACACTATTTTTCACCTGAAATGCCTTTGGTGCGAGAGACACATTTGAAAATTAACAGCTAACCTATTAACCATTAACCTGACTAATAAAACCTTATTTAACATAACCCACTAATAAAATGTGTTCTCCACTGCAGAATTAGGCATACTCTGAAAACCATTTAAATGTGTGTGCAGATTTTTTTATCTTCTCTTCTCTGCCTGATTCTCCGTGTTTTTGTGCACAGTAACTGCAGGAAGAAGGAAGTCAGATTTGAAACAATTGCAAATGTATAAGCGAAGCTATTGTTGAAGAGTAGGAGGATGAGAGATGATGGATTTCATTGGGACACGTCATACAGAGGGCTGAGAGGAAAGTTTTAGTGGGCAGTAACGGGGAAAAAGACAGGAGACATTTTTCTGCACTACTGGGGAGAAGAAGCTGGCTGTGGGGCTCCTGACTGAATGCAGATTCCTGTGTCCTGCTGCAGTCGAGATTGGGGAGAGCTGAAAGAAGGACCTTTCCACTGGCTGAGGCATTCCTATCTGCAAAAGCTGAGAATTCCAGGCAATGACCCCGGTTTGAGAAGGCAAGCGTTCCTTTTTGCTGGAGTTAATCCAAGGGAGCCACATTCACAAAGAGAACAGCCAAAGAGAACAACTAAAAAGATAAGGTAATGAGAAGTGTGGGAGCTGAGTGTGTACGGTAATATGCAGTCAGTGTAGGATTCCTGTGCGTGTCTTAATCAAGTGCTAATGTTGCAATTTGAGTTCTGTTCTCCGCCACTCTCTTTGCAGTGTGTCACAGACAATGCTTTGACTGTACCATTTTATTTCTGTAAAGAATGAGATCGTGTTTAAATGCAACTTTTATAATACAGAAAAATATTTGAAAACAGACGGGTGATGTTTATTGTTTACCATTACAATGCTGATGATGTGGGGAGATTTTTAAACAGTGCAATGGTCATTTTAAGACAGATGTGTGCATGTCAGAATCAGTATGAATAATTGTGAGTGACTGTAGCATAGCTTGTTGGAGGTACATGAGCCAACGGGAAGAGAGACTCTCTGAACATAGCTCCCTACCGTATATAAGGTAGTGGAAATTACCACAAGACTACCACATATAGCTCTCTGTCGTAAATAAGTCAGTGAGTTCGCCCATGGTGGCACACCAACACTATCACTGGAAAATGTGGTATTCCTAGAATGCAGGTCTGAGGTCTCTCTAGTGATCACACGAAAAATCTAAGCAAAGATAAGGGATTCTGGACATTGGGGCCACAAATAAAACAAGGGAATTATGCTCACCAAAATACCACCAACCACGTATACCAAATATGCAGGTCTGGGTGCTGAAATAATGCATGTCCATTGTATTATTGTTGCACATGGCCAAATCTGAATACAAAGAGTGATTATTGCTAAGTTATTTTTCGGCGGTAATAAAATACCGTCAGGCCCCAAATCTCCACAAAATACCCTACAGGACTGGATTGGATCTGCCCTTCTTGGTTATGATGATATTTATTTTCAGCAGGCAAGCAGTACAGGCAGCCCGACTGTCTTTTGATGCTTCCCCTTAGGTTTGTGGGGTTCTGGTTCTGGAATTTGAGGCCTAGCTGAAAATGGTTGCGCTATGCAATGGGTTTCTGCTTTGCCAAGTTTCTGGAGTCTGGAGCAAGGAAGATGTAGATTTCAGCAGCAGGGTGCTCCACCAGCATCGGGATAGTGAGTGAATCTGTCTGTCCTTTCAGTGGTGAGCTGTGTCTATTATGCTATGAACAGGCATTATAAAGGGAGTGTGTGTGGGCTGGTTTAGAACCCAGCAAGCATTTTGGATATTTGAGGGTGTTCTGTACAGCATTCTGCAGTTTCAGCAACAAAGAAAAAGGGATTTAAAGCAAGATTTGGGGGTTTTATTGAGCGAAGCACTGCTTTTTCCTTCTGTACTCCATTTTCAATTGTTGCGTTTCCCAGTGACATATTTCAGGAGTGAGAGCTCTGCTCCACCACTGACAACATGCGTGGCAGATTGGGCAGCCATTTTTTTGTACGTTGCGAAGCGCGATTTTCAGAAGTTTTGGAGCGCACAAGGGTTTCGCAGCCATTTTGCTGTTTTCTGCACTATCATAACCCAGCAATGCAGCATAGCAGCGCAAAAGTGGGTCAATACATCCCAAAACTTTCACTGGCGACGGATGCAGTGGCAGAAATAGGTGTCCGGTTTTGGAATTTCATGGTTTACCGTCTTTCGGTACTTCGGTGCTGCAGTTCAAGCACGTATCTCAGGATGGCCTCTGGTGACGTGTACACAACCACTGAAATGGACTATGAACCCTCAACAAGTCTGGACCCTCAGGACATCTTCTTCAGATGTTGGTGGTAGGAAACACACCAGCGGAAACTTCACTGCAGGCAGTGACCCTGGATCTTCTCCAGCACAGAAAAGTGAACAGATGTTGTGACACATGGTCCCCTTGAAGGATTATTCAGGTATTTGGAACTTTGGCTGCTCTGGGTGTCAGGCAGCACTATGGCAGGGTACCCCCTCTTCAGGGCAATATTGTGTGACGCAGATGGACTTCTTGGCTTCAAGATGTCCGGGCACTCCTTATCTGGACCCCTGAAGATCCCTTCTCCAGATGGCAGGCACACAAGACTGGCTTCCAGAACACTAAGGGTGAAGAGCAGCAGTTGCACAATTTCCCCTCATAGCTATGTGAAGAGGTCACCTTTCCAGGTCCTCTCTGGTTCAGTCATTTGAAGCTTTTGGATTTCTTGAAGATTTGCAGCAGCAGACTTCTTACTCCAGCTGGATTCCAGGATGACAGCTTAAGAGGACTTAACCTTCTGCTTCAGGGTTCTTGTTTCAGCTACTGACAAGCATGTTAGTATGAGGTCCCCTGTTATACAAACCACTCCTCATTCACTCAGACTGAGCCAGGCTCAACCAGCCAATCACACACAAGGCTCACAGGCATTCAGGCCATTCACCATAAACCAGACACAAACAGCACAGGATATGGATGGGGTGCTACTCCCCAGCCGTTTTGTGCACCACACTGCATTAATGTTAGTTTTAGTCAGGGAAGGCTCAGGCATTGTGCCACACAATCAAAACTTGACAACCACAACATTGATTTCAGAATGACTACTCACTCTGTGCATGCAGGCACCACTTCAAGTGTGTACCCACAACAAACTGTCCCTGGGAAGTCTCCAGCCAGTCTGGAGCCATATATGGTCCTTCCACCTAACAGCCATTCAGGGAAAGGGAACAGAGCCTGGGCTTCTCAGGACTTTGAGAAACAAGTGGAAAAGGAAAAGTAAACCAAGAGGCCACCAGTGGGCATCTTGCCTTTGTATGGATATCCATTAATTCTTATAACTATAAGGGCAGGGCCTAGGTATCCCAGAAATAAATGATACCAGAGCCACTTTAAAGTCAGTATGTAGCTGCCACCAGCCCATACTCTGTTCTGTGGGCAACACGTGTCCCCAAAACATAAAGTAGGAATACACAGTGTGTACCCTTACCCATTGGTGCCCTATGGGTATCCCATTGGTACGGTTCACCAAAAGGTAACAATGAAGGGCTGCACTGCCAGAGGTCAAGACTGTGCAGAAAAACACACAGAAAACACTAACAGAGAAATGGCAGGACAAGGACAAAGAGGCCCTGTCTCTCCAAAAGCATTTGAAGCTGCACGCCTGGCACAATGATGGGTTGCCCAGATCTCTTTTTCATTATCCTCTGACTGCAAGATCTGGAGTAGGCTTCTGTAAGGAAGGCATGGTATCAAAGTAAGACAGACACAAGTGATCACAGTTCAAGGGTGTTTATTGAACTTTTATCAGGGGTGTGAAAATTGCCTATCCAACACTAAATCTTAGTTCGGAACAAGCTATGACCATTAAATAATAATAAAAATACAGTCCTATTGGAGTCTAGTCAATTAAAAAGGGCCTATACAAAAAACACTTTTGCCAATCCTTACCGCTATGCTACAAAATAGTGTGGGTTTATGGAAGAAAGAAGTGTTCACAAAATTATAAGTCAAGATGCTTAGGCTGTGAGTCTCCCTTCCCCATGTTTTAGCACAGGATAAGGTGGATCTCTCAAGCACAGCACACGCTTGCGCTTCTTCGGCACAAGGTCGCAGTTCCCTTTTCCAACATCAGGGCCTTCTGTGCCCAAGTCTCTTTCGTGCAAAGTTACTTGCTTCAGAGGGCCTGATTCATCATAAACAACAAAGAAAATGTCCTTCCAAATAGATAAGGTGAGTGAGTTACTCTTCACACTGGATCCCCCTCAGCTTGGCTCAGATCCTTCTTTCATAATTAACCCCCCCTCAGTCAGGTTCAGACCAACTTTAACTCGCAGGCATCCCTCAGTCGGCTTCACATTTGCCACATTTGCCACAACAATACCTTTGCAGTGAATTTTACTTGTTCACCCTGGATTCCCCTCTTCCGGGCTCAGTTAGTCCCACTCAGCTGGGCTCAGAACAATTTCAGATCAGAGGCAATCGAAAACATTCGAATGTGCATGGGCTTCTAGTTAACCCACTGTAGGACTACTTCAATTTCACTGTTCAATAATATTTTACACGCTCTGGGGGGGTACTGAACTGAGACCTTCGAGTGAGCACCCATGTGTGCTGGACCACTCTATTTCGGGTACCTATTTTAGTTTCACAGATCAATCACACACAAGTTCTTTTGTACATATAATGTTGCAGCTTGCAACCTTGAGCGTCACACAGTCTGGTCTGTTATCCGTTTATCATGACTCAACGGTTGTTCTGAACTCGTTGGCGTTGCTTCACTGTCAGAGTCAAGGATAGTACCTTGGTGGCAATCACATCTTCCCACCTTGGCTATCAATGTGGGAGGGCCCCCTGTACCATTGGTACACGATGCACTGCTCGCCAGCTGTAATTCCTGGTCTTATGTTTCTTTTCCTTGAGGCTTCTAGAAAGTTGCGATCCTTTCATGAAAAAGGCAAGGGTAATTCCCTCCAAGTCATCATCTGTGGTCTGCTGCCTTTCTTCTCAGTTTAAACTGCCATCCCGGAATAGCTGCTTCGTCGTGTGTTTGGACTTGCTCAGAGTGTGCTTTCATGCTGCGCCTTTTATCCGTGTGGGGAAGTGTGATGGAAGTCAGTTGTGTGTAGTTATCAGTAATTGCCTGACTCTGCCTGGCCCATGTGTTGGGACATATCAGGTATACGGCTCTGTTGTCGCTCCCGATGGACTGTCCGTGAGAAAGTGTTTATATCAGAAAGGGGGCAGGGTGAGTTTCTAGATATCCTACATGGCAGGATGGGGAAAATGTGTCTTAAGGAAGGGGATACCGTGTCTCACCCTTTGTTGTGTCACCTCCACCCCCCAAAGACCACCTATCCAGGTGATTCTCCCGCACTGGACCAACCCCGGGAACTGGATCCAATAGCGATGCTGGATTATAGTTCCCTGGTGACTAGCGTGTGAGACACATTAAGGTTTCTCACACTTTTCACTCAGAAATATCTTATATAACTGTGATATCATTATTTTCCCTTTGCTCTCAGAAAGGATAGCTTGTATTAAATTGGTGGTCTCTGGCTCCTCCGCTATATCTCCAAAGAGATTAGCCATCTGCCTAATCATTCTGGCATATTTCAAGAACTGCCCTTTAGCAGCATAGACCTATGCTCTTAAATAGCTGCAATAACGTTGCATCAAAACCCAGTTGCAACTCAGACCAGTACATCTTATCCACCTGAAACTTCACCAAAAATATCTTCCAAGCCTGCCGCACTACTAGTATTATGCACGTGATACCATTCTCTCCCATCGGGTCCCAGTATAGCTCCAGTCCTTGCCTACTTTCTGGAAGGCCTGCTAAGACTGTATTAACCTCACCCTCCAGTGAACGATTCCATCATATCCCATGTTGTATTTGGGCAGCCACGAAATACAGTTCATAATCTAGCATGATCAGTCCACTGGTCTGGTATGCTCTACGCAGCATTTATGATGGCACTTTCCTCTTACCTGCCCTCAAAGTAGTTCAGAAATCTTAACACTCAACATTTCTAAAAAGACCTCTTTAATCATATACGGAATGTTAGTGACAAAATATAGTAATCTTGGAAAGATGACCATTTTGCACAATGCTACCCTTGTTATCAGTGACAAGGGCAGCGTCTTCCAGAAAGCTATTGTGTCACCTTGACCCATCAATGACCTGCCAGTATTGTGCACAAATGTTTCCTCCATCTCGTGAAAGATCTGAATCCCCAGATATCTAAAGCTTTCAGAGTCCCACCTTATACCCCGGTATGTGTATGTTTCACAGGGTTTGTGTCCCATCTTTGCCAGTGGGAAAGGTACTGACTTACCTCTATTAACTTGGAATCCGGTTAACATCTGAACATTATCTAAAACATCTATAATTATCAGGATATTGTGCATGGGGTTTCACACATATATAATTATGTATGGTCTGCATATAAGGAAATAGCATGGTTGATCCCTTCTAGACTTATTCCTGCTTCAACCATAGAATTTCTGAAATAACCCGCGAGAAGGTCCAGAGCCATGGCGAATAGAATCGGGAAAGCCGGGCAACCCTGCCTAGTACCTATTTCAAGAGTCCAACAACCCGAAATCCACTAACCTGTTTTGACTCTGGCCATGGTGTTATTGTACACCAAGCAAAGCCATCTCATTATATTTGGACCAATGCCAAAGTCTTACTCTAGACATCCAATCTCATTTGAGAGAATGGAACGCTTTAACCGCATCTAATGATACAATCACTAGTTCTTCAGAAGAGGATTTAACCTTATCTAGAACCTAGGGCAATATCCTCATGTTCATGGTAGTGTCCAACCCCTCACAATACCATGTTGATCTAAGTGCACAAATTGTACAACAATGCTCGAAAGGCTTACAGCAATTATTTTCCCCAGGAAGTTTGCGTCTATTTTGATGAGTGAAATGGGGGTGATACGATTTCCAACACCTTGGATACTTTTGGGACAATTACTGTCACCTCACACATGGATGCCAGGAAGATTCCAGTTTTGACGGTAAAGTCATTCACTGGCTTAATTTTGGGACCAAGGAATGTGCAAAAGTCGCATAAGACACCACCCGGGGTTCATCACACCCTTGTCAGCTACCTCTCCACAATGAATTATTGGCAGACCTAATTTCACGCTCCTCAATAGGACCATCTAGAGTTACTGAGTCTGCTGATAGCAGTGGAAGCTTTGCGACAGCTCCAGTAAAGGGCTTTATAATACTCCTAAAGACAGCATTTATCTATCGTTTTGCCAACACCACTGTACCCAACCTAGTGTATATCTTTCTGATTGTGTCTCCTGTCTGATCAACCAGGCTCCTGCCTTATTCCCCTCAAAGTGGACGCAGATGCTATATTGACTATATTCATATTTGTGTAATGCCTCTTATAGTTCCTGATGGTTTCCTAGTTCTTTGTATAAATCTTCCCCACAAGTGCCCACCCCCCAATTAAAAGCACCACCAGCCAATAATTTGTTAATTTTCTTTGTATTTATTTGATACTTATGTAGCGCCTTAATCCAAAGCATTGTACATAATAACAATATCACAATGGTACAATTATATGAAGCCTGGTATCAATCCTGCTGGATCAGATGAGAATTCCATGATTTACGAAACAAAGAATAGACAGAGATAGAGCGTAGAGAAAGAGGAAGAGCATTTCAATGCAAGGGCAAAAGGTAAGTGAATGTACGAAAACGTGACTGGGTACAGGGTGGAGCTGGTACTAAAAGACAAAAATGTAGAGCTAGAGCGAAGAGAGCAGGAATGGGTATAGAATGAAATAAGCGGGGGGAGATAATCCAGGGCAAGACTCTAGAGTGATTTGAAGACAAGGGATACAAAGTTGAATTTGAATTGAGCCTACAAGGGAGCCAGCCAAGAGTGAGAAGAGCAGAGGAAATAGAATCATGTGGAGTCAAGCAGAAAAGTACATGAATAGAAGCATTGAATACAGATTTCAAAGGAGCAAGTCAGGAAGTTCTGAGTCCGAAAAGCATAGTGGAACAATAGAAGTGACGTGAGAAAATTAACAAAGATATCAATACTTTGGTTGCAGCAAAAATCAGGAAAGAGCAAACTTTGTGAATATTGAATAGATGATAGCAACAGGCACAAGAGGAGATTGAAATATAATGTTTAAAGGGTAGAGTGGAGTCAAAGCAAAGTCACAGATTGTGGGCAGTCGATGTGATGGGGAGCTGAGAGGGGGAATTGATATGGGATGAAGTATAGAGAGAAAATAGGAAAGGACCAGAATCGATCCTTGTGGGACACCATGAGCAAGAGAATAAGAGTTCGAAGTTGTCCTTCCCAATGAGATAGAGAATGTCCGCTGGGACGGACAAATAGAATTTGAACCAGGAAAGGACAAAACCAGAAAGACCAAAGTATGAGAGAGAGGCTAGCAAGAGTGAGTGATCCACAGTGTCAAAAGCTTCAAAAAGGTTAGTAGGATAAGAAGTGAAATGTGTTTAAAGTAACGTTCCCTGAGCAACAAGTTTAAGACTGACAAAGGAGTAGTTAATATTGGATGCATGGGATGGAAACGAGAATGAAAGAGATGGAGAATTGAGCTATTTGACAGGAATGAGGAAAGTTGGGAATAGACAAGGCGTTCAAGTAGTTTAGACAGATAAGGAAGAAAAGAAATAGGACAAATTTTTGACACAAGAGAAGGGTCGCCAGAAATTTTTTTGGAATAGGAATATTAGAGGCGTGCTTGAAAGAAGAGGGCAAGGTTGAGGTTAAAAGGCAAATATTAAGCAAAGATGTAAGATAAGACTTGAGAGAGGGATAGACTTTAAAAAGTGAGAACAGATGGGATAGGATCACTTGATAAGCAGTAGGATGAGCACAGGTCAACAGAAGTGAAATGTCATTGGGCCTCATTATGAGGTAGGTGGTAAGGGATTTCCGGCACCGGTAAGGACACCGGTGCCGGTAATCCCTTACCACCCTATTCCGAGGTCCCTTAACGGGTCCCTTCCTTAACGCCTGGTTTTACCAGGTGTTCTGGATGGAACCCGTTAAGGGAATCAGAGCTAATAACGGTACCGCAAATTGCAGTACCGTTATTAGCTCCATCCCCATTCCAAATGAGCCCTATGGGGGCTTGAATGGGAATGGGGAATGGCTCCCAGAATGGGGATTTACCAGGTCCTCCAAGGTTGGAATGACCCGGAATGTGATAAGTGGGTAGCCATGGTGCTAGTAGCACCATGGCTATCTCCTACCTCATAATGAGGCCCCTTGTCTATGATGGAAGTCAAGTGAGAGACAGAAGTGGTAGAAGGCAAGACAGGAGGAAGTAGTAGTGTTGGTATGGAAGAAGAAGAGGAGTCAATAGCCAGGTGAAGAGCGGCCACCTTGGAGTAGATAAATGAGGCTAAATCAGAGGCAGATAGCGAAGAGTTAAGTACAGAGTCAGAGGAAAAAGAAGACGAGAAAGAGTTTGAAAGAGGCATCGTGGTTGAGATGATTGTGCTTGAAGGATATCAGAGAAAGAAGATAGTTTGGCATAAAGAAGGCAGTCATCGTATAAGATGTGATATGATGAATATGAATTAAAATCACCTTCAGATTTGGGGTGGACTCAATGCCTTTCAAGATGACGCAGAGCACGCTGCATTGACTGAAGGTGGGTAGAGAGCCAAGGATTTGATGGTATGCGGGAGGGATGCAAAACAGAGGTAGGTTAAAGATTGTCAAGAGTTGAAGAGCGTGAAGAGAAGAGGACAGCCACTGTTTTGTCGGCTGACAGGGCAGAGAAAGTGCAGTGAGAAGGTAAGGCAGAGATACATAAGGAGACAAACAATAGGGCATTGGAACTTCGCAAATTGCAACAGTGAAATGAAAGCGGGGAAGGAGAAGAGGCAGGTGGTGTTGGAAGTATAGGAAAAATGGAGGCGGGCAGAAGATAGTGATCAGAAAGATAAACAGGGAGAGATGATACATGAGAGACAGAACAAGAAGAGGAAACAAACATAAGACCAAGATGGGACCCAGAGACATGTGAGGGGGGTGTGAAAAGATGAGAGAGGAAATAGGAATCCAGAATGACAAGAAGCGGAAGCGAAGAGTGAGTAGAAGAAAGATGAAGGTAAACATTGCATAAGAGAACAAGAGGACTAGCGAATGGAGACACAGTAGAAAGAAGATCGTCAATGTCCTTGCAAAATTAGCTAATAGCCCCAGGGGGGGATACGAAGGAAATAGGATATGGTTTAGAGAAAGTAGTAAGGGAGTTTTAAAAGGAAGAAATATTAGGAAGTGAAGGTGAGTAACGTGAAGCAACTATATAGCTTGCACAATATAGTATTCCAGTCCCTCCACCGTGACCAGAGGTACGCAGGGTATGGCAAAAGGAAGTCTCGGTGGTGGTCAGGGAAGAAGTCACTGTGGTATTAAAGGGAAGGATCCATGTCTCAGTGACACAGAGTAAATGTAGATTGAGTCTCAAGACCAAGTCAAGTACTGACAAGGACTTATTACAGAGCGATCTAGCATTCCATAGACCAAAGCCAACAAGAAAAGGATTAGCAGTACGGGGGGTAGATAAGATTTGAATAGTTTTGAGAGGTAGAAAACCAAGAAGTATCCAAGCAAATTGTTGGTGGCATTGAATTTATGGACAAAGAGCAAAGAAAAGTGACCAGCAGGAGACAGAGGAATCCGTAGGGTCCAGGTAGTTGTGCTGGTTGTGCTGGTGGTGTATAAGCAGGAACGACTGCCATGAGCTGCATAGGGGAAATGGATATGTGCGCAGGTGGCGGGGCAAGAAGATTTGTTGCTCGTGCTCCGCGCATTTAATGGCATGTTTTGATTGTTTTAAGGATCGGTTTAGGGTCTTATATACCCCTATTGTGTTTGCTATGCAAATCACTCTCAATACCAACTTGAAGGCTTCCCAGATTACCCTCACATCCCGTATCAATCTGTCATTTTACTCGAAGAAGCAGGATATTTCCTCCCTGAGTGTTTTCTGAAAGGCAGCCTCCTACAGGCTTTTCACTCTTAATTTCCAGGATACTAGTTTCCCTTTTCGCCCATGACAAATAGGTCACCAGCAAAGAGTGTTCTCTAAATATTCAGTATCTGTAAAACATATGAAATACTCCATGCCCACCAGTATATGATCTATTCTTTAGTAAGATCCATGAGGATGAGAGTAAAATGAGTAACCTGTCAAGTCCGCTTGCCTTACTATCACGATTCATCTAAATTCAGATCTGTAACCACCTTATTCAAAGAAGTAGAAGACTGTCTTTTGAAGGCCCCATTCCCATGGATCTATCCAGCCGTGGGTCCAGCAGACAGTTAAATCCCTCCCCCTCCCCCCACAGGAACAAGTCATGCTTATACCCCTGACAACTCCACCAGTGACAGGAAATAAGCACTTTTCTCTTCATTAGGTGCATAAGAATTCATCAAACATATCTCCTGCACATCAATATTGCCAGTCACTATCAGGGTCATGCCAGTCTCATCACCTATGTCATTTCCAACATGTAGGGGAATCCACTTTGCTTTCCATATCATCATTCTACTATTGCATGAAGAGTAACTCTACTAAAAACCTACCCTCCAGCCAAACGTTGTCCAGGGTGCATTTCCTGTAATAGTGCAGCCTTAATTCCATGTATTTTCAGAAAACTCCACACCCTTATTCGTTTACCTCTGTTACTCAGTCCCCTAATGTTCCACGTCCCTATCCAAATGTACTCAGAGCCTTTGCACATTTTCAACAGACTGCTATTCATCTTGAGGTTTGTCAGTCTGATCTGAATAGTGTTACTCCTACCTGCCATCTATATGCCTTGGCAAATAGCAAAACCATAACCAAATGATATTCAACCCTCAATCCACTCTCAAATCCCTCCCAAACTCTCATTGCTAACCCCCTCAAAACCAGTCCCCCCATTGCCCAACCATTAACTTACTCTAAGACTCTTGGGTGGGTCACCCAATTGCTTGCAGTCTGGGTTCAAGCACACCTCCTTACAACCTCCTCTACCTGAGGATACCTGAACTGTGGACCAGGGGAAAGCATGCCTTGCAACGAAATGCACACAATTCGATCATTTTGCACCCTATAGTTATTATTCAGTGAAGGCTCTCTATCACCTGCTTATTAAATCTGCCATTCTCCAGTCCACTCCATGTATATGTAGATGGGGGGCCACATCTCACCCTCATGCCCCCCAAACCACTCTCAAAACAAAGGGAGAGAAATGATAGATGTGCTTCAATTCTAGGCCCATCACCGCAATCATTAATGTATCTCAGATGTGAGAAGCACTAGTCGGGCAGACAAATGTTCAGACCATACCCAATCAATGACTTGGACGACATGGAAATGACATTGATCGAGCAAGTTGAGTAACAGCAAAGCCAGAAACCGATGATGACATCACTGACAACACGACCTAGCCACATTACAGATTCATCCGTTCATGAAGTTACAGGAACATGCACTAGTTTATTGCATATAGGTACAAAGCACATGCTTATTACAAAGCACATGCTTATGACCCATGAAGGTAGAGGACCGACACACATACATATCTCTGTACTTTCATATTGTTTGCCAAAGCGCAAATCGCAAGATTCAAAGTATTCATATATTTAGCTTGAAAATGCTTGACTGCTACTAACATGAAGAAGCCATAGGGAATGGTATTGAAGCTATAGGTCTCTGAGATGGATGGCAAAGGGGAAACAGGCTTCAAATACATTGAAAAGGCTGACATGATCGCCAAAACCAGAGGAAAGCAGAAACAAGGCACTCAGACATGGACAAGTGGAGATGGAAAGTTCCAGTTACTAAGACAATGAGCCACCTGCAGAAAATCAGGCTAAAATCCTCATAATTACAAGAAGGACAACTTCATTTTGTGGTCTTCACACACATGACCCAGCCGGACAGTACAATGCCCATTCAACCAAGATAGTGTAATGTTCCCATCGAACCAGAAGGGAAAAAAGCTAAAAGTGTTGTCCACAAGTTGCTAACTTAATGCACTCTCACAGGTTTAGGTGATCAGAGATGGCAACACCGCCATGTTCATTTGCATTGCCTTCAAAAGGTAGTCTGGTAAATGTCAATGGTCTCAGGGATGGGATTCTGACCAATCCAAATTCACCTTTAACGTGGGGATTTAATGTCTTGCAAGGGACAATGGTCTCTCTGCAACCCTGCAACATTTTAGATGGATACTAGTAGAAGTGGTCCTAGGAGGGGCTCCAGACATGGCTATCCAATTGTAGAACTAACTTGTATATCTTCTATATTTATCCTGCCCAAACTGACCAATGTAAATGTGTGATAGGTTTCTGGGATAAAACCTATAGTTGTGACTTCACATCAGGATAAATCCAGGTGACACATGCTAAGAAGACGAGTGCTACGGAGGATACTTGTTTATGTGGTGTGATCCCTGTCATTTTGTTTGCTAATAAAAGACAGTAACTCTGTCCGATGGTTGAGTCTTCCATTGTTGTGGTGGGGAGTCTTTGATGGGCCCACGTGTTCTCTGCTGATAATTGGGGTGACTGTTACAGGATCCCGGCCACACAGATACAAAGTGGTGGCAGAGGAAGGCTGCTATAATTTTTTCGGTAACAAACCGTCTCATCCCACCGCATGACCAAAGGGCTGTGTGGTGACACGCGGAAATCAATTCATGCAATCACACATGTATGAAGAGAAGGCTGCCATGAGCCGCTTTTGGAGGAAAATGTGTACACGCTTCCCATGTGACGCCTAACAGACCAGATGGCAGAGTGGCAGGTTATGGGAGAGTCTGTGTCTGAAAGACCTCAGCAGATCACAGAGTGTAAGTATAGACTCAGCTATATGGAAAATGTGGAGTGGGAGTGTCTGTTTGATGATTTTGTTTAAGTGTTTGTTTCATGTAAGGATACCTGTTTGTCAGGTGGTCAGTTTGGGCGGTCACGTTGTATTCTCTGTGAGTTAGGCAATTTACCTTGGCTCATAGATGATTATTTGTTTACCTGGGTATATTGGTTAGGGGAAGAAGCTTCCTTTATATTGCAGAAGGTGGTTTCCTGTTTTACCTCACAAAGGTGCATTTCTAGAAAAGGGACCACAAGATTTATTGGGTTTCCTTGTTAGGAGACAGGAAGACAGCCATATATCTGTTATGTTGTGTTTGTCATTGTGTTTGGGGTAGGTCATAAGTGGACACATCTATAGAAAGATTGAGTATCGAAACTTCTTCCTCTATGGTAATGGTGATGTCATTGATGAGGCTGTTTAATAGGACTTGATGTGTACAGAATGCGGTAGAACATGGTGGATAGTTTGCTGATTGTGATTGGGAATCATTGTTTTGCCATTAGGGTGGAGCTTGAGAAGCTTACAAGTGTATTTGGGATTTCAGCCTTCAGGGCGAAAAGCCACAGTGGGGCGGTGCACAGAGCACATCTGTATTTTTGCTGGTGAGCTGGAGAGGCTAAAAACAAAAAAAGTTGTTATATTGTATTGATTCAAATTGGATGTATCGAAATCCCAATTTGAGGTCAAGTAAGTATCTATCTAGTGTTACATAAGGTGACGATAATGAGAAATACAGCATTTGTTCAAGTCCCTCCTGTGGTTTCAAGACAAAATATGCAAGTATAGCGCGGAATGAACTTGAGACACAGAGGGCAAGTTAGCAAATCCATGGCCCAAAGACGGACATTTTTCCAAATGTGTGCAGCAACAAGTGGTCACTTATTTGTAGGCAGCTTATAAGGGGAATAAACTGAGAAAGCGATTAGCCATATTAGCGTTATGGAAAATGTTTCAGGACAAGGAAGGGGACTCGGTTTGGTGGTATTGAATGCTGAGCCAATGGGACACAGAGGGCAAACAGCCCTCCGCTCACGCTCACCCTTCCCCTCCTCTTCCTCAAACTGTGGATGCAGATCAAGCAACATTAAGCAAGCAATTTTATCCCATTAAGGAATTAAAAGCAGTGGCAGGATACACCAATCTCACTTTTGCACTTCCAGCATATAGTGTCGAAAGCATAACTGATGACACAAAGCAAGCGAGTAAACAATGTCAGGCAGCAGCAGTGAACACAAGGGAGCACTGTGAGATGCAAGCAAAGCTAAAGGAGAATGACTTGGGGAAAAAAGGGCTTAGTGAAGGCCAAGAATCGGTGTTACCAAATAAATGGATAGGTTGACAGATATTGCTCAAACTGGACAGGAAATCAGCAAGTGAGTCAGGGCATGCAGGGAAGGAATTGCCGAGTGGCAAAGACACAGAGGAAGAAGCAAATAAAGAGGGATAAAATGAGGATAAAAGTCTAGCAGCACGTTAAAGAACGCTGATGCAGGGAAAGAGCAGAGCGCTGAAGCAAATGAGACAGAGATGAGAGCAGACAAAGACAATCTTCGAAAGTGGTAGAAATTAAGGTGATTTTGCCATGTTTATATGATGGGAAAGGTATACGAAGCAGCATAGGGGAATTCTAGAGGAGCAGGAGAAGTAGCATGTTTGCCCCATGGGCAGACAGGAGTGCTGAACCCCCGGTGAGGGGACAACGCAAAGTTATAGATCGAACAAAGGGGAAGCAGCTGGAAGACGCAACATTAAGGAGACTTAGCTTTGATGAAGACAAGCTTTTAATGAAGACAGAGAAGAGGGCAGTGACAGTTACATTGTGACCATGGGGTCAGACGAGGATTCACATGTGAGTGAAGATGAGGAGGAGAGAAGACATTCTTGAATCTCCAGGGAAGCAGGCCCAGAAAGGACACACTATGTGAAAGCAAAGTGAATATAGGTAGAGGAGAGGAGGACATTGCAGAGCGACTATTACATTCTGAGAGTGTGTCGTGGAGTGCAGACAATATCACTCCGTACACCCAGAGTTCAGGACCCAGCCAGGATGGCCAAGGACAGAGATGGCAAGTGTGTTCACCACCACTAAAGACATGGGGAGACACGGCAGAAGGACAACACTGAAATAGTTCCCATCACTGGAAATGGGTGGGGGGTGACCGTAGTATATGCCATGGCACCAGATGCACAAGGACAATTTCAGATGTAAACTCGCTTCTTTAACTGTGGGGGCTGGCAAGTGGATTGATGAGATCGAAGACTAACAGCAGGAACGACATTAGCGGTAGGGGAAATGAAGAGTCTACTCTCAGTCATTCTTAGGGATGTAGCTGACGATGTATGGAGAAGAGCAGGATATCCTGGAGTGACTGCACAAATCACGCACATGATGGTGCGCCATTCAATAACTGTCGAGCGGAGGCATGGCAAGCGCTAAGAGTGCAATAACCAGACACGTTGGACATAAGCGCAATCATAGCACACAATATGCATGAGGATGAAGACCCACTTGAATATATTCAAGAAATTCAAGAGAAATGGCATCACAAGAAGAGAGAGCCCTGGGACAAAACAGTGGGGTTATTTTAGCACATGTTATGTCAGGAGTTACCCGAACAAGTACAAAAACAGCTTAAGAAATTAGTGTGAATGGAGGCTAAGCCGTGGTCAGAAATCCAGCTAACCATAACCATAGTGCACTATTGCAGGCTAATGCAAGAGAATATGAGAAAGAAGAGTGAGTAGAGGAAACTAGAAGAAGCAAAGTTAGTGCAGAAGAAATTATCTAAGTATAATTATCTAAGTATAAGGAGTAGTTGGTCAGCAAGTGCAGATCTGACCACATATAACCAGGGGAGACTTTGCAGCACGAGGATATATGAATCAGTGGCCAAGAGGAAGGGGAGAGGTACCTTGGGGAAGAGGGTTTGGGCACCAATGCAGCAGAATGCAGGAGGGACAGCAAAGACCAATGGTAGGTCCCACACAATGCTGGGTGTGTGGATAAATTGGCCACATATCGCAAGTATGTAAATACAGGAGCGGGAGGCCTCAGGATAAGGGAATGCCGCAGCAGGCCACATAGCAGACAGAGCAGACTGACTAATATGCCCAAGATCACACGCAACTGCAGATGTACGCATCACAACAGACGCATACCCAAGACACGCAAATGAAGCAATATCAGCCCATGACACATACATTACAGACACAGGGACACATGCAGCAATCACAAACAGCACAGCAGGCACCAGTTCAACAGAACATTATAACCACAACACATGCAGGATCAACAATGTCGGATCTGTTGTGAAAGCTGGGAGGGGTGAATGCTGTTGGGGGCAATCCATTTACAGCGACACGAATATCATTATATCCACAATAGGACAACCCACAGACAGACATGTTGTGTTCAATCCTATCTGTTACACCCAATCCAGCAGAACACCCACTTATAGCGGTGACTATAGGTGACACGACATGTTCCTTTCTTGTGGATACGGGGGAGACTAGCCCCTGTATGTCAGGCATTGCCATGAATGTGCAGGGATTCTCTGGGGCTACGGATTTGGTTCTGTTTACTAACAAATTACCACTTTCCATGGGCTAACACGATCTGACCATGCCACTGTTATATTCCCGACAAGCACCAGTGAATATAATGGGTAGCGACATATTGAGCCAATTTAACATGACCATTTTATTCACAGACCAAGGATAGTATGATAAATGTTGGGAATTCGTTACATGATTGTGAGGGAACACAGCCAAGCTTATTGTGGCCTGATGGTACAGAGGGAGGTGTCACTAGACATTGAACTGTTTTCATATGGGGTAGAAGTGTTAATCGCTTGGCTTCCAGGAATACAGGGTAGACTGTTAGAAATATCGAATGAATTCCTTTGCAGACCAGAGGTTCCTTTAGATGAGAAAAAACGGAAACGTGATCCCAATAGAACTCGAGGCTGTTATAGTGAGAGACGAGAGCATAGTACTGCATGGGATTAACGATACAAGATGATCATGGAGAACTGTAATTGCAGTAGGGGAAGGATACAAGTTGACTGACATGACAGATGAGGAGTTGTTCTGAGAGGATCAATCAGCTAGTGAGGTGGTGTTTGACATAAGCAGTACACATTGGGTGGAAATACATTACAAGGTAAGTGCAGCAGAGAATGGATTTGTTGTGAAAACTGCCATCACCATTTCTTAAGGAAGACTTAGAGCAGGTAATGTAAGGAAGGCATGGTATTGAAGTAAAACAGACACAAGTGACCACAGTTCAAAGGTGTTTATTGAACTTTCACAAGGGGGTGAAAAACACCTATCAAAACCTAAATCAAAAGATGGGTGCAAGCTACGACCATCAAATAATAATACTGCATTCCTAGTGGAGTCTTGTTAAAATAAAAGGGTCAATAGTAAAAAACCTTTTGCCAATCCTTACTGCTAATTTACAAATATTGTGGTGGGATGTTCATGCAAAAGTGTTCACAAAATGATCTGCCAGGATGTTCAAATCTTTGGCCTCCCTTGCCCACATTTTCAGCATGGACAAGGTGGTTCACTCGAGCAAACTCCACACTTTGGCTTCTTCAGCATGAGAATACAGCTCCATTACCAGTGGCAGGGCCTTCTGTGGTGCAAATCTCTTTATACTCAAAGGTCTCTTGATTCAGAGGGCCTGATGTACAAAAACAAAACACAAAGTTCCTTTCCTCTTATACATATTCAATTAGGGTGATTCACCCTCGATCAAACTGAGCCAGGCTTGGATCACTTTTTTATCACAGTCGTTAATGTGGTTCCCCCTCTTCCGGGCTAAGATCCCCCTTTTTACAATGTTCAGAGAATGTTATTTCTCGGGTGATTCACGTTTCACACCAGACCCCCCCCTCAGCCGGGCTCAGATCCTTCCTCCTGTACAATTAGTCTCCCTCAGCCAAGCTCGGACCAATTTCAGTCTGCTTCAAACTAGCAAAGACTTTCGAATGTGCACAGGATTTAGCTTCACACATTGCAGGACCACTTCAATCTCATAATTCCCTTTTCCACAACAGAGACCTTTGAATGAGGACCCAGGGTCCGCCGGACCGCTCTGTCTACGGTGTCTTACTTGGCTTCTCAAAGTTCAATCACTCGTCTGGTTTTCAATTATGTTTGTGTTACTTATCACATACGTTTCACTTACTGTTCTCTTTAGATTTCTTCATACAATGTTGTCACTTGCAATCTTGGTTCTAACATAGGCTGGTTTGGTATCAGTCTCTCCGACTCACTGGCTCTGCTGTCGTTACTAGTGCTGCTTTGTTGTTGGAGCCAAGGACAGTATCACTGCGGAAACCGCTCCTCCGCGCCTTGGTTATCGATGCGGTAGAACCCTGGGGACCTACGGCAACAATGCAGGTTTGTTCAGCTTTAGTTCCTGGTCTTAGGTTTCTTACTTTCTAAAGTTCACGAAAGTAACAGTCTGAAAAGGTCAAGGGCACTTCCCTCTTTGCTACCCTCTCTGGTCGCACTGTCTTTCTCCACATATTAAACTGCCATCTTGGAAGGATGGGGAAAAGGTGTACAGGGAATGGGATACCGCATCTCACCATCCGGTGTCCCACTTCTAACTCCCCGAAGACCCCTGATCCAGGTGATCCTACAGCTCTGGTCCACCCCCAGGAACTGGATCCAAAAGTGATAGCCATGTCCTGACCACCGGGATGACAGATCCCCAGGGACTAGCGGGTGAGACACCTTCCGGTTTCTCACACAGTGTAGAAAGACAAGTAAAAAGACTTTAGGGATGAAAGTGCTGATAGACGTAGGGACTGAAGAAGACGAAAAAATAAAAACACGAAATGCACAGAAATCACAAATGACACAGTGTCCTCTATACTCACCAGGAACAGTGTTCCAGTATCCCTACAACACCCATTGACTATAGGGGAAAATGGGTTTGGTGCAACCTGATAGGGACTGCAGCTATGTGACATGGAGCCTGGATGACCATGAAAAATACTATGGACATCTTGGGTGGCTAATAAAGGTCTAGCTCCTGAAATTGCAGATAGCCCAAGAGGGTCGTGCAAGTTATGATCTACAGGTCGACCCGAGGGGGGATTGTAGATGGGGGGCAAAATCGGACCCTCGTGCCCCCATACAACTCAACACAAAGGCAGACAGAGAAATTATAGATGTGCTTCACTTTTAGGCCAATCACTGCGACCATCAATGTATTTTATTTAATTTATTATTAGGATTTGGTTAAATACAAACCTTTAGCCACTTATTAATCATATTTATACAAATAATAAAACCACATTGGGAAAGTAAAATCAATCACCTCAAAACGAATGATGTCACAACATGCACTTAAAATTACAAATAAAATAGATATAAAAATAGAGGTAGAAGTAAACTTTTCTTCCTTCTCTTTTCTTTCTTTCTACAAGGATAAAATTGCAATTTTATGCAGGCCACCTTCCAAATATAGTAAGGCGCACACGTCATGACCATGGACTCGGCACTGAGTATCGCACTCCAAAATTGATTCCCTGCTATAGACCTGATATCATGCACAAATTCACTATACCCCACCCAATATTGGAGGCATTGCATCTCACACTGAGTCAAGAGATGGCGTACAGTTTCAAAGTGCAAATTACATAGACAACACAGTCTATCTGGATGGGCCAATGTAATCCATCTCCCTATATGTTCTTGCATAGGGAGTTTATTAAATCACAAATACACTATGAATCTGCGCAACTCAGCAGGTAGCATTTTTGTCAAATACGTGCTGTGTCATCCCTGAGAGAATCCCTGCCTGTCATACATCTGATACATCGTTTTCATACTTAAGGATTCAACATTATCCACTATATCGGCCTTGATGTATTTCCTTTTTAAAATAAGAGAGAAATTGTGCAATTGCAGTATTTCGGAAAGCTTGAGATCCAGATTAACCAAATGCACAAGGGCGTCGCTTTGCAACTGCTCCATGAATCCATTAGAGATCTTTGTCTTGTATGCTCGTGTCATAATGCCGTAGAGACTCTTGGTTTCAATCAGTGTACCAAGTATCTCCATGAACAGTTTACACCGCTGATTAAGCCATATTGAACTAATCGATTGAGTCCCAAGCTCACATCAATGTATTGCAGGTGTGAGAAGCGTTATTCGCTCAGACAACCATTCAGACCATACCCAATCGATGACTTGGATGACATGAAAATTACATTGATCGAGCAAGTTGACTAACTGCAAAGCCAGAAACCATTGTTATCATCACTGACATCACAACGTAGCTGCATTATACCTGAAGTACATATTCATCCATTCATGAAGCACATGCTTATGACCCACAAAGGTAGAGGATGGACAAACATACATATCTCGTTATATTCATATTGTTCGTCGAAGCGGAAACCACAAGATGCAAAGTATTCATAGATTTAGCTTGCACATGTTTGACTGCTACTAACATGGAGAAGCCATAGGGAATGATGTAGAATCCATAGGTCTCTCAGATGGATGGCAAAGGAGAGGCAGGCTTTGTGCACATGGAAGTGCTGACATGATTTCCGCAGCCAGAGGCAAGCTGAAGCACAGAACTCAGCCAAGGACAAGTGGAGACGGAAAGTTCCAGTTACCAAAGAGCCAAGCCACATGTCCTTCTCCCAGCCCCCAGGCACACTCCAAGGTCTACCGCTGCTGATCTCTCTTTGGGGGTGGAGACTACCACCACACCCCACCCATACTACAGGCCTCTATGCGGATCTCCCAGCCACACTGCTGATTCCAAGATTGTGGCTGCACAGTCGAGGCATGAGCGAAGGATGGCTACCTTTTCTCGCTACACACTACCTCCACTGTGCCCATGCTATGTGATGCTTCCCGTGAGGCTAGATCCTCCGTCTCCCCATGTGGGAGTCATCATCATCATCCAGTGAACTTTTCAGCCACTGCCTGGCTTTCCCCGCCTCTCTGCGGGATGAAAAATGGCTGCCCCGCATGATTGTTCATCTCAGGTAGATCCCGTCCGGAGGAAAGATCACTGTTCTTTCAGGGTCAGTCTCTCCCTCTATGAGCCTCCAATTTCACTACCTCCGAATGATCGTCATCGGCGCCCATTCTCACAGAATTTTGAAGGATATCAGGCAATCAGCTGCAGAGCTTTTGCCAATCACATCTTTATCTGTTGGCACTCAGCTACACTCCAAAATAGCTCCTTTTCTTGACTGTTAGTCAGTCTAGTGATCTAAGTGCTGACGTGTTCTCTCTAGTTGAGTCTTAGACAGTGTCTTGCTGCTAGATTTAGCATGTATTGTAGTTTTTTAGTGAGGTAGCCAGGCCTGGCAGTGTAGAGGCAGTATAAGCATCACAATACTGTGTGGAAATGTTAGAAAGGGTATCCATCTGGTAAACATTAGGTGGACAAAGTATTTCTGTACCACTGTTTTAACCTGAGCTTTCAGTATTAGCTCATTGTCCATCATTTTCTGAGATTTCAAACCACTTTGGAAGTTTCTGGTCAGATTCATATTCCATAGGGCATGGATTGGGCAGTTGCGTAAAAGGGTTGTTAAACATGATCATGATTTTAGTTTTGTCTGGGTTGTGTTTGTGGTTGTTGATGCTCATCCACGCTTTGCTTTGTGAGTAGCAATTGACAAGGGTTTGGTCAATGGTCATTCTGGTGGTGATTTTGAAGAGAATGTGTGTGCCATATACATAGTTTTAGCATGTACACCCATGTCATTAGATATGCTTCATGAGAGGAGCCATGTGGATGTTGAAGAGTAGTGGTACGATGGTAAGTGACAAGATGTATGAACCATGTAGAACACTGTTTGTGAGTATGTGTGAGATTGAGCTGAAAAGGGGTGTCATGGAGATTTCGTTCTCTCTACCTCTTGCTTAGTCCTGTTTCTTCTGTTCTTTTGATGAGAATTGAATGGTTGACAGTGTCAGAAGGCACTAAAAAGCTATAATAGTATCAGTATGAAATTGGTTAAGGAGTATAAGTTTATTTTTAGGTTGTGCCAAATAGAGGGTAGTGGTGATGTATTCCCTCTCAGTGGTGTTAAACTGACCTGTGCCTGGTTCAGTAGATGGTTGGTTTCCAAGTGTGTCTATGGGGTTACGTTTCTAGAAGAGTGTCCAGGTAAGGGATGTTTGATATTAGAAGATAGTTGGTGGGGATTTCTGTGATTCCTGTGGAATCAGGTAAAAATGTGCATAATGTGTGCAGATTGAAAGGTTCTGGGGATGGTTCCTGTTTCCATCCAGTTGTCCATGATTCTGAAAAAATGTTGTGCAGGTGCTCCTTTGATGAGGATGTTCTTGTAGTTGTCTGGCAGGGAGCCAAGTTGTTACATACCGTCAATAGTTTAGTATAGTATTATATGAGATCACTGTGAAGCAGTTCAGAATTGGGATTGCTTTTGAGATTGCATTGATAGGGATATCAATCCTTAGGTTGTTGGGTATCATGATCCCAGCCAATGAGCACAGTGTACATTCAGGCATCCCAGATAAGCCAGGAACATTATCTCAGTCAGTGGATATAAAGTGGGTTTTAGCCTGGCATACATGGCATTTGCACCACTCACAGCATCAGTTTTATAGACTCTCATAGTGTTAGTTTTGGTCTTATACTCCAAACATGGCTCCCGCAAGATCCAATTAATATCTGACAGCGCGTTCCATTGATATTGCAGAGGAAGCTACTTTGGCCCCGCCTACGATGAAGCGCTCGTTTTGAGTCTTCTCTGCTGCTAGCGTGTAACGCTACCGACGCTTTCTCCTCACAGAACCAGTCAAAAGGAGAGAAATATTAAACATTAGTTTTACAAAAAAGACAACAGAATCTCATAGTTTATAGAAAAAACGTACCGAACTGTAGTTTTCTTCGAAGCAGTATCTTCAGTCAGCAGTGGTCCTTTATTACCACAGCAGCTCCTATCAGAAGTTCTTCTCACAGCCACAGCATCTCCGACTGCAGTTTTCTCCGAAACTGCAGTATCTTCAGTCAGAAGTTTTTTCCGCCGCCTCCGCATCATCCTAAAGGATTTCACTCCTCTTACCGACATTCTTAAGATAAAACAGAGTTATTTAATTAACCAAGGAACTGAATAGAAAAATACGAAAGAAAGTTAGATAAGGTTACGTACCTGAAGTATTGCAAGTTTCTCTCAGCACAGTTTGTTGCGTGTTTTTCCTGAAGACTGCAGTTATTCGGTATAGTTAAACCTACGTTATTAAAAGTTTCCTCAGCCTAAGTAACTTCGTAGTCTTTCGTAGCGAATTCTGGAATCTGCAAAAGAAAGTTAAATTGTTAGAAAGAGAGATCCCTCCAACGTAGGGATAATTACAAGATATTAAGAATACAGCGTTTTTACCAAGATAGTTACCCAAAGACATTTTCTGGAGAAGAATAGGAATTTTCAAAGCAAACAACTATTGAAAAGGAAATAGAGTGTCTTGGGATAACGACTCAGGCTCAGAATAATGAATCCACTTTGCATAAAACAGCGTGTTTTATTGCTTGTCAGAAAAAAACAGCCAACACGTGTTTCGACCACCCTGGTCGTTCTCAAGGCCTGTTTCTGAATGACGTGTTCCCTTAGTCTGAGGGACTGATCTGTCCCAAGATCAAATGTGCGTAGTTAGTTCTTCTAATGGATGTATCCAATGAACCAATAAATGTCTGTGGCGACCAATTGTTACAGTTATTTTGCTCTCTACGGCTGCATAATCTGTGTAAGGGACACAAGTTTCGACCACCCTGGTCGTTCTCAAGGTATATACATAGTCAGAGTATCCATACACATTGATAAGTTACATATGAGATACAATGGGCCACATTACGAGTCCGGCGGTAACCGTGCCTGAATTTCCGGCAGGTTACCTCCGGACTTGTATTATCATTCCGCCTCCATGATTCCCGGAATTACCGGGGTATTACGACCCCGGTGACCTTGGAATTTCGGAGGCGGAATTCAGTAAATCCCCATTCCCATTGAGTCCCATAGGTGTTTCCACATCTGCCTGCAGGCGGGTGGTGTTAAACCCGTCAGGTCAGACCTGGCGGGAATGACACCTCCGCCTGCAGGACTCGAGATCACCCGGTATGGAAACAACGGTGGTGGTTGATTTACCGCCACTGTTATTTCCATACCAGGTGACTCATAACGAGGCCCAATGTTTTTATTCCACAAATGATGTGATGACAAGTAAACATTGAAAAATAAAGATGAAGAAAACCAAAAAATGGACATACCACACAAGAAGTTTCAAGGGAACGGTTGCAATGTCATGGTCAGGTATTATAAAGAAAAACAATTGAGAAAATGATGTAGACATTGTGATGCATTTCCTCTCTTCATAGTAAAAATGACAAATTGTTGCTGTCAAAATGATACTTGGACATCACTCATCATTAAATACAATCAAGTTTAAAAGTGTGTTATGAATTAATGATTCTTAAGCAATCTTGTTGTGTAGAAGCACCGACCCACCGTGCAAAAGAATATTGGGAAGCCCATTGGATATTGGAAGTTCTATAAATACATGCAAAAACACCTGAATCCGTCTGTGAAGATTCTTACTGTGATCCCTATGTCTATTTGAGTGTCACCACTGTATTGAAAGGAGAAAATATAACGTATGAGCAATAGAACAAGATGGCGTACCTGAGGGACTGATCTGTCCCAAGATCAAATGTGCGTAGTTAGTTCTTCTAATGGATGTATCCAACAAACCAGTAAATGTCTGTGGCGACCAATTGTTCCAGTTGTCTTGCTCACTATGTCTGCATAATCTAACATGGAAAACGCTAATTGTCAAATATGTTTCATTGTATTATATGAGTTCCCTCCAAGAGAACATAATAGATAATATCAAGCGTACATGTGAATGCATTAATTTGGCTGCATGTTCACCCCCAAAATTACCGATCAACCCGGCGCGTTCAAATCTACTTAAAAAGTGTCAGAGAACCATTTTTTATGTGCATTCCAAACACCAACACCAGACCGTTAAAATGGCCTGGAGCGTATCATCCCCATCATTCATAAAGACGTTAACAATTTTCTTATTGTAAAAGCACCACAGTGGGTTGCGCTTCTGGTAAAAATAATATAGGTAATTCTTTGATTGCTGTTCCAAAAAATTAGATTTTATTTTTTAAACTTGCATTAATGTTCATGCAACTTTAAATTTCCTTCATGTATTTGTAAATGTCCATATACACATACTTTATTCCTTTTTTCCATTCAAATTTGTTTGCTCTCATATACACATACATTTTTCCTTTTTTCCATTCACATTTTTTTTGCTCTCAACACGTGTTTCCCCACGGTGATTATTCGTGGTTCTTCAGGATAGATACTAAAAGGAAAGTATAGAAGAAAAAAAATAGAATAGAATAATAGTCAGAATTTGAATCAGAAAACATTTAATCAGAATGGTAGGGAGAAAGAATAATCTATTTAAATTATATGATTTATTTGATACACTCACCTAATTTTCTTATTCTTTATATCTCAACCAACATTTTCTCTTAAATTTATATCTGTATTGTCATCAGCAGTATTTATTCTTTTTTTCAAAACAATTCCTTCCAAAATATTGTTTTGCCTAAGAATAATAGAAAGTCAATTATTTAGACCATATATTAATCATGTATTACATTTAGGAATTATAAATATCCTATATATATTTTGTCATCAACAGTATTTATTCTTGTTTTCAGAGCAATTCTTCAAAATTATTTTTTTGCCTAATAATAATAGAAAATCAATTCTTTAGATCATATATTAATCATGTATTTTATCATACAGTATTTTTCTATTTCTATTTCTATTTGTGAGGCTACTGCTACTTCCTCTATAAGTTAATTACATTTTTGTTTCTGCTATTCCTCAGGACCAGATTGCCACCAGTGGCCAGGATCCGTGCTGGTGAATTGATTGGCTTTCTTTTCTCTTATTTTTCTTTTTTTTCCTCTAAATATTTTAAATACCTTTGATTTACATAATTTTATTCTTTCCCAAAAAAATCCTCTTTTTAAAAAAAATCTTTTCAACAAAAATCTGTTCATGCTTAAACTTACCTTCCACTTTTAGGTATAAAATGCTAAAAAAAATTGTCCTTCTATAAGAAAGGACTAGTTAGGCGATCCTCAGTAGTGGAAAATGTCCGCCTGATGTTTTTAGCGTGACGCGTGATGTCATCGCGTAACATAACACGGTAACGACATACGTCACGCAATCGCGGGCTTTAAAAGAGAAAAGAAAGCCATCCAATCCACCAGTGCGGATCCTGGCGACTGGTGGCAATCGATCCTGAGGAATAGCAGAAACAAAAAGGTAATTAACTTATAGAGGAAGTAGCAGTAGCCTCCCAAATAGAAATAGAAATAGAAAAAGACTGTATGATAAAATACATGATTAATATATGGTCTACAAAAGTGATTTTCTATTATTATTAGGCAAAAAAATAATTTTGAAGAATTGGTCTGAAAACAAGAATAAATACTGTTGATGACAAAATATATATGGGATATTTATAATTCCTAAATGTAATACATGATTAATATATGGTCTAAATAATTGACTTTCTATTATTCTTAGGCAAAACAATATTTTGGAAGGAATTGTTTTGAAAAAAAGAATAAATACTGCTGATGACAATACAGATATGAAAATTTAGAGAAAATGTTGGTTGAGATATAAAGAATAAGAAAATTAGGTGAGTGTATCAAATAAATCATATAATTTAAATAGATTATTCTTTCTTCCTACCATTCCGATTAAATATTTTCTGATTCAAATTCTGACTATTATTCTATTCTATTTTTTAATTCTATACTTTCCTTTCAGTATCTCTCCTGAAGAATCACGGATAATCACTGTGGGGAAACACGTGTTGAGAGCAAAAAAATGTGAATGGAAAAAAGTAAAAAAGTATGTGTATATGAGAGCAAAAAAATGTGAATAGAAAAAAGGAATAAAGTATGTGTATATGGAAATTTACAAATACATGAAGGAAATTTAAAGTTGCATGAAAAAGAATGCACGTTTAAAAAATAAAATCTAATTTTTTGTAACAGCAATCAAAGAATTATCTATATTATTTTTACCAGAAGCGCAACCCACTATGGTGCTTTTACAATAAGAAAATTGTTTTAGGATATTGCTGCAGTCGCAATATAAGCACTTAGGGTGCAGAATCTGGGTCAACAAATAAATCTTTTTTAGGCACATTATTGATATCGCCAAAGTAGGAAAATAAAGCCAAAAAGGACTGCAAAATAGTTAAACAAAGATAAAGACGTTAACATTCGAAATAAATGGATTCCTGTAAGTCTAACCTGTGTAAGGCGAGTCCCTGGGATAGATCCCATTCCAAATTACGAAGCCTTGATGGCATGTGCGAATAGGTCAGCAAGGAGAGTCCATTAGATGCGACTTCCTTAAACAATCTGACGTCATCTGTATTGACGAAAAAACATAATGACGACATACGTATTTGTGCGTGTGACGTCAAAGGTAAACAATGAGTCACAAACAGAATGTGCCCGATGCCGGCGAGTTAAACACAAGGATTCATCTGAGCACATTATAATGCATCAATCTAAAATGTTGTAATATTGTGTGTTCATGTTGGGGTACACGTAGTGATTGCTCATTAAATCAGAAGTTCAACAAATGTTCTGGAGTACTAAAACACAAACAAATAATGAACAAAAGTATTTTCTATTCTTGAAAACTTGTAATGCGAATCAGTAAATCTGGTAAATCTTATCATTGGTAGGAAGACCCCCATTGTGTTCTGAAGCCAAATAATGGCTAGCCATGCATAAATAGATTGCTAATCAAAGACAACCCTTCAGGTAAAGATTAGCTTCCCTAATTGTGAGTATACTTAAACTCTATCATCCACCTAATTTTGGAGGGAACACAGTAACAAGGTATTGTATTGAATTGTAGAATGAGTGATCAGGTCAGTAACTAGTACACATCTAAATTGACTCGGTTTCCACAGATTGCAGCCCTGTTGAGATGATGAGTGCTGGATGGTGTTTTCTCAGGTAAAACAGAATAATCTTGTTCTTGTTCTTGCAGGATTACAGGAAGATGCTGAAGACTAGGAGCTGGACACAGTGAGTGTCACGCTGCTGATTGCAGAATAACACAAAGCATGTTCTGCAGTCAAGAGTGTTGTTTATATAGCCCAGGTAAAGTAGTACCAGGGAAAGTAGTTCCAGGCCTGCCACACCCAAAACTCTAGACCGCATGGCTTGGTTCTTAGAACTAGACTGTGTGGGAGCTTCCATGTTCGATTTAAAGGCCCATGTACATAAATGGGACCTAGTTTGAACAGCCCTTCCTTCCTACATATGAGCCTGGGACCAAAGGCGCCAGGACTGGTTCCAGGAGCCCTTTTGTCGTGGTTTTAAGGCCCTCAGGGTTCTGGTGGGAGCCTGCTTGTGGCACAACTTGTGCACACTTGCAGTGGTCATGACAGCACTCACCCCAAGGCCTGTCTCATGGTATCCTTCCTGTCCGGTTCAGGTTTGGTGAGGTTATCCAGGTGAAACCTCTTAATCGGACGTGGTGCATGAATATGTTCGCTTAGTTCCCAAGGTCTGTCTTGAGGCCCGTACCCTTTCCAGTACACTAAATAGTAAAACTTAGATCTGCCACGTTTCGAATCCAGGATGTTTTTAACTTCAAATTCAGGCTCTCCCTCAACTAGCACAGGTTTTGGTGGTGTTAAGACTCTGGTTCCTGGTTGTACACGTTTTACAAGTGACACATGGAACACCGGATGCATTTGCATGCTTGGTGGTAAGGCTAACTTGACGGGCACCGGATTTATCACCAATTTGATGGTATAGGGTCCTATATATCTTGGATGAAAGGTTCGGGTACCTTTTATGGGCACATGTTTTGATGCCAACCAGACTTCGTCTCCAACTTGGTAATCGCGAGCTTTCTTTCGATGTCGGTCCGGGAATTTCCTTTTGTCTGTCTTTGACTTGCAGTAAATGTTCATTTGCCCTTTTGAAGGCTTGGGTTATGCTTGCGTGTAGAGTCTTTACCACTGGCATTTCCAAGGTCGTGGGGGAGCCTAGTTCAGAGGTACGTGGATGTCTTCCATATATTGTGTAGAACGGGTTTTGTCCCGTGCTGGTGTCTATGGAGTTATTGTATGTGTATTCCACTATCCATAACAAGCCTTTCCAATTCTCCTCCACTTGATGCAGCATGCAACGTAGATAGTGTTCTAATGACTGGTTTGTTCTTTCTGTTTGTCCATCCGTTTGGGGGTGATGGCTAGTGGATAATCGAACATCGATTTGTGCCATGGTACAACATTTCCTCCAGAAGCTGGATACAAATTGGCTTCCACGATCTGATATTAGGAATGAGGGGAAACCATGCAGTTTTATAATCTGTTTAAGAAATGCTTTTGCCAGACCGGTAGTGTTAGGAAGCCCATTGAATGGAATGAAATGTGCCATTTTAGAGAACAGGTCTACAACCACCACAATGGTATTAAAACCTTGGCAGGGAGGTAAGTCCGTAATAAAATCAAGAGAAATAGTATGCCAGGGAGCCGGTGGAATATCCAGTGGTTTTAGGAGGCCTGCTGGTTTCTGTTTTTGTGATTTATTCTGTGCACATATCCCACAGTATAGAACAAATCAAGCAATGTCCTTATGCCAGGTTGGCCACCAATAATTCTGTTTAACCTTGTCTAGAGTCTTAGCAATTCCTGGATGGCCTTCGATCAGGGAATCGTGATAACCAGACATGACCAATTCTTGCAGATCTTTACTTGGTAGATATAGTCATTTCCTGAAGTAGGGTAATCCATCCAGAACCGTGTGATGTTCATTTTAGGAATTCCATTTCTGCAAGATCTCGGGGTTCATAGAGGTTCGAATCTTATCTTGAAGTTCACCCAGAGTCAATGTGGTGGTGAGTCCCAGTAGTTTATCACTTCGGATGATGGCAACAGGGTCCAGGGTACTGTTCGTTTTCTCTTCAACACCCATAGCAGACAAGGCATCAGCCTTCCCATTCCAAACTCCCGGTTGGTATGTTATTACGTAGTCGTATTCTGCAAAGAATAGAGCCCACTGCAACTGTCATGACGATTGGGCTTTTGCTGACTTTAGGTATTGAAGGTTTCAGTGATCTGTGATTACTGTGATGGTATGTCTGGCACCTAATAGATACTACCGCCAGGCTTTGAAGGCTGATTTTATTGCCAACAATTCTTTGTCTGTAATTGCATAGTTAAGTTCTGGTGGTGATAATGTATGTGGCCAAAAGGCCACGGGGTATAATTGGTCTGTCACTGGATCTCTTTGAGAGAGAACTGCTCACATAGCTACGCTGGAAGCATCAGTTTCCACTACATAGGGGAGATCAGGGCAAAGATGCCGCAAAATTGGCGTGGAGGTGAATCTTTTCTTGAGTTCTTGAAAGGCATGTTCCGCCTCTTCAGTCCATTGGAATTTTTTGTTGTTTTTTCTCAGTAACGATGTGATTGGGTGGACTATCCGTGAGAAATCTGGAATAAATCGGCGATGAAAATTTGCAAAGCCGAGCATGTTTTGGGTTCCTTTAAGTGAAGAAGTTGACGTCCATTTAAGGATGGCATCTCAATTAATTCCCGTAATACATCATTCAAGAAGTATTGGAACGCTGCTGGAGCATTTCACAGCCCGAAAGGCATTACCTGATATTCGTAAACGCCATACTTGGTGTGAAACGTGGTTTTCCATTCATCCCCTTTCTTAACACGTACAAGGTGGTATGCTCCTCTGAGGTCTAGTTTGGTGTAGATTCGGGCATCCTTGACTTGGTCCAAAAGTTCTGAGATAAGGGGCAAAGGGTAGTGATTTTTTACTGTGATTTGATTAAGTGCACGGTATTCAATGCAAGTCCTCAAATCTCCTTCCTTCTTGGGTACGAAGAATAAGGGATAGGCTTCTGGTGACTTTGACGGGCGGATAAACCCATTAGCCAGGTATTGATCCAGATAGGACTTCAAGTGGAGATTTTCGGTTTACGTAAGTGCATAAATTCGACCACAAGGAACCTGTGCGCCAGGTATCAGGTCGATCTGACACTCGTAGGGCCTATGTGGCGGTAATGTGTTAGCCTGTTCCTTCTGAAAAACATTTTGATAATCCTGATATTCCTTTGGTAATGTGTCCCTTGGTTCCGCAATCCCCAATGCTATTCCTTGAACAGATTTCAGGTTTGGCTGTGGTATAGATTTTGGGTAGCAAGCGTGGGCGCATTCATCGGAAAAGGCCAGTCTCTTTGCACGCCACTCTATGTGAGGATTGTGAGTTACTAACCATGGCATCCCTAAGATCAACCGGAACTGAGGAGCTTTGATGAGGTCAAACGTGATTGCTTCTTGATGTCCATCCTGACACAGAAGTGTTAATTCGGTTGTGCATTGGGTTACTGGTCCCACGAAATCTCTGTACCGTCAACCGTAGTTACCTTTTCAGTTGATGATTTTGTGCATAAGGGAAGTCCCATTTCTGTTGCCAGATCTCGATCTATGTAATTACCAACTGCTCCGCTGTCTATATATGCCTCTATTGCATGCATCCATGATGGTCGTTGGTGATTGATCAAGGTTACTGGTAGGGCGAAATGTGAGGTCTGTGACTCATCCTTCTCGCTCGACAAGCGGACCTCTATGTTTGCCGGGCCTGGTAGTTTTCTGATTCCTTTCCATCATCTTCTTTCTCTGTAGCGCCTACCACCTTCCTTGGAGATTTCACTGGGCATATTTGAGGTAGTGACCCGATTTACCGCAGTATAGGCATAACTGTAGCTGTCTCCTCTTGTCTCTTTCAACCTTCGTTAAAGGGGGTCGTACTCCTCCAATCTGCATGGGTTCTCTGGTATTTTCCGATGAACGTTGAACATTATCTTTTGAACGTACGTGCATGGCACGATTTTTTCGAGTCTACTTCGGTCTGTTCTTCGATCCTGTAATCTGTGGTCCAACTGAACTACCAGGTTGATAAACTCTGCACATTCTTTAGGTGGGTCTACCACTTGAGCAAGGACATCTTTCAGGTCTCCTCGTAGGCCCCGGTGAAACAACGGGGTTCTTTTATCTTCTTGCCACCCCGCCTCTACAACCAGTCTATTAAAGGTGGCAATATAAGTCATCAAATCTTGATTCCCTTGGTGTAGGAACAGGAGTTCGTTATCAAGAGCTTGTCCATGCAAGTGCTGAGCAAATAACGTTTCCATCTCCTGTTGAAAACCCTTGAAGTTCTCCAGTAATGGATCATCCTGGCTCATTAAAGGTACCGACCAGTCTGCAGCACTTCGACTCAAATATGATAACACGAAGGCCACCCTTGCCTGGTTGTTTGGGGAAGCCCCAGGCCTACAAAGAAAATGGAGGGGGCACTGGTTCATGAATGTTGCGTACCTTCTGGGTTCTCCATTATACCTTTATGGTGGTGCCGGGGGTACTGCTCCCGGCAACGTTATCTGTACTGGATTAACTGATGATGGTGTAGCGACGGATGGGGCGAATCTGGGCAATGGAGCCTCCCCTGCCTGTGTTTGTAGTAGCTGTTTGCTTAGTTCATCAGTACAGTCTTTTGTGACTATTAGCTCTCGTCTTAAGGCATTGGTTTCCTGCCGTGCTGTGTGTACCTCGGCGCGTAATTGTCCCAAAAGCTGGGCTAACTGATCAGTTTCAGATGTCTCCATTACGCCCAGGTGGATAAGGTTTAAAGGTTTGTGTTCTGTTACGCTCACCTGATATCCCCAGGGGCGTCTGGAAGGCTCTGAGATCTGGAACCCTGGATGCGTAGTTGCCCAGTGCTGAATAATGAATCTGCAATTACAGAAGGGAGGATTTGTGATAACTGTCTCTAATGGGTGAATCTCCCACCTCCCTCTGACCGATTCCCTTCCCACTGGGTTCTTTTCTCACCTTAGTTATTTGTAGGGTGAACTATCCGTCCTGCGTTTCTTGTGCAGGGGCGCTTGACGTTTGTTGGCGAGCTGCCTGAGTTGCTTCACTGGTGCAGTACGCCTTCCTTGGGCCCAGGCCTGCTGTGACCCCGAATGTGCTGGTAGAAAGGTAGGTTTGTTAATTGTAAGTCTTTGTTCTGTTTATGGTAGGAATTTGTTAATGTCTTTATCTCCTTGTTTTCAGGTGCGAAGGTCTTGATGCTGGCGTGCCGGATGGAGATGCACATTTCTAGGTAAGAGAAAGCGTGAAGCGCAGTGCCTTTATTGTCTTTTAAAGCTAACCTGTGTTTTCTTCTTCTTTTTCTCACAGGCCGCTGTGGTGCTGCGAGTGGATGAGAGCGTGAAGAAAACCAGGCCCCCGGAATCCGTTAAGGTAAGTACAGTGCTGTGCGGTTGTTTAATATTGAAAGCGAAACTGAATATGTCTCTTTTCCTTTGCAGATGGCAGATGTTGCTGTGGTGCTCCGGATTGAGGCGTGGCGTAGTGCAATGGAATTCAGGTAAGACTGATGGAATTGGATGTTTTGGAAGCACGCATTCTAATATTGTTTTTCCCTTTCTCGTCATTGCAGGTCGCAATGTTTGAACAGCAGCTGTGGTAGCGGTTCACCGGAAGTCCTTAAGCTAGTACTCACAGGTGAGTGATGGTTCTTCTTCTCTAGGTTTCCACAGATTGCAGCCCAGTTGAGATGCTGATTGTTGGATGGTGTTAACTCAGATAAGACAGAATAATCTTGTTCTTGCAGGATTACAGGAAGATGCTGAAGACCAGGAGCTGGACATGGTGAGCGTCACACTGCTGGTTGCAGAATAACACGAAGCGTGTTCTGCAGTCAGGGTGTGGTTTATATAGCCCACGGAAAGTAGTACCACGGAAAGTAATTCCAGCCTGCCACATCCAAAACACTAGACTGCATGGCTTGGTTCTTAGAACTAGACTGTGTGGGTGCTTCCATGTTGGATTTAAAGGCCCATGTACATAAATGGGACCTAGTTTGAACAACCCTTCCTTCCTACATATGAGCCTGGTGCCAAAGGCGCCAGGACTGGCTCCAGGAGCCCTTTTGCCATGGATTTAAGGCCCTCAGGGTCCTGGTGGGAGCCTACTTGTGCCCTCTCATACTGCTCATGACACCATGCTATTAAATTAGTTGAAAAGGATTCTTGATGATAAATATGTGTTTCTTCATATTGGTACATGAATAAGTTGGCCAGGGTTAGGGCAAATTTAGCCCCCATGGCCACTCCTTTTACTTGCAAAAAGTATTGTTCATTAAATATAAAGACATTGGGGGTCATTACGAGATTGGCGGCAGCCATGGTGCTATTAGCACCATGGCTGCCTCCCATACCGTGTCCGAGTCCGGTCTTGTTCAATGGAGACTTACCGGTGCATTCCGACCCTGGAGGGACCGGTAAGTCCCCATTGAACAAATAATTCCCCATTCCCATTTGAGCCCCCATAGGGCTCAATGGGAATGGGGAGGGCGCTAATAACGGGCTTGCAACTAGCAAGTCCGTTATTAGCGCCCTGGTCCCTTAGCCGGACCCTAAGGGACATATGCTCAGACCACCCGTTCCTTACGGTTCCCACTAAGGGACCTCGGATTGGGCGATAAGGGATTACCGGCATTGGTCTCCATATCCGTATCCCTTACCAGCCCAACTTGGAATGAGGCCCATTGTTACATAAGGTGAAAACTAGAAAACTTTTCAGCATATCAACATGTTTCCAATAGGATGCAGATGAGTTGCAAAAGGTATATTCTAAAGTATTGACTGCAAGGTCATCGTCAATGCTTGTATATAGGGCGGTCACATCTAGAGTTGCACGCAAGTAGTCTGATTTCCGTTCCAAAGATTTGAGAAACTGTACGACATGAGTGCTATCTCTGATGTATGATTTCATTTGTAATACAAAAAGTTTAAGGGCTACATCTAAATACTGTGAAAGCCCCTCAGTGGCCCACCCAATGCCACTCATTATGGGCCTCACTTCTGGTAGATGATGATACGGTTTGTGTATATTGGGCAAAAAATAAAGCGTAGGCATCATGGGGTTAATGATCATCAAAAATCTTTTTTCATCCTTAGTCAAGTATCCTTTATCATACCATTCAAGTATGAGTTCTTGTAGGTCTGTAACTATTCTTTTGGTGGGATTAGATTTGAGTAGTATATGACATCCGGGGGTTGCTAGATGGTTTGCTTCCCATTTTAATGTAATATGATTTGTTAAGAACAACAACATTACCTCCCTTATCCACCTCTTTTATGGTAATGGTATGATCTTGTGTCAAATTATCCAAAGACCTGTATTCATCACTGCTGGGATTTCGATCGATAATTCTTATTTTTGTGTTGGTTATTATTGGATCTATCAATATGGGCATGAATATCTTTGGTGATTGCCTTATGAAAAGTTTCCATTACATTTTTTGACGATAATTTTGGAGTGAATTTGGAATTAGGCTTGAATTATTTGATTTCCAAATGTCTAAGTTTTATCTCTAATTCAGTGGAGATGGTGTGTATATCAGTAATATCATCCTGGTTTACAGATGTCAAAGTCCCAATATTCTTGAGTTCTGATATAGTAAAGGTGCTGAGAGGATCAAGAGTGGGTCGTGGCTCAAAACAACGTACTTCTGTAGCAAAGAATTTCTTTACTTTAAATTTTCTCACAAATTTAAACAAGTCAATTTGAAAATCTACAAAGTCTGTGCCAATATCTGGAGCAAATGAAAGTCCTTTATTCAGAATTGAGATCTCTGAGTGAGTTAATTCGTGATTGGAAAGATTGAACACTAAGTTAGGTTGAGTCATTTCACCAGATGTTTCTTGGCGTTGGACCGGGTCAAAATCCCTGGACGACCCGTGTCTTTGTCGGAACTGCCACTTCCACTTGCGACTTCCCCCTCTCCTGCCCCTTGTGTGGTACTTGGTGTTGTGGTAAGGACAGTGGGTGTGGTTGGAACCTGACCTGTTTGGAATTGAGAAATCTCTGATCTCCCTTTTTGTGTCTGTGAATTTGTTGTCAAAAACTTAAACCTACTGGATTTAATGGTGCTGGACTGCCCATATGGGTGGGACAAAGAGTGATATGCAAATGGATATTTCCCATCTGTGAAAGGTACAGTGAGCAAAAAGCGTGTGCTGCAAACTCTCATATCAGAACAGGTTATCATGCCATGTTCTTTCTGGAGAGGAGTGCCTGCTACCTTTTTTGAAATATTTGCAAGGAACTTGGGGTTGGTCATCCTGAGTTACCTGGGGGCAACTAGACATGGACTGCCTGCTCACTGTGCTTAGAGAGGCACAGCTTCACCTCACTGATGAGGCCCAACAAGGCTGAAACACGTGCATGGGGTTGCTGTTGGTACTCTTGTTCAGAGAGGAATTGCAATAGCATTTCGGTGCTGGACTGCCCATGGTGGCGGGACAAAGACTGATATGCAAATGGATATTTCCCATCTGTGAAAGGTACAGTGAGCATAAAACGTGTGCTGCAAACTCTCATATCAGAACTGGTTATCATGCCATGTTCTTTCTGAAGAGGAGTGCCTGCTACCTTTTTGAAATATTTGCAAGGAACTTGGGGTTGGTCACCCTGAGTTACCTGGGGGCAACCCGACGTGGACTCCCTGCTTACTGTGCTCATAGAGGCACAGCTTCACCTCACTGATGAGGCCCAAAAAGGCTGAAACAAGTGCATGGGGTTGCTGTTGGTACTCTTGTTCAGAGAGGAATTGCCATAGCATTTCGGTGCTGGACTGCCCATGTGGGCAGAACAAAGACTGATATGCAAATGGATATTTCCCATCTGTGAAAGGTACAGTGAGCAAAAAGCATGTGCTGCAAACTCTCATTTCAGAACAGGTAATCATGCCATGTTCTTTCTGGAAAGGAGCGCATGCTATCTTTTTTGAAATACTGGATTCAATGGTTCTGAAATCTTCGCACCTGAAACCTCTGTTTCAGCAATTTCTTCTTCCGATTCAGAATCTGAGCTGGCAGGAGTTCTGTTGGATGAAGTAGGTTTTTATCTAGGGCCAACATTGTCATATTTTGACTGAAATGTATATACTCTTTCTTGTCTGTAGTCTCTGTCGTCTCTGAAAAATTTTCAGAACGTTCTAATCTTTACCTCGTCTTGATATTCTCTAAGGATGTCATTGTCGGGGGGAAATTCTGCCGGGGTCGGCTGGGCCGTCCGCGGACCTCCGGGCAGGGAGGCCCCAACTCCTCCCGCGTATCACAAAAATGAGTATGAGGCACACACAAGAAGCAAGGTGGTTCTGCTGTTTATTATACAAACGGCAGGGATGGGTCAAGGATCGTACGCGTCCGTCCTGACACACACACAATCGTGGGGCTTGCAGGCCCTTTTTACCTTGGTATGACGCGCTACTTGCGTCACCTCGAAAAGTTAGCAAAAAACCTATCTCCACTCTGGATTGGTTACTTGAGTGGTAGGGTTAGTATAGCATACATATAGAGAAAGGTATTAGTGGCTGAGGGTCAGTCAGGTGGTATACCTGGGTTGTCCCTGCAATTAGATACATGAGAATTGTTACATGAAGACCCCTGAGGATTGGTCAATGTTAATGGCGTCAGTGATAAGAGCCCGATGTTCTGATTGGTGCGCTCGCGAGCCTCCCAGCCTGGGACCATCGCCGTTCCCAGCTCGCGGTGTACCTGTCATTTGCAACAATGTTTCACTATGGGTACGTGCAGACAATGCGAGGATTTATTCATATGCTGGAAGGCCGACTACTCCCACTGTCGCAGATGTCCATTGAGTCTTTTATTTGTATCTGCCTGTGTCTTGTAACGAGGGATCCAGGCGCCTCCGTTCTTCTAGCCTTGGCATCCTTTCAGGTTTGGCTTGGTCACGTGAGGCGGGACCGTGTTTGAGGCCGAATTCTGCACAATTAATATTGTTTTTCCCACCGTGTGCCTTGTTTAATTTGCAGGTGCGACCTTGACGTTGGTGTGCGGCGTGCGAGATTGCAACATTGTGGCTTGGCTGTCTGCTTTCGCCGAGCTCATTCTGCAGGGTCAGCAATCCGGACTCTTGTTCATTTTAATGTTTCATGGAAGCTCTTGCTTGCGGCCTACTTGAATCAGGTGCATAGATGGAGCCGTTGAGTGCACAGGCGCTTTAGATTATAGGGTTTATGTGAAGCATAAGCAAGCCATTCAGATAAGTTCATTGTGCGTCTTGCGTTTCTGCATCTTAAAAGCCTATGTGAAAAATAATAAAGGTGCACGTCCGTGGATGTGTTCGTCACCTACGTCATAGCGCTAAGTATATTCTTCGTGTAGGTTGGTGTAGGAGTGTCCAGTGTGCATGGTCGTACAGGTGTGACTGTTGGCTAGGTCGTCATGGCATCTCTAACGATGTGTTGGTTTAATCGAGTTGATCCATGTCGCAGGTGTCGGCCTGGGTAGGGCGAGCTGCTGGGCAGGTAGGGCAGGTAGGGCAGGTAGGTGGGCACATCCGTAGGTTCCTGTACCAAGGTATTTGGTCGTCTGGTAGATGGGCAAACTCATCTCGTGGCGGGTGCCTAGGCCGTGATCCCCTAGGCCAAGCGCGAGAGGGGATTGGCGGGAGCCTGTTGTTCCATTCTCCCACTTCAGTCCCCCCTCTGGTCGACTTGTCTACCACAAATATCCTTTTCTTTATCTCCTCTCACTCTCCATATTTTAGTTATTCCTCCCAAATGTCCATAGTGGTTAACATGGTCCTCAAATGACCAATACATGTATTCACAGGTTCCTCCAGGAGTGCAGTATACCCATTTCCCTATGTAGCTCCTTGGGTTTCTTGGGTTTTCGAGCTTCACAGATGGTGGGTCCAGGTGGTTGGTGGTGATCTGATTGCGTAACTTCTCTCTCTCTTGTATTATTATGCCTGTGTGTTGGCCGTCATCTGCTGGCATCAAGGGGTGCATACCGGCCATTTCAATCATTTCGTCTGTGGTGCGTGCCTTCCGGGCTTTCCAAAATCTTATTATGATCAGTGTAGCTCCAGCCAAAATAGTACATCCAACTATAATCTTCAGTCCATCTGACAGCCACAATGGCATCCATGACCATAATATTGAAAACCAGCTTCCATCCTTTGTTACACCTTTACTTTCATCCATCATTTTAGAGTGCATCTGGGCCAATTGTGAAACTGCTTCTGTCAGTGTACCGTTATCAGCATCATTGGCAGGGATGAATGTACAGCATGATTGTCCTATCTTTGCGCAAACCCCTCCTTCCATTGCTGTGAGGAGGTCCAGTACATATCTGTTCTGAAGTGCCACCATCCTCACTGCGCGCAGTTCCTCTTTTATGGCGTTAAATCCATTCACTGTAGAATTGATGGTCATCATTAATTCCCATCTAGTTATCTGGAGCCATTTTGCATTTGCGTAAGCCTGTAATCCCGGATGTATTATTGAGGAGAAGAACATTGCTGCTCTGCTAAACAGTCTGTGTTCTGGCGGAATTGAGGTGAGTGCTGTTTCTGATCTACCCCATAGGTAATTTCCTGTCAGAGGTTCTCCTTGTCTTTTCTTTCTTTTCAGGACAGTATTATTGCTGTTGGTTTTGTTCTCTGGCCCCTTCTGAGGTTGTACAGATCTCTTCTTCCTCTCGTTCCCTTCATCCATTTTGGGGAAGTTGGCCATATTCACGTGTTTCTGGGGTACCACTAGTGATGGTACATTAACGTGCACTATTGTGCATATACCATTCCACAGAGGGGGCAGTGTGTGGTATGCCTTTTCTCCGCAGGCCCAGTAGTGGTCCATTATCACTGCTGTTCCTGCTCCCCCCTCAGGTAACTCCATCACGCTTGCACAGTTGGTGTTGTATCCTACGTCCACCTCTCCTTTATGTTGGTAGCATACCTTAGGCGCAGTCAGCGGCAGTATTATTATTGGGTCTTCATCCTTCTCTATCCATGTGAGCATGGGTACGTACTTGATCCAAGTCGTCCAACATCTGTGGTGTGTCCATCGATAGTTGAAATAGTTTCTTTTGTTATCATGTTGCTGCCAACCACTCCTATCTCCCACTTGTTGTCCAAGTACACCTTCCCTGTTATCGTCACCAGTGGCCTCTCCCAACATCCTGTTTTACCAGGAACTTCGGCGGCATACCAATCACATGGTAGGTACTGTAGTGTTACCTTCTTTGTTTCTCCTTTTTCAGGACCACTTGTCATGTATCTGAAGGCTTCAGTGTGTAAACTTTTCTTGTGGTAACTTAAATAAGTCTTGAGGAAGTTGTTTTCATATGGATATGTGTCTCGTGTTTTCCACACCAGTTGCACCACTGTCCCTTGAAATCTTCCTTTCGTTTGCAAAAGTGCCAGGTATATTATGCATCGTGCTGTTTTTTCATCTGTGGCAACAAATGTTCGAGAAGCGCTCATGGCATATGGAATTAATGAGCAAACGTAGCAGCTGTCTTCTGTTGTCTGCTTACCTATGTGGGTCATGTGTTGATACCACATGTTGTTTGAGATGTGTGCTGAATCTTGTTTGTAGTTGTCAATACCTTTATTATCTGAGTATGTGCTGTGTTTAACTCTGTTTTCTTTGTGTGGGATTATACTAATACCACCTGACGTAACACCTGTTGCAGCTGGGGGTGGGGGTATATTAGGTTTGGGTACAGCAACAATATTCATAGCATAGCTGTACTGCCATACAGAGGCAGCCAAGAACCCGGTGATCATCAAAATCCCTATCAATTTTATTACAGAGGCTAATTTCACCGGCATTTTGCTCTTACCTTGCTGCAGTCCGGCAGCTAATTCTTGCGACGTTAAAGTTGCCCGCCTGAAAATTCTCAATATGCTTGTTATTAAGGTTAGTTGTTCTTTTTTAAGCCCTCCCTATCAAATAGTCATTCAGTGCCCAGGCGAAAAGCTGTTCCCACGCCACTCTAAGTGATCTATCTCTTAGGGCAGGCAAGTATGGGTGGAGGTGGGGCATTGAATATTCTATGGCCAAGAGGAATGCTGTGTAGTAGACACATACCCTCCTTTTGTTCAGGTACGTTGGCCTTTTTACTTCATATACAAATTGGTGTGACAATTATTCTGGGTAGTAACCATCTGAGGGTACCATCTACTCCTAGGCAGTGAATTTGTTAGTTAACTACTTTCTTAACAGTACAATAATACGCAGTACCTGCATGTGCGAGAGAAAAGAAAAAGAGAACATTGAAGTGTTTACATGTGTATATGTGCACGACAATGTCCTTCAGTTCAGTTATTACTGCAGGGGGTAGGGGATCGATGGGCAGAGGGTTTTGGGGCTCAACTGGCGGAAGTCTCTTTACTCTTTGATCGTGTGACCATGGGGTGGGCGGGAACGGTATCGCCCTTTCCTTTTCACTACTTGTCTCTGGGAAATCTGGGGGGTGACAGGGTATTGAAACACTTAGGCCGTTAGCTGTGGTAGAAGTCTCTTCCTCCGTTGGTGATGCTGTTGTTGTTCCTTCAGTGGCCCTGTCGGTGGCGCTGGGGCGGGTCTGGAGTTTGTAGATCTTTACGTCATGTAGGTGATTCCAGGCACGTTTGTCCTGTAGCTTTACTGCTCTCGTTGATATCTCCTCTACCAGATGGGGGCCAGTGAAGCGTGGGCTGTTCCACTTCCTGTTGAAATTGCGGAGTAGCACGTGGTCACCTTTAGCAATTTTGCACAGTCTTTCCTTTTCCAATTCTTTATCCGCGTCTTCTTGTTGATCACTGTTAGACCCGCCCCGTGTGCGCTCGAGCTGTTGAGACACAAACACTGCACTAGTAATCAAAGAAGACACATATTGGTACATTTCATCACCAAAAACAGTGGCAGTACTATCGTGGTCCGTGAATGCTCTTGATGTTGGTGTCAGAGGAAGGCGCATTTGGCGTCCGGTAACCACCTCGTGCGGGGTGAGGTGGTGGTCGGAACCCGGTCTATTTCTTAGCTCAAATAGGGCTAACGGAAGGCAATACAACCAACTCTTTTTTGTTGTTTGCTGTATTTTTGCAATTGCCTCTTTTAGTAGGCCATTCAGGCGTTCGCATATACCGTTGGCCTGTGGGTGGTATGAACATGCAAATTTATGCTTGATGCTCAATAAGGACGTGATGTGCTGGAACATTTTGTTTGCGAAATGCGGGCCATTATCTGACCGCAGTACCTCGCACACCCCCCACCTGGGGAAGACCTCCCTCACTAGGAATTTAGCTGCTCTGAATGCATCTGGGTGTGATGCAATCTTTCTTCCATGTTGGGATATGAGCTGACCAATGTAAAGTACCTGCTCCTGACAGTACTGTAACTTTTCCATGTCTACCTTGTAACCTTTTTCAGCCAATATTGTCAGCATTTTTAATGAGTCCTCTCTGCATCTTTTTTCGTTTGTGCTGCAAATTATTATGTCGTCTACATACTGCAACACTGCGCTTTCTACTTCAATGTTACCCAAATCCATCTGTATTACTCTGTTGAATATTGAGGGTGACTCGCAGTATCCTTGTGGCAATCTAGTGTGTTTCCACTTTGTGTTTCTGTACGTGAAGCTTGTCAAATCTTGTGAGTCTGGGTGCAATGGGATTGAGAAAAAAGCATTCTTAAGGTCGATCACTGTAAATCGTGATGCCTCTGCTGGAATGCCACACAATATTGTGGCCGGGTTTGCTGCTATGGGGTACTCTGCTTCCACTATGTTGTTCAAGGGCCTGAGGTCTTGTATGAAGCGCCAAGACCCCCCTTTAGCCTTGCGCACTGGGTATACAGCTGTGTTACATGGTGATTCTGATGGGACCAGTATGCCATTATTTATGAGGGCCGTTATGGTTTCATATATGCCCTCATCTGCCTCTTTTGATAGTGGGTACTGTTTTACTCTGGGGAGTATTGCACCTTTTTTCAATGTTATCCTTACACCCCCTATACTTTTTATACACCCCACGTCATAAGGGCTAGTAGTCCATAGTGATGTGGGTACCTTTGCCATATCCTCCTCAAAGAAGGGGACTGGGGTGGTTGTGGGTGCCTCAAGTGCCATTGCAATGTTTTGTGCCACTTGTTTATACGCCACTCTTAGCCATATCTCCACACTCATCATAAACACCATTTCACCTTCCTCCTTTTCTTCTGAGAAGAGCTCCTCATCTGACACCTGGGTGAGTCTACATCCCTCTGCTAGTGCTATTACTGCTCTCCATGCTCTTCCTTCGCTGTCTTGGGCATGCACTGCAATGTAATCAGCTGTTGCTATAATGGTCTCCATGTCCACTGAAATCACCTTTCCTTCTGGTTCATTGGCTGGTGTTTCTGGTCTGAACAAATAGGCTGCTGGCCTCCTCCAGATCTTTCCTTCTATCCCTGGCATCCAGGCAAATGCCATGTCTGTCCCGTACTGGAATAGTTCACCATCAACTGGCTCAGCCCTAATCGCTGTTTGTCCGCAGTATGCTTGCATGATTTGTCGTGCTGTGAGCATGTTGATCCCTGGAGTAGAGCAAATTATGCCGTTTTCCGTAAAGGAGATCGTCATATTCAACCTGTTCATGATGTCTCTCCCCAGTATATTTACTGGTGAGGCCCTAGAATATAAAAGTGGGACTGACATGTCGTAATCCCCTATTGATAAGGGAACGTTATCAGTAAAGGGAACCAACCCCCTAGCCCCAGAGAATCCTTGGGTGTTCATGGCTTCGCCTGACATCTTAAACTTACCTTCCCTTATGCAAGACCGGGTCGCCCCGGTATCAACAAGGAATGATAATTTTTTGTCACCTATCGTTACCTCTATGCGTGGTTCCTCCGCACTATTAGGGGTTACTGACAGGATGGGACACACCAAGGCCGTCTGTGGGCTGTCCTATTGAGGGTACAACGATTGACCGTTTCCTGTGAAAGGGTTGTGTCCTAGTACTGTCACCCTACCCAGTTGTGTTTGTTGTGCTTGGGGTTGTTGTATTGTCGCTACCTGTTGTTGTGGCAGTGCGAATGCCTGTGGCTGTTGTTGTGTTACTAGTTGTTGCTGGTCATTTCCCTGTTGCAACGTCTGCTGTTGCTGTATCCCCTGCTGTTCCTGTGTGGGCCTTAGTTGTCCCTGCTCGCTCCATGATGGTGTTCCTGGTCTTACTCTACACGTGCGTGACATGTGCCCTACTAATCCACAAATCCAACACACTGGTGGTTCCCTACTCTGCCATGGAAAGCTACCTGTGTTGTCCTGGTATACTGGTTGACCGGTGGGGTAGGAATTTCTAAGTCCTCCCACCTGTTGTTGTGTGTTATATCCGTATCCTCTCCCTCTCATTATTCCTCCTCTTCCCCTGTTGTAATTATAATACCCAGCTCCTGGCATTGAGTATCCTCCTCCCAAGTTGGTCGTGTATGGTTGGAGTGACGGCATCTGTTGTGTTATAGTCTGGGAGGGTTGTATTTGGGAGGGTTCTTGTGCGGCCACTACTTGTGTGGGGCTTTGGGTCATTGCTGCAGGTGTAGTTATTAGTGCCCCTTCCATTGTGTATTTAGTACATTTTTTCTGTACAAGTTTAGCCTCTTCCGTTTTCCTGTCCTCTTCCTTTTGTTTCATTTTACCTTGCCATGTCCTACAATGATGTACTATTGTCAGTTGTATTTCTGGCCATGCTTTTGCTTCCATTCCCACCACTTTCTTCAGTTGTTTCTGAACTCCTTCTGGGAGCCCTTGTACCAGTATATGATAGAATATTGCTGGTGTTTTGTCCCATTGTTCTCTAGTTTCCATGCGCCACTTCTCTTGAATTTCCTGGATATAATCAACAGGATCTTCGTTCTCACGCATCTTGCGTGAGGTAATTGCTCCTATGTCTGATGTGTCTGGGTACTGTACCCTTAGTGCCTGCCATAATGCATGTCTGCAGTTTGCGAATGGTGCCCCATCGTGTGATGTGTTGGTTATTGTTACCCCAGTGAATCCCGCACTTTTCCAAATGTCATCCGCTGCATCCCCTAATATGGATATTAGAAGGCCCTCTACATCCCCCACTGCCAGTTTCTGTCCTGCGGTGTGTTTTTCCATTTCATATATCCATTTACCTGCACCTCCACTTAATGATGGGAGCCTGCACTTTATATTTTCTTTGTCTACATGCTTCCAGGGGACGTATTGTGGTCTGACCCCTCCCTTCTCCAGAAGTGGCATTAAGTTGTGTCTCGTTATATCCCTTGGGCTCCATAAAATTGAATCCCCACACCCCTCCTCTTTTTCCGTCTCTCTTACATCATCAATGTCGTCCGTAGTTCCCCTGCTCGTAACTCTTTCTTCTCCATCTTTTCCCCTTCTTTCATCATTTCCTGTATTTAATGTGGGCGTGTGTATTCGTCCTTCCTGCCTACGTCTAGGGAGGTCTCTAAGCCTACCTACATAAGGTGTCATTTCGTTTGTGAAGGGCGCGAGTTTGGTTGTACGTAGTGAGCGTGAGGTGGTTGACCATGTAGGGTAGGATGGTGAGGGTGTGGCTTCATGTATCTGTCTTTTTGCTATTCCTCGCTCTTCCTCCTCACTTTTCTCCAGTTCATCCTTTCTCATACATATCCATGGTGAGTCTGTATTGGTCCGAGTGGTGTATAGTTTATCTAGGCTTTCCCTGTCACTATTTCTTCCTTCCTTCTCCATTCCTTCTTCTTCCTCATCCAGATTTCCCATCTCTGCCCAAGGTAAGACCCCCATTGTCCCGCGACCCATTTTGGGCCACCCTTGTCCAAATGTATCCCCCCCAGGCCCCGTGTGCAGCGTTTCTCTTCCCCGCTCCTCTTCCTGGTACACGTTCCCGCCCCCTGCCCTGATTGGCTATCCCTCCCTCGCAAGGATACTGGCGACCCGCTTCCCCTGCTGCCTCCTCATTTCCCATCTCTGCCCAAGGTAAGACCCCCATTGTCCCGCGACCCATTTTGGGCCACCCTTGTCCAAATGTATCCCCCCCAGGCCCTGTGTGCAGAGTTTCTCTTCCCCGCTCCTCTTCCTGGTACACGTTCCCGCCCCCTGCCCTGATTGGCTATCCCTCCCTCGCAAGGATACTGGCGACCCGCTTCCCCTGCCGCCTCCTCATTTCCCATCTCTGCCCAAGGTAAGACCCCCATTGTCCCGCGACCCATTTTGGGCCACCCTTGTCCAAATGTATCCCCCCCAGGCCCCGTGTGCAGCGTTTCTCTTCCCCGCTCCTCTTCCTGGTACACGTTCCCGCCCCCTGCCCTGATTGGCTATCCCTCCCTCGCAAGGATACTGGCGACCCGCTTCCCCTGCCGCCTCCTCATTTCCCATCTCTGCCCAAGGTAAGACCCCCATTGTCCCGCGACCCATTTTGGGCCACCCTTGTCCAAATGTATCCCCCCCAGGCCCCGTGTGCAGCGTTTCTCTTCCCCGCTCCTCTTCCTGGTACACGTTCCCGCCCCCTGCCCTGATTGGCTATCCCTCCCTCGCAAGGATACTGGCGACCCGCTTCCCCTGCCACCTCCTCATTTCCCATCTCTGCCCAAGGTAAGACCCCCATTGTCCCGCGACCCATTTTGGGCCACCCTTGTCCAAATGTATCCCCCCCAGGCCCCGTGTGCAGCGTTTCTCTTCCCCGCTCCTCTTCCTGGTACACGTTCCCGCCCCCTGCCCTGATTGGCTATCCCTCCCTCGCAAGGATACTGGCGACCCGCTTCCCCTGCTGCCTCCTCATTTCCCATCTCTGCCCAAGGTAAGACCCCCATTGTCCCGCGACCCATTTTGGGCCACCCTTGTCCAAATGTATCCCCCCCAGGCCCCGTGTGCAGCGTTTCTCTTCCCCGCTCCTCTTCCTGGTACACGTTCCCGCCCCCTGCCCCCTGCCCTGATTTCACCCAAGGAGCAGGTGAGTGTGCCTACCCATCCGCGCCCCTTTCCCTTGTAATTACTAAAATATCGTGTGCCCAGGCCCCGCGTTGCCCCGTGTCTCCCGGCCTCCCCTTCCTGGTCCCGCCTCCTCCTGCCTCCCAACCCGCCCATCCCGCCCTTCATCACTGCTCCTCCCAGGGCAGCCCTCTGCCCGGCAGCCCCCAGCGGCGAAGGGCCCCAAGGCCAAGGGCGGCTCCATTATTGGCGGCTCCAAGATGTGTCTGCAGGTGTCCGCAGGGGACGCCAAGGAAGCCAGCAGCTAACAGACACCACCAAAACCGTGAGTGTGGGATGGGTGGGGAGTAGAGCAATCACTCCACTCCAGAAAGCCCATGCCACTCTATCTTACCCCCAAATAACATAGACTGCCATAATATTAGCATGTCCGCACCTAGTTGGAATTGTGAAAGTTAGCATGTCCACTCTTAGATGGAATTGTGAATGTTAGCATGTCCACTCTTAGATGGAATTGTGAAAGTTAGCATGTCCGCACCTAGATAGAAATGTGAAATATTAGCATGTCCACTCTTAGATGGAATTGTGAAATATTAGCATGTCCACTCTTAGATGGAATTGTGAAAGTTAGCATGTCCACTCTTAGATGGAAGTGTGAAAGTTAGCATGTCCTCACCTAGATAGAAATGTGAAATATTAGCATGTCCACTCTTAGATGGAATTGTGAATGTTAGCATGTTCCGCACCTAGATGGAATTGAGAAATGTTAGCATGTCCACTCTTAGATGGAATTGTGAATGTTAGCATGTCCGCACCTAGATAGAAATGTGAAATATTAGCATGTCCACTCTTAGATGGAATTGTGAAATATTAGCATGTCCACTCTTAGATGGAATTGTGAAAGTTAGCATGTCCACTCTTAGATGGAAGTGTGAAAGTTAGCATGTCCACACCTAGATGGAATTGTGAAAGTTAGCATGTCCTCACCTAGATAGAAATGTGAAATATTAGCATGTCCACTCTTAGATGGAATTGTGAATGTTAGCATGTTCCGCACCTAGATGGAATTGAGAAATGTTAGCATGTCCACTCTTAGATGGAATTGTGAATGTTAGCATGTCCGCACCTAGATGGAATTGAGAAATGTTAGCATGTCCACTCTTAGATGGAATTGTGAAAGTTAGCATGTCCACTCTTAGATGGAATTGTGAAAGTTAGCATGTCCGCACCTAGATGGAATTGAGAAATGTTAGCATGTCCACTCTTAGATGGAGTTGTGAATGTTAGCATGTCCACTCCTAGATGGAATTGTGAATATTGGCCTGCGCCGCATCTAGATGGAATTGTGAATGTTAGCATGTGAAAATTGCATTTAGAAAGTGTGCCCTATAGCCTCTCCTTGAATTTTAGAAATGTGCCCAATAGCCTCTCTGGTAAATGGAATTTAGAAGTGTGCCCAAGATCCTCTGTGAAAGTTGCATTTAGAAGTGTGCCCAATAGCCACTCTGTGAAAGTTGCATTTAGAAGTGTGCCCAATACTCACTCTGTGAAACTGCATTAAGAAGTGTGCCCAATAGACACTCTGGAAAGTTGCATTTAGAAATGTGCCCAATAGACACTCTGGAAAGTTGCATTTTGAAGTATGCCCAATAAGCTCGCTGTGAATTTAATAGTGTCCCCAATAACCACTCTGTGAAAGTTGCACTTAGAAGGGTGCCCAATACCCCCTCTGTGAAATCTAGAAGTGTACCCAATTACCCAATAACCTCTGTGAGAGTTACATTTAGAAGTGTGCCCAATAGCCCCTCTGGTAAATTGAATTTAGAAATGTTCCCAATAGCCTCGCTGGAAAATTCATTTTAATAGTGCGCCCAATAGCCTCTCTGTGGAAAATTGAATTTAGATATGGGCCCAATATCCTCTGTGAAAGCTGCATTTAGAAGTATGGCCAATAGCCACGCTTTGAAAGTTGTATTTAGAAGTACTACCAATAGCATCTGTGAAAGTTGATTATAGAAGTGTATCCAATAGACACTCTGGAAAGTTGCATTTAGAACTTTGCCCAATAGCCTCTCTGGAAACTTGAATTTAGAAGTGTGCCCAGTAGATGCTCTGTGAAAATTGCATTTAGAAGTGTACCCAATAGCCTCTGTGAGAGTTACATTTAGAAGTGTGCCAAATAGCCTCTCTGATAAATTGAATTTAGAAGTGTACCCAATAGCCTCTGTGTGGAAAATTGTACTTAGAAGTTTCGCCCAGTAGCCTCTCTGGGAAAGTTGCATTTAGAAGTTTGCACATTGAAAAAGCATATAACCCATCATATCACACCACCACGCTTACTCTCTCCTTTACATCACCACTCAACTAGAACACAGAGATACTATGACACCATTCGGTATAACTGTTCTCATACGAACATCCGCCGCTTACTCCACATCATTCTATGTAAACACTGCTGGTCTCACACCCCCAGCCAGGCGTTTTCCTCAGGCCTAACGCAGCCACATCCGTTCTGGATAAATCCTGCCAGAACGAACACATTCTCCTGATCTCTCAACCACCACACCTACCGATAAGAAGCAGCTATTACACAAGTGCCGCACGAGCTGCACACATATCCGGTGCTCACACGCACCTTTTTGACTCTCCCTACTCTCTCTACTGATCTGAACTGCGGTTCCCAAGGGCGTTCAACCTACCAGCGCCTTCAGACCATACAAATGGTATATAAGGCGCTATATAAGTGCAAAATAACATAACATAACATAACTACAAAAGTCATCTGTATGTGGCTGCCCCCACTCTGTCTTTCTCCCCTTAATCGTTACTGTTTTTAAGTCTATTAGGTCCCTGTCTCCCCTTTCTCCTTTACCACCCGCTCCCCTTTGTGCTGATGTTGTGGCTACTTCTGTATCTCTATATACATACCTCCTTTCTTCAATCTCCCCTCTCCTATCTTCTCTTTCCCCTTCATTTCTCTCCTCCATCTCTCTACCAATTTCCTCCCTTTTCCTTTTTAATTCCTCCATTACTTCACTACTCATCTTTCCCAATACCATTTCATCCTCTTCCTTCCTTTCTCGTCTCACCCTCTCCCGTTCTAATATACTCTCTATCACCCTCCTTTCTTCGTATTTCCTGGTCGTTTCTGATAGTAATCTCTTCTTCCACATTGCCATTTCTTTTTCTTTCTCTTCTTCTTCCTTTTTCCTCTCTCGTAGTACTGCTCTTGATACCCTTTCTGCTGCTGCTTTTACCCTTTCGGCTTCTCTCCTTTGCTCCTCATGTCGTTCCCTTATTTTTTCCAACTCGTTCCTACCTTCTTTCCTTTCCCTTGCTCTCTCTCTTTCCTCCCTCTCGAGCTGTTTATTAGTTCATTCTGCTCGTCCCTTAGCTCTGCTAGCCGTTCCTCCAAAATCTCTTCCTTTTGTCTTATCAGCTCTTCTCCCCTTATTTCACTCTCCCTAGTATTATCCTCGTCCATCTTCCTCACTACCTCCCTCTCTTCTCCTGTTAATGTACCTCGTAATTTTAATAGTACCTGTGCAGCTACCCACTCGTCATGTCCTATTTCCTCAGTTTGCTCTTCTCTAGTCCTCCCCTCCTCCTCTGGCATCTTCCTATAGGCTGATCACGTCGTACTAGTCCGCTCCCCTCCCTTGTGGACACCTGTCACTGCATATGGTGGCGGGCTGTATGTCGGGTTCGAGTACCCCTCAGCCGCCCTCAGTTGTTCTCTTCCTATTTCTCCTAGTTCTCTTAAAGGGTACAACCCCCCTCCCTCTGTTTTCACTACCTTTGCTAGGGTTATATCGTCGCTCTGTTCCTTTTTTAGTTCATTTTCTTTTGGGTTGTTATTCTTTTCTCCTCCCTCTTGTCCGTTCCCCGTGTTCTTTGGGCCTTCACTCTCCTTCTCCCCATTCTCTCCTTCCTCCTTAATCTCTTTTTCTTCCGGTGTTTCCCCCACAGTGAACATTCCATTTGGTCCTGATTGGGACCCCTGGAACATCCACCATAAGTTAGGCACCTCCACATGGTTTGTCAATTTCTTCCCCTTGTATGTATTATGCAGATGGTTTAATAGTGAATGTTGGGTATATGAATCGAAGCTACCATTAGGCGGCCATGGTGTTGTCATTTTGTTGTCCGTCCCCTGTGTCCATTCAATGCTATACTTGATCAATTTCTCCCGATGGGGTGACAGTGTTTTGCATATGTGCTGTAGTGTGGTAGTGAGGGTGTTCCCCCACCCTCCCGATCCTGCTCCGTGTGACATAGCAGCGCTCCACTTGCTATCCTTCCCCTGTTTGGTAGCTGTTATTTTACTAACACCTACAATACACAACCTTTTACCTTTACCTGGCCCTGTGAGTTTGGGGATCTGCGATAGTCCGCTAAGGAAAATTATTAAAATATAGTATTTACATTTGTATATTCTTTTATGTCTTGTCTTCCCTAACAGAACACCCTTACGGCCCCCTGCGGCCGAGGCGCACGTAGCCCCCTACGGCTGCGTACCCCTTGTGACGTTCTTATTCAGTTGTCCTATTTTCATTTGCTCCTCCTCCCTCTTCTATACTTGCCGTGGCCGGCGTTCTCCGTGCGCAGCCACGTCCCCCGTTTCGCCTTTTCCCCGATCAACTCGTTACCGTTTATCTCTGTTTCCACTCCCTTACCACAACTCTCTTCCCCACCACCCTCCGAAAGAGAGATGCCTTGTGCTCGGGATATCCTATGAAAGCCCTACTGGTGACGTCACCGATCTCTTCAAACTACTAGTAAGTTCTTAATACACTTGCGCTCTACCCCCGTTAACCCCACAGCTGTCTTCCTGTCACGCCTGGAACAAGGTAATCAACAATATATAATCGGACTGCGCACACTGCGTCGCCTCGCGTGTGATACGCCCCTCGACAGGAGGGCTTAACCAGCCAATTATCTTCCGTATTGGGCAACCAACTAGCTACCGCCTACAGGGAAACGTCATCTACCTATCGCGTTTCTTGCTCGATCAATAGGGATCCTCATCTACTCATTGATCAATAATCACCAAATCGTAGGAAACCGCACACACACACACCCGTACACATAGTCGCGACCTAGGCCAATCAGTGTCTACGAGCGGCCGCACGTGATGTTTTCGTGCTCCGCCCCCCTCTTTCGCGTAGCGTAGCCGACTGCTCTCGCACTCGTTCGGCTACCATTCATTTCATAGCCAACACTAAATTGTCAAACCTTCGCCGCGCACCTGTGCAACACCTCCCACCTCCCTTATTTAATTCCTCCCCCCTCCCTCACAATTTCACATTGCTTGTTGGGTGTGGCATACTCACCAAGTTCTCTTGATGCGGGGCCGCTCGACTGCGTGCACCCCTTCAAGCGGCTCGCCACCTCCCCTCATCTGGACCACGTCTGGACACTCGCCAACCGCGGGCGGGATACTTCTCAACCGGCTCCCGAAGGCCAATATCCGGATTGCGCTGTCCGGTCTTCTCGCAGTTCCGCGATGGTCCTGTAGTCCTCAGAAGGGGGCAGCGGCAGAGGGGGCCGCGCCGCCGGGCCTCCTCGCAGCGGGAGCACTCGGAAAAATAAAATAAAAGCAGACCTTAAACAGATCTCAGCAGTGCCTCCAACTTGTCGGGGGGAAATTCTGCCGGGGTCGGCTGGGCCGTCCGCGGACCTCCGGGCAGGGAGGCCCCAACTCCTCCCACGTATCACTCTGGATTGGTTACTTGAGTGGTAGGGTTAGTATAGCATACATATAGAGAAAGGTATTAGTGGCTGAGGGTCAGTCAGGTGGTATACCTGGGTTGTCCCTGCAATTAGATACATGAGAATTGTTACATGAAGACCCCTGAGGATTGGTCAATGTTAATGGCGTCAGTGATAAGAGCCCGATGTTCTGATTGGTGCGTTCGCGAGCCTCCCAGCCTGGGACCATCGCCGTTCCCAGCTCGCGGTGTACCTGTCATTTGCAACAATGTTTCACTATGGGTACGTGCAGACAATGCGAGGATTTATTCATATGCTGGAAGGCTGACTACTCCCATTGTTGCAGATGTCCATTGAGTCTTTTATTTGTATCTGCCTGTGTCTTGTAACGAGGGATCCAGGCGCCTCCGTTCTTCTAGCCTTGGCATCCTTTCAGGTTTGGCTTGGTCACGTGAGACGGGACCGTGTTTGAGGCCGAATTCTGCACAATTAATATTGTTTTTCCCACCGTGTGCCTTGGTTAATTTGCAGGTGCGACCTTGACGTTGGTGTGCGGCGTGCGAGATTGCAACATTGTGGCTTGGCTGTCTGCTTTCGCCGAGCTCATTCTGCAGGGTCAGCAATCCGGACTCTAGTTCATTTTAATGTTTCATGGAAGCTCTTGCTTGCGGCCTACTTGAATCAGGTGCATAGATGGAGCCGTTGAGTGCACAGGCGCTTTAGGTTATAGGGTTTATGTGAAGCGTAAGCAAGCCATTCAGATAAGTTCATCGTGCGTCTTGCGTTTCTGCATCTTAAAAGCCTATGTGAAAAATAATAAAGATGCACGTCCGTGGATGTGTTCGTCACCTACGTCATAGCGCTGAGTATATTCTTCGTGTAGGTTGGTGTAGGAGTGTCCAGTGTGCATGGTCGTACAGGTGTGACCGTTGGCTAGGTCGTCATGGCATCTCTAACGATGTGTTGGTTTAATCGAGTTGATCCATGTCGCAGGTGTCGGCCTGGGTAGGGCGAGCTGCTGGGCAGGTAGGGCAGGTAGGGCAGGTAGGTGGGCACATCCGTAGGTTCCTGTACCAAGGTATTTGGTCGTCTGGTAGATGGGCAAACTCATCTCGTGGCGGGTGCCTAGGCCGTGATCCTCTAGGCCAAGCGCGAGAGGGGATTGGCGGGAGCCTGTTGTTCCATTCTCCCACTTCATCATTCATTTTTTTAATATTCTTTTTTTTTTTCCGCATTGGACATGTTCTTAATTTCATCCCTTAATGTGCTGATCTGTGTGATTACCCTCTTGTGTTCCTGAGTCACATGTAAAATTAGTAATTCCAACATGGCCTATGAACTCTGATTCAGATTGCTCTCCCATTTTTCTGCCAGGTCTGCGTCATCATCGTTTTCAAAATTGGGAAAGATCAGAATCCTAAAACCATGAGGAATAATATTGTTTTCTAAATGATTGGTGAGTGACACGTGCTCCCAATATTTATTGATATCCCTCTTGGAAAATCTCTCTAACTTAATACATTTCTGTATTGAGGGTTTCCACTGAGTTGCAACTTCTTTTGAAGGGATTATCAGTACTACCTCTAGGAGCAAATAACGAGGCCCCATCCTAATCCCTATTGCACATATAGTCTTCATGATGTGTAAAATGGATTTCAGCAAGCACAGTAGGTATCAATGTGTAAATGAACAAAGGATTAGAAATTAGTGGGTTTGATACAGTTACTGTGCGCTTGTGACAATTTTATAATTAATTGAGAATGTAGAAGAATTAATCTGGCAGCGAGGATCCCAAAAAAAAAAAAAAAACACCCACTAGGGTTTGTATCATGAAAACGAAATAGAGTTATGTCTTGGGATAATGACTCACGCTCAGAATAATGGTCTTGAAGTTATCAATGTCCACAGCATGGGTTATTATATTGTCCAATTATGAGTTCATATAACAGTAGATAGCAATCCACATGGCATAAAACAGCTTGTCAGAAAAAACAGCTGCATGTGTTTCGACCACCGTGGTCGTTCTCAAGACCTGTTTCTGAATGACGTGTTTCCTTAGTCTGAGGGACTGATCTGTCCAAAGATCACATGTGCATAGTTAGTTCTTCTAATGGATGTATCCAACAAATCAGTAAATGCCTGTGGCGACCAATTGTTCCATTTGTCTTGCTCTCTACGTCTGCATAATCTGTGTAAGGGACATGTGTTTCGACCACCCTGGTCGTTCTCAAGGCTGTACATAGTCATAGTATCCATACAAATCAATAAGTTACATATGAGATACAATGTTTGTGTTCCACAAATGGTGTGATGACAAGTAAACAAAGAAAAATAAAGATGAAGAAAACCAAAAAATGGACATACCACACAAGAAGTTTCAAGGGAACGGTTGCAATGTCATGGTCATGTATTATAGAGAAAAACAATTGAGAAAATTATGTAGACATTGTGATGGCATTTCCTCTCATCATAGTAAAAATGACAAATTGTTGGTCTCAAAATGATACTTGGACATCACTCATCATTAAATACAATCAAGTTTAAACATGTGTTATGGATTAATGATTCTTAAGCAATCTTAGTGTGTAGAAGCACCGATCAGTCACTGTGCAAAAGAATATTGGGAAGCCCATTGGATATTGAAAGTTCTATAGAGACATGCAAAAACACCGAATCTGTCCGTCCGTGCTGATTCTTACTGTGATCCCTATGTCTAATTGAGTGCCACCACTGTATTGAAAGCGGATAACGTAACGTAAAGTCCTCAGAACTCATCCAGTTTCAACTCAATTTCACCCTCTAATTCTACCAAGCTCAAAATATTAGCCACTCCCATTAATTCCTCTAATTCCAATACATTGGTTACTCCCACTAGCCCCTCTCTGTGCAGCAAGAATGAACAGACATAAGGTGTAACTTGAATGCAGCAAGATTAAACAGCTAAAGTGACGCATGGCTTATCTTCACAAATCTATTTAAATGTTATGTTATGTAAAGTTTTCTCTTTTGCTGCACACTGTTATTATTAGTATGGTCTTCAGGTGTTTTTATGGTTCTGTAAGAGAAAGGGTTGGGTATGTTGGTGAGAGGAGAGGGAGTAGGATACAAATGTTTCTTTTCTGTTGGAATTTGTAGAAGCCGGAGGAACTGGCATCTGGTTTGGGTCAGGTTACTGGTGTGTTTGGTTGTGTGCAATGGGGTTATTGTGTCCATATGGGGAATGATCAGTGATTGGGTGATTCTTTGCAGCATTTAATTTCATGGTGCATAGATGCGAAGTGAGAGGTTGCTTGGTGGTTTTCATTTTTGTCCCTGTTATACTGTTAGGACTATGCACATTGTACTGGTCATTGGAATTTAATAGGCGCATTTTCTGTCATTTTCTGAAGGAGAGATGGTCTTCTCTTTTCCTCATTTCCTTTGACAATATGTTCCATAGATTAGCAATAAGCTGTGCAAATGTGGTTCCTATGAATTTCCTTTTTTTGTTTTGTTTCCTTTCAATTTTTAGGTCTTGCTGGATCATAGGACTCTTCCTGGATGTTAGCAGTTGATTTTGGCTTGGAGGAATTTGGCTCCTTTTCCATGTAATGATTTGTGGGCAATGCAAAGGGCTTTGAACTTAATTCATTTTGTACCCGGGAGCCAGTGTAAGCTTCTTACACTGGATTCTTCTTCTCCTAGAAATGCATGTGTACAGGCACATTATAAATGACATCATATCATATCATATCATATCATTCCTGTACTTGCCTGTGCTCAATGTTACTGGGCCTCGTAAGATCATGGTTTGTGTCCTCTCTTGTTCCCGTCCCTTGGCTCGTCACACTCTGAAACACTTTTGTATGCTTGCGATATAAATAAAATATCATATCATATCATAGCACTGGTGTGATATGGTCTATTCTGTTTAAACTCAAGGGTATTCTTGCTGCTGCATTTTGGAGAAGCTGTAGTTTTGTGGTGAGCCATTCAGGCATTCCAAGCAAGAGGCTGTTTGCATAGTTGATTTTTGATAAAACTAGGGAGATGATTGCAAGGGTTCTGTGTGGGAAGGAGATATATGACAGTATCCCTCTGAATAATCATAGGAGGTAGAAGCCTTTCTTTGTAATAGCATTGACTTCTGGTTCCAGTGAGAGTCTGTTGTCGATTTAGTATTCTCAGGATCCTTACCACATTAGATATTTCCGGTTAAGTTCCTATGTCAGATGGTCAGTCCAGTTGTGAATTGGTTGTAGTTCATCTGGGGTTAGATTGTTATCTCTGGCTTGGGTTTAATTTGAGATTGTTAGTTGTCATCCAGCACTATATGTCTGTGAGGCACTTGCTGAGGGTGTCGTTTGGGTCATGAGTTGTGGGTATCTTAAAGGGGAAGTTCGCTCAAAAATATTATTGTCCCAATCGTTCGGGCATGTATTTTTAAGCATACTGTAATCGAGCTTAAACATTTCTATGCATCTTAGCTTAGTTTTCCCCACTTTTACACATGCACAAAACAGCGGGTTAGGCATAGCCATCTTGTGCTAATCTTTTCCATTGGTGCATTGCATAAATTCAAGTGTGCTCGTGTCAAGAATACAGATCGCCGCCCCTGAAGCTGACATCACTAGTCCAAATGATATACTCCACCTATTTCCATGACGTTTGTTGCCAGCGTAGCCAAATGTGCCCAGTCATCACCCACGCCATCCAGTCATCACCCATGCTATACTGTCACTTCACACAGAACCAGGAAGATAAACACACACATCCTCTCACAGCGCGTAACTTTTCTTTCTTTTCCCAAATAGGATAGGAAAACATTTTTTTTTAAAGAAAACATCAATATTGTGCAATGTAACAAGTGCTTTTATTTATCAAAGAATGCTCACAAGAAAATATTAAGTCCACAAAATGAACAATATTTGTTTGCCATACAGGTTATAGCTAGCGAACATTGCATGCTTCAAATGTTCTTTATAACTTCCTCATGATATGCTGATTGCGATCAACGCTCGATTAATCCCAGTACTCCAATTCTTGTTTGTCCTTATGTTACACCAGTAAAACTTTCTAATGACGTATATTGTGTTCCTTTTGTGAGAAGATATGGATTCTTTGCACTTTCAAGTGCAACGTTTTCACTTCAGCACTTTGCTACATTGTGAACACTGACAGGTTGCTCCTGATTGCTGGTACCGCCAAAGGGCAGATTGGTCCCTGTCGGTCGTCCCACACAACGGTTATGCAATAAGCACAGTTTATGCGTATCCGACAATGTTGATTGAAAAATCCATCCGATGGTAGCTGGAAACAATGGCATACGTAGAATAGTACAATATATCTGTGTAGATAACAGAATACAAATATATTTTAGTAGCCGCTCTGTAATCGAACACAACAAGTTACTGTATAATTCAGAACTGGATGAAACCTAATCATAAACACAAACCACACATAATGAACACACACATAACACATGGGTGAGTATTTGAGACCCCGACGTGCATTAAAGGTTAGCACTGTGAAGTAGGTATTGCTCCCAATGGGATGGAGAACCAGATGCAGAAAATAAGGACAAAGATAGTAACATTTTATGTTGAACCACAGACAGATGAAATTATAACAGAACTGGGAAGATTGGTGATGGAAAAGCGAACCAAGAGCCCACAGAAAATGTTCAGCTCCAACCCCTCCCCCAAACCCTACTTTATGGTGCACAAGGATGCAACAGTGACAGCACACTAGGATATTCAACGTCACAAAGCAGTTTAGATATCACTGGCCTTCCTACAGGTTGTGGGTCATCCATGAATAATCAAACCTCTATTCACTCCTCTTTAAACTATAAACAAATAACACGCATTACTAGACAGATATACAAACTGCGAGTGACGCACTTAGTTTTTTATAGTGCACGGTATAAATATGATTAAACATAACATAACGTACTGTGTCCATTATTTTGGTCAAATTTCACATTTGCACGTCGCTGAATTAGTTATTATGCGTACAGCACACATGCCGCTTTTAATCTCAAACATATTATGTATAGTTGTACTTACATAATGTCAGGAACTATTTATTCTCCCCTTCCCCCAGGCAACAGCCCACAAGCTTTCCTGGTGTATTCCGTAGTGATGTAGTGGTAGGCTTAGTATATTATCATACTTTTCACAATGTTACTTATGAGAGACCTGACCTTCACTCCATGGAGAGATGAGCCCAGTGCACCCATGTGGGAATCGACAGACGGCTGAGAAACAAACCAATTATTGCATGGCATCCCCTATGGAGCAGGATCATGTATACTGTTTTACCAACCAACAGTGTGGGTTCAGACCCTATATGTGGGGGGTAGCCCTGATCTTTCCTGAGTGGATTCCTGCCTCTATCATTCCCACTCAGACCTACTTCTCTTTTGAATGCCTTGTCTGTAGGCTTTCTCTCTCGCCTACCCATTCTCTTACTGTGGTTACCATCTACCGGCCTCCTGGTCAAATCACCTTATTTCTCTCTGAGTGGGCGGACTTCTATTCCTCCCTCCTGGCCTCTATCACTGAACTCCTCCTCCTCGGTGACCTAAACATACATTTAGACTCTCCTTGCTCCTCCTCTGTACTCTTCCGTGACCTCTGCGACTCCCTCTCCCTGTCCATCCTCCCCTCTGGCCCGACTCACTCTGCAGGGCACACACTCGATGTCTTGATCTCCTCTGACCTCCCCCTCTCCATCCCTCTGACCACTCCTCTCTCCTGGAGTGATCACTCCCTCCTCTCATCTCATCTCTCCCTCTCTTCCCCCCAAGCCAAGCCTACCCCAATACTGCCACCTGCCTTCTCGGACATCCGGCCCATGAAGCGTGTGTCAGTTGAGGCTTTTGCCGCCACTTTCCCCTCCCTTCACATTTGGCTGTCTCTCATCCTGATACAGCCCTGTCTCTGCTCTACTCTTCAATTTCTGATACGCTTGATGCTCTTGCCCCTGTCATGAGGATCCATTTGAAGTCCAAAGCCAAGTGCAATTCCTGGTATGACTCTGACCTACCTACACTTAAACGTAAGTGTAGGGCAGCTGAGAGGAAATGGAGGACTTCCTGTTCATCCTCTGACAAACTGGCCTGTCGCCTGCTACAAAGGCAATACCGACTTTCTGTCCTCACCAAGAAGAGAGTCCACATTCAAGCTCATGTCTCTGCGGCATCTAACAACTCGGCTGAACTCTTTAAAATCTGCAAGGAGCTGGCCAACCCTGCTGCAGTCTCTACCCCTCCTGTTGTCTCCCAGGCTCTTTGCAATGCCCTTGCCTCTCACTTCATTTCAAAAACCCAGGACATCCTGTCCACCATCTCCACCCACACTCCTCCTCTTCCCTCTCCATCTGTGCTTGCTGACCCTCCTTTAGCCACCCTCTGACCATCCTTCTCGTCCTTTCCTCTGTTCACCCCTGACGAGGTTGCTAGACAAGTCCGATCTATGAAAGCCTCTTCCAAACAGGTTCATCCCTGCTGCTCTAAAACCATCAAGGACCACATATACACCCTCGCTCTGGCCCTTGCTGATTTTTGCAACCACTTCTTTGCCTCTGGATCCTTCCCCTCCCCTCTGAAGCACTCCTTTGTGCATCCTCTTCTCAAGAAACCCACAGCTGATCCTTCTTGTCCAGCTAACTATCGCCCAATTTCCATTACTCCCTTTTTAGGCAAACTCCTGGAAAAGTTGGCCATCTCTCAGCTTAACCTTCATTCCAATTCTGTTGGCTGTCTCCATGACCACCAGTCTGGCTTCAGAGCTGCCAGAAGCACAGAAACTGCTCTCCTAAACATCCGTGAAGATCTGCTCACCAACCTTGACTCTAACATTCCATCTGTCCTCATCCTCCTCGATCTCTCTTCTGTCTTCGAAACAGTCAACCATACCATCCTGCTCAACCGTCTCCGTAAAAACCTGGGTATCACTGATCAGGCTCTGGCCTGGCTGACCTCTTTCCTCTCAGATCGACCCTTCCAGGTCCAACTTGGCTCCTTCCTTTCATCTATCCTCCTCTCTACCTGTGGTGTTCCCCAGGGGTCTAACCTCTCGCCCTGGCTTTTCAGACAATACCTGGCAACTCTTGCCCACTGCATTACCATTTTCTGCTCAAATTTCCAGTGCTACGCTGACGACACTCAACTCATTTTCAAGCTGCCCTCTGCCACCTCCTCTCCCTCTCTCATCTCTGATTGCCTAACTGCCATTCAAGATTGGTGTGCCACTAATGATCTTTGTCTGAATGCCAGCAAGACGGAGATCCTCCTCATTGGCACACCTTCACCATCCTTTCCCCTCACTCTCTGGCCAGCCTCCCTTAGCCCTCCTCCTACCCCCACCTGCGAGGCTAAGAACCTCTGGGTCATCTTTGACTCCACCCTTTCCTTCTCCGCCCACATCTCTGAGGTCTCTAAAAAGTCAAATTTCCGACTGCACCTCCTCAGAGGTACTCTGCCTTTCCTCTCCTTCCCCCAGAAGCTCATGGTATCTCAAGCTCTGGTTTTCACTAGCTTGGACTATTGTAACAGCCTCTTTCTAAATCTACCTGCCTCTACTCTCCACCCTCTGCAACTAATCCAGAACAGGACTGCGAGACTTGTCCTTGGCCTCAAGCCCTGGGATCGTATCTCTCCAGCTCTGAAATCTCTCCACTGGCTCCCAGTGGAGGCAAGGATTACATTCAAAACCCTCTGCATTGTCCACAAGGCTTTCTGGGGCCTGGGTCCAAAATACCTTCAGCTATCCCTCTGCAAATACCTCCCCTCTCGAGCTCTTCCCTCCTCTACCTCCAACTCACTCAGGGTCAGTCGTTTTTCTAAGAAACGAGCTGGGGGTAGATCTCTGTCTTTGGCTGGGGCCTCCCTCTGGAACAGCCTCCCTGCCACTCTAAAACTTGAGGAGAACCATCTCCGGTTCCGGAAGCACCTCAAGACCTTCCTCTTTTCTTCTGCCTTCGCTCCCCCTCACCCCTGCTGATCTGTTCTCTCTTGGCACCGGGCACCTGGCCACCCTCTGTCTTTTGGGACCAGGTACCTGCTCATCCTGCCACCCTCCCGCACTGCCTCTGGGCCACCCCTTGCACTGGGGTCTGTATCTGTACCCATACAGCCCCCATTTTTCTTCCTGCACTTATCAGACCTACCCTGTCTGCTGCCTTAAACCTAGCACTTGCAAATTGCTGGCTGCATTACCACTGTTTGTTGCCTTTATTATTTATTTATTGTTATTTATTGTTATTTATCTGTTTCTCCTCTGCTTCGCACTTTCCACCCTTACCCCTTCCATGCACTTTTCCCCTCCCCCTCCCCCTCTCCCATGTTCTCATGTTCTCAATGTCACTGGGTCTAGTAAGATCGATGTTTTGTTCTCCCCTGTTCCCCTCCCTTGCCTTGTCACGCTCTGAAACACTTGTGTACGAGCGGGATAGAAATAAAATATCAATCAATCAATCAATATGTGATGTCATTAGTGATGTGGTGGCCTCTCTAAAGGCAACACCATTTAATGTGGAGTCCGAATGTTCTCGAGCAGCAGAGACCTTTTCTGATGTTTTTTGTATTCTATACAATGAAACCTTGTTATACTTGCAAGCTATCTCTTGGCTTCTTTCCCTAGAGGGATACATTAATTCTGATGTGAGGGTAAGGGGACAGCCTTCAATTGCACAGCGCTTACTATAATTCATGCATGTCCGTTCATACTCCCTTGCACACCTGAAGCAGTCCTCGCTACCTTCATGTGAGACAAGTGACATTGCGTGCCCATACCAAATAAGTTAGATTCATGCTCCGACTAGGCCTTGTGCCAATCGGCCGGCTAGTGCATAGGGTAAGCAAGTGTTGGAGGAGGGTATTAAGAGGCATTTCCAAACTCTTACCTGATGTGCCCAGTTTAGGAGGCCACCCTTGGTTTATTGAAACAGGGGAACTTTCTGGACAAGCCAGACAAATCTATGTAGCTTGGCATGTGGTCACGCCTAAGTCTCAGGAGGGTTGATAGTGATCGGAAGCCCAAAATGAGTACACACAGCAATGAACCACAAATTACTCTTGGAGAAGTTTATATGAAAGATATCTATACATGTATTGTTGACTGGACCAATGGATACAAGTAAACTTTAGTTATGCAAAAACAGTTACCACCCACAATACTCTACTATATAGCATGTATACAATACGCTTCAAAATGTGAAAAAGTAGCAAAACACAGCCAGAACCTGTAAATTGAAGGGTTGCTTAACACGCTAGGATCATGGGTCCATTTTTCAGAGACGTTCTCTAACTTTCTAGTCCAGCCCCTGAGAAGTGGGTAGCCTTGTGATCAACATTGCAATAGTGCGTGAAAGTGCATGATCGTTCTGGTGAAGCAAAAAGCGGTTCTTCTTTGGAAGGCTGTTGCAGGTCAGGAAGGGGTCTGAGGCGATGAAGAATTGGCTTCCACTATTTGAGTAGGATGTGTCCTTGGCGGCAGATCTGTTTTCAAAAGTTGGGAATAGCTAGGGAGCGAAGGCTTACCCAGCCAACATAGAATACCTTCATGGGATATCCATGTGTAAAAGGTATCGGTTGTGCAAGTCCAAAACCGTCAAGTGATGCAAGGGCTTGATCCATGTAGCCAACTGGAGCCATGGGATAGATGTTATGTATGCGAGGACATGCTTTTTACCCCTTTCAATTACACTTTCATGAACCATATTGTCAACAGGATGCACCACCACCTCGTACATACATAAAACATATACCTTATTCTAACGACTTATTGCATCTGCTACGGGGAGACTGTTAGGACAGATTTTCTGATGTCCAAATAAAGGCTTAGTGAAAACATGCAACTGAGGCAGTCCAATGCTCCAATGTTAGTATAATGCTGTACCACCTGAGTTCAGTTTAGCGTAGACAGAGCAACTAGGCTTGTTTTAGGAGGGAGAGAGGGCTGTAGAATCAGTACAAATGAAATTATATATAAGGACATTTATATAAACACAACGCTATGCTTGAAGGTACACAGACCAAAGCATATTACCTTATTAGGAACACCTAACAGTAGTTCTTGGGAAGTCAAAACCAATAGTTACTTTTATATTACCAACAGCTCAGCTGAACTCTTTAAAATCGGCAAGGAGCTGGCCAATCTTGCTGCAGTCTCTACCTCTCCTGTACCCTCCAAGGCCCTATGCATGGCTCTGGGTTCTCATTTCATCTGTAAAACTCAGGACATCCTGTCCACTTTCTCGTCCTCTCCTCCTTCTCCCTCTACTCTCTCCTCTTCCATGCCGTCCTGCTCAACCGTCTCCATGATAACCTGGGTATCACCGATCAAGCTCTGCATTGGCTGACCTCTTTCCTCTCTGACAGACCTTCCCAGGTCCAACTTGGGTCCTTCCTTTCCTCTACCTCACTCTTTACCTGTGGTGTTCCCTAGGGGTCTAAGCGCTCTCCCTGGCTGTTCAACCAATACCTGGCACCTCTCCCACACTGCATTGCTGCTCTCTGCTCCAACATTCAGTGTTATGCGAATGACACGCAACAGGTTTTCAGGCTCCCCTCAGCCACATCTTCTCCCTCTCTCATCTCCGAATGTCTGTCTGCAATCCAGGAGTTGTGCACCGCCAATGATCTCTGCCTTAATGCCAGTAAGACAGAGATCATCCACCTCGGCACACCTGCAACTTACTTTCCTGTCAATCTCTGGTCAGCCTCCCTTGGCCCTCTTCCTGTTTCCACCTTGAGGCTAAGAACCTTGGGGTCATCTTCAACTCCATACTCTCCTTTTCTCCTCACATCTCTGATGTTGTTTGTTTGTTTGTTTATTTTTCTTATATAGCGCACCTGACCCAGGGGTATCTGGGCGCTTTAAGACAAGTAGCATGTTACAGACATGAGCAGAGTAATATGAATACAGTAGCTATAATAGATTCATACATTAAAATACAGAAAGTGCATACATGGAAAAAGTGAGCAATTCCACAGAGGTAGGATGAGGTATTTAGATATATAGGCAGTGAAAGACAGTTACAGATCCCGAAATGTGGTAACAGGGCTAGAGATAAAGTCAAGACAGGTGGGGGGAAAGTAGTTCTGCTGAGAATCTGACATGTAGGCAAGTAAAAGGAGCAGGAACTGGTGGGTGAGATCGGGTTTGTGGTCAGGAGGATACTTCGATAGTTGAGGTGGTGGTGTTGCTAATACTGGGTAGGTGATAGCATAATACTTGGATGGATTTAATGTCAGTGGGGAGGTTGTTCCACAGTTGGGAGGCCATAACTAGGAAACTGGAACCACCTGATCTTTTTAGATTAAATCTTGTGACCACCAAGCAGGATGAGTTGGAGGATCTGGTGGTTCGTGTAGATGATCTTAGGTTGAATTTTTCAGTGAGATATGGAAGGGATGTGTGGTTTAGCGCTTTAAAGGTGTGACATATAGTTTTGAGTTCAGTCTTTTCTTATATGGAAAGCCATTTGCATTGTTTTCTGGTGGCTGATATGTGCTCTCTTCTCGGCATGTTTAATGCTGTTCTGAGAGCATTATTCTGCATTATCTGTAGTTTGTTAAGTACAGTCTTATTGGCACCTAAGTAGAGACCATTACAATAGTCCAGTTTGGACATTATAAGTGCTCTAGCTAATGTGAGGCACCTTTCTGTAGACAGGAAGGGTTTGCAGGCCCTTATCAGATTGCCTGTGTAGGCAGTGGCTGAGGCGGTCATGTTCACTTGTTTGGGGAAGTTGGAGGTGGGGTCAAGATAGAACCCTAGGGTTTTTACATCTTTGGCAATAGGGATGTAGTTCCCATCTATATTTAGAGTGGCGTATTTGGGGCTTAATTTGTTTATGTTGGCTGATGAACTGACCAGGAGGAGTTCCGTTTTGCTGTCATTCAGGCAGAGGCCATGGATGGCCATCTATGCCTGAAAGATTGTGTAGATTTCATTTTCACGTTGTACTTCAGAATCATAAAGGCCTGTAAGGGGTAGGAATATCTGGGTCTCATCTGCATAATTTGTATACATGAAACCCAGACGGTCCAGTTCATCAAATAGCCGCTTTGTAAAGATATTATACAAAATTGGTGAAACGCATGAACCTTGGGGCACACCACAGGTAATAGGTATTGGGTCAGCTGAAGCGGAAGGCGAGAAGACGTGCATGGTTCTATTGTTTACAAATGATTGGATCCATGTAATGGCTGTCTTGGAGAAGTATGCTGCTGAGGCGAGGTGAACACAGAGTACCTTGTGATCGACCAAGTCAAAAGCCGCTGACAGGTCCAAGAGGAGCAAGATTGCAAGTCTTCCTTAATCTTTAAATTTGTCAATCTGGCTTTTGAGATCAATAAGGCCGGTTTCTGTCCCATGTTGTGGTCTAAAGCCAGATTGCCAAGTTCCTAGGAGTTTGTTTGTCCCAAGGTAGTCTTGGATTTGCAGATATGCGACCCTGTCCAGGATTTTTAACAGGAAAGGGACTGTGGTGATAGGTCTATAGTTAGTGGGGATGTCTCTAAGAAGTCAAACTACCAACCTCCTCTGTGATATTCTTCCTTTCCTCACCTTCCCCAGAAGCTCACTGTCTCCAGAGCTCTGGTTCTCTCTAGGCTGGACTACTGCAACAGCCTCTTTCTAAATCTGCCTGCTTCTACTCTCCACCCTCTGCAACTCATCCAGAACAGGACTGTGAAACTTGTCCTTGGCATCTCAAGCCCAGGCATCGTATTTCTCCAGCCCTGAAATCTCTTAATTGGCTCCCAGTGGCTGCAAGGATCAAGCCTTCTGGGGCCTGGGTCCTCCCTACCTCCAGACTTCTCCTCAGAAATATGATCATTCTCGAGCACTTGGCTCCTCCACTTCTCCAAGAGACTGACCCTATAATATTCAATTACACTCAAGGTAAGTACAACCCATACTATAAGCATCTGAAAGGAGGTGTAACCTAAGACTCATTTTGTGCCTGTCTAAAACAGACCATGCAAAGCAAAACCCAGTGTTACACTGTATGAATGACACAAAGGGCCTCATTGCGCGGTAGGAGGTAGCCAGGGTGCTATTAGCACCATGGCTACCCCCTTACCGCATTCCGGGTCCGGGTTCCCGAAATAGGGACTTACCGGGTCATTCCAACCTTGGAGGACCCGGTAAGTCCTTGTTCCGGGAACCATTCCCCATTCCAATTCGAGCCCCCATAGGGCTCAATGGGAATGGGGATGGAGCTAATAACGGTACCACAATTTGCGGTACCGTTATTAGCTCTGAAGTCCCGTAACGGGTCCCATCCATAACGCCTGGTAAAACCAGGCGTTGAGGAAGGGACCCGCTAAGGGACCTCAGAATAGGGTGGTAAGGGATTACCGGCACCAGTGACCTTACCGGTGCCGGTAATCCCTTACCACCTACCGCGTAATGATCATCCATACAGGAATAATAAATTGAAACCAACAAACTTACTTTTGTTGAAGAGGAACTACCAATTCACAGGTAAACAAAATATCCCTATATATACTTTCAAGAATATCAGTAGATTTCTAAGGTAAGTAAACTAACCTTTGCAGAAAGGTTAGAGCATGATTTCTTGTGATGTGAGGGCAGTTTGAATCCTCTTGTGAATTCTAGCTGGGCCTTTCACATCATTTGAAGTGTTCAACAAATTATTCCTATGTGCCATTAATAGTAAGTTTGTCCGTGCAATATAAATGCCACATTTATTTAAAATGAGAAAGGGGATACTCAGTATCAACCCAGTACTCCAATTAAGGTTGGGGGTGCTGTTCTCACCTAATAAAATGTAAAAGGGATCCAAAGATACTGTCTACGCTTCGAGAACTGTAGTTCTGTCAAGGTTAGCCAGAGAAAGTTAAAAGTGGAGCACCTAGTGCAACCTAGCAACAACAGGCACTTATTGACAAAGAGTTGTCAAAGAGGATACATTTGAAAAGACAATATGGACACTATGGAGAGCTATGGAGTGCCCAAGAAATCATACACATGAAAAGACTAAAATATTCTGTGAGTGTGTAAAAAGGTTCCCACTCACAAAGGTATAAGAAAAAAATCATCCACCAGTAAAGCTAAAAGTTCTGGAAGTTCGGGGGTTGACACACGTCAGGAAGCTTTATCATTACTATGAAAATCTTAACTAACATGGGCCATCATCGCAAGTACAATGGATTGCATGTGTGCATGGTATTTGTGTCTATCAGAGGGTTTGACACATACCAAGCCTCAGTGTACCTTTCACTGTTGAGGAAGGGAGGGTAAATATCCATTTGCATATCAGTCTTTCTCCCTCCCAAATGGGCAGTGCAGCACTGATGTTCTAGGGCAATTCTCTTTTGAAAAATAGTACAAATAGCAACCACAGACATGTCTCTTCTCAACAGAGGATAGGTAATATAAATGAAGGAAAGGTAAAAGATATACATTAATGCATGATAAACCTGACTATATTGGCGTAAATAAATACTTTGTAATACATTATCTAGCATTTGGATTGCAAGTGTAATAGCATTTGATTGTTTCTGTACAATGTCCAAACATTGAAGAAACATATCTAAAATGTTATTGTGAGCAGATTTTCAAGACAGTTACAAATCATTTAAATCTGGAAGTCAACCTTTCAACAAGTTCTGATTTTGGAGGACATGGATCCTTTGCAATGTTTTGTGTCATTGTATGTGTCCTAGGAACAAAATCAGGATCCATTCCATGAATATGCATGACCAACACAGTCAATGTCAGAACTTTCACAAATTCAAATTCCATTTCTTGGTATATTGGCTTGTCCACCCATTGTTTGACTCGTTTTGTAAAGGCCATGAGGTAACAAAGCATCCCAAATGTTCCTGCATTTTTTGCGTGTTCCCACCCAAAGTTCTTGTTGTGCGCAAGTACACCTAGTCTTGTCTGGCCTCCCTACCGTCTACGCCAAAATACAACCTTCTGGGCCTGTACTGTAGGCACATATTATGGAACACCTCCAAATCTCCAGCATGACAGAATTCCGTGAGTCCCTATACGTCTCTTGAAAGCGTTTTATCATACACAATCTCCTCAAGTGCTTTTTGTGTAGGGGAACTTCTTCTTGCATTCCTGCTCTTTCAATAAAGATCAATGTATACATTCGTGCACATGTTGGTTTTCTGTCCATGAGTGTACGTTGGAACAATGGTGCATCAATGAATGCCATTTTTCAAGTAGAATTTCCTAATAGCCATCACAAGCGTTGAAGCTCCACCAAAGATGGTTGCTGATAGACTGACACAACTTTAAAATATTTTTCCGAACCTTTTTTTTTTACCAGCAGCTGTAACTTTTTTATTGACTGATTTGGCAACGTGCCACACATCAAATTAATGCTGAACGTGTGCAAACTGCGCTTGCATGGCCTTGGCTATTGAAATATGCCTGTCAGTGGCTATCAGGTCCATTGACATTCCCCTGGATTCCAGATGTTCAATGGATTTAATGAAACCATGTTTCCTCATCACCACAGAAGATGTACATTCAGACACATGCACGATCACCAACCTCACAATTTGTTTACTTTCCATGTCTTGAAAGTGGTATGTGCAGTATTTAGCATAAAATCCTGGACCGTCACACTGTCTGTCGCTAGCTAGCCTGAAAATTTTTCCAGAGAAAGTACTTTTCATTGACATCTGTTCCATTTTCCAGGCATGGCAAATTGCGGGGAATAATAATTCCCTTTGAAATTTGTAGTACTGGGTTTTAGCAAGGAACTGAAGTCTCACAAATTGACAGAAACTGGTAATCTTACTGAAAGTCGATCAGCTGAACAGTAAAGCTGCTGAACAAAGTAGATTTGCAGCAATAATTTTGCCGAGCATTCGGTTGAGCAGATCATGAACATTTATTATGGAGGTGGACACAGCTGGCCTGGATTTTCAGTTTAGTGCCTTGTAATACACGAGACACATTCACCAATGGCTCCCGCAGTTGTTCCACCTTAATGTATGGACACATTTCAGCATTTGTACAATCTCTAGCAGACAGCTGTCAAATACAATGTGTTTTTCCTCCTTTAATAGCCAATTGTCCGGCAGTAGTGTGTTTTGTGACTCGACGGTGGTCAACAATTCTCCCAAATTGGGCAAACTGAAGTCAAGATCTTGAGCAAATTCCTCAGTCAATTGTGTTAAAGCTGCAACCTCTGTTAGTTTAGGCGGTGATATTTCCACATAAATTGGAGAAACAGGTAACATTGAATGTTTCTTTGTTGGCACATGAGTCTGGGAGCAATTGCAATGCATCTTCATTGTCTTCAGTTTCATTTGATCGATTTTGCACAAAGTAGCAATGGTCCATGCTAACTTTGTATGGTTCGCATTTGGGATTCCATTCATTTTCTGGCCACTGGACATATGCATCACAAGCCTGAATATTGACTGGACCACGCTGCACCTCAAATATGAGTTGCTCCATTGTGAAATCTATTTGGCAAGTGACATCTTTGTTTTCAGTCGTTGTCTGAATCTTTATGCTCCTCTTCCTTCTGGGCCTCTTACAGATGTATAGAAAAACATGCTCAATGTATAGCACACATACACCAGATACGATTTTCCAACTAAAAACCTAATATGAATAAAACATCCACAAAAAAACGTATCCAAAATAAACGGGTTCATTCTCTGGCCTTCTCTTTGCCGACTACAACATCAAGCTGAAAAAAAAAATGCATTTTTATTTTGTTTAAATCAAGCAAATTTCATTTCCACGGAAACACACATATGTACATATCTACAAACAGAATCAACTTGACGGACTTGAAAACATTACAACGTTATAAAAATGTATTCCTAATGCAATGTGATGCCCAATTGTATTTCACATTAGGTTATGTATACCTCTGGTCCATGTGCCTCTTCTATTTCCACCTCTTGAGTACATTCCTTGAATAGAATAATTATTAAAAAAATGAAATGTCAATTGTACTGAAAATTTAAATCTATCATCGCACAGAGTGCTTCTGCACAAATTAGTATAAAATGATTACAAACCTATAAGGTTTGTTGTTGCAACACAAACAGAACATTCATATGAACATACCCTCGAAAACAATATACATGATTTTTGTCATAATATACTTTTCAGATTTCACCTGATTACCTTCCAAGATGACACATGGGGCCTCATTCCGGGTATGGCAGTTACACTGCCGATTATACCGGCGGGTTGCCACGGGATCATTAAAGAATTACTGGTGCCTGACTTCCTGGTAACACCAGGATTTTACAACCCCGGCGGCCGAGTAGTCAGGTGCCAGTAATTCTGTTTATCTCCATTCAGATGGAGTTGCAAAGGACTCCACGGGAGTGGGGACCATGATGCACCGGCACCATTAAAAAAGGTGCTGGTGCTTCCTGGACAGCTTGCCTACAGTGGCTGCTGTGTCCGGCAGGGTCTGCCCTGTCGGGCAAAGTGGTTCCGGAAGGCAAATCCGTAGTCTTCCGGTACGGACCAGTACACTTGTAATGAGGCCCATGGACGTGATCTGAGGTCACCCTGCAAAACATAGTGATTTTAATGTCACCTTCAAAAGTAGTTTTTTTGCAATGTTTGCTTTGTAATCTATTCTGAATTAGGGGGGAAGTGTAATGTTAGAACCAAAATCAGAAAAGTGTGAAACAGTGCAAGGTTACATGCATTTCAGTTTTAAAGTATATCCTTTGTAGGATTTACTTTCATTCTAGTAAGGGAACTGTAAGTACACATACCTCATACTCTGGACCTGTTGCAAAGGAGGAAGTGATTGAAGTCAAAGTTCCAGCATCCCCCTATAACACAGTACTTGATTAAATATGGATGAAAAAGTGAAATGAAACTGAAATAATGAGATGCAGACGATGGTACATACAGAGAGACACTCATACATGCCACTTTGTGTAAATAACCAATACTATACATAATAATATTCAATATGTTGAAATTCCAAGCATAACACATGCACGTAGTTCATTCGCAAATAAAGGAGTAGTACAATATAATGACTTGATAGGCAATCGAAGTTGATGTTGACTCCAGAAAAGTAATTGATGTAGAATCTTGCTCCTTCATTTTCAGTACATTGTCAGAACATAGCACAATGGAAAATGTAAATTAGTATTATACATGTGGCCACATCCAACGCTCTAAAATATCACTTTGTGCAAGTCGGTAGGGCACACCATTGGGATAATAGATATGTCAGTGGTTTCGTGACTGGTGAGGGTCTGTGCTTCCATCAGTGTCCATCAGTGTGCTCTATCTAAAGAAGGATATGCCAACAAACACATTTCGAAAACATTATGCAACTTTTAAAGGGCACTATGGCAGTTTTTACTAAGGATCACATTTCAGTGATTATTTAGAGGCTTCTGAAAGTGGGGATAGATGAAGTATACTAAAGTGAAACATTTGAACATTCTGCTGAATCTGGTAACTATGGAAACTTGAGTAATACAACTTTGATGTAAATAAACACAGAAATCTCTAAACCATTCCTGAAGTTTCCTTTTCAATGCACTACTTTAAATAAATTGAGAGATCGGAGAGAATACTTATTTTTGCAGACCATCTTCCTACATATCAACAAACATAACAAATGCATCGTCCACTACTCACCTAAATCAGTGTGTGTCGAAATTGAGTCGGAATTGCATTTGAAAGAAATTTACAAAGAATTCTGGGAATAGTCGACCTAAGCCCACAACACTACATACCTCACAAGAGGCTACAACATCCAGTGAACAACCGGTTCCTTTCTTAGAAACAAGACAAAGAGAAGAGAAATCAAGAAGTCTAAGACCAAGGAACAAACCGAACAGTTAGTGCTGAATATTTCAAAGAAACACCTTATGAGTGATCAGATTGACACACTAAATTTGGGACTATCGTTTGTACCAACTAAGAACTCCAATCGCCTGGAAGAAAAAATTAATCTCCATAGACTTGCACGAAAAATGAGATTGAAAGTATTTTTTGACCACAAATGGAAGTCAAACACACAAGAAAGGAACACAGATACTTGGAAATTAAACCCAAGAGTCAATTTGACCCACCAGTGAATAATCTAACCATCAAGATGTTTGAGGAACAAATGATTAAAGACTTAAAAAGAGTAAACTTTACTAAAACCCTGCACTACAACATCAGAAGAAGACAGAGCGAGATTATTAAGGATCTAGCAGACGATCGAAGTGTCACTTTGAAACCTGCCGATAAAGTTGGAGCAATTGTCCTGATCACACAACATATTATGATATGAAGATCAATGAATTACTTGAGGATGGAAACACCTATATCAGAATTGATCATGATCCTATAAAAGAAATCACAGAAATGATCAAGAACGAATTAGACAAAGCCTTCGAAAATGACTGATTTCTGAAAAAACCAGACACTTTTTTAACTAATGAATATCCAGTCACACCTTTATTCTACTGGCTACCAAAAATCCACAAGGACCGCATTACACCACCCTTGAGACCTATAGTGGCAGGCACCAACAGTATATTTAACCCTTTAGTGACATATGTGGATAAAGCTTTGCAACCAATTGTACAAGGTACGCATACCTACCTTAAAGACACTACAGATTTCCGGAACCATCTTAATTAACTAAACGATATCAAGGAAGAGGACATACTTGTTTCATTCGATGTACAAATTGTATATACATTGATTCCTCACCAGGATGGATTGGAGGCACTGGAATGGTCTCTCCTGAGAAACAATTGTCAAGCTAATAAAACATTTATTCTGGAATTGAGCAAAATTATATTGGTGAATAATTATTTTAGGAACAAATCACAATTATTTTTAGAAGCTTCAGGCACTTCAATGGGGTCTTCCATGGCCCCTGTGTATGCTAATCTATTCATGTTTTACCTAGAGAGGAACAGAATCCTAAATGAAACCAAGTGGCAGAAGAACCTCGTAAGATGGAAGAGATATATAGATGATGTTTTCGTTATCTGGAGAGGGACAAGGTCAGATCTAGATGCCTTTTTGGAATACATTAACAGCATACACAATGGGATCAAATTCACGATGGAAGTAGGAACAGCGAAGTTACACTTTTTGGATGTGGAATTACAGATTGGACCATCAGGCGTAATCACCACAAACATCTACCATAAACCTACAGTTGTCAATAATTCTCTGCATTATTTAAGCCATCACCCTGATCATCTAAGGAACAATTTGCCGTACAGTCAATTTCTATGGCTAAAAAGGATGACATCATTTACTGAGACACTGCAACAAGAGAACCGCTTGATGACAGACAAATACAAAAAGAGAGGATACCCTGATGATATTATTGAGAAAGCAAAAGACAAAGTGGATAAAGTCAACAGGAGGGATCTCCTTATTAATAAAAAGAAGAAGAAGGATTTCCCTTTCTCTACACACTCGGATATTCAGCACAAAGTAATCACATTACCAGGATTATTAAGAAAAATTGGTGCATCATCAAAAAGGATACACAACTCCACAGTTTATTCCCCAAACCACTGATCATCGCGTATAAGAGGGGACACAATTTCAAAGACCATCTTGTTAAAGCAGAAAGACCATAAAGAGATCCACAACAGACATTGAAAAAGAAAAAAAAAAAACGGGCACATTTCCGTGCCTTAATTGTTGTAATTGTAACAATGTGATGAGAGGAGGCTACGTGTGACATCCAAACAATGGATATAAGATCAAACTTAATGACTACACAACATGTGATACAAAGTCTGTGATATACGGACTAAGTTACCCTTGCAGCATCTTCTACGTAGGGCAGACTAACAGGAAAGCCAAGGAAAGTTGGAATGAACATAAGAGTCATATACGTACCAACAATATAAGAAACCCAGTGGCACGACATTTTGTCCAAAACAAACACAGCGTAGCACAACTCAAAGTAATAATTTTAGAGGTTGTGAAAAAATCACAAAGAGGTGAAAAACACATTAGACATATGAATCAAAGATAAATCTACTGTGTAGATAAATTGAACAGCGTATCCCGTAATGGGATGAATGAAGAGTACAACTTAAGTTCCTTCCTGTGAAGTATAAACCTAGCTGTGCATATGTGACTGACAGGATTTCCTATGTTGATATGCGATGGATATTGTGAAATTGACACTCTGCTCTGGGAATATCCCTCCACAAGTTTAGAATTATTAGGCTGTTCAATAAGATTGGGAGCATGACCACAATACTCGTAATCCCTGGATTATGCTAATTATGTCAGTCATATGATCCTTCCTCTTTAATTCTTGACATTTTTATTTGAATGAATAGACGTAAACACTACAGTACAAAAACACCGCCAATTCTTGATTAACTCCTTTATTTTGTCTGGATCCTAGCATGCTCTAGGACTTATTTATACTTCTGTTAGAAATTGATCTACTGATCAGCTTTGCTTTTGCTCCCATCACTGATGTGATTCCCTTTTCTATTTAGTCACTTTTTCTAACCCAACACCATTGCAATGTTAACCAATCTAACACCGGACTGTGGATATGCTACTACAGCTACATCATGAAGGTTTTGAATGCATCATTGTGCTTAAATATGAACAGTGCTACGTACATCATCTTATTTACATTAACATATCTATCTAGTCACTTTCTGTCTTACCTTTGAATTTACAGCCATTCCATCATCGGGCTGCTTATATATTATTATGCCATTAGAGCATCATCACAAACGTTTTTTAACACTTTTCTGCACCCAAAACATAAACAACGTGACGTCATCATGTTTATACGTGATGACGTCACCACATTATTCCCATAATAGTCGGCCATTTTGTTTTTGACATTTTCCGCGTTCCCGCGAAAAACAACTTGACCTGTTTGATACCCACACAGGTAAGCCTGAACCCTTGATCAGACTCGGACTGTACATTTATGTTTATTGCAAACCTTCTTGACTAAAGCAGGTGCTTTTCAGATCATTTATAGGTGATTAACATACACCTATTATATTTATCTTTAGATTGGGTTTGAATCCCAGAAGGACAAAGAGTTAGAGGGAGGCTTCATCATTCACCTATCATAGGGTAAGAATTATGTAACATATGAAGATACTTTAATTATGCAGTTTATAAAAATACACGCGAAATTACAGCCATTTTTTTCCTTTACCTGCAGATCGTCTATTTATGACCGAATTACTGTGTTGAATCCACAGACCCTAGAGTTTGTCTTTTGACATCAAGACCTTAGGCTCCCATACTACGTAACTATTACTGACTCAGGTAAATATCTGAACTAGTATCTTTACAATATAACCTAAGAGACTTACTGGTTGTTTTATCTTTTTAACTTGCGATTTACAACTTCATTGTATTTATCATGGATTTTTAGTTTTTTTTAGGGCCAGATACTTGGGATTATACCACTAAGGAATAAGAAAATTTATTAACAAATCCAGGTGATTACAAAATATGAGTTATCAGATCATTACAGGGCTATATGAACAATATGATCCAATGTAATGTTAACTAAAAAAATCCCATTTATTGTATACTACAGATATACTTCTAAAAGAATCTGGTAGACAACTTCTGAAGAAGGGGAAGGCTATGCCCCAAAATGAAAAGCATTAAAGAACACCCTGAAAAATATGTATAACTTGAAAGGATGTTATGTCAGGCTATATATAAATATGTGAACCAGAGGTGTCTTATATTATGCTGATGTCTACCAGAAGAATTTCTACCAGAAGAATTAAGATTGATTGAATCATGATACTAATCAGGCTATGATGAACTTGCAATAGTCTGCTCTTATTGATTACTAATTGGAAACGTAAATATAGTCAAATACATTCTTTTATATAAAGAAACACTTTGATGAAAAAACATTGGTAAACATGTTTTTTTCTAAGTTTATTATATGGAATATTTTTATAAATATACTAGGAACAGTTTGATTGTGTTTACAACAAAAACAGGGTTTGCAGGGGATGGGAGTGTTCTACAAGTTTGTGGACATCTGTTGTTTTTACATTGTTTGATACAACCCAGTTTTAGGGTTGGTTGTTCTCCCCTGCACCCCACTAATTACCCTAAATTCATAAGACCTTCCTAAGAACAGGTGTGCTCTAGGCATATTGGCTATCAACCCTAATTTCAATCTCGTCAACTGGAAAACCGCCGTTTGTAATCCATCTTCTTATTAAATCAATATCCTTCTGGAATGTATGCAGGACTGTGCCCTGAGTTTAGGCATGAGTCACAGAAGTGCAACATATAACGATACATTAATGCATTTTTGAAAAGTTTCTAAGATCTATATGAAAAAATATAAATTATTATAACAAATAATACTGAATGCATGTAAATAAAGAAATTATAACACACCTTTGTTTGAAAAGTTTGTTTTAAATAAAGAAAGAAAACCTGTGTAACCTAGTCGATTGAACTCGGAGAAAACTTTCTTACAGAATTGATTGATATGCCGCAAACCGTAACGTGGTACTCGTCCATTGAACGAACTTTCAAGCATCAAAAGAAAACATGCTTGGAAACATAGACCACGAAGCATTCCATTCTATTACAATGTACAGTGTTGCAATGTGCTATTTACAGAGATAAAAATACATCAAACATTCGATAATGGTGAAATCTTTGAGATAAATAAACATTACAATAATGGGTACATTAGTTGAACATCGATAGAAACTTTCAGAGCAGTGGTTGATTAACATAGAGAAGTAAATAGGTGACCTACCATTACTTGGATGAATAAATGAGCTGATTCAGCAAGCGGGTGAAAAGGTAGACGTGGAACAGGTATTATTGCAATTTGTATTATAGCTAGTTGCAGCACACAATATGTTACAAACTGTAATAATTCAGTGGCATTTGAGATTGCCACACCTTGAACATGCACATGCAGCAATGCCAGGTTCAATTATCTTAACATCTTGGTGCAAGGAATAGTTGTGTTTGCCCATTTTATTTCTTCAGTTGAATATATAAAGCAATGCAGTTTTCTGTTTTACTTGTAACCATAAAGTCCCTTGAACAATGTTTTTTCACAAAATTTGATAGGTTTTCAGTAGCTCAACTTAACCATAACGTCCCTTTAACAACATTATTTCACTGAATCTGACAGGTTTTTAGTAGCGCAACTTAACCCTAATGTTCTTTAAACACATTTATTTCACTGAATATACATATAGATATCCCAAATTTCATAGGTTTTTAGTAGCTCAACTTAACCATAATGTCCCTTTAACAATGTTTTTTCACTGAATCTGATCGATTTTTAGTAGCGCAACTTAACCATAACGTCCCTTTAACAAAGTTTTTTTCACTGAATTTGATCGGTTTTTAGTAGTGCAACTTAACCATAACGTCCCTTTAACAACGTTTTTTCACTGAATTTGATAGGTTTTTCGTAGCGCAACTTAAACATAATGTCCCTTAAACACATTTTTTTCACTGACTATACATATAGATATCACAAATTTCATAGGTTTTTACCAGGATCCCCTTAGTTTATATAGATATACCATACAACATACTGAACCCCCAGCCCCTGCTAATTGCTACAATGTCTGCGGATTGGGCGAATGTCCGCAGACTCAGGCAACATCAACACTGTCCAGAAGCTCAGGGGGTGTCTTACATTGTTGTATCATACAACAATCACACTGAACATGTTCAAAGAGCAGCATATAAATGAATTACATTAAAAAATAAATTACAAAGTACAAACAATGGGCCTGATGCATGGATTATTTGCGCCAAAAAAAACGGGATTTGTGCGCCATTCTCCCCGTAAATCCCCATTAGTTAAACAGGGATTTTTGGGCAGAATGGCGCACAAATCCCTTTTTTTTGGCGCAAATAATCCATGAATCAGAGGCTGTATACGTAAGACACCAACAATGCAATTACATAGGATATGAAACATAATGGCTCACACCAAAAAAAAAAATAATAATAACATATGCCAACAGTAGAATTACCTCACTGATGCTTTAAACAGAAACTGCAAACCAACTATCAACAGCACACCTACAAAGCAGTAAGAGCAAAAGTGAAAAACAAACTAGTAAATACACTACATTAATTCCTATAGTTATAAACGCTCTTTAGTAGGATACACTAAAACATGATTTACCTTTTTTTTACACAGATATGGCTAGCACTCTGCTAGTGGCTTGAAGAAAATTTTCCCCGGGATCAAATGAGTGAAGACAGTGATACTAATGGTAGATACTTCAGTTTTCAAAGTAAGCCAAATAATACACATTATTTCACATGCACCTAAGACATTTATTTTCTTTAACAGTACATACAGAAAATAAGAATAATACTCAAAAAACAGTACATCATGTAGTAATGGAACAAAAATCAGACAGGGCTTCATCACAAGTTGGGCGGTAACGCTGGCGCTATTATCGCCGGTGTTAATAGCCCTACCGCCAAAGCCCCAGTGCTAATAGCGCGGGATCACGGGTTTGGTGGAACAGGTATTGCCCATTCCTCACTGAGCCCATTCGGGAATTCCCCATTCCCCATTGGGCTCAATGGGCAATTTTCGCGCTTTTACCGCCGGCGGATTTCCCGCCGGCAGTAATAGCACGAATTTTCAGCGGATTTCCCCCCAGCTCAGAGCTGGGGAGAAATCCATCGAAGCCCTGATTTGGCAGACCCTTAAATCCGGCGATAATAGTGCTACCGCCGGATTTAAGGGTTACAAGCAAACTCGTGATGGGGCCCACAGTGTGGAAAATCATATAGTGCACTTAGAAGAAAAAAATGGTTAATTAATGACCAATTTCATTATTTTGAAGAACTTTGTAGAAAACCACATAATGGAAAAAATATATCACTGTCGTACATGCACCTATACCTCTTCTCCATGTCCCAGTCAACTATCCCCAAAAAGTTCCCATCACCTAAAATAATATGATGAGACCTCAATCCCTTCCTCCCCTACCACCCTACATGTAGAAAACCCTAATTCCTTTGTATATGTCTCCATTTCTGCTCCCCCCTCTCTTTCATAATTTCTATATTGTTGTTTATTAATAAAGTGATATGTATACTGTCCCTATATGTGTCTGTGTTTTTCTTTTTAAAAAGGCCTTTTGTAAGTCAGCGGACAGCGCAACTGTCCGGAATGTCCACAATGAACTAAAATGGGGGTGTCCTAAGGACACTTTGCATGTTCGTACTGTCAGCAATCAAAATGGAGGTGTCTGTATAACACATAACCTGTCTGCATGTCTACAAAGGTGTGACACACCTTTAGAGGACCCTAACCCTGTCCAGCGGACACTTGTGCACATGTGCATCCCACCCTCGCGGTCCTATGGACATTGCGCCTGTCCGTAAATGTCTGCCACACGTGTGTCACACTTTTAATTAATTCGGGGACCCATACCCTTTCCATAGAACACGCATACACATGCATACAACTGATCCCACGCAATAGGTGTCCTACGGAAAGCCGTCCCATTCGCGAAGGTGTCTGCAACGTCATCATGTGACTCCACCTGCGCTGAGTGTACGCCGTTGACCGCAGCCAGGGTCTGGGCCCCCGGACACTGAAAAAGCACTTTTTTGAGTTTTTCAATGAAACTTCACCCTTGTAGAGATCCCAGACTATGCCTCTACCGATCTGGATACTTTGGGCAATTTTTGAGGCTGTTTTGATCTTCGAATTGTCAGTGGAGAGCACGGCTGTCCGTGAAGCGCTCCCCAGCACCCCTATAAAAGGCCACACCCTAGGGCTGCTCCTCATTCTGTTTTTGGCTACCAAAGAGAGCATTGCACAATATTGCTGATATCCTATATTTTATTCGCTGCTGACCTCTGCCTCCTGTACTGTGTGTGATGTTCCACATTTGGAGAAGAACATTCATCTGCCTGCTGTGATGTCCTGTGCTACATTCTAGATGGCAACCATGGCTTCAACTTTTGAAGCTGCCTCGGCTTCAGCATCACCCCCACCCACTCCACCACCACCACCTTCCCAAAGGACTGGAGAGGGGAACAGGCGTGGAGATGTTATGCTATGTTATGTTATGTTACTTGCCATTTATATAGTGCTCTGTATATCATTGGTATGACCTCAAAGCGCTGGTAAATTGAACGCCCTTGGGAACCGTAGTTCTGGTCAGTATAGAGAGATAGTGTCGTAGGGTCTGTGGGTGCACCAGAATATGTGTGTAGCTGATGTAATTGTTGGGTGGTAGCTGCATCCTAGCGTTAGGTGTGGTGCTGGAGATATCAGTCGGATGTGTGTATTCTGGTGGATGGACGCCCAGACTGGGCTCTGGCTGCGTTCGGCCTGAAGGACACCTATGTGAGCGACTAGGCCAGAATGTGCTCAGCTAGCTGCGTTTTATTAGGGTGATGAGTTGTTTGTTGGGTAGTATTCCTATGTGAACACCTAGGCCAAATTATGAGGGGTATAGCTGTGTTTGAGATGAATGATGGTGTATAGTAGAGAGTAAGCGTAGTGGTGTGACATGGTGGCTATCTTTAAGCGCCCGAGGTAAGGCACATGAACAGGATGGCAGGGAACATAGCGACACATGGTCACATAGAGACAGAGGGCTGGGTTTCATAGTGACAGGAGGGGCATATGGAAATAGAAACGGCACGGGGAACAGGAAGGCAGGGTATACAGTGACACTCGACTTAGGCTAATGTCCACGATTTAATCTCTAAGTGAGACACATGCTAACATTCACAATTCCATATAAGTGTGGGGCATGCTGGCAATTCCATTCTGTCTAGATGCGACTTAGGCTAATGTCCACGATTTAATCTCCGGGTGTGGCACATGCTAACATTCACAAATGCGTTTAAGTGAGGCACATGCTAATATTCACAATTCCATGTAGAGAGGGATGAAGAGGATGATGAGGATGAGGTAGTGGCAGTCCTTACTACTGCCAGCCACTGTGAGCCTTGGGTGTGGAGGCTGCTTATCACCGTTGGAAGGGTAACCAAGGCACGGGCAGGCAAGGTTCACTGCACTGAGTGCAACATTGTGCTCAGTCATGGCAAACCAGGTGTGTACAGATATGGGACCACTTCCATGCAGTGACACCTAAGGTAATTCCACAGGGTGGCAGTTCGGAGGGTCGACCCCTTCGATCAAAGTAGTAGGTTAAGTTCCTCTACAACATCCTCTGTTTCTGCTCCTGTCACCACAAGAGACACTCCTGTGAGGCAGCGTATCCCTGAACCAGCCTCACAGGCCATATGCGACACAGTAGACCCTTACCTTTTGAGGGGCACTGTATTGTGTATGTTCTGCGACGCGGTACTCTGCAGGGGGGAGACACCTGGAAGTGCTTTCGAGGCTATGGTCCGGGAACATGAGAAGGTCTACCACCTATCTAAGTGAGGCTCACCCAACATCTTCCTCTCTCCAGCTGCCCTTTCTTATCCCTGTGGTTGGTGCCCCTTCCTTACCCTCCCGTCCCTTCCTTTCCTTGTGTGTCTTGTTAAAAAAAAACACTAAAATTGAAAACAACAAAAAACAAAAAAAGGCTCTTTTCAGAGCCACCTTTCACAGTTTAAAAATGGAAGTGCCAATGAAATGCTGCAGGGCCCTGTGCATTTTTCGAAGTGCGCTGACAGTCCGCTGACATTAACATTTTTGGGGTACTGCACTGTCAAAACCATTGTACTATTCTCCGGGAAGAAGTGGTGGCTCTGAAAAGAGCCTTTTTGTGGTGTTTCAAAAACTTCAAGTGGTCACAATGCATTCTGTATATTTCTCAGACAAATCTCATTCCCAGCATCAGTAAGATGGACTCCATCTCTGCAAAAAAATGTTGTGCTACGAAACATAATATTTTCATTGTGAAAAGAGGACAGGCCAACATCTCTCAAAAAAGCACAAACAACCTTGGTGACATTGCGCCTCACTTTCTCCATTTGTGGACCAAATGAAGAAGAACGCAGCCACATTTGTCTCTGCACAATACGAGAAAAAATTACTCTGAAGTTTGGAAACATGTCCATGACTTTCCCAAGTCCTTCTTTCATTGCAAGCTGCAAGGAGATTTCAGAGACATGTCCTAAACTGTTCCCTCCACAATGAATAATAATAATAATGTCTGGATGACGGTGTGTCATCAAAGTGGCACAAAGAGGAACCAAACCCAGCCACTTCATTCCACACACTCCATACCAGTGCATGTTCACATGAGGGAATAAAAGATGGTGCAGCCACTCCACAGCACTCTGTATGTACCTCCAAACAATTTATCCACGAGTCACCCAAAATCCAGACACTCTACCTTCTGAAAGACACAGCCATAGCTATCCTCTCTCCTCTCAGGAAACAAACTTTCTGCCAACGTCTCTCCTTAGACATCACACAGTAAACCTTATTGACCAATCCCTTGGCCTGCACAGTCTCATTTGCATGCCTGCCAGCCTCAGAATCCCTGTATGTAACACGCGCAATCTGCAGACAGCGCAGTGTCCACGGACAAGTCGTGAAATCTGAAAGAGAGTGGGGAATGAATATGTAAGCAGTGTACTCCATTTCCCCTTTGACGGTGGCTCTGAAAAGAGCCTTTTTTTAAAGTGCTTTTAAAAAACACCTTTCATTTTAGTTTTTTTACTTATTTTCCTCCAGATTTCTTTACATTATCCTCTGTAAAGCATTCCTTATATTTTGAAATAATATGGCATTTCCCAGTATGGATAAAGAAATACCATCTGTTTTGAAATAATCACCATTAACAAAATCAATATTGTCATTATTACAAGAGAACATCCCAGAAAACAGACATGCCTTTATTAATCAAATACCTAGCACCATTTTGCTGGGGACAGACAACATTACAATTATCCCATACTACCCTAGGCAACATTTCAGAAAAAATAACCTTGGCATTTGGAATAACCACCATCACTGCCTGAACCAAGTTTTCAGGAGCACTCAACAAACTAGGAGCACTGATGTAACCCAAATGCACATCACCCCAATGCAGTACCACTACATCTGCACTGTTCCACATGGAGAAACTCTTACAAACACCAACCACTGCCTGCATATTGGAACCAGGCACAGTTGACCTTTACTCCTTCAAATCCAAAACTGGCAGCCATATGTTTAGACATTGCATACCTCTCTAAAACTTTTACAAACAAATCTCCAACTACCAACACCCTCACTTTCTTCACCTCTTCCATGTTCACTACACACACAGCATCTCTTCCTGCACAGAACAACTTCAACACCTGATTGGCTAATCCCCACAGTCCCCTTTCCATGCTAGACATGCTGAGAAGCCCCGGATGTGGCACACCCTGTACGCGAACAACCACCGTGTCCTTTTTTCCCTTTCCACATCATTGTCTGCACCACTGTCTCATTAGGTACACATAAGCAGTGATCACAATTCAGCACTCCAGATGTACTGTTCATCACTGAGTCCAATGCCCTATGGGTGCAAATCACCTACAGCTAAAACTACTGTACAACTCTTCAAGATTTCTCCTTCCAGATTCATCCACATCTACATACATCAATACAAACTACAGGTATGAGTACTTTGTTTACAGTACTTTTACAACTCTTTTATATATGCATTGAACAGGGTACCTGCCAATGACCCTGCATAATCTGCAAAAAAAGCATAATCTAATTTCTCCCATCTCCTATAATCAAGTTCACTCACAAATCTGTCTGCTTTCCAAATTTAAATTTACTCATATTACTCATTGCAATGTCTAAACTATTATTCTCTTATTTCCTTCTGTCATTTTCACAACCACTTACCCCTTAACACACTATTATTAAATCCTAGAATGTAATGTACACAAAAAAGGAAACCAGCTTGTATTTTACCAAAGCATTGAAAGTACATAAATGCATTTATTTAAACAGAGTGCCTGGCAATTGCCATCCTTACAAAACCAAACAAATACAAGTGTACATTCAGAACAGTGCTAATAGGAATGTGGATATAGACGTCAAAGAACTGAAAGGTTTCCAGCATTCATGTAGCAAACATCTATGCACAAAAAAATTAATGCAATTTCACACACAAAACATTCTCCATTTCAATCTGTACAGCTTTCCAACTTTTTGACTCGTACTACTACAACTTCCAGTAATCTGTTACCACACTAAACAGTGCAACAGAAACACACACTTTCTTTCAAAAGTACACCTCATACAACAGACCTATGAATACTCCACTAACTCCCTTAGCAATGAAGCTGATGCTCCAAAATTCCCATTCATATACAAAGCTATTCAATTTAAAACATACATTACCTCTTCCTAGAAATAAATCATTTTGCAAATGTAACTAATCTATTCTTCAAGTGCTATTACTGTGCCATTAACACACATATACACTAAATTCCTTCTTTCACAATTGCAGTGAAGACCACAATCCTGAAAACCAGTAGCGTTCGAAGTACAAGACAGAACCCAGAAGAAACCTACTCTTTCCAACAAACAAAGTAAGTGCAATACTGTCACAATGTTTTAACTGTTACTCAAACACTGTAGTATTCTAGTATTGTAGAACAAACCATTGTATCAACCCTACTGCATTAGATTCAATATTACTGATCACACCTAAGCAGGTGCACACGTTGTATTGTCAACTGAACCTCAGTATAGTAACACATAAATACGAGAATAGCCTTCCCAACCTGAAATAACAGCGCATTCCATGAAAACACACCTCTACTTATATGCCTACCACCATACTCAGACACCCATGCACAATGCACAAATACATTGCACAAAGTCCCAATCCACACTTTCTATTTTCTCCAACAGATACCAAAGAATGCTTACCAAAAAGCAACTCTGTGGAAAGCAACGCAGAAATAGAGCAAATCAAAATAAAAGTGTACAAAATAATCATCCACCTCTAGCAGAATTTATACAAAAAGTTTAAACAAAACAGCTTATACAGTCACTAAGCAAAACTAAAGCAGCTTGCAGTAAAGAAACTTTGACTCCTCTTTAAAAATGTAAAACTAAACAGAAAGTTATTAAAAAGACTGAAACTACTACTAGTGCTAACAGTGCACCTATAAATATTGTTGTAGCCACAAGTAAGCATACCAAAAAAATATTTTACTAAAAATGTTCCGCCACACATTCCTTTAGAACGTTAGAAAAACATGGGACAAATTATGCTCAACCCTTAAAACCTACCGCAGAAAACTAAACTTGGAAGCTCTCATAGACAGTGCAAACCTTCTCAAAAGGAAATTATTTATATCAGTTTTAAACAGAATGAAACCACTAACAAAACTAAGTATTAAACTAAAACAAGGACTTCTCAACAAATGGAATATCAACAAAGATAGCTTCGCAAACATGTGTGCAGCTGAGTGGAGTCACACCACCAGCACAGAACCATATTTCAATGAAGAAGCATACAAAGAAAAGAAAAACAAACCCAATTGCCATACATAGCAGTGGACGAGGGTATGAAAAGTTTAATAATACCATCATGGAACAAGAAATGCTGCTCACAAAAATATCCCCAGCAAACTTACTATCAGCTCTCCATTCCACTGAACCAATACGTCCAGTCTACAAATAGCTGTGCTCATCAATGTGTAACGTATGCAAAAAAATCTTTCACATCTTTATGCCAGTTCTTCAATCAGTATGTGAAAGGCAAAGGCACATTAAAAATAAAACTATTACAAACTATGGACTCCTGTCCAGTGCACAAACATACAAGACTACAAGGACATTCATTAGCCTGCATTTATGGACCTTCTGTCAAAAGCTCCTGCCACCATATCAAAATGAAAGGAACACCCCATTCAACTGTACTAAATCTCGTTCATAAACTGTACTATGCCAAAAGTCTTGCTTTAGCACTGGCCAATTGAAATAACACTCTTCTACATGGTACAGCCAAAGAACTACTCGAAGAAATAAAGCACATCCAGAGAAAATATTTTGCAAGTGAAACCCACTTACAAAATTCTATGGGCCTCATTACACGGTAGGCGGTAAGGGTTTACCGGTACCGGTATTTTACCGGTACCGGTAAATCCTTACCGCCTTACTACGAGGTCCTTTTGTGGGTTGGGAAATTTAACGCCTGCTTTTTGCAGGCGTTAAAAATCCAACCCGCAAAGGGACCTTGGTGCTAATTACGGTACCGCAATTTGCGGTACCGTAATTAGCGCCTTCCCCATTCCCATTATGCCCTATGGGGCAAAAATGGGAATGGGGAAGGGCAATGGAGGAAGGAGGAATTACCGCCTTCCCAACCTTGGAATAGGGCGGTAATTCCCCTTTCCTCCAAGGCGGTACCAGTAAATTACTGGCATGAACCATGGCGCTAATAGCGCCATGGTTTACTGCCTACCGTGTAATGAGGCCCTATATCTTTAGAACAGAGTAGCAACAACTTTATGATGGCAACCTTCTACCACACACACAAAAAAGAAATACTAAAGTTTAAAAGCACATCTGCTGAAGTACCAACCATGTGTGTGTGTGTTGCCGCAGGACTTTATATAAAAATAGCACAAACACTGTAGACATAATGTACAAAATAGAAGACAATGAAGAATCCACGTGGTTCCAATTAGCTCTGTATCTTATAGAAGAAAACAAATACAACATTACTAACCCCTTAATAATTTCAGGTACTGCACTGCAAAACTTGACAACAACCAAATACCTTCACAGGCTATAACTAATAACTTGGACATATCCAACTGCCAAAAGCATTGTAACAACTTAACTTGTATGAGAGCATTATAATTAAAACAGTGTACCCATTTCAAGCAATAATACACCTTCAACCAAAAACAGCAAAACTACCTCCCTCTTAATTATTTGCCATTAGATCTCAAAGAAAATGTACACACTTTGGGAGTGCAACGTCCAATAGATCAATCTTTGATTATCCTAGTAAATGGCATACCTACCAAACACAAAATAAACTGGCAGCAACTAGTGGACTTACATAAAGTTAGAGAAGCCCTGCAATATCTAAAAGACAACAATGAATACTATAAAGAAATAAACATTGAAGAAAACCTGAGGGAAACCACCAAAATAATTAAAGAATCGTCAGAAACTGGCCAATTTCAACTTCTAGATCCTACTACAGAATCCAATATTTTAGACCATTATACAATTCACCCATTGCACTCTAAAGACACCATATATGATGCACTGGAAACTTACCAAATGTGGCAAGCCAAAGGATCTCCAATCAGCATATGGGAAAAAAGTGTAGAAGCACAAGCATTTCCTCTACTCTTTCCTATTCGAATAGGAGGAAGGTACAATGGAAGACCCACAGAAATAACAGCATCTGAATACCGCTACTCAAAAATGTATTCTGAAGACCCCAGATTCAGACAAAACGTGGAATACATATTCATATATACATATTCCACCTTCTCTTTGAAAGTGAAAAAGATTAAGTTTTACCGTCAAGCATTACAAATCTTTTAGCAAACATGCGTGGTACAAAAGAATACTGGTTCCGACGACATGCAGAAGTACGCTGTATGATAAGAAACCTTAGCCCACCCCACATGGTTTGTGACATTAAGGGGGTAATTCATAGAATTTAGCGCACAAGTGGCGTACGCGGCTGGCGCACAGTGTGTGCGTGCGAATCTCTGCGCCAGCTGTGTGCGCTAAAATCCATTTCCGCGCACAGCGTATTCATGGATTTTATCTACCAAAACAGTGGCGCAGCGACCCTGCAGCAGCGCCAGTTACGCCCCCAATAATGCCCCTCGCGGAGGGAAAAGCCATCAAAATCCCCAATCCAGCGCAAAGGGCTGCGCTAACCCTGTACCAGCACGGCAAGCAGGGAACGTGTATTACTGGGGTTCACAGGAAGTTTCACACGCAATTGGCCCTGTGGAAGTGGGGTACGTGTATTACTGTGGTTCGAGGGAAGTTTCACACGTGATTGGCCTTGCGCGAGTGGGGTACGTGTATTACTGGGGTTTGCGGGAAGTTTCATACGCGATTGGCCCTGTGCGAGTGTGGTACATGTATTACTGGGGTTTGCGGGAAGTTTCACACGTGAAAGGGCCTGTGAGAGTGGGGTACGTGTATTACTGGGGTTTGCGGGAAGTTTCACACGCGATAGGCCCTGTGCGAGCGGGGTATGTGTATTACTGGGATTCGCGGGAAGTTTCACACGTGAAAGGGCCTGTGAGAGTGGGGTACGTGTATTACTGGGGTTTGCGGGAAGTTTCACACGCGATAGGCCCTGTGCGAGCGGGGTATGTGTGTTACTGGGATTCGCGGGAAGTTTCACATGCGATTGGAGCAAGGTACGTGCATTACGGGGTTTGCGGGAAGTTTCACAAGCGATTTCAGCAGGGTACGTGTGTTACAGGGGTGCGCGGGAAGTTTCACAAGGGAAAGGGCCTGTGCGAGTGGGGTACGTGTATTCCTGGGGTTCGCGGGAAGTTTCATACGCAATTGGCCCTGTGCGAGTGGGGTACATGTATTACTGGGGTTTGCGGGAAGTTTCACACGTGAAAGGGCCTGTGAGAGTGGGGTACGTGTATTACTGGGGTTTGCGGGAAGTTTCACACGCGATAGGCCCTGTGCGAGCGGGGTATGTGTATTACTGGGATTCGCGGGAAGTTTCACCCGCGATTGGAGCAAGGTACGTGCATTACGGGGTTTGCGGGAAGTTTCACAAGCGATTTCAGCAGGGTACGTGTGTTACAGGGGTGCGTGGGAAATTTCACAAGGGAAAGGGCCTGTGCGAGTGGGGTACGTGTATTCCTGGGGTTCGCGGGAAGTCTCACACGCAATTTCAGCAGGGTACGTGCATTACGGGGGTGCGCGGGAAGTTTCACACGCAAAAGGGCCTGTGAGAGTGGGGTACGTGTATTACTGGGGTTTGCGGGAAGTTTCACACGCGATAGGCCCTGTGCGAGCGGGGTATGTGTATTCCTGGGGTTCGCGGGAAGTCTCACATGCAATTTCAGCAGGGTACGTGTATTACGGGGGTGCGCGGGAAGTTTCACACGCGAAAGGGCCTGTGCGAGTGGGGTACGTGTATTCCTGGGGTTCGCGTGAAGTTTTACACGCGAAAGGGCCCTGTACGAGTGGGGTACTTGTATTACTGGGGTTCGCGGGAAGTTTCACACGCGATTGGCCCTGTGCGAGTGGGGTACGTGTATTACTGGGGTTCGTAGGAAGATTCACACGTGAAAGGTCCTGTGCGAGTGGGGTACGTGTATTACTGGGGTTCACGGGAAGTTTAACATGCAATAGGCCCTGTGCGAGCGGGGTACGTGTATTACTGGGGTTTGCGGGAAGTTTCACACGCGATTGGCCCTGTGGAAGTGGGGTACGTGTATTACTGGGGTTCGCGGGAAGTTTCACACGCGATTGGCCCCGTGCGAGTGGGGTACGTGTATTACTGGGGTTCACGGGAAGTTTCATATGTGATTGGCCCTGTGCGAGTGGGGTACGTGTATTACTGGGGTTCGCGGGAAGTTTCACACGTGAAAGGGCCTGTGCGAGTGGGGTACGTGTATTACTGCGGTTCGTGGGAAGTTTCACATGCGATAGGCCCTGTGCGAGTGGGGTATGTGTATTACTGGGGTTCGCGGGAAGTTTCACACACGAAAGGGCCTGTGTGAGTGGGGTACGTGTATTCGTGGGGTTTTCGGGAAGTCTCACATGCGATTTCAGAAGGGTACGTGTATTACGGGGGTGCGCGGGAAGTTTCACACGTGAAAGGGCCTGTGCGAGTGGGGTACGTGTATTCCTGGGGTTCACGTGAAGTTTTACACGTGAAAGGGCCCTGTACGAGTGGGGTACTTGTATTACTGGGGTTTGCGGGAAGTTTCACACGCGATTGGCACTGTGCGAGTGGGGTACGTGTATTACTGGGGTTTGCGGGAAGTTTCACACGTGAAAGGGCCTGTGCGAGTGGGGTACGTGTATTACTGGGGTTTGCGGGAAGTTTCACAAGCGATAGGCCCTGTGCGAGCGGGGTATGTGTATTACTGGGGTTCGCAGGAAGTTTCACAAGCGATTTCAACAGGGTACGTGTATTACAGGGGTGCGCGGGAAGCTTCACACGCGAAAGGGCCTCTGCGAGTGGGGTACGTGTATTCCTGGGGTTCGCGGGAAGTCTCACACGCGATTTCAGCAGGGTACGTGTATTACGGGGGTGCGCGGGAAGTTTCACATGCGAAAGGGCCTGTGCGAGTGGGGTACGTGTATTCCTGGGGTTTGCATGAAGTTTACACGCGAAAGGGCCCTTTACAAGTGGGGTACTTGTATTACTGGGGTTCGCGGGAAGTTTCACACGCGATAGGCCCTGTGCGAGTGGGGTACGTGTATTACTGGGTTCGCGGGAAGTTTCACACGGGATTGGAGCAGGGTACGTGTTTTACGGGGTTCGCGGGAAGTTTCACAAGCGAAAGGGCCTGTGCGAGTGGGGTACGTGTATAACTGGGGTTCGCGGGAAGTCTCACACGCAATTTCAGCAGGGTACGTGTATTACAGGGGTGCGCGGGAAGCTTCACACGTGAAAGGGCCTCTGCGAGTGGGGTACGTGTATTCCTGGGGTTCGCGGGAAGTCTCACACGCGATTTCAGCAGGGTACGTGTATTACGGGGGTGCGCGGGAAGTTTCACATGCAAAAGGGCCTGTGCGAGTGGGGTACGTGTATTCCTGGGGTTCGCATGAAGTTTACACGCGAAAGGGCCCTTTACAAGTGGGGTACTTGTATTACTGGGGTTCGCGGGAAGTTTCACACGCGATAGGCCCTGTGCGAGTGGGGTACGTGTATTACTGGGTTTGCGGGAAATTTCACACGCGAAAGGGCCTGTGCGAGTGGGGTACGTGTATAACTGGGGTTCGCGGGAAGTCTCACACGCAATTTCAGCAGGGTACGTGTATTATGGGGGTGCATGGGAAGTTTCGCACGCGAAAGGTCCTGTGCGAGTGGGGTACGTGTATTCCTGGGGTTCGCGTGAAGTTTTACATGCAAAAGGGCCCTGTGCGAGTGGGGTCCATGTATTCCTGGGGTTCGCGTGAAGTTTTACACGCAAAAGGGCAACGCCTGTGCGCGATACATCACAGACGCACTTACGCGCTAAGGGCCTTTGGTCCAATGAAGTCGCGTACGTGTGCTGATTGGCTTACGGGCCTTTCCTCGAATTACACGCTGATGTGCAATTTTTTCACGTGCCAAATCACTCAATATCAAGCTGGCCACGCATACACACATGGAAGACCACGCTCCTACGCCATTTCCCTGCCCCCAGAGCCCCGAGCACGCTCCCACCTGCCATCTGCTGCTGCCTCACTGTCTGCTGCCCACATGCCCTGCAATTTGGTGCCTGCACATCAGCCATCTGCAGTGCTGGAACAGAAGACTCCCAACTGGGATACCATCGCTCCACAGCCCAGCCCCAGACCCAGTTGCCCACCCACTCCTGCCTCTGGGGTTGCCATGTGGGGCACATTTCCATCTGGCACCATTGGCAACCCCCAGCCAGAGAGGCAGAGGGCCACCAGCTTCAGTGCCACCGAAGTTGGTGTCCTGGTGGAGCATGTCCTGGGGCATTATGATGCCCTCTTCAGAACATCACGCGCCGACAAGGAAGGACGGGAGAGGATCTGGGACGACAAAGTGGTTGCCAACGCTGAAGGGGTGGCAACCCGTGACATCAAGCACGTCAAGAAGCGCTCGGAGGTCCAGCACCCTCACAAGGCCCGGCGCCACGCAGAGGGGGGCCGGGCACGCATGAGTAACATCCAGATGAGGGTCCTGGAATGCCTAGGCCCAGCACTCCACGCCCAGATCCTTCAGAGGCAGACCCGTCTGGAGTTAAGCGGTAAGTGGCCAAGCATTGCTGTGTGAGACAGGGCATGTTGCAGTGTGCTGGTAGTCTATTGCTTGTCTGTATGTGTGACATAGGCCATGTATGGATGTGTGTATGCAGGGACATCATGGTCATGCATGTGAGACCAGTAATGTGTGAACCACATGGTCTGTGCATGTGTTTCAATGCAACATGGGGAGCTCTATGCGGAATGCACACATGAAAGCATGGCTGTCTCTGTTCCTGGACATGAAGGGGGGGTGAGGAATGGGTGATGATGTCATGTACATGTATGGTGCACATGTGTGTGTGTGTGTGCCTGAGAAGTGTGTCTGTGACTTTGAAATGCCATGGATGCATGTGACTTTGAAGGCAACATCTTGGTTTACAGGGGCCCTTCTACATGGATGTTGATGTTGATTGCAGGCGCCAGGACTGTTTCTCCATGTGTGTTGTGTGCATTCACCCATGTGTTGTGGAATAACAGGATGGAAGTGACATTTGACAGTGCCACTCATGTGTTATTGCTTCCTGTCTAGGGTATTTTGTACAGTACCCTGATGCTCGTGTTCTATGTCTCCCTCTACGCAGCGTCAAGTGAAGAAGAGGGCAGAGACGGGACTGTGGAGCCAAGCGGCGGGGATGCCTCCACTGGGCAGCGACACAAGGCTCAGCCACCCTCCCAGGAATTACCATCATCCTGGAGCGAGGGGGCTGGTGCTGCGTCTGCCACAACGGCTGTGGCGGAAGGGCCGGGTGAGCCCCCACAGGGGCTTCCAATGACGGAAGACGGTGTGGAGACATCCAGGTTGGTCGTCTCCACAGAGGAGGAGGAGCCCGCTACTGAGCCGCACATGGGGTCTGGTGGGGGTAGTACCAGTGGTGCAAGTGGTGCAGTCCAGGGCCAAGGTCAGGAGGCAGCACAGGTCACTGCGGAGGGGCCTGTGCATGTCGCTGTCCCTGACCCTGTGACTGCACCACCATGCACCAGCAGGGAGGCCCCGTCCCAGGCCCGTCTGCAGGTAGGGGAGAGTGCATTGTCATCTGGCTCTCCAGTACCTGCGGACGAGGGGTCCCACAAATGTATGGGCTCCGTCCTGGTTGGTGTCGCTGTGCGCACGCGTGTCATTCGTGATGATGTGCGTTCTTCCTGGGCGGAGAACGCACGCCATCACGGAGAGCAGCGTTGTGACGTGGCACTGCTGGGAGGGGCCCTGGTTGGTGGGTTCTTACATGTGTTGTGCAATCTGGCGGACCTCTCCTCCTCTGTGGAGACTATGCGCCAGTCGTTCTCCACACTGTCTTTCAGCCAGATTCCAGCCCACACCACAGGGGACTACCCTGCACCCCTGGTCATGTCCCGCAGGCAGCCCATCCACCATGGGCATGCCCCCCAGACAAGCCACATGTCACCTTGCACTACTGATCACCATTTCATGTCCCCCTACCCCCCCACCCCCCAGCAGTGCAGGGCACCTGCCAGCAGGCTCCCACTCATGTCCCACTCATGTCCCCCTGCACCCCCACCCCCCAGCAGTGAAATGCCGATCTCATGACACAAACCAAAAGTCAACTATGTAAATCAACACATGTCCGTCACACACATACACTGGTTGGCATTGCTTGTGTAAACCCTCATTTTCACATGCATCAACCCAATGAGCGAATCCCACACATGGAACTAAAAAATGAAAATGTATTATGTACATGAAATCAAAAATGAAATGAAAGCATACCAAAATATGAAAAATGAAATGAAAAGCATGTGAAAAAGATGATTGAATGAAAATGATAACCAATCCAAAAAAAAAAATTAAAAGAAAAACAGTCCAAAGTCACCCTCCAACAACGCAAATCCAAAGGAAATGTAAAAAAAAATCTCCATTGCTTCATGTTCATAATAAAAAAAAAAGAGAAATCAATCCATAGTCCAACTATTTACAATCCATTGTCCGGAAAAAATAAATCTATTGCTCCATGTCCATAATGCAAAAAAAAATAAAAATAAATGATTACATGATGAAACTATATACAATCCATTGTCCAAGGATGTAAAGGGTCCATGATCCCCACCAAACAAATGAAACTACCTAAAAATATAACTATATACAAATTTGTGTGACATTGTCCATTGACCACAAATAAAAGGAAAAAAAAAGGAAACCTAACTCTAAAAACTATTTACAAGGGCAGCGGGCTAGTCCGACGGCTCACTTTTGGATGTCCCGGGCCAGGGCATCATCGAACTCCTGTTCAATGTCCTGGAGGCGGTCCTCTTCCATGGCCCCGAGGGTTCGCAGGGACGATGACATGTTCTCCTCCAACTCCCTGCGAATTGCCTCGAGGCACTCAACCCGGCTCAGAGCCCTCCGCATGGAGTTCTCTGCCCTGACCATTATGAGCCGTGCCTCTTCTGCCCGCTGCCGCTCCGCATCTATAGCATGGCCTAACCGCTGCCACACGGAAGATACTTCCAGTCAAGGGTCCTCCTGCCCTCTGGCCGATGCCTGCCCCTCCGATGTTGAAGGCCCTGAGCCATCATGGCTCCCACATTTTTGCTGCTGCTGCTGTGCCTCTGCCTGTGCCCTGGCTCTTGCTGCCTGCACATCCTCCTCCGGCTGGGGTGCAGTTTTTGATGTGGCCACCCCTGCTAGACGTTCGACTCCCGACTGTGCAGGGATGTGTCCTCCACCAGCCTGGCCGCAAGGTCAGAGGCATCTCCACAGGGTACCCAGGTGATGTATGGGTGGGAAGATGGCATGGAGGACGACTGGCACATAGGGGGTCCAGGTGAGTAGGGGGTCGGAACAAGGTCCAGCAAACAGACAAATCCAGCCCTGATGAGCTGTCCCAGTAGGTCTACGCGGTCAATGAGGCATTCGAGATGACGTGCAGTGTCCTCACGAAAACACTGCAGGTCACCTCGCATGCCCCGTTGACGAAACGCCATCCCACTCAGGACAGGCTCAACCCGGTCCCGGATAGCCACGTCCGCAGGGAGAGGAAGGCCAGTTGTTGTAAGCGGATCCCCTCCCTGAAAACGGGTCTGGACGTAGGCATCCCTGCTGGTCCAGGATGATGCAGTCACAGGATTGGGGACAGGATTACACACAGGCACCACCGCAGTGGCCTGTACTGCCTCCTGTCCCTCCCCCTGCACTGCACCACTAGCACCAGTGGAATCCTCACCTCCAGACCGTATGTCTGTCCCTTGCACAGCCTCCTCCTCCACCAAACCCCCCACCAACCTGGATGACTCCGTGCCATCTTCCTCCGTCGGACCCTGTGGGGTCTCAGCTGCCCCTTCTGCTGCCGAGGAGTCCAACTCCGACCTCTGCCTCTTGGACCTACCCTCGGCAGCTGCGGCCTGGGATGCGGCACTGAACTCCTCACTCCCTGACGAGATGACAACCTGGGAGGGGAGCCGGGCCTTGCGTCTCCAGCTGGCTGTGCGATCCCTGCCGCTGTGCTCCACAGCACCCTCTCCACCCTCTTCATCAGTTGATGCTACAGACAGCGAGAGATAGGACACAGGCATTAGGGCACTGTACAATGGACTGAAACACACATGACAGTTGCACATGAGTGGCAGTGTCAAACTTCAGACATGGCATCACAATCCCCAACACACATGTCATTTCAACTCACACACATGAGCAATTCCACAGCCATATCACAACAGCCAGCACCATCCATACACATACAACAGCATGAGATTCCAAAAATGAGCCATACATCACATGAAACACAGGGAGTGCAGCAGACATGCACACACACCACCACACTTACATGCATGTCTACATCTTGTCCAACTGTTGCAGTGATGAGATCGCCATACATGTCAGATCTGCCAGTCAGCCTTCTACATACCAGTGTCACATGCATCCATGTTGCATCACAGTTGCACACTTGTCAAGTACACACACATGCACATGTACACAGTACAGATACATGCATTAGGAACCACATCCATGCCACAACCATGCCAATGTACATACATAGAAATACAAACATGTGTGCTCCCACACCTGCATTTGTCCAGCATGCTTATCAACACATACACCATCAATGTGTCTCACACATGAGAGGACACACATGTGGCAGCCTCTCGCCCATGTTCATACACATCCCTACATGGCCCTACAAAAACACATGTGCAACCTGCACACTACTGGCACACCACGACACGCACAGCGTCCAATCACTCTTCATGTGCACTTACCGCTCGACTCCAGACGGGCCTGCCTCTCAAGGATCTGGACGTAGAGCGCTGGGCATATGCGTTCCAGGACCCTCATTTGGTGGTCCGACAGCTGGCCCCGGCGCCCCTCGGCATCCGCTGTCTTTGCGAGGCACCGGGCCTTGTTGAGGGTCCTGGACCTGAAGTCCTCCCAGCGCTTCTTGACATGATGTAAGTTGCAGACTGCCACCCCCTCCGCGTTCATGGCAGTCATGATGTCCATCCAGATCCTGGTCCGTCCATCATTGTCGGCGCGCAAACTCCCAAAGAGGGCATCATACTGCCCCAGGACTTGCTCCACCAGGACACCAACTTCCCTGGCACTGATGCTGGTGGCCCTCTTCCTCTCTGGCTGGGGGTTGCGAGTGCTGCCCGATGGTGTTCTGCTGGACATGGCAACCCCAGAGGCAGGAGTGGGTGGGCAACTGGGTCCTGGGGGTGGGCTGTGGAGCGATGGAATCCCAGTCAGGAGTCTTCATTTCCAGCAGGGGTGGTCACAGCAACTGCACCCCTGGCTGACGTGCAGGCAGCAAATGGCAGGGCACGTGTGCAGAAGGCAGTCAGGCAGCAGCAGATTGCAGGTGGGAGCGTGCTCGGGGCTCTGGGGGGCAGTAATTCAGCCTTCTGGGCAGGAGCGTGGTCTTCCGTGTGTTTTTACGTAGCCAGCTTGATACGGAGTGATTTGGCACGCTGCAAGCCAGGACTTCCTCCTCTGGTTGAATTTCCTGTACAGAGCTACAGTGGGCCGGATAGCCAGGAAGGTCGGACCCTGCTCGGGTTTTAAGGAGCGCAGCTTTTATTTGTTGCTTTGCTCTGCTGCTGATTTCTTCCCTGGGCAGTGCAGGACGCCCCAGTCTTCCTACTTCATGTCAGTCCGACAGTCGCTTCAGGAACCGTGAGCCTGCAGGAACTGCCAGGAACGTCCGCCTCAGCTGCAGCTTCTTCTCCATTTAAAGGTACTTTGCAAATCCGTTTTTTTGTTTCGTCCAGCCGCAGTGAAGGTGTGTGAAACCTTTCGCCAATCCGAGGGCTTGTCCTTCTCTACTCTTTAAACTAACTTTTCTGCCGACCAACTTCATCCGGAACTCTTGGCAAAGACTTAACCGCAAACTACCCTGAACTGTGTGATGTTGAGCAAAAGACTTTTGTCCTATTGACTTTGTCCCTCAGCCTATTTGATTTGATTCCATCACTTTAGTTCCTCTTTCAAGATTGCCCTGCTTACTTACTTGTTGGTGCTCTCAATTTCTCCCTCACTTTGTCTTTCCCCCCCTTTTAAATTACTAGAGTGCCATTTTGCTCCCACTTAATTTTGTGAGCTTAACTTGTCTGGAAACTATTGGGAGTGGTGTGGTGTATTAAGAGTGTGATTTTTGAACTGCTTTACTTTAGTGAAATGTTATACAACTGATGTGTAAATAAATGTATATTCTTTTACTTAGAAAACTTGAGTCAATGTTTGTTTGAATCATAGTAATTGCTGTACTTTGTGTAACTATTGATACTGCTCACTTGCTCTTGAGATAAGTCTGGCTGCTCAGCCATCGCTACAACTTTACTGTGTAGTACAGGCTTTTACCAAATGTGAATTTGTACTGTCACTTGTAGGTTTAAGTGTGTGGTGGTCCCAAAGGGTACTGCATATAATTCTGCCTAACACCCTCTTCTCTGTTTGTGTTTCCTTAAAGCCCTAGAGTAGGGGTTTAGTAAATGTGGCATATTCAAATACTCATGTTCTGCAATAATTGCACAGACCTAGAAACTTCTGCACCTCTTTCACCATTCATGAGCAGGTGATGGAATGAATGGCCTGTGTCCATTCGGGTGTTATTCTCCGCCCTTCAGTGGATATTATTTGTCCCAGGTACACAACCTCTTCTAGGCAGTACTGTAATTTTGTCATATCCACCTTGTACCTTTTCTCTGCAAGCAGTGACGAAATGTGTACTGAGTCTGTTCTATACTCTTCTTCTGTCTCACTGCCTATTAACAGATTGTCATCATATTGAATCACAGTGCTTGATGTTTGCAGATTGCATAGATCCTTTTGTATTATTCTGTTGAAAATACAGGGCGATTAACATTATCCCGTGGGCAAATATATGTGTGTTCGAATATAGTCCTGCGATATGTGAAGGAGGTCAGATATCTTAGTCTGGGTCCAAAGATATAGAGAAGAAGGTATTTTTCAAGTCGATGACCTTGAAGTGCTTTGCCTTCACTGAGATATTGTACAATATGATGGCGGGGTTTGCAACTAAAGCTGCTTCCACCACTTCCTTTAGCTGGCGCAAATCCATGATGAAATTTGATGACCCGCCCTTTGATTGCTTTATCGGATAGATTGCTGTGTTACAGGTTGATGTTGAAGTCTGAATTATGTGTTGCTGCCATAATGCGTGCAAAGTGGAGTATATCTCTTCATCTGCTTCTCTGGTCAATGGGTATTTTGCCTGGGGTAGCAGGGCCCCTTGTTTCAGTTTTATTTGTACTGCCCAATCCTTTTCTGTAGCCCCACATTGTGAGGTCCCTTCATCCACAAATCTTCCGGCACGCTTTTTAAATCTCTCTCTGTGTGTTTCTTTTCCCTTTTCACTAATTGTGCCAGAATGGGCATCATTTTTTCCAATATTTGAACTGTGCAAGGTATCTGTATCTGGAACACCATGTCCCATTCCTCCTCCTCATCAGCAAACAATTGTTCATCCGATACTCCTGTAATTGTCAAGGTAGGGTCAATGCACAGCACTGTCTGTCACTTCATGTTGGCATCCTCTGTTCCACACAGAAAAACCAAGTCTTTGCATATTACTGCTTTTTCCAGCTGTAACACCATTGTTTTCCCCTTTACCTCATCTTTCTGGCACTGTGGGATGAATAGGAACTCTGAAGCCAGTCAGAAAACCTTCTCCTGTATTCCTGGGACTCATCCTAGAAGAACTTTGACCTCGTACAGGAAGGTGCTGTGGTATAGTGAGCTGCCAAGATAAGAGTTGCTGCCTGGGCATAGTAAATACCAGGCGTGGAGCACACCATCCCTTTCTCTGTGAATGATACAGTTGTATTCAGTTTGCTGAGCCGGTCTGTCCACAAGATATTGATGGGTGTGTCTTTGGAGTACATTAAGAGGGCTACAAGGTGTTGTGTCCCTATGGTTAATGGTAAATCTTTTGAACCGCGTCCACCGCCCCAGAAAGGCCCTGCTCATCCATTACTTTGTTAGATAACAGGAAACCCCCTCCCTGATGCAGGATTTGGTTGCTCCTGTATCTATGAGAAACACAAATTCTCTTGGTCCTATTTTCACTGCTACCTATGGCTCCTCTTTTTGGGTCATCAGTTACTGCTAGGACTGGACATGCTTGGGCTTTCTGTGGGCTCTCCTATTGCTGTGTGTTATTGGGCGGGAAGGAGAAAGGCTTCCCTCCTACCACGCTGACCCCTGTGTAATTGGATACCACATTTTGCCCTAGCACCACAGTGGTTCCGCCTGCTACTACGGACCGTTACCCCACTGTCAGTTGTCCTTCCTTGGGGCTGCACTCCTCCCTGCTGTGCTGGCCTCTGCACTGATTGTATCTGTACTGGTTGAAACTGCATCTGCTGCCAGAGGAGTCCCTACTTTTGTGCTACCTGGATTGTCTGTGCCTGTTGCATAAATGCACAGGTGCGTGCCACGTGTCCCATGTTCTGACATATGTAGCATGGTCCGAAAACCCTTTATTCTGTTCCTCAATACTCCCCTCTTTCCTGTTGTGAAACCCCTCTTCCTATAGGAAAGTATTCCCCATGCATGTAATCCCCTCTGGTGGTGTTCCCCTTTGTGGTCCATACTGCGGCATGTACCCTCCTTGTTGTGGTGTTTGTCTTTCGGGAAACCCTCCTGTGGTGCTGGCACCATGGCATCGGCATCTGGCACTTACACTGATCCTTCCGTGGCATATTTGGCCAGTTTCTTTTGTACTCATTTGCCAGCCCTTAGAGTATATACCCACTACCTTTTCCAAGGAAGCCTGTACTTATGTTGGCAGTCTTTTTACTAGTGTGTGATCGAACAATGGTATGCATTCGTCCCAGGACCTGCACGTTTCGTGGGTGCATAAATCCTGAACTCGCTTTATATATTCAGCTGGGTCATTGTCAACTTTCATTTTGTAAGACATCACTGTCTCCAGATCATAACTGTCTGGATACATGCTCCTTAAAACTTCCCAGACATGTGCTCGACAATTGTTAAAGGGAGCTCCATCATGAGCATTGGTGCTCAATTTCACTCCTTTATAACCAGCATGATTCTAAAATGTGTCTGCATGTTCTATAATTGTGGTAAAAAAACTTTTCATATGCCCTATGGCCAACATCACTGCCACTGTCTTTTTCTCATTCTTCCTTATCCCCTTTGCTTTTCCTCCTCACGTTCTCCTATTTCACCCATTCTGCCTTACTAAATAACACATCCACCTGTTGGTGCGTATTCTTTTCAATGTCTGCTAGATTGTTTCTTTCACCCCACATGTGCACCTCCTCTTTCTATTTTTCTCCCATTGCTTTCCTCTCATCTCCCTTTGAGGTTTCCCATCAAGGGTTAGTATACCCTGTGGCTGGTCGCAAGGTGTGATATAACCCATAGGGTGGGGGAGGTGAGCTCGGTCCGCCCCCTCCCCCTGTCTTTTCTTCTTCTGTCTTCAATCCTTCCCTTTTGGTCTCCTCGTATAATTTCCAAAGACCCAGTATGTTTTGCCTGCTTTTTAGCTTCAAGCTTTTATATTTCGTTAATAGGTACAAGAACATATTCTCTATTATCTTACTTTCAATTGTCTCTTCCCCTGGCCATGCATGGAAACACTGCCCTGCAGTCTCCCCGGCCCACTGAAAATTGTATTTTAATAGTGTATCTCTATACTGGGGCAATTTGCGGCACATGTGGTCTAGGGGGCTGTCCACATAAGCAATTATTTTCCCCTCTTTCTGTTCTCCCAACTCTTCCCTGTTTTCATTCCCAATTACTCCTCTCAACATTCACTCTTGCCCTCTCCACAGGCCCTATCACACACTCCACTCTATCGCAAGGGCCCTCTCCACAGTCCTGACCACTCTCTCAATGTTAGCACTTATCAGCCCTCTCCATTGTCTCACCATTTCCTATGTTAGCGCAAGAATGTTCAGTGTCTAACTATGCATCACCGGCACACATCCACTGTTAAAAAAGCAAAGGCCTGCTGTTTTACACAAGTTACCTCTTGGGTCTGACTTGTCCACTACCAGCCCTCACCAGTGAATGGCTCTAACTACCACACGCGTGCCCCCTCTACTAAAGAATCCAACACAACTTGTACCCCAATAACGCAGCTATACAATTGCCTGCACTATGTGCCACTCCTGCCTAACAGAGTTGGCAACACACTACGCACCTCTGCTTCTCTACACCAGAACCCACTCCCTTTTGGGTGGTATGCTCTAATATCTACACTAGTATGGCCAATCATCCTCCCTTCTCCGAGGATGCATCCTATACACCGTACAAATAATCTATCCCACCCCCTCTGTAGGCATGCACTATTGTGCAGCATCTTTTTGCATGGTTATATTCATGTCCTGAATACAATAGAGTCTCCTCAGCACTGAGCCTCTACAATGGGCTCACCCTTTCACTCAGTGCTGGATGGCACTCGGGACCTGGCAGACTTTTGCAAACTCAACGTCTGCAGAGCCTCCTTAGTGATGCCCAGTGAACAGGTCTGTGGTCGTCAGACCCGCGCACACAGGGAGGACGGCCTGGATACACTCAAAGGGCCGGGGAGGACTGAGATATCTCACAGGGGCCTCCAAAAATGTATTCTGGTGTCCATCATTTAGAGCATAATAAAAACCATGTACTGTAAAAGTAGAGCAAACATCGGGCAAGAAGCTACAATGTTTATTACAGCTGGGTAAGCACAAATCAAGGAGAACAGTGCATAGGCTCTGATCGAGAGGCTGATATCTGAGTGGAATACGAGCAGTAGTTTTATACCAAGAAATACAATGGTCGGAACTTCATCGAAACACTTGCAAGTTGGAGAATTCACTTTTTCTATCTTTCCCAGAGATTTAATTGGTTCATGGACATCACCTCCTCGAAGTTTACGCTAATTAGCGTAATTGAAGCAAACAGTTTAACAGTTTTCGATTACAATGTCTCCCCATGTGGTACCACATTTATTCACAACCCACCCCGGACCCAACTTGTTATTACTAAAGTAACATTTGTGCTGACTGCCGGAACTTTAATACACTGCCATTGGTCAGCACCATTGAGAATGGAACACGAGAACACGAGAGACCCTACAACTGGTGGGAAAGTGTTCCCCTCCCACAGCCGCCTGCTGATGGGCATTGGTGGTCATGTGACTGGCACACTGGTACCAAGCTAGCCTCCCCACTGCCGTGCAGGGTGGCTAGTTTGGCTACGCAGCCTGTAATTACATAACCTTGTTCTAGTTATGTTGTTTTTCTCTTGATGAGTAGCGTAAGCCCCACCCCTTTTTCAGATTCATGTCATTTTGGTCACATGTTTCAGATGGTACTTCCCCATGTCCAACCCGCCCTGAGGGTTTTCCCACTATGTGTGTTTCAGAGAGCGCTTTTTTTGTCCTTCCCATTCTTTAACTAATCATAAGCCAGTATCTTCGACTGTGAGTACACCCAATGCATAATTACCCCTGTGTGGGAGGAGACTGTGTTGGAACCCCCCTCCATTCTACACACTTCCTGGGTTGGCCCAGTGGTGGCTGCTTTGGGTCCAGGGCCGCGGCCCCAGAGCACCAGTGCACGATCACTCCTAGGAACTGTGACCCCCTCAAGAGAGCCTGAAACTAGAGTTGAACGAGACTCCCTTTTGTAAGTTACCGACTCCATTTTGTAATGGCAAGAGTCATGAAATTAAAACGCAGGCCCGCAGTTCTCCCAGTCAGACGCACACAGCGAGCAAGATACTCCCCTCACCTCCTCCCTTCTGCCGTCTCTGCAGTTGTTCGGTTCCCATGAGAGACTAGCTGCGAGAATGCAACAAACTTTACATTGTATCTTCTGCCATCCATCTTACTTCATCAACCCTGACATGGCCCAGCACAAGGGCCAGCACAAAAGTAATTTATCTCTATAAACCTGCCCCCCACCCAGCAGACCCTAGCCATAAAGAATACTGTCCCCACATTCCTTAAAACAAGATCAAGCAGTTGAAGCAACCCCCAAGTACATTTGATTGTTGGCACCTTATTAAAGCGAGAGACAAAGTGCCTTTTCCATGCAATCAGGAAATGTTGCTCATGGGCCGGTTTTAATCTCATGTAAATAGTGTAAGGATTGTAGTAGAATAATAGATGTGGTAACGTACTGCATAATATGTGTGTAGTAGAAAGCCCTAAAGTTAGAATTCAATTATAAAAGTGTGATGTATAATAACGCATAGTATGATGCTGCTAATGGGAATGGATTGCTGTAACGACATGCATAGCCAACATAACACTGTACACGGCAGCATAAAGCTACCTCACCTTTTAGTTTAACTGTGAATATATGAATGATATTGTGTGAAATGAATACCACAACCAATTGTTCTGACTAGAATGTTCGTATTATGATGATATTTTTTAAGGCCACATGTGTAGAACCTGATCCATGATCTGTTAAATGTTGAATGGACATTAACCCTGGCATACGTCTACGCTCATAATGAAATTCGTAACAATGAAGATATTTAGCTCAATATGTAAGACCTGTGTCTGAAGTCCCTGTCTCTTTATGCAATGCAGAATTATACAGCAAAGGTGTTTTGATTCCCCTCCACCCTTCATGGCGTCAAAGAAGATTAGTAGAGATTTAATGGTGTTTGAATAACCGACCACTAACGCCCTTAACTGAGATGTGTGCCCACAATGGTATGTGCCTCTTGTGACCTGTTTTTAAGAACAATTTCAGTCTTTGTTGTTTATCAGATGGACATTCCAGACCATGCAAAGACCTTAAAGGTCTCATCTCCTTAGCCAATATACTTTGCATTGTATGCCACACACAGTTAAGATGCCTACCAACAGATTGAGTGCTACATTTAATGGCTATATTCTGACATATGCCCACAGATAAATTAACCTTTACTTGAAAAACTTTCTTTCTAAGTGTTTAAGTGTACAAGTCTTTGAGTTCACCGGACAGGCGGAGTATGCTAGTGAATGAAATGGAATGTTCGGCCACGAGGGCAAATGTCAAATGGTTATTTAATATGGCACTCCGCAACAAGTTGCTGATCCACATGCCAATTCGATGAGCCCAGCAAACCGATTGACCTGAGGAACATCATCGCCACACCACGTGCCCTCAAGCCAACCAAGCGTCTCCAACCCTATGGCAATTATAGGTGTTCGCCCCTAGTGGCCTTCCCTCTGTTTGATGACAAATTCTGGGTATAAAAGTATATTGTAACATGTTTTCTGCAGAGCGCTCTCGGCGTGAGCAGAGTAGTTAATGCTTGCCCTATTTAGATAAAGCCTTTTCTTAACACCAGCACTTGGTCTTGGTCTCATTCCCTCCAGGGATGTGTCTTGATTGACTCTATTGAGTGAAGTGACTGAATTTTTTGGCCCCCCCTTCATTGGTGACCCCGACGTGATAGTGTTCTTTCCGTCTTTCTGGCACGAGACGTCCCCCTGTCTATGACCCAGAGCGCGCTCCCTCAAGAGCTACTTGCCAACGGCAACCGGTACACCTAGACGTGCGCACGCAATAGGGCAAAAGGGTATGGGATACCCCTTTACAAAACCCACCGTACCACTCGCCGGAGCCGGGCATGGTCTTTGAGCAAGGAGCGGCGCACTGACCGGTCGGGTCCAGTGGGTCTCGGATCAAGACAGACACTTGAGTATCAAGTGCGGGTGATATTAAAAGGAGGGTGGGAGTCAGATTAGAAGGGCTTGGGACAAATGGCATAATTTGGGGTGAACAGGTGCAGAGACTTGTAGCATACAAGGGAACCTGGGGGGTCTGGTTCTTTTCTATATTCCGTTCTACTTTTATCTATTGCATATGGTCATTAGGACGGTAACAGAGGACAAGGCGAAAAGAGGTTAAAGGGATCCTATCTCTGTTGGGGGGTGGAAGGCGGCGCCGCATAGTGGTGTCTCGACTATAACAGGATAAGTGGATATGGGAAAACTGAGGTAAAAGAAGAAAACATAGGGGTCTGAAAGGAAGACCCGGAGTAGTATTTAGAAATGCTTTTTTCCGACTTTATCTTATCTACTTCTTCCTCTCTCTCTCTCCCTCTTGGGTGGATTGGGGCGAAGTAGGGGGATAGAACTGTTCCAGGGAAGAGCAATAGAGCAGGGGTAGAAGGGGCACTAGGGAAGGCAAAGTACAATTTATGTTGTCTATGTTCTCCGTTGTATGTGAAATTTGTTAAGTGTTAGTCTCTTTGTGTAAGCATTGTGTGTTGTTGATGAACATTAATGAAATTGACCTGACCTTGTATAGAAAAGATGGTGTTTAAATGGATGCAATTCAGAATTGATGTGAAACGAGTAAACAGTCCATCTTTTTGAAAAAGGTTGCATAACATATTGAGTTGGCCATACAAGAAGTGTAAGAGTCTAGACAAGGAGTAGCAGTTGAGTAATACATGCAGTTGGGTACAATGGGTGCAGAAACGCCCCTAGCCCATATTTGTAAAACTCTGCCAGGATACGCAGAGAAAATCAGTAAGTACCATGAACAGTGTGTCACGGAACTTAAGGGAGAAGGGTTACCCCAAGTTTGGCCACAAGGAGGGTCTTTCGATAAAGCTGTACTAGAGATGGTTGCCACCTGTCTGTTCATTAAATACAAAGGGCAACAATTGCAAAACAGGGCGAAATATTGGACCTGTGGCGGCTGTTCGCGGAAGTGCCCCCAGAGAAAAGCGGCAAGTGTAATACATCTCCCCTGACAACAACTGGCAGTGAAGAGCCAACTACACAAAAAGAGAATAAGGTAGAGATCACACTTGTATACCCTTTATTGACAAAACCAGTGCCCACAGAAGGATATAGCGACCTTGTATATGTAGCACAACCCACAGCGCCCTCCATACTTAAGCCGTCTGCCACAGCACCACCCCCATATGAGAGCCAGGGAGCAACAGGACAAGTGAGTACCCCTACAATCGATATTGAGAAGATTACACAAGATCTAGATTCATGATTATCAATGGCTCAAACTGAGCTGTCCCGCCTCAGGCCCATGGGGGAACAGGGAGGGTCACTTACCCCCGAATAGAACGAGACGCAACATCATGGCTGAGTGAAGGGGCAGCGGAAGATGGATTGAAAAAGGGAGAAATACTATTCTGAATAAATGATACCCCCACACGAATCATAGAAATAAACAGAGCTGACAGTGAACGTGAGCTAGAAGATGGGGGGTGACATCAGACAGAGAGGAAGAATATTGGTGTGACATAGAGGAGCAGGATGAAGAAGAAAGGACGTTGGGAACTGCCACGGGTGGGCTTGCAGTTGGGGAGGGATTGTCCCCCACAGAAGAATGGAGAGGGAGGTTAAGGAACAGAACAGGGTGCATGGTGGTAGTAGGAAAGAAAGGGAAGAAGGTGAGTATGAACAAAGGGGGGACGAAGCTACAGCTGCCACTAATACACAGGGCGGCGGGAAGGCCAAATTACATACCATGGGCCCAAATGGACAAAGCCAACTTGCTTAAACAGTTACCCCCACTGATATATGCATTTGAGAAACACACGGCAGGAGTGCCCTTGGTGGTAAGGGATGTTAAAAGCCTGCTGGTATCTGCAGTGGGAGACCAAGCAAACACAGTCTGGGTGAAGGCGGGGTTCCCTGGTATAACACCAGATTGTGACCGCCATGATGGAGCCTCATTTAACACAGTACGAGCAAGAGTGTGGGATGGCCTGAAGGACACATTCCCAGACACACCAGATTTATAGTCAGTAATGCAGGGTACAATGGGAGATGAGGAAGATGCAATGCCTTTCATTCTTCGGGTGCAGGACTTGTGGAGAGCGGAAACGGGTACGTCCTGGGACCAATCAACTTCCCTGTTCTACTTTATTATAAAAAGAGGGCTCCCAAAGGAAGTACAGAAGGCCCTTGATAAAATAGCTGGGATAGAAGCCAAGGGACGGCCTGATATTCAAAGCATAATAGTGCACCACTGTAAGAGGATCAAAGAGAAAGAAAAAGAGATAGCTCAGCAGCGGTTGGCAGACGAGGCTAAATTAGTACAAAGCAAACTATTGAAGGTAAGTGCAGTAGCAGCAACCAACACGGCAGGAAGAGAGCGGGAGGAGGACGACGGGTAAATTGGAATACCGGCACAAATGGCAGCAAACTGGACAGGTAATTGCCAGGACTCATGGATCGGGGAAAACCAGTATGAGGGACCACAATGGCCGTCGAGAGGTGGGTGGGGCAATAGGGGAGGATTCAGCGGGTCGAGAGTAGGGGGTGCCGGGTATGGAGGGCCCCAAGGAGGAGGGCAAGGACAGTGTTGGAATTGCAGGAGGTGGGGACATTTTATGAGAGAATGTCGAAGCAGACCCAATAACTCATACTCAAATGAACAACAGAATGGACACCCCCACCCTGGGAGCCCCTATGGGTTACCGATGGGCGGGAATAGACGAGATAGCCAGCCCGACCCTAGGTACATGAACAAGCTTCAAATGCCCCCACAAAACACATCTCCACACCCCCGGGTTCATGAAGGTATTGCCCCCATGCGCAATAACACTTATGTCATCACTGCAAATGGAGCACCTACACCGCGTAGAGGGACAGCAATGGTAACCGGAAATGTTTTTGATGTTGATGAACTCCCAAAGCATGCAGCATAGGACAGCCCCCAGGGAACACTTGCGTGTCCAGTACTGTCTACGTCCCTTAATACAGCAGAGGAACCACTGGTAGAGGCGGCAATAGGAAACAAACAATTCATTTTCATGGTGGATTCAGGAGCAGAAAAATCATGCCTCAAGGAGGGCAGGTTTCTGCTTTTTAATCGGACTTTGAAAACGCAAGGATTCTCTGGGGCGGTGGTCGAGGTTCCATACACTGATAAATTAGACATCACAGTGGGGGGAAAACTGTGCGGGCACCCCTGCTGTATTACGAAGAGTCACCCATTAATTGGCTGGGAAGGGATCTTCTCAGCAAACTCAACATGACCATATCCTTCACTGACAGAGGAATAGTGTGTTCTACACCAGGCAGGCATATGTGCAATTCGCGCCATGTTAGCCATACACACTCAAGCAAACTTCCCGCAAACACGTGGCATACCTGTAAATCCAGATATGTTCATACAAGGATTGAGGATACTAGCCAGAGTAGTGCCAGAATTGAAGAATGAAAAATGGAGGATGCCTTCGGAATTCATTTTCCGCCCAATCGCAGACCCAGAAATAGTGCCAGGGTCCATAGTATCCATGGATATACATGCAGTACAAGTGTCACCACAAAAAATAGCGGTAATAGCAATGGACATGCAGGGATGCCAGTGGAGAACAATGCTGTGCATCAATGCCAATAAGGCCCTGCGAGACCTGACAGACGAGGAACTTTTTAGTGTTTTAGTGACAGAGAAGACGATGGGGAAATAGTGATGGAAGTTGCAATCCCCTGTGATGTAATGATTCAAAGAAGAGAGGTGTTACTACCCCTCGTAGCAGTGATCAAAGCACTGCCAGCATATTTCAAGGAAGACATGTCCCAAGTACAACAGCAGTTGTGAACCACAGGCCCACATGATGTAGGATTGCTGCACGAATTGACACCTGTAAAGATAAAGCTCAAACCCGGGGCCATTTTACCCCGGGTAAAACAATACCCTTATCTAGGGAAGCTGAGGAGGGAATAAAAGACACTATATGTGCACTAATGATACAGGGAATAATAGTACCATCTAATTCGCCCTGCAACACTTGCATTTACCCGATCAAGAAAGCGAAGGGAGGGACGTGGAGGATGATCCAGGATCTACGCCCCCTCAATGACGTATTACAGAAAGAGTTCCCTCTTGTCCCAAATCCCGCCTCAATCATATGCAGCATCCCAACAGACGCCACACATTTCACAATAGTGGACCTAAAAAATGCCTTCTTTTCAATTCCACTCGATCAAGGGTCATGGTACCTGACAGCATTTACGCTAGGGGAGAAAAGATATGAGCACTGCAGATTGCCCCAAGGGTACTGCGAAAGTCCCAGTATATTTAATAGGAGATTGCATGAAGATCTTGGGAACATACATACAACGAGACCGATAATTCAGTACTTGGACGATTTGTTGGTCTGCGGAAAAGATGAAAAAGAGTGCAGAGAAGATTTCATTAACCTGCCAAAACATCTAGCACAGAAAGAATACAAGGTAGACAGACAAAAACTGCAATACTGCTTGACAGAAGTGTTATATTTAGGCCAACTGATATCTAAAGCTGGTAAGAGGATAATACCCGACAGAGCAGCAGCAATAAAAGCAGTAAAGGAACCTAACACAGTAAAAGAGATGCAGAAATTCTTTGGCATGTGTAATTATTGCCGAGCGTGGATACTAGATTATGCAGCATACACAAAACCCATGCTACAAGCACTCAAGGAAGCACAGCGAGAAAACACCAAAGTACAATGGACACAAGAAATGCATACAGCTTTTTACACACTTAAAGAATTGATATCCACTGCCCAAGTTCTTGTGACTCCTAATTATGAGCAGGAATTCTATTTGTTCTCACATTGTAATGGCTCACTCATGACAGCTGTGCTGACACAAAAAACATCCCTGGGTCACAAGCCTCTGGCGTTCTACAGTGGAACACTAGATGCAGTAATGCAAGGACATTTCACTTGCGAACAGGCTCTTGCAGCCGCCGCTTCGCAATCGAAAAGAGTTCTACCATCGTGATGGGATGCTCCGTCATGTTGTACGTAGAACACTCTCTTTTTGCCATCATAGAAAGATCGAAAAGCACACTGACTACCCAAAGGGCCACGGCATATGAGCTGAATATATCGAGCGCGAACATTCACATTGGGCGGTGCAAAAGTGCAAACCCAGCCACATTTATTACAGAAGCCTGCACAGTAGAAGACATGCAGTAGCATGACTGTGCCACATACACAGGGGATGGTGATGATATGCCCAAAGCACATGAAAATGCACTGTCAGAAGGAGAAATTTACTTCATAGATGGGTCTGCCTCTATAGATTGTGACACAGGAGAAAAACACATAGGAGCTGCGGTAGTACGGGTAGAAGATGGGGAATTCGAGGTGATTGTACAGAAAAGGTCACCATCACACTTCTCAGCCCAAGCAGCAGAACTAGTGGCGCTCATAGAAGCATTGCATACAGCAAAGGGGTGCAAGGTCACTATCAACACCGACTCTGCCTAAATGGCAACAACAGTACATGGAGGATTAGCAAGATGGGGGAAGAAGAAGATTCCGGAGGGCAGATGGGTCCCCAGTCCAACATGCAGCGTTACTAGGGGAATTAATTGATGCGCTAAAAGAATGTACACTTTTAGCAGTTGTGAAATGTTAGGCCCACACGTGAGGTGATGACGTCATCTCATTGGGAAAGGCAGGAGCAGACGCTGCAGCCAAAGAAGGATCCTTTTTACCAAAACCCCCAACAGGTATTAGAGGAAACACAGTCAGAAGGATTCAACTCATTACCAGTCTCTCAAATCATTGAGCTTCAGCAAGATGCACCAAGCGAGGAGAAGGAGACATGGGTAAAAAGGGGGTGTAGCCAGTCACCCACTGATCTATTATGGAGGCAGGATAAAACTGGTAAGGTAGTAATGCCAGCAAAATTGCTAGAGGTAGCATTCAAACAATTGCACTTCCCAGCCCACAATGCTAAGCAGCACGTTATTGCAGACATACAGGAAAATTGGTTCGCCCTAGGATTACAGGAACATGTGACAAAGTTGATATTAGAATGTATCACATGCCAAACATACAACTCTGGCATGACATTACGAACCCTCAGAGGAACATTGCCAAAACCTGAAGGTCCATTCATAGAACTGCATATATATTATGCAGACATGGGAGAGCGGTGTAAAGGGGCCCAATACTTGATTGTTGTGGTATGCCCCTTTTCCCGGTGGGTGGAAGCAGGCCCCTGCGCTCATCCAGACGCACGGTGTGCCGCCAAGTTCCTGGTCACGGAATTGTTGCCCCGCTGGGGCATTTGTGATATCATACGTTCCGGTAACGGGACACACTTTGTAAACAACATGTTCAAGCATATCACTGTGATGCTAGGTATAACCCATAAGCTCTGTACGATTAATCATCTGCAATCAAACAGGAATGTTGAAAAAATGAATGGATTGCTCAAGATCAGATTGTCAAAACTGTGTCATACACTCAACAAGAACTGGGTATATTGTTTACCCCTAGCGCTTTTTGAAATGAGGAACCAGCCTAGCAAGGACCACCACCTGTCACCCGATAAAATTGTGACAGGTAGGAGGATGCACACAGCCCACTCACCTCTGCGCAGACAATCTGATGCACACCAGAGTGCTACAGTTCTAGGAGAAGAATTCCATGAGTATCTGACGAGACCAGCATGAGCCATAGCCAAACAAATAGCACCACCATTCACACAAGAAAATACCACTGATACAACCACCCCAGCCACAGATAGTCCAGACTGCCAGTTGATGACAGGTGACATGGTATATGTGAGGAGCTGTGTGTGTAGGTGGAACGGACCAAGGTTCCATGTTCCATACAAGGTGATATACTGCACACCCACAGCAGTCAAGGTACAGAGCCTAAGGTATTGGGTGCACCTGACAGATGTTTGCAAGGCCCATGGGAGTACGGACTGTGCAGACAACAAATGTAATAGAAATGAGCAAAGTGCACAAACATAGAAGGCGGGAAAAGGAAGAATACAGGAATAATAGCAAGGCGAGGAATAGAAGCAAACAAAGAGTAAAATTAAGGTATCTAACATAATTTATGGTCTCAAGGAGTATTGGTGACATGTAAAAGAGAATAAAAATAACAAACAATCTTTTTCCCTTTTTCTCTACATCTTTCCCTTTGTTTATATGGATGTAGATATGCACATATGATTTGTGTTTTTTTTTGTTGACTTCAACTGACGGTGCATTGCCTCCCTCAATTCTTCTTTCACAGACTCGAGATGTGGGGAGGGAGAAGGGAGGGATGCAGGAACATCTATTTGAGAAATGAAAAAGTAAATGCAAAATGAATAACTAAGGTAATTAACGAGTAAATGGCGTGTAAATAACGAAGACTTAATATGCATGATTAACAAATGCTTATATTTCATTTATCAGGAGCTACAATGAGCATGGACGAGACCCCGGCAGCAACAAGTGATAGTGTAGCTAGGAATAGACAAAGAAGAAATGTTTATCCTAGTTATTCATATGAATGTGTGTTGTTTGTGTGTGCAGTGGCAATCTTTTCCACACTATTTGGCTTGTTCTTGTATTGGACAATTACCTATATTTCAATTGATGTGAGCAAGGGGGGTGTTCGCGTGAAAACAATCAAAAAAGGAACCCATTTAATTTGGAATGGTGCATAATTAATTTGGGCTCACGGGAGTGATGAGAATGAATACAAAGTTACTTCAAAGACCACGCTTAAACAGGCATCTCAAAATCCCCCACATGTAAATGAATCAGACTTTAGCGTTTATACAATTAATGACAGAACACCTTCTGAACTCACATGGGTACAAAATCACCCCTACCCAGCCACAATACCGGTGCCAGAAACTGTATCAGCAGGTAATATGACAACCAGCGAAGAGAGCAGTGGTAGCAAACATATGGCCATCAGCCACTATAACATGTACACAGAGTGGCAGGGGAAAGAGGATGGCAAAACGGCCCCGGGGAATTAGGGAGGTGGACTTAGGAGGAAAAAGAGAGAAACACAACAGGAAAAGTGGGAAGAGCACTATAACTTTGGCCTATATTCAGTTGATGATCCTCAGCACCCACACCAAACAAACAAATGGTATGCAGACATAAGCAACACGGCAAAACAAACAACTAATGAAAGTTGTTATGTGTGCTCACTTATACCTCATGCCTCGGGCACTCCCAAGATATTGCTGCCACAAGAAATCCCATTTGCAGAGGTTCAGTGTCTCCTACATCTCGCGCTATGCTAAATCAAAAATACTTTTCAAGCACACACAGTCTCATTCGAGCTATTGCAGAACGAGCGGACATTTAACTCCCGGCTGCAAGGAGTAATCTGTGTAAAATAACCTTTTCTGGTGAGAAAAGGGGCATTGCACTCGGACAATAAATGGCAAAAAGAAGAAATACTATGCAAAGCAGAAGCACTGCGAGGGCTGTCTGAAGAAAAACTTGTATGGGTACAAAGAACATGGGCTCCCATATGGACTGAACATATAACGAAGCTCACTTGGGTTACTGCCATCGAAAAAACCCTTCAAACTACAAAAAGACATTTCTTACAAACTTTGCTTACGTGGGGAAGGGAAAAGGAACATGGGAGAAACCAGAAACTGCAGCAAAACTCTCATAATACCTGACATGAAGAAAGGAGCGGCTGCAATGATGGACACATACTGGGTTTGAGGCAACATGGTGTACCTACACCTCCTGCAATCATGGAGGGGCACATGCTCACTGGCAACGCTGCATTCCGCGCTAATGGGGATTCCAGAAAGCCACATCCAAGGTAGAGTCACGCAAGTGGCAGCGCCAAACCAACTTTCCCCAATGCCGCCTGAAGGAGTCCCCGTGTATGCAATGGATGAAGAAGGATTGCAGAGCACAATGCGGAGGAAGAAACGATCAGCAAACTGTATCTTTGCCAAATCATCAGAACTGCTGGCACAGATCCCCGATCGATTCTGGTTGTTCAGCTCTGTTGAAACGTTCTTTGCGTCCCTCGTTCCCAGTATCCAAGCGAGAGCGAATGCAAAGTGGCTTCAGATCACCAGGTGGGAGCTCATCCAACTGGCCAACGACACTGAAGAGGGGTTCAACGTTATCAAAGTGGAACTTAGAGCCCTGCAACTAATGACCATGCAGAACAGGTATGTGCTAGACCTGTTAACAGCAATCGATTGAGGTGTTTTCCGAAAAATCGGGAGCGCATGTTGCACTTTTGTACCCTCTGCAGACGCGGAGAATAGCTCACTCTCACACGTGAAAACAGCGGTGCATGACCTCGGTAACATGTGAAGGATGAAGGAGGAGCCCAGTCTAGCACCTGGTTCGACAATCTTTTTTCCTGGGTATCATCGTGGCTTAGAATTGCAATTAAACTCCTCATACCACTCATCGTCATTTTGCTCTTCATTTTTTGTGTGTGCCAATTAGGACTCAGATGCTGTGCAAATGCAGTTCCTAATGGTGTGCTCATGATGGTAACAATGGGCCGTGCAAATGGATTGGCACAAATTAAACATGAGGCAGTAGTGCAAACAGGAGATAGTTCAGAGCCTAAATACAGAATGACTGCTATTTACAATACAGGGCATAGAGTGGATAATCTATATCATACAACCATTAAGGAGCCCAGAGAGTTACAATGGTATAAGGAGGTATGGGTGGACCAGGAGGGAGATAGAGGGTGTATTTATATGATCTGTACCCCAGATGAGTATGCCAGGAAGGGGGGAGCCTTAGAGTGGTGTGAAGAGCATGGATGCCAATAAAGGGAACACCAGCATGGGATGAAGCAATAGCTGAGGAGGAAGAGCGTAAGAGGTTGGGACAGTTACAATATGTGTTACTTAAGTAACGAAAGGGGGAGATGTGTGGGAGGAGAGGGTCTTGGAACCCCCCCTCCATTCTACACATTTCCTGGGTAGGCCCAGTGGCAGCTGCTGTGGGTCCAGGGCCCCGGCGCCAGAGGACCCATGCAGGAGCACCCCTAGGAACTGTGACGCCCCCAAAACAGCATGAAACCAGAGTTGAACGAGACTCCATTTTGTAAGTTACCGACTCCATTTTGTAATGGCAAGACAGTCGTGAAATTAAAATGAGGGCCTGCAGTTCTCCCAGACAGACGCAAACAGCAAGCAAGCTACTCCTCTCACCTCCTCCCCTCTGCCGTCTCTGCAGTTGTTTGGTTCCCATGAGAGACCAGCCACGAGAATGCAACAAACTTTACACTGTATCTTCTGCCTTCCGTCTTACTTCATCGACCCTGACACGGCCCAGCACAAGGGCCAGCACAAAAGTCATTCATCTCTATAAACCGGCCCCCCACCCAACAGACCCTAGCCATAAAGAATACTGTCCCCACATTCTTTAAAACAAGATCAAGCAGTTGAAGCAACCCCCAAGCATATTTGATAGTTTGTGCCTTAATAAAGCGAGAGCCAAAGTGCCTTTTCCATGCAATCAGGAAATGTTGCTCATGGGCCGGTTTTAATCTCATGTAAATAGTGTAAGGATTGTAGTAGAATAATAAATGTGGTAACACACTGTATAATATGTGTGTAGTAGAAAGCCCTAACTTTAGAATTCAATTATAAAAGTGTGATGTATATCAACGTATAGTATGATGCTGCTAATGGAAATGGATTGCTGTAACGACATGCATAGCCAACATAACACTGTACACGCCACCATAAAGCTACCTCACCTTTTAGTTTAACTGTGAATATATGAATGATATTGTGTGAAATTAATACTGCAACCAATTGTTCTGACTAGAATGTTCGTATTACGACGATATGTGTTAAGGCCACATGTGTAGAACCTGAACCATGATCTGTTTAATGCAGAATGGACATTAACCTGGCATACGTCTACGCTCATATTGAGATTAGTAACAATGAAGATATTTAGCTCAATAAAAATATAGTTTGCATTAAACAAATATAACCAAACTGTAAAGTAAAAGGCCACATTTAAAGAGCCCGTATGTAAGACCTGTTTCTGAAGGCCCTGTCTCTTTGTGCAATGCAGAATTATACCTCAAAGGTGTTTCGATTCCCCTCCACCCTTCATGGCATCAAAGAAGATTAGCAGAGATTTAATGGTGTTTGAACAACCAACCACTAACCCCCCACAATGAGATTTATGCCCATAACGGTATGTGCCTCTTGTGATCTGTTTTTAAGTATAGTTTCAGTCTTAGATGTAGAACCCTCTTTTTTTGTTATCAGATGGACATTCCAGACCATGCAATGACCGTTAAGGTCTCATCTCCTTAGCCAATATACTTTGCATTGTATCCACACACAGTTAAGATGCCTACCAACAGATTGAGTGCTACATTTAATAGCTATATTCTGACCTATGTCCACAGATAAATTAACCTATACTTGAAGATGTTCTTTCTATATGTTTAAGTGTACAAGTCTTTGAGTTCCCCGGACAGGCGGAGTATGCTAGTGAATGAATGGGATTGTGTGGCCACAAGAGCAAATGTCAAATGGATATTTAATATGCCACACAGCAACAAGTTGTTCATCCACATGCCAATTTGATGAGCCCAGCTGACCGATTGACCCAAGGAACGTCATCACCACACCACGTGTCTTCAAGCCAACCAAGCGTCTCCAACTCTATGGCACCTATAGGTGTTCGCCCCTAGTGACCAATCCCAATCGGCCATGCGCACCTTAGGCCTTCCCTCTGTTTGATGATGATTTTTTTTGTGTAAAAGTAAATTGTAACATGTTTTCTGCAGAGCGCTCTCGGTGTAAGCAGAGTAGATTCTTCTTGTCCTATTTTGATAAAGCCTTTTCTTACCAGCACTTGGTCTTGGTCTCATTCCCTCCAGGGATGTGTCTTGATTGACTCTATTGAGTGAATTGACTGTATTTTTGGGGGCCTCTCACCTTCCCCCCCTACCATTCCCGGCGAATCCCTTTGTACGGGGAGTCTGTGGCTTAGATTACCTCCGTCATTTCCTGCGTAACTGCCCCCACCGTCCTCCTTCTTTATTCTCGCAGTTGGTAGGTTTGTGCAGTTGGTAGGTTTGTCCCCCTGTCTGGCGCTGAATTTGCACCTTTAATACAAAAAGCGTGCTGCAAAATGCAATGCACCATTTTAACCCATTATTTAATACAAAATTCTCGCTGGGAGAACCCATCCACCCCCAAACTACCATTGGTTCATTTGGGCTCCCAATGCTCAGGCGCTGCCACATATTTGCAGGAAAAATGTACAGCCCTCCAATACAAAATGATCCTACAATCACCAGCTGCAGATTTTGGAATTGGTTTCGAGCTAATACCCCATTCAATCGGACATATTCTGAATGTTTTCCCGTGCCCTTCTTTTAAATTGTCTTTGTCGTTCAATAAATCCACTGTTGCATTAAAGCACATTTTATGTTATACATTATGGTAAAAGGTTATTCACAAAGGTCTATGATATGCGAGAATTATTGTGCTGAGATAAAAATAAGAAACTGTATTCGAAAAATGCCTGCACGTTGCCTAATTGAGATCTTGAATCAAGCAAGTGGAATGCAGGCCCATTAGAACATTAATGCTAGTTACCTCGGGGAGTTTAACAAATAAAACTTGGAATATGTGCAGCATGTATATTTATCTCTTTAATTTGCCTCTGTTCGCCCCTCTTTTATGAATGCTAAACTTTACTCTTCACCTTGTTTGCTCCCTTGGCTAATGTGCAGTTTTCTAAATTAAAAATAAATGAAGATAAATGGAAAAGGCTGGCTTAGCCCAGAAACAAGATACTTGCAGGTTTACCAAATTAGCACCCATTACACAGTTCAGCTGCCTGAAATGCAGTTTTCTCAAGGAACATGAAAACACTGTTGGAATGAGTCAGGCAGGCATCGCATGGTGGAAAGTCCCAGTCAGAAAACAAATACTAAGAAAACAACACTGTCAACCATGGGGCAAGTTGGATAATGAGAAAAACAAGCGAGGCCGAGGCCCTATAGGGATAATAACACAAAGCAGGCAGACTCACAGGCGAGGGGATAGTTCCTTGTTCTTTTCTGCACAAAAACCCACACAGTTCTCATCTACGTTATCAGCGTGGCCTCAAAGTCACTTTCCTTCCCCATTATTGCTTATGAACTAACCTTTATCACAGATAGCTTGCCTGCTGAATTAAGACGCCGTATTAAACAGTATATTGTCTCTGCCAGAGCCGATCGGCTGTTCGCCAGATAATAATGGCAAACGCGGCAACAGCAACCAGCCTGTGTAAATGAACTTAACGGCGCGAAATAATGCCTTCTCTATCAGATCAGCTCAGTGAACGACTTTATCCCTAAATTAAAGCTTTCCGGGCAGGCTAGTGAATCATTTAAATGACCCTGTTATTTTTTTTTAAGATAATGTCTTTATCCATTACTGCAATTTCATTCGTCGATGTAAGCAGATGGCTTCCATATCTAGCTGTCCCTCTTCGACGTCTTACTGCGCATTTTGTTTTTTTTTTTATAATTACGGTGGATGCAGGTTAACTGCAGTTGCTAGATTTCCCAAGGAGGCCTTTGCGTGTCCAGCTAATGTATTTTGACATTATTATTATTGGGTGCCCCTCATAACATAAACGTAAATCTCACGCTAAAGCTGCCGCTGACAGGGGTCAATCACTAGTGCTCTCTGAGGCGGACTAATGAAAAATGCGGTACAAAAAACCCCAGCAAAAATCTTTCTGCCAGATAAGAGTGATCTGACAAACTACCCCGAATTTCGAGAGGAATGCCGGTCACATGAGAGGAACTCGGCTCGTGCAGAGAATTAGACAGAAGTGAAAGAGTTGACATTTACATTTATGGTGCTTAGTTTATTACTGCAAAATGGAAATATGGAAGATAAAAGGAGGAGCTATTGTCAAATGGAGAAACACATTACATACTGAAATTGGATAATGTGTCATCTTGGTGAAATGTTATTTAGAGTTTTGGGGCTTCTATGTGTATTGTTTATTGTATTGATGATTTATGGATTGTTTTATGTATCTGTCCTACATACATAACTAAGGAGATCTGTTCAATTTCCGCCATAGAAGCACAGCACACATTGCATGGCTCCACCCCATGAACAGAGGGCAAAGGGATCTGCCTCCCAAACAAGTGAGCACAGCATAGCTCCACCCCATGAACAGAGGGGCAAAGGTACCTGCCTCCCAAACAAGTGAGCACAGCATGGCTCCACCCCATGAACAGAGGGCAAAGGTACCTGCCTTCCAAACAAGTGAGCACAGCATAGCTCCACCCCATGAACAGAGGGGCAAAGGTACCTGCCTCCCAAACAAGTGAACACAGCATGGCTCCACCCCATGAACAGAGGACAAAGGTACCTGCCTCCCAAACAAGTGAGCACAGCATGGCTCCACCCCATGAACAGAGGACAAAGGTACCTGCCTCCCAAACAAGTGAGCATAGCATGGCTCCACCCCATGAACAGCGGGGAAGAGGTACCTGCCTCCCAAACAAGTGAGCACAGCACAGCTCTTCCTCATGCTGCAAGTACAGCAACAACCTAGTAGACCTAAGCATCACAGAAGTTCTGGTGGACACCTAATAACAGCACAATATTCAGTTTAACCAGTCTCACTCTCTAGAACACCAAAAGGTGGACCTGAGGGAGAAGGTCTCTTAAAGGTACATGATTCAAAGTTCAGATGCTTTTACATTGTCCAACCAGGCTTTGAGGTACTGCCGATGCAAGTGTAATCACGTTCAGGTGTGGCAAATCGAATTGATCCAAGCAACGAGCTGGCATTGAGTCAGTTCAAAGACAATGCTCAGTGCGGTTCAAAGATTGCAGTCGTGCAATGCAGTTTGGATTGCTCACCAGAATCGTTTCGGAGTTCGAGTGGGTTCGAGAAGTCGGAAACATTTCTTTTGGGTTGACATGTAATGTGAAGCTCCTGTAGTTCAAGTAGAGGCCTGGTGGTTCAAAGCAGTGACCCTGGAGGTCCAATGAAATGTTCGAGCGATGACAGTTAAAAGATATCTGCAGTAGCTGAACAGGTGACATGCTCTACCTGGTACGATACAACAGAGTTTGAAGTTCAAGAGAGTGCCAAAAGCAGCACTGACTGATCACTTTGGTTCCAGAGCAGTGAACAACGCTCTAATGCGATTCAATTGGTTTGATGCAGTGAAAACAGGGGTCCTGGCTGAGAACCCATTTCCAGGCACCCAGGGATGAGACGGCTCCTTGTTTCCTTTACTCCCAGCTCTGGAGAAACTAGCTAGCACCTGCCAGGTTTCTTCAACTCCAGAGACTGGACTGGATACCAGTGCAGCTGGCAGAGAGAGGCAGACCTGATGCACAGAAGCAAATCACCCTCAATGTGCCCTGGGAGTCTGTAGGGAGCAGAGCTAGCTTCTGCCTTGGAACTCTCCTTTTTCACCTGAACAGATGAGGGCTTTGGAAAGACCAACTCTCCCAAAAGAGGTCCAAATGAATTGTTTCTTAAGTCCTGGAAGGTCCAAACGTGAATCAAAGAAGGGGTGGGAGGGTATCCAGGGATTTTACCCCCAAAACAATCCATGGAAAAACATAATTTTTATACCAAAACTACATATGGGGTTAAGGGGTTAAAATGGGCGGGGATTGGGTTAGGGGGATTGTTAACATAGGGAAATGGGGTTTGGGGGAACCACCAAATAAAAAAGACATAACAAATCTGTATTTCTTTTTATGGTAAAATCACATAGACCCGGGTGGGAGATCCCCTCATATTTAGGCAAAGGGCCCTGTGTGATTGGATGAAATAAAGCCTCCTTTAAAGAGTCCAATTCCTGTCCTTGTGACAAGTGGTCTTTGCTTGGTTGCATCATACCCAGAGCGCTTTGTACAAAAGGAAGTATAGGAGACCGAAACAGAGGATAGGCACAGAGAAAAGCAAGATGGTAAAACCCTTCCCCTACTATGTATAGCTCCTTCTGGCTACACAAACAGCACTCCCTTTCAGACGCATACCATCAAAGACCCTTTTGTAGTCAGCACCCTGGTGGGACGAAAGCCCTTTAGTTTAGGTTGTGCCATTTGAATCATGTTTTTCAGGGCATCTCCTGCCGAGCATTGTCTTGCTCAATAGATGGGTTATCCAATCTCACAAAGGATGAAATGAGAGGCAGATCCCTCTGACTAGTGCCCTATTGGCTACAGCAAAGGCACCCAGTCTAGGGAGAATAGACACAGCTGTGAATGGCTGGGTTGGGCTCACAGTGCTGCTAAATGTATGATGCAGGTCAGATGTGGCTTTTAATAATTATGTGAATTCCCAGACAACTCATCCCAACATAGATATGGCTTAGCTTTGTAGATTAAATTGCCAACAAGATGATAGTTCATCATAATTATGTGGTTTCGGGATATGGGTGCAGACTTTAAATGCAGACTCTGTGCTGAAGTGACTTTGCTGTCAACCCTACTATCAGACAGGGTAGCTGTGTCCTCTGAACGTGTGAATTGCCCCCGGAGAGCAGGTGCTGCAGATCAAAGTACGGATGCAGCAGGCCCAAGTGTACACTTTGCATTTTCATTGGATTTTGATGAAAGAGGCTCTGGTTAGCAAATAACCCTTTCTGAGATGGAATTACTTGCATCATTATATCAATAATAACATCAGAAAAGCTAGGGATTTTATAACCTTGCTATCTGGTGATGCTTGAGAGTAGGTATGTACCGAACATCAGCTTTGAATAAGTATTTGGTCACATTCCAGCGGAAATAAAGCTATTTGCCTCCGGCCAAATAATTTCTTGATCCTCAGCGTCTTTCCTTTTTTCATTTAAATGCAACATAATTCATCAGAGAGGCAAATATGGAATGCATATTCCATAAAGAGAATAGCATCAATCATTGTCTGACAGCATTCCTGATTAAATAGTGTCAAGTCCTTATGTTTGTGAATTGGAGAGAAGGAGTAATGAAGATAAGTGAGAAGTGAGCATGGTTTCTCTTATGGGGAATGCCTGTGGCAAAACTTTAAGAATGCACATAAGATAGTTGAGACCAGGACACCAGAGGTAGTCAGGTATATGTCAGGTATATGTCAAGCAGAGTTACATGCCCCCCATCCCCCATCATAAGAGGCATCTGATAGGATCTTCATATTGAAAAATTGCTCCAGCAGCTCTTTGGGATAGTCTGCCAGATTGAATATAGATAGATGTGAAGGCTCTTTGTATGTGACATAGAGGGTGTGTTCTCTTGGTGACATTGGTAGGAGAATGAGGATGTTTGGAAATCAGAAGTCTCACAACAAATGGGTTATGTCTCTAGATCAATAGAGCTGGTAAATAGTCTGTAACATGTTATAAAGTCCAAGATGTGACTGACATTTCCCAACCCAAATTGGCCTCTTGGGAGCTCTTGTTTTTTGGGAAATGTCTTGAAAATCATTACAGGCCACTCTACCCCATAATGAAGTGTGTGACATGAGAGCATATTTCTGTGTGGGCAAAGACATGGAGGGAACTGGATCTGTTGGTGTTTTGGGGTAGAAGGTTGAAGAATGAGAGGCATAGAAAAATCCATAGAGCCTTGCATCTTCTCGTGTGGTGGAAAGGAAGTAGGATAAGTAGATATGGATTAAGATAAGGTTGAATCGAGAGACTGTCAAACAGGCAAATACTTTTTTTTTGAGCTTTTCGGGTTTTGTCAGATTCATTCACATGTCAGTCTTTCCTACATGTGATTACTCCTTGTCCATCCCTATCTGTCTCTCTAGGAGAGCTCCCCCCTCCCCTTATTTGACCTAGAAGGTGTGGAGTGTGCAGTCAGTGTGTAAATAAATAACCTATCATCATAGTCAGTAGATGTTGTCCACTCACTTCACATGTACCGTTGACTTGTGTCCTGCATAAGTGACAGAAGCCATTTAAACATTTTATTGTTTATTACAAGGAATGTATCAACATTTGTTTCAATCAATTCCACCTTGTACCCTGAAAGAGATTTCAATGTATGTGATTTATAATGTTAATTGCAAATGGTAATATCGAATGTGTCCACTGCAACATAACACTTTGTATTCATGAAGCCTGCCACTTCGAGAAGCACTGTTTTTGCATATGCAACATTCTTCTGTATATTTGGTCCATGCTTATTATTAATCTGCACTTTTCAGGCTTGAATGCTTTCAATAAAGATCTTATGTTGATTACAATAAACACAAATAAAACACTGACATGCATAAAAAATGTTTTTTTTTTAAATGTCCGTTTTTCAAGTCTGGAACATAATTAATTGAATGAAAACAAATATTTAGCTTCATATTTGGCTTCAGCTGAATAGGTGATAAATTATTTGGCATTTGGACATATACTAAATATGCTATTTGATACACCCCTAACATCTAGTATGAATTATTCTTTTGTTCTACATTGTTTTTATATTGTATCATATAATTGTGAAATAATGCTTGCAGGTTTTAATAAAGTTCCTTATTTGATTTTTATTCAGCACATTTTGCAGAGGCTCTACAATTGAAGCGCATGTTCACTCTAAACCGGGGCTTTATGTGATGGAGGTGAAAGTCCTAAAGTTCAGAAAACAAAATGAAACATACTTCTGTCTTCTGCTTGCTATTCTTTACGGGGGGGGGGGGTAATACATGTATGGCTGGCAATTCAGAAGTTTTACTGAAAACAAAACCTGAATGGCCATACACAATTGGTTCCTAAAAATTGGTTCTAGCAAAAAGTTTTCTTTACAAATACACACAGTTGTTTTGCTGGTTTCATTTCATGTCATTGTTCTACTTTTAGGCCAATCTGAGTGACAATAGTCCTTAGCTTCAATACTATGTAAGTTGATTAGTCACTCTCTGGACACACCATATAACCAGTATAGATGTGGTAGAAAATTGACCATTGCATGACAGTCACTGGAGGTGCATTATTAGAGCCACGTTCCAATGTTGCTTAGATGAATGTGGCCTTGAACATTAGATTATCCATGTGAGTGGTCAGAAATGAGAGGCAGACACAAAGAGGCATCATTTTTAACGTTAGCCATTTTATTAATAGAAAGGATTGTGATAAAGGCCTAACTTACCCCATGCTAACAAGAGTGTCAATTCATATAACACTAAAACTAAAGCAGGATGCCCTTATGTTGAAACTCAATCTGACCCTCACACTAATACATACAAACACAATGTGCAATGTAAACTTTCAAAGTTCAACTCAACAGAAAAGTGCAATAATTCAAACATATAACTTCAACAAAACACTTCTTTTATCCAAGGTTTAGCTCCCTTCTCCTGGATTATTTCAAGTAAACTATTCACATTATTCTGTGTCAAGACCAGTCTCCAAAAGGCATTACAAATCTCTCTATCTCACAATACTCTTCTCAAGGTGATCAAACAAATGTTCTTTCTATGAGACTGGTATTGAAAAGAGGAAGTCTCTTCTGGACTTTCAGAATGGCAAAAACTAAGTATCATTTCCACAGTGTTGGTTTGAATAAGATGAAGGGAAATCTTTACTATTTTTCGGGGTGGCAAAATAAATGTCATTTACACATTTCTGGTTGACAAAATGTTCAAAGGAAACAAGAAGTTAAGATAAACAAATCTCTTCTCAACATACCCATTCAAAACGCGTTTCCCAGTGCTCTCTCCTGCCAGGAAACTCATTGCTGTAAACTCTTGGTATCTGGGTTTACTCTTCTGCCAGGAATATCCCCATTTTGACCCATTGAGATCCCCTGGTGTGCTCTCCTGCCAGGTATCCTTGTCCAAAAAGGTTTCAGAGCCTGATATTCTTATCAGGCTTCTCTGCATATTCACTTTCTCCTTAACTGTTACTCCTGGGCCGGGAGGATAGCTCAGGGGCACCGGGTTTGTCTTGGAAGCAAGACAATGCATAACAACACAGGTTTAAATCCGGGATCATGCCTAGAAACTGGACCCTGGTTTATTAAGCACATCATAAAAGAACAATTATTTTAATGCTATTTTATCTGTTTCCCCCAAACCATCATCCAATATCTGAGGATTTCCGTTTTAACAATTTCTCTTGACTCTTGGCAATGCTTGTGCTTGTTCCAAGTGTCTCCCAACTGACTTATTTAAGTTAGGAGAACTGCACCATAGTTGTCCCTTTCATTCTTTTGGCAATGTCTCTTCGCTTAGACAATGCTGGTCCCAAGTTTCCCCCAACCGACTTCCCCTGTTAGGGGAATTGCACCACATTCACTTTTTACATTTAGTTCCACTATGTTGATACTTAAAAAATACTTTTCATATGCTTATGACCATATTTGTATGTCCCGGGCCCCCATCGCTATAAGACTGACTCTCCGGCTCTTCTTGCTATGGTTGACACTCGCTAGGGGCTAGCTCCCATTCAGTGGCAGAGTTCCGCTGGTTCTCTGTGATGGCTCTCTTCCAGCCTTTGTTCCCAAGACCAGCTACTTCTTCACCAGAGCTCCTCTTCAAATGCCCCAAACTCCACCAGCTGTCTTCTGGCGTGCTTCTCTCCCCAGAGTCCTTTGTGGGATTTCTTCTGCCACTAGCCACGATTCCTGCGCTGTGCACTCTGCCACCTGCCTTCACTCTCCATCTACGTTCATGTTCTCGTTCCTGTCCTTGTCTCTGTCTACCCGTGCTGCAGATGGTTTGGACATTTAAAAGCTTGTTTACAACTGGACCGCACATTGTTTTCAATGTCTCATTTCTTTTACATGAACTGCTTGCTCCTCTTCCTCGTCACAGTACTTGAGGATTTCTGGCACTTTGAGTCCAAAGAGGTTTTAATGGATTTTACATCACATGTTTGAACAGTTGCACCAACATTACAATTACCTTAAACATCAGATGGTTTACAACAATGTGCCATTAAATAAATTGTACTTAAGATTTCCTCCTCAACAAAAGGGGGAAATACCCGTGTCTCATGTTGGTGCCATCACCTCTCCCTGGTATTCATCTCCTACTCCAGGATCCACCCTCCTGATACCAACTCAAAGGTCAGGATCGGGTAGCGGATGCCTTTGCCTGGCCATGGAATGGGGAGATTGCCACCGGGGAATTAGTGATGATTCTGCAGGATTCATCACATACAGCAGTGGGTGTTCTTAGTGTTCTACTGACCACATACTCAGAAGTATAACTGTTTTCTATTGACACTTGATGGGTGTGTAAGAATGGTAGAGGTCCTTGACACTCATATGTCCCATTATTGTGATAGGAACACTCAGTTTTGGAGTGAGGTAGGACCTCACATGGGAATTTGTATTGGCTGTGTGATCCTCAGTGTTCCATTATACAATCTCCTGAGTGTGCTTGTGCTCAACTTGGCTCTCTCACATTGTGTTTGTACAGGGCGCTGATTGATGCCACAAGTTGTTCTAAACTTGTTGAAATTAGACAAGGAGCCTTCCTTTGAAGATTGTAGTCAGAGCGGTATTTCATTGTCCTCCAATGAGAAATATCCTACTAAAAGATGGACCATGAAGAGAGGTATGAGGCTATATGGATTGTGTGTAATGAGCTATGTACCTGGCCCCACTGCATCTCACTCCCATCTCCCATTCCTCTTTCTTGTTCCCTTTTCTGTCTTCATTAATTGGTGGTCTCCTTCAAGGACTCGTCTATGCTTGTTTATTTTATCTTAAAATATCCTTTGTGAGGGAACCCAAAAGATCACTGCCATGTTATTCTTGTATTCGCTTCACAGTTCTTAAAATGACCTCTCATGAAAAACACAAAAGATCATTGCCAAGTTATGCTTGTAATTTGATTCACAGTTTGTTCATATAATACATATGCTTTATTTAGGTTCTACTTCCACAGGGTAAAGTTCTGGGGACTGTGATTTTGTGAACCACACTGTGAAACCTGCTATTTATCTTGTTTGGATTCTACTATAATGCAGGACAGTCTGTTTTTATGCTGGTGGTTGTGTTCAATGAAGATTGAAGGAACATAAATCTGCATGCAAAGTATGTCGACTGAGTAAAACATTGAGATATACATTTGCTTTCATTCCCCAGAAGGTGAAGTAAGAATAGTGCGTGTTTTCACTCTTTATCAGAGATTGCTGTGTAGATAAAGCTGGAGCTAGGGAATAATGGTGGCAGTGATCCCAACAATAGTGCTTGTTTGGACAGAAACCCAGGGGTTATTATCAAAAACAGCAGGCTGGATTTCCTCTCATGCAATGCTTCATACACCAATAGCATGCATAATTAATAACAGAGGTGAGGAGCAGAGATATATACTGTAGGCAGAGCTTTCAGAAGCAGACATCTCTGCAGTGATGCATTGTGCATTCATAAGACTTCAATGTTGCCACATCAAACATATAGTCAAAGCCATCATTGTACCTCAAGTAGAAGCACACAATGGCAGATCCATAAGGTCTGCCTTTTTCAGAGAAGTGTACCCTTCCTCATTGATATGTGAGCCTCAAAGGATGAATCAGTATGTGTTTATGCAGTTCCTATGGTGTTGTGCTAAGAAATGCAGGCTTGTATGATGTGTTAGTATTTGGGCTGGTGGGTTTTTGAGAAAAGAACAGAACGTGTGTATGAAACATTTTTAGAAAGTAGATAAAAGATGAGTATGTGTTTGTATGTTTGTGTGGTTGATTGGCTTGGTGAGTTTCTATTTGTATGTATGGGTTAGTGGGTAGGTTGCTTCATTTGTGTGTGTATGAAAATAAGTTTGCATTTGTATTTGTGATTGGATGATGAGTTTGCATATGGAAAGATGTTGCGCTTATGTTTGCTGAGATGAATTGATAGATGGTTAGTTTTAGTTGAAAAAGATGGATAGATTGTAAGTTTAATAGTTGGTGAATTTGCATTAATGTGGATTGCTTAGTGGGTTGAATTCATGGATGGTGGTCATATGTTTACTGTTGTGAGTTGGTAAGTGGATGGTTGGTTGATTTGGTGTCTGAGGGTTTATGAATGAGTTTCGTGTGTGGGTGGATGGTGTTGGAGAAACCAGGGTCACTAAATCAATTGTTGGTGATGACAAACAGAGGCATTTTTTCATTTATTGGCTTTGGAGTCAACACAAACAGCATTCTGCACCCACAGACCCAATACTTTACTGACCAGACCCACCATTCAGACCCTTTATCTTTACAAGGTTCTTGTCACTTGATCTGAAAAAGAGCAGCAATTCTACTAGTAGGCATTCTGGCACACTTATGCCACCTCCTGCCAAAACAATAAAACCATTCCTTAATATATAGTCCCAAGTGTCATATTGCAACTCCCACTAGGCTAATCTCTGTTGAGGGGCATTGGGCCTGTTGGGTATTTTGTGGATATTTGGGGCTTTGCTGTATTTTCTTACCGCCCAAAATACCTTTAGCAATAATCACTCTCTGTATTCATATTGGATCACACATAACAATAATACATTGCATTATTTCAGAATTCAGACCTATTTAGATAATGTGCGCGATAATTTGCGTGGTTGGTTGGTATAGTGGTTGGTTTATTTGTGGCCCCAATATCCAACATCCCTTGTTTTTTATCTAGATTGTTCTTGATAACTAGAGAGACCTCAGGCCTACATTTTGGGGATACCACATTTTCAGTGTTAGTGTTGTGTGCCACCATGGGCTATTGTGGTATTTTTGTGGTAATTTCCACTACCTTATATACGGTATGGAACTATGTCCAGAGAGTCTCTTTTCCCGTTGGCTCATGTACCTCCAACAAGCTATGCTACAAACAGTCACTCACAACTGTCCATACTGAATATAATCATGCAAACACCTGTTTTAAAATGACAATAGCACTGTTTAAAAGTCTACCCATGTTTAAACCTTTTCCCATGCAAAATGAAAGAGAGAAATAATACACACTAGCTATCTGTTTTCAGATATTTTTGTATTATAGAAATTTCCTTTAAACACAGTTTAACCCTTTTCTACAGAAATAAATGAAATGGTACACCATTATTTGTGATAAAATGAACAGAGAACTGTGAGAATATATTCAATTGGTAACATTACATATGCTGATAAGGGACTGGGACTCCCTCGAATACACTGACTGAACACTTTCGCACAGCTCCCACACTTCTGTAATTACCTTATCTGTTCAGCAAGAGTTTTCTCCGGCTATTCTCTTTCTGAATTTGGCTCCCTTGAAGATTAACCCCAGTGAAAACTAGCGTCTGTCGTTCTCAAACCGGGGTTATTGCCTGGAATTCTCAGCTTTTGCAGCAGGAATGCTTCAGCCAGGAAACAGGTCCTTCTCCCAGCTCTGCCAGATCTCGATTGTTCTCCCCCTCTCCTCAAGCATCCCCAGCAAAACTCTAATCACAGCCTCTAGCATGATACTTGCTATGACGCTGCTCCAATCAGAATCAATCATGTCATCTCCTCCCTCACTACACAATGGCTCATTTCTACAGTAAAAATTTGTAACCAACTGATTTCCTGTTCCTTCGAGCTCTTTGCTTCCTGTAGTTATGTGGACAGAGCAGCAGAGAAAAAAAAATGAATGTGCGTTTAAAAGTTCACTTTCAGAGTAGGCCTAATTCTGCAGTGGAGACACATTTTTATTAGTGGGTTATGTTAAATGCAGTTTTATTAGTCAGGTTAGTTATTAATAAGGTTAGTTATTAATTTTCAAATGTGTCTCTTGCACCATAGGCATTTCAGGTGAAAAATAGTGTGCATTTTTGAATGTGCACATGTGTTTTTAACTGTAAAAATAGATTTGCATCATATATGTAAAAATAATTTTTGACAGAATAGCCTGTCTTTACTTATATGTCCATGTTACTCTGGCAACACATATAGCAATGCACCACACCCATGTGGTGGTGCTGCATCAAAAAAAATTGCTACCTGTGTAGTAGTGCTGTACTCTGTGCTGTAACATGCCAAATATCCTTACATACCCTCCTTTTGTTTTTAGAACTTGGCTACGATCCAAGCCAATTCCTAAAAACAACTTGTTCTTTTTTTTCTTTTAAAATGCATGTGTATTGGGATATCTTTCTCTTCCTGACGCAGCTACTAAAATCAGTAACATTTTCATTTTTACTGATAGCACAATCAACCATCCACCCATGATTAGTACCAGGACAGCCAAACCCACTATTTAGCGTTCCCCCTAGGTTCCCCAATTAAATCTTTCCACTTCTATTATCCCCAGATTACTAATTGTAATATTGTTTTTTCTCAAATTCATTTTTATAACATGTCTTTCTTTGTGATTCAATAAATATTCCACATCCGGATCTATTGGAAAAGTATCCCTTTGAAAAAAATCGATATTTTCCACTTGGCTTTCCCAAACATCATTTGTTACATGAAACAATGTTAACCCCCCAATTGACACAATTGTATCCTTTGGAACCTGTAAATAAAAAACATTATATTTCACCTGTTTAACCATGTATGCTCCATGGTTTAAATGTACTACCGTCATGTTCTTTAAACAGGTGCTGACCTTTAATAGGGTCTGAAATCTTTTTAGTTGAATGTTTGAAAATGTATATGTAGTCCGTGATTTCGTGTGGTAAAACTACTTGTTTTTCTAATGTACACCAGGTTGGGATATCAGCGGATATAGGATCAATGAACCATTGACGAGATTGTTTTATAAGAAATGCATGATGATATGATTTAAAGTCAGGGAATCTAACTCCCCCCATATCATAGGGGGCTTTCAGTTTTGTCAGGGCAATTCTCTTACTTTTTCCTTTTCCCCATAGAAAATTAAGTAGTATAGAGTAAATGGATTTGAAAAAGGAAAGGGATAATGGGACGGAGAAGTTGCAGATAGTATAGTATTATGGGAGTAAGCATCATCTTGATAGTATCTAAGCGCCCCCACACTATAACTCCTAGTAAGCATCTTTCCCCACTATTATGGCATAATAAGAACATAGTAATTAATAACAAGATCCTTAACCGCAAAACATGGATTCAAAAGGGTATCAGATTCGTCCAACAGATTATAGATGACACGTATGTCCTTTCCTTTCAGCAATTCTCCACCACTTTTAACATTACTAAGAAAGACTTTCAATTTTATAACAACTTAATTAATTCCTGCCTTGATGCACTTGCCCAATTTTCCAATGAAATTCTTACTCCTGATGCCCTTAGACTAATGCACCTTACCACAGGTGGTGAAGTTCGAGCCTCAAAAATTTACAATATGCTCACCTCAAATTTTAAGATTTGCCCTATACGTCTGAAATGGGAACTTGATTTGGGCTTCATGTTTGAAGATGAAATATGGCATCGTCTGTTTGCTAAAATTAAACAAATATCGGTATCAGCAAATATATCACAACACTATTATTTCTTCATGCACAGAGCATTTATTACTCCAGCCAAATTGGCTAAGTCTAATCCGAATTATAATGCTAAATGTTGGTCATGTGGCATATCTCCCGCCACGTATATGCATATGTTTTTTGAATGTTCATTTACTGTTAAATTTTGGCAGGAAATCTGGAAGCTTCTTAAATGTATCTTCTGTGTTGATGTGCCCTTTTCCTTTGTTAACATATTTTTAGGAAGTATAGCCATTACAACTTATTTCCCATCTGACTCTGCAAGACTTTATGACTTATTCATCTGTATAGCTTTAAAATGTATTACGGCTAACTGGAAAGACTCTAGTTCACTTTCCACCAAAATCTGGTGGAACACCATTTGTAACACTCATAAACTAGAGATGTGCATGGCCAATAATCACAACACAATTCCTAAATATAATGCTAAATGGTATTTTTTCACCAGGTATCTTAACTGTTTTAATGCAACTGCTCATGGTACATAAATTTACATTCTTATATTAGCATCATTATTCATATTGCCATACTTATTCAAAAATGCTAGAACTTGATAATGTTTGAAATGATTAGATTATTTTGATGAAATAATCCAATATACCCATTCCCCCCCTATCCTCTTCCCTCCTTATCCTTATATGTCTCTAGTCTGTCTCCCTGTACGTCTCCCCCCAAATCTCTATTTTCAATATATATAAATCACTCGTTGCAGACCTGTGATATAATTAATTCTAAACTACATGTTATATTAATGCGGTTTATATCTATTATAGTTCATATTACATTCGCAAGTGAATTTAACAAATGATTTAGCCTTATAGAAATACTATTACAAAGGATCAAAATCAATTACTATGTCATTTCTCTGTTGTTCTTGTTTTATTCAAAGTCTGTAACCTGTTGATATCTGTATCAAAATCAATATTTTAACAATAAAAATCATTAAAATAAAAAAAAAAAAAAAAAAAAAAAAACAGGTGCTGACCAACCATTTACCTCTGACCATCTTAGCCTGTGCCATTTCTTCACTCCCCATATTGCTAATAATCACTTCACATCCTTCTGATATACTTGGGTCAGATTTCAAACCACAAATAGCATCTGTGGCATCAGGAACAAACGGTTTACCTGGACACATATACTTTTGTTCTTTAAATTTGACACATGTTTCCAGGTTTGGTATTAAATAAACTTCAGGTTCCCATGACTGAAATGCCACCACTTCTGGAGTCTTAATCTTAATAAATTTGTCCTCTTGCCAAAATCCCACATTGTGTACCCACTTCGTTTGATAAATAAGTTCAGGGGCTACATATGGGATGCATAGCAAAAATCCGATCTCTAGTCTTTCCAAGTCCACATATAACGGCATTGCATTACCCATTTCGAATGCAATTTTTACCTGTATTATATCAATTTCCCTCCTGGTCAATCTTTCTATCATTTGACGAATAATATCCTGCGAAACAAAATACAAGGGGATATGTCCTTGAATCAATTGTGAAACTGCAGTTTGAACTTCTCTCATATAATTCGTTAATGGTCTATCAACAGGACTCATTATGTTCAATATTTCATTTAAAGTTCTGTCATGCTTAAGTATTATTTTAGTGGCCCGTTGCATTACATCCGCTTGTTCATTTAGAATGATTAAAGTTTCATTTATGAATCTTACTTGTTCATCCAGTCCCCCTCTAATTCCATCTAATGTTTTTTGTATTATTTCTAGGTCAATACTCAGTTGTTGCGCTTTAGTACTCAGTGTTCCTACCGAAATAGAATTGGCTGTTGATATTGTGGTACCTATTATGACTCCAACTATAGACATTACCAATGATATCGCGAGCATCACCGTACCTCTCTTTCCTCTCATTTTCTTAATGTCTGCTGAATTCACAAATGTTTTTTCCAACTGCATTAATATATCTCTTATTGACTCCTTAGTGTCCTCTTTTCTTATTTCCAGCCACTCTTTAGTCTGTTCAATCTTAATTCCGGTATTGTTCAAATGTTTTTCAATCAAAATCTCAGGATTCAATGGTATGTATATATTTTGGAAAATCATCCTTCTATCACTCATGATGAATCCTGGTGCCTCTTCCACCGCGATACCAGATGCTGGTCCAGGTTCAATGACAACCTGTGCTTCTGAATTCTTGAAGATCCCTCCAAATATCATCATCATTAACCATATCATCGGTATCATCTTCAATGCTGATCGCTTTGCAGCCTTGGTCTTCACCCCTCTTTGGGGCTTTCCCGGAATCCGTCCACGTGGGCTCCGGGACTCCATCGTCTCCCGTGGGCTCTGATCCCAGAACCTCCGACCAAATAATGTTAATTTTCTAAATCAAATAGAAAAGAAACAAATTAAGTACATAGCACAATACTAACTTCACCCTTTTGCCAAAAATAAAACATGCTTGGTAAAAACATTTCGTTTTTTTTTTTTTCTGAAATTAAACACAAGTTAAAAAGAAAACAAGCATATGTAAAACAGCATTCAATATTTAATACATTTTCGCTCTGCACACCAACCATGAGCTTCCATTATATTTATTTATTTATTTATTTATTTACTTACTTATTTTATATTATATATTTTTACATATATTACAGTGTTTATGTGCCATTATAACAATCAACTTTTTAACTTCTTTGTCACTGCCTCCTGATTGTACCCATTTATTTTCTCTTTTTGTGTTCAAGGGACTTTATCTGTTTCTACATGCTCAAGCTGCCTGATCTCATGTCTGGGATGGCATGGTTTGATTTGATTTACATGGACGAACTGCTCTATTGCCGTTTCACCTTCATTTTTCAAAATTTTATAAACTACAGGAGAGGCCTTATCTATAATTCGAAATGGCCCCTGCCAGGCTGCTAGAAATTTAGAATTTTTCTGTTTACTTTTTCCAAAATGAAACTTGTACACCTGATCCCCTACACTCTATTCCTTTACTGATGTCTTTTTGTCATAATAAGACTTTGCACTGTCAACAGCTCTTTCCAGATTTATCTGCACAAAAGCAAATGCATGTTGCAAATGCCTCCTCAGTTCATCAATATATTCATGAACTGTGTATGCACTCACAAGTGTCTGCTCATGTGTTCTGTATAGTAGGTGTTGTGGTAACACCATTTTCCTACCTGTCAAGACCTCATGGGGGCTAACACCTGTTGCTTTGGCAGGAGTTGATTTGATTGCCATCAAAACCAACGGTAAACGTAAATCCCAGCTGGAACCTGCTTCTGCCACAAATTTCTTTAAAATATCCACAACAGACCTATTGCTTCTTTCAACTATACCTGAAGACGCTGCCCGATATGCGATATTGCGTTTCCTTTTCACACCTAGTATTTGCCATACCTTACTCATTAGAGTACTTGTGAAATGACTTCCTCTGTCTGACTCAATTCTTTGTGGCAACCCAAACCTTGAGAACACATGGTTCACCAGCAATGTGGCTGCTGTTTGCGCACTACAATCTGGTGCAGGAATGAATTCAATCCACTTTGACATCAAACATACCACACTTAAAATATAACGGTTTCCCCTGCTCGACCTTTTTAAAGTACCTACATAGTCTATTTGCAAATCTGACCATGGGAGAGTTAGGCCTCTTTTCATCAATGGTGCTCTATGCATTGGTGAAGCAGGTTTAAAATGGGGGCATACTAGACATCCTCTAGTATATAATTCCACATCTTGGGACATATGTGGCCAGTAAGCATAATCTTTTAGTATTTCTAATGTTTTTTGTGAACCTCTATGGCCTGCAGTTATGGCATCATGTGCATGGTGTAGCATTAGCCCTCTGAATGAAAGGGGTACTACCCACTGTATTTGTCCTGTTATGGACTCTCTAATCATGAGTCCATCCTGTAATCTAATTCGTGTTTTGTTCTTTAATTGCACCCTGAACTCTTCTTTTCCCATACAATCATTTTCTGTTAAAGAATTTTGTTCAGGATCTATCAAATGATTATAATAGATTCCCAAAATTCGATCATTCTTTTTCGCCTCAATCAAATCTTGGTCTGGCGTGTCATGACTCCACTGCACCACCGGTTGATCTACCTCCTTTGGTGCTTTAGAACGTGTCACTGCATCAATTTGTATTTCACCCATTAAATAATCAATAGGTAGCAATTCTCCCATCACAGCCCCAATCTTAGCCAGGTGGTCTGCCTTATCATTTCCCTCCTTATCCTCTCCTGGTGTTTTTAAATGCCCACAAATTTTTCACCAGTATATTGTTAAATTATTCTCTGACACCAATTTGTCTATGGCTTGTATCATTTTTCCATGTTTAAGTGGCTTTTTGTTGTATGTAACCATGCCTCTTGCTTTCCAACCAGGCAAATGCTCCACAAAGCTATTCCGTGCATAGTCAGAATCAGTCACCAAGACAATTTCACTGAACTTTTTATCAACTGCAGTAGCAATTGCTTTATAAATGGCTGCCAATTCCGCCACCTGACTGCTCCTATCTCCAATCCTCATCCCTATACTGGGGACGCCTTCACATTTCAACCAGACATTTCCTATTCCTGCCACTAATTGTTTATTACTGTCATTTTCAATGTGAAAAGCACAACCATCCACATATACAGTTGGCAAATCCTTGCATGTTTTTTCATCAAAAGCTTTGTGTGGTGATTGTTCAAATTCCTGCAAACTAGTTTCCACTTCCATTTCATTTGGTATTTGTTCAGCTGCGCAGTCATTTAAGTCAGCTAACCCTTGAGCAATTGGGTTCTTTTTATTTTGTCCATATCTCACTTCTACGGGAAAACCTTGTAATGCCAGCGTCCATGAAGTGATTCTGGACTGCGCTAGATTACCTGATCTAATTCTTTTACTCTCTAAAAATTGCAAAGGTTGATGATTTGTTTTAATAATCACCTTTTCTCCCTGAACAATGGGGCGGAAATGTTGTAGCGCCCACACAGTGGTTAATAGGGCCTTTTCACATTCATTAAATTTCATTTCAACTTGGGAAAATGCCTTACTTGCATAGGCAATGGTTTTGTGATTCAAATCGTGTTTTTGTGATAACACTGCTGACATACAATGTTCAGAAAAACCTATTTCTATAAAGAAATCCCTGTCCTTTATGGGGTATGCTAAACATGGTGCCTTTACAATACATTCCTTTAATTTAGCCACTGCATCAGACTGCTCTTTTTCCCATTTCCAGGGAGTATTCAGTTTAAGCAGTTTAGTCAATGGTTGAGTGATTTCTGCATAATTTTCAATGACTTTCTGTTAAAGCCTGTCATCCCTAATAAACTGTTTACTCCTTTCACATTTTTAGGATCTTTTAACCTTTGTATGGCCTCTATTTTCTTCTTTTGTAGATTTAGCCCATGTTCAGTCACTTCATGCCCTAGAAAGTTCACTTTTTTCTTGCACCATTGTGCTTTTTGCAAAGATACTTTGGCGCCTGCTTTCTGCAATTGGCCAAGTACATGTCTTATTTCATAAAAATGGCTTTTCAGGCTTTCATTTTTTATCAGGACATCGTCCACATAAACTATTGTTCCTCTTTCCGCTGCATCCGGCATGGCCTTTCTCAAAAATATGCCAAATTCACTCCCACTATTGATGTACCCGAACGGAGCTCTAAGCCAGGCATATTGAGTCCTGTCAAATTTAAAGGAAAATAAATGTTGTATCTCCTCTGCCAATGGCACGCACCAATATCCAGAGGTGAGATCTAATGTGGTAAATACATTTGAACCATGTACCTGAGCTAGGCCCTGATCAATGAATGGCAGTGGCCATCTAGATACTGGTACTCTTTTATTTAACTCTCTCATGTCTGCACAAAGCCGCCATTGACCATTTGGCTTTAACACACCTAAAATAGGTGTATTGGATGTGCTATGAATGGGCCTGATGATTCCCCGCGATTCCAAATTTTTAATAATCTCTGCCAATGATTCTAAACATGCCAGCGGTAGTCTATACTGGCGTACAAACACTGGATTTCTGCTACACCCTTCTGGTAGTGTGGCCACATGTAAATCAGTTAAACCACAATCATAAGCATCTTTTGCAAATACATCCTTAAACTCCATAAATATCTCCCTCAGATTGTCCCTATCCTCATTGCTTTCACACGCATCCGCTAAGGAGATCTGCTCTTCTACCATTTTGGAAAATTCTGGAAAATCTTTTGGTAAGGGAATCTCGGCGCTTTCCTCTAACTGTGTGGCTGTGTCTTTTTGTAAAGCTGCCACTTTTAAATATTTTGGCATATCAGCTTCCACTTCAATGGGCTGATTTTCTGTTTCATTTTCATTTAAATTAAATATTATGCAATCCTCTTGATGGCAGCACACTGTCTCATTTGAATCATAAGGATACACAGAATGAATTTTAAATATTCCTTTGGGCTGAGAGTCCAGGTGTTCTGGCAACTCACCCTTGGCATCTACATACGTTTCAGGGATATTTCCAATCACCATGTTATTTAAATCTGTCGTATAATGTGATTTTTGTATGGCCATTCCTAATGGGGAGTTTTCCTCTAAATGAATATCCTGACAACCTTTATTATTTACCATAATTTTTACAGATCCTTCACCAATGTCTTCCAATGGAATGTATTCATAATACAGGCCTTGCTGTTTTATGGATTCATTCAGGCATACAAATGCATCAGAGCCTTTCATCTGCTGTCCATATTTGCATTTCAGTGTTATTGCAAACTGTTTTGTAAATGCAGGAATAATAGTATCTTTCCTCATTTGTAATTCGATTGCATAAGGAACCAGTTGTGCACAATGGTAAGCCCTTCTTTTGTCTTCAAATTCAGGTGCCGGACCACCTAGGCGTGACCATATTTTTTGATTAAGGAAATCTAACACCATACACATTCTGTGCATGATGTCATTGCCCATGTAAAATTCATTTTGTGCTCCACTCACTATCCATAAATTATGGTAAATTGTTTTCTGCCCAATGCTAATTTTAAACATGCATCTGTCTGCAATTCGGTTTTCAAAGTCTGGACTGTCCAACCCAGAAACATATTCGAGCCGATTCATGGAATAATTAGCGCGGCGCAAGTGGGCAAAAACGTGCGATTCGCAGTGGAATAGCGAAAATCGCAGTGCAATTGCGAAAATCGCACGAAAAGCAGCGCACGTCGATTCATGGAAGGCCGTGCGCGAGAAAACCAGCGGATGTGCGATAAAAAAGTGCGCTGCGCACGTTGGCGCACAGGCCATCTAACAGCGTGCGCCAGGTCACAGCGAAAATCGCACAGGCCACAGCGAAATTCGCACATAGCGCGGCGCACGCAACAAAAGTAGGCGGAACACGGGCGTAACACTCGGAATGGGGAAGAACTTGCCAAAACGTGGGCGTCACGGGGGAAGTACAGGGCACAAGTGCGCGGAACGCCCACACGCTCGCCTACAACACGTATTCATGGAATAGAATAGGGGAAAAAAGCGCACGCTCAAACCAGCGCACAGGCACAAACACGACCGCCACAAGAAAGCAGGCGGTAGCGTCTCTGCGGCTGTAAGAAATGTGCGCCAAAAGGTGCGCCAACAAATAGCACCTATATACTGCCATGATGAATGTCCCATACTGTGGCCCTCCAGGAAAAATGACGTGCAAAGGGGTACCCACAAACACGGACACCCGCTGACAAAAAATACGTGTGCGTGTATACCGGGGTGCGCGGGAAGTCTAACACGCGATTTCAGCAAGGTACGTGCATCACAGGGGTTCGCGTGAAGTTTCACACGCGATCGGGCCTGGGGGAGCGGGCTACGTGTATATCAGGGGTTCGCGTGAAGTTTCACACGCGATCGGGCCTGGGGGAGCGGGCTACGTGTATTACAGGGGTTCGCGTGAAGTTCCTCACGCGATCGGGCCTGGGGGAGCAGGCTACGTGTATTACAGGGGTTCGCGTGAAGTTCCTCACTCGATCAGGCCTGGGGGAGCGGGCTACGTGTATTACAGGGGTTCGCGTGAAGTTCCTCACGCGATCGGGCCTGGGGGAGCGGGCTACGTGTATTCCAGGGGTGCGCGGTGTTAGGAAAGATTTCGTAATTATAGGGAATTTTCCTTCCATGTGGCAACCCCTAAACTTTTTGCTATTGTTTTTAACCTTGTTGTTGACTTTGCCAGAGAAGTACAGCCTTCTGCCGCACTTCTCTGGGCTTTCGCTCCTTTCTTACGGGGAAACTGACATGCCCTTAAGACAGTCAGTACCGGGGAACGTGGTTTCCCGTAGTTTCTTTTATCGTGTCGCAGCTTTAGTGCAACACGACACAAGAGGGCACTGTAAGCTAAGTTACAGCTCTCTTGGGTCTCTAGCCTTCTACAGGCCCTAGATACTCTTTTAGGATGGTATTTGATCGGTGCAAGTCATTCAGGGACTCGAATGGTGGCAGCGATCGCTTTGTTTATTTTGAGCTCCTTTTGGCGTTCTGAGCACGTTTTTGCCCTGAACCCAAAATGGTGGCCTGGCTCCCAAAATGGCCAGGCCGCGAGGCTCCTTTGTCTTGTCCACTGACCGGCTTGCTCCCTTCACCTTCCCCAGGTCAGACGACCCGGGGCCTTCCTTATTTGGGCATGTACTTTCCCGCGAAACGTGGTTGCTTTCGCGGGCTTCTACATGTCGTTTGCGTGCCTCCAGGGTGTGGGCTGGGATGTCTGGTCCCAATACACATCCTGGGTGCCAGAGAGTCTGGGGTGGTGTGAATGCCTGGGACCACCGTGGTCCGTGATTGGTCCACGTATGGTATGTGTGTTGATGAGCGGATCTCCCATTGGCTCCCCTCTGTTTTGGCGCGAAGGGAACCGTGGATAAGAGGGAGCTGGAAACACCACTGCCATGTCGATCTCCTGAGTTCTCACGAACGAAGGAATACAGGAGCCAAGTATCCTGCAACCCAGAGGCTGGACCGAGGAATCGCTGGTGACCCGCTGAAGGAATCCTCCTTTGCACTGCTGTCGTCCTGTGAAACCCTTTCCTCCTTGGATCGAACCAGAAGGCCTGTACTGGTGCTTCGACCTTTGGAATAGCAGGAACAGCTATTCCCGGCGACTTCATCATCTCCTGCCAAGTAAGCCTTCGGAAGTGTCTCTGGGCCATCCAGTTGACTGACCAGCTTACAAGGGAGTCCTGCTCTGTAACTGCCGCCAGGTTGTGTTGTATTTCGAGTCCTTGTCACTCTCCCACGCTTCGTACACTTGGCGTTCCCAAGTCTGAAGGGAGGAGTGTACATTTGGCTTGAATTCACACGGCCGCTCCGTTGTCCTGCTGCGGCAACAAAACTGTGCTGGTTTCGTCGATTGGGACGTCTTTTTGCTCTACACGACTACAAGGCGTTCCCTGCTCTTCTGAACCTGCCAGCTGCTGAAACAAACGTGGAGAAGCCTGGGTCTGCTTGCTTCGGGGACCGGTGAGTAGTTTAGCTAGGATCTGGTCGCCCTCCTGCAGTATCCCATTGCTTTTCCCTGCTGTGTAAAAACAGCACCCTTTTGCCGTACTCGCGCTCTGCTTCTGCTCGCTGTGGAGGCTGCGCTTGAGTTGCGGAACCTGTTCTCCTTCTGCTGTGCACTAACCCGAACTGCCTGACTTCCTCCGAAGAGCTTCCCCTTTTGCCCGTTGGCACCGGCGTGGCAGGTACTTTGAGCACAAGGCTCCACTCTTCGCAGGGCTCGGACTTCCATCTAGTTAGGTGCCTCTAAAGGCGAACTGAGTCAAAAGCGTTATCGCACTGCCTGTTTTCCTTTCCTTTCAGGTGGACTACATATTTCGTGCTTTAAACGCTTGCGACTGTGTATTTGTATATATATTGTGTTGATTTGGTATGTGTTGGCTTAATACTGTGTTATTGTGATTTTCTTGCTACGGTCATTGTTTTAAAGGCCTTAAAATAAATGTGTATCTATTTTTGATATAACAACTGTTTGGAGTAGTTTGTAAGCGCTCTTGCTTTGTGTGCTCATTGCGGGCTTTCAGTCACCCTCACCCCTCTTGAGACCTAGTCTTGACCGCCGCGATCGCTTCCTTGATTGGTCTGGCTTGTCCAGAGGTTACCCTGTTCCAAGTAATTAGGTTGGCCTTCTGAACTTCTGCGCCACCAGGACAGAGTTCAGAAATCCGTCTTAACAAATTGGTGGCAGCGGTGGGATACGACGGAAGGTATCCAGTGTTGCGCTCGAACTAAGGCATTTCAGGTTATTCCAAACAGTACACGTAGTGAATTGTTGTAATATAACTTTAAAAAGGCCATAGTCCTATCAAACAGTATGGAAGCAAATACCTTGTTAACTTTAAATGCTTCCAAATCAGAAACGCTGAAAAAGATGTGTGCGGAGAGAGGTGTTTCCTCTCAAGGCACAAAATTGGAAATGATCCAGAGAATCGTGGCGTGGCAAGAAGTGCAGCTTGACGCTATAACTTCCGAGGACAGTGCAGAAGGTGGTGGGGCTGCTCTCACTGGCAGAACCGACGGTTCTGCCGCTGCACTGATCCATCGCGACCACGAGGACAGGGAGGATGTAATGTCTAATGTTTCCTCTGCCAGTGCTGATGGGGAGGCTATGCTTGAATTCAAGAAGCAAGAGCTGCGGTTTAGGCAGCAGGAGCTTGAATTCAGCATAGCCAAACTAAAAATCGAACAGGCAGAAAAACAGAAAGACAGGGATCACCAGTTGGAACTGGCCAAGCTTCAGGTTGCAAATGGATCCAAGGGTCCTAGACATGGGTCTGGGGCTTCCTCTCATCCACGGTTTCCAAAAAATCTGCTCAGTGTGTATGAAGAGAGGAATGACATTATGGACTGGCTGAATGCGTTTGAGTATGCATGCGAGGTCCAGGAAGTTGACAATGCTGATAAGATTGCGTGGTTGCTCAGTAGACTGCCCCATTCTGGCTGTAGTGCCATTATGGAAATGTCGAAGGCTGAGCGGGCTGATTTCGCAATGTTAAAGCAGACTCTCATTTTAAAGTTTGGGAAGACTCCGACCCAATATTTAAAGCGTTTTCGAGAGTATAAGAAATAGGAAGGTGGTACTTGGGTATCTTATGTCGCTGAATCTTTGAAAAACTTAACTGGCTGGGTTGAAGGTTATAAGGTTTCTACCTTCGAAGGCATGATCAATCTGGTCATGCTGGAACACATTTTTGCTTCTTCTTCCCCGGAGCTTAAGCAGCATTTGGCCGATTCGAAGGAGATAGATCCTAAGAAGCTGGCCATTGCAGCAGACTTATGGGTGTCACATCGAGTGTCCCATAAGGACAAAACTCATCCTGGTAAGCAGGAGGAAGGGAAAAAGTCCAAAGATATGGAGGGTGGGGAATCTGCTAAATCTTCTTCCCATAAGGGCCACAAAAAGAAAAACAAGGGTAAGACACAAGAGAACTCACAGGGTAGTGGAGGTACGCCTCTGAAACAGAACTCTGGTTACAATAAGCCTCCCTACGTAAACAGACCCAATGGGGCTTGTTTTTCTTGTGGAGCAACTGACCATGTGAAGGGGGATCCCCGTTGTAAGGTTAGACCTTTGGGGGTCCACCCCGCTAATCTGGCCTTCTCCTCCTACGAGGAAGAAGAGATTACAGGAGCATCCTTCTCCTCAGACTCATTTCCCAGCGGAATAGAGGCTGAGGTAGTTTTAGTGTCCCTGGGTTCCTGGGAGCCTAAAGTCGCAGAGGCGTATGCTAGGATTCCGGATAATACCAAGCACTACTTTAAAGACAGTGTGCTGATCAATGGAGTGGATACTCCAGCTCTTAGGGATAGTGGGTGCAGTCGCACTGTAGTGGATTCTACCTTGGTAGACTCAGAGGAAGTTGCCAGAGCTACTCTGATGCCCACTAAGTTGGCTGACGGCCCCCTCCGTATGTTTCCCGTGATCCCTGTAAATCTTACTTTAAATGGTACAGCAGTCAGGATTCCAGTGAGCATTCAGAGAAACGTCCCGGGAAAGGTCTTGTTGGGCAATGATCTCAGAGCTTTAGGGCTCGTAGGAGACACTGCCGAAAGACCCTACACACGGTCTAAAGCACGGGCAGCATTGGCCAAGTCCAATACGCCGCCCCAGCCGACGGGGAAACCCAAGGCGAAAGGAGTCTACAAGTCAAGACGAGGGAAAGAGAATATTCCCCCGAGCTCGCCTACCACTGCGGTGGAGGAAGTTGGTCAATCGCCCGGGCCTGACGAGGAGGTGGCGATGCCTGAAGTATTCGACCCCAACAATCATCCTGAACTAAAAGACTTGTTAGTTGAAGGAGGTCCTGATAGGGACGAATTCAGTAAAGGCCAACGTGAGTGCCCATCTCTGGAAGGCCTAAGGAGACAGGCCTGCTCCCAGCTTGAGGGTGAGCCTCCTGGGAAGCATAGGATTTATTGGGAAGGTGGACTCCTGTATAGTGAGCCCACAGAGTCTACAGAAGGAGACCATAGGAGGTTGGTGGTTCCCCTTGCTGTTAGGCCCTTCCTCCTGCAGTTGGCGCATGAAGTTCCCCTTGCTGGTCACCTTGGTATTAAGAGGACCAAGCAAAGGTTATCCATGCACTTCTACTGGCCCAAGATGGGGGTGCAAGTAGAAAGTCACTGCAGGAGTTGTGCCTCCTGCCAGTTGTCTGGTAAGGTTGGCGCGACAATCCAAGCTCCGTTGGTACCGCTCCCAGTCGTGGGGGTACCATTTGAAAGGGTAGGGATCGACATCGTTGGTCCCCTTGACCCGCAAACATCCTCGGGCAATAGGTTTATCCTGGTGCTGGTCGACCATGCAACCAGGTACCCTGAGGCCATCCCATTGAAAACTGTAACTGCCAAGTCAGTTGCAAAAGCTTTACTCGGCATATTTACTAGGGTTGGCTTCCCTAAAGAAGTTGTGTCAGATCGTGGCAGCAACTTTATGTCGAAATATATGCAGGCTATGTGGAAAGAATGTGGGGTCACCTACAAGTTCTCTTTTGCATATCACCCCCAGACCAATGGTCTGGTGGAACGTTTCAACAGAACGTTAAAGAGCATGATTGGGGCTCTGGAGGAGCCCCAGAGAAGAAAATGGGATCTTCTTTTACCATGCTTGCTGTTTGCCTACCGAGAGGTACCACAGGAGGGTGTTGGCTTCAGCCCCTTCGAACTTCTGTTCGGTCATCCCGTACGGGGACCCTTAGCCATTGTCAAGGAGGGATGGGAGATGCCCACTCCCCCTGTTACTACCAATGTAGTTGACTATGTGCTAGGGCTCAGAAAACGGATGGTACTTCTGATGGGCTTGGCTAGTGATAAATTGAAGGCAGGGCAAGCGCTGGTGAAACATTGGTACGACCAGAAAGCTTCCCTCATCAACTTTACACCTGGTCAGCAAGTCCTGATCATGAATCCAATAAGGCCTCGCGCTTTACAGGACAAATGGTCAGGCCCTTACACAGTGGTGGAGCCCCTGGGTGAGGTGAACTATTTAGTGGACCTTGGAAGGCCTGGACAGGCTCCAAAAGTGTTCCACGTGAATAGGCTGAAGGCTTTCGTCCCAAGAGTCGAAATCGCAGCACTGCTACTGGCTTCAGACGTTGAGGAAGAGGAGTCTGAACCTCTTCCCGACCTGTTCCAAAGCGGTCCTTCAGATAGCTCCGTTGAGGGTGTCCGAGTGGCCCCTCACCTGACTTCTGATCAGCAGGCTGAGGTGAAAAGTTTGCTTCGGCAGTTTTCCCCCCTGTTTTCACAGTCCCCTGGTTTGACACCTTGGTGCAAACATAACATTGACACAGGAGACAGTGTACCTACCAAAAGTAGGGGATACAGGATGTCAGATAAAGTACGGTCTTATATTAAGACCGAGGTCAACAAGATGTTAGACCTTGGGGTGATTGAACCCTCTAGTAGTCCTTGGTCCAGTCCAGTCGTTTTGGTTCCAAAAGCAGGCACTTCTGAATTGAGGTTCTGCGTGGATTACAGGGCTCTGAATGCTGTCACCAAGACAGATGCACACCCCTTGCCTCGAACAGATGAGCTGGTGGATACTTTGGGTGCCTCCAAGTACCTCAGCACGTTTGACCTCACTGCTGGCTATTGGCAAATAGCTTTAGCAGAACATGCCAAGGAGAAGACAGCATTTTCTACTCCAGACGGCCTTTACCAATTCCGGGTAATGCCGTTCGGGTTGAAGAATGCACCTGCCACTTTCCAGAGGCTTGTGAATCATGTGTTGAATGGGTTGGACGAATTCTGTCTTGCATATCTGGACGATATAGCAGTTTTCAGTGCCACCTGGGAAGACCATGTGAAACACCTCAGGATTGTGCTCCAGGCTCTTCAGAAAGCCCACTTGACCATAAAGGCTAGTAAATGCCAGATTGGACAAGGCTCAGTGGTTTACCTTGGACATGAAGTAGGTGGAGGGAGGATACAGCCTCTACCCAGTAAAGTACAAGCAGTACAAGACTGGCCTACCCCCACTACGCAAACCCAAGTGAGAGCCTTCTTAGGACTCACGGGTTATTATCGCAATTTTGTAGCAGACTATGGCACCATAGCTGCTCCTCTGACTGCCCTCACAACTCCGAAGAAACCCAAGAAGGTAACTTGGACCGACGAGTGTGAGAAGGCCTTCAATGGCTTAAAAGACTCCTTGTGCCAGGCCCCTGTGCTCAGGGCCCCTGATTATCAAAGACCTTTTATCGTGCAGACGGATGCCTCTGACACTGGGATAGGAGCTGTACTATCACAAGTAGATGAGAAGGGTAAGGAACACCCTATCGGTTTTATTAGTCGCCAGCTTAAGGACAGAGAGCTCAGATGGTCCACGGTAGAGAAAGAATGTTTCTCTGTTGTGTGGGCCCTAAGGAAGCTGAGGCCCTACCTCTATGGGACCCACTTCACTGTGCAGACTGACCATAAGCCGTTAAAGTGGCTAATGAACATGAAGGGGGAGAATCCAAAGTTGCTTAGGTGGTCCATAAGTCTTCAAGGCTTCGACTTCACTATTGAGCATAGACCAGGTGTCCAACATAGCAATGCTGATGGGTTGTCCAGAATGTTTAACCGACCTGAACAAGAGACTCATCCAGGGGTGGATTAGTTCCCCCTGTCCATAGTCTGGGAGGGGCGAGTGTTAGGAAAGATTTCGTAATTGTAGGGAATTTTCCTTCCATGTGGCAACCCCTAAACTTTTTGCTATTGTTTTTAACCTTGTTGTTGACTTTGCCAGAGAAGTACAGCCTTCTGCCGCACTTCTCTGGGCTTTCGCTCCTTTCTTACGGGGAAACTGACATGCCCTTAAGACAGTCAGTACCGGGGAACGTGGTTTCCCGTAGTTTCTTTTATCGTGTCACAGCTTTAGTGCAACACGACACAAGAGGGCACTGTAAGCTAAGTTACAGCTCTCTTGGGTCTCTAGCCTTCTACAGGCCCTAGATACTCTTTTAGGATGGTATTTGATCGGTGCAAGTCATTCAGGGACTCGAATGGTGGCAGCGATCGCTTTGTTTATTTTGAGCTCCTTTTGGCGTTCTGAGCACGTTTTTGCCCTGAACCCAAAATGGTGGCCTGGCTCCCAAAATGGCCAGGCCGCGAGGCTCCTTTGTCTTGTCCACTGACCGGCTTGCTCCCTTCACCTTCCCCAGGTCAGACGACCCGGGGCCTTCCTTATTTGGGCATGTACTTTCCCGCGAAACGTGGTTGCTTTCGCGGGCTTCTACATGTCGTTTGCGTGCCTCCAGGGTGTGGGCTGGGATGTCTGGTCCCAATACACATCCTGGGTGCCAGAGAGTCTGGGGTGGTGTGAATGCCTGGGACCACCGTGGTCCGTGATTGGTCCACGTATGGTATGTGTGTTGATGAGCGGATCTCCCATTGGCTCCCCTCCGTTTTGGCGCGAAGGGAACCGTGGATAAGAGGGAGCTGGAAACACCACTGCCATGTCGATCTCCTGAGTTCTCACGAACGAAGGAATACAGGAGCCAAGTATCCTGCAACCCAGAGGCTGGACCGAGGAATCGCTGGTGACCCGCTGAAGGAATCCTCCTTTGCACTGCTGTCGTCCTGTGAAACCCTTTCCTCCTTGGATCGAACCAGAAGGCCTGTACTGGTGCTTCGACCTTTGGAATAGCAGGAACAGCTATTCCCGGCGACTTCATCATCTCCTGCCAAGTAAGCCTTCGGAAGTGTCTCTGGGCCATCCAGTTGACTGACCAGCTTACAAGGGAGTCCTGCTCTGTAACTGCCGCCAGGTTGTGTTGTATTTCGAGTCCTTGTCACTCTCCCACGCTTCGTACACTTGGCGTTCCCAAGTCTGAAGGGAGGAGTGTACATTTGGCTTGAATACACACGGCCGCTCCGTTGTCCTGCTACGGCAACAAAACTGTGCTGGTTTCGTCGATTGGGACGTCTTTTTGCTCTACACGACTACAAGGCGTTCCCTGCTCTTCTGAACCTGCCAGCTGCTGAAACAAACGTGGAGAAGCCTGGGTCTGCTTGCTTCGGCGACCGGTGAGTAGTTTAGCTAGGATCTGGTCGCCCTCCTGCAGTATCCCATTGCTTTTCCCTGCTGTGTAAAAACAGCACCCTTTTGCCGTACTCGCGCTCTGCTTCTGCTCGCTGTGGAGGCTGCGCTTGAGTTGCGGAACCTGTTCTCCTTCTGCTGTGCACTAACCCGAACTGCCTGACTTCCTCCGAAGAGCTTCCCCTTTTGCCCGTTGGCACCGGCGTGGCAGGTACTTTGAGCACAAGGCTCCACTCTTCGCAGGGCTCGGACTTCCATCTAGTTAGGTGCCTCTAAAGGCGAACTGAGTCAAAAGCGTTATCGCACTGCCTGTTTTCCTTTCCTTTCAGGTGGACTACATATTTCGTGCTTTAAACGCTTGCGACTGTGTATTTGTATATATATTGTGTTGATTTGGTATGTGTTGGCTTAATACTGTGTTATTGTGATTTTCTTGCTACGGTCATTGTTTTAAAGGCCTTAAAATAAATGTGTATCTATTTTTGATATAACAACTGTTTGGAGTAGTTTGTAAGCGCTCTTGCTTTGTGTGCTCATTGCGGGCTTTCAGTCACCCTCACCCCTCTTGAGACCTAGTCTTGACCGCCGCGATCGCTACCTTGATTGGTCTGGCTTGTCCAGAGGTTACCCTGTTCCAAGTAATTAGGTTGGCCTTCTGAACTTCTGCGCCACCAGGACAGAGTTCAGAAATCCGTCTTAACACGCGGGAAGATCCAGGGGTGCGCGGGAAGTTCCACACGCGAATAGCCTGGGGGCGCGTGTATTCCAGGGGTGCGCGTGAAGTTGCACACGCGAATAGCCTGGGCGCGTGTATTTCAGGGGTGCGCGGGAAGTTCCACACGTGAATAGCCTGGGGGCGCGTGTATTCCAGGGGTGCACGTGAAGTTGCACACGCGAATAGCCTGGGCGCGTGTATTTCAGGGGTGCGCGGGAAGTTCCACACGCGAATAGCCTGGGCGCGTGTATTTCAGGGGTGCGCGGGAAGTTCCACACGCGAATAGCCTGGGCACGTGTATTTCAGGGGTGCGCGGGAAGTTCCACACGCGAATAGCCTGGGCGCATGTATTTCAGTGGTGCGCGGGAAGTGCCACACGCGAATAGCCTGGGCGCGTGTATTTCAGGGGTGCGCGGGAAGTTCCACACGCGAATAGCCTGGGGGCGCGTGCATTTCAGGGGTGCGCGGGAAGTTCCACACGCGAATAGCCTGGGGGCGCGTGTATTACAGGGGTGCGCGGGAAGTTCCACACGCGAATAGCCTGGCCGCGTGTATTTCAGGGGTGCGCGGGAAGTTCCACACGCGAATAGCCTGGGCGCGTGTATTTCAGGGGTGCGCGGGAAGTTCCACACGCGAATAGCCTGGGCGCGTGTATTTCAGGGGTGCGCGGGAAGTTCCACACGCGAATAGCCTGGGTGCGTGTATTTCAGGGGTGCGCGGGAAGTTCCACACGCGAATAGCCTGGGCGCGTGTATTTCAGGGGTGCGCGGGAAGTTCCACACGCGAATAGCCTGGGGGCGCGTGTATTTCAGGGGTGCGCGGCAAGTTCCACACGCGAATAGCCTGGGGGCGCGTGTATTACAGGGGTGCGCGGGAAGTTCCACACGCGAATAGCCTGGGCGCGTGTATTTCAGGGGTGCGCGGCAAGTTCCACACGCGAATAGCCTGGGCGCGTGTATTTCAGGGGTGCGCGGGAAGTTCCACACGCGAATAGCCTGGGCGCGTGTATTTCAGGGGTGCGCGGGAAGTTCCACACGCGAATAGCCTGGGCGCGTGTATATCAGGGGTGCGCGCGAAGTTCCACATGTGATTTGACAGTGTGGGTCCTCCCAGGTGTACCCTGTACACCCTCCACGGCCCCTGCAGGCAGCCCACACCACAGGGGACTACCCTGCATCCCTGGTCATGTCCCGCAGGCAGCCCACCCACCATGGGCATGCCCCCCAGCAAAGGCACATGTCTCCTTGAACTAATGAACACCAACTCATGTCCCCTTGCACCCCCACCCCCCAGCACTGTGGGGCACCTGCCAGCAGGCCCCCACCCATGTCCAACTCATGTCCCCCACCACCCCCACCCCCCAGCACTGTGGGGCACCTGCCAGCAGGCCCCCACCCATGTCCAACTCATGTCTCCCACCACCCCCACCCCCCAGCCACCAGGGTCATCCTCCACCAGGCCCCCACTCATGTCTCCCACCACCCCCACCCCCCAGCCACCAGGGGCACCCTCCACCAGGCCCCCACTCATGTCTCCCATCACCCCCACACCCCAGCAGTGCAGGGTCACCCTCCACCAGGCCCCCACTCATGTCTCCCACCACCCCCAAGCCACCAGGGGCACCCTCCACCAGGCCCCCACTCATGTCACCCACCACCCCCACCCCCCAGCCACCAGGGGCACCCTCCACCAGGCCCCCACTCATGTCTCCCACCACCCCCAAACCCCAGCAGTGCAGGGTCACCCACCACCCCCACCCCCCAGCCACCAGGGGCACCCTCCACCAGGCCCCCACTCATGTCTCCCACCACCCCCACCCCCCAGCCACCAGGGGCACCCTCCACCAGGCCCACACTCATGTCTCCCACCACCCCCAAACCCCAGCAGTGCAGGGTCACCCTCCACCAGGCCCCCACTCATGTCACCCACCACCCCCACCCCCCAGCCACCAGGGGCACCCTCCACCAGGCCCCCACTCATGTCTCCCACCACCCCCACCCCCCAGCCACCAGGGGCACCCTCCACCAGGCCCCCACTCATGTCTCCCACCACCCCCAAACCCCAGCAGTGCAGGGTCACCCTCCACCAGGCCCCCACTCATGTCACCCACCACCTCCACCCCCCAGCCACCAGGGGCACCCTCCACCAGGCCCCCACTCATGTCTCCCACCACCCCCACCCCCCAGCCACCAGGGGCACCCTCCACCAGGCCCCCACTCATGTCTCCCACCACCCCCAAACCCCAGCAGTGCAGGGCCACCCTCCACCAGGCCCCCACTCATGTCACCCACCACCCCCACCCCCCAGCCACCAGGGGCACCCTCCACCAGGCCCCCACTCATGTCTCCCACCACCCCCACCCCCCAGCCACCAGGGGCACCCTCCACCAGGCCCCCACTCATGTCTCCCACCACCCCCAAACCCCAGCAGTGCAGGGTCACCCTCCACCAGGCCCCCACTCATGTCTCCCACCACCCCCACCCCCCAGCCACCAGGGGCACCCTCCACCAGGCCCCCACTCATGTCTCCCACCACCCCCAAACCCCAGCAGTGCAGGGTCACCCTCCACCAGGCCCCCACTCATGTCTCCCACCACCCCCACCCCCCAGCCACCAGGGGCACCCTCCACCAGGCCCCCACTCATGTCTCCCATCACCCCCACACCCCAGCAGTGCAGGGTCACCCTCCACCAGGCCACCACTCATGTCTCCCACCACCCCCAAGCCACCAGGGGCACCCTGCACCAGGCCCCCACTCATGTCACCCACCACCCCCACCCCCCAGCCACCAGGGGCACCCTCCACCAGGCCCCCACTCATGTCTCCCACCACCCCCAAACCCCAGCAGTGCAGGGTCACCCTCCACCAGGCCCCCACTCATGTCACCCACCACCCCCACCCCCCAGCCACCAGGGGCACCCTCCACCAGGCCCCCACTCATGTCTCCCACCACCCCCACCCCCCAGCCACCAGGGGCACCCTCCACCAGGCCCCCACTCATGTCTCCCACCACCCCCAAACTCCAGCAGTGCAGGGTCACCCTCCACCAGGCCCCCACTCATGTCACCCACCACCCCCACCCTCCAGCCACCAGGGGCACCCTCCACCAGGCCCCCACTCATGTCTCCCACCACCCCCACCCCCCAGCCACCAGGGGCACCCTCCACCAGGCCCCCACTCATGTCTCCCACCACCCCCAAACCCCAGCAGTGCAGGGTCACCCTCCACCAGGCCCCCACTCATGTCACCCACCACCCCCACCCCCCAGCCACCAGGGGCACCCTCCACCAGGCCCCCACTCATGTCTCCCACCACCCCCACCCCCCAGCCACCAGGGGCACCCTCCACCAGGCCCCCACTCATGTCTCCCACCACCCCCAAACCCCAGCAGTGCAGGGTCACCCTCCACCAGGCCCCCACTCATGTCACCCACCACCCCCACCCCCCAGCCACCAGGGGCACCCCCCACCAGGCCCCCACTCATGTCTCCCACCACCCCCACCCCCCAGCCACCAGGGTCACCCTCCACCAGGCCCCCACTCATGTCACCCACCACCCCCACCCCCCAGCCACCAGGGGCACCCTCCACCAGGCCCCCATTCATGTCTCCCACCACCCCCAAACCCCAGCAGTGCAGGGTCACCCTCCACCAGGCCCCCACTCATGTCTCCCACCACCCCCACCCCCCAGCCACCAGGGGCACCCTCCACCAGGCCCCCACTCATGTCTCCCACCACCCCCAAATCCCAGCAGTGCAGGGTCACCCTCCACCAGGCCCCCACTCATGTCTCCCACCACCCCCACCCCCCAGCCACCAGGGGCACCCTCCACCAGGCCCCCACTCATGTCTCCCACCACCCCCACCCCCCAGCCACCAGGGGCACCCTCCACCAGGCCCCCACTCATGTCTCCCATCACCCCCACACCCCAGCAGTGCAGGGTCACCCTCCACCAGGTCCCCACTCATGTCTCCCACCACCCCCAAGCCACCAGGGGCACCCTGCACCAGGCCCCCACTCATGTCACCCACCACCCCCACCCCCCAGCCACCAGGGGCACCCTCCACCAGGCCCCCACTCATGTCTCCCACCACCCCCAAACCCCAGCAGTGCAGGGTCACCCTCCACCAGGCCCCCACTCATGTCACCCACCACCCCCACCCCCCAGCCACCAGGGGCACCCTCCACCAGGCCCCCACTCATGTCTCCCACCACCCCCACCCCCCAGCCACCAGGGGCACCCTCCACCAGGCCCCCACTCATGTCTCCCACCACCCCCAAACTCCAGCAGTGCAGGGTCACCCTCCACCAGGCCCCCACTCATGTCACCCACCACCCCCACCCTCCAGCCACCAGGGGCACCCTCCACCAGGCCCCCACTCATGTCTCCCACCACCCCCACCCCCCAGCCACCAGGGGCACCCTCCACCAGGCCCCCACTCATGTCTCCCACCACCCCCAAACCCCAGCAGTGCAGGGTCACCCTCCACCAGGCCCCCACTCATGTCACCCACCACCCCCACCCCCCAGCCACCAGGGGCACCCTCCACCAGGCCCCCACTCATGTCTCCCACCACCCCCACCCCCCAGCCACCAGGGGCACCCTCCACCAGGCCCCCACTCATGTCTCCCACCACCCCCAAACCCCAGCAGTGCAGGGTCACCCTCCACCAGGCCCCCACTCATGTCACCCACCACCCCCACCCCCCAGCCACCAGGGGCACCCCCCACCAGGCCCCCACTCATGTCTCCCACCACCCCCACCCCCCAGCCACCAGGGTCACCCTCCACCAGGCCCCCACTCATGTCACCCACCACCCCCACCCCCCAGCCACCAGGGGCACCCTCCACCAGGCCCCCATTCATGTCTCCCACCACCCCCAAACCCCAGCAGTGCAGGGTCACCCTCCACCAGGCCCCCACTCATGTCTCCCACCACCCCCACCCCCCAGCCACCAGGGGCACCCTCCACCAGGCCCCCACTCATGTCTCCCACCACCCCCAAATCCCAGCAGTGCAGGGTCACCCTCCACCAGGCCCCCACTCATGTCTCCCACCACCCCCACCCCCCAGCCACCAGGGGCACCCTCCACCAGGCCCCCACTCATGTCTCCCATCACCCCCACACCCCAGCAGTGCAGGGTCACCCTCCACCAGGCCCCCACTCATGTCTCCCACCACCCCCAAGCCACCAGGGGCACCCTCCACCAGGCCCCCACTCATGTCACCCACCACCCCCACCCCCCAGCCACCAGGGGCACCCTCCACCAGGCCCCCACTCATGTCTCCCACCACCCCCAAACCCCAGCAGTGCAGGGTCACCCTCCACCAGGCCCCCACTCATGTCACCCACCACCCCCACCCCCCAGCCACCAGGGGCACCCTCCACCAGGCCCCCACTCATGTCTCCCACCACCCCCACCCCCCAGCCACCAGGGGCACCCTCCACCAGGCCCCCACTCATGTCTCCCACCACCCCCAAACCCCAGCCACCAGGGGCACCCTCCACCAGGCCCCCACTCATGTCACCCACCACCCCCACACCCCAGCAGTGCAGGGTCACCCTCCACCAGGCCCCCACTCATGTCACCCACCACCCCCACCCCCCAGCCACCAGGGGCACCCTCCACCAGGCCCCCACTCATGTCTCCCACCACCCCCACCCCCCCCCCAGCACTGTGGGGCACCTGCCAGCAGGCCCCCACCCATGTCCAATCCATGCCCCCCTGCACCTGGGTCCCAACATTCCCCAATCATGTCCGTAATGCCCATCCTCCCCTGCCAAAAGCCCAACCAACTATCACACCCACCCACATATCAAAGGCAATTACATGTTACACCCCCAATTTAAATAATGCAATTGAACACATGTCTGTCACACACAATGGCTGCAAGTGAATGACAAAACACCCAACATGACATGCCTGAAAGCAATGAGATGATACGACACATTGAAGATTAAAATAATAATATGTATTTAACAGCAAGTAGAATGGAAATGAAATAAGAAAAAACACAAAGCAAATCAAACAAAACAAGATGAATGTCCAAGAAAATAATCTGAAAAATTAAAATAAGCCAATGAAGAAGATCATCCTGGGTCCATGAGCCCTACCAAATTAAACCTAACTATGACTACTAACTAAAAAGTGAACTATATACAAAAAAGTGGTGCATTGTCCAATCGCAACCAAAAAAAAATGAAAAAAACAAAGGAAACCTAACCCTAACTATACAACTATATACAAAGGCAGCGGGCTATTCGGACGGCTCACTGGTTGTTGTCATGGGCCAGGGCATCATCGAACTCCTGGTCAATGGCTTGGAGGCGGGCATGTTCCCTGGCCCCGAGGTCCCGCAGGGATAACGCAGTGTCAAGCTCAAACTCCCTGCGAAGACCCTCGAGGCACTCAGCCCGCCTCAGCGCCCTCCGCATGGAGTCCTCCGCCCTGACCATCGTGAGCCATTCCTCCTCTGCCCGCTGCCGCTCCGCACCTATCCGCTGGCACAACCGCTCCCACACGGAAGCCACTCCCATTCCAGGGTTCTCCTGCCCTCCGGCCGATGCCTGCACCCCTGATGTTGATGGCCCGAGCCATGATGCCTCCCACGTTGAGCCTGCTGCTGCCTCCGACGCAACTGCCTGTGCCAGCACGACGGCATCCAGGCTGATGGAAACCACCGACGCCGTCGTGCACGTGCCCTGCCCGATGATGCCGTCACATCCTCCATCTGCTGGGGTCCAGTTGCTCTGGTGTCCACCCCTGCTGGATCTCTGACTCCCGACTGTGGCAGGGATGGGATCCCCACCGAGCTGGCTGCATTGGTCGGGGCAGGTCCACAGGGGGCCCTGGTGGCATCTGGGCTGGAAGACGGCAAGGAGAACGACTGGTGGATAGCCTGCACAGAGGAGGAGAGGGCCGCCACATTGGCCAACACATGCAGGAAACCCCCGAACATGGCCGATCCCAATTGGGCCACGTCGGCACGGTGCACTTCGTGATGACGTACGTGCTCCTCCCGGGAAGCACGCACGGCATCACGAATCACAGCCTTGCGCATCGCGACCCCAATCAGGACCTTCTCCGCACGGCCAGGGGTTCCCACGTCCGCAGGTGGAGGGGAGTAAGGTGACATGGACATCCCCTCTACCTGCGGACAGGCCTGGGACGGGGCATCCCTGCTGGTGCATGGTGGTGCACTCACAGGGTCAGGGACAGCGACATGCACAGGCCCCTCCACGGTGACCTGTGCTGCCTCCTGCCCCTGGCCCTGGACTGCACCACTTGCACCAGCAGGGATGCCCCCACCAGGCCCCATGTGTGCCCCAGTGGCGGCCTCCTCCTCCTCTGTGCAAACCACCAACCTGGATGGCTCCTCACCGTCTCCCACCGTAGCAGGCCCCTGTGGGGGCTCACCCACCCCTTCCGCTGCAGCCGTGGGGGCATCCCCGCCGCCTTGCTCCACAGCGCCGTCTCCGCCCTCTTCTTCACTAGCCGCTGCGTAGAGGGAGACAAAGAACACAAGCATCAGGGCACTGTACAATGGTCTCCTAGACAGGAAGCAATAGCAGATGAGCACCACTGTCAAAGTACACTTCCATCATGTCCCTCCACAACACATGGGTCAGTCCAGGCAAAACACACACAGTAACAGGCATGGTGCATGCCATGGACATTTCCATGCATGTCCAAAGGACTCTTGAAACATTCAATGATATGTAACTCACATGCATCATGGCTCATGCCCATCACATGCACACACTTCACCTCAGTCACATCCATCTGGCCCCAAACACACCAAACACAGCGGATACAAGGGTAATTTGGCTGCTTTACTGAATCTGTGCATTGTCACACACATGTGTCATGCATCCATGGCATGCACAAGTCACAGACACGCAGGTCAGGCACACAGACATGGCTACCATATATGTACCTGGCATCAGCACCCATCCCTCACCCCCACCCATGTCCAGGTACAGAGACTGCCATGCTCTCATGTTCAAAATCTGAATAGGGCTCCCCATGCGGCATTTCAACACATGCAACAACCATGTGCATCACACATCACTGGTCGCACATGCATTACCATGATGTCCCTGCACACATACATGCATACATGGCCTATGGCACACATACAGGCAAGTATCATAGAACCAGCACACCGCAACATGCCCTGTCTCACACAGTAATGCATGGACACTTACCGCTCAACTCCAGACGGGCCTCCCTCTCAAGGATCTGGGCGTGGAGCGCTGGGCGTACGCGTTCCAGGACCCTCATCTGGATGGAACTCATGCGGCCCCGGCCCCCCTCCATGAGGCGCCGGGCCTTCACAAGGGTCCTGGACCTCAAGTCCTCCCAGCGCTTCTTGATCTTCAGGACGTCGCGGGTTGCCACCCCCTCCGCGTTGATGGCAACCACACAGTCGGCCCAGATCCTCTGCCGTCCTTCCTTGCTGGCGCGGGACGATCCAAAGAGGGCATCATACTGCCCCAGGACATGCTCCACCAGGACACCAACTTCGGTGACAGTGAAGCTGGTGCCCCTCTGCCCCTCTGGCCTGGGGTTGCCACTGGTGCCAGATGTGGAAGTGCCCAACATGGCAACCCCAGAGGCAGGTGTGGGTGGGCAACTGGGTCCTGGGGCTGGGCTGTGGAGCGATGTAATCCCAGTCGGGAGTCTTCAGTTCCAGCAGGGGTGGACACAGCAACTGGACCCCTGCAGATGGCTGATGTGCAGGCACCAAATGGCAGGGCACGGTGGCAGCAGGCAGGCAGGCAGGCAGGCAGCAGCAGATGGCACGTGGGAGGCTGCTCGGGGCACTGGGGGGCAGTAACTCGGCCTTCTGGGCAGGAGCGTGGTCTTCCGTGTGTTTTCGCGTGGCCAGCTTGATACGGAGTGATTTGGCACGTGAAAATCCTGCACGTCAGCGTGAAATCCGAGGAAAGGCCCTTAGCGCGTAAGCGCGTCAGCACGCATACGCGATTCTATTGGACCAGAGTCCCTCAGCGCGTAAGCGCGTCTGTGACGTGACCCGCATGGGTGTTCCCCACTCAGCACGTGATGACGGGGCACACGTGGAGATACTGCACGTCAGAGTGTCATCGCGTGTAATTGGACAAAAGTGCGCATACACGCGATTGGCCTATGTACGTGTATTTAATGGGTGCGCGGCCACTTACATACGCAAGTACGTCAGCGAACCTGTATCCCGTGGTGCGTGTGAATTTCCACACGCTATTGGACTGGGAACTGGATTCCAGGGGTGCGCGGGTCACACGCTGTATCCCGTGGTGCGTGTGAATTTCCACACGCTATTGGACTGGGAACTGGATTCCAGGGGTGCGCTGGTCACACGCTGTATCCCGTGGTGCGTGTGAATTTCCACACGCTATTGGACTGGGAACTGGATTCCAGGGGTGCGCGGGTCACACGCTCGCCTAGAACACGCGCAAAGCATAAAATTGCGGACTTTAACAATAACAAGCTCAGACGCCAGGATGAACATACCGTTCGTAGCAGCAGTGGCAGTGGGCTACCAAAGGAGGAGGAGGAGGATAGTCAGGGCCAGAATATTCACACCCAGAACCAGCCTTTTCGAGATGCCTGATGACCAGGTGTATGGGAGGTACAGGTTTCCACCACACATCATACTGGACCTGGTGAGTGAGTGGGAGGATGACCTCACATCACCCACCCTGTGCTCCCAAGCACTCAGCCCCCTGGAGAAGGTCCTCAATGTACTGCACTTCTTAGCCACTGGATCATTTCAGCGGACAAGTGCCATAGTGGGTGGGGTGTCACAGGCCACCCAGTCACGCTGCCTACACCAGGTCTTGAACATCATGACTGCACGCCCATCAGTCCGCAGGCACATATACCTGCCCAGAACACCTGCAGAAAGGCATGCTGCCGCCCTGGATTTTTACGCTGTGGCACGATTCCCCAAAGTGCTAGGTGCCATCGACTGCACCCATGTGGCTCTACGTCCCCCCAGGGCATCTGAGCACATCTATAGGAACCGCAAGCACTGGCATTCCATCAACGTGCAGGTAGCATGTAATGCCAAGGGAATCATCACCTCAGTATATGCCAACTATCCCGGCTCCACCCACGACAGCTTCATTTACCGAATGTCCACCCTAAGCCGGGACCTAGAAGCTGGGCGGCATGGCGATACATGGCTGCTTGGTGAGTATGTATGCCACTGTACATGCATGCATGTTGGATACTGAGCAAGGTCACAACCCCACCAATGATACCAATCACCACCTCCACAGGGGACAGTGCCTACCCTCTCAGCCCCCACATGATGACGCCAATTCGGAACCCCACCACGCCACCCCAGGTAAGATATAACACAGCCCACATTACAACCAGGGGCATAGTGGAGCGCACATTCGGAGTGCTAAAGTCACGCTTTCGCTCCCTTGACCGTTCTGGCGGGCAGCTGTTATACGCTCCCCCAGTAGTGTGCAGGATCATAGTGGCAGCATGGTGGTGGCCCCACATCCCCAACCACATGCACAGCCGCTGCGCATGGGAGGGGAAAGGGCACGGGGGAGGCAGCCCGTACACAGCTAGTGGCTAATTACTTCACATAGAAATCACACCCCTGTGGAGTGCACACTGCCCTGGCACATTCCATCTGACAATCAATGATGACTCAACCTGACACTGATCCTGAATGTCTGGAGAATGAACCGGGAATACCATGTCAGCCTGAGATTGTTCACCTGGAAGTGTCACAATGTGTGCATCCCTACCCACACAGACACCACCAATGCAGTTTTGTGAAGTTACACATTGAAGCAGCTAAAATGAATACCCACTTGCAAAATGCAACAAGAGGACAGTGCAATGTCAGCCAACCCAACCCCAGCACCGCCACACGACACACCGTGCCATGTCATGCTAATTGCAGGTAAACAAAGTAATCCCCACAACATGACATCAGTCTCACTATGTACAGTGGCACTATTAGAAACCTGCAACACCTGAAATGCTCACAGCAATGCCGGACCAACAACATACTTGAGCACGTAGTACCATTAACATGACATCACAAATGTTACATATTAGTAGTCTCACCACCTGGAAATGCCTGCACTCCCACCACTACCAACTGTGCAGTGTTGTCGCCATGTAGAGTTGTAGGTGCACTGCTGCCAACATGGTCCCCATCTCCAGACTAGAGGTCCTTGTGTGGACATGAGGAAGGGACCTGCAAATTGGGAGGTAGACACAGAAGAAGAGTTACACATCAATGCAACATGCAGTGTACAACACAACAGCAATATGCACTATGAATGTATACACAGTATTGACTACAGACTGGCCACACAGCTCATGGGAGTCCAACGTCACTGTGTAATTCACTGTCACTTGGGCACACCCTTTGCAAGCCCATGGAAACGGGAAGCAGGAGGGGTGTGTGTGACTCAAACCCAAGCATCTGAACCAAATACATTACAAGCCTGCATGTGCCCAGCCACAATGCAGCGTATGCCCACAGGAACCACGGAAGCCAACAGATCGAAGCCAACAGATCGTCCCAAAAAAATTGGGAATAAAAGAAATCAAAATAAAAATAAAAATAGGAAACAATCAAAAATGGCCATTGATGGGCCCGGGGGGGTTGGGGAGGCCACCCAGGAGGTCCGAGGACAGGATACACACCAGAACCCACCTGCGTGGATCCTGGGAAGATAAAACACCTCCATGGGCTCATGGCCCACATGGCTACCCTATTGTGGGAGTATCACTGCTGTCGCTATTATCACCCTGTGCAGCTGCATCCGGAGGTTGTTGCACTATGGGAGGCAGCCCACGCAAGGCCCTAGTCTGCTCCTCCATGGCTGCAAGCATGCGGGTGTGGTAGGTCTGGTTCTGGAGGATGAGTGTGCGGAGGTCCCCATACAACAACTCACGGGATGCCCGGACCTCCGCCCTCGTTGCCTGCATCTCAGCTGAGAGCGTACGGGTGAGACGCTCCAGCTGCTGTTCTGTCCTTTGGTGTGTTGAAGCCTCAAGCTCAACAAGAGTCGTCCTGAGGTGAAGGAGCTCCTGCCTCAGGGATTCCCTGTGGCCCTGGGACTCAATGGAGATGGCCTCCTGCAGAGTCGCCAGTGCCGCCCGCCTGTCCCTGTTGGACCCCAACATGTCCTCCCTGTGTGACTGGCAGATGGAGTCGGTTGCCTGCTCTAGTCGCTCCATCAGCCTTTCTGGGGGGACAATGGAAGTGGCCACCCTATCCATGGCCTGAGCCATCATCTCAGATGATGCAGCCTGTTGGGTAGCCATACCGTAAATGGATTGCTCCCATGCGGTATTGCCGGGTGGCGTACGGCCACCACGTCGGCGGGCACCACACCTGTCTGGGGCAAGGCGAACTGCGCCTTGCTGTGCCGGCACTGCCTGAGGCTGCAGGACTGCATTCCCCCTCTGATCTGCTGGCCCAGGAACAGGATCAGATGCCGCGGAGTGTGACCCTGCATCCGTAACCACCGAAGGCGTAGCTGCCAACACTGACATCCCCATGGAGGGTACTGACCCTGGTGCAGGTGGGTGAGACAGAACAGAATCCCTCCCTGGAACACTCACCTGCGACGGCACGTAGGTCTCATCCGAATCAACACCTGAGTACAGCTCGGGGGAGGTGCAGCCAGAGACATCCCTTGAGAGCACGACCTGCAGAACTTGTGGGTTCTCCCCCACCACCACACCACGTCCCTCACTGGTGGTTGGTCGGCCCTGGGACACCTCCTGGGTCTGCACCATCTCCACAACCCCAGCAGTATCAGGTGCGTCTTCCCCTGCAAAGACATGAAAACAAAGAAATGGAAACAGGCATTAGCACCATGGCACACATTGAGGGCTGAGAAGCAAGAGAACCAGTACTTGATTGACACATGTCCCACATGACTAAAACCCTCCCATGCATGCACCCTCACTGCGTATGAAGTGCAGGCAAATGGCACACACTGATGACACCAAGATGGAAGATGAACACATTTTCTGCATGCTGCCTGGCAGTGGCATCACACATTGGCCTGTGATTGGCAGGTGAAACACACATGCCATCACACAGATGGCATGTACCATTGATATTTAGTGAAGATGGAGAGGAGGGCAGCACCTATTCATTCAGTCCAGTTCCCGCGTGTAATTGCTTTTCTAATTCTAACAGGTCAGATTTTTCACCTGGAGCTGCCAGTCTGAAATGGTCAAATTGCACAGGGACATGTGTGTACAAATGATATCCAGGTAACAAAGTCACTATACTTTACCATACCCATGTCAGACATGTGACTAGTGGACAGCGACATGCCTAGTGAAAGTGGTGGAATGCAAACAAACTGACTGAATGAACAGTGAAAAAGAAGCAAATATGTTGTGTCAAGGTGACACTTCAAGGGCAACTGGCGTGCAGTTGTGCTAGATGTCTACTGTTGGCAGAAGGGATACTGCTATGGCCAAATGCAGCTGCGCAGGAAGGATTGCATGAAGCACATGGCTCACCCATACGACTCAGGCGCACACACTCTCACCTGGCACCCGAACAGAAGCCCTCACACACACACCATGCACATGGATGACACACACATGCATGTGCACTCACCGGACAATGCCTCGTAATCAGCCAGATCTCCCACGCCTTGGATCTGTTCCTCCGTGACGTAGGTCCCAGCGACTGACTCATGTGGAGTGAGTTCCATGTCTACTACTGGAGACCCACCTCCAGTCACTAGAGTTGCGGCATGACTTGAGGCCAGCTTACTCTTTGCCCTGCGCTTGATGTCATTCCAGCGCTTATAGCAATCATTGGCTGTGCGCCTCACGATTCCAAGGGCACAACGGTCTGCCAGTGTGCCTGGCGTTGTGCAGGTGTGGTCTTGGATCCTGCAACAATGACCATCTCGTTGTCATGTCCGGACACATACTCGACAAGTGCATTCAGTTCGTCATCCGTGAAGCTGGGCTTCCTGGACGGGCCGGACTGTGTAGCCGTGTCTGGGGCATCAGCCTGTGCCGGACGAGCACTCTTCCTCTTCCGCTTGGAAGGTGGTGGTGATCCTGAGTGTCCTGCGCCGCTCTGGACACTAGGGGCAGGAGCCCTGGTGGACTCTGTATCAGGAGTGTGGGATTGCACACTCAGCATGGGAGTTGGTGCAGGCATTGGCTCTAGTGTGATGGTGTCAGGGGGAATGTCAGCAGCATGGACTAGGACCGACACTGTCCTGGCTGGGTGTGTGAGGGCTGGGGTGGATGGAGCCGCAGCTGCCCCTGCAGCCTCTCCGCCCTGCCTCCTTGGTGCAGCAGATGACCTTGCTGCCCCAGATCCACGTGGCATGATGGCATCAACGTGCACCAGCGCACGTGTCGTAGCCCTGCTGACCTGGAAGTCAGCCATGGAGTCAGCCAGGTCTGGTGCCACAATGGGCTGGTCCAACAAGGGCTGAGCATGGATGGTGTCAGCCACATCAGCCTCAATGGGAGGGGGGAAGGGGGGGATTGTGGGTGCCCGTGACGGGTCCTCCACACATGGGGGGACAGGCTCACCCTGCAAGTTACGACCACGTCCCCTACCGGATCCACCACGGCCACCACTTGTGGCTCTTCCACCTTTGCCACCCTTACGGAATCCTCGCCTCCCAGCCATGGCACTGATGTTAATGTGCGTATGGGAGTGGATGTAGACTATTGTCCTGGGCAATTGGGGGTCAAAGGGGTTGGGTACCAGATGGTAATTGTACCCTAGTGCTCTAGCAAGGCTGAATGTAACCCCTGGGGAAAGATGACGGGTCACGCAACGCACAGGAGGCCCAAAAAAGGGAGATGACGTGCACGCAACCCCTCCTAGACCACGTGTGCAGAAAGAAAAACCTGCACTACGCTGTGGCACCCAGTAACACAAGAATGAACGTATGCGTGTCACACGCAGCCTAGAATGACCTCTGAAGGGGTAGGCTACACACGGGGCAAGCACAGATGTTATATACGTGCGTGACTCACCGTCTGCCTGGTAAACGAGCGTGTAAAAGGAGCACGTTTGGTTGGCAACACCCCCGCCAAAAGAAGATTTGTCCGCTGTCTGAGGAGACAGGACAACAGCAGAAGGGAACACTGTTTGAGGGAACAGGCCCGGGTAAACCAGTAAAAGAGAAAAAAGAGAAAAAGCTGTCAGAGGTAACAGGGAATACGAACTTGAAACGCCGTGAAGTAAATCGCGTGTGAAACGACAAGAAGTACAGAATTCACCCACTCGCTCTCCACGAAAAGCACGTACAAGGAAAACGTGTTCTACACGTACCTTTTATACAGGCCCACACGTCCAGTGTCACTTACGCAGCGTGTACGCGCTAGGGCCATTTCCACCTATTCCATGCTTTGTCACTTCTGCGTGTAGGGCCATTTCCACCAATTACACGCTTTGTCACTTCTGCGTGTAGGGCCATTTCCACCAATCACACGCTTTGTCACTTCTGTGTGTAGGGCCATTTCCACCAATCACACGCAATTACACTCTGACGTGCAGTCTTTCCACGTGTGCTCTGTCATCACGTGCTGTGTGGGAAACACCTGTGCGGGTCACGTCACAGACGCGCTTACGCGCTGAGGGCCTTTCCTCAGTTTTCACGCTGACGTGCAGGATTTTCACGTGCAAAATCACTCCCTACCAAGTTGGCCACGCGTACGCACACGGAATACCACACTCCTGCCCGGAAAGGCCGAACTACTGCCCCCCAGAGCCCGAGCACTCCCACCTGCTGCTGCCTGACTGCCTGCTGCCCCTGCACTGCTGGGGGGTGGGGGTGGTGGGAGACATGAGTGGGGGCCTGGTGGAGAGTGCCCCTGGTGGCTGGGGGGTGGGGGTGGTGGGAGACATGAGTGGGGGCCTGGTGGAGGCTGCCCCTTGTGGCTGGGGGGTGGGGGTGGTGGGAGACATGAGTGGGGGCCTGGTGGAGGCTGCCCCTGGTGGCTGGGGGGTGGGGGGGTGGGTGACATGAGTGGGGGCCTGGTGGGGGCTGCCCCTGCACTGCTGGGGTTTGGGGGTGGTGGGAGACATGAGTGGGGGCCTGGTGGAGGCTGCCCCTGGTGGCTGGGGGGTGGGGGTGGTGGGAGACATGGGTGGGGGCCTGGTGGAGGCTGCCCCTGCACTGCTGGGGGGTGGGGGTGGTGGGAGACATGAGTGGGGGCCTGGTGGAGGCTGCCCCTGGTGGCTGGGGGTGGTGGGAGACATGAGTGGGGGCCTGGTGGAGGGTGACCCTGCACTGCTGGGGTGTGGGGGTGGTGGGAGACATGAGTGGGGGCCTGGTGGAGGGTGCCCCTGGTGACTGGGGGGGTGGGGGTGATAGGGGACATGAGTGGGGGCCTGGTGGGGGCTGCCCCTGCACTGCTGCGGGGTGGGGGTGGTGGGAGACATGGGTGGGGGCCTGGTGGAGGCTGCCCCTGCACTGCTGGGGGGTGGGGGTGGTGGGAGACATGAGTGGGGGCCAAGTGGAGGCTGCCCCTGGTGGCTGGGGGGTGGGGGTGGTGGGTGACATGAGTGGGGGCCTGGTGGGGGCTGCCCCTGCACTGCTGGTGTTTGGGGGTGGTGGGAGACATGAGTGGGGGCCTGGTGGAGGGTGCCCCTGGTGGCTGGGGGGTGGGGGTGGTGGGTGACATGAGTGGGGGCCTGGTGGGGGCTGCCCCTGCACTGCTGGGGTTTGGGGGTGGTGGGAGACATGAGTGGGGGCCTGGTGGAGGGTGCCCCTGGTGGCTGGGGGGTGGGGGTGGTGGGTGACATGAGTGGGGGCCTGGTGGAGGGTGACCCTGCACTGCTGGGGTGTGGGGGTGGTGGGTGACATGAGTGGGGGCCTGGTGGAGGGTGACCCTGCACTGCTGGGGTGTGGGGGTGGTGGGAGACATGAGTGGGGGCCTGGTGGAGGGTGACCCTGGTGGCTGGGGGGTGGGGGTGGTGGGAGACATGAGTGGGGGCCTGGTGGAGGGTGCCCCTGGTGACTGGGGGGGTGGGGGTGATAGGGGACATGAGTGGGGCCTGGTGGGGGCTGCCACTGCACTGCTGCGGGGTGGGGGTGGTGGGAGACATGGGTGGGGGCCTGGTGGAGGCTGCCCCTGCACTGCTGGGGGGTGGGGGTGGTGGGAGACATGAGTGGGGGCCTGGTGGAGGCTGCCCCTGGTGGCTGGGGGGTGGGGGTGGTGGGAGACATGGGTGGGGGCCTGGTGGAGGCTGCCCCTGCACTGCTGGGCGGTGGGGGTGGTGGGAGACATGAGTGGGGGCCTGGTGGAGGCTGCCCCTGGTGGCTGGGGGGTGGGGGTGGTGGGAGACATGAGTGGGGGCCTGGTGGAGGGTGACCCTGCACTGCTGGGGTGTGGGGGTGGTGGGAGACATGAGTGGGGGCCTGGTGGAGGGTGACCCTGGTGGCTGGGGGGTGGGGGTGGTGGGAGACATGAGTGGGGGCCTGGTGGAGGGTGCCCCTGGTGGCTGGGGGGTGGGGGTGGTGGGTGACATGAGTGGGGGCCTGGTGGAGGGTGACCCTGCACTGCTGGGGTGTGGGGGCGGTGGGTGACATGAGTGGGGGCCTGGTGGAGGGTGACCCTGCACTGCTGGGGTGTGGGGGTGGTGGGAGACATGAGTGGGGGCCTGGTGGAGGGTGACCCTGGTGGCTGGGGGGTGGGGGTGGTGGGAGACATGAGTGGGGGCCTGGTGGAGGGTGCCCCTGGTGGCTGGGGGGTGGGGGTGGTGGGTGACATGAGTGGGGGCCTGGTGGAGGGTGACCCTGCACTGCTGGGGTTTGGGGGTGGTGGGAGACATGAGTGGGGGCCTGGTGGGGGCTGCCCCTGGTGACTGGGGGGGTGGGGGTGATAGGGGACATGAGTGGGGGCCTGGTGGGGGCTGCCCCTGCACTGCTGCGGGGTGGGGGTGGTGGGAGACATGGGTGGGGGCCTGGTGGAGGCTGCCCCTGCACTGCTGGGGGGTGGGGGTGGTGGGAGACATGAGTGGGGGCCTGGTGGAGGCTGCCCCTGGTGGCTGGGGGGTGGGGGTGGTGGGAGACATGAGTGGGGGCCTGGTGGAGGGTGCCCCTGGTGGCTGGGGGTTGGGGGTGGTGGGTGACATGAGTGGGGGCCTGGTGGAGGCTGCCCCTGGTGGCTGGGGGGTGGGGTGGTGGGAGACATGAGTGGGGGCCTGGTGGAGGGTGACCCTGCACTGCTGGGGTTTGGGGGTGGTGGGAGACATGAGTGGGGGCCTGGTGGGGGCTGCCCCTGGTGACTGGGGGGGTGGGGGTGATAGGGGACATGAGTGGGGGCCTGGTGGGGGCTGCCCCTGCACTGCTGCGGGGTGGGGGTGGTGGGAGACATGGGTGGGGGCCTGGTGGAGGCTGCCCCTGCACTGCTGGGGGGTGGGGGTGGTGGGAGACATGAGTGGGGGCCTGGTGGAGGCTGCCCCTGGTGGCTGGGGGGTGGGGGTGGTGGGAGACATGAGTGGGGGCCTGGTGGAGGCTGCCCCTGGTGGCTGGGGGGTGGGGTGGTGGGAGACATGAGTGGGGGCCTGGTGGAGGGTGCCCCTGGTGGCCGGGGGGTGGGGGTGGTGGGTGACATGAGTGGGGGCCTGGTGGAGGGTGACCCTGCACTGCTGGGGTTTGGGGGTGGTGGGAGACATGAGTGGGGGCCTGGTGGAGGGTGCCCCTGGTGGCTGGGGGGTGGGGTGGTGGGTGACATGAGTGGGGGCCTGGTGGAGCGTGACCCTGCACTGCTGGGGTGTGGAGGTGGTGGGTGACATGAGTGGGGGCCTGGTGGAGGGTGACCCTGCACTGCTGGGGTGTGGGGGTGGTGGGAGACATGAGTGGGGTCCTGGTGGAGGGTGACCCTGGTGGCTGAGGGGTGGGGGTGGTGGGAGACATGAGTGGGGGCCTGGCGGAGGCTGCCCCTGGTGGCTGGGGGGTGGGGGTGCAGGGGGACATGAGCAGGTGTGCAGGGTAGTCCCCTGTTTTGTGGGCTGCCTGCAGGGGCCGTGGAGGGTGTACAGGGAACACCTATGAGGACCCACCCAGCCTAATCGCGTGTGTAACTTCCCACGCACCCCTGTAATACACGTACCCAGCCAAATCGCGTGTGTAACTTCCCGCGCACCCTGTAATACACGTACCCAGCCAAATCGCGTGTGATAATTCCCGCGCACCCCTGTAATACACGTACCCAGCCAAATCGCGTGTGATAATTCCCGCGCACCCCTGTAATACACGTACCTGGCCAAATCGCGTGTGATAATTCCAGCGCACCCCTGTAATACACGTACCCAGCCAAATCGCGTGTAAAACTTCCCGTGTACCCCTGTAATACACCTACCCAGCAAAATCGCGTGTGATAATTCCCGCGTACCCCTGTAATACACGTGCCCTGCCTAATTGCGTGTAAAACTTCACGCGTACCCCTCTAATACACATACCCTGGCCAATCGCGTGTTAAACTTCCCGCGTACCCCTGTAATACACGTACCCTGGCTAATTGCGTGTAAAACTTCCCGCGTACCCCTGATATGAACGTTACCCGCTTTGCGTTCCTTGTTTGGCAGCCCTGTAAACTGGTCCAGGGTTAGCGCAGCCCTTTGCGATGATTTAGCGATTTTGATAGCTTTTCCTTGCGCGAGGGCGTTCTTGGGGGCGTTACTGGCGCTGCTGCAGGGTCGCTGCGATACTCTGTGCCACGGCTGGTTTGGGAGCCTAAAATCCATGAATACGCTGTGCGCGGAAATCGGTTTTAGCGCACGTGCCTGGCGCAGACAATCGCAAGCGGACACTCTGCGCCAGCCGCTTGCGACACTTTTCTGCGAAATTCTATGAATTGCCCTGATTGGTTTTTAATCCTAAATTTCGGGATTTCTTCCCTCTCCATTATTTTTTGCAACAATTTCTCATTAATGAAACTCCTTTCATGTCCAAGCGCTAAAGTGGCTTTTATTGTTTTAAAATAGTCATTTATACCAACATGAACCCATGGTTGCTCATCTTCCATGTGTATTTCTGCCAGAGTGGTAATGTGTTTTTTTTAATCTGTTTTAGGAGCAATATTCTGTTTGCATGTTTTCTCTTTTAAATAAAAACGTAATGTGTGCTCATCTATGGCAGTCTCCCAATTTTTCCTTAGGTCCAAGTATATTTGTACAGGTAGTTTTTCATTGTCGCTCTGCATTTTGTCTTGACACATTAATATAACAGTGACACTAGGTATGCAGCTATTCTGGAGATATACCTCCACAGCATCATTTGTTTTGGCAACGGTGTGACATTCATTTATATTGCTGTTTTGTGATTTTAGTTTCTTAGGCCTCAATGGATTTTTGGTTAAGGACCACAGCACTCCATTCACCCCATCTATGAGAGGAGACAATCTTTTCAGGCAATCTGTCCCCATCAGAAATGGAATTTCACAAATAGATGTGATCAATACCTCTTGTTTCATTTTTTGCTTTCCTATTTATATGTCAACCTCAGTTACACCTATGATGGGCACCTCCTCCCCATTAAAGTTATGCACTGGTTCTTGATTTTCCTTCACTGTGATCTGACTCTGTGGGGGTCTCCCTTCATTGATACTCTTTACCAGCTCCTTGGACATAATTGTGGCCTGTGCGCCAGTGTCAATCATAGCTAAGGTGTGGCATTTTTCTTCTACAGTGATGGGTGCATAATATCTGTCCTCAACTTCCTCTAATACACATAAGAAGTGTGAATTCTTACTGATTTCAGGGCTCACCTTTCTCAGGTCTTTTTCACTTTTGGCTAAGCACATTGGTAAATGGAAAGACATTTTTCCCTCCTTTTTACCCATTTCTGCGCGAGAGACTTTATTCATTTGTCCATGATCAGAGGTTTTTTGGAGTGTGGCCACTGTTCGCCCATCCATCTGGGTAACATCAGAGACCACATTACAACCTTCCAACTGAACATGTGTAACAACATCATTCAGCAATTTGTCATTTTTTAATTCTGTGCATTTGTGATCATTTAGTGTGATACCAGCCCTTTCAGCCTCTTCAAAAATATGTGGCTCAAAGAATTCTTCAGGTGATTGACTTGTACCCTCCTGTTGAGTATTTCCTTTTTCTGTCTGTGTTTGGTCATTGTTTTGCTTGCCCAGGGAAGGAGCTATAGCATCCCCACTTACTCCCTGTTCACTGGTATTCCCCATGCATGAGTCATTTTTCTTAAATCTGTCCCTTTGTTCTTTTGGAATTCCTAATGTTTCTTTTTCATTTGCACAAATCGTTACTGTTTTATTTAGCTCCAGGTTAAACCGTACCTCTTTTTTAGAAGTATTTGCACTTTCTGTCACAAGTTCATTTACTGGCACTTTCATTTTTAATCCATTAGGCATCTCAGAGTCGTTATGCAAAATTATATCAAAACAATCTGTCATTTTGGCACTGCAGTTATCATGAGTACTTAGTCACTTTTCGGAAGCCCCCCGGTCATTGCTATGGCCATCAGCCCCCTCTTTGGAAGGTTGTTTTTGCGCTGTATAGAGCTTTCCTATTTGCTCAGCTAACATTTTCACTTGGGCCTCAAGGCACTGGAACCTTTCCATCTCTCTAGGATCCTCTTTCTGTGGCCTAGGTCGATATTGGTTGTTTTCCCCCTGATTGGATCTATTCTGATACCTCTCAGGTGATTGATGTCGGTTGGGATGGTTTCTGAACTCTTGATTCATTTGTGGAGGGGAGCAGGTTGCACCCATCCTTTGATTATAGTCCCCTGATGGGGAATCATTGTACTGACGTGGATTGTAGTTCACGTTTTGCCTCATGTCCTGTCTCTCAGATTGTGGGTACTGGCCCCTATGTTGATTTCCATTATCAGTAAATCGATCCACATATCGGGGACTATCCTGATTACCATATATCATGGTGTTGGGATTAAATCTGCTCTGTGTCCCCAATGACTGGTAGGGACCATCATTTCTTTGATCTTGATTTTGTCTCTGGTTATTGTTCATACCTGCCATATCAGGCCGATATCCTACCCGGGGTCTGTCCCCTAAATACCTAGGGCTGATGTAGCTCTCTCTATGACTAGGATCATGTGATTCGAACATTGGTACAGGAAATGGCGATCTTAGTTGATTACCCCTTTGTTCAGGTGTCACATTATTTTTACCTTGGCTTTGAGCAGACTCAAGGGACATTTTGGCTGACCTGATTTCCATTACTGTGGCTGAGGGTTCTTTAGATTTAGGTCTAGTATCTTTCATTTTATCACTTTCTCTACCCTGACAATAGAGTACCTCATATGGTTTTGTGCTTTGATATACAATCCATTCAAGGGACTTGTCAAGGTCAAATTCACGGACCAATTGGTATATGATGTCTTTCTGTAGCCCATAGAAGTATGCAGTTTTAAACTCATTGGAATTTGAGTCAAAAGATACATCAAAGCGAGAAAATGCTCTTTTTAAGTCTTGTAAAAATTGGTGAGGGGATGTATTAGGTCCAGCAGTAATTGTGTAAGCGACTTTCTTTGCCTCCTGCAATGACTGAAAAGGAGAAAAATGACGCCTAATTTCTTTTTCAAACTCCAACCAGGTCATATTCTGCTGTTCGTTTAATCCCCTTATGATGCTGGCCGTCGGGGCATCTAAAGTTAAATGAAAATATTGTCTGTACTGTTCCATAGGTATCTGGAGTGCTTTAAAAATGTCATGCACCGCTTCTAAGTGATCCTCAATGCAGCATTCACCTCCCTTTTTAAATGGTTTGATCAGGGCTTTAATGGATTTCATTATTTTTATGGGGCTACTTGTTGCAATGCATGGAATTGCACTATTTTGTGATTCAATCCTGTTTTCAGGTGTATGAGATTGGTGGCTGCCCCCAATGTGAGTATCAAATCCCCCAAGGGCGCTGCAACCCATTTCAGTAAGCGGCCCAGTCACTGCAGCACTAGCTCTTTGGGCAGAGCTAGAATTCACCTCCACTCCATTGAATGTGGTGCCCTGCCGCCTCTCCTGGGACCTGGGAATGCACATTTGCTGTTCTAAGTCCTTACACTTTTTAAGGAGTCTGTTTGCTTCATTTTGCAAATAGTTGTTTTCAACACTCATCTTATTAATCACCTCCTGCATGTCGCACATTTGCATTTGGCATTCATTGAACTCTTTATTTCTCTTGTCTCTTTCTTGAATCATTTTAATCATTTCTTGTTCTGCACTCTGGAGATCACATTCTTTTTCACAATGTTCTTTTTGTAAAATCTGCATTTCTGAAACAACCTCATCTTTATCCTGTCTAATGTGGTCCACTGAGGCTTTTAAGTGTACCGATTCTTGCTCACTATCCTCAAATTGTTTCTTGATTTTGGATAACTGAGCATCAAAGTCTCTGCATTTTAATTGCATGTTTTTTTGGCATACATCCAATTCTGCTCTTAACATTTCCTGATTTTTACTTGCCCCATCTAATTCAGTCTTTAACCTGTTAATTAGCTGGGTATCATTCTCATGCATTCGCAGTGACTTATTCAAAATAAACCATATTTTGCCGCATAGCCGTATTAAACAGTCTTTCTCTGCACTTTTATTGGCTGCATTCAATAATCTTGTAAGGCAGACCTGAATTATGCTGCCTTCTGCAAAAATATTGTCTAGTTTTTCTTTCTGCACCTCGCCCTGAATGCGGTCACGCCATTCTAAGGTGCTGTTCAACGACCACGTCCCATGTGCAAACAACTTTGCCTCTAAATATTGCACTAGGTCTGAAAATGTGGTTTCCCTTTGTGACATTCTGAAATTCGTTTTTAGTGGCACACTGCTATTATAAAATGGGTTCCCTTTAATGTGCAAATGGCAGTGTGAGACACGCTTACCACGCCCAGTAGGTACTCTATGATCACTTTCCCGGCCTGCAACGCACCATAAATATGTTGGGTATTTTGTGGATATTTGGGGCTTTGCGGTATTTTCTTACCGCCCAAAATACCTTTAGCAATAATCACTCTCTGTATTCATATTGGATCACAAATAACAATAATACATTGCATTATTTCAGAATTCAGACCTATTTAGATAATGTGCGCGATAATTTGAGTGGTTGGTTTATTTGTGGCCCCAATATCCAACATCCCCTGTTTTTTATCTAGATTGTTCTTGATCACTAGAGAGACCTCAGGCCTACATTTTAGGGATACCACATTTTCAGTGTTAGTGTTGTGTGCCACCATGGGCTATTGTGGTATTTTTGTGGTAATTTCCACTACCTTATATACGGTATGTAACTATGTCCAGAGAGTCTCTCTTCCCGTTGGCTCATGTACCTCCAACAAGCTGTGCTACAAACAGTCACTCACAACTGTCCATACTGAATATAATCATGCACACATCTGTTTTAAAATGACAATTGCACTGTTTAAAAATCTACCCACGTTTAAACCTTTTCCCATGCAAAATGAAAGAGAGTAATAATACACACTAGCTATCTGTTTTCAGATATTTTTGTATTATAGAAATTTCCTTTTAACACAGTTTAACCCTTTTTTACAGAAATAAATGAAATGGTACAACATTATTTGTGATAAAATGAAAAGAGAACTGCGAGAATATATTCAATTGGTAACATTACATATGCTGATAAGGGACTGGGACTCCCTCGAATACACTGACTGAACAGTTTCACACACTTTTGCACAGCTCCCACACTTCTGTAATTACCTTATCTGTTCAGCATGAGTTTTCTCCGGCTATTCTCTTTCTGAATTTGGCTCCCTTGAAGATTAACCCCAGTGAAAACTAGCGTCTGTCGTTCTCAAACCGGGGTTATTGCCTGGAATTCTCAGCTTTTACAGCAGGAATGCTTCAGCCAGGAAACAGGTCCTTCTCCCAGCTCTGCCAGATCTCGATTGTTCTCCCCCTCTCCTCAAGCTTCCCCAGCAAAACTCTAATCACAGCCTCTAGCATGATACTTGCTATGACGCTGCTCCAATCAGAATCAATCATGTCATCTCCTCCCTCACTACACAATGGCTCATTTCTACAGTAAAAATGTGTAACCAACTGATTTCCTGTTCCTTCGAGCTCTTTGCTTCCTGTAGTTATGTGGACAGAGCAGCAGAGAAAAACAAAAATGAATGTGCGTTTAAAAGTTCACTTTCAGAGTAGGCCTAATTCTGCAGTGGAGACACATTTTTATTAATGGGTTATGTTAAATGCAGTTTTATTAGTCAGGTTAGTTATTAATAAGGTTAGTTATTAATTTTCAAATGTGTCTCTTGCACCATAGGCATTTCAGGTGAAAAATAGTGTGCATTTTTGAATGTGCACATATGTTTTTAACTGTAAAAATAGATTTGCATCTTATATGTAAAAATCGTTTTTGACTGAATAGCCTGTCTTTACTTATATGTCCATGTTACTCTGGCAACACATATAGCAATGCACCACACCCATGTGGTGGTGCTGCATCAAAAAAAATTGCTACCTGTGCAGTAGTGCTGTACTCTGTGCTGTAACACGCCAAATATCCTTACAGGCCTCCACCCCCATGATGATTTATGTTTGCTTATGAGCACCTAATTTCTAGACTTGGCTGATTTGTACTGCTCTATATAGGCCACTGCCTTTGGCAGAGTAACCATGACCAGACAACATTCTGTAGTCCAGATCCTACTCCTCAGGCGTCCATGAGTCCATAGTTTCTGCAAGTTGTGCCAAAGTAAAGGGGATGCCTAAAACTAGTCCTTTATAAAAAAAAAAAGACTAAGGAAAAGTAAATGTGTGTCTATCATTCAAGGGTTCCGGGACAATTTCAACATATTCATGATCAACAAGTTCCCATTTCAAGAAAATGTTCCTACTCCACACTATACAATCTTTATTTATTTATTTATTTATTTATTGGCACTCCTTTTCAACAATGGCAATGTTGTCAATGGATGGATAGAATACAAGTGAATGTGGAGGGTGGTAGGTGTATGGCTGATGAGTATGCATGTGGTAAAGTCTGGATATGTGTGGGTTTGCATGTGTCATGATGTTTGAAAGATCATTAATTTGTCTGCAAGAACTGGTGGGTGAACAGTGAGATTTTGTGTGTGGCTGGATGGCTGGATGGGTGTGGATAGATGGATGGCTGGATGTATGTGTCAAGTATTATTGTGAATTTAAATGTTCATAATGCTAATGTACACCCTCTGATTCAACACCCCTGATACACAATCCTGCCCTTCAATTCTGGGACAAGCAACAGGCTGTCCTTGGAGTTAGACAATTGGAGGATGTATCTGCAGGTAGTTGCTGAAATTAAATCCTCCACTTTACCTCCAGAAATAGGTGGATTTACCATGCAGTAATTTTGCTGGCGGTAACTCCAGCAAAAATCCCCATGAAGACCTATGGACTCCAGAAATGTGGAACTAGCACCATTTGTAATCCCATGGTAACTCCATGGCACCAAGTGGCAGTAACAGTAATTGGTTTGGTGATATTTTGGCAAACTGACCGCTGGATTAATGCCAAACTCCTAATGAGGTACTGTTACTTGCCATCTAGTATGTGAAGTACACCCACTTATTTGTAGTGTGATTTAACATGTAGGTCTGAATTTATAAGTGCATCACAGTAATTTCTCTCACATAGTTTGTACAGAAAATGACATTAAACTTTGTAAAAATAAATACGTTTTGTGTTTAACATTTTGGCAATCATCCTGAATGAGATACACATTGTCAAGTTGTAACTATTTCTGGGTAATGTACACCATAATGCCAGTCCTTTGACATTCTCATATTTTGACAGGAGCAATTCAATGAATGTTTATTGTTCAATGTTTGTGGTGAGCTCTGCACAATTTGTAGGGCAAGATGTTATTTATTGTCAAGAGAAAAGGTTTATCTGCATTTCAAAAGCTCCATATTTGTTTTTGTAAATTTCATTAAAGTACATTATGTTTTAGTAAAGTACCACACATTCTGTTCATGGTTGAAGAAAAGGTACACCATATAAAAAACACAGCATGGCCCTATTTCAGCAGTTCATGCACCAGTTTCTGCCTTCTTTACAATTTTTCGCTTGCAGATCACTCCCCCAAAACCAATGTTTATGGGGAAGGACATTGGTGCAGGAAGTATAGTCGTTTTTGGCTAGCGGCAAGGTACCCTGTTTAAGTGCTCATTAAAACTCTGCTAAGAGAGTCAATTTCATCATTTTCTTTTCACAGGGTCTTAACTCACATCTTCAATTGTCAAGAATGTTCCATTCAGAACTTCTATACTCACGGGGGTGTGGGGGTTGGTACTCTTCCCTACTCTTATTTGATCCAAGTTGCTTGAAGAACTTCCAGATGTTTAACTTAAACAGAAGGTCAAAAGACTGGTTTAGAACAACATATTGGCATAATTCATTATATATAGTGATTCACTATTGTCTATTTTCAAATTTCTAATTCCAATACTAAAAAAGATATATAATATATAATTCAAAAATGTAACAATTATCCACAAGCATCTATCCTTTCATCTAAACATCCTTATTTACCTTTAATATAGATTTCCTATTATTCAGAGGTCATCTGTTTGTTGCCCCTTTTGAAATTATGTTATTGTTTTATAGAAAAACCTTTATTCGACATAAAGTCCTCAGGTTACATTATAAAAGATAAAATACACTAAAATCACACAATCAGTTATCCCAACTATAACAAACTATATGAAACAGGATGAGGTCTTAAAAAAATGTAAAAAAAAAAAAAACGTAAACATGACTGTTAAAGGAGATATTCCAAGTTGTAGCCACATAGCCACAATTGACATGACAAGATGGCAATTAGCTATCCCAAAAGGATTACTGGGACACTAGGAGAGAAATACTTGCACCCTGTTGCAAAGTTAAGTGCTACCATTTTTCTCCTCAAAATCCAAGGTCTATGCAGAAAGCAAGCAACAGCACCCATTGTTGAGGGGGTAATGGATTGAACCTGAAATTCCACTGCACTGCCCCATGACTTAATCCCTGCCTCCAGCACGACAGGTCTCAGGTATAAGAACATTAGCCACTGGAAAGATTTACAAAATAACATGAGATGTGATATTCTCTCCTCGGGAGCACCACACATGGGGCATCTAGCAGAACCAAGGCCATTCTATTTAAACGTAAAAACAGTGATAGGCAATATATCTAGTTTTACCCTCATATATAGAGATCTTGAATGAGCAGGCCGGATCTGATCCAGGTAGGTTTTAAAGCCATTCATGTTTCTCTGAGCTAAATAATCTGTTCCCAACCTTAGCTTTGAATCCTCTAGGAGAAGCAGTCCCTAGCTCTTTGTTTTATTATAGGCATAATTTGATTCCAGCTCAAATCACAGAGTCTGCCTGGATCGTTCCAAAACTCACCCATTGTCAGACAGAAAATTACTTATTTTATGTGTGTAAGCCATTTCAATCCACTTGCATCAAGTGACATAATACATACCTGTGCCTCCCGCACGGTTCAAAGGCTGGTCTAGTCCAAAGTATGATCCAGAAGTAGACGGGGCGAGACATAATATTTAGAATTAGAGGGAGTGTGCCACATTCCAAATGCAAAAGAGCAGTTGGAGCACTCAACGGTGATAGCAACAATTTCTTTAAAAAGTAATTTTCCCTTATTAAAAAGGTTTCAACATTTGCATACCCCTATAGATCTGAATCATAAAGCACAGCGGAGAGTGCCTGCATCTGATAAAGCTCTAATACAGGTGAGATTACACCACTCCCGTGATGACTAAAAAGGCCAAGATTGCCCCATTATATTTATTCAGCATGACTTCAGCCCTAGCTATCTGATGGGCCCATCCGGGGCTAGCCTGAATCCTGGTTTTGACTTGTTCTATTATCTTATCATCAATGTCGGCCATATTAATGCCAAGACCCAACTCCCTAGATTTCCTGAAGAAGATATCAAGGGTTTCCTTTAAGCCCTGCAGTGACATGGCTATTAGGACAGCATTGTCTGGATAAAATAATGTCAGGAACTTGGTTGTAGCCAGCTTCAGGCAGCCCTGGCTCCCATTACTAACTTATCTATAATTCCCTGTATATGTAGGTTGAACAAGAGAGAGGATAGGGCACAGCCCTGACTAACACCCAATGCCACCTCAAAGTATGCTGTTTGTGCATGCCCCAGGTTATAATGTACACACAACACAGTATTTGAATATAAAGGTGATATAATGCCTATAAAATGCTCTGGTCCTTTCCACTCTGCCAGCGCCTTCCATAGCTGATCACGAGGCACAGAGTCAAATGCTCTCCTGAGGTCCACGAACAATACGTACAGGCGCCTTTTTAATAGGGCCGTATATTTTTGGATAATTAGAAATAACATAAGACACTGGTCTATGGTACCCCATCCATTTTGAAACCCTGCCTGATAGACACTTATCATCCCTTTATGGTCCACCAAGTCTGGAGATATTTCTAAATTATTTTTCCAAACAGCTTCCCTGTCCCATCTAAGAGAAATATAGGTCTAAAGTTGGCTGGGCTATCTGTACCACCCGTCTTGTAAAACGGGATGATAACTGCCCTGTGCAATGAGTCTGGGTTCCTACCTGTAAATATCACTGCCTTAAAGACCTGGTGCAATATAGGTGCCCAAATACTACTCTCATCCTTATAAAAATCCAATGGTGTTAATTCTGAGCTCACCGCCTTACCATTTTTGGAAGAGGCTAGAGCTTCCTCTACATCCTGCAGGGTAATACACAGTGGGTAGATGCCAGTTCTACCTTCAATAACCAAGGGATGGGTTAAAGGAGGGTCTGCTGCATAAATAGCAGACAAATGGGCCCTCCATCTGTCTTCACCAATGCTATTCATCTTTTGGGGTTCCCCCTTAAGGTCATTATCAGAATCCAATTTCCAAAACAAAACATTATCCCTCGATTTACAGTCTTTGTACAGTCCCTCCCATTTCCGTTTTGGATATTTGGTCTTTCTATCATAGAGTACGTTTTTATAATGGGTTCTCAAAAAATGAAGCAATGGATCTTTGAGGCACTTTTCAATGTCTCTCTTTGCCACTCTACAGTACCCATCAAACAATACCTCCCCAGTAGTTAGTTTATTCTTGCGTATTACCCCAGTCCCCGAAACATACGGTTGCACATTATCATTAAAACCTTTGAAATCGTCGAAAACCACAGTGGGCTCACTTTCTGGATTACAGATGACCTTGACATTAGCTAAGATTGATACATACATACTCTGCTTCAATTCAGGGGTAAGGATCAGCCCATTTTGACGGTCTTCGCGCAAGGCCATTAACTCCAAGCTTACGGGGTCCCTGCATGGCGGCATTCCTTCCAGTCTCTTGATTTTCCAATTTTAAAAGCATGGCCAATGGGCAGTGGTCACTTCCAGACCTATCAATGACTCTAAACTCACCTACCCTGATGCTGAGATTAATATGTAATCCTTTAGTGGGGAGCCGTTTACTCCAAAAAATGTTTTTTGGGTTGGTTGGTCGATAACAAACCTTCCATTGCATGTTTGTAACACAAGGTAATACATAATTGTCAATGTTTTAGCTGCCAAGGGATACAGTGAGATTGGACTAGGCACCACCAGGTCAGGGATATCCCAGGCTTGATCTTGGTCAGCCCACAGTCCTTCAAACAACTTAATCAGCTCCATTTGCAGATTAAAGTCACCCACTATCATTAGAGAAGAATGTTGCAGGTCTGCAGCTTCATTGGGAGCAAACACCTTGTGAACAAATTTGATACAGGCTATTCCAGTTAAGCCAGAGGGTCTGTTATAGATATCAATTAGGCATAAGGACTCTACAGGGTTGAGTTTAATATGTTGTAGAGGACGAGCCAAATGCCCCTACCAGAAGCTCCTCCCCCATATTGCTATATGTTGGGAACTGGAAATTGTGACATGGGCAGTACAAGTAAGGATAACTATACCGCAAAAAATTCTTGAGACAAGATATCCACTGAGAAAACCTTATATGCCTTCACGAAGAAGTAATGGTCTTCTGGAAAGAGTACCCGGAAGAAGTATGAAAATGAATGAGAAAGAAGGCTGGTGACCTCATATGAAGCAGAACTGACACACCCAGAAAAGACACAAATGAAGAAAGAATATAGACTTTCTATAAGATCTGAGGATGAGATGTCGAAGAAAAAGCAATGTTTCTGGATCAAAATGAAGATGTCCGTGTGAAGAAACAGTGAAGAAAATGCAAAGTAATTTTACAATTGTACAGACGCTGTAATGCAAGAAGGTGAACTAATCCTGAAGCAGGCTATGTAGTGAAAATATTGTGGCGATGCGCCTATGTATATACATAGGAGTGTATAGACTCTGGATGTTCCACAAAGCAGTTTAGCAAACTTGAACATCGTGAATGGAAAGGGCTTGAGTGTGGCGCAGTTGAAAATAGCTGATGGCGAAGGAGAATTCAAGAAAGGCTGGCTGGCCAAGCACCAAACGTCGAGGCCATGTGAGCATGGTTGTCTGTCAAGAAGCTAAATGAATGTGAGAAAGAAACAAACTTCTGTTTGAGGTGTAATGGAAAAACACTAAGGTGTCAAGAGTTCATCGTTTAATAGTATTATATGCAACAAAAACCTTGAAAACGTGGTCTCCAGTCACATGGTCAGATAGAAATACACTGTGGGTCGAGCTACACCAAAACCAGAAGATAAGACCATGCCACACTTGCTTTTATTCTCAGGCACAGTGCGCCTCTACAAATCCAGCTTCAAAGCCAAATTAAATGACAGACAGCAGGAGTGATGATAGATTTTCGGCTAATTGGGTGGGGATGCATGACCAGACCAGCCCTCCTAGTACCTGGAGTAACCAGCTTGCATGCTGCAAGCAAGTTGAATATTCCAGAACAGTACAAGTGTGCCAACCAATTATAGAGGGCCATGTATTAAAGAGCTTGTGTAACCAATAGGGTGTTGAGTTTTAGTATGACACAGAAGATGACTTGCTCTTTTGGGCTTAGTTGTCCACCTGATCTTAGAGACCCAATCACAACCCCATCATTATGGAACTTTTACCTAGATGTTCCCTTTAAGCCTATCACATCCCCTAGTAGGTTTTCTTAGTTTGCCATGTAGGATGACATCAGTAATGAAACATGTTTAGTATAAGAATGTTGTTTTTTCATATGATGTTTTGAGAGAAATCAAGCTAACGCGCCTGTTGATGTCCGTTCTAACTCCCTGTTTTAGATAATTGTTAATAAAACAGTACTAAGTTTTGCCAACTTCCTGAGTTGGTTTGATTATTGATGTATGAGTACGTTCTACATCCCCATCCATCTCTAAGTATTGCTACCTCATCTTAAAGGGCCCCAGGTCCCAGGGTTCACATGGTAGCAGAGGTAGGATGGTTAAAGATCTGTCGACCCAATAGGCTTTTAAGGGTCTCGGAATATTGGACGTCCTGTGCCATTTAGCTGGAGGACCGCAAGGCTTCCTGTGGATAGCAGCCACAAAAGTTCTTGAAAGACAATAGAGATAGGTGGGACGGGTTCATCTTCCAGAAAATCCCCTCCTGATTTCCACAAGGAGATGAGCGGACCGCAAGAAATGTTGGCCGGTTGAGGAGGAGACAATCCAGAGGGTCAGGAGCTGAAAAGCAAATGGTGAGTAGATTGCGGAAGGTGGCAAAAAATGAATGAATATGAATTGGGGAAAGTGATAATTGGAAGAAACTAACAGAGGGTTGGTGGGGTATTTAGTTAATGACGAAGAGTGTTACATAAAGGTAAGTGGCGAGGAGCATCACAGATAAGCCCAGAGTCATACATTCAAGCAATGTCTATAAGCAATTATTTTAAAATCCAAGTGGATAAATAGGCGACAAGCAGACAAGGTCTGCTAAAGGAAATAATTTACACTCCCATCTGATAAAATGTAGGGGCACGAATAGCAGCGAGGAACGCTGAGAAGAGATATATGTTTGGGCCGGCCAGTTTGTCTGTATGTTTGTGTATTGTATGTATTTTATGTAAAGTAGGAAAAGAGTGAGATATCAAAGAGCGACAAACAATAGGTTGTGTTAAGAGGTTGAGAGTAAATTATTTATTTATTTAGTCATTGATGGTATTGACTGAAAAGCTAGATTGAAGTAAAGCGAGACATAGAGGTTTGGAGCAGTGACAATTGGTGCCAGGCTCATATTTGTTGTTTTTCTGAAACGTATTTTCTGTGTAAAATAACAGTAAGTATCGACAGTCTATTGAGACTTTTCGCAATGGGGAAATGTTACTCCACTCATGCACCTATGAAAGCAACTGCCAAAACACGCACCCAAGCTTAAGCAATATAGTGCAGAATGGGTTAAGGGCATGGCAGGTAAAATGTTCATGCCATGGCCACGAGGGGGATCAGTGTCAAAAGCGGTTTTGCAACACTTGACCACATACTTGCATGCTGGGTTTACGGGAAAGAAATTGGAGAAAAGGTTAGCCAGCTTAGAGCTTTGTAATATGTATCAGGAGGAACGGGAAGACCTGCCTACTGAAAACTGGATGATTAACCAGTATAAAGAGGGGGGTGTTGAGCTTTGTGCCCCCCCTATCACCTCTGAAGTACATGTTGACAGTGCAAAAGATGAAGGATTGTATCCATTAAGGGAACTTAAAGCAGTGACAGGATATAGTAATCTGATACATGAACCGCCTGTGTATAGCAGTGACGAGAGTCCAGAAATAACTTCAGAAAAGGAAGTGATCTCTGAAGTCTTACAGGAGAAAGAGATAGGTGAACAACCAAGTATGACCCTAGAAACAGAATGGGAAATTAAGAGATGGAAAGGAGAAAAAGATAAAGATGACGAGATAGCGCTCATACAGCACGAATGGATGGGTGGTCAGATATTGCTCAAACTTGATGGGAAGAGCATCGCGGAAGTAAGGCAAGAGGAAGATCAAGACGAGCAGAATAAAAAAGACAGGGAACGAGCAAAATGATTGAAAGAAGACCAGTATAAAAGAAAGAGTAGACCAAGACAAGAACAAATGTATGAGAAGAACAGTTAAGAAAGGAAGAAAGAGCAGAAGAGCAAAAAAGATATGACAATAGACAAAGAGCAATTGAAGAACGAGATAGATTAGAAAAGAAGAGCGAGGAGGAGGAAAAACAGAAATTAAGAGATGGCTTTTTCAGAGAAGTGTATCCTGATAAGTGAGCCTCCAAGTATGAGGCTACATCCTACATCTCCAACCAACTTACCCCACACACATCTACAAGACCACTTAGAACAGCTCAAATTAACACTATGGCTATACCAAAATTCAAACTCCACAACTCGGGAGGAGTTAGTTTCCCTGTACAAGCCTCTAAGCTATGGAACACACTACCTATTCCAATCAGGTCTGTCACCTCATTCAACGTATTTAAACGCAACAACAAACGATGGTTTCATGACCTGAACACATTGTCAGCTTAACTCCCTAGAGCATGTATTTACTGCTTTACTTACTGTAATTATTATTACCATCTATCTCACCCCTGTCCCCCACCGCAATTGTAACATATTTGCTTACTACTGTACTACCTTTGTATATATTTACTTATAACCACAATGATTTGCAACTGTTGACGACTGCTTGATATTGTAACTGTATTCCCTGTAACATTGTAAAAAACTCACGCGCCCGTATGCCCCTGGGCCTGGTTGTGCTTTATAAATAAACCAAATACAAATACAAATGAATCAGTATCTGTTTATGTAGTTCTTATGGTGGTGTGCTAAGAAATGCAGGCTTGTATGATGTGTTAGTATTTGGACGGGTGGGATTTTGGGAACAGAACAGAGTGTGTGGATGAAACTGTTTTAGAAAGTAGATAAAAGAGCATGTTGGTTGTATGCATGGTGTCTGGATGTCAGGTAGGTGAGGAAAGACTGAGTATGTGTGTGTATGTTTGTGTGGTTGATTGGCTTAGTGAGTTTCCATTTGTATGTATGGGTTAGTGGGTAGGTTGCTTCATTTGTGTGTGTATGAAAAGAAGTTTACATTTGTATTTGTGATTGGTTGGTGAGTTTGTATATGGAAAGATGTTGAGCTTATGTTTGCTGGGATGAATTGATAGATGGTTAGTTTTAGTTGAGAAAAATGGATAGATTGTAAGTTTAATATTTGGTGAATTTGCATTAATGTGGATTGCTTAGTGGGTTGAATTCATGGATGGTGGTCATATGTTTACGGTTGTGAGTTGGTAAGTGGCTGGTTGATTGATTTAGTGTCTGAGGGTTTATGAATGAGTTTCATGTGTGGGTGGATGGTGTTGGAGAAACCAGGGTCACTAAATCAATTGTTGGTGATGACAAACAGAGGCATGTTTTCATTTATTGGCTTTGGAATCAACAAAAAGAGCATTCTGCACCCACAGACCCAATACTTTACTGACCAGACCCACCTTTCAGACCTTTACCTTTACAAGGTACTTGTCACCTGATCTGAAAAAGAGCAGGGATTCTACTGGTAGGCATTCCGGCACACTTATGCTGCCTCCTGCCAAAACAATAAAGCCATTCCTTAATATATAGTCCCAAGTGTCAGTGTCCGGTTATGTCATCATATTGCAACTCCCACTTTGCTGATCTCTGTTGAGGGGCATTGGGCCTCCACCCCATGATGATTTATGGTTGCTTTATGAGCACCTTATTTCTTATTAGTATTGGCTGGTTTGTACTGCTCTTTATAGGTCTTTGGCAGAGTAACCATGACCAGACAACATTCTTTAGTCCAGATCCTACTCCTAAGGTGTCAATGAGTCCATAGTTTCTGCAAGTTGTGCCAACGTAAAGGGGGGTGCCTAAAACTAGTCCTCTATAAAAAAAAAATAGACTAAGGAAAAGTTAATTTGTGTCTATCATTCCAGGGTTTCGGGACAATTTCAACATATTCATGATCAACAAGTTCACATTTCAAGAAAATGTTACTACTCCACACTATACAATCTTTATTTATTTATTTATTTATTTATTTATTTATTTATTTACTGGCACTCCTTTTCAACAATGGCAATGTTGTCAATGGATGGATAGAATACGAGTCTGTGTGGAGGGTGGTAGGTGTATGGCTGATGAGTATGCATGTGGTAAAGACAGGGTATATGTGGGGTTGCATGTGTCATGATGGTTTGAAAGATAATTAATTTTTCTTCGAGAACTGGTTGGTGAACAGTGAGATTTTGTCTGTGGCTGGATGGATGGGTGGCTGGATGGGTGGGTGTGGATAGATGGAGGGCTGGATGTATGTGTTAAGTATTATTGTGAATTTAATTTTTTAAATTGCTAAAGTACACCCTGCGATTCAACACCCCTAGTATACAATCCTGCACTTCAATTCTGGGACAAGCAACATGCTGTCCTTATAGTTAGACAATTGGAGGATGTATCTGCAGATAATTGCTGAACTTAAATCCTTCACTTTACCTCCAAAAATGAGTGGATTTACCATGCAGTAATTCTGCTGGCGGTAACTCCAGCAAAAATCCCTATGAAGACCTATGGGGCCTCATTACACGGATGGTGGTAGGGATTTACCGGTACCGGTAAAATACCGGTACCGGTAAATCCTTACCGCCTTACTACGAGGTCCCTTTTCGGGTTGGGGGATTTAACGCCTGCAAAAAACGCCTTTTTGCAGGCGTTAAAATCGAACCCGCTAAGGGACCTCGGAGCTAATTACGGCACCGCAAAATTGCAGTGCCGTAATTAGCGCCTTCCCCATTCCCATAGAGCCCAATGGGGCAGAAATGGGAATGGGGAAGGGCAATGGTGGAAGGGGGATTTACCGCCCCTCCAACCTTGGAATGGGGCGGTAAATCCCCTTTCCGCCAAGGCGGTGCCGGTATTTTACCAGCATGAGCCATGGCGCTAATAGCGCCATGGCTCACCGCCTACCGTGTAATGAGGCCCATGGCCTCCAAAAATGGGGAACTAGCACCATTTGTAATCCCATGGTAACTCCATGGCACCAAGTGGCAGTAACAGTAATTGAGTTTGGTGATATTTTGGCAAACTGACAGCTGGATTAATGACAAACTCCTAATGAGGCCCTGTTACTTGCCATCTAGTATGTTAAGTACACACACTTATTTCTAGTGTGATTTAACATGAAGGTCTGAATTTATAAGTGTGTCACAGTAATTTCTCTCGCATAGTTTGTTCAGAAAATGACATTATACTTTGTAAAAATAACTACGTTTTGTATTTAACATTTTGGCAATCATCCTAAATGAGATACACATTGTCAAGTTGTAAATATTTCTGGGTAATGTACAACATAATGTCAGTCTTTTGTCATTCTCATATTTTGACAGGTGCAATTCAATGAATGTTTATTGTTCAAAGTTTGTGGTGAGCTCTGCACAATTTGTAGGGCAAGGTGTTATTGTCAAGAGAAAAGGTTGATCTGCATTTCCAAAGCACCATATTTCTTTTTGTAAATTTCAATAAAGTACATCGGGCCTCATTACGTGGTGGGTGGTAAGGGATTACCGGCACCGGTAAGGGCACCATTGCCGGTAATCCTTTACCGCCCTACTACGAGTTCCCTTTGCGGGTCCTCCCTTAAAGCCTGGTTTTTCCAGGCATTAAGAATGGGACCCGCAAAGGGACTCTGGAGCTAATAACGGTACCGCAATTTGCGGTACCGTTATTAGCACCTTCCCCATTCCCATTGAGCCTTATGGGGGCTGAAATGGGAATGGGGAAGGACCCTGGTGAATGGGGAATTACCGGTCCCGCCAACCATGGAATGGACCGGTAATTGCTCCATTCACCAGGTCAGAGTCGGTAGGGTTTTGGAGGCAGCCATGGAGCTAAAAGCTCCATGGCTGCCTCCAACCTCGTAATGTGGCCCATTATGTTTTAGTAAAGTACCACACTTTCTGTTCATGGTCGAAGAAAAGGTACATATTACACACCATATAAAAAACACAGCATTGCACCAGTTCAGCAGTTCATGAACCAGTCTCTACCTTCTTTACAATTTTTCCCTTGCAGATCCCTCCTCCAAGACCAATGTTCAGGGAGAAGGACATTGGTGCAGGAAGCATAGTCGTTTTTGGCTAGCGGCAAGGTATCCTGTTTAAGTGCTCATTAAAACTCTGCTAAGAGAGTCAATTTCATCATTTTATTTTCACAGGGTCTTAACTCACATCTTAAATTATCAGGAATTTTCCATCTCAGAACTTCTATACTCCCTGGGCGGGGTTGGTACTCTTCCCTACTCTTATTTGCTCCAAGTTGTTTGAAGAACTTCTGTATTTTTAACTTAAAGAGAAGGTCAAAAGACCGGTTTAGAATAACATATTGGCATAATTAATTATATATATTGGTTCAATATTGTCTTGTTTCTAATTTCTAATTCCAATACTAAGAAGGATATAGAATATATAATTTAAAAATGTAACAATTATCCACAAGCATCTATCCTTCCATCTAAACATCCTTATTTACCTTTAATATAAATTTCTTATTATTCAGTGGTCATCTTGTTGGGAGGATGGACTTTTGCTAAATCCGAGTGTTAGGGAGAATTCTCTGTTTAGGCTGAATTTCCAAAACTAGTGAGTCCCCCAGCAGCTTTGCTGGATTTCTGGAGTTTGTTTTTTTCCATCCTGCCAAGAGTGAGACACTTTTTCTCCCACTCTTGGACATGAATGTGGTTAATTCCTTTGAATGTCAATGGCCCTCATTACGACCCTAGCGGAGAAGCATGGTGCAATTTGCACCATGGTCCATGGCGCAAAGCTGCCAACTCCGCCATGGGGGTTGGCGGACTTACCGCCCCATTCCGACCTTGGCGGGGCGGTAAGTCCCCAATCCCCATTTACCCTTCCCCATTCCCATTTTTGCCCCATAGGGTATAATGGGAGTGGGGAAGGCGTTAATTACGCCACCGTAAATTACGGTGGCGTAATTAACAACAAGTCCCGTAGCGCCATGGATTTTTCCGGCTGCAAAAAGCAGCCGTAAAAATCGCCATGGCGCTACAGGAACTCGTAGTCTGGCGGAAAGGTACGCCATGCATTACGCCGGCGTAAACCCCTTTCTGCCAGGGTCGTAATGAGGGCCAATGTGTTCTATGGGCTATGGGGTCTTTTACTCTATAGGGTCTCATATGTTTTTCTATGTGTGTTACACTGCAGCCTCCGTGCCGTAACCCTGGGGCGTCCTAGAGGATCCCCACCATAGACTCCATACACTGGGACTGACTACTGTCTCCCAGGGCATGTAAAGTCACCATTGGCTTTACTAGACCTAAATTTACTAACAGAACTAGTACAAACCATCCTATTGTGGACGTACTAGTAGGGGTAATTCGATTACCCCAGGGTCTGTTATTCAAGGGGGCACTGTCCCGTCCCCCCTCGTCGAGTTTTGGCTGGTGGCAGTGGAAACTACTTGTTATATTCGACCCCGAATATAGCTCTATGGGATTCTTCCCATTGTTGGAGGTTAATACTTTTTCTCGTTAATCTCTAACATACCACCTGTTTATTTATCTTAAATAAATCTAACGGTTGGTATTTTCTGCCAGAACTCGGTTTTTAAAATGGCGTCTGTATTCGTCTCTGTGACTCCTAAACCAAAGGTTGAGCCCTTTGTTCCACTTTTGGTGGGCTTCTGCACAGAGGCCCTCCAAAGTGGTGCCATTCTGTCTGGGTACCACAGGGGGTGTGGGAGGGGGTTTAGGCACCCTGGACTGAGTTGCCTTGCCAACTCAAGTCACACTCTGGTGTGATTGGCCCAAGTGGTGAGCCACCCCGCTCACCACTTAGCGTGTTTTGATTGACAGCTAGGCTGAATGAATAGGAGTTTTCTGCATAAAAGCAGGGCTTTTGGGACTGGATCTTCAGAAGTTGCCACAGGACCTAAGAATCCGATGAGGGTAAAGCTGAGCCGACCTGCAACGACGACAACTCCGGTGGAGCCCTGCTGAACCGACTCACCACTTCCCAACGACAGAGGAGATTTCCCGGCTGGAGAGTCTTCTTCCCCTGACTGGTGAGAACAACCAGTCCCCTTTGCTTTTTCTTCGCTTCCAGGGCGTAGTGGTCGAATTGCCCGTGCTGAGCACCCCGGCAACCGGATAGCCACTAGCCCATACCGCGACCAAAAGGTGGTGCCTTGTGACAGAGCACTCCGCGGCTGGTCTCTTCCCTAGTGGTGCAACGATCTTCAACTTTCCTTCGACGACGAGAGCATCTCTTCTCTTGGCAAAGCCCCGACTTGCATCCACCACCAGGAACAACTGCCCCCGCCGGAGCTGTCTCTCCACATTCAAGGTACTGTGTCCGCCTGGCTTCCCTTGTGACGGTTAGCGTGAGGTGTCTTAATCCTCGCCTCTCCATTGGGTCGCCTCCAAGCCTTCTTAACTTTCTGTTCTGAACTGGTCCAATCTTTCTGTGACAATTTGCGCCAAAGAATCGGAGTGCATTTCCACTGTGATACTTTTTGGGACATTTCGCCTTGCCTCTCTCCGAGTGGGCCTGGCCTCTGAACTTTGCGATCTACAGTAGACTCTGCCTTACTTGCCTTGCATTTGTTCGTAAAAGTGTTCGTACCGAGTTGATTTCATACCCTGCCTTTTCGCTCCCGTCCCAACGAATACTAGAGTGCCATCTAGGTTAAAGCATTCACCTCTGTCTGCAAATAAGTGGTGCCGTTGAACCTAGACTTGTCAAACTATTGGTAGGGGGATTGATTTACTTATAGTAATTGTAATTGAAGTTGTTTGCCGTATTAGTGCCAGTGTGTTTTTCATAGATGTGTTTTTATAAATAAATAACTATATATCTTTACACCAAAGCTCTGTTCCGTGTTTGCTTGTTCTACTGTGTAAATTGCCCTATTTTGTATACTCCACATACTGCCTAACTCTTCTTGAGGGAAGTCTGACTGCTCAGCCACAGCTACCAAGTGAATCTGTGTGGTACAGACTGCTACCAAGTGGGTTTACTGCCAAACACCTGTAGTCCTAAATCTTTTGCAGTGGTCCCAGAGGGAACTGCACAGGTTTCCGCCTAACACTGATTAGGGGCAATTCAGAGATGACAGGTCTTGAACTGGTTTACATGGCCTAAGCTTTCCTCTGTTTGTTGCCCCTTTTGACATGATGCTATTGTTTTATATAAAAAACTTTATTCGAAATAAAGTCCTCAGGTTACATTATAAAAGATAAAATACACTAAAATCACACAATCAGTTATCTCAAATATAACAAAGTAAATAAAACAGGATGAGGACTTAAAAAAAAACATAAACAGGACTGTTAAAGGAGATATTCCAAGTGATAGCCACATAGCCACAATTTTGATCTCCAACATGCACATGCTAGTAATCAGGAGCTCTGAATCCCTCGTATCAAGTCCAGATTAAAGTGGGAATCTTTTGATCCCTAGGTAATTGTTTATGCAATCTTTTGCCGATCGTGCTTCTTCTTGAGTTAATCAAACTTTGCAGAGAACTAGATCCTTATCTCATCTCATTGAAATGAGTAGGAAAGAATGTTGGTTCTGCTTTGCTTTGTATAGTAGCTAAACTGCTGATTTTATCCACCTGTTGACCTTGATACTCACTGTAGGTCCACCCTGCATAACACAGCATTGTATTTTCAGCTATACTGGTGAACCACCCATTATTTGGAGGAAGGTTCATTCACAAATAATCTGTGGGAGTACTTTCATTATCGTCTTGTTCCTTCACAGATATGTTATGTTGTGTTATGCTATTTTGATGGGATTGATACAGTGAACTGCTGCCATTTCCATGGTCTCCAGGGGCCAGATTACAGAAATGTTGCTCTGGTGCAAGTGCAGAGTTGCAAGGTATTAGCACTAGGGCAAAATATGCCCTATTTGTAAAAACACTGGGACATATCAGAAAACCATTGCACCAAGACAAGTGCAGTTTGGCATGTTTGAATTACCAGGGCAAATATTGCTCTAGTGCAAAGAATATAGATTTTCAAAGCTTTTTTATATATGTGAAAAGTGTGCTTTAGTGCTAATACCATTCCGTATAATAAACCACTGTTAAAGCTTTCCTTACTGTCACAAACAGTTAACTTTACATTAAATGACAAACAATTTAAACAACATTGTTTTCTGTAATGTCAATGACAAGTGTATTGGTTTCAGAGACACGTTACATAAACATCGATATTAATATGAATATCATTTACAGGGTAATTCATAGAATTTTACACAAAAGTGGCGCACGCGGCTGGCGCACAGTGTCCCCGTGCGATACTCTGCGCCATCCGCGTGCGATAAAATCCATTTCATTGCACAGCGTATTCATGGATTTTAGCCTCCAAAAGCAGCCGTGGCGCAGAGTGGCGCAGCGACCCTGCAGCAGCGCCAGTTACGCCCCCAAGAACGCCATTGCGCAAGGAAAAGCCATCAAAATCCCCAATTCATCGCAAATGTCTACGCTAACCCTGGACCAGTTCACAGGGCTACCAAACAGCAAACGCCAAGCGGGGAACGTGTATTTCAGGGGTGCGCGGGAAGTTTCACACGCAAATTCAGCAGGGTACGTGTATTTCAGAGGTGCGTGGGAAGTTTCACATGCGATTCCATCAGGGTACGTGTATTTCAGGGGTGCGCGGGAAGTTCCACACGCAAATGTCCTGTGTACGTGTATTTTGGGGTGCGCGGGAAGTTTCACACACGAATTCAGCAGGGTACGTGTATTTCAGGGGTGCACGGGAAGTTCCACACGTGATTGTCCTGGGTACGTGTATTCCTGGGGTGTGCGGGAAGTTTCACACGCAAATTCAGCAGGTTACGTGTATTTCAGGGGTGCGCGGGAAGTTTCACACGCGAATTCAGCAGGGTACGTGTATTTCAGGGGTGTGCGGGAAGTTCCACATGCGATTGTCCTGGGTACGTGTATTCCTGGGGTGTGTGGGAAGTTTCACAAGCGAATTCAGCAGGGTACGTGTATTTCAGGGGTGCGCAGGAAGTTTCACTCGCAATTCCATCAGGGTACGTGTATTTCAGGGGTGCGTGGGAAGTTCCACACCCGAATGTCCTGTGTACGTGTATTTCAGGGTGCGTGGGAAGTTTCACACGCGAATTCAGCAGGGTACGTGTATTTCAGGGGTGCGCAGGAAGTTTCACACGCAAATTCAGCAGGGTACGTGTATTTCAGGGGTGCGCGGGAAGTTCCACACGTGATTGTCCTGGGTACGTGTATTCCTGGGGTGTGCGGGAAGTTTCACACGCGATTCCATCAGGGTACGTGTATTTCAGGGGTGCGCGGGAAGTTCCACACGCGATTGTCCTGGGTACGTGTATTCCTGGGCTCTGCGGGAAGTTTCACACGCAAATTCAGCAGGGTACGTGTATTCCTGGGGTGTGCGGGAAGTTTCACATGCGATTCCATCAGGGTACGTGTATTTCAGGGGTGCGCAGGAAGTTCCACATGCGATTGTCCTGGGTACGTGTATTCCTGGGCTCTGCGGGAAGTTTCACACGCAAATTCAGCAGGGTACGTGTATTTCAGGGGTGCGCGGGAAGTTTCACATGCGATTCCATCAGGGCACGTGTATTTCAGGGGTGCGCGAGAAGTTTCACACGCAATTCCATCAGGGTACGTGTATTTCAGGGGTGCACGGGAAGTTCCAGACGCGATTGTCCTGGGTACATGTATTCCTGGGGTGTGCGGGAAGTTTCACACGCGAATTCAGCAGGGTACGTGTATTTCAGGGGTGCGCGGGAAGTTCCACACACAAATGTCCTGGGTATGTGTATTTCGGGGTGCGTGGGAAGTTTCACAAGCAAATTCAACAGGGTACGTGTATTTCAGGGGTGCGTGGGAAGTTCCACATGCGAATGTCCTGGGTACGTGTATTTCGGGGTGCCCCGGAAGTTTCACAAGCGAATTCAGCAGGGTACGTGTATTTCAGGGGTGCGCGGGAAGTTCCACACGCGAATGTCCTGGGTACGTGTATTTCGGGGTGCGCGGGAAGTCTCACACGCAATTTCAGCAGGGTACGTGTATTTCAGGGGTTCCGGGGAGTACTACACATGAATTGGCCATGTGGGTCCTCCGAGGTGTTGGCTCTACAACCTCCAGGGCCCCTGCAGGCATCCCACACCACAGGGGACTACCCTGCACCCCTGCTCATGTCCCGCAGGCAGCCCATCCACCATGGGCATGCCCCCCAGCCAAGCCACATGTTACCTTGCACTACTGATCAACAACGCATGTCTCCCAGCACCCCCACCCCCCAGCACTGTGGGGCACCCTCCACCAGGCCCACACTCATGTCTCCCAGCACCCCCACCCCCCAGCAGTGCAGGGCACCCTCAACCATGCCCCCACACATGTCTCCCAGCACCCCCACCCACCAGCATCCAGGAGCACCCTCCACCAGGCGCCCACACATGTCTCCCAGCACCCCCACGCCCCAGCAGTGCAGGGCACCCTCCACCAGGCCCCCACACATGTCTCCCAGCACCCCCACCCCCCAGCATCCAGGGGCACCCTCCACCAGGCCCCCACTCATGTCCAACTCATGTTCCCCTGCACCCCCACCCCACAGCATTGTGGGGCACCTGCCAGCAGGCCCCCACTCATGTCCCACTCATGTCCCCCTGCACCCCCACCCCCTGCCAGTCATGGGCACCCTCCACCAGGCCCCCACACATGTCTCCCAGCACCGCCACCCCCCAGCATCCAGGGGCACCCTCCACCAGGCCCACACTCATGTCTCCCAGTACCCCCACCCCCATAGCCGTCCGTAGGCAGAGGAAGGCCAGTTGTTGTGAGCTTATCCCCTGCCTGAAAACGGGTCTGGACGTAGGCATCCCTGCTGGTGCAAGATGATGCAGTGTCAGGATCAGGGACAGGATTGCACACAGGCACCTCCGCGGCGGCCTGTGCTGCCTCCTGTCCCTGGTCCTGCACTGCACCACTAGCACCAGTGGAATCCCCACCTCCAGACCCCATCTCTGTTGCTTGCACGGCCTCCTCCTCCACCAAACCCCCACCAACCTGGATGACTCCGTGCCATCTTCCCCCGTTGGGCCCTGTGGGGTCCCAGCTGCCCCTTCTGCTGCCAAGGAGTCCAACTCCGACCTCCGCCTCTTGGACCTCCCCCCGGCAGCTGCGGCCTGCAACGTGGCACCGGTCTCCTCACTCCCCGAGGAGATCACAACCTGGGAGGGGAGCCGGGCCTTGCGTCTCCGGCTGGTGGTGCGATCCCCGCCGCTGTGCTCCACAGCACCTTCTCCGCCCTCTTCATCAGTTGACGCTGCAGACAGGGAGAAATAAAACACAGGCATCAGGGCACTGTACAATTGACACATACACACATGACAGTTGTACATGAGTGGCATTGGCAAACCTCAGACATGGCATCACAATCGCCAACACACATGTCATTTCAACTCGCACACATGATCCATACCACAGCCATATCGCAACAGCCAGCACCATCCATACACATACAACAGCATGAGCAAGCAAAGGTGAGCCAGACATCACATGCAACACAGGGAGTGCACTACACATGCACACACACCACCACACTTGCATGCATGTATACACCTCTGCCAACTGTTGCAGTGTTCAGATCGGCATCCATGTCACATCTGCCAATCAGGTTTCCACATCACGCTGTCACATGCATCCATGTTGCATCACTGTTGCACCCTTGTCAAATACACACACATGCACATGTACACAGTGCTGATACATGCAGCTGAAAACAACATCCATGTGTGACATCACGAACATGCCTACTTACATACACATTCATCCAAACATGTGTTCCCACACAACTGCATTTGGCATGCAAACCTACACACACAAGCACCATCCACGTCTCACACATGAGAGCCCTTGCATGTGTCAGCCGCATGGCCCTATATACCCCCACCCATACTTGGCCCCATAAAAACACATGTGCAACCTGCACACTACTGGCACATCACCACACGCACAGCTTACAATCATGATGCATGTACACTTACCGCTCGACTCCAGACGGGTCTGCCTCTCAAGGACCTGGACGTGGAGCGCTGGGGATATGCATTCCAGGACCCTCATCTGATCGTCCGACAAGTGGCCCCGGCGCCCCTTAGCATCCGCTGCCTTCAAGAGGCGCCGGGCCTTGTTGAGGGTCCTGGACCTGAAGTCCTCCCAGCGCTTCTTGACATGTTGGAAATCGCGGACTGCCACCCCCTCCGCATTGATGGCAGTCACGATGTCCGTCCAGATCCGAGTCCATCCTTCCTTGTCGGCGCGCAAACCTCCGAAGAGGGCATCATACTGCCCCAGGACTTGCTCCACCAGGACACCAACTTTGGTGGCAGTGAAGCTGGTGCCCCTCTGCCTCTCTGGCCGGGGGTTGTCAGTGGTGCCAGATGTTGCAGTACCTGACATGACAACCCCAGAAGCAGGAGTGGGTGGGCAACTGGGTCCTGGGGCTGGGCTGTGGAGCAATGGAATCCCAGTCGGGAATCTTCGGTTCCAGCAGGGGTGGTCACAGCAACAGCACCCCTGGCTGATGTGCAGGCAGCAAATGGCAGGGCATGTGGGCAGCAGGCAATCAGGCAGCAGCAGATGGCAGGTGGGAGCGTGCTCGGGGCTCTGGGGTGCAGTAATTCGGCCTTCTGGGCAGGAGCGTGATCTTCCATGTGCTTACGCATGGCCAGCTTGATACGGAGTGATTTGGCACGTGAAAATCCAGCACGTCTGCGTGTCATTCGAGGAAAGGGCCTTAGCGCGTAAGCACGTCAGCACACGTACACAAATTAATTGGCCCAAAGACCACCAGCGCGTATGCGCGTCTGTGACGTGCGTGCGCGGGCATTTCCCTGTACACGGGTGCATGTTACATGTCCAATGACTGTACGTCAGAGTGTCAGCTCGTGTGATTGGAGGATGGGGCCTCAGCACTTACACGCGGAAGTGACACTGGACGTGTGGGCATCTTTAAAAGGTACGTGTAGAACGCCATTTCCTTGTATGTGCTTTTCGTGGAGAGCGAGTGGGTGAAATCTGTACTTCTTGTCGGTTCACACGCGATTTACTTCATGGCGTTCCAAGTTCGTACTCCCTGTTACCTCTGACAGCTTTTTCTCTCCTTGTCTTTTTCCTGGGCCTGTTTCCTCAAACAGCATTCACTTCTCCTATTGTCCTGTCTCCTGAGACAGCGTACAATTCTTCTTTTGGCGGGGGTGTTGCCAACGCGCACACGTGTGTATTTTTCACGCAATATTTCCTGGCAGACGGTGAGTCGCGCACGTATTTGACATCTGTGCTTGCCCCGTGTGTTGCCTACCCCTTCAGAGGTCAGTCTAGGCTGCGTGTGACACGCATACGTTCATTTCTGTGTTTCTGGGTGCCACAGCGTAGTGCAGTTTTTTTTCCATGCACTTGGTCTAGGAGGGCTTGCGTGCACATTATCTCCCTTTTTCGGGGTGCCTGTGCATTGCATGACCCGCCATCTTCCCCCAGGGGTCACATACAGCCTTGCTAGAGCATTAGGGTACGAATTCCATCTAGTACCCTACCGCTTTGACCCTCAATTGCCCAGGACAATAGTTTACTGCAACTCCCATACGCACAACAACATCAGTGCCATGGTTGGGAGGCGAGCACGCGGTAAGGGTGGCAAAGGTGGGCGAGCCACAAGAGGTGGCCGTGGTGTATATGGTAGGGGACGTGGCCAGGACTTGCAGTGTGCCCCTAGCCCCTCATGTGTGGGTGACCAGTCAGGGACACTCATGCCCGCCCCCCCCGGTTGAGGGTAACGTGGCTGACACCATCCCTGCTCAGCCCTTGTTGGACCAACCCATTGTGGCACCAGACCTGGCACAGGGTGACTCCATGGATGACTTCCAGGTCAGCAGGTCTAGGCCACGTGTGGCGGTACACGTTGGTGTCACCAGCCCACGTGTATCAAGGGCAGCTATGTCATCTGCTGCCCCGAATAGGCAGGGTGGGGAGGCTGCAGGGGCAGCTGCGGTTCCAACAACCCAGCTCTGAGTCTCCCAGCCAGGACAGTGTCGGTCCTAGTCCATCCTGCTGACGTTCCCCCTGACTACATCACACTTCCGCTAATGCCTGCACCAAGTCCCATGGTAAGTGTTTATTCCCACACTCCTGCCCCTAGTGTCCAGAGCGGCGTAGGACACTCAGTATCACCACCACCTTCCAAGCGGAAGAGGAAGAGTGCTCGTCCAGTACAGGCTGATGCCCCAGACACGGGTACACAGTCCGGCCCACCAAGGAAGCCCAGCTTCAATCAGGCCAAACTTAATGCACTTGTGGAGTATGTGTCCGCACATGACAGCGAAATGGTGATTACTGCAGGATGCAAGACCACACCTGCACAACGTCAGGCACACTGGCAGACCATTGCAGACATCATAAGTGCCCTTGGATTCGTGAGGCGCACAGCTAATGATTGCTACAAGCGCTGGAATGACCTTAAGCGCAGGGCAAAGAAAAAGCTGGCCTCAAGTCATGCCGCAACTCTAGTGACTGGAGGTGGGTCTCCGGCAGAGGACATAGAACTCACTCCACATGAGTATGTTGCTGGTACCTACGTCACAGAGGAACAGATCCAAGGTGTGGGAGACCTGCCAGATTACGAGGCATTGTCCGGTGAGTGTACATGCATGTGTGTGTCATCCATGTGCATGGTGTGTGTGTGAGGGCTTCTGATTGAATGCCAGGTGAGGGGGTGTGTGCCTGAGTGGTTTGGGTCACCCATGTGCTTCATCCAATACATTCTGCGCACCAGGATTTGGGTGTTGCAGTAGCCCTTCTGGCAACAGTAGACATTCAGCCCAACCTCACGCCAGTTGCCCTTGAAGTGTCATCTTGCCACATCATAGTTGCATGTTATTCTGTGTCCATTCAGGCTGATTGTCTGCATTCCACCACTTTCACTAGGCATTTCTCAGTCCTATTGTCACATGTGTGACATGGCTAGGGTACATGCCATCTGTGTGTATTGGACATGCCAATCACAGACCAATGTGTGATGGCACTGCTAGGCAGCATGCAGCAAATGTGTTGGTCTTCCATCTTGGTGTCATCAATGTTTGCCATTTTCCTCCCCTTCATACGCAGTGACAGTGCATGCATGGGAGGGTTATAGTCATGTGGGACATGTGTCAATGAAGTACTGTTTCTGTTGCTTCTCAGCCCGAATTGTGTTCCATGGTGCTAATGCCTGTTCCCATTTCTTTTCTTTCATGTCTTTGCAGGGGATGACGCACTTGATACTGCTGGGGTTGTGGAGATGGTGCAGACCCAGGAGGGGTCTCGGGCCCGACAGTGCACCAGTGAGGGACGTGGTGTGGTGGTGGGTCAGAACCCACACTTGCTGCAGACCGTCATCTCAAGGGGTGTCTCTGGGTGCACCTCCCCCGAGCTCTATTCAGGTGTCGATTCAGATGATGAGACCTATGTGCCGTTGCAGGAAAGTGTTTCTGGGAGGGATTCTGTACTGTCCAACCCACCTGCACCAGGGGTAGAACCCTCAATGGGGATGTCAGTGTTGGTAGGTCCGCCTTTGTTGGTTACGGATGCAGGGTCACACTCCGCTACATCTGATCCTGTTCCTAGGCCAGCAGATCAGAGGGGGAATGCAGTCCTGCAGCCTCAGGCAGTGCCGGCACAGCAAGGCGCAGTTCGCCTTGCCCCAGACAGGTGTGGTGCCCGCCGGCACGGTGGCTGTACGCCACCTGGCAATACCGCATGGGAGCAATCCATATAAGGTATGGCAAACCAACAGGCAGCATCAACTGAGATGATGGCTCAGGCCATGGATAGGGAGGCCACTTCCATTGTCCCCCAAGAAAGGCTAATTGAACAACTACAGCAGGCAACAGACTCCATCAGCCAGTCACACAGGGAGGACATGTTGGCGTCCAACAGGGACAGGCGGGCGGCACTGGAGACTCTGCGGGAAGCCATTTCTCTTGAGCCACAGGGAAGCCCTGAGGGTGGAACTCCGTCAGCTCAGGGCAACTCTGGTTGAGCTTGAGGCTTCAGCTAACACGAGGACAGAACAGCAGCTGGAGCGGCTCACACGTACGCTCACAGCTGAGATGCAGGCAACTAGGGAGGAGGTCCGGGCATCCCGTGAGTTGTTGCATGGGGACCTCCGCACAATTATCCTCCAGAACCAGACCTTCCACACCCGCATGCTTGCTGCCATGGAGGACCAGACTAGGGCGTTCTGTGGGCTGCCTCCCATAGTGCCACCACCTCCTGATGCAGTTGCAGAGGTTGAGGAGAGCGACAGCAGTGATTCTCCCACAATATGGTAGCCGTGCAGGCCATGAACCCTTGGAGGTGTTTTTTTTTTTTTGCAAGATCCACACAGGTGGGTTTTGGTGTGCACCCTGTCCTCGGACCTCCTGGGTGGCCTCCCCCACCCCCCGCGCCCATTCATGGCCATTTTATTTTTATTTTGAAATTTATTTTTGATTCTTGATTTTTTGGACAGTGTGTTGCCTTGTGTGGCTCCCGTGGGCATACGCTGTATTGTGGCTGGGCACATGCAGGCTTGTCCTGAATTTGGGTCAGATGCTTGGGTTTGTGTGACACACACCCCTCCTGCTTCCCGTTTCCATGGGCTTGCAAAGGGTGTGCCCAAGTGACATTGACTTACACAGTGACGTTGGACTCCCATTTGATGTGTGGGCAGTCTGTAGTCAATACTGTGTATACATTCCTAGTGCATATTGTTGTTGTATTGTACACTGCATGGTGTATTGATATGTGCCTCTGCATCCATCTCATCCTCCTAATTTGCAGGTCCATTTCTCATGTCTTCACAAGGCGGTCTACTTTGGAACTGGAGTCCAAGTTGTAAGCAGTGCACCTACACTTTTGCGTGGCGCTAACACTGTATAGTTGGAAGTGTTCGAAGTGCTGGCATTATCAGGTAGTGAGGCTACCAATTTTTCAAGTCCGTACTGTCATGTTTATGGTAGGTTGGAGGTTGTGTAGCTGATTGGTATTATTGGTATTGGGTATTTGGTAATGTGTGTTGTTGGTCCTGCATTACTGTGAGCATTTAATGTGTGGCCACTTTCCATTAGGGACACTGTAGTTGGTGACACTTGGGTCATGTTGTGGGGATTAATTTGTTTGCTCTCACATTGCATGACATGCCATGGTGTGTTGTGTGGCCGTGCCGGGGAGGGGTTGGGTGACATAGCACTGTTCTCATGTTGTATTTTGCAAGTGGGTATTCATTTTTGCTGCATGGAAGTGTGTCTTTTGATGACACTGCATTGGTGGTGTTTGTGTAGGTAGGGATGCACACATTGTGACACTTCCAGATGAACAATATCAGGCTGCTATGGTTCTGACAGTTGACTGTCCCTTAATTCATCAGAATTGTCAGATTGAGTCATCATTGATTGTCAGATGGTATGTGCCAGGGCTGTGTGCACTCCACAGGGGTGTGCTTTCTATGTGAAGTAATTAGCCACCAGCTGCATCTGGCTGCCTCACCCTGTGCCCTTTCCCCTCCCATGCGCAGCGGGCGTGCATGTGGTTGGGGATGTGGGGGCACCACCATGTCCACAGCCAGGCCCCGGCGTGTTGCAACATTGTGCAGGACACATGCTGCCACTATGATCCTGCACACTACTGGGGGAGCGTATAACAGCTGCCCACCAGAATGGTCAAGGGACTTGAGCACTCCGAATGTGCGCTCCACTATGCCCCGTGTTGCAATATGGGCTGTGTTATATCTTACCTCGGGAGGCGTGATGGGGTTCCGAATTGGCGTCATCATGCGTGTGCTCAGAGGGTAGGCACTGTCCCCTGCGGAGGTGGTGATGGGGATCATTAGTGGGTTATTGGCATTACTCTGTATTTGTCATGCATGCGTGTGCTGTGGCATTTCTACTCACCAAGCAACCATGCATCGCCATGCCGCCCAGCTTCAATGTCCCGGTTTAAGGTTGACATCCTGTAAATGAAGCTGTCGTGGGTGGACCCTGGATAGTTGGCATATACTGAGGTGATGATTCCCTTGGCATCACATACTACCTGGACGTTGATGGAATGCCAGTGCTTGCGGTTTCTATAGATGTGCTCAGATGCCCTGGGGGGACGTAGAGCCACATGGGTGCAATCAATGGCACCTATCACTTTGGGGAACTGTGCCACCCTGTAGAAATCCTGGCTGACAGCCAGCCTTTCTGCAGGTGTTCTGGGCAGGTATATGTGCCTGCGGACTGATGGACGTGCAGTGATGATGGCCAACACCTGGTGTAGGCACCGTGACTGCGTGGCCTGTGACACCCCCCCACTATGACACTTGTCTGCTGAAATGATCCGGTAGCCAAGAAGTGCAGTACATTGAGGACCTTCTCCAGGGGGCTGAGTGCTTGGGAGCACAGGGTAGGTGATGTGAGGTCATCCTCCCACTCACTGACCAGGTCGAGTATTATGTGTGGTGGAAACCTGTACCTCCCATACACCTGGTCATCAGGCATACCAAATAGGCTGGTTCTGGGTGTGAAGATTCTGGCCCTGACTATCCTTCTCCTCCTCCTGCGGTATCCCAAGGCCACTGCTGCTAGGATATATGAGCTTGTTTGTTGTTTGCGCACTCTTTTATGCTGCGCGGGACGTGCGCCTGCTTCATGCTGGCGTACGTGTTTCAGGATTGGACCATTTATTTTTTGGCGCGTTGTAGGCGACCGTGTAAATCTTCCCGCCCACCCCAGGAATACACGTAACACGCGCTCCCAGGCCCAGTCGCGAGTAAATATTCCCGCCCACCCCTGGAATACACGTACCCCACTCTCACAGGCCCAGTCGCGTGTGGAACTTCACGTGCGCACCGAAATACACGTACCCTGCAAATTCGCGTGTGAAACTTCACGCGCACCCCGAAATACACGTACCCAGGGCAATCGCATGTGGAACTTCCCGCGAACCCCGTAATACACGTAGCCTGCTGGTATCACGTGTGGAAGTTCACGCGGACCCATAATACACGTACCCTGATGGTATCGTGTGTGAGACTACCCGCGCACCACTGGAATACACGTACCCAGGCAAATCGCATGGCTGGGTGGTGGGGGTGCTGGGAGACAGGAGTGGGGGCCTGCTGGCAGGTGCCCCTGACTGGTGGGGGGTGGGGGGCAGGGAGACAGGAGTGGGGGCCTGGTGGAGGGTGCCCCTGACTGGTGGGGGTGCAGGGAGACAGGAGTGGGGGCCTGCTGGCAGGTGCCCCTGACTCTTGGGGGGTGGGGGTGCAGGGAGACAGGACTGGGGGCCTGGTGGAGGGTGCCCATGACTGCTTGGGGGTGGGGGTGCAGGGGGACATGAGTGGGACATGAGTGGGGGCCTGGTGGAGGGTGCCCCTGACTGGCGGGGGGTGGGGGTGCAGGGAGACAGGAGTGGGGGCCTGGTGGAGGGTGCCCATGACTGCTGGGGGGTGGGGGTGCAGGGGGACATGAGTGGGACATGAGTGGGGGCCTGCTGGCAGGTGCCCCACAGTGCTGGGGGGTGGGGGTGCAGGGGGACATGAGTTGGACATGAGTGGGGGCCTGGTGGAGGGTGCCCCTGACTGGTGGGGGGTGGGCGTGCAGGGAGACAGGAGTGGGGGCCTGCTGGCAGGTGCCCCTGACTGGTGGGGGGTGGGGGTGCAGGGAGACAGGAGTGGGTCCTGCTGGCAGGTGCCCCTGACTGGTGGGGGATGGGGGTGCAGGGAGACAGGAGTGGGGCCTGGTGGAGGGTGCCCTGCACTGCTGAGGGTTGGGGGTGCAGGGAGGCAGGAGTGGGGGCCTGCTGGCAGGTGCCCCTGACTGGTGGGGGGTGGGGGTGCAGGGAGACAGGAGTGGGGGCGTGCTGGCAGGTGCCCCTGACTGGTGGGGGGTGGGGGTGCAGGGAGACCGGAGTGGGGGCCTGGTAGAGGGTGCCCTGCACTGCTGGAGGGTGGGGGTGCAGGGAGACAGGAGTGGGGGCATGGTGGAGGGTGCCCTGCACTGCTGGGGGATGGCGGTGCAGGGAGACAGGAGTGGGGGCCTTCTGGCAGGTGCCCCTGCACTGCTGGGGGGTGGGGGTGCAGGGGGACATGAGTTGGACATGAGTGGGGCCTGGTGGAGGGTGCCCTGCACTGCTGGGGGGTGGGGGTGCAGGGAGACATGAGTTAGACATGAGTGGGGGCCTGGTGGAGGGTACCCCTGGATGCTGGGGGGTGGGGGTTCTGGGAGACATGCGTTGGTGGGCAGTAGTGCTAGGTGACATGTGCATTGGCTGGGGGGCATGGCCATGGTGGATGGGCTGCCTGCGGGACATGTGCAGGTGTGCAGGGTAGTCCTCTGTGGTGTGGGCCGCCTGCAGGGGCCGTGGAGGGTGTAGAGGGAACAGCTGGGAGGACCCACACGGCCAATTCACGTGTGGGACTCCCCGGCACCCCCGAAATACACGTAGGCTGCTGGATTTGCGTGTGGAATTTGCCGCGCATCCCGGAGTACAAGTACTCTGCTGAAATTGCGTGTGGAACTTCATGCGCACACCGAAATACATGTACCCTGCTAATTCGTGTGGGAAACTTCACGTGCACCCCGGAATACACGTGCCCAGGCCAATCGCGTTTGGAACTTCCCGCGAACCCTGTAATACACACACACGCTATTTTTCACACAGCGGGTGTCCGTGTTTGTCAGTACCCCTTTGCACCTCATTTGTCCTAGAGGGCCACTGTATGGACCATTCATCATAGCTGTATATGGGTGCTTTTGTTAGCGCACATTTTGGCGCACATTTATTTCAGGCGCAGGGACGCTACCGCCTGCTTTCTTGTGGCGTACTTGTTTGGCCCTGTGCGCATCTTTCACCGTGCGCTGGTTTGCCCTATTCGATTCCATGAATACGAGTTGTAGGCGAGCGTGTGGGCGATCCGCGCACTTGCCTCCTGTACTTCCCCCGTGACGCCCATATTTTCACGCGTTATTCCCCATTCCGAGTGCGCCACACTATGTGCGATTTCGCAGCGGCCGTGGCGCACGCCATTGGATGACCTGTGCGCTGGCGTACGCCGCGCACTTTTTCAGCGCACATCCAACATTTTTCTCGCGCACGGACTTCCATGAATCGATGTGCGCTGGTTTAACTGCGATTTTCGCAATTGCACTGCGAATTTCGCACTTTTACTGCGAATCGCACGTTTTGGCACCTCTGCGCAGGAATTTTTGGTGCACATTAATTCCATTAATCGGCCTGTTGGTGTGACTTGTACCCATATATGGATGTGGTGCTGTTGGTTCCAAGCATGAGCACATAAATGAAACACAAACTATAGTGGGTTGCATCCATGTCTGCAGGCTTAGGCTTAGGAAAGATATTCTTTCAACTTAATAATGCACACAATATTGGTTCATCTAAACTGCATAGGAATATCATTTTATGATTTTCTGACAGTTTATTAAGTATCTCTCCAATTTCAGTTTTCAGAGTGATCCATACTAGAGCAGGGTTTTCCCCTTTCTGCTGGGTGTGATGGGAAAGCTTTCAATGTTCATTTTTAAAATTGCACATATTTTTTACAGAATGGAAATGTCCACGCTGAGCTACCTTTCATCAGAATATGTCTTTTAATTGACTAGCCATTCACATGTCTTGATTTGTATATTCTCTGTTAGACTATGGAGTGTTAGCCTCTGGTGAAGTGCTCCAGTTATTGACCATACACAGGGTACAATTTGCAGTTCATTGGTTGCAAGGGACTGAATGCTGGTGAATAAATGCTGTTGGGCCCAAGTTTAAATACATTTTGCCTGGGATTTGAATATGCTAAAAAAGCATAATACATTGCACTAACATGCTACAACATTCTCCACGACTTCAATCGGTTATAGTTTATCAGACATAGAATTCCATATGCAGGAACATGCTATTTGTTCTACACTAAATCAGTTCACATATGGGTTTGAACATAGTGAGAAAACAAGCTGCATTTCCGATTAGAATGCTAAAGCATTTTATTGGAAGCAGTTTCCTTTAGTTGCTTCCCCACCAGTATGACCCATTTCAGGGCATAGGAGGGAAATGATTATAATGGACGTTTATCTAATTACATTGGAGATTTCATTACTCACTTATAAATAATTCTATTAAGGCACAGAGCCAGGATTGGCCCTCACAACATTGAGATAATCTCCCCAACCAGCAAGACCTATATGCTTTCTGTTTTACCACTTCTGACAATCAGCCTCGCTCAGGTAAAATCTGCTTCGGGCTTCCTCATGGACAAGGCCCATGGTAGCTCTCATGCCTCAAAATGTCATCCCATACCAGCACTCATCCAGGTTCCCATGTCTGCAGCATTAAACATCCCAGTCATCCCTCCTCACTTCACATGGGATTCTGCGTAAATACACTCTACGTTTTCCCAGTATGCAATCCGACAAAGCAATGTCTGATTTGTGAAATCTCCCCATTGGCTTGCATGACTTGATAAGACTCCCAGAGAATATGACGAAGCTCCTCAAGACTTTCCTTTTCACCTCCTCCTCCCCTCTTCCCTCCTTTGATAATCCAACAGTTGCTGAGATTGGTGCCCAGGCCCCTTAGGTATCCTTCTGAGTCCTGGACCCCCACACCCAATCACATTTTCAGCCTCTGCTCGCTCCCAGCACTTGTTTCAGCACCCACTGGCCTAATCCACTATAGGCCTGCACTTACCTATTTATTGGCAATTGACCTCCACCTCGCACTTACTCCACTGGGCACTTACATCTGCTGCTCACTTAGGAGCATGAGCACTTACCTCCTCACTCCCTCTCATCTCCCTGCACGTGCATGTTCTGAGTGCTCACCAGGCCTAGTAGTTCCGTCTTTATCCTCAGCGATTTAATTTGTTTTTCAATCCCATGCTCCCTCTCTGCCGCCCTATGGGCACTTTGAAACACAATGGGCCTCATTCCGAGTACGGCGCTAACCAATGGCGCTATTAACGCCTTGGTTGACGCCGTACCCGGACCGGCAGCGCCTTGGTGGTTGGCGGAATTACCGCCCCATTCCAAGGTTGGCGGGGCGGTAATTCCCCAATCCCCATTTACCCTTCCCCATTCCCATTCTTGCCCCATAGGGCATAATGGGAGTGGGGAAGGCGTCAATTACGCCACCGTAAATTACGGTGGCGTAATTAACATCAAGGTCCCTTAGCGCCATGGTATTTAACGCCTGCTAAAAGCAGGTGTTAAAAGCACCATGGCGCTAAGGGAACTCAGAGTATGGCGGTAAGGGATTACCGCCACCGCTCTCGTTAGCGGTGGCCGCTATCCCTTACCGCCATACTCGGAATGAGGCCCAATGTCCTTGCTGTAAAAGCGCCTAACAAACGTAAAATAAATAAATACAATAAATGCACCCCTTTATTTCATAAGTTGTTCATATTTTGGACATGTGACAGGAGTGTATTCTGAAAAATGCCTGAGAATAAATGTATTATGTTTCACATCATCTGGAGGCAATTTTTCCCATCAGTGAAATATGTATTATTAGATGCCAATCAGCAAGTCAAGTTCATACTGTTGTAGCATGAATTAGGTAGGATGAAATTTGAAAACAGTTATTCATATTCATATAATTTATTAAGTGTTTAATAAGTATGACTTATCATGTTTAGTCTCATTTTGTAGAGGAGATTGCGATGATGTCAGAAAGGGTATCCTTTTGAAGAAAGACCTATGAACTATAAATATATAGCCAAAATCATGTTTAATGCACCAAATAATGTAATTTAAATGATAAACTTTATTTCTGTGGTTCTGTGCACAGGGAACCTTGTGGCAGCATAATAAATCATGTGAGCAGCTAGTGGATGCTCTTTTTAAAGCTAACAATATGAGTGGCTGAAAAGCCTGTTTGTGAAGCTTTCCATTAGGACACAGATGTAGAATATTACGGAGAGGCAGAGTTGAAATTTTAAGTGCATCATATAGCAATCAATCAATAATGTGTTTATTCAAATACACAATATCCATTAAACAGTAGACAAAAAACAATACATTAGATCACATTACATAAAGTACAGTAATAAAATCAATTAAAAAGGAGATTTCACAATGTATACTTTTAATAGGTCACCTGAGATAAGGTAGCAGAATCAAACTGGCCATGGGAGTCTCAACCTTTAAAAATGCTTTAGTAAATTCTACTACGAGACACCACAAAATAAACGCTGGGCTCCTCCAGACATCCTGATCCTGAGCTGTTGCAGCTCTCAAAGATATGCTGTTAAATTTAACTCTGGTTACTAATTATCTCTTATATTGATACACTGACCAATTTAAATAATCCTGCATTGTAATAGAGGAAAGAACTATACACCTTACATGAAGTGACTATTGGATTTTTAAATAATTTGCCACAGTTGTATTTAAGGTGTGGCATCAGAAAATAAGACTCAACATTAACCTTGTTTAGAAAAATGTTATTGTGATGTAGCCTTGGAATAAAAAGTACACCTGTTTCACCTAGGATAGCCAGAATGATAAACTGTGTCAACTCTGTCTTGGAGTTGCTCCACATTCGTAACAAGTGTAATACTGGTTGTAGTACAATACAATCTTCCAACAATATCAAGCCCACCTGATGCTGTACCACAAAGTTAGATGTCTTATGGCCTTTGAAGCTTTCGTTCTAAAACTCAGAGCTGCCACCACGTGACCAACTCAGATTTGTATAATTTCAGGTGAATACATGTTTTGAGCTCTACTGTGCTGTATTACAATGCATTTGTAAGATAACCTTTCTTAAAACAAGCCCATGAGGGCGGGTGCAGCCCTTTAATCAGAGACGTTGGCCATGGGATTCCTTTCTAGTGCTAGGCTGAATGTGTTTCTTTGATGAAAGATCAATAAGTCTGTTTTGCTCAAGATGACCAAGATTATCCGGTACAGTCCTAAACCTACCCCTTTTCTTGTGCTTCCCATGAAAGTTAACCTGGGGTTTAGCTTGTATTGGATTCACTGAAGAACTAGCAAAAACAAGTGTGGCAAAGCCAACATTAAAGGCACTGTTATTTGTCATCTAACAAGTTAAATATACCCAATTCTTTCTAGTTCAATTTACCCTGTAGTTCTTCACTTGAAATGACATCACAGCGATGTATCTCCCGTTTTCTACAGAAAATGACATTGCACATTGTAAACCTCATTAAGGTTGGAAAAATAAATACGTTTTCTGTCAAGTTGAAAATATTTCCTGGTGACGTGCATGTTTTGTAATTGTGCACTTCACAAAATATGTATTATCTAAAATTCTTGGTGAGCTCCACATGCTTTGTAGGTAATGGTGTGATCCATTGTGTAGCGAATGTGTTGATCTGCATTCCCAGGCCCCATAGTTCTTGTTCGTCGAGTTCTGTAAAGTGCATTATGCTTTAGTGCAGTAAAGTGCAACACTTTCTGTTCATGTTAGAGAAAAAGTACACCATATATAAACACAAGCCACCATTTCAGCATTACAGGAACGGATTCCGTCATTCTCTATATCCCTTTCAATGGGCCTCATTCCGGGTTTGGAGCTAACCATGGAGTAATTAGCTCCATGGTTGCCTCCGAAACCATCCCAAATCCGGCATGTTGAATGGAGTAATTACCGGTCCATTCCAGGGTTGTGGGGACCGGTAATTCCCCATTCACCTTTTGCCCTTCCCCATTCCCATTTCTGCCCCATAGGGCTTAATGGGAATGGGGAAGGAAGTAATTACGGCACCGTAAATGACGGTACCATAATTACCTCCGAGGTACCTTTGTGGGTCCTGTACTTAACTCCTGCTAAAAGCAGGAGGTAAGGAAGGACCCGCAAAGGGAACTCGGAATACAGAGGTAAGGGACTACCGGCATCGGCACCCTTACCTGTGCCAGGAATCCCTTACCTCCAACCTCGTAATGACCCCGAATGTTCCCATAAAAGTGCTTGGAGGGATGAATGGCAATGTTCTGCACAGGATGAGGTGTTGTTTCGGAGAGTGACAGAGAAAGCAATATCGGTGTTGCAGTAGGAGCACAGCAATTGGCAGAGTCCTGCCTAATAAAAGGCGAAGTGCCCTAAAAACAGTGCCAAATCTTTAACTCACAACTCCTATTATTTAATTGACAAAATATGAACATTGTTTCATTGCATAGTACGGATCAATGTTATCAGTAAACAAAACTGGAATGTTAGAGTGAAGTTGTCACTGATGGACATTGAAATTACATATCATTCACTAAAGATAAATGAAAGCTTATCCAGAAGCAATGTATGCAGTTAGAGCACAAGACGTGATGGTAGATGCAGATTTAACTTTTTTCATGTACCAGGCTTGGCTTCTCACTACAAATCCGTAGGGTGAGTAAATGACAGGTGGTCAATTTGGTGTCGTCGTGTACCTGATTTGTCTGAAAAAATACACAAAATAGTCGTTTGTATTGCGTGGATTTTTTCTTGTAGCGTGGAAATTTTTCCTATGAGGGCATCTTGTACTTTGGCACATCTTTAGTGAAGTTGGCAAGTGGTAAGGTATGCCACACGAGGTTTAACTACAATTGTACTGATGATATACATGCATATTTCAAGTCCATCAACAAAAGATGACTTTCCCTGTAGCAGCTTTCTGATTAGACCCTTGTCTGAGAGCATCAAGCAGTGGGAACTGTACGTGTTTTTGCTGCAAGTGGCATAGTATATCTAATACAGCAAATGTCTAGCAAAGTGTGGACTTGTTTAGAAGTCTGGGTGCTGGGTTGAGCCTGACATGATTCCAAATTATTACCTTAGGTTAAACGTATGTGTTTGATATGAATCCTTAACTTGCTTCGCTGTTCTTCAGCATTAAACCTGTGACAGATATATAACTTAATATGGATTGATTTGACTGCATACCTGAAAAGGATTTTGCTCTTTCAAGCATGAAGATGATGAAATAAATATTATGGTAAAATATTTAAAAAATATATTGCATTATAAATGAACACGTTTGTATACATGTGGTTGATTTTTTGTTTAAAATGCATTAAAACTGTGAAGAAAGTATTTCATTTCTCATGAAGGGTTATTGGAGCCTGAGGTTACTCAGGAAAGTTGCCTTAATTTACAGTTGATTGCCAGCCCACTTACCAAGATGCTGGCTGGCTCTTCGTTCCCAACGGTTTACATTTGTTCCTTTCTTCCCCTTCCCCTTAGAACCCTCTGCTGTCTATCACACTCCTCCTTATCTGCTCACCAAGCCATTCTATGAGGGGCCTCTCATACTTGTCTGGCCTCCTTCCTTCTTGTCGGCAATACCTGTTCATGGAAATGAAAGAGGAGATCTACTCTGAGCCATACATTGCATTTCTATAGTGACTTTGATTTTTCTAATGCAAGCTTGATGGGCAGCACACTTTCAACTGGCTGCGTTTTCTGAAAGATAACAGGCCCATTTTTCCTTGGAGTGTTTACCCCTCCTAGGTATCTAAGGGGTAGACATGTTTCATGGACTACATTACTGAATTATATTTAGAGGCCTCTGCTGTGCTTTAGCCAATACAATAATGCTGTGGGCAATTACAAAGTTGTATGGCTTTCAGAACAGAATGTTGTTGCTTAATTAGAACAATTCAATTGTGACTGTTATATAATGGCTAGTCTACAGATTTTGCTCCAAAATGTAATGGTAAGCAGGCACTGATATCCATCAAAAATGCTTTGCCTGCTATTGCTAACTCCAACCGTTACATTCGGCTTGCCTGCGTCGTCTCCATCCCTCTCCCTCCTCCATCCCATTTCTTACCGCCTACCCGCGAGTACCTCTGTTCATGTGGCACAGGCCACGTTACCATCTGCAGCCCCCCCATGAGCACCTCTGTTCATGCGGCATAGGCTGTGTTACCATCTGCAGCCCACTACCCCACCATGAGCCCCTCTGTTCATGCAGCACAGCTGTGTTACCATATGCAGCCCCCCCATGAGCACCTCTGTTCATGCAGCATAAGCTGTGTTACTATCTGCATCCCACTACCCCACCATGAGCACCTCTCTTCATGGGGCACGGACCACGTTACCATCCGCAGCCCTCCGCTCATCTATGAGAGCCTCTGCTCATGCGGAACAGGCCCTGCATTACCATTCGCAGCCCCTTGCCCATCTATGGGATCTTCACATCTAGTGACTGCCTCAGCAGTGATCAGCTCAACACCATTGCAGCTTCCTAAAGCTAATCTAATGCAAGCGCCCAATCACAAAGGAGGAATATCTGTTTGCATATCAGTCTTTGTCCCGCCCACATGGGCAGTCCAGCACCAAAATGCTATGAGAATTCCCTTCTGAACAAGAGTACCAACACCAACCCCAGCAACATGTTTCAGCCTTGTTGGGCCTCATCGGTGGGACAGAGCTGTGCCTCTCTGAGCACAGTGAGCAAAGGCTCCATGTCTGGATGACTCTAGGAAACTTAGGGTGACTAAACCGAAGTCCCTTAAACAATCAAAAAATAGTCATAGGCGCCTCTCTGTGAGAACGAACATGGCTAAATGACCTACATGTCATTAAAAGTCTCTGAATAACTAGGGTGCATTTAACACCTTCTTGTGTGGTTGCATGTTTCAATTAAAAAATCAAATCCATGCAGTGAGTGGTTAAATTAGGGCACAATCATGTCAAAAGATTCTTTCGTTTTAACTTAGTATGTTCTATCCTGCATAAGGTTGCCCTGTTTAATGTGAGGTCTGGCTAGTTCATTTTCTTGATCTTTTTTTCTGGAATTGGCTTACTCATCTCCCAGTGTTGAAAAGTTGTTCAATGCAGAGAAATAGGAAATACGTATTGGCAAAGCAAACCATTTTGGCTTTAGTGTAAGATATATGAATGTGTAAAAGTACCATGCAGTGTTTGCATTTACATAAATATTAGATGAGGACGATTTTGGAAAGTTTGTTTTTTATTGATAGTTTGGAGAAAGTTTCAGTAATGGGGTAAGGTGTGTGACTATACTTCTTGAAGTATATGCCCATAGGTGTGGACACCCTCACCATGTAAAGTGCTGTAAAGCTAATATGGAAGTCTGTCTTCCCAACCTCTTCTTCAATATCCTCAACCTAATGGAGGTAATAGTCAAACATGGTCAGTCTACAAGCTGACAAAGAGATCTAGAAAGTTGTTAGAAATCTACTTAATATTGAAAACACATCATCAGAAACCAACAAACCCCTTAGCGTAACATATAGGAGGATCTTAACAGGTTGATGGGCAGACTACCAGGGCTCATAGGCTGGTTCAATCATGAAACCCTGGGAGCAAAGATCCTAATTGCTCAAATAGAAATGTGATCCCATGGACAGGACCAATGGGAAAATCTTTTTAACCTCACCAGAAATCTGGGCTCCTTTATGTGTCGGTACTTAAATCTGATACTGAGTCTAGGATTGATCCAGGGCCAATGGAAGTTCTCAGAGGTGATGCAGACATTTAAGAAGAGATGTGGGAAACCCTGAGTATTTACAACCCCATTTCAATTGTTATCAGTCGGCAAACTCTTCTGTAAAATAATATTGGGAAGGTTAGTAGAGTTCATGGAATATAGTCTTCATTACTGGGGTGCTGTTTTTTTAAAAAAGATTGATTCAGGACCAGGAGTGCATAACATTGTCCATTTAAGACATAAAACATGCAAAATATAAAAGTGGACAGCTGTTTCTGACCTCCATGGGGACGTCTGTGGATTCCCTTCACCATTCCCCCTGCAGAGGGTTAGGGTTGAGCCAGGGTGGATCCAGCTGGTTAGGGAAATCCACATTGGAAGACAAGACAGGGTAAGATTCAGGCAAAACAGGGAGGTAACATGGAGGTTCCTTATTTGAACAAGAGTTACGAAGGGGTGCATTCTGGCTCCAACCCTCATTATCATCTTTATTAAAGATGTTGGGAATTGTTCATTGGCTGCAAGTGTCAATGTCCATTAATTGGGCTTATGTGAGAGGCCCATTTGACTCTTTACCAATGATACAAACCTGCTGGATAGGACCATTAATGGCATCATGAAACTTCTGGTAGGCTTAACACCTATTGCAGGACAACATATGTAGTCATCAGTACGAGCAAGGAGTAGCCCTCTGTGTATACTGATCACCTGGAGGAGCTAAGGTGATTATTCTGGATTGGCTTTATTAGCAGAAACATGAGAGGTATCTATTTACCATGCTGTGTCTGAGGGATCTTAGGAAATTCCCTGATGAGACTGAGCAGGAAAACTGTTGGCATATTTTGAAGATGTTACAGTATAATCCCCAGGCTCATTCTCAATGCAGATGGCTTTTCTATATCCATGGAAAGGGCTGAGAAGCACCTGCATATTATGAGATGGCATAAAGAGATGAGTTCTGAAATAATGGCTGAGGTCCTGCCACTGGATTCAATAACACACTGATGGCAGTACTTGCAGTGGTGGAGATGGACTAGCTGTTTTTTCTAGCTAGTGCCCGGGGATCTGTCATCCAGGTGGCCAGTACATGGCCATCGCTATTGGATCCAGTTCCTGGAGGTGCACCAGTGAGGGGGGATTACCTGGATGGGGGTCCTTGGGGAGTGGGATTGGGTCACTGATGGGTGAGATGAGGTATCCCCCTTCTTTTGACACCTTTTCCCCATCTTACCCCGTAGGATATTCCAAAACACTGCCCCACCCCTTTTTTGACACAAACACTTTCGCACAGCAAAGACAACGGACTGACACCAGGGCCGTTTACCTGACATGTCCCAATACAAAGATCAGGCGAAGTCAGGCAATTGAGCAGAATTACACACATCTAATGGCCCTTTCCGTTACCCACATGGATAAAAGGTGGAGGACGAGAGCACAGGACGAGCAAGGCAGACCACACGAGGTGAGAGCTAACTCAGCACAGCAGTTCAAGAGGAGGAGAAATACGATGCATACTGAGAGGGTGACAAGGAGAGAAGCAACCTTGCCCTTTCTGACCAAGGCCCGTGAAACCTCTGCAGAAGGAATGAAAAGTCTGTGAACAATTGCCAATGTGTGTTGCAGCAGATGTCTACGGTACATGAGACCCTCCTCCGCTGATAATCAGGCTGGGGAGAGACACGGGTCTCTATGGTACCAACCTTGACTCGAAGGAGAAGAAAGCCAAGCGGTTCATCACAGCCAGTGTGTCGAGGGAAGAGCAATAAGAAATCAAACTGTGTTGAATTGTCAAAAGAGAACTTATATCGTGCCTCCTATTGCAATAAATATATGTATATTGGCCTACACCAAGCTGCTCGTAAGTCGCTTGCGAAGAAATCTGTGTTGCAAGGCCCTGACCTTAAAATCAATGAAAGCCGCCATTTTAGGTCAATCCACCATTTTAGGTTCGCTTTGTAAAGTCACCTTGTGAGTTAAAATGGTGGACGATGTCATTCCGAAATGCAACATGGCTGTCTTGACCTCTGTATGTAGCTAATATGTAACTTGCCTGCAGGCCACTTGTGGAGGTCGTGAACTGAGACCTTGTCCTTCGTTGACCTGTGTGTAAAGGATTGCTCGTGCAATGAAACTAATCCACGAGCATACGTTAAGAACAATGTATTGAAATACTGAACGTAGAACACTTGTTTAACTACATTGTATTAATGTTTGAGAAGACCTACATGGAAAATCCCAGAATACACAGTTGCCGTATAGGCTTGTTGATATATGTATTAAAAGCAAACCAGTTATATGTGGATGTGCGAGACTTGGCATGAACCCTAGATCGGTGATGTATTAATGGAATATTAACCCGAAGTGGAGCTGGACATCGTGCTCACAAAGAGTATAAAAAAACAATGCATTCTAATGTACAGCATCTCTCACTGAACACACTGAACCACGCTGGAGTTTGTTGTGTTGCACTGAGGGCCAATAGCTATCTGATTTTTTGCTCTGTTCTTAGTAACTGGATTCAGTATAAAATAAAGTACTTTGTATGTTCCTTTGTTACCCGTGTTCGGTGTATTTCCTTTTGGGGTACTCAGCCTCGATATTTTAATTTTGTTTTCACAGAATGATATATAGCCAACAGCTAAATTGGAACTTTTAAAGAACTTAAAGATACTAATGAGAGAAAAGGGGAGAAAACTAGTAGTAGAGGCGTCCGGCACAATGTGGGTGTTCACGCCAGAAACTCTGGGCAATTACCCAATGATAAGACTATGGCAACCAGAAGGCCTTGGGAAGAGGTGAAGAGAGGTCAAACCGGTCAAACAGGGGTCTTGTAAAATCCCCTGTACCGTTGAAAGTATTTGACTGCCAAAGTGACTGTGAAAGAATGGGAAATGAATCATGCGTGGTGAAGTGAGCACTTGAGCAGGGTGTTGCAGAAGTTGCCAAGAGTGAACCCAGCGGAGGGATGCAAATGAGACGGGACAAAGTCTAAAGTCCCATAGTGAAATGTTTGGTAAAAGTTGGCGAGAGTGAAACCGGCAGAGGGAGGCTAACAATAAGAATAGTGTGTGGATCGAAGTATACCTGATCAAAGGGTGTCCACAGTGAATTGTTGTAAAAGTTTGCCAGACTGAACCCGGCAGAGGGAAGCCGACAAAAGGGGCAAAAACCCCGAAGACTGTAAAAAGACAATAAGATCTGTGAAAGTAAGAAAAGCCACAATGAACCTGAAGGAGGGAGACGAATGTCTGAAAAGGGTCCGATCCCGAAAGAGGGAGATCTGGGGTGGAAAGTTGTCACCCAAAGTGCAGTGAAAAGGAACTGTTTCATTGATTTGTTGAATATGATTTTCTGAAGGGTCTATGCCCAGAAGAGGTGGACCCAAGGGTGAAGTCATCACCAAAGGTCTGCGTGAAGCAAAACACTGTGTTTGTTTGTCTGTTGGATACATCAGGCATCGAAGACAAGAGACTTTTTTATTGAAAAGAGACTTGGCCATCGAAGATCCTAACAGCTGATACAGAACTGTTTGCTCGTGCTGGGAAATCTCGAGCGTGTGCTGGCTCAGGAGATCCTCTTTGTGCCGTGCTCAAAACGTGGGGAAGCGAGACTCCCTGTAAATCACATCCTGACTTATTATTTTTGAGCACTTCTTTCTTTTTTGAAACCCTATCCCACACTCTTTCTGTGATTAGTTGTTAAGATTTTTTAGTATAGGCCCTTTTATTTGTCACAACACCGCTAGGACTGCCTTATTTTTCATTTGATGTTTGACGCTTGCTCCTATCTTAGATTTAGGTTTAGGTTAGGCATTTTTTCCACCCTGCATTCATTGTTTAATAAACACCCTTGAACTGTGATCACTTGTGTCTGTCTTTACTGTTGCCAACATGCATTCCTTACACAGCATCACATGTTTTAAAGGGGAAGACAACTTAAGCCCCTCTTAATGCACCAAGGAATAAGGAGTTTGTGGGTAGCATTACTGCTATCCCTTAGAGCAGATTCATAAACATTTACATTCACATAGAAAACTTTATCTGGAGGGCTTGGAAGATTAGGAGCAAGTACATTGTAATGTGTTAGAAATTATTAGGTGAGTAATGTAGTAGTGCTATGCCACAACATTCCTCATCTCAATATGACAAACCATTGGTTTTAATTCAACATATTCAACTTTTATTTCCATATTACATAGCTGTATATGTGCTGCAATGTGTTGTAATGGTTATTTGCATTTTGCAGTACTCTTTGATTTATAAATTTGGTATTTATGTATTTATTTATTTATTAATTATTTGTTTGTATTACAGGAGGATCAATGCTTTTTTATCCCAAAATTACATAGAATAGATAAGAAGTCAGAGTTGACATGAAGCAGTAATATTCTTACAATGGGGTGTGTTTGAGGAACATTCTGTCCAGTTTGTGAGGGGGTAAATGGAACAGACACTGGGGACAATACTTAAGCGTACATATATAGATTAAAGACAACCAACATTGGACATTTTTATGTGCAGGTAGGCAGTACAGTCAGTTGTGCTCAGGATGTGACCATGATGAGTCAAGTGCTAGTGTGGAGGCAGAGGAAGTGAGAGACAAATGCAGGCTGCAGGCAAGGGAAAGATTGAAGCTATCAGACAGATGAGAGTTAGATTAAAAGTGTAACACATAGACAAGGAGGTAGGCTTTAAATTTGTTTTTGATCAAATCTGTGGGTACTGTTTCTCCGGTGTCTGGGGAAGATAATTCCATGCAAGTGGAGTGTGAAGAGTAAAAGAGCGGAAGTGAGAGGAAGCACAGGGAAGGTTAGTTGAGGAGCAACAAGGTTAGTTGAGGTGGCAGAACGAATATTACGTGAACACTGGTAGATTTAGATAGAGGATAGATTTGTGAACAAGGAGAAGAAATGTTAATCTGGCCCTGTTTTGCATTGTCAGTCATCGAACCTGGTGACGGTAGAACGATGTAGGTGTGAAGTGGGGGAGTTCAAAGATAGTTCTGTTAACAAAGTTAATGATCTTGTCGAGAGGACAGAAAACATAGTTGGGGAGACCAAAGAAGATGCTGGCACAGTAGTCCAGTTTAGAGAAGACAGGCGTGGTTGAGTGATGTTTGGCGATGTTGAAAGGAAAGAGGTGCCTGATTTTCCTAATGTTTAGGAGGTTGAGGTGAGCTGCTGTTCCAGTTTTGAAGATGAAAGAAGAGCGGTTGTGAGAAGGGTCATAGGTGATGCACGGTTTCTAGCTGAAGAAGAATACGGGAGAGTGTCAGGTGGGAACTGGATAGGGAGAGAATGAGATAAGAGAGAGCTTTTGTCAGGGAAGAACAGCACATCTCTTTTGATAGTCTTTAACATCAGAGAGCGTGAAGCCATTCCATATTTAATGACGTATAGACAGTTGGACATTGTGATAGAGGGATCAGAGGAGAGTTCAGGAAAAGAGAAGATATATGTTTCATCTGCAAAGAGTTGGTACGAGAACCCAAAGGAGGAGATTAGTGCCCAAGAGTGTAAAGAGGAGCGAACCCAAGACACCAACAGTTAGAGGAGTGAGTCGAGAGATGTTGTTGCTCCGGGAGACAGATCATTGGCAAGGTGTAAGGTGGGATTCAATCAAGGCAAGTGCTCAATCGGGAATCCCAAGAAGAAAGAGAGTATTAAGGAGATCAGAGTGATAAACAGTGTCCAAGGCAGCAGACACGTCAAGGAGAATTCAGAGAGAGGATAGGTTGGAGTGCTTAGCAAAGATGATGAAGTTGGACACATTCGTGGAGTGACAGGAGCGGAAACCTGTTTGTAGGGGATCTCAAAGGTTGGGAATGTCTAAGAAACTGGTCAAATGGTTAGCCGGCTACATTATTGTATTCTACATGTAACTAAAATATATATAACTCAGTTTAAAGTGGTACAAAAGAATGTTGTTTGGATATATGAAGGTGCTTAGGGCCTCATGGCAGGGCTTTGGTAACGTGTTTACTGGCACAGCCACTCATTCTTGCATATTTATCACAGGATTATGAGTGGTGGTAAAGCAGTTTTAATCCCGATTTTTATAGTCTATAGAAGTCCATGGGAAGATTTGATGATTTACCACATGAGGTAATTATGCGGTAGTAAATCCGATGATTTTTGGTGTAGGTAAATATTCCACTTTACCACCAAAGACAGAATGTGCAAGAGCTTTAAAACTATTAGTAATTCTATTACCACCAAAAAAGTTGGTGGTAGCAGAATTACTACCAAAAATGTACTGCACTATCAAACCCGTAAAGTGATTTTTTAGATGTAAGTAGTTATTAAGACATATCATGACATTAGCAGTATGGTATAAATACATATTTAGGGTTTGCGAGTAGACAGTGACATATACAACTATGATGGTACATCACTGTTTCTTGGTATTTTGGTTGTAGAGTGTGTCTCAGTAATTCCTTAATAGGCTACCCTCGCATAGGGGAAAACAGCTAATGGAGTGTTCTTTTTGTCAGTGTAATGCTTTTGGCAAAATCAACAGGTTTCTTTAACAACATATTACATTTTTAAACTGTACTTTCAAATGACATTAAATTGGCAAGGTTGGAAAATGTATACATTGTGAAACACAAAACAGTGATGACATCAAATAATACAGCTCAAGGTTCCTGAAATATAATGTATATCTTTACCATGTGTACATTTGCACTTTTCCAATGCGAATATTCAAAGGATGTGGCTTGGTTGATAGTTGTGTTTATGTTTAGGCAGTCCTCAAATGCCCCCAAAGAGGCCTCTTGGCTCCGTCCTCTAGTCTAACATTTCTGGGATTAGGAGGGACTGCCGATTTTTAACATAATCTTTGAAGGGCAGCCTGGGCATCTGAATTCTTCTCATGAAGCTTTTAAGGGAGTTGTTTTACTGACTAATCGCTCATGCCCTAGTCTGACTACATGTGATGAGGAGGTCCTCTAAGGTAGCATGTTTGAGGCAGTGTTGATCTTCCAAATAGGGAAGCAACACCTCTCATTCTAACTTGGAACACTGAGTTTTAACCCTTTTGCAGATTTTACTTCTCTGGTTGTGGAGTATTGTGTGAACCTCTTAATGAAGAATTACAGGCTACACTTGTATATCTAGGGGTTAGTCACTTCACAGCACCAGACGCACATTGTGATGTACATAAACAGTGACACTCCTTTGTCCATTATGAGTTCAAAGATGTGAGTGCCTGTCAGTTATGGCAATAACTGCCAATTAGGTTTGTAGCAAGCTTGAAGCAATGCCTGTAGTATGATAGCAGTACGTGCCATAAGATGTGCCACATGTGAGCACCTGGTCACATCATGTCAGTGCATATCAAATAATGATACCGGCCTGGCCATAAAATGGTTTTAGCTAGTAATTGATGTGTGTACCTGGGCATACCATGGCCATATCTGACGAATACATTTCCAATGCTATACAAAAACCGTAAATGTTGGATGTGGCCGTTCATGTTTTGATTGAAGGAGAGGGGAGTGTTAGGATATGGATATGTCAATATGTTTACTGTCATACCTCTTTCACATAAAAAAACAAATCTAATAATCATTATAATTATTAAAAACATGCAATATCAGAATGTGGCATTCTCATAGACTGCTGGCGGGTCACTATCTTCTGAAGACTTACACATCTGTGGCTGATGCGTTATTGCTGAGAAGTGTTCTGGAGGAACGTATGTATGTGGTCCTGAAACATAGCAGCCAAAAATATACGTTGGTCTAACACCACAAAAACGGAGTTAATCTTACTGGGAAATTTCAACAAACAAGCTGTAATCCAGGAAGAAAAGAGACCCACAACAGTTCCTCACCTCAACTGACAACATGCAAACAATCTAAGAAATTCACATTTAACTCTGAACCCCTCCTTCAATGCCGACATCATCAATAAAACGCAGACAACAGCTATCAGTCCACCTCATATTCAGGCCATGCACTTATTTCTGCAATATAAGACCCATCGTTCGGGCTATGCCCCTCTCTGCGAGGGTCCTCGCCTTCACCCAGACACTTCTGGAACCACTTCAAGCACCCCATTCTTCCCAATCACAGGTCAGAGGAAACTTGACAACATCACCAGCACGCTAAAGGAATTGCAATGGCTGCTATTACAGGCTTGAAACATGTTTTAAATCAGCTTACATTACCTTGAAGAACATGACGACAATCCATCCCCGCAATACCGTGACACAGGCAGGCACAACACCAGAGCAAGTGCATTGCCTGCCTACACATAAAGAAGGCCAACCTGAACGGCAGAAGTCAGTTCATCATTGGCTGACACTGCCATCTCAGTGTGAGACAAATGATGATTGATGAATGCTTTGTTGTATTGTGTATTCATCCAGCTATGGTGTGCCTTATGCTCTTATGGTATGGAAAAGGTTGACTGGCTGAATGCTCAAGAAGACGAGTACAATCAACATGAGGGAGACATGAAAAGGTATGATTCAACACTGATTTACTCTGGCTCATTAAAAGGTTGGGCCAAATCAGAAAAAATCCAACATAAAACTGCAATGACAGTAAGAAGTGCGCAGAGTGTTTCTGGTTGCTCTAAATTCTGCTGTTGTTGCCGTTTTTGCTGCAACTCTACCTCTGATTCCAGAGTTTGCTTACCATTGCTGTCCTGTGTGGAGGAGGAGCCTACCACTCATAACCCATTCCAGGAGCAGAGCGGGGCAGAGTGCTCATAGTGTTTCTAGTTGCTCTGCATTCTGCCATTTTGTTGCTACACTTCCTCTGATTCCAGAGTCTGCTTACCATTGCTGTCCTGTGTGGAGGTGGAGCCTACCACTCACAACCCATTCCAGGTTCTGAGCGGGCGGAGTGCACAGAGTGTTGCTGGTTACTCAGCATTCTGCCGTTTTTGACATTTTTGCCACAACTCTACCTCGGATTTCCAAGTCAGCTTACCATTGCTGTCTTCTGTGGAGGAGAATCCTACCACTGATAACCAGCTCCAGGAGCAAAGCGGTCAGTATGTGCGGAGTGTTGCTGGTGTTGGCAGTGGGGGCAGCTAAGACAAAGCGATCTTAATTCATCTCTTGTTCTGGAAGCACCTCAAGACCTTCCTCTTTGCTTTTGCCTTCTCTCTTCCTCTCCCCTGCTGAGTTCCTGTCTGATACTGCACTGGTCATGTGGCTACCCTCTGATTTTGGGCCCAGTTCCTACCCACCCATTTGAACAGACGCACTGCCTTCCGGCAACCTTTGCACTTGGGTCTGTATCTTTAACCCTACAGTCCCCCTACCTGCAATATTGGACAAATCTGCTGTCAGCACTTAAACTTGCACCTGCCACCTGCTGGTCGCACTTCTTGTCATTATTTTGATCCCATATACAGCACTGCCCCCTCCTCTTTCCCCTGGCACTTCCCCCTTCCACTCCCCTGCACTTGCGCAATCTCAATGTCACTTGGCCTAGTAAGATCATTGTCTATGTCCTCCCTCTGTTCCCCCTTCCTTGCCTCATCACGCCTTGAAACACTTCTGTATAGGCATGTTCAAATGCCATATCATATCATAGCTGTTTCCTGGATCACAGGATGACAAAAGAAAATAAACAAGCAAGTAAGCAAACTTTTAGCCTTTGACAAACTAATCAGCAAATAATGTGATTTCACTTTTTCTGTCCGAAGCCATCGCCATACTCGCTTTCAATTGTGCCCCTTCCTGGCCCTTCTGAACAGCACTCACACCACACAAACAGCATAGAAGAGAATTAAGAGACAAGTGACTGTGAGCCTCTGTGCCTTTGAACTTGTTTAATTTAGACAATCATCTACTTACCAACACATCGAGATAAAAAAATAATTGACAGATTATGTCACTGAACACCCTGAGAACGTGCTGACTAAGTTGGCAAAGAAGATAAAGAGGGACTCTTTATTAATATAAGGAGTCATTTCCGTTTAAAGTCAACATGACAAGCATGTATAATCTGAGAAGTGCCATATACAAAGATGACCTCAGAGCTCCAGAATAAGAAACAGTGGGCGCAATTCCAAAACGTCTGTTAAGAACAAAAGTGACAATTCCTTCTCAATCAAGAATGATTGAGCAAAGTGTGCTCAGTTCAAATGTGGAAAACAATCAAACAGATGCTCTGTTTCTATCGATCTGGCAACAATACCCAGACACTCAGGAAAAGACATAGTTAAACATACACTTGACTACACACTCTCAACAACAATGAATACAAAAATACATAAATTAGCATATACGAAACGAGCATGGAGCTTGAGTGCAATAGAAAATGTATAATTTACGACATGCAACCGAGCAACTGGACTGATAGTAGCAGAAAAGTTTCTACCATACATGCAGCAGCCACAACAGAAGCATTATTGGGGGAACTGGAGCCTGACTTCTGTCACAAACCCCTTTCCACTAACAATGGGCCGATAAACTTAAGCGCCGCAGACACTTCGAAGAGTTTCCAATTTGTCTGAAATTATGCAAGCACGTCTATAAAAGAACAACACAACCAACCTCGAGACAGGGATACTCAGCACAATTGCAATACAAATGATGTTCAACCGAAACTGCAAGACCCAACCACAACTGCTTTGAGTTTTGTTTTAAATTACCCCGCGAATGTTTTTGAATCCCTCAAACAGAGGTGCACATTTACTCTGGTATCCTAATGGAGCTCTCAAAAGAAGTGGGGGGATGTGACATGTCTGTTGTTGGTCTAAATAGAAGACTGGATAATATACTAAAAAGCAATGTGGACTTAATAAAACAGATTGCCAATGAACATACTAGCAATCTAAATTAATTTGAAGCTGACATCCAGCAATTGAAAACATCTAATGCACAGATGTGGAAAGAAATAAAATGTAAGTTAGTCGAACAAAAAAAGGACACCTAAGTAGTAACAGCAGATGCCAAGGGAAAAGACATGGAGACTTTCTACACAGATGAGACCCCACTATCCACTTCGGTTTTGGAGGAATTCTGGCATCTAGCCTTAATAGCCAATGAGATAGAGCTAACACAAAATGCCAAAAACAAAAGTGACATAAAATCAATTGATTCACATGAAGGGCCTGACCCTCAAGAGCATGCGATTTTAAAAGATGCCCCTGGAGTGCAAGCAAAACATAAAGACCTGGGAATACAAACAATCTGAGGATGATATATCAGCATCTAATAACCCCACTAAGAAAAAAATGAACAAAAATAAGAAAAAAGATTATGTTATAATAGTAGAGGCTACTCCGAAAGCGGCTCCAAAAGCAACAAAAAATAAGCATAAACAATTGAAAAAATCAGGATCTTGTTTTTTCAATGCACTAAATAAATGTGCTGAATTGAATTTAATCAATCCAATGAATGACAAAATTGAAACACCATCAGAGATGCATGCACAAATGAATAGCAAATAAAATGTCAAAAAGAAGTCCCCAAAACTCTGAAGAAAAAGAAACCCAGAATCTACATTGCAAATCAAGAACAAGTACAGGTTCTCAAACCATAGACATTTAAAAAGATCCAGTTAAATCAATAGGAATTGCTCCCATTTTTTGCAGATCAAAGCTGCAAAAAGAAAAAGAAGCAGAAAAAAAGAATATATAATGCCTCTAACAAATGTAATTATTTTGGATAAGGAAAAATCGAAAATGCATATAGAAAATCAACAGGATACAAGCAGTGGAGTAACTGTTAAAAATGTTGGGAGGGACATGGCATCTGAAGAAATGGTGCCCCAGCCAAATGAATGGGGACAAAATGGTGTGCCATGAAAGTTAGGGGGGACAAACACCCCTGCCTCACCCCTAAAATTACGCCAAAGGCCACAAGTAGCATAGAGTTTCCAAAGCCTACAAGCAGACCTTTTGCGGCCCGAAAGTGTGACTGCAACAAATTAACCAGAACTCTGATCAAAAGGCCATGAATCATAGTAATATTCTATCTTACACAAAAAAGTGCCTTATCTCGATCTATTTTCTTTTTTTTTGTGTTTAATCATTAAGATTTTTTACAAAGTGATCATGTTGAGAAACAGATTCTCTTTCTCACGGATTCTTTAAGCAAAAGAGAAGTTCTTTTAGTTGCTAGGTGTCTGACAAGGGGTGTTTTGTGGCAGTAGTACAGAGTTTACATATTTTACGATGTTAAAGGTTGCCAGTCGCCATCGTGTTCTGTCCCCTCCTATTAACTTAGCCCAACAATTTTCTTGGTCGCTTAAAGCAAACTCGCTTAGAATATCCGGAAGATATGATGATCTTAAACCTCTGGTACTGGGACACTCAAGGATCAGGTGACAAATTGATTCTGTTACTGATTGATCAGTACAAAAGCGACATTCTTTTTTCGATGATAAGCCTCTAATGAATAGGATTTCGTTAGTTTGTAAGAGGTTCAATCTCGCTCTCATAATCAGGACTCTCACTGGTTTTGATGGAAATTTCTTAATGAAAGGCTGCACTTCGTTTAACCTTCTTGTATTTGGTGGCAAGTGCTGGATTAGTTTGTTTTGCGATGCTATTTCTTTAGTTTTGATCCAGTCCAGTTCTTTCAATTTCTTTTGTATTTTTGTTGGATTTACGAACAGAGTTTCTTCGTCGCATTCCACTGATGCTAGATATTCACAATTCCGGGTACACCAGACCTTTAACATTTTGTTGGTTCCACTTTTAATTTCTCTTAGTATCAAGTTATGAATTGACTGATCTTCTGCCATTCTGTATTTGCGAAATAGCATCAAGGAATTGATTTTTACTGTGCCTTCCAGAGATAGTAAACTTAGTTCCTGTCTTATCACTGCCATAGAGGTGGAATCCGGCAGGGCTAGTATTGATCTCCAGAATTGTGCTTCAAGTTTCAACCAAAATGTAGTTGGAAGAGTTGGCATTGCATCTGCCCCATATGTTAATGATGGAACAACCTTTTTTTTGTAAAATTCCAACGCAGGCAGTAACGAAAAGCGGCCACATTTCCTGTTAATGGCTTTGCCTTGCCCAATCAGTTTCTTTACCTTCAGTTTTAAGTGCATCTTCATTGCATTTTCTTTTTTCGAGCTGTCCAAGATCACTCCCAGATATCTAAATTCCGGCACCTTTTCAATTGGTTCTTTCGTCAGGTGCAGTGATATCTTTTCCGATTTTTTGGAGCTAATTGAGATAATCATGAATTTTGTTTTTTTTGGTTTATCTCCAAATTGTTTGTCCTCATGTATTCCTCCAGACTGTTCAGCTGCTGCTGCAATCCAATTGGAGTGTGATCCATTAAGATTAGATCATCAGCGTATAGCAGTCTATTTATATGGGTGCTTCCTATTTTGGGCGGAAAGCATCGAGTCGACAAATTTACTTCTTGGAAATCACCCAAGAAGGCCAGGAAGAGCGCAGGCGCCAGGGGACACCCCTGCTTGACTCCTCTGGCCGTTGGAATAGCTTTAGAAAGGAGGCCTTGTGGAGTTAACTTCACTTTCATGGTGGTATCTGTGTATAGCGCCTTAATTGGGTCCAGGATATCTTGTGGACATGCCCAGGCTTCCAGTTTTTTCCACAGAAGAATTCGGTCAACACGATCAAAAGCCTGTGTAAGATCAATGAAAATGACAAACAGCCTTGGGCCCCCTTCTAAGACTTTGCGGTTTAGGGCGCTCAGTAACAGAATGTTAGCCGAAGTCCCCAGGTTTTTTTTAAAACCCGTTTGAAGGTAATCGCTGCACGGAGCTGATTTTGCCCATAAGTTAAATTCATCCGAGAGCAGGGAACCAAAGACTTTTCCAATACAGTCTAATAAGGCTATTGGCCTGTAATTTGCCGGGTCGGCTTTGTTCCCTTTTTTGTAGACAGGTACCACAATTGAGGATTTCCATGAGGGTGGGATAGAGAGTAATGTTGCACATCTCTTAAAAATATCAATCAAGAGGCTTGCCCACTCCGCTGGAAAGGCTTTAAGATCTATGTTGGTTACGGCGTCTGGACCCGGAGCTCTAGAATTTTTCAATTTCATTATTTGTCTTGTTATTTCTTTTATGTCACTTGGAGGTCTCCACGCTGTCATGGCCGTGTTTGCGTCTTCTCAAAAAGCGTTCGGAAGAAATTCACCCATGTCCCTTCTCCGATGTTTGAAATAAACGCTGGCTCAGATGGAGAAGATGCCGTTTTTAAGAGAGACCAAAACTCTCAGGTATTGTTAGCTGTTATTGCAGTTATGATGTTCCCGGCGTCTTGTTGGTATCAGGCCAAACGATGCTTATGAACCCAGATTTTATATTCTCGTTGACCTCCATTCGCTGCCTTGATTGCGAGTCGTGTACCTAGTTTACTGGCTTGTCGTTTCAATTTTTGCATTTCTCTCTTTTTAGTCACCACTTTTAGGTCATGCCTATGAACATGTGATCTTTTGGGATCCTTATTTCCAGTTTTATGGCTGTGTACGAGTAGCAATGGAGAATAGTCGATCTGTTTTTCAGAGGTAAACTCTGACTGGGTGTTATACTTTGCCCGGAGGTCACAGATCGGTGCTGCTGATAGCTTCAGTCTTGTGCGTTGATTAATGATACATAGTGGCAATTCCCCCGTAAATTTAACCGTCCTTTTTCTGGGCCACGTTGCAAAGAGGAGATTGTGGTCACTTGTTGCTGTTTCTATTACTTCAAATGCCGTCACAACTGATAGCAAGGTTGTGGATATGAAAATGTAATCTATTGTTGCCCTTGTAGACTCTCTTTTCCAGGTTGTCAAGTGAGGGGGATCTGGGAAAACACTGTCTATGTTGTGCATTTCTCTAGATTTCATCAATTTGAGCCAAGCCGTACCTCTTTTAGCTGTTGCGCTCATGGAATTGTGGGGTGCTAGCTTGTTTGAATCTTGTATGCACGTGGCATTGAGGTCACCACAAATCATAAGGTATGGATGTATGGTGCCAAATGGACACCTATGGCTTCGTCAATTGCACTTTCCAGCATTTCCAGGTACTCTAAATCAGTGAGGGTTGCCGGGTTCCAATAGGTGTTTACAATTGTAATTACTGGTGGCTTGCCTTTGTCTCCTTTCTTGATACCCTCTAGCCATATGGCCTTGACCAAAAAAAAAGAAGGGTTACTGATCAAGGTTTTTTCCAAAGTGCAGCCACTTCCCTGTCTGCAGGCTATCAGAAGCCCCGAAGATGGGCGTCCCCTTGGTCCTTTTTTTGCTGGAGAGAACACTATTTCGTAGCCATCCAATGTTGGTGCTTGTGTTAACCACGTTTCTTGGAGGCACAGTAGGTCGTAGTCTGCTAATTTTATAGGTCCTTGTGCTGTCAAATGAGTATGGCCTCTGGTGTTCCATGATCCTATACGGAAAATGTGCCTGTGTGTTGCTTCTTTGTCGTTGACGCCACTCTTTAGAGTTTGATCGTTGGGTTGCTATCTCTTAGATTCCCTTTGGAGGGCTTTAGGTAGCCAGGACCAAATGCTGTGAGACAATTTTGACTCTAGATTAGGTCCATTGTTGTCTTTGGCTGCTACTTTCTTTATGGTTCTCGTTATCGTAATGACTTTGCTTTTATCACTCCCTCTTCTGGCACTTCTGTTTTCTTGCGTCTCATGCTTATTGTTGTCCACGCTCTTGTCATCTTCTTCTGAGAATTGTACAAAGTGACGATCCTGGATAGGTCCACGAAGTACTGTTTCGTTTCTGTCTTTTTGGGCCAGAATCTCTTCCTCTTGGTTTCCAGATTTGGTGGGTGACCTTTTTCCATGTCGAGTCCCTCGCTGAACTGACTTGGAGTTTCTTGTTCTTGATTTAAGCTCCTCGTCGCGCCTAATTTTTGGCATCAAGGCTATCGACCTTGACGAGTCAGCAATGTCATAGCCCATTCGTAACAGCGATTTGGTCTCTTCTTTTAACAGGTCGCGCACCCTTTTGGAAGAGAGGTATAGGTGAGATATGGCCTTTTGATGTATCTTGCTGGGGTCGACAATCAATAGGTCATCCGTTTTAATAGATCTTAGTTTCGGGATAAAGGCAAAGAGCCTTAGAACTGACCCTCTATTCAGAATCACGTCATCTTCGTTCCCTGGGATCTGTTCCAATTTGATTACCCATCTCTTTTTCTCGGGGTCAGTTCTCCTTTTTTCTTAGAGGCTGATCATTTCCCCTTTTCTTCTCATGTCTCCTGTTTTCACCTGTTACTTTATACGTGTGATAAATACTTGGCGAAGCTCTGTTAGACCGTTTCCGTTCTCGAGGGTTCTCCTTTTGATGTAATTCCCGGGACTTCCTCCTGATTTCCCTCGGGATAGGTTCTTGTGGTCTCGCCTCTTGCATGCAATTGCAGTATTCTGATGTGCCTTGAGTCCATCCATACTTCTTAGCTGTCTTCTTACATCGATCTTCCAATGTTAAGAAACCGTCAGCTTTAGTTTTTTCTCTAGGCTCCTTTTTCTGTAAGGAGGTCGCAAGTGTGGGGGATGAGAAAGCCTCCCCTCTATTTTCATCCATTATATGTTGGCTTAAATTCATCATTTCCTTGTCTGCCAGGAAATCTTCTACCGACCTTGGGGAGCCTGCAGGTCTAAGAATGACCTTGGGACTTTCAGTTTGTGATTCAGTTTCTTTCTTCTCATCCATGGTCGGTTTAGGATCACCTTTGTTGGAAGTGCAAGCTGTAGGTCTAGAGGATCTAGTAGCCTTCGTGATGGGCACTTTTTTAAACATTGGGGCCAATGGAGTTTCTTTGCCCGCCAGCACGATTGTACTTGTACGTTCTTTCGTAGTTGCTTTTGTTGTTTTCTCACCGGTAGTTTGATCACGTTGTCCCAATGTTACTTTTCTAGACTTTATTGCACTTAGGTTGTTGTTTGTCGAGTCTTCTGTAATACATTCCTTCATATTGCTACTGCACGGGCCCCAGATACTTGAATGTTTTGTCCACACGTTGTTAGTCTCCTCAGTCAGATCAATTTTTATTTCTGTTTGAGTGCTTCTAGATGTTTTAGTTTCCAGGTGTGTCAGATCGCCTTGTGTGGATTTGTCAGAGGAGCGTGATACTAGCCTACCTGAGAGCAGCGTAGCCTCCAGTTGCTCTCGTGCCAGGATATGAGCCTCCAGGCAGATTAGTTTTTTGTTCATTGTAGTTTGAATGTTAGTGTGGTCTTTTAAACTGTCACTGATTGTTTCATATAGCTTTAAGAAAGGATTTAAAGCTATTGTAATTGCTGACATTATGGAAAGCATGTCACCTTTCTTCGTTGGTGTGTCTGGAGGTGACAGGTTTTGTTGGCCATTGCTTCTTATTTTCTCTTGGAGTTCCTGTATCCTGAGCTGTCTCATTGGTTGGTAGATGCCCTGGCTCCCCACTGCCCCAAAAGAATGTCTTTGAGGATCCTGTGGTCATACATTTTCATTTATGGTTGAAGAACCTATTAAAGGTAAGTTTAGATTCTCTTTACTACTTTTTTGAGGTCTTTGTTGAAGGTTCTCCAAACTTGCAGGGTCTTTTAAGTTTACTGGGGTTGATGTTTTTCACCGATTCGATCTTCAGTAAGGGGCTTGTTTTGTGCCCTGATCGCAGGATCTTTTTGACTTTCTGGAGGTGAATTCAACTTTACAGGACCTGGGCTTTGGAAGGGTTCTGTGGTTTCTCCTGTCGATCTGTTTTCCTCACAGCTGTGTTTTTCCATGCGGGACGCTATGGAGGATGAGTCTTTAGAGGCTACGAGTGTGGTAAGATCTTCCTCTGTTGTCTGTGGGCCTGCTTTTGTTTGGGCTGTCGCATCGCCCCTTGACGGTGTTACATCGTTGATTTGGCTGGTTGGAGCAGAGCTCAACTTTGATCCCACTTTCTTGCTTGGTATCAAAGGCCTTTCCATTAATTCCTCGGGTCCCGGGTTTTCTTCTCCTCTTGTTATGTCTGGGGGGTCTCCCCGAGGAGTAAAGTTGGTTTGAGGCTCTGGCTCATTCGTTCAACGATGTTTCGAAAAAGGCCAACAATCCTTAACAGCCTGGAGGATTTCTGCGTCTGAAAGTTCCTCTATCAATGGCCTGTGTGTTTTGTGGGAAGGTTGGAAATAGTTTTTTAAATTATTTCTTTAATTTCGATCCCCATTTTGCTCTTTGAGCATGCTATTGTTTTGGGGCCCCCCGTGGGATATCGCTCGATTTGGTACTTTTCCTTTTAAATTTCTTTTTGGTGCGGCTTTGTTTTTACTCAAAGAGTTCCTATTATTCTGTCTTTTCCTAGGTTTTTCCCTATTTACTGTGTCAACCTGTTGCCTTTTTCTTTTTAGGCATTTGTTTCTTTCGACCGCCAGGGAGTCCGGGGCTCCTAGCTCCTGCTCGCTCTCTGTCGGGTTCACCTGGTCGGCCCTGACCTCACAGGGTATCTTGGGAAGGTGGATCATGGCTTCAATCAAGACTGTTCGTCCTGCAAACTCCTGGATTTGCTTTGGATTTGTAGGAGGGGCCCTCGGGAAGAGCTCCTTTCCTTCCTCCCAGTTTATGTTTGGAGGCGGGGCTCTAGGGGGCAGCCCCCCCTCGTTAGTCTTCATGGCCCTCAATGGCGTAAACTCCTTGATGGGTATTCTATCCCTTCCCTGCACCTCGGGCGGCTTCCGAGATGCATTTGCCTGGGGTCACGGAGTCGAGGCGGGGGAAGCCCCCCCTCTCCCCCTCGTCCTCTGCTGCTGCCGGCTCCACTCCGTGCCCCTCATCTTCTCTCCATACGCCAGTCCCAGTTACCGCCACAACCGTCGCCAAGTTAAGAGCCCCCGGACTGGTGGGCTCTGGGTCGCCAGCCACGCTGGGGGAGGGCAGCGCAGGATTATGCTGATTGGACAGGGGGGGATACGCTGGGACATTTGTCTGTATTGCGCTTTGCATGGGTGACAATGTTAGTTTTGAATGGTTTGTGCTTTCATTAGGTAGCGTGATAACAGTTTTATGAGGCAATTGTGATTGCTCACCTCTTTTGCCAGAGACTGGCTTGGCAATCACAACGTCCGAGCCTAGGCGTAGTCGAGAACTGCGTAGTCTCCTGATGTCGATCTATTTTCAAGTAAATACATTGAATGCACATCATTTCCTTAAGAAAAGAAATACTTATACAGTGGAGCTCATCCTGAAAACCAGAGAAAGAGCAGGTGCTTCTAACTCACATAAGAGGATGGCTTCTCTATTCTTGTAATAATTTAGGTATTTTCTATTGCAAATCTCGGTCTGCATTGCCTTGCAGATATGTAGTATAATTTAGAGTGTTTTGGAGTGCAGCGCCACTGCATGAGATCACATTATTACTGTGCTGTGGTACAGCAAGCCATGTGTTGCTAGGGTAACATATGGAAATGTATATGAAGACAGGCTATCTATTTTAAAAGCACTATATGAAGACAGGCTATCTATTTTAAAAGGACACCATTTTTTCTCATTTTTTTTCTAAATACCTATTTAAAAGCACACCATTTTTTTTTCTTCAATTGAAATGCCTCACTTACAGGAGACACATTAGATACTTGATTAATTAACTAACAAATACTAACACGATTCTAACTACTTAACATTATAATGTGTTCTCCATGTGCAAAATGAGGCAGGCTGAGATTCATTTTTAAACGGGCAATTTTTCTTTGCCCTGTTCACTGTCTTTGCAGGAAGCAAAATTTGAATGCCAGGAAATCAGTTAGATACAGTTTCTTTCTGTAAAAGTGAGCTATTGTTGAGGAAGGAGGAGGCAATAATCTACGTAGACTAAGGAGATGTAACAGAGGTTTTTGGGAGTGTCTCTGACAGAATTACAAGGAGAAGACATTTTGCGGAGTTGCAGTGAGGTCGCCTTCGTTCTGCTGCTGTGAGGAGCTGGACCACTGACCTTCAGAGACTGGGGTTTCCTAGTCACTTGGCACCGGCTTGAGAACTGCAGATTGTAGATTGAACTGCATGTTCTCGCTGGGTGCTTTAAAGAAAGAAAAAAAGAGAGCCCTGGGTCACTGTTCAGAGACGACAAGCCAGGAGATTTTGCATGCTGAAAAGCTACAAAAAGCTGGTAAATATACAAATAGAGTGAGATTGCGGTGACTGCCAGATGAATGATCTACTATTAGGCAGGCAGTGTAGCGATAGGGAATTCTCCTGTGTTTAACTGCCACGTTGTAATGTTGCAAGACACATGATGTAATCTCTCTTTTCTTGTTGAAAATGTAAAATGAAATTCGTGGTGTTATTGCATTTGTTTCTCTTATGTTTATTTCAGAAAGAATTGTCTCACCTAAATGGTAATGTATCATTTTGAAATGAAATTGTGATAACACACGGTCTGCATAAGAGTATTCTTGCTTCTGTTCTTCATTTGGTGCCTATAAAAAAAAAGAAAATACTCAGTAGAGGAGGGAATGATGTTTAATGTGCCAAGTTTCTTATACAGATGAAGCAATGTCATGAGCCATTATAAATAGTTGTGCGCGTGATTCCAATCAGGTTATGTGTGTGTGGCGTCTGAGTGGAATATAATGCAATAGTCTGCTGAGCGTATATGAATCAGCAGAGAGAGGCCTGTGGAAACATAGTCTCACTAATGTAAATAAATTAGTGATAATACCACATGCTCTTGTGAATAATTTATGGAAGCATAGCTCACTGGTGTAGATAAATCAGTGATAACAGCCATAGGTGGCACTCCATATGAAAATGTGGTGTTTCTGAATAATGTAGAAGTCTGAGGCCTCTAGAGATCACAAGAACAGTGTAAACAAAAGAAAGGGGTTTTGTATGTTGGGGCCACAAATAAAACAAAGAAATTATGCTCACCAAAATACCACCAACAAAATGTATTCAACTATAAAGCCAAACCCAATCTGAATGCAAGGTATAGTCACTGTCAAATTACCATTGTTTTTGGCGGTAAGAAAATACCACCAAGCCCCAAGTTTATACAAAATACCCTACAAGTTTCGATGAACGGTTTGCAGTTTTTCACAGTTTTGAGGCTTTTAAATGTCTCTTTTATTTCTTATCTCCTTGGATGACCCTCAATGGTCCTTTGCTGTTCATCTTTGGTTCTGACAATACCCTTTTTGGAGTCTATGAGTGAGATAGAGATTTGCACATTAGATCCAGGCAGAAACTGGTATATGGTAGAAGTGAAACAAAAAAAGAGCTTCAATAAAATGAAATTGTCCACACACAATAATGTTGTTCTTTCACTCACTATTCCCTCTATTCCTCTCCACAACCACTTGCTTGACACACCACCACCTGCCCATACATGCAGACTTCTGAGGAGCACCCTTTTTGGGGTCAGGCAGGCCTGCACCTGATCTTCCACTCACTCTTCTCCTTCAAAACATATTCTGACACCTGCTTCTGCCCTCCATCCTCTCTAAAAATGTGTACTTCCCCTTCTCCTGATATTTCTTTCTAACCTTCTTCCATTCTAAAAAAATCTCTTGCAACATATTTCTGTTATTTCCTTCCAACATCCTCCCCATCTCCATATCTGTGGTGACAATCCCCTGCCAGGGCTCTGAATAGAGGTATGACTGTCCTCACTATCCTCTTGTTCCACAGCTGGTTCCAGCATCTTGGCACAACAGTCAGCACCCAGACCCCATAATCAACCCACCCATAACCCCACTTTTTAAATTTCACAAATCAGATAAACCAAACATTTCAAATGCATCTGTAACATAATACCTTCAGCCACAACAAATAAAAAATGCTTAAACAAGTTAAGGTTGTGGAGAGAAGACCCACAGACTCAAATAGCCATTTCCTAGAAGATTGATGTGAAACACAGAAAAAAAAGAATCCAGCTCTAACTATTCTCAGGTGGACATCTCCTGTGTAAATTATGTAAGTGAAATTTCCGAAGCCAACAATCAAAGTCAGAATTCTCAAAACTCTGTTGCTATCTACATGATGACATTGTCCATCGAAGTAGGTAAAAAGGAAACATTTTTCGTTAGGGATTTAGTGCATGCACAAATCCCTTTGTGCATGTGGTTTTCCCCCAAAACCTGTCTTCATTATAGGAAGGTCTTGTCAGAACATGATGTTCAACATTCCATGAATGACAAATATCTGAAAATAATTATGCAACATTAAGTTCCAAATTTATAGAACTTTTAGCTTGGTGCAGAGTGACTTTGCCAACAAACACCCTGATTAACAGAGTGGTACAACGTGTATTTTTGCAGAGCAAATTCACTTTGCACTGCAAAAGTACTCTTTGCACCACCCTTTTAGCATGGTACAAAGAGTACTTTTGCAGTGCAAAGTGACTTGCTCTGCAAATGTATCTGGTTCAAACAGATACTAGCATTCTAATGCTGAGGACTCACACAATCGTATGCTGGAACAGCTCATCAGAGACTAGATGTCACAGAGGTTCAGCTACAGACTAAGGACTGGCGCTGTATTAGGAATCCAGCAAACAACCAAGGTAGAACATCCAAGTAGCTGCTCTACAGAGTGGAAAAATGTTTTTACCATACCTACAAATGGATACAGACAGAGAGATAAGACTTGGCTTCAGCCTACAAAGAAAATAATGAAGAAATAAGAGCCAGGAACAGCAAGCAACAAGAAGCTGGATGCTGTTCCGTAATGCATGACCAATTTATACAGTCTGTTACGTCAAGCTCTGACTTATAGAAAGCTTACTAGAATTTATGAGTAGTATGGAAGGTCACAATAAGAGTACTCTGAATATGTATAGGTTAAGAGGCAAACTAGGCAACCTAATCCTCCAGAGTGTGGGGTTGTACGGCTCCTAGAAGCATAGATCAGTAACTATTTGCCTTAATGAATAAGGCAGAAAAATGACAGATCAACCCAGCCATTAAAACTGTGTAGAAGGTCAAAAGCCCCTGAAGAATTTCCTAAGATTGAGTCTGAATTAAAAGGATTGAAACATGTTGGGCAAAATAATGGGTATTAGATCTCTGACAAGATCTTTGGATTAGCTGCAACAGCTGCACAGGTAAAGTTCACATAGATGGTAGTACTTTAACACAGTAACACTTTCAGCACAAGGCACTTTAAATTGGTTTTTAATATGTGTTTTAAATGTACAGTTGAATGTATTGTTGGTTTGTATATTTGTGGTGTTACCTTCTAACATATTTGAAGGGTGATCAAGATTTCACTTGAAGAATATTACAAATTTGTCTCAAAAGAATCAACAATTGCACAATGAATATGCAGATGTGCTAAGTAGTTAGACTCTACCTATACAAGCAGTCCACAAGGGTTCTCTTTACTTTAAAAGTGTATAAAACCAGGGATAACCCCCCAGAAACTATATCAAATGAACCCTAGGATCTCCCCAAAGTTGAAGTAAGTGATGTGAATGATAATATTTATTTGGATTTTGTGTTTGTATTTTATTAATGTTCAAAGCACTTTCTCCAAAGCACTTCACAAAACAAATTAGCAAGCAGTACACATTACGAATATTTTATTTATAAAACAAGATGAGGGAAGTAAGGAAAACAGGAGCAAGTTGGTCAGGTCTGAGAGTTAAGAAGAAATTGAGTACAAAAAATATGTAATGTAGGTGAGGATCGCACATAAAGAGGGAGAGATTTCCAAAGCTTAGGTGCCAGTAGAGATAGAGAATGTAAATGAGACTATGCACAGGGGGTTAAAGGACAGGAAAGTAAGAACTGATTGGCAGACCGAAGAGCCTAGACAGAGCATAGAATGTAAGCAAATATAGCGTAGAGCATGACAATGGGGGCTTTTGTAAACAATAGTCTTTAAACCAAGACATAGGACCTGGTCGAAAGCAGACAGAGAGTGCAAATAGCAGAGTTGAAGATAGAACACAAAGGGGCAAGACGATAGGATTGGAGACCAATAAGAATTGTGGAACTGTTGTCAAGTTGAGAACACATAAGAGTAGTCAGAAGAAGCTTTGTCACGTGGAGTGACAGGAGGGGCTTCACTTTATGGATGTTAAAAAGCTGAAAATGGCATGACCTGGAAATAGCAGCGATATGAGGAGTGAAAGAGAGAGAGGATTCAAAAATGACCCCCAGTTTACAAGTGGCAGAACTCAAATAAAGCAAAGACAGTTGGAAGGAAAGAGAGAGAGGAGGTAGAGGAGAAGGAATGGTAGAAGAAGTAAAACATGAGAAGTTCAGTTTTAGATGCAGTAAATGTTAAAAAGGAGGATAATGTTTGGGAATCATATACATAGAAGTGGGAAGATAACCCAAAGTTGGAAATAAGTTGGAAATAAGGGAGAATAGAGGGGTAGTATAAAGGGAGAATGGGAGTGGACCAACCACATAGTCTTGAGGAGATGGTAGAGAGAAGATGTTTTATCAGACCAGGAAACAGAGAGAAAGCGATCAGTAAGATATGAGGAAAACCAGTGAAGGGCAGAGCCAGAGAATCCAGATGAAGATAGCATAGAAAGAAGGATAGGATGATCTACTGTATCAAATGCTGCAGATAGATCGAGAAGAGTGAGGATGGAGGAGAGCTTCAAGAGAAGTGGAGGGAGAAGAGAGTTTGAAACATTTATGAGTGTAGTTTACATAGAATGCGGAGGGTGAAAACCAGATTGGGAGTGAGAAAGTAGGGAATTAAAGTTGAGATAAGTGGCTACCTGAGATTAAACTACCTGCTCAATTAACGTAGACAGAAAATGTAGAAGAGAGATGGGTCAAAAGTTAGAGGTTGTTTCGAGAAGGATTTATTTAGGATAGGGATACATTTAGCCTCCTTTAAGGAAGAGGGGAAGATAGCAGAGGAGAGGAAAGAATTAATAGTCAGATAAGGTAATCGCAAAGGGGAGATTTTAGGGATATGAACAGAAGAATAGGATCAGAGGGAGAGTCAGTAGGATGAGATTGAGTAAATAAGTGAGCAGTGTCCGAATTCGAAAGTGGGGTAAAGCAGGAGAAGGAAGAAGCAATGTGAACAAAAGGACAAGGGGAAGAGTAGTTGGAAGAAAGGGAGGAATCATGATTGCCAGAGGAAAAAGTGGCATAGTCAGACAGAGATAGAGGAAAAAGAAGGGTGTATCAGGAGAAGGGGGAAAGTATTTGATTAAGAAGGCAAGATAGTTGACGTGAATGGGGAGAGTATGAAAGAGTAAGATTCAGGTAGTAATCAATTTTTGCAAGTAGAAGAGAGGAGTCATAAGGACAGAGATGAGAGTTAAGAGAGATTACAAAAGATCACGGGAGAGCCAAGGTTGGGGAGAATGGTGCAAGGGTTGAAATGGTTTAGAAGTGTGAAGAGAATATAGAGAGTATTAACAAGATCAGAATTCAAGGAGGATAGAGCATCAACAGGAGAAAGAAGAGAAATGTGTGATGGTAAGGGGAGGGAGGATAATAGAGTGGGAATTAAAGTAGCAAGATTGAAGACAGAAAGATTGGGCTACAAGCAGAGAAAGCTGGAGGGAGAGGGTTCAAAGTCAGCGAAGGGGGAAAAAGTATACAAAGAAAGAAGAAGATGATCAGATGTTGGAAAGGGATGAGATATTACATCAGAGGAATACAAGAGAAAATTAAATCTAAGGACGAACCAGAGATGCATGATGTGTGAGAAGAGAGCTGGGAGGGATTGCATCAATCCAGTAGTGGGAGAAATGGAGAGGATGCATGAGTGGATGAGAGATGAAGAATAAAGTCCTCTAAAAGAAAGACGGTGGAGGAAGAAGAGAGAAGATAAGATAACAGAGAATCAAATTATTACAAAATGAGGAAAGAAAGGCAGGAGGATGGTAGATAATATGAAATGACAGAGGGAGCATCTTAGAAAAAGAGATAAAGTGATATTTAAAAAAAACAAGGTAAAGGCAGGGAGCAAAGGGTTGGTATGTAAGAAGTATGGTATAGAATATGAGTCCCATCTACCCCGCAGGAGGCTTGATTGGAATGCGAGAAGTTGGTAGCGTGGATAAAAGTAAAGCAGGGGTAACTGTCTGCCAGGGGATCTATGTTTCACTAACACATAGGAAAGGATGGGTAAGAGGGAAAAAGTATCAAGAATAGTGTGAGGTTTATTGCATACTGAACACATATTAAGTAACCCAATAGTAATGAGAGGGAGTGAAATAGAGGTATGAGGCTGTGGAGAAGGAGAGTTGGGTATAAGAATGTTGATATTGTGCAGCTGAGTTGAGAAATTATAAACTCTCTGGGCAAGCCAGAGAGAGGATTTGTTAAAACATCGAAGAACAAGAGTAAACGCATAGAGGTACATCAGAAAGCAGGAAAATGCAACTATGTAAAGTGAAGTTATATTGCCACAGCATGGAGCCGAGACCACTATTTCAAGGGTGGTGGCAATGGGCTGAGCTGTAATTGAAGTGCAGCTAGGGTGCATTCAATGTGCTAGGACAGCATTATGGCCATAAACATCTGAAAACAAGGGGGAAGATGCCAGATTGGTGCCCTTTGAAGGAGACGCTCAGGGCTAAGGACTCCCTAGAAGCATTTCCTGAAATGTGGCCACGTGATAGTCACGTGACTGCTGTAGCATGCCAGGGGGGGCAGCCCAGGTAACATTGCCCATGGCTGCAGTGATGAAAATGGCCAGCAAGGTGTGGTCAGGGGTCCACCAATAATAGCAATATAAAAAGCCACATACTCAAAAAGTAGAGCAGACACTGGACAAGAAGCAACACTGTTTATTTCAGCTAGGAGAGCACACATTAAACAGAACAGTGGATAGGCTCTAATCGAAAGGCTGACAACTGAATGGAATACGAATAGTAGATTTATACCAAGAAATAAAATGGTTGGAAGTTCAACAATACACTTGCAAGTTGGAGAATTCACATTTTTCTATATTTCCCAAGGATTTCATTGGTTTATGGACATCACCTCCTCGAAGTTTACCTTGATTTGTGAAGCGTAATTGAAGCAAACAGTTTAACAGTTTCCCATTAACATGCCTCCCCATGTGGTACCACATTTATTTATACCTCACCCCGGAAAAACTTGTTATTACTAAAGTAACATTTGTGTTTTGACCGCCGGAACGGCGGAACTTTAAAACACTGCCATTGGTTAGCACCAATGAGAATGGAACAAAAGACACTATGCAGCTGATATTTTGGAGGCTGGGCATCTCTCCAACGCTCAAGAACTTACCGTCTGATCGGTCTTCTCCCAAGAACACCACTCCGTCCAGTGTTCCTTTCCCACAGCTGCATGCCAAGGTGCATCGGCAGTCATGCAAACGGCACACTCGTACTGAGCCTTTTGAGACATTTTTTCCCTGCTGCCTTATAGGGCGGCTAGTTCAGCTGACTGCATTGTAATTACATTACCTTTGTTCTAGTTATGTAGTAATCCTCAAGATGAGAAGATTAAGCTCCACCCCCCTTTGTAGATCCCTGCCATTTTGGTCATGTGTTTCAGATAAAGGATTCAAAGGTCCAGTCCACCACAAGGAATTTCCCACTAAGTGTGAATATGATGGCGCTATTTTTTCCTTCCCCTGCTTTAGCTAATCATAGGACAGTGGACAGTGTCTTGGACTGTGTGTACACCCAATGCATCAATAACCCCTACCATTCTCGGTGAAGCCGATTGAACAAGGTGTCTGTGGTTTACAAAACATGCCATTACCCCTCAGCTGCCTTTAACATCAACCGTCTTTATTCTCACAGTTGATAGGTGCATACCGCTGTCTTGTGCTGAATTACCACCTTTAACATATTCCCCACTTCAATTGATCTTTCAATCGATACTTCTGCCCCTATCATCCATTTTCCTTTTCTTTGCACACCCACACCCTTGTTACCCTGGTCATGTCCCCTTCCTCCTCATACCCTTCCAAACCTTCCCCAAAAATAAGTATCTGTGTTACATCAGGTGAACACTGTCCCCATAATGCTTTGTCTGGTGGGGGTGCTGTGAAAGTTATTTGTACTTCATTCTCTCTTTCCTTCACCTACTACCTCCCCAAGCTCAATTTTCTTTAATGCCATTATACCAGTGTTCTCATGCTAGCAACGCTTATACCAATGGATGATTAGATGACCGATGCAGGTGGTGATGAGGATCACAATGAGCACAGTTATCTTAAATGCTGCTACAATCCAGATGGGTGCCCAGGTGAACATTGAATCCAGCCAGGTTGGTGATAAAATGTCTTGTGTTTCTTTTACCTTTCTCTCATGTATAGTTCTTATTTCCTCAACTGTGTCTGTGATTGTTCCATTTGCGGCATCATTAGCGGGAATTTCAGTACAGTACGTTCTCCCTATCTCATGTCACACCCCTCCCTCTATCACCGTCATAAGATCCAGAACAAAATTATTTTGGATGGACATTAATCGTGGGGCCTGTAGCTCATCACGCACTGCTTTGAGTGCCTTTTTGGTTGCATTCGCCAGTTGAAGCAGTTTGTAACACATGATCTGCAATCACTTTGCGCTGGCTGCTGATTGAACCGCAGCAAGCAGGAGAGAGGTAAAGAAGGCAGATGCTGAGCGGAACAAATTCAGATGGGGTGGAATGTTCTCTAGGCTTTTTGGTGGATGCCGCCAAGATATAATTGCTGCTGGACCTTTTCTTTTTGTTACCTTTTGTTTGTTAGTATTTCTGCTGCCATTTTCTCTTTGTACATGAACAACTCATTGAGTAGTATTAAGTCTGTGTGGGGCACAACTGAGGTAAGGTTATGGAGGGTTACAATTGTGCACACACCCTTCCAATGTGGTGGTAGCTGGCAGTATGATCTTGTTCCACACACCCACAAGGTGTCCATCACTGCTGCTGTACCCTTTTGCAACATCACAAGTCCATCGTCCTCCTGCAATTGGTATTCATCCCCAGCATTATTGTACCATTTGCTCTGAAAGACAAAGAATACTGTGTGAGCGACTTTATATTTTCTGGACGTGGGTTTTCATTTATCCATGTTAAAGCATGTACATAACTGTTCCAAATGTTCTTACATCCTGCATTTATATTCTTAACCACCCTTTCTTCAAAGACCACCAGCCCTTCTGTGCGGCATTGTGCCATACCCCTTTCCCATTTTCCATTGTGCAGCATCAAACCCTGGATTTGCATCAAGGGTCTGGCATGGCACCATGGCACATCGTACCCTGTGGAGTTCTTACAGTATATTCTTTTAATGACAGTGGACAGCTTTTTCCCTTCTTTGCCCCCTCTGCTACATATTCCAGAACCAGGTGCTTAGTCTTCTCCCCCTGGCCCATATTTTACAGCTCTGTGAATTTGTCCTTGTACACCTCCTCCACCTCATGAATCCATTTTACTTCCACTGTATTCTCCTGGAACATACTGTAGTTCTGCACAAGACCATATGTACTGTTAGGCCATACATGGAAATAAGGCACAATAACCAAAGACCTAGTGAAACGTCAATCGCGAGGTTCGATTTCCAAACAAGTCTGGTTTTATTCAAAATATTTCAGTTGGCTGACTGGGTCTCAACACCTCACAACATGTGTTCCCAGACACTGTGAGATGTGAGAGAGCACAAACAGCACTCAAGCAGTCATATACATATACATAATACATCATCATTCGTTAATGCTGTTCGTCCCACCCTTATACATGTCATACGTGCTAGGGTTCAGTAATTGACAGTTATGACACGTCTTCATTTAGTCTGAACATTAGTTATTCTAGCAAAGGCTGCAGAGACACTTTTCTGTTATGAGGAACATGGAGCACTGGCACAGGAAGGATATCTTGTTCTTAGCAGAGAAACATTCCATACAACGTTATCTGTTTGCCGCGGCTCATGAGCTAAAGGTAAGACAGTTCTGAGGCAGAAATACCATTCTTCGTGAAGGAGCACCGCTAGCTGCATATAATTCATGTTTAACTGCCTTTTACAACAGCGCCTGCAAGACAAACCGGCACCTGGACTACTGATTAGGCACGGCTTCTGCACAGGTTCAAGGCCTCAGTGGGAAGGAAAACAATGTATTTCTGCATGGCTTTACATTCTAGCCTACGTTAGTATTTCAGAGTTCAAGCTGTGGCCTCGCACCCTGTGTGAGTCTAAAGCATATAATATTTTTTGCAAAGCATTTACAAAAAGAAAAACAAAATGGCTGGTATTTACAAAACGGACTCCCTATGGTCACATTGAGGTTTCTTAGTTCTCAAAATTTGTCACATGATGTGATTTGCTTATGGCCAACATACCATTCACAGCATTCGAGCTGTGTGATTACTTTTTTGGTATAACAGTGCGACACATCCTCCCTCTTCTGCTGTCAACTCTTATGGTAATAATTGCTTCAGTGTACCTGTGAGGTGAGGCATGAGTGAGCATACATATCATGTACCATTGGTGCTCCCCATCCCACTTTCTTCATTTCCCCTTACCATATATTTTCTGAGGCCAGATCTACTCCTTCCACGACAGTGTTTAATAATTCCAGTGTGCTAGGCACACTTCCCTTAGTGCGTGTTTCCTTCTCACTACCAGCTGATGGACTCAATTTATCTCTATGTGCTAAATACCAGAAAATAAGAAGAAGACAGAAAACAAAGATGCAGAACAATACAACACTTTTTACATTTACCCACCTCTTCTCTTTAATACCATCCCCTCTTCCTTTCCCTCATCCGTCCACTATTTCTGTTGCGGGTCTTCTGTAACACCTGTGAGAAACCAAAGGGTGTCTCACCGACTAGTCCCTTGGGATCTGCCATCCAGGTGGCCGGGGCACAGCCATCAGCATTGGATCCAGCCCACGGGGGTGGAGCAGTGTGGGAGGATAACCTCAATGGCTGGTTCCTGAGGAGTGAGAGTGGGGCACCCGGAGGAGAGATGCAGTATCCCTACACCCATTTCCCTGTAGAATACCTTCATTCTATATACTATCTAGGAACCTTATGCCCCTCTCCTACAAACACAATGCTGAACAGTCAAATCTTTTCAAAGAAAGACAGACTCACACACAATCAGTCAGACCTGAATCCTGTCCCCTTTCCCCACTGAGATAAAAGGCAGAGAATGAGCGCACCTGAGAAGCAAGGTGAGAATAGCGAGCAGAACTAGCAAAACAGCAGGAGAACAGATCCTGTGAAATTAGAGTGACTACGGAAGCAGTGCAGAAGGAGCCAAGAGGCTAGAGAAGGGGCGTGGTCCAGCCATATGCAGAGTGAAGGTTGCGCAGACTTTTCAAAGGGAACTTCCCCACCACTGCACAAGGTGAAGGTGGGCCCTCCTTTGGGTGAACGACAGAGGTGCGCGGTGGCGAGCCATGCTGTGCCAATAGCCTTGGCTTCAAGGAAACGCTGGACGAATGGTATTGAGCATTACCGGTGAGTGAACTAAGAGACGGGCTGTCGTTATTGAATGAAAGATACCAAAGCGTTTGATGAGGCGCGCAGGGTTGCGAAAGTACATTGTAACCAGAATGATGAATGCAGAAGCTTTGTGTGTCATAGAATGCTGCGAGGGAAGCCTGCAACATTGCAAATATGTTTAAGTAGGAAATATGCTAGAGAATAACAGAGTGGTCCAGTAATAGAAGATTGCCTTTTTGAGAGGCTACACATCCACAGTGAAAATGTTACATTGAAAGTAAGATAATTGGAAAGATTGCGAATACCGGAAGGCTTTAGGAGAGGCCAACCAAAGTAAAAGAAAGTAAAAGTGGTCATACGAAGGTGCAAGAAAAATTCAAAATGTTTTGACATGTGGGGAACAATGTGAACAATTGTAAAGTAAAGCTAAGTGACAATGGTGTAAAGGCAAGTGTGAACCCGACAGAGGGATGTCAAGAAAGCTAAGTGGATCGAAACCTGTATTGTGATAAAGTTGCAAAAGCAAGTCTGAACCCGACAGAGGGATGCCCAGAACAAGAAAGCTAAGGGGAGTGAAGCCCGCATTTTGAAAGTTGCATTGACAAATGTGAACCCGGCAGAGGGATTCCATGGATTCCATGGATCCCAAGGGAAGCAAACCCTTCATAGTGACAATGTTTTAAAGGCAAGAATGAACCCAACGGTGGGATACCAAGTAAAAACAAGGGAAAGTGAATCCCGCATTTTATGAAAGTGACTGAACAGTGGTATAAACACTAAGGTGAACCCAATGAAAGGAGTATGACAAGGAAGCCCGGAAAGAGGTCAACCTTGCATGGTGAAAGCTTGGGAAAGTCTTGTGATGCCAAGCAGAAGAAATCGATTTGAGGGATCCTGCCTTTTCTGAAGAAACTGCTTCCTGATGCCCATAGACTCAAGGTGTGCTCACGGTCATACCACTGTTTCGCTTTGTCCTGTGATATAATGTGGGAAAGGGAGTACACTAGTTCAGCAGTACTGAACTATCGAAACCCTTTTGGACAGTGTGTACTATACTCTTTTGATATACATACTATTGTCACACACCATTTTGTTATATAGAGTAAGGTTCTGGCAATATTTTCTTTTTAGTATAGGCCATCTTGTTTTGACACGACACCACTAGAACAGCATTTTATTTATTTTGATCATTGTAGCCTGCTCTCATCTTAGATTTAGTCTTAGATTATGCATTTTTTCTCACCCATATACTGTTTAATAAACACCTTTGAATTATACTCCGTGTGTCTGTCGCGCTTCTGATAACCATGCCTTCCTTAAACACCGTATTATAGTACACCATGTTAATGTAATTTGGGTAATACTCGCCATCAAGTTATTTCTCCTCTTCCCGATGTCATGAAAAATGTCTGAGTGGTGTTTCCATGCAGGCGTTGAGAGGACCACTTCAAAAGGACTACAAAACCGGGGCTCCTTCCACATTCTTAATGTGTTTTGAATAAGTAATTTATCCCCTGCATAAAGAGGCTGTGTTTGTGGAGATGCGTGGCGGGCTTCTGCACACTCTTCAATGTTGGTTGGCTCACGTGTACATTGCTGAACATGGTGGGAGATGTAGCGAAGCACATTGGTCATCTCAATTAAATAGTCTTTCTTCTCGTTGTCAAGGATGTCGGAGCTAGGGTAAGCATTCAAAATTGAAGATCAAGGAGGGACAGGAACATACTTTCTCCTCCCTGTTCAGATTTCATGGAGAGTCAGGTGATGATCCCTGAAAGGTGAATTCCAAAGGGCAAAAAGTGCAAGATGGAGGCAAAAAAGAACAATTTTGGCACATAGTAATTGTTAGCTTAGCCAAGCTTTCTTTTAGTAATCCATTAATTATCTCCATAAGTCCGTCCACCTGTGGACAGTAAACTGTGCAAAGTTTGTGTTTAGTTACAATGGGTGTTATTTTCAACAACTTCTTATGCCCGGCGACCTGTTTTCTTGCTGTTCCTTGTGGACAGTGTTGCATATGTGAGGAAAACAGAGGTCTGAAACCTCACCTCCGACAAGTAAATCAATAAATTGTGCCACAGTACGAGTAAGATTCTGAAACTATTTTGAACAGGCCCTCTGATGACACATGTTTCAGGAACCCCTAGTGCCTTTTTCAAATCAAGGGCATTTGTTTCATACAACTTATATCATTATTCAACAAATTAAATATAACATGTCGATATGAATTGAAAATAAGACAGACAAAATGGGAGTGGTGAAGAGGAGGACTTTCTAGGGTTAGAAATGCATCAAAATAAGAAAAACATAAGAAAAAAAGACAAAAGACAAAAGAAAAAACATGAGATTATTGTCATAGATTGTCATATCCTGAACTGGGTTTCCTATACAGCACAGTCTTACACATTTTAATGGATCCCAAAATATTTCTTACACTGAAATTATTCAACCACTTGGTCTAAACATCCTTATTAAAAATACATTTTAATACAATTGAAGAAAACATTAGCGGCTTAGTTCAGCTTTCCCCTGATATCTGGAGAGCCAACGCTATACGAAGGACTGAATTTGTGATTGGTAAGTCAGATATTTTTAATAGTGCAACAATAAGAACAAGAATACTGATGTTGGGATAAAATACATTCATGTAAGTTATACGCTGCGTCTGCCAGTGTGCACGCGACTCAAGTGGGAGCATGTATATGAAAAAGAATGCATAGTTTGTCCAATTTGATCTTTTTAATGAGTGAAAAAAGAATGAGTCGAAGCTACTATGTTGGGATAAAATACAGTCATATAAGTTATATGCTGTGTCTGCCGATGTGCACAAGATCCAAATGAGAGCATGTATATGAAAAAGAATGCATAGTCTTTCCAATTTTTTTTTTTTGAATGAGGCAAAAAAGAAAGTGGCGAAGCCACGAGGCACAGTAAGGCACTTTGAGTTTGCACAGACAAACTCTGCGGACCTATTTGTAAATGTAACGCGGGGCAAGTTGAACAGCCCACATGCTACAAAACCAAGTAAATACATGTTAGGTTTGAATTCTCACAGAACAATGACAAGACATATTCCATTATAGGTGGGATTAACCCATAATACGTGCAGCAAATGACATGAGAGTGATTATCACACATATTAGGTAAGACATTCAAATATTTGTTAATGCACCCTCATTTGATATAGGTGAAATAATATACTAAACTGGTGAACTACATGATATGAATCCTGTACTAACACTTTACCATTTGTAGCTCATGCTAACCAAATGGGGACCTAAAAATGCATATTTATTAAGGATGTTTAGACCCTGGGGATTGAATAATTTCAGTGTAAGAAATATTTTGAAACCCATTAAAATGTGTAAAACTGCGCTATATAGGAAACCCAGTTCAGGATATCTATTTTGCACAATGATACTGCACTAATGATACACACAGCAAGAACCAAACAATGATCTTGGGCTTCATCACTGCCGCGATACCGCCCGCGCTAATAGGGCTACTGCCAACGGGTCCAGTGATATTAGTGCCGGATCACGGGTTTGGCAGAACGGGAATTCCCCATTGAACCCATTCGAAAATTCCCCATTCCCCATTGGGCCCAATGGGGAATTTTTGGCATGACTACCATTGGCAGTATTACCGTGATGTAGTTGTGCTGAAAATCATCAAATTCGCTGCAGATTTACCCCCAGCACAGAGCTGGGGGTAAGTCCTGCCAAACCCATGATTTGGCAGACCCTTAAATGCAGCGTTAATAGCTTTACTGCCGCATTTAAGGGTTACCACCAAACTCATGATGACCCCGCTCATGTTTTTTTCTTTTGTCTTTTCTCTTTTTTCTTACGTTTTTCTTATTTTGATGCATTTCTAACCCTAAACACTCCTCCCCTTCACCACTCCTATTTGTCCGTCTTATTTTGAATTTATATTGACATGTTATATTTAAGTTGTTGAATTATTATATATGTTGGATGAAAGAAATGCCCTTGATTTTAAAAAGGCACTAGGGGTGCCGAAACACATGTCATCAGAGGGGCTGTTCAAAATAAATAGTTTGGAAATCTTACTGTGGTGCAATGTATTGATGTAGATCTAACACTATTGTGCAAAGTTTGTGTTTGATCCACACAATACGTATTATCTCCTGAAAGAGATAATTGGCGAAGTGTTGGCCACTATCTCAAATTATCTATTCACATACACTCCATCTTGAGAATACTGCTCTTGCTAGGATTTGCAGCAGATGTTGCATCATCCTTTGCACAGGTCCCCGCCTCCAGCCAATGCGAAAATGGACGGACCAATACTATTAGGTATCTGTAGGCGGCATATCTTTCTTGCATGTCAACTTAATTGATATGCAAGTGCCGGAAGGACTCTTCCAGCCATGGTATTGTTCCCTGCTAAGTTTTTAAAGTATGACCAGACAGAAACTGTTTGAAAACCGTACAATTTGCCATGAACTCATTCACTTGCTCATGCAGGTTTGGAACATACCATCCCTCACTCATCTCTGCAGCTATGCTTTCTTTGGAAGGATGTGTGGGGAAATGCACTGTTCTAAAGCTGTGTTTAACATTTTTCTGGGCAAAACAGGCTTCGCTGTGCTATCTGCTGCCAAATTAGATCTTTTGGTGACAGTGAACATCCTCTTTTTTTCCACAGTTGGTTTTCCTCTTTTGGCACTTCTTCTTGTGATTCTATTATGTGTACTTTGGGGACCATTTTCAAACTTTCCTCCCTTTCTTCCTCCCCACCCCACTTTTGTTCTGCTGCGATGAGTGGCACCTTTTCCTCTTCTCCGGGGTACTTCTGATCTCCCCCTCTGGTAAACATGCTGCTGCTTTTTGCCGCTCAGTTGGCCATTTCATTCCCTACTAACATCCTGTCTTGTTTTCCTGTGTGTGTGGCACATTTTAATATCACTTACTATACTGCAGCTTTTAGGGCCTCAATTAATTCTTTTAGTAGTTCTGCATGTTGTACAGGGGATCCAGTACCTCTTTTGAATTCCCTCCTTTCCCACCATGCCAGTCCTGAATGGATAGTTGATGTGACATAGGCAGAGTCAGAAAAGATGCCTCTCCATTATTTTAGTGCATTTATAATTGCCACTAATTCTGCTGCCTGTGCTGAATAATGGGAAGAAAGTCACTGCTGATATGCTATTACATATTTCCTGTTTATTCAGCACACTACTGCCACACCAGTATGTCTCCTTCCTGTCTCTGGATCAATACTTGATGACCATCAATATAGACCATGTCTGCTCCTGCTATTTCTTCTTCTTTTGCCCATATGTTCCCTTCCATCCTGTCCATGTGCTCTGCACCATCATGTATGTAATACCCTTGCTGTATTGGTTCTGCTAGGTAGATTGCAGTATTTATACTTCAACACCTTACCACCTATATGGCTGGGTTGGTTAATATGACCCCATATCCTGATGCTCCTTGGGTGGTTAGTGTACTTTTTGATTTCTCAATAATGGCAAATAATGAATGTTCCATGTACAATACTACGGGACACCCCGTGGTAATCATTGATGCCTTCTCAATTGCAAACCCTGCTGCTGCAAGCGAATGCTCACAAGGCAAGTGTCCTTGCATTACTAGGTCTAGGCTTCCACAGTAGTAAGATAATGGTTGATATCCCTGTGGCTTCTTTTGTTTGACGACAGCTGTCATCATTGAGCCATCAGAATGTGAAAACAAATAGAATTGTTTGCTCTAATCTGGTGTAGCTAACACGGGTGCTCGTGCCATTGCGTCTTTTAGTTCTGTAAGACTTTAATTAATTCCAGATGTTTATTTTATGTCCCTCTTCTCTTTTTTTGCTTCCTTAAGGCCCTGCATTAGGGGTTTCATGAGTGTGCCATAGTCAAATAGGGATGCTCTGTATTAACTGCATAGAGCTAGAAACATCTGCATCTCTTTCACCATTCATGGGCATTGGTGGAATGAATGGCCTGTGTCCTCTCGGGTGTTGTTCTATGCCCTTCAATGGACATTATTTGCCCCCAGTACACAACTCTTCTATGGAATACTGCAATTTTTCCTTATCCACCTTATAACCTTTCTCTGCCAGTCATGACAAAACGTGTACTGAGAATGTCCTACACTCTTCTTCTGTCTCACTCGATGTTAGCAGATCATCAACATATTGAATCACAGTGCTTGAAGTTTGCACATTGCATTGATCCATTTGTATTTTCTGATTAAAAATACTGGACAATTCGCAGTGCCCCTGGGGCAAACAAGTGGGTTCAAATCGTGTTCTGCGATATGTGAAGGCGGTCAGATATCTTGAGTCTGGGTGCAACGGTATAGAGAAGAAGGAATTGTTTAAGTCAGTGGCGGTGAAGTACTTTGCCCTCACTGGGATATTGCACATTATTGTGGCAGGTTTTGGAACCAAAGGAAATTCTGCTTTGAACACTACATTTATGGGGCACAAATCCTGGTTGAAATACGATGACCCGCACTTTAATTTATTTATTGGATAGATTGCTGTGTTACAGGTTGATGTACATGTCTGAATTATCCCTTGCTGCCCTAACAAGTGCAAAGTGGATTGTATCCCTTCATCTACCTCTCTGGTCAATGGGTATTGTTTTGCCCAGGGCAGCAGGGCCCCTTGTTTCTGTTTAATTTTGACTGACCCAATCCCTTTCAGTACCCCCACATCGTGAGGTCTCTAGGTCCAGAACTCATCTGGCACCCTTTTGCGATCTCCCTCTGTGTGTTTATTTTCCTTCTTCTCTAATTGTGTCAGAATGAGCACACATTTTCACAAATGAACTGGGAAAGGTATCTGTATCTGAAACACCATCTCTATGTCCTCCTCCTCATCGGCGAACAACTGTTCATCCAATACTCCTGTAATTGTCCAGGTGGGGTCAATGCACAGCACTGTCCGCCACTCCATGTTGTCATTGTCTGTTCCATGCAAAATTACCATGGCTTCGCGTGTTACTGCTTCTTCCAGCAGTAACACCATTAATTTCCCCTTTAAGTCATCTTTCTGGCACTGTGGTCTGAATAAGAATTCCGAAGACAGTCAGAACACATACCCCAGTATTCCCAGGACCCAACCTAGCAGAACTTCGACCCCGTACAGGAACATGCTGTGGTATACTGGCTGTGCTTGCAAGGTGCTTTGCGTGAGAGCTGCCATGGAGAAGAGCTGCTACCCTGGCATAGTAAATGCTGGGTGTGGAGCACATTATCCCTTTCTCTGTGAATGATATGGATGCATTCAGTTTTATGAGCAGGTCTCTACCCAAGATATTGATATGTATGTCTTTAGCGTACAGTAAAAGAGCTCGGAGATGTTGTGTTGCTATGGTTATTGGTAAATCTTTTGTTACTGGAACCGCAACCACTGCCCCAGAAAAGCCCTGTGTATCCATCACTTTGTTAGATAGCTGGAATCCCCCCTCCTCGATGCAGGATTTGCTTGTGGCTGAATCTTTGAGAAACAAGAACTGTCTTTTGGGTCATCAGTTCCTGCTAGGACTGGATACCCTCGGACTTTCTGTGGGACCACCTATTACTGTGTGTTATTTAGAGCGAAGGCGAAAGGGTTCCCCCCACAAAACTGATGTGTAATGGGGTACCACATTTTGCCCTAACACCACTGTGGTTCCGCCTGCTACTGTGGGTGACTCAATCATTGCTGCGACTGTTACCCCATTGGCAGTTAACGTTCCTTGGGGCCACACTCCTTCCTGCTCTGCTGGCATCTGCTCTGTGTGTATCTGCCCTGGAGGACACTGTATATGCTGCCAATGGAGCCCCAGCTGTTGCTCTACATGGATTGCCTGTGCCTGTTGCATAAATGGACGAGCGCATTGTCCGAAAACCCTGCATCCTGTTCCATGATAACCCCCTCTTCCGAGTTGTGAAAACCTTCTTCCTATAGGGGAATATCCCCCATGCATGTAATTCTCCTGTGGCAGTGTTCCCCATTGTGGTCCATACTGCGCCTGCACATACCCTTCTTGTTGAGGTGTTTGTCCTGCGGGAATACCTCTCTATGGTGCTGGCACCACGACAGCAGCATCTGGCACTAACAGTGCTCCTACCATGGTTTATTTGACTCGTTTATTTTCTACTAATCTGTTATCTGCCTAGCGGCATTCTCAGTGGCCTGTCTCTTGCCTTCCTGCTTCCTCTTACAGTAATATACTATTGTCACCTGTATTTTGGACCAGCCTTTACCTTCTATACCCACTACGTTGTCCAAGGAAGTCTGTACTTCTGTTGGTAGTCCTTTTACTAGTATGTGATAGAACAGTGGTATTCATTCATAAAACCTGAACTCGCTTTATATTTTCAGCTGGGTCATCGTCACCCTTCATTTTATACACCATCATGTTGCCAGGTCATAGCTGTCTGGATACATGCCAACCTCCCAGACATGTGCTCAACAATTGTTAAATGGAGCTCCATCATGAGCATTGGTGCAAGATTTCACTACTTTATAGCCAGCCTGATTCCAAATAGTGTCTTCCTGTTCTCCTATAATTGCAGCAAACAAACCTTTCATATCCCCTGTGGGCAGCATCAACCCTGCTGTGTGTCCATTTACTGGCCCCGGCTCTGAGGGAGGCTACATATTAGGTTGTCGCGTTCATTGTTTGCCCAGGCACATAATGGGCTTCCCCTCGTCCCTTCTGTAGTAACAGCATTACCTGTGTTTTAGGTCCTGTCCCTCCCTCTCTGACAGCTTGTGTTAACCCCATTTTTACCTTCCATGTCCTACTACATAAGTAAGTGGACCTGTCCCTTTCACAACCATCAATGTCCTGTCATTTCTGTTCCTAGGTTTGTCTGGTGCCCATTAGTCACTGTCCCTGTCACTCCCTTCGTCTCCTAATAACCTTTCATCTGAGGCTCTATCTTCCTCACCTCCTTCATCATTTTTCTTTTTTCCTTCCTCCTCCCCATCTAATTGGAATTTTATTCTTCCTAGTAGCCATTCTTCCTTATGCCCCTTGCTCTTCCTCCTCACTTCCGCCTCTGTCAGCCGTTCCGCATCTCTAAATAACGCATCCACCTGTTGGCGCATATTCTTTTCAATATCTGCTAGGTATTTTCTATTGTCCCACAAATGCACCTCCTAACTTTGTGCTTTTTTCTCTTTTCACCCCATTGTTTTGCCCTGATCTTTCTTTAAGGTTTCCCTCCGAGGGTTAGTATACCCTGTGGCAGGTTATAATGAGGGATATGACCCATATGGCGGGGGCCGCAAGCTCGGTCCGCCCCCTCCTTCTGTCTCTTCTTGTTCTTTCTTCTATTTTTCCCCTTTAGTATCCTTGTATAATTTCCAGAGACCCAATATGTTTTGCCTGCATTTTCGCTTCGAGCCTATATTTCGTTAATTGGTACAAGAACATATTCTCTATTATCTTAATGTCAAATGTCACTTCTTCCCCTAGCCATGCATACAGCCTCCCCTTTCCCCTGAGCATGAGACAGTGTTCAGGACCTGGCAGACTTTTTTGATGTTAATGGCTACATGGCCTCCTCTGTTATATTCACTGAATAGGTCTGTGGTGGACAGACCCGTGCCCCTGGGCAGGGTGGCCTGGATATCCTCATCAGTCCGGGGAAGACTGAGAGATCTCGCTGGGGCCTCCCAAAAATGTAGTCAGTGGTCCAGAAATTAGAGCATAATAAAAAACACATACTCAAAAAGTAGAGCAGACACCTGGCTAGAAGAAATGCTGTTTATTACAGCTGGCTGAGCACAAATCAAACAGAACAGTGGATAGGCACTGATCGAAAGCCTGACGTCTGAATTGAATACGAACAGTAGTTTTATACCAAGAAATACAATGATCGGAAGTCCAAAGAAACAATTGCAAGTTGAAGAATTCACTTTTTCTATGCTTGCCATGGATTTCATTGGTTTATGGACATCACCTACTCAAAGTTTACTTTGATTAATGAAGCACAATTGAAGCAAACAGTTTAACCGTTTTCCATTACAATGCCTCTCGATGCCCTACCACATTCAACCCCCACCCCGGAACAACTTGTTATTACTGAACCAACATTTGTGCTGACCGCCCGAAATTCAATACATTGCCATTAGTCAGCAACATTGAGATTGGAACACAAGACTCCCTGCAGCTGGTGGGAAAGGGGACATTCACACGACATTTGTTAGATAATGATCTTCGTGAACTCTGTGATAGATACCTTGGAGGCTGGTCACCTCCCCAGAGCTCAAGAACTTACCCTCTCATTGGTTCTCACAGGAACGCCCTCTGTCCAGTTTTCCTTTCCCACAGCCGCCTGCCGATGGGCATCAGCAGTCATGTGACCGGTACACTGGTACAGAGACATTTTTCACTGCTGTTGTGTAGGGCGGCTAGTTTGCCTGACCACCCTGTAATAACATCACCTTGTTCTAGTTATGTCGTTTTTCTCGTGATGAGTAGCTTAAGCCCCACCCCCCTCTGTAGATCCCTGTCGTATTGGTCATATATTTCAGATTGAGGTTTCCCAGATCCAGCATGCCCGAGGGATTCCCCACTATGTGTGTTTATGATGGCGCTATTTTTAACCTCCCCCTTCTTTAGCTAGTAATAGGACACTTTCATGGACTGTGTATACACCCAATGCATCACTACCCTGCACTGTTCTAAGTGAAGCCTGTTCTACGGGGCATCTCTGGCTTAGAATACCTGTGTAATTTCCCATGTAGCTGCCTTCACCATCCGCAGTTGGTAGGTGTGTCCCCCTGTCTGGTGCTGAATTAAAACCTTTAACACAGAGGGAAGAACTTCAGTTCCCAAGACGTCAGCAGGCAGCAAATGGTGTCTGGAGGCAGACAGGTAAGACCAGATTTACTTGCCAAGTGGGATGACTGGTGCCTCTGCCTGCTCCCAGTCCAAATAAAGAACATGAAATATGGTCCTATGATAGTCACACCACAACTGTAGCACATCAGGGAGGCAGGGCCAGGTAATACAGCCCATGGCTCTGTCGGTAAAAACAGCATACAAGTCAAGTGTTTCACTTCTGGAGACAGGGACAGGCAGCAGATGGTGTCTAGGAGGCAGACAGCCAGGACCAGATGCACTGGCAATGTGAGATCACTGGTGCCTCTGGAGTACCCAGTCCAGGCAAAACACTTCATGAAATGCAGTCATGGGATAATCATATGGGCGCTGTATCATGTCAAGGTGTGGGGCAAGGTGACGTTGCCTGCAGCTCCGGCAGTGAATCTGGCCAGTAAGGAGAGAGCTCCAGGCAGTTCCCAAGATGGCAGCAGGCAGCACATGGTGTCTCAGAAGAAGACGGGAAGAACCAGGTGCACTGGCCAGGTAAGACTGAAATTGCTGATACATTTGAGGTATTTATCTTGCAACCAATGTATGGGCAGTGGGTAATTAATGAGTAGTTGTAGATGCTTAGTGATTGCTACCCAAATCTGGTTTAAAATCTTTGGGTCTGAATTGAAATTATTACGGTAACCCTCATAGTTCTCCCCATTTGAGATTTAAGTCTGTGAGAATGGATGGCAGACTTAAATTAAACTAGCTATGCTAATACAACAAAGTGAATTATCATTAATGCTTGTTGCAATTGTAATGAAATACCTAAATTATGTTTGGTGTTTTTTGCCACTATGGGCAAAAGGTAGGATTACTGCATGCAGTAATTCCACCCAGAACATAACTCCCACTTTTATGAAAGTCGTAATGTAATTCAAAGCAATTTTTTAAAAGATACTTACACTGCTAAAACCCATAATTAATAAGTGCAGTTAAAATGGCAGTGATCAGAAATATGACCTGTTTTACTCTTGATGCATAACTTACGAGACATTGATAATTCGATTCATTTGAAAAATAACCTGTGGTACCAGCATATGAAAGAGGTGGGTGAAAGAACATCATATGAAAACTGTAATGTTGTTCCCCTAATACCATGTGCCATGAATGCAGCAAGAACCTTTATTGCAAGAAAACTGTCTACAGACGATGCAAAGTACCTTAGTCATGTGGCAACATGCACAACCAGAGGACAATTTGAAGGAAAAGGGGCTGTGTTACGGTGGTGAACAAAAGCAGCACTTCCCATGTCTCGGGAGGATAGCTGTTGGATATTTTGTTTTTGGGGCTAATTCCTGATTTGATGGTAATTTAGTATTGTGGTATTTTGACAGTATGTTGGCAGTAAATTGGACTTAGCATTGGTGGTATAGTGGTGAGCATAGATGCCTTCCAAGTAGTTGACCCGGATTTTGTTCCCGGCCAACACACCATGTATGTTGGAGATTTTGTTTTTGGGGCTAATTCCTGATTTGTCACTAATTTAGTATTGTGGTATTTTGGCAGTGAATTGACCTTAGCATTGGAGGTAGTTCAGTATTACCCTATTTTGGTAATAGTTCAGAACTATCTGATCCTGGTGGTAATTTTTAGTGGTATCTTATTTTTGTGGTATAGTGGTAATTTTACCTTCCATCATACAGCCCTATGATAAAACAAAACATCCCTCTTTATAATTATGACCCACCTTTGGCTGACAATAAAGAACCTTTGGACCTGGCACACTTTCAGGGAACCCAGTAAGATTATACAGAATAACACTTATTGCATGCAGCTCATGTTACTGATTTATTTACATCAGTAACCTATGTGCCTTGGAGGGCAGCGCTTTCTCTTCAGCATGCAGAGAAACGCCCATCCACACACAAATGCACAACTTTCTATCTTACATATATTTATTCTTCCTTATTTCCTAACTTTACCTTGGGCGGTAGCAAAAGTGGTAAAGATTTTATTACCGTGGTGTAAATATCAGTACCTCCCAGTTATTCTGTCCCCTTGAAACAGTGACCAACAGAAGCATGAAATGAGGTACACAAATCAAACCCCTGTCTTATTTCAGTAATTTTAGATGCTGTTATTATTTGCCTTACATCCTGTATTACACAACCAAAAATAATAATGTTACCTTACATGATATTACCATTACATGCTCTTACCAACAGTGGATACAGCTTCATGCCTCTAAAAGATAAGAGAAAACAAATACATTGCAACATGGGGAATATTTTAAAGGTGGTGTGCAGCTCTTTTTACCCAATGCAGAAATGCAGAAAGAAACAGATTTATTTACAAACCTGACTCACTACACTATCTGCCGATAAATACAGCGCCTTTCATACATTTTTTACACACTCCTCAGTTATGACCTAACTCACCAGAGTATGCAAAGTCTGAATCTCGTGCTGCCAAATATTATCTGTGCGAGCCTCACACAATGCACGGACACAGCCTTTGAAATTCCAGTCACTCTGAGGCCAGGACAATACTCTCTCTCTCTGCCCTGTCTTCAAGCTTTCTTCAAGCTGCAGCCCCCAGAGCACACCATCCCACAGTGTGCTGACAGGAACCGAATCTCAAACTGACTGACTACACACCCCTTTTCAGCTGCTTAAATTTCCTCTGCCTGTCCGTCACAAATTAACTCAGCCTACCATGATGTGGTTCTAACTCCCCCAGACTCCTACCAATCACATTACAAGAGCCTTCAAGTAATAACTTATTTCATGCTAGAACAATGGAAGCTTTCGTTTTCAGTTGCACAATGACAGCCCTTCTGTTTTTTTGTTATTATTACTGTGCATGTTTCCTTCTTCCATGGAAAAACACTAACGGAATGAATGTCAATCTGTGTTAAACAAACTGCATTACAATGTTAATTGGGACAGTTAATTGTTTAGTAGAAGAGTTAGTTGCTTATATATTTCCCAATGCAGTTCCACACAGATAGAAATGCACTCAATTTGTAGATATACACGTTGAAGTCACTGGGCCTCATTACGACCCTGGCGGTATGGGTTTAACGGCACCGGTAAAGCTGCCGGCGCCATAAATCCCATACCGCCTCATTACGAGGTTCCCTCGCGGGACCCGCTCTGGACGTCTGGTCAGACCAGACGTCCTTTGCGGGTCCCGCGAGGGGACCAGCATGCTAACAATGGCACTGTCATTAACGGGCCCGTTGTAAGCATGCTCCCCATTCCCATTGAGCCCTATGGGGGCTCAAATGGGAATGGGGATTGTCTGGGTTCCCTGAATGGAGAAATACTGGGCCCTGCAAAGTCGGAATGACCCGGTATTTCCCCATTCAGGGACCACAGACCCGGACCCGAGTTTGGAGGCAGCCATTCCCTTATTAAGGGCATGGTTGCCTCCAAACTCGTAATGAGGCCAACTGTCTTTTCTGCATTATGTTTTCTTTTTATGTAAAGCCTAATGTGGCTATTTACCTGCTTCATGTAACTTCCCATCTCTTTCCTACCTTTGGGTTAACCGCATTACCCTGCTAATCTGTACCCATACATTGGGCCTCATCACGAGTTTGGCGGTAACCCTTAAATCGGCGGCCACGCTATTACCGCTGGATTTAAGGGTCTGCCAAATCAGGGCTTCGACGGATTTCTGCCCAGCTCTGAGCTGGGGGGAAATCCGCCGAAAATATGTGCTATTACCACCGGCGGGAAATCCGCCAGCGGTAAGAGCGTGAACATTCCCCATTGAGCCCAATGGGGAATGGGGCATTCCCGAATGGGCTCAGTGGGGAATGGAGGATTCCATTACCGCCAAACCCGTGATCCGGCGCTAATAGCGCCGTGGGGTTTGGCGGTAGGGCTAATACCGCCGGTGGACCGCTCAACTAGTGATGAGGCCCATTATCCCCACATGTATTTTCAAATGACTGCACATTTTTCAGAATGCTTTTAAAAATCAACATCCATTTTACTGGCTTTGCCTCCCTTGGAATCTGTACACATGTGCTGTTATTTGCATGAATTAGCACCCAAATATCCCTACATAGCTCAGGGCAACGCACTCGCCTTGGACGCAAGACAACACGGAGCAACACAGGTTCAATCCCCAGGTCCGTGCTTAGAAACCTCTGGGTATTAAGCGTGTTATAAATAACCTATCACATTATATCATATGAATACACAGTATGGTATGGTATAGTATTGTTTATTTGTAAAGCGCCTATACACAAAGCAAGTGTTTCAAAGCACTCAAGGATGGAGGGAAAAAGGGGATAAACAATAGTCATTCAGAGTTCTTGAATTTCCGAATGATACAAGTCTGCACGGGCAGAGTGGGTGCATGGAACAAGTGTAGATAGCAGCAAAAAGTTCTTACAACGATTCTGAAGTTTTTCCAAGTGCATTGAGGCACCACCATGCAAGGAGGGGAGACAAAGGAAAAGTAGATAGATGATCTTCAAGGCAGGGTGCATTCAGATTGTGCATGAGTGCAGACAGGTGCAGGAGAGTATGGACAAGTGCAGCGTGCGGGGGCGCGGGGGAGGGGACCAAGTGCACCCATTCAGTCAGAAGCTGGGGTAGGTGCTGAGAGATGCCACTCTCATGGGTCATTGACCAAATGCAGAGGACCGGCGAGGGTGCCAGGAAACTGTGAGACTCTGAGGTACACCAGGCGGCCAGTCAGCAGGCTGTGCGGAAAAGGATGGAGAGAGGGATAGAGAGGAGAGAAAAGTTATCAGGGTAGAGGGAGAGAGAATGAAGAGGAGAAGAGGAATGTCTTAAGGAGTTTCCTGAACTTAAGGAGATCAGGCTCAGGATTGGATGCGGCAGGGAGGCTATTCCAGAGGGAGGCCCCTGCAGAGGATAAAGATCTCCCTCCAAATCTCTGCTTGGAGAACCGGCTCACACTCCGAAGGTTGGAGGTATAGGAGAGAAGGGCTCGAGAAGGACAGTATTTAGGTAGGACACATTGCAGATAGGTGGGTCCCAGGCCCCAGACAGCCTTGTGGACAACGTAGACAGTCTTGAACTTGATCATTGCAGCCATGGGGAGCCAGTGGAGGGATTTCTTCATGGGAGAGACGTGGTCCCTGGGCTTGAGGCCAAGAATAAGTCTTGCAGTCCTGTTCTGGATGAGTTGCAGAGGGCACAGAGCAGGGAGATTGCGAAAGAGGCTGTTGCAGTTGTCCAGCCTTGAGAGAACCACAGGTCTGGAGACAGTGTGTAGCTGGGGGAAGGTGAGAAAAGAATGAGTACCTCTGAGAAGGTGTAGTTGGTAGTTGCACTTTTGAAATGTGAGTGCAGAAGGAGATAGTGGAGTCAGAGATAACCCCCATGGTTTTTTGCCTCGCAGGTAGGTGTGGGTTCAGGGCCAAGGGAGGCGAGAGTGGGAAAGTGGGAGCAGGAGTCCCAATGAATCATTTCAGTCTTGAGGCAGAGGTTGTTTGCAGCACAACATGGCTGGATTGCGGCAGACAGTCAGATGTGAGTGAGGTAGAGGAGGTAGTTGAGGGTAGACTGAAGGAGAGTTGTGTGTCACCCGCATAACACTGGGAATTTAGAGATGAAAGTGGCAATCACATGTGCAAGGGCAGCCATTTAGACATTGAAGAACCATGCGGATAGGTTAGAACCCTGGGGAATGACACAGGTTGAAAGAGTGATAGTAGAGCGATAGGACCCAAGTTCCTCCAGGGATGGGCAGTCGGAAAGGAAGGAGGTTTACTGTGTCAAAGGCAGAGGAAAGGTCAAGAAGAATGAGGACAGACGGAGTGTTAGTGTAGTGGTGTTCAGAAGAGCAGTTTCCATGCCTCTGGATGCTCTAAATCCAGACTGATGATCGTGGAAGCAACCAGCAGTTTCAGTGTGAAGGATACGCTGACAGATAGCTAGCTTCTCCGGGAGTTTGCCCAGGAAAGGGTGATAGAGATAGGGCAGTAGCTTTCCAGAATGGAGGGGTCAGCAGGGGGTTTTGTAACTATTGGGTGCACAAGGGACTGCTTAAGAGAAGTTGGGAAAGCTCCAGTGGCAATGTGAACATCTATGTGAAAACAAGAAGGATGGAAAATGGACTAGGACGGACAAGCAAAAAAACATATGTATCCACCCCAGATTGGAGAACGAAATACAGGTTGTCCAGATGAAGAAGCTGCATTGCTCAGAAATGACTGAAAAACCAGGAGAGCCAAGATGCAGAGAGAAAACTCAGCTAGTGATATATGTACATGTTTTCACTACTACCGGATGGGAAGAAGGAACATTGGCTTGCCCTGCACTTCTATTGAAGAAAGATTTAGCAAGCACAGTTCAGATAGTGAGTGACAAATGCCTAGGATTGTGAGCCAAGTACTCAAAGTTACTCACATGGGTCGACAATAAAGCAGGACCTGTATCTATAACACCACTAAGGAATGCAACAACATGCTTCAGGAATGACGGCCTGATCCTGGTTGGAGAAAACAAAGGATGTGGACAGATAACTGAAGTATAATATCAACAACGGTGAACCCAGGATATGGCCGAGGCTAGCCAGTCTTTTTACAGTCTATCATGACAATATACAAAAGGAAAAACCCCTCAACCAAATATCCAAGTGACTAAACTCTTTCTCTAACTAATCATAACATTTTAATCCAAAATAAATTCTCCTGGACACAAAAAAGGAAAAATTCACCATTTCCAAAACTGATATTGATACTTTAATGTGATAGGTATACAAAAATATATAACAATAATATAATAAATAATACAGATATATACAATATAAAAACAATCACAAAGGCACTCACATATGGCACCACAAAACCATACATAGCCCTAAGCAGTCATTGAATATGAAAGGTCTTAGGGTCTTGACACAGTTTGATATTAAAAACAAAATCTGTGCTGTATTAGCAGTCTGACATGTTTTTATCCTAATAATGTATAATAAATACAGGACATTCCTCAGGGGCAAATGAAATGAGGGAAGGCGTATGTTCTTTCAAAATTCAGGTGAAGTGCCAAACACTTGCTTCACTGACAATGTATCCATGGTACATTTAAAGCGATATAAAATCCCCACAACTCTTCACTTTAAATGTAGAGATTTCTTCAATAAGTGCCACACCAATTGGTCATTCTAATGCAAGATTGCTTAATCTCTTGTTTTTGAACAACACAACTAATCTGTGGGTGTTGGTTACAGACAATGGAATTGTATGCATCAAGATGCCCTCTCAAACTCTGTATTAGAATGGCCAACTACAAATGAAAGACTTTGGCTTATGGCCTACCGATAGGAGGTGATGAACTAACTGGGAAACGGGGAGTAGTCTGACAGGATACAAACACCTAAATTGTGTTTCATATATGTGCTGCTAAAGAGCCAAAAGTCCAAGATTGGAATAGTATGTGGGGTTGAGGGACAACCTAACATACAATGTTGCAGAGACCAATCCACTGTTGTTTAGTCCACTATAATCATTACTATGGGCCTCATTACACGGATGGCGGTGGACCAAGGTGCTATTAGCACCTTGGTCCATGCCGGTAAAATACTGGCATCGCCACATGGAAAGGGGAATTACTGCCCTATTCCAAGGTTGGTGGGGCGGTAATTCCCCCATTGCCCTTCCCCATTCCCATTTTTGCCCCATAGGGCTCTATGGGAATGGGGAAGGCGCTAATTACGGTGCCGCAAATTGCGGTACCGTAATTAGCTCCCTGGTCCCTTTGCGGGTTGGTTTTTAATGCCTGCAAAAAGCAGGCGTTAAATTCCCCAACCCGCAAAGGGACCTCGTAGTAAGTCAGTAAGGATTTACCGGTACCGGTAAAATACTGGTACCGGTAAACCCTTACCGCCTACCGTGTAATTAGGCCCTATGTATTTAGAGGTAGATCAAGGCGTGCCCTGCAGATAAGGGGTAGTCAATGATGCACTAATCCTTATATGTTCTATAAGTAGATATGTTCCCTTAACCAATTAATTCCCTCGATAGGTTTAGTATGTTGCCATGTAGAATGGCATCAGAGTTGACGTATATTGGGGTATAAAACCTCTATGTAATCTATGTAATCAAGCTACTATGCAACTGTGCAATCATCACTCTGATGTCTGTGAGTTCTTCCTACTTTATTAAATGACAATAAAGTAGTGTGACCATTATTTGGTCTGGGAATATTATTTGTAATTCCATCTAGCACAAAAGATGCTTGAAGGTGCTAGAGCACATACCCTTTAGAATCAATTGTGCATTGAATGTCTTTTTTCCAATTATTCTCAAGAATGATGCTGTATAACACACCATGTCACCCTAATATTTAAACAAAAAAGCCTTACATGCTAATTCATGGGAAATATTAAACCATCCCCAACTGATTCAAGAACAACTTGACTGCTGTTTCAAAAACTAATAATTAATAAATAAATAAATAATTACTTGTGGAAGAAACACAATTTAGACAAAGCAAAACAAGATTCTTTCTAAAAGGTACTATTCATAACAACGTACAGTAACTAAGCAAAGTATACACAAAATAGCTTGCAGGCACATTTTGAACATTTTACCAATGGGTTGAGATCTGCAGGATATTTTTGGTGAAAATGTGTTAATGACATTCCGAAAAGTACTTTTTTCAGTGTCTTCTATTGTGAATGTTTGCATTCAGTAAAAAAACAAATTAATGAATTGACGCTAACCTGTGAAATTCATTATTTTTTAAATGCTGCAAATATGTGTTGAATCTCACTGAATACAACAATAAGTTTGATTAAGAACAGGAATCACACATCAAAGTCAATATTTTATTTTACATTCTGCATGTATGCCGTAAAGAATGTGGACATGCCATACTTAACAGAAGCACATGGAAGTGACATAGCAGGTTTCAAGTAATTTGGAATCAAACAATTCACTAAAGTGTATAATTGAATAGAAAAAGGGAATGTGTTGCAGGTTTGCATAATGAAACTGTAAATAACATTGTGAAAATTGCAGTAGATTTCTTGCAGGAGCCTTATTTTGAGCTCATTGTTTTAAATGACCGTTCTTACTACGCAGCAGCAAGTGCAAGCCCTGGCAGGTATAGACAGAATTGCTTACAGCAGTAAGAGATAAAGTACATTATCAACTTAGACACTACAAATGTGAATTGGCATAATATTGATAAGGAACTGCACTGTATTTGGCAGTGACTGAATAAACCAAGTTAAACACCAGAGGAGTTATCTCAAAATATGATTTCAATGTCAGATCTCCTTAACTTGCACTACATTAAACAGTAAGAGATTTCACCAGGTTAAGCCCAGTCCACAGGCATCTGTGTTCAACCTGGAGTCACATATATAAATCCTGGAAGAATGTCTAAGCTAATCATTCTTCCATGGTCGATTAATTGATGACAGTTAAATTAGATAATAAAAACCTAATATAACATGGCTTATAAATTAGAGGATCTATAACCAAAAAGTTGATGGGTAGAAGGTTTTAAATAAATCTGAACTACTAGTACTGCTATGGGCAACCTTCCACACCACCATTCTTTATCCTGTATGTTCCATGGCAAAAGGGATCCAGCCATATCAAAATCTCTCAGGTGCTGCCATCAATGGGAGCAGTCCAGCTCAAACTGCTAGGCCAGGTCTCTCTGCATGGAGACACAAGCAACCCCAGAAATGTTTCGGCCTTGTTGAGTCTCACTAGTGAGGTGCATCTTGGTTCCCAATGGTGCAGCGGGCAAAGGACCCACATCTGGGTATGCCCTCTCTCAGACAGGGAAACAAACTATAACCAAAAAGGTGATTGGTGGAAGGTTTTGAATGAATCTGAACAACTAGCACTGCTCTGGGCAACCATCCACACCACTGTTCTTTAGGTGGTCTGCACTGGCAAAAGGGGGCAAGCCATATGCAAATCAGATCAGACAGGTACTCTCACACATGGAAGCAGCCTGGCACGAACTGCAAGGCCAGGTCCTCTCTGGAAACACAAGCAACCCCAGACATGTTTCAGCTGTGTTGGCCATCAACAGCGAGGTGCAGCTTGGTTTCTTAAGGCTCAACGAGGGAGGTACCCACGCCTGGGCATACACTCTCTCACACAGGGAGACAAACCATATCCAAATAAGGGATGGGTGGAAGGTTTGGAATGAATCTGAACCACTGGCACTACTCTGGGGAACCTACCACACCACTGTTTTTAGCCCCTCTGTGCCATGGCAAAAGGGATCCAGCCATATGCAAATCAGTTAGGTACTGCCACCAATGGGAGCAGCACATCCCAATCTGTGAGGCCAGGGACCATCTGCACCGAAACACAAGAAACCTTAGGCATGTTTCGGCCTTTTTGGGTCTTATCAGTGAGGTGCTGCTTGGTTTGCTATGGTGCAGTGAGCAAGGGACCAACATCTGTGCAAATCTTCTCTCACACATGGGGACAAACTATGACCAGCTCTTGGCTGGAGGTAAATTAGGTAACCCCCACTGGAAAACTTGTAGTTTGACGGTCCCGAAAAACGCTGGTCTTGGAATTAGTGTCACTTTTACCAGCATTTTTCACAGACCGGCAGACTTATGATGACCCCCATAATCTTTATTAATTATAATTGCTAGAGGAACCCCTTACTTTTGTTTTCAGCATTAACCAAGAGTTGTACATTTGACATAAAGTTTGCATATTTACATGTTTAAAAAATAAGAGTTTTTGAATGACACTCAGGCCAGCTTTGATCTCAGCAATAGCACTGACGCAGTGGACGACAGTAGATGTGTGGTGGATAGTGGAGTGGAGGTGTAGGGGAATTGATCTTGTGGGACCTCACTGCTGTATTCATCACTGACGACCACTCCATTCTTTTAGCTTGTCTTTATGGCTTAGCTATCAGAGATAAAGCGCAGGCCTGGCTTTATTAATTTCTCACGGGCAAATCTGTGTATTTGCCTCTGTTTGAATCAACAAGAAACTCTATTATCTGTGGGATATCACAGGGCTCCACACGTAGCCCCCTCTTGTTTAATCACTACTTGACACTGTTTGCCAACCTAGTCAGGACTTTTGAGGTTATGTTTTTAATGCCGATGATGACCCAATTGATTGTCTGCTTCAATAATTTGAGGGATTGCAGGATGGTGATTTTAAAAGTTGCCTGGCAGAGGTCAACTCATGGTTGACCATAATTGTTTAAAGTTCAATATCCAAAAAAACCGAAATTCTGTTATTCTCTATTCATTTTTATGATTGTCTAGAAAATGACACACTCATCAACGTAGTAGAGTTTTCAATTCTTGAGTTGTGGCTGATAGATTGCCTCCCACTGTACTTGGCGCATGTCTGCTCCATCACATAAAATCAGGGACCTAGGCTTTGGTTGGACCCTTTGCTTTACCTAAACTACCACACCACTGTGGTCTCCAGATCCTGAGTCTTATATTTAGGTGCTCTAAAAAGATTGCCGGAGTACTTTACTGTTCCTCATACAATCCAACTGCTAAACCCTTTTGTTTGCATTTGCTTGGAATCTTGCAATGCAGTTTATGTGGGTTTGCCTATGTCTGCTCTACATAAATTACAAATTGTCCAGAATGCTGCTGCTAGACTCATCTTTCATCTGGGTCGCAAGTCCCATGACTTCAGCACTGTGTTAAGTTTAAAGACTCAGGGCCTCATTACGAATATGGAGGTAGCCATACCCTTAATAAGGGCATGGGTGCATCCATACCGGGTCCACTACCGGGTTCCATGAATGAGGAATTACCGGGTCATTCCAACCTTGGAGGACCCGGTAATTCCTCATTCACAAAACCAATCCCCATTCCCGTTTGAGCCCCCATAGGACTCAAATGGAATGGGGATGGAGCTAATCGTTATTAGCTCCTTGGTCCCCTCGCGGGACCCGGAAAGGATGTCTGGTTTTACCAGACGCCTGTTCCGGGTCCCACTATCAGACCTCGTAATCAGGCATCCCGTAATGAATAGTGCCGGTCACGTACCGGCACCCTTCATTACGGGAGCGCAACTCTCGTAATGAGGCCCTCAGTATCTTTTGCACAAGTCCTACTATAATTGTGTTGTCTTATTTTTCAGTAATAGGTGTTGTTTATCAATCTGAGTATCCTTGAGTGTTATTTCCAGCAGCAGCAGGATTCCTCACTGTTCCTTAATTCAGATTTATTAGGTGATGTGGTTGCTCCTTTTCAGTTTTGACTGCCAAGCTCTGGAATTCTTTACCAGTCACCCTCTGCCTTACTGTAAATCATCTGGAATCAGAGGTATTTTAAAGACGTTCTTGTTCGAGCACATATTTCTGCATTCATTTTCAAAATCTCCTTGGGACTTGGTGAGGTATCTCTGAGTTCTTGTTTACTACCAAGAATATTCTTTAAGGTGATAACCTGCATTTTATGAGTTCTTTTTACCACATTATGCCGTACCATATATATAAATAAAAATGTGGAGAACAACAAGAGTCTGAACTTGTAAAACCACGCCCGGCATCGGGCAGGTCAAGTTTCTCAGTGCCCAACTTATTATGAAATACGTTGGTATAATGATTAAACAAGAGAGGCATTAGCATGGAGACATTTTGCACACCTCCTGTGTGCAAAATATATCCCAAATGCCTTAGTACACAAATGCAGAAGAATACTGGTAAAGCAACATAATATTCTTGAGAACAGATCTGCGTGACCCCATGTCTGAGTCTTTCTCTGCCTACAATCTCTGAAAAGCCATCCAGTCAGCATGGGCCTCTTTCTCCTGGAGCAATATGAGGCCTAAGGACCCCCACCACCATCTCACAAAAGGTAAGCCCTGCTGGGCTTTTATGGGGCTTTAATGCACCCCCTGCACAAGTGGCACACGGTGCGCACTTCTTCTTGGGTGATCGACGGAAAAAATCTTGTCATTTTAAATGACTTTAACTATGTGAAACGCTTCCTGCAGCTTTCTATTGCTGCTGTGTGTCTTTGCTCCTGCACTGTTCTTAGAATTGGGCCATTGTTCCAACATGGCCACCCCAGGACATGCATTTAGAGGAGGGCCTACCCTGCTGTAGGAAGGCCCACTCTGATTAGGCCCATGTTACATACAAGGCCCAATCAGACAAGCCGGCAGCCATTAGCCGGCCCTCCTCCCAATGCCCATGTCTAAGGCCCTGGCTGAACCTGTCCGGGCATGGATGGGCACCCACCTTGTCGCTGCTCCACAAAAAATGCTCTAGCCTCCTCAGCATGCCTTGCTCCTGAACCTGGACCATAGCCCCCCTTTTTCGCGTGAGTGATGGCTGAACTTCTGATTGCCTCCTCCAGCTATCTCCTTGAACTGTAACTGTGCCATTCCTACACTGCCTCTCCTTGGACATTCTCCTTAACTCTTGCATCCCTGTGCACACTGCATTGTATTGCTGTTTTAAAATCAAATCTAGGTGGGTGTGCTTTTACATTGTGCATCTTTTTTGTGCTGCACTGCATTTTATTGCTGTTTTAAAAATGTAATCTAGGTGGGTGTGCTTTCACATCTTGCATCCATTTTGTGCTGCACTGCATTGTATTCCTGGGTGTGCTTTCACATCTTGCATCCATTTTGTGCTGCACTGCATTGTATTCCTGGGTGTCCTGTCACATCTTGCATCTTTTTGTGCTGCACTGCATTGTATTCCTGTTTTAAAATCGAATATAGCGGGGTGTGCTTTCACATCTTGCATCCATGTTGTGCTGCACTGCATTGTATTCCTTTTAAAATGCGACTCTAGGTGGGCTTTCTCATCTTGTCATTTTATGCTGCACTGCATTGTATTCCTGTTTTAAAAATAGAATATATGTGGGTTTGCTTTCACATCTTGCATCCTTTTTGTGCTGCACTGCATTGTATTCCTGTTTTAAAAATCAAATATAGACTGGCCACCAGGAGGCGCAGTGATGATCTCCTATTCCGTGTAAACTCCATCTCCATAGGTCTGCGAGGTGACCTGAGCCCCCACATCGTGATCCCCCCCCCACGGAGGATAACCCAAGGAAAATAAATCGGAATACCCCCACCATCCAGGAGAAAATCCAACTCAAATCGGGCCTGAGGAACCCGAGAAATCACTGTGTGAAGTTTCGCGCCAGGTATGATGTGAAAGTGAAAGCAACGCCCAGACGGCCCAGCGCAGCTGCTCAGGCAAGCGAGCCCCCCAGAGACAACGCACACCCTGAGAGGTGCCTGTTGGTGCGTTCTCCCCGGCTCCTTCCTCCCGCGTGGCCTGCACGGAAGCTGCAGTCCAGAAGTATCCTTAACCACTGCCCAGCACGGACCCTCCAGCTGTATCCACCTGCCTATGGACCGCCGGAGCACACGGAGGGCCCCGCCATCACCGGAGGTAGGCTACGCCCCCAGCCACTCAAGGCTCTGACCATCAGCTGCGGCTATGGTACCCCGGTGTGCCGTGTCCCTCGGATGCGTGCCCCGGGCCACAAAGAGGCAACGCAGGCCCATTGCAGGGCCCCCACCCATCAAGGGGTCACCGCCCCTGGTGTCCTGCGCTCCATGGCTTGGACCACCATAAAATACGTCCGCGTGCAAAGTTTGCCATCTCAATTGGAAATCCCACTGAGAGTGACAGACACTACAGAGACAATAAATACAAAGCTAGATTATCAGGGCAGTTAAAGGATAGTAGTTTGTTGGAGTTGTCAGCACATAACTTTGCCCCAGTCCTATAATGATAGATGGTTTACTGCTTGGCAACCACAATAACTTTCCTTCCATCTAAAATGCAGTGATACATTTCACACACCAACCACAAGGATGTCTCCGCGCTGCCAATCATAATATGGAGATGCATGAAAGAGAGCGAATACTGACGCCATACATCATGTACCAGCTGCCACATTGAACGGACACATAACCCCTCAACCCCTGTGCACTACCCGCCCCTTCTTAAGGAACCAAGTGAGATCCCACGACACAGACCATCACGCACTGTGACAAGTCCGCCCAGCTATTCATGGGTACAGTGCCCACACGGTCCGTCCCCATCTGAACCTCCAGTACTCCTAATTAGTGCTCACAAAAGGCAAAACGCCACCTCCTCACAGCACACAACCACGTGGAAGTCCATCTAAGACCACCCTTGTGCACTCCCGCGGCATCCCAATAACGGCATCATAACAGCATCGGGGGGTAGACCAAGATATCCCACCGAAGCAGACTCAAAGGAAATATTAGGTCCTCCCTGGACCCCCCGCCGAACGGACTCACACAAGACTGCAGTAAGACCACGCCCCATTCCTACAAGAAGTAATCCTATGCCCTTACATGCAGTGGAAGTCCTTCCATAAATATCTCGGACATGGGCGGACCTAACAGGACGCAAAGCTATTCAAAAAGATCCCAGACCTGCCTCCCGCCCACACAATAGGCTGCATCACACCCCAACGGTCCGGAATCAGCCTAAAGCTATCGGGTAACGCGATGGTGCAGAGGGTAAGGCACCCACAACAGGGGCATGTGTCTCCTCTGACACAACAAGTACCTCATGAACACTAAGGGCAAACTAGCCAAGTATGCATATATTCCATCGCCCCTGAGTTATGAGTACAGAGACACAATGTCAACAGACAATTCAGAGACATGCACAGCTGCCATCAAAGGCGACATCGCTGCCCTCCTGAACGAAATAAAAAACATGGGAGCCAACCTAGGTGGCAAAATAGACAAGATCACACAGAGAATGGATAATATCGAAGAGAGGCTGGAAGGGGTTGAGAACAACCAGATCTCCTTAGACACCCTTGAGACCCAAATGGACCTGAGAATACGGAATATTGAGAAAAGAGAAGAAGAGTTTTGCCTGAAGATGGACGATTTAGAAAACAGAGAAAGAAGGAACAACCTACGTTTTTTTGGCATACCGGAACACGAAGGGGAAACAGAGGTAGACCTTAAAAAAAACTCTTCATGATATTATCAAAATCCTTAGGGCAGATGAGGACATCGACAAGCCCATAACAGAAAGAAAACACAGAGCCGGAGGCCCACCTGGAGGCCCAAGATCAGTCCTCGCCAGATTCCACCGATACCAGGACAGAACCAGGATACTAGAGAAAGCGTGATCCGGTGGCTCCCTCACACTGGGAGGAGCCCAGATAACCATATTCCAGGACTTATCCTCTCTCAGTCTAGCCTTGAGACGCCTCTGTAATCCTCTGACAAAATGGCTCAAAGAGCAAGGTACCCGATACAGGTGGGGATACCCCTTCTCCCTCACCTTCAAGCACGGAAGCAGAAGGATACAGATGCGATCAGAAGAGGAGATCCGAGACTGCATCGCAGAACTCCTCGGAACAGGTCCAAGAGAAGGAGATCGAGAAGAATCCGAGCAGAATGGAAAGTGATGGGAACTCCAAGGACCAAGGAGAAGAAGAGTGAAGGGATCAAGAAAGTACAGACGAGGCAATAATACACCGGGCAGTGACAAATGAAAACCCACCCCGACAACCCACATCCGTGAGATGGAATACAGTGTAGCACAGCAAGTGTGGCTGTCAAAACTCAGGCAACTCATGCAATCCCAAAGTGGGGTCAAACTCATGGAAGAGCACACCCTGAAACACAGAGTCAGAGCAGTCAGCTGATGATGAGTCTTGAAACCACATGTATCACTACATTTTTGTTCATAACAGTTATCGTTGAGTTCTAATGTGTTTGGGGGAGAGAGAGGGGGGAGGCGGGAAGGGGGCTCAAAACGTTAAAATGATTGTATTTGCAACAAGGACCGTGCGGTAACGGTCCCAACCGGTGGTCCGACATTGGACTGTCTGTTACCACCCAGTCCAAATCGGACGCCAACAAGCAAAGACACAAGCCCTCACCGTTAAGGGAAAAAACTGAGAATGGAAACAGAGGGCCAGGGTATCATGTTGTATACCTCTAAGGGGAGGGAAGGGGGAGGGCAGGGGAAATATATTTAACCTCAAGACTGCCACACACAATCACAAGAACACTCCAACCTCATTGGCACCCAGCGACAAAAAATGGGACCCGGTGGACAAACCAAGAAAGCATATAAATGGTTGATAGCCGCAACACAGTAAGCGACAGGCTCGGCGCCATTACGATTGGGACACTGAATGTCACAGGACTCAATTCCCCCACCAAATGGTCACTCATGACCTGATAATTCAAAAGGGCAAAGCTTGACATAGGGCCTCATTACGAGGTTGGAGGTAGTCATGGCGCTATTAGCGCCATGACTACCTCCAATATCGGTACTGAGTCCGCCCTCGTTCAATGGGGACTTACCAGTCAATTCCGACCTTTGCGGGACCGGTAAGTCCCAATTGAAAAAGCCATTCCCCATTCCCATTTCAGCCCCCATAGGGCTCAATGGGAAGGGGGAAGGCGCTAATAATGGTATTGTTATGGTAAAACCAGGCGTTGAGGAAGGGACCCACTAAGGGACCTCAGAATAGGGCGCAAAGGGATTACCGGCACCAATGTCCTTAACGGTGCCCGGTATCCCTTTGTGCCCACCTCGTAATGAGGCCCATACTCTTTTTACAGGAGACTAGATACAGTAAAGGGGAAGAAAGGAGGGTCCTATATGGCAAGATAGGCACCGACCACTGGGGCTCAAGCCCACTCAAGAAAGCAGGTGTCGGCATCCTCATTAGTAAAGAGCTTCGATTCGAACCCCTGAAGACCTGGGCAGACGTAAGTGGCAGAGCACTCGTACTGGTCGGCAAGATACAGGACACTATCTTCACAATTGCATCCATATACGCCCCCAACACTGGGCAGTCCAGGTTCCTACAACATATCGTCCCCAAAGTCATGATTGAAGCAGACGGCAAAGTGATTCTGGGAGGTGACCTCAACATGTGGGCGGACCCACCACTGGACAGACAAGCTGGCAACCCAGAGGCAACCACCACACCAGAGGCGGGCTGCTCGAGGGTAATAGACATGATGGATGCCTACAAACTCAAAATGCATGGCGCAATAGGAACCCTCGGCAAACAAATTTCACATTCTACTCCGTGCCACATGCCACATATACTACGACTGACTATATTTACCTCACACCAGAATTAACGTAGGCGATGTCCTCGTCCAGAATATCCCCAATAACATGGTCGGATCACAACATGGTCACAGTCACCCTTAGCTGGTTGGCGCTCCCCAACAGAAGCTCCAAATGGCGATGCAACAAGACACTATGGAGAGACCCGATATTCTGTGAACAACTCGCGAAGGACATCGACCAGTACTTCGAGCAGAACAACACAGGCGAAACTGGAAACCGATCAAATCGTACACAAACTCCAATATTTGAAACAAAAACGATACAAAAAAGGGACAAAGCTGATGCTTTGTTCGCCGCCAGACTCCGTGGACAACAGCAAAGAAAGATGGGTGTCAACTATAGAATGCGAGAATGGCCTCCACGGAGGCCACCCCCCAGATATTCTTGAAGACTTTGCCAGCTTCTATGAGAAACTGTACACCTCAGACACCATACCAGACGAGAAAGCACCCGCAGAATACCTGAGCAAGATAACTATTGCAAGCCTACCCCAGGACACGGCACAAGCCATCGACGCCCCCATTACAGGTGAGGAGTTAGAGGAGGCGATCAAAAGACTCCCAACAGGGAAAGCCCCTGGAAATGACGGCCACATGGCAGGGTTCTACAAAACCTTCATCGATACCCTCCTTTCATTTATGACTGAGCTCTTTAACTACATCCTCCAATCAGGCACTGCACCCGAATCCTTCTCCGAGGCGCTAAATCATGGTCATCCCCAAAAAGTTATGCACATCCTACCGCCCTATCTCCCTCCTAAACACAGATGCTAAAATCTACACAAGGGTCCTCACTGCGCGGTTGGAGATGCATATGTCTGCTATAATACACAACTACCAGGTGGGATTCATCCTCGGTAGACAATGAGTAGATTCCACTCGTAAGACCCTCCACCTCATTCACAAAGCTAAAAAAATGCCAAACACACCTGCACTATTCTCAATCGATGCGGAGAAGGCATTTGACAAAGTCGAATGGCACTTCCTGGAAGCAACACTTAAAAAATAGGCCTAGGCCCAGTTCTTCGACGAGGAATCAAGGCTGTCTACACCTCCCCATGAGCGTCCGTTTCAGTAAATTCCAAGTACTCACGCTGGTTCTCCCTGAGCAGAGGAACGAGACAGGAGTGCCCCCTCTCAGCAATATTATTTGCCCTGTCACTGGAACCACTGGCACACACGCTCAGAACGAATGAAGGCGTTGAGGGTTTACATGTGAATGGAAGAGAATATAAGTTGGCCCTGTACACAGATGACATTCTGCTCCATGTGCAGAAACCGATGACATCAATCCCCCAGGCGATCCACCTCATCGAAGAATATGGCGCATTGTCTGGCTTTAAAATCAATAAAACCAAATCCATCCTCTTCCCACTAAGCGAACCCGCCACTAGCCAAAGAACTGAATTTGAGCTCCTGCGCCTTACCATCAGAGGCCTGACACTACGATACCGAGGGGTCAATCTGACGAGAGACGTTGCTGATATATACGAGGCCAACTTCCCCCAACTTCTCACCGCCTTCAAAGCAGACCTCACAAAATGGCGATCCCTCACAATATCCTGGATCGGACGCCTGAACGCCATCAAGATGGTTAGTCTCCCAATCTTCCTATACCCTTTCCAGGTACTTCCAGTGATAATCTCAGAGGATTTCTTCAAACAAGTGAGAAGGGCAATAACAGGATTCCTATGGGATGTGAAGAAACCCAGAATACCCTATGAAACTCTCATATTACCCAAAGATCAAGGAGGAGTCGGGCTCCCCAACATCGAATGATACTACCAGGCCGCCAAAATACGAATACTCATCCCACATCCAAGAGACAGAAAGGTCTTGCAATGGGTCCAGCTGGACAACGACAACCTGACCCCTGCGACTCTCGCAGAATGGATATGGGTCCCCAGACCACAACTCACTAGAAGACTACACAACCATCCAATATTAGGCACAATATGGAACATATGGAAGGAGGGAAAGAGAATGACGGGCGTGACCACGTGGCCATCCCCCTTGAGCCACCTATGGGCCCCAGGGATCCAGAGGGAATGCCAGAACACCCCGAATTCAAACCTAGTTTGATGCAGGACTCGAAAGAGTAGGACAGCATGGAGAGAAGACAAATTTATACCAATCACAGAACTGGAAGAAGCCCTCCAACTACACCCAATCCCGATCTTCCTCTACCTATGCTTGAAGGGCGTCCTATCCAAACGAGAATGGAAAACGAAGATACAAAGGGATCTCACCCCTTTCGAGAAAATCTTGGATACCGGCTCCACGAATAAAGGCCTGATAACATGCATGTACAGCACCCTGATCTGCAAAGACCAAGTCTCGAACCTCAGACTTAAAGAAAAATGGGAAAAAGACTTTAACAAAGAGTTTGACCAGCAGGCATGGGACGCAATTTGGAAAACACCATCCCGAATATCAATAGCTGCAAAATACAAGCTACACGCAATAAAATGACTACACAGATGGCAGTACGACCCCACAGACTATCGAAAATGTACCAGGCCAACAACCCAAAATGCTGGAGGCGATGTGGAATGGATGCTAACTACTGGCATATGTGGGGGGACTGCCCCAAAGTCCCCATATACTGGAATTAAGTCCTTGGATGGATCAAACAAATAGACGGCATTGAAAGGGACCCAACCCCCCTGCTGACATTATTTGGCCTAGAAGAAGAAGATGATGAACTACCCAGGATAAAGAGGCTGGCATCCCCACTGTCATTAGCTGCGAGAACCGGCCTAGTTATTAAATGGAAAAGTCTTCGCCTTCCAGTCAGAAAAGAATGGATCAATATTGCATTAAATATTTACACAATGGAGAATATCACGGCGGCCCTCCACGGAAAGGCAGCAGGTCACGAAGAAACTTGGTGCGACTTCGCCAACCTACATATCCCAAGCCAGAGACAAAAACAACCCACTGACTTTGAATCCCCGTAAGCAACGCAAATGAAAGAGACTCAGACACCACCCGCCATGCCTCAAGTGAAGAGACCTGTCGCACAATCTGAGCATATGCAAACCAATTGAGGTTAATGTCCCACCCTGCAAGACTCACAAACTATTTTCATGCCAACGCACTGGAAGAATACAACACGCCATCTCAGGGAGGGACTGGGGAGGGAAAGGGAACAAAATGACTTAAAGCAGAGGTGAGGGAAGGACACATTTGATCACACTACCGCTTATGCTTAACAATGATAATGTACTGCTGTTACAATGTGAATATTACATGCATGTTCTTCTGTTTATTGCCCTCTCGTTTCAAAATCAATAAAAATTCTAATTAAAAAAAAATCGAATATAGGTGGGTGTGCTTTCACATCTTGCATCCATTTTATGTTGCACTGCATTGTATTCCTTTTAAAACTTGACTCTAGGTGGGTGTGCTTTCTCATCTTGCCATTTTGTGCTGCACTGCATTGTACTCCTGTTTTAAAAATCTAATATAGGTGGGTGTGCTTTCATATCTTGAATCCTTTTTGTGCTGAACTGCATTGCATTCATGTTTTAAAAATAGAATATATGTAGGTGTGCTTTCACATCTCCCATGCTTTTTGAGTTTGCCTGCATTGTATTCCTTTTAAAACTTGAATATAGGTGAGTGTCCTTTCACATCTTGCATCCATTTTGTGCTGCAATGCATTGTATTCCTGTTTTAATGTCGAATATAGGTTGCCGTGTTTTCACATCATGCATCGCTGTGTATGCTTCATTGTATTCCTTTAAAAAAAATATGCTTCCTGCACCCTTCTATTACTCTGCATTTGTATTGTGCCCTCTGTAACTACTAGGCCGCCTGTGAGTTAGGGCCAGGACTGTGCATTGCACCTCCCCTTTCTTTCTCTTCCCTTCTCGCATCTATCCTCTGCACTGAGATGACACTCTCCATCTCTTCAATTTTTTCTAACTGCTACACTGTCACCCATCCATGCTCTCTCACAAGATCTGGATGGATAAGGCACAAAAAAGACATCCTGGGTGTAAATCATGGCCTTTCCATCGCAGACACCTATGTCAGTGCATCCTCAAGACAAATCTTCACTGATATCCTCTTCTTAGTCCCCTCTCCAGACCTAAAGACTTCTCATCTCTACTGTCTCCCCTTTCTCATCCTCTCCCATTAATGGTGGCACCAAGTGGGAAGTCCTCTTGTCAAGCTTTTTCTCATCACCCTGTATCATTAATGTCTACTACACTGCCACTATCCTGGTTCAGGGTCTCAGGCAAATCTCCTTCTCTTTGACCGGATCTTGCCATCCCTCATTAACTTGCTTCCTTCTCCTGCCTCTCAACCTACTTTCCTCTCTGTCCCCCCACCTCTGACTGAAGTATGACACCCTGTAATCCACCACAGAAAACCTTCAAAGGCAGAAATCGTCTCCCTTACCGCCCGCTCAGCCATCACTCTGCTGACATCTGCCTCCTTCTTAAAGACACTCACCTTGACATTCTCACTCTTACAGAGACATAGATCAAGGCCAGCTCAGTCACTGCGTTTGACTCCGTCCTACCAGCCAGGTTTAAGATCATTTCCAAGCCTCAATCTCACTGTGCTGGCAGTGGGGTTGCCTTAATCTTCCCTGAGTGGGTTCCTTCTTCCATCTTACCCACTCAGCTCCACTCTTCCTTTGAGAGCCTGTTATGCAAATTGGTTATCTCGCCCTCCCTCCTCTCTTTTCCTCTCTGAATGGGCTTATTTCTGTTCCTCCTTACTCTCAACCTCCTCCAACCTGCTGCTCCTGGGTGACTTTAACATTCAATTGGACTCCCCTGGCACAGCACCCATTCTCCCTTCTGGACCAACCCACTCTGCTGGACACACTCTGGATGCCCTCATCCACTACAACCTCACTCTCTCATCTCCCCTGGTCTACCCCCTCTCTTGGTCTGATGACTGTCTTCTGTCCTCCCACCTGGGTCCCTATGGCCTTGTGACCACTCCTTCAAAAGCCTTGCCAACCTCATTCACAAACATCCATCCGATGAAACTCGTGTCCGCTGCTGCCTTCACATCCACCTTTATACCCCTTGCCCTCCCAACTCAGACACTGTCACTAACACTTCTCTAAGCAACTTCTGCCTGTTCATCACCAGCACCTTTGGCATTCTTGCCCCAGTCATGAGGATCAGCTTGACACCTGCCTCTAAGTGCAACACTTGGTATGACTACAAACTTGCAGACCTGAAACAAAAGTGCAGAGCTGCAGAACGCAAACGGCAGACCTCATGCTCACCAAATGACAAACTGACCTGCAGCCTGCTCCAAAGGCAATACAGACTCTCTATCCATGCCAATAAAAGGGCCCACATTGAGGCACGGGTATCTGGGGGTTAGAACAACAAGGCTGTATTGTTAACAAATCTGCAGGGAACTAACCAACCCTTCTGAAGTATCTTCCTTCCCTATTCCTTCTCAGGCCCTCTGCAACACACTTGTCACTCACTTCACCAAAAAACTCAGGACATTCTAAACAGCTGTGTCACTCAAGCTCCCAAGTCATCCCTCACCCCCTTGCCTGCCTTGCCACTACTCTCCTCCTTCCTCCTTCTCATCTTTTACAATTGTGTCACCGGAAGAAGCCACCAGCGTTTTAAGCTCCATGAAGGTCTCTTCCAAACAGGTTTCCCCTTGCTCATCCAGAACCATCAAGGACAACATTGGCTCCCTTGCCCCTGCACTTTCTGATCTCTGCAACCCCTCTTTTGCTACTCGTTCTTTTCCTTCCTCCCTCAAGCACTGCCTTTTGCACCCCCCTCTTCAAATAAACAGGCAGCAGACCCTACTTGTCCAGCCAACTCCCACCCTATGTCCATCACCCCTTCCTGGGAAAACTGCTGGAGAAATTGGCCTTGTCCCAACTCAACTCTCACACTGAACTGGTTGGCGGACTCCACGACCATCAAACTGGATTCCGAGCATCCAGAGGCATGGCAACTGTTATTCTGAACACCCTTGAAGAACTGGGTGCATCCCTGGATTCCAACTCCCCTGCTGTTCTCATCCTTCTTGGTCTCTCCTCTGAGGTTGACACAGTCAACTACTGCATCCTCATACAAAAGCTCCATGACACCCTTGGTATCGCAGAGCGGGCACCGGACTGTCTGACCTCCTTCCTAACTGGGCTCCTTCTGCGCTCCAACTTCCTTCTCCACCTGTGATGTCGCCCAGGGCTCTATCATCTCTCCTTGGCTCCTTAATATCTACCTTACTAAGCTGGCACTCCTCATCTCCTCTTTCTCCCCTAACTTACAGTGTTAAACTGACGACACACAACCCTTCTTAAAACTTACTGCTGACTCTGTTGCGTCTTCCATCATACCTGACTGCCTTTCTGCCATGCAGATGTGGTGCACTTCCAATGATCTCTGCCTCAATGCCAGCAAAATGGAGATCCTTCCCATTGGGACCCCTGCTCCTGACTTCTTCCCCTTACCATGGCCTTTTTCCATGGGATCTCCCCGGCTCCCCCTTCTGAAGCCAGAAAGCTCAGAGTCATCTTTGACTCCTCTCTCTCCTCCCTCACACTCAGGACATTGCCAAGAAGTCCCACTTTCAGCTCTTCCTTCTCAAAGGAATCCTACCCTTTTTCACCTTCCCCCAGAAGCTCAATGTTACCTGAGCCCTGGTTCTCTCTAGGCTTGACTATTAGAACAGCCTCCTCCTGAATCCACCTTCTTCTACTCTGCAACCCCTCAAACAAATTCAGAATAGGGCAGCAAGACTTATCCTTGGCCTCAAGCCCAGGGACTGCATCTTTCCTGCCCTAAAAAAAGAATCTGCAACTCTCTATTACTAAATATTCGCCATCTAGACCTCTGCGCTCCTCTGGCAATAACTTTTTGTGAGTAAAGCATTTCGCTAAACAGAGGGCAGGTGGCCAATCTCTTTCCTCAGCTGGTTCCATTCTTTGGAACAGACTCCCCCACCTCTTCGTCTTGAGCAGGACTTTCTTAAGATTTTCCTCATTACCTCTTCCTTCCCTTCCTCTCTCCTCTGCTAATCTCACAGTTGCTTGTTTGGTGTTCAGGGCCCTTATGCATCCTTGGGGCCCTGACCTCCCACACAGAATCTCCCCCAACTTCTCACTTGCCACGGCTCACCCTCCAACCTGGCGGCTCGCACTTACCTTAGATTGCACTTCACCTGTTGCTCTGCCATGAGCACCCCAGCACTTATCCCATTCCCCCTCCCTTCTACAGTTGAACGTTCTGACCACTCACAACGCATAGAAGGTTTGCCACCACACTGTACTCAATATTTTTGTTTTATTCTCTTATGGATTTTAATTGTTTCTCGCCCCCTCCTTGTTACCCTGTGGGCGCTTTGAAACAATACTTACTTCCTTTATAAGTGCCTAACAAGCAAACAATAAATATAAATAAATAAACAAATACAAATGGCATTCATGCATCACACATATAATAGCTGTTTCTGCAATCATTTCTTCCTGCCTGGTTTATGGCAACTGTTTCACCTATTTCATGAAGCAGCTTTGAGCGATTCAGACTGCCACAGAAAAGTTGCCTAGTTGCAGGTGTGGGTTTCACTATGAGCTCCACTTTGCTGTGCTTTCATGCACATTCTGAAGGACTATAGTCTTTCATTTCAAGGTCGTCTGATCATAAAGTCTGCCATGGAAATGGTCTCCCCGTCCGGTTGTCCTAAACCCAGTCTTAAACCCCTCTTTGCTCCTCCGTTCTTGTACTCTTAGATTCAAAAAAGATCTCTCTGTATGGATGCAAAAGACTGGGCGGCGCTTCTTTTCCACTACCGGCTGCTCAACTCTGGAATGCCCACTCTAGTCCTTCGCCTTCACACAAATAACCTCACCATTTGAAAAAAAGCTGAAAATGTGGCTCTTCCCTCACCGATTGCCCCTTACCTCTCTTATGTCTTCCATAGACTTGTTTTCTCAAAAGTAGATCAAAAAATGCGTGGCCGTCAGCATACTCTACTAACCCCAAAGTTACAAATAAATGTATGTAGGACCCATTATTATCGGAGAACACACGCTTTCCAATGCCACCCTCCTATCCAGGACTCAATTGTTTCTTTCAGTTTATATATTGAAAAAGGCAAAGTTAGAATTGACAGATTTTAAAGAAAGACAGCGTACGGGATGCGCTGCTCGCACCTTACATGGGCCACATTGAGATCTTTGCATTATCTATGTGAAGCATGTCAAATATATGTTTAGGGACTGCAGATTGGTGTTGCATTGTTGATCTCTCAAATTAAACTATTAACTTTCTTGGAGCCGTCCTGCACATGGGAACCTAACTAATATCTTCATTTGATCCGCTCCTGTGCATAGCCCCTTCTGTAGAGTATAAGCCAGCACCGATATTTTCAATCGTTACTTGAACTTCTACTCTAAAAATAAATGATCTCACTGGCTCACTGGTTAATTAAACCACACGCACATCAACCAGATAGATGAAAATCAGATGAAACAAAATGGTTCCTGAGGCAAGTAATATTTAATAAAAGGCGACATGCTATCTGCAGGGATACCTATCTGCGGGGATACCTAGAGTCTTTAATCTCATTAATGATGCCATTTATCAAGGCCGCTACCTGATGCACTGGCACTGCTACCAGAAAAAGGCATTTGATTGCATTGAAAGATAAGCAGGGGGTTTAGATTGCGTTGGTCTCCGGGGAGAGTTTGATTGGGTCGATTACGTTTGACTGTGTCTCTCTAAAGACGGCAGTAATAACTGGTGTTCTGACTTCCAAATCCTTTGAACTGCGCAGGGGAATGGAGCACGCCTGCCTTTTTATCCTCTCCTCTTTGTTGTTTTGTTTTTTTCTTCTCTGTGAGAGCCTGCCCAGCTCATCTGTCATGTGAGCCATAACATGGCGATCACTGTTGACAAGCAGTTGTACCTATTAGTTAATGTAGATGACATGTTGCTGGTTCCTTCCGATGTACAATTCCCAATTCTAATCAGTCGCCCCTCGATAAATATCCTGTGCTTCAAATGCTGTTGCATAGGTAATTGCATAAACCCATAGGCAGCTCATTGGATTTTCTTTTAATGGACTACGGAATTTTAATGTACCTGGAAACCTAAATGTCGTTCACGTCAAGCCAACTTGAAGTCATAGCCGTGGACATAGCAAACATACATGCCTTTACATGAATAAGGATAGACTTGGCGAGTTAAAGCTTTAAAAAAAAACATATCAGAAGTGGATTGTGCATTTAGATTGTGAATCAGACATGTTCCTAGAATATGCCAGGTGAAAGGCGAGACTACCAAATGTCTGTACACTATCAAGGAATACATTATGCTGTAGTGTCTTTATAAACACTTGTGACCCACAACAACCAGGGAACAACACGTCTATGATTATTGAACATCGTTGAGGGGTGTGCATCTTATCCCAGTGTGCATAAGGATTTAAAGCAACGTGGCCATTAAGGTGCATTTGCAGATAATGAAATGCCAACAGAGCCAATGTTCTTGCGCTGAGCCGTGTGTGCATACTCACACGTGTGCGTCCAGTAGAGTGCATGCGCAAGCACGTGGTTTGCCTGCTCTGTCTTCGAATGAACCATATAATACAGTTCTAGATCCTAAAGCTACTTCTGTCAGCAAACCGAAGAGCAAATGCATGCATGCCAACATGCCAGTGCGAAAGCCCCCGGTAATGGGCTGCAGTTCCCAGAGAATGTGGGTGTCGTTTTTCAAGGAGAATGTTGTTTGATATTGTTAGTCCTGAAGATCTTCTTAAAAGTCACTGTGGTTGATTTTGGCGCCAGATCGTGAATGTCTTTTTGAAATGAAATATGTTAATGGACCCAAGCCAGCACCAGATATAATTCAACGGAGCCTTATCATTTTTATCTTAATCTGCAAGGGGACACAGATTATCATGTCTGATGTAAAACGTTCAAAGAAACATCAAACAGAAGAACAAGAAAGCCTGACAAGGCACACGTTGTGTAACTCCTAAAACCTCAATGTCACAACATCTTTAATTTCGAGCTGCTGGCTCACAAACTCATGGGCCCTATCGAGGACTATGGTACCGAGTCAGTGAATGTATTGTAAGCCAAGAACATTTCAACTTCTTAAACATTAACTGCATTGAAGAATGCAGAAATCCATAATGTATTAAGGCAGTAGTCACCAAATACCTATAGGCTCAGAATCCCGTGACTGCCAGTTATATGCATGACCGTCTCCCCAATAAAAAGTGACTATGCCAATCGATCAAATACAAGTGGCCAGAGAAATAGCAAACACTGAACATCGCCAGCAATGGCAATTCCAAAATTCCAGGAGTAGCGTAAGTTAGATACATCACAATAAATCACAGAAAGTGTCATTTCATGCCCCTTGACTCTGATGGCATAACAAAAAGTGATGTTGTGACCTTTGAGCATGGTGACATCACAGGAAATGACATAAAAAATGCACATAATTACACGCAATATGTGTCTGTTCAATAGAATGAATACTACTAAAGCAGAGAAAAGGCTTTTTTAGATTCCAACCACATATTTCCTGCATTGGTGGTTCAACATGACATAGGGGCATAGAACTTTGCAGCCTCATATCACAGGCACTGTTTTTTATGTCAATAAAAGCCTCACATCCCTGGTGTAGTTATTATTATTATTATTGGTATTATTATTATTATTATTATTATTATTATTATTATTATTATGTTCTTTATTGAGCACAGATCTAGCTTTTAGAAGCAATGGAGCGCTTTTCTGGGGTATACACCAATACAGATGCATAGAGTGCTTTTCAGTGGTAATAACAGAACAGATATACAGCGGGGGTAGGATACAAAGGGGGCCACTGAATGGGTACAGCTGTACCGGGTGGCAGGGATGAGACCGGTGTGCGGTGTCTAGCCAGTCAGATGGCGCGAGGAGCGACATGATAGCCTAGGTTTTCAGGAGGACAGACTCCTTAATAGGTGGGTCTTGAGTTCTTATCTGAATTGTAGGAGCGTGTGGGCAAGTCTGATGTCAACAGGGAGGTGTTTCTATAGTCTTGGAGCATAGGCAGAAACGGCTTGTTTTCTGATATTTTCCTTTTTGCAGCAGTGGATTTCAAGTCTGCATGTGCCCTGGCTACTGGGGTTTCTCAGCGAGGTAGATGGGTGACTTAAGGGTGACTGCCTTACGTGTGATGCTGCAAGACTTGAAAGTGATTTGTGCATGCATTGGGAACCAGTGAAGGTCGATGAGGTCTGGGGTGATGTGGTTGTATCAATAAAGACCCTTTATGAGGCATGCAGCCACGTGTAGGACACTTCTCAGGGCACAAGGAAGGATGATGGGAGGCTTTTGAGGAGTGCATAGCCCCCATCCAGGTGGGATCGGACTAGTGCTTGAACAGTAGATCTAAAGATATCTGGAGGGAGGAAAGATCTGACATTTCGCAGGAGGGAGAGCTGATACCAAGCTGTCTGAGATTTCCTAGCTATGTGTGCCTTGAAGGAGAGACATTTGCCAATGTGGAACCCGGGGGCCTTGGCACAGGAGGTGAGCTTTGATGTGAAGCCCTCAGAGTTCATGGTTGATAGCCAGGTCTGTATGTCTGAGTGTTCACTGTTGTTGATGAGGAGTAGGAATTCGGTCTTGGAGGAGTTAAGCATCAAGTATGCACTGGACATCGAAGACTGGATCAGTAAGTGGCAGGTTTTAAGCCTATGGATGTCCTTGATGGAGTTGTTCTTGAGGTATAGCTCTGTGTCATCAGCATATTGGTGGATGTTGTGTCTGGCTAGGAGGGCTCCCAGAAGCTCCATGTACAGATTGATGATCTCTGGGGAGAGGATGTAACCCTGTGGGACTACACAGGTGACAGGCAGATCTGGCAATCTAGAGGAGTCCATCTGAACAAACCTCTTGTGGTTGGTGAGGTAGGACTTGAACCCCGTGTAGGACAAGGTTTCTGATCCCCATGTGTCTATGTAGGGTGTCTGTAAGCACGTGGTGACTTACTGTGCCGAAAGTGGCTGAGATGTCGAGTAGAACCAGGAGGCAGTGGTGGGTATCGTCAAGAATGTTGAGGGTGTCGTTGATCACCAGTATGGTTGCTGTCTCCATTCTACATCTGGGTCTGAATATGAATTGATAGGTTTGGAGGAGATTGTTGGTGTCGATTTGATGCTGCAGTTGTGCAGCTACCTCTTTCTCGATGATCTCACCTAGTAAGTGACTATGGGTAATGGGGCGATAGTTAACTAGTTTGTCGGGATCCAGAGTTGGTTTCTTTAGTAGAGTGAGGATTTAGAGTCGATGAGAAGGTGCCTTGAGTTATGGAGCTGTTGATGATCTGCAGGTTGGGAATGAGAGAATATGTGGGGAGGGTCTTGAGGATGGATGCTGGGAGGAAATCATCTGTATATGATGGGACTTTGAGGGCAGCCAGGGTTTCTAGCAGGTCCTCTATTGCGAGTGTCTTGAATGTTGTCCAGGGTATGGAGATATTGTGAAGAGGGACATGAGGTGGGTCTGTGGATGCAGAGCTGGTGTCTATGTGCTGTCTAATTTTGCAGATTTTGTCAATGAAGAAGGTGTTTATTTGCCAGTGGATTTTTTTCGATGGAGTGTGGTATGGCAAGGTTGGGTAGCAGGTTGACACAATGCTTGTCTGCTTTGAAGATGGTTCTGCTTTTATTATTGGCTTCTGTTTTGGTGTTCTGATAGTAGGAGGCCTTGGGTGTGTTCATTTGTTGTCGACAGGTTGCTTATATTTCCATGAGGAGCACCAGGTTGGATGCAGTCCTGGAGAGGCAGCAGGTTTTCTCTTGTTTCCTGATGACTCTTTTGCCGAGGTTGAGTTCTTGCATGTACCAGGGTGCTGACAGTATCAGGTGTGTTGTTTCAGAGGTGCGTGTTGGTCAGTGGAGGCCGACATGGTGGCGTTGAGTGCTTCCACTAGAGAGTTGGAGTTCGTTTTGGAGTTGTTCGGTCCATGTAAGGTGTAGGTTGGCGAGATCTTCTGTGAGTGCTGCCAATGAGAAGTTCTTGAAGGACATGAAGGTTTGTCTGCTGGACTTCTCCTGGGAGTGCTTGGATGGGTGGTGTGCAGCATGTTGAAAGGCATGGCTAGGTGGGCTAAACAGTCAGTCAGGAGAGGAGAGCTGTAGTAGTGAGAAGACAGATCGGTGATGATTAGGTCAAGGATGTTGTATTTCTCGTGTGTTCAGTCTTTTGTGTGCTGTGTGAAGCTGAGGGAGTCAAAAAGGCTGAGGAGTGCTTCCTTCATCAGTTTAGTGTCCTTGTTGCCTGAGAGGTTCAAGTCGCCCAGGAAGATGTTGGCATACGTGAGGGACATGATGGTGACCAGGTCGGTGAAGTCTTTAATGAAGGCAATGTTTGATTTGGGTGGTCTGCAGATGAGATGGAAGATGACTGAGCCAGTCGGGGGAAAGCGGAAAGTGGCAGGAGAGAAATTTGAAGGAGCCAATGTTTCCGACGTCAAGTCCGGTGCAGGGCAACGAGGTCACAACATAGTAATTGCAAACTCATACATCACAGCACTGATGTGATACGGTAAGCACAGCCTCAATTGCCCAAGCAGTTTCAGAACCATGTTTCATTATAATACCCAAAGTACTGCTTCTAAAACACAATTGCTGTGACCATGTACCAAGTGCTGCTAATGCTAGGTAAGGACTAATATGCCAGAATGCCAGGTGTATTCAATATATGTAAAGCACAGCTTCACATGTCGAGGTTTCCGTTATATGTCAAGTGTATCCTCGGTTACTTAAGCACACTCCTGTGCACTGTGTGCACAGGGTCTTCCATACCCACCCCAGCAGTGGAAACTGAAGAGCCCCGTAATTATGAATTTGAAAAATGGACCAATAATGGTTGGAGTGTGGAGGCAGGGACGTAGACAGTGGTTTGGGTTGGATGAATTTTGGTTGTGACAATAGTGCATTTTGGGGGTAAATTATTCAGCTTGTTAGTTTTTATAACGTTTAGATTATTAGTTAAAGAAAAAGTATGCCCAATGAGATAAAGTGATTTGCCCAGGAGCACCCTATTTCTGCCAATGGAGAAGCTGGGATATGCGTCCCGGATTCAGAGTCTTCAATTTAGCTAGTAAACCCCACCCCCTGCCAGCCAGTGTTTAATTTTACACAAATATGTCAAGATTGCTGCTTTCTGTTCTTTTCACTAGAAGAACCACTTGTGAGTATTTAAGTAGGCAGGCATGCAAAATGCCCAAACCTCTCACTACAATCAACCTCAAAATGTAAAAGAAAACTTTCTCAAAGTGTGTTTGGTTAAAACGTTTGATATATTCTTGTGTGTTCTATACAAAACTTGCAAACATGTAATTGCCTTTTGCCGGCTATAGCTTGCTGTTTTTCATCTTAATAGTAGACAACTTGTCATAGTGGGTGAAAGGCTGCAGTGGCCATACTTGGAGTCAAACCTGAAGGCTAAAGAATGAACACAGTTACTAACTGCAAGCGCATTAATCACTGAGCTACATTAACCCTTTTAGATCTTATATAAACATATGATGCTTCTGGATTATGAAAAAGTTCACAGAGATAGGCGGTCTGCACAGTTTTGAATGGCGTGTCCTATAAGCTCACACTCTGGCAACACTTTCTCATAGTGGTGGCTTCCACTGTACAAACAGTCTTCATTTTGTAAACATTGAATGGGAGCCCAAACGCTTAAAGGATAATTTTCAAACAAATGCAAATTGCATTCAGGGGGACCCCCAATGTGCTGGTGGGTCCCCTGCATGCAATTGCCATTACTCACAAAGCAGAGCGGCTTTAATTTTGCTCTTCCTGGTGTGGGAAATAAAGCTTTACCTGCAAATGAGACTTTGCAGGTGGAGTTGTATAATGGATTCGTATGGAATACGCCTGCTATACACCACGTATACATGCAAGGCATATTCCATATGAATCCTTCCGTTTTGCACCTGCATGATAATCGCATGCATGCTTAAACCTGGGCTGTCTTCCAAGATAGAGAAGGATTGTAAAGCGGATATAATAATTCTGCTTGGCTGCCCTCCTACGCCTTGGAAAAACCAAAAATGAGATTGAGCGCAAAGTGGAAAGCATAAACTCAGAAAAAAATGTCACCCTTGAGAGTTAATTTACTATTACAATTTAAAGCTGCCTGCCCTGCACCCATGGTAGCTAGCATTTGTTACTGTAAACACGTCCTACCATGTGAGCATGTCAGGCAACCTATACAATGGATCCCTGCAGAGCCCTCCTGCTTTATAGCTCCTTAGGGATCCCCAATGTGCACCTGCATTAAAATGCGTGCTGGCGCAAATGCTGGGCCATCTGGATGGCGGAGAGGAAGGGAGACAGCGTAAATGGAAGATGCATTCAGCCCCTCCTCTCTGCCAAACAAATCAACGATTATGGGTCGTGACTTGCACTTTAATGGAAGGCATAAAAATCTTATGCGTGGCTTTTACGCCTTCCACTAACGTTACGACCCAATTGAACGTGGGCTCCTTAGTGTCAATAGCAAAGTGCTTTATTTCAGGCCTCCAGTGTTTTTTCACTGAACACCAAATCCCTCTTTGACATAGAAGCGTGACAGCCTGTTGGTCGGAGGTCACATACACATTACATGGGATACATAGAAAGGGTGACAGTCGCTATTAACATTCTTGAATGTTGCATCACACATGTAGTACAAAGCCAAGCCTCAAAGAACATTTATTAAATGAACACACTTCAGGTAAACACTAAAAAAAAAAAAAAAAACGTACTGAATCAACACATCATATACAAGCTGAACTATAGAAATTCTTTATTGCAATCAAGAAAAATATGTGAGCACCATTTCAGCATAACAAAGAAAAACTGATTTGTTGGGATGACATTGTGAATCTCAGATTTACACAATGGACAGAGCAGAACATATAAAAACACACTCAGATAAACTGAGATATACAAGTGACATTAAACGGTGACTTTGCCCTTGTTCATTTTCCGGTACCAAAAGATGAACAGCAAAGTACATTAGTACTCTCATGGCATGAGAATCCCCTGATGCGCACTCAAAGAAACGCCTGAACGAATGATTTAAGCAATCCCAGTGTCCTCAAAGCAGTAGAAATCTGACCTATATCACACCTCCCCTAATGATCCCTTAGTAATTATACCAAACCACTTGATGCACTGGAATTTGATGCACTTGTGGATATTATTCACACAAGAAGTACAACCATGCACAGACATACCCATAAACATAGATCCTTAGCACGCTACTACAGCAGAAAATGCACAGGGAGATACTGGCTCATTAAGGACCTGCCCTAGAAAAGAGAACCATATTGTGCATGTTGGCTGAGCTAAAATTGCTCATTGCACTTTGCTATTATGGATCAGGTTCAATGAAACCAGTCAAACTAGACACTACGGGCAGAGGCGTTGCTAGGGGGGGGCTAAGGGGGCTATAGCCCCTGGTCTTTTGGTTGGAGCCCCGGATAGAATCTCTGGAGCTGCAACCAAAAGGCTAGCTAGCCCCCAGTCCTGACAGTTCCAACATCAGCGTAGCCCCAAGTCTTTTCCAGACCTAGCAACACCCCTGACTACGGGCATATGACAAACTCCCACCAGAAAGATTTTATGGAAAGTTACTGACATGCTAAACCCACATGTGGTGTGATAAGATGCCCGTCTCCACTGCTCAGAGGACATCTGTTGACAGCAAACTCCAAAGGATACCCCCATGTCAACATACGGCTAGTGTGTGATGGACACCCATGGCCCCCGCCTCTCCAAATGCTTCTCTTGTTCATGAAATCATTCTCGATTCTAAGAGTGCAGATGGGTGGCAGGGTATATGCAAAATGTTTGATACAAGAAGATTGTCCGCTGTGAAATTCAGTATACAAAGAAACGCATGTTTTTGACTACAACCACCTCACACCACACTTATTTGGAGACAGTGTGATGTGAATTAACTGCAACTTTTCCATCCACTCATAAGTGATATAGGATACCAACTGAAGACATGGCTGATGATGCTATATAAAAAGTGTAGATTAAGAGTGTTAAGGTGCTACAACAGTGATACGTGAGTGTAATGGCAGGCGTGTATGACTATTGAGAAGTCCAGAAAGGTATTTTATCCGGTGAGAATTATCCAACCTACTACGAACGGATGGCAGCTAAACTGTTGAGGAATACACATTCCTTCTAACCAGATCGTTATGTAAAGGAATGCTTCGCCCATGCAATTAAAAAGCGTTGGGTTACACTCTGAGAGAGGTGTATTCTGCACTCCTGGAGCACTAAGATGATAGCAAGCAAACGTTTCTCTGGTACAGTCAGAATAAGGAAGCCAGTGAAAGAAACATTAATGGTTGCAGATGGTCTTTAGCAGGGGCGTAGGAGACACATAACATCTGGGGGAAGGGGGGGCACATTGGGGACTTTGAAAGGAAAGAAATAAACAATGGAAAGGCAAAGAATAAATAATAAACCAAGCAGTGGTCCTACTAGGCTTTTGGATATTCAGAACGTGCAAGTGCAGTGACAAAGAAGAGGGGGGGCAGACTCAGAGGCGTAAGTGCTACAGGGTCCCCCAGCATGTAATACAAGATTAATTAATTAATTTCACCTAAGGCCTGGGTAATTAATGTTCTGGGTTCAGAGGGGGATCATGCCACAGAGATTCTCTGATGCCATAGCCCCAGACACCCAAATGCAGTAGTCCCAGAGATGCCCAGATAGACCACATCGAACCACACACCCAGTAATATGCCAGTTTCAGATGCTCTTATAGGTGCCATTGGGACAAATGCTCAGATGCCGTAGTTCCAGAGACCCAGATTGGTGCCATTTTCCAAGACAGTCAGATGCCATAGTCACAGGTGCTCAGATACTGTAGCCACAGACACATAGCTGCCACTGTCCCGGAGGCTCAGATGTCATAATGCCAAATAGGTGCCGTAATCTCAGACACCTAGATAGGTGCATTATTGTCATGCACCAAGAGAGAAACATTAGGGGCCACACTACCCAGAATAATGTGTGCCAGCTTCAGGTCAAAGCATTAGCGTTTTTCAGTGCCCTGTGCATCATATATACATGTATACAAAGGACAGTTTAAGACACTGTGGGACTCATTACACGGACGGCGGTGGACCAAGGTGCTATTAAATACCGGCACCGCCTTGGAGGAAAGGGGAATTACCGCCCTATTCCAAGGTTGGTGGTGCGGTAATTCCCCCTTCCCCCATTGCCCTTCCCCATTCCCATTTGTGCCCCATAGGGCATAATGGGAATGGGGAAGGTGCTAATTACGGCACCGCAAATTGCGGTACCGTAATTAGCTCCCCGGTCCCTTTGCGGGTTGGTTCTTAACGCCTGCAAAAAGCAGGCTTTAAAGTCTCCAACCCGCAAAGGGACCTCGTAGTAAGGCGGTAAGGGTTAACGGTCACCGGTGCCATTACCGGTGACCGTTAACCCTTACCGCCTTCCGTGTAATGAGGCCCTGTGACAGCAAAATGATATGGTATCCCCGAATAGCTCCTCATCCTCAACCCATCCAATCTCATCATCCTGTGCCCCTATTGTATGATGCTCAAACAAAGTAGGCATATGCTTAGTGGCCCAGCCCTGTGACTCTGAAAGGCTTCCACTTTCTACCACACACCTTATGACGAGAACCCAAGCTTTCAACATGGAGGACAAACCTCAAATCACACACCTTTTCAACTTTTCAGGGCATGGTGCAATTTAAGTTCACCTACATTTCTTTATAAGAATTCACTAGTATGTGGAGTCCTCAGTATAAATACTGGTGCTGTCATGCTTCCTCTACCCTAGCCGAGTTCTACCACCATGTGTTGTCCACCTGCCTATAATGGGAAGTGGCAACTTGCAAACAAATATACCAGAAATGCTTTTCATTTCCGCCCACGTTGGCAATCTTAAAGAAAAATGCCAAGGATGAAGTGGAAGTTGTGAAAAACTGGCACAGGTGGACAGTCTGAAAGGTTTGCATTGGGAAATAGGGGATGCCCTCGCATTGGTCAGCACTGTGACAACCTTGCACTTGTTGGCTTCGTGAGAAGCTTGCACTGATGGGCAGTCTGAGAGTGTGTAGTTATAAGCAGTGTGATGACTTTACTCTGGTGGGTACTGTGAAAACCTTTTAATAGTATCTACAGACGCAGCCTTGTACTCGTGGCAGGTGCTGAAAGCTTGCAGAGGTGGGGACTAGAGTGTAATAAGTTCACAGTGCTGTAGAGAACGTCACATGCCAGTGCTGGCCTTGTCATCCCTAACCTATGAGCGCGCTGAACACACAGAAAATTCTGGCAGCACCACTGGAACACGTCCACCTCGTAGATCTTTACTCCCCCCATGCTCCCTTAAATGCTGTGTCCCTGGTGTGGCCCTGCCCCAAACCCCAACACAACTACTTCCGGGGTCAGGAGTATATCGATTCACATAGAACAATTGGGTTACGGGCTGACATCCATGGCTGTGCAGTGCATCATACTCCTAGAATGGGCCGGCGTCATGTGTCAGGGCCTGCCATTGGCGTGACCTCGAGAACAGTCTCTGGTGGATGCTAATTTAATTAGGCTAGTTCTCTGTCTACATAATCACATGGACACCCCACTCTCACTTAAATATTAAATATTAAACAGCAGTGCCACCACTGTGTATTATTTGTCTTCCCTCGTAGATTCGTGTTTACAAAGAATAAATCCTCCCCATGCAAGGCGCACTGGGGGCTGGGGGGGCCACTGTGTGTGTAATTTATTTAGGCCCAATGTGCAAACAGATATGGTGAAAGTTAGGAAACGACTGTATGTGCCCAGCAGGGCCCGACACGACATCACACACATTGCACACACACTATGGCACTTCACATACCTTAGGTAGCTGTAGCTCGAATCAAGTCTTTGTCTCTCTCAATCCCTCGATAAAACAGCCCACGGTTCTCAGTCAGCATGAGCACGCATCGCTGCCTGGCTGCTCCTCCGCTTGACTTCATTCTGGAAAAACGCAGGCTGAGGCTACGCAGCAGTGCACTGTGCAGGGGCACATGCAGTTTGTTCCCGGGCCAGGGCACATTCTAAATATGCAGGAGCAGCACGCATCAACAAGCAAAAGTACCTTATCTCTGCAGACAGTCTGCAGATCTTGTACTTTTGCACACTGATGGCTGCAGCCTGCAGACACATTTTAACACGCTGCATGACGCAACTGCAGACAGGGCAGAGATACAGTGCAATGCACTGTGCACGACAAAACACTTACATATTGTGGGGGATAAATGGCATTGTATCCCCCACTTAAAATTGTTGGGGGGATTTGTCCCCCCTGCCGCCCCATGTCCTATGCCCATGGTCTTTAGAAGTCAAATCTGACAGACTATTTATTTAATTTATTATGTTTTTGCATTTGTAGAGTGCACTACAGCCCACAGGCAACGAGGCGCTATAAGGAAATTTAAGAAGGCTTGCTTGAGGGTTACAGTAAGCGGCCCTAAAATGTATATTCAAATGCATTCGCTTAGGTGCATTTGCATGGTTACGGAGAATACACATAGGTCGTTACAGTTGGTTACTAATACTCTAGTATAGGTAACAAGTTGCAAGGCAGATCTTCCCCTATACAGGGTGATACAATAGACATGCATATCTAGAAAGACGGGGGCTTTAGGTGAAGAGGTTGGTTTTTAAGGCCTTGCGGGAGGTAGAGTGTGAGCCGATTGATCTGATCTGAGCTGGGAGACTATTCCATAAGGTTGCCGCCATAGTAGGGAAGCTGATGCCTCCTGCGCGCACTCTGCGTGTGAGCGGGACAGTGATGCGGTTGGCATAGGCTACCCATGAAGGTCTGGTGACTGTTTGTCTAGATATCCTTTGAGTCAGATAGGGAGGGGCTAGGTTGTGAAGACACTTATGTGTAAGGGCCAAGGTTTTGAAAACCACCCTTTCCTTGATGGGAAGTCAGTGTACCTGCCTTCTGATCCCTGAGATGTGTTCCTTGCGAGAGGTGCCTGTAGCAGCTCTTAAGACATTATTTTGGGCAATCTGGAGTTTGGTGAGGTATTTTTGGGAGGTTCCAATGAACAGAGCATTGCAATAGTCCAGTCTGGAGCCGATGATGGCTCTTGCAATTGAGATGCAGTTTTGGCGTGATAGGAAGGGCCTGATGGCATTGATGAGTTTGGAGTGATATGCTGCGGAAGAGGCAATGGCATTTACCTGTCTGTCCATAGTGAGGCTGGACTCGAGATACACACCCAGTGTTTTGATAGTTTGAGAGACTTTGATGGGAATATTGTCTACGGTGAAGGATTGGTATTTGATATCAAGTTTGCCCAATGTGGATGGGGAACCAACAAGCAGGAGTTCAGTCTTATCACTGTTTAGACAAAGCCAGTTCTCAGCCATCCAAGATTGAATGGTGGCGTAGATGCTGTTGAGTGTGTCCAGGTCCTTGGTGTAGTCACCTGACAGGGGGATGAGAACCTGTGTATCATCTGCATAGTTTGTATATGATATGCTCAGGGCATCAAGTATTCTGAAGAGAGGTCTCGTGAAGAGGTTGTAGAGTGTAGGGGCTATGCAGGAGCCCTGTTGGACTCCACATTTGATAGGGCTGGGTGTTGCATTGGTGGTGTCAGAGAAGACCTTCATTACCCTCTCCTGAAGGAACGAGGAGATCCAGTCACAAGCCTTGGTAGAGAAGTGGGCGGAGGTCGTGAGATGGTGGCATAGTGTTTTGTGCTCGACCAGGTCGAAGGCCGCAGAGTGGTCTAGGAGCAGGAGGAGAGCTGGTTTGCCCTCATCTCTAAGGTCATCTATTTGATTTTTTAGGTCCAGTAATGCCGTTTCGGTGCCGTGTCGAGGGTGGAAGCCAGACTGGCGAAGGCCAAGGAGGTGGTTGGCTTCAATAAATCTTTGAACCTGCAGGTAGGCTGCATTGTCCAGAATCTTTAACAGAAAGGGGACGGTTGTGATGGGACGGTAGTTCCCTGGGATGGAAGGGTCGAGAGATGTTTTTTTTAGGAGAGGTTTGACCCGTGCTTCTTTTAAGGAAGTTGGTACATGCGATGATTGAAATGAAGAGTTGATGAAGGCTGTAATAATGGGCGCCATGGCAGGGGCACAGTCTCTGATAATGTGGGAAGGGCATGTGTCTCCCTTGCAGTTGGATGGTTTAATAGATTTCATGAGGGCAATGACCTCAGATTCCGTCATGTTCGAGAATTCAAATTTTGGAATTTGACTGGGAGCGTTAGGCGGTTGGGCTGGAGGAGCCGTTGTGTGCTCAAGGAGAGCGGATAGTGCTTTTTGTGGGATAGAATTTTAGAATGTAGGGTATCTAATTTGTGTAGCATGGCTGCTTGAATTTGGTTGCACCAGGTCTCATCCTGGGTAATGGTGGATGTGGGAGTGGAAGGTGTCTCAAGTTCACTGAAAATGTCGAAGATTTCCTTATTATCAGAGTTCGCATTGCTGATCCTGGTGTTGTAGTAGTCTGCCTTAGCTTGTTTGATGGCTGTTTTGTAGTCTCTGGATAAAGATTTAAAGGCAGTTTTGTTGGACTCGGAGGGGTGTTTTTTCCATATTGCCAGAAGCGCTCTTTTTTTGGCGCGGAGATCAGCAAGTTCTTGTGAGAACCATGCGTTGGAGTGTTTATTTTTTTTGCTTTTTTTGCGGTGAGGGGTGCAATGGCATCTGCCATTGTGGTTATAGCCTGGCTGAATGTGTTGGCTAGGATGTTGGGATCATTGGGGAAAGGGGGTAGTAGAGCAGGGATGAGCAAATGCGGGAGGAGTGCGTCTGTCGTCAGTTTTTTAGAGCTCCTTGAGAGCCCTGTAGGAAGGGGGATGGAGGGTCTTGCAGGTCCTGATGAAGTGTCGATGTGGAAGTTGATGCAGAGATGGTCAGACCAGGGGATGGGAGATATGGCGTGGTGGAGAATGGGGCTGTTATGTTGAGTCACCCAATCTAGGGTGCGTCCTTTGATGTGTGTAGGCTTGGTGATAGCTTGGTCAAAGCCTAGGTTGGCTAACGCCTTTTGTAGGGATTGGGCGTTGAAGTCCTTGGTGTCGTTAAACCCTAGGTTCATGTCACCCAGCAGTATTACTTTCGAGGTTTTTTTCAGGTTGTCTGAGAGCGAGTGGATGAGGGCTTTCTGGAAGTCGTTGGAGGATCCAGGTGGGCGATACAATAGGTGGAATGCAATGGTAGTATTGTGGGAGATTTTAAGTTTGATGGGTAGGTAGTCTACGTTGAGGCCTATTTCTGCCTGCGTTCTTCTAATGTCAAGAGAGTTTTTGGCTATGATGGCCACGCCACCGCCCCTCTGTCCTGTCCTATCCTGTCTGTATATGGTATAGCTGTCAGGAATGGCCAGTGAGAGGGCAGGTCCAGAGGTGTCTTGAAGCCACGTCTCGCAAATAAAAAGCAGGTCAAGCTTGTCCCTGGTGATGAGCTTGTGCACATCGAGCGTGTGTGCAGGGATAGAGTGTGCATTGACTAAGGCGCAGTTCAGGCTTGTTAAAGGGAGGCTGGTGGGCTGTGTGTTGGGCTTGGCGGTAGGGTCTAACCTACTGTCACCAGCAACATCAACACTAGGCAATGCAGTTGGGGCAAGAATGGCAGCAGGGCCCAGCATTAGATCAGCAGCAGTAGCACTAGGCAATACAGTTGGGGCAACAAGGGCAGCAGGGCCCAGCATTAGATCAGCAGCAGTAACACTAGGCAATGCAGTTGGGGCAACAAGGGCAGCAGGGCCCAACATTAAATCTGCAGCAGTAACACTAGGCAATGCAGTTGGGGCAGCAAGGGCAGCAGGGCACATCATAATCTGAGGGACAGATCTGCAGGAAGACCAGGGCAATAGAAGGTTGAAATTTGTTTCCAGCCTTTACACGACTCACACAGGTGGAAAACGTGTTCCCCTGATGAATGTCCGGCAGCAGCAACTTGTATGAGTTGGACTCGTAGTACAATAAGAAATAGTAAGATTTATAAATCCTCGTTGCTGTAATCCAGTGTACTGATATACTCTGCTTTCATATTGTATGATTTGTGTGTACATTTTTGTATCATATTGTGGTTTTATCTATTATTTTTAATGTTTTATGACATTATTTTATTAAAATAACATTGAATATATTTGGATATGCTTAAAACCGTTGTCTTATTAGTGGTCCAAATTATGTTTTGGACCGACTCCAGGTCTTGATGAGATACAACTTTGTGATATATAATTTATCACCTTCCTTTTGTGTATTTGTTGTTGATTACCCACTAGGTAGTGATTCCCACACCGTGAAGTTAGCTGCCGTGAGATTAGTGGACTACAACAGCCCCACAACTCACATACAGTGGATGCATAATGAAGATACTTAATGTTGCTGTAATCAAATGTTTGCCAAAGCCAAGTTAGTTTTTAGAAGAAATGCAACTTTCCTCAAATCTATCTAATGCTCCACAAAATGTCCATAGAAGCTCAAGAATCCACATTCATCCAGCATACAATGTCAATACAAGAGGTGCCAATCTTTATACTGCACAGAGCCATATTCAAGCAATTAACACAACAGCATTATCGTGGAGCGAATGGTAAACTGTGGAGAAACGTGCAGACAGGCCCATAAAAATATAGCACAACATGCACATCTAATGGAAAATATTCTACAGAGTCTTACATATGCAGGTATTTCCCCTGATATGACCCCTGATGAACTCTGACTAGTGCCCTTCCTGCTCCCCTAGCTAAGTCTGGAATAGGCACCCCCTCACCTACATGTACAACCAAATGTCTTTGCATGTGCAGAAACAACCTGCTCGACAAATGTGTCTGTCCTGGCATCGCTAAGTATTATCAGGGGGTGGCATGGCAATCATCCTGCTTGATCATGTCTCCTGGCATGTCCATGGCTCATGCTGCTTTTAAACCCAACTCAGTAAAGTGAAAAGGTACTGGAACATACTATTCCATTCTTCATGTGAGAGGTAGATACTGTGGGGTGCATTTAAAGGCCCCAAACAGAAGCCCTTTTCACCTGAAAAGCAGCATTTAAACATTGCCACCAAAAATGACCTTGCTTTGCTTTATTTTCACATGAGTGGCAAGAAGTTTTACACTGAAACCAAAAACAGCCTTGCTTTACTTTAATTTCACCTGAACAACAAGAAGTTATACACTGCAACCAAAAACAGCCTTGCTTTACTTTTATGTCACATGAGGGGCAAGCATTTCAACACTACAACCAAAAACGGCTTTTGCTCTCCCTTGTACATGAACAGCAACCCTCCAGACACTGCATACGAAAAAAAGGCTCAGCTTTTACTTTGTGTTCATGTCAAATTAAAGAACTATGTGAAAGAGGGCCTACCCATCATTGTCAATGGACCAACAGCAGATGTAAATTCACCCAAAAAGGAGAAATCAACATTAAAAGCAAAAACAGCCTGCACACGTGTGAAAAGAAAAACAGCTTTAAAAAGCCACAGTGGAAAAAGATAGCACTGCTCACACAGAGAAATGTCATGGAACTATGATGTGGTGGGTTGACCGAAGCAAATGCATATTATGTCCCAACGCACAACACTCCAGTCACTTTTGAATAGACCCTTACTAAAGGAAAAAACAGTTCTGGCATAAAGGCAGGAAATTCATGATGACAAAGCCCCACTTCCAGCTGGATATCACATATATCCTATGACCATCCCGCGATAAAATGTAATGCTGCTGAGGGTGTCATAAATCCCTGCTCTGAAGACATGAAGGCAGGAGCCCAGAGATTTCAAAGAAGGCAGCATGTAGCTAAAGCATGACCAGGATGTGTGAGCCCTTCCTGCACCCACTACAAAGAGCAAATTGCCAATTTCAAAGGGAGTCATACAAATCTCTGGTCACCAGATGAGCCCAGAGGAAGACAGATGGCTGTGGTGGATGAAGCAGCCCTACCACACATGGAACAAGACACTCCCAATTGGCATTAAAAGCCTGATTTCATTTTAGGCATTTTTTGCAGCAATCAGAATGAGGATTAATTTTGTTTTATGCCATTGTTTCATGTAATTTCCAGGTGGTTTAACTAATATGACAGTTGGTGAAAAGATGGAAAATGAAATTAGGAACATGCTTCATCATTTGCAGATTCATAACTGTTATACATTTTATGAAAAGGACAAAAGTGTGCCAAATGGCCACGCTACATCGTACGGATTTGGCGATTGACATATCTAAGTCTGCATGACCAGCTAAAACTGCATATTTGTTTCACATGGCACTGGTTAGTATAATTATGAAGTTATGAGATGTAACTAGTTTTGCCAAATAGTGGTAATGAGAACAAAGAATTGTAAAAAATGCAAACAAAGAGATGGTGCTTTCTTCCTTTGAACCATTCATGCAAGTGGGCAGAGAAAGGAATGGTAAATTGTCATATCCACAGCAGCGATAATTGCAGGGTACTCCCCCTCAATTGTAAAGTTATTGATGTCATTTTTGCTATATAAGGGGGGCTGTACTAGGTCAGACATACACACAAAAACTGGGAGACAGGAGAAGGAGGATGGAGAGAAGGCTGAGGAAACTTACCATCTTTGAGAGTGCAGTGCCCAGACCCCTTGCCCTAGCTATCCAGAGTGCCCTGAGATCCAGATGACTTTCCTGAATCCTAAACCAAGGCTTGCTTTATAAGTAGGATATAACCCCCAGCCCTCAATTGCATAAACCCCTTCATTTATGGAGTAGTAAATTGAATCCAATACCCCATTGAAAACCTCAAATTGTCAGTGTAATCCGGTAATCTCCCCCTAGAAGAATCTCTATGTGTATGATAGCACATCTCCTTTGAAAAACTACTCAGTATCTGTGAAAATCCTTAGTATATTTTTAAGTAAATTAATTAATTCCCCATTTGAAATTCACAATACAAGCTTGTTGAAATTCAAAATCAACCATCTTGTACTTGTTGTTTGTATTTAATTGTTATAGTTATTAAAGTGTTGCCTCAAAAGAATTAGTTTCCTTGTAGCTGAGAACTGAATTTGTCAGTGTATTGTGTGCATTACCAAACAAATCCCTATTTGCATCTGTCCGTTTAAACCCCAACTGGTTTTATTATTGCGAGTGTTATATATGTTTAGCAATCGATGTCTCTGCCGAATGCTTATGATGTGACATGATTCTATAATGTATAAGGAAAGAGCGACAGGGATTGGGGTTGCATCCACCGAGAACCTCAAGTTTATACTTACTGAATAAACAAGCATTTATATGGATCCATATCCTGTTAACAATCTTGTTAAATATAACAATTGGCGACGAGGATAAGCGAACAAACTACTGGAAGGAGGTCTTCAGAGGAGAGGAATTAAGTTGCGTGCTCCTGGTTCAATGCATGACAGAAACCATGAAAGATACCAGGTGATCGAAAAAGTGCGCGGCGGATTGAAACATGGGCAGCAGAGAAAAAAAAAGAGAAAAAGGAACAAACAGTGAGTCTTTCCTTGCCATATGAACATTATTGGGGAATCAATTGCTGTTACCGTTGCGTGTAGCTGCATCTTTTAAGCAGTGCACAAGCAGTGTAGATATAATAAACATTAAAGGAAAGGACCTCAAATAACATAGAAAACGTGCGGCTGCCATTTTGGAAATGAAATGTTACCACAGCAACGCTTACGATACGGATCTATGCAGGAACATGAACGTAATGTCATGAAACAGACACAATATTGTGTTTCACTCGTTGCGGATGATCGAGTATACAATACAAGTGAAGGAGCAAAGCCATAAACGAAATGTACAAGTAAATAAGTATTTAACTGTGAGTGTGAAGCTACAAAAATAATATATATATATATATATATATATATATATATATATATATATATATATATATATTATATATATATATATATATATATATATATATATATTCAGTGAAAAAACGTTGTTAAAGGGATGTTATGGTTCAAAGTAAAACCGAAAAACCCATGAAATTCGGCAGTTATGGTAAGATAAGAAACCATAACTCGCGCCGCCGCCGTGCACTGCTAACACTAACACCCAGGACATCAAAGATGACATCACAATTTACACATGGCCATGCACGTCAATGTGTAACATTCTCAAAAAAATGTTCAAATCTTTACGCCTATTCCTCAATCAATATTTGAAAAGCAAAGACAAAATCAAAATTAAAATACTGCAAAGTATGGATGCTTGTCCAGTACGCAAGCACACAGGACTGCAAGGACATTCGTTGGCCTGCATATCAGGAGCTACTTGCAAAACAACCTTCCATGATATCAAAAGGATATCAACACATCATGCAAGTATAAGAAATCTAGTTTATAAACTGTATTATGCAAAACGTCCTGCTTTAGCACTAGCCAATTTAAATAACATTCTTCTACATGGTACACCAAAAGACCTACTAGAAGAAATAGAGTATATACAGAAAAAATATTTTGGAAATGAAACCGATTTACAAGATGAATTAGCTGTCAACCAACTTCATAACAAATCTGCACATGGCAACCTTTCACTACACACATACAAAAAAGAAATACTAAAATTTCAAAGCACTTCAGCTGAAGTACCAAACCATGTGTGTGTATGTTGCCGCAGAACGTGTTATAGAAGTAACACAAAAACTATAGACCTTTCATACAAAATAGAAGACAATGAAGATTCTAAATGGTTTGAATTAGCTCTCTACCTTATAGCAGAAAACAAATACGAAATAACTGACCCCATAATACTTTGCAGTTACTGCACTACCAAACCTGACAACAACCAAACTCCTTCACGTGCTATCTCAAATAACTTGGAATTACATCCACTACCAAAACTCCTATAACAACTTAATTTATATGAGAGCATCATAATTCAAACAGTTCATCCATTTCAAGCAATAATACGCCTTCAACCAAAAACTGCAAAATTACCTCCCTCTGAATCAGTGAAAGGTATTCGTGGAAAAGTAGTGTATTTACCATTAGATCTAAAAGAAAATGTGCACACTCTAGGAGTGCAACGTCCAATGCAACAATCTTTAATTATCTTGGTAAATGGAGTACCTACAAAAGACAAAAAATGTTGGCAACAACTGGTAGATTTACATAAAGTTAGAGAAGCCCTGCAATATCTCAAAGAGAATAATGATTATTACAAAGATATTAATATCGAAGAAAACTTGAAAGATACAACTGAAATAATTCAAGAGACACAAGAAACTGGTCAATTTGAGCTCCTAGATCCTACTACAATAGCAAACACTTTAGACCATTATACAATTCACCCATTGCACTCTAATGACACCATAGAAGATGCACTGGAAACGTACCAAATGCATCAAACAAAAGGATCACCAATCAGCATATGGGAAAAAAGTATAGAAGCACATGCTTTTCCTCTACTCTTTCCTACTGGCAAAGGAGGAAGATACGATGATAGACCTGTTCAAATATCAGCATCAGAATATAGCTCATTACGAATGTATTCTGAAGATCCCAGATTTCGACAAAATGTGGAATACATATTCCACCTACTCTTTGAAAGTAAACTAGCAACTTTATGATACAGGGTTGCACACATATTAAAATCAGGATCACACTTTCAAAATATGACAGCCACACAATTATTACAAAAAGTTCAACAAAAAGATGAAGTTTTACAGGCAAATCTAACGCCATTGAGATGTACGTTGTATGATCAGAAACCTTGGCCCACCCACTTGGTTTGTTACATTAAGTTGCGCAGAATATGCATGGGAAGATTTACATGCTTTCCTACGCATATCAAACGAAAACAAAACAAACATAGATATACTAACACCTGGAGAACTTTGTTCTCAGGATCCTGTTAATGTTTCTAGATATTTTCACCATCGCTTCATTGCTATGCTACATTTTATTTGTAATAAAACTGTTCCTCCCCTTGGAGAAGTGCAACACTTCTTTTGGAGAAAAGAATACCAAGCCAGAGGAGCGCCACATGTCCACATGCTTTTATGGATTAAAGATGCTCCTAAATTTGGTCAAGACAGTGATGCCACTGTTTTACAGTTTATTGAAAAATATGTCACTTGTGAAATTCCGTCAGAATCAACAAATAGTGATCTTCATGCAAAAATCTTCCAATTCCAAAGACACAAATGTGGCAAATATTGTCGTCACAAATACAAAAACAAAGGGAAATACTACACCAAATGGCGATTTGGTTTCCCTAGACCAGTTACAAATACAGGTCAAGTGAACAACCTCATGTCTTCAGTTAGAAATAGTGTTAAAGGTAAGTCACGTAAAAATACATATTGCATAAAAAGAAAAGAAGAAGAAAAATATATCAATGATTACAATGCAATCATTGCCCACTTGTGGAATGCAAACATAGATGTGCAGTACATTGCAGACAATTCTACTGCAGTTGCACGATATGTCCCAGCATACTTAACCAAATCAGAAAAGACAGAGCTCCAAGACCTCTGGAATGACCTGTCATCAGATAAAACAGTGTCTCAGAGATTATACAGCTTGGGCATAAAAATGCTGTCCCATAGAGAATGTGGATCCTATGAAGCAGCTGATCGATTAACTGGTCCTGCATTGTATGGTAAATTTGCAAATATAGTATGGCTAAGTCTTGGTCCAGCTAAATCTAGAAAAAGAGTTCTAAAATCATACGAAGATATAGAAACAATAGCCAAACATGATCCCAACAGCCAAGACATTTTAAAAAACAATTTATTGGACACATACTACCCAAACAGGAGTACCACTTTGGAAACCATGTGTCTATACCACATAGCCCAAAACTACACATACAAAAATAATATAAAACCTGATGAGCAAAACCCTAAATACAAAGTGACAAACTGTGATGGCAGCTTAATAAAACTCACCAAACCAAATTTAATTAATCATATCAAATTGTCATTAAAGAACCCTCAACATAAAGAAATATATTACATGTCCCTGCTATAACTCTTCAAACCTGTGAGAAAAGAAGAAGAAATACTAGATACCTATGACTCATATGAAGACGCTTTCAAAGCCAATGAAATCAGTATAACTGATGTAAACTTTGCACAGTACAAAACAATGTTGCACAATGAACAGCAACACGAAGAGGAACTCCAGGCCCAACTAGATAAGGACACTCCTGACAGTAGTCAACCTTCTGTCACAGGAAGCCAAGAACCACTGGGAGAACCACTAATAACAAATGAGGCAGAATTAGCTATGATAGAAGTAGAAAACACCATGTATCATTATGAAGATAAAGAAGACTTAACTACACTACAATCAAAACTAAACAAAGAGCAACGTAGCATTTTTCAAGAAATAACAAAAGAAATTGCACATGGTGTGCAATATGAACACAAAGAATGCACCTGCCAAAATCACGAACCTATACTATTGTATGTCAGTGGTGAAGCTGGTTCTGGCAAAACATTCCTAATCATCAGTAAGTTCCTTCAACAATTGACAAACAACAAACTGTCAGCTGTTGTCACTGTCCCCACAGGCTTAGCTGCTTACAACATAGTTGGTGTCACTTTACACCGATTACTACTCCTGCCAGTAGAATACCAAAGCAAGTTAGATTATTACAAACTTTCTGCAGAAGCTGCAATGGAAGTACGCAGAGTATTGAAACAAATGAAAATGCTACAAATTGATGAAGTGAGCATGGTGTCCAACCTAATGTTGGCTTTGATTCACCTCAGATTACAAGAAGTACTCAAAACAAACTATGAAGAGCTCTTTGCAGGAAAACACATCATTGTTTTCGGAGATCTTCTTCAATTGACACCTGTAAAAGGTGAGCCTATTTTTAAAACATTAGGACACAAACTCTGCCGTAAAACTGTTGGCACCATTGGAAATGTCAACCTTTGACAACATTTCCAATACAGATAATTAACAGAAAACATGCGCCAATCTGCAGATCTCACTTATGCCAACATCTTAAAAAGTATCAGAGTTGGTATACTTTCTAGAGAAGCAGAAGCAATATTGAAAACCCAGCACATTCATGCACTTTATGGTGACAATGCATGTGCTACAGATGTTATGGAACAATTAGCCCACAAAAATGTCAATTGTAAGGCCTTAATGCCAACTCTTGCAAGCTGTTTCAAATTCAATGAAATAATGTTAAGCAAAGAAATGCAACCAATTATGGAAATTAGCGCCACAGACAAACTAGATGTACATGGAATGACACTACCCATGTGTGACCAAGCCACAGCAAGACTAAATAGTTTAGAAAAATCAATCTCAAACACAGCAGGCTTGGAAAAGATATTAAAATTATCCTTAAATTGCAGAGTAATGGTTAAACGTAACCTTGACGTGGGCCAAGGACTAGTTAATGGAGCACTGGGTACAGTTGTTGGCTTTCAGACATACCCACGTGACAACAAAATTCAGTTTGTCAATATTCTCTTTGACAAACTTTCAGAAGTAAAAAGAATAGGACGCTCAACAGCTCGATTCCTTCTCTTTAAAGACATGTATGTACGCAGATAACAATTTTCTCTAACTCTTGCATACGCAGTCACCATTCATAAATCACAAGGTCTTACTCTAGACAAAGCAATGATAGACATTGGTAACACAGTCTTTAAAGAAGGCATGAGCTACGTAGCACTGTCACGCCTATGTACAATTGACGGTCTATTTCTAATAAACTTTGATGCAAGTAAAGTAAACGCTGATATTCCTTGCATTTTAGAATACAATAGACTTTGTTCACTATACACCCCCTATCTACAAACATATACTGTTCCACAAAAAGGAAAATGTTCTAAAAGAAAACTAAATCAAACAGAAATGCAACAGGATGTCACTGCAAATCCTCCAAAGAGACTAAAAGAAACTAAAACTTCATCAAGTACCACCAGCAAAAAAGAATCAATTAGGGAAAGTAAACCAGGTACTTCTTTAAAGAAGGAAGACAAACTCCAAAAAAAGCAGTTAGATACAGAACTACCTGGACCATTTAAATTCTCAAATATAGTTGGTGTAAGTTGCTACGCAAATGTAGCAATGAATATTCTGTTTCAATTACCACCAATTGTTGACAACATTTACTTACACAGTACAGACCCATTGTGTTTGCAAATGTTAGTACCTCACAGAAATGCAGCAAACAATCCTGACAACACGTTTACAGGGTAATTCATAGAATTTCGCAGAAAAGTGTCGCAAGCGGCTGGCGCAGAGTGTCCGCGTGCGATTGTCTGCGCCAGGCACGTGCGCTAAAACCGATTTCCGCGCACAGCGTATTCATGGATTTTAGGCTCCCAAACAAGCCGTTGCGCAGAGTATCGCAGCGACCCTGCAGCAGCGCCAGTAACGCCCCCAAGAACGCCCTCGCGCAAGGAAAAGCCATCAAAATCGCTAAATCATCGCAAAGGGCTGCGCTAACCCTGGACCAGTTTACAGGGCTGCCAAACAAGGAACGCAAAGCGGGTAACGTGCATATCAGGGGTACGCGTGAAGTTATACACGCGATTAGCCAGGGTGCCAGGGTACGTGTATTTCAGGGGTGCGCGGGAAGTTCAACACGCGATAGTCCAGGCAAAGCGTATTACAGGGGTACGCGGGAAGTTCAACACGCGATTGTCCAGGGAACGTGTATTACAGGGGTATGCGGGAAGTTCAACACGTGATTGTCCAGGGAACGTGTATTACAGGGGTACGCGGGAAGTCTTACATGCGATTAGCCAGGGCACGTGTAATACAGGGGTACGCGTGAAGTTATACACGCGATTAGCCAGGGTACGTGTATTACAGGGGTACGTGGGAATTATCACACGCGATTTGGCTGGGTACGTGTATTACAGGGGTACACGGGAAGTTCTACACGCGAATCGGCTGGGTACGTGTATTACAGGGGTGCGCGGGAATTCTCACACGCGATTTGGCCAGGTACGTGTATTACAGGGGTGCGCGGGAATTATCAGACGCGATTTGGCTTGGTACGTGTATTACAGGGGTGCGTGGGAAGTTCTACACGCGATTGGCCAGGGTACGTGTATTACAGGGGTACGTGGGAATTATCACACGCGATTTGGCTGGGTACGTGTATTACAGGGGTACACGGGAAGTTCTACACGCGATTTGGCTGGGTACGTGTATTACAGGGGTGCGCGGGAATTCTCACATGCGATTTGGCCAGGTACGTGTATTACAGGGGTGTGCGGGAATTATCACACGCAATTAGGCTGGGTGGGTCCTCACAGGTGTTCCCTGTACACCCTCCACGGCCCCTGCAGGCAGCCCACAAAACAGGGGACTACCCTGCACACCTGCTCATGTCCCCCTGCACCCCCACCCCCCAGCAGTGCAGGGTCACCCTCCACCAGGCCCCCACTCATGTCTCCCACCACCCCCACCCCCCAGCAGTGCAGGGTCAACCTCCACCAGGCCCCCACTCATGTCCCCCTGCACCCCCACCCCCCAGCAGTGCAGGGTCACCCTCCACCAGGCCCCCACTCATGTCTCCCACCACCCCCACCCCCCAGCAGTGCAGGGGCACCCTCCACCAGGCCCCCACTCATGTCTCCCACCACCCCCACCCCCCTACCACCATGGGCAGCCCCCACCAGGCCCCCAATCATGTCTCCCACCACCCCCACCCCCCAGCAGTGCAGGGGTACCCTCCACCAGGCCCCCACTCATGTCTCCCACCACCCCCACCCCCCTGCCACCATGGGCAGCCCCCACCAGGCCCCCACTCATGTCTCCCACCCCCCCACCCCCCAGCAGTGCAGGGTCAACCTCCACCAGGCCCCCACTCATGTCCCCCTGCACCCCCACCCCCCAGCAGTGCAGGGTCACCCTCCATCAGGCCCCCACTCATGTCTCCCACCACCCCCACCCCCCAGCAGTGCAGGGTCACCCTCCACCAGGCCCCCACTCATGTCTCCCACCACCCCCACCCCCCAGCAGTGCAGGGGCACCCTCCACCAGGCCCCCACTCATGTCTCCCACCACCCCACCCCCCTGCCACCATGGGCAGCCCCCACCAGGCCCCCACTCATGTCTCCCACCACCCCCACCCCCCTGCCACCATGGACAGCCCCCACCAGGCCCACACTGATGTCTCCCACCACCCCCACCCCCCAGCAGTGCAGGGGCACCCTCCACCAGGCCCCCACTCATGTCTCCCACCACCCCCACCCCCCTGCCACCATGGGCAGCCCCCACCAGGCCCCCACTCATGTCTCCCACCACCCCCACCCCCCAGCAGTGCAGGGTCAACCTCCACCAGGCCCCCACTCATGTCCCCCTGCACCCCCACCCCCCAGCAGTGCAGGGTCACCCTCCACCAGGCCCCCACTCATGTCTCCCACCACCCCCACCCCCCAGCAGTGCAGGGTCACCCTCCACCAGGCCCCCACTCATGTCTCCCACCACCCCCACCCCCCAGCAGAGCAGGGGCACCCTCCACCAGGCCCCCACTCATGTCTCCCACCACCCCCACCCCCCTGCCACCATGGGCAGCCCCCACCAGGCCCCCACTCAGGTCTCCCACCCCCCCACCCCCCAGCAGTGCAGGGTCAACCTCCACCAGGCCCCCACTCATGTCCCCCTGCACCCCCACCCCCCAGCAGTGCAGGGTCACCCTCCATCAGGCCCCCACTCATGTCTCCCACCACCCCCACCCCCCAGCAGAGCAGGGTCACCCTCCACCAGGCCCCCACTCATGTCTCCCACCACCCCCACCCCCCAGCAGTGCAGGGGCACCCTCCACCAGGCCCCCACTCATTTCTCCCACCACCCCACCCCCCTGCCACCATGGGCAGCCCCCACCAGGCCCCCACTCATGTCTCCCACCACCCCCACCCCCCTGCCACCATGGGCAGCCCCCACCAGGCCCCCACTCATGTCTCCCACCACCCCCACCCCCCAGCAGTGCAGGGGCACCCTCCACCAGGCCCCCACTCATGTCTCCCACCACCCCCACCCCCCTGCCACCATGGGCAGCCCCCACCAGGCCCCCACTCATGTCTCCCACCACCCCCACCCCCCAGCAGTGCAGGGTCAACCTCCACCAGGCCCCCACTCATGTCCCCCTGCACCCCCACCCCCCAGCAGTGCAGGGTCACCCTCCACCAGGCCCCCACTCATGTCTCCCACCACCCCCACCCCCCAGCAGTGCAGGGTCACCCTCCACCAGGCCCCCACTCATGTCTCCCACCACCCCCACCCCCCAGCAGTGCAGGGGCACCCTCCACCAGGCCCCCACTCATGTCTCCCACCACCCCCACCCCCCTGCCACCATGGGCAGCCCCCACCAGGCCCCCACTCATGTCTCCCACCACCCCCACCCCCCTGCCACCATGGGCAGCCCCCACCAGGCCCCCACTCATGTCTCCCACCACCCCCACGCCCCAGCAGTGCAGGGGCACCCTCCACCAGGCCCCCACTCATGTCTCCCACCACCCCCACCCCCCTGCCACCATGGGCAGCCCCCACCAGGCCCCCACTCATGTCTCCCACCCCACCCACCCCCCAGGAGTGCAGGGTCAACCTCCACCAGGCCCCCACTCATGTCCCCCTGCACCCCCACCCCCCAGCAGTGCAGGGGCACCCTCCACCAGGCCCCCACTCATGTCTCCCACCACCCCCACCCCCCTGCCACCATGGGCAGCCCCCACCAGGCCCCCACTCATGTCTCCCACCACCCCCACCCCCCAGCAGTGCAGGGGCACCCTCCACCAGGCCCCCACTCATGTCTCCCACCACCCCCACCCCCCTGCCACCATGGGCAGCCCCCACCAGGCCCCCACTCATGTCTCCCACCCCCCCACCCCCCAGCAGTGCAGGGTCAACCTCCACCAGGCCCCCACTCATGTCCCCCTGCACCCCCACCCCCCAGCAGTGCAGGGTCACCCTCCACCAGGCCCCCACTCATGTCTCCCACCACCCCCACCCCCCAGCAGTGCAGGGTCACCCTCCACCAGGCCCCCGCTCATGTCTCCCACCACCCCCACCCCCCAGCAGTGCAGGGGCACCCTCCACCAGGCCCCCACTCATGTGTCCCACCACCCCCACCCCCCTGCCACCATGGGCAGCCCCCACCAGGCCCCCACTCATGTCTCCCACCACCCCCACCCCCCTGCCACCATGGGTAGCCCCCACCAGGCCCCCACTCATGTCTCCCACCACCCCCACCCCCCAGCAGTGCAGGGGCACCCTCCACCAGGCCCCCACTCATGTCTCCCTGCACCCTCACCCCCCTGCCACCATGGGCAGCCCCACCAGGCCCCCACTCATGTCTCCCACCACCCCCACCCCCCAGCAGTGCAGGGTCACCCTCCACCAGGCCCCCACTCATGTCTCCCACCACCCCCACCCCCCCAGCAGTGCAGGGGCACCCTCCACCAGGCCCCCACTCATGTCTCCCACCACCCCCACCCCCCAGCAGTGCAGGGGCACCCTCCACCAGGCCCCCACTCATGTCTCCCACCACCCCCACCCCCCTGCCACCATGGGCAGCCCCCACCAGGCCCCCACTCATGTCTCCCACCACCCCCACCCCCCAGCAGTGCAGGGTCAACCTCCACCAGGCCCCCACTCATGTCCCCCTGCACCCCCACCCCCCAGCAGTGCAGGGTCACCCTCCACCAGGCCCCCACTCATGTCTCCCACCACCCCCACCCCCCAGCAGTGCAGGGTCACCCTCCACCAGGCCCCCACTCATGTCTCCCACCACCCCCACCCCCCAGCAGTGCAGGGGCACCCTCCACCAGGCCCCCACTCATGTCTCCCACCACCCCCACCCCCCTGCCACCATGGGCAGCCCCCACCAGGCCCCCACTCATGTCTCCCACCACCCCCACCCCCCAGCAGTGCAGGGTCACCCTCCACCAGGCCCCCACTCATGTCTCCCACCACCCCCACCCCCAGCAGTGCAGGGGCACCCTCCACCAGGCCCCCACTCATGTCTCCCACCACCCCCACCCCCCTGCCACCATGGCCAGCCCCCACCAGGCCCCCACTCATGTCTCCCACCACCCCCACCCCCCAGCAGTGCAGGGTCAACCTCCACCAGGCCCCCACTCATGTCCCCCTGCACCCCCACCCCCCAGCAGTGCAGGGTCACCCTCCACCAGGCCCCCACTCATGTCTCCCACCACCCCCACCCCCCAGCAGTGCAGGGGCACCCTCCACCAGGCCCCCACTCATGTCTCCCACAACCCCCACCCCCCTGCCACCATGGGCAGCCCCCACCAGGCCCCCACTCATGTCTCCCACCACCCCCACCCCCCTGCCACCATGTGCAGCCCCCACCAGGTCCTCACAATCCCCAATCATGTGCGTAATGGTCAGCCTCCACAGCCAAAAAGCCCTACCAAGTAACCCATTCACCCACATGGAAATGAAAACACATGTTACACCCCCAATGTTCATGAAGCAAATGAACCCATGTCCGTCACACACATATTTTCAAATTGAATGGGAAAACACACAACATGACATGCATGAAACCAATGAGATGAAACCACACAGTGAACAATGGAAAAAAAAATGTATTGGACAAAAATACGAATGGTAAAGAAAGAAAAATAACTACAATGTAAATGTGAAAAAATAAGCTGCATGTCCGCATAAAAACACAAAAGTAGAAAATCAAATCCAAAAAATGTTGTCCAAAGTGAAATGTAAAAACTCTCCATGCAACAAAGAACTATGTACAAAAATAACAAGGGTCCATCATCACAACTGAACTAAGGAAACCTCCTAAAAAACCTACCTAAATATCAACTATATACAAAAAGTGGAGCAGTGTCCGTCGACTCCAAATCATAAGAAATACAAAGGAAACCTAAAACTAAAGAACTATATACAAAGGCGGCGGGCAAGTCCAGCGGCTCACTCTGTGGTGTTCCGGGCCAGGGCATCATCGAACTCCTGTTCGATGTCCCGGAGGCGGTCCAGTTCCATGGCCCCGAGGGTCCGCAGGGACGACGCCGTGTCCACCTCCAACCCCCTGCGGATTGCCTCGAGGCACTCGGCCCGCCTCAGGGCCCTCCGCATGGAGTTCTCCGCCCTGACCATTGTGAGCCGCGCCTCTTCCGCCCGTCGCCGCTCCGCACCTATGGCGTGGCCCAACCGCTGCCGCACGGAAGACACTCTCTGTCCTGGGTCCTCCTGCCCTCCGGCCGATGCCTGCCCCTCCGATGTCGAAGGCCCCGAGCATTCATGGCTCCCACCATGTTGCTGCTGCTGCTCTGCCTCTGCCCGTGCACTGCCTCCTGCTGCCTGCACATCCTCCGCCGGCTGGGGTGCAGTTGCTGATGTGGCCACCCCTGCTGGACGTCCGACTCCCGACTGTGGCAGGGATGCCTCCTCCACCAGCCTGGCCGCACTGTCAGAGGCAGCTCCACAGGGCACCCAGGTGACTGATGGGTGGGAAGATGGCACAGAGGACGACTGGCGCGTAGGGGGTCCAGTTGAGGAGGGGGTCGGAACAAGCCCCATCAGACGGAGGAATCCGGTCTGGGTGACCTGTCCCAGCAGGCTGACGTGGTCAACGAGCCATTCGAGATGACGTGCAGTCTCTCCATGAAAAGACTGCAGGTCACCTCGCATGGCCCGTTGACGCAACGCCACACCAGCCAGGACAGGCTCAACCCAGACCTGGATAGCCACGTCCGCAGGCAGAGGAAGGCCAGTTGACGTCAGCTCATCCCCTGCCTGGAAACGGGTCTGGACGTAGGCATCCCTGCTGGTGCAAGATGATGCAGGGACAGGATCGGGGACAGGATTGCACACAGGCACCTCCGCGGCGGCCTGTGCTGCCTCCTGTCCCTGGTCCTGGACTGCACCACTAGCACCAGTGGGATCCCCACCTCCAGACCCCGTCTCTGGTGCTTGCACGGCCTCCTCCACCAGACCCCCCACCAACCTGGATGACTCCGTGCCATCTTCCCCTGTTGGGCCCTGTGGGGTCCCAGCTGCCCCTTCTGCTGCCGAGGAGTCCAACTCCAACCTCCGCCTCTTGGACCTCCCCCCGGCAGCTGCGGCCTGGGACGCGGCACCGGACTCCTCACTCCCCGACGAGATGACAACACGGGAGGGGAGCCGGGCCTTGCGTCTCCGGCTGGCGGTCGGATCCCCGCCGCTGTGCTCCACAGCACCTTCTCCGCCCTCTTCATCAGTTGACGCTGCAGACAGGGAGAAACAAAACACAGGCATCAGGGCACTGTACAATGGACACATACACACATGACAGTTGCACATGAGTGGCATTGGCAAACCTCAGACATGTCATCACAATCCCCAACACACATGTCATTGCAACTCGCACACATGAGCCATACCACAGCCATATCGCAACTGCCACCACCATCCATACACATACAACAGCATGAGCAGCCAAAGGTGACCCAGACATCACATGCAACACAGGAAGTGCACCACACATGTACACACACCACCACACTTGCATGCATGTGTACACCTCTGCCAAGTGTCGCACTGTTCAGACGGGCATCTATGTCACATCTGCCAATCAGGCTTACACATACCGCAGTCACATGCATCCATGTTGCATCACTGTTGCACCCTTGTCAAATACACACACATGCACATGTACACAGTGCTCATACATGCAGCCCAAAACAACATACATGCGTGACATCACAGACATGTCTACTTACATACACATACATACAAACATGTGTGCACGCACAACTGCATTTGCCATGCAAGCCTACACACACAAGCACCATCCATGTCTCACACATTACAGCCCTCGCATGTGTCAGCCCCACGGCCATGTACACTCCCACCCATACTCGACCCCATACAAACAGACGTGCAACCTGCACAATACCGAATAATCACCACACGCACTGCTCACAATCAGGATGCATGTACACTCACCGCTCGACTCCAGACGGGTCTGCTTCTCCAGGACCTGGACGTGGAGCGCTGGGGATATGCGTTCCAGGACCCCCATCTGTTCTTCCGACAAGTGGCCCCGGTGCCCCTTGGCATCCGCTGCCTTCAAGAGGCGCCGGGCCTTGTTCAGGGTCCTGGACCTGAAGTCCTCCCAGCGCTTCCTGACATGTTGTAAATCCCGGACTGCCACCCCCTCCGCATTGATGGCAGTCACGATGTCAGTCCAGATCCGAGTCCGTCCTTCCTTGTCGGCGCGGGAACTTCCTAAGAGGGCATCATACTGCCCCAGGACTTGCTCCACCAGGACACCAACTTCGGTGGCACTGAAGCTGGTGCCCCTCTGCCTCTCTGGCCGGGGGTTGTCAGTGGTCACAGATGGTGTTTGCCCCGACATGACAACCCCAGAGGCAGGAGTGGGTGGGCAACTGGGTCCTGGGGCTGGGCTGTGGAGCGATGGAATTCCAGTCGGGAGTCTTCGGTTCCAGCAGGGGTGGTCACAGCAACAGCACCCCTGGCTGATGTGCAGGCAGCAAATGGCAGTGCACGTGGGCAGCAGGCAGTCAGGCAGCAGCAGATGGTAGGTGGGAGCATGCTCGGGGCTCTGGGGGGCAGTAGTTCGGCCTTCTGGGCAGGAGCGTGGTCTTCCGTGTGCTTACGCGTGGCCAGCTTGGTACGGAGTGATTTGGCACGTGAAAATCCTGCACGTCAGCGTGAAAATCGAGGAAAGGCCCTTAGCGCGTAAGCGCGTCAGCATGCATACGCGATTCTATTGGACCAAAGGCCCTCAGTGCGTAAGCGCGTCTGTGACGTGACCCGCACGGGTGTTTCCCACACAGCACGTGATGACAGAGCACACGTGGAAAGACTGCACGTCAGAGTCTCATCGCATGTGATTGGTGGAAATGGCCCTACACGCAGAAGTGACAAAGCGTGTAATTGGTGGAAATGGCCCTACACGCAGAAGTGACAAAGCGTGTAATTGGAGGAAATGTCCCTACACGCAGAAGTGACAAAGCGTGTAATTGGTGGAAATGGCCCTAGAGCGTACACACCGCGTAAGTGACACTGGACGTGTGGGCCTGTATAAAAGGTACGCGTAGAACACCACTTCCTTGTACGTGCTTTTCGTGGAGAGCGAGTGGGTGAATTCTGTACTTCTTGTCGTTTCACACGCGATTTACTTCACGGCGTTTCAAGTTCGTATTCCCTGTTACCTCTGACAGCTTTTTCTCTTCTTTCGCTTTTACTGGTTTACCTGGGCCTGTTCCCTCAAACAGTGTTCCCTTCTACTGTTGTCCTGTCTCCTCAGACAGCGTACAAATCTTCTTTTGGCGGGGGTGTTGCCAACCAAACGTGCTCCTTTTACACGCTCGTTTACCAGGCAGACGGTGAGTCACGCACGTATCTAACATCTGTGCTTGCCCCGTGTGTAGCCTACCCCTTCAGAGGTCATTCTAGGCTGCGTGTGACACGCATACGTTCATTCTTGTGTTACTGGGTGCCACAGCGTAGTGCAGGTTTTTCTTTCTGCACACGTGGTCTAGGAGGGGTTGCGTGCACGTCATCTCCCTTTTTTGGGGCTCCTGTGCGTAGCGTGACCCGTCATCTTTCCCCAGGGGTTACAATCAGCCTTGCAAGAGCACTAGGGTACAATTACCATCTGTACCCAACCCCTTTGACCCCCTATTGCCCAGGACAATAGTTTCCAGCCACTCCCATACGCACATTTACATCAGTGCCATGGCTGGGAGGCGAGGATTCCGTAAGGGTGGCAAAGGTGGAAGAGCCACAAGTGGTGGCCGTGGTGGATCCGGTAGGGGACGTGGTCGTTACTTGCAGGGTGAGCCTGTCCCCCCATGTGTGGAGGACCAGTCAAGGGCACCCATAATCCCCCCCCTCCCGTTGAGGCTGATGTGGCTGACACCATCCATGCTCAGCCCTTGTTGGATCAGCCCATTGTGGCACCAGATCTGGCTGACTCCATGGCTGACTTCCAGGTCAGCAGGCCTATGACACGTGCGCTGGTGCACGTTGATGTCACCATGCCACGTGCATCTGGGCCAGCAAGGTCATCTGCTGCACAAAGGAGGCAGGGCGAAGAGGCTGCAGGGGCAGCTGCGGCTCCATCCACCCCAGCCCTCACACACCCAGCCAGGACAGTGTCGGTCCTAGTCCATGCTGCTGACATTCCCCCTGACACCATCACACTAGAGCCAATGCCTGCACCAACTCCCATGCTGAGTGTGCAATCGCACACTCCTGATACAGAGTCCACCAGGGCTCCTGCCCCTAGTGTCCAGAGCGGCGCAGGACACTCAGGATCACCACCACCTTCCAAGCGGAAGAGGAAGAGTGCTCGTCCGGCACTGGCTGATGCCCCAGACACGGCTACACAGTCCGGCCCATCCAGGAAGCCCAGCTTCACGGATGACGAACTGAATGCACTTGTCGAGTATGTGTCCGGACATGACAACGAGATGGTCATTGTTGCAGGATCCAAGACCACACCTGCACAACGCCAGGCACACTGGCAGACCGTTGCGGACATCGTAAGTGCCCTTGGAATCGTGAGGCGCACAGCCAATGATTGCTATAAGCGCTGGAATGACCTAAAGTGCAGGGCAAAGAGTAAGCTGGCCTCAAGTCATGCCGCAACTCTAGTGACTGGAGGTGGGTCTCCAGTAGTAGACATGGAACTCACTCCACATGAGTCAGTCGCTGGGACCTACGTCACGGAGGAACAGATCCAAGGCGTGGGAGATCTGGCTGATTACGAGGCATTGTCCGGTGAGTGCACATGCATGTGTGTGTCATCCATGTGCATGGTGTGTGTGTGAGGGCTTCTGTTTGTGTGCCAGGTGAGAGTGTGTGCGACTGAGTCGTATGGGTCAGCCTTGTGCTTCATGCAATCCTTCCTGCGCAGCTGCATTTGGCCATAGCAGTATCCCTTCTGCCAACAGTAGACATCTAGCCCAACTGCACGCCAGTTGCCCTTGAAGTGTCACCTTGCCACAACATATTTGCTTATTTTTCACTGTTCATTCAGTCAGTTTGTTTGCATTCCACCACTTTCACTAGGCATGTCGCTGTCCACTAGTCACATGTCTGACATGGGTATGGTAAAGTGGAGTGACTTTGTTACCTGGATATCATTTGTACACACATGTACCTGTGCAATTGGACCATTTCAGACTGGCAGCTCCAGGTGAAAAATCTGACCTGTTAGAATTAGAAAAGCGATTACATGCGGGAACTGGACTGAATGAATAGGTGCTGCCCTCCTCTCCATCTTCACTCAATAGCAATGGTACATGCCATCTGTGTGATGGCATGTGTGTTTCACCTGGCAATCACAGGCCAATGCGTGATGCCACTGCCAGGCAGCATGCAGAAAATGTGTTCATCTTCCATCTTGGTGTCATCAGTGTGTGCCATTTGCCTGCACTTCATACGCAGTGAGGGTGCATGCATGGGAGGGTTTTAGTCATGTGGGACATGTGTCAATCAAGTACTGGTTCTCTTGCTTCTCAGCCCTCATTGTGTGCCATGGTGCTAATGCCTGTTTCCATTTCTTTGTTTTCATGTCTTTGCAGGGGAAGACGCACCTGATACTGCTGGGGTTGTGGAGATGGTGCAGACCCAGGAGGGGTCCGTGGGCCGACCAGCCACCAGTGAGGGACGTGGTGTGGTGGTGGGGGAGAACCCACAAGTGCTGCAGGTCGTGCTCTCAAGGGGTGTCTCTGGCTGCACCTCCCCCGAGCTGTACTCAGGTGTTGATTCGGATGAGACCTACGTGCCGTCGCAGGTGAGTGTTTCCAGGGAGGGATTCCGTTCTGTCTCACCCACCTGCACCAGGGTCAGAACCCTCCATGGGGATGTCAGTGTTGGCAGCTACGCCTTCGGTGGTTACGGATGCAGGGTCACACTCTGCAACATCTGATCCTGTTTCCTGGGAGGAATGCAGTCCTGCAGCCTCAGGCAGTGCCGGCACAGCAAGGCGCAGTTCGCCTTGCCCCAGACAGGTGTGGTGCCCGCCGACGTGGTGGCCGTACGCCACCCGGCAATACCGCATGGGAGCAATCCATTTACGGTATGGCAACCCAACAGGCTGCATCATCCGAGATGATGGCTCAGGCCATGGATAGGGTGGCCACTTCCATTGTCCCCCCAGAAAGGCTGATGGAGCGACTAGAGCAGGCAACCGACTCCATCTGCCAGTCACACAGGGAGGACATGTTGGGGTCCAACAGGGACAGGCGGGCGGCACTGGCGACTCTGCAGGAGGCCATCTCCATTGAGTCCCAGGGCCACAGGGAAGCCCTGAGGCAGGAGCTCCTTCACCTCAGGACGACTCTTGTTGAGCTTGAGGCTTCAACACACCAAAGGACAGAACAGCAGCTGGAGCGTCTCACCCGTACGCTCTCAGCTGAGATGCAGGCAACGAGGGCGGAGGTCCGGGCATCCCGTGAGTTGTTGCATGGGGACCTCCGCACACTCATCCTCCAGAACCGGACCTACCACACCCGCATGCTTGCAGCCATGGAGGAGCAGACTAGGGCCTTGCGTGGGCTGCCTCCCATAGTGCAACCACCTCCGGATGCAGCTGCACAGGGTGATAATAGCGACAGCAGTGATACTCCCACAATAGGGTAGCCGTGTGGGCCATGAGCCCATGGAGGTGTTTTATCTTCCCAGGATCCACGCAGGTGGGTTCTGGTGTGCATCCTGTCCTCGGACCTCCTGGGTGGCCTCCCCAACCCCCCCGGGCACATCAATGGCCATTTTTGATTGTTTCTTATTTTTATTTTGATTTCTTTTATTCCCAATTTTTTTGGGACGATTTGTGGGCATACGCTGCATTGTGGCTGGGCACATGCATGCTTGTAATGTATTTGGTTCAGATGCTTGGGTTTGAGTCACACACACCCCTCCTGCTTCCCGTTTCCATGGGCTTGCAAAGGGTGTGCCCAAGTGACAGTGAATTACACAGTGACGTTGGACTCCCATGAGCTGTGTGGGCAGTCTGTAGTCAATACTGTGTATACATTCCTAGTGCATATTGCTGTTGTGTTGTACACTGCATGTTGCATTGATGTGTAACTCTTCTTCTGTGTCTACCTCCCAATTTGCAGGTCCCTTCCTCATGTCTACACAAGGACCTCTAGTCTGGAGATGGGGTCCATGTTGGCAGCAGTGCACCTACAACTCTACATGGCGCCAACACTGCACAGTTGGTAGTGGTGGGAGTGCAGGCATTTCCAGGTGGTGAGACTACTAATATGTAACATTTGTGATGTCATGTTAATGGTAGTACGTGCTCAAGTATGTTGTTGGTCCGGCATTGCTGTGAGCATTTCAGGTGTTGCAGGTTTCTAATAGGGACACTGTACATAGTGAGACTGATGTCATGTTGTGGGGATTACTTTGTTTACCTGCAATTAGCATGACATGACACGGTGTGTCGTGTGGCGGTGCTGGGGTTGGGTTGGCTGACATGGCACTGTCCTCTTGTTGCATTTTGCAAGTGGGTATTCATTTTAGCTGCTTCAATGTGTAACTTCACAAAACTGCATTGGTGGTGTCTGTGTGGGTAGGGATGCACACATTGTGACACTTCCAGGTGAACAATCTCAGGCTGATATGGTATTCACGGTTCATTCTCCAGACATTCAGGATCAGTGTCAGGTTGAGTCATCATTGATTGTCAGATGGAATGTGCCAGGGCAGTGTGCACTCCACAGGGATGTGATTTCTATGTGAAGTAATTAGCCACTAGCTGTGTACGGGCTGCCTCCCCCCGTGCCCTTTCCCCTCCCATGCGCAGCGGCTGTGCATGTGGTTGGGGATGTGGGGCCACCACCATGTCCACGGCCAGGCCCCGGCGTGTTGCAACGTTGTGCAGGACACATGCTGCCACTATGATCCTGCACACTACTGGGGGAGCGTATAACAGCTGCCCGCCAGAACGGTCAAGGGAGCGAAAGCGTGACTTTAGCACTCCGAATGTGCGCTCCACTATGCCCCTGGTTGTAATGTGGGCTGTGTTATATCTTACCTGGGGTGGAGTGGTGGGGTTCCGAATTGGCGTCATCATGTGGGGGCTGAGAGGGTAGGCACTGTCCCCTGTGGAGGTGGCGATTGGTATCATTGGTGGGGTTGTGACCTTGCTCAGTATCCAACATGCATGCATGTGCAGTGGCATACATACTCACCAAGCAGCCATGTATCGCCATGCCGCCCAGCTTCTAGGTCCCGGCTTAGGGTGGACATTCGGTAAATGAAGCTGTCGTGGGTGGAGCCGGGATAGTTGGCATATACTGAGGTGATGATTCCCTTGGCATTACATGCTACCTGCACGTTGATGGAATGCCAGTGCTTGCGGTTCCTATAGATGTGCTCAGATGCCCTGGGGGGACGTAGAGCCACATGGGTGCAGTCGATGGCACCTAGCACTTTGGGGAATCGTGCCACAGCGTAAAAATCCAGGGCGGCAGCATGCCTTTCTGCAGGTGTTCTGGGCAGGTATATGTGCCTGCGGACTGATGGGCGTGCAGTCATGATGTTCAAGACCTGGTGTAGGCAGCGTGACTGGGTGGCCTGTGACACCCCACCCACTATGGCACTTGTCCGCTGAAATGATCCAGTGGCTAAGAAGTGCAGTACATTGAGGACCTTCTCCAGGGGGCTGAGTGCTTGGGAGCACAGGGTGGGTGATGTGAGGTCATCCTCCCACTCACTCACCAGGTCCAGTATAATGTGTGGTGGAAACCTGTACCTCCCATACACCTGGTCATCAGGCATCCCGAAAAGGCTGGTTCTGGGTGTGAATATTCTGGCCCTGACTATCCTCCTCCTCCTCCTTTGGTAGCCCACTGCCACTGCTGCTAGGAACGGTATGTTCATCCTTGCGTCTGAGCTTGTTATTGTTAAAGTCCGCAAATTTATGCTTTGCGCGTGTTCTAGGCGAGCGTGTGACCCGCGCACCCCTGGAATCCAGTTCCCAGTCCAATAGCGTGTGGAAATTCACACGCACCACGGGATACAGTGTGTGACACGCGCACCCCTGGAATCCAGTTCCCAGTCCAATAGCGTGTGGAAATTCACACGCACTACGGGATACAGTGTGTGACCCGCGCACCCCTGGAATCCAGTTCCCAGTCCAATAGCGTGTGGAAATTCACACGCACCACGGGATACAGGTTCGCTGACGTACTTGCGTGTGTAAGTGCCCGCGCACCCATTAAATACACGTACATAGGCCAATCGCGTGTACGCGCACTTTTGTCCAATTACACGCGATGACACTCTGACGTGCAGTATTTCCACGTGTGCCCCGTCATCACGTGCTGAGTGGGGAACACCCGTGCGGGTCACGTCACAGACGCGCTTACGTGCTGAGGGACTCTGGTCCAATAGAATCGCGTATGCGTGCTGACGCGCTTACGCGCTAAGGGCCTTTCCTCGGATTTCACGCTGACGTGCAGGATGTTCACGTGCCAAATCACTCCGTATCAAGCTGGCCACGCGAAAACACACGGAAGACCACGCTCCTGCCCAGAAGGCCAAGTTACTGCCCCCCAGTGCCCCGAGCAGCCTCCCACGTGCCATCTGCTGCTGCCTGCCTGCCTGCCTGCTGCCACCGTGCCCTGCTATTTGGTGCCTGCACATCAGCCATCTGCAGGGGTCCAGTTGCTGTGTCCACCCCTGCTGGAACTGAAGACTCCCGACTGGGATTACATCGCTCCACAGCCCAGCCCCAGGACCCAGTTGCCCACCCACACCTGCCTCTCGGGTTGCCATGTCGGGCACTTCCACATCTGGCACCAGTGGCAACCCCAGGCCAGAGGGGCAGAGGGGCACCAGCTTCACTGCCACCGAAGTTGGTGTCCTGGTGGAGCATGTCCTGGGGCAGTATGATGCCCTCTTTGGATCGTCCCGCGCCAGCAAGGAAGGACGGCAGAGGATCTGGGCCGACTGTGTGGTTGCCATCAACGCGGAGGGGGTGGCAACCCGCGACGTCCTGAAGATCAAGAAGCGCTGGGAGGACTTGAGGTCCAGGACCCTTGTGAAGGCCCGGCGCCTCGTGGAGGGGGGCCGGGGCCGCCTGAGTTCCATCCAGATGAGGGTCCTGGAACGCGTACGCCCAGCGCTCCGCGCCCAGATCCTTGAGAGGGAGGCCCGTCTGGAGTTGAGTGGTAAGTGTCCAAGCATTACTGTGTGAGACAGGGCATGTTGCGGTGTGCTGGTTCTATGATACTTGCCTGTATGTGTGCCATAGGCCATGTATGCATGTATGTGTGCAGGGACATCATGGTAATGCATGTGCGACCAGTGATGTGTGACCCACATGGTTGTTGCATGTGTTCAAATGCCGCATGGGGAGCCCTATGCAGATTTTGAACATGAGAGCATGCCAGTCTCTGTACCTGGACATGGGTGGGGGTGAGGTATGGGTGCTGATGCCAGGTACATATATGGTAGCCATGTCTGTGTGCCTGACCTGCGTGTCTGTGACTTGTGCATGCCATGGGTGCATGACACATGTGTGTGACAATGCACAGATTCAGTGAAGCAGCCAAATTACCCTTGTATCCGCTGTGTTTGGTGTGTTTGGGGCCAGATGGATGTGACTGAGGTGAAGTGTGTGCATGTGATAGGCATGAGCCATGATGCATGTGAGTTACATATCATTGAATGTTTCAAGAGTCCATTGGACATGCATGGAAATGTCCATGGAATGCACCATGCCTGTTACTGTGTGTGTTTTGCCTGGACTGACCCATGTGTTGTGGAGGGACATGATGGAAGTGTACTTTGACAGTGGTGCTCATCTGCTATTGCTTCCTGTCTAGGGGACCATTGTACAGTGCCCTGATGCTTGTGTTCTTTGTCTCCCTCTACGCAGCGGCTAGTGAAGAAGAGGGCGGAGACGGCGCTGTGGAGCAAGGCTGCGGAGATGCCCCCACGGCTGCAGCGGAAGGGGTGGGTGAGCCCCCACAGGGGCCTGCTACAGTGGGAGACGGTGAGGAGCCATCCAGGTTGGTGGTTTGCACAGAGGAGGAGGAGGCCGCCACTGGGGCACACATGGGGCCTGGTGGGGGCATCCCTGCTGGTGCAAGTGGTGCAGTCCAGGGCCAGGGGCAGGAGGCAGCACAGGTCACCGTGGAGGGGCCTGTGCATGTCGCTGTCCCTGACCCTGTGAGTGCACCACCATGCACCAGCAGGGATGCCCCATCCCAGGCCCGTCCGCAGGTAGAGGGGATGTCCATGTCACCTGACTCCCCTCCACCTGCGGACGTGGGAACCCCTGGCCGTGCGGAGAAGGTCCTGATTGGGGTCGCGATGCGCACGGCTGTGATTCGTGATGCCGTGCGTGCTTCCCGGGAGGAGCACGCACGTCATCACGAAGTGCACCGTGCCGACGTGGCCCAATTGGGATCGGCCATGTTCGGGGGTTTCCTGCATGTGTTGGCCAATGTGGCGGCCCTCTCCTCCTCTGTGCAGGCTATCCACCAGTCGTTCTCCTTGCCGTCTTCCAGCCCAGATGCCACCAGGGCCCCCTGTGGACCTGCCCCGACCAATGCAGCCAGCTCGGTGGGGATCCCATCCCTGCCACAGTTGGGAGTCGGAGGTCCAGCAAGGGTGGACAACACAGCAACTGGACCCCAGCAGATGGAAGATGTGACAGCATCATCAGGCAGGGCACGTGCTCGACGGCGTCGGTGGTTTCCATCAGCCTGGATGCCGTCGTGCTGGCAGAGGCAGTGGCGTCGGAGGCAGCAGCGGGCTCGACGTGGGAGGCATCATGGCTCGGGGCCATCAAGATCAGAGGGGCAGGCATCGGCCGGAGGGCAGGGCAACCCTGGGATGGTGGTGTCTTCCGTGTGGGAGCAGTTGGTCCAGCGGATAGGTGCGGAGCGGCAGCGGGCGGAAGAGGAGCGGCTCGCCATGGTCAGGGCGGAGTTCTCCATGCGTCGGGCGTTGAGGCGGGCTGAGTGCCTCGAGGAAGCTCGCAGGGAGTTTGAGCTGAACATGGGGTTATCCCTGCGAGACCTCGGGGCCAGGACACAGTCCCGCCTCCAGGACATCGACATGGAGTTCGATGATGCCCTGGCCAGCAACATCAACAAGTGAGCCGCAGGACTTGCCCGCTGCCTTTGTATATAGTTATATAGTTAGTTAGTGTTAGGTTTCCTTTATTTGTTTTTATTATTTTGGACCGCTCGGACAATGGCCACTTTTTTGTATATATTTTTTTCATTAGGTAGTAGTAGGTTTCCTTTATGGTGTTGGGCTCATGGACCCTGGTACATTCCTGTATTTAGTTTGTTTTTTGAAGGAACATTTTCTTTTTTTCATTATTGTGTTCACCATGTGGAAATGGTTTTTCATTCTTTTGCTCCTACTTGATATTGCTTTGGTCAACATTTGTTTTTGTATTCCTTTTTCGTTTTTTGATTTTTACTTTGGTTCTCCAACATGGACCATTTATTTTGTTATCCACATAGTTGTATGTTTGATTTGTTTACTTATTTTTAATCTTTAATACATTTTTTATTTTTACTTCCACTTGTGTTATTTTGTCTTTGGTTTCATACATGTCATGATATGGGTTTTGACATTTACTTGCAGCCATTGTGTATGTGTGTGTGACGGACATGTGTTCATTTACATACTTGCCATTGGGGTTGTGTCATGTAATTGCATTCACTATGTGGGTGGATGCAATCTTTGCCTGGGTGTTTGTGCTGGGTATGCTGCCCATTACTGCCATGATTGTGTATCGTCAGGACCTGGGGGCAGGGGGACATGGGTGGGGGCCTGGTGGAGGCTGCCCCTGGTGACTGGGGGTGTGGGGGTGGTGGGAGACATGAGTGGGGGCCTGGTGGAGGGTGCCCCTGGTGACTGGGGGGGTGGGGGTGGTGGGAGACATGAGTGGGGGCCTGGTGGAGGGTGCCCCTGGTGACTGGGGGGTGGGGGTGATAGGGGACATGAGTGGGGGCCTGGTGGAGGGTGCCCCTGCACTGCTGGGGGGTGGGGGTGGTGGGAGACATGAGTGGGGGCCTGGTGGAGGGTGCCCCTGGTGACTGGGGGTGTGGGGGTGATAGGGGACATGAGTGGGGGCCTGGTGGAGGGTGCCCCTGGATGGTGGGGGGTGGGGGTGGTGGGAGACATGAGTGGGGGCCTGGTGGAGGGTGCCCCTGGTGACTGGGGGGGTGGGGGTGGTGGGAGACATGGGTGGGGGCCTGGTGGAGGGTGCCCCTGGTGACTGGGGGGGTGGGGGTGGTGGGAGACATGAGTGGGGGCCTGGTGGAGGGTGCCCCTGGTGACTGGGGGGGTGGGGGTGGTGGGAGACATGAGTGGGGGCCTGGTGGAGGGTGCCCCTGGTGACTGGGGGGGTGGGGGTGGTGGGAGACATGAGTGGGGGCCTGGTGGAGGGTGCCCCTGGTGACTGGGGGGGTGGGGGTGATAGGGGACATGAGTGGGGGCCTGGTGGAGGTTGCCCCTGGATGGTGGGGGGTGGGGGTGGTGGGAGACATGAGCAGGTGTGCAGGGTAGTCCCCTGTTTTGTGGGCTGCCTGCAGGGGCCGTGGAGGGTGTACAGGGAACACCTGTGAGGACCCACCCAGCCTAATCGCGTGTGTAACTTCCCATGCACCCCTGTAATACACGTACCAAGCCAAATCGCGTGTGATAATTCCCGCGCACCCCTGAAATACACGCGCCCAGGCTATTCGCGTGTGGAAATTCCCACATACCCCTGAAATACACGTACCCTGCTGTAATCGCGTGTGGGACTTCCCGCGCACCCCTGAAATACACGCGCCCAGGCTATTCGCGTGTGGAACTTCCCGCGCACCCCTGAAATACACGTGCCCAGGCTATTCGCGTGTGGAACTTCCCGCGCACCCCTGAAATACACGCGCCCAGGCTATTCGCGTGTGGAACTTCCCGCGCACCCCTGAAATACACGTACCCTGATGGAATCGCGTGTGGAACTTCCCGCGCACCCCTGAAATACACCTACCCTGATGGAATCGCGTGTGGAACTTCACGCGCACCCCTGAAATACACGCGCCCAGTATATTCGCGTGTGGAACTTCCCCCGCACCCCTGAAATACACGTACCCTGGCTAATCGCGTGAAAAACTTCACGCGAACCCCTGAAATACACGTAGCCCGCTCCCCCAGGCCCGATCGTGTGAAAAACTTCACGCGAAACCCTGAAATACACGTAGCCCGCTCCCCCAGGCCCGATCGCGTGAAAAACTTCACGCGAACCCCTGAAATACACGTAGCCCGCTCCCCCAGGCCCGATCGCGTGAGAAACTTCACGCGAACCCCTGTAATACACGTAGCCCGCTCCCCCAGGCCCGATCGCGTGTGGAACTTCACGTGCACCCCTGAAATACACACGCCCAGTATATTCACGTGTGGAACTTCCCGCGCACCCCTGAAATACACGTACCCTTGCTAATCGCGTGAAAAACTTCACGCGAACCCCTGAAATACACGTAGCCCGCTCCCCCAGGCCCGATCGCGTGAAAAACTTCACGCGAACCCCTGAAATACACGTAGCCCGCTCCCCCAGGCCCGATCGCGTGAGAAACTTCACGCGAACCCCTGTAATACACGTAGCCCGCTCCCCCAGGCCCGATCGCGTGAGAAACTTCACGCAAACCCCTGTAATACACGTAGCCCGCTCCCCCAGGCCCGATCGCGTGAAGTTGTACCCTGCTGAAATTGCGTCTGAGACTTCCCGTGCACCCCGGTATACACGCACACGTATTTTTTGTCAGCGGGTGTCCATGTTTGTGGGTACCCCTTTGCACGTCATTTGTCCTGGAGGGCCACAGTATAGGACATTCATCATGGCAGTATATAGGTGCTATTTGTTGGCGCACCTTTTGGCGCACATTTCTTACAGCCGCAGAGACGCTACCGCCTGCTTTCTTGTGGCGGTCGTGTTTGTGCCTGTGCGCTGGTTTGAGCGTGCGCTTTTTTGCCCTATTCTATTCCATGAATACGTGTTGTAGGCGAGCGTGTGGGCGTTCCGCGCACTTGTGCCCTGTACTTCCCCCGTGACGCCCACGTTTTTGCAAGTTGTTCCCCATTCCGAGTGTTACGCCCGTGTTCCGCCTACTTTTGTTGCGTGCGCCGCGCTATGTGCGAATTTCGCTGTGGCCTGTGCGATTTTCGCTGTGACCTGGCGCACGCTGTTAGATGGCCTGTGCGCCAACGTGCGCGGCGCACTTTTTTATCGCACATCCGCTGGTTTTCTCGCGCACGGCCTTCCATGAATCGACGTGCGCTGCTTTTCGTGCGATTTTCGCACTTGCACTGCGATTTTCGCTATTCCACTGCGATTCGCACGTTTTTGGCCACTTGCGCCGCGCTAATTATTCCATGAATCGACCTGATAGTGTTTTTGGAATAAGACAACAATTGGACTACTGTGCTGGAATGGTGAAATTCACTATAAACTCACAGGAAGATCCACAAGAATTTCTAATGTACTTACTATTAGTACTGGAAAACAAAAACATACCTATAAATGAAATCTTCCAGATTTCATACATGTGGAAACATACAGGCACTCTCTGCAACAATGTGACACAAGAACAAATCCCCAATGAGCGCTTTGTCTATATATCAATACCTAATTGTGAATCCTTTCCATTTCAATAACTTGTACAAAATGCAAACCACGGTAGATTATGTTCTACCTGCAATTCGGATAATCGCTCCACATTACTAATACAAACACATAGTCAATACGTAATACTAATGCTTCTACGTTGCAATGCATATGGTACGAAAAACAACTGCAAGCTGACTGGATTCACACATGGTCAAATATCACTTGGTAGGAAAACCTTCACAACAATAGGTATAATCTACCACGCAAGAGCCACAACCAACTCGGGGCACTACACTGCATATATAAAAAAAAAATGTGGATGCTTTGAATGTAATGATAGTACCTTTACTCTAAAGCAGAGATTACCAGCTAATCTTACAAACGCGTATTTAATGTTCTTAAAACCAAAATTTGATAACTGAACTGTACTTAAACCTTAAGTACATTTTTAGTAAAAAAATATAAACTGTCACAATATTTCAAAACCTATCTAACTGCCCAAAGATTCTACAACAACTAATCAGATACATTAATACCACTCAAATAGAGCAAAAGATAGACAGTTAGAATACGCCAATTGGTATCTAATTGTCCCAAAATTTACAAATATGCAAACAGATAAATCAATACCACGAAATTATATCAAAACATAGACAGTTAGAATACGCCTACTGGTATCTAACTGGGCCAAAATTTTACAATATCCAAACAAATACCTAATATCTTACTGCTCACAAAAACTGAAACAATCCAATGCATAAAGCATTAGGCAGAAAGAACAAGTAAACGCGGAAAACAAACAAATAAATAAACTGTAGCATAACAGAAAAAGGTTTTTTTTTTAATCCAACATGTTTTTTTTTCTCCCACAGACCCAATGATTTTAGCAACAAACACAGAAACTTTGCAAATTGCACAGTACTCTGGTTTGTAATCTACTAAATATGAGGGTCAATAAAAAGAAGAAAATGTTGATTGTACAATGTAATAAGTCATTATAAAATACTAATACTAACATGCTATTTTCTTTTATTACAGAAATGAACAAGAAAAACATGGACTCCCGTTACTAAACCAAATAGTACGTATAACAAGATAAATACAACCATCGCACCATATCACACCCATACAAGCTTATAACATTGTTCCTTATAAATTAGTTTTTGACCCAAAGTTAAAAGCCACTATGGGTGTGATATGCTGCGGTGGTTGTGGCCAGGGCATACACTCTTGGGTGCATGGCCAAATGGCTATGCACCCAACATTCTATACCCTGGCCACAACCACCGCAGAATATCACACCCATAGATGCAAGCATTGCAACCATTTTTATTTCCGCGGACAGGGGGAAGGTCCTAGGACACATTCAACTTGCCAGAGGACAATACAAACAGCGTCCTCAGGACACCCCCATTTTCTTTATGTACGAACATTTCAGGACACCGTGATTGTTCTTAAAACATTTTCACCTTGCCAACGAACAATACAGACAACGTCTCCAGGACAGCCCCTACAAACATTCCAAGACCCCACGAGTGTTCTTAGAACACTTTCAAGTTGACACCAAATCCATTCTGTTTATTTACGAACATTCCAGAACAGCCGTGTTGTCCGCAGACAAATCGAACACAACAAAAGCGGCTAGCACATAAATAAAATACAACTTTGAACCTATCTCATACTCCCCCATCCTCCCCAAAGACTTCTACACACCAACACACTCTACTAAATACACATTTTGAACAAACTTTCACCGCGCTGTCTGCGGACCTCCGCAAATGCAAGATGGTGGGCGCGACAGAAAATCTGACGGCCATCACGCACCACGCCGCCCAATCAGTGAACACATCGCATGTCCGCGGACATGACGCAAGCCGCTGGGCCAATCGGGGTGCTCTCCGTGGAGCGAACAGGGAAGTCCGTCCGCGAAGCGAACACAGATATCACTAATTTTTTTGCCTTACATTTTGGTCATTTTTAAAAAAAAACACTGGATGGATTTACACCAAATTTACAAAAGCACGCTTTCGGGACCAGATCGCCGCTCCTGCCGCAAATTTGGTGTAAATCCGTCCAGCGGTTCGGGCTGTAGCCGTGCGCAAAGTTTTTTCCCATTCAGTCTTTGGGAAAAAAAAAGTTTTGGGACCCCCCTATAACTTTTCCCCCCCTGGACGAATCCTCACCAAACTTTGCAAGAAAATTCAGAGTGGGCCATATACTTTTTTTGCAAAGTTTGGTGAGGATCCGTCCAGGGGGAGCGAAGTTATAAGCCACCCAAAAAGTGCTCTTGCTATGGAAACACCAACTTAACCATAACTACATGGCCTGGACGGATCCTCACCAAACTTTGCAAAAAAAGTTTATATATATATATATATATATATATATATATATATATATATATACAGCAGTGCAAACACAATTACTATCTAGACCAACAGGAAACTCAGGTGACCAACAAAATGCAGAACATTGCTGCACCAGTGCAGTTCCTTGCACAACCGGGAAATCCGGTATGTATGTGGGAACAGTGGTTGGACAGTTTTCAAGTCTACTTGAGAGCCATAGGTGGGGCCAAGTTCAATGATGACTTGAAAGAAGCAATGCTACTGAATTGTGTAGGTGCTGAAGCACTAAGAATATTCAGGACCTTGCCGGATCACACAAATATAGAGGAAGGCTCTGAAGAAGTGACTTCTGGTTCGGGGATCAACATGAAATATGAGTTGGCTGTGATGAAATTAACCAAACATTTTGGAAATAAAACAAATATAGTACTGGAAAGATACCATTTTTTTCATTTTTTTCAAGAAGGCAGAACAAGGGGGAAACTGTTGACTCGTATATGGCTGTATTGAGGGGTTTGATATCGACATGCAGATTTACAGGGGTAGCAGATGAGTATCTTAGAGACCAACTACTATTAGACTTGCAAAAGACCCGACATTGGAAAAAGCTATGGAAATGAGTGACACATGTATGAGGGAAGTACAAGATAAAACACGGAGTGGTGAAGTGAGGTATGTTCAGGACATTCATGACAACGCTTCAGATAAAGAAGAGGAGAATCTGATTGTATTGGTTAGGAGAATGTCAAAAGAAAATTGTAATGGCAGAATGAGAATCAATAAACCACAAAGGAGATATTATAAATGTGGCAGATATAGACATAACAATAATGAAAGAGAATGTCTGCATATTGTGCAGAATGTTATTGATGTGGTTATGTAGGCCATTTTGAAAAAGTTTGTCGCAACACCAGAGGAAGAGTAAGAGGTGTGACAAATTCCATGAAATGCAAAGGGATGGAAATCAAAGTATAAAATATGGTATGTCAAACATAAAAGCAGTTGAAAGAATTCATGGTACAGAGAGTATGATGTCTGTTATTAATGAGAGAGAGGAACATGTAAAGTTTTTAACATTGACACCATCAAAAGGAGGTGCAGGGTCATGGGTTTCAATGATGATAAATGACACACCAATGAGAGTAATGGTTGATACCGGCTCACCGTACACCATTGTAGAAATAGAGACATTTGAGAAGGGACTACATGGCAAAAAGGAAGACTTAAAAGACACTAGCCACAGGATATGGTAAGACTCCTATTAACATAATTCGGTACACATGGGTGCATGTGAGTTTCAAGGGAAGGAAGACATACTGCAAACTATATGCAGCCGAAAATGGATTTTCAATCATAGGATGGTGGGAACAAGCTTCCTTACAGATTAAAATACATCCAGGAGAGAGTATACCAATATTAGGTGTCACTCAAATAAATTGTGAGACTAGTGAAGATTTGGCAAGAAGTTTTCCAAAAGTATTTAATGAAACCATTGGTACACTAAGAGGATTCAAACACAGAATCATATTGAAAAGGAATGCCAAACCGGTTGTTCATAAAGTGAGAAACATTCCGTTTGGCACCAGGGAGGCTTTACAGAAAGAATTGGAGAGATTGTGTTATCAAGATGTTATAGAGCCAATAGAGAGTTCAGAATGGTTTTCACCAATCGTTATCGTACGGAAATCAGATGGGTCCATAAGGATGTGTGTAGACCTAAGAGATTTGAAGGCAAAAATCTGGGTGGATAGGCCTCCACTACCGAACATATGTGGAATGTTATCAACTATGAAGCCAGCAAAGTTTTTCACAACATGAAATCTATCGTCTGCTTAACATCAGGTAGTATTGGACGAAGAGTCGAGACACCTCACATCATTCATCACCCCACTAGGAGCATTCAGATATAAGAGAATATCTTTCGGGATGACATCGGCGGCATCCGTATTTCAGAGATTAATGCACCAATTATTTGATAGCTTACAAGGAGTTCACTATTTCCAGGATGACATATTAATATCAGCAATGAGTGAAGAGGATCACAATGCAAAATTATTAGGAGTCTTGCAAATCATCCAAGAAAGAGGTCTCACACTGAAGATAGAGAAGTGTAGAATTAAGAAAGATGAGGTGACATATTTGGGCTATTTAATAAATGTGGAAGGAATAACACCAAGGAAAAGTTTGGTGGATGCCATTCTAGGTATTCCAGAACCAGTAAACAAGGATCAACTTGGCAGTTTTTTAGGATTGACGGAATATTATTCAAAATGTGTACACCATTTTTCTGACAAGTCAATAAATATGAGAGAGCTGATGAGCAAAAGTATAAAGTTTGTGTGGTCAGAAGAATGTACAAAAGAATTTGAACAATCGAAGCAATCAATTAATATGGCTCCGACACTTAAGATGTTTAATGGTGGTGCTAAAAATATAATTTCTATGGATGCCAGTGGCATAGGTCTAGGTGGTGTACTCAAGCAAATTTAAAAAGGAAATGTTGTGCCAATTGCTTTTGCTTCCAGAAAACTCAGGGTGCATAAAAAAAGTATTCCACCATTGAGAGAGAGGCGCTGGCAGTGAGATGGATTCTTGATCATTTTTAATGCCTAATATGGGGTTTGCCTATCGAACTGAGAACGGGCCATAAACCACTTATTCATGTGTTAAGTTCTAAAAGCACACAATTAGCATCACCACACATTAAGAAGTGGATTTTAGACATTATGCAATAAATGTTACTGTGAAGTACACACCAGGAAAATACAATGCTGTTGTCACGACCCTTGCCCAAAACCCCCTCTGGCAAACCCAATGGCCAGGTGTTGTCAGGACTCGGGCCTCCAGAGCCTGGCATCCTCTTCAAAAGCCCTCATGGGGCAGTCCTGGCGCCTATGGCGCCAGGCTCATACACCATGAATAAACAATGTGCTTGGGAACTACTTTATTATTGTCAGCCAACATGGAGGCATCCACCTAGCTTGGTTCCTAAGAACCAAGCTATGCGGTCTACTGTTTTGGGTGTGGTAGCCTAGGGACTACTTTTCCTGGACTATTTTATTGGGGCTATTTGAACCACACCCGAGCAAGACAACATGCTTCGCATTACTTTGCAGCTTGCAACGTGACGCTCACCGTGTCCAGCTACTCCCTCGAACCTCGGAGAAGCAGAACCTGCAAGGAGACAAAAGGAACATCATTAGCAGCAGCATCTCACCTGCAGTCTTAATCTTTAAAAACTCGCAGCTACTGAGAACAGCTTCCTCGAATCTGCACGCCTGCCGGACAGAATGACCTGAAAGAGGAAGATAGAGGCAACATTAAAGAAAGCAGTAGAGACATTTACAAATTACAAACTGCTCAAAAGGCTTACCTGGCTGGTCGCCTCTCGGCTGGCACCACTCCAGACATTCCACTCGTGCTGAAGAACACCGCGACCTACAAGGAAGGAAAACACAGGTTAGCAAAGACAAGACTTCACAGCGCTTACTTACCGCATCATAGCGCTCTTAATGCGCCAACGTTTACCAGCGCGGCTCAACCAAGATAGTTCGCCGTGCTGAAGCTCCGCATACCTAAGGGAGAAAAAAGAGACATTTTAAACAAAGAAATACATGCAGGATAGCAACAAAACTAAAGAACAGCAATAAGACCTACCTGAACAATATCAAACGGGCCGGCGTCAGTGAAGTTACTGGATCGCCCATGAAAGACAATGCACCCCTGCAAAGAAGGCAGGACGGAGAGCATGCCTAATTCTACCACATGGTGAGGAGAGGGCGCCAGAGGGTCTGAAATCCTACGGGGGTGGAGGGAGGATACTTACCCCAGTCGGTCAGTCTTGAACACAGTCCTCCTGTATTTTCAGGCAGAACCTTCCCCATAGACCACTTCAGGGCAAGGCTGAGAAGCATACCAGCGAGTAACCCGGCTGGGTGGCTTTCCTATGGATACCAGGTGAACGTAACAGAACGTGAAGCCTTCCATAACAAATCCACCTGGGCGCCATGGAGACATAAGAAATGAACCAATTGGCCCAATTACTAGGAGAGCTTTCTGCTGAGGTTCATTCTGCCCGACAAGAGACTAATGCCCTTCCGGAGAGACCTAATAGTGACCAAAGAACGCACTGAAGAGATTAGCAGTTAATACTTGCAATCACAGGCAGGACAGACGCCTCTACCTGGAAGCAATCCAGTGATGGAAAACCCACTCCGGTACAGATCACGTTACCTGGAACAGTGCCCCTGGCACCACCAGCAAGGTTCTCAGGCGACCCACGGAAGTATGTGGCATTCATCAATCAGTGCCACCGTCATTTTCTTTGTAGGCCTGGAGCATTTCCAAATGACCAAGCTCGGGTAGCTTTTGTCTTATCGTACCTGAGTGGTAGTGCAGCAGATTGGTCGGTGCCATTGGTAACCCATGACAATCCTCTATTACATGACTTTGGAGGGTTCCAGAGAGAAATGGAAAAACTTTTTGCTCGCCATACCCAGGAACAAGCAGTAGACAATGAACTCTTGTCCCTCCGACAGGGGAATCAGGACTTATTAACGTACATTGCTACCTTCAACAGACTGGTTGCCGAAGCTAGGTGGCCAGAAAACAAAAGAACCACGTTATTCCATCGAGGCTTACGAGGCGAATTAAAGGACGTTTTAGCCCAGGTGGTTGATCCACCCAGAGACTGTGCAGAATTCATAAATCTGGTCGTGCAGCTAGACCACCGGTTGCAGGACCGAAAGGCAGACTAATCTAAGACGGACCCTCGGACCGTGTATGTTCGACCATGGGAAAACACACCCTGTGTACCTGAAAATGCTGTAGAACCCATGCAGATTGGAGGGATACAGCCTCCATTAACAAAACAAGAGCGGGACAAAAGAAGACAACAACAGCTTTGTTTGTATTGTGGGAAACCAGGACATTTCCTGAAGTACTGTCCAGTAAAACCCCCAAGAAGAACAGTCGGGGCCACAGAGAAGGATGAAGCTAAGGAATCGGAAAACTACCAAGCTCGATAAACATAGAGGTCAGTTTGTCGAGTGAGAAGAAAGAGTTGCTGACCTCGTACTTTGCAATACCAGTGATCTTAATTAACCACCAACAGTCATCAAGAATGCATGCCGTTGAAGCATACATCGATAGCGGAGCAGTTGGAAATTATATTGATCAAGAACTGGCAGCAGAGATGGGGCTTCCTTTGTGCTCTAAGCCAACTATGGACAAGGTAACCACTGTGGATGGGACGGAAATCGCTTCCGGACCAGTAACCGAGTGCACAGCCAGGGTAACCTTGCTGTGCCAGGACGGACATCGGGAGTCTATTTCATTCAATCTCATCAAGGCACCTCAGTTCAGGCTAATACTAGGGATGCCATGGTTGGTTGCTCACAACCCTTTGATAGACTGGCAGGCCCGAAAATTAACCTTCCCCGGTGACTGCTCCCCTGTCTGCTATTACCAAGAGGAGAAACCCAACGTCTGTATCCCCATGACTCCCGCAGTGACAGTATCAACCCTGGGAGCAACTAATACCTTGCCAAGTGAATACCATGATTTCCATGATGTTTTTCGAAAGGACCAAGCCAATACATTGCCGCTGCACAGGCCCTATGACTGTCAGATTGACCTTGTTCCTGGTGCAAAAATCCCTTGCGGCAGGATCTACGCTCTCACAGAACCAGAAAACCTTCATTTGAAATCCTATTTAGACCAGCACCTTGCAAACAGATTTATCTGTCCTTCGAAGTCCCCCGCAGCCAGTCCTTTGTTCTTCGTACCGAAAAAGGAAGGAGACTTGAGAACCTGTATTGACTACCGCACATTGAACCAGATCACCATGAAGAACCGCTATCCCTTGCCACTTATCTCTGAGATGCTAGACCAAGGTGAAGATGGCCAGTTTTATACCAAACTGGACCTTCGAGGAGCGGACCACCTGGTCCGAGTCATAAAAGGAGATGAATGGAAAACCACCTTCCGTACTAAGTACGGCTTGTTTGAATATCACGGCATGCCCTCTGGGTTATGCAACGCTCCTGCGGCATTCCAGTATTTCATGAATGACGTCTTAAGGGAGTTAATTGATGTGTGCGCCTTAGTGTACATAGACGACATCTTAGTATACTCAGCCTCGGAACAAGATCATGTCAGGCACGTTCGTTCAGTCCTCACCAAGCTCCCTCAACATTGCTTGTTTGCAAAGCTTGAAAAATGCTTTTTTCACGTCACCGAAGTAGAATTTCTTGGTTTTATCCTTACTCCAGGAGGCATCAGAATGGACGTGCACAAGGTAGATGCCATTCTGAAATGGCCTTGACCAACGTCTCTGAAAGGGGTTCAAAGCATGCTAGGCTTTACAAAGTTCTACCACCGGTTCATCCCACACTTCTCTCAAGTTGTGCACCCAATCACAGTACTATTAAGATAAAACTATAAAAAGTTTGCCTGGACCGAAAAAGCAGAAGAAGCCTTTCAGGAACTTAAACAAAGGTTTACCTCCACTCCAATCCTGCGAGATCCTCGTCCAAGCCTCCCTTATGTCGTTGAAACTGATGTGTCCAGTCTCGCAATGGGGGCCGTCCTTTCACAGAGAGACCCGGAAACCGGCCAGCTACATCCTGTGGCCTTCTGGTCGAAAAAGTTCTCACCTCCAGAGATTAATTATGCCATCACGGACAAGGAACTCCTGGCTATCACATTCGCCTTTAAAGCCTGAAGCCACTACCTTAAGGGGGCCAGACGCACCATTACAGTCATCACAGACCACCGAAACCTGCAATATGTCAAAACAGCCAAAGCCCAGTCCACGCGCAAATTACGGTGGGCCCTTTTCTTCACCGAATATGTATCACATTTCGACCAGGAGTCAGAAATGCAAAGGCGGATGCCTTATCTCGCATGGGCATAAATGAAATAGTATATACAACTCCAGACCTGGAGGAAAAAACTAATTTGTAGGAAGGCATTATCCATGTATGATGTAAGCAAGTTGTAAAGCACTGGAGCCAACGGGCATCCTTGTTTAACGCCGATGTATATTGGGATAGATTCGGACAAATGCCCTACACTATCCAATTTAACTTTTATTGAAGTATCTTTGTGCAGGCCTTTGATGTTATTCAGGATGATCTTCGGACACCTCCATGCCTCAAGTTTTTCCAATAGCAGCAATCTTTTGATTGAGTCGAAGGCTTTTGACAAGTCTATGAATGCTATGTAGACTTTTTTACCTTTGCTCTGTACTGCTTTTAAGAGATTTAATATAAAGATGTTAGCAGAGATGCCAATGCTCTTTACGAACCCTGCCTGCCACTTATCTTGATGACCGATTCTCTCACTCCATTGTGACAAAGCTTTTAACAAAATGGACCCAAAGATTTTCGCAGCCATATCGAGCAATGCAATTAGGCGGTAGTTGCCCGGGTCCGTTCTAAGTCAATTTTTAAAGATCGGGACAACTACCGGCGTCTTCCATGTCAGAGGAATGTGTGCCGTTGTCAGTATCACTCTATATAGATGGTGGAGAAAAATGGCCCATAATTCCGGGTTTTGTTTCAGCTGCACATTCGTCAGCCCATCCGGGCCTGGCGCCCTGGAGTACTTCAGCCTCCTTATTAGATCTTCAATTGTTGCTATTCCAAATCCAATAGCTCTACTTCCATGTTAAGGTAAACCGCTGTATCAAATCTGCATGTTTGCTTTGGGGTATCTCGTCCTCTTCTTCTTGGGCATTTGTGTAATATGTGACCCAAGACGTTGTCGAAATTGGTTGGACAAAAAAAGCCTCTTGTGGGGCATCCATTTGATTTATTGTGGCCCATATTGCTGTGGTGTTCTTGGCTTTTATGTTATCTAACATGCGCTGTGCATCTTGGTTTATCATTATTTTTTTATGTATCTTTAGCCAATTTCGGTATCTTTGTTTTAATGTATGTATTCCCTCAGCTTTGTTATTTAATTTGCTCTGTTTTACACACGTTATTTCTTTTAGTAAGATCTTCTTTTCCACAATCTGAATTTCGTATGCATGCTTGTATGACATTGATGGCATTGTGTCACTCGCTCTCTGGTGTATTCTAAATTGTTGAAATAGCGAGGTATAGCTTATGCCTTTCTTGTCTGTACCCTCCGTGGCTGAGTCAATTAAGTCCATTAATTTTTCAGTCAACCTTGTTAACGAGTTTTGTTTGATGTTAAGTCTGTTTTGGCCGGGGTTTATCCTCAGGTTTGCTTCAAATATCGCTGATGGCTTTTTATTTATGTTATTACAAACTATTCTTAATTGATAATGGTCACTCTTCTTGGTTTCATGAACCTCCATGCTGTCAATAATACCGCTCATGTTTGAGGAAACACTGATGTAATCCAAAATCTGTGAAATCATGGTTCCCTTCCAAGTCGGTTTCCCTGGGATGTCACCTTTCATTATCCCATTCAGGATCACACAGTCTTTACATACATGATTTCTCTGTATGTCCTATTTTCCTTTATGTATGATTTATGCGAGATTGCATAGCCCTGAAGATGATGTTATACACCGAAATGCATTGGCTTTTTTAACTGGATTGACCATTGTATTCAATTTCTGCCTTTGAAAATGCCATTTTATGTAACTATATGACAGGAATGTGAATTAAGTTTTTCTGGTTCCTTTTTGAAAGACTACAGTTTACTTGAATTTGAAAAAAGGAAAGAAAAAAGAAAAAAGAAATGTGAAATAACACAACATTCTAATGTAATAGTACATTTCTGCTCTTATTGAACTAACTGAGAGCGTCAGAAATTATGAGGTGATTTCACCTCATTTCCTCTTCTCTATGTTCTTATATAGTGACACAAAATTCAGACCAAGCAATCTTTATTTAAAACACTATTTTCTAATACGTTAATGACATGTGTGTTGTCCTTAACATAACATTACATGGGCAGAATATATATTGTTAGATACACATCAGTGTATTGTAATAGAGGTTCTAGAAGTGATGAAACTCTTGAAACTATAGGGCATCTTGGAGGTTGGACCTTTTGTTTGTGTACCTTTAGTAATGTGTAAAACAGATACATTCTGGGATCAGTTAGTATTAAGAAATCAGCCTCTTGCTCTGAAATACATGTATTATCTTTTTTATTAATGACTTCAGTCTGTATAACGTGTTTATTCTATTGGGTCAAATCTTCATTATGGTGCGCATCGCCTCTACAATCTGCAAATCTGGCATCTGGAAACAGCAACCATGCATTTGTGCCCGAAGTATTTGTGTTTGTCTTTTCGGTATCAATAACACTCCATTATCTTTCTTAGTACCTGGAAATAATGGTGGTTGCACTTGGAGAAATGTGGACACGTGTATCTATGGTCTGCATGCAAATGTGTGATTGTGTCATGTGCATATTGTGCACAGGTTTAAAATCAAATGTTATCTGGGCGTTAGTGCTGTCTTTCTCATGGGAAGACATTCCATGGCAGAAATGACAAGTTTTATGGGCTAATTTCCTAATTAAAACGTTTTATTTTTTCCTCCGGACCACATATTCTCAATCAAGACGAGGGTGATCATTACATACAGGGACCTCGCTATTTGAATGGGGAGAACTAGCAGGTTTGTGAAGATCTAAGAAACATATTTCTCTCTCACTTCTGTAACTTGAGTAGAATTCTGTGAATTCTGCGCTGGAGTGGAAAACGTATTTGCTTTTCATTCTGCCATTGCTTTCCATGAGATGATATCTATTATAAACCATTAAAAATTATATTATCGATATAACAGAACTAGAAGGTACTTGGGGCTGGGATTCTAAGCTCTCAGGTAGCCCCTTCACGCTAGCCCTCTAGGAGATAAAGTGCAAGTGCAACATAATACATACCAATCAAAGATATTACAAAATCAATATCCTTGGAATCAGGGCTATAAGCAGCACAGCAGCCCATGGTTTCTCCAGTCCCACAGTGGACAAATGTAAAATTGAAATATCGAAAAAGCAGCAAATATGCTGTCAACATCTCAGTCAAGGTCGGCACAAGCGAATGTTACACATGCCTTAAGCAAACTTCTCTCCTACCTTTGAGTATATGCTGCAAAAAACGCTAAGTATATGTGCTGCTTCAGCATGCTATAAACAGCTCATAAAAGCTGTACGCTCATCAAACTCAACACAATACACCTCGATTAAAATTTGCACCGCTTAGGTCATTAATAAAGTCTAAAATCATCATGTATGTCCCAGCTCCTAGGTACATGGCCAGAATCTTTCCTACTTCTCTGTCAGAGAAATGCCAGGTTTACATGACATTTCTCCAGTGGAATTAGGCATACTCTCCTTGGTAGCACTAAATAGGATCTTAGCCGCTGTCATAGTTCTAACAGACCACACTCTAAAGAGTGGCCTCAGTAATTTTCTTCTAAGATCCACATAACATAGACAAAATAGTGCAAAATGGACAATGCTCACGACCTAATTCAGGCAAAATGGACATAGTCGTGAGGCATTGCTATTCCATGTATTCCTTAGGCTCGCCACTGGTAGTACTCCTAACCATAACTTAATGTACAGTGATCTCATCTGCTTTGGGCACACATGATCCAGATAAGCCTCAAAGCCAAAGGACTTCTTCAGTGCCCAGAACCTGGTATATTAACTAGATAGTGCCAGCTTTGACCAAACCGCTGCTTACATGTTTAGAATATAAGCATTTCTTATATGAATTTTGGCATTACCATTAAAGTCCCTGGAGTTAGACCAAAAAACACTCAGCCCTAACTCTCAATCGCAGGTAGTCCTATGTGTCTACTTACTTTGTAGGACCTTCCTTGAGCTGTAGCTGTAAACTGGGTTTCTTCCTGCATGTTAATAGACAGCCCATTTATATTGCAGAATTCTGAAAAGACATCTTATTGATGTCTAACACCTATCAGGGTGAGAGAGGAGGACTGCATCATCTGCAAACATGAGGATTTCCAGCCTATCTCTAGCTATTGTGGGGCATTGTCAAGACTCCTAGCAGTTTGCCAATCACCCCATTAATAAAAACACAACACCATTTAGGAGCCAACACACAAACTTGGTGCACTCCCATCTCATTACCCACAGTGGCAGTTGCATGACCTTTTATGCCCCATTTTATGACCACACCATTTACAGTATCAAAGATCTAGATAGCCCTCAATAGCATTGGGGGAATGCCTTACCCTTCTAGGGTACCCTACAACCTTTCTCTCTGCACCTTTCGAAATCTGTTTTTAAGTCAATAAAATAGTTCACAATTGCATATTCCCGCAAGCTACATATATTTCACAGATTAGGCACAACCTCATACTTTGGTTCACAATGCTAGTATCCTTCTGAAAGCCAGCTTGCAAATGGCTGAAGATCCCCTTGTCCTCAATGCATGAATCAAACTGAACTAGAACTACCCTGGCAAAGATGTTGCCTTCTGCATCCAGTAAGGAGATAGACGTATAATTCCATGGTTGCTCCCTATCTCCTTGCTTGAAAACAGGCATTATCACTACTTATTGGATTCCTGTGTTGCATTAAACAGTTTCATCAGGTAAGGAGCCTATGCATCAGGCTCTGAGGCATAGGAATCCACAGGAATCATGGGCCTGGTGCCTTACCAGTATTTTGGCTCTGGAGTGCTATCCTGACTTCCCCCATGATCAGCACCAGACACCGGTCATCCACTGGGGTACCTGCATCACAACCACAGCTTTCAACACAGAGGGCACCAATGTCCCTGGGTTCATGGTATACACTCTCAAAGTGCCTTGTCCACCTACATTCACAGCATACAGCTCTAGCCCACAGGGGGTTGCCCATTCCCATGATTACCCAGAATGTCTTGGTATCCTTGGTATTAAATACCAATAATAATGACCCACAGAGATCCTCTAGGTAGGCCAATTTCTTAGCCCTGGTTTTGTCTCTGTAGTTTTTCCTGGCCTAATGCAGCACTACTACTCCTTCTACAGCCACCTGCTTGGCTTGCCTAATCAGGATATATTTGGCATGGTAGTAATGCCTGTCATACCAAGGTTACTTATGTAGTGTATGGGTTTTAACTACTCTCTTAATTTTAGTAAAGAACCTACCAAGCTCCCTCGTGAGGTTCTTATGGGTAGCAATTATCTTTATATATTGCCCATTGTCCAGTGTAAGAAAGCCCTCAAGAGTTGGCAAAATGCTACTGTATATTACCTGGAGGATGATATCATGATCCATACTGTCCAATTTAATGGAGCGTCTATTTGGTCTATGATAGATATGGTGACTGTAGAGCTCTCTGGTGTCCCCTCTGCTACACCCAATAGGGCATAAACCACAGTAACGATTACTGGATAATGAAGTAATCGTCGACAATAAGGTAAAGGGTAATTATCCCGAGTCAGTTAATGTGCGTGTCACTGATGATGAAACAAAGGCTTTTCACATGTGTGTAAAGTTTTCAATTATGACTCATGATGTCATGATATAAGTCACAGCAACTTACTTCTAACAAGAAAGGATAGCTAGAAGAGCCAGCAGCAAGGCCTATGGACAAGGACATTCTTCAGCTTACTTAACCGCACTTTCATCTAAAATTATTTGGCGAAATCACTTTTGACTTCCATGCCCCACGGGAGTGGAATGCTCTTCCTTCTGCTGTCAAAAACTTGCACTCGAAGAAGAGGGTAAAAACCCTTCTTTTTGATATATAGCTGACTAGTGCACTACCATTATTCTTACTTTCCATCGTTGCTCTGCTCTCCTCTGACTTGCTACACTCTGAGGCCTTCGGGCAATTAGCGCCTTAATGGAAAACTAAAATAAATAAACAAATACCCACTTGAAAGGTAATTTCATGTTGTTGTTCACTGCCCAAACTATCCCAGCTATAGGTGCCATTGTCTGCAGACTTTACCATGCCTCACTGGCTGTACTTCTGCTATCAGAGGCAGTCAGGTTGTTAAAAAGGAAGGCCTGTGCTTCCTAATGCCGGCAAGAATGCATGAGATGCCCCAACTGCAGGGGACCTTGTTCATATGTCCTGCCGCTGGCTCTGCTAGCATTGCTTTTGAAATGACATGCTTTCAGGTGGGTGAATAAGGGGACACCTGGGTCTTTCGGTCAGCAAAGAAAATGAGCTTCCCCAACTTCAATTGTTCTCATGTGCAGGATGGCATCTGTTGTGAATGTAAGGCCTTACCTTGCTTGTTTGCACTGCATACATTGCAGATCATGTTTTTCTTAATATTGACATAGATGATTTTCAAAACTTCAAAGTCACACGACTCAAAGTTGATTTTTCCTAAATTGGTCTCTTTTTCATACAACACACATACATTGTTATATAATACACACATATTTTTGGGGTGAAATGTGCTTTGAGAATTATACAAATATTGTCTTTGCTTTAGCACTGCCATTAATCTATGCTTTGCATTGCTGGCTAATATAAACCGAAATATCACATTGTTGAGTTCATTTTATAGACATTGGGCCTCATTACGATCGTGGCGGTCCGGAAATAACGGTGGCGGTAAACCCGCCGCCACCGTTGTTTCCGAACCGCCTGATCCCGACCCCTGCAGGCGGGAGGTGATGTTCCCGCCAGGTCTGACCTGGCGGGTTTAACACCGCCCGCCTGCAGGCGGACGAGGAAACACCGGCAGCATTACAAGATGCTGCCGGTGTTTCCATGATCCCGATTCCCATTGAGTCCCATAGGACTCAATGGGAATGGGGATTTACACCATTCCGCCTCCGTGATTCCCGGAAAACCGGGGTTGTGATGCCCCGGCAATTCCGGGAGTCACGGAGGCGGAATGGTAATACGAGTCCGGCGTTAACCAGGCGGTTTTACCGCCTCGGTTAACGCCGGACTCGTAATGAGGCCCATTGACTTTAAACCTGAGGTGCTGTGATACCTTATTGGATTATTCAATGTTGTACCTTTGTCCCAACTAGAAACAAGAAATGCTGTCCTTGTAAAGCATGGACTCACCCTCTGTTTAATGGTGCACAATTTCATATAACTGATGCCATTTCCACCAAAGACTCTTATTTAATAACCTTCATTAATCTCTGCTTAATAAACCCCAAACATAGAAAGAAGGCCTGGTGCCTGTGTTTGCATATCATGTGAGGAATGCTGCAATGGGCATAATTAAATTCCATCTTGTACCCTTGTCACAATACAACCAAAGTGTCTAAGATACTTCCATAGCTAACATGCAGTGCACCTTGCTAATTTTAAATGTGATATAAAATAAATTGCTGTGATGCAACTGTAAATGCCCCACATGCTTAAACAAGCCCAAAATAAATGTATTTAGCATGTATTTAGTATGTTAAGAATTATACTCATTGGATTATCTGTATTACAAACCGCATGATACGGTAAATTGGCTTTCCCTTCACTTGTTTTCAGTAAGTCTCATGACAACGTAGCTTAAGTTCACATTACACTCGAAATACAAGAACCAGAGAGGTCCAGAATAAGGAATTAGACAACCATCTGGCAGATTGTGGCCTGTGATAATTGGGATGCACCCACTAACATATGTGTATCTCAAGAGAAAACTATCAAATAATGACATGTATTTAGATTCAGAGGAAATTCCGTTTGTGGTCTCCTTAGACTGTTAATTCTGGGAGGTGGGCACATATGGTGGGATGCAGGTTTCAAAAACAATACATCAGAGGAACCAGCTTCCATTAGGTTTTTGACCTTAGATTTTAGCTTGGCCATTAAGCATATCTGTGTCTGACTAATGGAATACTTGAAGAAAGGGGCTCTGTCACTTATCTGAGTGAATCAATACACTGAAATGAAACACCACATCCAGAAGTGACAGAAATTAAACTAGCAGCTATTTTAAATTCCATTAGTATGCAGAATACCTTTCTTTCTGCAACATTGTAACAATTTGGTCTAGTGCAAAAAGGGAAAACTGTTCTGAAATTGAAAGAGCTATAATACCATTTTAATAACTATGGGCCTCATTACGACCGTGGCGGTCCGGAAATAACGGTGGCGGTAAACCCGCCGCCACCGTTGTTTCCGGACCGCCTGATCCCGACCCCTGCAGGCGGGAGGTGATGTTCCCGCCAGGTCTGACCTGGCGGGTTTAACACCGCCCGCCTGCAGGCGGACGAGGAAACACCGGCAGCATTACAAGATGCTGCCGGTGTTTCCATGATCCCGATTCCCATTGAGTCCCATAGGACTCAATGGGAATGGGGATTTACACCATTCCACCTCCGTGATTCCCGGAAAACCGGGGTTGTGATGCCCTGGTAATTCCGGGAATCACGGAGGCGGAATGGTAATACGAGTCCGGCGTTAACCAGGCGGTTTTACCACCTCGGTTAACGCCGGACTCGTAATGAGGCCCTATGTCAACTTGTGTGCCACCAACACATGTTGCATATACTATTCTAATCTGTAAATAGATATGTCAATAATGAACATATTGAAAAATTCTTATCAAGAGTTATGGCATAAATTGTGACTTTTAAGTCCAAATTGTTCAAAACCACCCCTGTCACATGTCTAAAATATTTTGGATGTATTAAAGAAAAGGGTGTATTCTATGGGAGTGTCAAAATGTTAAGAAGGCTAATGGGAAGATTAAACGAATCAAACATTATGATTTAAAATTACCCTCTCTAGGAAAATGTAGAACCTTTTTAAGTTCAAACATACAGAAAACAAAGAGATCACTTGCAATTTTGAAAGTCTGGAGATGGGGAACTGTTACGCAAATGGATGAGTGCTCTAGTGGTAAAATAACCTGAGAGATGGGAGGTCTGCCCATGGGAATTGTCCAAGAGGAATCCTAAAGCAGACTTTACCAAAAGAGACTTTACCCTGAGATAAATGAGCAGAGATGGGTGGGCCTAGCTGACAGGGGAAAGCACCTGAAAGCTATGGGGGACCCTCCTGATCCTCTGCCTTTAAGGAAAAAGACAGAAGTGAGTATAATAAGCACGGATGCAATCAAGTATTGTTTTATCAGTAAGTCCCTGGTTAAGGTGGGGGTGCTAGAATGGAAGTCACAGGTGGACTTACTTGATATAGCATTTTTTGTGAGCGCTCATTGTTTTTTTTTTAAAAAATCTATAGTCAATTGATTTCAAATAGACAACTATAGCACTTTAGTGTGAAATGTAAATTGTTTTTTTACCATATTGTAGCTAATAGGGAATTGACTTAAAATAATTGCATTTTCTTTGCAGGGTACCCAGTGTTTTATGTCAGTAGCTGAACCAAATTAATTCCCTGTTTTCAAGGGTGCATTGAGAAACTGCAATTGTGAACTTGTGTATAATGCTTCATATGTTCAAAGTGGGCAATTCCATTTTTGTCATGTGGAAGCCATAATTATATCAACATAGATATCTCTGCCCAAGATCACCCTCAGTGATATCACAAACCTTCCCACACTGCCCCACAATAACAAACATTTGATGACATAGTTGTGCTGACTACCAGAAATGTATTTGTCTGCCAGTGGCCAGTTCTCATGAGAAACAAAATGCAACCTGGCTTTGTCAATGAGGAGACAGTCACACAACATAGAATCATCGAGGTGCGCTGCTGACATTGGCAAGGACACAAGACCCTGTTGCACCCTCAGAACATCAAAACTATTCAACTGATTGGTCCGCTCCTGGCTGACCCCCTCGCCACACAACCATCTTCCCAGGCCTGTCTGCCAAGGGGTGATTTGAAGCCACTATCCCTATTGTGATTCTCCTTCAATTTACCAGTGTTTATTCATTAGAGATCTTCTTTTCCCAGTGAGTACCCAGGAGCATGGCTCACTAATATGCTGGACCCCTCTCCCAGGGAATAAAGTCTCCTGCGAATGGTCGGTTTTGCAATATTTCTCCAGTATGTTGCAAAGGCTGAGTTATGTTATGTTACTGCTATTTCTAAAGCGCACGGTCGCCCAAAGGCATCATGGCGCTAGAGAGAAAAAGACTAATAAATCCAAAGGTGTACCAAAAAGGAACAGAGCTAAAATAAGTAGGTTTTCGGGGCCTTGCGGAAGGTCAGATGGCTCGAACACAGTTTTAGAGCAAGAGGCAAACGGTTCCAAAGCTGGGCAGCTGTAATAAAAAAAGCCCACCCTCTCATCTGAGAATGTCGGAAGGGGGAACACATAGCAAGCTAGCTGAGCCAGACCGTAACAGCGGATTTGGTACGTAACAATAAAATTTAGTGTGAAGGTACTTAGCACCCTGACAGTGCAGAGCCCGATGCACGATACAAAGAGACTTAAACTGGATGCCTTGCACCACCGTGAGCCAATGGAGGGTTCGCAAGACAGGGAATATATGGGAGCCATACAGCGTCCCTGTTGCCACCCTAACAGCAAGATTCTGGAGACATTGTAGTCTGGCAACTAACCCCATAGGTTGTGCCAGGTACAGCGAATTATAGTACTCCAACCTGCTAAGGATCATGGCTGCTGCCACCGGAGGATGCATTTTTAGGCAGAATTATATGCAGTACCCTTTGGGAACACCACACACAATTAGGACTACAAGTGACAGTACACATTCACCTTTGGTATAAGCCTATACTACACAGTAAAGTGGTAGCGATGGCTGAACAGCCAGACTTATCTCAAGAGCAAGTGAGCAGTACCAATAGTTACACAAAGGACAATAATTACTATGGTTCAAGCAAACACTGACTCAAGGTTTCTGAGTAAAATAATATACATTTATTTACACATTAATTTGTAAAACAGTTCACTAAATAATGCAGCAGAAAAATCACATTCTTAATATACTACACAACACTCAATGAATTCTGGACAAGTTACGCTCAAAATGTGAGCAAAATGGCACACCAGCAATTTAAAAGGGAGGGAATGAAAAAGTTATATAAAAGTAAGTAGCAGCAACAAGTAAGTAGGCATGGCAATCTAGAAAAGGCTTGCTACAATGAGAATACAAATCAATAGGCCTGGGCCAATGTTAATGGTACAGAGGCTTTGCAGAGGATCACACAGTTCAGAGTAGTTTGCGGTTAAGTCTTTGCCAAGAGCTCGAAACGAAGTTGGTTGACTGAAAAGTTATTTAAAAGAGTAGAGAATGACAAGAAATTGAATTGGCGAAATATTTCAAACACTTTCACCGCGGTCAGACAGAACGAACAACCGGGTTAGAACAGTAACTTAAATGGAGAAGAAGGTTGTAGCTGAGGCAGACGTTCCTGGCAGGTCCTGCAGGCTCACGGTTCCTGAAGAGACTGTCGGACTGACACAAAGTAGGAAAACTGGAGTGTCCTGCACTGCCCAGGGAAGAAACCAGCAGCAGAGCACAGCAACAAATAAAAGGTGCGCTCCGTGGAAACAACAGGGTCCGAGCCTCCTGGCTATCCGGTTCACTGCAGCAATGCACAGCAAATTCGATCAGGGGAGTGGCGCCTTGCTTGGTGTTTGGTGAACTGGTTGGTCCCACCACCACAAGATAAGAAGATTCCTTGCAGATCTTCTCTGTCTTTGAAGTTTGGAGATTCGGACTTGAGCAGAGCTTCACTGGGAGGTTCAGTCGTGGTATTGGTCCTCTTCTTTCAGCTTCTCTTTGGTTCTCTCGATCCAGTGGCGACTCTGCCTTCCTAGTCCCAGAGACCTGTGTTTTATGCAGTTTTCCCCCATCCACACAGCCTGGCTGTCAATCACACAGCAGGGTGTCTGTCCTGGCAGGAAAGTCACCTAGCCAATCAAACCAGAGTGTGACTTGGGTTTCCTTCCAAGGGAACCCTGTGCAGGGGGCCTAAACCTCCTCCCTCACATCCTGTCCTCCCAAACTCTCAGGTGCCTAAGGAGGGCTTCTGTGCAGAAACCCGCCAGAGGATGGCGAACAAAGGAACCAAACCTGGTTTGGCACACAGAGTAAAACACAAGAAAGACCTTTACAAAAAGAAATGTCGAATAAACCCAGCCGAAACCAAATAAAAGTAAATAGGGTCCAGCGGATTTATGTTCAAGGCTACTAAGATAGCCTAAAACAGTACCAAAGCTATTTACATAGACCGGGGTAGGAAAAATATGGTAGATACCACTGCCACCAGCCAAATCTTAAAGAAAAGGGAACAAAATAATGTTCCATGAGAGACATACAAAAAGGGATAACTATTAACCCTTTCCAGTACTCTATGTAAGATGGTTTGTACTGGGTCTGTGAATTTAAAAAGACTAATAAAAATGGCAACTTTACATGTCCTGGGAGACAGTAGTCAGTCCCAGAATATGGAGTTTAAAGTGAGAAGTCTGAAAACGACAACCCTGTGTCACTGCACTAAGCGCGCTGTGTAACACACAGTAAAACGATGATTCCTATGGAGTAGGTGAGGCTCTACAGTCTATGAACACAAAACATGTTAAACACACACAGCAAAACACATGTAAGAGTGGAAAAAAAAAGGTTCACACTCTTACCAGGTGAAAAAAATAAATCCTGGAAATCCAACAAAGCTGCTGAGGGACTCAGTAGGTAAGGGAAATTAGCCATTCTGGACAACTCTCCCTAACACCAAATAGATTGGTTCGCCCCTTACAAAGATGGAGGATGCCCCAACCAAATATAGATTCAGTGCTCGGTCTTGAGTACCGAAACCTAGCCTAAGCCATATTGGGGTTCCGAGAAAATTTGACTTTGACTTTGAAGTATCCCTTCCTCTAGCTGTTGCATAACAGCACGTCCGAAGACCTTGAAGGAGGCGTGCAACAAAGATATGGGCCTGTAAGCCAAAGGGCTGCCCAGTTCCCCTTTTTTAAAGATAGGGTATATAATAGCACTTGTCCATGATTGTGGATATACTCCTGACTCCAATTAGGAATTAAAACAGATTGTCAACTATTGGACCCACAGTTCCAGTTCCTCCTTCAATAAATCTGCATCTGGGCCAGGTGCGCAATTTTACGATTGCTGTTTCCTTCTCATTCAAAGTCAGACGAAGTGTAGAACACTGATCACCACCTTTGTATCTGGCTACTTGGCCGTTGAAGACGGAAGTACAATAGTGTGACCAGGTCTTAGCACCCGCATCATTTTCCCTATATGACTTTGTCCTCTTATATACTGGTCCACCTGCAACAAAGTCCCAGCATTTCTTTGAGTCCTCATTGGAGCCGGCCAAAAGACATTTTTCACACGCTGCATTCTCCAACTGAGTTTTTCTGGCTTCCGCTGACTTTAGTCAGTTGCCCTTGCTCTGATGATATCTCCCCTAGAACTATCCTTGTTACGTAAAGCCCCCTTCAATTTGCTCTGTGCAGTCCTGCATGTATCATCAAACCAGCTAATTGGGTTTTGTTTGCCGGTTTTGAAGTCCTGCTGAAATAGATCTGTCAGGGACCCCCAAAGTTTTTCAGAGGCGAGTAAGATTTTGTGTGACACAGTATCATGACCAGGAATACTTGTAATATGATCTTCATTCATGTTCAATGCATTGTGTTGCACCAATTTCGGGTCACACTTAGCCCATCTTACCCTACGTTTACAGTTTGGGTTAATTTTGCATAAATCTAGTTGTGAGTGAGCAACAGTGATGGAATAGAGATGGTCCTGTCTTAAGACCAGCTTCAGAGGAAAATGATCACTGGCAATTTCATCCACAAACGCAAATTTATAGGTAGCTGCCATTGTTCGACATGTATTCAATAATAATCAATTGTTGAGGTGGGGCGTGGCTAAGCGGCCATGCGGTAAGACGCGTTACTGGGGAGCTCCGCTGCAATCCCGACTAAGATCCTTATAAACTGACCAAAATCAGCCCAAACTCGACTGAAAGGCGTCGGAACACCTGTGTACCACTCGTCCTGATCCTGGAACAGAACCGGACCGGGGATCGAGGGGAAATGGCCCGAAGAAGGAGCGGCTCACGAGAGACAAGATGGCGGCCTGCTGAGGAGATCTCTCCAGCGCGGGGTTTGAAGCGAAGCCGCGGCCCCAGCAGGACACAGAACAGAAGGCGCGAAGGCGAATCCGGGGCCAGGAAGACCTCCACAGAAGCCACGGCAGAGACCCGGTCACCCTGAAGGAGAGGAGGGACGACCGAGGCGAAGCGCCGCTGGCCCGCACAGCAGATGGGGAGCCGGGGACGAGAGCCCGCTCCGCCTCCGGGACGAGAATAAGGACGCCCGAGGCGAAGCGCTGCCGGCACGCACATGAGAAGGTGAGCCAGGACAAGAGCCCGCCCCGCTGCCCTCCTGCCCCCTTCCCCTACTTCCAGGGAAAACAGTATCACTGCAACCCAGCACATGGAGCAGGGCATCCCCGCCACAGACGGAGCAGGCGAGGAGGAGCTGGAGCGCTCTCCGCTTCGTCCCTTCGACGGGAGACAATTTACAAAATCGGCGGGCGGTGCGGCCCCAAAGAAGATCACGGGAGGAGGGGGGGCCGAGGAGGAGCCTGAGAGGTGCCCAACACATCCTGGGAGACACAGACATGCCGGAATAATAAGACATATAAACCCCCAGGGACAAGGAAGAAAGGCAGAAACGAATTGTAGCTCGAGGATCCACTTACAGTGCCCAACAAGCCTCGAGGACATAAGCCTGGGGGGAAGTAAAAGAAGAAAACCAGGGGTCCACAAGCAGCCGGACACATACTCCCACGACGGGCCACATGCAAGCACGTACGAACAGCATAATACGCACAGGTGCCATGTCTAACAAGAGAACAGAGGGGAAATCCAAACAAAGCAGCATGGACATTTTTACCAAAACATCGGGGGATAAACAGCAGAACCCACCGGACACAGCAATGGCGGGGATGAGCAACCCTCACCAGCCAGACCATGGGAAGGATGGCCACATCCTTGAGGCGATCACCTCCCTAAAGACATCCTTGGAAAACAAAGTGGACGCCGCTATAGGAGCCCTGAAGGCATCCCTAGAACAGGAACTAGATACAGTCATGGTGGATGTTGGCCTCCTTCGCCAGGACGCAAGGAATCTGACAGACAGAGTAACGGCAACGGAGCAGCAGGTGCAACAGAACACCACGGACGCCACCGTTGCACGAACCCAAATGTCGGAAGTGATGCAGAGAGTCAAGATCCTAGAGTGAAGAGCTGAAGATGCGGAAGGTAGGGCAAGGAGGAACAACGTTCACATAATAGGGGTTCCGGAGGGGGAGGAAGGAAACGACCCCACAGAATATGTCGAAAACATGCTCCTCCAGGAGATCGGAGCTGGAACACTGTCGCAAAATTTTGTGGTGGAAAGGGTGCACAGAGCCCTAACTAGGAGACCCCGGCCCAGTGCCCCCCCAAGGGCGATGATCGCCAAGATCATGAACTTTAAGGACAGAGAAAAGATACTAGCATTCTCCAGGGGGGGGGGAGAGATCATCAGTGGCTCCTCCAGGGTCACCATATATCCGGACTATACAGCCACGGTCCAAAAACAAAGAGCGCAGTTTGGGCCTACAAAAGAACGCCTCAGAAGAGCGGATATTCGATATATGCTCCTGTTTCCGGCTAAGCTGAAGATGCTGAATAAGGGCAAGACATCCTTCTTTGAGTCCACAGAAGAGGCTCACGCGTGGATGGACGCGCAGGGGATCCCCCAGCTGGAGCGGAGAAATGGCAACAGCGAGGCAAATCAGCCCCGGTGAAGACCCCCTCGGGCTGTAAGAACCAATGACGCCAAGCACCTGATAAATGCACAAGTCAGGATGAATGGGAATGCGAAGGAGCAATCAACCCTACCCAGTCGCGTCAAGCCGAGAGCAACCTACCCCCGAGAAGAAGCGTAAGCTAGTTCGGATGTCAGTTCCAAGGCATCACGCTGCGGCGAGTCTGCCCCATCCAAAGGAGCAAGACAAGAGAAGCGGCGAGGCCCGAGCAGGAGGAGGGTAGCTGGGTGTTAGTTCTTTAGTTACAGTTCTAGATCGAGTTATGGACTTGTTTAAATGCCATATGAAAGGCATTTGCAGCAAGGTCGAGGAAAAGAAAAAATATGAAGGGGGAATTTCAGAAACACCAAGAGCAGGTGCAGGAGACAGTGGACAAGCAAGAGGCTATGCGACTATGGAGCCGGACCAAATAACCACACATGGGTCCAGATGAGCTGGTAATCGCGACCTGGAATGTGAGAGGGCTAAACACATTTGTTAAGAGGCTGCAAGTCTATGCTTGGCTTAACAAGATGAAGGTGAAGATAGCCATGCTTCAGGAGACACATCTGACACCAGAAAAACAGACTAAGGTTGATCAGAAATGGGGAGGACAAGTATATAGTGCAACATATTCAAATTATGCGCGAGGAGTACTAATATGGATCGCTCCAGGGGTCCCATTCCAGCTTATAAAACAAGAGACTGATTCAGAGGGCAGGCTGGTGCTGGTACACGGCATGTTGGAGAACAAGGAGGTGTGTCTGGTTAACACCTATGCCCCAAACCATGACGCAACCAAATTCTTCAGGAAGCTGGCACCCAAGCTAGCCCAATACAGAGAAGCCACGTTTGTCTGGGCTGGAGATTTCAACTGCACCCTGGACCCGCTCCTGGACAGGTCGGACAATAAGCACAAGAAACCAGCACCCCCTGCCAGGGAACTGCACAGAGCCCTCGACCGTCTGGAGCTGGAGGACGTCTGGAGACAGGTACATGAAGGGAAAAGAGGGTACACACACTACAGCGCACCCCATGGAATATTTACACAAATAGACTATATATTCACGGGCATTGAGACACTGCAGGAATTTACAATGATTGACATCAAAGCCCGAACACTTTCAGACCATGCCCCGGTGCTAGAAACATGGGCACATACACACCGGAGAGACCCGATACCAACATGGCGGCTCCGGGCAGAGGCGTTGGGAGAGGGTGAGTTTGAGGAACACCTTCGGGAGGTGGTCGAAGATTACTTCGAGAATAATGAAGGAAGTGTAGGAAGCAACGCTACACTTTGGGACGCATTCAAAGTGGTTACCCGGGGGGCGGCTATTGGCAGGATGGGGGGACTAAAAAGCGCAGCCTTAGAAGAACTCAACAAACTGGAGAGGCAGATAGAAACAGAGGAGCGCAGAGCGGAGGCAGTGGGGGAAGAGCCTAGGGAACTGATGGAGTTGAGGAAGAGATGTATAGAACTGTGGGAGAAACTGGGAAAGCTGAATTATGCGAGATATCTACAACGATTGCACGCAGAAGGGGATAAGCCTGGTAGGCTCATAGCATGTCTCACCAAGCAAGAGACCAAAAGAGACCCCATAATAGTCATAGAAGACGAAACGGGGAGAGAGGTCAGGGACCAGCAGCATATCAATCAATCATTTGCCCGCTTTTACGAGCAACTGTATGCCCCTAACCCAGAAAGTGACCCAGAGGACATCACAGATGCATTGGCAGAAGTAAGGTTGCCAAAGCTAGCAGAAGAGCAAGCGCAAATACTTGATGCCCCACTCACGGAGGAGGAGATAGAGAGCATAATCGCTGAACTCCCCACTGGCAAATCCCCAGGCCCAGACGGACTCCCGGGAGAAATTTATAAAACATACAAGTGTACCATCACCCCGAAACTATTAGAGACATTCCAAGATGCGTATGAAAGCGGACACTTACCGACTAGCATGTCAGAATCAATAATTGTACCGATCCTTAAACCAGGTAAACCGCCCACGAAATGCGCCTCGTTCAGGCCGATCTCCCTCATCAACCAGGATGCCAAGATACTCACGACCGTCCTGGCCAACCGCCTGAAGCAAGTAATCCCCGCCTTAATACACTCTGACCAGACGGGTTACATCCCAGGGAGGAACACGTCGTGGAACCTCCGTAGATTACATCATGTGATAGATAGGACAAACCAGAAACAGGGGGAATGCGCGATAGTGTCCCTGGACGCCGTTAAGGCATTGGATTCGGTTAATTGGGGGTGGCTACTGAGGGTCCTCGCTCATTTTGGCATTGGTAAAGGGTTTCTTAGATGGATTAGGCTATTGTACAGGGACCCCAGAGCAAGGATAAAGACTGGGCGTAACATTTCGGGAGAATGGAGAATATACAGGGGAACCAAGCAGGGGTGCCCACTGTCACCAATGCTGTATATTCTGGCCCTTGAACCACTGGCGGTCTTTCTCAGGGCGGAATATGGAGACACAGGCATAGACATAGATGGAGTACTGCATCAAATCTCGTTATATGCAGACGACATGCTGCTTTTTGTGGGAAATCCGCGTGCCAACCTGCCCTGCCTCCTGGAAGCAATCGGGGCATATACCAGACTCTCCGGCATAGCAATCAACAAAGAAAAATCCCTGATTTTTCCCCTCGCTGGCCTGCAGCGGGTTCCCCTGACAGAGCTCCCAGACCTGGGCCTAACCTGGGCACCACGCTCCTTCCGATACCTAGGAATAGAGATACATCATGACACCGCAGACTCTCACCAACATAACATGCAGGCAGCCCTGGAAAGGACACAGAGGTCTATGAAATTCTGGGGAACACTACCACTGGGAATGATGGGTAGAGCGGCCCTCTTGAAAATGGTGGTACTTCCACGTCTACTGTGTTACTTCACGAACATCCCACATAGGATCCCCAAGACCTTCTTCAGCAAGTTAAATTCAATAGCAGGGTGCTTCTTGTAGGCTGGGGGAAGACACAGAATCGCGCTGAAAACCCTAAAGAGAGACTACGAAGAAGGGGGCATTAGGCTGCCCGACTTTGAGAAGTATTATTTAGCAGGGCAGCTCCAGTTTGCAGTCAAGTGGCTAGGAGAGGATGAGACGATCAACACATTTATTTTGCAGCCAACACTAAAAATATATTATCTGAGGGAAATACTATGGCTGGACAACCCCCTACTCAAGACCCTACCACGTCTGCTTGGCCTCGCAGTGGGGTTGTGGAACAGAGCGTGGAAGCTACAGAGGATACAGGACCCCCAGTCGGCACAGATCCCTCTCGCGGGACTGGTGGGCATGGACAAAAACACATTAGCAATCTACCGAACTGAGTGGGAAGGAAAAGATGTGGCACAAATTGGGGATCTGCGGAAAGAAGGGAGGTGGGCGGACTTCCAAGAAATGGCGGAGGAATATGATATACATGAAGGCCAATTCATCCTCCATAATAGAATGATCCTCAAAATCAAGAAAAGATGGCCGGAATGGGAGGACCAGGAGGACGCCATAAGGGAGCTAGACACGTGGTATGATATATCTGAGGGAACGCACACAACCTCCAGGTTATATGACCAGATGCTAAAAGCCAGTAACAAGAAAGAGCTTCATATAAGACAGAGCCGGGAAGAGGAAGTCCACAGGCCCTTTAGCGACCAGGAATGGAGCAGAGTGTTAAAATATCCAAAGAAAGTGTCCAGGAATGCAAGATTCAGACAGGCACAGCTGTACGTGACTCACAGGGCGTACCTCACACCCAAGAGGATGAATAAAATGTATGAGGTAGATCAAAATAAGTGCCCCCGATGCTCGGCCGATGAAGCAGACATGCTCCACATGTTCTGGGCCTGCCCAACCATACAAACCTTCTGGGAGGGCATTAGAGCCAGAATAATAGACAGTGGATTCCAGATACAGATGGAGCACCTAGAGAGGTACTTGCTGGGCCTCTTCCCAAGAGGGGGCAGACACGGAACACATCTAGCTAAGATGAAAGACTTGATATGCATATTGGCCAAAAGAAGGATAGCAATGGCCTGGAAAACAAAGGAAGGCCCGACAGTATAGTCATGGTGGTCGGACCTCCGCAAGTGGACTTTGGCAGAAACCGCGGTGTGGATAAGAGCAGTGCAAAGAGGGGAAGGAGAAACAGCAGAGAAAATAGCAGCATGGAACTCCCTGGTTCAGGACTTATTTGGCCAAGAGGAGGAGGGTGAGGGAGATGAGGGCCTGGAGGAGGCGCAAGAACAATGATGGAGATAAGACAGTCAAGCACAGGCACTTAACCAAATGGACAGTATAAATGGGGGAGTAGAACCTGCCCACACAAACAGCCAGCGACAAGATAGCAAGGCTGCCAGCAAGCGCCGAAGAAATGAACCCATTAAAAAAAAAAAGTAGAAATGCCAACATGCCAGTTATGTTATGTGTTTGTATGTTGTATTTGTGGTTCTTTTTTCTTTTCTGTTTTCTTTTCTTTCCTTTCTGAAAAACAATAAAGATATTTAAAAAAAAACAAAAAAACTCAATTGTTGAGGTGCCCTGGGTGTTTGGAATCTTGCCCAGTACATCTGAGTGTAGACGTCCATTCAGGGAGTGGAATCCCCATTCCATGAACCATGTGTTTAACTGTAAGCTCCTTGAACACATCTTATCATCAGACATCTGTGGGCAGGCAATCCCACAACTGACAGGTCTGTGAATATCCCGTTACATAATTTCATGTTCAAGTCCCCTCCCTAAACTACTACCGTATACTCACCAAGATTAGAAGCGTTGACTCAAACAGATCTTTTATTACCCCTAGCTGATTTTCTTCTGAGGCATATGGGCTTTTGATTAAATTAACCAACTGCAGTTTGTAGTCCCGCTCAAGTGTCACTACTGAATGTTGGAGAGTGAAAACGTTCAGTTCCCATGCCTCAATGTGACAATTTAATGAAGATATAATCAGGATTGCCATTCCCCCAAAGCAACTGCCTCTGTTGTTCTTACACGCTGGACTACAAGCACACGGCTGCCATGGCCCAGGTTTCCTGCAGAAAAATGATGTCATATGACATCATGTGTGACACTACATCCCTCCATTGTAATTTTGACACTGCTCCTGCAATGTTCCAGCTAAGAAAGGCAACCACACGCTCTGGGCTGTACTCGGGCTGTGTCATACTTAAATGGTTAACGTCCTCAGGTACCAGCGAGTTTGGAAATTCTACCACCAACCCCGAGTGATTTAAAATTCTTCCTCAGAATTTGATAGTCAGTCCAGTTCCCCAATGCCTGCCAAGGTATCAAAGCAATTCGAGCTGATGATTGCCCCCCAGTCCAGGCAGCTCCCATGCCCTTGTTGTGTGGGCTACTTACCCCACCCCTCCCCTTTGCCACCTACCACTCAACCTGCTGTGAAATTGTGGGAGTAGTGGGCAGGGGGTAAAATATGGCTAGGGGGAGGAAGGCACTAGTGTTAATGTTGCTCTCCATAGTCTGCCAGGCAGGGTTGAGTGCGGCAATCAGATAGTCCAACATAGCCAAGACTACTACTGAGACTATCACACAGTCCCCCACTCCCCGTTTCAGAGGTTTACGTATCCAGGAGACCCTTCTCGCCATCAGTATACACCTGGGTAAACAGGTAACGGGTAAACAGGTGTTAATCCATTGTGATGTTTTGTTTATTACAGAAATTGTGGTTCCTTCCACCCCTTCCGCTAGAGAGAGGACACGCGTTATAGCTCCCACTAGTGGTGCAGCTTCAGGCGGAAGGTCAATAACAACTTTATTTTGCCGCTGTGTCATGGCATTCCGCTGTGTTGCAGGTTTGGGGGGTTATCGTTGGGCCTTTACCACTTGCTGTCTAATTCATACTCATTCCCATTCTATTCTGGTGAATGTGCACTGGTTATAAGGGGTACAGGCTGCATATTCCTCTGGGTCTCATTCTGGGGTATTAGATGTTCCCTAATTACTGAGCTTGAGACTCTGCCCCTTATAGTGGTCGCAGTATTTATAGAGACCACTTCTTTCAATTCTAAGACATCATTCTTGATCCCCCTAATTAAATCACCCAGGATGGTCAGGGAGATATTAAGAGAGGCTTTCAGTAATGCAATACCAGTGAGGACGGGAGCTAATTTCCTGACCAACAGTTCTTCCAAAGTTTTAAAATCACTGGATACTGAGTCCATAGAGTCATCGCCAGTCCAGGAGATGGATGGGGTGAATCTCTTCTCTCAGAAAGCCCTTCTAATACACTTTGATTAAAAAAGCCAGGATCCAACACAGCCGTGTCCGACAGTTAATGCTACAAGGTGAACTAAATTGGCTGGTATTAGGGAGAATGTGCTAATTCTTCTCTACCCTAGAGACCCCAGGCTCTTTTGCTGGACCCTAGGACTTGCATTTTCTGCTTGGAGAGAGTGAGAACCCTTTTTTTTCCCAACTCTCTCATGTATTTTACGGTGATTTTGAACTCTGTGCCTCTTTTGGTTGTGGAGTCTGACAAACTCCATAGGCATCATCATTTAACATTGTGTCACATAGCACCTTCAGTGCACTGGCACAGGGACGTCTTTCACATTTCCCCAAGGTTTAAATACCTTCTCTTGGGTAAACTACTGTTTCCAAGAGCAGTGAAATGAAATTGACTTTACTTACACTTGTAACTTTCTAGACCCAGAACACACTATTTTACAATAGGGTGCTGGAGAGGATACTTAGTAACCCCTCTGACTAGCTTCTCATGTAACATTTTTATGTTACCCTTTCCTTGATGAATGGCTGGTGGCAGTGGTTTACTTTTAACTACCGTGGTGTGCAATTACCGCGGGCTATGTTTGCAGCTGTGGTAAAGCACCAAAAGGTTCAATTTTTCTCAAAATGGCCCCGGTGTTCTTTTTTCACCTTTTCATTGTGGAAAGGTCCTTCTTGAGATTTATTCCGTGCACCAAACCAGGTTTGGTCCCTTTGTTCTTTTTTGTCTTTGGCGTGATTCCCAAGTGAAGCCTACCTCTGGCTCCAGGGTGTCTGGTGGGGGCAGGAAGCGAAGGAGGTGCCCGAAACTCCCTGTGCTTAGTCTCCTAGGAGACAGGAATGCACTCTTAGGTGATTGGCCGGCTGACTGTCCGGCAAGGACAGCCACCTTATTAGGTGACTGACAGCTGGGCTGGAATGAATGGGAGAAGCTCGCATAAAAGGTGAGGCTTTTTGACTTAGTAGGCAGGATCGACCGCTGGACAAAGGAATCCGAAGAAGAACTTTAAGAAGATGTCTGCTGCAACTCCTGGACTGTTGGTTTGCCTGGTGAAGTCCTGCTGCTTTGCTCAAACTCTAAATAAGTATCTAAAGAGAAGCCCTTGCAAGGATGACTTCTCCCCTTGAGTTGGTGGGACCAATCAACTCCAAAGTAGGCCCCTTGGACATCCTCTCAGAGCTGGTTGAAATTCCACTGCAGTTGCTGCTGGAACTGAATAGCCAGGGAGAGGAACACCAGATCATGTATGTTGCTTTTAAGCTGGCTAAGAGCTCCAGGAAAATCCTCTGGACTCCCAGGAAGCAGGACTGACTGAGCCTCAACCACCTCAACAGAGTGCTGGCCCCCAAATGAAAGGAAAGCCCATCTCGACAGCCAGGAACCGCAGTGGTGCTATTTGCGGTAGACGCAAGGAGCTGAAACACCAAAGTGGCACTTGTTTGAAGATTACTGGTTGCGGTCTGTGACCCTCCCATTGCAGTGCAGGTGTCCCCAGACATCCTCCCTCTTGTCCCCATGACTGAGACAACTTATATCTTGTTGTGTAACTGCACTTGTTTTCTGTTGGTGAGACCTCTTGTGGTTGCTCTGTAGAGTTGTTGATAGCTTCTTTACTTCACAAGTCTAAACAGCTTCTGACCCTGCTTTGAATTCTTCTTTTCTGCAAAGACTTCTAAAACATGGTGCAAGACTTTTACTTACCTGCAAGAAGTGCTTCAGCTCACCTATACGTTTGCCCAATTGACTTTGGCCTAGCCTGGCTCCCTGAATGACTCTTCTTCCCTCTGACATTGTGTGTCGGCTTCCTTCCAGGAAGGAGTGAACTAACTTTGCATTGGGGGTTACCTAAAGTATTTACCTGCTTCAGAATATTTGTGTGATCTCTTGTTCTATTCTAATAATCTTTTTCTTTGCCAAACTCTTAAATCTGATTCTAAATGCAAACAGTGGTATATTAATGTCCACAGTGTCCTAGTTGCTAAAGTCACCTGAGGGTGTAGGAAGTGTCTGTGTGTCATCCCAAAAGGGTACTTGCTGATTTAGAAATATTAAGAGTGTGGATTTTGGAGTGTATTTGTGTGTTGCTATTATATTGCCCCCCTTCTGAAGAAGGCTTACTCTAACTGACTGTTAAATAGGATAACAATGCTTTTAACAAGAAACCTTGTGTGTAAGAGTTTATTTGAATACTTGTCACTGTGATTCTCTGTGTAACTCCCCTACAGCTCACATTGACCCCTCTTGAGATAAGCCTGGCTGCTCAACATGCTACCAACCTGTGTAGTACGGACTTATACCAACGGTTGGGTTCCTATTGCCAGGAGGTCAGGGCTGCTGTAGTGCACCCAAAGGGTACTGTATACAATCTTGCCTAACATGTGCCAAGATGGCAGTAGTGATATGCCCTCCAGCTCGCTTGTATGGATGGATGCAACTTCAATTGCCCTTTCTGTGCTCAGGATTTGCTCCTCGATTCTGCCATTTGTTTTAGGAATTCATTTACGGTGGTTTGATGGGGAATTTGGGCCTCCTGTGACTAGGGTCCAGTCTGACTGGGTTTGCTCTTTTTTGTTTTATTTACAGCCAGCGAGGGGGCGGGGGCGGTCTCTGACTCGGGTTTGTTCATGATGTAGCTATAATTGTGCCAATTCCACAAAAGTGCAGGCTGTGCAAAGGTGCAAACATGCAAGGTGAAAGTAACGCAGGTGTGCAAATTATGCAAAAGTGTAACTCTTGCAGAAAGTGCAAAATGTGCAGAAAATATGCCTCTTCTTTTGGCCCATGTGTAAGTTAATCTATTACTATGGGTAGCACCAGTGTAAAAATGGCATGTGCAAAAATGGTATATGCAAAAATATGCCAATTAATCAAACCCACCTAGGATAATTGGTGGTGGAGTATGCCTACCTGTCTACACATGGCAGACCAATGTGCCCCCTAAGTAGTTGGGCTGTTTTGAAATGGTAGTTAAAGATACTAAATTTATAGACCCATTGGGCCTCATTATGAGTTTGGCGGTAAGAAACCATCATTACTGGCATGCCGGTGCTACCATGTCCGTGTAGCACTGATGCTGGAATCTAGGGTAGATTTCGAGTCAGTGTGCGTGTGCATACCAGCAAGCCAGTAACAGCAGCACCCGCATGCTGGTAAGGGCCTCAAACCCCCTGATAGCGGCACCATCCAATGCACAGATACCACCACTGGCATCGTTGATACCGCTAAGACCGGCACCACTGACACCGACACCGCTGAGACCAATAACGCTGACACCAGTACCGCTAATATCGGAACCGGAAGTAACGTCATCGCGCCGGAACAGGATTTTCGCCAGCGGCCATCTTGAAAAACACAATCCATTGCAATCCTCTGCAAACAAGACCGGGATCTGAGATCTCTGTACCCTGCCAGTTACACCATGTTGAAGGCCACCCGAAAAGGTACACCTCGCCTCTGCAAGCCCCGGTTTAGCGACGAGGAACTAAACAAGCTCGCTGACAGCATCGTGGAGCATGCCGATGTTGTTTTCTGCTCCGACCGGTGGCGTGCAGCCCAAATCAGAAAGAAGAACATCTGGGAGGAGGTGGCCCAGAAGGTCTCTGCAGTGGGGACAACCCCACGCAGCGTGGAAGACTGCCACAAAAGATGGGATTACCTGCGGCTGAGTGTGGGTAACATCTTATCAGCCAACTGCAGCCATAGCCAGGCAACAGGTGGGGGATTCTCCTCACTCATCAAGTTGACACGGTGGTAGGAGACGTGTATATCTGTGATTGACATGGAGGCTATAGAGGGAGTCGGCCATGCGGAGACGGGAGTCCCATCATCGGCCGATAATGGTGAGTGTAACGCTCACCTGATTCTCGCAGAGGCGCCGGTCTTGACTGGGCGACTACCGTATCTTCAAAGGTGATGTGTAGCACCCGGTTGGCTCTTTGGGCTGGACCTCTGTGCACTGTATGCCTGACGTGTAGAGTAAGATGTCTGCAGATAGAAAATATGGGGTTAATGAACTGGGGTTATTGGGGTGTCCCTATCTCTTTCCTCTTCTCCTCTCCTGTAGACCCCCAAAGGTAAACGCTCTCACCTTCGGTAAGTGAATCCCGAGCTCTCCATCTGCCTCGGGGCAGGGTGCTGTAACCAGTTTCTTCACTGGATAGGTAGCGCAGGCCTCTTGACTTCAGAGGACTGCTGTCCGTCGTTTACTGCACGAACGGTAAGTTTCAAGTCATTCAAATGTCTTTAAAGTCTTTAGTAATGATGTCTCTTGTTTTGCAGGGTTCCGGCGATGGCGGATGAAGGGCTGAAGTGAGTTGAAGCCCGTGTGATGAATAGAAGCGCCTGGAAGCACGTAAGTAAGCGCTTGTTGCCTGCTTCACGATGCGCTCTAACTGTCCTTTTATTTTGCAGGTACGAGTTCGGAGCGGCTGCAGGGTGCCGGAATACCTACTGGATTAGATGTGGAAAGGAGTAATGGCACGTGAGTATTAAAGTTCCCCAATGTCTTTAAACGCACCTTGTTTTGTCTTTCAGATGCGGGATGCAGCGCCGAAGGCCTCCGGAGCGTGCGAAGAGATGGTAAGCTTTTGTCTTTCAGATGCCGGAATGCAGTGTGAAGACCTCCGGAGCGCACGAAGAGTAGGTAAGCCTTTGCCTTTCAAATGCCGGAATGCTAACCTGTTCTTTCTTGTCTTTATAGGTGTTGCTGAAGACTGGATTCAGGATGGTAAGCCTTTTTCCTTAGGCCCAGGACCGGATGCAGAAGACACGATGAGCGTTCTGCTGCAGAGGTTGCAGAATAACGCAAAGCAAGATTCATCCACCGGGTGTGGTTTAAATAGCCTCCTGTAGTGCTTAGGTGTCTCCTTCCACAGCCACGCCTAAGTAAGAAAAGAGTTCCTGGTAAGAAAAGAGTTCCTGCCTTCCAGAAGAGTTCCAGTGTTCTGAATCTAGGGAGTGGCTCCAGCCCCACCCAACAGGAAAAGTAGTTCCAAACAGAAGAGGATCAGAGGCTCAACTGGCAGGCAAGTAAGCAGCATGGTCTGCTGCAGGTAAGTCCACCCAAGCATTATGAGCCCGGCGCTTCCAGCGCTGGGACTGGGCATATTTATGAGCCTGGTGCCACTGGCGCCAGGACTGGGTCCAAAAGGTCCCAATTGGGACTGGTTGGCACTCGGAACCTGGGTTATGGATCTTCTTCCAAGGGAGTTGGGAAAACCCTGACCTTTTGGAAGCAGAGATCATGACAGTACCCCCCCTCAAGGCCCCTCCCAAACCGGGCTTCTCCGCGGGTTTTGGCTTGTCAGGAAATGTTCGGTGAAATCTTTTGATTAGGCGAGGAGCGTGGACATATTCAGCAGGTTCCCAGGATCTCTCTTGGGGGCCGTAGCCTTTCCAGTCAATTAGGTAGAATAGTTTAGATTTGGAGATCTTGGAGTCCAGAATGCTTTTGACTTCAAACTCGAGTTCTCCATCAACTAGGATAGGTTTTGGAGATTTGGTTAGTCGGGTTTGAGGTTGCACGGGTTTTAATAGAGAGACGTGGAAGACCGGATGTATCTTCATGTGCGGGGGCAAGTCCAACTTGACCGCTACTGGGTTTACTATGGTAGTGATGGAATAGGGACCAAGGTATCTTGGGTTGAATGTGCGTGGCCCTTTTAGAGATAGATATTTGGTGGATAACCAGACTTGATCCCCCACTTGATAGTGAGGGGCTTCCTTCCGATGTTGATCTGCTCCTTTCTTGTATTGTTCTTTAGCCGTTTGAAGGTGAGAAACAGCTTCCTTAAAGGCTTGGGTGATTGTAGAATGCAGGTAGTCTACTGCTGGTGTTTCAAGATCTTGGAGGGGATCCAACTCCGAGGTTCGAGGGTGACTGCTGTACAAAAGAAAAAACGGGGTTTTCCCAGTTCCCGAATGGACAGAGTTATTGTAGGCATACTCGGCTATCCAAAGGATATCTTTCCAAGTTTTTTCAGTTTGTTGCAGCATGCAGCGTAAATACTGTTCCAGAGTTTGATTGGTCCTCTCGGTTTGTCCGTCGGTCTGAGGGTGGTGACTGGTCGATAGTCTCACATCAATTTGAGCCGACCGACAGCAACTTCGCCAAAAATGAGAAATAAATTGACTACCTCGATCCGAAATTAGAACCGAAGGAAAACCGTGCAGTCGGACGATGTTTTCGAGAAATTCTCGGGCCAGAGTTGCTGCTGTTGGCAAGCCTTTGAGCGGAATGAAATGCGCCATCTTGGAGAATAAGTCCACGATTACTAGAATCGTATTGTATCCGGAGCATGGAGGTAGATCGGTGATGAAGTCCATAGAAAGCGTATGCCAAGGGCGAGGTGGGGTGTCAATAGGGCGTAAGAGGCCTGCTGGTCTTTCCTTTTGACTCTTGTTTTGGGCGCATACTCCACAGGACATTATAAAGTCTCTGATATCTTTTTTCCAAGACGGCCACCAGAAGTAGCGCTTGATCTTTTCTGAGGTCTTGGCTATACCGGGATGACCTTCCATTAAAGAGTCGTGATAACAAGAGATTACTTTTTTCTGTAAATCTGTGCTGGGTAGGTATAATCGTTCTTGGAAATACAATAAGTTGTCCTTTACTGCAAAGTCCTTTCCCTGCAGGTGCCAATTCTGTATGTCTGCTGGAGTTACAAGTTGCCTGGCTTTATCCTTAACTTCCTCTATGGATTCTGTGGCGATTACACCCAGAATTCTTTGTTCGGGAATGATTGGTACAGGTTTAGGGTTGATCAAGTGTTCTTCCACTCCCATCCGAGAAAGGGCATCGGCTTTACCGTTCTTTGTACCAGGTCGATAGGTAATTATGAAGTCAAACTCGGCAAAGAATAATGCCCAACGGAGTTGTCTAGAGGATTGGGCTTTTGCGGTTTTCAAATATTGCAGGTTTCGGTGATCCGTAATCACAGTAACGGTGTGTCGGGCCCCCAGCAGATAATGCCGCCAAGCCTTAAAGGCAGACTTGATAGCCAGAAGTTCCTTGTCAGTAATCGTGTAATTGACTTCAGGAGGCGAGAATTTGCGGGACCAAAATGCCACGGGATGCAACTGATTGGTTACCGGGTCCTTTTGTGATAGAACTGCCCCCATGGCAAGGCTTGAAGCATCAGTTTCCACGATGTAGGGGAGTTCGGGGCGAGGGTGTTTTAAGATTGGTGCAGAGATAAATTTAGTCTTCAAATCCTGGAAAGCTTGTTCCGCCTCGGTAGACCATTCAAAACGTTTGTTTTTCTTTAACAAGGCAGTGATGGGCTGGACTATTCGAGAGAACTCGGGGATAAACCTACGGTAAAAGTTAGCGAAGCCTAACATGCTTTGCACACCTTTTACGGAGGACGGTGATGGCCATTTGAGAACTGCATCGACCTTCTTTGAATCCATACGCACTCCGCCAGGTGATAATATGAATCCCAAGAATTCAACTTCAGTCACGTTGAAAACACATTTTTCCAACTTAGCGAAAAGTTTGTGTTGACGCAATCTTTCGAGGACCATTTTCACGTGTTTCCGATGTTCAGATTCCGATGAAGAATAAACGAGAATGTCGTCGATGTAAACAACAACACACACATCTATGAGCTCTCTGAGGACATCGTTCATAAAATATTGAAAGGCGGCCGGGGCATTGCAAAGTCCGAAGGGCATGACCTGATATTCAAATAGCCCATACTTGGTGCGGAAGGCCGTCTTCCATTCATCGCCCTCTTTTACTCGTACCAAGTGGTAAGCTCCTCTAAGATCCAGCTTTGTATATATGCATGCTTTTCTGACTTGGTCCAGGAGTTCAGGGATCAAAGGTAACGGATATCTATTCTTAACGGTGATCTGGTTCAGGGAGCGATAATCGATACAAGTTCTAAGGTCTCCTTCCTTTTTTGGAACGAAGAACAAAGCTGAAGAGGCAGGGGACTTGGAAGGACGAATAAACCCATTTGCCAGGTATTGATCCAGGTATTGTCGAAGGTGAAGGTTCTCAGGCTCGGTGAGGGCATACATTCTACTACAAGGAGGAGTAGATCCAGGTATCAGGTCTATCTGGCAGTCATAAGACCTATGAGGAGGTAGAGAGTTAGCCTGCTCCTTCCGGAAAACATCTTGGTATTCTAGGTATTCGGGAGGTAACCGGGGAGTCTCTGAAGAAATTGCTGCCAGTGCAACACCAGGTGGAGGGTGACAAGTAGAGACACATTCTGGAAACTGGACCGTTCTTGCTCGCCAATCGATCAGAGGATTGTGTTTCTCTAACCAAGGTATTCCTAGAATAATCTGGAACTGAGGGGCCTTGATCACATCGAACACGATCTTCTCATGGTGTCCATCTTGACTTACTAGCGTCACCTCTTGAGTGGTATGCGTTACTGGCCCGGAGGCTATCTCCGTACCATCCACCGTAGTAATGACGTCCTTTACAGCCTGTGATCTATTTGAACGACCAAGTCTATATAATCCGAACAGTCTTGTGGGGGATTCACTACTTGGGCTAAAACGTCTTTGAGCTCTCCACGTAGACCTCTATAAAACAGCGTAATCCTTTTGTCCTCAGGCCATTGAGTTTCCACTATTAGTCTATTGAAAGATGCAATATAAGCCAAAAGGTCTTGATTACCCTGTCGCAACGAAAGAAGCTCATTGTCCAAGGCCTGCCCCTGTGAATGTCTTGCGAACAGTTTTTCCATACTAAGCTGAAAGGCTTGAAAATCATGGAGAACCGGATCATCTTGATTAACTAGAGGGATCGACCAGTCTGCCGCATTGCCACTAAGGTACGAAAGTACAAAAGCTACTTTAGCTTGATCAGTTGGAAAGGCTGCTGGCCGGCATAAGAAGTGCAACCGGCACTGATTGATAAATACTGCAAACCTCTTTGGGTCACCAGAAAATCGTTCGGGCGGAGCCAGAGGTACATTCCCAGGTAGGTTGATCTGCACTGGATTCATAGAGGCTGTTGAAGGAAGATTTGCCCCTGATGCGGGTAACGGGGTCTGTCCGGCTTGTGACTGTAGCACTTGTCTAGCAAGATTGTCTGTTCTCTCCTTGGAAATAATTAGTTCCCTTCTTAGAGCATTCGTTTCCTGACGAGCTGCATGCACTTTTGCCCTTAGTTCCCCAAGTAACCGGGCTAGGGGGTCAGTATCCGAGGTTTCCATAGCGCCTGGGCGAGAGTTTTGCGGTAGGCTTTGCGTTCTGTAACGCTCACCTGATTCTCGCAGAGGCGCCGGTCTTGACTGGGCGACTACCGTATCTTCAAAGGTGATGTGTAGCACCCGGTTGGCTCTTTGGGCTGGACCTCTGTGCACTGTATGCCTGACGTGTAGAGTAAGATGTCTGCAGATAGAAAATATGGGGTTAATGAACTGGGGTTATTGGGGTGTCCCTATCTCTTTCCTCTTCTCCTCTCCTGTAGACCCCCAAAGGTTAACGCTCTCACCTTCGGTAAGTGAATCCCGAGCTCTCCATCTGCCTCGGGGCAGGGTGCTGTAACCAGTTTCTTCACTGGATAGGTAGCGCAGGCCTCTTGACTTCAGAGGACTGCTGTCCGTCGTTTACTGCACGAACGGTAAGTTTCGAGTCATTCAAATGTCTTTAAAGTCTTTAGTAATGATGTCTCTTGTTTTGCAGGGTTCCGGCGATGGCGGATGACGGGCTGAAGTGAGTTGAAGATGGAGCCCGTGTGATGAATAGAAGCGCCTGGAAGCACGTAAGTAAGCGCTTGTTGCCTGCTTCACGATGCGCTCTAACTGTCCTTTTATTTTGCAGGTACGCGTTCGGAGCGGCTGCAGGGTGCCGGAATACCCACTGGATTAGATGTGGAAAGGAGTAATGGCACGTGAGTATTAAAGTTCCCCAATGTCTTTAAACGCACCTTGTTTTGTCTTTCAGATGCGGGATGCAGCGCCGAAGGCCTCCGGAGCGTGCGAAGAGATGGTAAGCTTTTGTCTTTCAGATGCCGGAATGCAGTGTGAAGACCTCCGGAGCGCACGAAGAGTAGGTAAGCCTTTGCCTTTCAAATGCCGGAATGCTAACCTGTTCTTTCTTGTCTTTATAGGTGTTGCTGAAGACTGGATTCAGGATGGTAAGCCTTTTTCCTTAGGCCCAGGACCGGATGCAGAAGACACGATGAGCGTTCTGCTGCAGAGGTTGCAGAATAACGCAAAGCAAGCTTCATCCACCGGGTGTGGTTTAAATAGCCTCCTGTAGTGCTTAGGTGTCTCCTTCCACAGCCACGCCTAAGTAAGAAAAGAGTTCCTGGTAAGAAAAGAGTTCCTGCCTTCCAGAAGAGTTCCAGTGTTCTGAATCTAGGGAGTGGCTCCAGCCCCACCCAACAGGAAAAGTAGTTCCAAACAGAAGAGGATCAGAGGCTCAACTGGCAGGCAAGTAAGCAGCATGGTCTGCTGCAGGTAAGTCCACCCAAGCATTATGAGCCCGGCGCTTCCAGCGCTGGGACTGGGCATATTTATGAGCCTGGTGCCACTGGCGCCAGGACTGGGTCCAAAAGGTCCCAATTGGGACTGGTTGGCACTCGGAACCTGGGTTATGGATCTGCTTCCAAGGGAGTTGGGAAAACCCTGACCTTTTGGAAGCAGAGATCATGACAGTGAGTGACCATTTGTGCTATACAAAAGCCACCACATACACCTGATGTCCCAAGTACCAAGCTGTATCCCAGATGGCAAGTAGAGGAGAGCAAATGCATGGCCCATCACCTTCACCTGAGACCAGCCCTAACACAAATGCCACATCTCTGCCACAAAAACACACAGCAAACCCCAATTCCACAAACCACATGAGCCCACAATTGTACACACAAAGAACACATGCATGCACACACACACACACACACATCACCGTCGAGATGCCAGCTTCACCACTGTCCCATTTCAATAGATGGTGCACACGTCCACACTATCGACTACACACTGGAGACACAACCAAACCGCACATGGCACACAGCCCCTGAGCCATGGCAACAGCATGCAAGCCACAACACACCTGTAGGCCACCCAACAGACACCATGGACATCATGGCTGCACTAGAAGGATGCCAAAACAAGTACCCCCCCAACTCCTGCAAGTACCATGCCCACCCCTCCAATATTCACACAACAATGCTCATGACTGAAATTGAACCAACATCGATGTATGCAGGATGTAAGTTCACCCATCACTGATGCTCTGCCTCTCCATCCCCCACAGGCACGGATTCAGACAGCGAAGCAGACCACGCTGCATCACAGAAGAAAACACCTGCATGCATGGGCAGAAGGCATGATGATGCCACTAGGGCTTCGACATCTAGGGCCGGGCCAAGCAAGACCAGCACTCCAAGACCACAGACCAGTGGCCAACAGGGTGCACAGACCGTAGACCAGGGTGAGCAGCCAGCTGTGACAGATAGCCAGTTGCCCCTGGCTGGAGAAATCAGTGTCATCAAGGCACACATGCAGAAAAACACACCGTCCAAAATGGCCAGAGCAAAGGAAACACTGGCCCCCCAGCAGACACCTCACGTTGATGAGGATGCCTGCACAGTTACCAGTGATGTTGAGGGGCTGCACTCGACAGCAACAAGTGACATGGGCGAGGCAGCAGTATCCGCACAGCACAGCGTGGAGGAGGACGGGGGCCTGGATGATGGAGACACAGCAGGACCTTGCATGTCGGGGGATGGGCAGCACACACCAAGCATGCAGGACACCCCACAGTACTCTCTTGGACAGGGATCTGATGGACACAGTACTGGGGAGGAGATGAACCAACAAGTGCTCAGCCCTGTGAGGAGTAGCACACCACCTCCTGTGCAATCAACAGGTTGGTCATCTATACGGGACCTTGAGGGACAGTTGAGCCGTAGGGAGGGGCAGCAGCAAGCCATGCATTACATGGTAGAACAGTACTTGGCCGAAGGGGAAGCAACACGGCAGGCAAATCTGGAGATTACACAGGCAATTACCTGTGCTGTATACCGCGTGGCCAGGCGGGTGCGTGAGGGTACATGCTGCAGGCTGTGAACCAGTTGTCTACCTATATGACCCAACAATGCCCTTGCCCGGCCGAACCACAATACCCACCATCAACCTGCACTACACCGCTCAGCTCGACACAGACGAGCCCTGTGCGCAGTTCCCTGCACAGCATGTTATGTCCGGAGGATCAACCCCCTCCATCTAAGAGGAGGCGTCAATAGCCTGGAATACCTGGACATGTCAGGAGGGAGTCCAGTGGAACTCACATTGGGTGGAGGGGGCGTAGTGGGTGTGTTGGGGTTTTGGGGTAAGGGGGGGTGGGGTGGGGGGCATGGGTGCATGGGGGTCTTGGGGCAATGGGGGTGGGGTGTTGGGGCATGGGTGTGTGGGGATTTTGGGGCAATGGGGTGGGGGGTATGGGTGTGTTGGGGTTTTGGGGCATCAGGGGTGGGGGGTAGTATGTATCGTATCAAGGGTGGAGGGCAACGTAGATTCATGTACATAGTTTAATTTCATCAATACACCTGTTGTGCAAAAGAAAACACATGACTGGACATTGCTTCTTGAGTGCATGTCAATTCATTGTTCAACAGTGCCCAGTGCCCAGTGTTTCACGTTTCCAGCACCTTCTGCAACCCAGTACATCAAAAATATTGTGCAATCAAAGATTGGCATACAGCACGTCCCTCACGCACAATGTGACGTGGCCGATGTGCAGCATCTTCGTCATCATCCTCCTCCTCATCCAGTGGTATTTGGTCCATGACAGGGGGCCAGAGTATGTTGCACTGGATGCACATGTTGTGCAGCATGGCACATGCCAATATAATCTTGCCCACCTTCTCAGACCGGTAAATGAGTGCACCACCAGACCTGCTGAGGCAGCAAAACCGTGCCTTCAACAGGCCAAAAGTCTGTTCAATCATCACACAAGTGCGTGCATGTGCACAATTGTAGTCCTTTACGTGCCTATTCAGTGGATGCCTGACAGGGGTGAGTAGCCACGGCCTCAGGGGATACCCAGCATCACCTGCATGGGAGCAAAATTAAGTTTGAATGTGAGTATTTTCGGCATATCCTGTTTAAATGCAAATGTTTTTCACTGCCATATTTTGCCATTTCATCTCAGCAATTATCAAGTTGGTGTACAATTTGTTGACCCATGGTGGGGGGGAGGCATGGGTACCGTACACAACTTACTGACCTTGACATCCGATACAGCACTCACACAGATGAAGTCAGAAGGCCCATGAGGTACTCACATGTGATGGGTGTGAGGCAGAAGAAGATTCAGAATGCACATTGAGCAATTTATGATGCATTAGGCGGATGTCCAACATGATACACGTAGATGTGCCTATCATGCTCTCCACTATGTGACGACGCCCTGCACACATCCCTTGACACCTTCACCCATGGCACGATGGAATTGGTCGTATGGTCCGCCAGTGTAGGGATGCATTCCTTTGATGATGCAGGTTGTCAATTGGCACATATGTTGGTGATGTTCACTGCTGATTGGAATTTGTTTTCTACTTGCATGTGACTTAGGATTAATAGGTGTCCCTTCAGCTGCATGTAATTGCATGGTGGTGTGCGGTATACATGTCGGGCTGGGGCAGCGATAAGGGCTTCCCTGAGAGGCATTGTTATTTTGCGCAGTCATGGCTGCATGACCTGTGATGTGTTTTGCTGCGCTCATGTGAATTATGCTTTCTGACTGCTGGATGGTGCATTTCTTGTCTTTATAGGTGTTGCTGAAGACTGGATTCAGGATGGTAAGCCTTTTTCCTTAGGCCCAGGACCGGATGCAGAAGACACGATGAGCGTTCTGCTGCAGAGGTTGCAGAATAACGCAAAGCAAGCTTCATCCACCGGGTGTGGTTTAAATAGCCTCCTGTAGTGCTTAGGTGTCTCCTTCCACAGCCACGCCTAAGTAAGAAAAGAGTTCCTGGTAAGAAAAGAGTTCCTGCCTTCCAGAAGAGTTCCAGTGTTCTGAATCTAGGGAGTGGCTCCAGCCCCACCCAACAGGAAAAGTAGTTCCAAACAGAAGAGGATCAGAGGCTCAACTGGCAGGCAAGTAAGCAGCATGGTCTGCTGCAGGTAAGTCCACCCAAGCATTATGAGCCCGGCGCTTCCAGCGCTGGGACTGGGCATATTTATGAGCCTGGTGCCACTGGCGCCAGGACTGGGTCCAAAAGGTCCCAATTGGGACTGGTTGGCACTCGGAACCTGGGTTATGGATCTGCTTCCAAGGGAGTTGGGAAAACCCTGACCTTTTGGAAGCAGAGATCATGACAGTGAGTGACCATTTGTGCTATACAAAAGCCACCACATACACCTGATGTCCCAAGTACCAAGCTGTATCCCAGATGGCAAGTAGAGGAGAGCAAATGCATGGCCCATCACCTTCACCTGAGACCAGCCCTAACACAAATGCCACATCTCTGCCACAAAAACACACAGCAAACCCCAATTCCACAAACCACATGAGCCCACAATTGTACACACAAAGAACACATGCATGCACACACACACACACACACATCACCGTCGAGATGCCAGCTTCACCACTGTCCCATTTCAATAGATGGTGCACACGTCCACACTATCGACTACACACTGGAGACACAACCAAACCGCACATGGCACACAGCCCCTGAGCCATGGCAACAGCATGCAAGCCACAACACACCTGTAGGCCACCCAACAGACACCATGGACATCATGGCTGCACTAGAAGGATGCCAAAACAAGTACCCCCCCAACTCCTGCAAGTACCATGCCCACCCCTCCAATATTCACACAACAATGCTCATGACTGAAATTGAACCAACATCGATGTATGCAGGATGTAAGTTCACCCATCACTGATGCTCTGCCTCTCCATCCCCCACAGGCACGGATTCAGACAGCGAAGCAGACCACGCTGCATCACAGAAGAAAACACCTGCATGCATGGGCAGAAGGCATGATGATGCCACTAGGGCTTCGACATCTAGGGCCGGGCCAAGCAAGACCAGCACTCCAAGACCACAGACCAGTGGCCAACAGGGTGCACAGACCGTAGACCAGGGTGAGCAGCCAGCTGTGACAGATAGCCAGTTGCCCCTGGCTGGAGAAATCAGTGTCATCAAGGCACACATGCAGAAAAACACACCGTCCAAAATGGCCAGAGCAAAGGAAACACTGGCCCCCCAGCAGACACCTCACGTTGATGAGGATGCCTGCACAGTTACCAGTGATGTTGAGGGGCTGCACTCGACAGCAACAAGTGACATGGGCGAGGCAGCAGTATCCGCACAGCACAGCGTGGAGGAGGACGGGGGCCTGGATGATGGAGACACAGCAGGACCTTGCATGTCGGGGGATGGGCAGCACACACCAAGCATGCAGGACACCCCACAGTACTCTCTTGGACAGGGATCTGATGGACACAGTACTGGGGAGGAGATGAACCAACAAGTGCTCAGCCCTGTGAGGAGTAGCACACCACCTCCTGTGCAATCAACAGGTTGGTCATCTATACGGGACCTTGAGGGACAGTTGAGCCGTAGGGAGGGGCAGCAGCAAGCCATGCATTACATGGTAGAACAGTACTTGGCCGAAGGGGAAGCAACACGGCAGGCAAATCTGGAGATTACACAGGCAATTACCTGTGCTGTATACCGCGTGGCCAGGCGGGTGCGTGAGGGTACATGCTGCAGGCTGTGAACCAGTTGTCTACCTATATGACCCAACAATGCCCTTGCCCGGCCGAACCACAATACCCACCATCAACCTGCACTACACCGCTCAGCTCGACACAGACGAGCCCTGTGCGCAGTTCCCTGCACAGCATGTTATGTCCGGAGGATCAACCCCCTCCATCTAAGAGGAGGCGTCAATAGCCTGGAATACCTGGACATGTCAGGAGGGAGTCCAGTGGAACTCACATTGGGTGGAGGGGGCGTAGTGGGTGTGTTGGGGTTTTGGGGTAAGGGGGGGTGGGGTGGGGGGCATGGGTGCATGGGGGTCTTGGGGCAATGGGGGTGGGGTGTTGGGGCATGGGTGTGTGGGGATTTTGGGGCAATGGGGTGGGGGGTATGGGTGTGTTGGGGTTTTGGGGCATCAGGGGTGGGGGGTAGTATGTATCGTATCAAGGGTGGAGGGCAACGTAGATTCATGTACATAGTTTAATTTCATCAATACACCTGTTGTGCAAAAGAAAACACATGACTGGACATTGCTTCTTGAGTGCATGTCAATTCATTGTTCAACAGTGCCCAGTGCCCAGTGTTTCACGTTTCCAGCACCTTCTGCAACCCAGTACATCAAAAATATTGTGCAATCAAAGATTGGCATACAGCACGTCCCTCACGCACAATGTGACGTGGCCGATGTGCAGCATCTTCGTCATCATCCTCCTCCTCATCCAGTGGTATTTGGTCCATGACAGGGGGCCAGAGTATGTTGCACTGGATGCACATGTTGTGCAGCATGGCACATGCCAATATAATCTTGCCCACCTTCTCAGACCGGTAAATGAGTGCACCACCAGACCTGCTGAGGCAGCAAAACCGTGCCTTCAACAGGCCAAAAGTCTGTTCAATCATCACACAAGTGCGTGCATGTGCACAATTGTAGTCCTTTACGTGCCTATTCAGTGGATGCCTGACAGGGGTGAGTAGCCACGGCCTCAGGGGATACCCAGCATCACCTGCATGGGAGCAAAATTAAGTTTGAATGTGAGTATTTTCGGCATATCCTGTTTAAATGCAAATGTTTTTCACTGCCATATTTTGCCATTTCATCTCAGCAATTATCAAGTTGGTGTACAATTTGTTGACCCATGGTGGGGGGGAGGCATGGGTACCGTACACAACTTACTGACCTTGACATCCGATACAGCACTCACACAGATGAAGTCAGAAGGCCCATGAGGTACTCACATGTGATGGGTGTGAGGCAGAAGAAGATTCAGAATGCACATTGAGCAATTTATGATGCATTAGGCGGATGTCCAACATGATACACGTAGATGTGCCTATCATGCTCTCCACTATGTGACGACGCCCTGCACACATCCCTTGACACCTTCACCCATGGCACGATGGAATTGGTCGTATGGTCCGCCAGTGTAGGGATGCATTCCTTTGATGATGCAGGTTGTCAATTGGCACATATGTTGGTGATGTTCACTGCTGATTGGAATTTGTTTTCTACTTGCATGTGACTTAGGATTAATAGGTGTCCCTTCAGCTGCATGTAATTGCATGGTGGTGTGCGGTATACATGTCGGGCTGGGGCAGCGATAAGGGCTTCCCTGAGAGGCATTGTTATTTTGCGCAGTCATGGCTGCATGACCTGTGATGTGTTTTGCTGCGCTCATGTGAATTATGCTTTCTGACTGCTGGATGGTGCATTGCGGTACTTGTGGCATTGGTCTGACGATGTACCATGTGCATGTGCAGGGGTGGGCACTGTGTGTAGCTGTCATTTACACATTGCTGTGTGGCCATGGCACATCTGCATCCATTGTCATTCTCATGCATTCTGTTGAATTTATTTGGGTCATAGTGGTGTTTACCACCCAGGATGGTGTCCCCCCCAGCAACATCCCCCATGGCCCAGACAGCAGTCAGGTTGCTAATGCTTGTGCCCCTACCCCCCCCAACAACATCGCCCATGGCCCAGACAGCAGTCAGGTTGCTAATGCTTGTGGTCCCCCCTAACAACAACCCCCATTGCCCTGTGGTAAGACTTACCCAGCAGCCAGGCACATTGTGCAGCATGTCGTTCCATGAAGCAGGGAAGTGTGGTGCTCCGCTGCACCATTGCATCACGTGTCGATCCCGGGTATCGAGCACAGCAATGCGTAATTATCTTGCATGCATCACACACCATCTGGTCATTGAGGGAGTGGTATAGCTTCCGGTCACTGTACACCACCTCTACGGAATGTTGGACTACCAGCTAAATGGGTGCAGTTGAGGACACCAATGAGGTTTGGCATGCCTGCCAGTGCATAGAATGCTATTTTGGTGGCATTCACCTCCTCTGCAGTCCGTGGTAGGGATATGTGGGTCCTTGCATGCTTCAGGAGAGCATCCAGCACCTGGTTCAGCACACGTGAAAAACATGGTTGTGAGATGCCATGCAGCTGACCCACTGTGTGCTGGTAGGTGCATGTGGCCAGGAAGTGGAGCACAGACACTACCTTCAGCAGAGGGGGGGTGGCGGTGCGGATGTTGATCAGGCTGACAAGATCATCTTGGATGAGGTCAACTACGGTGGTGATGGTGTCCCTGTCCAGGCAGTACAGGGTGTGAATCTGTGCAGGGGTTAAGTCTAATGGACTGGCCCTTATGTGTGGGATTGGTGGCTGCCTGCGGGATACTGCTGCCTGTACTGGTGGTATGTGCTGGCCCAGAATCACCCTCCTCCTCCTCCTGCACCTCCTCTGCATCCCATGGTTTACTGCCTGCTCAAGGAGTAGCAGTGCAGATATGTCGTCCGGCTCCTGTATAGCAACTGCTAGTGGTATCATTTTGGACTTGGAAGGGATGTGGTGTGTGGGTGTGCTCCTTTTGTGCTGGGCCAGACTCCATCGCCTCCACCTGTGAAGATTGTGTGTACAAGTGGCAGCTCTGGACACAGCAGATTGCTGTTAATGGCTGCCCCGCAATGCTGGTGTTACTGGCATCGTGGTAACCCTTCTTACTTGCATCTGGATGCCGGTAAGTGCTTGTCCATGCGACTCGTAATGTGCCCTACTTTGCTGCATGCTGGTCTTACTGGCATGGCTGCCACGTGCCGGTGCCCATTCCGGGTTGGTGCTCCCCGGCCACAATGGGACCATGTTGATGCTGGTAGCACTGGCATCGCTGGTCGTAATATAACGGTCCGGTAATCGATGCCGGTATTCCCTTACCAGTATCGTTATTACCAGACCGCCAACCTTGTAATGAGGCCCATTGCCAGGTAATTGCACTCAAATATACTAAAAATAAATAAAAACAGCTAAAATGTTGCTACTCAAAACTTGCATCAAAAATGTGCCAATGAGTATATAAAAAATCATCAAAATTCATAAAAATTCATATGTGGAAAACTATTTTAAAAGCACATGTTATGGCAATCATGGAATAAGTCAATAATACATTTAAGTGTTGCTTCGGCTCTTGTTAGAGAAAGTCTATGAAATTAGGTAAAATTAGGTCAATATGATGAGGAATGTTCCCCTTGACATTATCAGTGAGATTGTCAATGGAAGTCTTCTAACCACGATGCAGAGTGTTGTGTCCTTTTAAGTTCCACAGCAGATGATATACAGTCAATTAATTTCAAACTAACTATATGGAGACAGAAGCTGAACCCAAGGTACGGTGCCTAGGGCACGCCAGAGTGGGTCACGGGGCTGCCTTAGTCTGTCTCCCCCCTGTGCCGCCCTACTATCCCTATGAATCAGAACAGTCAAATGCAGAAATGCAAAAATGCACGGGTATTCCCGATGGATAACTGTTATGGGTTAGACATTTTCCTCAGCTATCTGTCAAATGATCAAATTTGGCCAGTGAGTTCGAAAATCACTAACAAGCCGGGTGCTATCGGGTGCTGCTGCTCGCTGTGTTCTTGAGCGCATAAACGGATAAAGACAAAGACAGGTCCTAAATGTATGGCGCGGCAGTGTCGGGGGAAACCATGGAAGACCGGACGCTTACAGTGACAGCTTCACAGCAACATGGATGTTGCCCGAGTTATGAACTGTGGATCGTGCAGGCCGTCTTCACTGTGGCATTATGTTTAGTGGTGGAGAGATGGTGTAGCCTGTAAGTTCATTGCCCCTCGTCCACCACACCCGGCTGGGGCCTGAATCCTTCCCCCTTTGCTTACCAGTAGAGTCTTGACAGAGTTGTAGTGACACAGTCAGAGTAGGTAGCGTAGGCTCTCCCGCCTCCTCAGCCTCCGGCAGACCACTCTTGCCCCACTCTTGTGCCACGCTTCGCACGTGTGGGCAGATTTTAAGCTGATGCAAGCTGCTGACTGGGGCAAGCCCCACCTCCTCCTTCAATAAAGCTCAAACAAAGGCTGCACTCCAGAAAGGGATCATGGCAGACCACTCCTATCCCTCTCCCGTGCCCATATTCAATATGCATAACTTGGTTTTGTTTCGTGTTTTCATTCAGTAGGGAAATATGCATATTTTAGCTTTGTTTTGAGTGTTCATTCAGTTCGGCATTCAATAAGCATTATACAGCAGTTCGTTACCTATGCACAGCCTTCTCGAGGCACCCCGGCTTTGTGTGACCTCGCCAACACTCATCGGTCCTTGGCACCCTCTCCCGGCAGCTTTTGCTGCCTTTGCTCTGCTTCTCCAGTTGGCAGGACATCCTCTGAGAGCCTTGCTCACACTCCAGATGTTCGACTGCACACGCCGGTGGGTCCACTTCCCAGGCATGGACGCGGTTGGCGTCCCATCTTCTTTCCTGCTTGCATGCAGGATCAGTGACATGCCCCCAATGCTGAGGCTCCCACACCTGTGGAAGCCTAACAGCTATGGGCTCCACAGGTCCTGCAGGCATTGGTCAGCATCCTGGCTTCCTTGGAGGCCCCACCATGGATGCCTCCTTAGGTCACGGGTCCCCTGCTGGTCTCTTCCACACAGTTCTCCCTGTCTTTCTCCATGTCGCTCTCTCTGCTGTTTCACGGGTCTTCCTATATACACCTGCCACCACTTGACAGGTAGCGGATCTGGACTCATTATTAGCCTTACCTGACCATAGTTAAAGTCACATGCCTGATCCTCACAGTACTCTGCAGGCATCCTCCTTGTACCAACACCAAAGTGCTGAAATTAAGTTTGAGTATTCATTCATTACTCTTAGTCGCCTCTTCCTTGTCCCAGTACTGTCAAATGTGGGGAAATGAGGGGAGAGGCTTTACAGTAGCCTATAAAGTCCAGGGAAAGTGTAGGCTGGTCGTCTATAGGGGAAGGGGGATAACATGTCTCGCTTGTGGGCACCACATTCCCAATCCCAAAGGAACCTTAACCCAGGTGATCCTCCCTCGCTTTACCATCCCCAGGGTCAGGATCCAAAAGCGGTGGCCACCTGAGAAGAGGATCCGGGGGAGTAGGAGTGAGAATAACCTGAGGTGTCTACAGTACACAAACATCCAAAACTCCATGCTGGCAAAAATCAACACCCTTCACAAAAAAATCAAATTAAAGCAATCCGTACTCACACCCTTGATCCAATCCCCTATGGCCACCTCCCCTCCAACCACTAACCTGCAAGACATGCCCATGATTCGCTTTGCAAAGGAGACATATGCCCAGCAGCACTAGTTAAGGACTGCTCTGAGCACCTTGCAAACCTCATTACTTCCTTCATCAATGGCTCCTTCCCCACCTGCATAGTCTCCTCTAGCCTCCAGGAAGCTTAGGTACTCCCTCTCATCTGAAAAACAGCACTAGACCCTACAAACCAAAATAACTACCACTCAATCACTACTGTTTTGTTCCAACAAAAAGCTTTAGACAGGGTGCTTACCTGCAAATTCAGCATTACTTGGAAGCTAACCACATCCTGGGCATGCACCAGCCAGGGTTCCCCCCTATCCATGGAACAGAATCAGCTCTTCTTGACCTGAAGAATCAGCTTGATGACATCAGGGATGAGGGCAAGCCAGCGCTAGTACTACTTCTTGACCTATCAGCAGCCTTTGACCTCGTAGACCACAAGATCTTTTGCCACCACCTAACCTCTGCAGCAAAACTCCTGCCAGAAGCCAAAACTTGGATCACCTGCTTTCTAGAGGAAAGAGCCATTAGAGTATTCATTGAGAATGCCAGTCCCACCCTGCACCCATCACCTGTGGGGTACTACAAGGGTCGTGTGTCTGTCCAACCATGTATAATATCTTCACAAGACCCTTATTTATCCTTCTGGACTCTATCAGCATATCAAACACAAACTATGCTGATGATAATCAAATGCTACTCCCCCTCACTGGCAACTACCTGGAAGGGAAGACTCTACCTCCCTTAACACTGTCTACATGACCATCCAAGCCTGCATGGCTACACACCGACTCTGCCTGAATGATGAAAAGGCAGAGATTATCCAGGTGGCCCCTTTGGCAGTGATCAAGAAGCTTAATCCCCAATACACCGCTTTCAACAATGATGGCATCACAATCCCTGTCTCACAGTCACTGCAGACACTTAGAGTTTATCTGGATGCCCCGCTCTCACTCACATGTCAAGTGAACTCTGTTTCCTAATCTTCCGCCTACACAACTAAACTAATTAATGCAGCCAGACCTTTCCTATCCCACAACAGCAGCCTTACAATCGCCCAAGCTACCATCGGTTCAAGACATGATTATTCTAATGCACGCTTTGCAGGCACCTTGGAGCCTAACATTAGGAAGATGCAGGTCATTCAGAATAATGTCCTTCGAGCAGCTGTGAACATTTCCAAACCGGAGCACATCACTACAGCAAGGATAAAGGCCCACTGGCCCATCCACAAGCAGATTCTATTCAAATCTCTATCAATCACACACAGATGGATGCCCCCCTACCTCTCACAGAAAATAACCAAAGCAAACTCATCCAGACCTTCAGATCAGCCTTTGCCTATCACCTCATTCAACCTAAATTTAATCGGGCTAAAGCCGGAGGTTCAAGTTTCCCAACCATCGCAGTCAAACAATGGAACTTACTCCTGCCAACCTTGCAAGCTGAGCACTCCTACTGGGCCTTCCATAAATCGCTAAAACAATACTATATGCATAATTCTGAACCTTGTAACTGCCTGTTTTTCGTAAATGCTGATCCTATATTTGCTTGATACACTATTCCGCTGTTCATGCTCTGTTTTGCAAGTAACTGATCTCTAAGGGCTTAGTGTGCTACACACATGGAAACATGAAATCAAATAAATGAAAATAACTATAGGGCTTCAACTGGAACCTATACAATGGGCCTCATTCCGAGTATGGCGGTAAGGGATAGCGGCCACCGGTAACGAGACCGGTGGCGGTATTCCCTTACCGCCATACTCCGAGTTCCCTCTGCGCCCTCGCCCTTAACGCCTGCTTTGAGCAGGTGTTAAAGTCGAGGGCGCAAAGGGGCCTGCAAGCCAATACCGGTGACCGTAATGAACGGTCACCGTTATTTGCATCTTCCCCATTCCCATTGAGCCCTATGGGGGCTCATTTGGGAATGAGGAAGAGCCTTGGTGAATGGGGAATCACCGCCCCCCCAACCTTGGAAATGGGGCGGTGATTCCGCCATCCACCAAGGTGCTGCCGGTCCGGGTACGGCGTCAACCAAGGCGTTAATAGCGCCATTGGTTAGCGCCGTACTCGGAATGAGGCCCAATATATCATAAATATTATATTCTTTATGTGCCATGATCATTTCTTTCATGTGAAGCAACTTAATTGTGGCCTTCATTTTAGTTACCAGGTCTTCTTCCACGAATATTATAACCTGAAGTTCAGGGGACATGACCCCTCAGATGTATGGTATAGTGTTATTAAAATGCATAATATGTGAATGATTTAAAGAAAGAAATCTTTCCTTTCAGGAAACAGTGTGGGAAATATAAGATCCTGTATGTTAACTTCCTCACAGAAACCCACATAACTTGCTCAATAAGCAGATGAGACAAATTAGTATCAGATATGTTATGCCCAACATGAGGTGTCAAAGGCTTAGCAATCTCAAAAGTCATGTTTTTCAAGCTGAGAAAAGAATCAATGTCTTCCACATCCAGAACCACATCAGTTGCGAATTATCCACATTACTCACATAATCCACTATGACTTTAATTGTACAGAGCTCACTTTTCTTTGATGTTTTCAATATTTGTTTTTTTCTTCAAGTTTTACTTGGGGTTGCACTTGTAAATGACTATAACAAAGTTTTCTTCATTACTTGACCATGATGTTTCAGAGATCTTACTGTGTCAGGTTTGTAAACCAGGGGTTAGAGAACTTTCTCGAGCATTTCCGTTGATTGACGTTACAGCAGGCTTACATTTGGGGCATTTAGACCCTTCAAGTATTTTATTGCCAATTGATTTTTATATGGCAGAAGCCTCAGCCACATTGTTGTACCAAAGAAGCAAGGACGTGATATCAAGCTTTGCCTGGAATGGAGTTGTCAAGATCAGAAGCCATCACCACGCTGAGCCCCTTAGATCTGTATTGGCTAAACATGTTGTCAGTTATAGGACCTCACCCTTTTCTAGCAGAATCAAGGTCAGTTGAGGGATGAGAAAATTGAGACATACCATCTGATATTAAAATCAAGTTAAAGTCATAAACAATTGGTGTAGATACATCATGATCATGCCTGGACCTGTCTTATGGATATATGGTAGCTTAGAGGTTTGGTTTACTGCCCATGATCGTAATTTATTTAAGTTCTGATCTGGTGAAAAGACACTGAACACCCAAAACTAAGTCCTTATTGGGTCTTTCTAACTTTAATTCCCCTGTGCACATATTCTGAGTGGTTAATCTAAGTGTAACACATGACAGACTGTCTGTGGATCAAGGATATTCTTGAGTAAGCCCTCCAGACATTAGAGAAGAAATGTCCATTATTTTTTCCAATTTTACGAGGGTTGTTTATATCTGACTATTTGAATGTTCAAAGCCATAAGAGCTGATGATGCATCGTAAACTACAAGTCATTTGCGTTTCCTCTATCTGATTGTCAAAATATGCCATTCATAAGGGGACATTTTATTCCCTGTTATATAGGTCACATACACCCTGTTCGAACATCTTTTAGTTTTCATAATGGAGAACAAAGGGATGTGTATCAGACACTGCTGCAGTGATGCACGAAGTGAGTGAAGTCGATTCGAAATTGATGATACTCATTATGTTCTTTCACAGGATGTAGCTCTGCCAGACATGGTTCTTGCAAATTAACAAGGGGGGTCATGGGAGTCCCTCTGCCAGACATTAGTCCTGGTTACTGAGAGACTTACCCAGAGTCATTAGCTCACTATCTTTTACAGAGAAGAAATATCCCAAACATATCAGTATTTGTCCTGCCCTGGGGTAGTCCAGCACCGAAATGCTAGGCAATTCTCCTCTGAACAAGAGTACCAACAGAAACCCCAGACACGTGTTTCGGTCTGGTTGGACCTCATCGGTAGGGTGGAGCTGTGCCTCTCTAAGAATAGAGAGCAAGGGGTCCACGTCTGGATTCCCCTATTAATTTAGGGTGAGACCTAAACTTACTTAAATATGCAAATTAACAAGGGTGGTCCTGGGAGTCCCTCTGCCAGACATTAGTCCTGGTTACAAGAGACTTACCCAGTGTCTTTAGCTCACTATCTTTCACAGAGAAGAAACATCCCAAACATATCAGTCTTTGTCCTGCCCTGGGGCAGTCCAGCACCGAAATGCTAGGCAATTCTCCTCTGAACAGGAGTAGCAACAGCAACCCCAGACACATGTTTCAGTCTGGTTGGACCTCATCAGTAGGGTGGAGCTGTGCCTCTCTAAGAATAGTGAGCAAGAGGTCCATGTATGGATTCCCCTAGTAACTTAGGATGAGACCCAAAGTTACTTAAATATGCATATTAACAATGGGGGTCCTGGGAGTCCCTCTGTCAGACATTAGTCCTGGTTACAAGAGACTTACCCAGAGTCTTTAGCTCACTATCTTTCACAGAGAAGAAATATCCCAAACATATCAATATGTGTCCTGCCCTGGGGCAGTCCAGTACTGAAATGCCAGGCAATTCTCCTCTGAACAAGAGTGCCAACAGCAACCCCAGACACGTGTTCCGGTCTGGTTGGACCTCATCAGTAGGATGGAGCTGTGCCTCTCTAAGAATAGTGAGCAAGAGGTCCATGTCTGATTCGCCTCCCCTAGTAACTTGGGGTGAGACCCAAAGTTACTTAAATATGCAAATTAACAAGGGGGGTCCTGGGAGTCCCTCTGCCAGACATTAGTCCTGGCTACAAGAGACTTAGCCAGTGTCTTTAGCTCACTAGCTTTCACAGAGAAGAAATATCCCAAACATGTCAGTCTTTGTCCTGCGCTGAGCAGTACAGCACCAAAAACCTAGGCAATTCTCCTCTGAACAAGAGTACCAACAGCAACCCCAGACACGTGTTTTGGTCTGGTTGGACCTTATCAGTAGGGTGGAGCTGTGTCTCTCTAAGAATAGTGAGCAAGAGGTCCACGTCTTGATTCCCCTAGTAATGGTTCTTGGCCATCTTACACTGTCCTGCCATTGCGTGAAAAGTGGAGGTCATAGACACACCACATTCATGACCCTGCAGCACAAGTGCCTCTGATGTATGCTCAGTGGGCAGGTGGGTGAGATCATACATCATTGCTGAGACAAACAGAGAATCGAATGAGCAGAAGTATGGCCAGTCCAAAGCCAACAAGCATCCGGCCACGTCCATTAGCATCAGCAACACACTGTTTCATGGCGATTGCCTCTGTTTTTTTGCCTGGTGGGTAGTTGTGGTGGATCACGCGAAGCAAACAAATAATCCAATGTGCAGCTCAAAGGCAGGCCACATCGCAACAGTCAATAATCCAGTCCACATGGTGCCAGTAATGCCCAGAAAAACCTTAATATCCTGTCTTACTGAAAGCCAATGGTACATACTCTACAGGTCTGGAAGAGAGACCACGGCTGCCAGCAAGTAAGAGGCTGCATTAAGGTTGTAAAGATGCTGAACACAATAACAAGTATTCACAAGCTCCAGATACGTGCGGGTGCACAGAGAAATGTCCCTTGATGGGCCCCGGCAAACAACTGCACACATGAAGCACTGCTATATCTTGCAGACTATGATGTCTAACAGCGGGTTGTGACATGTGATTTTGGTGAGCTACAGTGCCTGTTCAGTTGGCTGGTGAGGCATTAGCCATCAGTTGGTCAGAAAGATTGTGTGGATTAAGACGGTTAGAGTTAGAAACTACTTTTTCACTGCCTTCGTTTAGAAAATGATGCTTGGACATCGTGAAAATCATGCCATCTTTCATTCTACACCTGAGAGCCTCAATTACACAGCAAACACCTGATGGATGCAAACATGATAACTGTATGCTACACGATACATTGTGTTATTCAAGTATTCACTATAAAGAATACGAAGTTGTAGGACATTATTTATATAAATGTTCCTCGGTGGAATGTTAGAATGTATGTAGTTTAACTGCGATTACGGCTATGTATATGTCTGAAGGTAATATGAAGGTATTCTCCTCTCAATGCATTTGTTTTATACATATGTACATGTTTTTTATAAAATAAAATAAATATAATGACCAATATCGAGAAGCATGTTTGCAACAAAAAAAAAGAGAGAAACTCCTCTGTATACTCTTGCAGCATACTTTGGTTTCGTAATGATGATATAAAAGTGTAAATATTAGGTAAGGATATGCACACGCACCGGCCGATAGGCTAATACACACTGTATGTCTGGATGGATTTATCTAGTTCAATAAGAACAAGCTATAATGTTCTTTTGTTGTTGTACATATTATAGTAAGAGGTTAGTGAAAATATTTTTTTGTTTCCGCTTGAAATACTGTACATGTTCACTTTACAGATAACATGGAATTATGAAGTACTGTCCATTTCCTAAACTGGATTCCTGGGAGAGTACATCAAATGCCTCCCTGTCTAAGAAGTTCACAGGTGATAAAGAGTACGAGGTGATACAGGCGATTCCAGCACTATAATGAGACAGGCCCATGATGGAATTGATTTATTTCACATAATTGATAGGAACAAAATGTAATGAGTGTTCTGACTTTCAGCAGAATATTACACATAGTGCTGAACTGCTGACACATTTCTGCAGAAGAAGAAGGTTGAGTAATGCAGAGACAGGAGCACCTACAGATATAGGCTGCGCTGCGGATGGATGTGTGTGCAAATTGAGTGCCTGATTTTCCTGGATGACTTTGTTTCCCCTATTATAGAGGTTTACATTTTTTGTTGCCCATATCCTCATTTAACTACCACTACACCATGTTTATTCGGAAAATATAGTCCATAAAACATTTCATAGCATAACACAATACATGTAAATATAAAATATTAATATGCATCAATGCATGGAAAAAGGATAAGAATCAGAAAGTTACAAAGATTACCAATGATTCTTAAAAACACGTTTTCGAATAATCAAGACACAAAACAAATAAGAACAATTAAAATACTAGTGCAAGATAGCCTAAAGTGCTAATAATTGGTTGTGGCTACTCCATACTTGTCACAAGCTAAAAATACAAATACATTAGAACAGTGTTAAAATGTAGGTACACAGTTTCCTAAAGTGCTAGTAATTGATTGTGCCTAAACCATGTCTGCCTCAAGTACGCCAGAAGATTCCAGCCCACCTTCGGAGAGTCTGCCCCCAAAAACACTAGTTCCACATTTTAGATTCTGCTTCTCTTGCACTTGCATAGGTCGATGTTTCATTGGTTGGGGCAGGAGGTTGTAATTATTGTGTTGGGGTGAGCAGATTTTGTTCATATTGAGGGTTCATGAGCAACGTGCAGATTTTGGGGCTGTCCAGCATTAGTTTTATTTTTTTTTTTTTTTTATTAGCACCAATTTATGCGTTTGGATTGCATACAATGTTTACAACATGGAGTACATAGGTAAATAATACATCAGTTAATGAATCATATTTACCCAACGCAGTACTTTTTATGTACCTGAAGTGATTAACATCCTATGAGATGTGGACTTATAATTATGTGATATTTTAAAAACAAGTGGCATCTAAAATGACATGTGTTGACCATTACTACTATAAAAATAAAGAGGCCCACGTGGTTGTTATAAGCTGTAGAAATAAAACAGTAATATGTTTGTGTTTGGAATAAAACGGGCAAAACGCAGAGCAGATCAAGGCTTCGCGGGGCGGGGTTTGGGGGGTATGCTTTGTAGCTTGTTGAGCGGTGAGGAGGTCGCTTCAATCACAGCGGGTCCTAGCTTGCTCAACGCTGAACTCGTCCACGCCCCGGAGAACTCTTGATGCTCCCGGGATTCAGTTAAGAGAAATACAGTGTTCGCCATGTTTTTTACACGTGTGGAAGTTAACACGTGGGTTTGGACTAAACTTAAGCCATTCGAGGTTTATAAGGAAAGGTTGTTCGTCATGACAGGCTGCTTTCGCACCTGTATATTTTGTGTTAATGTCATGCTTTCTGTTTCATGTCACGCTTTGCCAACAGGCCATGATTTGGTTTTTCACCAGGGAATGATCGTTATTGTTTGTTTCAATGACACTGCCATGTGCGTATGCTTCCATATATGCTGCATTCTTTGTTCTTGTGAAAAAACATTCGTCCTCAAAGTGTCTACATGTTTAGGTTGAAGAATACCATACTAGTGTGGTAGGGGCTTGATAAGTATAATTTTTGGGTGAGTGAAGGTTTGTAGGTATACAGGTCAGGAGCTAGGTAATGTTAATCAGGTTAGGAGGTCAGGCTGTATATGAAAGTGAACTGCAGTATACTGCAGTATATCAGCAGCGTTTCTTGCCTAAACTCCCCCCGAACCTATCCAATCAAGGTACCCTAACCCTCTTTCTGGTTTCCCTAAAATTCCCCTACCCATCAACAACCACTCCCTAATCTCTCTTCCCCCCATTGGCTGCCTCGTGGCCACCTGCGCATTTATACATCAGGAACCGATGGCAACCAAGGTGGGAGCGTTGGTTCCATTAATCTTCTGTGGTTCTGGAGGGAGTGTTGGTGCTCCTCTTGTTCTGGTGCCTGACAGTATTCACTAAACCTCAAACCGGTGAGTTTTCAGCCTCTTTCTAAATCATTGTAGATCTGAAATGTCTTTGATATCCCTAGACAGGCTGCTCAATATTAACTTGCCACCACCGTGCCAGATCACCCAAATGCCCTGGTTTTCCAGAACTTGAGAACTTGGATTGGCACACGCAGTGCTGACCTAAGCGATCAGCCCAAATTGTACCCAGCAACCCGTTTTTCATAAATGAAGGGGCCAAGCAGTACAGGGTTTTTGAGGATCAATGTAAAAGTCTTGAAGCTGATTCCACCCTGAATAGGGAGTAAGTGCAATTTCTGACATAGAGGGGTTATTCAAACCCGCTGGCTGTTGTTGTAAACTATGATAGCCATATTTTTCAGCCTTTGGAGGCAGTCTATATGGTGTTCTATACCCAGAAAAAGGCTATTACAATAATGTAGCTTGGCGCCTATAATGGCCCAGTCAATAAAGGCACACTCAGGCTCAGACAGCATTGAATAAAGTTGTCTAAGAATACTCACGTTAAATATAGTAGAGCTCACTAATCTAATGTTTTGAGGGTTCATAGAAGTAGTTGAGTCCACAAAGACACCCACAGATTGTACTTTAGTTACTGCAACTGAGCAGTTGCACTTAGAAAGGTCTATGAACTTCAGGAGTTCTTTCAAAAGCAAATGTGAGGGGGGATAAACACGATCACAGTTTTAGAGTGATTCTGTCATAACCAATGTACAGACATCAAATCTGAAATGTCTTCAAAGATAGACTAAAGATGGGATAAATTCATCTCATATTTGCCAGTCAATTTAAAAACTGTCATCACACAGTGCTGGTTTTAAGCAGATTATGTAGGGGCTTCAAATATCATTAAATAACAGGTGGCAAAGCATGAACCCTGGGGTACCCTGCATGTTACATTTTCTGCATCTGAAGAAAATTAATTCACCTTGATTTTTGACAATCTTTTATTAAGGAACAAGCCAAACCATACGGCAAGGCCGTTCAGATGCTTCAACAAAATGTCATGATCTATGGTATCAAATGCTGCTGAAAGGTCCAATAGTATCTGCGTGCCTACTTGACTCTCATCTGCTGTCTCCAATAGCCTGTTCTTAATGTCTATGAGAGCCGATTTGGTGCTCTGATATGGATGATAGACAGACAGCCTATAACCTCTCAAGGCATGGTTTTCTAGGTGTGTAGTTGCAATTCAGTGGCGTTATTGAAGATGTTAAGCAAAACGAGAACATTGGAAATAGGCCTATAGTTGACAAAATTCTCCAGATCCAGTGAGATTATTTTTTTAAAGTTGGATCATCCAGACGTGTTTCAATCTTTCCAGGATGTAGACAGTTCTGAGGGATTAATTTATGATTCTTGTGATAGCAGGGGCCATTGCCTAAACTCAAGTTTTGAATAATTTTTAATCACATGGATCACCTGGGAAATTTATAGGATTTAAGCTTGTTTTGATATCTTTAGCCTCCATAAATGTGAGGTCCCTCAAGCATAGTGGTCCCATATTTGTACCTCTGATCACCTGTATACATGAGTTGCCCATAGCTAATGGGTTTGCATAATTATTGAGACACTGAGTAGATAATGGTAGAGGATTGACTATTTGGACCTCAGACTGATCTGACAATGATTGTCTGCTTTTATCAGCGTGAGAAGGCAGGACTGAGATGCTCTCTCTAATAGTTTTGATTTTAGTTTGGAAGTATACTTGCATCTTATTACAAATATTTTATTAGACTGAGGAATGTCTCAAATTTGCACACTGGGTTCGTTTCTCATGTGCAAATTTGTAAAAGAGCTTTAGAGGAGTAAGCTATGGAAGTTATCCTTTGTGTCAATACCTTTTTCTTAGCTTCTATGATAGATTTATTTTTGGTATTTCGCCCTCTGAAAATGTTATTAAGGGAAATTGAATTGGCCTTGGTTCCTCCTCTATTTGTGTTCAAGTCTTTTAAGGTCAGATTTAATCACTTCCCAGTCTGGATCAAACCAAGTTTTTCCCAACTGCTTTGTTTTGATAATTTTAATGTTCAACAGAGCCACCATCTCAATGGTTGACCTAATCACAGAGTTATAAGATTCCACCATAATTGAGATATCTGTACACTCGAACAGTGATGGCAGGGTTGTAAAATTGCGTAAACCTGGGATTCAACTGATTAGCTGTTAGCCTACGTTTTTCTCGTATAATGAATAGTCTTCCATTTGCTTGGTTGTTATGCTATTGGAAAGGAAACCAGGAAAGTGAACTAGAGGATGTCATGGTTTGTCCACTCTACCCATTTGGCTGAAGTATTCAACAGTATTAAAGATATTCAAGGAAAAGACCCAATCAAGTGAACGTCTTTTCTCATGAGTTTGTGGAAAGCTGAGATTATAGAAATCAAGATCTAACAGTTCTTGTACAGGTGGAAATGTGGAGGCATCTTCCAAATCGTGGAAGTCCAATATAAAGACCCCTATGATAATGAGAGCGGGTCTCAATTTTCAACTGTGAGGGGATTAGATCAATTAAACTAGCCCTGAAAAGTGGGTAACATTTCGTAAGACAGTAGAGAATTATTACGTAACTGTTAGCAAATGTATGTTGGTGTATTGAGACTTTTTCAAACTCAACCTTGTGCATCGAGGGTAGTGAGTGTGTTTTAACTGTAAGTGTAACCCAATAAATCAAGGAAACCCCCCTTCTCTACCTTCTGTCCTACTATGGGTAATGATAGAATAACCTATGGGTAATACAACTGCGATAGATGGGCCTGAGCAGTCGCTAAGCCATGTCTCCGAAATTCCTAGGGGGTCACGATTAAATTCTAATATCAAGTCATGAACTTCTTTTGCGTGCGCTGTAAGGGATTTCGCATGAATAAGGCCCAATTTCAGATGCCTAGTAATTAAAGGACTCATATCTTCCCCCTTTAGGGTCTACATTTGAGACCACCTGTATCCACACTGCATGCATTAGGGTCACTCCTTCCCCTTATTGGGACATCAGTGAGTGTATGTCATTTTTGATTGTGCAAATGTATAGATTTTGGCTTGTTGGTTCAAGGTTCATCTATGTTGTGTAATATAAAAGGAACTACTAAAGGCCATCAATTATGTTTCTGGTGATACGCCCATACAGGGGGCTGCTAATATAGTTGGAAGTTTACATGAGCTTCTGAAGTTCCAGGAGTAGTACTTATGCATGAGGTTGGATTGCCTGGCGGTGGGATCATGGGTGGACAGTGCATGAAGACAGTGTTTTAAAAACCTTCAGTAATTAAATCTCCATTTTAGCCATCATAATGTCTCTGTAGGTTCAGATGATAGACAATGTGATGACTGGATCAGTTGTAAGCTCTTTCTGGATAGGATTCTAAATTGGGATTTTCATCTCTGATATGATTTCTTCCAAGTTCAAAACATACCAGAATCACCATTATCTGGGTAGCTTTGTTTCTGTTGTCTGTTTTTGTGGTACTCTCTTCCTAAAATAGAAGATCCACATTGGTCAACAATTCCTCTTGCTTCTTCCATTTACCTGAAAGTGCTTCCTAAGGAGTCTAAGAAATGGACTCACTTTTTTTTATTTAAATCTTTGTCTGCCTCCTCTATTGTAATCAAATTCAATTCTTATGGTCAGGGCTTTGTCAGTAATTAAGTAGGGAAAGTTCATCTTTTTACTAAATACAATGATATCTTTCTTAATTTTGTCAAATATATTTTCAAGACTAATGTTTTTCAATTCATATATCTCTTCATTAAGTTTCTATATGTGTTATTTTGCATCAGTTAATGTGAGGGTTCTCAGCCATATTTTTCAGCATGCTTTTACTTTTCTTGTAGCTTCTGTGCAGCGTTAATGCTATCAGGTTGTGCTGCGCTTAGTAGTCATCTTAAGACACTGTATTGTTCATCTTCTAAAAAAGAATATGGCTCTAGTTTATCATGCAATCCCAAAAGAATTGTACCCATTTCAGACATTCTCTTAGAAGTTTGCTATGGGCACAAAACACTTTGTAATCTTTTTCCCAAGTCTGTAGAGTAGGCCGTTCTGAACTATTGTCAAACAAAGTGTGTCCCACTAACACCTCTTGGAGTTGACTCGTTGTAAAACTCAAAGTGTCTGCTTCAGCCATATAGGATAATATGTAGAAATGAAAAGAATTTATAGGGATCAATTATGCAACCCAATAAGGGTTAAAATATAGCACATTTGTGAGAAAAGGAGTACTTCTATTCCTCAATTGAATATTGTATGACATATCATCCTTTACATCACTTTTGCTGTACATATACCTTACAACCGGATTGGGAAAGTATGCCCACTTTGAACTGGAGAGAACATTTCATAGACTCAAAGAAATGTTCACAAGGGCAATCAAAGACCTACAAACCCCTCAAAAGTCATTCAATGTACCAATAATAAATCTGACGATTGTAATCACGACTCTACTAAATATCGAAATAGATAGTCTATAGTAATAGTTTCATTGCATACCTATCACCATGACACACACATTTTTAACATAAATTTATATAACAAATAAAAGACAAATACAAAAAGTTCAACAAAGAATGAAAAACAAACAATACATCTACACAAATATTTGAAGACTACAAAGAATAGAGTGTAATAAAACATGTGACAAAATGTTCACTATAGTAATTGGCAAATGGGGTTCTCCTCCCTTCCTCTCTGTCTTTATCTGGTACTTAGATTATCCTATAGGGATGCCTTCTAATCGTGATCATAGAAATATCAAGTCAATTCATAAACACAAGAATTAGTAAATGTAGGTCATTATAACTATATGTACAACGTATATGAGAGGAAGATGGCTGTGCCCCATGTTCTAACTTACAAGGGGCGGCCAATACTCACCAAATGAGCTTTCCCATCTGTGTTAGTGCATTTTGTACATGTATCTCTGACTAATATTGTATTGGATAGGCTTATAAGTACATGATGAAAAACAGCTCTTGTTTCTAAATTCTCAGCCTGAAAATCTTCAGAAATGATGTCTACAAATGGTAATGTTAACATATCTCTGGACCCACAAGACTGTCAAAACATGAAATAGGCCTAAATACCTGCCCTCACCTATGATTATTTGACTGCCAACTAACTAGTACCTTTTAGCTCTGAGATGGTGAAGAACGATGAATACCATCCCTAGATAAACCTGGCAGTTTCATGAAGACGCAGCATATATATATATATATATATATATATATATATATATATATATATATATATATATATATATATATATATATATATATATATATATATATATATATATATATATATATATATATATATATTGTTTTTTTATTTATTTTTTTTTTTTTCAGTAAAAAAACTTTGTTGAAGGAACATAATGGTTTCAAATAAAACCGGAACATCACAAATGGCATTGATGACATCACTAATTACATCACATATGTAGGCCACTTGTTTTTGTTTAATGACATATCTAGGCCAGGTGTTTCTGTACACTGACAGTCCGAATATTAAAATTGAAAAGGTGCTATATAACGTTAACCCACGGGGGCGTCGATCTGGACTGGCCCGCTGTTGCTTCCACCAGAGTAACACGTAGAGCCAAGATGACAGACTGGACAGACCCACTTAGCTTCGTTTGTTGGACTCGTACGAATATCTTTCTGCAATGGAGAAAGGGAATTAACCTCCCGTAATCTGAGCGTTAACCCGCCTTCCCACTCCCCTTGTCTGCCCACAGAACACTCCTGAAGTTCCCTCTTAATCTCACCTGAAGATTTGGAAAGATGAGCTCTCCATCCTGCGTCGAGCGGAGGGGCGCGTAGACGACCAGTTACTTCACTGGCGTGGAGGAATTGGTGAGTTCCGTATTGACTCTAAGTCCAATTGTTCGTAAGAGTTCAAAAGTCTGATCTTCACTCTGCCAGATTCCTTGCAGGTTGCGGATTGTAACCACCAGAAGAGTTCCAGTGGCAATTGGTAAGATCCTGGTAAGTCTATTGTGGTTCTCCCCTTTGGGGCCAGGGTACAGCGATGATGCAGAATTAACTGCGCCGACCTGAAATGAGGTGAGTACCCCCCTGTGGTAAATCAGGTAAGTCTTTGGGGTTAGGTTGTATTGTCCTTGTTTTTTCCCCTTAGGGGCCGGGGTGCGGCGGTGATGCGGAATTGACTGCGCCGACCCGAGATGAGGTGAGTACCCCCCTATGGTAAATCAGGTAAGTCTTTGGGGGTGGTTTGTATCGCCCTTGCTCACCTATCTGTTCTTGTCTCCCCCAGGTGTTGAAGAATGGCCTGGAGATGCTGGATTTGCGATGGAGTAAAGGAATGCAGCCTCGGTTGGTGAGTTCAGCGCGGCTCTGCGAGGTGCGTGGCAATGCACCTGAGAAGGCCTCTCTCTTCCAGATCGACGATGTGCTGGATCAAGGATTCCGGTAAGGGTTTTGTTCTGACCTCTTCTCCTTCTCCTTTTCTTGTTTCAGGTGTTCCAGGGCTGAAGCGGGCGTGGCTGAAGACTGGAGCTGCTGAAGACACGGTGAGCGTTACGCTGCAGCAAGCAGAATAACGCGAAGCACCTGTGGCTGTCCGGGTGTGGCTTAAATAGCCTTGGAAGAAGTCCCAGGTAAGTATTCTTCCACAGCCCCACCCGAGAGGAAAGGAGTCCCTGAGGTAAAGTAGTCCATTTAAGCCTCATTTGGCTTGTGGCTTCGTGCAGCATGGTCTGCATCAGGTAGGTATGCAGCATGGTCTGCAACAGGTAAGATCTCTGTAATGAGCCTGGCGCCCATGGCGCCAGGACTGACTTTATTCTTATGAGCCTGGCGCCATAGGCGCCATGACTGTAGCCAAAGAGCTCCTAACTGGGGTTTTTGGGCATGCTTCAAGTGGCATGATGCCTGCTTCCGGGGTTGCTGGGCCTGGTCTGGCTTTCCAGGGGCAGGCATCGTGACAGCACCTCCCCTCAAGGCCACTCCTAAAGCTGTTCTCCCTCTCGGCCTTGGTTTGTCTGGAAATTCTTGGTGGAACCTTTTCACTAATTGAGGTGCATGCACATGGTCACTAGGCTCCCAAGATCTTTCTTGTGGACCATACCCTTTCCAATCAATGAGATAGAAGAGTTTTGATCTCACCCTTTTAGAGTCCAAAATATTCTTGACTTCGAATTCGGGTTCCCCGTCTATGAGGATAGGTTCAGGTGGGGTGGTTAGTCTAGTTCCTGGTTGCACAGGCTTCAAAAGAGACACGTGAAAAACAGGATGAACACGCATATGACCAGGCAGGTCCAACTTGACGGCCACTGGGTTAATAATAGCCTTAATAGAATAAGGTCCCAAGTACCGGGGGTTAAAAGTCTGTGTTCCCTTGAGTGGTAAGTACTTGGTGGCTAACCATACTTGGTCTCCTACTTGGTATTGCGGTGCTTCACTCCTGTGTTGATCAGCATCCTTCTTGTATTTATCCTTAGCCTTTTGTAAATGTGCAGTCCCTTCTTTAAAGGCTTGTGTGATAACAGCGTGGAGATGGTCCACCGCAGGCATCTCTAAATGCTGGGGAGAATCTAAGTCTGAGGTTCGAGGATGGTGATCATATATGGTAAAAAAAAGGGCTTTGTTTAGTTCCTGAGTGTACAGAATTATTGTATGCTTACTCAGCGATCCAAAGAATGTCTTTCCAATCCTCCTCAGATTGATGTAGCATACAACGTAGGTATTGCTCAAGAGTTTGGTTGGTTCTCTCAGTTTGACCGTTGGTCTGGGGATGGTGGCTGGTTGAAAGCCTAACATCAATTTGTGCCAGCTGGCAGCACTTCCTCCAAAAATTTGAAATAAATTGACTTCCCTGGTCTGAAATTAACACGGAAGGAAAACCATGTACACGGACAACATTTTCAAGGAACTCCTTGGCCAGGATTGAAGCTGAAGGTATTCCTTTTAAAGGAATGAAATGGCCATTTTAGAAAAAAGATCTACAATAACTAGAATGGTGTTATAACCTTTGCACGGGGGTAAATCTGTGATAAAGTCTAATGACAAGGTATGCCAAGGAGTAGGTGGTATGTCTAACGGTTGTGATAATCCAGCGGGTTTTTTTCTTTTCCCCTTTATTTTGAGTGCAAATACCACAAGACATGACAAACAACTTGACATCTTTTCGCCAGGAGGGCCACCAAAACTGTTTCTTGATTTTGGCTTCAGTTTTAGTAATGCCAGGATGTCCTTCCATCAAGGTGTCGTGGTAATGAGAAATTACAAGTTTCTGTAGTTCCTCTAGTGGCAAAAATAGCCGGCCTTGGTAATAAGGTAGATTGTTGGTGACAGAATACTCTGGGCCTTTGCTTGCCCAGCCCTGTAAGGCATCGGAATCAAAGAGTTGATGGACCTTTTCTTGAATGTCCTCCAGAGAGTGTATGGATGTCAGACCAAGGATCCTCTGTTCAGGAATTATGGGTACAGGTTCTAAAGCTCTTTGTGTTTCTCCCATTCCTATTCAGGACAGGGTGTCAGCTTTTCCATTTTTACAACCTGGTCGATAGGTTATTACAAAATCAAACTCGGCGAAGAACAATGCCCAACGGAGTTGGCGTGAAGATTGGGCCTTGGCTACCTTTAGGTATTGTAAGTTGCGGTGATCAGTGATGACCGTAATGGCATGCCTGGCGCCCAGCAGATAGTGCCGCCAGGCCTTGAAGGCGGACTTGATGGCCAAAAGTTCCTTGTCGGTTATTGCATAAATTAATTCGGGAGCCGAAAACATTCTTGACCAAAACGCCACTGGGTGCAGCTGGTTAGTTTCGGGATCCTTTTGAGAGAGCACTGCTCCCATAGCTGAACTGGATGCATCTGTTTCTACTATGTAGGGAAGCTCTGGGTGCGGGTGTCGTAATACAGGAGCGGACGTGAATTTCTTTTTTAACTCTTGGAAGGCGTTCTCGGCTTCTTCTGTCCATGTAAAGCGTTTATTCTTCCGTGCATCCATCCGGATTCCTTTTGGGATCAGAATAAATCCAAGAAACTCTACTTCCGTAGTGTGAAAGATGCACTTTTCCAGTTTAGCGTATAACTTATACTGGCGTAACTTTTCTAGGACTGCTCGGACATGATCGGATTCTGATAGGGAGTATACTAAGATATTGTCGATGTAAATGACTACACAAACATCGATGAGCTCTCGGAAGACATCGTTAATGAGAACTGGAAGGCTGCTGGTGCGTTACACAGTCCGAAAGGCATCACCTGGTACTCAAATAATCCATACTTGGTGCGAAAATCAGTCTTCCATTTGTCACCCTCTTTGACGCGTACCAGATGATATGCCCCCCGAAGGTCTAGTTTTGTGTATATACAAGCGTTCTTTACCTGGTCTAGTAGTTCAGGGATCAAAGGCAATGGGTACTGATTCTTGATAGTTATCTGATTCAGCGCGCGGTAGTCAATGCATGTTCTAAGGTCGCCTTCCTTTTTTGGCACGAAGAACAAAGCGGAAGATGCAGGGGACATGGACGGGCGGATGAAGACATTAGCAAGATACTGGTCTAGGTACTGGCGCAAGTGGAGATTTTCAGGTTCCGTGAGGGCATAGATTCTGCTGCAAGGTGGTTGTGCTCCTGGTATGAGATCTATTTGACAATCATACGATCTTTGCGGCGGTAAGGTGTTTGCCTGCTCCTTTTGAAAGACATCCTGAAAGTCTTGGTATTCAGCAGATAATTGTATGGCAGCTGGGATTATTGGGGCCAATACTGAATTTAGAGTTCTCTTTGGGTAACAGGTGTTAGCACATTCTGGGAAGGTTAGTCTCTTCTCTCGCCAATCAATACAGGGATTGTGTTTTTCCAACCAAGGGATTCCCAGTATCAGTTGAAACTGTGGAGCCTTGATTAAATCAAACACCATAACCTCTCGGTGTACATCATGACCCAGCAAAGTCAACTCTGCAGTGGAATGAGTTACGGGCCCAGAGGCAATTTCAGTTCCATCAACAGTGGTGAGGACATCGGTAGTGGTCTTTCGGGTGACAGGTAGATTCATCCTGGATGCCAATCCGTAGTCCAAATAGTTTCCTATGGCTCCACTATCTACGTACGCCTTTACCGCGTGCATGCGTGATGGCTGCTCTGGATCTATAAGGACCATGGGTATGGTGAAATGCGAGGTCAGAGTGTCCTTCTTTAAGCTCGGCAAGCTGACCTCTACGCTTGCCGGATGTGATCGTTTCCCGAGTCAGGTTTCAAGTGGTTTTCGTCTGCTGCTCCTATAGTTTTCTTGGGTGGTTTTACAGGGCAGTTCCAAAGGAAATGACCAGTAGCTCCGCAATATAAACATAATTGCTGTTGCCGTCTTCTTTCCCTTTCCTTCTGGGTTAAGGGTCCTCTAACCCCCGCGATTTGTATGGGTTCTGAGGCATCTACCCCCTTCGAGGGTACGTAGGTTTTAACCAAGACCTTGTTTTGAAACTTGGTTCGATCAGCCTTTCTGGTTTGAAGTCTGTGATCTAACTGGACCACAAAATCTATATATTCAGCACAGTCTAAAGGCGGGTTCACGACTTGGGCTAAAACATCCTTGAGTTCTCCCCGAAGCCCTCGATGGAATAATGTAATTCGCTTGGCTTCAGGCCATTCGGTTTCCACAACTGATCTATTGAAAGTTGCAATGTAAGATAAAAGATCCTGATTACCTTGCTGTAAGGATAAAAGTTCGTTATCCAAAGCCTGTCCTTGGGAATGTCGGGCGAACAGTCTTTCCATGCTAGTTCGAAAACCCTGGAAATCTCGAAGAATCGGGTCATCCTGATTTACTAGCGGAATGGACCAGTCCGCTGCACTGCCACTGAGATATGACAGTACAAAAGCTACCTTGGCTTGATCATTTGGGAAAGCTCCAGGTCTACATAAAAAGTGTAAGCGACATTGATTCATGAATATAGCAAACCTTTTAGGGTCTCCGGCAAAGCGTTCAGGCGGAGCCAAGGGAACGGCTCCAGGAAGGTTTATCTGCACAGGGTTACTCGGTGGCACCGGAGCTGGGCTGGCCCCGAGTCCAGGAAGAGGTGTTTGTCCTGCCTGGTTTTGTAATAGCTGTCTGGCCAAATCATCTGTTCGTTCTTTTGACACTATCAATTCCCTCCTGAGGGCATTGGTTTCCTGGCGGGCAGAATGCACTTCGGCCCTTAGTTCCCCTAATAATTGGGCCAACTGATCAGTTAGTTTCCGAGGTCTCCATGACGCCCAGGTGGGTATTTGTGGGTAGGCTTTGCGTTCTGTTACACTCACCTGATTCCCACGGGGGCGTAGATCTGGACTGGCCCGCTGTTGCTTCCACCAGAGTAACACGTAGAGCCGAGATGACAGACTGGACAGACCCACTTAGCTTCGTTTGTTGGACTCGTATGAATATCTTTCTGCAATGGAGAAAGGGAATTAACCTCCCGTAATCTGAGCGTTAACCCGCCTTCCCACTCCCCTTGTCTGCCCACAGAACACTCCTGAAGTTCCCTCTTAATCTCACCTGAAGATTTGGAAAGATGAGCTCTCCATCCTGCGTCGAGCGGAGGGGCGCGTAGACGACCAGTTACTTCACTGGCGTGGAGGAATTGGTGAGTTCCAGTATTGACTCTAAGTCCAATTGTTCGTAAGAGTTCAAAAGTCTGATCTTCACTCTGCCAGATTCCTTGCAGGTTGCGGATTTTAACCACCAGAAGAGTTCCAAGTGGCAATTGGTAAGATCCTGGTAAGTCTATTGTGGTTCTCCCCTTTGGGGCTGGGGTACAGCGATGATGCAGAATTAACTGCGCCGACCCGAAATGAGGTGAGTACCCCCCTGTGGTAAATCAGGTAAGTCTTTGGGGGTGATTTGTATTGTCCTTGTTTTTTCCCCTTAGGGGCCGAGGTGCGGCAGTGATGCAGAATTGACTACGCCGACCCGAGATGAGGTAAGTACCCCCTATGGTAAATCAGGTAAGTCTTTGGGGGTGGTTTGTATTGCCCTTGCTCACCTATCTGTTCTTGTCTCCCCCAGGTGTTGTTGAAGAATGGCCTGGAGATGCTGGATTTGCGATGGAGTAAAGGAATGCAGCCTCGGTTGGTGAGTTCAGCGCGGCTCAGCGAGGTGCGTGGCAATGCACCTGAGAAGGCCTCTCTCTTCCAGATCGACGATGTGCTGGATCAAGGATTCAGGTAAGGGTTTTGTTCTGACCTCTTCTCCTTCTCCTTTTCTTGTTTCAGGTGCTCCAGGGCTGAAGCGGGCGTGGCTGAAGACTGGAGCTGCTGAAGACACGGTGAGCGTTACGCTGCAGCAAGCAGAATAACGCGAAGCACCTGTGGCTGTCCGGGTGTGGCTTAAATAGCCTTGGAAGAAGTCCCAGGTAAGTATTCTTCCACAGCCCCACCCGAGAGGAAAGGAGTCCCTGAGGTAAAGTAGTCCCTTTAAGCCTCATTTGGCTTGTGGCTTCGTGCAGCATGGTCTGCATCAGGTAGGTATGCAGCATGGTCTGCAACAGGTAATATTTCTGTAATGAGCCTGGCACCCATGGCGCCAGGACTGACTTTATTCTTATGAGCCTGGCGCCATAGGCGCCAGGACTGTAGCCAAAGGGTGCCAGGACTGTAGCCAATGAGCCCCTAACTGGGGTTTTTGGGCATGCTTCAAGTGGCATGATGCCTGCTTCCAGGGTTGCTGGGCCTGGTCTGGCTTTCCGGGGGCAGGCATCGTGACACTTGTATGTTCTTAAGGTACTTTCCTTAGGGTTTGGTCTCAGCTCATGGTGCACATACATGGGTCAATAAGCATCAAAACACGCAATACATTTGTATACATGAAGATGAACTTTAATGTTATTAACATTTTCTTTGTGATGTTGTTTCTTTCTTCCTTACCTCAGTTTCCCTGTATGTGCCTCTGATTTATATGCATTGTGGGTTTTCATTTGTATTGTTTGTACTGCCACAAGTGTGTAGTAAGTCTTGAATAGTTAACTATTCATTCCATGTTTAACATTACTCAAAACTCTGATAAAGTAGCATTCATTATTTTAGTATCCAAAATTACCAGATTACAAATATTGCACTTTTATGTTGCATGCTGCAGCCATTGCTTATGTTTATGTATGATTACCTTCCTGTATTAACAATAACACTCCAATATAATATTTTGTTTAGATTAGCACATTCTTTAATACATGAAGAACTTTATGTATCCTAATCATCTCTGACATCTTGCTACCAACATTATGAACACAAACCCTTGAAGGGACTTTTTTTATCACAAATAGTGTAATATGTGATGTAATCAGTGAAGTCATCAATGCCATCTGTGATGTCATCTTTGATATCCCGGGTGTTAGCGTTGGAAGTGCAAAAAAAAAGAAAAATGTCCCTTTAGGAATCACCTTTCACAGTTAAAAGTTAGAAGTAAAAAAAAAATAAGCTTATAGACTCCATCAACTTTTCATTTTTGAGACTCAATAAGATTCTCCAACATTCCCATTATCATGTTCTACTGTGCTAATGGAAATAATGGACACTTTTATACTAGAGAAAAATAATGGACATTCATGACTATCTACAGTCTCTGCACTCCCCTCTCCAGGCCATGTATTACAAGACCCGGATTTCATGTGAACACCATCACACAAAGCAGCCCTTCTACCTTTTTTACTGTTATGTTTGTAACAATCTGTCATTGCCTGCTTCCAGTCACACATCTATCCACCAATCAGTTAAAAAACTACTTGTAAACCTATCGAAATATGAAACTTCCACATACCAACTGCCACTTAAGGAGGTTCTAGAAATCTTTTGCATCTACATTTCCCTTGCTTATCGCAAACAATTCTACACACACTGGTGCTACAAATGCACATATGCATTGTGCAGTAATAGAAGTGAATGAATGGAAAGGGGAGTAGGGACTGCCAAGAGCTTTTAAGAGCCCAGAACTAAATGCCAAGAGATACCGGGGTGGGAGGCCACTGGCTAACTGCTGGGGCAGAAGAGTTCCAAGGGTAGGATACACAGCCGCCAGGCAGAAGGCCCGCAAGGTCTGGGCTGAAGGGGTGGGTGTGCTGGTGTCAACAAAATATAGGGCCTGGAACCTGTGATGTTCATGAGGAACCAGGCCCAGAGTCTCAGTGGTAGTGGTATGAGTTAGCAGGGAAGGGATTAAGTATAACATGAAAAGAAACCCAACAACAGCTGAAGTACAAGAGGAGTAGGAAGGCTGTTCTAAAGAGATACAGTGGCCAAAGAGAGAGGTATGCCTCCCGCTCTCTGTTTCAAAATTAATTTGACAAGCAGAGAATTGGAGTTAGAGGAGTGGAGGGCAGGGCAATATTTAACGAGATAAAAGTTGTAGATATTGTAGTCCCAGACCCCTGAAAGCCTTGTCAATGATGCAGATGATCTTGAATTTCACCCTTGCAACCACCAGGAGCCAATAAACTAGGCTACTAGGGCTACAGTGATATGATCCCTGGGTTTGAGGCCAAGGATAAATCTTGCAGCCTTATTCTAGATTAACCAAAGGGGGTGTAGACAAGAAAGAGGGAGGTTAAGGAAGAGGATGTTGCAGTAGTCCAGCCTACAGAGGACCAAATGTCATACACACTTTAATTATGTCATGCCACCATATTACAAATACTGTATACTCCTGCTACAGTTCCTATCATTACTATGCACATATTACTATACTATCTGTTGCCAGTGACCACAACCACCACAATATAATTAAACCATACAACAAGTACGTACAATACACCTTAAAATAACAAGACTCACCCAGACCCCCCAGCCATCCAAATGATGTTGGTGGACACTAAAATTGACAGCGGACTTGGCGGCCTCTGCACATCTTTTTTGCACCTATAAAAACAGCTCCATGTAAACTCTATTCCACATCCCACCCTTTTAAGGCCATCTTTCAGTCATCAAATTACCCCAAATTTGTTTTCCAGGCTTTTTTCTCACTACACTATCCACGGACAACAGCGGATGTCAGCGGATCCAACATGGCGACCACTTAAAAAAATATGACACACTGCATGTTTTCACTGTCTAAACAATGTGTGCGTATGATATCAACAAACAGCATGCCGACTCCTGATTGGCCCAGTCTTGTCCGCAGACCCAAATGAGCAACTGATTCCGCGGACCAGACCCATATATCACTCTTTTTTTTGTCTACTTTTCGGCAATTTTTTTTGAAAAGCATGCGTTCTATACCAGGCTGCAGCTCCTAGTGCTAATTTGTTGAAAATGCCGACTCCTGTTTCCATTGCATCTTTGAGGATTTACACACATTTTGGGATCGCCCTATAACTTTGCCCTCCCTGGATGAGACAGCACCAAACTTTGGAAAACGCGTCTAAGTGGGCCATATATCTGTTTTGTGAGGATTTGCGGAACAGAGATAAAGTTACAAGCTGCCCAAAAAGTGATCTTTCTATGATTTGAGCAAATTAACCATAAATACAGGGCCCCTTTCACAGGCCCTATAATGCCTGCCAGTCCTCCTTGCTAGTTGTTAAACCTAGGACATCCTTTACACTCCAAGGCCCCCAGGTTTCCACTGATTTGACCTGACTGAACTTTCCAAAATTTCCTTCAAGGTTCAGGCAAAGTAATTTGGGTGAGTTCAGACTCAGAGCTTATAAAAGGCACACGAGATCGGAATTTGTTATCAATCTGGCAGGCATAGACAGATTTACTATATATTAATAGTATTTGAAGGAGAGCCACAAAGGCGAAAAGCCTACAGTTGAGGTGGAGGTAGAACACTTAAGTGGGATTTAATTGATACGAAGGTACAAAATTGAAGCAGGATATTTTGGTTGTTTATTCTTAAGTCCCGCAATGTTGTGGCTGCAGGAGAGTTCATTTAGTGTCTAAAACTGAATGTGCAACACACATACAATCATATGACTCCTAAAGAGCAGAGGTATTCAGACTTTTAAGACGATTTCAGTGCTAAATTGTGGCAGGTGATTATATTAAGTGGATGTAATTTATTTATTTATTGTATTTATTTATTGTTGGGTTGTTAGGCGCTTATACAGCAAGTACATTCTGCTTCGAGGTTACCCACATGGCAACAGCAGTGGACATGGGAATGAGACACATTAAATACATAGAGATATGAAATACAGTGGAGGGGGAAAAGGACAAACCTACTACACTTTGTGAGTATTCAGAAGATCCAAGTGCGGAAGGGAGGGGGCAGTTGGGGTAAGTGCTGGGGAGCCAGTGCTCATGGGTGAGCAACAGATGAAGTGCAAGGTATGGTAAGTGTACGTCTTCAGGGCAGAGGGTGTGCTGAGGCAAATGCTGAGGATAGACAGAAGCCTGGGGCGATTTGGTGTGGGAGGTCAGGGCTCCATGAATGCAAAGGGCCCTGGACAACAATCAAAACAACTGTGAAATTAGCAGTGGAGAGAAGGTGGGAAAGAGGAGGAAAAGAGGATGGTCTTGAGGAGCTTCTGGAATTTAAGAAAATTCTGCTCAAGACGCAGAGGGATAGGGAGGCTGTTCCATAGAAGGGAGCCAGCTGAGGAAAGCGATCAACCTCCTGCCTTCTGTTTAGCGAAATACTTTACACACAAAGAGTTGGTGCCAGAAGAATGCAGGGATCTAGTGGGAGAATATTTAATAAGATATAGTTGCAGATAGTGTGGCCCCCGGACCCAGACAGCCGTGTGGGTGATACAGTGGGATTTGAATTTAATCCATAAAGCAACCGGGAGCCATTGAAGACTTTTTATGGCAGGAGAGGTCCGGTCCCTGGGATTGAGCCCAAGGATAAGTCTTACTGCCCTTTTCTGGATTAGCTGGATCGGTTGCAGAGTGGAAGAAGTTAGATTCAGGAGGAGGCTATTGCAATAGTCAAGCCTAGAGAGAACCAGGGTTCGGGTAACATTGAGCTCTGGTGGAAAGTGGGAATAGGTAGAATTCCTTTGAGAAGGAAGATCTGAAAGTGGGACTTCTTGGCAATGTCCTGAGTGTGAAGGAGGAAGGAGAGACAGAAGTTGAAGATGTCTCCAAGGTTTCTGGCTTCAGAAGAGAGAGGAGGGGTTGAGCCCATGTAGGAAGGCCAGAGAGAAGGGGAAAAGGTGGGAGCAGGGGTCCCAACGGGAAGGATCTCTATTTTGCTGGCATTTAGGCAGAGATAATTGGAAGTGCACCGGCCTGTATGGCAGGTAGGAAGTTGGGGATGCAGAAAGGTGTAAGAGGGTCAATAGGAAATTTGAAAAAGAGTTGTGTTTTGTCTGCATAACATTAGAAGTTGGGGGAGAAGGAGAAATGAGGAGTGCCAGATGAGTAAGGTAGAAGGTAAAGAGTCAGGGGGAGAGGATAGAGCCCAGGGGGACACCACATGAGGAGAAGGAAGTAGGAGAGAAGGTGCCCAGGATGACTTGGGAGGAGCAGTCAGTTAGGAAGGAGGTCAGCCAGCCTGTGCCCATTCTGAGATACCAAGGGTGTCATGGAACCTTTGTATGAGGATGGAGTGGTTGGCTGTGTCAAAGGCAGAGAAGAGATAAAGTAGGATGAGGACAGCTGAGGAGTTTGAATCGAGGGATGCAAGCAGTTCTTCAACGGTGTTCAGAAGAGCAGTTTCCGAGCCTCTGGATGCTTGCAATCCAGATTGATAGTTGTGAAGACCACCAACACGTTCAGTGTGAAAGTTGAGTTTGGGCAAGACCAACTTCTCCAGCAATTTCCCAAGAAAGGGGGTGATGGCAATAGGGCAGTAGTTGGCTGGTGGCTGGGCAGCTAGGGTCTGCTGAGTTTTTTTTTTTTTTTAAGCAGGGGCACACAGGGGAATGCTTGAGGGAGGAAGGGAAAGAACCAGTGGAAAAAGAGTGGTTGAAGAGGTCAGCAAGTGTGAGGGCAAGAGTACCAATGTTGTCCTTGATGGTTCTGGATGAGCAAGGGGAAAGCTGTTTGGAAGAGACCTTCAGGGAGGGGACAACTCTTGTGACTTCTTGTGTGATAGGGGCTAAGCAGGTGAAGGAGGAAGGAGGTTGTTGAGCGGCCAAGCGAGGCAAGGAGGTTTTGTAAGGGTTGGGAGAGTGAGTAACAGGGCTGTTCAGGATATCATGAGTTTTGGCGGCAAAGTGAGTGGCCGGTGCATTGTAGAGGGCCTGGGAAGGAAGAAGGGAGGAGGAGATTGTGGAAGGGTTGGCTTGTTCCCTGCAGATTTTCACAAGTTTTGCCATGTTGTTGGATGCACCAAATACCCTTGCCTGAATGTGGGTCCTTTTCATGGCATGGATGGAGAGTCTGTAATGCCTTTGGAGGAGGCAGCAGGCCAGTTTGTCAGACGGTGAGCCTGAAGTTTGACACTTCTGTTCCGCTGCTCTTCACTTTTGTTTCAGGGCAGCAAGATTGGAGTCATACCAGGTGTTATGCTTAGAGGCAGATTTCAGACAGATCCTCATGGCTGGGGAAAGAATGTCAAGAGTGTTTATAACGGACAGGTGGAAGTTGCTGAGAGCAGTGTCAATGGTAGAGTCTGAGTTAGGGGGCAGGGAGGATAAAGGTGGAATTGAAGGCAGCAGCTGACACTCGTTCCATCAAACAGATATTTGTGAGTGAGGTTGGCAGGACTTTAGGGGGTGCGGTCAGCGGGCCAACGGACCCAGGTGGAAGGAGAGACAAAAGTGTTCTGACCAAGAGAGAGAGTGGTGAACAGAGGAGATGAAAGAGTGAGTTCAGAGTGGATGAGGGTGTCCAGCGTGTGTCCAGCAGAGTGGGTTGGACCAGAAGGGAGAATGGAGAGTGATAGTGAGGTGCAGAGGTCAATGAAAATAGTGGATGCTATGCCATGGGAGTCCTGTTGAAATCACCCAAGAGGAGCAAATTGAAGGAGGTTGAAAGTAAGGAGGAACAGAATCCCGCCCATTCAGAGAGGAACAGGGAGGTAGAGTCTGGAGGCTGGTAAATGGTAGCAATGATCAGGTTGGAGGAGGGAGTGATGACAAACTTGAAAACCAGGCTCTCAAAGGAAGAGTATAACTGGGTGGGTAAGATGGAAGAAGGAACCCACTCAGGAAAAATGAAGGTAACCCCACCACCAGGACAGTGAGGTAGAGGCTTGAAAATTATCTTGAAGCCGTCAGGTAGGAGGGAGTCAAAAGCAGCGACTTAGCTGGCAATGAAACATATCTTGGTAAGAGAGAAAATGTCAACGCCAGTGTCTTTGAGAAGGAGGCAGATTGTTTGTTGGCTGATCAGGCATTAAGAGTTACCAGGTGGAGATGGTTTTCTGATGTGGAGTACAGGGGCATGGTACGCCAGTCGAGGGGGGTAGATAGAGTGGTAGGGGAGAGGCATTAGAAGGAAGAAAGATAATGAGGGACATCAGGATCCAGTCAAAGAGAAGGAAGTTGACTTGAGGACCCTGAACCAGGATAGTGCCAGAGTGGTAGACATTAATGATGTAGCGTGATGAGAAGAAGCCCGTCAAGAGGACATCCCACTTGGTGTCACCATTAATGGAAGATGATGTCAAAGGGGAGAGGGTAGAGATGAGATGAGGAGTACATAGGTCTGGAGAGGAGACAGAGACAAGGATATCAGTAAAGATATCTCTGTAAGATGCACTGACGAAAGTGTCTGCAATGGGAAGGGCAGGATTTGCTCCCAGTATGTCTTTTTAATGTTTTTTTTCATCCAGACTTCATGAAATAGGGAGTATAGTTGATATTGTAGTAGTGAGAAAAGATAGGAGAGATGGTGAGCGCCATCGCAGAGGGAGAGGGTAGATGAGAATGGAAAGAAGGTGGTAAGGGGGGCTGCAATACACAGTCCTGACACTTACTCCAATGTGGCCTAACAGTAAAAGAGGTCACAAGTACACATGCAGAGCAATAGGTGGGTTGAAGGATTCAATTTTAAAAGGATCAAAATGTAGTGTACAAAATTGATGCTAGTTGAGAAGCACACCCTCCTAGATATGCCAGCTAGATAAGATTTGTACAAATGGTTCACAGATGAATATGCAGGATGTAACACACACCAACTAGATACGATTTTAAAAAAAGTGATCACAGATTAATGCGGTTCACAATATGGATGCAGGATGTAAAGCACACCACCTAGATATGATTTTTAAAAATGGATCACAGATTAATGCAGTGCACAAGATGGATGCAGCATGGAAAAAGGAGAAAGCACAATTTGAAATGAATAAACCTTTGTAACAGAGTGCAGAAAAGAAAATAGGTGGTCGAGGGAGCAAAAGACAGAAAAGGATAGGCACATAATACGGTTAAGGAGATAGTTGGAGGAAGCAATTGGACAGTTCAGCCATCACTCACAATTGGGCTGCAAGGAAGCTGCAAGGGATTGTGCATCACACTAGCAACCATCTCGTCAAGACGTAGGAGATAGTTTAGATCTAATTGAGGAGAGCCTGCTAATCATGTGCAAACCTGCAATCTGCAGGATCCCCAACATGGGATTTGATTTGGCTTTCAAGCATGAAGCAACTAACATTCTCCAAGACATCTTTCTTGAAAAATATACAGATATCCACTGTCACCTGCTGCTGCATTTGACTACTGAATTCAATCATGCCACATCACATTTTTAAGGTGAGTTCAGATTCATGGCACTCGGAGCAGGTTTTCTGTGCAGATGCCAAAAGTTCTAACTATTCTTAGTAAGGGATACCCGTGGCTTCCACGTAGAATTTGACTTTGTTAAGGAACCTTACAGCAGGGGATGGTTTACATAAACCTACTCAAGATCACTATTGTACAATGATTAAGACATTTACATTGGAGTATCTTGAATTACAAGGCATAACAATTGTTATCAATCACTTCCCATCACCATTGCACCTTTCGTGTTCCTGTTTTTTCCAACTGAATTCATCTCATTGTGTGTATTCTGTACTAGTGTGTACATAAACCCCCATATATTTGACTTTATAAATTATGTAGCAGTGTTTTTCAAAATAAATTGAATTTTAAGGATAGGAAGAGGCTGGAAGATGTGGATAGAGTTGTGTTCTATTACTCAGGAATTCTCAGATGACCCAATCTCGAGGGTAATATTGTGGTCCCTCAAAACAATTTAGGCAGAAAAAGAAGCACAGCTGTGCATTTTTAACACCCTTTGAGCCTGTTTTTTTTCTCAAAGGATTTTTTTGAAAAACCATCATAACAGCTGAAAGGTGTGCATGATTCATAGCCTTAAGTATGCCTATGGTCTACTGCCTGGGCAAGGAAATTGCATCATGTAATAAAAAAACACAAGGCATTATTAAAAATTAGTACCCGTTGCGGCAAATTCAAGGGATAAAATGCATGTGCATTAGCTAGTTTCCAAGCCTTACCACACTGTAATCAGTGTAGACCTTGAAAAGGGAGAAGGGACCACGCATAGCCCGTCTCCCTTTTCCAAGTTGGCCTTTTTTATTTTTATTTTTCTCCCATTCATTAGTACAGAGCAAGTTGGCCCAAAATGGCATCCTGTTGCTCTGTACTAATGAAGCAGTATGCTCGTTCTAGTGTTCCCAGAACTAACGTGTTTTTTGACAAAACCTTTTCAAACGGCAAAAGAAATGCTGCTTGAAAAGATTTCATCAGCCATTAGTTTCCTGAGCCTGCAGACCCCAAAATACTAATGGCAATAAGCCCCTCAATGCTTGCGCCTGTAACTATGGGCCCTCGGGGCATTACCTTTTGAGATATTGGCCCACCTTCTCGGGGCTTATTGCCACAATGTATATATTGTTTTATGTATTGTGACCCGGTTTACAGGAAACCTTACACAACATATGGAAAAAATTTCAAAAATTTCAAAAATTTCAAAAATTTCAAAACAAATAATTAAAAAAAGAATGTGATAGCAATACAATACATACATATCATCATCCAATCAGAATTAAAAAATCATTTTAAAAAACGACCAAGGGTGATAACTAAAGACACATTTTCGCCCCACATTAGTCTAGACGATAAAAGATTCTTTGAAAAGTCATGGTTAAAATGATGCAGTTCTTTAGAGAATGCATTTTTCTTAAAATGACAAGTGCCTGACATTCCAGGATCCAATGTTTTAAGGTTTCAGCAACACGTTTTTTCTTGGGAAAAGCGGCAAACTGTACATGACTCGGTGATCCTCTGGGGATTCCAATTTTTCATTCTTTCTCTAGTATGAAACAGGTTAAACCTAAACCGTAAATACAGAGTGCACATTTTATTGCAAGGAAAACATTTTAAGTAGGGAGAATTTTTATTTTTATTTTGTTGCAGCATAGCATATTCAGACTAGCTGGAGTACGATGGAAGTGCCTCAAGAGTGAGCCTCCAGTCTTCTCTGAATAGTTTACGTTTGGCCAGATACAGGTATTTCATTAGCTCTTCCTCTGATGAATCAATAAGTTCCTGCATGTTAATCATCTTATTTTGAAAGAGATTTATAGAATTAGAGGAAGAGTCCTTAAGCATTTTATGCAAATCAGCATAAAGAGAATTTACCGAAGGTGACAATAAATGTGCAAAATTGAAAAGTTGTCACCACTGATAGGGAGCCTGTGAAGATGTTAAATCGAGTTCAAGTCAAATTTTAGCATTCATCACAGATATAGCAATCTCCAAAACATTTTTACATACTGTTACCTGAAGCAAATCCAGATAGGTCCCAAGATCTAAACGGGACATAACCAGTCCATATTATAGAATTGGTTGGATTTTTAGCGGATAATAGTTCAAAATAGGAACAATGGAGAAAGTACACAGTTTCCCATACAAGCGCGTCATCTGAGAAATAAGGGGAGTAAGCCCAACTTTCAATGTTGATGTCCACTTTTCTGTAGAGACAATGTTCGACAAATTGTACCCCAGATAACGTATGGAGGGAAACAGTTCTACTCTTTGCTCATCAAAAGACCACCACATAGTTTATAATTTCTTACCATTTGTTAAGATTACAACTTTAGATTTGGACCAGTTTGCATGCAAGTTGTTCCTTAGAGTATAAGAATGGAATACATTTAACATTTGCTGCAAACACCTTGGTTTTCTGTCAAACAGTATGAGGTCATTGACAAATGCTACCCAGTGTACCCTCAAATGCCCCAGCCTCATGTGGGAAGTGTCCCTGGCCTGCCTCCCCAATGTCACTAAGGTAGACGTTGAATAATGTGGGGCCAAGATACACCCCTGTCTTAGGCCCAAACTAACAGGAATGACTCTCAAAAGTACCTCTTGTTGTTTCAGCTGAATCCTCTATCAGTTGGACCAATTTAGGCAGAGTATTGTAATTTAATAATTTCGTCCACAGCTTCGAACGTACCACACAGTCAAAGGCTGAGGACATGTCCAACGAGGCCATATAAACATTCCCCGCCTGACTGTGTTTAACATTTTGTAACAAATGTGCGAAGATGGTGGTATTATGTGGGGTTCCCATATTTTTCTAAAACCCACTTGAAAAGGTGACAGAATCGAAAACAGACTCAATGTACTATTCAGATCTCTTAGAAGAAGGACTGCACAGATCTTGCTTACTTCTTCAATCAAAGCTATGGGCCTATAATTAATCGGGTTTGCAAGATATGCCATTTTGTATATAGGTATAATAGTTGAGAAGACTAAGATGACAGTATATTGTGGGTCTTGTATATTTCATTGAAGTGAAACTTCAGAAATCCCAACCATAAAACAGGATCTTTTTTCAACAAAAAGGGTGGGAGTCCCTCAGACCCAGAGGCTCTAGAAGGTTTTAATTTAGTAATGGCCCATATAAGGTCATCCAAATCCCATTGACAAGAACCCACCACAGTGGGGCCCTCTGTCAGATCTTTGAACTCTAGAAAATCATTGGGTAAATTACATTTCTTAGTGAAGAAACTCACCCAAATTTGCTTAGATTTACTGTCACCCATCAAAGGACTCAAGGGATCTGACAATTTGTTTATTCGCGGCCAAAATTGCCTGATATCTGCGGTTATCAAAAGACTCTGCATTTTTTGGTTGTCCCTCATGTGCATGTCATCCTTTAAAGATTTTACAAAGTTTTTGTGACACTGAGAAATGTGCCTCTTTGTAATCAAATATTCATCCCTATGAATCCTTCCTTAAAATCTTCATCGTCTTATGTTTCTCAAGTTTGGAGGCCCTCATTCTAGTGTCAAAGCAATGAGAGTGGCTCTTGTAATTGTAATTCTTTATTTTTAAAGCACTTATACACAACTGAAGTGCTTCAAATCACTTCAAGGCGGGAAGGGAACAACGGGATATCGTTGTCATTCTTAGGCCTTGAAGATTCCAAATGATCTAACAGCAATAACTAGCTTACTATGCCAGGGCATTCATACTATTATAAGTGCATGACAAAGAGTGCTAGGAGAAGTGGGGAGTAGGAGGGAGAGGAACAAATACAAGACAAGAAGGTTGGTCATCAATGCGCCTATGCATACAGGCACAGCAAGATATGGAGGGGAGATAGAGGAAGTCAGGACAGACAAACATCCTAAGCCTAGTACATACACAGTCACGCAAGTGCACAGACAGAAGTGTGAGGAAGGGGAGGGGGACAAGTGCACCCAGACAGCAGGGGCCAGGGTTAAGTGCAGAGTGGGTGCCATTCTCATGGAATGTATTCTGAGTCGATTAATGCAAGGCACAGTGCAGAGGCCCAGAGTCAAGTCAAGTGCAGGACTGGCGAGGGAGCCTGGGAACAGTGAGGCTCTGGAGGTGACCAGGCAACCAGTCAGCTGAATGAACAGGTTGCTGATGAGAACGAAGGAGGGAAAGGAGAGAAGAGAAAGGAGGTTTGTAAGGGAGAGGGAGAGAGAAAGAGGAAGAGAAGAGGAATGTCTTGAGGAGTTTCCGGAACTTAAGGAGGTCTGGCTCAAGATGGAGAGAGGCAGGTAGGCTATTCCAGAGGGAGGCACCTGAACAATCCTATTATTATCACAATCTCTGCACCTGCACAGTCGAATCTTTTTAGTGGAGACATCACAATCAAATGATGGACTTTCGAGGCTCTCTGCAATAAGGCCGTCTAGAGAGTCATGCGCACCAAAACCCACATGAAGTTGTATATCTCAACGTAGATTATCACACTGTTTATCAGAGACAAAATCAATTCTGTCATGTAGAACAACCATAAACCTTTTTCACCTCCCATTATTCCATATATAGGTAAGGCCATTTCTATAAGAAACCACTGCAGAAAGAGCTGGACACACCTCGTGTTTTGTAAAGCTGAGTTGTAGACTAAAGTAAATAATCAGATGGTCTCCCAGAATAAGTTCAAGAACACATCAATTCCCACTTTGATGTTTGAGAGAGGCAGAAATGAAGCAGTCCAACCAAGATGATGATGTGCCTCTCTACCAGGTAAACACATTAGGTGAACTAGGCATAGGTATAACATAAAAGATGAAGACACCATATAAATTGTGCCACATGCTCATTTATTGTTGTGGAGTTGATACTCCACAACAATAAATGAGTATGTGGCACAACTTATATATTGTCTTGATCTTTTGTGTGGTTTCTTTGTAGTATGGGGAATACTCTTTAGACAATTCAGATGCAACAAGGCGCATAAACGTTTTGCTTATCGGATTCTGACCCAGTCGCAGAAAGTAACTCCCTGAAAACCCCAGAACTTCTTCATACAAGCTATGTATAGGTATGTCCAGTTGTAGCAAATCCAGTCTGACATAAACAAATCCCATTTTACTCCTCTCATAACAGTGCTCTGAGTGTGAGAGGGAACACATATGTAGTTGTTAAATCTGCGGCATTCTACACAGTTTTCGTTAAAGGCCCCCGGAAACAATTATCATGTTTACATGACACTCCAGTAACCAGGACTGAAATACACCATCTAGTATTGTTTGATAAGACTCTCTATAGATTGCTTTGCCATGATCCAATAGACATTGGGCCTCATTAGGAGTTTGACGGTCCGGGAACTATGGTACCCGTAAGCTTGCCGGTACCGTAGTTCCCGGACCGGAAAACTACGAGTTGCTTGCGGGTGCCTTTCTGCCCACCAGGTCGGACCTGGCGGGCAGAGCGGCACCCGCAAGCACAGCATGTCAGATGCACCGGCACCATTGTAAACGGTGCCGGTGCATCTGTCCTCCCCATTCCCATTGAACCCTATGGGGCACAAATGGGAATGGGGTGTAATGGATTCCGACCCCTGGCAATATGGACATACAGAGTCCACCAAGGTTGGAATGGCCCTGTATGTCCCCATTGACACGGGCTGGAAAAAATGCAACTCCAGAGGCAGCATAACTGTTTTACAGGCACAGCTACCGCCAGGGTTGTATTGATGTCCATTGACAAGTAAGAATTCTTTCTTAGTCTCTGGCACCTTGATGCAAACTGCCAGAACTGACTCTGACAAAAACCAAAGGTCTGTCACCAACTTTAATGTAATGTCGATAGCTGTAGCGAAACCTCCACTCAGTCAACCATGTCATCTCCAGAGGCCAGAAGGCTGTATACATAATAACCTTTAAAATCAATCTTGGCAGTAGACATAGTTTCCTGGAAAAGAAGAATGTTAAAAGTTCTCAGCAGCATAGAGACATTCCACATCCTAGTCAAATTAGTTAGAACGCATACGTTCCATGCAAGAAACCTTAGTTGTTGATAGTTAGGGTTGGTTTAACCCTTGTATTAGGGCTGTAAACGTTTTGAGAGCCGATTCTATCCAAGACCAATCTTAGCCCTCCTTGGGCAGACAAACTGATAGAATGTCTAAGGGGCCACAGGAGCTGCAGCCACTCTCTGTTAAATAAATTATATTAGGTAGTTTTTGTCTAGGGATAGGTGCCAGCAAGTATGATTGAGTTCCTGCTAATAATTTTAGTTCAATGGTATCATACCCCAGCGATTTAAGATTACCCAGTTGATCCCAGACCATATTTGCAACAATCTCTGAATGGAAGTAAGAGACATCCAGTTGTTGTTTGCTAATGGGAGTGAGATTAGATCTATATCCTCTGAGTTCAGGGCTCTTAAAGGAGGATTGTTTTGAAATATCTCTAAAATCTTAAACCAATGTAATCTTATCAGCCCATGTGTATCTATATGGGTCTCCCACCCTGTTATTTTAGTTGGGTACGATATTTTCTGTTCCTTTACCTGATTCTGGAAAGACACATTCTTCTGTGCCAAGGGGAAGCACTCTAAAGGTGGAAGTTGGGTAGACAAAAGTGTGGTCAAATATACAATGGGTCCTTTCATAGGGCCTTTGCTTTTCATCTTAATTTGGTCCAAGCTTTGATCAGTCGTGCTTGGTCTATCTATGTTCGAAGGCAGCACTTTGTGTTTCCCGATAGTTAAAACGTGATGATTTTTCATTGTTGTCCCCTTACTAGATTGGAAATGGGTCTACTTGGAAAGGAGGACAGTAGCCTATTAGTGTAGACATTCATACTATTAATCTGATCTCCTTGTATGTGAGGGTCAGTCCCCATATCGCGGACAATAGGCCGTGAATTAGTGGGATAGTCAGTAGAATTTAGGGCAGGAGTAACAGTGCTAGCTGTGCTATAGGTCCCTCTCCCTGCTGCAAGGTTATTTGCAGTCTGTGGTTTAAAGGTCACACAGTCCTTGGGAGTTGGATTTGGTGTATTTAAATCCACGATGGTGGCCACTGGAGGAAACTGCCTTAGAAACTTTAGTGAAGAGCTGCGAGCATTATGTTTCGAGGCTGGCTGTTTTCTTTGTTTTCTTTCTCCTAGCATTATTCTTTTTCTTCATTTTTGTGGGAGATATGTTTTTTTAGGGATAATCATCGGTTCATCTACATGTACAATAGAATCATATGATCTATTAGAAAGAGAAAAAAATACACGTAGGACCTTCCCTTTCCTTTCTTCTCGCTTTCCCCGTCCCCCATATACTCAGCTCAAAAGTACAAGAAAGACTCTTGACACCGCAGTCACTTTGTGCTTTTAGTAAAAGGAACCAATTTCTTGTTAGGAGCGTTCATTTCAAAGGATGCTAAAAAAGCAATCCTGCTGTCACTGATAACAGCAGCAATGGAGTGCCATATGAATAAAGAAATATTACGGTAATTCTGGGGATAAGGAGAAGCTGCCATCTATGTGATCCAATCATTGCAAGTGGTATATCAGGGAATCTCCAGAGTATCTTCCCCTGCCCTTCCTCATTTGAAAGTGGACCACAGTGGAGGTGGAAGACCAGAGACTGGCATACTAAAGTAACATTGGACACTTCTCAATGGCATTGCCCTGATGCCATGGTGGAGAAAAATGTGCGTCAGAACTCATCTAGCAGAGCAGGTGAAAGGCAAACAAACTAGTCTACTCTTCAGAATAAACTCTGGCCTCAGGTTGTGGGCATATTGAACTCTGGGTCTCCTATAATCACTTCACACCGCATTGATTCAAAGGAATGTGGGATGCTGGTCCAGAGAAATGTTGCAGTTAGAGAGAGAGAGGAAAGGAGAAAGTAATGAGCCAGATCTTACTGGAAGCTATTAGTCAGTTTCTGGCTTGCATCAGAAATCAGGAAAACCTGCTGCAGAGAGCATGCTGGAAGCGATTGCCCGGATCCAGAGTCCATGATAGTATGCAGATGTGTTGCTAGTATCTTGGCGGCTATAATCCAGACCGCCGAAAGAGCCAATGATCTAATAAAATCCAGACAATGCGGCGGGCACATGCTCAGGAGGCGGACCTTTGACTAGTGAGATATACTATTGTAATTCTGCCAATTATCTGGATGAGGGATTGGGGTTAATTATTTCTTGTCACAGTTGTTGGTACCCCTTGAAGCAAGGGGGGATAAGAAATTGCATGTAGGTGCTTGCTGAGATTCTTCAAGTAGCCTTGGAATGCAGCTCATGGAAAAGACAGTGTCTGAGCAAGAAACAACCAGAGTAAAGGCAGAGAAGGATGCTCGGTCCTGCAGCCTTGGGATTGGAAGACTAAATAAAACCTCAACAAGGGATCCTAACCCACCATACCCATGAATAGGACACCAACTAATAATGAAGAAACTCATGATGCCCAAAGTAAAGGAGGTTCTCAGTTTGCCATCTAATAGCAGGAGAAGCCAGATGTTTAGGTCAGCTCCAATCTCTATTAATTGAGTGAGTCTAGAGAAATCCCATGATGTTGAGATTTCCCAGTGGAATGAACCAGCCCTAAGCAGGTAATTTGAGTAGGGCATTGTCAAAGCCCTTTGGGAGGAAAAATGAGGACCTTATTTCATCATGGTGTTTGGGCTGCTTTATAGTGCTGAAAATATTGCAAAAGAATGTGGGAATACAACATACAAACTACAAGAGTATAGGTCATCCCAACAGATAGTCTTGGACCTTGCTCACTTACATCTGACAGAAAGAAACCAAGGGGTGGTAAACACCCAGGAATGTTGCTTTAATTGCTATACCATTGCTTACATCACCACTAATTTCAATCCTTGCCATGGTATGCTGTATAAAACTGATATACTGGTATGAATAGAAAAGTAGTAAGCCTATCCTGACCAAAAAACATGCACAAAATGGATACACAACAAAATACTAAAATATTCCATAAACAAAGGCATTTATACAAAATGGGGGCAAATAGTATGCATATAATCATTGGTATCACACCAAATGTGGCTGCATAATTCACACACAATGTGTACAATCATTTCTACAGAAGTACAGGAAAATCAGTGGGGCATATTCTATTTGAAAAAATATCAAGTTACGTTGAAATCTATAAATACTTATAATGCCAACATTAGGGTTTAACCTAGTAGTAAACACTAAACATAACTCAACATAAAACCAACATTACTGGAACCTTCACTCACCTTAAAAAATGACAACAAATAAGTAAGATCTTTAGTATGTACACAGCAAACAAAATAACATATATGGAAAATGTACAATACATTCTAAAAATAAAGTACATTAGCTACTGCAATAAACACAGATAATGTACACCTCATGTGAAATTACCTAAAGCCAGAAACACATTATATGTAATTGCCTGAGGGGGCGCTCGAGAGCCCAACCAAGATGGCAGCTTCTGTGTGAGCTCTGAGATACAACGCAAATCACTTTTATTTATTCTGCTGTGACCCGATCATTTTCCATAGCGGAAGGTCAACCCTGCCAGCTGACCTGCTGTTGAACTTGCTGTCCTCTTCGAGGGGGCAGCCGATCACTAGTTGAGGCCGGCAGTGTCTACCAGCGGGGGCTGTAAAGGGTGTGTAGTGTGATGGAGCCATAGCTCAGCTGTGCCTGCAGATCTGTGCAGGAACTCTCAGTGGATGGAGAGGGGTGGCAGTGAAAGATACCGTGATTGGAGGTGCGTGGAGGTTTAGTGCTGGAAGCAGTATGGGCCCGGTGGCTGATGTAGCTTTGCGCTGATGGCTGGCTCTGCCCATCGGGTGGTCCCCTGTCAATGGATTCCTGGATCTGACCATGGCCGCTGGACAGCAGGCGGGAGATCTGGCAACACCATGGAGGGGATCAGCGCTGAGGGACAATGATGTAGCAAAGGCAAGCTGATGTATATAACATAACCATGAATATGGATGAGAGAATACACAGACCTTGGATGACAGAAGGGGGAAAACACTGTATATACTGTGTGTGGTATCTAGGCAGGGCAACTGCCTGTACGATGTCAGGTGCTAGAAGAAGACATACAGAGAGCAACAGATATAGAGAAGTGGCAACTGCAGAGTAGGCTATTATCAGGAAAACCAAGAAGAATCAGCTTTTGAAACCGCTGCTTCTTCTAAGAACTCAAAACTCACAATGGATTTGACCCCTTGTGCAGGCAAGGGAGAGGCAATGGGGAGCGCTGTGATGGCCTTTACAGCAGATATGAAAGATATCCTGTTACAGCTGAAGGCTGGTATTACCAAGTTACCAAGGCCAAAACCCAAATCTCAATGTTGGAGGATGTCTCTACCTCTACCTCATATAAGGTGAAATCACTGGAGGAATCCCTCAAAATAGTGATGGCTAAAATTGAAGATCTTGGAGGTCGGTTGCAGAGAAATAACATCCATCTGGTGGGGGTTCAAGAGGAACAGGCGTAAGGATGGATGGAAGATTTTGGAAAAAATCTCTAGAGATTTAGCTTATCAGAATGAGTTGTCACCTACATTTATCGCTGAACGCACTCATGGAATTCCAGCTGCCAATCTGGTTCCGGGAGCCCCCAAGAACTGGCCACGGCCAGAATCCCGAACTGTAGGAGCAGAAATACTATTCTACGATTGCTCAGGCTAAAAAGTGATCTGCTCTATGACTTCACCCGAATACACATTTTTCCAGACTTCTCAGTGGCGGCGCAGGCATCTAGGAAAACGTTTGTGGGTGTGAAGAGAACACTATGTGAGCAGAACCTCAAGTACTCCATGTTATTCCCTGCCAAGCTGCAGGTGCTCCACGATGGCAAGATAGATTTTTCACTTCACCTGAATCTTCATCGGCCTTCGCAGAGCAGCTATGATCAGTGCCCTCCTCTTCTGGTCAAGGGCCACAGGGGTTTCATCTGCCCTGAGCAGGTCCAAGTGAAGCACTAGAGATCACCGCTGAAACTAAACTTATTGGGCAAGGTCATAGAAGATTACATATGTGGTCAATGTAAGTTTAGATGGTGCAGTAACTTGGTTGACTCGTCTGGCCCTTTACGTATACCACACTGTTAAGAAAGATTCCCGAACTCTGACCTGGTAGGCAGAGGTTCAGAAGTCCATCCTAGTTTCTTGGAACAGGGTAGCCTTCTAGACAAGCCAGACCAATCAAAGTAGCTTGGCGGCAATCAAGACTAGGTCTCAGGAGGGGTGAGGGTGACTGAAAGACCTCAATGAGCACACAGAGTAAAGGACACGTACAAATCACTCCCAGTCAGGTGTATATATATCAAAAATACAAATACATTTATTCAAAGGCCATTGCAATTCGACACACAGCAAGAAAATCACAGCGATACTATTAAACCAATAAAATCCTATCTATGCACATATATACAAGATCAATGGGGTCTAAAGGATGAATGCACCAAATGAGTCCACAACCTAAAAAGGGAAGGAAACAGGCAGTGCAAATAGTCTTTAGGCCCTTCTGCATCAAACACAGTCCTAACTGAAAGGCAGTCCTATCCCTAAGATGAGGGGAGCCTAATGCTCGAATGTACTTGCGAAGCTGGTGCACACAGTAGTTCAAATGAGTGAAACAGGGGCCTCATTACACGGAATGCGGTAATGGTTACCGGCCACCTTTAATGGTAACGGTGACCGTTAACCATTACCGCCTTACTACGAGGTCCCTTAGCGGGTTGGTGCTTTAACGCCTGCTTTTTGCAGGTGTTAAAAACCAACCCGCTAAGGGACCTCGGAGCTAATTACGGCACCGCAAAATTGCGGTGCCGTAATTCGCGCCTTCCCCATTCCCATAGAGCCCTATGGGGCAGAAATGGGAATGGGGAAGGGCAATGGCGGAAGGGGGATTTACCGCCCCACCAACCTTGGAATGGGGCGGTAAATCCCCTTTCCGCCAAGGCGGTGCCGGTATTTTACCGGCATGAGCCATGGCGCTAATAGCGCCATGGCTCACCGCCTTCCGTGTAATGAGGCCCAGGGTCTTTTGTAGGGACTGTAGCAGCTCAGGAAGGTAGGTGAGGTGATGCAGAATAGGTTCCCACTATTCAAGGAGGGCCCCCATTTGAGTGCAGAGCCTATTTCAAGAGTTGGGAATAGTTTGCTAGTTTGCACTAGCAGTGCAAAGGAGAGGGGCCCTCAGGGGCCACTGGTGTGTAAATAATGGATGGATGCTCTAGGGGCCACCAGTTAGGGTTGCAATTACTCACCCACCCCCGGCGCACTCCGGACCAAACTTCAGGTTCAAATGCGGCAATCTCGCAGGTCTGCGGCTTTCAGCGACGAAGATTCAGCATTGATTCCCAAATGGGACAGTGGCAATTTCTCCACTCCTGGTGGATGGATCAGACCAGTTCCACTGTAGCAGGCTTCAGGGCACAGAGGACCACAGATGCAATGAACTTGCAAAGTTTGTCACCACGGCTGGGCGACATGGTAAACGCGTATACGCCTGTTCCGTCGCACTCACTTCACTCCAGACCTGGGAACGCCAAGTATGCAAAATTTGGTGTGAGAGTGATGTGAACAGAGAGCTTGCGACTTACTAGGTTTCAAGGGCTTCCTCAAAACGGTGGCAGTATCAGGGCACAACTCCTGCACAAGCTTGTCAGCCCACTGGTTGGCTCAGGGACACTTCAGAATAGGCTTACTTGCAGGCTTTGATGAAGGTGCAGAGAATAGTTGGTCGCACTATTCCAATGGGTCGAATCATCTTCGCAGACATTGTAGGTTGACCAGATGCAAAGGGGCCCCACGGGACGACAGCGGGCTCACGGTGCCAAACCTTGCACCTGGTCACCAGAGGTTCCTCGACTCGGCTTCTTAGTTTCAGGATACTTGGATCCTATCATTTGTTCATTGAGAACTCCAGAGATTGACATGGTATGGGTGTTTGGAGCCTTCTCTTATCCAAAATCTCCTTCACGCCAAAATGAAGAGGACCCGATGGGAGATCTGCTCACATACAGGCATACCATATGTGGAAAAAAACATGGACCACGGTGATCCCAGGCATTCAGAGCACACCAGAATCTCTGGCACCCAGAATGTGTATTGGAACTAGACAGTCCAGCCCACATCCTGGTGGCGCACACTCAAGGCATGCCAAAGCCTGTGTAAGCTTGGTGTTTTGCGGGAAAATGCATACCCAAATAAGGACTGACCTGGGTCAGCTCGACCTGGGAAAGGTGAAGGGGCAAGATGGCCAAACGACAGGACAAAGAACCTTGTGGCATAACCATTTTGGAGCCAGGCCAATTAACTGTGCCAAACGCGGTAATCGCGGTTTACCTGGCAAGAAAGGGATAAAATACAAAAAAGGATAAACTGCCACCAGCCCTGTCCAAGGCACATCTGCACATGTCCTAAAAAATCCTTCAATACAAACTAGCACCTTTAGACATGACAGGAAGACCCAAGGGAACTCTACTGTAAGGTACTTTGTGCATTTGCAACATGTTGCAGAAAAGTTGCAACACTGATAAGGACTAAGGGAAACATAGTCTCCCAGTACTGACTGTCTTTAAGGGCATGTCAGTTTCCCCATAACAAATGAGTGAAAAGCCCAGAGGAATGCAGCAGAAGCTGTGCTCCTCTGGCAAAGTCAGACTATGGTGCTTAAACAAAGCAAAACGTTTGGGGTACACAATTAGAGGGAAAATTACACATGGAATGGAAATATTTCCTAACCCTTGTCCCTCCCAGACCAAGGACGGGGGAATTAATCCACCCCTGGATGAGTCTCATGTTCAGGTCGGTTAAACATTCTGGACAACCCATCAGCATTGCTATGTTGGACACCTGGCCTATGCTCAATAGTGAAGTCAAAGCCTTGAAGGCTTATGGACCACCTGAGCAACTTTGGATTCTCTCCCTTCATGTTCATTAGCCACTTTGAGGGCTTATGTTCAGTTTGCACAGTGAAGTGGGTCCCATAGAGTTAGGGCCTCAGCTTCCTTAGGGCCCACACAACAGAGAAACATTCTTACTCCACTGTGGACCATATGAGCTCTCTGTCCTTCAACTGGCGACCAATGAAACAAATAGGGTGTTCCTTACCCTTCTTATCTACTTGTGATAGTAGAGCTCCTATCCCAGTGTCAGAGGCATCTGTCTGCACAATAAAAGGTCTTTGGTAATCAGGGGTCCTGAGAACAGCGGCCTGGCACAGGAGTCTTTTAGGCCATTGAAGGCCTTCCCACACTCTTCAGACCAAGTTACCTTCTTGGGTTTGTTGGGAGTTGTGAGAGCAGTCAGAGGGTCAGCTAGTTTGCCATAGTCTGCCATAAAGTTTCTGTAGTACCGAGTGAGTCCTAAAACGGCTATCATCTGGGGTTGATTAGTGGGGGTAGGCCAGTCTTGCACTGCTTGTACTTTAATAGGTAGAGGATGTGTCCAAGGTAGACCGCTGAGTCTTGTCCAGTCTGGCACGTACTGGCCTTTATGGTCAAGTGGGATTTTTGAAGAGCCTGCAACACAATCTTAAGGTGTTTCACATGATCCTCCCAGGTGGCATTGATAACTGCTATATCATCCAGATATGCAAGACATAATTCATCCACCCATTAAGGACATGATTCACAAGCCTCTGGAAAGTGGCAGGGGCATTGTTCAATCCAAAAGACATTACCCTGAACTGGTAAAGACCCTCTGGTGTTGGGAAAGCTTTCTTCTCTTTGGCATGATCTGCAAGGGCTATTTGCCAATAGCCTGCAGTGAGGTCAAATGTGCTAAGGTATTTGGAGGCACCCAAAGTATCCACCAGCTCATCTCTTCTAGGCAAGGGGTGTTGTTGACAGCATTCAGAGCCCTGTAATGCACACAGAACCTCAACTCAGAGGTGTCTGCCTTTGAAACCAAAACCACAGAGATGGACCAAGGACGACTGGAGGGTTCAATCACCCTAAGATCCAACATCTTGTTGACCTCTGTCTTAATGTAAGACCACACTTTGTCTGGCATCATGTATCCCCTTCTTCTAGTAGGTACACTGTCTCCTGTGTCAATGTCATATTTGCACCAAGGTGTAAAAACAGGAGACTCTGAGAACAAGGGGGACATTGCCCCAGAAACCTTTCCACATATGCTTGTTGATCAGCAGTCAGATGAGGGGCCACGTGGACACTCTCAATTGAGCTATCTGAAGGACTGCCCTGGAACAGGTCAGGGAGAGGGTCTGACTCCTCCTCCTCAACATATGAAGCCAGCAGCAGTGCAGCGATTTCAACTCTTGGGATGAAAGCCTTCAGTCTATATACATGGAACACTTTTGGAGCCTGACCAGCCCTTCCAAGGTCCACTAAATAGTTGACCAAACCCAGTGACTCCAGCACTGTGTAAGGGCCTGACCATTTGTCCCATAAAGCTCTAGACCTAATGGGATTCATGATCAGGACTTGCTGACCTGGTGAGAAATTGATGAGGGCAGCCTTCTGGTCATACCAATGTTTCACCAGTGCTTTCCCTGCCTTCAGTTTCTCACTAGCCAGACCCATCAGGAGTACCATTCTTTTTCTGAGCCCTAGCACATAGTCTACTACGTTGGTAGTGATGGGGGAGTGGGCATCTCCCATCCCTCCTTGACTATTGCTAAGGGTCCCCTTACATGGTGACCAAACAGAAGTTCAAAGGGGCTGAAGCCAACACCCTCCTGAGGTACCGCTTTGTAGGCAAACAGTAGGCATGGCAGTAAAAGATTCCATGTTCTCCTTGCTCTTTAAGTTTTTGTTAAACCTTTCAATTAGACCATTTGTTTGTGGGTGGAATGAGGATGAAAACTTCTAGGTGACACTGCATTCCTTCCACATGGTCTGCATATACTTTGGTCACACTAGAAACTCACAGTTTTTTTAGTGAAGTGGGTATGGATGGATACATCTCTATCACTGAACTCACAAATGCAAGTACACTCTATCGTGTTAAAAAACACATAAAGCCGATCCCGACTATATGTGTGTCTGCCATTTTCCGGATGAAATTCTAAAATCTTTAATGAGCTTTCTCCGTTCGGCAGGTGCAGGAATGTCTATTAAAAAGACTGGAGAGTGTGCATTATATTCTCCAGTGGGTTCCTCTTTTGCATCTGAGCATTGAAGAATCTTGTAGGGTCCTTGATATTTGTTTTTCAGGATCCTAATAGGGAAGACCCTGCCTGTGCTGTTTACTGGAGCACTAGGTCAGATCTCCCACTAGCCGACCGGTTTCTGTGGTATGAAAGTGATTACACCACATTCCTCAGGGCTTGAGGAGGCACACAGTTAGGTTCTTCCCAGTTTTCAGTGGCAGCTTTGTCTGCATTATTTAAGGCTCTCTCCCTGTAGGGGTGACAAGAGGGGAGGGGAGAAAAGGGGGGGGGCAGGTTAACAATTCAGTGCCTTACCACCTGGATGATCTTTTCTATAGTTCAATTTCGACTAACTGCACATGTTCAGTATAAAAGGAAGGGTATTCTTACCCTTTCCATGTGGTAAATGATTCTATGCACGCATGGGTGAGGCAGCCTGAGACCTAGGGGCCAAAAATGCAATGAATAAAGGGTTAGGGTATGTGCTTTCACATGTGTAAGTCAAATCACAATGTATGCTAACATCGTGTACATTTGTTTCAAACTCATTCAGTAACCAACAATTGCGTCAACTTTTTGTGCGTATGGCCGCGCAAAGGCGTGCCATGTCCCATTCTAGATTTCCACATCTAGCCCGGGGCCGGGCTTTTATCATGTGTGTCCACTAATCAGAGGCGAGCGTCTGGGGCACGTTGTATGAGGTAGGGGCTTACCTGCTGCATTCGTCTGTCAAGAGGTCTGGCGTGCTGCGCGCAGCGTCTTCTCTACGCCGCCGTCCGCCAGACCTCTTTATGTTGACGATTGTCCTGACGTCGCCTCATTGGGCACGCGCGTGTTGGACAACATGGCCGCCTGGGGATGTCTCAGGATGGCCATCTTGGGATCAGGCTTCACATTGGACTATCTATCCATTTATAGGGCGTAGCCTGGTACTAAGATAAGATGAAAGCGCACTGCTTAGGCGTACACTTGATCTTGCTTTTCCAAAAAATCTGGTGTGTCAATAGATAGTCCGATGTGAAGCCTGACCCCAAGATGGCCGTCCTGAGACATCCCCACTAAAGCTCTGAGATCATTCCTCAGTGAAACATTTCCTGGGACACCTCTCTGAATACTCACTGGAATCCTGACCACTGTACCATTTATAGTAAGATTTACAGGCATAACTGGGAACTTGAGACGTGGGACATCAGCCAACCTATAGAGTAACAGAGGAGCTCTGGCAACTTCCTCTCGGTCTACCAAGGTAGAATCCACTACAGTTCTGCTGCACCCACTATCCCTAAGGGCATGTGTATCTACTCCCTTAATCAGCACACTGTCCTTAAAGTAGTGCTTGGTATTATCAGGAATCCTAGCATAAGCCTCTGAGCCTTTAGGCTCACAGGAACCCAGGTAAACTAAAACTACCTCAGAATCTATCCCATTGGGGAAGGAGTTCATGGAGAAGGATGCCCCTGTAATCTCCTCTTCCTCTTAGGAGGAGAAGGCCAGATTAGCAGAGTGGACCCTCAAGGTTTTGACCTTACATCTGGGGTCCCCATTCACATGGCCACTTGCTCCACAAGCCCCACAAGATCCACGGGGTCTTGGGACATAGGGATGCTTACTGTAACCAGAGTTCTGTTTTGGAGGATAACCTCCACTACCCTGTGTATTCTCTTGAGACTTACCCTTACATTTCTTTTTGTGGCTCTTTTAGGAGGAAGTTTTTTCAGATCTCCCACCATCCTTATCTTTGGACTTTTTCCCCTCCTCCTGCTTACCAGGGTGAGTCTTGTCCTTATGGGACACTCTATGTGACACCCACAAATCTGCTCAACTACTTTGACACTGCCATATGCTGCTTAAGAACACGATGCAAAATATGTTCAAACATGACAAGACATATCATGCCCTCAAGGGTGGAGACCTTATAGCCTTCAACCCAGCTAGTCGAGTTCTTCAAAGAATCAATCACATATGACACCCAAGTACTTCCTTCTTTCCTTTTGTACTCTCTAAACCTCTTCAAGTATTGGGCAGGATTCTTCCCAAACTTTAAGATGAGAGTTTGCCTCAACATTGCAAAATCTGCTATCTCGGCTTTTGACATTTCCATAATAGCACTGCAGCCAGAATGGGATAGTCTGCTGTGCAACCATGCAATCTTGTCAGCATTTACAACCTCTTACACTTCACATGCATACTCAAATGCATTCAAGCAGTCCATAATGTCATTCTTTTCATCATACACACTGAGCAGATCTTTTGGAAATCTTGAATGAGAGGAGGACCCAGACCCATGTTCAGATCCCGGGGATCCTTTTGAAACTTGAAGCTTGGCCAGTTCCAACTGGTGATCCATGTCTTTCTGTTTTTCTGAATGCTCTATCTTCAGCCTAGCCATGTGGAATTCAAGCTCCTTCTGCTTAAACTGCAGCTCTTGCTTCTTGAATTCCAGCATGGCCTCAGCATCAGAGCTGGCAGAGTAAACATTGGACATCACATCTTCCCTATCCTCATGGGCACCATGGATAAGGGCAGCGACAGAGCTGTCAGTTCGGCCAGTAGGAGCAGCCCCACCTCCTTCTGCAATGTCACCTGAGGCAATGGCATTGAGTTGCAACTCTTGCCATTCCATGATTTTCTGAATCATTTCCAATTTTGTACCTTGAGCAGTTGAACCTCTCCAGCAATCAAAGTAGACTCTGGCATCCGGATATACCAGATTCCACTAAAGCTTAATTAGTGGCATCATTCTCCTACATAGGGTACAGGAGACCCGCTCACGAGCCCTTCACTGTGGTGCATTCCCTCACACGAGATCACAAGGACACTTGAATCCTCCAACGTGCTTTATCATCCTGATGAAGGCCACTCACACGCAAGCTCCACTCCACAGCTCACACTTGGCCGAAACACAGTAGTGTCGATGACCCTCTCCTTGGTCATCAATGTCTACCATCAACACTGTTATTTCTGCACTATGAATGTGTCTAGTGACAACATGTTATCTGTTGATTAATTTCCAAACATTTCCAAAAAGGAAAGTACATGCCACTTTTCACTAACTCCAATCAAATTGACTGGACTGTACTTGTGTACATGTTGTACTCCACTGTATATAATCTGTAGTGTCCTTTGTGTTATACTGTGATTCACTAATGTGCATTAAAACGTTTGAGGTAAAAACTCTAGCGACGGCCACAACTGTTTGAGAAACAATATATATCTTATACTCAGGTTGAGAATTATGAAAGTGTGTATCTTTTTCTCACCCTGATTACTGTGCTAATATATGATTGTGTACCCATATGGGTAAATCAGGGCCTAGCCAGGAGCCACCATTTTGTGAAGGTTTACCTGTAGGCCTAGGTTATTCACTCTTTACCATAGACAATGAGAGAGGCAATAATGACCCTTATACGTAACCCTGGGAAGGAACCGGAAAGATGCGGCTGCTACAGCCATATCTAGCTCATTAATGTTGTCAGCAATATATATGCAAAGTTAATAGCAACAAGATTCCTTCCATGTACGCAAAGTCTATTCCTGGTGTATCACTCAGGATTTATCTCAGGGAGGAATACGTCCTTCGGTCTGCACAGATTCTTTAGTCTGCTGAACCTGATTGACCCAGACACTTAAGCAATCATGGTACTTTTAGAAACTAAATAAGATTTTGATTCCATTGAATGTTTGCTTCTGTTTGCAGTACTAACAAGGTTGGGTTGGGTAATCACTTTGTTTCTATGATACGAGTCTAACACTACATGCCTATGGCAACTGTTTGTGTTAATAAAACGCTTTCAGATTCTTTTGAGATGGGTAGAAGCACACAGCAGGGATGCCCTCTTTTGCCAATATTGTTTGCATTAGCTGTGGAACTGCTTGCTGCCTTATTGCAAGAACAGCACATACATAGGGGTTTACAGTAGTATAATCACAGATTCATTATATCTCTATATGCTGATAATAGGATGTTGTTTATCAAAAAACCCAAGATAAATGTGACTATAATCATGCAGCAAGTTGATAGGTTTGGTGATGAGTCCGGATTGTGCATCAATCATGAGAAGTCAGTGATCTTCCAGCTTACTGATGCTAAGCAAGTGTTTCCAGATAATTGTGTGTTTAGATGGGAGTAGGAACACATGGGGAAGCCCTTGATTATCTGCAGAAACAGAGAATGCGATGGCAAGGACTTCCATTATCCTTACCTGTGTTGATTGCATTGATTGAAATGTTGGTCCCGCCTCAATTTCTATTTTTATTTCAAAACACCTTCTTGACTTTGACTAAAGCCTTCCTTTCTCATATTAGGGATAACCTGTTGGGCTTGGTATTGTCTGGGAAACATGTAAGAGTTAAATAGAAGGTACTGATTGCTCCGTTAGATATGGGAGAGTTGAAGCTTCCCGATTTTGAAGGCTATTGACTTGCCACACAGGCTCAGTTTTTGTCATATTGGTACCACCCCTGCCCATACAGGCCGCATGTTAAAGTTGAGAGAGACCTGGAAGGACCTGCCTTGTTACAAACCGTTATCTTGTTTGGAGCTAAATCAAAGAGGCATGAGATAAATGAGCTTGTGTGTACATGCAAAGCATGGAAAGCAATAGCTTCAAAACTTAATGTTTATTTGTACTCGCCCTTGTTGCCCACTCAGAATATCGCTGAGATGGACATTACATTTGAAAAAAGAAATTATGAATCACCCAATTTAGACTTGATAAACTGAGAGACTTTTACCCAGATGGCACACTCCTGACATTGGAAGGGTTTAAAGATAGGGGGGATCTTTTCTTGTACTTTTGGCTCCAGAAGGAATCCCAAACGAGGTTACTGACATTTCCTGCTGCACCTTCTTCATTCTCATTGCTTCAGGACATTATAACTGCACATGATACATATCGCCTGACCTCCATGATATACGGAAGACTCAACCCTGAGAGGACGGGTATGAATGGCTCCTCATAGCACATGTGAGAGGGAATTTGGGCTGAGAGATACAAGAAGATTAGTTATATATAGTGGGTCATACCAAACAGGTCTGTTGGGTATTTTGTGGTTTTTTGGGGCTTTGCAGTATTTTCTTACCGCCAAAATACCTTTAGCAATAATCACTCTCTGTATTCATATTGGATCACACATAACAATAATACATTGCATTATTTCAGAATTCAGACCTATTTAGATAATGTGCGCGATAATTTGCGTGGTTGGTTGGTATAGTGGTTGGTTTATTTGTGGCCCCAATATCCAACATCCCTTGTTTTTTATCTAGATTGTTCTTGATCACTAGAGAGACCTCAGGCCTACATTCTAGGGATACCACATTTTCAGTGTTAGTGTTGTGTGCCACCATGGGCTATTGTGGTATTTTTGTGGTAATTTCCACTACCTTATATACGGTATGGAACTATGTCCAGAGAGTCTCTCTTCCCGTTGGCTCATGTACCTCCAACAAGCTATGCTACAAACAGTCACTCACAACTGTCCATACTGAATATAATCATGCACACATCTGTTTTAAAATGACAATTGCACTGTTTAAAAATCTACCCATGTTTAAACCTTTTCCCATGCAAAATGAAAGAGAGAAATAATACACACTAGTTATCTGTTTTCAGATATTTTTGTATTATAGAAATTTCCTTTAAACATAGTTTAAACTTTTTTTACAGAAATAAATGAAATGGTACAACATTATTTGTGATAAAATCAACAGAGAGCTGCGAGAATATATTAAATTGGTAACATTAAATATACTGATAAGGGACTGGGACTCCCTCAAATACACTGACTGAACAGTTTCGCACACTTTCGCACAGCTCCCACACGCTTCTGTAATTACCTTATCTGTTCAGCATGAGTTTTCTCCGGCTATTCTCTTTCTGAATTTGGCTCCCTTGAAGATTAACCCCAGTGAAAACAAGCGTCTGCCGTTCTCAAACCGGGGTTATTGCCTAGAATTCTCAGCTTTTGCAGCAGGAATGCTTCAGCCAGGAAACAGGTCCTTCTCCCAGCTCTGCAAGATCTCGATTGATCTCCCCCTCTCCTCAAGCTTCCCCAGAAAAACTCTAATCACAGCCTCTAGCATGATACTTGTCATGACGCTGCTCCAATCAGAATCAATCATGTCATCTCCTCCCTCACTACACAATGGCTCATTTCTACAGTAAAAATTGTAACAAACTGATTTCCTGTTCCTTCGAGCTCTTTGCTTCCTGTAGTTATGTGGACAGAGCAGCAGAGAAAAAAAATGAATGTGCGTTTAAAAGTTCACTTTCAGAGTAGACCTAATTCTGCAGTGGAGACACATTTTTATTAGTGGGTTATGTTAAATTAAGTTTTATTAGTCAGGTTAGCTATTAATAAGGTTAGTTATTAATTTTCAAATGTGTCTCTTGCAACATAGGCATTTCAGGTGAAAAATAGTGTGCATTTTTGAATATGCACATGTGTGCTTTTAACTGTAAAAATAGATTTGCATCTTATATGTAAAAATCGTTTTTGACTGAATAGCCTGTCTTTACTTATATGTCCATGTTACTCTGGCAACACATATAGCAAGGCACCACACCCATGTGGTGGTGCTGCATCAAAAAAATTGCTACCTGTGCAGTAGTGCTGTACTCTGTGCTGTAACACGCCAAATATCCTTACAGGTCTCAATTAATGCCATGTATCAACAGATTCTCTTTAAATGAATACACCAATTTCATCAAACACCTCAAAAGTTACACACGTTTTTTTCCAACTGTGATAGATGAATGTCCGTGATGTAGAAAACCGGCTGCTGACTTCATACATTTGACATCGTGGTTCTCGAAAGGCATGTTGTTTTGAAGGGAAGTATTTGAAAAATTATCGCAGATCATCAGGGAGAGAGTTGAATTAGACCCCATGCTAGCCCTTTTGGGTAGAACTAGACACATTCCTGGGGTTTCTCGAAGTTTGACTGATTTGATGAAGGTTTTGATCAGAAGAAGAGTAGCAATCACCTTGTGAGTGCACAAAGCTCTTAATTTTAAGGAATGGATGTCAGATATAGTATACTGTCGTTATATGGAGGTTGTGTATATAGGCATTAGATCGCCGTCAGCACAGGCAGCAGACATATGGGGCTTTTATCAATAGTATCTTCTCTCGACCACGAGAAATACAGTTAAAGAGTGGATGGGGGGGAATGCTGTGATTGAGGGATGCTGAAGTGACATTTATGATATTCTGTTTGATTTGCTTGCAATCTATATTTATTGTAATACCAACAATATATTGTTTATGTTGTTATCCGTGTAGTCAATTGTACTTTTGGAAAATGTACAATGAAAATAATTACAAATATTACATGAAATGACCTCAAACATGCACTTACAAACAAATCTTATATTAAAATGACTCAATACATACCTACAACTACTACGGTTTGTCATATTGATGAGTGGGGTCCACAAAAAGACATGAGATTTTTAAAGGTACGCTTAAAAGCATATCATCTTATTCAGAGAGAAAAGTACCAGCATTATTGATAAACAGCGTGCTAGGCAACTTTACTCTCTACATAGAGGCAAGTACACCTAACAAACAAATTGGGAGGACAAATAGTCCTAGGAAAAAATATGAAACAATGAGCACAAGCGCTTACCTACATGCTTCCACAAATGCAGTTTCATGGATATGTTTAGAAATGTGGTACAAGAAGAGAAGTGCCACAGAGATGCTTTATGATATTACTGCCTGACATGAGGGAACATGGTAAAAAATAATTGAATTAATAGTGTCAAAGATATATGAACAAAAATGAGAACTGTTTCAGAGTCAAGATATATTGTTACTCTGCTTCGAAATACGCCCCATTTGTAATAGGAGTGGCTTTTTTAATTTCTAAAATATCGTTTTACTCCAAACCCCAAGCATGGTGTGAAAAATATCTCGAAAGCTTGAGCCCTGCCTGCTGTAACTTGCTATCAGGGCTCCTGCCCTCCTAACGGTCCTCTGAGCAGCCACACAATTAGGGCTATTATGACTGGCTGTGGGAGTATTGAAGACCGTCCATTTAAGTTCATGAGAGAGAGCATTATGTGCCTTCTCCACCACCCACACATGTGCTCTTTCTTCACAGCAGACTGACTTTGTTAACATAGACCATTACTTACCCCTCTGGGGTTTTACCACCTTCTGTCTAGATCTTCCTTTGTGGTAGACCAGTCCTGGCATACACAGACTGCCTGCAACCTCTCCCATCTTCTCTGCTCCTCCTTCTGAGGGATACCTCATGTCATGGTTTGACAAATGCAGTCTACACCCAGTTTGAACAATCCTGGAATAGGTTGTCCACATCCTATGAGTATCTCTGCAATGCACCCTGGTTTGCTCATCTTCCTTTTAAATAGCTACCCGTTCATGTGTATAGGAGTATCTACCTACCTGGTACCACTTTTGGTATACGTTGTTATTGTATTCTCTGCTTCTTCAGTTTCTCCACCCTGCCGCCTGCTCACCACTCTAGTGAAAATCATTGTACTAGTGACCTGCTGGTCATCACTTTACTGACCAGTCCTCCCAATCTTGAACCCAGTTCACATCTGTGCCCTCAGTGAACCTGGTCAGCCTATGCCTTGTCATATGAGCCTCTATATTATTGTTTTGGCCGGCCAAACCATCGCATTAGGTGAGCTCTTGCCCCCAGTATTGCAAGAGGGAGGGTTTGATGGATGCACTAGCCTAGTGCTTCCAGTGCCTCCTCCTGGTTTTTGCAGCCTTACTAGTTCTCTAACTGATTCTCCAATCCCAGATGCCCAGTCCAAATGTGCCAGCCCACTTCTTTATTTCTCCTCTAATTTCTGTTTCCTGGACATTCTTATTGGTGGCCCTGGCCCACAGTTGAGCTTTTCTCATCAGTGCCATGACCGGGGTACACTTGTGCCCCGGAACTTGGCATGTGCTGTCCTGATATCCCTATGTGAAGCCTGGTGAGTCTCTTATTCACAGGTTTAAAGGTCATAACTTGCAAATCATTTGATCATCTTGACTTGGATGTCACCTTTCAGCAACTGGACACCCAATTATAATGCTGAAAGTGGAACTTGTGGCCACAAGGCTGGAAAATTCTGCTCTAAAAAACTGTTAGTGCACAACAGGCTCCGGTGGGAGAACATTCTGGTACTCCGTAAGGTCAGTAGGTCCATACTCAGCCATTACCTGTTGGCAGTAGTAAGGTCCTGGTCTCCAGTGGTGCTACCTTCTAAAAGCCTCTAACAGAGAGCCCCAGTGTCTTTGAAATTCCTCATGAATCCTTCCAGTTTCTCTACTGATCTGTCAAGGTTTACCATATTCTTAATAATCTCCAATCCTAGGGGCACGGGTGATGTCATTGCTTGGGCTAAGCTTCTGCTCGGTACTGGCAGTCTGCTTTGCTATACTATGCTGCTTTCAATGGAGAATAATTTCTAATGGTATTACACTTTGAGAGCTAAAGATTTAGAAATGTTCACATTGACGCACAGATCTCATGATCTAGTAATTACATAATTCACGTTAAACAGCCCTTGATGTTTCACTAGAGTGAGGGATCTCAAACAGCAGTGTTCCAATACAGGTTGAGAGAATAATTATATGATAAGGTGAATACTCCAGCTGCAACACTTGAGGTCAAGATAGATATCACACTGCAGTTTGATAAGCGTATTCAGGAATACTGTTGTAGCTTTTGAAAATGTAAAGCCACAGACTTTTTCACACAAAACCTCAATGGGGCATAACCGCGCCGATAGAAATCAACACAGTTCATGGGTTGCACACCCGGAGGAAAGGAGAAGAGTAGACCGGGGGACCTTTCCATGTAATGCAGCTTGATGGGATAATATTTACTGCACTGCAAGTCATGACGCAAATAGGGTAATGGAAATTATAAAAACCTGCAGTTTGTGCATGACTTACAATTATTACATCTCTCAAGGCCTCAGCACAACCAGTAAATTACATTGAAGGTTCCCCACTGAAGTCTGGCACACATGCGACAATCACCATACGGATGCGGATTCAGGAATACCAAGAATACATTTGGTTGAATTGAACCATAAACCACAATTCAACTTCAACTTGAATATGTCCTCACTTATATATCACAACCAGGTGATTGACTGGCCAATGTGCATCACCCACCTCCAAATATCCAATTAAATTGAACTACTGTCAACCAGTGTGCCGCATGGATGCCTTTCAGTGGAATGTCCCATCCTCTCTATTACCGACCAAGGCATTGCAGACATAGAACATCTGCAAGCTGAATACCATGGTTCTTAACACAAGTACGGCTTTGTGGTAACAAATGGCAGTAATGCAGTGGTAACTCCATTACAGGTGGTGAGAATAGTTATGAAAGAAGGTCTATCCTCCACCTACTATATTTGAGGTCCTGAAAGATATCTCACTGTATTATGATAAGTGTATTCAGGAATATGGTTGTAGCTTTTGAAAATTGAAAGCCACTACCGTTTTCATAGCAAACCTCAATGGGGCCTAGTCAAGCCCAGAGAAATCAACACTTTTCACGGGTCCACACAATTGTGAGAAAAAACAGGAGAGTAGACTGGAGGACCTTTGCATGTACTGCAGCATGATGGGACAATATTTACTGCCTGTGGGGGACAAGGGCACATGTGTTTTGCTGCCTGCAGGGAGGTGGACACTGTAACCCAGCTGCAACAGCTGTTAGCACCAAGCCCCGCCCACTACATTCTCCGGCTCTTCAAAATCACTGGCATCACCTCACGAAGGCTAAGCCCACACGCAAGAAGAGCGCAGGTGTTTAAATGCCTGCATGGTGATTGTGGCTCACGCAGGACTATGTAACCTAAAGACCTAATCAGCAGCGCTTCTTCCTCAGAAGATTTATGTGTGGTGCCTATGGACCAGGAACCCCTTCAATCTTTCAAACAAGGGTTAAAAACAAGGGGCAGAGCTCTTTTCTCAATCGTGCTCTGCTCTTTTAACAACAATCTTGCTTTGTTTTATCAACCAGTGAAAGTTAAACTTGATAAATTACTGACAATTATTGAAAATGATCAATAATCTTATTTTATAATCTGAAACCTGAGGTACTAAATAGGGGCCTATTGGGGAAGATACCGACTCCTGACAATCTATTGAGCCGTTCAGGCATGCCCTGACCCCAGATTTGTAACTTTTAACAAATCCTTCGGCAGAGCGTTTTAGCTCACATTTGAAACGTTAGCCTTTTTCCAGTATGTTAAGTTTTTTTTTAAATTGTATGGTTGCTTGGTATAATCACAATCAAAAGTCTTAGCAATTATTTACTTCACGCACAGTTTTGCACAAAATTGCACCAACCTGCACTAAATGGCATGTATTTTCACAGATTAGGACAATATAAACCCTTCTGCCATGTCTAAAAGGAAGGTGACAACCTCCATCTTGCCAGAGAACCTGCAGAAACAGATTTCCAAAATGTTTGGACCAATAAATGATGTGAAATCAGAGATTTAATATGAGACATCGATTGCTTTGACACCAGTTGGAGGAGGAGGGTGAGATGCTTGGGGAAAATTATTTAATTAGTTCTGCCTGCAACTTTTTCTCCAACTGTGCTATAGTGGGGGGAGACAGAGACATTATTGCATGTATTACAGCAGTTCACGTAACTCCTTTGGTCAGCTCTGTGAACGGGGTGCCAAGTGGAAGCAGAGCCACCAAATAAATTGTGGACCCACTTAAAGTAGGAAGTAGGAAAAAGGGACGGGCACGAAGGGGGGAGGAATTTTGCATTATCGGCCAAATTGTTGGGGGCACGTATATCCTGCGGGAGAAGCATTGTGTGACATCATTGAAGTGCATGCCCAACAGGGATGTCATTTGGGGGTTGCAAGAGGTAGCAAGTGCGACCTCTGTGGTCTCCCTTGCGACCTCTAATAAAACAAATAAAAAAAATATATATATATATTACATGGACGCGGTAGTGTCCATGTAGTTATGGTTAAGTTGGTGTTTCCATAGGAAGAGCATTTTTTGGGTGGCTTATAACTTCGCTCCCTCTGGACGAATCCTCACCAGACTTTGTATATAAAATATATGGCCCACTCTGATTTTGTCTGCAAAGATTGGAGAGGTTAGGTCCAGGGGGGGCACATTTATAGGGGGGGTCCCAAAACTTTTGTTTTTTCCCATAGACATAATGGGAAAAAACTTTGCGCACACCTACAGCCCAAACCGCTGGACGGATTTACACCAAATTTGTGGCAGGGGGGTTTGCTCTTGAAAGCGTGCTTTTGCAAATTTGGTGTAAATCCGTCCAGTAGTTTTTTTTAAAATGACCAAAATGTAAGGCAAAAAAATTTGTGATATCTCCGTTCGCTTCGTGGACGGACTTCCCGGTTCGCTCCGCGGACTTTTCCCTGATTGGCCGGGCGGCCTGCGTGATGTCCGCGGACATGCGATGTGTTTGCTGATTGGACGGCGTGGGGCGTGGAGCGCGACAGATTTTTTGTGGCGACCGCCATCTTGCATTCGCCGATGACCGTGGACAGCGCAGTGAAACTTGGATTAAAAATTGTATTTAGTGGAGTGCGTTGGTGTGTAAGAGTGTTTGGGGAGAGTGGGGGAGTATGAGATAGGTTCAATGTTCTGTTTTGTTTATGTGCTAGATGCTTTTGTTGTGTTCGATTTTTCTGCGTACAACACGGCTGTTCTGAAATGTTTGTAAATAAACAGAATGGATTCGATGTCAAGTTGAAAGTGTTCTAAGAAGACTCGTGGGGTCCTGGAATGTTCGCAGGGGCTGTCCTGAAGACGTTGTCTTTATTGTTCGTTGTCAAGCTGAAAGTTTTCTAAGAACACTTGCGGTTTCCTGAAATGTTCGTACATAAAGAAAATGGGGGTGTTCTGAGGACGTTGTCCGTATTGTTCGCTGGCAAGTTGAATGTGTTCTAAGAACACTCGCGGTTTCCTGAAATGTTCGAAAATAAACAAAATGGGGGTGTTCTGAGGACGTTCTCTGTATTGTGTGCCTGCTTAGCTGTATCCAATGAGGGAATGGCACAGAGAGTGAAGTGGAAATGGTAGAAGGGGGGTTCTAGGAGTTACGCGGTCCGCGGACAGGGCGTGCTACATCCGGGGTTTTCCAGCAAATCCAGCATGGAAAGAAGACTGTAGGGATCAGCCAATCAGATGTTGAGGTTGTGGATTTGTGTTCAAAGAGACTGCTCAATGCAGGCATGTTGCAAAGATTTTTGATGTTAAAGGAGTGGAGGTGGTGTGGTGCACTGTGCCTGATTGCAATGTACAGGTAATTGTACAAATTTGTGAAGATATGGGCAGGATGAACACTCTCCATGTGGTAGTTTTGCAATATGGTGCTTTCCATTTGGGCTATGTCAGTGCCCTTACTTTGTTGGCAGATTTGGAACACTTGGTTCAAGCAGTAATGAACATCCTTCCAAATGCCAAAGTAATTTTTTCTGGATTAGTACCTAGGGCAATATGGGACAATAGTTCAGTTTTTTGTACTCAGCAAAACAATGCTAGGTGTGTAATCAACCGAGGCATTTGTGCCTTCATGCTTAGAGCTGGTATGTTCTTCTGTAATAATGAGAATATTGATTCCAGTAATGCTGTTTATTTTAAAGAAGATGGCATTTCCTTATCTTTTATGGGAAATGCCATTCTGTTTTGGAATGTAAGGGTTGCTTTGGAGAAGGTGATTTGAAGATTTTCGGAGTAAAGTAAGAAAAATAAAATAAAAATACAAAATAACAGGTGTGTGTAAAGGATCTGCAAAAACCCCCCCAAAAAACGGCTCTTTTCAGAGCCAACCTCAAAGTGGAAATGGGGCACACTATTTAAATGTACGTTCACCACACTCAGATTTTCTATATGTCTGCGGGCATGGCGGTAGTCCGCGGACATCGAAATCACTAGCTAGGGGTTCAGTATGTTCTATGTTACATGTATATAAAGTCAGGGATATTATGGTTAAGTTGTGCTACTAAAAACATATGAAGTTCAATGATAAAACTTTGTTAAAAGGGACGTTATGGTTAGGTTGCGCTACTAAAAACCTATCAAATTCAGTAAAAAAACTTTGTTAAAGGGACGTTATGGTTCAAAGTAAAACCGAAAAACCCCTGAAATTCGCCAGTTATGGTAAGCTAAGCAACCATAACTCTCACCAGTGATCACAAGAGATTCTGCCACCACAATCGTGGACCAAAACTGATGTGTTACAATGCCATTTGGTGATGTACAAAAACGCTCATATCCCTTATAGTACAGGTCAGTTGCCTTTTCACATGAGGTCAGAATGGGGCTGCTGGTTTCTGTGGACTTGGCACACAAGTGGCATAATCTTCTTTCTCATGGAGTATACTGCCACACCCCAATATATTCCATAAACGGCAAAATATTTTAACGCAGGTACATTATGATGCGTATTAATATATATGCACATGCTTTAATTAAATATTTACGAGGCTTTAGATATTCAAAATGTTCTTGGACATACTCCTCTTAGTGTGTTTTTTTCTCAAGTATCCCTATGGCCCGCACTGTGTCCCATTCCTGTGTCTTCTGCTTAAGTTTGTGTAGATAGTAAACTCTGTTGTCTGCCTCTGCCAACTGCAACCCATATTATTCGAATGAGCTTGCTCAGTATATGCACAGTTACCTCTCTGATAATGTACATGAGCCTTGGACATCGAAAATATATCAGAGGAGTCCGCTGTCATGCTGGCTTGATTATTTTTTTTAAATAACTTGCTACAAGACAGTTTTCTAATAGTGTATAAAAATACATAGTACAAGTTGCATTCTCATAGCCGCAATGGGTACTGTTGTTGGCAAAACTATGAGAGAACTAAGGATTTTTCATTCTAGTTTATCTAACCAGCCCATGTGCTTTTATGGAATAGTTCCCCACCCATATACAATACATGGGACAATTGTTTTAGTAAACACTTCCGTAATCCCTCAACAGAGTCTCTTACCACCCACTTAATGAATCCCCTCAAGACCAACCAGTGTCACATCACTTTATCTTTCATATAGGTATATTATAGTTAGGATGTAGGAGCACTATAAAATGGTAAACCGATATACACGTACGTTTTCACCAGCTCTAAATTAGTACCCCTTATTTACCAACTAAAACGATGCCTTTTGCCACGTATGTGCATCACCTTGGTCTTTGCATAAAAGATCTTCAGATGGATTACTTCTGCAAACTGGGCCAAGATGTCAATGGCTTGTTGCAGACCAAGTGGGGTGCGGTCCAGTAAACCCTTGTCATTCGCATAGGTAATCCATGGCTGACCATGGCTCTGCTGACCACTTCCTTCTCACTGTTCGTCCATCCCCTTGTGCCACCTCCCGTTTCCGCTCCTTCAAGCTCCTAGCCCCCCTGCACTGGAACTCCTTACCTCTCTCAATCCGCTCTATTCCTACCTTTTCCTCATTCCGCACATCCCTTAAATCTCTACTTCTCCATTCCCCGCCTTGAAACCCTTCCCTCTTCTTGCTCCCCCTCCCTCCCTTTTTCTTTCACCATGATCATCTCCCTCCCCTCTCCCCTCCACTTCATTCTCACCCTTTTACCCCATCTGTTTCCCTCCTCCTTCTCCTCCCCACCCCCCTCCCTCTCAGTTCTACTGCACTACTTTCCCTCTTCCCTTCAGTTTAATTGCTCTACTTACTGTTTTGTTGGACTGATTCATAATTGCAAATTGGTTCTACTGTTATACTGTTATAATGTTAATGTTATATGTATCCTGTTGTTAAAATGTGCAGCGTTTTGGAGTAAAACGCTATATAAACATAATAAATACAAATACAAATGGCACCGCTACCCCACCAATGTGAAACTGAATGGTCAGTTTCAAACTTAAATGCTCCACCATGTCAACCACATACAGGTTGAATAGCAGGGGAAAAATAAAGCACCCCTGCTTCAATCCTCTATTAGTAGGCATGGGGGAGGAAATGTCCTGTGCTTGCGAGAGGCAGATCGTAACAACTGTATCCTTATATAGAGCCTTTATATAGTATAGAAATGTTTGTCTATACCCCATACTTCCAGTTAAGACCATAGGATACGGTGATCAACACAGTTGAATACTGTTTTGTAATTGACAACGCATAGGAAAAGATCACCATCTGTCCCACTTAACACGTCAGCCACCAACATGTGCAGACACCACATAGCCTGAGCAGTAGAATAGCCTTTCCTAAATCCTAACTGGAATGGTTTAAGTAGCTGTTTATCATTGGCTCACTTGTTCAACAAGTGTAATAATATCATTGCAAAAATGTTGCTACCTGTATCTAACATGGCTAACAACCTGTAGTGTTTGGGATCAGTGTGTGAACCAGGTTTATGTATGGGAACTAGTATTGAATTAAGCCAACTCTGAGGGAACACTCCCAGTGTACATATTTTAGAATTCAATTCATGCAACACTCTGGCCCAGAATTGAGGATTAGACTTCAATACACCATTGGCTAACTCATCCGGCCGGGAGCCCTGGATGGTTACCATGATATTTAAAATATCATCGAGTTCAAATGTCAATACTGGACCTACCTCCTAAATATGCAAATGAAGACTTACTTTTCATATTGAATTGATCCAAATAAAGCCCCTTTACATGTGCCTTCCATTATTCTTCTGCTACGTCCCAAATTTCCTTCGGTGTTGTTGCATCCAGATAAGTTTGGTAGAGGTACCAAAATATAAGTGAATCATGTGTGCATATCAGTCCATATACCATCTTCAAATTGGCTGACTCGAAGCCAGTTCTTGCATTTCGAAAACATAGTGCCAATCTTAATGTTTTGTTCTTGATAATTCAAGTTCTTATTTTTCTAAATAGCTGTCACGTTCTTATATAACATGCACTTTTCAATATGGATCTTGTAGTCAAAAATTGAAAAATTATCCTTGCCTTTTACAGCCATCTTCCCTGCCATAAAGAGTCGAGGCTTGATATGGGCAAATAGTTCGCCCAAATAATTATTACAGTGGTTGATTGCTTCTCCCGGGAAACAAGCTAAACACCTTGTACATTCATTGACCCTTTTTAAATGGGCCTCTAACCAAATTCTATTGCCCTAGTTGGTAACTGACGCTTTACCCAATTCCACCATCCTATTCTTCTGAGAGTACACCTGAAACATAACCTTAGCATTGCATTGCATGAATGCTAAGTGATGTAAATATAATTTCATACTTCATTTTTTTTACAGTGTATAATGTCAGTAACAAATATACAATCCAGACATGAGACACTACTCCCATTAGTCCATGTAACGACATCCAGCAGTGTTCCACTCTTACTAGGCAACAGTGGTACCAAATTTAATTCTAGTAATGCTTCAGTCCATGTCCGACCCTTCTGAATTAGTTCTCGAGAATGTTCAGCAAACTGCCTCCATTGTTTTTCAGTAATGTCATCTCTTTCCAGATGAATGCATTGAGCATTCAAATCTCCAGATATAATTCCTTTTGGGTTTTTTGACTTCCAAGTTAACAATACCTCTGTCATCCATTTCAACAATGAGCCAGTGTATTTTTCATCAGGCGGATCATATACATTCAATATTAAAGTGCTAACATTCTTACCAAGAAAGTTCTTATTTTCCACTGCTGAGCCATTATCACAGGCAGTACCAGTGTTATACACAACTGCCTCAAAACCTTGTCAGAGGCCTCTACTTAGGCCACCTTGAACAGTGGTCGAAGTGTACGAAAAGAAGCAGTGGAACTATGTTCCCTACTGGCCTGCACCGCTCCCCACAATCCCCATCGCCACGCCCTCTCCCATGTACAATACAAACCCCAAAACACAGGTGCCTGCTGTTTAAGTGAACGTCTAGTGCAGTGCACTGAAAGTGCAAGTTTCAACTGCTTCCTACACTTTTATTTCAAAACGAAACCATTCCGGAATGGTTTCTTTTTAAAATAAAAGTATAGAAACAGTAAAACTTAATTAAAAGAAGTATAGGAGCACCACTCCCGACCGCTCTCAACCGCTCCCGCCCACTTCGGCCACTGCCCTTGGGCCTCCCCATCACAGTCTTGGTAGCATGTTGTAGAAATATTTGGTAGCCATCCAAAGAATAAGTCATTGTTAGCCATGTCTCCTGAAGCATAAAGACTTCAGTCCAGATCAATGTAGTGAAACCTGCTGGATGGGAAGTGAATGATCAGAATCCCCTCATATTCCATGATAGGACAGGGCCCAAGATAATATGGGGCGGAGGTCAACACAATGGCTCGCCCGAAATCAGTGCCCAAAACTTGTTAGATTGAATTTGCTGAGCCACTTTAGATTGTTGTCTTTGATTACCCCTTCTCTTTTTTATCCAGACGGGTTTAGTTGTTACTTTGCCCTCCATAGTATTCAGAGGGGACCCAAATCGTTCTTCATTAAGTAGGCCAAGATAAAGTTGCATAAAATAGCCCATGGTATAAAATCCATTAGCAAAAGACATGAGCCTTTCCACAACCACACTACTAACTCACTTAACCACCACCCAATTATGGCTATGAAAAATGGGTAATTCTACCCTTTCAAAGTCTTGTGAAGTCATAATGGACAGTTCTTGAATTTGGTGGAACAATAGTATCACATTTACTATATTGGAAAATGGGCTATAACTGGTAGTTTCCACAATGCATACACATCATAGATAATATGATGTGGTTTTAGGTAACTTGCCATGCTGTAGATTGTATGGATTAGTCCATGTATGGTATTGATCCATAATGTGGTTGTAAACGACCAGTATGGTCATCATTAGTTGGCAACATATGTGCATAAATGCAGGTGCCCATTTGTCAATTCATGGAACACAAAGCGCCTGTTTTACCGGAGACTTGCAATGAAGCCATGCGGGTCCAACACGTCACTGCGACACTACGAACGCCTTGCATGAGACTCCCAGCCAAGGGGTGCACCGCCTTGCGAAGTCGCCTAAAAAGGGGCGGAACACGTGGAATGGGGAACAACAAGCGTAAATTTGGGCGTTACGTGGGAAGTACCACAGTAAAATACTCGCAACGCCCACACACGTGCTTACAACTTGTATTCATGGAATCAAACAGGGCCCACCGGCGCACGGGAAAAGACATGCTAAGCGTCACCGTGCACAAATACAATGCATAAATAGACACGCAAAACACAAATGTGTGAATACAGCTATGATGAATGTGCCATTTCTCTCAGCAGTGATCTTGGGACACCGCAGGAGGAGGAAGCTAGCCAGGGCACGCGTTTTTTTTACCCAAGACCAGCTTTTTTGGGATGCCTAATGACGAGGTTTATGGCAGGTATAGGTTCCCACCTCATATCATCGTAGATCTGGTCACGGAGTGGGAAGATGACCTCACATCACCCACCCTGTGCTCCCAAGCCCTCAGCCCCTTGAAAAAGGTGCTCAATGTACTGCACTTTTTGGCCATTGGGTAATTTCCCCGGACAACTGCCATTGTCGGGGGCATTTCACAGGCCACACAGTCACGCTGCAGACACCAGGAGTTGGCAATCATGACTACATGCCCCTCAGTCCGCAGGCACATATGCATGCCCAGAAAGGCAAGCCATGGTCCAGGACTTTTACAGGGTTGCACACTTCCCTAAAGTGCTTGGTGCTATTGATTGCACACATGTGGCTCTACATCCTCCTAGGCCCTACGTCCACCTAGGGCCACTGAGCACATCTATCGGAATCGCAAGCACTGGCACTCCATCAACGTGCAAGTTGTATGTGATGCCAAGGGAACCATTACCTCTATATATGCTAACTATCCACGGTCCACCCACACTAGTTTCATATACAGAATGTCACCCCTCCACCGGGCCCTGGAAGCTGAGAGGCATGGCAACACATGGCTCATTGGTAAGTACAAATGGCCCTGCAAATGTGTGCATGTCTCACACAGACTAAACCACACCACTGACAAGCCATCACACCTCCACAGTGGACAGTGCCTATCCACTGAGCACCTACATGATGACGCCAATACAGAACCCCAGCCCACCATCCCAGGTAGGATACAATGCTGCCCATATTGCAACTAGGGTGATAGTGGAGTGCACATTCGGACTGCTAAAGTCATGCCTCCGCTCCCTTGACCACTCTGGTGGAGAGGTACTATATGCACCACCAGTAGTATGCAGTATCATTGTGGCAGCATGTGTCCTGCACAATGTTGCAACACAGTGGGGCGTACCGGTGGACATGGTGTTGCCCCCACATCCCCAACCACATGCTTGTTGGCTGCGCATGGGAGGGCAAAGGGCACACAGCGAGGATAACCGTACCCAGCGTGTGGCACCATTTTTCACCTAAAATGAAACTCCTGCGGAGTGCACACAGGCCTGGCCCATTCCAGGTGACAATCGATAATGACAAAGGGACAATCATCTGTCACAACCTTTCTACCCTGAGAATCTGTCCTTCGAAGTGCTACATTGTGTGCATCCCTTACAACTAAAACAAAAACAATCTTGTGTTCACAAAAGGCACACATGGAAGATGCAGTATGCCACCAACCACATGCAAAAATACACATCCGAATGACGGTATGTCACCTAAAGCCTCCCAAACTACATGTCACCTGTTTGGCACACCATGCCAAGCAACGTCAACAGTGACACATGAATGCCCAATGCATAAAAGTACTGTCACAAAGCACCCAACAATAAACTGAACAAGTAATGAAATAACTCACTCTCACACATCAAAACAATCTTGTACACAGCAACATCAATTTGCCAGTCTGACATACCCGAAACACAGGACACAACAGTGAATATGTCTGACAGTCACCAATCAGAACACCACAAGTGCCTCAATGTGCCCTAACTACCACATGGCCCTCTTCCATTAATTTCCATTAGTAGATTTGGCCTGCCAACTAAAGGTGGCATGGAAGCGCATACAGCAGGAAGGCCAACAACAATGGAGACGTGCAAGCAAATACATGAAGATCGAATATGAATAAAGGGATGGCAACCATGCACTGGACAAACAATCAGGAATCCCACTAGGGGTGTATACACAGTTTCGACTTGAGACTGCCCAAAGATGAAACAGAACCTCAATGCCTCTGTGTAAGTTACTTTCACACACTGCACTCCTTGCAAGACCATGTAAAGGGGAAGCAGTAGTTGGATATGTGTCTGGACCCTAAGGCACAAACAAGGAGAGTACCAACACGAGACAAGCCTGTATGGGCCCAGCTGGAACCTACAGTGGATGCCCTTGGATGCCACACAAAGCAACGCACTGTCACATAAATGGACAATAGACAAAAAAATATAAAAGGAAAAAAAAATGCCCATGGCAGACCAGGGAGAGGGGCGTCCACCCAGGAGGGTGGAGGGGTAGGATGCACCTCAACACCCAAATGTGTTGATCCTGAGGAAAAAAAAACCTCTATGGGTTTGTGGTCTGCAAAGACATCATTAATTGGGAGAGCGGTCACTGGTGTAGCCACCCTCTGGTGTAGCAATAGAAGGTGTCAGCGGTAAGGGAGTCTCACCACATATAGCCCTGGCATGGTCCTCCATGGCAGCGGCCATGCAGGACTGAGATGTGCACATCTGCAACATGATGGCACGGATATCTGCATGCAACACCTCATGGGATGCACGTAGTTCTGCTTGCAACATCTCACGGGATGCACGTAGTTCTGCTTGCAACACCTCATGGGTTGCACGCAGTTCCTCGGAGATGGTGTGCGTCAACTGTTGCATGTGTGTGCTGCTTCGAGTGCAGTCAGTGTAACTCGCAGTGACATAGCCTCTTCCCTCAGGGCAGCCCTATGAGCCCGACCCTCTGCAGCCCTGCGCGCAGAGACCACATTTATGCCCATCGCCACCTGTTGCAGAACTGCATCTGGATCATGTGTGAGTGGCATGTGGACCACAATACCTGCTGCCGGAGCAGCATCTGTGTTTCTGGGGGGTGCATGGAATTGGCCACCCTGTCCATGCCCTGAGCCAACATTTCATATGAAGCCCCCTGCTGCTGTGCAACAGAATACATTGACTGCTCCCAGACATTATCACCTGTTGGCACACGGCCACCACCTTGGCGTGCCCCACGCCGGCTTGCCCTAAGGAAACCTCACCCTTGGTGTGCTGGTGCTGTCTATGGCTGCAGGACTGTATTCCTTCCTTCAACAGCTGTCCCAGGAACAGGAGCCAATACTGTGGAGCATGGCCTTGCACCCGTAACCACCACAGACCGATGTTCCAACACTGACTGGCCTTGTGAGGGGTCCTCCCCCACCACAGATGTTTGGGATAGGCCAGCAGCCACAGTTCATTCACTCACCTGCGACAGTTCCAATGAATCCATGTCCGATTCACCACCAGAGCCATAGGATTCCTCAGAGGCAGAGTCAGAGTGAGTAATGGCCAGGATGGACTGTAGCACCAGTGGATCTTCATGATCTACTACACCACGTCCTCCACTGGTGCCTGCTTGCAGCCCACTATACTGCACCTCCTCCACCTCCTCCTCTGCATCCAGTGGCTCATCACATGCAGAAGGACTGAAAAATACATTAAGACACTTTAAAATAGCATAGCCCACACACAGAGGTATCACAATGTAGTCAAGCTATATATCAACCGGCCATGTCAATGAGGTCACAAACTCTGGAACAAACGCAGTATCATTGGAAGGCAAGTGTATCATGAGAGTAGACATGGATGTGTGTCAAAGGGCACAACACCACATGTAGTGCATGGTGCATAGCATCTGCTTCACACACAAGCACCAGACTGGCACAGTTGAGTCACCAGCATCACTGATGCACACACACAGATGCCACTAGCATGGCCATGCCTGAACCGTCAAACAGCATGACACAGAAGCTGATGCCTACTGTCCTGTATCCATGTACAATGATTGTGACATGATAAGCGATGGACATACCAATTACCAAAAATACAAGTGTCACACAGTGCTACGATGCTAGGGTGGTGGAACAGATGAAGGCAGATACACTGATTCCATGAGTGCAGGACATGTTGACAGAACACAAGGGGATAGGCATGTAGAACGTGAGACCTGGGTTTGGAACTATGAGGGGCTATTGCAGTACAAGGGAACGTGCTCAACGTACAATAAAACAACATAATCCGGAAATGCAAAGTTGCGGCCTGATGGCAGTGGAAGGGCAAGTGCATTAATCAGGTGTCAAGTGTTGTCAGTGGGTTGTAGGGATCTAGCAAATACACCCCAAGTGCGGGTGATGCCTGGGAGACAATGCCATCATCACAGTCCTAGGGAGATACCTGGCCACAATACAAAAGGACCATTCACAAATTCCAGTCCTGGATGAGTTGTAGAGGGAAGAGAGTACAAACACTGAAATATTTGTATAGTCTGTCCCAGTAGGCCAGCATATGAATGATCAGTCCCCTGGAGACAGTGAGCTGTTGGGGGAAGGAGCTAAAAGGTACGATACCTCTGGGGAGGTACAGATGTCAGGGTGACCTCTCACAGGAGAGCATGCGAGTGTGCATAGAAAGATCATCACAGGCAATATGCCATAATAGGTTACAGCTGGAAGAGGGCCAAGAGAGGCTGGAGAGAGACTGACATGGAATGAGTGAGCAGGAGTGGTGATGAGGATTGACCCAGTGTGCAGCACATTGTCCGTATGCAGTCTGTATGTCAAAAAGCGCATACCAGTCCACCATGACATGGTCAACCCATGTCAGTCATGAAATTGTGGATATCAATGCAAAACAATCCTTACACTTCATCCAAGCAACATACACATGTCCCGGACACACATGCATCACCACTCACCAGACGATTCCTCATAAATCGGCAGGTTACCCATGCTGTGGGTCTGCTCCACATCAATGAGATCACTGACAATCTCCTTGTGTGGAGTGAGTTCCTCGTCCTCTGGTTGTGTCCCACCTCCAATCACCAGAGTAGAGGCGTAGATGGCACCTATCTTATCTTTGGCTCTGCGTCAGAAGTCATTCCAATGTTTGACGACCTCCCGAGCTGTGTGCCTTTCATGGCCCATGGTGTTAATATGATCCGTGATGGCCTTCCAGTGGGCCATACGCTGAGCAGGCATATATGTGCTCCCTGCGCAGACGAGCATGTCACGTTCTTGCTCCAACACGTAGTCCACGAGAATGTCGACTTCCTCATTACAGAAGCTCTTCTTCCTCGACTTGTGGTGCTCCTGTGCCGTGCCTTGGATTGGAGCCTCTCCCGCTACTGCATGCTTTTGCTTCTTGCAAGGTCATGCAGAGCAGGAGTGTCTTGGACCACGTGGGTCTGTAGGGGCTGGAGTACTGTTGGACTGGCCCATGGCATCAGCCACTGATGGGACGACAGTAGGCTGGCTTGCAGGTATCCGTACCAGGGTGCTGGTGCCAGTAACTTGCACCACACGTCCCTTTCCCATACAGACAAGGACATCTGCCGCTGATTCACTGCGGGCCTGGGCCAGGAACACTATAGTCCAGGCTGGCTGACCCTGAGCCTGGGTGGTGGTAGCCACAGCTGCCCCTGCACCTTCCACACCCTGGCAGCTCTGGACAGCAGGTGTCACTGCTGGCCCGGGACCATGGGTGCCGGGGATGTCAGCATCGGCTGCATCTCCCTGACCCTGTTGGGTGGGGGGCATAGCTCTCCCTGCAGAGTTCTGGACACCTCAGACACTTTGCCCACATTGCTCACCTCACCGATCATGGCCACCTTGCCCACCTTTGCCTCCCTTCCCTCTTGTTGCCCTCCTAGTGATGGCACTGATAGATTAGAGCAATGGGAGGTGCAGCTTTTACGTGATGTAATATGTACCATTGTGCTCCAGCAAGGCTCTATGAAAGCCCTGGTGAAAAAATAATGGGTTGCGTAACACACAGGTACTGCGAAAACAAATATTAACGTTTACGCAACTCCTCAGTAGCACACGTGTGAAGTAAAAATCTCACACAGTATGCTCTGGCACCCAGCAACACAAAAATTGCATACGCAAGGAACACGTAGAGTACTATGATCTTAAAAATGGGATACGCAACATACAGGGGCAAACCGAGTATGAAAAATGTGTACGTGACTCACCGTCTGCCTCGTAAAAAAAATAATTCACATGCACCTGTGTGCGTAGGCAACTCCCCAGCCAAAACAAGAAGCACGCGCTGTCACAGTAGTGAACAGATCATGTGTGACCCCAAAAAACTCTAAATTCCACGCGTCCATACCCACGAAATGCACGTACAATGCACTGTTGTCCTATGCTCACCTTTATCCCGATACTGAACGACAATGCCCAACGTACAACGCGTGCCACGTAACTTATGTGCTAATGTGCTGTTTCCACATGTGCAGAGACACTCTGTTTCCGGCTGGCAATGCGAGTAACACAGGAGACCCACGCTCCTGCCCACCAGCCAATTTACCTGCCTCTCAGTACCCCGAGCTGCCTCCTACGAACCATCTGCTGCTGCCAGCCAGCTCTGTGTGCCTGCTGCCCATGTGCCCTGCATTTTAGTGCCTGCTCTGAAGCCATTGCCAGAGCTCCTGTTGTTGTACCACCTCTGCTTATCCATGAGACGTGCCATACCATCACTCTACAGCCAAGGCCCAGGACCACCTTGCCCACCCACACCTGCCTTGGGGGTTGCCATGTCTGACCCATCACCATCTGAGGCACGTGGTAACCCCCCGGCAGCAAGGCAGAAGGCTGCCAGTTTCTCAGCCAGGGAGGTTGGCATCCTGGCGAAGCAAGTCCTGGGGCATCATGATGCCCTCTACCAATGACCAACGCAAGTCGGCAATGAAGGATGGCGGAAGATCTGGGTGGACATCATGGGTACCATCAACGCGGAGGGGGTGGCACCCCGCAACTACCATCATGTCCACAAGCTCTGGGAAGACTTCAAATCCAGGACCCTCAACAAGGCCCAGTGCCTCCTCAAAGCTGATGATGATTGAGTGGGGTGACAGGGCCGGTTGACCGCTGATGAGATGTGTGTCCTGGAGCACTTCTACCGAACTCTGTACGCCCAGTTCTTGGAGTTGGTGCTCCATCTGGACTCGACTGGTAAGTATTCATGTGTTCTTGTCCACCACAGTGCATGTGCATGGTGACGTGTGGCTGGAGTGTGCACCTTGGCCTTATGTCTGGCAAGCCTCCTGTACATATATCTGTGTGCTTTCCCCTGACAGTGCTACATGTGAGTCCATTCAAGTGTGTGCCACATCAATGGTGTCTGTGTTGCAATGCGTGATTTGCACCAGCATGTAACAACGTGCACATGTTTGCATCCTTGTGTCTGGATTGCGGCATGTGAGAGGTATGACACATGGATGCTTATGTCAACATCATGGACATGCATGGTGTACAAGTGCATGTGTCTGAGTAGTGTGTGTGTGACTGGCCAACACTCTGGTATGTATTTTACTTAAGTTCTTAATTTGTGATTGCCTCACGCTGCAAATTTGCCCTCGAGTGCACTGTGACGTGATAGCTCCATAGTCTGCTTCATGACTGTCAGGTGATGTGTGTGAATGGGACATGTATGACCCATGATGCATGTGAGCTGGAGGCACAATTCAGAGATGCTGGCAGTGCCTTGTCCAAGGATTTGAATATCTGTTGTAAATGAGAGACATGATTGTGCATGTGTGTGAATAGAACCTCCCTGTGTGTAGTGGACGGTGACGATGCTTGTGACCTCTGACAGTGCCACTGTTGTACATTAGCATTGTGACAAACACACATGTGTCCAGTACTCTGATGTTTGTGTTCTATGTTTCCCTATCCACAGCAATAATGGAAGAAGAGGGCGGAGAAGGCGTTATGGAGCACGGCAGCAGGGATGCCTCCACCAGGTGCAGATGCAAGGCCCGGTCATCCTTCCAGGTGCTGTCATCTTCCGGGAGCGAGGAGACTGGTGCCCGTCAGGGTCAACGGCCGCAGCTGCTGAGGGTAGGTCCAAGAGGGTGAAGGTGGTGGAGGACTCCTCAGCAGTGGGGGGACAGCTGAGACTGCACAGGAGCAAGACACTGCGGAAGACAGCAGGGAGGCAACCAGGTTGGCGGGGGAGGGAGAGAAGGAGGAGCCCACATCAGCCCAGCCCATTAGGCCCGGCAGGGCTGATGATGTAAATGTGACTGGTGCAATCCAAGTTCAGGGGCCCGAGGCAGTGCAGCCCACCGCGGAGGTGTCTTTGCCTAATCCTGTCCCTGGCACTGCGATTGCACCAGTATGGACCTGCGGGCATGCCCCAGGCTGGACCCATGCGCAGGTGGTTGATGTTTCCACCCAGACGGAAACACCAATGCCTGCAGATGTCGCCATTCGGTACAGGGTGAAACCAGTGCTAGCCGGTCTCACGAGACAGACTCACTCCATTCATGATGATGTGCAGGCTTCCATTTTGGGGCTTGCGCGTCATCATCACAGGGAGATCAGTTGTCTCATTGACTGGCTAGCCCATCTCCTGGTATCGCAACGGGTGCATAGGCTGGCCACTTATGTGACTCCCACCTCTTCTGCCTCCTCTGTGCGCCAGTCAACCTCCCTGCTGTCTTCTTGCCTGGAAACTACCAGGGCCCTCTGTGCACCTGTCCCAACCCTAGCGGCCACCCTGGTGGGGATTCCATCCCTGCCAGAGTCAGTCGTCAAAGGAGGATCAGCAGAGATGGTCACTACGGAGATCCAGCAGGAGACAGGACATGTGGCAATGGAGGAAGAGCAGGCACCAAGCAGCAGGGCACATGCATGACAGCCACAAGGGCTGTCATCATCCTGGAGGCTGGAGGCTGTCCTTGAGGCGCAGGCACTAGGCTACTAGGCAGCTGCAGGCTCATCATAGGAGACGACAGGACTCAGGGCTTTCAATGGAAGTGAGGTAGGTATCGGCCATCGGGCAGAAGGAAAACATGGACCTCTAAGGATGTCTTCCGTGTTGGAGCGTTTTGGCCAGCAGATTGGAGCAGAGCAGCAGCGGGCACAGGAGGCTAGACTGACCATCACCAGGGCGGAGAATACACTGCGTCGGGCGGAGAGGCGGGCAGAGTTACTCGAGGAGTCTTGCAGAGGGTTTCAGACAAGCACGTTGGAGTCGCTGCAAGCCCTAGAGGGGAGAGCGCAAGCCCGCCTAAGGGAAATCGATGCAGAGGTCAATGATGCCCTGGCCGAGACTTTAAGGGGAAATGGTAAGTCAATGGAGTAGCCCGCTGCCATTGTACATAGTTCTTTAGTTCTTTACATGTACGTAAGTTTCCTTTCGTTTTTTCTTTCTTTCTTTGGAGTTTTTGGACTTTCCTCCAACTTTTGTATATAGTTCTTTGTTGTTTTCATTCCCCATCATTTTTCAACATGGTTTGGGAGAATGGACCCTTGTTTTTTGTACATAGTTCTCTTTTCAAAGGATCATCTTCAGTACACCATGGAGTAATGGTTTTCTTTTTTTTGGTATTTTCATTTTGAAGTACTTTATGGACCCGGACCACACCTTTGCTTTCATCTTAATTTGTTTGACTTACTTTTTTTTTCTTTTTGACAATCTTTTATTTATTCGCTCATTAGATTCTGATTTAATTTACTTGTTTTATGTGGGCATGACTTAAATACTGTTTTTAAAATATATATTTTTTATTCAAAATCAAAGTGGTGTCTGGTCTCGATGGTTTAGGCCAAGTTTCATTCTTGCTTACTCTGTTCTATATCCATGATGCTGGCCTACGTTTTTCATGTGTGTGCACACATGCATGCATGTGTCATGTTTGACTTCCAATGGCATGTGACATGTTGTGGTGTGCATGAACAATGGATGGGTGCTAAGGTGCACTTGGAGTGTGCAGCGTGTGGTGGCATTTCATTTCACATCTGCTGCATTTATGTCTACAGGTCCACAGTGTGTTGGGGTGAGGGTGTCCCATGTGGCATGGCCTGCCTGCAGGTTGCCATCACAGGTGGGGGTTAGGGACATGTGGCGGGGCCTGCCTGCATGTTGCCAACACAGGTGGGGGGTGGGGACATGTGGTGTTGGCGGCCTGCGGGGTATGGTCATGGGTAATAGGTGGTCCCATGTGGTGTAGGCTGCCTGCAGGGTATGGTCACAGGTGATGGGAGGCCATGTGGTGTGGGCTGCGTGCGGGTTATGGTCTCGGGTGATGGGGGGCCATGTTGTGTGGGATGCCTCTGGGGTATGGTCACAGGTGATGGGGGGCATGTGGTGTGGGCTGCCTGCAAGGTGTGGTCACAGGTGATGGGGGGCCATGTGGTGTGGGCTGCATGCGGGGTATGGTCACAGGTGTTGGGGGGCCATGTGGCGTGGGCTGACTGCATGGTGTGTTCCCGGTTTATGGCTGCTGGGGTCTGGCTGTCCTGTGAGGAGGTGTCTGCTTCCAAGGGATTTGTTTGAGTACCGTGGGGTATGCCAAGGCCTTTTCACACGATTTGGCTGGTGCGAGCAGGGTACTGTAAGGACATATATAGCATTTTACCAAATGTAATGGCATTTTTAAATTTTACCAAAATGTAATGGCATTTTTTATTGCAAATGCTACAACACAGCCAAGTACAACTTCAAACTGCAGAGAATTAAATGCACGCATAGAAAAGCTCAGTGCTGCCAGGTCAAATAATGAAGTGCACCATTTTTTTGAATACCTCATACATGGAGACTACATAGCTGACTGACAAAATTAACATTGTTAGAATACAAATTCTAACTTCCCTAACATTATAATGCAGTCTCATATGCAAAATGAGGTGAAAATTCATGTTTTGGTGGCACTGCTGTAATTGATTTTTAAATGCACACTGGTGTTTTTTTTTGTATTAGCTTGTGGAGAGCAGAGGGAATGATGCAGCAGGAAACAGAATGAAACATTTATTCAGGGAGGCCTAAGGCCCTAATTGTTCTAAACATGAGGGTTGATACAGAACACATTCTTGTTAACCTAATTGGGGGAAATTATAGGCAGACAAAAAACATCAAAAGGGGAAGGATAGGAGATTTCTTCGGACAAGAAATGTGGAGAAAATTTAGTCCAGGCTGGGTTGGGAAGACTGACGGTGTTCCAAGGGGTTAGAGCGGTGGCTGTGAGAGATATCCTGCTGGTGCTCCGCACACAAGATTACTGAAGCATTTTGCGCTTACACTGGGCCTGCATTTGTGAATATAGCAGGGTCATGCTGGCAACTTCAAAGAAATACTAATCTTGGTAAAATATGTGCCAAGTGAGGGCCGTATGAGTGGCTGAGGTTATTACAGTGCAGGAAGTCGGTGCATGTTTATTTTTCGTCATGTTCAGAATGTGGGAACATTAATCCATGTTTCAAAAGACTTGCTTGTTCTGTTTTGTTTCCTTCTTATGTGAATTCCAGTTGACGATGCAATGTACCCATGGTAAGACTTAATAATGTGTGAATAAGATATAATATAATAAGTGTATATCAAAACAAATGGGATTTTGGTGTCATTTTTGCATCTGTGGATTCATTTATATTTATAAATGAAGTATACAGGGGAGGTTCATATCTGTTCAGTAATGCATTTGCCAATTTACTACTGCATGTAAAATATCAACCCAGAGCTAGCTAATAATATTCAGTGATAAGACAGGTTTATGTGTGTGTGTGCCTCCCTTGCATGCTGATGGGAAGGAATCTGATATGATATATAGATTACTGGATGTCCATAAGCCACTAATGTCTAATGGCACATAGATTACTGGATGTATATAAGCCAGCGATACCAGCCACAAACTGTAGGTGGCGCTTTGAATAAAATCATTGGGTTCTAACAGTGCATAGGTATTGGGCTCTCAACAGACAACTAGGGGGTATTCTAATAGAAAGGAAAGGTTTGTGTTATGATGGGGTTATATTATAAAAAGAAAGCCATGCTCACCACTATACTACAGGTATTATACCACAAAACAAAATACCACTAACATTACCACCAATATAAGCTAACAAGGTATGGCCACTGAAATAGTGTGATACCAAATCCAATATAAGTGCCAGACTAATTTATCACCAAATTACTGCCAATATTTTTACGGTAAGAAAATACTGCCAAACCCTAAATTTACCCCAAAAAGACAAAATATCTTACATATAATGGTGCGTTTGCCGGGAAAGTGGCTGCAGAGCACCTACTGGGCATGGCAAGTATGTCTTACACTGCCATACGTGTATTGAAGGGAACCCATTTTACGTGAGCAGTGTGACACTAGAAGTGAATTTCAGAATGTCTCAGTTGGAGGCCACATTCCCAGAATTAGTGCAATATCTGGAGGCAAAGTTATATGCACAAGGGACATGTTCATCAAATAACGCCACAGTGTGGCATGACCGCATATATGGGAAGTGCAGAAAGAACCATTGAATAATATTTTTGCAGAAGGTACCATAATTCAGGTTTGCCTTTTGAGATTATTAAATTCTGCTGATAAACATGCAGAGAAAGATTTCCTGATACGGATATGTGCCAAGACATGGTATATTCTAAATAAGTCTCTGCAAATGCAAGAAAATGATGCCAAGCTGATTAGCAGATTAAACGTTGAACTGGATGGTGCTAGTGAACAAGAGGAAAAGTTAAGAGCAGAACTGGAGGTATGTCAAAAGGACATGCAGTCAAAATGTACAGATCTCGACACTCAATTGTCCCAAAGAAAGAAACAGTTTGAGGATAGTGAGCAACAATTAAAACACTTGAAAGGGTTGGTAGATCATATTATACAAGATAAAGACAAGGTCACTTTGGAAATGCAGGTTTTGCAAAAAGAACATTTTGAGAAAGAAAGTGATCTGCAAAATGCTGAACAAGAGATAGTTAAAATGATTCAAGAAAGAGACAAGAGAGACAAAGAATTCAATGAATGCCAAATGCAAATGAGCGATATGCAAAATGTGATTAATAAGATGGGTGATGAAAACAATTACTTGCGTACGGAGGCAGATAGACTCCTTAAAAAGTGCAAGGATTTGGAACAGCAAATATGCATTTCCAGGTCCAAGGACAAACGACAGGGCACCACTTACAATGTAATTGAGGTGAATTCTATTTCTACACAGAGAGCTACTGCCCCAGTGGCTGGGCCGGTGACTGAACTTGGTTGCAGCACCCTTGGGGGATATGACATACCCATTGGGGGCCGCCACCAATCCCATACGCCTGAAACAAGGGTTGAATCACAAAGTAGTGCAGTCCCATGCATAGCAACAAGTAGCCCTATCAAAATAATGAAATCAATCAATGCCCTAATCAAACCATTCAAAAAAGGAGGGGAGTGCTGTATAGAGGACCACTTAGAAGTGGTGCATGATATATTTAAATCCCTCCAGATACCTAAGGAACAATACAGACAATACTTTCACTTAACTCTTGACGCTCCCACAGCCAGTATCATTAGAGGATTAAATGAACAGCAGAACGTGATATGGGCATAGTTTGAAAAGGAGATTAGACGTCATTTTTCTCCATTCCAGTCATTACAGGACGCGAAGAAAGTGGCATGCACTATTACGGCTGGGCCAAATACGTCCCCTTGCCACTTTTGCAAGAATTAAAAAGAGCTTTTTCTCGCTTTGATGTACCTTTTGACTCCAATTCCAATGGGTTTAAAACTGCCTACTTCTATGGGTTGCAGAAAGACATTATATCACAGTTAGTCCGCAAATTTGATTGTGACAAGTCTCTTGAGTGGATTTTGCACCAAAGTACAAAAATATATGAAGTGCTATACTGTCAGGGTAGAGAGAGTGATACAATGAAAGACACTAGACCAAAATCTAAAGAATCCTCAGCAACTGTGATGGAGATAAGGTCAGCTAAAATGTCACTTGAGTCTGCTCAAAGTCCAGGTAAAAATAATGTGATACCCGAACCGAGGGGTAATCAACAAAGGCTCTCTGCACCAATGTTTCAATCACATGATCCTAGTAGTAGGGAGAGCTACATTAGCCCTAGGTACTTAGGAGACAAGCCCCGGGCAGGATATCGGCCTGACATTTCAGGTATGAACAATAATCAGAGATAAAGCCAGGATCAAAGAAATAATGTCCTACCAGACATTGGGGACACAGAGCAGATTTGAGCCCAACACCATGATCTATGGTAATCAGGACAGACCCCGGTATGTGGATCGATTTACTGAAAATGGGAATCAGCATAGGGGACAATACTCACAAAATGAGAGACAGGACATGAGGCAGAGTATGAATGATGCCCCGCCTTAATATAATCAATCACCACCACCAGGGGACTACAACCAAAGGGTAGGTACACCCCTGCTCCCCACCCCACATGAATCAAGAGTTCAGAAAGAACCCCATTGGGAATCATTCTCCTGAGAGATATCAGAATAGATACAACAAGGGGGGAAACAACCAATATGGGCACAGGCCACAGAAAGAAGATTCTAGAGCGATGGAAAGATTCCAGTGTCTTGAGGCCCAAGTGAAAATATTGGCTGAACAAATAGGAAAGCTCTGTATGGCCCAAAAACAGTCATCAAAAGAGGGGGCAGAAGGGCATAGTAGTGACTGGGTGATTTCTGAAAATAATTGACAAAATCTTCATGATACCTGCAATGCTAAAAAGACAGATTGCCCTGATCTGGTTTTGCATAATGACTCTGAGATGCGTAATGATTTAAAAATGAAAATAACGGCAAATGAACATGTGACAGAAATTGCAAATACATCTAAAAAAGAAGTTTGGTTTAACCTGGAGTTAAATCAAATGTTGCAAATGTGCACAAATGAAAAAGGAAAACATTGAATTCCAAAAGAACAAAGAGACAGATTTAAGAAAGACAACTCATTAATGGGAAATACAATTGCTCAGGGAGTAAGTGGGGATGTTAGAACGCTCTCCCTAGACAATCAAGATGCTAATAAAATATAGGCAGGAAGAATAAGTACTCAAAAGGACGGTACAGATCAGTCACCTGAAGAGTTCTTTGAGCCACAGATCTTTGAGGAAGTTAACAAGACTGGTACCATGCCAGATACCCACAAATGCCCAGAATTAGAAAATGACACATTATCAAGTAATGTTTCTACGCATATTCAGTTGGAGGTTTGTTATGTGAACTCTGATGATTCCCGGATGGAAAGGCGAACAGTGGCCACACTCCAAAGGACCTCTGAATATGGGGAAATGAGTAAGGTTTCTCAAACAGAAATGGACAGAAAGGATGAAAAAATGTCCTTTCATTTACCAATGTGCTTAGCCAAAAGTGAAAAAGGTCTGAGAAAAGTGAATGCTGAAATCAGTAAGAACTTGCACTTTTTGTGTGTGTTAGAGGAAGTTGAACACAGATATTATGCTCCCATTACTGTAGTAGAGAAATGCAATACATTTGCAATGATTGACACAGGCACACAGGCCACATTTATGTCCAAAGAAGTGGTAAAAAGTATCAATGCAGGGAGATCTCCACAGAATCAGATCACAGTGAGGCAAAGTGAAGGCCCAGTGCATACCTTAAACGGTGAGGAGGAGCCTATCGTGGGTATCACCGAGGTTGACATAAAGATAGGAAAACACAGAATGAAACAGGAAGTGTTGATCACATCTATTTGTGAAATGTCATTCCTGATGGGAACAGATTGCTTGAAAAGATTGTCTCCTCTCATAGATGGGGTAAATGGGGTACTGTGGTCCTTAACCAAAAAACCATTAAGACCTAAGAAAATAAGGTCCCAAAACAGCAATGTAAGTGAATGTCACACTGATGCTAAAACGAATGATGCAGTGGAGCTGTACCTACAGAATAGCTGTGTGCCTAGTGTCACTGTCAATTTGATGTGTCAGGATAAAATGCAAAGTGAAAAAGAAAAACAATCTTTGCAGATTTATTTGGACCCTAGGAAGAAATGGCAAACTGAAATAGATGAACACGCATTGCACTTCTATTTAAAAGAGAAGAAATGCAAACAGAACACTATTCCTAAAGCAGACACAGAAAAACACATCACCACCCTTGCTGAAATACACATGGAAGATGAGCAGCCATGGGTTCACATTGGTATAAATGACCATTCGAAAATGATAAAAGCCACTTTGGCGCTTGCACAGGAAATGAGTATTATTAATGAGAAACTACTGCAGAGAATAATGGAAAGGGAGGAGATCCCAAAATTTAGAATTAAAAACCAATGTCTCTGGTTTGGACAATCCAGATTTTGAAAATCAAATTGCAAGGAGGTGCATGCTAAAGATTAACATTGGACAAACAAATCATCTACCACAATGTATAGATAGTGAGTGGAACACAAATGATTTTTACATGGGTAATGATATCATGCACATAATGTGTATGGTGATAGACTTCCTTAACCAAAAAATATGTTCCCGACTAGGTGGGCCTGCGCCTGAATTTGAAGATAAGAGATAGGCTTATCATTGTGCACAATTGGTCCCATATGCAATTGAATTACAGGTGAAGAAGGATATTACTATTCCTGCATTCACCAAGCAGGTTGCTATAACACTAAATTGCAAGAATGGACAGCAAATGAAAGATTCTGATGCATGTGTGTGCTTAAATGAATCCATGAAACAGCAAGTCCTGCATTATGAATATACCCCTTGGTAGATGTTGGGGAAGGGTCTGTCAAAATTATGGTGAATAATAAGGGGTGTCAGTTTATTCATTTAGAAGAAAATTCTTCATTAGGAATGGCCATACAAAAATCACATTGTACTGCAGATTTCAGTAACATGGTGATTGGAAATATCCTTGAGAGATATGTAGCTGCACATGGTGTGTTGCCAGAGTATCTGGATTCTTAACCCAAAGGGATCTTTAAAATTCAATCTGTGTACCCTTGTGATTCCAATGAGACAGTGTGCTGTCATCAAGAGAATGGCATAATGGTTGACTTAAATGAAAATGAAACAGAAAATCAGCACATTGCAATGGAAGCTGATATCCCAAAATGTTTAAAAGTGGCAGTTTTACAGAGAGATACAGCCACACAGTTAGAAGAAAGCACAGAGATTCCTACACTGGAGGACTTCCAGAATTTTCAAAAAATGGTAGAGGAGCAGATTCTGCAAGCTGATGCATGTGATAGTGAAGAGGATAAGAATGAATTGAGAAAAATATCCATAGAATTTAAAGACGTTTTTGCCAAAGATGCATATGATTGCGGCCTAACTAATTTACATGTTGTCACATTACCAGAGGGGTGTGGTAGAAGTCCAGTATTTGTGCGCCAATATCGATTACCACTGGCATGTTTAGAGTCATTGACAGAGATAATTAAACATTTGGAGTCTAGGGGAATTATGAGGCCCATTCACAGCACCCCCAACACTCCTATTTTGGGTGTGTTAAAGCCAAATGGTCAATGGTGTCTGTGTGCAGACCTGAGGGGGTTAAATAAAAGAGTGCCCATGTCTAGATGACCGCTGCCATTCATTGATCAAGGCCTTGCTCAAGTGCATGGATCAAAGGTGTTTACTACATTAGATCGCACATATGGATATTGGTGTGTGCCACTGGCAGAGGATATTCAGAATTTATTTTCATTTTCATTTGATAAAACACAATACGCATGGGCTAGAACACCATTCGGGTATGTCAATAGTGGGAACGAATTTGGCATATTTTTGAGAAAGGATATGCCAGATGCAGCAGAAAGAGGAACTATAGTTTATGTAGATGATGTCCTGATAAAAAGCCATTTTGATGAAATTAGACAATTGCCAATGTATCTTTACAGGAAGCCCAATGGTGCTAGAATGGTGCTAGAACAAGGTGAATTTTCTAGGCCATGCGATAACTGAACAGGGGCTAAATCCACAAAAGAAAAAGGTGGAGCCCATACAGAAATTGAAAGATCCTACAAATGTGAAAGGAGTGGTTCCTGCAAGGAGGACTTACTGGGTCCTCCTATGTCGGAATGACCTGGTAAGTCCCCATTGCAGGCACCCGGTAATGGACCCCGGTTTGGAGGCAGCCATGGAGCTAATAGCTCCATGGCTATCTCCAATCTTGTAATGAGGCCCAGTGAGTGTGAAAAGGCCCTTTTGACCACTGTGTGGGCGTTGCAGCATTTTCACCCCATTGTTCAAGGGGAAAAGGTAATTATTGAGACAAATCATCAACCATTACAGTTTTTACAGAGTAAAAGGATAAGGGCAGGCAATCTAGCACAGTCCAGAATTACATCATGGACATTGGCGTTGCAAGGCTTTCCTGTAAAAGTGAGGTATGGCCAAAATAAAAAGAGCCCAGTTGATCAAGGATAAGCAGATTTACATGACTGTGCAGCTGAATGTGTATCAGATGAAGTGGAGATGGAATCTAGTTTGCAGGAGTTTGAACAATCACCACATAAAGCTTTTGATGAAAAGACATGCAAGAATTTACCAACTGTATATGTTGACGGATGTGCCTTTCACATTGAAAATGACAGCAATAAACCGTTGGTATCAGGGATAGGAAATGTCTGGTTGAAATGTGAGGACATTCCTAGTATACAGATGAGAATTGGGGCTAGGAGTAGCTAGATAGCAGAATTAGCAGCCATTTATAAAGCAATTACTACTGCAGTTCATAAGAAATTCAGTGAAATTGTACTGGTGACTGATTCTGATTATGCACGAAATAGCTTTGTAGAATATTTGCCTGGTTGGAAAGCAAGATACATGCTTACATATAATAAAAAGCCCCTCAAGCATGGAAAATAATTACACAGGCTATAGACAAATTAGTGTCAGAAAATGTTTTAACAATATTCTGGAGGAAAATGTGTGGACATTTAAAAACTCCAGGAGAAGATAAGGAGGAAAATGATAAAGCAGATCACTTAGCCAAGATTGGAACTGTTATGGGAGAGTTTTTACCCATTGAACACTTAATTGGTGAAATACAAATAGATGCATTTACATGCTCTAAGGCTCCAAAAGAGGTAGAACTACCATTAGTGCAATGGAGTTATGATACACCAGATCATGATCTGATTAAGGTGCAAAAAGATGATCCAATATTGGGGATCTATTATAATCATTTGATAGACCCCAAACAAAATCTTTTAACTGAAAAGGATTGTACATGAAAAGAAGAGTTGAGGGTATTATTAAAGAACAAAAATACAGATTAGACTACAGGATGGAATCATGATCAGGGAATCCATAACAGGACAGACACAGTGGGTGGTACCCCTTTCATTCAGAGTGCTAATGTTACACCATGCACATGATGCAATAACTGCAAGTCACAGGGGTTCACAAAAGACTTTAGAAATACTGAAAGATTATGCTTACTGGCCACATATGTCCCAAAATGTGGAATTAAACACTAAGGGTTGTCTAGTATGTGCCCAATTTAAACCCGCTTCACAAATGCATAGAGCTCCACTGATGAAAAGAGGCTTAACACTTCCATGGTCATATTTGCAAATTGACTATGTAGGGCAGGTAAAAAGGTTGAGTAGTGGGAATCGTTATCTTTTGACCGTGGTTTGTTTGATGTCTAAATGGATAGAGTGTATCCCTGCACCAGATTGTAGTGCACAAACCACAGCTACATTACTGGTAAATCATTTATTTTCAAGATTTGGATTACCACAAAGAATAGAGTCAGACAGTGGATGTCATTTCACAAGCACTTTGATGAGTAAGGTGTGGCAGATATTGGGGGTGAAAAGGAAACTGCATATTGCGTAACGAACCACCTCTTGTGGGAATATTGAACATTGCAAAAGGTCTGTTGTGGAGATACTAAAGAAGTTTGTAGCGGAGGCAGGTTCCAGTTAGGATTTACGATTACCTCTGGTCTTGATGGCAATCAGATCGACTTTGCCAAAGCGACAGGTATCAGTCCTTATGAGATGTTAACAGGAAGGAAGATGGTAATGCCACAACATTTATTATACAGGACACATGACCAAACACTGGTGAGTGCATCTACAGTTCACGAATATGTGGAAGAACTGAGAAAGCATTTACAATATACATTTGCATTTGTGCAGCGAAATTTGGAAAGAGCTGCTGACAGTGCAAAGTCATATTATGATAGAAAGATGTCTGTGAAAGAGTATAATGTAGGAGATCAGGTATATTCATTTAATTTTGGAAAAGGTAAACATAAAAATTGTAAATTTCTTGCGGCCTAGCAAGGTCCATTTGAGATTGTGGATAAGGTGTCCCCAGTAGTTTACAAAATATTAAAGACAGAGGGTGAAATGGTGACAGAACAATTTGTTCATGTTAACCAAATTAAGCCCTGTCATCCCAAACATGAAATCGGGAGGCTTGAGCAAGTAGAAACAGCTTACGTGCCCTGAATACATGGAAGGAAAGACACAGTAGCTGTCTTCATAGTATCCCACACCATAGAAATAAAAATAGATGTTGTCCTTATTGTAGAGATAAATGTAAATGAAAATACCATAGGTGATAAACATTGACATAAGGGGCTGAATCAGGTTGAATTATTATGGTACAATGTTGAAATATATTTTTTGGTGTATAATGGTGTCTTATGTATGTTATTGGGTCTCATTAAGAGTTTGGAACTAGCCATGGTGCTAGTAGCACCATGGCTGCCTCCAAACCGTACTCCATTACCGGGTTCATTCAATGAGGAATAACCGGGTCATTCCAACATTGGAGGACCCGGTAATTCCTCCTTGAAGGAACCATTCCCCATTCCCATTTGAGCCCCCATACGGCTCAATGGGAATGGGGAAGGAGGTAATAACATGCACATTACGAATTTCCCGTTATTACCTCCCTCTTCCCCTCGTGGGACCGGGAAAAGACGTCTGGTTTTACCAGACATCTGGTCCCGCAAAGGGAACCTCGTAATCGGCACTCCCGAAATGAATGTTTTTGTGTGGTAGAAAGGGTAAAATTGCTATTGTGTTATGTACTTAACCTGTCTCTTTTCTATTTAATTTTGAAAAATCAATTGATCCTTTGGGGTCGGAGGTCGAAGGACCGGAGGACTCGAGAGATGACGGAGTCCTGGAGTCCACGGGATGAATCTCGAGTTAAGCCTCTGGACCGAAGTATGGAGGTGAAGACAAAGTAACAGGGCCGCCCAAAGAGATGACTTCTATGGAAAAGCATTCAAGGGTGCCAGGATGAAAGAACTTCACCGAATGAACCAGATGATGAAAAATTGATGATCAGAACATCTCAGAGGTGCAATCATAAAAATGATAAACGTTTTTAAAAGAACAGTAGTAAATTGAACTTAATTATACAGTGTTCCTGATGAAACATAGTATTATTCTATGGGACTGAAAAGGAGTGTGGTGGAGAATCACATGTTGGTTATTTTAATTATTGGTTTTAGTCAGTTATATTAGTAATTCATTTGATTTATTCATTTTATTTTATTGTTTTTGTTATAGATGAAAATGAAATGTTGATGGCAGACACTTTGGTTAAAAAAAAGTTATACATGCATACGCACATGTGTATGAGGACTCTTGGACCCATTTGGGATATGTTTAATGTTATTATGATTGAGCAGTGGTTTGCTATGAAATATGTCAATGTTCATGTTATTAAGTTGCTATTATTTCAATTGTGATTCATATAATGGAAAGAAAGAAAAACAATTTGGGTTTCCACCAATTGTGGATTTGGGTAGCCAGAATTATTAGAAAAGGAGGGTATATGTAAGGACATATATAGCATTTTACCAAAATGTAATGCCATTTTTTATTGCAAATGCAATGGCATTTTATTGCCAGCATGTAGTGGTATTTTGCCAGCAGTAATATGGCATTATGTTTTTTTTTGCCAGTGTGACATGTAAATGTGTTGTTGGTGGCATGCAAAGTACAGGTTTTACAACACAGCCAAGCCCAACTTGAAACTGCAGAGAATGAAATGCAAGCATAGATAAGCTTAGTGCTGTCAGCTCAAATAATGATTGCACCATTTGTCTGGATACCTCATATATGGAGACTACATTAAGTTATATAACTGACTAACATAATTAACATTGCTAAAATACAAATTCTAACTTCCCGAACATTATAATGCAGTCTCATATGCAAAATGAGGTGAAAATCCATGTTTTGGTGGCACTGCTGTAAACATTTTTAAATGCACACTGGCATTTTTTTTTTTTATTAGCTTGTGCAGAGCAGAGGGAATGAGGCAGCAGGAAACAGAATGGAACATTTATTCAGGGAGGCCTAAAGCCCTCATTGTTCTAAACATGAGGGTTGATACAGAACACATTCTTGTTTACCTGATTGGGGGAAATTTTAGGCAGACAAGAAAAGTGAAAAGGGGAAGGATAGGAGATTTCTTGGGGCAGGAAATGTGGAGAAAAGTTAGTTCAGGCTGGGATGGGAAGACTGACAGTGTGCCAAGGGGTTAGAGCGGTGGCTGTGAGAGATATCTCGCTGGTGCTCCCCACACAAGATTACTGAAGCATTTCGCACTGACACTGGGCCTGCATTTGTGAATATAGCAAGGTCATGCTTCAAAGAAATACTAATCTTGATAAGATATGTGCCAAGTGAGGGCCGTATGAGTAGCTGAGGTTATGAGGTTATTACAGTGCAGGAAGTCACTGCATGTTTATTTTTCGTCATGTTCAGAATGTGGGAACATTAATCCATGTTTCAAAAGACTTGCCTGTTCTGTTTTGTTTTCTTTTCTTTTTTTTTGTATTCCAGTTGATGATGCAATGTACCCATGGTAAGACATAATGATGTGTGAATAAGATATAATATAATAAGTGTATATGAAAACAAATGGGATTTTGGTGTCATTTTTGCATCAGTGAATTCATTTATATATATATATGAAGTATACAGGGGAGGTTCATATCTGTTTAGTAATGCATTTGCCAATTTACTACTGCAGGTAAAATAACAACCCAGAGGAAGCTAATAATATTCAGTGATAAGACAGGTTTGCGTGTGTGTGTGTGCCTTCCGTGCATGCTGATGGGAAGGAATCTGATATTATATTTAGATTACTGGATGTCCATAAGCCAGTAATGTCTAATGGCACATAGATTACTGGATGTATATAAGCCAGTGATACCAGCCACAAACTGTAGGTGGTGCTTTGAATAAAATCATTGGGTTCTAACAGTGCATAGGTCTGGAGCTCTCTACAGACAACTCAGGGGTATTCTAATAGAAAGGAAAGGTTTGTTTTATGATGGTGTTATAGTGCAAAAAAGAAAACCATGTTCACCACTATACCACAGGTATAAATACCACAAAACAAAATACCACTAAAATTACCACCAATATAAGCTAACAAGGTATGGTCACTGAAATAGTGTGATACCAAACCCAATATAAATGCTAGACTAATTTATCGCCAAATTACCACCAATATTTTTACGGTAAGAAAATACCACCAAACCTTAAATTTACCGCAATAAGACAAAATATGTTACAGTACGCAATTACACTGGGGTGCGGACGGAGTACGTGCAGGCATTTCCATGTGATTTGGCTGGTGTGAGCGGGTCATGCAATTATGCTGGGGTACGGATGGGGTACACGCGGGCCTTTCCAGGCGATTTGGCTGCTGCGAGTGGGGTACGTGATTATGCTGGGGTGCAGATGGGGTATGCACTGGCCTTTCCACCGGATTTGGCTGGTGTGAGCAGTGTACGCGATTATGCTGGGGTGCAGATGGTGTATGTGCTGCCTTTCCACGTGATTTGGCTGGTGTGAGTAGGGTATGCGATTATGCTGGGGTGTGGACGGGATACGCGCAGGCCTTTCCACGCGACTTGGCTGGTGCGAGCAGGTTACACAATTACGCTGGGGTGCTGACAGGGTGCGCATGGGCCTTTCCATGCAATTTGGCTGGTGCGAGAGGGGTACGTATTTCCACATGATTTGTCTGGTGTGACTGGGATACGTGATTACCCTGGGGTGCAGACGGGCTATGCGCAGGCCTTTCCACGCGATTTGGCTGGTGCGACCAGGGTACGCGATTGCGCTGGCTGCCGATGGGTACGCACAGGTCTTTCCACATGATTTGGCTGGTTTGCTCCATGGCTACTGATGCCGGGAAAATGCCTGGAAAATCCATGAATACGCGTGCAGTGCAATGGCTGGTTTGTGCCATGGCTGGTGCACGCGTGGCGCATGCTCCTTCTCTCTGTGCAGTGCTTGCACTACTTCTGCGCTGAATTTCGTGAATTGGGGCCTTAAGCTCTACCCTCGGGTCCACTTTCTCTGGAGTTTTCTGAGGTGATTCACGATTGTTGTTTTTCAACATTGTATGCCCATATCAGTTTTAGTCTGCTGCACCTTGGTAGCCTGGCCCTTATCTCTTTGTCTAGATTAATTTGGCCCTACATTTCCAACAGAGGCAAAGATCCCTCCTCTGGAAATTGCAGCCATTTGTATAAGGGGCCACAGTGGAACATAAGCTGTTTAGATTTATTGGCAATTTGCTGTGGGTTAGCTCTCGTACCATTAGTAGATGTTACAGTTTTAGTTAAATTTGAATAACTCCCAGCACAGATGCGTTATTCACTGGTTTTGCTTTTTGTGGGTCGACTGAGGCTTAACTTTATTTTTTCACTTTCTACGTTTCCGTGTCACTTTCGGCAGACTATTAGATAGTAAAACAGAAACTATTGGAGGTTCAATACTGGGCTGTTCGTACTCATGCTTCCCTTGATTCTGGACCAGAAACGACATTGAATGATTGCAGATCGAAATCAGGGTATTTAACATACTTGGATCAATGGATGTCTCTTCACTCACTTCTTCAGAATCAGGCTCTGCTCTTCGTCCCATCTGGATCCTTTCAACTACACTGTTCTTCAATATCACATCCTCTACCCTGGCCAAAAAATGTTGCTCTCTGTTCATAGGCCAAAGTGGAACATAGGCCAGAAATTGCATTAATTGTGACAGCAATAGTGTTCAAACTTGGCATACATTTTGAGTCGTTAAAATTGGCTTCATCTTGGGTTGTGTTTTCAGAATTATCCAAACTTGAGTCTTACACCTCCACCAAGTGGGTATTCACTATATTTTCAAGATCAGGAGTGGCTGACTAGTTTGTAGGGGGTAACGATCCCCAAACTTCAATGTTAGATGCTTTTCTTTCTAAAGAGGCCCATCTTAAGTTTGGGCACATATTTAGCAAAGACTTATTATTATCAATGTTTGTCAGAATATTTTGTGAACTTGCCACTACCGGAGGGCACTCTGGTCTTATTATAGGACGAATTGGGAACAAATTAGTTATCTTTTCTTGGTCCTGTGGCAATCTGTCCACTGATCATGTTAGCCTGATGCTATTCACATTTTTGTACTTGAAGGCTAAAATATCAACTTTAATTAACATTAATCCATGAAGGAAGTCGAGATGAATGTCAGGTTATTCCTTGTCCTTTCTGAGCAGGGGATGTCATTTTCAGGTGCATGTTTTTCAAAGAAAATGTCCTTCCAGACTGCACTGATGGAGGTCCCTTTGCCATAATCTTGGAATTCCTGACTAGTTGTCCTAAAAGATTGTTTGAGTTGCTCAGCAAAATAAATCTTTTAGTTTGGTAGCAGAGTGGACCGGTTGCACGGACGCAACATATTTAGTCCAGAAGAAATATGCCACCGGTGCTGGTGGGATCACAATATATAAAAATGAACACAGGGTTATACATTGAAGGCCAGTTAGGTTGGGGAACATTAAAACACCAGCACAGTGTGGATACTAATGGAAACAACTCCAAAGTGAAACACCTAGAAGCAGAACATTGTGGGGACACCAAAGAGCACAAATAATTGGACCCCATCTAGGAGGAGAAACACATTGGGGACACCTAAGAACCAAAATACAGTGGGACACCCATGGTCAAAAGACATAGGGGACACACAGCAGAAAGATGCAGTGGGAAACCTAAACGTGAAATACTATGGGGCACCTAGGAGAAAAGTACAGGAGGGACATTACAGAGCAAAACACAGTAGGGACTTCAATGTATCCAGGAAGAAAAACAGTGGAGCATTAGAGGGCACATGCATAAGGAAGAAGCTAGGTGAAAACTACTCTGGGGACATGTAGGATCAAAATACAGTGGGGACTCCTAGTCCTACTCCAATAACAACGGGGCACCCAAGAACAAAAGTAGGTACACCAAGGTGTTAAACTTTATTCGTATAATACCGCCTTGTTATGAATATTTGCCTAAGCTCATTCACGTTGCACGGAAAACCGCGTTTGAAATGGTTTGATTTCTGATCAACTTCGCTGCCATTTTAAGAATCATCCGCCATTTTGATTTCAACTCCTGCTTTGTGTTCTAAAATGGTGGACTGTGTTCTCAACTTGCAGCCGAGCCGAACAACCTTTGAGTTTTGTTAATGTTTAGGCTGCCCTGAGTGCAGACTGTTTGTTCTACGCATATACACCTTGTGACTCGTATTACCTGCAATCGAAGTGTTATCTGTGCTCACAAGCCTCATTCTCATATGAACAATGAGACAATGTAAAACAAACTCAGATTGTGTGTGTTTGCTGTACTGCATTGTAGCGATTCTTGAAACAAGGCTTACTGTGCATCAGAGAACCATTGTCACCATTGTAACTTCATGGACATACAAACTTGTTTAAATCCGTTGTACAATATTGTAATGTTTGACATGTGAACTGGGCACAAACCCTAGCATGTAAATTATTACTTTGGAGAGGGGCTGGACAATGATTGGAAACTGTATAAAAATGACCACGTCAAGATGCCCAGCACTCTCACCCTCGCTGTGTCTGCTGGTACACACTGCAAGGTGTTGGGAGCCAGATAGCTATCTCTTTGCTTTGAATCTGTACAGAATACAAGATACTTGTATCTTTTTGACCCGTGATTGCCGTATTACATTTTGTGGTACTAAGCCTAAATATTTCTTTGGTCTTTCAGATGGTGCCCGAATAGGGACCCTCAAGATTGATGTCTCCTCACTGAAAAGAAGACGCGGCTATCGGACCGGGATCAGAGAGTGAGAAAAAGGGGACCCCTTTTGTATGAGATGCAACACCTCGACAGTACTGCATGATCCGATCCGTGAATGATGAGCACGTGGTTCGAGAGGACATCTTGATGAGGGTCAACATATCGAGACGGGCTCTTTGCCGAAGTCGCCAACCTTGTGGATCCTTTGTAATCCGTTCGGACCTCCTTTGTATTTTGAAATCAGGTGAGTCGTGCCCAAATTTCTTAGCATTCTGATATTTGGTTGCAGATTTGCAAACGACACCAGGTAACACCAGTGAGCTGACATGCCTGGGAAATTGTCTGCCTGTTTCAGGGGTTTATTCTGCAGAGACAGACAATCTTTGGAATACTGCCAACCGGTGCCACCTGAGGTTTCGCCGGCGTGTACTCTGTACTGTAAGTACCGCCTTGGTAGTATAGTATTCAACAGTATTTGGCACAGACAAACTAGACATGCTTCCACATTTTAGTGGCCAGTTTATGGTAGTTTTGAAATTGCCCGTATAGAGTATTTAGAGTCTATATTGTTAAAGAAAAAGGCTAGCCCTGCAGCATTTGATGTAATTAAGAGTTGGAGAAAGGAAGCTATGCAGCAATTTAAGAGTAAAGAGAAACACGTACGTTGACATATGTTTTACTCTGAAAAAGCATTATTGTATGATCAACAGAAACAGTCAGAATCCATTAGAAGTATGGATAGGGATTTTCAACTTGGAGTACAGAAAATATATGCATCTCAGGATTTGCAGACCTCAGACAAACTAATCAATAAGCTTTTGAATGAGCGTAGGACTGTTGCCACCGCGCCACCTCCTTATGTGACTTTCCCTGTTGTTTTACCTCTTCCTGTTGATACACCTCCTCCCTTTGTTGTTCCTGTTCCTCCTGTTGTTGCTCCTGCTCTAGTTGTTGTCCTTTTCCTGTTGTTGTTCCCCCTTCTGCATCCCCACCCTTACCGACAGTTGCTGTTCCCGTAATTCCGTCTTTAATGCCAGCGATGGTGTCTCCACTACCCCTTGTACAACATTTGTCTGAACTTTCTTTTCCAAGTGGTTCTGCTCCACTTGTAGTGATTGAAGGGGCGACTGCTGATCGAAATGTAGTGACTCGTAGTAGAGCATCAAAAGCTAGAAAAAGAGAATTGTATACATGGGCTAAGAAATGTATAGAAGAAGGTGAAAAATCAGCTGTCTTAACTGCAATTCCTGACCAAGAAAGAATTCCCAAACAAAATATTTTGATTGAGGGGATGGGAATGCATTTGGCTGAAATGTGGATTGATATGACGGACATGGATATCCCACGAGGGTTGAGGGATTTGAATATCTTAGCTTACTCAAGGGACACTATGGAGAAAGTACATGAGCATGTTGAGAGGGTATTTGTGTTTAAGAGGGAGATAGATTGGCTACAGAATGATTATATGGATGGCGATAGATTGGACTCTTCGTATGTGCAAAAACAATTTCTTCCCTCTTGTAAACCAATGAGTGAAGAGAACATATTTGCACAAGAGAAGCGCTTAGATGGATTTTGGATGTTTCAATTTCTCCCATTGAAGTATATGACACGTTTATTCAGTATGCTCCGGCAATGCAAAGGAAAGTGTTACAGGTAATGGTAGAGTACCTGCAGGATGAGTGTATGAAGAAGAAGGTTTGTTTTCCCGAAGATTTGATGGTCATTTATAGGAGAGCATTTTCGACCGATACTGCTTTGACTACTTTGTCATTTGATTTAGCTTTTTGGTTAACGAACCTTCAGAATTGCCTACTTCTCAAATGCCAATGAGGGAAGTTCCTCCGACATTTGTTCCTAAAGTAGAAATTCCAGCTAATGTTGCAACATGCGCAGCAGCCACTACTATTGAAGCTCATTATGTCTCACAGTTTGTTCATGTCCCATTTTCTAGACAGGAAGTGAATACCATTAGACAGACGATTCCAGATATTAGGAAAAATCCAACAGGATTTTATAAAGAAATGTAATCTGTCTTACATTCGTCAGTTTTCACGCTAGGTGATATAGACTTATTGTTCCCTATGATCCTACCTGCTGATTTATGGAAACAGATTAGGACTGTAGATGATTTGGCAGGATTGGGTGACACATGGGTTAACTTGGTACGGATAGATGGAGAAAGGAATGCTGGTGAGAGACCGTCACAGTTGATATTGACACTGCCAGACACAATAGTAACTAAATTGAAAACTCTGGTTCCAGAAAGAAGAATCGTTTGGGAAAAGCTTACAGCTTGCATCCACAGGAAATCCGAAGGTGCTACTGAGTTTTTAATCGGTTCGAACAAGTGTTTTCAGATTTTAGTGGTCAGGATTGGAGTACTGAGTCAGGAAAAAGATTGTTTGTAGACAGATTTGTGCATGGATTTTTGCCTGATATACAATCACAAATTATGACTTCCGAAAGTGCCTGGCAAGCAAAAATAACAGTCATGAAAATAGGATCAATAACGAAAAAGAAAGGATAGAAAAGAAGAAGGGAGACTTGAAGACAAAAGTATTGTTGCAGCTAATAGTAAGATGAACTAGAAGTGGGAATACACAGTGTAGAGGTCAGTTTGCCCCACAGATTAATGTGCAAATGGGTGCTGTACACATGAACCAGTGTGCCTATTGAGGACAAGAAGGTCCTTGGCAAGCACAATGCCCGATCCTTCAGCAGCGATCTAATAACACATATGTTACCATGGGTAGACGATCCAGAGGCTGTCCTGGGATAGGGGTCCTGGTAGAAATCAGTTCACTCAGAGCCAACAGTCACTTTCACAAGATAGTCAGCAGCATAATGTTGATAATAGGAACATTTTTGATAATCCTACGGCTGTCTATCTTTCTGAGGATCTTGCTTTTGATGATGTACTGTTCCATTAGGACAGTCCGAAGCAGAGTCCCGAACCAGTACCTATTCCCGTCGATCAGAAAGGGCCCTATGTAGAAATGAAGATGAAGAATAGGAAGCATCTATTTTTGATAGATACAGGAGCACAGAAGTGTCCCAATGATCATTTGCAGGTTCAAGATATTACACTGTCAGGGTAGAACAACATTTCTCTAGGGTTCTCTGGTAGGCTAGTGGTTAGTCCGGTTTCTCAGCTGGTACCGATTTCACTGGGGCCATTCGCTGATTCATATCCATTTCTTTTGTCGACGAATTGTGGTGAAAATTTGTTGGGGTTGAATCTATTGAAAGAATTGAATGCAGTAATTTATTGTTCTCCAGATGGAGTGTATTTGACGATTTCAACTCAACAAACTTCTGTCTCACAATTCTTGACTAGGCCTTTACCGACTGAATTGGATAAAGTTCTGGCATGTTTATGGGTGGTTGATGATAATGACATTGGTATTTTACAAATTGAACCTGTTAAAATTGTGTTGAAACCAGATGTTAAACTACCACGTATTCCACAATATAAAACTTCAGTTGATGGTGAGCAAGCTTTAAAGGGTATAGTTTCTGATTTTGTACATCGAGGAGTGATTGAGGAAATTGCAGGAACTTTGTGTAATAGTCTGATTTTACCAGTGTATAAGAAAGGGGATAATGTGATTCCTTTCCGTTTTATTATTGACTTACGTGCTATCAATAAGATTGTTGCTCCACAATTTCCAATTGTGTCTGATGTGACCAATATATTGACAATGATTCCAGCTTCAGCTACTCATTTTAGTGTTGTGGATCTAGAAAATGCTTTCTTTAGTATTTCTGTACATGTTGACAGTAGATATTTGTTCGCGTTCACCCTAGGGGGATGCTCGTTTACATTCACTTTTGTGCCACAATGGTACACTGAGAGTCGAAGCATTTACAGTAGAGCTTTGAAGGAACAGCACAATACACTTGAGTTGCCTTCCACTTGTACGTTGTTGCAGTATGTTGACGATCTTCTTTTTGCTGCAGACTCAGAAATTGCTTGCAAGGAGGGCACCGTGTTGCTGCTTATTCATTTAGCAGAACATGGGCATAAGGACTCATTGAAAAAGTTTCAATATTGTCGACAGGAGGTCGCCCATTTAGGCTATCTCCTGACAAAGAGGGGAGAAGACTGACACCTGAACTGATACAAAGCATCTCTAGCATGGCTGTCCCAAATACAAAGAAAGAGGTCAGAGCCTTGATAGGCATGGCCTTGTACTGTAGACAGTGGGTCCCTAACTTCTCATTAATGATAAATCCAATGTTGGCATTGACAAAGAAGGGCATTTATTTGCCTTTACCGTGGAACATGTATTGCCAGAAAGCTTTTGATCTGCTCAAAGCTGTGTTGTTTTCAGCACCGGTTTTGGGCACACCAAATTATGACAAGGCCTTCGTTTTGTATGTGCATGAATGTGATGGATGCGCTTTGGCTGTGTTAACGCAGGAACATGGAGGGAAGAATAGACTGTGCGGTTATTTTTCCTCCACGCTTGACCCTGTTAAATGCGCTTTGCCGAGAAGTTTGAGAGCTGTTTTTACTGCTGCTGAATCTCTAAACAAAGTGAGGGTATGTTTCTGGGTCACCCCTTAACCATGATGGTACCTCACTCTGTAGACGTTCTATTAAACAGAATGCAAATGCAACATCTCACATCAGCACGATTAACAAGATACAAGCTGTTTCTATTTGCACCGCATATCCAAATTAAGAGATGTTGCACATTAAATCCCGCCAAACTATTGCCTCTTGTGCAAGAAATTGCTTGCAGTGATAAGAAGTCACATGGCTGCCTCTATACCACAAAGCAAGAAACTAAAGGCAGAATTGACTTAAGCAATACACTGTTAAAAGATCCACAAGGGGAGCTGTATTACAATGGCTCCTGCTTCAAACTTCCGGATGGTATATCCACTGCTGCTTATGCCATCACTACATTAAGCACTACTGTGGAGACCAAAAGAATTCCGCATAATTCCGCGCAGGCCGCAGAAATTATTGCCTTGACTCGAGCTTGTGAACTTTCCAAAGGGCTTAATGTGAATATATTTACAGACAGTCAGTATGCCTTTGGGGTGGTTCACAACTTCGGTAGATTATGGGCAGAGAGAGGTTTCTTGACCTCGCATGGGACTAAGATACAACATGGCACTTTGATAGTTCGGCTACTCTCAGCACTTGCGCTTCCTACTCAACTAGCAATAATGAAGTGCGCAGCACTCCATAAAATAACAGATGATGTGGGGAAAGGAAACGCCTTTGCTGACAGGCTAGCCAATCAGACTGCCACTGATTTGCATTGTGAAATGTATATAACAAAAGAAGACACTAACACTTGTGTAATAGATTAAGGAATTGATTGTTTAAAAGACATTCAGGCTGATGCCACTTCAGAAGAGCTTAAGCAATGGGCTGAGAGTTTAGCAAGTTTAGATGATGAAGGTTGTTGGGTAGATAATGGAAAGCAAAGATGGATGCTGCCCGATGCTTATGTCACCGCTATGGTTACAATGGCTCATGGTCCAACTCATATAGGTGCTAGAAACATTTGTAAACTGTTAGAACCTGTCTGTGTAAATGTAAATATCTCAAAAACTGCTGAGCGTTTGGTCCAAAATTGTATGGTATGCTTACAGCATAATGTGGGGAAGGGTACATCAATACTGAGGGGTAGTCTTGGTACCCCCTCTGTGCCTTTGAGGTTATACACTTCAATTTCATTGAAATGGAGCATTGTTAGAATTACAAATATTTTCTTATAGTTTTTTGTGCTTTCAGAAAATGGGTCGAAGCTTTTCCTTTAAAAGATGCCACAGCAATGGCGACGGCGAAAACCATACTGAAGGAATATTTTCCTAGGTTTGGTTTGCCGAGGATCATTTGGTCGAACAATGGTCCACATTTTATCACTGCTGTTATCCTGCAAGTATGTGCGGGATTACAGATTGATAAACGGTTTGATTCGGCCAGACACGCCCAGAGTGCCGGACTTGTAGAACGCCATAACGGTATATTGAAGATCAAAATGGCAAAAATGTTCACCAGTAGCAATTTGAAATGGCCAGATGCCTTACCGATAGCTCTATTGTCCATGCGAATGACCTCACAGTCGAGAACAGAGCACTCAAAACTTGTATTTGATTTATCAACAGGTGCAAGAATGTCATGACCCGTGACCCAGAACACCACTGGCATGGTCACATGCCAGGTAGGGTTAGGACTCGGGGTCCGTTTGGGGCCCCAAGGGCCTTACATTATCACCAGAGACTCTCCTGGAGTCAGTCCTGGCACCTTTGGCACCAGGCTCATAGTTGGAATGGGACTTGAGGGGACTACTTTTTGTGTGTGAGCCTGCAGCCAACATGGAGACACCCACACAGTCTAGTCCCTAAGAACCAGACTGTGCTGTGCAGTGTTTTAGGGTGTGGAAGCCCGGACTACTTTCCCTGGACTACTTTACAGGGATAGGTTATATAAACCACACCCATTTTCTATCCAAAAATGCTATCGGAGTAAGGGGGGGCAAAGGGGCTATAGTGCACTGAGTGACATTTTGGAGTTGGAAGGGGTCTAGTGACTGAGTTTGCAGCACAAAGCTTTTCATAGCCTCCGCTACAGCCACGAATAGCCGACAACTCAAAGCAAACTGTGTCATAGAAACAGCTTGTGTTGTGGGAGGAAAGGGAGAGGGCAGTGGAAGTGAGGAGGACATATGGCGGGTGGGGGGAGCTGGCACAGATGAGGTGGGAACTTGGGGAGGTAGTGGGGTGCAGGAAAGCATTTTGTTTTTCAGTTGTTTTGCCGATATTTGCAGCTATACCCGAGGCTACAAAGGACTACAGATAACCATAGATACAAGTAGTTTTGTTCCAGTGGCTATATATTTTGGGGTGTCAGTGTTTCATTTCTGTTGAAAGTTATTTGTGTAGGTGTAGTGATGTTGGGGTGAACAATCATTGGCCATGGCCAAAGACTAATACCTGGTACATATTTGGGACTCTTTTTTATTTTGTCTGTGTGTTTTCAGGCTTGTGTATAGGTGAGACTTTGGGGAAAAAGGGAAGAAATTAGTTTAACAAAATTAATATAAAAAGGATCCATCGTATTCTATTTTTAGATGCCCGTACAATGTATTTTAGTTTGTGTGTTCTTACTTATGGTATCATGTTGTGTGGCTGTGGAATGTTTGTTTACCCAGTTTACTGTTATGTATTATTCTCTGATTGCCTTATTTTCAGCAACTTTATATAAGTACATGAGTAGTGTACTGTAGTATAAATCCCCATTTCATCCAATTTATGTAACCGCGGTTATGATGAAAGTCAATTAAATGTAACCGCAACTATAATAAAAACCTTGTTTTTGTCTATTTAACTGTATTTGTGTATTTACACTGCATTTTATTCATCAGCTATGTGTTCTGAGTTATGTTTAGAAAAATGTGCCATGTAGCACTGCATCCGCAACTATTTTCAGGCAAATGGAACATCATGTGTTTGTGGACATGTGGTAGCCACGGTTATGCGACATTTTGGATGGAGTAGTGTCATAGATGCATTCAGTGTTTTGGGGAATTGGGAGAGATTGGGCGAGTGGAGGAGGAACATGGGTTGTGGTGGGGGACTGGTATGTGTGCTAGGGACAGTTATTTGGAATATGGGGGGATCGAGAGAGTGAAAGTACCATTTTTAATTAATAGTTTTTGCGAATAGATGTGGATAGCAGAAAATATCCATGTATAGGTCTTATATAACCGCACGTGTGTTGGCGCATCAATGCTTTTTGTCTTTTCATTGGTTGTTGCTGTAGGCACGGTTATACATATAGCCGTGTATATAAATGCACATTGTGTCTCATTACAAGTATGGCGGTCTGGAAACAACAGTGTAAGCTAACTGGCACTGTTCTTTCTGGACTGGCATACTACAGGTCTGCCTGCTGGAGCCGCAGTGCGCGACATCACAGCAGCCACGGTAGGCAGACTGTCATGGAAGAACCAGCACCGTTAGTAACGATGCCAGTGCTTCCGTGGTCTCCACTCCCATAGAGTCCTTTTCTACTCTATGGGAATGGGGAACAACATTTTACCAGCGCCTGACTTTCCGGGCCGCTAGGGTTGTAATCCCCTGGTGGCACCAGGAAGTCAGGCACCAGTAAATATTCATGGGTCCGGTGGCAACCCGCGGTTAGCACCGGCACAGTTACCGCCAGACCTATAACAAGCCTAATATTCTCTGCAATCACCATATTGTTATGTGGATAATATAGCACAGAATTGTATGTGTGTGTGTTATTTTGTGTGGTTAAGTGTTGTCTTGTCTTATTTAAAGTTTTGAAGGCTGGCTTCGTTTGGTTTTTAGTTTGTAGAAAAAGTACATGTAGCTGCGGCTAAAGGTTAGGTAGATTATTCGTTGCTAGTAGGGATGCTATGCAGGGTTTTGTATGTGTTTCAGTGTTTCTAATTGGCTGTCATGTTGTAAATGTGTACTTCATTGGGATAGGTTGCAGTGAATATGTCAGCCATTTTATTAGTTTTCTTACAACATAGTCCTCTTTTTCTGTTTTTGATTTTGGAAAGTATGAAACTTCCCATTTTGTCTACTTTTCACTTTGACTGAAGAACTCACACTGGGCAGTTCATTTTACCTGTGATATAATATGATTGGCTTTCATCAGTTGTTTGTCATTGTTTTGTTCAAAGTTTGATTTGATAATATGTTGATAATGGGGCTTTGTGTTTTTTGTGTGTGTTTTACTGCATTAGTTAACAAGGAAGTGATCATGCTGTATATGTAGATCAATGGTGAGAATCATTATTGGAAGTTGTTTATTGGAGAAGAAATTGAATTTCATTGCGGTGCATGATATCGAATCATGAAGTATATGTGTTACATTCAACATAAAAGAATGATCACAGAGCAGTAGACATTTGATATGATCTGCAATGCTTTTTTAATCGCTTATGGTGTGTGTTAAAGTGATGTCTGGGGTGATATGAAAATGTGATTGTTTTAAAAAGATATTTTGTTGCTGGTGTGGTGTGATTTGAAAATGTGCGCCGTAAAAAAAGCTTGGGTTTGTTGAAGTGTGTTACTGCATAGTTACGTATCAGAGACGATACATTGGGCTTCATTACGAGTTTGCTGGTCTGGAAACAAGGGTGCCGGTAAGCTCATCAGCACCTTTTCGTACCGGATCAGCAAACTCTGAGTCTGCCTGCCGTGGTCGCTGTGCCCGACAGGTCTGACCCTGCCGGTTGCTGTGGCCACAGTATGCAGACTGTTCACGGAAGCACTGGCACCGTTGCTCTATGGGAATGGGGACTTAAAATTTGCTGGCACCTGACTTCTAAGGCCGCCAGACTCATAATGACCCAGTAGCACCGGGAAGTCAGGTGCCGGTAAAATATCATGGGTCTGGTGGCAACCCGTCCGTAGCACCAGCAGGGTTACCGCCGTACCTGTAATGAGGCCAATTGTGTTTATTTGTTTGTTGCTTTGTGTAACCTAGTGTTTAAATTCATGAAAATATGTTTGATTGGTTTGATTTTTAAATATATATTCATAAAGAATATAAGAATGGTATTAGTTGTGCAAACTGCTATTATGTCAAAAAGAAATGGAATGGGTTTTATTTTGGTGCAAATTGCCCCGATAAATGTGTTAAGGAATGTTATTTTAGTGCACAAATTAGAGCTTGTTAAATGCTGGTACGGTATATTTGAAGTGTACATGTGAAACAGTTTAAAATACGAAACACTGTTTTTTTAATGTTCTTGTTTCTGTAGTGTTATTTGATACATAAGAACTAGCAGCTGTCATTGACAGTTTACTGGGAACACTGGTTCCTCTATGGAGTTTAGGCGAATATTTAGCTTGACCATAGTTACAGGTCTGACCAATGTGAGGGCTTTAATAAAGTCCCTGGGGCATTATCTGGGGAATGCCAACTTGCATATGGGTTATTGCTATTAGGACTATGGTCTTTAGACTGGAGTAGTAATATTTTTTTTATTTGCTTGGATTACACAATGGCATTTTGGCAACTGAAAAAGATTTCTGCCATGGAAAGTGATACAAAGTTTTTCACTCTTTTCATGGTTGTGATGTAATAAAGGAGGAGGTTATGTGCATAGTTTGTGAACTCCGAATATTTTTTGGCAATATTTCTGATTTTATTCATGCCTTGGGAGAATTTTAACTAATTGTGTACGAGGGATAGATTCTGTGAACTATGTGTCATAGTAGCATCTAACGTTTTCTGGATGGTCTGGCATATACTCGGTTGCACATTGTGCAAGAAAACACTAAGAGGTGGTCCTTGTAATGTTCTGTCACAAATAATGGGAATATGCAACAATTTAAATAGAAAACACTGATTTTTTTTTTCTTGAAACTGTACTGCTATTTGATACAGAACGACTGCCAGTTCTTAGTGGCAGTTTACTGGACACACTGGTTCGTGCATGGAGTTAAGGTGAATATTTAGTGTGCCCATAGTTGCAGGTCAAACTAACAATAGGGCCTTAATAAAGACCCTGAGACACTATCTGAAGCAGGAATGCCCACATGGCTGTGGGTCAATTGATATTAGGATTCTGCTCCTTGAAACTGGGGTAGTAATAGTGTCTTTATTTTCTCAGAAGACAGATCGGAATTGTGCAACTGAGAAAGATTTCTGTCATGGAATGGGATAGAAAGTCTGTTCACTCTTTCAATTGTTGGTATTTAATACCCTATGATTATGTCTCAAACCAGCACTTAATGACTTCTGAATGGTATGGCCCATAAAGGGCTGTAACCATTTCTTGGCTTACATGTGGTTTTACATGTTAATTGTAGCTGGGAGCGATGGTTGTGTAGAATCAACATCCATGAATTTAAGGTGCTGCCAGCAACAGCCAGCATTTTTGAAACACCTGTAGACTGTAAACTGCATTTGAAATTCATTTGAAATGCTAGACATTTTTAGAGAGGAGACTTCATTTTTCTGTGCATTGTCTTTTTAGTTCTGTTAGTTTTATTATTTTACATATTCCTTCTTGGGTGAACATTACAACATGTATGACCACGAGAGTAGGAGTGGTGTTAATCACGTTATCGTTTGGGTTCTGAATCCATTGCCACTGAGGAAGAAGGCAACTAGGGTGAAAACCATTGCTAACAGTTGGCGCTTCTTCCAAGTCAACCAACAGTGTTGTAGAAAAGAGGCAGAGGAGGTACTTTGCACAAGTGCTACGTAACCAACACTTGATAAACTGTCGATTTTGGCAGCTGTGTCAACTTCACATGTTGTAGTTTTACCGGCAGCTCCTCATTGTAGTTCCACACGCGATTTCAGCAGGGTACGTGTATTTCAGGGGTGCGCTTGAAGTTCCACACGCGATTCCATCAGGGTACGTGTACATCAGGGGTGCGTGGGAATTTTCACACGTGAATTCAGCAGGGTACGTGTATATCAGGGGTGCGCGGGAAGTTCCACACACGAATGTCCTGGCTACGTGTATTTCGGGGTGCGCGGGAAGTTTCACACGCGATATCAGCAGAGTACGTGTATTCCAGGGGTGCGCGGGTAGTTCCACACGCGATTTCAGCAGGGTACGTGTATTTCAGGGGTGCGCTTGAAGTTCCACACGCGATTCCATCAGGGTACGTGTACATCAGGGGTGCGTGGGAATTTTCACACGTGAATTCAGCAGGGTACGTGTATATCAGGGGTGCGCGGGAAGTTCCACAGACGAATGCCCTGGCTACGTGTATTTCGGGGTGCGCGGGAAGTTTCACATGCAATATCAGCAGGGTACGTGTATTCCAGGGGTGCGCGGGAAGTTCCACACGCGATTTCAGCAGGGTACGTGCATTAAAGGGGTGCGCTTGAAGTTCCACACGCGAATGTCCAGGCTACGTGTATTTCGGGGTGCGCGGGAAGTTTCACACGCGATATCAGCAGGGTACGTGTATTCCAGGGGTGCGCGGGAAGTTCCGCACGCGATTTCAGCAGGGTACGTGTATTACAGGGGTGCGCTTCAAGTTCCACACGCGATTCCATCAGGGTACGTGTATATCAGGGGTGCGCGGGAATTTTCACACGTGAATTCAGCAGGGTACGTGTATATCAGGGGTGCACGGGAAGTTCCACACACGAATGTCCTGGCTACGTGTATTTCGGGGTGTGCGGGAAGTTTCACACGCGATATCAGCAGGGTACGTGCATATCGGGGTGCGCGGGAAGTTCCACACGCGAATGTCCTGGCTACATGTATTTCGGGGTGCGCGGGAAGTTCCACAAGCGATTTCAGCAGGGTACGTGTATTACAGGAGTGCGCGGGGAGCACCACACGTGAATTGCACGTGTGGGTCCTCCTAGGTGTTCCCTCTACACCCTCCACGGCCCCTGCAGGTGGCTCACACCACAGGGGCCTACCCTGCACATGTCCTGCAGGCACCCCATCCACCATGGCCATGCCCCCCAGCCAACCCACATGTCAACTTGCACTACTGCCCACCAATGCATGTCCCCCTGCATCCCCAGCCACCAGGGGCACCCCCCACCAGGCCCCCACCCATGTCTCACACCACCCCCACCCCCCAGCAGTGCAGGGGCAGCCTCCACCAGGCCCCCACCCATGTCCAACTCATGTTCCCCACCAACCCCACCCCCCAGCAGTGCAGGGGCACCCTCCACCAGGCCCCCACCCATGTCCAACTCATGTCCCCACCACCCCCACCCCCCAGCACTGTGGGGCACCTGCCAGCAGGCCCCCACCCATGTCCAACTTATGTTCCCCACCACCCCCACCCCTCAGCACTGTGGGGCACCCTCCACCAGGCCCCCACCCATGTCTCCCACCACCCCCACCCCCCAGCACTGTGGGGCACCTGCCAGCAGGGCCCCACCCATGTCCAACTCATGTTCCCCACCACCTCCACCCCCAGCACTGTGGGGCACCTGCCAGCAGGCCCCAACCCATGTCTCCCACCACCCCCACCCCCAGCAGTGCAGGGGCACCCTCCACCAGGCCCCCACCCATGTCTCCCACCACCCCCACCCCCCAGCAGTGCAGGGTCACCCTCCACCAGGCCCCCACCCATGTCTCCCACACCCCCACCCCCCAGCAGTGCAGGGGCACCCTCCACCAGGCCCCCACCCATGTCTCCCACCACCCCCACCCCCCAGCTTTGTGGGGCACCTGCCAGCAGGCCCCCCCCATGTCCAACTCATCTTCCCCACCACCCCCACCCCCCAGCACTGTGGGGCACCTGCCAGCAGGCCCCCATGCATGTCCAACTCATGTTCCCCACCACCCCCACCCCCAGCACTGTGGGGCACCTGCCAGCAGGCCCCCACCCATGTCCAACTCATGTCCCCACCACACCCACCCCCCAGCACTGTGGGGCACCTGCCAGCAGGCCCCCACCCATGTCCAACTCATGTTCCCCACCACCCCCACCCCCCAGCACTGTGGGGCACCTGCCAGCAGGCCCCCACCCATGTCCAACTCATGTCCCCACCACACCCACCCCCCAGCACTGTGGGGCACCTGCCAGCAGGCCCCCACCCATGTCCAACTCATGTTCCCCACCACCCCCACCCCCCAGCAGTGCAGAGGCACCCTCCACCAGGCCCCCACCCATGTCTCCCACCACCCCCACACCCCAGCAGTGCAGGGGCACCCTCCACCAGGCCCTCACCCATGTCTCCCACCACCCCCAGCCCCCAGCACTGTGGGGCACCTGCCAGCAGGCCCCCACCCATGTCCAACTCATGTCCCCACCACCCCCACCCCCCAGCACTGTGGGGCACCTGCCAGCAGGCCCCCACCCATGTCCAACTCATGTTCCCCACCACACCCACCCCCCAGCACTGTGGGGCACCTGCCAGCAGGCCCCCACCCATGTCCAACTCATGTTCCCCACCACCCCCACACCCCAGCAGTGCAGGGGCACCCTCCACCAGGCCCCCACCCATGTCTCCCACCACCCCCACCCCCTAGCAGTGCAGGGGCACCCTCCACCAGGCCCCCACCCATGTCTCCCACCACCCCCACCCCCCAGCACTGTGGGGCACCTGCCAGCAGGCCCCCACCCATGTCCAACTCATGTCCCCACCACCACCACCCCCCAGCACTGTGGGGCACCTGCCAGCAGGCCCCCACCCATGTCTCCAACCACCCCCACCCCCCAGCAGTGCAGGGGCACCCTCCACCAGGCCCCCACCCATGTCTCCCACCACCCCACCCCCCAGCAGTGCAGGGGCAGCCTCCAACAGGCCCCCACCCATGTCCAACTCATGTTCCCCACCACCCCCACCCCCCAGCAGTGCAGGGGCACCCTCCACCAGGCCCCCACCCATGTCCAACTCATGTTCCCCACCACCCCCACCCTCCAGCACTGTGGGGCACCTGCCAGCAGGCCCCCACCCATGTCCAACTCATGTTCCCCACCACCCCCACCCCCCACCCCCCAGCACTGTGGGGCACCTGCCAGCAGGCCCCCACCCATGTCAACTCATGTTCTCCACCCTCCCACCCCCCAGCACTGTGGGGCACCTGCCAGCAGGCCCCCACCCATGTCCATCCTTCCTTGTCGGCATGTCGGCGCGGGAACTTCCGAAGAGGGCATCATACTGCCCCAGGACTTGCTCCACCAGGACACAAACTTCGGTGGCACTGAAGCTGGTGCCCCTCTGCCTCTCTGGCCGGGGGTTGTCAGTGGTGCCAGATGTTGCCGTACCCGACATGACAACCCCAGAGGCAGGATTGGGCGGGCAACTGGGTCCTGGGGCTGGGTTGTGGAGCGATGGAATCCCAGTCGGGAGTCTTCGGTTCCAGCAGGGGTGGTCACAGCAACAGCACCCCTGGCTGATGTGCAGGCAGCAAATGGCAGGGCACGTGGGCAGCAGGCAATCAGGCAGCAGCAGATGGCAGGTGGGAGCGTGCTCGGGGCTGTAAGGATATTTGGCGTGTTACAGCACAGAGTACAGCACTACTACACAGGTAGCAAACAGCACAGAGTACAGCACTACTGCACAGGTAGCAATTTTTTTTTGCAGCACCACCACAAGGGTGCGGTGCATTGCTATATGTGTTACCAGATTAACAAGGAAAGACAGGCTATTCAGTCAAAAACGATTTTAACATATAAGATGCAAATCTATTTTTACAGTTAAAAGCACACGCGCACATTCAAAAATGCACACTATTTTTCAACTGAAATGCCTATGGTGCGAGAGACACATTTGAAAATAATAACTAACATTACTCATAACTAACCTGACTAATGAAACTAAAGTTAACATAATCCACTAATAAAAATGTGTCTCCACTGCAGAATTAGGCCTATTCTGAAAGTGAACTTTTAAACGCACATCCATTTTTTTTTCTCTGCTGCCCTGTCCACATAATTACAGGAAGCAAAAGAGCTTGAAAGAACAGGAAATCAATTGGTTACAAAGTATTACTATAAAAATGAGCCATTGTGTAGAGAAGGAGGAGATGGCATGATTGATTCTGATTGGAGCAGCGTCATAGCAAGTATCATGCTAGAGGGAGTGATCAGAGTTTTGCTGGGGGGAGTTGGAGGAGAGAGAAGGACAGTCAAGATTTGGCAGAGCTGGGAGAAGGACCTATTTTTTCCTGGTTGGAGCATTCCTATCTGCAAAAGCTGAGAATTCCAGGCAATGACACCGGTTTGAGAAGGAAAGGCGCTCCTTTTCACTGGGGTTAATCTTCAAGGGCGCCACATTCAGAAAGAGAACAGCTGAAGAAAACTCTGAACAGATAAGGTAATTACATAAGTGTGGGAGCTGAGTGTGTACGAGAATATTCAGTCAGAGTAGGAAAAGAGATTCCGGTGCCTTAATCACAGGTTAATGTTGCAAATTGTGTTCTGTTCTCCGCCACTCTGTTTTCAGTGTATCACAGACAATGCTGTTACTGTGCTATTTTATTTATTTCTGTAAAGAGTGAGATAGTGTTTAAATGCAACTTTTATAATACAGAAAAATATTTGAAAGCAGACGGGTGGTGTATTTTCTATTTACCAATACAGTGCTGAGGATGAGGGGAGATTTTTAAACAATGCAATTGTCATTTTAAGACAGATGTGTGCATGATCATATTCAGTATGGACAGGTGAGAGTGATTGTTTGTAGCATAGCTTGTTGGAGGTACATGAGCCAACGGGAAGAGGGACTCTCTGAACATAGTTCCCTACCGTATATAAGGTAGTGGAAATTACCACAAAATTACCACATATAGCTCTCTGTCGTAAATAAGTCAGTGAGATCGCCCATGGTGGCACACTAACACTAACACTGAAAATGTGGTATTCCTAAAATGTAGGTCTGAGGTCTCTCTAGTGATTACACGAAAAATCTAAGCAAAGATAAGGGATTCTGGACATTGGGGCCACAAATAAAACAAGGGAATTATGCTCACCAAAATACCACCGACCACGCATACCAACCATGCATACCAAATATGCATGTCTGGGTGCTGAAATAATGCATGTCCACTGTATTATTGTTGCACATGGCCAAATCTGAATACAAGGAGTGATTATTGCTAAGTTATTTTTCGGCGGTAATAAAATACTGTCAGGCCCCAAATCTCCACAAAATACCCTACATATTTATGGTGCCTTGCAGGCCGGGAAAGTGATCATAGAGTACCTACTGGGCGTGGCAAGTGTGTCTCACACTGCCATGTGCACATTAAAGGGAACCCATTTTATAATAGCAGTGTGCCACTAAAAACGAATTTCAGAATGTCACAAAGGGAAACCACATTCTCAGATCTAGTGCAATATTTAGAGGCAAAGTTGTTTGCACATGGGAATTGGTCGTCAAATAGCACTTTAGAATGGAGTAACCGCATTCAGGGTGAGGTGCAGAAAGAAAAACTAGACAATATTTTTGCAGAAGTCAGTATAATTCAGGTCTGCCTTACAAGATTATTGAATGCAGCCGATAAAAGTGCAGACAAAGACTGTTTAATACGGCTATGCGGCAAAATATGGTTTATTTTAAACAAGTCCCTGCGAATGCAAGAGAATGATACTCAGCTAATTAGCAGGTTAAAGACTGAATTAGAGGGGGCAAGTAAAAATCAGGAAATGTTGAGAGCAGAATTGGATGTATGCCAAAAAGACATGCAATTAAAATGCAGAGACTTTGATACTCAGTTATCCAAAAGCAAGAAACAATTTGAAGATAGTGAGCAAGAATTGTCACACTTAAAAGCCTTAGTGGATCACATTAGGCAGGATAAAGATGAGGTTGTTTCAGAAATGCAGATTTTACAAAAAGAACATTGTGAAAAAGAAGGTGATCTCAAGAGTGCAGAACAAGAAATGATTAAAATGATTCAAGAAAGAGACAAGAGAAATAAAGAGTTCAATGAATGCCAAATGCAAATGTGCGACATGCAGGAGGTGATTAATAAAATGAATGGTGAAAACAACTATTTGCAAGATGAAGCCAACAGACTCCTTAAAAAGTGTAAGGATTTAGAACAGCAAATGTGCATTCCCAGGTCCCAGGAGAGGCGGCAGGGTACCACATTCAATGGAGTGGAGGTGAATTCTAGCTCTGCCCAAAGAGCTAGTGCTCCAGTGACTGGGCCGGTGACTGAACTTGGTTGCAGCGCCCTTGGGGGATTTGATACTCCCATTGGGGGCAGCCACCAATCTCATACACCTGAAAACAGGATTGAATCACAAAATAATGCAATTCCATGCATTGCAACAAGTAGCCCCATAAAAATAATGAAATCCATTAAAGCCCTGATCAAACCATTTAAAAAGGGAGGTGAATGCTGCATTGAGGATCACTTAGAAGCGGTGCATGCCATTTTTAAAGCACTCCAGATACCTAAGGAACAGTACAGACAATATTTTCATTTAACTTTAGATGCCCCGACGGCCAGCATCATAAGGGGATTAAATGAACAGCAGAATATGACATGGCTGGAGTTTGAAAAAGAAATTAGGCGTCATTTTTCTCCTTTTCAGTCATTGCAGGAGGCAAAGAAAGTCACGTACACAATTACTGCTGGACCTAATATATCCCCTTGCCAATTTTTACAAGACTTAAAAAGAGCATTTTCTCGCTTTGATGTATCTTTTGACTCAAATTCCAATGAGTTTAAAACTGCATACTTCTATGGGCTACAGAAAGACATCATATCCCAATTGGTCCGTGAATTTGACCGTGACAAGTCCCTTGAATGGATTGTACATCAAAGCACAAAACTATATGAGGTACTCTATTGTCAGGGTAGAGAAAGTGATAAAATGAAAGATACTAGACCTAAATCTAAAGAACCCTCAGCCACAGTAATGGAAATCAGGTCAGCCAAAATGTCCCTTGAGTCTGCTCAAAGCCAAGGTAAAAATAATGTGACACCTGAACAAAGGGGTAATCAACAAAGATCGCCATTTCCTCTACCAATGTTCCAATCACATGATCCTAGTAATAGAGAGAGCTACATCAGCCCTAGGTTTTTAGGGGACAGACCCCGGGTAGGATACCGGCCTGATATGGCAGGTATGAACAATAACCAGAGACAAAATCAAGATCAAAGAAATGATGGTCCCTACCAGTCATTGGGGACACATAGCAGATTTGATCCCAGCACCATGATATATGGTAATCAGGATAGGCCCCGATATGTGGATCGATTTACTGATAATGGAAATCAACATAGGGGCCAGTACCCACAATCTGAGAGACAGGACATGAGGCAAAACGTGAACTACAGTCCACGCCAGTACAATGATTCCCCACCAGGGGACTATAATCAAAGGATGGGTGCAACCCGCTCCCCTCCACAAATGAATCAAGAGTTCAGAAACCATCCCAACCGACATCAATCACCTGAGAGGTATCAGAATAGATCCAATCAGGGGGAAAACAACCAATATCGACCTAGGCCACAGAAAGAGGATCCTAGAGAGATGGAAAGGTTTCAGTGCCTTGAGCCCCAAGTGAAAATGTTAGCTGAGCAAATAGGAAAGCTCTATACAGTGCAAAAACAACCTTCCAAAGAGGGGGCTGATGGCCATAGCAATGACCGGGGGGCTTCCGAAAAGTGACTAAGTACTCATGATAACTGCAGTGCCAAAATGACAGATTGCTCTGATATAATTTTGCATAACGACTCTGAGATGCCTAATGGATTAAAAATGAAAGTACCAGTAAATGAAATTGTGACAGAAAGTGCAAATACTTCTAAAAAAGAGGTACGGTTTAACTTAGAGCTAAATAAAACAGTAAATATTTGCACAAATGAAAAAGAAACATTAGGAATTCCAAAAGAACAAAGGAACAGATTTAAGAAAAATGACTCATACATGGGGAATACCAGTGAACAGGGAGTAAGGGGGGATGCTATAGCTCTTTCCCTGGGCAAGCAAAACAATGACCAAACACAGACAGAAAAAGGAAAACACTCACAAGGAGGGTACAAGTCAATCACCTGAAGAATTCTTTGAGCCACATATTTTTGAAGAGGCTGAAAGGGCTGATATCACACTAAATGATCACAAATGCACAGAATTAAAAAATGACAAATTGCTGAATGATGTTGTTACACATGTTCAGTTGGAGGATTGTAATGTGGTCTCTGATGTTACCCAGATGGATGGGCGAACAGTGGCCACACTCCAAAAAACCTCTGAACATGGAGAAATGAATAAAATCTCTCGCTCAGAAATGGGTAAAAAGGAGGGAAAAATGTCTTTCCATTTACCAATGTGCTTAGCCAAAAGTGAAAAAGACCTGAGAAAGGTGAGCCCTGAAATCAGTAAGAATTCACATTTCTTATGTGTATTAGAGGAAGTTGAGGACAGATATTATGCACCCATCACTGTAGAAGAAAAATGCCACACCTTTGCTATGATTGACACTGGCGCACAGGCCACAATTATGTCCAAGGAGCTGGTAAAGAGTATCAATGAAGGGAGGCCTCCACAGAGTCAGATCACAGTGAAGGAAAATCAAAGCCCAGTGCATAACTTTAATGGGGAGGAGGTGCCCATCATAGGTGTAACTGAGGTTGACATAAAAATAGGAAAGCACAGAATGAAACAAGAGGTATTGATCACATCTATTTGTGAAATTCCATATCTGATGGGGACAGATTGCCTGAAAAGATTGTCTCCTCTCATAGATGGGGTGAATGGAGTGCTGTGGTCCTTAACCAAAAAACCATTGAGGTCTAAGAAACTAAAATCACAAAACAGCAATATAAATGAATGTCACACTGTTGCCAAAACAAATGATGCTGTGGAGGTATATCTCCAGAATAGCTGCATACCTAGTGTCACTGTCATATTAATGTGTCAAGATGAAATGCAGAGCGACAATGAAAAACTACCTGTACAAATATACTTGGACCCAAGGAAAAATTGGCAGACTGCCATAGATGAGCACACATTATGTTTTTATCTAAAAGAGAAAACGTGCAAACAGAATATTGCTCCTAAAACAGATTCAGAAAAACACATTACCACTCTGGCAGAAATACACATGGAAGATGAGCAACCATGGGTTCATTTTGGTATAAATGACTATTTTAAAACAATAAAAGCCACTTTAGCGCTTGAACATGAAAGGAGTTTCATTAATGAGAAATTGTTGCAAAAAATAATGGAAAGGGAAGAAATCCCGAGATTTAGGATTAAAAACCAATATGTTTCTGGCTTGGACAGTCCAGACTTTGAAAACTGAATTGCAGGCAGATGCATGCTTAAAATTAGCATTGGGCAGAAAACAATTTACCATAATGTATGGATAGTGAGTGGAGCACAAAATGAATTTTACATGGGAAATGACATCATGCACAGAATGTGTATGGTGTTAGATTTCCTAAATCAAAAAATATGGTCACGCCTAGGTGGTCCAGCACCTGAGTTTGAAGACAAAAGAAGGGCTTATCATTGTGCACAACTGGTTCCTTAAGCAATCGAATTACAAATGAGGAAAAATACTATTATTCCTGCATTTACAAAACAGTTTGCAATAACACTGAAATGCAAAAATGGACAGCAGATGAAAGGCTCTGATGCATTTGTATGCCTGAATGAATCCATAAAACAGCAAGGCCTGGATTATGAATACATTCCATTGGTAGACATTCGTGAGGGATCTGTAAAAATCATGGTAAATAATAAAGGTTGTCAGGATATTCATTTAGAGGAAAACTCCCCATTAGGAATGGCCATACAAAAATCGCATTATACGGCAGATTTAAATAACATGGTGATTGGGAATATTCCTGAAAAATATGTAGATGCCAAGGGCGAGTTGCCAGAACACCTGGACTCTCAGCCCAAAGGAATATTTAAAATTCATTCTGTGTATCCTTATGATTCAAATGAGACAGTGTGCTGCCATCAAGAGGATTGCATAATATTTAATTTAAATGAAAATGAAACAGAAAATCAGCCCATTGAAGTGGAAGCTGATATGCCAAAATATTTAAAAGTGGCAGCTTTACAAAAAGACACAGCCACACAGTTAGAGGAAAGCGCCGAGATTCCCTTACCAGAAGATTTTCCAGAATTTTCCAAAATGGTAGAAGAGCAGATCTCTTTAGCGGATGCATGTGAAAGCAATGAAGAGAGGGACAATCTGAGGGAGATATTTATGGAGTTTAAGGATGTATTTGCAAAAGATGCTTATGATTGTGGTTTAACTGATTTACATGTGGCCACACTACCAGAAGGGTGTAGCAGAAACCCAGTGTTTGTACGCCAGTATAGACTACCGCTGGCATGTTTAGAATCATTGGCAGAGATTATTAAAAATTTGGAATCACGGGGAATCATCAGGCCCATTCATAGCACATCCAATACACCTATTTTAGGTGTATTGAAGCCAAATGGTCAATGGCGGCTGTGTGCAGACTTGAGAGAGTTAAATAAAAGAGTACCAATATCTAGATGGCCACTGCCATTCATTGATCAGGGCCTAGCTCAGGTACATGGTTCAAAAGTATTTACCACATTAGATCTCACCTCTGGATATTGGTGCGTGCCATTGGCAGAGGAGATACAACATTTATTTTCCTTTACATTTGATAGGACTCAATATGCCTGGCTTAGAACTCCGTTCGGGTACATCAATAGTGGGAGTGAATTTGGCATATTTTTGAGAAAGGCCATGCCGGATGCAGCGGAAAGAGGAACAATAGTTTATGTGGACGATGTACTGATAAAAAATGAAAGCCTGAAAAGCCATTTTGATGAAATAAGACATGTACTTGGCCAATTGCAGAAAGCAGGCGCCAAAGTATCTTTGCAAAAAGCACAATGGTGCAAGAAAAAAGTGAACTTTCTAGGGCATGAAGTGACTGAACATGGGCTAAATCTACAAAAGAAGAAAATAGAGGCCATACAAAGATTAAAAGATCCTAAAAATGTGAAAGGAGTAAAAGGTTAATTATGGATGACAGGCTATAACAGAAAGTTCATTGAAAATTATGCAGAAATCACTCAACCATTGACTAAACTGCTTAAACTGAATATTCCCTGGAAATGGGAAAAAGGGCAGTCTGATGCAGTGGCTAAATTAAAGGAATGTCTTGTAAAGGCACCATGTTTAGCATACCCCATAAAGGACAGGAATTTCTTTATAGAAATAGGTTTTTCTGAACATTGTATGTCAGCAGTGTTATCACAAAAACACGATTTGAATCACAAAACCATTGCATATGCAAGTAAGGCATTTTCCAAAGTTGAAATGAAATTTAATGAATGTGAAAAGGCCCTATTAACCACTGTGTGGGCGCTACAACACTTCCGCCCCATTGTTCAGGGAGAAAAGGTAATTTTTGAAACAAATCATCAACCTTTGCAATTTTTAGAGAGTAAAAGAATTAGATCAGGTACTCTAGCGCAATCCAGAATCACTTCATGGACACTGGCATTACAAGGTTTTCCCGTATAAGTGAGATATGGACAAAATAAAAAGAACCCAATTGCTCAAGGGTTAGCTGACTTACATGACTGTGCAGCTGAACAAATACCAAATGAAATGGAAGTCGAAACTAGTTTACAGGAATTTGAACAATCACCACACAAAGCTTTTGATGAAAAAACATGCAAGGATTTGCCAACTGTATATGTGGATGGTTGTGCTTTTCACATTGAAAATGACAGTAATAAACAGTTAGTGGCAGGAATAGGAAATGTCTGGTTGAAATGTGAAGGTGTCCCCAGTATAGGGATGAGGATTGGAGATAGGAGCAGTCAGGTGGCAGAATTGGCAGCCATTTATAAAGCAATTGCTACTGCAGTTGATAAAAAGTTCAGTGAAATTGTCCTGGTGACTGATTCTGACTATGCACGGAATAGCTTTGTGGAGTATTTGCCTGGTTGGAAAGCAAGAGGCATGGTTACATATAACAAAAAGCCACTTAAGCATGGAAAAATGATACAAGCCATAGACAAATTGGTGTCAGAGAATAAGTTAACAATATACTGGAGAAAGATTTGTGGGCATTTAAAAACACCAGGAGAGGATAAGGAGGGAAATGATAAGGCAGACCACCTGGCTAAGATTGGGGCTGTGATGGGAGAATTGCTACCTATTGATTATTTAATGGGTGAAATACAAATTGATGCAGTCACACGTTCTAAAGCACCAAAGGAGGTAGATCAACCGGTGGTGCAGTGGAGTCATGACACGCCAGACCAAGATTTGATTGAGGCACAAAAGAATGGTCAAATTTTGGGAATCTATTATAATCATTTGATAGATCCCGAACAAAATCCTTTAACAGAAAATGACTGTATGGGAAAAGAAGAGTTGAGGGTGCTATTAAAGAACAAAACACAAATTAGATTACAGGATGGACTCATGATTAGAGAGTCCATAACAGGACAAATACAGTGGGTAGTACCCCTTTCATTCAGAGGACTAATGCTACACCATGCACATGATGCCATAACCACAGGCCATAGAGGTTCACAAAAAACATTAGAAATACTAAAAGATTATGCTTACTGGCCACATATGTCCCAAGATGTGGAATTATATACTAGAGGATGTCTAGTATGCGCCCAATTTAAACCTGCTGCACCAATGCATAGAGCACCATTGATGAAATGAGGCCTAACTCTCCCATGGTCAGATTTGCAAATAGACTATGTAGGTCCTTTAAAAAGGTCGAGCAGGGGACACCGTTATATTTTGAGTGTGGTATGTTTGATGTCGAAGTGGATTGAATGCATTCCTGCACCAGATTGTAGTGCGCAAACAGCAGCCACATTGCTGGTGAACCATGTGTTCTCAAGGTTTGGGTTGCCACAAAGAATTGAGTCAGACAGAGGAAGTCATTTCACAAGTACTCTAATGAGAAAGGTATGGCAAATACTAGGTGTGAAAAGGAAACTACATATCGCATATCGGGCGGCGTCTTCAGGTACAGTTGAAAGAAGCAATAGGTCTGTTGTGGATATTTTAAAGAAATTTGTGGCAGAAGCAGGTGCCAGCTGGGATTTACGTTTACCATTGGTTTTGATGGCAATCAGGTCGACTCCTGCCAAAGAAACAGGTGTTAGCCCCCATGAGGTCTTGACAGGTAGGAAAATGGTGTTACCACAACACCTACTATACAGAACACATGAGCAAACCCTTGTGAGTGCATCCACAGTTCATGAATATATTGATGAACTGAGGAGGCATTTGCAACATGCATTTGCTTTTGTGCAGAGAAATCTGGGAAGAGCTGCTGACAGTGCAAAATCGTATTATGATAAAAAGACATCAGTAAAGGAGTACAGTGTAGGGGATCAGGTGTACAAGTTTCATTTTGGAAAAAGTAAACAGAAAAATTCTAAATTTCTAGCAGCCTGGCAGGGGCCATTTCGAATTATAGATAAGGTCTCTCCTGTAGTGTATAAAATTTTGAAAAATGAAGGTGAAACAGCAATAGAGCAGTTTGTCCATGTAAATCAAATCAAACCATGCCATCCCACACATGAGATCAGGCAGCTTGAGCATGTAGAAACAGATAAAGTCCCTTGAACACAAAAAGAGAAAATAAGGCAGTGACAAAGGAGTTAAAAGGTTGATTGTTATGATGACACATAAACACTGTAGTATATGTAAAAATATATAATATAAAATAAATAAATAAATAAATAAATAAATAAATAAATAAATACACATATAACGGAAGCTCATGGTTGGTGTGCAGAGAGAAAATGTATTAAATATTGAATGCTGTTTATGTGTGCTTGTTTTCTTTTAACTTGTGTTTAATTTCAGAAAAAAAAAAAACGAAATATTTTTACCAAGCATGTTTTATTTTTGGCAAAAGGGTGAAGTTAGTATTGTGCTATGTACTTAATTTGTTTATTTTCTATTTGATTTAGAAAATTAACATTATTTGGTTGGAGGTTCCGGGATCAGAGGCCACGGGAGACGATGGAGTCCTGGAGTCCCATGGATGAAGACCAAAAGATGCCTGCCTCCAGGTGGAGGTGAAGACAAGATAACCAGAATGCTAAAAAAGATGATTCCTATGGATCTAAGATTGCCAAGATGAAAGTGTACTCGAATGAAGCAAATAACATCGCTGGTCGGGACATATCAGAGGCAGACAAGAGTGCTGACATATGGAGTTCCACGTATTTATTATTTTAATTATTTATTTTAATTTGTTATATTAATTATTTGTTTTGGTTAGTTGTTTTATTTCATTGTTTTAATTGACTTGAAAAATCTAAACTTAGAGTAATGCCACTTCCACTGAGAAGGCAAATGTAGAACATTTTGTAAACTAATGAACTCAGATGAATACTGTATTGATTGCAACTTTTTCATTGATGCACATGAATATTCATTTTATTGGATTGATATATTGTGAAAAGAAGAAAAAGAACAAATTGTTTTTAGGAATTGGATTGGATCGTAGCCAGATTCTAAAAACAAAAGGAGGGTATATGTAAGGATATTTGGCGTGTTACAGCACAGAGTACAGCACTACTACACAGGTAGCAAACAGCACAGAGTACAGCACTACTGCACAGGTAGCAATTTTTTTTGCAGCACCACCACAAGGGTGCGGTGCATTGCTATATGTGTTACCAGATTAACAAGGAAAAACAGGCTATTCAGTCAAAAACGATTTTAACATATAAGATGCAAATCTATTTTTACAGTTAAAAGCACACGTGCACATTCAAAAATGCACACTATTTTTCAACTGAAATGCCTATGGTGCGAGAGACACATTTGAAAATAATTGTAACGCTCACCTGAATCCCTCGGAGGCGCAGGTCCGGGCTTGGAGATTTCAGTGTCTTCTAGGGTCACGCGCAGGCCTCTGGTAACACCCTGGATAGACCCTCTCCTCACCGTAATTTTGACCTGGAGGGTGAGGTGTCTGCAAGCAGGAGAACAAGGGGTTAATGTATGTCTGGTTGGCCAATCTGACCTTCCCCTTTTCTGGACTCCCCCACGTTACTCGTAGGCTGAATATGCTCACCTTATATAGGTGAAAGCGGAGCTCTCCATCCTGCGTCTGTGCAGGGGTGCTGATGCCAGTTGCTTCACTGGTTAATTGCCCAGCCTCTTGATTGCAGAGGATGAAGTCAGGGAGCAAGGCCGTCGTTAGCTGCACGAACGGTGATTGCTTGAATATGGAGTTTTATTTATATGACCCCTTAAATGTCTCTCGCCATTGCAGGTCCGGTATGTAGATAAGGTAAGCGAGAAGAATGCCGTAGCTCGTGAAGGCACGTAAGTAAAAGAATGTTATTCGAAGTTAAATGCACTTCTTAATGTCTCTTTTCCCTTTTTCAGGTAGCCGTGGCAATCGGCGTGGAGATGGACGCCGAGGTACGTGCCGGAGAATGGGCAAGCCGATGACAGCTAGAAGGCACGTGAGTAGTGATGGCGTACTGTGCCCCTAATGATGTCCTTCTTGTTTTAGCAGGTGCGGACAAAGAGCGCCTGACGAAGATCGAGACGTACGTGGCACAGGTGAGCAGAATAATCAAAGAGGTTCACTAACCAATGTCCTTTGTTTCCGCAGGATTGCCGGAGTATGAAGAGTGCGGCACGCGGCCTCAGGATGCTCCGATGGACGAGGTAAGTGCTGCGCTGGTTTTGTCTTGTCCTAACCTGGTGTCCTTGTTCTCTTTCAGACGCTGCTGAAGACTGAAGACTGATCTTCCGGGAGGTAAGACTGAAGATTTCTTATTTGCAGATGCAGAAGCTGAAGATTCTCTGGAGCTGACACGGTGAGCGTCCTGCTGCTAGTGCAGAATAACGCGAAGCACGTTGCACTGATCGGGTGTGGTTTAAATAGGCCACTGGAGTGCTTAGGTGTCTCCTTCCACAGCCTCGCCCAGACAAGAAAGAAGTTCCAGCTTCCAGAACAGTTCCAGTATCCAGTCCCAGGGAGTGGTGCTGGCCACACCCAGAAGGTAAAGTAGTTCCAGCCAGGAATGGATGAGGATATCATCCTACAAGTAAGTGAGCAGCATGGTCTGCAGCAGGTAGGTCCACCCAAGCACCATTCCTCTCAATATGAGCCCGGCGCTTCCTGTGCCGGAACTGGGTTCCCTTATGAGCCTGGCGCCACTGGCGCCAGGACAAGGTCCAAAAGGCCCCTGTGGGGACCGGCTGGTGCCTGGAATGGAAGTTGTGACCCTGCTTCCAAGGATGTTGGGCTGGGTCTGACTCCTTGGAGACAGCGGTCATGACAGCACCCCCCTTCAAGGCCCCTCCCAAGCTTGTCTTCTCCGGAGGTTTTGGCTTGTTGGGAAAAGTTCGATGAAACTTCCTGACTAGACGAGGTGCATGGACATATTCTGAAGGCTCCCAAGATCTCTCCTGGGGGCCAAATCCCTTCCAATCAATCAGGTAGTACAGTTTCGATTTGGAAATTTTGGAATCCAAGATGTTTCGAATTTCAAATTCGAGTTCTCCATCCACCTGGATTGGCTCTAGAGGATTAGTCAAACGGGTTCCGGGTTGCATAGGTTTAAGGAGAGAAACATGGAAAACGGGATGTATCTTCATCCGAGTAGGTAGCTCCAATTTCACAGCCACCGGATTTATCACAGCCGTGATCGTGTAGGGTCCTAAATATCTTGGGTTGAAGGTGCTTGGTCCTTTTAGGGATAAATGCTTCGTGGACAGCCAGACTTGATCTCCTACTTGGTATTGAGGGGCCTCTTTTCGATGTTGATCCGCTCCTTTCTTATATATTTCCTTGGCTCGTTGAAGGTGAGCTGTGGCTTCCTTAAATGCTTGAGTTATTGTCGCATGCAGATGGTCTACAGCGGGCGTTCCGAGAGCTTGAGGTGGATCCAAATTAGAGGTTCGAGGATGACTTCCATACAGCAGAAAGAAAGGGGTTTTTCCAGTTCCTGAATGGATTGAATTGTTGTAGGCGTATTCAGCAATCCAAAGGACATCCTTCCAAGTGCCCTCCGATTGTTGCAACATACAGCGTAGATATTGTTCCAGAGTATGGTTAGTCCTCTCAGTCTGCCCGTCAGTTTGGGGGTGATGGCTGGTGGAAAGTCGTACATCAATTTGCGCTAAACGACAACAACTTCGCCAAAAATGGGAAATAAATTGGCTCCCTCGATCGGAGATTAACACTGAAGGGAACCCGTGCAACCGGACGATGTTTTCAAGGAATTCTCGGGCCAAAACGGGAGCTGTTGGTAAACCTTTCAGTGGAATAAAATGAGCCATTTTTGAAAAAAGGTCCACGATTACTAGAATTGTGTTGTATCCGGAGCAGAAGGGTAAATCCGTGATAAAATCCATTGAGAGAGTATGCCAAGGGCATGGTGGAATGTCTATTGGGTGTAGCAGACCTGCTGGTCTTTCCTTTTGACTCTTGTTTTGTGCGCAGATGCCGCAAGAAGCCACAAAATCTTTAATGTCTTTTCTCCAAGTCGGCCACCAAAAATGTCTTTTGATTTTCTCTAGGGTTTTGCCCACCCCTGGATGTCCTTCTATTAGAGAATCATGGTAGCAGGTGATGACCTGCTTCTGTAAGTCAACACATGGCAAATATAGTCTTCCTTGGAAATACAATAGATTCTGATCTATCGTAAAATCTTTCCCTTTCAGTTGCCAATTCAATGAATCTTCAGGAGTTATTAGTTGACTGACTTTTGCTTCGATATCTTCAAGGGATAGCGTGTTGATTACTCCCAGTATCTTTTGTTCGGGGATTATTGGTACCGGCTCTGAATTAGCTGAGTGTTCGTCTATCCCTATTCGGGAAAGGGCATCTGCTTTTCCGTTCTTATTCCCTGGCCGATACGTGATCACAAAATCAAATTCCGCGAAGAATAATGCCCAGCGGAGTTGTCTCGAAGATTGGGCCTTTGCTGACTTCAGATACTGGAGGTTGCGATGATCAGTGATTACAGTGACTGTGTGCCGGGCTCCCAGGAGATAATGCCACCAGGCCTTAAAGGCGGACTTAATTGCCAGAAGTTCTTTGTCCGTAATTGTATAGTTGATTTCGGGGGCCGAAAATTTGCGGGACCAAAATGCCACAGGGTGTAATTGGTGTGTTTCGGGATCTCTTTGTGATAGCACAGCCCCCATTGCGAGGCTGGATGCGTCTGTCTCGACGATAAACAGAAGTTCTGGACGAGGATGCTTTAAGACTGGAGCGGAGACAAATTTAGCTTTCAATTCTTGGAAGGCTTGTTCCGCCTCTGGAGTCCACTCGAATTTTTTATTCTTTTTCAGAAGGGCCATGATGGGTTGAACTACTCGGGAAAATTCTGGAATGAACCTCCGGTAAAAATTAGCGAAGCCCAACATGCTCTGTACTCCTTTCACGGAAGTTGGGGACGGCCATTTGGTGATAGCGTCCACCTTTCTTGAGTCCATGTGAACTCCATTGGATGACAGGATGAACCCCAAGAAATCGACTTCCTTTACATGAAAAGTACACTTCTCCAATTTAGCAAACAAACGGTGTTGGCGAAGTCTCTGTAGAACCGCTGTGACATGTCTTCGGTGCTCAGCTTCTGAGGATGAGTATACCAGGATATCATCGATATAAACAATTACGCATACATCAAGAAGTTCTCGGAAAACGTCATTCATAAAGAACTGAAAGGCGGCCGGTGCGTTACATAGTCCAAAGGGCATTACTTGATACTCAAACAATCTGTATTTAGTGCGAAAGGCCGTCTTCCATTCGTCACCCTCCTTAATGCGTACCAAGTGGTAAGCTCCTCTGAGATCTAACTTTGTGTATATGCAGGCTCCTTTAACTTGGTCCAATAATTCGGGAATCAGAGGCAAAGGATATCTATTTTTGACTGTAATCTGGTTCAGGGCGCGATAATCGATACATGTTCTCAGGTCACCTTCTTTTTTCGGAACGAAGAACAAAGCTGAAGAAACTGGAGATTTCGAGGGACGAATGAATCCGTTAGCCAGGTACTGGTCCAGGTATTGCCTGAGATGGAGATTTTCTGGCTCAGTGATAGCATATATTCTACTGCACGGAGGAGTAGATCCAGGTATTAGGTCTATCTGGCAGTCGTATGACCGATGCGGGGGCAAGGTATTGGCCTGATCTTTCTGGAAGACGTCGCGGAACTCTTGGTATTCTGGAGGCAATTGGGGGCTCTCGGAAGCGATGGCTGCTAGCCTGATATCGGGTCGAGGGTAGCAAGTTGGGGCGCATTCTGGAAACCGGATTACCTTGGCTCGCCAGTCTATCTGAGGATTGTGCTTTTCCAACCAAGGAATACCCAGGATTACTTGAAACTGCGGGGCCTTGATCACATCAAACACGATCTTCTCCCGATGTCCATCTTGGCATAGCAACATCACTTCCTTGGTGGTGTGAGAAACCGGTCCGGAAGCTATTTCTGTACCATCCACTGTAGTGATTATGTCTTTAACCATCTTAGAACATAGAGGAAGATTCATCCTGGTTGCCATATCTTGATCTACATAGTTACCGATCGCTCCGCTATCAATGTATGCTTTAATTGCATGCATGCGATCTGGTCGATCTGGACTTATGAGGACCATAGGCATTACCAAATGCGAGGTCAAGGAACTGGTTTTAACGCTCGGCAAGCGGACCTCTACACTTGTCGGGCGAGGTCGTTTCCCGATTCTAGTTTTTTAGCATTCTTATCGGAAGCTCCTACAGCCTTCTTGACCGGTTTCACTGAACAATCACGAAGGAAATGTCCGGAATTCCCACAGTAGAGGCACAGCTGTAATTGTCTTCTCCTTTCCCGTTCCTTTTGGGTTAATGGTCCTTTAACAACCCCTATCTTCATGGGCTCCACGGAATCAGTTCCTTTAGCGGAGCTCTGAGGTCTTGAAAGTTTTTGGGTTTCAAATCTGGAACGATCGGTCTTCCTGTTCTGTAGCCGGTGATCTAATTGGACTACTAGGTCAATATAATCGGAACAATCTTGCGGGGGATTCACCACCTGTGCTAAGACATCTTTAAGTTCTCCACGCAGCCCTCTGTAGAAAAGCGTGATTCTCTTATCCTCAGGCCACCTAGTCTCAACCACCAGTCTGTTGAAAGATGCTATGTATGCTAGGAGATCCTGATTCCCTTGTCTTAGTGATAGGAGTTCATTGTCCAAGGCCTGCCCCTGTGAGTGTCTTGCGAACAACTTTTCCATACTGGTCTGGAAATCTTGAAAGTTATGGAGGATCGGATCATCTTGTGTCACAAGAGGAACGGACCAATCTGCAGCACTACCGCTAAGATAGGAAAGTACGAACGCTACTTTGGTTTGATCAGTTGGGAATGCGGCGGGTCTACACAGAAAGTGCAAGCGGCATTGATTGATGAATACTGCAAACCGTTTTGGATCACCTGAAAAACGTTCGGGCGGGGCCAAAGGCACATTCCCTGGCAGATTAATTTGCACCGGATTATTTGAGGTTGTAGGAGTGTAGCTCCCTCCCGAGGCAGGCAGAGGCGTCTGTCCCGCTTGTGTGTGCAACAACTGTCTGGCCAGATCATCCGTTCGTTCTTTTGAAACGATCAACTCCCTTCGTAAAGCATTTGTCTCTTGGCGGGATGCCTGTACTTCAGCTCTCAGTGCCCCAAGCAATTGGGCCAACTGATCTGTGTCCGAGGTTTCCATTGCGCCTGGGTGGGAATTTTGCGGTAGGCTTCGCGTTCTGTAACGCTCACCTGAATCCCTCGGAGGCGCAGGTCCGGGCTTGGAGATTTCAGTGTCTTCTAGGGTCACGCGCAGGCCTCTGGTAACACCCTGGATAGACCCTCTCCTCACCGTAGTTTTGACCTGGAGGGTGAGGTGTCTGCAAGCAGGAGAACAAGGGGTTAATGTATGTCTGGTTGGCCAATCTGACCTTCCCCTTTTCTGGACTCCCCCACGTTACTCGTAGGCTGAATATGCTCACCTTATATAGGTGAAAGCGGAGCTCTCCATCCTGCGTCTGTGCAGGGGTGCTGATGCCAGTTGCTTCACTGGTTAATTGCCCAGCCTCTTGATTGCAGAGGATGAAGTCAGGGAGCAAGGCCGTCGTTAGCTGCATGAACGGTGATTGCTTGAATATGGAGTTTTATTTATATGACCCCTTAAATCTCTCTCGCCATTGCAGGTCCGGTATGTAGATAAGGTAAGCGAGAAGAATGCCGGAGCTCGTGAAGGCACGTAAGTAAAAGAATGTTATTCGAAGTTAAATGCACTTCTTAATGTCTCTTTTCCCTTTTTCAGGTAGCCGTGGCAATCGGCGTGGAGATGGACGCCGAGGTACGTGCCGGAGAATGGGCAAGCCGATGACAGCTAGAAGGCACGTGAGTAGTGATGGCGTACTGTGCCCCTAATGATGTCCTTCTTGTTTTAGCAGGTGCGGACAAAGAGCGCTTGATGAAGATCGAGGCGTACGTGGCACAGGTGAGCAGAATAATCACGGAGGTTCACTAACCAATGCCCTTTGTTTCCGCAGGATTGCCGGAGTATGAAGAGTGCGGCACGCGGCCTCAGGATGCTCCGATGGACGAGGTAAGTGCTGCGCTGGTTTTGTCTTGTCCTAACCTGGTGTCCTTGTTCTCTTTCAGACGCTGCTGAAGACTGAAGACTGATCTTCCGGGAGGTAAGACTGAAGATTTCTTATTCGCAGATGCAGAAGCTGAAGATTCTCTGGAGCTGACACGGTGAGCGTCCCGCTGCTAGTGCAGAATAACGCGAAGCACGTTGCACTGATCGGGTGTGGTTTAAATAGGCCACTGGAGTGCTTAGGTGTCTCCTTCCACAGCCTCGCCCACACAAGAAAGAAGTTCCAGCTTCCAGAACAGTTCCAGTATCCAGTCCCAGGGAGTGGTGCTGGCCACACCCAGAAGGTAAAGTAGTTCCAGCCAGGAATGGATGAGGATATCATCCTACAAGTAAATGAGCAGCATGGTCTGCAGCAGGTAGGTCCACCCAAGCACCATTCCTCTCAATATGAGCCCGGCGCTTCCTGTGCCGGAACTGGGTTCCCTTATGAGCCTGGCGCCACTGGCGCCAGGACAAGGTCCAAAAGGCCCCTGTGGGGACCGGCTGGTGCCTGGAATGGAAGTTGTAACCCTGCTTCCAAGGATGTTGGGCTGGGTCTGACTCCTTGGAGACAGCGGTCATGACAATAATAACTAACATTACTCATAACTAACCTGACTAATGAAACTAAAGTTAACATAATCCACTAATAAAAATGTGTCTCCACTGCAGAATTAGGCCTATTCTGAAAGTGAACTTTTAAACGCACATCCATTTTTTTTTCTCTGCTGCCCTGTCCACATAATTACAGGAAGCAAAAGTGCTCAAAAGAACAGGAAATCAGTTGGTTACAAAGTATTACTATAAAAATGAGCCATTGTGTAGAGAAGGAGGAGATGGCATGATTGATTCTGATTGGAGCAGCGTCATAGCAAGTATCATGCTAGAGGGAGTGATCAGAGTTTTGCTGGGGGGAGTTTGAGGAGAGAGAAGGGCAGTCAAGATTTGGCAGAGCTGGGAGAAGGACCTTTTTCCTGGTTGGAGCATTCCTATCTGCAAAAGCTGAGAATTCCAGGCAATGACCCCGGTTTGAGAAGGAAAGGCGCTCCTTTTCACTGGGGTTAATCTTCAAGGGAGCCACATTCAGAAAGAGAACAGCTAAGGAAAACTTGACTGAACAGATAAGGTAATTACATAAGTGTGGGAGCTGAGTGTGTACGAGAATGTTCAGTCAGAGTAGGAAAGGAGATTCCGGTGCCTTAATCACACGTTAATGTTGCAAATTGTGTTCTGTTCTCCGACATTTTTTTCAGTGTATCACAGACAATGCTGTTACTGTGCTATTTTATTTATTTCTGTAAAGAGTGAGATTGTGTTTAAATGCAACTTTTATAATACAGAAAAATATTTGAAAGCAGACGGGTGGTGTATTTTATATTTACCAATACAGTGCTGAGGATGAGGGGAGATTTTTAAACAATGCAATTGTCATTTTAAGACAGATGTGTGCATGATCATATTCAGTATGGACAGTTGAGAGTGATTGTTTGTAGCATAGCTCGTTGGAGGTACATGAGCCAACGGGAAGAGGGACTCTCTGAACATAGTTCCCTACCGTATATAAGGTAGTGGAAATTACCACAAAATTACCACATATAGCTCTCTGTCGTAAATAAGTCAGTGAGATCGCCCATGGTGGCACACTAACACTAACACTGAAAATGTGGTATTCCTAAAATGTAGGTCTGAGAACTCTCTAGTGATTACACGAAAAATCTAAGCAAAGATAAGGGATTCTGGACATTGGGGCCACAAATAAAACAAGGGAATTATGCTCACCAAAATACCACCAACCACGCATACCAACCACGCATACCAAATATGCATGTCTGGGTGCTGAAATAATGCATGTCCACTGTATTATTGTTGCACATGGCCAAATCTGAATACAAGGAGTGATTATTGCTAAGTTATTTTTCGGCGGTAATAAAATACCGTCAGGCCCCAAATCTCCACAAAATACCCTACAGGGCTCTGGGGGCAGTAGTTCGGCCTTCTGGGCAGGAGCGTGGTCTTCCGTGTGCTTACGCGTGGCTAGCTTGATACGGAGTGATTTGGCACGTGAAAATTCGGCACGTCAGTGTGTAATTCGAGGAAAGGCCCTTAGCGCGTAAGCGCGTCTGCACTCATACGCAATTTCATTGGACAGAAGGCCCCTCAAGTGCAAGTGCCCCTGTGACGTCTCGCGCACAGGCGTGCATGGGCATTTCAACGCACGTGAAAAACTGCATGTCCGCGTGTAATACGAGGTGAGCGGACCCAGCATTTCACTGTACGTGCCTTTCGTGGAGACCGACTTGTGTTGCTGCTTCCTGTTGTTGCGCGTGCCATCACAACTTCACAGCTATCAAGGACGTATCTCTTCTTTTGGCGGGGGTATTGGCTACGTGTGTTTTTCTGCATCGCGCTAGTCAGACGGTGAGTCGCACATGCTCTTTTTCCCACTGTGGGTGCCCCTGTGTATCGCACCCATTTTCGATGTCATAGTAGCCTGCGTGTCCCACGTGTACGCGTTATTCGTGTTACTGGGTGCCACCGCGTACTGCGGGAGGTTGAATCCACGCACGTAGGCTGCAGGGTTGCGTGCACGGTTTTGCTGCAGTTTTGGCGTGCCTGAGCGATGCGTGACCCGTCACTACATCACCGGGGTCACATACAGCCTTGCAGGTGCAGGGGGGCTGTTAACATCTTGCTTCCCACCACCTTCACCCCAATTGCCTAGGTCAATTGTGGTGTACACCTCCCATTGGCACCACTCCATCTGTGACGGCACTACTACATCTGTGCCATGGTTGGGAGGACACCAAAGGTGAGGGGCGCCTCAGCTGGGTGTACTGCTCGTGGCGGGTGTGGTCGGGGACGTGGCCGTGGTGACCAGGGAGTAGGGGGACTCCAGGGTGTCCAGGGCGGCCACAGAGGGGGAAGAGGGAGGGGTGCGCCACTTGAGCACAATGTTGTGCCATGTGTCGGTGCAGTCATGCCACCACCCCCTGTGGTTCCGAGCGATGCAGCTTCTTCATCTGGCACTGGTGCCCTTGTGACCCGGCAGTGCGCTCCATCGACTGCCACGGGCCCAAGGGTAGTGGTAGCTGCAGGTGCAGCTGTGGACACTGCCACCCAGGCTCGGGGTCTGCCAGCGCAGGCTGCGTTGGCATTTGAAGAGCCCTTGGTAGATCTCCAACAGGCCAGGGGGGAAACCATAGGGGCATGCCGGGCTGCTCAGACCAAGACATGTGTCCCTGGGGCAGTCATGTCATCTGCTGCCCCGAACAGCCGGGTGTTGCCAAGTGCAGGGGCAGATGCACCCAACAGCACCCCGGTTGTGAGTCTGCCAACCAGGACCGTTGTGGTCAATGGCCCTGCCACAGCTGATGTTGCTGCGCAGGGTCCATTAGTGGGCACCCAGCTGCCACTGACACAAGTCAGGCCTTTGGTCATCCCTCCACCTGCCACTCCCTTGGCTCAATCCACCAAACCCACTGGTCATACTGGTCAGGGCAACATTAGCCAGCCAGGGTCTGCGCCACAGTCCAAGAGGAGGAAGGTTGCACCTGCAGCACAGGCTGGGACCCCACACACAGCCACGACCTCCTGCACGTCGAGGAAGAAGCCTTTCTGTAAGCAGGAACTGGACTTCCTCGTGGACTACGTGCGGGGCCACAGCCGTGACATGCTAGTGGGTGCCAATAGTCAGACTACGGCTGCCCAACGTGACACCCACTGGAAGCATGTTGCGGAACATGTCAGTTCATTCGGCCATGAGGTGCGCACGGCGCAAGAGTGCAAAAAGCGTTGGTATGACATCAAACGCAGCACTAAGGCTAAGAGTGCCTCTAATTACAACTTGACTCTGGTGACTGGCGGTGGGCCTGCACCAGAGGAGGAAGAGCTCACTCCGCATGAGGCACTCGTTGCAGAGTTCATACCACCTGAATTGGTTGAAGGAGTGGGAGAGATGCTGGACTTTGATGCCCAGTCCAGTGAGTGTTGATGCGTGTTTGTTGAGGACATGTGTGTTTCACTTGTGGGATGTGTTGTGCATGATTGCCGCTACATGTGACGTGTACATGGTTCTGATGTGTAAGTAATGCAATGCTTCCGTCATGCATGTCTCCTCTGCCTGCATGCGGGGACTCCATGTAGGCATGCTCCCTTGCCCCTCCTCCGCCACTCTGCACCCCAGTTCCACCTTTGCACTGGTGTTCTTCAATCTTGCCAATGTGTACTTTCTTGTTCATGCGTCCTGTGTAGATGCTAACTTCCAGCGTAGAATCTGCCAAACATATGCCGTGTGGTACAGCCTTAGTACTTGATGCAGGGTATCTCACTTGTACTGTGCATAGGTCAGATGTCCCGCAGGGACATGAGTGCCCATTCATGCTCCATGTGCATTGCACGCATGCCCCTATGTGTCCTTGACTGGATGATCACTGTAATACAAGTCCTTGGTTACATACATTGCCTGCCATCTCATCAGCCTTCCTATGTCAACTGTGGCTCAGTCCTGCGTTGCACACATGTTTAGGGTCTGACAATCTGTGTGGCTCACAGGCCTCAGCCTGTTCAATGGCCAATGACACTGTCCAACTGTTGTTGTGTCTTCTTCACACATGGGCGGAATCCAGAGTTTTCATCATGTGTCCTGCTTACTGTCCCAGCATCATTTGCAGTGTTGTCACTTGAATCACATTAAGCTGTTGATGCCAGTCAACACTGCCTGTCAATACACAGGTGTATGGTCAGCCTTTTGATACCATGCTAGGCATCCCTGCTTTGGTACTGTGGTGGAGGGGTGCTTGGCTTCTAGATATAGGACACATTGAATGCACAATGCACGTGATGTCTGAATTTGACATTGCACTGCCTTCACATTTCCTGGCACACACCATGGAGTCCTTGTACATGTAGGTAGTGAGTGGCGTACACATTTTCTGCACTGCATAGACCCACTTCGATGGAAACTGCCACCTTTCAACAGGTCTGATCACAGAAGCAATTCAAAGTTGACCCAGCATGCATGCCAGGTTATATGTTGTGTGTCACATGTCTGCCTGATGCGTTTGCTGTCGGTGTGTGTGTGTGTGTTGTGTGCTTCTGACATGTGTAGTGACCTTTTTTCTCTCTATTTTTCAGGTGATGACGCAATGGAGGCGGCGGATGGTGTTGTCATGCCAGACACAGGGTTGTTACCACTACATCAACCCGGCAGTAGTGGGGGTCGTGGGGTGGTAGGCCACGAAAACCCCCAAGTGCTACAGTCCATCTTGTCTCTGGCTGCCTATGAGTCCAGCCTTGATGACGACTCTGACGTCCATGTTGAGTTGGATGAGCACCAAGTCCATGTGTCAGGGGTGAGTGATTCTTATGTGGACACTCCTCTGTCTGCAACACCTGCACTGAGGGATCAGACAGTCTTGGGTCCTCCGCACCTGGTGGATCGGGACGCAGGGTCACCCTCCACACCAGTCACTGATGTGCCTGGGACATCACGTCGACGGGGGCATGTAGTCGTGAAGCCGTGGGTGGTGCCAACACAGCAAGGACCCCCGGTGCTTGGGTCCCGCAGGGGTCAAGCCCGGCAACGCGGTCGTCGCGGCGCAACCGCAGTATACTGAGTGGGAGCAAGACATGACTGCCAATTCAGAACTGCAGGGGGCAGCAATGGAGAACATCGCTGAGAGCATGGAGCGTGTGGCCCGATCTGTGCTCCCCCCTGCTAGGCAGGTGCTTCTCCAGCAGCAGGCGGCACGGTCCACGGCCCGCTTGTTCAGGCTGGGCATGGCGGCCTCAGACAGGGCACGCCAGGCTGAAATGTCGTCTCTGCGTCAAGCAATTGCTGCTCACGCAGAGGCGCACATGGATGCCCTGAGGGAGGAGTATGCTACCCTCAGATCCACTCTGGGTGTCCTTATGATGTCCCAGAGGCAGCAGGCAGAGGAGAGGTTTGCACAGCTTGAGTGTACCATCTCGGCTGAGCTACAGGCTTGCAGGGAGGTGCAGTGGTTGTCCAGCCAGGCCTTGCAGGAGGAACTCCATGTTACACGTGCTACCTTGCAAGAGGAAGCACATGTATCACGTGAGGTTCTGCATGCAGACCTACGTCACATCGCCACACAGAACCAGGCTCACCCGTCCGGCAAACTTGCTGCCGACGAGGGGCAAGCTGCGGCTAGGCGTGGCCAGGGTACTGTGCCACGTCCTCCTTTCCAGGATGAGCCAGACTCGGACGACCATCTATCTCCCACATAGGTCGGGCTGTGCAGGCGTTGAGCTCATGGAGGGTTTTTTTTTGGCTCAGCATCATCGCATGTGGATGTTGAGCAGCACCCTGTACCTCCCCCCTCCTGGGTGCCTCTTCTCCCCCCCGGGTCGTATGTGGCCATTTTTGATTTTTCTTTTAGTTCAGTTAGTTAAGTTTCTGTTTGATAGTTAGTTTAATTAGGTAATGTAGGTTTTCCATAGTTAGTGTAATTAGTTAATAGTTAATATAGTTTAAAATTGCTTGTCTATTGTGCTTTCATGTGACGGTGCGGTGCTTTGTGGCTTTTGAAGGCATCCACTGTCTGTTCCAGCTGGGCCCTTCAGGCTTGTCTTGTGTATGTGTTTGCTGCTTGGGGTCCTTGACTCACATATGCCACTCCTGCCTGAATGGTTCGGTGTCACAAACTTTTACACAAGGGCTTTGGACTGTCATATCTGTGGCATGTCTGGTGCTGTGTGACTTGTGTTTACACCCCTAGTGGGGATGATTTTGGTGTTATTGTCCACTGTTCAGCTTTTGCTAGATGGGGTGTTTCATGATTAATGTGTACATTAATTGCTATGCATTGTGTAGTATGTTTCTTATCTTTACTGTACACGTGATTGTTGCAATCCATGCTGTAGATAGTGTTCCACACTTTGGATGTGAAAGACGGACTGATGGTGTGATTTATGATGTGACTCTCTGACATGGTCAAGTAATGAGATGCCTGAAGAGACACACACAGATGACTTTGATGCATTAATCATGTGTTTCATGCCTTTTCTGCAGGGGGATGAGCCTCCAGAGCACCTTTGCCAGCAGACATGGCCCATTGGACGACGGAATTCTGGACACGTTTGTTGGTGCCCACATGCACATGTGTGCACAAGCAGAGGCACAGGGTTTGCAGACCTACATCCTAGAACTGCTGACGTGTTCCAAGGAACTCCAGGCAAGGTGAGCAGCACAGGGGGGCCACAACACAGCAAAGCTTTCACCAGGCGAGTTGCACATGCAGGCTTAGTCACAGCACTGAGGGTGAGCTTGGACGAATATTGGTGTTGAAGCACACAATGCAGCTCAGATGTGTTGGTGGACTGATGGCTGTTGATTGTAAGGTTGTCTGGGACACCTGCGGGAGCAGTGGCAAATACCCTCTGGTACATCAAGGTCTATTGAGGCACATGTATCAACCATGTAGCCTTCCGAGACATGGAAAGGGGCAGCTCACAGGGACATACAGCAAGGGACATACTCGGGTGCAGTGCATTTAATTTCCATGTACTTTATGATAAATGCACTGCCAACTTTGTTTCGGTCATGGTGGTACGCAACTTGCTCTGAAGTCATGGCTTGCTATATGGGTCTGTCTGCTTACCCAGGGAACATTGCATGTTGTGTGAATTGTGACACATTGGTGTTCCATTTGCCACGCACCCACCGGCAGCTGACTTACTGCATTGACTGTGTATGACCCGTCACAGGGGTAATGTTATATATGGGTATGAAGCATCTACACCAGATTGTCTGTTTGTAGAGTAGTTTGTTGCTATGGGGCATGTTTGGTGGTGTGTTTTTGTGTAATTGGCACATACAGGTTGTTGACTGTGGCTCTCGTTGCAGCATTGCAGTGCTCCTGTAACCGGACCTGAGAGTGCGCAGGCAGGAGGCCAGCACTCAAAACCAGAGCTAAGTGTCTTGTTGTTTTTCTTTCAAACTGCTCTGCATAGTCTTGCTGGGGGGTGCACTAATGCATGGATGTATGTGTGATTCAATTTGGTATGTTTTTTCCCCCTAATCACCCGGAATCTTATGCAATTTTGAACCCTATACTCTCTACCCGGTGTTCCTGCTTCCCGTACCTATCCAAGCAACGTTGCCTAACCCTCTTTCCCCGCTGGGGTTGCGGATGCCTGTGTAAGCCACGAACTTGCAGGCGCCAAAACCCTAGAGGGGGTGATTGGTTCGTACCACTCCTAAGCCTGGACTACAGAAGGCCATGACAATGATGTCCAAGTTTGTTTGGATTGTGTATGTGTTCATGCATGTAGTACATTTTCGTGCATTCCCTACTTTCATGTGTCATTCCTCCTCCCCTCTCCTGCCAGTCATTCCAGTTATCCAGTGTGCCAACACCTGTCCGACTGCATATTCCTGAACCTCCTTCCCCACCAGGGTCTCAGGGGCCTGTGTGAGTTTGACCTTGCAGGCACCCGGGACATGGTGGGGGTGGTTGTTTCGTGACACTCCCGCGCCTGTACACGGGACCTGTGACAGTACACATCCGTTCATGGTGCATCATCCTATGTTATGTACCACACATGGTTCACATCCTGTTGTGACATTGTTTTACTGTGCTACCTTGGTTGTTGCATCATTGTGGTAGTACTTGGCCTTTGTGAGGTACTGCTACGTCAAGTCATCTACTGGAGGGTGTTCTGGTTAATTTTTATGCCTTGGATTTTGTGATTTTGGAAATGAGTGTGGATTCTGAGGGTGCAGGCACCTTTTTACACACAAGGTGGGAGATGGTGACGAAGGGTAAAGGTGATCCTGTGGCCAGGTGGAATTGAGGGTTGAAGGCTCCATGACCCAAGTGCAGTTGTTCAGTGGGTCATGGTCATTTGTGAGGGAGGGGGGATGTTGTTGATAGTTGCCTTGCCCTGCAGTGTGATGGGAACTCTGACATTGTAATGGTGGTATCCTATGTACATGTTGTGTTCTGCTGATCAATGCCTGTTCATGTGTTGTGTTTACCTTTCAGGTGCGAGGGGATAGTTGTGGTTTGACATGCTGGGGTGTACACATGGTGAATGTTCACATGTGATGTGTAGAGAACACTGATGGTCACTTGAGTGCACATGCATATGTTGAGTGCATGTCCTTGCAGACCCACACACTTGCACTCTGATGCACTACATGTACTCCCACCCTTGCATATCCAAGTGTACACTGTTTGCCTTCTGGTGGCCACTGTGTCCCTGCAGCACATGTTCTGTGACCAATTATGGATCCTGTACATGCCTAATTTGCTTTTTGATGTGGTCTGTCGCTTAGATATGATGCTCAGGGTGTGCATCACACACAATGGCTGTTCACTGTGCTGTGCGCTGAGCAGTGTGTTGCAGGAGTAGGACACAGCACACAGAAGCTGCAGTGTTGATTTTGCAATGCACAATGTGCATGTAGACAGGCATTCATTGTTATGTTACGTCTACAACTCTACTAATGCATTTGGAAATGACTTATTTTGGGTGGGAGGTTGTTGGTCTGTCATTTCATCTGATTCCAGGTCAGGCATCATTGTCTGATGCCACTGTATATTTTGGACATTGCAATGTGTGCCTTATTGTTACTGTGTTGGTGTATGGGTATTGCTTGCCATGTCATGTTGTGGTTTGGGAGGGTTTGAGTGACATAACAGTGATAGCCATGGCCTGTTTTGCAGGTGTGTGTGATGCACACCTTGCATGTCAGGGTCATCCGCTTCTCAGAGCAACTAGCTGGGGGTAAATCTCTCTCCGCGGCAGGGCCCTCCCTCTGGAACAGCCTTCCTGCCTCACTTGAACTTGAGGGGAACCATCTCCGGTTCGGTAAGCACCTCAAGACCTTCCTCTTTGCTTCTGCTTTCTCTCTGCCTCTCCCTTGCGGAATTCTTCACTGGAACTGCACTGGATCTGCAACTGGGCCACTCTCAACGACCTCGGTCCCTGGCCCAGCCACTCTCCACTTGCACTGCCTCCCTGGCAACCCCTGCACTGCGGTACTGTCTCTCTATCCCTACAGCCCCCCCTTCCCAGCACTTGTCTGCTCTTACCTTTGCAGTTTCCACCAGCTGACCTATGTATTTGTTTTTTGGTCTACTTCCCCTGTACTGCACTCCCCCCCTCCCCTTCCCCTTGCACTTTTCCCTTCCCCCTGCCCCTGCACTTGCACAATCTAAATGACACCTGGCCTAGTAGTACCGTTGTCTGTCTTCCCTTGTTCCCCCCTCCCTGCCTCATCGCACCTTGAAATACTTGTGTATAGGCCATGTCATGTCATATGTCACATGTGTGCCTTTTGGTCACACAGGATAGCTTGTGTTTAAGTAGCTAGCGATGCAGACGATGTGGCACTTCCATGGCAACTATCTCAGGGTGGTAGGGTTGTGACAGTTGACTGTCTCTTTTTCATCATCGATTGTCACCTGGTATGTGCGAGGCCTGTGTGCACTCCGCAGGGTTGGGAGTTTAGGTGAAAAATGTGGCCACAAGCTAGGTCCGGGCTTCCTCACCACGTGCCCTGTCCCCTCCCGTGGGCAGCGCCTGTGCCTGTGTTTGGGGACGTGGGGGCACCACCATGTCCACCGGGACGCCCTGCCGTGTTGCAACATTGTGCAGGACACATGCTGCCACAATGATCCTGCACACTACTGGTGGTGCATAGAGTAGTTGCCCGCCAGAGCGGTCAATGGAGCGGAAACGTGACTTGAGCACTCCGAATGTGCGCTCCACTCTGGCCCTGGTTGCAATATGGGCGGCGTTGTATATTACCTGGGGTGGTGTGGTGGGGTTCCAGATTGGCGTCATCATGTGGTTGCTCAGAGGGTAGGCACTGTCCCCTGGGGAGTTGATAATAGTTGAGATTATTAGGGTTTGGGTATTTGTCTGTGTGTGACTTGCATGCATGTGCAAGGGCATTTGTACTCACCTAGGAGCCATGTGTCGCCATGCTGCCCAGCTTCCAGGGCCCGGCTCAGGGCGGACATTCTGTATATGAAACTGTCATGGGTGGAGCCAGGGTAGTTTGCATAGACAGAGGTGATGATTCCCTTTGCATCGCATACCACCTGTACATTGATGGAATGCCAGTGCTTGCGGTTTCGGTAGATGTACTCAGTGGCCCTAGGGGTGGATGTAGGGCCACATGGGTGCAATCTATGGCACCGAGCACTTTGGGGAAGTGTGCCACCCTGAAAAAATCCAGGACAACGGCCTGCCTTTCTGCGGGTGTTCTGGGCATGTATATGTGCCTGTGGACTGAGGGGCACGCTGTCATGATTGCCAGTACCTGGTGTAGGCAGCGTGACTGCGTGGCCTGTGAGACCCCCCCACTATGGCAGTAGTCCGCTGAAATGACCCAGTGGCCAAAAAATGCAGGACATTGAGCACCTTCTCCAAGGGGCTCAATGCTTGGAGCAAAGGGTGGGGGATGTAAGGTCATCTTCCCACTCCCTGACCAGGTCTAGGATGATGTGGGATGGAAACCTATACCTGCCATAGACCTGGTCATCAGGCATCCCAAAAAGGCTTGTCCGTGGTGCGAAAATGCGTGCCCTGGCTATTCTCCTCCTCCTGCGGTGTCCCACGATCAGTGCTGCGACAAATGGGGCATTCATCGTAGCTGTATATACGTGTTTGTTGTTTGCGTGCACTTTTGTACTGTGCGCGGGGACGCTTCTGCCTGCCTTCGTGTGGCGGACGCGTTGACGCCTGTGTGCGTCTTTTGCCGTGCGCGGGTTTCCCGTATTCGGATCCATGAATACGGGTTGTTCGCGTGCGTGTGGGCGTTCCGTGTATTTCCCTGCAGTACTTCCCCAGTTACGCCTTCTTTTTCACGCGTTGTTCCCCATTCCGCGTGTTACGCCCACTGTTCCGCCCACTTTGGTTGAGTGCGCCGCGCTATGTGCGCTTCTGCTATGCGCGTAGCGCACGCCGTGTATGCCTGCGTGTGCCATGGCTGGATTGGGCGCACGGACAGCGGGAAACACGCGCAGCGTCTTCCTTGAATCGCACGCGTGCGATGCATTTCTCACGCTTGCGCTCCCTTGCGCCTGCTTGCGCATGGATTTTCGGCGCACGTTTGTTCCATGAATCGGCCCCTTAGTGTTTGTTTTATTAAAAAATTAAGTTTTACCTTCTTACATATTTGTATTTGCAGATTCACGAACATCTGTATATTTTTTTATTCATATTATTTTTCATTATAAGAAAAATATGTAAAGAGATCAATGGGATACACAGTCTGTTCACCCTTTCAATGGTCGTTTTTTAATACAGGAGGAGGTCATGTGCATAATTTCAGAACTCCAAATATTTTTATGCAAGATTTCTGATGTTTTCCATGCCTTGGGATAATGTTCACTAATTCTGTATGAGAGATTGATGCTGTGAACTATGTGTTATAGTTGCATGTATAGTCTTCTGAATAGTGTGGCCCATACTTGGTTGTACATTGTACAAGAAAACACAAAGACACAGTACTTCTAATCTTCTGTCTCAAATATTGCGAATATTCAACAGTTTAAAATAGGAAACACACTGTTCTTTTGAGATGTTCTTGAACGTGTACTGTTACTTGATACAGAAATACACTCAGTTCTTAATGGCAGTTTACTGGACACACTGGTTCTTGCATGGAGTTAAGGTGAATATTTAGCATGTCCATAGTTACAGGTCCGACTAGCATAGGGCTTTAACAAAGACCCTCGGGCAGTATCTGAAGCAGGAATGCCTCCCTGGCTGTGGGTTTATTGCTATTAGGATTTTGTTTCCTGAGACTGGAGTAGTCATAGTGTCTTTATTTGCTCCGGAGAAAGACAGAAATGTTGCAACTGAGAATGAATTCTGCTATGGAATGGGCTGGAAATTCTGCTTGCTCTTTCAATTTTTGCTATTTAATACAGGAGGGTATGTCTCAAACTTGCACATAATGCCTATTTATTTATTTTTTCACGTTGATTTGAATGGTTGCTATGGAAAGGGAGAAGGTACTATCTGTAGTCCATTCTCCTGATACCCAGTGCCCATTTTCGTTTGCTTTTTTTTCAAGTCGAGAAATGGTTGCTGTGCATTTTGTCAACATGTCTATTCATGAGATTAGCAGCAGCGGTGCCAATAACATCTGGGTCCCCAATTCATCAACACCAGGAAGAAATTCATAAGAATAAAAATGTGTGTAGACAGTTAGAGATATTTATGGTGAACGATTAGTGCTTTAAAATGGAGGCAGAGGATGTCCAATGTACAATGTGGAAGAAAACACTATATTGTGGCTCTTCTAATGTTCTGTTTGAAAGCTTGGGAACATCAATTATGATCAATCATATGGTGTGAGTGTCCTGGGATGATGTGGATTGGAAATTGGGAAAGATGGTCTGGCAAACGGTTTGAAAGTTGCGTTGATGCGGCTATGCTGCTTTGCGCCTCTTCCCACCAGCCAATTGCATTGTGAGCTCCTCCCTTCCCTTGCTGCATCAACAAAGGAGCTAATGGCACACTAAGATGCATTTACTTGACTACGCCCATGATGTTCCACGACATCCCTTTGACGCAGCTACACATCACCCTCCAGACAATTATATTATGAACTTTGGCCTCACTCCTATGCGTCATTGCTAGACGTGTCTACAGACAGGCAATCGCATGTTCGGATTTATTGACACGGCTACGCCCATGCCATATCACAACATCTGTGCGTATGACACTGTCCTATCAGTGGGCACGGAGGTCTGTAGCCACGAATAATCACCACACAAACATAAAAAGAAATGTATGCTTATCGTTGCTGTTCGGTACCTGGTAGTGAAAGGGTTTTTTAGTAACTGCAAGCACTTTAGGCATTCTACCCCTTAAATTCGTTATTCTTTTTACCCACTTTTCCGCTAATGCTATTTTTCTTTGTCTTGTCATTTGTTCAGTTTGTCTGTTTTTTGTTTAACTTTTTCTTTTTTTTTTACGTTTTCATTTTTTGAGGCATTGGGCCTCATTATGAGTCAGACGGAATGGGTTAACGGGGTCCGCTAATAGTTGGGGACCCATTATTCCCATTCCGCCTGATTACGAGGTCCCCTTGCGGGACCCGGTAAGGACGCCTGGTAAAACCAGGCGTCGTTACCGGGTCACGTGAAGGGACCAGGGAGCTAACAACGGGCCGGTTGTAATCGTCCCGTTGTTAGCTCCCTCTCCCATTCTCATTGAGCCATATGGGGGCTCGAATGGGAATGGGAAAGGTCCGGGCCCGGGTTCCCTGAGGGAGGAATTACCGGGCCCTCCAAACTCGGAATGGCCCGGTAATTCGCCATTCAGGGAACCGGACCCGTTTTTGGAGGCTGCCATACCGCCAATAGCGGCATGGCTACCGCCAAACCGTAAAGAGGCCCCGTGTTTTTTTTTTGTGCTGTCACTTTTGTAGTTTTACATATTCGTACGCGGTTCAACAGTCAAACATGTACGACCACAAGAGTACCAGCAGTGATGACAGTATAATTTGAGTTCCGAATCCATCGCCACCGAGGAAGAAGGCAACTGGGATGAAAACCACTCCTTACAGTTGGTGCTTCTTTAAAGTTAAAGAACACTGTTCCAGAAAAGAGGCAGAGGAGGTACTTTGCACATTCTGCAACAATCTACACCGTGGGCCTTCCAATGTTCCATCTACAGGCCTATGAACATGTATTATGATTAATCATCTAGTCTGAGTGCACTAGAATAACGTTGATAATGACTATCGGAAAGCGCACAAACATACAATAAAAATGCATGGGTCCATTCTTTGCATAGGTGGACATCAGCAGCACCTGCAGCACTTCCATACACCAGTCCAACAACATTACACACTGCAAATGAAGCCTCAAATTCAGCAGCAGTGTCAAATGTACAGGCTCCTGTTTAACGACTCCCGATCTTTCCATGATATAGACAATGGGCCTCATTACACGGATGGCGATAAGGGATTACCGGCACCGGTAAGGGCACCGGTGCCGGTAATCCCTTACCGCCCTACTACGAGGTCCCTTTGCTGGTCCCTACCTTAACTACTGGTTTACCAGCCGTTAAGGATGGGACCCGCAAAGGGACCTTGGAGGCAATAACGGTGCCACAATTTGCGATACCGTAATTGCCACCTTCCCCATTCCCATTGGGCTCAAATGGGAATGGGGAAGGGCCAATGGTGAATGGGGAATTACGGCCCCGCCAACCTTGGAATGGGGTGGTAATTCTGCCATTCCGCCATGGGATTGGTAAATTACCAGCAGCAACCATGGAGCTAATAGCGCCATGGTTACCGCCTTCCATGTAATGAGGCCCAATGTCTCTAATGGGTAGTCAAGGGAGGTGCCACATTTGAAGAATGGCAGAACTTAATCGCTGAATACCAGATTACCTATTCTTAGTATTGTTTTTTTAAGTGGCACATTTGTTCCCCCTTTTTGTTCTACACAATTTATCTTTTTTAATTAAAATAAAAAATAAAATTCTGTGTTATGTGTTTTCCTCCCCTATTATACTCCCCTCTTTTCATGCACCAAAACAGCCCTTTTAAGGGCCACCTTTTAAGAAATAAACATAGATAAAATTGAACACAGACTTCAAAAATATATTACAATATCTATTTATTTTATTTTATGCAGCTTCAGTAATCAAAATATCCCAATTGTTTGTTTGTAGCCATGGTTCCACTGTTAACAGGAGCAGTAGTTTAGCCACAAATAAAAGCACTCTAGTCGCTGCTCATCTTAGCCGTGCATGCAAATCTGTAATTCATTGGTCGAGCCTGTAGCTGCGGCTATAAATAATAACATTTTCAAAAATATACAACTCCTTTTGTGTGCATATGTGCCTTTCACATATACATTACCAAGGAAAATACATTAGTTGCATAGACGTTAAGTTGAGCAATTCATTGTAACAAAACATTTGAATTTAAAAAAAAAAACGTAAGGTGAGAACTTAATGCAACGAAACATCAGAAATTCAGCTAAAGCCACCTTAACTTTGCCCGCCCTGTTGGGCATCCTATGACCAAATTGATGACATCACAGATCAAATCAATAATGACATCACAAATTACATGTTGTATGAGAGCACTGATGACATTACAATTACATTGTATATAACTGCTTACATAAATAACAATAATAAATAAATAAATAATTAGACATAACATAATTTATAAGTTACCTCATGAAAACTTTGATTATCTTAATAACAATTAAAGCCGTGGACTTGGCCGTGACAAAGGCTGGGGTCACTCGCCAGCACCAAATGCCATAACTAGTGGTTAGTTATTGTTCAACAATACCAATGTGCGTGGTTAAAAGCCGTACCTACTAGCCCATTACTTTTTTAAAAATATACAGTGTGCAACATTGAAAGCTGTAGTCAGTGGCCATGGCTAACGACCATAGCTAATGTCAATTAATGTGTGAGAATATACAGTCAGCACAGCCAAAGGCTGTGGCCACTGGCTTGTACTGTGTTGAAAACAATGGTTAGTGGCTGGTTAGTGTATATAATTTACAGTGGGCACGGACGAAGGCCATCGCTAATTACATTTGATTATTTTAAAATATACAGTAGACATGGCCAAAAGATGGACAAACTGCTCAAGGTCAAAGGTCATGGCTAGTGACCCATTTATAGGTTAGAGTATATAGTGGGCACAGTCAAAGATTGTGCCCACTGGCCAGTATTGTGCTAAAGTCCATGGCTAGTGACTGATCAGTGCATATAATGTACAGTGGACACGATGGAAAACTGTATCCACTTGTAAAGGCCAAAATCTATGGTTGGTAGCCTGTTAGTGTTTTAAAATATTCAGTGCACATGGGTGAAGGTTGTGACCACTGTCCATAACTGTAGGGCATGACTAGTACCCATTCATGTCTTAACAATATATTTGGCCATGCACACTGACCATGGCTGAAGGCCATGCTTAATGCCAGGTACACTTGTAATGTAATTAGTGATGCCGACAGTGATGAGATCTGTGATGTCATCATTGTGGTCATAGGATGCGCCACAGGGGGCGCGAAGTTAAGGTGTCTCTAGCTAAATTTCAGAGCTTTTGTTGCGTTAAGTTCTCACCTTAACATCCCTGCAACTATAGTGTTTTTTCTTGAATAAAAATATATGTAGAGTGCACATGGGCCTCTGTACCAATTTACCTAAACCTCATTAAATGTTTTGATTTACAAGGCAAGGTCTCATGCGGCAGCAGACAAGATTGTGGCGAAGCTAGAGAACTAAGGATATGGCAGATGCAATGGCAAGGAGAGGCAGATCAGTCCCCAGAAGAATAAAGTATGTCAGTGGGGGGACCGAAACACATCTGCTGAATTGAAATTTAGGATCAATAACAGTGGCTGTTGCTGGATTTCTGAGATATCTGATTTGTTGGTTCGGAGCACTCTACAAATGTCAAGTAAATAAACAAATAAATAAACCTCCTGGTGTTAATAAAGGATGATAAAGTGAGCTTTTGAATTATATAAATGTTGTAGTTAGCAATCAAATTAAATCATCTATTTAAATAATCAAAGAGTTTGATTAATGTAAAATGTGCATGGTATGTATGGGTTATAAGCCATCGACAGGACCATCTTAACCTAAATTGAACAGAGATTTGCAGATTCATAGTGTATTTGTATCTGTATGTAAGATTTATAACGCACAGTTTGCAGGATTAACTGCATTTGGGCACTGATCTTGCAATAAGCTTTAAAACAAAATATGAAATGATGTTATATCAGGTAAAATATTGTAATAGATACATTTGTAATGTGTAATGTTTTATGGAATGAGAATAGAGAAGTAATGTTCAGTAGTTCAATAGGCAGACAGTTCCAAAATTATTGGCAGGGATGCATCGGGATACAAGTCTTGAAATAACAATGATTGTTTTTCTCATAAAATAAATTCAGACGTGAGCAATGTTTATGTAGAGATTCCAGTTGAGTTTGTGTGAAAGGAGACACTGGGCCTCATTACGACCTGTTGGGTATTTTGTGGATATTTGGGGCTTTGCGGTATTTTCTTACTGCCAAAATACCTTTAGCAATAATCACTCTCTGTATTCATATTGGGTCACACATAACAATAATACATTGCATTATTTCAAAATTCAGACCTATTTAGATAATGTGCGTGATAATTTGCGTGGTTGGTTGGTATAGTGGTTGGTTTATTTGTGGCCCCAATATCCAACATCCCTTGTTTTTTATCTAGATTGTTCTTGATCACTAGAGAGACCTCAGGCCTACATTTTAGGGATACCACATTTTCAGTGTTAGTGTTGTGTGCCACCATGGGCTATTGTGGTATTTTTGTGGTAATTTCCACTACCTTATATACGGTATGGAACTATGTCCAGAGAGTCTCTCTTCCCGTTGGCTCATGTACCTCCAACAAGCTATGCTACAAACAGTCACTCACAACTGTCCATATTGAATATAATCATGCACACATCTGTTTTAAAATGACAATTGCACTGTTTAAAAATCTACCCACGTTTAAACCTTTTCCCATGCAAAATGAAAGAGAGAAATAATACACACTAGCTATCTGTTTTCAGATATTTTTGTATTATAGAAATTTCCTTTAAACACAGTTTAACCTTTTTTACAGAAATAAATGAAATGGTACAACATTATTTGTGATAAAATGAACAGAGAGCTGCGAGAATATATTCAATTGGTAACATTAAATATGCTGATAAGGGACTGGGACTCCCTCGAATACACTGACTGAACAGTTTCGCACACTTTCGCACAGCTCCCACACACTTCTGTAATTACCTTATATGTTCAGCATGAGTTTTCTCCGGCTATTCTCTTTCTGAATTTGGCTCCCTTGAAGATTAACCCCAGTGAAAACAAGCGTCTGCCGTTCTCAAACCGGGGTTATTGCCTGGAATTCTCAGCTTTTGCAGCAGGAATGCTTCAGCCAGGAAACAGGTCCTTCTCCCAGCTCTGCAAGATATCGATTGTCCTCCCACTCTCCTCAAGCTTCCCCAGCAAAACTCTAATCACAGCCTCTAGCATGATACTTGCTATGACGCTGCTCCAATCAGAATCAATGATGTCATCTCCTCCCTCACTACACAATGGCTCATTTCTACAGTAAAAATTGTAACAAACTGATTTCCTGTTCCTTCGAGCTCTTTGCTTCCTGTAGTTATGTGGACAGAGCAGCAGAGAAAAAAAAATTAATGTGCGTTTAAAAGTTCACTTTCAGAGTAGACCTAATTCTGCAGTGGAGACACATTTTTATTAGTGGGTTATGTTAAATGAAGTTTTATTAGTCAGGTTAGCTATTAATAAGGTTAGTTATTAATTTTCAAATGTGTCTCTTGCAACATAGGCATTTCAGGTGAAAAATAGTGTGCATTTTTGAATGTGCAGATGTGTGCTTTTGACTGTAAAAATAGATTTGCATCTTATATGTAAAAATCGTTTTTGACTGAATAGCCTGTCTTTACTTATATGTCCATGTTACTCTGGCAACACATATAGCAATGCATCACACCCATGTGGTGGTGCTGCATCAAAAAAAAATGCTACCTGTGCAGTAGTGCTGTACTCTGTGCTGTAACACGCCAAATATCCTTACAGACCCTGGCTCTCCCGTAATTAAGGGTGTTGGTACGGGACTGGCACCGTTCATTACGGGATGCCTTATTACGAGGTCCCCTAGCGGGACCCGCACAGAACGTCTCGTCAGACCAGACGTCCTTAGTGGGTCCCGCAAGGGGATCAAGGAGCTAATAACAGGTCGTTATTAACTAGCCCGTTATTAGCTCCATCCCCATTCCCATTGAGCCCTATGGGGCTCAAATGGGAATGGGGATTGGTTTTGTGAATGAGGAATTACCGGGTCCTCCAAGGTTGGAATGACCCGGTAATTCCTCATTCACAGGACCCATAGCTGGAAGCCGGTATGGAGGCAGCCATGCCCTTCTGAAGGCCCACTATGTTCCAGTTCCAGACTCGCCTTTTGCAAACAGTTACACTCTAGTAGTTGATTACAATGGCCCTCATTACGACCCTGGCGGAAAGGGGTTTACGCCAGCGTAATGCATGGCATACCTTTCCGCCTTACTACGAGTTCCCGTAGCGCCATGGTGCTTTTTTCGCCTGGTTTTTCCGGGCGGAAAAATCCATGGCGCTACGGGACCTGTTGTTAATTACGCCACCGTAATTTACGGTGGCGTAATTAACGCCTTCCCCACTCCCATTATACCCTATGGGGCAAAAATGGGAATGGGGAAGGGTAAATGGGGATTGGGGATTTACCGCCCCGCCAAGGTCGGAATGGGGCGGTAAGTCCGCCAACCCCCATGGCGGAGTTGGCAGCTTTGCGCCATGGACCATGGTGCAAATTGCACCATGGTCCTCCGCCAGGGTCGTAATGAGGGCCAATGAGTTTAATTGAAGTGACCCACGGATGCAACTCACAGAATTCAGAGATAGGCTATCACTGGGAAATGGATTCCCAAGCAATGAGCAACTACCCATTAAAGCATCTCAGCCATATTGAAATCTAACTAATGGCTTTTCCAGTCTTCGTGCTAAATAAGGGTTTAAGTATGAAAAATGGCAATGTCCTGAGAAAGTAGCCTGACTAATATGGCATTAGCATCCTGTTCCAAAGGCGGCAATGGGTAACGGGCCGGCAGCCCGAGTTAACCATCCAATCGGTTAAGGAGGGCTCCAGGCCGTTACCCCCAGTTACAGCCCTTGGAACGGGCTGCTAACACCATTAGCACCCCGGTTTACCAAAGCGGCAACCCTTGGTGCTAAAAAAAAAGTATTAGCATTCATTGAACGGGAGACCTTGCACGTCCTGTTCAAATAATGTAAGTACAGAGCCCTTCTTCTAGTACCATGGTGGCTAGAAAAGTGAAAAGGGAAGTTGCTACGGTGGCGGCCGCCGCAACATTCAGTGCAACTGCAGAGCAGGATTGGGAAAAGTAAAAAAAACAGAGGCAGCAGGGAAAATGCGCTCCGCAATGGGGGAGGCAGCCTGTGGATTCCAAGGAACGCGGGCTGAGGTTAGCGATTTCAGCCCGCGTTTCATGGAACCTGATTGGCTGCTCCCTCTCGCCCCGGGTGCTAATGTTGCATCCAGCCAACAAGCTTTTCCCTGCCCTTTCAAGTGCAAATGAGCCACTGTATGCCTGTGTGTACTCCGCTTGTTTCTGCTTGTAGCTGCATGCAAGCCATGACTCCTCACTTCATGTCCAACAGCCAGAGAATGCATATGATGGTCATGAGCAAAAGTAGTGGTGATTTCAACGCCACCACTCTCCGAAGCAATTTGATGGATTGCACTAGGTGTTAGTATGTGCTGTAAAACTGAGCACGGTTGCAGCACTTTAGGTGCAGTTGGAATCCACATGATTTACTATTTTGTGCAACCTGTGCATACGTTTACTAGTACTAGTGTTAAATGGTTAGGAATTTTGCCTGCTGCGGGTGGAGATCAAAATATGCATGCAACATCGCGTCTGACCATTAACTTCCAACGTATTCCTCTGAGACAATCGTGAGTTCATCATTCACTTGTCTGTTTGATCTGAGCATAAAGCAGGCAGATTTTCTATTCCGGTCGTATTTTCAGTATTTTATGATTTGCCGTCAATTTTATTAGCAACTCTATTTCACTTCATTTGCACATGACTAAAACAGCTTGCAAATTATCTGGTTTGGAAGGCTTTCAAACACAATGCAAAGTGCTACAAATTATTTACCGGGGAAGCACAAATCTGCATTTAGATTGAGAGAGTCAGCCAGGAAGGCGGCTTCAGGTGTGTGCGTTGCAGCATATAAGTATTAAGATATTTAAAAAGCCTTGTGTGCACAATGCAAAATGCAAATGGAGGCAAATGGAATCATATATCAACTACCCAGAGATGTCTCGTTGCCCTGCATTTATTCTGGAGTTATCACTTCCAGTAGGTTGAGAATAACGGCGTTGGAGGCTCTGATGATGCCTGAAGAGCAAACCTGTGTGAGCGGTAGTGTTATAAATGTAAAGCGATACAATAGGACAATTCATAAAGTGATTGAGGGTTGTAACCTGCAGTCACTCAACTCTTCAATTGGGAGCACTTTGCGCCTAATAACAGTGGTGTCAGGTGGGAACATTACACACATCTGATTGCGGCTAGAACCGGTGCAACAATACGGTGTTAACGATGTATGGAGTGAACAGTATCATCTTGCCTTTTTCACAGCACACATAAACAACCACATGGAGAACATGTAGACACTTCCAAAGGAATTATATTTCCTCCTGCAACAAGTTACTGATTGGGAATTCGAGTGGCACTGAAGAGGCTTCTTCTAGCGACTGCATAATGTGCTTGTCTTTGAATTCCCACTGCTAGAATGGCAATAGAGCGGTGGTTATTGTCTGAACGTGTCTTTTGATGCTGTGTTTTTTTTGTATCATAACTGTGGCTGCATCACGACACTCAGGGACTACACGATAAAAGCCAAGAGGGAAGCATTCTGGTGTGTGCAATAATGAGCATGGGAGGAGTCAGGCAAACCACTCAATATGTTATCAAAAGAGGCCGTGTGCTCATCCTGCAGGTACAGCAGTCTATAGTCTGCACATGGAGGGTTGTTGATCGTTAAACTGAGCTTTTATATCGCGCTTCAGCCAGAGACCAGCCTCTAAGCCCAGACCTCTGACCCCTGACCGTGTTTCGAACCTGTCTGGACCCCGGTCTCTACACACTGACCGGATACCGAACCAGTGATGCTCTGAGTTGTTTTCCTTCCAAGACAAATGTGTTGCCCCTGAGCTATTCTCACAGCCTGATTTTAGCAGCAAGTTTTGAGTATGATTTAAGTGAAATATTTGTATCCATAATCCTGTCAGTCAAGTTTCTCGAAATGTATTTTGAGTCATGTGTCGCAGGCAGATGTGTTTTTGTTTAGGAGCGCCAACTAAGAAAATGAAGGTAGAGTCAATGAGATAGAAGGAAGGGGGATGAAATTGAAACGCATGCCAATTGTCACAAGGCATGACACCTGTAACAATAAGTAAATGTGCACTGTTATTCACAATATACACCAGGGTCTGTGCAGCATTGTAAAAATAGCACAATAAAATATGGGCTGGGAGGGTTTGCAATGTCAGAAGGCAAACTCAGTAAGCATAGATCTAACGGAAGCTGCCACTGGCCAACGTATAGAAAGCACACAACGACATTTATTAGACTTCATCCACGCCTCTCTGTGTGCCTGAGTGGGGAACACCCCGGAGGCCTGGGATACTAACTTTTCTATAGCAGTAGCAGGTTTTCCTTCTCGGAATGTAGAACATTAAATCGGACATTCCCAGAGATGTAGTGAGGGCTGCCCTTGTTGCGTTCACAAACAGACAGGACCAGTAAACACTCCTATGTCTGCCCTTACATAGCTATGGCTTGCAGCAAGGTGCTGCACACACGCGGGGCACACGGTCAGAGGGAGATGGTATGTGAGGAGGAGGAAACAGCCTGTGGTTGTTGTTTGGTAATGTACTAACCCGTTGATTGCACAAAGCCATACAAATGTACATTCCCACCAACTGCCCGTCCCTGTCTGCCCAAAACACACAATCCTGGGATCTCTTTGAGCTAGCTCTATCAAGCAGTAACATCACACTTTGGCTGGCTAGTGTTATATCTAAACAGTCTGCTGAGAGTTAATGACACACTGGCGCTGTAAAATAGCCCTTGTTGTAATAAAAATGTCTTAACCAGGTGTGCCTTTAGCTACTTAATATATAAGTAAAATGTTTGTCCTTGAATTTGTTCCTTGCTCTAAAGTCCTGTTAAAAACAAGCAATGCCAAAACCTACTGTTAAGGTCTTGTGTATTGGTGAGGCATTTGCCAGACACTGACATCATATGCCCAGGTAGTACAATTATGGCAATGTCTGGCAAATGCCTTTTGCATGCCAAAACATTTGGCTTTGCTAGTGTGTGCATATTTTAGGTCCATCCCAAACACCCTGCACATATCAATGTTCACTATTACTAGGTGAATCCAAGTCATTCTATGCCAACATGTTATTACACTCAAAGAGAAGAATTCATCACATTCTCCCTGCGTTAGAAATAACATGGAACTCCAAGATATAATTAAAAAGAAGTTCTTGCACACAGCATTGCATGTATGTGAATTCAGCCGAATTGCATGTTAAAATCACTCTCGAAAAGAACACAAAACGGGTGGAGTACAAGAAGTGAATGAGACGTTTCTGAGAAGTTTGCATGTAGTTAAACATGCGCCTTCCGCTGTCCCCAGAAAGCCTACTGATTTATATGGGCATGAAGTTTCTTTCCCATATGCTGTGTTGTCAGGAATGGTGCGTGAAGGGGGGTGGGTGGGATCGCGGTGGCAGGGGATTGAGGGGGGCGGGGGAGCTGTCAAATGTTAATGAGCCATGTCTGCATGAGGCCAGAGATTAAGCACTGAATGGATTTAGCAAAAAGGGGCCACTCTCCATAAGTAGCATTTTCTGTAAAGTCGTGAATTGGGGCGATTCACGGGTGACGGTTTGAGGGCCACTTTTTTTAGGTGATGAGTGGCCACTTTTTTTTGGGTGTCCGGACCTATTTCTTGTCCCAGTCTGACCATGTATGTATCCTAATACTAATGGGAAAAAAATAACTTCCTTTCAACTAAAAATGCTTATTCTGATTCCCAGGTGTCTTCGTTTTGTCTAAAGGCATGCACCATTCAGCAAAGCAATGACTGCGCGGCTGTAAGGCTTGATAAATATAAAATACGATAATGCCATGGTAGACACGAAAAAGAGTAAAAATAACAACATGGCCGAGATTATTTGTTTCATGATTTACAGCGGCGCTTCAGTTAATTTGTGAGACCGATCGTGGAAATCAAATGAAAGTCACAAATCTACCTTTGCGTTTATCTCCAGTGACCTGTTTGGATTTGAATTTATCAAGGGGCTTCTTATGCTTTTCACCTGTTGAGCAAAACGTATTTACCAGGCTTTCCACTGAAGGCTATGAGATAAAAATGCATAAATCCTGCCGACATGGTACGCAAACACATCAGAGTGCACTCCTTGCATACCCGGATGCGGAGTCATATTTTCACATCCAGCTGCTGCACTCTGAAAGCTCGGGCATATTATCAATCTTTTAGAAATGTGAGATATTTGCTCAGGGCTTTTAATGGAGTGCATTATTTTCATGACAAGCCGCTTTAGTTGTGCGGCATTTCTAATAAAAGAGCTCCGGACTGACTCTTATGGGATTTGTTTGCGAACCTTCCAGTACCGGATAAACACACAAGTGCCAATGGTTGCTAACATTTCTGCGTTCATTGAATGACAGATTGCTGTTATTTTCTTCAATACATGTAGCCTTTGATAGTCAAATCACCGATGTGATAAGTGCAAGCATAAATACGGTGTTGGTGAATAAAAACAAACCATACACAAATAATGATAACCACGTTAGAAAAGTACATGGAATTATGTACGCTGAAAAACGTGGATTTGTGCGCCATTCTGCCGCAAATCCCTGTTTCACAAATGGGGATTTGCGAGTAGAATGGCGCACAAAGCCCATTTTTCGGCGCACAAAATGCCATGAATCAATTAGTTACAGAGCATGTTGGACATCGCGAGTGAACCGATTTCCGCTACAATAAATGAAATGTTTCATCGGAATACTTACCTTTAATAGACACCCATTAACAAACCAGCATGAAGAATGAATACAGCCCTCAACTGGGTAGCCACTTTGCTCCGGCTGTAACACGTGGTATCACAACTAGAAAACTAGACATAATAATAGCACGTTTTCATATGCCTCCTCCCTTCCATCTTTAAGTGCTGCACATGCAAGCGGTATGTATGGAAAATGTAATGGAAAAGTCATTAGTGGATCGAAATAAGACAGTTTGTGATTATTCTGAATTCACCATGATGTAAACAGGGCGCTTTGACACAGTATTGTACTTGCTGTATAAGTGCCTAACAAGCCAACAAGAAATACATAAATAAATGCATACAAAAATTAATAAGAAATAGGCCTTACACAGAACACTTAAGGTTTTAGCACGTTCTATACCCAAGCAGTAAAAAAAGAGAAATCAAAACGATCAGGCATGGAATCTAAGAGCGAGCTGGAAGGAGCATTCAGTCACAGTGTGATGTACAAGTGTCACCTGAGCTGAGTGTTTGCACATCTGTAGCAGAGACAGTCCACCAAACACTGACATCCCGAGGTGCCTTTTCATCCTTGAGCACAATGCATCTATTCACATGGCGCATCTCAACATATGCCAGGGCAGTTCATTGTGAACAAAACTTTAAACAGCCCATGGCATGTTGGGGCCGGGCAGTTCTTACTCTGCTGGCCCTTCATGAGAATGTAATCACAACACTGCAGCCATTGGGCCTCATTACAAGTGAGGCGGAACGGGTTAACGGGACCCGCTAAAGGAGGCGGACCCGTTAAACCCGTTCCGCCTCATTACAAGCTCCCCTCACGGTAGCCTGTAAGTAACGCATGGTCAAACCAGGCGTGCTTACCTGGTCCCGTGAGGGAAAGAGGAAGCAAACAACGGGCTGCTCGTAATCGGCCCGTTGTTTGCTCCCTCCCCCATTCCCATTCAGCTCTATGGGCGCTGAAATGGGAATGGGGAAGGTCTGGGCCCGGGTACCTGGCAGGAGGAATTACCGGGCCCTCCGAATTCGGAATGGCCCGGTAATTCCCCATTCTGGGACCCCGGACATGATTTTGGCGGTTCTTTTCTCGGTCTGTGAAGTGTGTACTGACAGTGCAGCAGGGGTTTATGCTGGAGCTCTCACTCAATAGAGTCTTTCTACTGTGTACTCCTTGCCTGGAGGCAGAGTGGCCACGGACTTTAAAGCACAATGTGTACTGGCACTGCAGCAGTTTGGCAAGGGAGGCAGGGGGTATCGGACACGGATGTGAAAGACTTGAGAAGATCGAAAATGATCAGTTAACCTTGAACTGTAATTCAGATATCTTTTATATCATTACTGTTGCTTTTCATTCCACCTGCCGCAGTGAGTCTCCCCTTACTCAGCACCACGTGTACGACTTGAGAAGTGGGGGCAAGGTTCTGCCGCCGCCACACCATGAATTCATGACCCAAAACTGTATTGTCACTGTTAATGAACACCTACTACGTGCTATCAAGCAACTGCTACCACTATCCCCTGGCAAAGAGACTTTAAGAGGTAGGGCTGGGACAGAGTATCATTCCGCTCAGAGTGAGAAAACTAGTATCCTCGGGTTCGAAGAAAGTAGCGAGCCGGCCGAAAGGTTTGGTGAGGAGATAATGACAGCTGCACAAACATAGCTAGGGCTATCACGGGATCACGGCTGGACTACTGCAATGTCCTTTTCCTACGGACCTCCACAAAAAACCTTGAGAAACTGCAAGTCACTCAAAACAACGCCCTCAGTGCAGCACAAGGCATCTCCAAAAGAGAGCATATATCTACTGCCAGAAGAGCCTCCCACTGGCTACCTATAAAAGAGAGGATCATCTTCAAAACCTTGACCCTCACCCACAAATGCATCCACTCTGCAGCACCAGCCTACCTGGCACAAAGGATCCACCCGGCCATGTCCTCAAGACCAACCAGGACCCCCTACACCAACCTACTCACTGTACCCAGGGTAAAAAAAGCAAGAGCAGGGGGTGCCAGCTTCCCCTACCTTGCGGCCCTACACTGGAATGCCCTCCCCACTGCCCTGCGAGCTGAACCTTCTCTGACCACCTTCCGCAAAACCTTAAAAACCACCGTTTGCTTGATTCTCTACCGTCTCTCATGTACACCCACCATATGTATACCTGACCTGTGTACGCCTCTTTGCATATTATATGTTACGCCTATGTACCCAATCTGTAATTTATGCATAATGTAACTAAGTTGTCTGCAAGTAACAGTGCCACAATGCCCTTGGGCTGCCTGCGCGCTATACAAATGTATAAAATAAAATAAAATAAAATAACCACCTACTTCCAACCGGCGCTGGTGTTAGCTCAACAATGGCAGGCTGGGCTTGCATCCTGCTCCACAAATCAAAGACAATGAGAGTCTGTTATGCAGCACATGGAGGCTAATGGAGAAAGTGCAGAGACCAATCAAGAATGCTCAGGCAGGGGTTTTGAGGAAGCAGAACGCGGCAAAATTTAGACGCATGGCTCCCCTGACCTGACTGAAATTTCTGTTTTCTATTCAGGGTCCCTGTCCTCTAATGCCTCACCTCCAGCCTTTCAACACCCTCGGCAGCCATCGGCTATGTTACTACACCGGGGGCCTCCAGATGAAGAAGGGGCGGACAAGAGCCAATACTTTGTGCTGGAAGAAATGAACTAAGTGTTACGCATTTTGGTTTCTTTGTATGAGGGCCTCAAAGTAAAGGTCAAAACTCATTCAAGCTTACTGGAATCTTTACTGTTTAAATTTAATTTTAAATACATTTAATAATTTGGGTCTCCAAAAGGTGGGTCTCCAAAAGAAATTTAATTTGGCCAGTAACACAAATAGTCAAAGATCACATCAAGAAGTCAGGTGTGCAGACTCGCTTAGGACAGCGGTTTGCGAGAATGGACCCTCAGCATGTTCTGTGCCTGACTAATGACCAGTCCCCTGATCTAGGCGTTCTGCTAGAATGGGCACATAATGACGAGCAATGGGCAGTAGAGGTGAGTCATCAAGAAATGAGGGAGACATTAACTAACGATGAAGATAGGCAGCCGCAAGCGGTTGTTATTAATTCTGACAATTTGGTTACCTCTGCGGGTGAGGGAATGTACCAGAACACTCCTCTCAGCCAAACAAATAAGAAACAGCATGCCAAAAAGATATCTGTACAGAAGATAGATAATGCCCCAGCTGCTCTCCAGGATTGTTCGAGGAAGAGCCATACAAACAGTCCTCACAAAAGTTCCTAATCTACCGCCTGTCATAGCGGTACTTAGAAACCAGCAACCGAAACAGCATGCTAAACATGGAAAAGGTACCATGCATGCAATAAGTTCGCAAAGTCACACACCTGATACCAATAATATGGTCAAAAGGGCACTAAAGCAACCTTTCCATCTAGATTATCGACGCAGAACTAGAAGAGACTCAAACCAGTAGGGCGACATAAAGCATGTCTCAGCCAGGATCGATAAATGAGTCTGTCCCCACAGGTGTGCTGACCGGGGCTTTGTAAGGGTGCACCAATCTAACTTCTGTTTTCCAGACTCAGCACATTGGCATGGGGACCCAAGAAGGGCCATTATCCCTGTGCAGCGCATTCCCTTTGCGGAATATGCTGCACAGGGATAACGGCCCCCCAATCTGCCTTAGATCCACCACAGAACCATTTGTACCATGCTCAGCCCGGGTGCAGGTTATGATAATAGACAAATTGGAACACAGAATGTATAATGACGTTACTCTGGGAGGACTCGTTCAGCAACAGGTCATTCCCTTGGCCACTCTCATATATAACAAGTGCACATTTAAGGATCCCAAATCCACCGTCCATGCGGTAAATCTGCCTGCACATAAAGAAGTGGCATGCAACCACCCTTTTTCCAAGATAGGATTTACCACCAAGTTGCGGGGGGGGTATGATCAGAAAATTCCTACTGCTCACAAGCTTCATATTCAGCGCCATCATTGGGGACTGGCCAACTCCTAGTGCAATGTTTGTCATCAGAATACCAGGATTTGTCACTAAACCAATCGAACATCTTCAAACTTTTTGTTACTGTGTTGAATCTAAGTGCTATTGCAACCAATGATATTGCATGTGTTGACTTTGTTTACCTTCCTCACAGTGATCGGACTCTGCTGTATATTTATTCAAAGGTGGTTTTTGATTTTATCCCGCAGTAAAGCTTCTCCTTACATTAGGCAGGTTTTGACATAACATCATATTTTCAATCACAGGATAGGAATGGATTTGAGATACTGGATTTAGCACCAAGTCTTTGACCGAACAAACTCCTCGTACCCCCAAATGTACATAGAAAAGGTGATTGATTGGTTTCTCCCATTAAATACCTAAGCAATGGCAGGCAAGTAGAGTATGATTGGTCAGGGGTGGGAGGTTCCATTAGTGGTCCAAGAAGGGTGCACATGGATCAGCGATCCTTTTAGTAACATGGTTGCCTTCTTTGCTCTCCTGGAATACCAGAGGCCATAATAAATTGTTAAGTGATCCGGTCCTGGGGGAAAAACCTACGGCAATACAGTGTTATTTGCCTGCAGGTAAGCTGGCTGACTAAGGAAGTTCACACATATGGCTATGTGTCTGTGTCCCAATTGACTACACCAACTAGTATAGGTCGCGCCGCAGGTGGTTAACTCATTCTTCTAAAAATTAATATGGTATGGGACAAGGGGCCTCTTGTGTGTTCACGTTGATTTGTCTATGGGATGCCTTGTGGTAAATCTCCTATTTTAAACGTTTACTGGCATTGGGGGATTTGTGTTTTGGAAATTATGTTAAATGCAATGTCCTTCTGTGTGAATGGTTGGCATGAGTGGAATCCGGGCAGTTTTGTTGTACTTGTAGGAGATTTGAATTCTCCCTGTTTGGAAAATCTTATGGTCAGGTCAGGTAAGAGCTGCCTCCTGACTAATAACGAAAGGAGCCTAGCCAGTTGGAGATGATGTGTTAGTTTGGAGGGACCAGGTTTGAGTATGCTAAAATGGGCCTCCCCAACAGACTCTGGGGTTTATCATACCTGGCTCAAGGGTAATGCCAGTTCAACCATTGATTATATATTCATGGATGAGGGTTTGTTGGGACCATGCACACCTCCACTAATTACCAGAACCACATTAAGTGACAATTCCCTGCTAAGCACGGAAATTAATCTGCTATGGGATGAGAAGCTAGGGGGTGACCCAGAGGATATCGAGGTTAGGGATCACTGTAATCATATTTTCTGGAAAACAAATAGAGCTTATCAGGCAAATCAGGTGCTGCTGCACTACTGGGGACTGGATAGTTAATAGTTTAATGGTCGAAACTTTTAACCCTTTATCAAAGGACGCTATCCAATGTTTTAAGGCCTAGGCATCCAAAATCCATGAGGAATTGAGGTTCTCACTTACATACGTTTTATTGTGAAGTTGCGGAATGTAAAAAGAGGCTTAGAGCGGAAAGACTATTAAAGTTTTGTATGGAGGGGATGCTAAGGGGTCACTGCAATTTATTAAGAAGATTCAGCTAACCTATAGAAATTGGGTTAGGGGAAGAAGAGGTTGTAATTTAAGAGAGGCAATGAAAATGAGGAATGATGAATGGTGTTACCCAACCTCAAACATCCAAGCAGTTAAATGCAGTCACAGAACCAGTATGAGCTGCATACTTTGGAAAGGTTTTCTCTGTAGACAATTCAAATATCAAATTCAAGCTTGATGCATGTATAGACGACTGTCAGCTTGTGATGCATGAAGAGATAATTTCTGAAATCCCTGCTAAATTCAGCTCATCAAGGGCCCCTGGTCCCAACAAATTATCAAACTTGTTTTTTCATAGTAACCCCTCATTGTGGGCAAGCATTTTGACCCACCATTTTAAGAACGTGATTGGTACTAACTGCTTTAACGGCATATGGCAGATTGCCTACGTAGTCCCCACTTACAAAAGAGGCCCGAAATCTGATCCAAAGAATTATCATCCAATCTCCATCCTTGACACTGAGAGCAAGGCGTTTGCTGCCTTGCTGTTGTAGGATTTTGGCTAAGAAAATGGGCAGAATCCAAAAATGGCAAACAGGATTCAGAAAGTTTTTAGGGGCTAGATTAAATGACTTTTTACCTAAGTGCCTTCATTCATCTTCATAGTCTAAAAAATACACCTCTATTTACATTGCAAAAATAGAGCTTACTTCAGCTTTAGCTAGAGTTATGATGGAACATCTTTTGAAGAAGCTGCTGGGTTAGGGAATTCCATCAGGACTTTTAATGTTGTTGATTGGCATACATGACAATACTGTGGAATTCGTTGAAAACCCAACTCTTCCAATAATAATCTCATTATCTTTCCGCAGACCGCCCTCTACAGCATATAATATTATGCGCACTGCATTACCCCGGACACTCCCGTGCCCTGATGCCTATCGGCACGTTATAAACAAACACTTAACATAACATAACTGCCATGCAAGTTAGATTAAATTAGGATGCCACTCTGTCCCTTAGGAGAGTGGTTCGATAAGGTGTTTGACAAGACCACATTCTCACTCTATGCCTTTTTAACTTATATAATTGAGATTTTGGGGAGAATTTGAAAAGCGCAAAATTTGCTTCCTGAACACTGGCCCATCTTAAGGTAACATGAATTAGTTATTCAGATGATTTGTTGTTGTTTGACAGCACTGAACGGGGGCTTCAAAATGTGTTGGATACTTTTATTAGCCATTCTAGTTTAAACTCTTCAGCCATCAACCCCCAAAAAACTAAGATCATGCAGTGTACAGCCAAGACTAGGGAATCTCTGTACAAATGGCGATCTAGAGTCGAGATTTTAGAAAAAGTGGACAATTTTATCTGTTTTGGCATTCCAGTGTACTCTAAACCTAACATATTTTTTAAATAAAGGAATGGGTGAGAGCACGTGCAGCTGCAATGCAGAATGAAATCAAGAGTGTTCATTCTAAATTTGGGAAAGTTTCAGTGACACATTAATCAAATGTTATGAGGAAAAGATAATACCTAGGTTTTTACAAGGAATTGATACTTTTTTGTGTGGATTTTAATGATTTCAAAACACCTAGAAGGTTTTATCTGGTTTTGAGTCTACCAAAATTTGTTCCTATTTCTTTTTTACAATTGGAACCTGGTTTGTGTTCCCATGAAAGCAGAGCACACTGGGGACTTTTCTAATTTAATAGAAAATTACTTGACCCCTAGAAAGACTCCTTATTTAGCGATTTGAGTTTGCCAAACAATTAATTGAGCATTTGTTACTTAAAGGAATGTGTGCCATTCGGTAATCCTTAGTAAAATTGGTATGTTGGAGATATATCTCATTGACAATCCTTCGAAGAGTTTTATTTCTACCACTCTCTTCAGCGTCTAAATATGAACCATAAGAAATTAGGTGCAATTGCTCCCTATCTACTGAGGCACACCCTAATAGATATCACAGCAGGTCATTTTTAAAAAAGGTAAATGTAACTTTTTCTAACCAGGGACGTTCTTAGAAAATATCAACAGCTTCCGAAAAGATAAACTATTTTGCCATGTTTGTGGTCAAGAAGGTGCGAAGGAAACTCTCCTACATTTGAAGATACAGTGTCCATCTCTCAAAAGGTAAAAGGTTGATTTTTCTTCAGAGACATATGGAGGGAAGAAACCTTTATGACCCTGACAGCACAGAATTTTGGAAAGCCTGTCTTGCTTGCTGTTGTACCACAATGGTTACATCAATTGTTGGGTTTCTAGATAGTTTACAGCTAGATAAGCCTCCTTCCTAAATGCACTTTACCCGTTTTGATGTTAAACTGTTTTTTTCAATGTGTTTAACTTTTTAGGGGGTATTTATTGGATTTTAAGATTTATCTTCCTTTTTTTAATAGGGAATCAGGTGAATTATGTGTAATGTATATGTTGTGGATTCCTTTTTATATGAATGAATGGTTTCTTTGCTGATTTCGGTTTCTGTTTTTATAAACCAAACTGGTCAAAAGTTGTTTGTTTAGCTATAAGAAGAAATATAAAATAAATAAAAGTAATGATCAAAAGACTGCAGACATTGTCATGATGTCTCAGGATCTTTTGGCAGGGAATCATTGGAGGGTTTAATGATTGCCAAAATGAAAGTACAGGTTAGGCCTTACTGTGAAATACAAAGATTCACTGAAATATACACGCCGACCCAAACCTTAACACAGTGAAATGGCTTGGTGAGTGAAAATATGTGTCTTGCTGAAATGACCCAATGAGCAGTGTTTCTTGGAACATATGTGTCTGCTGAAAATGACACCATACTTTTCAACTCAGGAAGTGACATAATTTTAAATAAAAAGGCCCATGGTGAATGACCAAAATGAACAAAAGAGCTTAACCTTCAGTTCCACAGTGAAAAACAAATTCTCTGTGCAAATCAAGAGACTGAAACTCCAATATCCAGAAGTGTGTGTAGTTTGCAACTATAAATGAACACGTGGAGAAAAGTGTTCAGTTTCCAAAGTGAACATATTATAAGGAAGGTCTGAACAGTGGTAGCAAGATTCAGGAATATGAGGCTTCACATGGAAAATATATGCTCTGATTTAAAAGTGTATTCTCTTTCAGATGCAACATGTGAATCTCTTTGGAACCCAAGACAGACAAAGGCTTCTGGTTACTGTCCAGAATTCACAAGTACCTTCCCCCATGGCAGATCTGACGGGCTCCTTATCTGGAAGGAAGATCTCTTTGAGGCTCCTGCATGCTAGTTGCTAGTAGCCTGATCAACAAAGCCCCAGCCCCGGTTGAGTGAACATATTTACAACAAATACACTTAGATCTGAATTGTGGTTAACTCGTGATTACAAGAAAAAAATGTCAGAGGCCCGCAGGGTTTCATAATGTCAGAGGGCAGAGTTGGACCATCTGTTTCAGGACATGAATCTCCTCAGCCCATCAACTCTCAAATAACAAAAGGCTAATGGCTTTTAAAGCAGCCTTAAATCAACATTCAGATGCAGGGAGCTATGTTAAATACATGGTAATTGGCTTACATTGCACATGTAACTTCGAGGCAGTGATAGTTACAGACTTGGGACAGATCTCATGTGAAGGCTGTGGTTAATGTGATGGTGCTGATGTTATTTGTATCTGGATTTGATTTTTTATAATCCTTTGACAATCCAAAAGGTGTACCTCACTTCCCCAGAAATGTCCTGAATCTGAAGGTTGGGGAGCTAATGGTTAGTTATTTGATTAGGAAGTTTCATATAACCAACTAGGTTAGTTTTCAAATAAAGGGCAAAAGAGCATAGTGCACCTGTGCTATAACTGTCATGCACCCGCTAAATTGGCGCATCTGGGACCGATGGAGGAAGATCTGCCATTAGAATGTTGCATCACGTCTTTTTCTCAGTCCGCTGCAACAGTCTGGTCTTTTTCTAACATGGCCACCACTGGGAACATAGCCCTCCCACTCCCAGTGGCTGCTGCGTTGCAACTGTGTTTTTTTTCCTCTGTTGTTGCTACACGCTACGGTATTCCTCTTTGGCTAAGCAGCCGACTTTCCTTCTTTCCTCGGCCCCTCAGCAGTTACTCTCCCTCTTAGCCTCACCCCCTGTTTTGCTCATCTGTCAGTGCTCTCGGCTGTAAGTGACTCCAATCAAGCAATCCCACTAAGTCAGTGCCTTGTCTGGGATGCCCAAGGGAAGCCCTTATTTATGTATTTTTATGGCAAGTTATAATCTGGATGATGAACCCTTGTATAACACCCCTCTCTTAGAATCCCCCTGACCCCACTGAGCAAAGAAGTAGGTTTGCTTTGCAAATTAAAAGGTTTATTTGGACAATTCAACAATATTTATCTATCACACTTTATAAATAAATTGATAATTGATATCACACTTCAGAATATGACCGTGATCAACAATGGATAATGTTACAGGGGTACACTGATTTGGTTACTTAGGAGTAGTATAGAGGATGAGGTAGCTGAAAATGCTTGATGGTTTCAAGGAAATGCAAGGTGGAATGAAATGCAGTACAGAAATAACTTGATATGATTTTAGCAAAAGATAATATAATCACTTTTTCTCTGGCAATTCACCCCCCCCCCCCCCCTATGCAATGTAAGAAATGGAAGGAGGAGCACACAGTTCTCAGGAATGCAATCAAATAGAATACAAAATTCAGTTCCCCCCCAGCAAGCTTAGAGGAAAACAGGTAGAAGTTTGAAACACAGGCAAATTACTTTAATGTGGTTTGCAAGGAAGTGAAAAGGTGCTAAAATTGCTTTTAAATCCCTCTAGAGGTTCAGGGTAGGTGATGGCTACTTTATATTAGTTCAGGCTCACTTTAGAAATGCTCTATGAGTAACTAGCAGGGTAAACGAATTTTAGCAAAGGAAAGCAAGGAGCTGCTGATTTTTACACATGGCTGAAATTGTGCAAAATGTCAAATCTTGGCAAATTTTGCGAGTGCGTGAATCGTGATTATGGCAAAAGTATCAAGTTAGTTCTAGGCTCGTTGAAAAGCCTAGAATCTTAGCTTTTAAATGGAAGTTAAAACACGTTCCTAGGACAAACGGTTCCAGAGATACGGACGATATAGTAAAGGTAGTTTTTCAGATTTAAAGTAAAACTCAGAATGACAGGTGACAGCTTGCATCTTTAGAATGACAGATGACAGCTTGCAGCTGTAGAATGACAGATGACACGATTTCTAGGAGGCAGTTCTACTTAGGTTAAAGTCATTTGGATTAGATTATTTTAACTAAGAGATTGGGTTCTGCACAGTTCTGGCGGATACTCACTCCTAATTTTGAAATGAATGGGCCTCGTCACGGATCTGGTCAACTGGACTGGACTTCAGGCGGTTCTGCTCACAGCGTCTGGGTCAGCTCTGCTCTGCTGGTCTAGCCTCTCTGGATACAGCAGCCTCTGGTTTTGGATACTGCTCTGCTTTACATTCCGGATCAAGTGGATTCTGGATGTAACACTGCTTTCTGGGTACTGGCAAAAGTTCTTGGCAAAGAATTCAGACAGCTCTGTGGAATAGTTTGCAAATGATTTTAAGGATGCCGAGGCCTGCTGAGAAGAGTTCTCAGTTTGTGGGTTTAGGCCTTTGCTTTAAGTTCTGAAGTAAAGTTCTGGTCTCTGGAGATTGATGGATGTGAAGTCTGGAGTCTCCCGGTAGAGCGTCCCGCAGAAAATGGAATTGAATGTCTCTACATGGGTTGCAATGTTCCTTTTATGTGTTTTGAAAGTGGGTGTGTGCGTAGCATCACTAAGCCTGCCCCTCTCTTGATTTGATAGGTCAATAGATTCTTTGGTCCCTGATTTGGGCAGGGATAGTGTGTCAGAGTGATGTCATTTTTATGGCCTCCAGAAAGAACACTCCCCTGTCATCTTTACACACAAATCTATTTCTGATCCAAATACATATTTCCCAGGTACACAAGTGGTTGACATTACATATACATGTTACACATTGCTTAAGGTAGTCTGTGTTCCGACTCTGGCGTTTCTATGAGCTTGCCTTCAAAAATGGCAACTTATTTTCGATTTTAGTGGGTTTTGCAACATTGGTTTTTCATCAAAAATTATACAAATGTACGCCCCCCTTCTACACATATCCCAATAAATTTCCAGGTCGCTAACTTAAATACTGTGTCTGCAATATTCATAATTAGCGGGGTTTTGAACCAGAACATCACACAAATTGGAGTTTTTTCTTGAATTATGGGCACAGTTTTCATTTTAAGGATCCCCAAATTGCACATTTATGTCATTTGGTTACAATAAGTTATCAATGTTTCTATAAAATATATATTTGCTGCAATAGGAATCCACACTCAAGTCTGGCCTGCCCCTTGAAGCTGGGTGGGCCAGGGACCACATGTCTCTGCTCACAGGCAGCTCTCTGTTTACTGTCAATATTCAAAATTAACATACCCCATTCAACTGAAAGGGGCTATTGTCTCTCTCCTCCAGGCTGAAGGGGAAACCCCCTCCCTCTCACTCAGAAGGGCCATGTGATATCCTGCCTCCTGTTGTGAGTCTCTGGGGTGTTAAGAGTTCTCAGCCTCTTGGCCTCTGGGAACAGCAGGTGGCAAAGATTTCTAATTAACCAACAGGCTTTGAAGTCCCTGCTAGGCTGGATCCTCTTGCACTCCTGAGATACAGTCCTAATGTCAGAGTTTAGACAGCTAGCGCCGGTTTGTGGACAAATCTGGTACTGCACCCATTTTTGGGATCTGTCTTGAATTACTGCATTTCAATAGAGTGGTCTTTTGCTTGATAGAATAGGACCCTTGCTTAACATTGTTTTGATGGCATCCTTACAGTAGAGTGGTGATGTGGAACCCCCCACAAGAAGATTTTATCTTTGGAGTGGTCTTGTGCCAACTGCGCAGTTCTCCTGGATTCTGGCGTGAATGTGGGCGGCGACAGCTCATCCCCACATCCACCCAGTCTATTGATTTAGTTTGTTCTGGGATAGAATATTGGGTGGCGACAGCTCATCCCCACATCTACCCAGTCTATTGATTCAACATGGGTCAAAACCCTTGACAAACCCCCCCGCCCGACTGCGCTTTATTCGAGTCGAGGGGAAGTCGGGTGCAAAGGATGTTTTGAGCCCTGTGCTGGTATGTCCGCATTATCTTCTTTCAATTCTGTAGATGGCACAGTTCAGCATCTTTTCCTCCACCCAGTTGGATCAATCGGTTCTCCTCGCCGGTCCTGATGGGAATATTGGGCGGTACCCCGGGCCCCTCGGGTCTCTGCTCCCGGTCCCCCGTCGTCCTCCTTGGTCAGTCTCCATGGTTTCCTATCTTCTAGGATGATAAAGCAAAAGCGGCAATACCTATTCATAGACATTTTTCCACCACTATTGATCTAATGGGGCGGCATGTACATTTTATAACTCAATAGACATAGCATTCTTCTTTTGAAAAACACAATATCATTCAGAGACAGTCGCTTACAAGAGTCATAATATCTTAGAAACTATATGTGGGATATTTTAGGGTTGGAACTGAATTACTCTGGAGTGGCTCCTTCTGGGCTTCCAGAGGATTCCTCCAGTTGTTGCAGAGTGTGCCTAGGATGGCAACACTTTAGCTGATTGATATGGACCCACTTATCTTCCCCTTCCGCCAAATTACCTTTGGGGATGCGGATCTTATAGGCTACAAGGGAGATTTTGTCTATAATTTCAAACGGTCCCTTCCATGTAGGCAAACATTTTTGCTGTTTGGCCTGGTTCCTTTGGAAATTGTATAGATACACCCGGTCCCCCACCTCGTATACTTTCCTGGTGGTTTTCAGGTCGTAGTGGGTTTTCATGCTATCAGCTGATCTTTCTAGATTCCGCTGAGCATACACAAAAGCATGTTGGAGGTGTTTCCTCAAATTCTCCACATACTCATGAGTTGTGGAGGCATTTATCAATGTCTGCTCTTGGGTCCTGTAGAGCAAATGCTGGGGAAGCACCATCTTGCGTCCAGTCATCAACTCAAATGGTGACATTTTAGTTGCAGATGAAGGGGTAGATCTGATGGCCATTAGGACCAGAGGCAGTCGGATGTCCCAACTTGGCCCAGAATCTGCCACAAACTTTTTTAATATGCTCACAATAGTTCGGTTGTATCTCTCCACTGCTCCAGAAGAAGCTGGCCTTTAAGCAATGTGTAGCTTCCTTTTAACCCACAGTATCTCCCACATCTTTGTCATTACTTCACTGGTGAAGTGGCTACCTCTGTCTGACTCAATCCATTGAGGTAGACCAAAATGGGAAAAGATGTCGTTAATCATCAGGGCAGCTGCTGTTTCTGCCTTGCAGTTTGGGGCCGGGAGACATTCCACCCGCTTGGTAAACAAGCATGTGACGGTCAACATGTACTTGTTTCCTCTATACGAGCGAATTACAGGGCCTACAAAGTCGATTTGCAAATCTGACCATGGCAGTGTCATCCCCCTCTTTTTTTTAGAGGCGCACGGTGTGTGAGGGATGATGGCTGAAACTGTGCACACACAAGACACCCCTTCAAGTATTGGTCGAGGTCCTGCCCCATGTGTGGCCAGTATGCAACCTCTCTTAAGATCTCAAGTGTTGTATGAAACCCCCTATGACCGGTGATGGCCGTATCATGGGTGTGACTTAACATCAGGCTTCGGAATGAGGTAGGGACCACCCACTGATCATGGCCAGCTTGGGATGTCCTTATCAACAAACCGTCTTGGATTCAGAACCTTTTTGGACATTTCATCAACAATCTTAGGTCCACTTTCCCAATGTAATCGGTATCCGTCAGGGGAAAGTTCTCAGGGTCCTCAATGTGTTGGTAAAACTTACCAATTATTGGATCCCCCTTCTGAGCTGTAATCCGATCAGCATCAGCGGTCTCCTTACTCCATTGTGCAGTTGAAAGATCATTGTGAGCATTTGTCTGGGACCTACTGATAGCAGTGACCTGGATTTCCCCCAACAGGGACTCTATTTCTATTAGATCCCCTTGGATGGACCGGGTTTTGGCCAGCTGATCAGCTAAGTCATTTCCAGTTTTGTCTGGTCCCTCTACTTTGGAATGACCCTTGATCTTTTTCCAGTAGATGGTCATCCCATTCGATGTGACCGATCATCAATATTTTGGATTAGCTTCCCTTGTTTCAGGGGTTTGTTATTAGCACATAACATGCCTCTGGTTTTCCAATTAACCAGGTGCTCCACGAACCCGTTCCGTACATAATACGAATCTGTGATTATGACCAGTTCGTGGAGATGATGTTGGACAGCAGTGAGGATGGCTTGATGCACAGCCATCAATTCTGCCACCTGACTACTTCGGGGACCAATTTTGTATCCAGCGGAGGGTTCTGGGGACTCATTCACCCATGCGTTCCCTACGCCGGCCACAAGTTATTTTTCCCCATTGTTGTCAACATGGTAAGAGCATCCATCCACATAGACAGTGGGCATTCCCTCACACTTGTCTTCTTCAAAGACTTTGTGGGGGGGAATTAAGGTATGCCTCCATGTTGTCCTTGATTTTTAGACTTTCGTCCTCGAGACAGTTTTCTCTGGCACAATCATGCAAGTTAGCCAGACCTTGCGCGAGGGGACTCTTCTTGTTTTGGCCATATCTGACCTCCACAGGAAAGTCTTGCATTGACAGAATCCAGGAAGTAATTCGGGAATTACTCACATTTCCGGCCGGATTCTGTCACTTTGGAGATATTGCCGAGGCTGGTGTGGAGTCTCCACTATGATGTGTTCCCCCTGGATACACGGGCAGTAATTCATCAATGCCCACACCGTTGCCAGGAGTGCCTTCTCACAATCGTTGAATTTTTCCTCCACAGAGGATACATTTTTGCTCGCATAGGAGATTACTTTATTGACCTTGTCATGCTTTTGGTATAATACTGCCATCAAGCACGTATTAGAGAACCCTGTCTCCAGGAAAAACTCCTTGTTTCTGACAGGGTAAGCTAGGCAAGGTGCTTGTGAGAGGCTTCTCTTGAGTTGTCTTACTGCCTCGGATTGTTCTGGACCCCATTCCCACTTGACCCCCCCTTCAAGAGATGAATAAGGGGTCTAGTGATCTCTGTGTAGCCCTCAATGAACTTTCTGCTGTAATTAGTCAGTCCAAGGAGGCTCCTTAGTTCCCGCAGAGTTGTGGGATCCTTCAGTTTCTGGAGTGCTTCCACTTTCTTTTCCTGGGGACAGAGACCCTGAGGAGTAATCTCATGCCCCAAGAAATTAACACGGGTTCTACACCACTGTGCTTTCTGAAAGGAAAGTTTTGCTCCGGCGGCCCTCAACTGTGTCAGAACATAACGATCTCCGCTATGTGTTCCTCCACAGATGAACTTTTGATGAGGACATCATCTACATAAGCCAGGTTACCCCTCGCACCCAGGTCGGCATGGCCTTATGTAGGAAAATGTTGAATTCATTGCCGGAGTTGAGGTATCCGAAGGGAGTCCGGGTCCATGTGTACTGCTGGCCCCCAAAGGTAAAAGCCAGTTTGTATTGGTCCTCCCTACTGACAGGCACGGTCCAGTATCTATTGGTCAGGTCTATTGCTCTGAATACCTGTGACCCCTGGATCTGGGCCAGCCCTTGGTTAATGTAGGGCAGAGGCCATCGGGAAGTATGGACCCGTTTGTTGAGCTCCCTAAGGTCAGCGCAGAGTTTCCACTGGCCGTTTGGCTTCAATATTCCTAGCACCGGATTATTGAAGGTGCTGTGTACTGGACAGATTATTCCCCAGGACTCAAGGTTCTTAATTATTTCAGTAAGGGACTCCATGGATGCGAGAGGCAAACGATATTGCTTCACAAATACTGGAGTCATGCCAGGGTCCGTGGGAATTGTTGTTGTGTGGATGTCGGTGCGACCACAGTCATATGAGTCTACCGCAAAGAGATCTTGGAAATCTAAGAAAACTTGTTTCAACTTTTCCTTCTGTTCCAGAGTCACGCAGGCATCAGCTAGGTTGACTCTCTCTTCCACCATCTGCCTGAAGCCTGGAAAGACTTCTGGTTTTGCTATCTCTGCGGCCTCCTCCAGCTGGGTGGAGAAGTCCCTGGTCAGAGTGCTGATTTGGACCGGAGGCTTCAGGTGGGAAAGGCAGCCCTCAAGGACCTGGAAAATCACCTCATCCCCTCTGAAGTCACAAGTCACATCTTCCTTACCATAAGGGCAAGAAGTGTACACCAGGAAGTTCCCCCCATGCCGGGTGAAAATCCTGTCTGGTGTTGTATTGTCATCACTGTCACTGTCAAAACAGTCCTTGGGGATTGGTCCTAACAGTTCATTTCCTAAATCATTGGAGAAATGTCAGTCATCAACCGCAATTCCAATAATGGTGCCTGCGGCTAGAGTAATACTCTTTAAGTCGCTGTTATCCACTTCTATTGGAATGGTGTCTTGTTCTATGTTGACTAATGGTGTTGGGTTTACCCCTAACCCTTGCTGTTGGAGAGAAGCATTTAGATGAATATAAGCATCAGGGTTTTTCAATTTTTGTCCTCTTTTAACTTTCACTTCCAGGGAGAATTGTCGGGTCCTTTCCGGGATGGTGACTTCCTCTTTAAGCTGAATTTCAAATGCATATGGTAGCAATTGAGCTGACCTAAATGCTTTTTCTGGATCATCAAAGCCCATGGGATTTTACGCTAATCGGGACCAAGCTTTGAAGTTTATTAGGTCCAAACTAATGGCAAAGCGATTGAGAATGTCACTGCCTAAGTAAAAGGCGGCAGTGACGTCTCGCATGACCCAACAATTATGGACTATGCTGTTGTTGCCAATGGAGATTTTGAGCATACACCTGCTTGGCAGGAGATGTTTGGAATTAGGTGCTTCCAGTTCCATTTCCCATTTGTCTATCAGTTTGAATGTGGGAATGGCTGGATCTTTTGGGAGTTGGCGGAACATGGCTTCGCTGATGAAGCTCTTACTGTTGTTCACACACACTCGGGCAAGAACAGAGTCCTTCCCATCATTTAACTGAACAGGGATGAACAACTAATCTCCAATTTGCTGAATATCAGCCAGGCACTGAGCTGATATCACATCTTTCTGGACTATAGGAGTGGGAGTTTCTGATTGTGGATTAGTAAAGAATTTCAGAGTGTTTCCTTCCAGTGTGGAATACCACCTTAAACTGGAAGGAAGGTTGATTTTCAGAAATAGAGAGGACCCCCCCATCACCAGTCTGTTGTCCTACTGCTATTACTGTCACGTCCGGAATTGGGTTGTTCTGGAAGTGAAATTCTACTTGGTCAGATTTTTGTTCAACCATGTGGCAGGTGCCGTTTAAACTAACATGGTTGACACTCTGTTTTAATTTTATTGGTCGGCTAGTCTGGGTCCAGGAGACATTGTTTACGCAGGGGTGACAACCTTCTCAGGAGGTCATTCTCTAGTAAACAAGGGGTGCCCTCTGGAGTAACTACTATGACCGGGTGTTTCACCTTGTGTCGCCCAATTTTGATGTCCAAATTTGCAGTCCCCTCAACAGGAATTTCCTTCCCGTCAAAGTTCTGCAGTTCTCCAGGAAGAGATGTGAGAGGAATACGGTAATTCTCCCCCCTTCCTGCATTTAGTTAATTAAAGGCCCTTTTGGACAGAAGGGTAGCTTGGGATCCAGTGTCCACCAGTGCCAAAATTGTACCCTGCCCCTGTACTCTTACCGGGCATAGTATCTTCCCTCCTTCTCCTCAAGGGGGCACGGATAATGCACATTTTTGGACAACTGGTGGGCTAATTTTCTGGTTTTGGATATTGCTAGCGAAGAGATTTGGGCAGAATTCTGTGGAGAGCCTGGGGAATCTGAAAGAAAAAGTTGGCAACTGGAAATGGTTTCGGGTTCTGGCCCCCCCCCCTTTTTGGAGGCAGTCATCAGGATGGGTTTGACCCATGGGATTTTGTTATTCTCGGTTCTGGAATGAGATGATGGGCGGCGGTAGCTCAGTCTCCACATCTCCCCATTCTGAATTGGCATCCCTTGGGACCCATTTTTCCTTGGGAGGAGTTCCCCCATCTCTGAAGGAGAAGATCCTTTTCCCAGGATCTTCTGAGGATCCCTCTCCCTCAAATTGGAAGACCTGTACCTCCTCCACAAAGTGGGTCTGTTTGGGTCCTTTGTTTCTCCTACCCCCCTCTGCTCCTTGGGTGGCAGACTTTCAGGGGTAGGAGATTTTGTTTCCGGTTCCTGGTTTTCCAGGGGCTGTTTACAAGTCCGGAAGGAAGCTTCCTCCAAGGCTTTACACCCCCCTTCCCCTTGTGCCTCCTCCCTGGGAACCGGTGGTTTATCGGGGTGCTGCCCCCGTCATTGTTCTGGAGCACCAGGCCCAGAGTTTGGGGCATTCTGCGGTGGCATGCTCATCTGAGGGTTCTGTTGAGCCCTCAGTATGTGACCCAGATCCCGTGCTATATTTTGGACCTGGTGCTCTAACTGGGAAACCCGGTCAGGCTGATACAGGGCTCTATTTTCTCCCCTGGGCTGATCCCGGGAAGGGTAGCTATCCCTTCTCTGGTAATACCCTGGGTTGGGAAGATTCAGGTACCCCTCCACCCTTGGCCTCCCCTCTCCCGGATTAGGTTATTTGGGCTCAGGGAATTGGGGAAAGAAGGATGGATGAATTTGGGGCTGGAAATTGGGTGGATACCTGGGGAAAAAGTTCTGCCCAGGATTTGGTGAATTTCTGCCCTCCTGGGGGACGTTAGGAGGGAAGTTCCCTGGGTCAGGTCCTTGGCTGGATCCCCCCCCTTGGGCTGGAGGAGTCCACACATAACCCAGGATGGGTCGGTTTCCCTTGTAGTGGGACTTACATAATCAGGGGAGCGAGGGACCCAATTTGTGGGACTACCTCCTCGACTCCCTGTCTGTGACTGGCCCAAGGGCCTTCTGGGCTGTGAATTATTTGGTGCAGGCAGGTTTTTAGGCCCCCCCATCTCCAAATCTAAAACGGGGCATCCTTTACCTCTGCCACCTTGGCAGCAGCAGGGGTGCTGTTGGTTTTGGGGGTTTTCTGCGCATTACTTTTATTTTCTATGGGCTTCTGCACCTCATAGATCCGGGTAGCCTGTTCAATGACCCACTCTAGTGACCTCTTCTCGTGAAAATCTCTCACTAGCTGGGTCATGATGTATTTGGGCAAGGCATGGAAAAAAGTATTGACAAATTCTCTGCTGTCCGTGCGCACCCTTCTGGTGGTCTGCGCAAAGGCACGCTTCAATTCTTGCACGAATTCTTGTGGGGCCTGATCCTCCCCACATTGCAAATTGTAGGCTGCCATGCGAGCCTCTTCTATGGACAGAAAAATGTTTCAAGATGGCCACCCTATATGCGGACCATCTTGAATGGTTTTGGTCGTCCAGCCCTGCAAAGAAACTGGAGTATTCTGGGGAGAATGTCCATTTGACGTACTGGATGCAGCTACTGCTGTCCTTCAAATGGAAAGTCTCCATCATTTGCTCATAGAGCTCCAAGTGTTCCCAAACAGAATACTTGGCATTCTTATGATAAGGCATGATGACACTCCTTATTGCCTTTATTTGTTTCAATGGGTACTTAAGCAAGGCCCTTTTTGCCTTATTGGCCTTTTTGGTTCGGGTAACCCTGGTCCATTCATCCTCTGACTCCGAAGCACTGCTCCCAGAGGTGCCCGTCTGATCTTCCAGGTTTTCCCGGATTCTGCGAGCCTGGGAATGGCTGGCAGAATGTGGGGACCTGGTCTCCTGTGTCCTGTAACGCTCAGAGGAGTCTTCAGATCCCTCCTTGCTGCCAGGATTTGATGGGTACCCCCCCACTGACCTAACTGGGCAGAGGTTTTCAGGATGCCCTTAATGGGCATACTCTCCTGGGGTTCCCCACTAAATTCCACTGTGCTTGGGTGCCCATAACCGGATGCCCTCCCCTCCATTCCTGGGTGGTACTGGCCTAAGAGCCCCATACTTTTGGCTGGATAGTAATCTGCCTTTCCTGTGGCCCTGTGCTAATGCGCGCCAGGGGACATAGGGGTGGTAGAGTCCAGGGACTTGGAGAGATGAAAGCCTCTGGTACTAGGGCTCCTGAGGTTATGCTCAGGCGTTTCCCTTTCCCAGCGAACTTCATCTCTATCAGCCCCTGCTCCCTGTTGCGATGCAAGAGCCTGCGCTTTCAGTTCCTCAGTTAAGGCCTTACTCGACTCTAACAGTCTCTCCTGCATGTTTACCTGTTGCTGGAGCCTATCATTGTGCTGACAGAGAGCCTCATTTTCTCTCTGTGCCTCCTGATTGGTCCTGGAGTACTGGGCCAGTCTCTGCTGCAGGAGGGTTACCTCCTGAGTCCCATCCTACTGGCCTGCTCCTTTCTTGCCAGAGCCTCCTCCACCCTCCTGGTGTGCTCTAACAGGTTCTGATGCTCTTTTTGGAGGTCACCCAGCCCCTGGAGGGCCAAGTGATTTTTTTCAGCTTTTCTTTTTAAATGGCAGATTTCCTGGCCTAAGGTGTCCCTTTCCTGACTAAGAGTCTGCATCTGTGCCGCCAGGTCGTCTCTTTGCCTTTGAAGGGCACCAGCTTTCTGGCGCTCCTGATCAAACTCTGCCTGTGTATCCAGGTCATTCAGGATCAGTTTATTGCTCTCTGCCTTTTCCCTATCTAGGTGGCTTTGCAGGGTGACTACCTGGTCAGCACATGCCCTATTGAAATCTAATTGTTGCTCCAGCTTTTTCTGGCTCTGCAGTAGGGAGTCCAAACCTTCTTGGTACTCCTTCTGCAAGGCCAGAAATCTGGTATCCTGGTCAGCCTTTTCCTGTTGCAGGATATCCATATCCTCCTTTATTTTAATGATGTACTGTCTACTATCATTTTCTGACTCCTGGCTCCTGTGCAGCCTCTGCTCAGAAGAGTCCAGGTCAGATTGGGCCTTCTCTAACGCCATCTGTTGCCTATTTTCCAGATCTTGGCCTTCAGCACATTTATTCTGTATAGCTCCCATATATAGGTACAAATATGCCGCTATCCTGGCAATCTTTTTATGTTCATCTTTGGCTTTAGGGGCCATATATAGTTCACTCAGGGCCACATGTAGGGGACCCTGATCTCTCCATGTATCTGACCCTGTTTCAGTGACCTTTTGCGCGATTGCCTGCAACCAGACCGTTTGGTCCTGGTGAGTCCACTCACCTCTCACAAATAGCTAATGTAAGAGGTGCTCCCTCGCTATTTTTATGTCTACCACGGTCGTCATTCTAGAGATTGATCTCCCTCCTGACGCCTTAAGTTTGTATTTTATTTTGCAAGACAGACCGTCTCCTTAGAGCATCCCTTTGAGGAGTGCTTTACAGCGTGGTGATCCGACCGGATGTATGTATCTGTCAGTTAGCACACTGTAATAAGCTGCACAAGTGATAAATCTAATTCAGAATTCCCGGCTTCGAGCCCCCACTCTGTAAGTGACTCCAATCTAGCAATCCCACTAAGTCAATGCCTTGTCTGGGATGCCCAAGGGAAGCCCTTATTTATGTATTTTTATGGCAAGTTATAATCTGGATGATGAACCCTTGTATAACACCCCTCTCTTAGAATCCCCCTGACCCCACTGAGCCAAGAAGTAGGTTTGCTTTGCAAAGTAAAAGGTTTATTTGGACAATTCAACAATATATATCTATCACACTTTATAAATAAATTGATAATTGATATCACACTTCAGAATATGACCGTGATCAACAATGGATAATGTTACAGGGGTACATTGATTTGGTTACTTAGGAGTAGTATAGAGGATGAGGTTGGTGAACATGCTTGATGGTTTCAAGGAAATGCAAGGTGGAATGAAATGCAGTACAGAAATAACTTGATATGATTTTAGCAAAAGATAATAGAATCACTTTTTCTCTGTCAATTCACCCTCCCCCCCCTATACAATGTAAGAAATGGAAGGAGGAGCACACAGTTCTCAGGAATGCAATCAAATACAATACAAAATTCAGTTCCCCCCCCCCAGCAAGCTTAGAGGAAAATAGATAGAAGTTTTAAACACAGGCAAATTACTTTAATGTGGTTTGCAAGGAAGTGAAAAGGTGCTAAAATTGCTTTTAATTCCCTCTAGAGGTTCAGGGTAGGTGATGGCTACTTTATATTAGTTCACGCTCACTTTAGCAATGCTCTATGAGTAACTAGCAGGTTAAACGAATTTTAGCAAAGGAAAGCAAGGAGCTGCTGATTTTTACACATGGCTGAAATTATGCAAAATGTCAAATCGTGGCAAATTTCGCGAGTGTGTGAATTGTGATTACGGCAAAAGTATAAGGAGTATCAAGTCGGTTCTAGGTTCGTTGGAATGCATAGAATCTTAGCTTTTATATGAAAGCTAAACCACATTCCTAGGACAAACGGTTCCAGAGATACGGACCATTTAGTAAAGGTAGTTTTTCGGATTTAAAGTAAAACTCAGAATGACAGGTGACAGCTTGCAGCTTTAGAATGACAGATGACAGCTCGCAGCTGTAGAATGACAGATGACACGATTTCTAGGAGGCAGTTCTACTTAGGTTAAAGTAGTTTGGATTAGATTATTTTAACTAAGAGATTGGGTTCTGCACAGTTCTGGCGGATACTCACTCCTAATTTTGAAATGAATGGGCCTCGTCACGGATCTGGTCAACTGGACTGGACTTCGGGCGGTTCTGCTCACAGCGTCTGGGTCAGCTCTGCTCTGCTGGTCTAGCCTCTCTGGATACAGCGGCCTCTGGTTTTGGATACTGCTCTGCTTTCCGGTCTGGATCAAGTGGATTCTGGATGTAACACTGCTTTCTGGGTACTGGCAAAAGTTCTTGGAAAAGAATTCAGACAGCTCGTCCGGCTGTGGAATAGTTTGCAAATGATTTTAAGGATGCTGAGGCCTGCTGAGAAGAGTTCTCAGTTTGTGGGTTTAGGCCCTTGCTTTAAGTTCTGAAGTAAAGTTCTGGTCTCTGGAGATTGATGGATGTGAAGTCTGGAGTCTCCCGGCAGAGCGTCCCACAGAAAATGGAATTGAATGTCTCTACCTGGGTTTCAATGTTCCTTTTATGTGTTTTGAAAGTGGGTGTGTGCGTAGCATCACTAAGCCTGCCCCTCTCTTGATTTGATAGGTCAATAGATTCTTTGGTCCCTGATTTGGGAAGGGATAGTGTGTCAGAGTGATGTCATTTTCATGGCCTCCAGAAAGAACACTCCCCTGTCATCTTTACACACAAATCTATTTCTGATCCAAATACATATTTCCCAGGTACACAAGTGGTTGACATTACATGTACATATTACACATTGCTTAAGGTAGTCTCTGTTCCGACTCTGGCGTTTCTATGAGCTTGCCTTCAAAAATGGCAACTTATTTTCGATTTTAGTGGGTTTTGCAACATTGGTTTTTCATCAAAAATTATACAAATGTACACCCCCCTTCTACACATATCCCAATAAATGTCCAGGTCGCTAACTTAAATAATGTGTCTGCAATATTCATAATTAGCGGGGTTTTGCACCAGAACATCACACAAATTGGAGTTTGGTCTTGAATTGTGGGCACAGTTTTCATTTTAAGGATCCCCAAATTGCACATTTCTGTCATTTGGTTACAATAAGTTATCAATGTTTCTATAAAATATATATTTGCTGCAATAGGAATCCACACTCAAGTCTGGCCCGCCCCTTGAAGCTGGGTGGGCCAGGGACCACATGTCTCTGCTCACAGGCAGCTCTCTGTTTACTGTCAATATTCAAAATTAACATACCCCATTCAACTGAAAGGGGCTATTGTCTCTCTCCTCCAGGCTGAAGGGGAAACCCCCTCCCTCTCACTCAGAAGGGCCATGTGATATCCTGCCTCCTGTTGTGAGTCTCTGGGGTGTTAAGAGTTCTCAGCCTCTTGGCCTCTGGGAACAGCAGGTGGCTAAGATTTCTAATTAACCAACAGGCTTTGAAGTCCCTGCTAGGCTGGATCATCTTGCGCTCCTGAGATATAGTCCTACAGTCAGAGTTTAGACCACTAGCGCCGGTTTGTGGACAAATCTGGTACTGCACCCATTTTTGGGATCTGTCTTGAATTTACTGCATTTCAATAGAGTGGTCTTTTGCTTGATAGAATAGGACCCTTGCTTAACATTGTTTTGATGGCATCCTTACAGTAGAGTGGTGATGTGGAACCCCCCACAAGAAGGTTGTATCTTTGGAGTGGTCTTGTGCCAACTGCGCAGTTCTCCTGGATTCTGGCATCAATGTGGGCGGCGACAGCTCATCCCCACATCCACCCAGTCTATTGATTTAGTTTGTTCTGAATAGAATAATGGGCGGCGACAGCTCATCCCCACATCTACCCAGTCTATTGATTCAACATGGGTCAAAACCCTTGACAAACCCCCCCGCCCGACTGCGCTTTGATTCGAGTCGAGGGGAAGTCGGGTGCAAAGGATGTTTTGAGCCCTTTGCTGGCATGTCCGCATTATCTTCTTCCAATTCTGTAGATGGCACAGTTCAGCATCTTTTCCACCACCCAGTTGGATCGATCGGTTCCCCTCGCCGGTCCTGATGGGAATATTGGGCGGTACCCCGGGCCCCTCGGGTCTCTGCTCCCAGTCCCCGGTCGTCCTCCTTGGTCAGTCTCCATGGTTTCATCTCTCCTAGGATGATAAAGCAAAAGCGGCAATACCTATTCATAGACATTTTTCCACCACTATTGATCTAGTGGGGCGGCATGTACATTTTATAACTCAATAGACATAGCATTCTTCTTTTGAAAAACACGATATAATTCAGAGACAGTCGCTTACAAGAGTCGTAATATCTTAGAAACTATATGTGGGATATTTTAGGGTTGGAACTGAATTACTCTGGAGCGGCTCCTTCTGGGCTTGAAGAGGATTCCTCCAGTTGTTGCAGAGTGTGCCTAGGATGGCAACACTTTAGCTAATTAATAAGGACCCACTTATCTTCCCCTTCCGCTAAATTACCTTTGGGGATGTGGATCTTATAGGCTACAGGGGAGATTTTGTCTATAATTTCAAACGGTCCCTTCCATGTAGGCAAACATTTTCGCTGTTTGGCTTGGTTCCTTTGGAAATTGTATAGATAGACCCGGTCCCCCACCTCGTATACTTTCCTGACGGTTTTCAGGTCGTAGTGGGTTTTCATGCTACCAGCTGATCTTTCTAGATTCCGCTGAGCATACACAAAAGCATGTTGGAGGTGTTTTCTCAAATTCTCCACATACTCATGAGTTGTGGAGGCATTTATCAATGTCTGCTCTTGGGTCCTGTAGAGCAAATGCTGGGGAAGCACCATCTGCGTCCAGTCATCAACTCAAATGGTGACATTTTAGTTGCAGATGAAGGGGTAGATCTGATGGCCATTAGGACCAGAGGCAGGCGGATGTCCCAACTTGGCCCAGAATCTGCCATAAACTTTTTTAATATGCTCACAATGGTTCGGTTGTATCTCTCCACTGCTCCAGAAGAAGCTGGCCTGTAAGCAATGTGTAGCTTCCTTTTAACCCCAAGTATCTCCCACATCTTTGTCATTACTTCACTGGTGAAGTGGCTACCTCTGTCTGACTCAATCCTTTGAGGTAGACCAAAATGGGAAAAGATGTGGTTAATCATCAGGGCAGCTGCTGTTTCTGCCTTGCAGTTTGGCGCCGGGAGACATTCCACCCACTTGGTAAACAAGCATGTGACGGTCAACATGTACTTGTTTCCTCTAGACGAGCGAATTATAGGGCCTACAAAGTCGATTTGCAAATCTGACCATGGCAGTGTCATCCCCCTCTTTTGGAGAGGCGCACGGTGTGTGAGGGATGATGGCTGAAACTGTGCACACACAAGACACCCCTTCAATTATTGGCCGAGGTCCTGCCCATGTGTGGCCATTATGCAACCTCTTAAGATCTCAAGTATTGTATGAAACCCCCTATGACCGGCGGTGGCTGCATCATGGGTGTGACTTAACATCAGGCTTCGGAATGAGGTAGGGACCACCCACTGATCATGGCCAGCTTGGGATTTCCTTACCAACAAACCGTCTTGGATTCGGAACCTTTTTGGACATTTCATCAACACTCTTAGGTCCTCTTTCCCAATGTAATCGGTATCCGTCAGGGGAAAGTTCTTAGGGTCCTCAATGTGTTGGTAAAACTTACCAATTATTGGATCCCCCTTCTGAGCTGTAATCAAATCAGCATCAGGGGTCTCCTTACTCCATTGTGCAGTTGAAAGATCATTGTGAGCATTTGTCTGGGACCTAGTGATAGCAGTGACCTGGATTTCCCCCAACAGGGACTCTATTTCTATTAGATCCCCTTGGATGGCCCTGGTTTTGGCCAGCTGATCAGCTAAGTCATTTCCAGTTTTGTCTGGTCCCTCTACTTTGGAATGACCCTTGATCTTTTTCCAGTAGATGGTCATCCCATTCGATGTGACCAGATCAGCAATATTTTGGATTAGCTTCCCATGTTTCAGGGGTTTGTTATTAGCACATAACATGCCTCTGGTTTTCCAATTAACCAGGTGCTCAACGAACTCGTTCCGTACATAATCCGAATCTGTGATTATGACCAGTTCGTGGAGTTGATGTTGGACAGCAGTGAGGATGGCTTGATGCACAGCCATCAATTCTGCCACCTGACTACTTCGGGGACCAATTTTGTATCCAGCGGAGGGTTCTGGGGACTCATTCACCCATGCGTTCCCTACGCTGGCCACGAGTTCTTTTTCCCCATTGTTATCAACATGGTAAGAGCATCCATCCACATAGACAGTGGGCATTCCCTCACACTTGTCTTCTTCAAAGACTTTGTGGGGGGAATTAAGGTATGCCTCCATGTTGTCCTTGATTTTTAGACTTTCGTCCTCGAGACAGTTTTCTCTGGAACAATCATGCAAGTCAGCCAGACCTTGCGCGAGGGGGAAGCCTTGCATTGACAGAATCCAGGAAGTAATTTGGTAATTACTCACATTTCCGGCCCGGATCCTGTCACTTTGGAGATATTGCAGAGGCTGGTGTGGAGTCTCCACTATGATGTGTTCCCCCTGGATAAACGGGCGGTAATTCTTCAATGCCCACACCGTTGCCAGGAGTGTCTTCTCACAATCGTTGAATTTTTCCTCCACAGAGGATAAAGTTTCGCTCGCATAGGAGATTACTTTTTTGACCTTGTCATGCTTTTGGTATAATACTGCCGTCAAGCACGTATTAGAGAACCCTGTCTCTAGGAAGAACTCCTTGTTTCTGACAGGGTAAGCTAGGCAAGGCGCTTGTGAGAGGCTTCTCTTGAGTTGTCTTACTGCCTCGGATTGTTCTGGACTCCATTCCTACTTGACCCCCCCTTCAAGAGATGAATCAGGGGTCTAGTGATCTCTGTGTAGCCCTCAATGAACTTTCTGCTGTAATTAGTCAGTCCAAGGAGGCTCCTTAGTTCCCGCAGAGTTGTGGGATCCTTCAGTTTCTGGAGTGCTTCCACTTTCTTTTCCTGGGGACAGAGATCCTGAGGAGTAATCTCATGACCCAAGAAATTAACACGGGTTCTACACCACTGTGCTTTCTGAAAGGAATGTTTTGCTCCGGCGGCCCTCAACTGTGTCAGAATATAACGGATCTCCGCTATGTGTTCCTCCACAGATGAACTTTTGATGAGGACATCATCTAGATAAGCCAGGTTACCCCCCGCACCCAGGTCGGGCATGGCCTTATGTAGGAAAATGTTGAATTAATTGCCGGAGTTGAGGTATCCGAAGGGAGTCCGGGTCCATGTGTACTGCTGGCCCCAAAGGTAAAAGCCAGTTTGTATTGGTCCTCCCTCCTGACAGGCACGGTCCAGTATCTATTGGTCAGGTCTATTGCTGTGAATACCTGTGACCCCTGGATCTGGGCCAGCCCTTGGTCAATGTAGGGCAGAGGCCATCAGGAAGTATGGACCCGTTTGTTGAGCTCCCTAAGGTCGGCGCAGAGATTCCACTGGCCGTTTGGCTTCAATATTCCCAGCACCGGATTATTGAAGGTGCTGTGTACTGGACGGATTATTCCCCAGAACTGAAGGTTCTTAATTATTTCAGTAAGGGACTCCATGGATGCGAGAGGCAAACGATATTGCTTCACAAACACTGGAGTCATGCCAGGGTCTGTGGGAATTGTTGTTGTGTGGATGTCGGTGCGACCACAGTCATATGAGTCTACCGCAAAGAGATCTTGGAAATCCAAGAAAACTTGTTTCAACTTTTGCTTCTGTTCCAGAGTCACGCAGGCATCAGCTAGGTTGACTCTCTCTTCCACCATCTGCCTGAAGCCTTGAAAGACTTCTGGTTTTGCTATCTCTGCAGCCTCCTCCAGCTGGGTGGAGAAGTCCCTGGTCAGAGTGCTGATTTGGACCAGAGGCTTCAGGTGGGAAAGGCAGCCCTCATGGACCTGGAAAATCACCTCATCCCCTCTGAAGTCACAAGTCACATCTTCCTTACCATGAGGGCAAGAAGTGTACACCAGGAAGTTCCCCCCATGCCGGGTGAAAATCCTGTCTGGTGTTGTATTGTCATCACTGTCACTGTCAAAACAGTCATTGGGGATTGGTCCTAACAGTTCATTTCCTAAATCAATGGAGAAATGTCGGTCATCAACCGCCATTCCAATAATGGTGCCTGCGGCTAGAGTAATACGCATCAGGGTTTTTCAATTTTTGTCCTCTTTTAACTTTCACTTCCAGGGAGAATTGTCGGGTCCTTTCCGGGATGGTGACTTCCTCTTTAAGCTGAATTTCAACTGCATAAGGTAGCAATTGAGCTGACCTAAATGCTTTTTCTGGATCATCAAAGCCAATGGTATTATCCGCTAATCGGGACCAAGCTTTGAAGTTTATTAGGTCCAGACTAATGGCAAAGCGATTGAGAATGTCACTGCCTAAGTAAAAGGCGGCAGTGACGTCTCGCACGACCCAACAATTATGGACTATGCTCTTGTTGCCAATGGAGATTTTGAGCATACACCTGCTTGGCAGGAGATGTTTGGAATTAGGTGCTTCCAGGTCCATTTCTCATTTGTCTATCAGTTTGAATGTGGGATTGGCTGGATCTTTTGGGAGTTGGCGGAACATGGCTTTGCTGATGAAGCTCTTACCGTTGTTCACACACACTCGGGCAAGAACAGAGTCCTTCCCATCATTTAACTGAACAGGGATGAACAACTGATCTCCAATTTGCTGAATATCAGCCAGGCTCTGAGCTGATTTCCCATCTTTCTGGACTATAGGAGTGGGAGTTTCTGATTGTGGATTAGTAAAGAATTTCAGAGTGTTTCCTTCCAGTGTGGAATACCACCTTAAACTGGAAGGAAGGTTGATTTTCAGAAATAGAGAGGACCCCCCATCCCCAGTCTGTTGTCCTACTGCTATTACTGTCACGTCCGGAATTGGGTTGTTCTGGAAGTGAAATTCTACTTGGTCAGATGTTTGTTCAACCATGTGGCAGGTGCCGTTTAAACTAACATGGTTGACACTCTGTTTTAATTTTATTGGTCGGCTAGTCTGGGTCCAGAGGACCTTGTTTACGTAATCTATTAGGGGTGACAACCTTCTCAGAAGGTTATTCCCTAGTAAACAAGGGGTGCTCTCTGAAGTCACTACTATGACCGGGTGTTTCACCTTGTGTCGCCCAATTTTGATGTCCAAATCTGCAGTCCCCTCGACAGGAATTTCCTTCCCGTCAAAGTTCTGCAGTTGTCCAGGAAGAGAGGTGAGAGGAATACGGTAACTCTCCCCCCTTCCTGCATTTAGTTCATTAAAGGCCCTTTTGGACAGAAGGGTAGCTTGGGATCCAGTGTTCACCAGTGCCAAAATTGTACCCTGCCCCTGTACTTGTACCGGGGCATAGTATCTTCCCTCCTTCTCCTCAAGGGGGCACAGATAATGCACATTTTTGGACAACTGGTGGGATAATTTTCTGGTTTTGGATATTGCTAGCGAAGAGATTTGGGCAGAATTCTGTGGAGAGCCTGCGGAATCTGAAAGAAAAAATTGGCAACTGGAAATGGTTTCAGGTCTCTGCCGCCCCCCCTTTTTGGAGGCAGTCATCAGGATGGGTTTGACCCATGGGATTTTGGTATTGTCGGTTCTGGGATGAGATGATGGGCGGCGGTAGCTCAGTCTCCACATCTCCCCAGTCTGAATTGGCATCCCTTGGGACCCATTTTTCCTTGGGAGGAGTTCCCCCATCTCTGAAGGAGAAGATCCTTTTCCCAGGATCTTCTGAGGATCCCTCTCCCTCAAATTGGAAGACCTGTACCTCCTCCACAAAGTGGGTCTGTTTGGGTCCTTTGTTTCTCCTATCCCTCCTCTGCTCCTTGGGTGGCAGACTTTCAGGGATAGGAGATTTTGTTTCCGGTTCCTGGTTTTCCAGGGGTTGTTTACAAGTCGGGAAGGAAGCTTCCTCCAAGGTTTTACACCCCACTTCCCCTTGTGCCTCCTCTCTGGGAACCGGTGGGTTATCGGGGTGCTGCCCCCGTCATTGTTCTGGAGCACCAGGCCCAGAGTTTGGGGCCTTCTGCGGTGGCATGCTCATCTGAGGGTTCTGTTGAGCCCTCAGTATGTGACCCAGATCCCGTGCCATATTTTGGACCTGTCGCTCTAACTGGGAAACCCGCTCAGGCTGATACGGGGCTCTATTTTCTCCCCTGGGCTGATCCCGGGAAGGGTAGCTATCCCTTCTCTGGTAATACCATGGGTTGGGAAGATTCGGGTACCCCTCCACCCTTGGCCTCCCCTCTCCCGGATTAGGTTGTCTGGGATCAGGGAATTGGGGAAAGAAGGATGGATGATTTTGGGGCTGGAAATTGGGTGGATACCTGGGGAAAAAGTTCTGCCCAGGATTTATTGAATTTCTGCCCTCCTGGGGGACGTTAGAAGGGAAGTTCCCTGGGTCAAGTGCTTGGCTGGATCCCCCCCTTGGGCTGGAGGAGTCCACACATAACCCAGGATGGGTCGGTTTCCCTTGTAGCGGGGACTTACATAATCAGGGAGGGAGGGGGACCCCATTTGTGGGACTACCTCCTCGACTCCCTGTCTGTGACTGGCCCGAGGGCCTTCTGGGCTGTGAATTATTTGGTGCAGGCAGGTTTTTAGGCCCCCCCATCTCCAAATCTATAAAACGGGGGAAACCTTTACCTCCGCCACCTTGGCAGCAGCAGGGGTGCTGTTGGTTTTGGGGTTTTTCTGTGCATTACTTTTATTTTCTATGGGCTTCTGCACCTCATAGATCTGGGTAGCCTGTTCAATGACCCAGTCTAGGGACCTCTTCTCGTGAAAATCTCTCACTAGCTGGGTCATGATGTATTTTGGCAACGCATGGAAAAAAGTATTGACAAATTCTCTGCTGTCCATGCGCACCCTTCTGGTGGTATGCGCAAAGGCACGCTTCAATTCTTGCACGAATTCTTGTGGGGCCTGATCCTCCCCACATTGCAAATTGTAGGCTGCCTTGCGAGCCTCTTGAGGATTTCTATGAACATAAAAATGTTTCAAGATGGCCGCCCTATATGCGAACCATCTTGAATGGTTTTGGTCCTCCAGCCCTGCAAAGAAACTGGAGTATTCTGGGGAAAATCTCCATTTGACGTACTGGATGCAGCTACTGCTGTCCTTCAAATGGAAAGTCTCCATCATTTGCTCATAGAGCTCCAAGTGTTCCCAAACAGAATACTTGGCATTCTTATCATAAGGCGTGATGACACTCCTTATTGCCTTTATTTGTTTCAATGGGTCCTTCAGCAAAGCCCTTTTTCCCTTATTGGCCTTTTTGGTTCGGGTAACCCTGGTCCATTCATCCTCTGACTCCGAAGCACTGCTCCCAGAGGTGCCCGTCTGATCTTCCAGGTTTTCCCGGATTCTGCGAGCTTGGGAATGGCTGGCAGAATGTGGGGACCTCGTCTCCTGTGTCCTGTAACGCTCAGAGGAGTCTTCAGATCCCTCCTTGCTGCCAGGATTTGATGGGTACCCCCCACTGACCTAACTGGGCAGAGGTTTTCAGGATGCCCTTAATGGGCCTACTCTCCTGGGGTTCCCCACTAAATTGCACTGTGCTTGGGTGCCCATACCCGGATGCCCGCCCCTCCATTCCTGGGTGGTACTGGCCTATGAGCCCCATACTTTTCGCTAGATAGTAATCTGCCATTCCTGTGGCCTTGTGCTCATGCGTGCCAGGGGACATGGGGTGGCAGAGTCCAGGGACTGGGAGAGATGAAGGCCTCTGGTACTAGGGCTCCTGAGGTTATGCTCAGGCGTTTCCCTTTCCCAGCGAACTTCATCTCTATCAGCCCCTGCTCCCTGTTGCGATGCAACAGCCTGCGCTTTCAGTTCCTCAGTTAAGGCCTTACTCGATTCTATCAGTCTCTCCTGCATGGCTACCTGTTGCTGGAGCCTATCATTGTGCTGACAGAGAGCCTCATTTTCTCTCTGTGCCTCCTGATTGGTCCTGGAATACTGGGCCAGTCTCTGCTGCAGGAGGGTTACCTCCTGAGTCCCATCCCTACTGGCCTGCTCCTTTCTTGCCAGAGCCTCCTCCACCCTCCTGGTGTGCTCTAACAGGTTCTGATGCTCTTTTTGGAGGTCACCCAGCCCCTGGAGGGCCAAGTGATTTTCTTCAGTTTTTCTTTTTAAATGGCAGACTTCCTGGCCTAAGGTGTCCCTTTCCTGACTAAGAGTCTGCATCTGTGCCGCCAGGTCGTCCCTTTGCCTTTGAAGGGCACCAGCTTTCTGGCGCTCCTGATCAAACTCTGCCTGGGTATCCAGGTCTTTCAGGATCAGTTTATTGCTCTCTGCCTTTTCCCTATCTAGGTGGCTTTGCAGGGTGACTTCCTGCTCAGCACATGCCCTATTGAAATCTAATTGTTGCTCCAGCTTTTTCTGGCTCCGCAGTAGGGAGTCCAAACCTTCTTGGTACTCCTTCCTACTATCCTGGTCAGCCTTTTCCTGTTGCAGGATATCCATATCCTCCTTTATTTTAATGATGTACTGTATACTATCATTTTCTGACTCCTGGCTCCTGTGCAGCCTCTGCTCAGAAGAGTCCAGGTCAGATTGGGCCTTCTCTAACGCCATCTGTTGCCTATTTTCCAGATCTTGGCCTTCAGCATATTTATTCTGTATGGCTCCCATATATAGGTACAAATATGCCGCTATCCTGGCAATCTTATTATGTTCATCGCTGGCTTTAGGGGCCATATATAGTTCACTCAGGGCCACATGTAGGGGACCCTGATCCCTCCATTTATCTGACCCTGTTTCAGTGACCTGTTACGCGTTTGCCTGCAACCAGACCGTTTGGTCCTGATGAGTCCACTCACCTCTCACAAATAGCTTATGTAAGAGGTGCTCCCTCGCTATTTTTATGTCTACCACGGTCGTCATTCTAGAGATTGATCTCCCTCCTGACGCCTTAAGTTTGTATTTTATTTTGCAAGACAGACCGTCTCCTTAGAGCGTCCCTTTGAGGAGTGCTTTACAGCGTGGTGATCCGACCGGATGTATGTATCCGTCAGTTAGCACACTGTAATAAGCTGCACAAGTGATAAATCTAATTCAGAATTCCCGGCTTCGAGCCCCCACTCTGTAAGTGACTCCAATCAAGCAATCCCACTAAGTCAGTGCCTTGTCTGGGATGCCCAAGGGAAGCCCTTATTTATGTATTTTTATGGCAAGTTATAATCTGGATGATGAACCCTTGTATAACACCCCTCTCTTAGAATCCCCCTGACCCCACTGAGCAAAGAAGTAGGTTTGCTTTGCAAATTAAAAGGTTTATTTGGACAATTCAACAATATTTATCTATCACACTTTATAAATAAATTGATAATTGATATCACACTTCAGAATATGACCGTGATCAACAATGGATAAGGTTACAGGGGTACACTGATTTGGTTACTTAGGAGTAGTATGGAGGACGAGGTCGATGAAAATGCTTGATGGTTTCAAGGAAATTCAAGGTGGAATGAAATGCAGTACAGAAATAACTTGATATGATTTTAGAAAAATATAATATAATCACTTTTTCTCTGGCAATTCACCCTCCCCCTAATGCAATGTAAGAAATGGAGGGAGGAGCACACAGTTCTCAGGAATGCAATCAAATACAATACGAAATTCAGTTCCCCCCCAGCAAGCTTAGAGAAAAACAGGCAGAAGTTTGAAACACAGGCGAATTACTTTAATGTGGTTTGCAAGGAAGTGAAAAGGTGCTAAAATTGCTTTTAATTCCCTCTAGAGGTTCAGGGTAGGTGATGGCTATTTTATATTTGTTCAGGCTCACTTTAGCAATGCTCTATGAGTAACTAGCAGGTTAAATGAATTTTAGCAAAGGAAATCAAGGAGCTGCTGATTTTTACACGTGGCTGAAATTGTGTCAAATCGTGGCAAATTTCGCGAGTGCGTTAATTGTGATTACGGCAAAAGTATAAGGAGTATCAAGACGATTTAGTAAAGGTAGTTTTTCGGATTTAAAGTAAAACTCAGAATGACAGGTGACAGCTTGCAGCTTTAGAATGACAGATGACAGCTCGCAGCTGTAGAATGACAGATGACACGATTTCTAGGAGGCAGTTCTACTTAGGTTAAAGTAGTTTGGATTAGATTATTTTAACTAAGAGATTGGGTTCTGCACAGTTCTGGCGGATACTCACTCTTAATTTTGAAATGAATGGGAGCCGTCACGGATCTGGTCAACTGGACTGGACTTCGGCCGGTTCTGCTCACAGCGTCTGGGTCAGCTCTGCTCTGCTGTTCTAGCCTCTCTGGATACAGCGACCTCTGGTTTTGGATACTGCTCTGCTTTCCGGTCCGGATCAAGTGGATTCTGGATGTAACACTGCTTTCTGGGTACTTGCAAAAGTTCTTGGCAAAGAATTCAGACAGCTCGCCCGGCTGTGGAATAGTTTGCAAATGATTTTAAGGATGCTGAGGCCTGCTGAGAAGCGTTCTCAGTTTGTGGGTTTAGGCCCTTGCTTTAAGTTCTGAAGTAAAGTTCTGGTCTCTGGAGATTGATGGATGTGAAGTCTGGAGTCTCCCGGCAGAGCGTCCCGCAGAAAATGGAATTGAATGTCTCTACCTGGGTTTCAATGTTCCTTTTATGTGTTTTGAAAGTGGGTGTGTGCGTAGCATCACTAAGCCTGCCCCTCTCTTGATTTGATAGGTCAATAGATTCTTTGGTCCCTGATTTGGGAAGGATAGTGTGTCAGAGTGATGTCATTTTTATGGCCTCCAGAAAGAACACTCCCCTGTCATCTTTACACACAAATCTATTTCTGATCCAAATACATATTTCCCAGGTACACAAGTAGTTGACATTACATGTACATATTACACATTGCTTAAGGTAGTCTCTGTTCCGACTCTGGCGTTTCTATGAGCTTGCCTTCAAAAATGGCAACTTATTTTCGATTTTAGTGGGTTTTGCAACATTGGTTTTTCATCAAAAATTATACAAATGTACACCCCCCTTCTACACATATCCCAATAAATGTCCAGGTCGCTAACTTAAATAATGTGTCTGCAATATTCATAATTAGCGGGGTTTTGCACCAGAACATCACACAAATTGGAGTTTGGTCTTGAATTGTGGGCACAGTTTTAATTTTAAGGATCCCCAAATTGCACATTTCTGTCATTTGGTTACAATAAGTTATCATTGTTTCTTTAAAATATATATTTGCTGCAATAGGAATCCACACTCAAGTCTGGCCCGCCCCTTGAAGCTAGGTGGGCCAGGGACCACATGTCTCTGCTCACAGGCAGCTCTCTGTTTACTGTCAATATTCAAAATTAACATACCCCATTCAACTGAAAGGGGCTATTGTCTCTCTCCTCCAGGCTGAAGGGGAAACCCCCTCCCTCTCACTCAGAAGGGCCACGTGATATCCTGCCTCCTGTTGTGAGTCTCTGGGGTGTTAAGAGTTCTCAGCCTCTTGGCCTCTGGGAACAGCAGGTGGCTAAGATTTCTAATTAACCAACAGGCTTTGCAGTCCCTGCTAGGCTGGATCCTCTTGCACTCCTGAGATACAGTCCTACTGTCAGAGTTTAGACCGCTAGCGCCGGTTTGTGGACAAATCTGGTACTGCACCATTTTTGGGATCTGTCTTGAATTACTGCATTTCAATAGAGTGGTCTTTTGCTTGATAGAATAGGACCCTTGCTTAACATTGTTTTGATGGCATCCTTACAGTAGAGTGGTGATGTGGAATCCCCCACAAGAAGGTTGTATCTTTGGAGTGGTCTTGTGCCAACTGCGCAGTTCTCCTGGATTCTGGCGTGAATGTGGGCGGCGACAGCTCATCCCCACATCCACCCAGTCTATTGATTTAGTTTGTTCTGGGATAGAATAATGGGCGGCGACAGCTCATCCCCACATCTACCCAGTCTATTGATTCAACATGGGTCAAAACCCTTGACACGGCTGCCTGGGACTACTCTCCAGGTCCTAGTCCTTGGTGTCTCTTCTCCCTTTGTTCGGCTTTGTCTTCTCTCTCTCTCTTCTTTTGCTTCCCTCTCTCTCTCCGTTGTTCTTACCTGTCGGTGCTCTTCTGCGCCACTCCTCCTGCTATGTTTCTGCATGGCTCCATCTGTTTTAGAGTCCCTCCGGAGCTCTCCATGCCTCTTGGTGTTTTTGCTCTACCTTACTTGTTGGAGTTCCAATCGTACTCTCTATTGGGAATGAACCTCTGCATTTACCGCTGGAGCTTCTCTGCACTTCTCGTTGGGATCAGACTCTCTCTCTGGACAGCACCATCAACATATTTATGGTATCCTCCGGAGACGGTTCATCTCATCCAGGTTTTTTCTGTGCCAGTAATGGCCTTTCCCCCTAATTGGCTGCTGCAGGATTGGGCCACTGGTCTTCTGGTTCTCCTGAAGACTACTGTGGCGTCTGCACAAGGCAGACCCTATCTGCATAAAAAGAAACCCAACTTCAAAGGCAGAGGAAGAAAGAAACTACCCGTGGAAATCTCCAGCAGCTCAGGTGAGGAACAGGATTTTAGTTCTGAACCTGATAGCAATATTGACAATAACATGTCGAAATGAAAGTTACCTCTACTGATTCGTCATGAGGAGGGGAATATTAATATCTGAATATTTTTTATTTATCAGTAAGCTACTAACATTTGACATGTAAGCACTTCCTGGGTGGAAAAGCTGATAACAAAATGTAAATGATGGAAGCTGTGTACCTCTCCACTTCACTTCAGTCATGGAACTCCCCTGTCCTATAGACAGTGCAGCGGAGAATGTGTCGGTAGACAAATCTGTAAATGCAAAAGGTAAAAACTGGCTCCAATTTTTAAAGCAATGGGATATTGTCACATTTAATGGATGGACGCCTGGCGACATCCCTGGCCAAACCTCATGGAGTTGTGGGACTAAAGTCAACAGCATAGATTATTTATGTGGTAATCCCCAACTGGTCAACATTGTCAAAAACCTAAACATCAGCAAGAACTTGTTCAGTGACCATGCAAGCTTAAGTCTGACTTTAGATCCTGACTTACTAGAAACACGACAATACGCTACTAGTGATCTGGTACCTAATCAGGCTGGCAACCGTGTTGTCTGGTCAGAGGGGACCATTAGAAAAGCGTGTAAGAAGATAGTGCTATTAAATCTTACTGATGATTCTATCTTAGGTCTGAACACAGGAGATGGGGTGGGTGGACGCTTGGCTTAAGGATGTTGCCTATGAAAATTCAAAAACCTAAGAGAAACACCTTAGTTTTAACAGAAAAAAACCATGCACAAGCCTTTGATATCGACATTCAAAATCAAAAGTGAAGGGTGCCTATGCATGTTCGTAGGTTAAGAAAGGGGTGGCGGCACAAAACAAGAAGTCCATATGGAAAAACGTAGAATGAAAAACCTGTATCATAATTGGTTGAAACATAGGAACCGTATGGGCATCACTGCTAATTGGCAAAAGATGATTGGGACACTCTCTAGTAACAATACCAAACAGGTGTGGCGAATGCTAAACCTTGCTAGACCCACTACAGACAGATTAATTATTAATCCCATCCCCGAGAATGTATGGCTTACCTTTATTCAGGAAAAAAATGAAGAAACATGATGCTAAGGAAATGGTTTTCCAATGCAAAAGTGTAAATTGGTCTGTGACCTTTGACATCCCTGAGATGATAGCCCACTTATCCAAATTGAAAAACTCCAGAGTACCTGGGCCTAATGTGCTCTCAATGGATGTGCTGAAGGGTGATCACATACTATTGGCTAGCGTACTATGTAATATGTTTACAAAGAATTGTCGAGAAAGATGCATCCCCGCCTCCTTGAAAAAAACTATTTATGTGCCAGTGTTTAAAATCAGAGAACGCTTGCTTCCCGATAATTACAGTTTACTCTCATTACTAGATACCACAGGAAAGGTTTTTGCCTGGTTAGATTTGGAACATTTTCAAGCATGGGCCTGTGAGCACAACATGCTGCATGCATTTCATACTGGTTTTCGCCAAAGCTCTTGCACCACTCATAACATTCAACTGTTATATTCAGTAATGGAGCGGGCCAAATCTAAGAACAACCCATCAGTCTATATTACTTTCATTGACTTTCGTGCAGCATTTGAACAAGTTAACTGTGAGTTGCTATGGAAGAGACTGCGGTCACTCGGCTGTGACGAATGGCTACTACAAATCCTAGGGGCCTTACATACGGGGACAACAGCACAGATTCGACTTGGTGATGATGGTCTCCGATCTGGATATATGCAAATAGGTATAGGGGTAAAGCAGGGATGCATATTGGCGGCCTTCAGATTTAACCTATATATAGCAGATCTCCCCACAAGGATGATACTCAGTGCAAAGTGCCCCCTGAAGATTGGACAATGCATTGTTGCCACCATGCTTTCAACTGACGACTTAGTATTATGCAACTATTTATTCTCGGGCATGAAGTCCATGTTAAATGCCTTTGCTCACTGTGCTGAGGAACATGGTTTGTCTATCAACTTAACAAAAACTAAAACAATGCTTATCATAACACGTCATTTTAAGATGCAACCCTTGACCTAGGGGACATTGAATATACCCAAAGCTACAAATACCTTGGAATAGAAATGACTGACAAAAATGGCTATCGCGAGATTGTAATATGCAATTCCTGCAAAGGCAAATACATTTCCTTCATGGTACATATATTTTGAACACCATCATGCCGGGTTCACATTAAGAGGCATTCTTGACCTCTACAAACAATGGTTTTGTCCTGTAATACTATATGGACTTGATGCCCTCAAGATGCAAGATTTAGAGTGGTTACAAGGGCTTGGAGCTTTTTTTTTGGCGATGTTTCCTTGGGCTTCCTCCATCTACCTCCATTGAATACATATGGTTAGAACGAGGACTGTTGTAGCTAAAATCATGGCACTTAACTTAGAGGGCAACTCTTTTTGAAATTTAAAACATCTCCTACATGCCCCCTTCTAACCAAGTGAGTTGTTAACTACTGCCTTGAACATACACCGGGTAAAGATTATGGGTTCCCGAAAATTTATGAAAGACCTATTCCATAAACTAGATTGGATACCCGATTCCGGACGTTGTTTGAAATTCCAGAAATTGAAAGGGTCCTCTAATCAGCGCTTGAAAAAAATGGGACCGGGTCAACAACTATGAACACTTAGATACACTCCTTAATTAAAAAATGGGACCGGGTCAACAACTATGAACACTTAGATACACTCCTTAATTACAGCCATTTGACGCAACTTGTTCACAAGTATATGAAACCACAAGGTTACCTGTTACAATGCCCGAATCCCAATGTACAGCGTTTTAGTTTGCTAATGCGCACTAATCAGTTCCCTATGAGAACCATTTCTGTAGCACAATGGAAAATTCCGAAAGAAGGTAGAATCTACAGAGTTTGCGAAATATCATGATGTATGGAAACGGTTAGACATCGTCACACAGAGTGCTCTAACTTGGGACATATTTACATGACCTTAATGGGCTATCTGACACACAACTTTGAGTCGATAAAAACTTCTGAAATTTTGGACTTACTGTTTAAATACTGAATGTAGGTAAACACATATAGCCCTATATAGCCCTATATAGAGTATGGTGCTGGGTGAATAAGTACTTTGAAAAAGTATCATGATACTTCTAAAGGGAAACCAATCAATATATAGAAAGGTGGTATCAACATGAAAAACACAAGTAACTTTAATCCCAAAGGATGTTTCAACTCTTTATAAGATTTTGTGAATTGTAATACCAAAGAAATAATGTGAAGAATTGTAAAATATGTTCTATTATAGAATATGTGTGATGTTTTAAGATTTGCAAGTATTAAGCTTTCATTGTTTTTATGCATGTTTGTCACACAATGTGTTATTATCATATGAATATGAATGTATATTTTATAAACTTTGGAAAAGTTCAGTTATAAATTGATTACAAATAAATAAATAGACAGACAGGGGTGGACACGTGGGAGAGTGAAAGAAAAGGATAGAGGTTCAATGGAAATTCTAAAATCATCTTGGGTGGAGAGACCTTAACATTGAGAGTCTTTACACTTTGCATGGGAGAGAGGAACTGGGGAAGCCACCAACTGACTAGGCCCTGATTCGTAAGGAGATCCAAATGAGGGAGGAACGATGTTGACGATCTCTGACTGAAGAGACCAGACCCCGAGCTGATCCCTGAGGAGCCTGGCTGTCTTCCCCGAGTGCTCCGAATCAGAGGCCTCATGTAAATAGGATTGATACATTTGAAACTAAATGTGTGGGGGATCTGTCTTCCTTAATTTCTTCCATTCATAGTGGGTGGGGGGCATATTGTGAAGACTCTTGGCATATTTAACTGAAAATTAATTCAATTAACTCCCAAATAGATTGAAACAGGGGGGTTTGAAGGAGTTTGAAACCTCCAACCTCTTTCCTAGCAGAAGTGAAGTTATAGTCAGATGAAGTAATTGTGATGTCCTGACCACAAAACCGAAATTGATAATTGTCACCAATCCCAAACCTTGCCTTTGAAACAGAAAGGTACTGATCACAAAAGGAAATTCCCAACTGAAATTCTTCCCCGACCTTGCCTTTGAAACAAAAGGTCCTTGCCCCTAAAACGAAATTCCTAAATGATACCACTTCACAAACGTAGCTTTTAAGCAACAGGTATACTTGTCCTAAAACAAAAATCCCAATTGTCACCACTCCTTAAACCTTGTATTTAAACAACAGGGTGCCCTTGGCCCCAAACGAAATTCCTAACTGTCCCCACTCCCTAAACCTGGCCTTTAAACAGAGAGGTGCTGCATATCACTGATGCACATGTGTTGGTGCTGAAGGGGAGAGGAACTTTGCAAAGAGAAACTGGTGTAATTTCCATAGAACAATGAACACTCTCTTCTGAGAGTAAGTGACCCTGATAGCAGAATGATTTTGCATTGCTTTGGGTGAAAACGAAACAGTGCTATTTGCCATATGCATTTTTACAAGTCTGTGTTTTCAAAACTGCATTTTCCAGTGTGCAGAGAAACCCCAGGTGTCAAGCACTGTACATGTCAATGTGTCACTTGTTTTAAAATCAAACTGTGCTTTGTGTTCAATCTAAATTGTATCAAGTAGTATTTGCCTGTTTATCACAAAAAGTAAACCGTTTGTTATGTTGAAGCTTTGTCTGGTGCCCCAGAGAAGTTGGTGTGTATATTCATTAAAGATTCATTTAACGTACATTATTAATAAATATATATTCTGCCTATACACCGGCCTGGTTCTTAGATCATTGTTAGCACAGGGGGAGGGATCTGCGTGGCTCTATATGAGTCATAGATAGAGCGTGTTGAATCCTAATCAATGGTGTGTTCTGGGCTCTCTTAAGTGAGGGGGCTCCCTATGATAAGCGTGATCTCCCAATATATTGTTACATCATGGGCAGTCAAGTAAATACTCTTAACAGTTTGGATCAAAATGTGACAATCCTTTAAGACAGCATTATACAACAAATAAACATTTGCTTTTGCCAGTGGGACAGGAGGTGAGTTGGGAAAATGCTTTGATCTGCCAGTGAGGATTGCATGAGTGCTCAAGTATGTTCTCTTGTTCGTTGAACTCAGAGGTTGAAGTTGGCTAACACCTATAGCGGTTCCTTTGCTATGTGTGAGGGGCATGGTTCCAGTGCACTTGGCAGAGTGGCAGTCCTTGCTACACATCAGTTCACTCACATTGTTCCCAAGCAATGGTTAGGGAACAGAGCTCTCCCCTGCCTTAGGCACCTTCTATCTTACCCACACAGTTGGAGGACTTTGCAATGGACTGTACGTCCAGCAGTGATCTAATTAATTCTTCTTGTCTTCTTGAAAGTCCAAAATAAATCAAGGAAGGAATGACATACCCCTTCCTAATAAAAGCAAATTGTCACTGGGTTGGGTCAAGAGCCTGATCTAAGGGATCCAATCCCTGTTGCTGTAATAAGTGGCCCAATTACATTATTATGTCATATCCATATTGCTTTGTCAGATAGGACATGAAGGGGCAGGAAGGGAGAGACCCAACAAATAAAACAAGACTGTGGAACACTTCTCAGGTCCACCTTTCTAGATACTCTAACTCCACCCCTTTCCTATGCGTGCTGACTTCAAAGGCCCCCTGTAGTGCAACAACCTGCTGTGAGGCTGTTCTTTGTTATTTGAAGTTAGTTTGCTAGGAGATCTCCTGGTAAGAGCTCCTGCGACATAAGAGGAGATGTTCCTTTTCCTCCTGCAGAATCAAAGGAAGACAGCATCCTGGAAATTGTCTCACTGGAAGTTGTTGTGACAGCCTAGCTAGCCAGGAACATACATCACCTTGAAATAATTGACCTGGTTTCACAGGGTTGACACTTGTATGATATCAAACTAGTTTGACTTTAGTAATTGTGTTCTCTTATCGCTTACTCTACCATAAACAGCAGTGGGTTATTCAAAGAGATAAACTTGCCTCCAGAGTGGTAAGGTTACAATGATTACATTTTATTTGAAAGGTGCAGAAGGTAAAATGCTACCTTTTGCTGCATGGACTTTGTGTTCAGCAGTCATCAGGAAAATATATGTGAGCTTTGAACCTGTTATGTAACACTGGAGATCACGGAGTTGCAGATGTCCGGAGACAGGTGCAGCAAAAGAACATGAATGCAGAATGCTTTTGGAACACAACTTTTGAATCGGGGGTCCGAGTGGAAGCATTTTATGTTTTAGTAAAAATCAAAAAATCTAATGCTTTCATATCCTTGTTACACAAGTCCTGAAAATAAGAAAATAAAAATGTTTTCTCAACTGCACTGATTTGGGGTTCCATGGCATGTTCTGCATCCATAAAGACTCCCAGAATCAATGACAAAAGTGAATGCTGAGGAAACGTGTTCACAAGATGGTTCTAAACCTCAGTGTGCCATGTTTCAACCTGCTTACCTACAACCAGAATGTCTTACTTACATTGATTCATCGTCATACAATTGTAATTGTAAGGATATTTGGCGTGTTACAGCACAGAGTACAGCACTACTGCACAGGTAGCAATTTTTTTTTGATGCAGCACCACCACATGGGTGTGGTGCATTGCTATATGTGTTGCCAAATTAACATGGACATATAAGTAAAGACAGGCTGTTCAGTTTAAAACGATTTTAACATATAAGATGCAAATCTATTTTTACAGTTAAAAGCACACGTGCACACTCAAAAGTTGCACACTATTTTTCAACTGAAATGCCTATGGTGCAAGAGACACATTTGAAAATTAATAACTAACATTATTAATAAATAACCTGACTAATAAAACTGCATTTAACATAACCCACTAATAAAAATGTGTCTCCACTGCAGAATTAGGCCTACTCTGAAAGTGAACTTTTAAACGCACATTCATTTTTTTTCTTTTTCTCTGCTGCTCTGTCCACATAACTACAGGAAGCAAAAGGGCTCGAAGGAACAGGAAATCAGTTGGTTACAAATAATTACTGTAGAAATGAGCCATTGTGTAGTGAGGGAGGAGATGGCATGATTGATTTCTGATTGGAGCAGCGTCATAGCAAGTATCATGCTAGAGGCAGTGATGAGAGTTTTGCTGGGGGAGCTTGAAGAGAGGGGGAGGAAAGTCGGGATTTGGCAGAGCTGGGAGAAGGACCTGTTTCCTGGCTGAAGCATTCCTGCTGCAAAAGCTGCGAATTCCAGGCAATAACCCCGGTTTGAGAACGAAAGACGCTTGTTTTCACTGGGGTTAATCTTCAAGGGAGCCAAATTCAGAAAGAGAACAGCTGAAGAAAACTCATGCTGAACAGATAAGGTAATTACAGAAGTGTGGGGGCTGAGTGTGTACGAGAATATTCAGTCAGTGTAGGAGAGGAGATTCCTGTGCTTTAATCACATGTTTAATGTTGCAAATTGAGTTCTTGTCTCTGCCACTCTCTTTTCAGTGTATCACTGTTACTGTGCTATTTTATTTATTTCTGTAAAAAGTGAGATCGTGTTTAAATGCAACTTTTATAATACACAAAAATATTTGAAAGCAGACGGGTGGTGTGTTTTATATTTACCAATACAGTGCTGATGATGTGGGGAGATGTTTAGACAGTGCAATTGTCATTTTCAAGGTAGCTAAACGTCAAATTTGCTGCAGCCGGGTGCACAATGTAATTCAGTATGAGCAATTATAACTAACTGTGTGTGTTGTAGTTTGTCGGAGGTCTATGAGTCGGCAAAAAGGGAGGCCCGGGACATAGTTCACTACCGTATATAAAATAGTGAAAATACCACATGATAGCTCGCTGCCGTAGATAAGACAGAGAGAAATTGCCCATGGTGGCACACTAAAAATGAAAATGTGGTGTTCCTGAAATGCAAGCCTGAGGTCTCTCTAGTGATTACACGAAAAATCTAAGCAAAAATAAGGGGTTCTGGATATTGGGGCCACAAATAAAACAAGGGAATTATGCTCACCAAAATACTACCAACCACGCATACCAACCACGCATACCAACCACGCATACCAACCACGCATACCAAATAGGCATGTCTGTGTGCTGAAATAATGCATGTCCACTGTATTATTGTTGTACATGGCCCAATCTGAATACAAGGAGTGATTGTTGCTAAGTTATTTTTCGGCGGTAAGAAAATACCGCCAGGCCCCAAATCTCCACAAAATACCCTACATATTTATGGTGCGTTGCAGGCCGGGAAAGTGATCACAGAGTACCTACTGGGCGTGGCAAGCATGTCTCACACTGCCATTTGCACATTAAAGGGAACCCATTTTATAATAGCAGTGTGCCACTAAAAACGAATTTCAGAATGTCACAAAGGGAAACCACATTCTCAGACCTAGTGCAATATTTAGAGGCAAAGTTGTTTGCACATGGGACTTGGTCGTCGAATAGTACGTTAGAATGGTGTGAACGCATTCAGGGTGAGGTGCAGAAAGAAAAACTAGACAATATTTTTGCAGAAGGCAGCATAATTCAGGTCTGCCTTACAAGATTATTGAATGCAGCCGATAAAAGTGCAGAGAAAGACTGTTTAATACGGCTATGCGGCAAAATATGGTTTATTTTGAATAAGTCCCTGCGAATGCAGGAGAATGATACTCAGCTAATTAACAGGTTAAAGACTGAATTAGATGGGGCAAGTAAAAATCAGGAAATGTTGAGAGCAGAATTGGATGTATGCCAAAAAGACATGCAATTAAAATGCAGAGACTTTGACACTCAGTTATCCAAAAGCAAGAAACAATTTGAGGATAGTGAGCAAGAATTGGTACACTTAAAAGCCTTAGTGGACCACATTAGACAGGATAAAGATGAGGTTGTTTCAGAAATGCAAATTTTACAAAAAGAACATTGTGAAAAAGAATGTGATCTCCAGAGTGCAGAACAAGAAATGATTAAAATGATTCAAGAAAGAGACAAGGGAAATAAAGAGTTCAATGAATGCCAAATGCAAATGTGCGACATGCAGGAGGTGATTAATAAGATGAGTGATGAAAAGAACTATTTGCAAAATTAAGCCAACAGACTCCTTAAAAAGTGTAAGGACTTAGAACAGCAAATGTGCATTCCCAGGTCCCAGGAGAGGCGGCAGGGTACCACATTCAATGGAGTGGAGGTGAATTCTAGCACTGCCCAAAGAGCTAGTGCTCCAGTGACTGGGCCGGTGACTGAACTTGGTTGCAGCGCCCTTGGGGGATTTGATACTACAATTGGGGGCAGCCACCAATCTCATACACCTGAAAACAGGATTGAATCACAAAATAGTGCAATTCCATGCATTGCAACAAGTAGCCCCATAAAAATAATGAAATCCATTAAAGCCCTGATCAAACCATTTAAAAAGGGAGGTGAATGCTGCATTGAGGATCACTTAGAAGCGGTGCATGACATTTTTAAAGCACTCCAGATACCTAAGGAACAGTACAGACAATACTTTCATTTAACTTTAGATGCCCCGACGGCCAGCATCATAAGGGGATTAAATGAACAGCAGAATATGAGCTGGTTGGAGTTTGAAAAAGAAATTAGGAGTCATTTTTCTCCTTTTCAGTCATTGCAGGAGGCAAAGAAAGTCGATTAAACAATTACTGCTGGACCTAATACATCCCCTCGCCAATTTTTACAAGACTTAAAAAGAGCATTTTCTCGCTTTGATGTATCTTTTGACTCAAATTCCAATGAGTTTAAAACTGCATACTTCTATGGGCTACAGAAAGACATCATATCCCAATTGGTCCGTGAATTTGACCGTGACAAGTCCCTTGAATGGATTGTACATCAAAGCACAAAACTATATGAGAAAGTGATAAAATGAAAGATACTAGACCTAAATCTAAAGAACCCTCAGCCACAGTAATGGAAATTAGGTCAGCCAAAATGTCCCTTGAGTCTGCTCAAAGCCAAGGTAAAAATAATGTGACACCTGAACAAAGGGGTAATCAACAAAGATCGCCATTTCCTGTACCAATGTTCCAATCACATGATCCTAGTAATAGAGAGAGCTACATCAGCCCTAGGTATTTAGGGGAAAGACCCCGGGTAGGATATCGGCCTGATATGGCAGGTATGAACAATAATCAGAGACAAAATCAAGATCAAAGAAATGATGGTCCCTACCAGTCATTGGGGACACAGAGCAGATTTGATCCCAACACCATGATATATGGTAATCAGGATAGGCCCCGATATGTGGATCGATTTACTGATAATGGAAATCAACCTAGGGGCCAGTACCCACAATCTGAGAGACAGGACATGAGGCAAAACGTGAACTACAATCCACGTCAGTACAATGATTCCCCACCAGGGGACTATAATCAAAGGATGGGTGCAACCCGCTCCCCTCCACAAATGAATCAAGAGTTCAGAAACCATCCCAACCGACATCAATCACCTGAGAGGTATCAGAATAGATCCAATCAGGGGGAAAACAACCAATATCGACCTAGGCCACAGAAAGAGTATCCTAGAGAGATGGAAAGGTTCCAGTGCCTTGAGGCCCAAGTGAAAATGTTAGCTGAGCAAATAGGAAAGCTCTGTACAGCGCAAAAACAACCTTCCAAAGAGGGGGCTGATGGCCATAGCAATGACCGGGGGGCTTCCGAAAAGTGACTAAGTACTCATGGTAACTGCAGTGCCAAAATGACAGATTGCTCTGATATAATTTTGCATAATGACTCTGAGATGCCTAATGGATTAAATGTGAAAGTGCCAGTAAATGAACTTGTGACAGAAAGTGCAAATACTTCTAAGAAAGAGGTACGGTTTAACCTAGAGCTAAATAAAACAGTAAAGATTTGTACAAATGAAAAAGAAACATTAGGAATTCCAAAAGAACAAAGGGACAGATTTAAGAAAAATGACTCATGCATGGGGAATACCAGTGAACAGGGAGTAAGTGGGGATGCTATAGCTCCTTCCCTGGGCAAGCAAAACAATGACCAAACACAGACAGAAAAAGGAAATACTCAAAAGGAGGGTACAAGTCAATCACCTGAAGAATTCTTTGAGCCACATATTTTTGAAGAGGCTGAAAGGGCTGGTATCACACTAAATGATCACAAATGCACAGAATTAAAAAATGACAAATTGCTGAATGATGTTGTTACACATGTTCAGTTGAAAGGTTGTAATGTGGTCTCTGATGTTACCCAGATGGATGGGCGAACAGTGGCCACACTCCAAAAAACCTCTGATCATGGAGAAATGAATAAAGTCTCTCGCGCAGAAATGGGTAAAAAGGAGGGAAAAATGTCTTTCCATTTACCAATGTGTTTAGCCAAAAGTGAAAAAGACCTGAGAAAGGTGAGCCCTGAAATCAGTAAGAATTCACATTTCTTATGTGTATTAGAGGAAGTTGAGGACAGATATTATGCACCCATCACTGTAGAAGAAAAATGCCACACCTTTGCTATGATTGACACTGGCGCACAGGCCACAATTATGTCCAAGGAGCTGGTAAAGAGTATCAATGAAGGGAGACCCCCACAGAGTCAGATCACAGTGAAGGAAAATCAAGGCCCAGTGCATAACTTTAATCGGGAGGAGGTGCCCATCATAGGTGTAACTGAGGTTGACATAAAAATAGGAAAGCACAGAATGAAACAAGAGGTATTGATCACATCTATTTGTGAAATTCCATTTCTGATGGGGACAGATTGTCTGAAAAGATTGTCTCCGCTAATAGATGGGGTGAATGGAGTGCTGTGGTCCTTAACCAAAAAACCATTGAGGCCTAAGAAACTAAAATCACAAAACAGCAATATAAATGAATGTCACACCGTTGCCAAAACAAATGATGCTGTGGAGGTATATCTCCAGAATAGCTGCATACCTAGTGTCACTGTTATATTAATGTGTCAAGACAAAATGCAGAGCGACAATGAAAAATTACCTGTACAAATATACTTGGACCCAAGGAAAAATTGGCAGACTGCCATAGATGAGCACACATTACGTTTTTATTTAAAAGAGAAAACATGCAAACAGAATATTGCTCCTAAAACAGATTCAGAAAAACACATTACCACTCTGGCAGAAATACACCTGGAAGTTGATCAACCATGGGTTCATGTTGGTATAAATGACTATTTTAAAACAATAAAAGCCACTTTAGCGCTTGAACATGAAAGGAGTTTCATTAATGAGAAATTGTTGCAAAAAATAATGGAGAGGGAAGAAATCCCGAGATTTAGGATTAAAAACCAATATGTTTCTGGGTTGGACAGTCCAGACTTTGAAAACCGAATTGCAGGCAGATGCATGCTTAAAATTAGCATTGGGCAGAAAACAATTTACCATAATGTATGGATAGTGAGTGGAGCACAAAATGAATTTTACATGGGCAATGACATCATGCACAGAATGTGTATGGTGTTAGATTTCCTTAATCAAAAAATATGGTCACGCCTAGGTGGTCCGGCACCTGAATTTGAAGACAAAAGAAGGGCTTATCATTGTGCACAACTGGTTCCTTATGCAATCGAATTACAAATGAGGAAAGATACTATTATTCCTGCATTTACAAAACAGTTTGCAATAACACTGAAATGCAAAAATGGACAGCAGATGAAAGGCTCTGATGCATTTGTATGCATGAATGAATCCATAAAACAGCAAGGCCTGGATTATGAATACATTCCATTGGTAGATATTGGTGAAGGATCTGTAAAAATTATGGTAAATAATAAAGGTTGTCAGATGTTCATTTAGAGGAAAACTCCCCATTAGGAATGGCCATACAATAATCACATTATACGGCAGATTTAAATAACATGGTGATTAGAAATATTCCTGAAAAGTATGTAGATGCCAAGGGTGAGTTGCCAGAACACCTGGACTCTCAACCCAAAGGAATATTTAAAATTCATTCTGTGTATCCTTATAATTCAAATGAGACAGTGTGCTGCCATCAAGAGGATTGCATAATATTTAATTTAAATGAAAATGAAACAGAAAATCAGCCCATTGAAGTGGAAGCTGATATGCCAAAATATTTAAAAGTGGCAGCTTTACCAAAAGACACAGCCACACAGTTAGAGGAAAGCGCCGAGATTCCCTTAACAGAAGATTTTCCAGAATTTTCCAAAATGGTAGGAGAGCAGATCTCCTTAGCGAATGCGTGTGAAAGCAATGAAGATAGGGACAATCTGAGGGAGATATTTATGGAGTTTAAGGATGTATTTGCAAAAGATGCTTATGATTGTGGTTTAACTGATTTACATGTGGCCACACTACCAGAAGGGTGTAGCAGAAATCCAGTGTTTGTACGCCAGTATAGACTACCGCTGGCATGTTTAGAATCATTGGCAGAGATTATTAAAAATTTGGAATCGCGGGGAATCATCAGGCCCATTCATAGCACATCCAATACACCTATTTTAGGTGTGTTAAAGCCAAATGGTCAATGGCGGCTGTGTGCAGACTTGAGAGAGTTAAATAAAAGAGTACCAGTATCTAGATGGCCACTGTCATTCATTGATCAGGGCCTAGCTCAGATACATGGTTCAAATGTATTTAGCACATTAGATCTCACCTCTGGATATTGGTGCGTGCCATTGGCAGAGGAGATACAACATTTTTTTTCCTTTACATTTGACAGGACTCAATATGCCTGGCTTAGAGCTCCGTTCGGGTACATCAATAGTGGGAGTGAATTCGGCATATTTTTGAGAAAGGCCATGCCGGATGCAGCGGAAAGAGGAACAATAGTTTATGTGGACGATGTCCTGATAAAAAATGAAAGCCTGAAAAGCCATTTTGATGAAATAAGACATGTACTTAGCCAATTGCAGAAAGCAGGCGCCAAAGTATCTTTGCAAAAAGCACAATGGTGCAAGAAAAAAGTGAACTTTCTAGGGCATGAAGTGACTGAACATGGGCTAAATCCACAAAAGAAGAAAATAGAGGCCATACAAAGATTAAAAGATCCTAAAAATGTGAAAGGAGTAAAAGGTTTATTAGGGATGACAGGCTATAACAGAAAGTTAATTGAAAATTATGCAGAAATCACTCAACCATTGACTAAACTGCTTAAACTGAATACTCCCTGGAAATGGGAAAAAGAGCAGTCTGATGCAGTGGCTAAATTAAAGGAATGTCTTGTAAAGGCACCATGTTTAGCATACCCCATAAAGGACAGGGATTTCTTTATAGAAATAGCTTTTTCTGAACATTGTATGTCAGCAGTGTTATCACAAAAACCGATTTGAATCACAAAACCATTGCATATGCAAGTAAGGCATTTTCCCAAGTTGAAATGAAATTTAATGAATGTGAAAAGGCCCTATTAACCACTGTGTGGGCGCTACTACATTTCCACCCCATTGTTCAGGGAGAAAAGGTGATTATTGAAACAAATCATCAACCTTTGCAATTTTTAGAGAGTAAAAGAATTAGATCAGGTAATCTAGCGCTATCCAGAATCACTTCATGGGCGCTGGCATTACAAGGTTTTCCCGTAGAAGTGAGATATGGACAAAATAAAAAGAACCCAATTGCTCAAGGGTTAGCTGACTTACATGAATGTGCAGCTGAATAAATACCAAATGAAATGGAAGTGGAAACTAGTTTGCAGGAATTCGAACAATCACCACACAAAGCTTTTGATGAAAAAACATGCAAGGATTTGCCAACTGTATATGTGGATGGTTGTGCTTTTCACATTGAAAATGACAGTAATAAACAATTAGTGGCAGGAATGGGAAATGTCTGGTTGAAATGTGAAGGTGTCCCCAGTATAGGGATGAGGATTGGAGATAGGAGCAGTCAGGTGGCGGAATTGGCAGCCATTTATAAAGCAATTGCTACTGCAGTTGATAAAAAGTTCAGTGAAATTGTCCTGGTGACTGATTCTGACTATGCACGGAATAGCCTTGTGGAGTATTTGCCTGGTTGGAAAGCAAGAGGCATGGTTACATACAACAAAAAGCGACTTAAACATGGAAAAATGATACAAGCCATAGACAAATTGGTGTCAGAGAATAATTTAACAATAAACTGGAGAAAAATTTGTGGGCATTTAAAAACACCAGGAGAGGATAAGGAGGGAAATGATAAGGCAGACCACCTGGCTAAGATTGGGGCTGTGATGGGAGAATTGCTACCTATTGATTATCTAATGGGTGAAATACAAATTGATGCAGTGACACGTTCTAAAGCACCAAAGGAGGTAGATCAACCGGTGGTGCAGTGGAGTCATGACACGCCAGACCAAGATTTGATTGAGGCACAAAAGAATGATCGAATTTTGGGAATCTATTATAATCATTTGATAGATCCCGAACACAATTCTTTAACAGAAAATGATTGTATGGGAAAAGAAGAGTTGAGGGTGCTATTAAAGAACAAAACACGAATTAGATTACAGGATGGACTCATGATTAGAGAGTCCATAACAGGACAAATACAGTGGGTAGTACCCCTTTCATTCAGAGGGCTAATGCTACACCATGCACATGATGCCATAACTGCAGGCCATAGACGTTCACAAAAAACATTAGAAATACTAAAAGATTATGCTTACTGGCCACATATATCCCAAGATGTGGAATTATATACTAGAGGATGTCTAGTATGCGCCCAATTTAAACCTGCTTCACCAATGCATAGAGCACCATTGATGAAAAGAGGCCTAACTCTCCCATGGTCAGATTTGCAAATAGACTATGTAGGTCCTTTAAAAAGGTCGAGTAGGGGAAGCCGTTATATTTTGAGTGTGGTATGTTTGATGTCGAAGTGGATTGAATGCATTCCTGCACCAGATTGTAGTGCGAAAACAGCAGCCACATTGCTGGTGAACCATGTGTTCTCAAGGTTTGGGTTGCCACAAAGAATTGAGTCAGACAGAGGAAGTCATTTCACAAGTACTCTGATGAGTAAGGTATGGCAAATACTAGGTGTGAAAAGGAAACTACATATTGCATATCGGGCAGTGTCTTCAGGTACAGTTGAAAGAAGCAATAGGTCTGTTGTGGATATTTTAAAGAAATTTGTGGCAGAAGCAGGTTCCAGCTGGGATTTACGTTTACCGTTGGTTTTGATGGCAATCAGATCAACTTCTGCCAAAGCAACAGGTGTTAGCCCCCATGAGGTCTTGACAGGTAGGAAAATGGTATTACCACAATATCTACTATACAGAACACATGAGCAGACACTTGTGAGTGCATCCACAGTTCATGAATATATTGATGAACTGAGGAGGCATTTGCAACATGCATTTGCTTTTGTGCAGAGAAATCTGGAAAGAGCTGCTGACAGTGCAAAGTCTTATTATGACAAAAAGACATCAGTAAAGGAATACAGTGTAGGGGATCAGGTGTACAAGTTTCATTTTGGAAAAAGTAAACAGAAAAATTCTAAATTTCTAGCAGCCTGGCAGGGGCCATTTCGAATTATAGATAAGGTCTCTCCTGTAGTTTATAACATTTTGAAAAATGAAGGTGAAACGGCAATAGAGAAGTTTGTCCATGTAAATTAAAACAAACCATGCCATCCCAGACATGAGATCAGGCAGCTTGAGCATGTAGAAACAGATAAAGTCCCTTGAACACAAAAAGAGAAAATAAATGGGTACAATCAGGAGGCAGTGACAAAGAAGTTAAAAAGTTGATTGTTATAATGGCACATAAACACTGTAATATATGTAAAAATATATAATAAATAAATAAATAAATAAATAAATATATATAATGGAAGCTCATGGTTGGTGTGCAGAGAGAAAATGTATTAAATATTGAATGCTGTTTTATATGTGCTTGTTTTCTTTTTAACTTGTGTTTAATTTCAGAAAAAAAAAAGAAAAAAAAACGAAATATTTTTACCAAGCATGTTTTATTTTTGGCAAAAGGGTGAAGTTGGTATTGTGTTATGTACTTAATTTGTTTATTATCTATTTGATTTAGAAAATTAACATTATTTGGTCAGAGGTTCCGGGATCAGAGCCCACGGGAGACGATGGAGTCCTGGAACCCACGTGGACGGATTCCGGGAAAGCCCCAAAGAGGGGTGAAGACCAAGGCTGCAAAGCGATCAGCATTGAAGATGATACCGATGATATGGTTAATGATGATGATATTTGGAGAGATCTTCAAGAATTCAGAAGCACAGGTTGTCATTGAACCTGGACCAGCATCTGGTATCGCGGTGGAAGAGGCACCAGGATTCATCATGAGTGATAGAAGGATAATTTTCCAAAATATATACATACCATTGAATCCTGAGATTTTGATTGAAAAACACTTGAACAATACCGGAATTAAGATTGAACAGACTAAAGAGTGGCTGGAAATAAGAAAAGAGGACACTAAGCAGTCAATAAGAAATATATTAATGCAATTGGAAAAAACATTCGTGAATTCAGCAGACATTAAGAAGAAGAGAGGAAAGAGAGGTGCGGTGATGCTCGCGATATCATTGGTAATGTCTATAGTTGGAGCCATAATAGGTACCACAATATCAACAGCCAATTCTATTTCTGTAGGAACACGAGTACTAAAGCGCAACAACTGAGTATTGACCTAGAAATAATACAAAAAACATTAGATGGAATTAGAGGGGGACTGGATGAACAAGTAAGATTCATAAATGAAACTGCAATAATTCTAAATGAACAAGCGGATGTAATGCAACGGGCGACTAAAATAATACTTAAGCATGACAGAACTTTAAATGAAATATTGAACATAATGAGTCCTGTTGATAGACTATTAACGAATTATGTGAGAGAAGTTCAAACTGCAGTTTCACAATTGATTCAAGGACATATCCCCTTGTATTTTGTTTCGCAGGATATTATTCGTCAAATGATAGAAAGATTGACCAGGAGGGAAATTGATATAATACAGGTAAATTTGCATTCGAAATGGGTAATGCAATGCCGTTATATGTGGACTTGGAAAGACTAGAGATTGGATTTTTGCTATGCATCCCATATGTAGCCCCTGAACTTATTTACCAAACGAAGTGGGTACACAACGTGGGATTTTGGCAAGAGGACACATTTATTAAGATTAAGACTCCAGAAGTGGTGGCATTTCAGTCATGGGAACCTGAAGTTTATTTAATACCAAACCTGGAAACATGTGTAAAATTTAAAGAACAAAATTATATGTGTGCAGGTAAACCGTTTGTTCCTGATGCCACAGATGCTATTTGTGGTTTGAAATCTGACCCAAGTATATCAGAAGGATGTGAAGTGATTATTAGCAATATGGGGAGTGAAGAAATGGCACAGGCTAAGATGGTCAGAGGTAAATGGTTGGTCAGCACCTGTTTAAAGAACATGACGGTAGTACATTTAAACCATGGAACATACGTGGTTAAACAGGTGAAATATAATGTTTTTGATTTACAGGTTCCAAAGGATACAATTGTGTCAATGGGGGGGTTAACATTGTTTCATGTAACAAATGATGTTTGGGAAAGCCAAGTGGAAAATATCGATTTTTTTCAAAGGGATACTTTTCCAATAGATCCGGATGTGGAATATTTATTGAATCACAAAGAAAGACATGTTATAAAAATGAATTTGAGAAAAAACAATATTACAATTAGTAATCTGGGGATAATAGAAGTGGAAAGATTTAATTGGGGAACCTGGGGGAACTCTCAATAGTGGGTTTGGCTGTCCTGGTGCTAATCATGGGTGGATGGTTGATTGTGCTATCAGTAAAAATGAAAATGTTACTGATTTTACTAGATATGTCAGGAAGAGAAAGATATCCCAATACACATGCATTTTAAAAGAAAAAAAAAAGAACAAGTTGTTTTTAGGAATTGGCTTGGAGCGTAGCCAAGTTCTAAAAACAAAAGGAGAGTATGTAAGGATATGTGGCGTGTTACAGCACAGAGTACAGCACTACTGCACAGGTAGCAATTTTTTTTTGATGCAGCACCACCACATGGTTGTGGTGCATTGCTATATGTGTTGCCAGATTAACATGGACATATAAGTAAAGACAGGCTGTTCAGTCAAAAACGATTTTAACATATAAGATGCAAATCTATTTTTACAGTTAAAAGCACACGTGCACACTCAAAAATGCACATTATTTTTCACCTGAAATGCCTATGGTGCAAGAGACACATTTGAAAATTAATAACTAACATTATTAATAAATAACCTGACTAATAAAACTGCATTTAACATAACCCACCAATAAAAATGTGTCTCCACTGCAGAATTAGGCCTACTCTGAAAGTGAACTTTTAAACGCACATTCATTTTTTTTCTTTTTCTCTGCTGCTCTGTCCACATAACTACAGGAAGCAAAAGGGCTCGAAGGAACAGGAAATCAGTTGGTTACAAATAATTACTGTAGAAATGAGCCATTGTGTAGTGAGGGAGGAGATGGCATGATTGATTTCTGATTGGAGCAGCGTCATAGCAAGTATCATGCTAGAGGCAGTGATGAGAGTTTTGCTGGGGGAGCTTGAAGAGAGGGGGAGGACAGTTGGGATTTGGCAGAGCTGGGAGAAGGACCTGTTTCCTGGCTGAAGCATTCATGCTGCAAAAGCTGAGAATTCCAGGCAATAACCCCGGTTTGAGAACGAAAGACGCTTGTTTTCACTGGGGTTAATCTTCAAGGGAGCCAAATTCAGAAAGAGAACAGCTGAAGAAAACTCATGCTGAACAGATAAGGTAATTACAGAAGTGTCGGGGCTGAGTGTGTACGAGAATATTCAGTCAGTGTAGGAGAGGAGATTCCTGTGCTTTAATCACATGTTTAATGTTGCAAATTGCGTTCTTGTCTCCGTCACTCTCTTTTCCGTGTATCACAGACAATGCTGTTACTGTGCTATTTTATTTATTTCTGTAAAGAGTGAGATCGTGTTTAAATGCAACTTTTATAATACACAAAAATATTTGAAAGCAGACTGGTGGTGTGTTTTATATTTACCAATACAGTGCTGACGATGTGGGGAGATGTTTAGACAGTGCAATTGTCATTTTCAAAGTAGCTAAACGTCAAATTTGCTGCAGCCGGGTGCACAATGTAATTCAGTATGAGCAATTAAAACTAACTGTGTGTGTTGTAGTTTGTCGGAGGTCTATGAGTCGGCAAAAAGGGAGGCCCGGGACATAGTTCACTACCCTATATAAGATAGTGAAAATACCACATGATAGCTCGCTGCCGTAGATAAAACAGAGAGAATTGCCCATGGTGGCACACTAAAAATGAAAATGTGGTGTTCCTGAAATGCAAGCCTGAGGTCTCTCTAGTGATTACATGAAAAATCTAAGCAAAAATAAGGGGTTCTGGATATTGGGGCCACAAATAAAACAAGGGAATTATGCTCACCAAAATACTACCAACCACGCATACCAACCACGCATACCAACCACGCATACCAACCACGCATACCAACCACGCATACCAAATACGCATGTCTGTGTGCTGAAATAATGCATGTCCACTGTATTATTGTTGTACATGGCCCAATCTGAATACAAGGAGTGATTGTTGCTAAGTTATTTTTCGGCGGTAAGAAAATACCGTCAGGCCCCAAATCTCCACAAAATACCCTACATATCGATGTAAGGGTGGTGGGTACCGCAACCTGGAATATTAAATATCTTTGTCACTGTAAGTACACATTTGAGTGGCCGGTGACTGGATTATAGGCTATAACAAAAGTGAATGCTGAGGAAACGTGTTCACAAGATGGTTCTAAACCTCAGTGTGCCATGTTTCAACCTGCTTACCTACAACCAGAATGTCTTACTTACATTGATTCATCCTCATACAATTGTAATGCATCTATTCTGACTAGGCCATACAGTTTCTGAAAATGTTTTTTCAGGAGAAAACTCAAAGATCAACCTGGTGACATTCACTTACTTATATTCCTTGCCACCACATTTCCTGATAAGATTTAAAAGTTCTCTGATATGTAAGTTAAAAAGCAGCTATACAATGTTGAACCCTGTCTCGTTTGCTCTTAAAGTGTCCAAGATTTAGAAGTAGAAGGGAGGATCGAGACTGGGTTCCCTGTATCAGAAAGGATTTGTGTTCTTTCACGTTTTGTGTACTTTAACGAATTGTCAATGCAAAATTTTAATAAGGTTTTATGATGATGATGATGATGAGCTCGTTCAAGACCAGTTACCCACAGCCATTGTCCATCAATCTTGTTAACAGAAGACTATGGGAGACTTTGAAAGACCAGAGACAGACCCAGGAGCTCTAGGGGACTGGTGGATGTTGGTCCATTTCAGACAAAGGTCACCAAGGAAAGATGTTATGACTGATTTGGTTTATTTTATTTTATTAAGCATTTGTTAGGCGCCTATACAACAGATTTGTGTTTCAAAGTCCACAAGGCTAAATGGGAAGGGAGCAGGGGAAAATAGAAAACAATGGCAAAACAGTAAATATATGGTTATGGTCCTACTAGGCCTTGTGGCATTCGGACATGCAAGCACAGTGAGTAGAAGTGCAGGGGGCGGGGTGGAGGTAGGGGGGCAGGGGAGGGGACACGTGTTGGAGGTGAGCCCGGCAAGGGAAGTGCTTAGGGGAGCCAAGGAGGAGACCCTCAGGCTAAGTGCTGGTGCAGGCGACTCCAAGGGTGGGATGCAGAGCCGCCATGCAGGGGCCCGTGAAGGCAGTGCAGTGTGGGGGGGGGGTGCTGGTATCGAATTGGAAGAAGGGCCTGGAATCCTGTGAAATTCATGATGATCAGGCGATCAGTCTCAGCGGCAGAGGGGTGATCTACAGGGAAGGGAAAGAGGTAGATAAAAGCAGAGGTTCTATGGAATGGTCTAATGAGACTGCCTGTAAACAATCTGAGACATTATTAACCTCGACAAACGTCTTGCAAGTTACATGGTGCAATTTTTCCAGCAGTTCTGCTGCATTAGGCAATCTGGAAATAGCCTAGATATTTTGTAAGATTACAGGTTTTTGCAATAGGCTATTTAAAAGTGAAATTACTATCAGAGATTGTAATTTAACTGGTAGAATACCTATGTGTAAAGTGTTATTGATGATGCCCTTAATTTCAGGGACTGCATTAGAAAAGATTGCCAATTGTTTATAAATGTAGTGTTTATAAATGTAGGGAGGACAAGAGGCCAAAAAGGCACCCAAAGATGTATTATTTATTATTATTTATCTGTTTCTAATGATCCAAAGCCCGCGGGCACCAGGGCGCAGAGAAAGGTTTTGGGGTACATAGCGATGTAATCAGGAAAGATTAGGCTAATTTAACTTTATGAAAAGAGAATAGTTGCATGTTTTTTTTTTAAAGTAAATAGAATTACTTGACTCCATTAGTTTTATAAACTGAGTTTGATCTAGAAGTTGGAAGTCAATATGTTTTACTGTGCACAAGATTGTAATCGTTTCATGGCAAATATTGGAATCAATGGGCTATAAAAGTCCTCAGAACCACCCTCACAGCCCATAGATCTTTGCACCAATGTCACAGATGTCCTGAATAATTTAGAGAGTGCCGCTGAAAGTTCAAGTGGTTTTTTTAAAAGTTAAAGCAAAAAGTATGGTCTGTTCCTTGGAGTAATGGTGAGTGACTGGCAATTTGTTTGATCAGAGGTATGGCTGAAAAAGGGGTTCGTGGAGTGGCGCCAGGAACTTCCCCTCTCATCATTGGCTATTGTCGTATACCCTCCCCAACCAAGGCATCCGTATCCCCCTTTAGTGTTACTGACTGATAGACTCTACTGTTAAAAAACCGGTCGCACTATACATGACTCCCTGAATGCAGGCCATCAAACCTCCTCAGGACCTTCATATCTGGCCCTAGACTGTCAAGTATGTTAGTACTAAAGGGTGGTGTATGTGTGTGCCATTGGTGAAACAAGACCCACTCTGTCTCTGTACTATTCTCCTCCTCCCCACTACTACAGATTATTCATGTCTGGGCACCAGCAACATCGAGAGCACACCCAATGTGCACAGCAGACCAATGTGCTTCAATATATAACTTATAACAGGTAAGCCCTGCTGGGTTTGCACACGCTTATTCAGAGAATTGGCTCCAGCCTAATATGGCCACTGCGGCTATCCCTAGTGCTTCATGGGACCTGGGGATCAAAATCCCGCCTCTGCAATCGCCAGAATGGCTGGGTAATGTTATTTCATTTGTCACCAGGGGAGCCGGCAGGTGATGCGGACCCCCTCAAAGGGCCACCTTCAAGGGCAAAGACTTGTCCTGTCTAAGCATGTCCAGGGCAGGAAGGCCTCCCCCACTATCAATTACTTAGGAGTGTGCTGAGTCCTGCATTTGATTGTAATGTTATTCCTAATGTCCCCAATCTGCTACCCAAACTAACTCACTAGTATATCAGTAAGCACCTTACTTCACTAATCCTTTCCTGGGGCTGTGCAAGGGAAATCTTGTCTACGACTTTCACTTATTGCACTTATAATGCCGGTCCTGTTACCAATAGCGTGATCGTTAGACCACATTTTTAGACTCCATTGGCTTGCATTGCTGATGTAGCCCCCAGCAACGCTGGATGTGGCTCTTCCAGCATGTGTCCTGCGAACCAATGCATGACTGACACCCTGATTTGCCTGCTGTGATCCCACATGGCCACCCTGCTGTAACAGGGACCCAGGAGGCAGGGCCTGTCTTAGCCTCTTTTGGGCAGACTCAAATCTCATTTTTGTATACATCATGGTAGCTGACTGTGGACTAGTCATCTCAAATTCATCTTACAACCATGTAACTTGTAACCTCTCGTAACTGTAACAAGCGTGTAGATGCCTGAGGGTTTTGTGTGCTGCTGTAAATGTAAAAATTAATATGCTCTTCCTGCCAACCACTTTTTCTCCTCCCCACATCTCTGCTCTTCATCTCCATTGTTTCTCTCTCTCCTTCTACCACCTACCTCCACCCTCCGATATTACTCACCTCCGTACTACTCACTCCTCTGCACTACTAACACTCTCCCCTCTCTGCATTACTACTCTCCCTCTCCACACTATTACTGCTCTCCCACTCCACACTACTACTACTCTACCCTCACTTGCCCAAATTAAGAGATATGGTGCCTTGCAAAGCCTTCTAGTTCACTCTTTCTCACCATTCTCACTCCCCGCTTCTCTTCTATACCCTTATACTCACACCCCACACCTACAGACCTCTCTCCTAGCCTCACTCTATCCTAAAACTCCGTGCCTCTCACACTAACTACTTCTACCCCACACCCCTACTCCTATCTCCCATTCTATCCCTATCTCTCTCTCACATCTTCTATACACCCCTTCCCTAATTCCGAGACTTAACTGCACTATACTACACACAACTGTTACCACTCTCTCACAAAACCTAACCTTTATTAAGCTTTGTCACCAACTCTCCAAAACTCCACCATCCATCCTCCAACTGATTTCTTGATCAACCTTCACCACAAATACTGGGACTCATTAGCTCTTATGATCCAGCATTAAACATGGACTGACTTTATTTCTCCGTCAAAGTACTACACTCTTAAATCAAGTTTAGAAATATGGCAAGGCTTGGTCTGGCGAGCGCCAATGATGCACTGTAGCCTGTTAACAACACTCAAACCATACATTAGACCTGGAACTCAAACCTCCAATGCTCGTAATAATGTCAGACAGGCACAGCACCAACAACACAGCAGGGTTTGATGCTGGACCTACAGGCTCACTGAGCACTGGTGCTCATATCTAGGATGTACTCGTAATTCCAAGAGAACATAACTAGATGTAACTGTACACAAAGAAGGCATTAACCAATAAAGAACTGCAGACCCAATTAGACACAGGGATGACCATAGACCTGCAATTGCTTGTCCAAGTAAATAATTGGAATCGGCCACTCAACACTGATGATACTGCTAAGCTGGGAGAGATACGGCCAATCTTGGTAAATAGAACTAGCTCCACTCTAGACCAAGGATATTTCCAGGAATTCTAAGGCACAAAACCTCTAAAATAGGAGAATAATTACAACTGCAGGCACTGGAAGGTAGTGAAGAACCGTGGACCTCCTCCAATTGCACTGATACTCACTCATATCAGTATGCTGACTCTCTCCTCTGTGCCAACGAACAATATAATGCAGCTGTAGCACTTAATTAAGTCAGCCTAGCTGCACACATCATTACACACCTCATGAACACCTCAACAATCGTTAGAACGCAGCTAACCCGTATCAAAAAATCTGCCTAGCTGCACACATGACCTCATATACAAGCACCACCCCTGCCAGAATGCAGCTACCCCCAAGTCAAATTGGCCTAGCACAAGAACGAAGCTACCCACCACAAAACTCGGCCTGGCTGCACACATAATGAGTACACCCAAGCACTACTTAATACCCTACTCTCTCCACTTACTTGGACTGCAGTTCCTGAGGGCTTTCAACATAGCGCACTTTGATATCATACCAATGGTAAAAAAGATTATTAAAAAATGGCAAAACTTAGTTATTGATACGTTGGCTTTGATTGATGTTTCTCTCTCTAGCTTACTTCAAAACCCAGACCACATCAAAACAAGACTATTTGGAATGGATTGGAATAACACCAGAGACAAATGCACAAAGTATAGTGATCATGATCCTACAACCTTCACATTCAAGAAGCACTCGTTTCCAGAACGCTATCTGATTAAATCTCCATCTACCAAATATCGGAATGAGCTATTACGTCTAAGACTCAATCTTTGGACAACGAGACAGGTGTTGGCCTGTCGCAATCTTATCAACAAAGAGCAAGCGTTCTGTAGATTTTGTCAACACCAAGACACCAGTGAAACTCTGAGACATCTACTTACCGAATGTGAATTTCTTGTACATTCTCGTGTCAAATACTTTAAACACCTAACTGAACCATTTGGGGTTACAACATCTGATGTACTATGGAGAACTATATATTCTGGGATTTCAACAGCTGTGTCAATTGGGGCACTGGCTTTTCTAAAGGAACTGAAGCTTGAACAAGTCCAAGCAGAATAACAGTATGATTATCATAGTATTGAACAAAAAAAGTGTTTCCAGAATAATGTTTGACCCCCCATCAAAAAGATATATATAATTTTGTTCTGTTTTGTTTTTTCACTTTTCACTTTTTTAAATTGTATATTTTAATTCATTTGTATTGGAAAAAAAAAAAAAAAGATACTATGCAAAAGCCCAATTTATTTATTTAATTTATTTATATATGATGCCAAAAACATGCAGGCATCCGGGCGCCAAAACATGAACACAAAAAGACACAGGAAGACGAGACACCGATTGGAGGGTTAGATCAGACCATGAATGAGAGTTACTTGAAGTGAAAAGTTTTTAACTCTCGTTGGAATCACATTAGGTTTTGTTCTTGTCTTAAGGCCAGGATGAGGGAGTTCCAGAGCTTATCTGAAAGGACTGGGAAGGATTTTCCCAGTCCATTGTTTACTTAAAGCTGGGATAGGTGATCAGACCTTGGATGGTTTAACGCAGACTTTGTCGGGCTCGTCAGGGCCACCATATTATTAAGCTGGAAGCATCCCGGTAGACATCAGTGAGTGAGCACTGCTGCCTTCAATTGGTTCCTTGCATGTACCAGGAGACAGTGTAGGTCTTGATGGTAGCTGGAGACATGGCCCTGTCTTGATTTAGTTTTGATGATGCGGACAGCGTTATTCTGTGTAAGTTGCAGTTTTTGTAAGCATTTTTTGCTAGCTCCTATTAGTAGGGTGTTAGAGTAATCAAGCCTCGATAATTTTAAGGCCCATGCTATAGGTGTACAGTTGGGCTCAGAGAGGAATGGATGGATATTTTTCAACAGTCAGGGGTAGTAGACACAGGTTTTGACCACTTGGTTGACTTGAGTCTCAGAGCTAAGGGACGACTCAAGGTGGATGTGTAGAGTTGTAACCTTTTCAAATACCTGGATGTCACAGTCTTCAATTGAAAAGACTCAGTAACTAGCTGCAAGTTTAAGCCTTGCCTGAGGTGACCCAAATATCTGCAGCCCAGTATTGTTTCCGTTAAGAGACATCCAGTTTAAGTTCATCCAAGACTCAATCTGGGAGGAGATGTGTTCTAAGTTCTTAGTATCAATCTCGTAATTCCCAGAGAGTTGTAGGACTCACTTGGTGTCATATGCATAGTTGGTCAAGGAGACACCATTGTCCTCTAAGAGGCTACGTAGAGGTCTTGCATATAGGTTAAAGAGCAGTGGGGATAAGCAGTCCCCTCTGGGAAAACCACAGTTGATTGGAGCCGGGGGAGAGGTGGCATCTCCCCAGCAGATTCTAAAGACCCGATTCAGGAGGAAAGACTGTATCCAGTCGATAGAGTTTGGACTACACAGTCCTGTGTTCCTCAAAGTGTGTAAAAGGAGCTCATGATCAAGCAAGTCCAAAGCTGTGGACAGATCCAATAATACTAGCAGACCCGATTTACCACTGTCCATAATTCCAAGAATATGGGTTTGAAGGTCTATAAGTGTTGTCTCTGAAAAGTGATGTGGTCTGAAGCCAGATTGCTTGGGGTGTAAGATGTTGGAGGATTTGACAAACGACTGCAGTTGGACTGTGGCTTTTTTTTCCAATATCTTAAGCAGAAAATTACAATTTGTGATAGGTCTTAGATTATTGGTGTCATTAGGATCAATTTGATCCTGCTTTACCAGGGGTATAACAGTGACAGCCTTAATGGAGTCAGGGATTTGGTTACTGCTAAAAGATGAGTTATCAAATCTCGCAAAGAAGGGAGCAAAGATATTTTTGTGCTCGAGACTCAGTTTAGGCGGAAAAACATTTTCTGGGCAGGCAGAAGCGTGTACCTAGGTCAGGATGTTGATCAAGTCCAATGTACTGACACGTGAAAATTTAAATTCAGGTTGGTCTATAACATAACATAACATAATATAACAACCTGTGATCTCACCTGGACATCTCACACTGTGACTTTCTTCTGTCTGCTTTTATAATGCAGGCTGTTAGTTTCGTCTCGCTCTCCCATTCTCATTGGCTTCAGTGCTCACCTGACAAACTGCACCAATCAGTGTCTGTGCTTTTGTCAGGCACCAGATGAGAGGCTTTAAAAAACTCTCTAAGCCCCTCCACTTTTCCAACATGGTTTTACAGAGAGTCTCTGATGGCTTAACTGCTTATTTTCTGTCTCAATGTGGGGCTTAAAATTCGTTTTTCTGCTTTGGTGGTGATTTCTTTTTTTTCTTGGGCAGCGTGTCACAGTTGCGTTGCGATGAAAGTTGCTGTTTTTTTACCCCTGTATTTTACCTGGTCCGAGTCTACTTGGATGCTCCCAGGTGGAGTCTGGCAGTTGTGGTCAGAACTGGGAAACAGAGAACACTGGGCAACAACTCTACTAGAGGCATTGAGAGATAAAGAGTGGAAACAAGAATGACATTTGTGGCACATGAAAACATTTTCAGGGACTGGGCCTCCCCCAAATCCCGCTTCACATATCTGGCGAAGGGCTGGTTCTGTCTTTTATCTTAGTGAGATTTTTCCCCAAATTGAGGCGGGTCCCTATCCTCTCTCCTTCACATGGTTGTGACCCTGAACCTTTCAAACCAAGTTGATTTCATTATTTGGAGTAACCAGGTGTATGAAGATTGGAATAGTGTACTCTGTTAACAAGGTTTCATTTACACATTCTTGTGTTATAGCAAATTCACCCAAGGTAATACAATCTGCTGTTTAATGGGAGAGCGGACATTAAAAAGAAAAAACAAAAACACATGTATCTCAGTATTCAGCTTAGTGGACCTACCACTGGGTGGTATGACCTTGGGGTGTGGGGAGGCTACTAAAAATGACATGGTTTGTAACATGTTTTTTAATATCAGTTAGAAATTAAAACAAATTCTGATTTCCTCAAATGTCTTAGAGAAGTAGAACTTAATGGAGCAGTACTATTTATTTATTTATTTATTTATTTATTTAGCACTCAGGACAGTCCTGCGGGCATTGGAGGCTAAAACCGAAACAGGCATAGACATCCTGTCTAGAGTGGAAGGCCATTGCTGTCACCATATCGTGGATCAACACAAAAGAGTTTGTCTTTAGCATGCTGCTGGAATGTCTGCACAATCGCCATCACACATTCTGTGTCTGTCATCTGGGTAGCCATCACATTCAATCAATGTGTTCCCCATAGAAGCCATTCATCAAGGAGGTTGAGAACACACTGCAATGATTGCGAGGCTTGGTGCAGAACACAGACTGAACTATTGTCCCTTCTATCACAAAGAGTGATACATGTAAAGTATTAGGTAGAATGGAAGCCACAGCTCATGAGGGGCAATCCCATCTGGATCCTTAAGGGTAAAGCAATGGCCGCATTCTCCAGGCTTTTTGAGGATAGAATAATATCAAGTGCCTTTGAGGAATACAATACGTGAGTGGTTGTGAAAACTATCTATGGAGCAGAACTTTGGGGCCACAGAGAAATGACATCAGTACAAATCAGAGGGAACAAAATTGTCATGAGGCCAGTCTCTCTGCCACATAGGGCACAGTCAATTCCAGCACTGCTGGAAATGGGCTTGAGCGGAGCATCCTATAAATTAAAACTAAAACCATTATGTCCTGGCTGAAAATTCTGGATGAGTGAATCCCTTAGTGACTATTGGGGTGGATTTCATCAATCTCCTCGAGTCCCTGGAGCCGGCAACCTACCATGGCTTAAATATGTAAAAGGTATGTTGGTTAGAATACATCTCCCTGAGCTCTGGTCTAATCCGCAATGTACTGGTACATAACCCAAAGCCAATCTAATAAATGCTTATAATCTCTGGGCCAATCTAGAGATTCCTAGCCGGACTGTAATGGGCAGAATTGCCACTTACTACTTGCTTACTAAAGGCACTAGTGAATTTGAGCCCTATTTAGAGAGATCGGACCATAAGAGTCATACGTTTTTGCTGAAACTTTGCCAGTCAGGGGCTTTACATCAACATGCTGTGCCAATCAATCAGTGAAATGAAATTACTGTAAAAACAACTGACAAGACAATACTTCATTTCCTTCTGTTCTGCCCTTTGTGCGAATAATTGTGGTCCCGCTGGCTGAAACCACTTGTTTTAATAGAAGGCATAAGAAATTAATAAACTGCACTAAATCTTTGCAAAAAATCTAATGATCCGTACAAAGAAAATGTATTAATTAATTAAATGAGTAGCGCCTGGAGGAAGTGAACAACATTTATAGCAACAAATGATTTAACTAGTTTTAACAAGTAGTGTCTGATTCATTTTATTTATTGATTTTAAGGTATTTGGTGCGCTTTGGTGGTTTTACTGTGTTTAACTCACCTATCAGGTGTTTGTTATCTAGTGCTATTGTAATTATATATATATAGTTTCATGGTTGCCATTTATTGATTGACAATGTATTTTAACAAATTATTTGATGCAATGTTTGTTTTATGGTAATACCGAAATGAACCGTTTTGATGATTAGGTAGATTGGAATTAAAAATAATTAAAATCAGACAAACAATACAAATAAAAATGATCTTTGTATTTCCTCTTGATCCATTTAAGAAGCATTACAAACATCGATAGTGACTTTGTTTGAGGCAGCAAGGTAGTACCTGTGCAGGAGTCAAGTTCGAGAGTTCTCCCCATTCCTCACCTTGGACCCCTTGATGTCCTGGACAGATGTAAACATTGCTTTGCATGGCTAGTTACTAAGCCATGTAACCCATAACCTGAGAGAAGATCTGACAAAAAAAGTACAGTGATGTAATAAGCAAGTGCCTTTTGTTCATCTACCTACTCTCACGAATAAAGGGCCAGTTTTAGCACAGATTATCAGAGTGAATCTAAAATCACTGGCACTGCTCAGAGCAGTTTACCAGATAATTGCTTTGCAATCTGCCAGGCCATTACTTAATGGTGAAAGACAATATGCAAATTAGTCTTGGTTCCCAACAAAAGTGGAAGTCTAAACATTGCATAGGTCCTTTCTGCAACCCTTGCAACTCCCTTTCTCTCTGCATTCTACATTCTGGTCCGACACACTGCAGGCCACACCTTACATGCTTTTAACTCCAGAGATGTCCCTCTCTCTATCCCTCTCACTAGCTCACTCTCCTAGAGTGGTCATTACCTTCTCTCTTCCCACATGAGGCTCTCTTTCTTCTCCTCTACCACTGAGTCTCCCTTGTAAGTGATTTCAATCTGGCACACATCCAAGTCTCGCCCAGCATCTAGTGCGCAACTGAAACCCTTATTAATTTGTATCGATAAGTTCAATATTCTGAACGATATACCACTCATATCACACCCTTCTCCTGGTCACACTGAACCAGGAATCAGGCTAGCTTGGTAAATATGTATTTATGTATTTAAAATGTAATCACAATATGTCTTAATAGGTAAACAACAATCACCAATGGGGTGATTGAACACAGAATGATATCTTTAATACACTATGAATCGAGGAATGAGCACTCAAAAACCAATGCAACAGAGGAAATAATACTTTTGTTCTGGTTTGGTATAGAAGGCACTATTGTTAGAGGTTCCCCCTGCAACACCCCTCATCCCCCTGATAGGCAATTAAATAGATGTGAGGCGAGAGCAGGTTTTCAGGAATAGCACAAATCAAACAGAATATCAGTCCTACCTTCCCCCTTCAAACACAATAGAAAAACTGAATTGACTTTTCAGCTATCAGGATGGCTTTTAAGTTGTCTTTAGAATTGACTGGGCAAAAATACCAAATGTGATCAAAAATATTTAAATTGTTATACATTCCTACGGGAGCCACTTTTAACAGTTGCACACAGTCACAAACAGTGATTTAGTCCAAAGAAAGCATTTGAAATCTCAAAGTCCAAGTAAGAAACAATTTAAAGCTATTTCACATGTGTAAAACCTTTCAAATTTTAAAATCGCGGCAAAATCTTCCTTGCACGATTTTTGATATAATAGGAGAATCACACTGTTTTGCAATGCGGTTTTGGTTTCTATGGATGGCTATGGATGTAAAGTACAAGTAGGAGTTGGACTTTCTATCATAAAAACTGAGGGAGTAATTGAGGTTTTAGTAAAGGTTGTTTTTGTAAAATAGGCGCGAGAATGGAAAACAGAAATGCACTTTGAAAAGACAGATCGGTTGATTATAATAGATTATGACTATGAAAAAGAGAATACCACAGAAGGATCTTACAGTCACGTGATCAGCGTAACCCGCCTGATATGGATACTCCACTTCTTCAGATGAGAAAAGAAATCAGCGCAAAAATAGTTCTAGCAAGACGTTGGTTCTGAATTAGAGATGGGATCGGTTTAAAATAGGGATCATACAATGCAAAGATATTATGGGTCACTGTTCTTCCTATTAATACTCACAGAATAATTTATTAATTGGACAATCAGTTCTGGTCATGTATTGGGGAGGTCCACCGGCAAACAGGCACCTCTGGAGGGATTTGGGTCAGCGGCACAGTTCTGGTCAAGTTTGGACTGCACCTCAGACTGGATTTGGAAGAGCCCCTCTGGTGACTGGACGCGGTGGAAAGCCGGATACAAGTTTTCAGTGGGTAAACCTAATGGTAGCCAGCCAAGCTGAATTAAAATTAAATCCCTTCAGGTTTGGGATTTCTGCAATTGGGTCAGGCTAGCAATCATTTTGCAATGTTAGAGTCTGGATTCTACAATGAAATCTGGGTCTCTCAAAGAATTCTGGAGTCAGCTACAAAGTGAAAGGTTCTGGAATAAGGTGCTGCGCGGACATCTGGACGGGTTCTGGAAGCAGGGTGTTCTTGAAGCAGTCTGTAGAGTAGAGTTCAGTTGAGTCCTATATTTATTCATTATACATTTTATGGCATGGGCAGAACTTCAGAACACTCCTCCCTATCTGTGAGTGGTTACAGGTGTGTGTTTCATTTTGGTTGGTAGCTTAAACAGAGCTTTCACCTTATGACAGGATTTAGGAACTCCCACCTGGAATTTTACTCAAAACATACTTTTGCGCAAATGTACATTTGTTCCATTATGTACCCTCACAAGATTAGACACATATTTTTCACATTTGATTGTCTACATTTACATCCAATATCCATCTTTGTGAGAGCTGTATTGGTCATTTTATGGATTTTCATCAATTTTACCCAGAACACTTTGGATTCATTATTTCTAATTTGATACACCTGTGGGTGCTGATCAGTGGATTGTGTACATACATTTTCACGCTTGCAACATTAATATTTTTGCCACAATCAGTGTTTTAGTGTATCTTTGGTTCCTAATGTAGTAAAAGCTCCTACCACCTCTTCACTTGTCTAACATGAGTTCAGACTTATATGTTTGTACTTTTCACTTGTTTACATATTTTGGCTGTCATGTTAAATGTCATAAAGTTCTTAGGCAAAAACAAGTAATTTCCATTCAATGGCATGGGCAGAACTTCAGAACACTCCTCCCTATCTGTGAGTGGCTACAGGTGTGTGCTTCATTTTGGTTGGCAGCTTAAACAGAGCTTTCATTTTATGACAGGATTTAGGAACTCCCACCTGGAATTTTACTCAAAACATACTTTTGCGCAAATGTACATTTGTTCCATTATGTACCCTCACAAGATTAGACACATATTTTTCACATTTGATTGTCTACATTTACATCCAATATCCATCTTTGTGAGAGCTGTATTGGTCATTTTATGGATTTTCATCGCTTTTACCCAGAACACTTTGGATTCATTATTTCTAATTCGATACACCTGTGGATGCTTATCAGTGGATTGTGTACATACATTTTTACGCTTGCAACATTAATATTTTTGCCACAATCAGTGTTTTAGTGTATCTTTGGTTCCTAATGTAGTAAAAGCTCCTACCACCTCTTCACTTGTCTAACAAGAGTTCAGACTTATATGTTTGTACTTTTCACTTGTCTACATATTTTGGCTGTCATGTTAAATGTCATAAAATTCTTGGGCAAAAACAAGTAATTTCCTTTCAAAACCCAGTCCAGGTTGTTTTTTTCTCATGTTTCCCAAAGTGAGCAGATGGCCGGTCCTTTGAAGTTCACTGTGAACCTCCCCCACGTCCTGCTCCTCCTGGCATAGGCCAATTCTCAGCATGTTCTTTGTTCGTTGATTAGTCAGAGGACGAATGGCTAATGCAAATCCTTTGAGTGGCTTGCTGGGATTATGTGTGACCCGTTAACAGCCATTAGTTTTCCCGTTCTCAAGGAAGTGTCAACAGGAGATGTCATTTTTCCCAGGGCAGGCCCTGTCAGAGCAGAGTTCACATGTGGATTGGATACAAACTGGGCTCTGTGACATTAAAATCTTTTCAGTTTACATATAAAATATAAGTACAGAGTATAAAGAACCATTTTAAAAGAATTAGCCCTTCACCAACATACGTGAACTAGTGGATTTTGCAACTTTTCAGGACAAAGAAATACATTTAAGATAAGTTTTACAGCCAATTTCTTTTGGCAGCTGTCAGACTGTGATGCCTGGATCCCTCTGACTGCCTTGAGGATCCATTATTCCAGCACACTCTCCCTTCAATAATTCACTGGGAAAAATAACTGTATTTAGCGCCGCTAGGAACAAGGAAACTACAACCCACTTCTGGGCATTTTCATCCCACTCGGGCTATCTCAACCCTGAATAGTGTGTGTTTGCCTTCTTTATTCTAAAATAATAATTCCATCAAAGTAAAAGAAGTAATTTCTAAGAAGAAAAAAAATGTGAAGATTAAAACAAAGGAATGAAGAAAAATAGAATGATGCATAAGTACATAACATCGGACAGTATGATATACATACTATAAAAAAGTACTCTTTTTAAATATAACATATAACTGCACCCACACCATATCTCACTACAGCAATCTTTTCACTACACACACTAAACTGCATTTATCAATAGTTGGGGTACAGGCATTTCTTTCAAAGTTGTCCACAAATGATCTTGTGGAAAAGTGTCATACACTGCGCTAAAGTCAAAGAAAACAACATTTGAAAACGGGTTTAAAGAAAAAACAAATGTTTGGATCACTGAATACAATTAGAATACTTGGGCACTCCCAATTCCTTCCTGGATCCCTGTAAACAGGTGTGTCAAAACCCGAGCTCCTTTACTCTAAGTAGCTAGTTGATTGAGTACTCCTTTACAATAAATCTTCGTAAGGCAATCAATTACATATATAGGATGATAATCTGGTGGAATATCTAATACCTCTATTTTTGTACAGGGAGTATGTCTACACCTTTTCAGTTCAATGGAAAATTCATATATTTATTTATATCTGACAAAATAAATGTTGTACATGATCCGGTCCGGTGCATATTCAGAACAGTTCAAGAAGTTCCCTGTTACCTTCGCTTTGGTGCTAACAGAGGTCTGAAACTTAGATGTAGGTTCTAGATCCCCCATATTGTAAACTTTCTTAAAGTGGTATTAACAGTATTTTAAAAACTCACTTTTAGAGCTTTAAGTTCATTTTTCGTTGTTAGCACATCTGTTTCTAAATCACGAAGATAATCAAATGTAAGCCACCTGCTCATGAACACCGAGTAGGATCAGAGAAAAGGAACACCCAATCTGCAATCATTTTGGCATCTATGAGAGCATAGTACTTGGTCGAACATAGTCCTTATTGACAATGTAGTAGTAAGCAGAGTTAAGGCTGTTGTTTTTTTCTAAAACAGGAAACTAAATTAGTGGATGTGTGGTGCCCTCATGGGCAACCAGCAGTGAAGCTTGGTGGCGCTGGCACTTTCAGGCAATGATGGTGGTGCACATTTCCTTGATTATACGATCCCATCTGCAATTAAGAACATACCATTAAATGCTACTTTCACAAATACGAATATTTTTACTGGGGAAAATACCAGGGACGGGAAAGATGCATGCTAAACAAAACCATGGATGCTAATGTTTAAAAAAGCCTAAGAAGTCTAGGCTTGTGCATGCTTAATGGTGCAATTCCTGGTGATATACCTGGTAACTATGCATGGTACAATATGACTCTTACCTATACCATTAATTATATTTTCGTGGGATGTTAGTTCCTTGACAATTGTAAGTGTCTTAGGATTGATAAAACGGTGTGGAGTGATCATGGTACATTAGCTGTAGTGTTTGCACTTCAAGTTAGTAATGACTGTGACCGAGGACCGTGTGATCTTATTATTAACTCTGTTGAGAATAGAGTAACCTGGAATATGAGCAAGTAGAATATGGGTAAAGATACTTTGCCTCTGTGTATCAGTGAACCTTCTTTAGATTGGAAAAATGAAATTTTCTCTGTCAATAACTTTGATAACTTTATGGAAGATACCCTAATGTTTCTATAGTTGTTCCTTAGCTCAGAAAATGCATAGTGCGAAAAATCATTTGCATGCCTACGATGCGAGATGTTGCAGGTAGGATAGCATTCTTTGTGCTGACAGCCTTCTAAGTGGGCCAAGTTAACAAGCCATTGTTTTTACACAATGGGCCTCATCACGAATGTGGAGGAAAGGCCACAATGGTGCCGGTAGTGCTACCGGTGGCGTTGTTACCTCTCCGCCCCATTACGAGATCTGCTTGCCGGTGCCGGACTGCACGCGTGGTCTGACCAGGCGTGCAGACTGGCACCTACGAGCAAAACTCGTAATTGCACCAATCGGGAGGCCAGCCATACCAGCACCCGCGAATGGGCAATTACCAGCCCATTCATCTCGTAATGGGCCGGTTATGGCCCATTCGCGGGTGCCGGGGTTGGTAGCGAGTTTGGCAGTAGCCGTGCCCTTAATAAGGCCTACCGCCAAACTCCTAATGAGGCCCTATGTGCTTAACATTTCAGTGTCAAGAAATGAACATGGGGCATCTGTATTCAACAGGCCAGCACAAGTATCAGTTAGCTCATGATCTTGTATCCTGGCTTGCAACATTAAGACCTTCATTACAACTTTGCCGATCCGGAAACAACGGTGTCGGTAAGCTTACCGGCACCGTTGTTTCCAGACCGGCAAACTACGAGTTCTGTGGGTGGGTGCCGTCCCGCCCTCCAGGTCTGCCCCGGCGGGCGGAACGGCACCCGCCCGCAAACTTTCACCTATGGGACTCTATGGGAATGTGGAACAACATAGTTACTGGCACCTGACTTACCGTCAACCAGGGTTTTTGTATCTGCAAGTCAGGTGCCGGTAACTGTTTACAGGTCTGGCGGCAGCCTGTCGGATTTACCGGCACGGCTACCACCGGACTCGTATTGAGGGCCTATGTGTTACTACTGACTTCGGCAATTGTATTCACACTCCCCTCTAGCTTCTCCACTCCTTTTCTCCCTTTTCTATCTCCTCCCCTCCTCCCTTCCTCCCCTTACTTTCTTATATGCACTTGCTCTATCAGAATTTCCCCTGGACCTAGTATGATAGCAACCTCGTCTGTCTCCTCTCTCCTCCCCTTACTTGCCCCCCCTCCAGCACTATCTGAAATATCGTTAGGCCTAGTACAATAGTCACTTGTTTTGTTCCGCCCCTCCCTTTCTGCACCCCTCTTCCTCTCCTTTTGTTTTTGTCCGGTTCTACCAGAAATGTTGTCATGCCTAGTATGGTAGTCGCCTGTCTGTATTCATTTCCTTCCCACTCTCCCCCTCCCTTCCTTATCTATGTCTTAGTAATCTGAAATGTTGTCAGGCCAAGTACGATAGTTAATTTCACATCCTTGCTGTTCATGGCCTGTAAGAATGTCATTGTATTTTCCCTTGTTCGTCCCCTTGACTTGAAGCACTTTGAAACACATTGTGTATAGGCGCTATATAAATAAACTATCATATCATATCATAAAAGTCTTAAGAGCACAGATTAAGGGTATAAAATAAAAGGCGGGGTTGGAGCCCTCTAAAAACTACTGTATGATCAGGAAGGTAAAGTCTGCCTTTAAGAACTGGTTGAGTGGGAATAGGACTATTAGGAGTCAAAGGGAGACTGAATGCATGCTATTGACGCTACAAAATAAACATGTTCAAGCTTTTTGGAGACTGATTAATGATATGGATGTTTCCCAGCCTGCCCAGCAATTTAATTCATTCTCAGAGAAAGCCTGGGTCTCCCATTATGTAGCATTATTTGCCCTGCATAATTCTCTGAAAGTAGTAAATAATGAAGCTTGCAAACTGGATCTAGAATACGATAACATATTAGAAGCCCTGAAGAAGATTAGTACATCTTGTGCTTGTGGTCCCAATACATCGTCAAATTTACTATGGAAAGGTAATCCAGCTGTCTGGGCCTCTATATTGACTATTCTTTTTAAGCAGATGGTGGATTGATATATTTTCCGAAATCGTGTTTTGCCGCCTATATTGTACCGATTTATAAGAAGGGCTCCAGATTTGATCCTACTTACTACAGCCCAATTGCGATATTAGATGCTAATAGCAAGGTATTTGCTACCTTGCAGCTGAGGTACCTAGAATCATGTCTAAAAGAATCTGGAAGAATAATGAAACTGACGACTGGTTTTAGGATGCACATGTGAACTTCTCTAACTGGTTTTATGTTAAAAAGTGAACAGGATATGGTATGGTCTAAAAAATATGAATCCATTTTTATTGCGAAAATTGATCTCTCGGCCAAATTTAATGTGGTCAATAGAGGTCTTTTATGGACCAAACTGATAAAATGGGTATTCCCTTGTGGGCTCCTTCATCTGATTTCTGGTTTATATAATCAGTCTAATGTGCAGGTTAGGTTAAATCACAATGGGGCCCTTTCTCATAGAATCTCCACATTTATGGGAGTCGGACAGGTTAGCATTCTAGCAACCTATCTTTTTATCTTATATAAGTCTGACATGGGTGACCACCTGGGTCCAGGTTAATTTGCACCACCGAAAATCTCTTATTTAAAAAAATTACGGTTGGCATACACAGATGACTTTTTAATTTTTGATTGCACACAGAAAGGTCTGCAGTATTTAATTGATGCCTTCAGTAGTTATTCCTCTTCTAATTCTCTAAATATTTATTTGGTTAAATCTAAAATAATACATTGTACCAAGAGCGAAAAAAAAATGATCTTTTTAATGGTGAATTGGTAATGACGTGTTAGAAAAGTTTGATAGTTTCATCTATCTTGGTTTTCCAATTTTCTCAACAATAATATAACATACAAATTAAAGAGCGGATAAAAAGTTGTGCAATTTCCTTGACTAATCTGCTGTACTTAGTGGATTTAAAGTATGGAAAATTCACTATGATTCTGGTTTTAACGTGTTATCAAGGAAAGATTGTTCCTAAGATTTTATATGGAATAGAAGTTCTGACCTTATGGGTTTTATATTTCTTAAATTATTGGGAGGGATTGATTTGGAGGAGAGCCCTGAGACTTACGAATTACATACAATTGGCTGCTATGAGATATGAGCTCAGTATTTTCTTGATCTCTTACAGTCCTCATTGGAAACTCATATCCTGTTATAGAAAGATTTTCTATCAGTTGAGCAAATCGTTGTTTTTTGATTAAAACAATAGATTGGATTTTAATGGTGACGTTTTTGTATGTGAATTTTCTGAATTCTGCCTAAACTTGCTGAAGACTACTGGTCTATCTAGTCAAACACTGATAGATAATCCTGTGAAAGTGAAATGTTGTTTGCTTGAATTGGACTGGATAGCCACTCTCTTGAAGCTATGCATGGATAGGATTCTCTGAGCCACTTGTCTCTGGAGCACAAACAAGCAGAGTCTTGGCTCCATACGTCTTAATTTGGTCAGATAGACAGACTAGGTGCATTTTTTAAAAATGTAAATTGAATCTAATCCATACAACAGTAATATTGTTGCGATATGGTATGTTATCATTAAGTAAGTGTGGCAAGGGTGGGGACTGAAGCAATTAATTCACGCCAGACAACCCTACCACTCAAACCTACAAACCCTACCATTGTAATTCCTGCATCTAGGCTATATTCCCAACAACGTTGACTGTACCTAAATTGCTCCACTGTGTTAACCCTTACAACCAGATAGGGTGCACTATTATCATTGAGTGTGCCATAATACCATCACTGTGGTATAGTTGAACTTAGAAAGTGTGCCTAGTATCATCCTGTGGTAAAGTTGAATTTAGAAAATGTCCCTAACTGTGGTATAGTTGAACTTAGAAAGTGTGCCTAGTATCATCCTGTGGTAGAGTTGAATTTAGAAAATGTCCCTAACTGTGGTATAGTTGAACTTAGAAAGTGTGCCTAGTATCATCCTGTGGTATAGCTGAACTTAGAAAGTGTGCACAATATCATCCTGTGGTATAGTTAAACTTAGAAAGTGTGAATAATATCATCCTGTTGTATAGATGAATTTAGAAAATTTCCCTAAATGTGGTATAGTTGAATTTAGAAAGTGTGAATAATATCATCCTGTGATATAGTTGAACTTAGACAGTGTGCCTAGTATCATCCTGTGGTATAGTTGAATTTATAAAGTGTCCCTAACTGTGGCATAGTTAAACTTAGAAAGTGTGAAAAATATCATCCTATGATATAGTTGAATTTAGAAAATGTCCCTAACTGTGGTATAGCTGAATTTAGAAAATGTGCACAATATCATCCTGTGGTATAGTTGAATTTAGAAAATGCCCCTAACTGTGGTATAGTTGAACTTAGAAAGTGTGAATAATATCATCCTGTGGTATAGTTGAACTTAGAAAGTGTGCCTAGTATCATCCCGTGGTATAGTTGAATTTAGAAAGTGTCTCTAACTGTGGCATAGTTAAACTTAAAAAGTGTGATTAATATCATCCTTTGGAATAGCTGAACTTAGAAAGTGTGAATAATATCATCCTGTGGTATAGCTGAACTTAGAAAGTGCACACAATATCCTCCTGTGGTATAGTTGAAATTAGAAAGTGTGAATAATATCGTCCTGTGGTATAGTTGAACTTAGAAAGTGTGTCTAGTATTATCCTGTGGTATAGTTGAATTTAGAAAATGTCCCTAACTGTGGCATAGTTAAACTTAGAAAGTGTGAATAATATCATCCCGTGGTATAGTTAAACTTAGAAAATGTGAATAATATCATCCTGTGGTATAGCTGAACTTAAAAAGTGTGCATAATATCATCCTGTGGTATAGTTGAATTTAGAACGTGTCCCTAACTGTGGCATAGTTAAACTTACAAAGTGTGATTAATATCATATTGTCATATAGCTGAACTTAGAAAGTGCACACAATAGCATCCTGTGGTATAGCTGAATTTAGAAAGTGTGCACAATATCATCCTGTTGTATAGTTGAACTTAGAAAGTGTGATTAATATTATCCTGTGGTATAGTTGAATTTAGAAAGTGTCCCTAACTCTGGCATAGTTAAACTTGGAAAATGTGAATAATATCATCCTGTGGTATAGCTGAACTTAGAAAGTTTCAATAATATCATCCTGTGGTATAGCTGAACTTAGAAAGTGTACCGAGTATCATCCCGTGTTATAGTTGAATTTAGAAAATGTCCCTAACTGTGGCATAGTTCAACTTAAAAAGTGTGAATAATATCATCTTGTGGTATAGCTGAACTTAAAAAGTGTGCATAATATCATCCCGTGGTATAGCTGCACTTAGAAAGTATGCCTAGTAGCATAACTGTGGTATAGTTAAACTTAGAAAGTGTGAATAATATCATCCTGTGGTAGTGTTGAACTTAGAAAGTATTGCTAGTGTCATCCTGTGGTATAGTTGAATTTAGAAAGTGCCCCTAACTGTGGCATAGTTAAACTTAGAAAGTCTGAATAATATAATCATGTGGTATAGTGGAACTTAGAAAGTGTGCCTAGTATCATCTTGTGGTATAATTGAATAAGACATTGTGCCTATCTGTGGCATAGTTAAGCTTAGAAAGTGTGAATAATATCATCCTATGGTATAGCTGAACCTAGAAAGTGTGCCTAATAACGTAACTGTGGTTTTGTTGAATTTAGAAAGTGTGCCTAATATCATCACAATGATTTAGTTGATTTTAGGAAATGTGCCTAATATCATCACTGTGCTATAGTTGAATTTAGAAAGTGTGCCCAATAGCGTAACTGTGGTATAGTTGAATCCAAATAGTGTGCCTAATAGCATCATTGTGGTATAGTTGAATTTAGAAAGTATCCCTAATACCATTGCTGTGGTATAAGGTGAACTAAGAAAGTGTGCCTAATTAGCCTCACTGTACCAAAGTTGAATTTAGAAAGTCTGCCCAATAGCATAACTGTGGTATAGTTGACTCTAAACAGCGTGCCTAATAGCATCACTGTGGTATAATTGAATTTAGATGGTGTGCCTAATAGCGTCACTGTGCAAAAGTTTGAAATTAGAAAGTGTACCTAATAGCGTAACTGTGGTATAGCTGAATTTAGAAAGTGTGCCTAACATAATCACTGTGGTATAGTTGAATCTGGATAGTGTGCCTAATAGCGTTGCAGTGGTAAAGTTAAATTTAGAAAGTGTGCACAATAGCGTAACTGTGGCATAGTTGAATTTAGATAGAGTGCCTAATAGCGTCACTGTGCCAAAGCTTGAACTTAGAAAGTGTACCTAATAGCGTAACTGCAGTTTAGTTGAATTTAGAAAGTGCCCCTAATATCATCACTGTGGCACAGTTGAATCTAGATAGTGTGCCTAATAGCGTCACTGTAGCATAGTTGAATTTAGAAAGTGTGCCTAACATAATCACTATGGTATAGTTGAATCTAGAAAGTGTGCCTAACATAATCACTGCGGTATAGTTGAATCAAGATAGTGTGCCTAATAGCGTTGCAGTGGTAAAGTTGAATTTAGAAAGTATGGCCAATAGCGTAACTGTGGCATAGTTGAATTTAGATAGAGTGCCTAATAGCATCACTGTGCCAAAGCTTGAACTTAGAAAGTGTACTTAATAGCGTAACTGCAGTATAGTTGAATTTAGAAAGTGTCCCTAATATCATCACTGTGGTACAGTTGAATCTAGATAGTGTGCCTAATAACGTCACTGTGGCATAGTTGAATTTAGAAAGTGTGCCTAACATCATCACTGTGGTATAGTTGAATCTAGATAGTGTGACTAATAATGTCGCTGTGGTATAGTAGAATTTAGAAAGTGTGCCTAATAGTACCACTGCGCCAAATCCTGAACTTAGAAATTCTACCTAATAGCCTAACTATGGTATAGTTGAACTTAGAAACTGTGCCTATTCAGCATCACTGTGCTAACGTTGACTCTAGAAAGTGTGCCTAATAGCGTCACTGTGGTATAGTTGACTTAAAAGTGCACCCAACTAGTGTCACTGTGGTACAGTTGAATCTGGACATTACGACCAAGGCCTAACTCCACCCTTGCCACACCATGAGTCCATTCCGCCCAGCAAGGTCCAGAGAAAGAGCCTCTCTCTGGTGCGCCTCCCTACCCCCTTCCCCTAATTCGCTTCCCCCATCCCAATCCATCCCACCCTCCACCACACTCTCAGCCCACTCCCTATCCAACTCTCCAGCCAGAAGAACACTCCCATCTCAAACCAGGCCACCCTCCACCACGCTCCCACCCCACCGCCTATACAAACATCAAGCCAGCGGAGCCCGATAGCAAGCTGACCAACCTAAGATCCTGGTTCCTCCCATCCCCTCCACCTACCCACCCACCATCAGGCCCGCACCCCAGCCCCTCCAATGAACCACCAACCCACCTTCCCAGACACACCTAGCCCCGCCACCACCCTCTCCCCTTTCCTCACATCAACTCCCTCCAACATCCTCCACCGATCCTATACACTCCCCACCCTAAAAACTACACGTCTCTCCCTGGCAAGAACAGTGGCCACATCCCCATCACCCTCCGACCCACCTACCCTCTCAGACACACCAACTGCAACAAAAACCCTGATAAAAAGGAAATGGACCTTGTTAAGACGGATTTCTGAACTCTGTCCTGGTGGCGCAGAAGTTCAGAAGGCCAACCTAATTACTTGGAACAGGGTAACCTCTGGACAAGCCAGACCAATCAAGGTAGCGATCGCGGCGGTCAAGACTAGGTCTCAAGAGGGGTGAGGGTGACTGAAAGCCCGCAATGAGCACACAAAGCAAGAGCGCTTACAAACTACTCCAAACAGTTGTTTTATCAAAAATAGATACACATTTATTTTAAGGCCTTTAAAACAATGACCGTAGCGAGAAAATCACAATATCACAATACTAAACCAACACATACCATATCAACACAATATATATACAAATACAACAGTCGCTAGCGTTTAAAGCACGAAATATGTAGTCCACCTGAAAGGAAAGGAAAACAGGCAGTGCGATAACGCTTTAGACTCAGTTCGCCTTCAGATGCACCTAACTAGATGGAAGTCCGAGCCATGCGAAGAGTGGAGCCTTGTGCTCAAAGTACCTGCCACGCCGGTGCCAACGGGCAAAAGGGGAAGCTCTTCGGAGGAAGTCAGGCAGTTCAGTATAGTGCACACAGAAGGAGAACAGGTTCCGCAACTCAAGCGCAGCCTCCACAGCGGGCAGAAGCAGAGCGCGAGTACGGCCAAACGGGTGCAGTTTTTACACAGCAGGGAAAAGCAATGGGATACTGCAGGAGGGCGACCAGATCCTAGCTAAACTACTCACCGGTCCCCGAAGCAAGCAGACCCAGGCTTCTCCACGTTAGTTTCAGCAGCTGGCAGGTTCAGAAGAGCAGGGAACGCCTCGTAGTCGTGCAGAGCAAAAAGACGTCCCAATCGACGAAACCAGCACAGTTTGTTGCCGCAGCAGGACAACGGAGCGGCCGTGTGTATTCAAGCCAAATGTACACTCCTCCCTTCAGACTTGGGAACGCCAAGTGTACGAAGCGTGGGAGAGTGACCAGGACTCGAAATACAACACAACCTGGCGGCGGTTACAGAGCAGGACTCCCTTGTAAACTGGTCAGTCAACTGGATGGCCCAGAGACACTTCCGAAGGCTTACTTGGCAGGAGTTGATGAAGTCACCGGGAATAGCTGTTCCTGCTATTCCAAAGGTCGAAGCACCAGTACAGGCCTTCTGGTTCGATCCAAGGAGGAAAGGGTTTCACAGGACGACAGCAGTGCAAAGGAGGATTCCTTCAGCGGGTCACCAGCGATTCCTCGGTCCAGCCTCTTGGTTGCAGGATACTTGGCTCCTGTATTCCTTCGTTCGTGAGAACTCAGGAGATCGACATGGTAGTGGTGTTTCCAGCTCCCTCTTATCCACGGTTCCCTTCGCGCCAAAACGGAGGGGAGCCAATGGGAGATCCGCTCATAAACACACATACCATACGCGGACCAATCACGGACCACGGTGGTCCCAGGCATTCACACTACCCTAGACTCTCTGGCACCCAGGATGTTTATTGGGACCAGACATCCCAGCCCACACCCTGGAGGCACACAAACGACATGTAGAAGCCCGCGAAAGCAACCACGTTTCGCGGGAAAGTACATGCCCAAATAAGGAAGGCCCCGGGTCGCTCGACCTGGGGAAGGTGAAGGGAGCAAGACGGTCAGTGGACAAGACAAAGGAGCCTCGTGGTCTGGCCATTTTGGGAGCCAGGCCACCATTTTGGGTTCAGTGCGAAAAACGTGCTCAGAACGCCAAAAGGAGCTCAAAATAAACAAAACGATCGCTGCCACCATTCGAGTCCCTGAATGACTTGCACCGATCAAATACCATCCTAAAAGAGTATCTAGGGCCTGTAGAAGGCTAGAGACCCAAGAGAGCTGTAACTTAGCTTACAGTGCCCTCTTGTGTCATGTTGCACTAAAGCCGCAACATGATAAAAGAAACTACGGGAAACAGCGTTCCCCGGTACTGACTGTTTTAAGGGCATGTCAGTTTCCCCGTAAGAAAGGAGCGAAAGCCCAGAGGAGTGCGGCAGAAGGCTGCACTTCTCTGGCAAAGTCAAGAACAAGGTGAAAACAACAGCAAAAAGTTTAGGGGTTGCCACATGGAAGGAAAATTACCTACAATTACGAAATCTTTCCTAACACTCGCCCCTCCCAGACTATGGACAGGGGGAACTAATCCACCCCTGGATGAGTCTCTTGTTCAGGTCGGTTAAACATTCTGGACAACCCATCAGCATTGCTATGTTGGACACCTGGCCTATGCTCAATAGTGAAGTCGAAGCCTTGTAGACTTATGGACCACCTAAGCAACTTTGGATTCTCCCCCTTCATGTTCATTAGCCACTTTAACGGCTTATGGTCAGTCTGCACAGTGAAGTGGGTCCCATAGAGGTAGGGCCTCAGCTTCCTTAGGGCCCACACAACAGAGAAACATTCTTTCTCTACCGTGGACCATCTGAGCTCTCTGTCCTTAAGCTGGCGACTAATAAAACCGATAGGGTGTTCCTTACCCTTCTCATCTACTTGTGATAGTACAGCTCCTATCCCAGTGTCAGAGGCATCCGTCTGCACGATAAAAGGTCTTTGATAATCCGGGGCCCTAAGGACAGGGGCCTGGCACAAGGAGTCTTTTAAGCCATTGAAGGCCTTCTCACACTCGTCGGTCCAAGTTACCTTCTTGGGTTTCTTCGGAGTTGTGAGGGCAGTCAGAGGAGCAGCTATGGTGCCATAGTCTGCCACAAAATTGCGGTAATACCCCGTGAGTCCTAAAAAGGCTCTCACTTGGGTTTGCGTAGTGGGGGTAGGCCAGTCTTGTACTGCTTGTACCTTACTGGATAGAGGCTGTCTCCTCCCTCCACCTACTTCATGTCCAAGGTAAACCACTGAGCCTTGTCCATTTTGGTGAGGGGCCACTCGGACACCCTCAAAAGAGCTATCTGAAGGACTGCTTGGGAACAGGTCGGGGAGAGGTTCAGACTCCTCTCCCGCAACGTCTGAAGCCAATAGCAGTGCTGCGATTTCGACGCTTGGGACGAAAGCCTTCAGCCTATTCACGTGAAACACTTTTGGAGCCTGTCCGGGCCTTCCAAGGTCCACTGAATAGTTAACCTCACCCAGGGGCTCCACCACTGGGCAAGGGCCTGACCATTTGTCCTGTAAAGCTCGAGGCCTTATGAGATTCATGATCAGGACTTGCTGACCAAGTGTAAAGTTGATGAGGGAAGCTTTCTGGTCGTACCGATGTTTCACCAGAGCTTGCCCTGCCTTCAATTTATCACTAGCCAAGCCCACCAGAAGTACCATCCGTTTTCTGAGCCCTAGCACATAATCAACTACATTGGTAGTAACAGGGGGAGTGGGCATCTCCCATCCCTCTTTGACGATGGCTAAGGGTCCCCGTACGGGATGACCGAACAGAAGTTCGAAGGGGCTGAAGCCAACACCCTCCTGTGGTACCTCTCGGTAGGCAAACAGTAAGCATGAAACAAGAAGATCCCATTTTCTTCTCTGAGGCTCCTCCAGAGCCCCAATCATGCTCTTTAACGTCCTGTTGAAACGCCCCCCCAGACCATTGGTCTGGGGGTGGTATGCAGAAGAGAACCTGTAGGTGACCCCACATTCTTTCCACATAGCCTGCCTATACTTCGACATTAAGTTGCTGCCATGATCCGACACAACTTCTTTAGGGAAGCCAACCCTAGTAAATATGCCGAGTAAAGCTTCTGCAACTGACTTGGCAGTTACAGTTTTCAATGGGATGGCCTCAGGATACCTGGTTGCATGGTCGACCAGCACCAGGATAAACCTATTGCCTGAGGATGTTTGCGGGTCAAGGGGACCAACCATGTCGATCCCTACCCTTTCAAATGGTACCCCCACAACTGGGAGCGGTAGCAACGGAGCTTGGATTGTCGCGCCAACCTTACCAGACAACTGGCAGGAGGCACAACTCCTGCAGTGACTTTCTACTTGCACCCCCATCTTGGGCCAGTAGAAGTGCATTGATAACCTTTGCTTGGTCCTCTTCATACCAAGGTGACCAGCAAGGGGAACTTCATGCGCCAACTGCAGGAGGAAGGGCCTAACAGCAAGGGGAACCACCAACCTCCTATGGTCTCTTCTGTAGACTCTGTGGGCTCACTATACAGGAGTCCACCTTCCCAATAAATCCTATGCTTCCCAGGAGGTTCACCCTCAAGCTGGGAGCAGGCCTGTCTCCTTAGGCCTTCCAGAGATGGGCACTTACGTTGGCCTTTACTGAATTCGTCCCTATCAGGACCTCCTTCAACTAACAAGTCTTTTAGTTCAGGATGATCGTTGGGGTCGAATACTTCAGGCATCGCCACCTCCTCGTCAGGCCCGGGCGATTGACCAACTTCCTCCACCGCAGTGGTAGGCGAGCTTGGGGGAATATTCTCTTTCCCTCGTTTTGACTTGTAGACTCCTTTCGCCTTGGGTTTCCCCTTCGGCTGGGACGGCGTATTGGACTTGGCCAATGCTGCCCGTGCTTGAGACCGTGTGTAGGGTCTTTCGGCAGTGTCTCCTACGAGCCCTAAAGCCCTGAGATCATTACCTAACAAGACCTTTCCCGGGACGTTTCTCTGAATGCTCACTGGAATCCTGACTGCTGTACCATTTAAAGTAAGATTTACAGGGATCACGGGAAACATACTGTTAGGCAGAAACCTGTGCAGTTCCCTTGGGGAACACTGCAAAAGATTTAAGACTACAGGTATAGCAGTAAACCCACTTGGTAGCAGTCTGCACCACACAGATTTACCTGGTAGCTGTGGCTGAGCAGTCAGACTTCCCTCAAGAAGAGTTAGGCAGTATGCAAAGTATACACAATATGTACTCAGACACAATAGCACAAGCAAACACTGACCAGAGCTTGGTTTCAAAAGTATATAGTTATTTATTTATAAAACACACATAAGTTGAAATCACTCTAGCAAAATATAGTAAAAACACTTCAAACACAGTTATAATGAAAGCAGTTCCAACCCTTACTCCTATCTAGACAACTCTAAGTTAACACCACATAATTAAAACAGAGGTGAGCGCTTAACGTTAGATGACACTCTAGTAGGTTCAAGAAAGGGGTAAAAAGAAACAGGAATGGGTTAAACACACCACTCTAAGGTCCAGAACACTTGCAATAGACTCAAAGAAGCACAAAGTCACAGGTGAGCAAAAGTCACTAGGCAGGGCCCACTCTTAGAGTAGCCGGAGAGAAAATGTGCCCAAGATCACACTGTTGTTAAGGATTCAAAGTCTTGCAAAGAGTTAGAAAGAGTTTAGAGTGGCTTAAAAAGTTTAGCCAGGGTGTCCCAGGCACTCCCAGGTTCGAAAGCCGGGGGCTAAATCTACCCCGTACAGTCGGTGGCAAGGGAAGCCAGGCGGAACACGGTACCTTAAGTGGAAAGGATCCTCCAGCGGTGGCAGTTGTTCCAGGCAGTGGCAGCAAGGCTCGACGTCGGTCAGGGGAGAAGAAGTTCTCGCTGAAGAGCAGAAGAAGAAGGTCGTTGCACTGCCCGGGAAGAAACCAGCCGCGGAGTCCTCCGGTTAAAGGGTTGTACCGACTTTCGTGGTTGGGGTAAAAGGTGGTGGGGTTCCGGTTGCCGGGGTGCTTGGCACTGGCAAGGCGGCCACGAGATACCTCGAGAAGCGAAAAGAAGGCGAAAACTGGTTGTCCCCACCAGTCAAGGGAAGGAGCCACTCCGTTAAGAGTTCTCCTCGGTCGTCGGGAAAAGTGGTGAGACGGTTCAGCAGGGCTCCACCGGGTGGTGTCGTCGAAGCAGGTCGGCTCAGCTCTTCCCTCGTCGGATTCTTGGTCCTGTGGCGACTTCTGAAGTTCCAGTCCCCAAAGCCCTGCTTTTATGCAGCAAACCCCCATTCACCCAGCCTAGCTGTCACTCAAACATGCTAAGTGGTGAGCCGGCCGGCTCACCACTTGGGCCAATCAGGACGGAGTGCGACTTGAGTTACCAAGGTAACTCAGTCCAGGGTGCCTAAATCCCCCTCCACCCCTCCTAAGTACCCCAGACAGAGTGGCACCACTTTGGAGGGCTTCTGTGGAGAAGCCCGCCAAAAGTGGAACAAAGGGCTCCACTTTGGGTCAGAGTTACAGAGGCGAACGCCAACGCCATTTTAGAATCAAGTTTTGGCAAAAAGTCCCAACCGGAGTTATAATAATAAATATATAAACCGGCGGTATGTTTAAGGCTACCGTAAATAAATAATTAAATGTGTTAGCCTAAAACAATGGGAAATCCCATAGGGAAATATTCGCGGTCGAATATAAAAAGTAGTTTCCACTGCCACCAGCCAAAACTCGATCAGGGGGGACGGAGACGTGCCCCCTCGACTAACAGACCCTGGGGCAATCGAATTGCCCCAGCCAGTACGTCCACAATATGATGGTTTGTACTGGTTCTGTTCAGGATTCAAGACTAGCAAAGTCTTTGGTGACTTTACATGCCCTGGGAGACAGTAGTCAGTCCCAGGGTATGGAGTCTATGTTGGGGAGTCCCTAGGACACCCCTGGGTCACGGCACAGAGGGTGCTGTGTAACCCACATCACAAAAATACATGAGGCCCTATGGAGTAAAAGACCCCATAGCCCATTCAACACAAGGTTTAACCAAGAAAACACACTTCAATATGTCCAAGAGTGAGGGTAAAAGAGTCTCACTCTTGGCAGGAGAAAAAAAGAAACCCCAGAAATCCAGCAAAGCTGCTGGGGGACTCACTAGGTAGGGAAATTCAGCCTAAACAGAGAATTCTCCCTAACACTCGCCCCCCCCAGACTAAGGGACAGGAGGATTTAATCCACTCCTGGATGAACCTCATACCTCTAGTCGATGATATACATCCTAGAGAGTCCATCAGCATTTTGATGGTGACACCCTGACCTGTGCTCAATGGTGAAATCAAACCCTTGCAGGCAGATTGACCATCTCAATAGTTTTGGATTTTCCCCTTTTCATTTGCATTAACCATCTCAAGGGTTGGTGGTCAGTCTGAATAACAAAAGTAGAACCATACAAGTATGGCCTAAACTTCTTCAGTGCCCACACAATAGCAAAGCATTCTCTTTCGATAGTTGCCCACCTTGTCTCAGGATCCTTCAGTTTTCTACTGATGAAGCAAATGGGGTGCTCCCTACCCTTCTCATCCAGTTGGCTTAGAACTGCACCTATACCTACATTGGAAGCATCAGTTTGTACAATGAAAGGTTGGTGGTAGTCAGGAGCTCTCAAGACTGGAGCTTGGCAAAGAGCTCTCTTCAGTTTTTCAAAGGCCTGATTGCACTCCTCATTCCATTTTACCTTTTTAGGGAATTTGGGAGAGGAGATTACATTCAGTGGAGAAGCTATGGTCCCATAGTTCTCAATGAAATTCCTGTAATATCCAGTGAGGCCTAGAAAAGCTCTCACTTGGGTTTGAGTAGTCGGTGTTGTCCAATTTTGCACAGCTTCAATCTTGCTGGGCAAAGGCCTTATTTCTCCACCTCCTACCTCATGTCCAAGGTAGACCACTTTACTTTGACCAATCTGGCACTTACTGGCTTTGATTGTCAAATGGGCCTGTTCCAGAGCCTGCAACACATGTCCTAGGTGGGTCACATGTTCTTCCCAGGAGTGGCTGAAGACTGCAATGTCATCCAAGTATGCCATGCAGAAGTCTTCCATCCCAGCCAGAACCTGGTTCACCATCCTTTGGAATGTGGCAGGTGCATTTTTTAGTCCAAAAGGCATGACCTTAAACTGGTACAAGCCAACTGGGGTTGAAAATGCAGTTTTCTCCTTGGCATGGTCTGTCAGGGCTATTTGCCAATAGCCTGACGTCAGGTCAAATGTGCTGAGGTACTTGGCTGCACCAAGTTTATCCACCAACTCATCTGTCCTGGGCAAAGGGTGGGCATCAGTCTTGGTGACTGCATTTAGAGCTCTATAGTCCACACAGAATCTCAAGTCTTTGGATCCTGCCTTTGGTACTAACACAACTGGGCTAGACCATGGACTAGTAGAGGGCTCTATTACCCCGAGATCAAGCATCTTCTTGACCTCTCCTTTGATGTGGGTTCTGACATGTTCTGACATTCTGTATCCTCTGCTTTTGACTGGCAGACAGTCACCAGTGAGTATCTCATGCTGACCCCAAGGGGTCAAGCCTGGTGATAGTGAGAACAGGGAGGCAAACTGATTTAACATAGATTTGCACTCCTCTTGTTGCTCAGGTGTCAGGTCTGAAGAGAGATTGACTCCTTCAACTTTTTCATCTAAAGGCACACCTCGGAGGAGATCAGGGAGAGATTCACTCTCTTCTTCCTCTGCAGCTGAAGCTAGAAGCAAGGCTCCTACATCAGGTCTGGAGATGTATGCTTTTAGTCGGTTGGTGTGGAAGACTCTAGGAGCTTCCCTGGGTCTGCCCAGATCCACCAGATAGTTGACCTCTCCAAGTTTTCCCACAATCTTGAAGGGTCCCATCCATTTGTCTTGCAAGGCCCTCTGCCTTGTTGGGAGCATAACTAGAACTAGCTGGTCTTGAGTAAACTCAACCATGTTAGCCTTCTGGTCGTGCCAATGTTTGACCAGAGCTTGACCAGCTTTCAAGTTGTCACTTGCTTCTGCCATCATGTGTGACATTCTCCTCCGGAGACCTATCACATAGTCAGTCACTCTGACTGGCTTGAGGGGAGGAGCACCTTCCAATCCCTCCTTAATCAGGGCCAATGGGCCTCTGACTGGATGGCCATAGAGAAGCTCAAAGGGAGAATAACCTACTCCCTCCTGAGGGACTTCTCTATAAGCAAAGAGAAGGCATGGCAGTAGAAGGTCCCACTTTTTCTTAAGGGGTTCTTCTAAAGCACCTATCATGCTCTTCATGGTTCTGTTAAACCTTTCAACCAACCCGTTTGTCTGAGGGTGGTAAGCGGTTGAGAACTTGTAGGTAACTCCACAGGTTTTCCACATGGCTTTCATGTAGTGGGACATAAAGTTTGACCCCCTGTCAGAGATTACCTCCTTAGGAAACCCAACCCTGGTAAAAATACCGAGGAGGGCCTTAGCCACAGCCGGAGCTGTAACAGTCCTCATAGGAATTGCCTCAGGGTACCTAGTAGCATGGTCTACTACAACAAGGATGAACCTGTTGCCTGAGGAGGTTGGAGGATCAAGGGGACCAACAATGTCAATCCCTACCCTCTCAAATGGGACTCCCACAACTGGGAGAGGCACTAAAGGTGCCACATTCTTGGAACCAACCTTACCAGAAGTCTGGCAGGTATGGCAGCTCTTACAATATCTATCTACTTCAGCCCCCATCTTTGGCCAATTAAAGTAGAGTGAGAGCCTTTCCTTGGTCTTCTTGAAACTCAAGTGACCAGCCAAAGGTATCTCATGGGCTAGTTGTAAGAACTGTTGTCTGTTCTCTTGTGGGACTACAAGGCGTTTGTAGTCTCCAGGTTCAGACTCAGTGGGTTCACTGTAGAAGAGGCCATCTTCCCAGTGTAACCTATACTTCCCAGGCTCTTGCCCATCAGCTTGAGAAGCTGCCTGGTGGCGGAGACCTTCCAGAGTTGGACATTCTCTTTGCCCCTTACGAAAAGCTGCCCTGCTAGGCCCACCTTCTGCCAGTAAAGACTGCAGCTCAGGATGGTCCTCAGGGTCCAAATCTCCAATAAGGTTGGGGCCTCCTTCTAGCTCTTCCTCAGAGTCTAGCTCAACCACACAGGGTTGTACCTCCCTCTCAGCCTCAGCTGGAGGTGGAGTTACAGGTGTAACTTTGGACAACCTAGGGGAAGTCCTTGTTGGAAGCACTGGGGTGCTTGCTGCTGGCTTTTTCCTAGGAGTCTTGGGTTGCCCCTTTGCTCCTGATCTGGTAGTTACTGCAGTAAGTTGCTCCAGTGGGAGAGGAGTGATTTCTGTCATCATCTCCTGAGATAACCCTCTCAGGGTTTTCTCTCTTGCAGGTTTTGTGAGTTCCTGTAACCTTTTGCTAGGTGGTCTGGGGGTATGAGATACAACTCCAAGAGCTTTGAGGTCATTACCCAACAGAACCCTACCTGGCACTTCACATTGTACACTGACAGGTATTTTTACAGCCATATCATTACATTGGATGAGAACTGGTAACTGGGGACACATCTGCACAGGCCCACCAGCTAACTTGGTGAGGCATTTGGGTGCCTTAGCAACATCCTCTGCCTTGAAAAATGATTCATCCACCACAGTTATGCTGGCTCCAGTATCCCTAATGGCAGGAGTCTCCTGACCATTCACCTGGACACTGTCCTTATAATACTCTTTAGTATTATCTGGGATAGAGTTATAGACATCTAAATTCTGTTGTTCCCACAACCCCAGAGAGACTAAAGAAACACTAGCTGAGACTCCAGTGGGTTCATCAGCTAGTAATAGAAAGTTTCCACTTGCCATATGTACTTCCTCTTCTGGAGCGAAGGCTAAGGAGGCAAGCTGGACCCCTGAAGGTTTACCCTTACATCTGGGATCTCCTTTCACATGGTCAGTAGCCTTACAAACAAAGCATGAGCCAAAGGCTCGCTGGAATGGAGGCTTGTTCTGACCTCCTTCTGGTCTGGGACCAGGAGGTATACTAGCCTGATTTGGTTTCCCTGGTGGCTTACCCTTATAGTTTTGTTTGGGGCCCTCTTTGGAATTTGTAGTATTAGAATTCTCTTTGGAGTCCTTTTTAGGCTGTTTCTCCCCATCCTTCTTTTGAGTGACCCCAGAATCCTTGTGAGTGGCCCTGTTGGCAACCCACAAGTCAGCAGCCTTAGCTAGTTTCCGGGAATCTAATTCCCTGGAATCAGCCAAGTGTTGCCTGAGCTCAGGAGAGCAGGCATCATAAATAGTCTCCAACATAAACAAATTCTTCATACCTTCATAAGTGTTCACCTTGTAACCCTTAATCCATCCCTCTAAGTTTTTCAAACATTCATTCACCCAGGTAGCCCAAGGGGTACCATCATGCTTTTTGAGGCTCCTAAACCTCTTAAGATACTGGGAAGGGGTCTTCCCAAACCTAGCTATCAAAGCTAGTTTCACACATTCATAGTCCTTCCTATCCTCCTCCCCCATCTCCATTACCACATCAGTTGCAACAGGGGGAAGCCTAGAGAACAACCAGGTGAGTAAGTCATTTCCTGTGATGTTCTGGAGCCCATGATTATATTCAAACAGAGACAACCAATCCAACACATCCAATTTAGGCTCATACATACCAACCAATTCTTTAGGCATCCGGGGTCTTTTAGGACTGGAACTTCTAGAGGAGCCAGAGAGAGAAGCATTCTCAACAGATAATTTCTTAATTTCTAAGTCATACTTGAGCTCCATTTCCCTTAGCCTTAGTTCTTTGTCAGTTTGAGCATTAAGTTTCTTATACTCCAATTCTAGTTTCATTTTCTCCAGTTCAAAGTATTGAGGACTAAATGGGGGACCTGGTAAAGGTCCAGTAGGTACAGCAGGTAGAGCAGGCAGAGGCCTAGGGGGGACAGTCACAACAGCCTCACCCTCCTCTTCTGACTCTTCCTCAGAATCATCAACATTTTGCGCCATGTTAATTTCAGTACTGTCATCTACAGTTACTGGAGTGGTAGGTTCCTCTGAACCATCACCCAGACTTTGGTTAGCTAACAATCTTTCAATCAGCTCCATTTTCTTGCCCTTAGTCAGGAGATCCTTATGTTTACAGAGCACTCTTAAACAATCAGCAGTTTTGGCTGCAAGGGACTCTTGACTATAGCTTTCTATAACTGACATGTTAGAGGATTACTTTTACAGTGCTAAGCTTTGTGGTTAGTTGCACTAAGGTATCTAAAGCACAATAAAATGTATACTCAATACAAATCCCACCGCTGTACACCAGTGTTAGGCAGAAACCTGTGCAGTTCCCTTGGGGAACACTGCAAAAGATTTAAGACTACAGGTATAGCAGTAAACCCACTTGGTAGCAGTCTGCACCACACAGATTTACCTGGTAGCTGTGGCTGAGCAGTCAGACTTCCCTCAAGAAGAGTTAGGCAGTATGCAAAGTATACACAATATGTACTCAGACACAATAGCACAAGCAAACACTGACCAGAGCTTGGTTTCAAAAGTATATAGTTATTTATTTATAAAACACACATAAGTTGAAATCACTCTAGCAAAATATAGTAAAAACACTTCAAACACAGTTATAATGAAAGCAGTTCCAACCCTTACTCCTATCTAGACAACTCTAAGTTAACACCACATAATTAAAACAGAGGTGAGCGCTTAACGTTAGATGACACTCTAGTAGGTTCAAGAAAGGGGTAAAAAGAAACAGGAATGGGTTAAACACACCACTCTAAGGTCCAGAACACTTGCAATAGACTCAAAGAAGCACAAAGTCACAGGTGAGCAAAAGTCACTAGGCAGGGCCCACTCTTAGAGTAGCCGGAGCGAAAATGTGCCCAAGATCACACTGTTGTTAAGGATCCAAAGTCTTGCAAAGAGTTAGAAAGAGTTTAGAGTGGCTTAAAAAGTTTAGCCAGGGTGTCCCAGGCACTCCCAGGTTCGAAAGCCGGGGGCTAAATCTACCCCGTACAGTCGGTGGCAAGGGAAGCCAGGCGGAACACGGTACCTTAAGTGGAAAGGATCCTCCAGCGGTGGCAGTTGTTCCAGGCAGTGGCAGCAAGGCTCGACGTCGGTCAGGGGAGAAGAAGTTCTCGCTGAAGAGCAGAAGAAGAAGGTCGTTGCACTGCCCGGGAAGAAACCAGCCGCGGAGTCCTCCGGTTAAAGGGTTGTACCGACTTTCGTGGTTGGGGTAAAAGGTGGTGGGGTTCCGGTTGCCGGGGTGCTTGGCACTGGCAAGGCGGCCACGAGATACCTCGAGAAGCGAAAAGAAGGCGAAAACTGGTTGTCCCCACCAGTCAAGGGAAGGAGCCACTCCGTTAAGAGTTCTCCTCGGTCGTCGGGAAAAGTGGTGAGACGGTTCAGCAGGGCTCCACCGGGTGGTGTCGTCGAAGCAGGTCGGCTCAGCTCTTCCCTCGTCGGATTCTTGGTCCTGTGGCGACTTCTGAAGTTCCAGTCCCCAAAGCCCTGCTTTTATGCAGCAAACCCCCATTCACCCAGCCTAGCTGTCACTCAAACATGCTAAGTGGTGAGCCGGCCGGCTCACCACTTGGGCCAATCAGGACGGAGTGCGACTTGAGTTACCAAGGTAACTCAGTCCAGGGTGCCTAAATCCCCCTCCACCCCTCCTAAGTACCCCAGACAGAGTGGCACCACTTTGGAGGGCTTCTGTGGAGAAGCCCGCCAAAAGTGGAACAAAGGGCTCCACTTTGGGTCAGAGTTACAGAGGCGAACGCCAACGCCATTTTAGAATCAAGTTTTGGCAAAAAGTCCCAACCGGAGTTATAATAATAAATATATAAACCGGCGGTATGTTTAAGGCTACCGTAAATAAATAATTAAATGTGTTAGCCTAAAACAATGGGAAATCCCATAGGGAAATATTCGCGGTCGAATATAAAAAGTAGTTTCCACTGCCACCAGCCAAAACTCGATCAGGGGGGACGGAGACGTGCCCCCTCGACTAACAGACCCTGGGGCAATCGAATTGCCCCAGCCAGTACGTCCACAATATGATGGTTTGTACTGGTTCTGTTCAGGATTCAAGACTAGCAAAGTCTTTGGTGACTTTACATGCCCTGGGAGACAGTAGTCAGTCCCAGGGTATGGAGTCTATGTTGGGGAGTCCCTAGGACACCCCTGGGTCACGGCACAGAGGGTGCTGTGTAACCCACATCACAAAAATACATGAGGCCCTATGGAGTAAAAGACCCCATAGCCCATTCAACACAAGGTTTAACCAAGAAAACACACTTCAATATGTCCAAGAGTGAGGGTAAAAGAGTCTCACTCTTGGCAGGAGAAAAAAAGAAACCCCAGAAATCCAGCAAAGCTGCTGGGGGACTCACTAGGTAGGGAAATTCAGCCTAAACAGAGAATTCTCCCTAACACATACGGAGGGGGCCGTCAGCCAACTTAGTGGGCATCAGAGTAGCTCTGGCAACTTCCTCTGAGTCTACCAAGGTAGAATCCACTACAGTGCGACTGCACCCACTATCCCTAAGAGCTGGAGTATCCACTCCATTGATCAGCAAACTGTCTTTAAAGTAGTGCTTGGTATTATCCGGAATCCTAGCATAAGCCTCTGCGACTTTAGGCTCCCAGGAACCCAGGGACACTAAAACTACCTCAGCCTCTATTCCGCTGGGAAATGAGTCTGAGGAGAAGGATGCTCCTGTAATCTCTTCTTCCTCGTAGGAGGAGAAGGCCAGATTAGCGGAGTGGACCCCCAAAGGTCTAACCTTACAACGGGGATCCCCCTTCACATGGTCAGTTGCTCCACAAGAAAAACAAGCCCCAGTCGGTCTGTTTACGTAGGGAGGCTTATTGTAACCAGAGTTCTGTTTCGGAGGCTGACCTCCACTACCCTGTGAGTTCTCTTGTGTCTTACCCTTGTTTTTCTTTTTGTGGCCCTTATGAAAAGAAGATTTAGCAGATTCCCCACCCTCCATATCTTTGGACTTTTTCCCTTCCTCCTGCTTACCAGTATGTGTTTTGTCCTTATGGGACACTCGATGTGACACCCATAAGTCTGCTGCAATGGCCAGCTTCTTAGGATCTATCTCCTTCGAATCGGCCAAATGCTGCTTAAGCTCCGGGGAAGAAGAAGCAAAAATGTGTTCCAGCATGACAAGATTTATCATGCCTTCGAAGGTAGAAACCTTATAACCTTCGACCCAGCCAGTTAAGTTTTTCAAGGATTCAGCGACATAAGATACCCAAGTACCACCTTCCTTTTTCTTATACTCTCGAAAACGCTTTAAATATTGGGCCGGAGTCTTCCCAAACTTTAAAATGAGAGTTTGCTTTAACATTGCGAAATCAGCCCGCTCAGCCTTCGACATTTCCATAATGGCACTACAGCCAGAATGGGGCAGTCTACTGAGCAACCACGCAATCTTATCAGCATTGTCAACTTCTTGAACCTCGCATGCATACTCAAACGCATTCAGCCAGTCCATAATGTCATTCCTTTCTTCATACACACTGAGCAGATCTTTTGGAAACCGTGGATGAGAGGACGCCCCAGACCCATGTCCAGGACCCTTGGACCCATTTGCAACCTGAAGCTTGGCCAGTTCCAACTGGTGATCCCTGTCTTCCTGTTTTTCTGCCTGTTCGATTTTTAGTTTGGCTATGCTGAATTCAAGCTCCTGCTGCCTAAACCGCAGCTCTTGCTTCTTGAATTCAAGCATAGCATCCCCATCAACACTGGCAGAGGAAACATTAGACATCTCGTCCTCCCTGTCCTCGTGGTCGCGATGGATCAGTGCAGCGGCAGAACCGTCGGTTCTACCAGTGAGAGCAGCCCCACCACCTTCTGCACTGTCCTCAGAAGTTATAGCGTCAAGCTGCGCTTCTTGCCACGCCACGATTCTCTGGATCATTTCCAATTTTGTGCCTTGAGAGGAAACACCTCTCTCCGCACACATCTTCTTCAATGTTTCTGATTTGGAAGCATTTAAAGTTAACAAGGTATTTGTTTCCATACTGTTTGATAGGACTATGGCCTTTTTAAAGTTATACTACAACAATTCACTACGTGTACTGGTTGGAATAACCTGAAATGCCTTAGTTCGAGCGCAACACTGGATACCTTCAGTCGTATCCCACCGCTGCCACCAATTTGTTAAGACGGATTTCTGAACTCTGTCCTGGTGGCGCAGAAGTTCAGAAGGCCAACCTAATTACTTGGAACAGGGTAACCTCTGGACAAGCCAGACCAATCAAGGTAGCGATCGCGGCGGTCAAGACTAGGTCTCAAGAGGGGTGAGGGTGACTGAAAGCCCGCAATGAGCACACAAAGCAAGAGCGCTTACAAACTACTCCAAACAGTTGTTATATCAAAAATAGATACACATTTATTTTAAGGCCTTTAAAACAATGACCGTAGCGAGAAAATCACAATATCACAATACTAAACCAACACATACCATATCAACACAATATATATACAAATACAACAGTCGCTAGCGTTTAAAGCACGAAATATGTAGTCCACCTGAAAGGAAAGGAAAACAGGCAGTGCGATAACGCTTTAGACTCAGTTCGCCTTCAGATGCACCTAACTAGATGGAAGTCCGAGCCATGCGAAGAGTGGAGCCTTGTGCTCAAAGTACCTGCCACGCCGGTGCCAACGGGCAAAAGGGGAAGCTCTTCGGAGGAAGTCAGGCAGTTCAGTATAGTGCACACAGAAGGAGAACAGGTTCCGCAACTCAAGCGCAGCCTCCACAGCGGGCAGAAGCAGAGCGCGAGTACGGCCAAACGGGTGCAGTTTTTACACAGCAGGGAAAAGCAATGGGATACTGCAGGAGGGCGACCAGATCCTAGCTAAACTACTCACCGGTTCCCGAAGCAAGCAGACCCAGGCTTCTCCACGTTAGTTTCAGCAGCTGGCAGGTTCAGAAGATTAGGGAACGCCTCGTAGTCGTGCAGAGCAAAAAGACGTCCCAATCGACGAAACCAGCACAGTTTGTTGCCGCAGCAGGACAACGGAGCGGCCGTGTGTATTCAAGCCAAATGTACACTCCTCCCTTCAGACTTGGGAACGCCAAGTGTACGAAGCGTGGGAGAGTGACCAGGACTCGAAATACAACACAACCTGGCGGCGGTTACAGAGCAGGACTCCCTTGTAAGCTGGTCAGTCAACTGGATGGCCCAGAGACACTTCCGAAGGCTTACTTGGCAGGAGTTGATGAAGTCGCCGGGAATAGCTGTTCCTGCTATTCCAAAGGTCGAAGCACCAGTACAGGCCTTCTGGTTCGATCCAAGGAGGAAAGGGTTTCACAGGACGACAGCAGTGCAAAGGAGGATTCCTTCAGCGGGTCACCAGCGATTCCTCGGTCCAGCCTCTTGGTTGCAGGATACTTGGCTCCTGTATTCCTTCATTCGTGAGAACTCAGGAGATCGACATGGTAGTGGTGTTTCCAGCTCCCTCTTATCCACGGTTCCCTTCGCGCCAAAACGGAGGGGAGCCAATGGGAGATCCGCTCATAAACACACATACCATACGCGGACCAATCACGGACCACGGTGGTCCCAGGCATTCACACTACCCTAGACTCTCTGGCACCCAGGATGTGTATTGGGACCAGACATCCCAGCCCACACCCTGGAGGCACACAAACGACATGTAGAAGCCCGCGAAAGCAACCACGTTTCGCGGGAAAGTACATGCCCAAATAAGGAAGGCCCCGGGTCGCTCGACCTGGGGAAGGTGAAGGGAGCAAGACGGTCAGTGGACAAGACAAAGGAGCCTTGTGGTCTGGCCATTTTGGGAGCCAGGCCACCATTTTGGGTTCAGTGCGAAAAACGTGCTCAGAACGCCAAAAGGAGCTCAAAATAAACAAAACGATCGCTGCCACCATTCGAGTCCCTGAATGACTTGCACCGATCAAATACCATCCTAAAAGTGTATCTAGGGCCTGTAGAAGGCTAGAGACCCAAGAGAGCTGTAACTTAGCTTACAGTGCCCTCTTGTGTCATGTTGCACTAAAGCCGCAACATGATAAAAGAAACTACGGGAAACAGCGTTCCCCGGTACTGACTGTCTTAAGGGCATGTCAGTTTCCCCGTAAGAAAGGAGCGAAAGCCCAGAGGAGTGCGGCAGAAGGCTGCACTTCTCTGGCAAAGTCAAGAACAAGGTGAAAACAACAGCAAAAAGTTTAGGGGTTGCCACATGGAAGGAAAATTACCTACAATTACGAAATCTTTCCTAACAGACCTGGTCTCCTTCATTCTCTCATTATTCCTCGCCCCTCCTCTCTCGACCAACCACCTCAATCTCTCAATCTGGAACATCACCACCCTCCTCCCCTTCCTCACCCTGCTTTGAATCCCTCTCCCTTGAATTTTCACCAACCACAACTTGAAGCCCTAACCCCCTACGCCTCACCCTTGAATCCCCAGCCCCAAATCCGTCCTCCCACCCGACCAACCTCACACACCCAGCAACGCCAACCTCCCCACACCCACCTCCTCAACCGGCCGCCTACTCTTCCCAACCACCATCGACTAACCCGCCTCTCTCATCCCCCAGATTCCACTCACTCCCCTCACTCCCCACCACCCCCTCGCTGCCACTCCCACTAGCCACTCACCCTCTCCTCCCAACCACTACCTCTACAACCTCCACAACATCCCCCTGTGCCGAAGTAAGATGCATCCTTTTTAATGCCTGGTATGTAGCAAATAACAGACACAGCATCTTTGACCTCTTCGCCTCAGACAAACCAGACCTTTATCATGGAAACCTGGTTCTCTGACGACTTCGCCCCTATCGCCCATGAAGCCTTCCCCCCGGACTACTCTCACATCTCACTCAACTGACCCTCTAGTGGAGGAGGAGTAGCAATTGTTTTCAAGTCACACTCCTCTGCCTCGATCATCGACTGCCAATCATCCCTTCCTGCGAATCACTTCTCGTCAAACTATCCCTCCCGCAATGTTCTCCCACAGCTTCCTAATCATCTACAGAACTCCTGGCTACAACAGACAATTCTCAAGCAACCTCTGTGATTCGATAGCCACCATACAAATAAACCATACCACCCTCACTCTTCTAGGAGACTTCAATATCTGGCTAGACATCCCCACCAACTCTATGACCCACTCACTGGTCGACTACCTAGATGCGCTTAACCTCCGTCTCCACATAAACGGCCCAACTCACTCTAAAGGAGACACCCTTGATGCCATCTTTAGCTCCCATGACCAGATACATCTAAGCCCCCCCACACCTATTACCTGGTCCGATCACTTCATTGTGCCTTTCAACATTCGCTCGCCTGCCCCCCTCCTCATACTCGAACCAGAACCCCTAATGAACATAAATGCAGGAAGAAACAAAAAATCCTCCCGGACCTAGCCGACGCGCTCCTTCAATCTCCTCCCCCAACAGCCGCACACAATAAACCCTTAACCACCGATGCCTTAGACTCATGGCTCAATATCTCATTAATCCAACTCACCCCCACTTGCCAACCCTCAGCTCACCGTGGCAATTTTCCCAGATGGAATACTCCAGAACTGAAAACTACAAAACAATGGTATCAATCCCCGAACACCAATGGTGGAAAGATAAAATCAACCTGAGTAGATCCACCCTGGCCCGGCACCATCGCCACTACAAAGCCGAAATCCGAAAAGCAAAAAAAGTCCACTACAACCCTCGAATTCTCAACTGTGAAAACCCCAGCAAGGAACTCCACAAAATCATCTATGAATTCAGCAAACCAACCTTTACCACCACCCAATCGACCCCATCTCAGTCACTCTGCGACTCACTCTCTCTCCACTTTTACACCACTGCTCTTGAACACATTCTCTAAACAACAAACTGGCCCTCATGTCCCCGCCACGTAATCCACCCACCTTACCTGTCACCCCCCCACCTGCAACAGCAACCTCAACCCACCTTCGACTCATTCACACCAATATCACCAGACCAATTTCTCAAACTTCTCTCCACCTGCAAACCATCCGGCTCCTGCCTAGATACCTGCCCAGCCTCAACCCTCAAAGAAATATTCACATCTACCTGTGCAGGATAGTACGCAAGAACCATCATAAATGACTTCCTCTCCTCAGGAATTTTCCCTGATGCCTTCAAAACTGCTCATGTTAAGCCTCTTCTAAAATAACCTTCCCTCAAACCTCCCGACCCCAAAAACTACTGCCTCATCTCAAACACCAGGTTCCTTGCTAAACTCATCGATCGAACCGCATACTCCCAACTAAATGCCTTTGTCGAAGCCAACAATCTCCTTGACCCCGCACAATCAGGCTTCAGACCTCGACCTGGAACCATAAGCACTCTGACCTCAATCTGGGATGATCTTAAGAACACTGCAGACTCTGTGGTATGTGCAGCACTAATCCTTAGAGACCTATCCGCCGCTTTTGACACAATCAACCACTCAATCCTCCTCGACCACCTCCACTCCCTAGAAATCTGTGGAACACTCTCAAGTGGATAGCATCCTTCCTCAACAATAGGATCCAAATAACCCTCCTTTGCCTCCGCCACCCGTCCAGTCAATACCAGCGTTCCACAAGGAGCATGCCTATCAGCCCTCCTGTTCAACTTTTATATGTCCACACTCCCAGGAATAATCCGCTCGCATAATAAACTGTGCTGCAACTACGCCGATGACACCCAATTAATCCTAAAACTCCTTAACTCAAACCCCAACTGTCAGCCCGACCTTGCTGCCTGTCTCCTTGACATTGATCGCTGGATGACATCAAACCACCTACTCTTAAACCCCACCAAAACTGAAATCATGGTGTGAGGCAACACCAAGCTTCTCCCCCACCCTCTACCCTGGCCATCATCCATGGGCAATCCACCTCAACCTCAACCTCAGTAAAAAACCTTGGATGCACCCTGGACTCTGAGCTAACGCTCACTCACCAAATCAACAATGTCTCTAAGTCCTGCCATTGCCACCTCAAAATTCTTAGACACATTTTTCCGTACCTCTCCTTTCCCAACAGACTCACCCCTATCCAATCTATTGTAATGTCAAGACTGGACTATGCCAACTCCCTCTACCTCAGGGTCCAAGCATACCACCTCATTAAACTACAAAGAACACAAAATGCTGCAGCCAAATTTCTTCTAGTACTTGACCCAAGAGATCACACCTTTCCAGCTCTCAGAACTCTCCACTGGCTCCCAGTTGGATGAATGGTGACTTTCAAAACCTTATGCATCTCCCACCGAGCAATGCATAAAACCAGACCTCTATACCTACAGCACAAGCTAAAACCCTACCACCCACTGTGCACTCTAAGATCAAGCTCCGCCCTCCTCCTAGTGATACCAAACACCAACTCAGTCAGATTAGGAGGATCATCATTCTCAGCCTTGGCCCCCACTCTGCGGAACTCGTTTCCACCCCACATTCGACACACCGAAGACTACATGTCTTTCCACAAATTACTGAAAACGTGGCTCTTCCCTAAAGAATCGACGCTTTGAACAAATAGAATAAATAGCCACAATGAACAGAAACCCAAGGTTGTTGAAAAAAGACAACAAAGAGCAAGGGAGTCGATCGAATAGATAGAAAGACTAAAATGGATAGTGTAACTAAAACGGATAGACTGAGTAGAACGAATTAAGTGGATGGAACGGATGAAGTGGATCGAACAAAAGAAGTAGATGGAATGGATGAAGAGGATGGAACGGATGAAGTGGAAGGAACAAGTGAAGCAGAAGGAATGGATGAAGTGGAAGGAACGGATGAAGTGGAAGAAAGGGATGAAGTGAGTAGAACGGATGAAGAAGAAGGAAGGGATGAGGGGGATGGAAGGGATGAAGTATATGGAACGGATTGGAGCAGATCGAGTAGATGGAAAAGATGGAAACAGAATAGAAAGGATAGAAAAAATGGAAAGAATGGAACGGATGAAGAGGATGAAATGGAGGAAGGGGATGGAACAGATGAAATGGATGGAACGGATCGGGTGGATGAATTCGATTTACTGAATGGAACGGATGTACGGAATGGAATGGATGAACTGAATGGAACAGATGAACTGAATGGAACAGATGAAGTGGACGGAACAGATAAAGAGGATGGAATGGATAAATTAGATGGAAGGGATGCACTAGATGGAACGGACAAAGTCGATGGGACAGACGAAGTGGATGGGATGAACGATGTGGATCGAACAAATGAAATGGATGGATGGACAGAGTAGAAGGAACAGACAGAATGGATGGAACAGACAGAGTGGATAGAACGGATGGTACAGATGGAACGGATAGAATGGACGTAACGGATGGAGTCGATGGAATGGATGGACCGGATGGAGTTTGTGGAATATTTTTATCCACACCACTGTGCCACATTGCACCCCTTTGCCAATGGGGTAATAAAGCTGTCAAAAATGGAGGAAATAACCCTGTTTGTTCCAAATCTGAAAAATTGCGCTTGGTGCATAAAAGCACCAAAAGAGCTGCACACCCTGCCACACACAAAGGCAAAGTTGGTGTAAAAACAGGAATCGCAGCTGTCATCTGTCATCTGTCACTTTCACTTGAAACAAGGCCACAGAAGGGCTAAAATCCGAAAATGCCATTAAATACAGTTTCCTCATCAATGGCAATCTGCAAAGTGCTGATTTGGCACTAAATTCAGTTATTTTCCCAGATAATTATTGAAAGGAAAGTGTGCTGAAAACATGGATAATCCAGGCAGTCAGAGGAATCCAGGCCTCACTGACTAACAGCTACATCAGAAAATTAGCAGTCAAACCCCATTTAAAAGTATTTCTATTTCCTGATTAAAATGGCAAAAATCACATCTGGTGGTGAAGAGCTAATTATTTTAAAATGTTTAAATCCTTTATAAACTGTGCTTATATTTTATATGGGAAATGAAAAAAAAAAAAACTTTAATGTCAAAGGGCCCAGTCTGGGACCAATACATTATGTAATTCTGATCTGATAGCCTGGCTTGGGAAAACTGACATCTCTGCTTGACACTGCCTTGAGAAAAGGAAGGCTAATGACTGTTAATGGTTCCCGCATAATGAAAACAAAGAAAGCCTCAGACAATTGTCTCCTAGCTGACCCAAGGACAATGGAAGGCTTGGACACCTGTCTTCCTAAAGGAGGGGCCGGATGTGAAGGAGATTTCTCAGTGAACTTCAAAGGACTGTAGTATAATTTATAGGGCCTCATTACGACCCTGGCGGTACGGAGTGAACGGCGCCGTAAAAGGTGCCGGCGCCGTTCACTCCGTACCACCGCATTACGAGTTCCCCTCATGGGACACGGTAAGCACGCCTGGGAAAACCAGGCGTGCTTACCGGGTCCCACGAGGGGAAGAGGGAGCAAACAACGGGCCATCTCGTAATGGCCCGTTGTTTGCTCCCTCTCCCATTCCCATGGGGGCTGAAATGGGAATGGGAAAGGACCATGTCAGGGTCCTTGGACGGAGGAATTACCGGGCCTTCCGAACCTCGGAATGGCCCGGTAACTCCTCATTCTGAGGACCCGGACCCCAATGCGATTTGGGCGGCAGCCATGCCGCCAATAGCGGCATGGTTACCGCTGAACTCGTAATGAGGGCCATAGTGTTTTGAAGTATAGCGCTTCACTGAATGTGATAGCATTCTATTGCCAGCAATAATGTGGCACACACATATAGTCATTTTATGTTGCCAACAGAACAGATGAATATATGGCTGGAGGAGGCATGCAAAGTATGGAATTTATGTTGCAGCCAAAAAGCTCATTATAGAGCATAAATGTGCACAAATTTGTTTTTATTTTCTCTTACTTGAAATGCCTCATTCACAGGAGACTACATTAGCTATCTAATTGACTGACTTAATTAGCAAATACTAATCACTAGTACTAACTCAGTAACATTATAATGTAATCTCTTTGGAAATGAGGTGGAAATACATGTTTTGAAATTTGATTTTAAACGTGCATTTTTCTCTGATTTTCTCTGGCTGCGCTGAATGTGAAGGACATGAAGGCAACAGGAAATCAAACAGAAACAGTTATTACAGTATGAAGATCCCATTGTTTGTGACACAGGGGTGTCAACCTAATACACATTCTGCTAATATGATTGGAGGGAAGTATATCTGCAGATAGGCTGCGTAAGCAGCAGAGTTCTGCTGGGCAAAGTCTGACAGAAAAAAGTGCAGATCGCTTTTGATGAGCTGCCGAGACGGAGGATCACTTAGCACCGGCTTGAGAATTCCATGTTCTCGCTGTGCACTTCAAGCTTTCAAGATTACAAAGACAACCCTGGGCCCATTCTTCGGAGGTGAGCGAAGGGAGGTCGCGTGGGGGACAGATAATTGGTAAAAATCCAAAGTGAATTGAGGTTACTGCATGCTGCTGTACGAATGACCTTCTAAAAATATCAGGCAGGCAGATTAGAAAAAGGGAATCCCCTGTGTTTAATTGCCACGCTGTAATGTCGCAAATTGAATGTTGTTCTGTCACTGTATGTTTTCTCTTCTTTTTGTTACAGACAATGCCATAACCCCAATGTACAAAAGGGTAAGAGCTTTACTTTGAAATGCAACTGTTATAATACAAATGATATACGCAGATCGTGTACAGTGTTTTTATTTGTGTCTTTTCTTGGTGCATTTAGAATAATATCTCGGGAAAGGGGGAATATTTTTAGGTAATACATGTGTCATGTTTCCCATGCAGATGGAATAGATAGAACTAGCAGTGATAAATACCTGTATGCATGTGTTCACTCAGTGCATGGTGTCTGAGTGGAATTTAATACAAAATATAGATTACTGGGTGTCCATGAACCAGTAATACATTTGTAATGAGGTCTATGGAAGTATAGTTTACTGATGTATATAAATCAGTGATAATACCACAGGTTATTGAGAATGCTATAAGTGAAATTGCGGTGTTTCTGAATGTAGGTCCAAGGCCCTCTATAGATCACAAGAACAATATAAGAATAAGTAAGGTTGTGTGTATGCTGGGGTCATAAATAAAACAGAAAAATCATGCTCACCACTAAATTACCAACAGTAATGTATACAAATAAATTATCCCATATAATGTAATAAGGAATGGTCACTTAAAGGTAATAAGGCCAAACCCAATCTAAATGCAAGGAGTAGTCATCACCAAATTACCGCCAGACCCCATATCTACACAAAATATCCTACATATTTATAGTGCGTTGCAGGCCGTAAAAGTGATAATAGAGCACCTACTGGGCGTGGCAAGTGTGTCTCACACTGCCATCTGTACATTTGAGGGAACACACTTCATAATAGCAGTGTGTGACTAAAAAACGAATTTCAGAATGTCTCAAATAGAGGCCACATTCTCAGAACTAGTGCAATATCTGTAGGCAAAGTTATATGCACATGGAACATGGTCGTCAAATAATGCCACAGAATGGCACAATCGCATTTATGGTGAAGTGCAGAAAGAACCACTACACAACATTTTTGCAGAAGGCAGCATAATTCAATTCTGCCTTCTCAGATTATTAAATGCAGCTGATAAACATGCAGAGAAAGATTGTCTGATACGGCGATGCGCCAAGACATGGTTTATTTTGAAAGGGTCCCTGCGAATGCAAGAAAATGATACTAAGCTAATTAACAGGTTAAAAGCCGACCTAGATGGGGCAAGTAAAAAGGAGGAAATGTTAAGAGCAGAATTAGAAGGATGTCAAAAAGACATGCAGTTGAAAAGTAGAGATCTTGATATTCAATTGTCCAAAAGCAAGAAACAGTTTGAGGACAGTGAACAAGAATTGGTACATTTAAAAGTGTTGGTAGAGCACATTCGACAAGACAAAGATGAGATTGTTTCAGAAATGCAGATTTTACAAAAAGAACATTATTAAAAAGAAAGTGATCTCCAAAATGCGGAACAGGAAATGGTAAAAATGTTTCAAGAAAGAGACAAGAGAAACAAAGAATTCAATGAATGCCAAATGCAAATGTGCGATATGCAGGAGGTAATTAACAGAATGAGTGATGAAAACAACTATTTGCGAAATGAGGCAGACAGGCTCCTTAAGAAGTGTAAGGATTTGGAACCGCAAATATGCATTTCCAGATCCCAGGATAGATGGCAGAGCACCACATTCAATGGAGTTGAGGTGAATCCTATTTCTACCCAAAGAGCTAGTGCCCCAGTGATTGGGCCGGTGACTGAACTTGGTTGCAGCGCCCTTGGGGGATTTGATACACCCATTGGGGGCCACCACCAATCCCATAAACCTGAAACCAGGGTTGAATCACAAAGTAGTGCAATTCCATGCATAGCAACGAGTAGCCCCATAAAAATAATGAAATCAATCAAAGCTCTGATCAAACCATTTAAAAAAGGAGGGGAGTGTTATATAGAGGACCACTTAGAAGCGATGCATGATATATTTAAAGCCCTCCAAATACCTAAGGAACAATACTTTAACTTAACTCTAGATGCACCCACAGCCAATATCATTAGATGGTTAAATGAACAGCAAAACATGACATGGGCAGAGTTCTAAAAAGAGATTAGACATAATTTTCCTCCTTTCCAATCATTGCAAAAGGTTGCATACACGATTACGGCTGGGCCTAACACGTCACTCACCAGTTTTTGCAAGACTTAAAAAGAGCTTTTTCTCGCTTTGATTATCTTTTGACCCCAATTCCAAAGTTCAAAACTGCATAATTCTATGGGCTACAAAAAGACATCATATTACAGTTAGTCTGTGAATTTGACTCTGACAAGTCCCTTGAATGGATTGTACACCAAAGCACAAAACTTTAGGAAGTACTCTATTGTCCAGGTAGAGAAAATGATAAAATGAAAGACGTTAGACCAAAATCTAAAGAAACCTCAGCAACAGTGATGGAGATCAGGTTAGCCAAAATGTCCCTTGAGTCTGCTCAAAGTCCAGGTAAAAATAATTTGGCACCTGAACAAAGGGGTAATCAACAGAGGTCGTCACTCCCTGCACCAATGTTTCAATCACATGATCCTAGTAATAGGGAGAACTACTTTAGTCCTAGGTACTTAGGAGACAGGCCCCGTGCAGGATATTGGCCTGATATGTCAGGTAAGAACAATAATCAGAGACAAATTCAGGATCAAAGAAATAATGGTCCCTACCAGACATTGGGGACACAGAGCAGATTTGACCCTAACGCCATGATATATGGTAATCAGGATAAACCCCGATATGTGGATCGATTTACTGAAAATGGGAATCAACATAGGGGTCAGTACCCACAAAATGAGAGACAGGACATGAGGCAGAATATGAATTATGCTTCACGTCAATACAATGAATCACAACCACCAGGGGACTACAACCAAAGGATGGGTGCACCCCACTCTCCTCCACATATGAATCAAGAGTTCAGAAGCAATCACATTAGAACTCAGTCTCCTGAGAGGTATCAGTATAGATTCAATCAGGGGGAAAATAACCAATATCAACCTAGGCCACAGAGAGAGGACTCTAGAGAAATGGAAAGATTCCAGTGTCTCGAGGCCCAAGTGAAAATGTTGGCTGAGCAAATAGGAAAGCTCTGTACAGCAAAAAACAATCATCAAAGGAGGGGGCAGAAGGCCATAGCAATGACCGGGTGGTTTCTGACAAGTGACTAAGTATTAATGATACCTGCCATGCTAAGAAAAAAGATTGCCCTGATGTGATTTTGCATAATGACTCTGAGATGCCTAATGATTTAAAAGTGAAAGTATAGGCAAATGAACATGTGATAGAAAGTGCAAATAAATCTAAAAAAGAAGTTTGGTTTAATCTGGAGCTAAATCAAACAGTAGAGATTTGCACAAATGAAAAAGAAAAACATGAATTTCCAAAAGAACAAATGGACAGATTTAAGAAAGACAACTCATGCATGGGAAATGCGAGTGCGCAGGGAGTAAGTGGGGATGCTAGAACCCTTTCCCTGAACAATCAAAACACTAACCAAACACAGGTGGAAAGAATAAATACTCCAAAGGAGGGTACAGATCAATCACATGAAGAGTTCTTTGAGCCACAGATTTTTGAAGAAGTTAAAAAGACTGGTACCTGTAGTATAATTTAGTGTGTTTTGGAGTGCAGTACCACTTCATGGGATCACAGTATTGCTGTAATGTGGTACAGCAAGCCATGTGTTGCCAGGGTAACATATGGACAGGTATATGAAGACAGGATATTTATGTTAAAGCACACCATTTTTCTCAATACTTAGTTAAAGAGCACACCATTTCTTTCACCGAAATGCCTCAATTACAGGAGAAACATTAGATACTTAATTAATTAACTTGATTAAAAAATACTAACACAATTTTAACTCCTTAACATTATAATGTGTTCTCCATGTGCAAAATGAGGCAGGCTGAGATTCATTTTAAACGTGAGTTCAGATTTTTTTTTCTCTCTCTTTGCTCGGTTCACGGTCTTTGCAGGAAGAAAAATTCGAGTAGCTTGAAATCAGTTAGATATATTTGCTTACTGTAAAAGCGAGCCATTGTTGAGGGAGGAGGGTAGACTATTGTGTATTTTGATTGGTGACACGTCACCTTAGGGGCTGTTACAGATGTTTCTTGAAGCAGCTTGGGGAGAAGGAGACGGAGAAGACATTTTGCGGAGTTGCAGTGAGGTCGCCTTCGTTCTGCTGCTGTGAGGAGCTGGACCACTGCCCTTCAGAGACTGGGGTTTCCTAGTCACTTGGCACCGGCATGAGAACTGCATGTTCTCGCTGGGTTCTTTAAAGAAAGAAATAAAGAAGAGCCCTGGACCACTGCTCAAAGACAACAAGCCAGGAGACTTTGCGTGCCGAAAAGCTCGAAATAGCTGGTAAATATACAAATGGAGTGAGATTGCAGTGACTGCCAGACGAATTATCTACTATTAGACAGGCAGTGTAGCGATAGGGAATTCTCCTGTGTTTAAATGCCACTTTATAATGTTGCCATCTAATTGACTGTTCTTTTTATTGTTGCAAAGGGAAAATGAAATGCCTTGTATTTTTGCACTTGTTTCGCTTCTGTTTATTCTAGAAAAGACTGCCTCGCAAAGCTGGTAATGTATTATTTTGAAATGAAAGTATTATAAATCACAGCCTGTGTAAAGGTTTTCTGTTTGCTTCTGTCTTTCTCCGGTGCATTTAGCCCATATCACATAATAAAACGGGAGAATATTAGGTGATATATGTGCCAAACTTCCTATGCAGATGAAGTAATGTAATGAGCAATTTAAAATAGCTGGGTGAGTGGTTCCACTCAGTGTATGTATGTGTGTGTGTGTGGCTTCTGAGTGGAATATAATGCAATAGTCTGCTGAGCGTATATGAATCAGCAGAGATACGCCTATGGAAACATAGTTTCACTAATGTAAATAAATTAGCGATAATACCACATGTTTTTGCAAATACTCCATGGAAACATAGTCTCACTAATGTAAATAAATTAGTGATGATACCACATGTTATTGTGAATACTCCATGGAAACATAGTCTCACTAATGTAAATAAATTAGTGATAACAGCCATAGGAGGCACTCTATGTGAAAATTGTGGTATCCATAAAATGTAGGCCCAAGGTCTCTCTAGTGATCAAACGAACAGACCAAGCAAGAAGAAGGGGGTTTTGTATATTGGGGACCACTAGTAGAACAGAAAATCATGCTCATCACTATATCACAACGAAATGTATACCAACCAAATGTATCTGTGTACTGAAATAATGCATAGCCTCTATACCATTATAATACCAAACCCAATCTAAATGCAAGGAGTGATTATTGCTAAGTTATTTTTGTTTTTGGCGGTAAGAAAATACCGCTGGGCCCTAAATCTACACAAAATACCCTACATACCATACCAAATAATCACAAATGCACAGAATTTAAAAATGGCAAATTACCAAGTGATGTTTTTCCACATGTGCAGTTGGAGGATTGTAGTGTGTCCTCTGATGATCCCTGGATGGATGGGTGAACATTGGCCACATTCCAAAAACCTCTGAATATGGGGAAACAAATAGAGTCTCTCACACAGAAATGGACAGAAAGGAGGGAAAAATGTCTTTCCATTTACCAATGTGCTTAGCCAAAAGTGAAAAAGGCCTGAGAAAGGTGAGCCCTGAAATCAGTAAGAATTTGCACTTCTTATGTGTGTTAGAGGAAGTTGAAGACAGGTATTATGCTCCCATCACTGTGGAAGAGAAATGCAATACATTTGCGATGATTGACACTGGCTCACAGGCCACAATTATGTCAAAAGAATTGGTAAAAAGTATCAATGAAGGGAGATCTCCACAGAATCAGATCACAGTGAAGCAAAGTGAAGGTCCAGTGCATAATTTTAACGGTGAGGAGGTGCCTATTATAGGTGTTATCGAAGTTGACATGAAGATAGGAAAACACAGAATGAAACAAGAAGTATTGCTCACATCTGTTTGTGAAATTCCATTTCTGATGGGGACAGACTACCTAAGAAGATTGTCTCCTCTCATAGATGGGGTGAATGGAATACTGTGGTCCTTAAACAAAAAACCATTGAGACCTAAGAAAATAAAATCACAAAACAACTGTATACATGAATGCCACACTTTTGCCAAAACGAACAATGCAGTGGAGGTATACCTCCAGAATAAATGTATACCTAGCATTACTGTCATTTTGATGGGTCAAGATAAAATGCAAAGTGGAAAGGAAAAACAATCTGTGCAGATTTATCCAGACCCTAGGAAAAAATGGCAAACTGAAATAGATGAGCACACATTGCGCTTCTATTTAAAAGAGAAGAAATGCAAACAGAATACTACTCCTAAAACAGACACAGAAAAACATATTACCACTCCTCGTGTGGAAATACACATGGAAGATGAGCAACCATGGGTTCACATTGGTATAAATGACCATTCTAAAGTGATAAAAGTTACCTTAGCGCTTGAACAGGAAAGAAGCTTTATTAATGAGAAATGACTGCAGAAAATAATGGAGAGGGAGGAGATCCCAAAATTTAGAATTAAAAACCAATATGTCTCTGGTTTGAACAGTCCAGACTTTGAAAACCGAATTGCAGGCAGATGCATGCTAAAGATTAATATTGGGCAGAAAACAAATTACCATAATGTGTGGATGGTGAGTGGAACACAAAATGACTTTTACATAGGCAATGATATCATGCACAGAATGTGTATGGTGTTAGATTTCCTTAATCAAAAAAAATGGTCACGGCTAGGTGGGCCGGCACCTGAATTTGAAGACAAAAGAAAGGCTTATCATTGTGCACAACTGGTCCCATATGCAATTGAATTACAGGTGAGGAAAAATACTACTATTCCTCCATTCACCAAGACGGTTGCAATAACGCTAAAGTGCGGGAATGGGCAGCAAATGAAAGATGCTGACACATGTTTGTGTTTAAATGAGTCCATGAAGCAACAAGGCCTGGATTATGAATACACCCCATTGATAGATGTTGGAGAAGGGTCTGTCAAGATTATGGTGAATAATAAAGGTCATCAGGATATTCATTTAGAGGAAAATTCTTCATTAGGGATGGCCATACAAAAATCACATTATACTGCAGATTTCAATAACATGGTAATTGGAAATATCCCTGAAAGGTATGTAGATGCTGGGGGTGTATTGCCAGAATATCTGGATTCTCAGCCCAAAGGGATGCTTAATATCCAATCTGTGTACCCTTATGATTCAAATGAGACAGTGTGCTGTCACCAAGAGGATTATATAGTATTTGACTTAAATGAAAATGAAACAGAAAATCAGCACAGTGAAGTAGAAGCTGATATGCCAAAATATTTAAAAGTGGCAGCTTTACAGAGAGACACAGTAACACAGTTGGAAGAAAGCACAGAGATCCCTCCAATGGAGGATTTCCCAGAATTCACAAAAAAATGGTAGAGGAGCAGATTTCGTTAGCAGATGCATGTGATAGCGATGAAGATAAAAATGAATTGAGAAAAATATTTATGGAATTTAAAGATGTCTTTGCTAAAGATGCATATGATTGTGGCCTAACTAATTTACATGTTGCCACATTACTGGAAGGGTGTAATAGAAATCAATTGTTTGTGCACCAGTACCGGTTACCACTGGCATGTTTAGAGTCACTGGCAGAGATAATTAAAGACTTGGAGTCTTGGGGAATTTTTAGGCCCATTCATAGTACATCCAACACTCCTATTTTGGGTGTGGTAATGCCAAATGGTCAATGGCATCTGTGTGCAGATTTGAGAGAATTAAATAAAATGGTGCCATTATCCAGATGGCAATGCCATTCATTGATCAAGGTCTTGCTCAGGTGCATGGCTCAAAGGTGTTTACTACATTATCTCTCACAATTGGATATTGGTGTGTGCCATTGGCAGAGGATTTTCAGAATTTGTTTTCATTTTCATTTGATAAGACCCAATACGCATGGGTTAGAACACCATTCGGGTACGTCAATAGTGGGAGTGAGTTTGGTATGTTCTTGAGAAAGGCTATGCTTGATGCAGTGGAAAGATGAACTATAGTTTATGTGGATGATGTCCTGATAAAAATTGAAAGCTTAAAAAGCCATTTTGATTAAATTAGACATGTTCTTGGCCAATTGCAAAAGGCGGGTGCCAAAGTATCTTTACAGAAAGCACAAGGGTGCAAGAAAAAGGTACATTTTCTAAGCCATGAAGTGACTGAACATGGACTAAACCCACAAAAGAAAAAAGGTAGAGGCCATACAGAAATTAAAAGACCCTAGAATTGTGAAAGGTTTGAAAAGTTTATTAGGAATGACGGGATATAACAGAAAATGTATTGAAAATGATGCTGAAATTACTCAACCATTGACTAAACTACTGAAGCTGAATACACCCTGGAAATGGGAAAAAGAGCAATCTGAGGCAGTGGCTAAATTAAAGGAATGTCTTATAATGGCACCATGCTTAGCATAACCTATAAAGAACAGGGATTTCTTTATAGAAATAGGTTTTTCTGAACCTTGTATGTTAGCAGTGTTATCTCAAAAACATGATTTGAATCACAAAACCATTGCTTATGCAAGTAAAGCATTTTTTCAAGTTGAAGTTAAATTCAGTCAATGGGAAAAGGCCCTGTTGACCACTGTGTGGGCATTACAGCATTTCCACCCCATTGTTCAGGGAAAAAAGGTAATCATTGAGACAAATCATCAACTATTACAATTTTTAGAGAGTAAAAGGATTAGGTCAGGCAACCTAGCACAGTCCAGAATTACTTCATGGACACTGGCATTACAAGTCTTTCCTGTGGAAGTGAGATATGGCCAAAATAAAAAGAGCCCAGTTGCTCAAGGATTGGCAGATCTACATGACTGTGCAGCTAAACATGTATCAAAGAAAGTAGAGGTAGAATCTAGCTTGCATGAGTTTGAACAATCACCACACCAAGCTTTTGATGAAAAGACATGCACGGATTTGCCAACTGTATATGTTGATGGTTGTGCTTTTCACATTGAAAATGACAGTAATAAACAATTGGTATCAGGAATAGGAAATGTCTGGTTGAAATGTGAAGACATTCCCAGTATAGGGATGAGAATTGGGGCTAGGAGCAGTCAAGTAGCGGAATTGGGAGCCATTTATGAAGCAATTACTACTGCAGTTGATAATAAATTTAGTGAAATTGTCCTGGTGACTGATTCTGATTATGCACGAAATAGCTTTGTGGAATATTTGCCTGGCTGGACAGCAAGAGGCATGATTGCGTACAATAAAAAGCCCCTTAGACATGGAAAAATGATACAGACCATAGACAAATTAGTGTCAGAGAATGATTTAACAATTTACTGGAGGAAAATTCGTGGACATTTAAAAACTCCAGGAGAAGATAACGAGGGAAATGATAAGGCAGATCATTTAGCCAAAATTGGAGCTGTGATGGGAGAGATGCTACCTATTGAACACTTACTTGGTGAAATACAGATTGATGCAGTTACACGCTCTAAGGCTCCAAAAGAGGTAGAACAACCAGTAGTGCAATGGAGTTATGATACACCAGATCAAGACCTGATTAAGGCACAACAATGATCACATTTTGGGAATCTATTATAATCATTTTATAGACCCTGAACAAAATCCTTTAACTGAAAATGATTGTGCAGGAAAAGAAGAGTTGAGGGTGCTATTAAAGAATAAAAAATGAATCAGACTACAGGATGGACTCATGATTACGAATTCCACAACAGGACAAATACAGTGGGTGGTACCCCTTTCATTCAGAGGGCTAATGCTACATCATGCACATGATGCAATAACTGCAGGACACACAGGTTCACAAAAAACATTAGAGATACTGAAAGATTATGCTTACTGGCCACATATGTCCCAAGATGTAGAATTATATACTAGGGGGTGTCTAGTATGTGCCCAATTTAAACCCGCTTCACCAATGCATAGGGCCCCACTGATGAAAGGGGCTTAACCCTTCCATGGTCAGATTTGCAAATAGACTATGTAGGGCCTGTAAAAAAGTCGAGCAGGAGGAACCGTATATATTTTGAGTGTGATTTGTTTGATGTCAAAATTGATAGAGTGTATTCCTTTGCCAGATTGTAGCGCGCAAACAGCAGCCACATTATTGGTAAATCATATATTTTCAAGGTTTGGGTTACCACAAAGAATGGAATCAGATAGAGGAAGTCATTTTACAAGCGCTTTAATGAGTAAAGTGTGGCAAATACTGGGAGTGAAAAGAAAACTGCATATTGCATACAGACCTGTCTCTTCTGGGCGTGTTGAACGTTGCAACAGGTTTGCTGTGGATATATTAAAGAGGTTTGTAGCAGAGGCAGGTTCCAGCTGGGATTTACGTTTACCTCTGATTTTGATGGCAATCAGATCAACACCTGCCAAAGCAACAGGTATCAGCCCTCATGAAGTTTTGACAGGTAGAAAAATGGTGTTACCACAACACTTGCTATACAGAACAAATGAACAGACACTTGTAAGCGCATCTACAGTTCACGAATATATGGAAGAACTGAGGAAGCATTTACAACATGCATTTGCTTTTGTGCAGCGAAATTTGGAAAGGGCTGCTGACAGTGCAAAATCATATTATGATAAAAAGACATCTGTGAAAGACTATAGTGTAGGGGATCAGGTATATAAATTTCATTTTGGAAAAGGTAAACAGAAAAATTCTAAATTTCTGGCGGCCTGGCAGGGGCCATTTCAAATCATAGATAAGGTGTCTCCAGTGGTTTATAAAATATTAAGAACAGAGGGTGCAACGGTAACAGAGCAATTTGTTCATGTTAACCAAATTAAGCCCTGTCATCCCAAACATGAAGTCAGGAGGCTTGAGCAAGTAGAAACAGCTCAAGTGCCATGAATACATGAAAGAAAAACACATAGTACCCTTCATAATATCTAATACCACAGAAATAAAAATAGATGTAATTCTTGTTATGAAATAGATGTAAATAAAATATCATAGGTGATAAACTTTAAGAAAAATGGGGCTGAAGTAGATGGTATTATTTTATTACAAGCTTGAAATATGTTTAATATATAATGATGTTCTGTGTATATGTTTGTTTTCTCTCTAACATGTGCTTAGTTTCAGAGACCAAAGAAAACGAGCAAAATGTTTTGGACTAAATATTTTATTTTTGGTAAAAGGGTAAAATTGGTATTGTGCTATGTACTTAGTCTGTCTCGGAGGTCACAGAACCGGAGGACACAGGATATGATGAGGTCATGGAGTCCGCAGGATGAAGATCAAGTAATGCCTCCTGATGGAGGTGAAGACAAAGTAACCGGGATGCCAAAAGAGATGATTCCTATGGAAAGCATCCAAGAGTGCCAGGATGAAAGAATGCACCAAATGACCAGATGATGTGAAGTTGATGGTCGGGACGTCTCAGAGGTGGACATCATTATTGGAACATTGTTGAACTGAACCTGCAACGTTGTGGATACATTATTTCCGATGCATACTCGAAGTATGGGCGATGGAGTCCCACAACTTTATTGTTTTATTTAATTATTTTAATTAGTTATGTTAATTCTTTGTTTTTATTTTTTTAATTATTTTGTTATTGAACTTAAAAGGTTGCTTCACTCTTAAAGACATTGGACTTTGGACTATGGACACTTCGGTTGGAAGGAAAAGTGTAGAATATTTTATAAGAACCTATGGACCCACTTGAGATGGATTTTGCTTTTATAGTGATTAGGCAGTGATTTATTATGAAAAATGTGAATGTTCATTTTATTGAGTTGCTGTGATGGAAAGAGAAAGAGGAGCACAAGCTGAGTTTCCTCCAATAGTGGATTTGACTATTGCCAAATTGTCAGAAAAAGGAGGGGTATGAAGTAATATATATAGCGCTTTATAATATTATTGGCGCTTTAGAGTATATTGCGCTTCAAAAAATGTGATGGCATTTTGTTGCCGGCAATAATGTGGCACACACATATGGCCATTTTTATGTTGCCAGTATAACATGTGAATATGTGGCTGGAGGCATGCAAGGTATGGAATTCATAATGCAGCCAAAGCCCAATGTGAAGCTGCAGAGAGTAAAGTGCACACATATTTTTTTTCTCTCTTGAATACCTCATACATAGAAGAACTACATTATAAATATAACTGACTTAATTTAATTAGCAATTACTAATGACTAATGCTAACTATTATAATGTAGTCCCATGGACAAAAGGAGGTGAAAATACATATTTTGAAATTTTAAACGTGCACTGGATTTTTTTTTCTCTCTTCTTTTCTCTTGCTGTGTTGAATGCAAAAATCAGAAAGGAAGGCAGCAGGAAATCGAAAAAGATACCGTTATTATAATCTGAAGCTCCCATTGTTTGGGACATGAGGGTGTTAACAGAATACATTTTCTGCTAATATGGCTGGAAGGAAGTGTCTGCAGATGTGTCACATCACACATGAGAAGGCTCTGAGTTTTTCTAATGGAAAGATGACAGGGGAAAGTCAGTTTGTGTTGGCTGGGCTATGGAGATAGATATTCTTCGTGTCACTGGCACTGGCTTGGAAGTTTTGCTGTGCATCCCAGACACCAAGATAACAGGGACAGCTCATGCTGACTGGGCCTGTCCTTCGGAGGCGAGTGAAGGAAGGTCGTGTGTGGGAGAGAGCCACAAATAATTCTGGTAAGCAGACAGTTTAAGTAAGGTTCTGTATGCCGTTGTTTGACGAATGACCGATCTAAAAATATCAGGTAGTCAGAGTAGCAAAGGAAACCCTCTGCATCTTCACTCATCATGTGTATAATGTTACAAAGCAAGTCATACGTTTAAAAAGAAAAAAAAAACTTGTTTGCTCTGTTTCTGTATTCTTTCTTCTTTTCATTTTGTTACAGATCATGGAAAATGCACATGGTAAGATGGTTATTGTGAATTGTATTTGTTTGCAATACAAATAATATATAAAAGCAGATGGTGTAGTTTTTTTTATATTGCATTTGAGATTGTATTTATGATACAGGGTAGATGTATTCTCTTTGGTAATGCATTTGGCATTTTGCCCATGCAGATACAATAACAACCAAGAATAAGCAGTGATGAACAGGTGTGTGCGTGTGTGCTCTCCTTGCATGTTGTTGGATGGTATCTAATATAATATAGATTGCTGGAGGTCCATGAGCCAGCAATACCTATGGACATAGATCCCTGGTGTAGATAAGCCTGTGATACCGGCCACAGGCTGTAGGTGGCACTCTATATAAAAGTGTGGGTCCCCTTATGTGTATAGGTCCAAGGCCCTCTATAGATTACTAGGGCGTATTCTAATAGAAAGGAAGGTTTTGTTTATGATGGTGTTATAATATAGGGAAATAAACTATGCTCACCACTAAATGATCTATCACCACAAAATACCACCAATAGTGCAAATTACTAGATTCGCCAATATAATATAACAAGGTATGGTCACTGGAATGATATGAGGCCAAACCCAATCTAAATACAACGATAAGTTATTACCAAACTACCACTCTTCTTTTGGTGGTAAGAAAATACCACCAGACCCCAAATTTACCCAAAATATCCAACAAGATGAAGTTACAATTGGTAATGGGCATAACGTTATTTGGATCTACTTGGTCCAAGTTAGGTTTCTTATCTAATGGTGTTACTGTGGCCCTTTTTATGCTTTCTGGCACTATTTTGTCTTTGAAGGAGATGTTAATCACTTTTGTCAGAATCGGGGCGAATATGTCTGGATTGTCCAAAATTATATTGGGAGAAGTATGTTTTCAGCACAGGTTGTGGGTTTCATGGTGGCAAGCACTTTTATCATGTCGCAGGTAGTAATTTGTGTGAACTTAAAAGGGGCTGAGTGATGGATTATTTCCTCAGAGGGAAGTGGTGTTAACATCTTTCTAATGGATTGGGATTTTGCTATGTTGTCCATGGCCTTAGTTATTTTGCTAAAAAAAAGGCAGTCTGAGTTGCATCACACTCTTCTTGCGTGGGTGAGAAGAGAGGGCTAATTTCCTTGGGTTTTTCAACCGATTTCAAGAGGTTGAATAGTTTGCTGGTGGAGTTAGCAGCAGTGTTAATCTGTTGATTGTAATAGTTCTTTTTGGCTTCTATTATCATGTTTTTATAGGTTTTCTCATTGGCTTTCTATAGTGCCTTTTTCTCCGGGGTGGGATTTAATAGCCATTCATTTTCCCTTTTTCTCTTTTCTTTTTTTTGTTCCAAGTGTTCTCCCGAGAACCATTGTTGTTTTTTACAGTTAGATCTAACCGTCATGGTAAGTGGTTGTGCCTTCGGATCCGCCAGTATCTGGAGGTGGCATAGAGGTTTTGTCAGTAGGAACTCACATAAGTCTTCCTCACTATCATTATTTTCGATGTTATCTAAACTTAGCATGAGTTCCTCTTTGCTGATGTTTTTAAAGTTCCAATGTTTTACTTTGATCGGAAGGTTAGAGTCTTGGGTTTTGGTGTAGGTGGAGAGATGTGGAAAGTGACGCTGTAATGTTCAGACCATATACATGGGTCAGTTTTGAAGTCTCATGAGATAAAGTTGTTAGTGACAACCCAGTCCAGTAGGTAATCATTGTCCATGGTAGGTTCAAGATTCACGACCCTGTATTGATGGTTGTTTAAAAGTTGCTCTAGTTTAATGGCTTCTTGGTCACTGGGGCCCCCTTACCAACGGTTAAAGACACCCAGAAATAGTGTTGCTTTGTTGGGTCCTTTAAGCATGTTCAAGTAGTGAGTTATTTCTTCATTGAATTCAGGTGTGATGGAGGGTGGTCTGTAGACTACAATTATGTTTAGGCTGCTGTTGTCTGTTGGAAAGTGTTTAAGGTGCAGGATCTCGGTGCCACTACATGATATATTAGTGGGGAACAATTGGATGGTATCTTTAGGAATTAATGCTACACTGCCACCTTATCTGATTTCTCTGTTGGTGTAGTAGATGGTGTAACCCTCTGGGACTGCAGTATTGCATGCTGGACCAATCGGCTCTTTTAGCCAGGTCGCCGTAATGCACATGATATCTAGGTTTTCATCAGTAATCCTGTCATGTACACATTGTGCGTGTTTGTTTAGGGAGCAGGTATTTAGTAGGCAGATCTTTAGGTCTGATATGACACATGTAGATTGGGAGTTCAGTTGTGGTGAGTTCGAGGTCTGCCTGACTTTTTTTGCGTATCTTCCTGTTGTGAGGGCTTCCTTTGCCGTGCTTAGTGCTTGGCTAATTCTGTCTAAAGTTGTTTCGCTTGCCGCTTTAGCCAGGTTCATACATTCATGTTTGTGTAAGTCTAGAAGTAGTAGGTCAAGAGGTAGCAGCCCCATGATTACCTGATATTTCTCTGGGACCTTTCTGTGTGGTCTCGGGCAGCGTGTTGTGCACCAGATGCCATGGACGGCGAGGACCGGCGCACGACCTGCTTGGCTCCAGAAGCGCTGGTGATGAAGCGCCTGACATTTCTATAAATGGAGCGCCAGTGCTTCTGGGAGTTGTGGTCTGTGATGCTGGAAATGCATCGGAGGGACAGGGCCTCCGTATCCTTGTCCTTTACTGCTTTTTATCGTGTGTTCTGTCGTGTTTTCCACGCAGGAGTTCATGTGGCACTCCTGGCGGTGCAGCTCTCTTTCTTTTGGTTTGGTGAACAGACCCGTGGGATACCCTTATGGCACCCCTGGGTGGGGGTACAACCCTGTGCCCCTAGTGTATGTTTTTGGGCACCTGTGGGTGGCCCACAGAGCAGGTGCGCGGAGTATCCTCTATTTTGGGATACCCCAGCCCTGCCATTGGGAACAGTTGATTTCTGATGGAAAACAAGATTGCCCCGGTGGCCACTTGCTTTCTATTACCCATTACCTTGTTTTTACAAAGTCCTGGGAAGCCCTGACTCTGTCCCTTCCCCCTGACTGGCTGTTGGATGGAAGTGCCATATATGGTGTTGTTGTGAAGGCCGAGTCAGACTAGCTGGAGCCTTCCCGGTGATGTATGTTGTGGGTACCTCCTGTGGGTGGGACCTGGGTGAATAGAGTGTGTGACGAATATGCATTCTGTGTTGTGGGTGTCTAGTATCTGGTGGTTGACACAATGACTGAGACAACCCTGCCCGAAACCGGTATGAATGCAGCTTGGAGTGTTGAATGGCTTGGTACTTGTCCCAATACACATAACTTGTTGTGAGTGTCTGGAGAGAAGTGAATGGCCTAAATACCTCGTGTGCCTGATTGGCTGCCTGCCTGCTTGAATGCCCGTAGTCGTGATTGGATGCTTGAGTGTGACCCAGCGGAATGAATGGGAGATCAACAATATATCTGGGGACCTCTCACTGCTAGGAATCGTGTTCAGAAGCTGAAGTCCACTTTGACGAGTAACTGGATTAACTGATGCTTGACCTTGAAGCCCTGCTGGACGAGAAGAATTGCTGTTGCTCTCCTTCATAATCGGAAAGCTGTTGTGCCTCCAAGGACTGACCCAGAGAGGATCTGGTAAGGCGCCCTCTTCCCGAGCTACTAGGGACCATTGTGCACAGCTGATCTTTGCCAATGCTCCCTGGTAGACAGACCTACGACAGGCTGCCGACCCGATATGGGGACTGCTGCGGAACGCCAAGGAGAAGCACTCGGACTGTTGTCCGCCACTGTCGATGACTGCCGTCGCCGACCAGAGCCGCCGTGCTCCCGTTTGCCTAAGAACTTCCATTCATCATCGGACGCTCTCGTCTGCATCGTCACCCGCTTGTCTCCCGCTGGAGAAGGGCCGACCGCTGACGCGCCGAGGAGTATCCACCGGTGGGTTTCCCGCCACCTACAGACCGCAGAGACGCCGACGACTCGACATCCTTGCTGGGCCACAGTTCTTCATCATCTCTTTGCAGTCCAGAACTATTGTCATCGTGGTGCCCCGCACGCCTCTTCCTTGCAGGGCGCCAACGCTCTGTCGTCGACAAGCACCGCTAGGAACGAAGCGGCCACTTCCCTGCCATAGTTCACCCTGTTCACCGTCGGACGTTCGACGACCCGTGACTCCGGCCTTAAAGGGAGGGCACTCAAGAAGGGCTGTCAATTCCCCGACACCGAACACCAAGTTCCCCGACACCTCTCGACGATCCGTGGCTCCCGCCTGAAAGGGAGGCACTCAAGAAGGATCGGTCAGTGCATCGTCGGAGAACTCTACTCCACCAGGTACATTGGGGGGGGGGGTAAAGCCTTAATAGGAAGAAGTAAGACTATTGAACATTTGGACTGGGCTTGTGCTATATATCTTTATTTACAGGTTGCCCAGGTGGGGGGATCTCCACACAGAACTGTGTCTGGGGTACGGGGCCAGTATTCTGCCTACTGTAAACCATCTTGCGTTTCTTCCTATCTCTATTGCTGGTTTACTCGTTATTGATCTGTGTGACATTTTAACCGTACAGTTGATGCACCTTAATGAGATTTGATAACATTAGTGGTACCACTCTAGACGTGTATATATTTATCATTATTGACTTCCAAGTACAAAGTGCGTTATCGTGATCGTGTACATACCTTTGAATATTAATTATATAAAGACTGTGCTTTCAGTAATACAGTGTGTGGACATTCCTTTGTGGAGGTTCGGGGACTACACTGTACTTAAGAACCAGCCTGCATCACCTCCTGAGAAGCTAGGCCTTGATTGCTCGACTACGTTACCAATAATAGAGAATCTTGGCTGGGGTCCTTTGTGCCTCTCCTCTACCATATAGAGAGCGGAAGTACAGACACCCCCTACCGGTCTTTACATGGTCCCAGATGTCATGATTTGGATTGTGGCAGAACGCAGGTGGCAGAACTTCACAGTATGTGTGCCTGAATAGAGTGTGGCACGATTGACACGATAAAGTTGCCTTGGTACTTGGCAATCAATGGGATGAGGACAGAAAACATATGTGAGAATACTGAGCGCACACACACTTCTATGAGGCTAACACCCTGTGTGGAACGTTTTAACTGTCGTTGGCAGATACAATTTCAGAGTTTGCATTATATACTGATTTGCATTCATGGTATCAGATCAGTAGAGGAAACAGTAATTCATCTCTTCATTCACTCAGAGTAGCTTTCTCACAAACTGAAAGTAGGAGAGTCACTGAGACAAGTCACTTCCCTCTCCCGCCCTCACAAGTATAAGGAGCAGAGATTCTTCCCACCCAAGGTGTTCCTTGCCCTCAAGTGATTGCTGTACTCTTCCTCTGATGTCTTCTGCCTTTATGTCACTTCTGCTATCATATGCTCATGGTAGACCTATGGTAGACCTATCTCGTTGGTTATGCAAATGACAAATGTAGACATACAAAGTGCTACTCAAAGGCGAAGATTATGTCATATGAAACCCAACATATATCACATCATAGTGTCAATGTTTGACTTACCTGACAGTGGTAACAAAGAGGAACGCCTTAAACTATGGGAACTAAGTGGAGTAAAAGACTGAAGGTAAACAAAAGAGTGTTCCCGTGTGAGTAAAGTTGAAAAAGTAATATGTAGACTACCAGCATTTATTAGACTGGTAAATATATTGAGTGAATCATAGGGTTCAGTGAGGTATGGTACCTGACATACTGTAGAAGTGCAGTAAGTGATTATTGACACAAATGCAACGAAGTAGGTCAATCTAGAACACAAACAGAGCTATGTATTATTATTCCAATGGTTCAAACAATTGACTTACCTGATTTACCTGACAGCCAATTTTTGAAAATTGACTGGCTTGACTCTCAACATATCCTGAATTTCCTTGAAAGTGTAAGAGTAGACTGAGAGGGTATTCATAATGGCTAATACTCTGGATAGTTAGCTTGCAGTGCTCAATTGTTCTTTATCTGGACCCTGTCAGGTTACTGTGGCATTCTCAGCAGACATTTCACAACCAGCATTCTTAAAACTGTTGCCACATAAAGGATTATATTTCCTTCCCAAAAAAACTTCTGGATTAAACAAATTTCAGCTAGGGTTTAACAGATTTGCCAATTTGCACAACATAATCTATACTGTTGCTTGCACACACAGCAGTCTTGGGGCCACCAAATCAAGGGGGAGTTTGTTTCACAGACAAAAACACAGCTACTCAATAAACATCCAAGTGATTTCTGCATTTACCCACTGCAATGAAAACCTTTCTTTCTCAACTCATAATACCTATGCACGGTCGATCAGTAGCATACCTGACACTATGGTCAATCTCAGAGAGGATAGCTGTTAGCTAAGAACCACAATACTTTGTGTCTGCTTTGGGTCAATGTGGACCTCTTTGTGGGATTGAGAATGTTGGGTGTAGGGGCATGACAAAGTGCTGGCAGATTTTCTGCCCAGACCAGGGATTATAGGCGGATTAGACTTTGTGATCCATGCCCCTTGTCAATTTCAGATGACCCAGAACGTTAGAAAGAGGAAGATTATTGGTCTCAACCTCTTCTTCACATTCTGAGTCATTGAATATGTAGCCAAACATGTGCTTTATGTGACAGCAAATATATATGCGGAAAACTTTGTTGACACCATTCCTGTACTATTAAGTGCATTTCCTTATTGTTGAAGCCCTAGTTCCCCGCACACTATCCACGATCCAGAAAGTTAGGCAGAAACAAAATACATCTTTGCACATGTCTGATCACACAATGTGGTTGAGCAGGACTTTGGACTATTATAAAGTTGTGTTTGCTGAATACACACCACTGGCGGGGACTTGATGTATGAACCTGTTATCATCTGAAAATCATTCTGTTTTGTATTAAGAGGCCCCACCTTGCAATAAGGTACTAGGTTTTGGGCTCCAATAATGCCATCAAGCCATTAACCAAGAACACACCAGGAGGATAACGATTTGAACGAAGAAGGTGGACAAGAAGGGAGACAGACATGCTCTTACCGAACATCTATTTGTGTAATGGGACAAGATATGTTGTTTTCATTTCTGTCTGATAGATGTTTGTGGTAGATTGTAATAAAGAAAATAATTGTTAAAGTTTACATCATGAGATTAGTTTACTGTGTTGTTTGATAAATGTGACTGTAGGGACACAGAAAAGCTATTTGTATGGACATTTTAACATCTTTATTTGAACCCGTTTGGAACCAAAATGGGCAATAATCAATCCCATGCAGTGTTTTTTTAAGCAAACAGATTCCCAACTAACCCCCATACTACAACACGTAAAACTATTGGCAATTGTGAAGCACTACAACCCAACAATCCTGAACTTGTAATGTACTACTATAGACATTTACCAATCAACAATTAAGAAACCCCATGGTCTAACGGTTTTTAGATTTTGATTGAAATGCAGAAATATCATTGTTCTACTTTCTAGTACCATCACTGGGGCTAGAGGTACAATATTGGAGGACTGTTGCATCCTTTTCTGAACCTACTTCTATTCCTGCACATTCTTTGAGGGTATGGATGTTTGATTTTACAGGTGCTTCACACTTCCCATTTGGGCAGAGAATTGGGACATGTGCGATTATTATAATTATTATTATTACATTTATTGAGCACGGACCTAGCTATGAGAATCAATGGAGCGCTTTACAGTGCTATACAACAATACAGAAAAACAACAGAGTGCTTTACAGAGGTATGCAACAGTACAGATCCATTACAAAGTGCTTTTCAGAGGTAACAACAGAACAGATATACAGCTGGGGTAGGCTACAAAGTGGCACAGAGGAGAGATAAAGATGTATAAGGTGGCGGGAGGGCAGAGGGCATCTTGCGAGTCAGGTGGCACGGGTGGTGATGTGATGGCCTAAGTTTTGAGGAGGAGAGACTCCTTGAAGAGGTGAGTATTGGGTTCTTGTAGGAGCGTGGGGGCGAATCTGATGCTGATGGGCGGGAGGATCCATAGTCTTGGGGCATAGGCAGGGAAGGCTTGTTTTCTGGTCCTTTCCTTTTTTGCCCTGGTGGATTTCAAGTCTGCACGTGTTCTGGCTTCTGGTGGTGAGCTGTCCACCGGAGATGCTGAGTTTCTCTGCGAGGTAGCTGGGTAACTTGAGGGAGATTGCCTTATATATGATGCAGAAAGACTTGAAGGTAATTTGTGCATAGAGCAGGAGCCAGTGAAGGTCGATGGGGCCTCAGGTAATGTGGTCATATCTGCATAGGCACTTGATGAGGCATCAAGGACACTTTTCAGGGGCACGTGGGAGAACGTCAGGAAGCAATCGGGGATGGCATTGCCCCCATCCAGGTTGGATAGAACAAGTGGTTCAACTGTGGATCTAAAGCTGGCCAGAAGGAGGAAGGACTTGACTTTCCACAGGAGGGTGAGCTGATAACCAAACTGTCTGAGTTTTCTTAGCAATGTGTGCCTTGAAGCAGAGTTGTTTGTCGATGTGGAACCAGAGGGACTTTTTTGCAGAAGACAAGCTCAGGTGCGAAGCCTTCAGGGTTCATGGTTGATTGCCAGGTCTGTTTGTCTGAGTTTTCACTGTTGGTGAGGAGTAGGAATTCGGTCTTGGATGAGTTGAGCTTCAAGTATGCATTGGACATCCAAGACTGGATCAGTGTGAGGCAGGTTTTGAATCTATGGATGTCCTTGATGGAGTCAATCTTGAGGTACAGCTGTGTGTCGTTGGCCTAATGGTGGATGTGGATGTTGTGTGTGGCTAGGAGGGCTCCCAGCGGCTCCATGTATAGATTGAAGATGACTGGGGAGAGGATGGAACCCTGCAGGACTCCACAGGTTTCACTAGCATTGGCAATCTAGAGGAGTCCATCTGACCAAACTGCTAGCGATTGGTGAGGTAGGACTTGAACCAGAGCAGGACAATGTCGCTGACCTCCACATGCCAATTTAGGGTGTCCTTAAGTTCCTGGTGGTCTACTTTGTCAAAAGCGGCTGAGGGATTGAATAGAACCAGGAGGCAGGGGTGGCTGTCATTAAGGATTTTTTTTTGTTGATAAAATATTTTTTATTGTTTTACATCCTCATCAACACCACAACAACATGTGTGGACTAGCATGTCCTTTCAAAATTCAATCATTAGCAGAGTAATGATCAATCACCCATAACATTACCCCGATTCATTAGTGCGGTTAAACCGTATCCCCCTCACTGCATTCATCAGGATCCAACAGGATCTAAGGTCCATCCTCTTCCCACCTCCCCCATATCTTGTCCGCCTTGGCAGGACAGCCTCTGTCGGTATATACTCTGTGTTCTATACTTGCACATATGTTCATGTCCGTTGCCCATTGCTCCATCGTTGGGGGTTCCGGGGCTCCCCATTTTTGCGCTATGTTGCGCTTCATCAGTCCCGCTGCCGTGCTCAAGAGCAGTCTGTCCCATTTATTAAGTGCAATCTCATCCGGAACACCCAAAATGAGAATCTTTGGGTCCAGTGGTATACGGCATGCCAAGACATTACTAAGTTCAGTACAGCATTCGTTCCAGAAGGTACGGATTTGGGGGCATGCCCAAAGGATGTGAAAGAAGGTCCCCTCTTCCCCTCTGCATCGGAGACAGTTCGGGTTCGAGGCTCTCCCCCATCTATATAGTATCGTCCTGGGGTAATAGACCCTATGCAGGATCTTAAATTGGACCAGCCAAAGCCTGGAAGAGATGGCCACTTCCCTTGGGTGCATTAGTACTTGGATCCTGTCTTCTGGATCTATTACCCCTACATCCATCTCCCATTTGGCTTTCAGGGTCATGAGTTCGGGCGTAGCAAAGGATGTGATAGCATTATACAGGATGGAGGTGCATTTGGTGGGGATGAAAGCTGGCAGCATATTGCGCTCTATCGGTGTATAGTCCGGGACGTTGGTGCCTGCATGTATGTGGTTTCTTAGGGCATGGGCCAGTTGTACATAGTGGTATCGCTCGGTGCCCGGGAGTTGGAATTTTTGCTGGATGATTTTAAACGAGGCTATATCCCCCTCCTCAAGAATATCCCCAACTCTCAGAATCCCGGCCCTTACCCATCGGGGCCATGGTTGAAGTTTCTTTATCTCGGCAGGTTGCTATTTCTCCACAGGGGTTGTGCCGTGGTTACGTTATGTTCCCACCCTACGAATCTATGCACCTGCTTCCAAACAGCAATAATATGAGTCATGGTCGTTGGTGGGAAGGGTCTCGGGAGAGTTTGGTATAGCAGTTGCCATGGGCCGGTACCATACATGGCCACAACCTCGGCCTTGATGTGGGGGAGTTCCCTATCTCCGTGAAGCAGGTCGTTGACCACTGCCAATTGTGCAGCCCAATAATAAGTTTGGAGGCGGGGAGCCCCTATCCCACCCTCCCAGATCGATCTTTGAAGCGTGGTTAGCACTATCCTCGGCTGGCCTCCCCCCCATATTAGTTCCCGAAAAAGGGTTTGAACCCATTTAAAGTCAGAGTCTGGGATCTTTAATGGGGCGTTCTGTAAGACATAGAGAAACCTTGGGAGAGTCATCATCTTAAAGAGTGCGGCTCTTCCCATGGGCGTAAGAGGGAGAAGCCTCCAGTGGTGGATGTCATTGACAAAGCGATCAAGGACCGGTTGGAAATTGTTTATTGTATATTCAGTCAGGTTTGTAGTCACCCAGATCCCCAAGTATCGAAAACCTTGCGGTTCCATTCGGTACGGGCATTCCTGGGGGTCAACCTGCGCATTGCCTTTCACCGGGAAGAGAACTGATTTCCCCCAGTTAATTTTAAGCCCACTAAATTCCCCGAAACGGGTAAGCATCTGTGTCACCCTGGGGCAGGATCGAGTTGGGTCCCCCAGATAGATCAGGAGGTCATCTGCGTACAAGGAGATGCGGTCCTCATGTCCTTCAGGCCATCTGAATCCTGTCCACGCAGCATTTTGGCAGAGCCAAAGGGCGAGAGGCTCAATTGCCAGGGCAAAGAGAAGGGGAGAAAGGGGACAACCCTGTCTCGTGCCCTTTCCCAGTGGGAAGGTCCGGGACAGCCAACCATTCACCCTGACCTCTGCTTGAATGTTAGTGTAGAGTAATTTCCCCCATCCCAAGAAGTTGTCTCCAAACCCCATACGCCTCATGATCTCCCAGAGGCAGTCCCACCTGACCGAGTCGAAGGCCTTTTCGAAATCTATTGCCAATAGAGCGAGAGGGGTATCAATGACCGGGGCACGCTCTAGCGCCAAGTGGAGCCGACGCAGGTTCATTCGAGTTGATTTGTGTGGCATAAAGCCACATTGATCCGGGTGGATCAGGGTGTGGGCTACTGACTGCAGTCGGTTTTCAAGGAGCTTGGCAAGAACCTTGGCTTCACTATTAATTAATGAGATAGGCCGGTAAGAGGCACACAATTCCGGGGGTTTATCAGGTTTGGGAATGACCACAATGGTGGCTTTACATAGGTCAGGTGGGAGGGTGCCTTGGTCGCGGGCGCCGAGGAGCATCTTGTAGAGGGGGGTTGCTATTTTATTCCCTCCAAGCTTTTGCCAGGTCTCGGCCAGGAATACATTAGGGCCCGGTGTTTTCCCTGTTTGAAGTTGCGCTAGGGCTTCGGCTATTTCAGATTCAGAGAGATCTGAGTCCAGTTCCTCACGTTGTGTTGTTGTGCTGACAATGCTGGGAGTGTTATTTCGTCTAGAAGGATCGGGTCGAATGGTGTTATCGGGGCTCGTAGAGTTCCGCATAGAACTGAGCAAAGGCCCCTGCTATTTCGGCATCTGTCTTGTACCCGACACCATTCGGGGCAACAATTTTCCGGGCATGACTGTGGGATGTTTTTACTGATGCATCATAGCCCTACCATAAAACTGTGCAGTACTGGCATGGAAAACATCATGATGGCCAGAACTCCCCAGAGAGTGCACAGGGAAAACATGAAGAATAGGCTGCCACCCATGTTTGCCTATGTTGTGAGCACAGGAGGGCACTGCCTAAAACCACCATTGTGCTACACACACAGTAGCCTGAAACCATTGCGAATGGCAATGCTGATTGCCAAAAAGCAACTCAGAACTGTGGGGAATTCATTTTCTTAATCCCAAAAATGGTTGCATTACCAGTACTCAATAATAAAATAAAGTGGGCACCACACTTTTAGTAAGTCTGTATGTTAATATTAGGCACTCAAAAAAATTGAGTCAAAAATAGGACCAAAGCTCAAATGGATGCTTACAGGAGCTGGCTGCAATAAGTCTGGAGACACCCTGACTCATGAATGCAAGAACCAAAAAAGGCTAGATAAGAAATCTAGTCAAACAGCCGCTCTCCGTACATACCCTGTACGGGTGATATAGTTTAAACTTAGATTGAAATGTAAGTTCTTTTCTTCTTATGCATAAGTTCAATAAAGAGACACTTGATCGAAAGTAGTAGTGAGAGTAATATGTTTATCAAAAACATATATTTCGAACAATGAAAAAAAGAGAGAAAGTCACTAATTCTGTCTTAGTGAGGATACAGCTGCCACTTCTCATATTTTAAATAGACTTTGTGTACCAATGCATTTCGGAGCAAATAGCTCCTTCATCAGGGTGAGTCTAATCTAATAACATAGAATTGGAATATATAACGCATGACATATGAAATAACGTAAAAAATAGCGCAATATGCAATCATAAATCACAATAGAAAAAGAAGGTAATAAATTAGAAATCACATACCAAAAAGTAGATGAGGGTTCAGGTCAAAGTAGAACATGTAATGAAATGAAGTAGACAAAACCGAGAGTCAATAGGTGCAAGTAGCGGGGGAATATGACCATGTGAATGGAGGGAAAACAATGTAAATGGACTCACGAGAAGTGTTTGGCCTCGTAGAAACAAAAATCTACAATCACAAGCAGATATGTGATCTGTTGTCGGTAACAGCAGCGTGCAGAATGCAGCCAAATCGATAAAGCTGTAAGAAGCAAAAGTGTGTTTTAAGCGGAGTCAATGGGGCGCTGTGGCGCTGTGATTAGAAAGAGTCGTCTTCAATGGTTACCTGGAAGGCAATCAGGGTCTATGCCGGCCAGAAAAACGCCGTTCTGCATCGCTGTAAGCAAGCGTTGCTAATGGTAACGCTGCTATAAATACCCACGTGATCGCATCGCATCAGGAGAGCGGCGCGATGCGGCACATACTTTTAGGAGACTGCATATGAGATATGTAGGCATATTTGGAGCTAAAAATACAATTATTAACACTCGGGTGAGATAAAAAGGAAAAATGAATAAAAGAAAAACGAATATACAAAAATAATAGACATAGAAAAAATACTATAGATAAGTATACAACAGGGAAGGTAATAGGAACATATAACTACACAGGCACCAAAAGTGGTAGCCCATGTGAGGGTAAGGGATAGTGAACTAGCATCACAGCCGTGGTAGGTGGCACTAGAGGTGTCACCTTGGGTCCCAGACGGGTGTCCGGGAAAGGCTGCAAAGATGCATGGGCACAATGCGTGCAATTAATGTGTCAATTAAGGAAATTAGCAAGTGTTAACATAACGACTCTGAAGATCTGGAGCACTGCGTAAGTATTATCAATGCCTAAGGATACTGGCCTAGACCTCACAATATGTTGAGGACCACATTAAATGTCTATTAACAGTCAAACCATTGCGTATAACATGCAAAATCATCAATAACTAATACAAAGAACATTATGTAATGTCACATGAAATCAACATAGATACATCACATTCAAAGATAACAATGATAATTGATTTCTTCATTTAGGCCATTGGGATACAGGCTCCCCAATCTGTCAATCCAATATGTCTCTCTTTGGTTAAGCCGAAGGCTCAGATCCTCATGTGGATTGACTTTGCTTAGCACTTCAAGAATCAAAAATCTGATTTGAGTCAAATTGTGGCGTTTCTCGTTCCAATGGCGGGCCACTGCCGAGTTGGGATTAAAGTTACGTATACAAGAGCGGTGTTCGTTCCAACGTACTTTAGCTGCTCTCATGGATTGGCCAACATAATATTTCCCACAGGGACACTTTATTCCATAAATGATATTCTCACTATCACAAGTGCCAAATGTCCTCAGCAGAATCTTATTGCCTGTGCTGGGATGGTATATGGTGTTGCCTTTGATGACCAGGTTGCAATTAGTACAATGAAGACAAGGATATGTCCCTGTGCGTTGAGTACTGGGTTCTTTCAAGGGAGGTCGTGTGCGTACTAATTCATCGCGTAAATTCTTGCTTCTTTGATAGGCAAATACCGGTAATTGTTCAAACAGTTTCTGTACTCTAACATCATTCTTAAGGATATTCCAATGTTTCTTAATGGAATTCTTTATCTTGTTACTCTGAATGGAGAATCTTGAAACATATACTGGTGTTTGTGGCTCCCTTTTGGGTTTAGTGGTACCGGTAAGGAGTGTATCGCGCTCAACAGTTTGTACTCTTGGAGACGCTGAGTTCAGTTCTTCCTCTGTGTAGCCACGGGCTAGGAATTTGTCTTTCATAGCTAGCTGTTGAGTTAAGCATTCTGCAGGATCGCTCACTATTTTTTTCACTCGTAAAAGTTGGCTGTATGGTAAATTCTTCAGAAGGCTTGGTTGATGAAAACTTAGACGATGTAAAAGATTATTGCGATCAGTGGTTTTGCGAAATAAAGTGGTGTTGTAGCCAGTATCTTTCTTGGCAATGCTAACATCAAGAAATGTGATATGTTCTCTAGATATCTCGCTCGTAAATTGAATGCGTGGATCGATACTGTTAAGATATTCAAAAAAGACCATGAACATGTCGTGAGTGCCCGTCCAAATTCCAAATATATCGTCGATATAGCGTAACCATAGGTAAATGTTCTGATTCCACTCTTGTTTTTTAAGTACATGCTCGGATTCAAATTTGTGCATGAAGCAGTTAGCATATGATGGTGCCATTGTGGCACCCATCGATGTCCCTGAAGTTTGTAAAAAGAACTTATTGCGATATTGAAAATATGAATTCTCCGCAATGAATTGAACTAGAATATCTAATCCGCAAGGAAATCAACCGAAAACTTCATGCGATCACACTAGGTCGCTACTTTAAAAATCAACGTATCCCAAGAGGCTTACGCATCCAACTCCGTCCTACCCTTTGCAAAGAAAGCAAAGAATTTGTACGCAAGTGGGAGGCTATTCTGAACAAGTGTTCCCTAGACTTGATTCTTTTAACCATCCGGGAACTATCTAAAAATCTAATTTCTCTGAACTCCGAGATCCAAGAAATAGAGAAAGAGCTTGTGACGTCACTGGGGAAAGAAGAATATGATATTATCTTAACAGAAATTAACACAAAACTTGAAGATTATAAAACTGAGTTAGAACAGAAAAAGGTGAAAAAATGTAAACAAGATACCTACGACTATATGGAAAAATACGGACCAGTAGCCTCAAAGAAACCATATAAATATCCAACAGACACCACATCTAGCTCTGATTCAGAAACACAAAGGGACACCGACGTACACACGGAACGACCATCGGGTGACGACAATCGCCCAGTCAGTCCTTCAATCCAAACACCCGCAAGCTCGGCTTTTTTAGGAGCGCGCCCAAAAGAACCCGCAGGGGGAGGAGGAAATCTCAGAAACAAGCCACAAACACGACTACAACTGAGGAAAACCTAGTTATCAACATATCTCAGAAAGCATTGAGCAAAACTGAAGTTAATACACTTCAGAAAGGGTTAAGCTTTGTGCCCACATATAGTACAACCTTGTTTAATTCCAAGATCGAACTCTACAAGTTCATTAGAAAATTGAAACTCAAGGTATTCTTCGAGGAACTTGAACTATATGAGAGTACCACCGATATCCCAAATTTTCAAGAGTTTCGAACTAAGAGTAGTTTTATACCACCAATCTCAGTTCCATCGATTGATATCTTTCAGAAAATGGTTACCAAGGATCTGGAACGTATTAGTTACAAAATCCCACCACACAAGAACATGAAACCACACGAAATGAAATCAATTCGGGACCTATATTGTGACAAAGAGATAACTATCCGCCCAGCGGACAAAGGAGGAGCATTGGTAATCATGAATACAACAGATTATGATGCTGAGTGTATGAGACAACTACAAGATCGCACTGTCTATGCACCCTTGGACCATGACCCCACTGTGTCCATTAAACAAAACTTGGAAACCCTGCTGGATAAAGCGTTCGAACTTGACTGGATAAATGAACATACTCGCAAATTTCTTATTAATACTCACCCTAGGATTCCGAACTTTTACACATTACCTAAAATTCACAAAGATCAAGTCAGACCTCCAGGAAGACCTATTGTCGCTGGTATGGACAGCATTAACCAACCACTCGGAGTTTATATCGACTTTTTTCTCCAACCTCTGATACAAAAAACCTCCACTTACATCAGAGATACTTCGCATTTTCTACAGAAGCTCAATGACATAATATTCAATCAAGAGCACTTTATGTTCACAATCGATGTTAAGAGTTTGTACACATCCATTCCGCATGATCTAGGCATTGAATCCGTTGAATGGCTCTTACTAGAATCGCCACCAATCCGTGCACAGAAAGAATTTATTTTGACTCTTCTTCAATTCATTGCGGAGAATTCATATTTTCAATATCGCAATAAGTTCTTTTTACAAACTTCAGGGACATCGATGGGTGCCACAATGGCACCATCATATGCTAACTGCTTCATGCACAAATTTGAATCCGAGCATGTACTTAAAAAACAAGAGTGGAATCAGAACATTTACCTATGGTTACGCTATATCGACGATATATTTGGAATTTGGACGGGCACTCACGACATGTTCATGGTCTTTTTTGAATATCTTAACAGTATCGATCCACGCATTCAATTTACGAGCGAGATATCTAGAGAACATATCACATTTCTTGATGTTAGCATTGCCAAGAAAGATACTGGCTACAACACCACTTTATTTCGCAAAACCACTGATCGCAATAATCTTTTACATCGTCTAAGTTTTCATCAACCAAGCCTTCTGAAGAATTTACCATACAGCCAACTTTTACGAGTGAAAAAAATAGTGAGCGATCCTGCAGAATGCTTAACTCAACAGCTAGCTATGAAAGACAAATTCCTAGCCCGTGGCTACACAGAGGAAGAACTGAACTCAGCGTCTCCAAGAGTACAAACTGTTGAGCGCGATACACTCCTTACCGGTACCACTAAACCCAAAAGGGAGCCACAAACACCAGTATATGTTTCAAGATTCTCCATTCAGAGTAACAAGATAAAGAATTCCATTAAGAAACATTGGAATATCCTTAAGAATGATGTTAGAGTACAGAAACTGTTTGAACAATTACCGGTATTTGCCTATCAAAGAAGCAAGAATTTACGCGATGAATTAGTACGCACACGACCTCCCTTGAAAGAACCCAGTACTCAACGCACAGGGACATATCCTTGTCTTCATTGTACTAATTGCAACCTGGTCATCAAAGGCAACACCATATACCATCCCAGCACAGGCAATAAGATTCTGCTGAGGACATTTGGCACTTGTGATAGTGAGAATATCATTTATGGAATAAAGTGTCCCTGTGGGAAATATTATGTTGGCCAATCCATGAGAGCAGCTAAAGTACGTTGGAACGAACACCGCTCTTGTATACGTAACTTTAATCCCAACTCGGCAGTGGCCCGCCATTGGAACGAGAAACGCCACAATTTGACTCAAATCAGATTTTTGATTCTTGAAGTGCTAAGCAAAGTCAATCCACATGAGGATCTGAGCCTTCGGCTTAACCAAAGAGAGACATATTGGATTGACAGATTGGGGAGCCTGTATCCCAATGGCCTAAATGAAGAAATCAATTATCATTGTTATCTTTGAATGTGATGTATCTATGTTGATTTCATGTGACATTACATAATGTTCTTTGTATTAGTTATTGATGATTTTGCATGTTATACGCAATGGTTTGACTGTTAATAGACATTTAATGTGGTCCTCAACATATTGTGAGGTCTAGGCCAGTATCCTTAGGCATTGATAATACTTACGCAGTGCTCCAGATCTTCAGAGTCGTTATGTTAACACTTGCTAATTTCCTTAATTGACACATTAATTGCACGCATTGTGCCCATGCATCTTTGCAGCCTTTCCCGGACACCCGTCTGGGACCCAAGGTGACACCTCTAGTGCCACCTACCACGGCTGTGATGCTAGTTCACTATCCCTTACCCTCACATGGGCTACCACTTTTGGTGCCTGTGTAGTTATATGTTCCTATTACCTTCCCTGTTGTATACTTATCTATAGTATTTTTTCTATGTCTATTATTTTTGTATATTCGTTTTTCTTTTATTCATTTTTCCTTTTTATCTCACCCGAGTGTTAATAATTGTATTTTTAGCTCCAAATATGCCTACATATCTCATATGCAGACTCCTAAAAGTACGTGCCGCATCGCGCCGCTCTCCTGATGCGATGCGATCACGTGGGTATTTATAGCAGCGTTACCATTAGCAACGCTTGCTTACAGCGATGCAGAACAGCGTTTTTCTGGCCGGCATAGACCCTGATTGCCTTCCAGGTAACCATTGAAGACGACTCTTTCTAATCACAGCGCCACAGCGCCCCATTGACTCCGCTTAAAACACACTTTTGCTTCTTACAGCTTTATCGATTTGGCTGCATTCTGCACGCTGCTGTTACCGACAACAGATCACATATCTGCTTGTGATTGTAGATTTTTGTTTCTACGAGGCCAAACACTTCTCGTGAGTCCATTTACATTGTTTTCCCTCCATTCACATGGTCATATTCCCCCGCTACTTGCACCTATTGACTCTCGGTTTTGTCTACTTCATTTCATTACATGTTCTACTTTGACCTGAACCCTCATCTACTTTTTGGTATGTGATTTCTAATTTATTACCTTCTTTTTCTATTGTGATTTATGATTGCATATTGCGCTATTTTTTACGTTATTTTATATGTCATGCGTTATATATTCCAATTCTATGTTATTAGATTAGACTCACCCTGATGAAGGAGCTATTTGCTCCGAAATGCATTGGTACACAAAGTCTATTTAAAATATGAGAAGTGGCAGCTGTATCCTCACTAAGACAGAATTAGTGACTTTCTCTCTTTTTTTCATTGTTCGAAATATATGTTTTTGATAAACATATTACTCTCACTACTACTTTCGATCAAGTGTCTCTTTATTGAACTTATGCATAAGAAGAAAAGAACTTACATTTCATTCTAAGTTTAAACTATATCACCCGTACAGGGTATGTACGGAGAGCGGCTGTTTGACTAGATTTCTTATCTAGCCTTTTTTGGTTCTTGCATTACCAGTACTCACCACTATCAGAAAGCCGGCGTTTTAAAACCACCAGACTTTTGTGTAAAACTGAACAAATGAAACAAAACCAGACCAAGGAAAGACTTGCTAAGAGGTGGATACAATGTAAAACTATATTCTGAAATGACTTGAAGGAAGTAATTATTTAATGTGTATGTAAAAACTGTCAGTTTGATCTGAATGTAGAAAACTGGGAACAAAAAGTGACATTTAGCTGAAACCTGGCTTAATGAAACTGGATTCTGCCTGACAACTACCCCCGACAGGAGTTGAAACAGGATCAACAGCTGTGTTCCCAGGCCTAGCTGCATCCTGCTTCCCCACCAAAAGGAGTTGACACCTCTCTGATTAGATTAGGGGTGGAGAACCTGGGAACTGGAAGGGACAGAACAATGCAACTTCCTTGACTCAGGCAAATGTTATATTGTGGGGGCAGTAAAGTGGCTTCCTCTTGGGAAAACTGGGAGGGGCAGTGCCTCTGCTAGCAGCTGAGCTTGGGGGAAGTGGATAAACCAGTTATTCCACCCTGTGATGTGGGAAGCCACACCCCTTTTTGACCAGGGCATAATTTTAAAAAGATAGATAACTCATAGTGCGGACTGGTCAAAATTATATAAATAATACCATTATTCTTGTGATTTTTCGGTGCACATTTTAAGAGGGGTTAGTACCCTGTGGTATCTTCCTGGGGATAGTAGCGGAAAAAAGGTTGTTACTCCAAATGTATGCATGTTAAAAATCTGACTCTTTATCATCTGTAACCCATATCCCTGGTGCACATTTGTGTAAAATCTGGAAAGGTTTAGAGGTCGTTATCTGGATGAAAAGGGGAGCATTCTGTCATCAGTGGACACGACATCGTACAAAGACAGGGATCGGATGGTTTGGTGCTACAGAAAATATGTTAACTGGACCTATAATATCAGAAAAATGGTACATAGATAAATATGTATTTGGGTCAGAAATAGATTTGTGTGCAAATTGACCAGGGGAGGATACTCTGACCCATAAACAGACCTCATCATGATGACAATCCATTTCCTTCCCCCAATCATGGGAGAGGAGAGAATTGGGCCAATGACAAGTACAGAGGGGCAGGCTTAGCTAGGCCCAGGCACACACCCATTTTCAAAACACATAAAAAGAGTCTGCTGGGACAGGTAGAGACATTCAATTCCATTTGCTGCGGAGCATGCTGACCGACGACTTCACATCCAGAGATCCAGACTTCAAATCCATCAATCTCCAGAACCTGTAGCAGAAATTAACTCCAGAATTTGTAGCAGAGAGGCCTGAATCCACCAGCTGAATCCTCTTCAGCAGGCCTCAAAACCAACCAAACTATTCAACAGCCGGGTGAGCTGTTTGAATTTTTGCCAAGAATTTTTGCAAGAACCTGTAGCAGTATCCAGAAAGCAGTACTGTATCCGGAACCCGAGAGAACCACAAACCAGACCGTTGTGAGCAGATCCGGTGCTTGACAGACCCAGAGAGCAGAGCTGACCCAGATAGCCGGGACTTCAGAACCACCCGCCGGAAGTCCCGTCCAACCTGACCAGACCGTGACGAGGACTATTTCAAATTGATATTGTGAGTACCTAGCAGAACTGTGCAGAACCAATCTCTTAGTTAAAATAATCTAATCCAAACTATTTTAACCTAAGTAGAACTGCCTCCTAGAAATCGTGTCATCTGTCATTTTTAAAGCTGCACAACTGTCACCTGTCAATTCTGCAGCTGCAAGCGGTCACCTGTCATTTTGAGTTTTACTTTAAATCCGAAAATCTACCTTTATTAAATCGTCCGTATCTCTTGAACCGTTTGGGCTAGGAACAAAATTTACCGCGATTTGCGATTTGGCCTGATTTCTTCATCTGTAGAAATCAGCAGATTGTTGCTTCTCTTTGTTAAAATCCGTTTGCAACCTGGTAATAACTCATAGGGCATTGCTAAAGTGAGCCTGAACTAATACCAACAAGCATCTCTCACTCACCCTGAACCTCTAGAGGGAATTAAAAGCAATTTTAGCACCTTTTCCCATCCATTGCCATCACATTTAAAAGCATTTTGGGCCTGTGTTTCAAACCTCTACCTGTTTTCCTCTAAGCTTGCTGGGGGAACTGGAACTGTGTATTGCATTATAAAGTGTGATTTGTGGGATTCTTGAAGACCGTGTGCTCTCCTTCCATTTCTTGTATTGCATGGGGGGGAGTGAATCGTCAAAAGAAAAAGTGATCATATTACCTTTTGCTAAAATCATAACAAGTTATTTCGGTACTGCATTTTATTCCACCTTGCATTTGCTTGAAACCATCAAGCATTTTCAGCTACCTCATCCTCTACACTACTCCTAAGTAACCAAATCAGTGTACCCCTGTAACATTATCCATTGTTGATCACGGTCGTATTCTGAAGTGTGATATCAGTTATCAATTTATTTATAAAGTGTGATAGATATATATTGTTGAATTTTCCAAATAAATCTTTTAAATTTGCAAAACAAACCTATTTCTTGGCTCAGTGGGGTCGGGGGATTCTAAGAGGGGGGTGTTATACAAGGGTTGTCATCCAGAGTACTGAACTGGATATAAAAATACATCAATAAGGGTTTTCCTCAGCATCCCAGACTAGGCATTGACTTAGCTGTAGTGTTGATTGAATATCGCTTACATGACGTCTCCCCTCCTCCCTCCTCTCAATCCAGGCCAGCATTGTGCCTGCTTTGTCCCCCAGTTCGTATATCCTCGCACTGGTGTCCCAATGGGCTTGCTTGGCATTATCCAGCATAATATTTCTGAGGGTCTCCATGGCTAATTTGAGGGACCTTTGAGTCTGCGGGGTAGGGTCAAGAACATGCGTGTTTTCGGCCTGGATCATTTCACCCTCCGCCTCTACTATTTTTTGGAGTCTCTCCCTCTTTTTATTCGCTACCCAGGAGATTATTTCTCCACGCAGCACCGTTTTATAAGCCTCCCACACCACTACCGGGTCATCCACTGCCAGTTCATTTATGTCGAAGTATTCATCGGACACCTCCGTGAGGTGGTCCACCAATTCGGGGAATCCGAGGTGGTAGTTGTTTAGTCTCTATGTTCTAGGGGGGGGTCGTGGCATGCGTTCGTATTTCTATTATTAGGGGGGAATGGTCCGAGATTCCACGAGGGAGGAATTCTGCGGATATCGCCCTATGTAGGTCTGTATTCGGGACAAGGAGGTAGTCGAGTCTAGAGAGGGAGCCATGCACCCGGAGTGGATCGAATAACCTCGGCTTTGGGGATGTAATTCCCGCCACACATCTCGGAGGCCTAGTGCGGACACAAAGTTAGAGAGTTTCGTGGAAGCATCCGGGTTACGCCCTCTAAGGTGGGTACGATCTAAGGTGTCGCACATAACGTCATTAAAGTCTCCCCCCAGGATCCATCGATCTGGGAGGTGTTTCCCTAGGAGAGTGGTTATATCATCCAATAAACCCTGGCCCAGTCCGGGCGGGGAATATATCGAGACAATGGCCAGTGTTTCTCCCCAGAGCGAACCCAGGATGAGTACATATCGGCCCCGTGGGTCCAATTCCACGACTTGTGGGGAGAACGGGAGTCTCTTGTGTATAAGGATAAGGGTGCCCCTGGATCCCATTGTGTACCCCGCATGGAATGCGGCCCGGTAGTTTGTTCTCTGAAAGAGGGTGCAGTGTGTTCCCGCTAGGTGCGTCTCCGACAAGAGGGCCAGATCGGGAAAGTGTCTATTCAACAATTGCTTAATCAGACGTCTCTTAATCCCAGAGCCCATTCCGTTCACATTCCAGGTGAGCAGCTTGAGGGACCTGAGGCGGTCAGGCAGTGGTAGGTGTGCTTGTGAGTGTGTCATCTAAAACTTCTTGTTAGAGAGTGTGAAGGATATTCTGGTCGGGAGAGCTGCCTCCCCTGGTGAGTCTGTCGGGAATAAGTTCCCGATACGTGGTGCAGCAGGGTATAATGTGTAGAGGTTTGTGTTTGGGTCAGTGTTTGGACATGCTATAGATCCGAACTAACAAAACAACATGAAAACTTTCTCCTCCTTCCCCCTCCCTATACTCCACCCGAACTTGAAGTACCTGTCGCCCGAACATCGCTGATCCTCCAAACCTTGGGGGTCAGTTCAAACTTTAACTAATGTCACACACAAACAATGGGGAGGAGAAACGGTCTGCCCCATTACCTGCGTCATGTGGTTGGGTTTCTCATGTTGGAGTACTCCAGATATCAATGAGCCATTCCGAAGAACGGCGTGTCGCTGCATAGGTGTGAACATTGATGCGTCTTTAGCGTAGGATCACCGCCTGCTCATCCATCATTCTGGTTCGCCTCCTGCTCCGGGGCCTCAGGTTCCACCCTCCCAGGGTCCCTCATGGGGGGGGGGGGCGGTCCCGTCCGGGCCGGGGTCTCCTCCTGTGTCTTGCCGGTCTAGCATTCCAGTCGCCTTCGATGTGCGTTTCTGCCCATTTCCATGCCTCCTGCGGATCGGTAAAATGAACTGTGGGTCCTTTATAATAAATGTTAAGCTGTGCTGGGAAAAGCAGTCCATATTTGACGCTCATGAGGGATAGCTGTCTCTTTAGTGGTTCAAATGATTGCCGCGCCCGTTGGACTTCTCGGGTGTAGTCAGGAAAGAATGTGATTCGGGATCCGTTGTGGGTAATTGACTCATTCGAGCGTGACATCTGGAGGAGGGCGCCTCTGTCCCGATAATTCAGTAATTTGGCGATCACTGTACGGGGTGGCGCGCCCGGGATTGGCTTCCCCGAGGGCATTCTATGGGCTCTCTCAACCCAGAAGAATTTAGAGAAAGAGTGTGGTGCATAGATATCTGAAAGCCATTGTTCTAGGAATAGCTCCATGCTGTGCCCTTCCTCTCCTTCGGGTAATCCAAGAATACGCACATTGTTGCGGCGAGACTGTCCCTCTCCTTCGTCGACTCTGGATTCCAGGGTTTTCAGGCGGGTCATGGCTTGTGACAATTGCTGGCTGACTCCCCTAATGCTGTCCTCCGCTTCAGAGATGCGATGTTCCGCTTCCCCCGTCCGGGAGGTGAGTTTTTGGCGATCGTGACATAAGAAGTAGACGTCTGCCACTATACTGTCCATTTTAATCTCCATGGAGGAGCGCGAGCTAGCAATAGCGGCCATCATGTCCCTCAGTGAAAGATTATCCTCTCCCATGGGGGATGTCGGGCGCGTCGCCTGGCCCGTCGGTGCCGGAGCGGTGGCCACCGCGTACTGGTCCATACTGCTCTGCGTGGTCGCTTTCCTCTGTCTATCTTTGCCCATGACACCGGCGGCGTGTGCACTGTGCCCCACTATTGGAAGGGCGTCCCTTGTCGTGGTTGCAGAGGTGGATACAGCAGCGGTTGTATTTTCGGGCCCCGGAGTACTCCCTCACTTCCTGATTCCACTCTTATTTTGCACCTTAATGCCAATGTTCTCATGTGAGTCATCCCTTGCCACGATTAGGTCGCCCGGGCTGGTGAAAACGTCCCCCCGGTGCAGGGCGGGTCCCCCGCTTAGTAACAGTCAATGTGGGTCGATAACAGCGGATCCCGCGGGAATCCTCCGCGTCGTTGGTATCTCAATGCGTTTCCCGGGGGGATCGCGTGGGAAGAGTCTCTGGTAGGCAGCCGGTTGGTTCTTCCCTGGGCGTATTGAGGTGGGTCCCCGATCGAGGAGGATTGTTTTTTTTCCTTTGACCAGGAAAGGTTTTTATCTGCGTGATGCCGCCCTTGGTTGTCGCGGTTCACTGTCCCCTCACCCAACGCAGCCGTGGGCTGGGGGTCGCTGCATCCGTGGGGTGGGAGATCCCGCTCCCTTCCCGTTCCCCTCCGGTGTCTATGGAGGGAGGGGGGGTTGTGTGTTGTTGCCTCCCCGAAGCCACACACGGCGGGTGGAACGGCCTGTCGCCGGGGCCGTGGGTCCAGTCACGGCGCATCAAGGGAATCACTCTCCAGACCGGGCACCCTGCGGCAGTTCGTTGCGTGGTCTCACCGCAGTTCAGGCTGGTGAACTGTTTGTTTCTGTTTGCTCCGCCGGCTTCCCCAGCACAGCAGCCGTCCCCAGGCTGCGGGTTAATGTGGATGGGGCAGGGTCCCTCCCTGTCCTCGGGTGCCGCTGGCCATCTTGAATCCTTCCACTGGCGGCCGCCACCGGGTCTGCCTCGCCGCAGGAGATTTCTCGGGAATTCCGTCGAATTGGTACGCCCAGTTCGGCTTACAGGGGGACCAGGTGATCAGGAGTCGAGTCGGGTCATTTGCAACTTATTTCCATAAGAAAAACCCAGGATAATGCACAGGATCTATTTGGCGCTCGCAGGAGCTTCTCGGGCTCACGTCTCCATTGCTCGCTGGCTGGCCACGCCCCCCGTCATCAAGGATGTTGAGGGAGTTGTCAACCACATGTATGGTTGCCGTCTCCGTGCTGCTTCTGGCTCTGAACTCGGATTGGTAGGTTTGGAGGAGATTGTTGGTGTCAATGTATTGCTGCAGTTGCGCGGCTAGCGCTTTCTCGATGATCTTACCTACGAACGGAGAATGGGTGATGGGGCAATAGTTACCTAGGTTGTTGGGATCAAGAGTGTTTTTTGTAGTAGAGGGAGTATTTGTCCCATCTTTAGGGTCGAAGGGAAGGTGCCTTGAGTTATGGAACTGTTGATGATCTCCAGGTAGGAAAGAAGAGCTTCTGCAGGGAGAGTTTTGAGGATGGATGCTGGGAGGATGTTGTATGTATACAATGTGGCTTTGAGGGCAGCCAGGGTTTCTACCCAGTCCTCTGTAGAGAGTGTCTAGAATGTTGTCCAGGGTGTAGCGATTTTGCATGTAGGGACTTCAGGTGGGTTTGTGGATGCCGAGCCGGTGTCTAAGTGCTGGCGAATCTTGTTGATTTTGTCGATGAAGAATGTGTTGATAGAAGTGGATTTTTCAATGGAATGTGGTATTGCAGTGTTGTGTAGTGGGTTGATGCATTGCTTGACCACTTGAACACTTGGAGATACCATCAAAATCACCATCTACAGCAATCCCAGATGACACTTCAAACCAGACAAAAGAAGCATTACAAGAGTTAACCCTAGTTATAAAAAACCTAATGCATCTTTATTTGGTCTGTGTATTGTTTTATTTTCAAATATTGACTTGAAGAAAATATATTGGTGTATATGATTTTTTAACAATGCTTTCAATGTTTTTACTCTGATATGAAACACTTCAGCACCATCTTTCACACTCTCCCCCTGGTTGTAATTTACCTTTCCCCTCCTTTTTTGTATTGTGGTATTTTGTGCTCTCAGGCAGTGGTTTCTCTGAGTGCCCCACCCCTCAGGGTGCTGGGTCTGTAATTCTCCATGTGCTTTTTTAGATGTACTCAGTTGGTGACTGTGACTGCGCACTCTCCTCTTCTGTACTGTTCAGTGATACATCTGAATCATAAAAAGAGAAAAGATGTCAATGGTAACAACGGTGAGACATCTCAAATACATCAGAACAGTGCACCCCACCTACACCTTCTAAACCGCGCCCAATGCAATTACTAGCAAATTTCCCCACAGTCCAATTCTACACCAACGCACATAACACCATCAATCAAGACTCTCTCAACTCTGCTTTCCTGCACCAAGCAGGATTGCTATATATTACAAAAGCCTTTACAACTGCTGTACTGTACATGTCGCAAGGACTAACACCCACCATCTAATACAGCCCCACAAACCCCCCATTCCACACAAATCTACCACCATCCCTCTATCATACTAGCGCTAGCATTTAGCCTGCTGAACCCCTATCGTACCCGTAATGGTTGCTTTCACGGCACGTCCAGCCATAGTTTCCATGCATCCAACTATTTTGTGTTGCAAATGTGTTAGTTAGACAACCAACTTACCACACTTAGCAGCATCCAGACCTTCCAAGCCAGCAACGCTTCCATTGTCAATAGCTGCCAAAACACGTTGTTGAATGTGTTTCAGGATTTTTTCAAGAGGCAGACCTCCACCAGTTGCAGAGACATGCTTCTTGCTTTCTAAATATTTCTCGTACTCTCTAGTCTTCAGGTCTGATCACTGACATTTGAGATTTGCTATGTCGCTCATCCAACATGAAATACTCTTAATTTGTGGAAGGATTTGATTTCAAGTTGCAGATTTTGTGGCTAACAAAGTGTTCTGGGAATTGTCACCATATAGCTGATCATAATGGGCCGCTACTTCATCTCAAGGTCGATCTCAAGTTCAGTCTCACCAACTTGCTCTCACACTTCCCTGAATCATCATGTAACGTAAGAATTTTAGTTATTGGTAAAATAATGTGAAATACAGTATGTGACTTTCCACCCTTTCTCTATCTGCCGTACTCCTTTCTCTCCTGTTTTCCTATTCAGTCTCTTTCAGACCTTCACCATTCCCCCTTTCTCCTTTACTTTGCTTTCCAGTTCTTCTTCTTTCTTCCTTTTTCCTGTTTCCCTCGTCTGCCTTTCCCTCCCGTTCACTTTTCCCGATTCCTACTTTATTCTTCTTTTTATCCATTACAACATTTGATTTATTTTCAGCCCATTTCTCTTTTGGCCCTTTCTCTCCCATTATGATTGGAGCCACTTCCGTGTGTACGGTGGCTGAACTGTGCCAATGTTCAGTGCGTGTACCTTCCCAGAGTTAGATAGGGATGGAGGTAATATATATGCAAACATACTCGGTTACTACTCAGCCAGAGATCTAGTCCTGCTATTTTACAAAGAAATTACATACATTTCTTCTTTTGCCATTACCTCTCAATAGGCCCGATTCTTGGAATTTTTTTGCACAGTTCAAAGTGACTTTGCACTGCTGAAAAGTGACTTTGCAATGCCGACGCAAACACTGATTCAAGGAACTGTGCAAAGTGTATTTTTACGGTGAAAAGTCAGTGCATAGTCATTTTTGCAGTACAACATGAGTTTGCACGGACTTTGCACTGCAAAAATACACTTTGCACAATTCCACGAATCAGGGTTTCTGTCTGCAGTTCAAAGTCACTTTTCAGCAGTGCAGAATCACTTTGAACCGTGCAAAAAATTCCATGAATCGGGACCAATGTGTTTACTTACAAAAAAAAAAAAAAACGCCCTGTGCAAGAGAATGGGCGGCAGTTTAGAGCATTTGGGCCTACTGAGTGTTGTGGTTAAAATGCCTGTTTTAGAGAATCAAGGTCTACCCATGCGTTCCTTAGCATCACATTGTTTGAGGAGTAGAGCAAAATGTTGCGTAGAAAGCTTGCACGCTAAGGTTCGTCTTGTAAGGATATTTGGCGTGTTACAGCACAGAGTACAGCACTACTGCACAGGTAGCAATTTTTTTTTTTTTTTTTTACCCACACAGGTCCTTCCAGCAGACTGGTGAAAACTAACCAGTCAACAGTATATAGTTAGCAGGTTTTTACAATACATCATTAACCAAAACATCCATGTGCCACATAAACCCACACTTTTAACTTGAGACTTCATGTCTGCTCCCTGTCACGGATTTTTTAATAATTAATGCAGATTTGCCATTCTTCTATCATGTTTTGCTGTGCAGGCAGTTTATAATTGGTTGCTTTGAGTATTTACTTTGTTCTCTTATTTAATAATTTAATAGGTTATAGTGAACATCTGTTGGTCATCTTTTGTAATTGGGATGTTTAGTCCACTTTCATTTTCATAGTTTTACAGATACTACTTTTGCTGTGGTTTTTCCCTGACTCACTCTCCCGTGCAGAATCTGATTATTTAGGCGGAACGATATTGAAATTATGATGCAATTATGCTTGTTTTATATCGTTTCCATACATATGTCTGTCATAAAGGTACTTTGTCATGAGTTTCATGTACTGTTAACCCTTAGGGTTTCCATTAGTAATTTATGCTGGGGAAACGGGTGGCAGTTCCATAATATGTGAGGGGCACCTTCCCACCTGAACCCTCCTCTATCATCGAGGAGCCATGCCAGCCCAGTGGAAACACCAAAATCTCCACCCGCTGCTGCTTGTTGCCACTGAGGTAGCGCTCCTGAGGTGAATTAAATTGTCAAAGGGAAACATGGTTTCCTTTGGCCAGTTATTTCCCCACCATGCATGTCCAATGGGGATGCAGGCTGGGGGTGTTCCTGCACCTCCTCGCACATACAAAACAATCAGAGCATCGAGTCAGAAGCACTCCGGCACCTGTGCACATGTGCAATACCTAGGCAACACTCTTTGCTTCCTGGTTCCTGTTTGTGCTGCTTGGGAGCTGGTGAGCTTTTGTGAAGGCTGAGTAACACAGCCAAATCCAGATCAGGCTGCAAGTAGATAAGAATATCATTTTTTTAATGAATTATGTAACGTGGGTTCATGAGTGAGTGTATGATGAGATCCTATGGTGACATGAACATCTTGACAACATCTTCAGTCAACTTTGGTGTCACACCAAGTAAGTTTAAATCAAACTTTATACAGTCCTTAACATTACATTTTGAAGGTAACGTTAAACTTAATTTGTGTAACCTTTTATAATAGTCCCCAAAAAACGAATGGCCTTTCAACTCTACCCACCTTCAAATCATTCATGGATGAATTAATGTCATTGGAAACGATTATGAGGGTGGGTCATCCTGGGTGTAGATTTTAACCTGAAACTAGGCAATGGCCTTCCTGATAATCGATTTGACCTCCAGGAGGACTACACACTCAGCTTGTCTCATCCGTTTATGACTGATGAACAAATGTGTTCAAATGGCCTCTTTTTTATGCTTGGCTAATTGACTGGGGAATGTGCTCCACTATTGACCAATTTCCTAAAAATAGATTGGGTAAGTTTACATTCAGGGGATACCGGGGAAATTCATCATTTAACTATTGGTGTCTTCCAATACCTCAATGGTCTTCTATTGAGAATGTTTTCATCGTTGACAAACATTTTAGCAATCACTATACAATCACTTAACAGATGAAGAGGCAGCTGCATGGCATTAAATACAGCAATTTAAACCATTTAATCTCTGCATCCCTATTGCCGTCTCATAGAATATGTGCATGGCAACCTGCACATTGTTTTACAATTCAACAAAAGGTATTCACATCTAGTTTGTCATTGCCCATCATCTCACTTGGCACTAAATCTGACCCGGCTACTGCGTTAGGCACTTATGATCAGGTTTTGTCTAATACTACAGAGATCTTTCACAAAAGTTGTTATCTTTGCAAGTCTCCACCAAAGAAAGGCTGATTTAATAAGACATATAGAACAGCCAACGTAAACCTTTTAGCCACACAACAGAAAAAATCTCCAGCAGGAAAAAAGAAATATTATGTGCGCAGGCCACGCACATAAAAGCCGTTGCTTTGTGCAAGTGAAAACTTAATGATCTGGCTTGGTCACAATTCACTGATGCTTCTGTGAATAACAATAGTAGGAAAAACATGTACACAATGGCCCCGAAAACAAGTGTGCTTCTGTAACACTTGAGAGTAATGTTGAGGACCAGATATGGGTTTCCGATTGTTCCTCTTTATACAAGGCTAAGGATGGAGTCCTGAATGAACTGGAGCCAATACTTAACAGTTCCTTCCTTCACGGCCATCTCACGCCAGGCCCCTCCATGGTTTGCCCACACCGCACTACCGAGAGTTCAGTTCAGCGAGCGGACAGATTTGCAATTATGACACGCTATGTTCCCCGCCCACAGCCAACATGCACAGTACCGAATCTAGTGGATGTATCAGCACAGACACTGACTACGCAGCTGCTTTCCCCCATGAGCCTCCCAATACTCGCCCACGCTGAACCATAGCCCACCTGGCAGTCCGTGATACCTTTAGCCCTACGCACTCGTTTGCCCAAATAGAATCATACACAATCAGTGAGCTACACCATCCAGCCCCGCTATCCCACACGACTGGGCTTATACCTGCCCACTGCTGGTACATGGGCCTTTCAGCTCACGCCCAACCCGACCCATGACCACTGAACTACAGCAGACAGCTCCCGGCTAGTGCACTTAGCCCTGCTTTAATGCTCTCTCCATTGCCAGCAGTATGCAATCTAGGACTCCCGCACAGCCACTATTTGCGGCTCCGGATCCCTAAATACTAAGACACTTTGCATCGTTTTACGGTTACCTACTTAACCTGCTCACTGAAGCAACCTTCCAAACCCTGATTGGTGATCCTAGCTCTGCATGTGTATTACTTCCATATAAAATTGGGCATCAAGCACAGGCCCTTTTGGGGGTCCCATATCTAACCTTAACCCGCTCTCCTTCTCTCCCTTCCTTCCCTTCTCCTCGACATTATCTCAATACCTTGCTGCACTTGGAATCTAACCATGCATCTTGTTCTTACTACAACTGCTAATGACTAATAATTAAATGATATTAACCTCAATAGTAATATAATAAATGTACTGTACCAATCGTTTATGACTGTTACATGTGCAATTTAACCCCAACAATAATCTTTATCACACCCCACCGAGCCAGCCTCATGGGACTGGCCACCAAATTTTGAATCCATGACTTTTTTTAGTACCATTACAGGCGTTATGCACAAAGCAAACATGAGCATGTTCTTCTATGGGAATACTGTCATAGATTAGTGCAGCCAGCATGGAAACGTATGGGCACAGCCAGCATGACAATGTTTTTATACAACCACATATTGTGGTTAAAGGCATCATGAAACTGCATTGGGAAATGATCCGGTGCACTGCTGGTGGCTTGCATACATTGCATTTTTGGAGTGTGGTTAGCCTACAAAACTAATTCGGAACTGTCTGGATTGTTACCCAATTGTTCACAGAAAGCTTGCTGCGTATAGCACCACTTGTCCCGCCCCCCCCCCCCCAATCCCCACCTCCAGCATGATTTAATAGGTTTGGGCTCCCTTTCCTATGCTCGGTTGCTTTGTGGGTAAAATGTACGCCCCTCCAATCATAACATTCAATAGCCAGGGGAACAAAGGGAAACATCATTAGGGTGAAGGCAGCCCTTCCTAAGTCTTCAAGTTGTGCACACGTAAAATGTATGCTAGGTAACATTCTACTCCTGTTTTCCTTCCTGCAGAATGGCATCGCGCATTCTCCAACATTTCTTGCAACATGTCTGCGCAGTGCAAAGCCCCACAGGGACGTCAGAAACGAGTCATTTAACACCAGCGTAGAGAAAACGGGCCCCAGTGTCAAGGACATTATGTTGCAAGTTCACTAGTGGTTTCAGCATGGAAATAATGTTGCCAATATTGCAATAGGCTTGATTTGTTTACCATAAAGTGGAAAGTGCGCATGGCCGCCTACATGATGCTTCCGCACTGCGTTCTCGGGGCGCAGATCACAGACTTGTGGCTGGCTGTGATGAGGCTCCATGTTTAGCTCTAATTGCGTGGTTCCCTGAGATGTCTGTTATCACTCACGTCACACCTCGCACCGCGCTACCCTATCCTTATCCAGATGATTTATATAGATGAGCAACTGTGAAATATGAGCACGGGCCCCTGAGAGGCCTCACCTGCTATCACTCGTCACGCGAGCGGGCGCTTCCAGCGGCTTCCTCTATATTTAGCTGCACTTCCACCTCTTACCTTAGAAGCCCCGTGGCTTATGAAACCAATAAAGATAAGCTGGGCTGCCTGCTCCAGGCAGAGGGAATGAGAGCCATTCTTCCTCCCAAGAACTCGAGCTACTGTCTTCCAGCCCATTAAACCTTGCAAAAACAGAACTTCAGCAACTTCGTCTTGAGAGTCTGCTCTCACATGTTAGGCCTGCCCCATCTAGAACACCTCAGACAGATTCTAGCTACCATGTTTTTATTATTTAAAAGACAATTATATGCAGGTAACAACGTAACATATTTGATAACTCGGTGAAATAATTTTTGAAACTATGTTTATTTCTTGAGACAAAAAAATAGCTTTGCACCTTGAAACACTTGTGTATAGGCGCGTCATAAATGCCATATTATATCTCTTGCACGCATTGGGTTCAGCCCGAGACCATTTGCAATTGGTTATTTATAACGTGCTTACGAGGTTTCAAAGCGTGGACCCCGGGATGCACAGCATGTTTTTTTCAAGGCGAGTGCGTTGCCCCTGAGCTAGCCACACTTGCAAGGTGATTGGGTTGCCCCTGAGACTTGGGATGGATTGTGGTCAGGGAGGTTTTAATCATACATATACATTAAAATAGTTTATTTTGCAACAATATTATAACTGGATACCACGTATACAAGGCATACATACAGAATGTTTACTGAAAGGAATGTGTCATTCATGATCAATCATAAAATAAGAATATTAGACCATATTTCGTCGGACTTAGCAAAACACGTTCTCTCTCGCGTGTCTGTGGCTATCGCGATATCACTGTGTTGTGCTCTCTCAAAAGGAGAGGGGAAATCGAAGGCTTAGGGCAGTGTCGGAAAATATACTGGGCCTTATTACAACTCAGGCGTTAAGGGTTAACGCCGTCGTTAATCCTTAACGCCTGATTCCAATTTTAACGGCTGCTTTTAGCAGGCGTTAAAATCCATGGCGCTAAACCGCCTTGGTGCTAATTACAGCACCGTAATTTACGGTGCCGTAATTAGCACCTTCCCCACTCCCATTATGCCCTATGGGGCAAAAATGGGAATGGGGAAGGGTAAATGGGAAATGGGGATTTACCGCCCCACTCACCTTGGAATGGGGCGGTAAATCCGCCATCCACCATGGTGTAAACGTAGTTTAAACCATGGTGGTAAAGTTGGTGTACTTACCGCCTGGGTCGTAATGACACCAACTGTCATTTAGCACATGCAAACGCCCGCAAAAGGATCGGTTTACCAAGCAGAAGTGAACATTCATAAATTAGTATTTGTGAATCAGAGGGTTGACCCATTTCAAGGATGAGTTGCTCACAGTTTTGCACCATACGTTAAACATTGTATGCATCTGCCACAATATTTTAAAAACGTGTGGATAATTATTACCTATATACCATATTGTATTTCCTTTTCCTGGGTTCCTTTTCACTTCTGTATGATTATTAATTCACTTAGGTGGGTTAATGGTCTGGTTACAGACTTCAATCTGCCATGGTCTTTTAGATAGGTGGTCCTGCACAGCCCTAGATGGATTGGAGTGAGGTGGGCTTTGTGGGTGATGAGAAGAGGTATGCTTAGTTGTGTGCTCTAGGGTTTACAATGCTAGCTGAAGAACTAGTTTTAACAACATGCTCTTCAGTTCTCATCTTCACTCTGAGAACACGGGAGCCATGCAAAATAGGTACATTGGAGCTTGAATTGTCATAGCTTTGAATACAATTCGGAATTTCTTTAAGTTGATCCAGGCATTTTTTGGCAACTTCTGCAGCTCCCTGAGAGTAGACGTAACAAAAAACGTGCATTTTCTGATTCGGAAAATAAATCTTGCTGTAGTGTTGTATGTATTTATTTATTTATTTATTGTTCACTTGTTAGGCGCTTATACAGGAAGCAAATACTGTTTCGACACGCCCACAGGGCAACAGGGAGGGGACAGAGGATGATGGACAATGTAATTACAACAATGTTAAATACATTAATACAACAATATAAGAAGAGACAATAGGGAGGGGAAGACTAACCTACTATGCCTTGTGAGTGTTCAGAATGTGCACTGCTTTGGCGAGGTACGATGGCTAAGGACAGGACACCGGAGAGGGATTCATTCCTCCCACTCAGGTGCAACAGTACTAGGGAGTGGTTGGCAAAACAAAACAAAAAAAGCAAATATTGAAATAGTCATTCATATAGGATTTTTTTTTGATTCATTCATTTTTTTTTCTCCAAGCAGACCAGTCTCAGTGAAAAGCACTCTCAGCAACCATGTGATTACAGGCAGCCTACCATAGCATGCCCCCAACACAAATGTATGCAAGGGGGCTGTACAGCTGATCTTTGTGCCACTGTCCAGTCCCCCGAGAAATGCTCAGGTTACCTATGGGAATAAGGTGACCTGAACCTTTCTGAAACGAATGCAAATGAAACAAGTGCATTCTCTGCAAGCCTTTCATTTGCTCTACCTTTTGAGAATCTAGCCCAGAGTGTTTGCAGAGTATGGATGTATCTTAAATGTTTGAGTAGAAGTCGTTAAAGGGGTGGGTGTGTGTGTGTGTGTGTGTGTGTGCGCATTTTATGGGAACATATTTAGTGTCAGCATACATGCAGTAAGAGCATACATGGTCAATTTTCCAATGCAATGAGCAGAGTGCATGTACAGTGTACATTCCTGTGTACATTGTATGGATGTATTTGCATGGCATGTTCAATGTGAGCTTATACATGCAGTGTATGATTGTATGTTTAGTGTAAAGTTGTATGTGCAGTGTGAGCAGAAATATGTAGTAGGAGCTTGCATTTGCTGCCAGAAGTTGCTTGGGGAGTGTCAAGCAGCATGTGCACTGTGAGAGTGAATTTGTTGGGTTTCTTGTTGCTTTTCATTTCACAACATACAGGGTAATTCATAGAATTTCGCAGAAAAGTGTCGCAAGCGGCTGGCGCAGAGTGTCCGCGTGCGATTGTGTGCGCCAGGCACGTGCGCTAAAACCGATTTCCGCGCACAGCGTATTCATGGATTTCATGCTCCCAAACCAGCCGTGGCGCAGAGTATCGCAGCGAGCCTGCAGCAGCGGCAGTAACGCCCCCAAGAACGCCCTCGCGCAAGGAAAAACCATCAACATCGCTAAATCATCGCAAAGGGCTGCGCTAACCCTGGACCAGTTTACAGGGCTGCCAAACAAGGAACGCAAAGCGGGCAACCTTCATATCAGGAGTACGCGGGAAGTTTTACACGCGATTAGCCAGGGTACGTGTATTACAGGGGTACGCGGGAAGTTCAACACGTGATTGTCCAGGGTACGTGTATTATAGGGGTACGCGGGAAGTTCAACACGCGATTGTCCAGGGAACGTGTATTACAGGGGTACGCGTGAAGTCTTACATGCGATTAGCCAGGGCACGTGTAATACAGGGGTGCGTGGGAATTATCACACGCGATTAGGCTGGGTGGGTCCTCACAGGTGTTCCCTGTACACCCTCCACGGCCCCTGCAGGCAGCCCACAAAACAGGGGACTACCCTGCACACCTGCTCATGTCCCCCTGCACCCCCACCCCCCAGCCACCAGGGGCACCCACCACCAGGCCCCCACCCATGTCCAACCCATGTCTCCCACCACCCCCACCCCCCAGCAGTGCAGGGGCAGCCTCCACCAGGCCCCCACTCATGTCTCCCACCACCCCCACCCCCCAGCAGTGCAGGGGCAGCCTCCACCAGGCCCCCACTCATGTCTCCCACCACCCCCACCCCCCAGCCACCAGGGGCACCCTCCACCAGGCCCCCACTCATGCCCGACTCATGTCTCCCACCACCCCCACCCCCCAGCCACCAGGGGCACCCACCACCAGGCCCCCACCCATGTCTCCTACCACCCCCACACCCCAGCACTGTGGGGCACCTGCCAGCAGGCCCCCACCCATGTCCAGCCCATGTCTCCCACCACCCCCACCCCCCCAGCAGTGTAGGGGCATCCTCCACCAGGCCCCCACCCATGTCACCCACTACCCCCACCCCCCAGCCACCAGGGGCACCCTCCACCAGGCCCCCACTCATGCCCAACTCATGTCTCCCACCACCCCCACCCCCCAGCCACCAGGGGCAGCCTCCACCAGGCCCCCACCCATGTCTCCCACCACCCCCACCCACCAGCAGTGCAGGGGCAGCCTCCACCAGGCCCCCACCCATGTCCAACCCATGTCTCCCACCACCCCCACCCCCCAGCAGTGCAGGGGCATCCTCCACCAGGCCCCCACCCATGTCTCCCACCACCCCCACCCCCCAGCCACCAGGGGCACCCACCACCAGGCCCCCACCCATGTCTCCTACCACCCCCACCCCCCCGCACTGTGGGGCACCTGCCAGCAGGCCCCCACCCATGTCCAACCCATGTCTCCCACCACCCCCACCCCCCAGCAGTGCAGGGGCATCCTTCACCAGGCCACCACCCATGTCACCCACCACCCCCACCCCCCAGCCACCAGGGGCACCCTCCACCAGGCCCCCACTCATGCCCAACTCATGTCTCCCACCACCCCCACCCCCAGACACAAGGGGCAGCCTCCACCAGGCCCCCACCCATGTCTCCCACCACCCCCACCCACCAGCAGTGCAGGGGCAGCCTCCACCAGGCCCCCACCCATGTCCAACCCATGTCTCCCACCACCCCCACCCCCCAGCAGTGCAGGGGCATCCTCCACCAGGCCCCCACCCATGTCTCCCACCACCCCCACCCCCCAGCCACCAGGGGCACCCTCCACCAGGCCCCCACCCATGTCACCCACCACCCCCACCCCCCAGCACTGTGGGGCACCTGCCAGCAGGCCCCCACCCATGTCCAACCCATGTCTCCCACCACCCCCACCCCCCAGCACTGTGGGGCACCCTCCACCAGGCCCCCACCCATGTCACCCACCACCCCCACCCCCCAGCCACCAGGGGCACCCTCCACCAGGCCCCCACCCATGTCTCCCACCACCCCCACCCCCCAGCAGTGCAGGGGAAGCCTCCACCAGGCCCCCACTCATGTCTCCCACCACCCCCACCCCCCAGCCACCAGGGGCACCCTCCACCAGGCCCCCACTCATGCCCGACTCATGTCTCCCACCACCCCCACCCCCCAGCCACCAGGGGCAGCCTCCACCAGGCCCCCACCCATGTCTCCCACCACCCCCACCCACCAGCAGTGCAGGGGCAGCCTCCACCAGGCCCCCACCCATGTCCAACCCATGTCTCCCACCACCCCCACCCCCCAGCAGTGCAGGGGCATCCTCCACCAGGCCCCCACCCATGTCTCCCACCACCCCCACCCCCCAGCCACCAGGGGCACCCTCCACCAGGCCCCCACCCATGTCACCCACCACCCCCACCCCCCAGCACTGTGGGGCACCTGCCAGCAGGCCCCCACCCATGTCCAACCCATGTCTCCCACCACCCCCACCCCCCAGCACTGTGGGGCACCCTCCACCAGGCCCCGACCCATGTCACCCACCACCCCCACCCCCCAGCCACCAGGGGCACCCTCCACCAGGCCCCCACCCATGTCTCCCACCACCCCCACCCCCCAGCAGTGCAGGGGCAGCCTCCACCAGGCCCCCACTCATGTCTCCCACCACCCCCACCCCCCAGCCACCAGGGGCACCCTCCACCAGGCCCCCACTCATGCCCGACTCATGTCTCCCACCACCCCCACCCCCCAGCCACCAGGGGCATCCTCCACCAGGCCCCCACCCATGTCTCCCACCACCCCCACCCCCCAGCCACCAGGGGCACCCTCCACCAGGCCCCCACCCATGTCTCCCACCACCCCCACCCCCCAGCAGTGCAGGGGCAGCCTCCACCAGGCCCCCACTCATGTATCCACCACCCCCACCCCCCAGCCACCAGGGGCACCCTCCACCAGGCCCCCACTCATGCCTGACTCATGTCTCCCACCACCCCCACCCCCCAGCCACCAGGGGCAGCCTCCACCAGGCCCCCGCCCATGTCTCCCACCACCCCCACCCCCCAGCAGTGCAGGGGCATCCTCCACCAGGCCCCCACCCATGTCTCCCACCACCCCCACCCCCCAGCCACCAGGGGCAGCCTCCACCAGGCCCCCACCCATGTCTCCCACCACCCCCACCCCCCAGCCACCAGGGGCAGCCTCCACCAGGCCCCCACTCATGCCCAACTCATGTCTCCCACCACCCCCACCCCCCAGCCACCAGGGGCAGCCTCCACCAGGCAACCACCCATGTCTCCCACCACCCCCACCCACCAGCAGTGCAGGGGCAGCCTCCACCAGGCCCCCACCCATGTCCAACCCATGTCTCCCACCACCCCCACCCCCCAGCAGTGCAGGGGCATCCTCCACCAGGCCCCCATCCATGTCTCCCACCACCCCCACCCCCCAGCCACCAGGGGCACCCTCCACCAGGCCCCCACCCATGTCACCCACCACCCCCAACCCCCAGCAGTGCAGGGGCATCCTCCACCAGGCCCCCACCCATGTCTCCCACCACCCCCACCCCCCAGCAGTGCAGGGGCATCCTCCACCAGGCCCCCACCAATGTCTCCCACTACCCTCACCCCCCAGCCACCAGGGGCAGCCTCCACCAGGCCCCCACCCATGTCTCCCACCACCCCCAACTCCCAGCCACCAGGGGCTGCCTCCACCAGGCCCCCAACCATGTCTCCCACCACCCCCACCCCCCAGCACTGTGGGGCACCTGCCAGCAGGCCCCCACCCATGTCCAACCCATGTCTCCCACCACCCCCACCCCCCAGCCACCAGGGGAACCCTCCACCAGGCCCCCACCCATGTCTCCCACCACCCCCACCCCCCAGCCACCAGGGGCACCCTCCACCAGGCACCCAACCATTTCTCCCACCACCCCCACCCCCCAGCAGTGCAGGGGCATCCTCCACCAGGCCCCCACCCATGTCTCCCACCACCCCCACCCCCCAGCAGTGCAGGGGCACCCTCCACCAAACACCCCACCAACCTGGATGACTCTGTGCCATCTTCCCCCGTTGGGCCCTGTGGGGTCCCAGCTGCCCCTTCTGCTGCCGAGGAGTCCAACTCCGATCTCCGCCTCTTGGACCTCCCCTCGCCAGCTGCGGCCTGGGACGCCGCACCAGACTCCTCACTCCCCGACGAGATCACAACTTGGGAGGGGATCCGGGCCTTGCGTCTTCGGCTAGTGGTGCGACCCCTGCCGCTGTGCTCCACAGCACCTTCTCCGCCCTCTTCATCAGTTGACGCTGCAGACAGGGAGAAAGAAAACACAGGCATCAGGGCACTGTAAAATGGACTCATACACACATGACAGTTATACATGAGTGGCATTGGTAAACCTCACACATGGCATCACAATCCCCAACACATATGTCATTTCAACTTGCACACATGAGCCATACCACAGCCATAATGCAACAGCCAGCACCATCCATTCACATACAACAGCATGGGCAGCCAAAGGTCATCCACACATCACATGCAACATAGGGAGTACACTACACATGCACACACAACACCAAACCTGCATGCATGTGTACACCTCCGCCAACTGTCGCAGTGTCTCGATCGACATCCATGTCACACCTGACAATCATTCCTCCACATCCTGTGCCATGCAAGCCCACACACACAAGCACCATCCATGTGTCACACATGAGACCCCTCGCATGTGTCACCCTCACAGCCCTGTACAACCCCCCTACTTGGCCACATAAAAATACATGTTCAACCTGCACACTCCTGGCACACCACCACACGCACAGCTTACAATCAGTATGCATGTACATTTACCGCTCGACTCCAGACGAGTCTGCTTCTCAAGGACCTGGATGTGGAGCGCTGGGGATATGCGTTCCAGGACACTCATCTGATTTTCCGACAAGTGGCCCCGCCCGCCCCTTAGCATCTGCTGCCATCATGAGGCGCCGGGCCTTGTTGAGGGTCCTGGAACTGAAGTCCTCCCAGCGCTTCCTGACACGTTCGTAGTCGCAGACTGCCACCTCCTCCGCGTTGATGGCAGTCACGATGTCCATCCAGATCCGAGTCCGTCCTTCCTTGTCGGCGCGCAACCTTCCGAAGAGGGCATCATACTGCCCCAGGACATGCTCCACCAGGACACCAACATCCCTGGCACTGAAGCTGGTGCCCCTCTGCCTCCTTGGCCGGGGGTTGCCACTGGTGCCAGATGTTGTAGTGCCCGACATGGCAACCCAAGAGGCAGGAGTGGGTGGGCAACTGGGTCCTGGGGCTGGGCTGTGGGGCGACGGAAAAGCAGTCGGGAGCCTTTGGTTCCAGCAGGGGTGGTCACAGCAACAGCACCCCTGGCTGATGTGCAGGCAGCAAATGGCAGGGCACGTGGGCAGCAGGCAGTCAGGCAGCAGCAGATGGCAGGTGGGAGCGTGCTCAGGGCTCTGGGGGGCAGTAATTTGGCCTCCTGGGCAGGAGCGTGGTCTTTCGTGTGTGAACGCATGGACAGCTTGATACGGAGTGATTTTGCACGTGAAAATCCCACACGTCTGCGTGTAAATCGATGAAAGGCCCTTAGCGCGTAAAAGCGTCAATAGCGTATGCGCGTCTATGAAGTCACGTGCACGCGTAGGAAAAAGTTGCGTGGCACGTCCGAGTGTCAAAGCGTGTTATTGGTGGAAATAGCCCTACACGCAGAAGTTACAAAGCGTGTAATTGGTGAAAATGGACCTACACGCAGAAGTGTCAAAGCGTGTAATTGGTGGGAATGGGCCTAGCACGTACACGCCGCGTAAGTGACGCTGTACGTGTGGGCCTGCATATAAGGTACGTGTAGAACACCAATTCCTTGTACGTGCTTTTCGTGGAGAGCGAGTGGGTGAATTCTGTACTTCTTGTCGTTTCACACGCGATTTACTTCACGGCGTTTCAAGTTTGTACTCCCTGTTACCTCTGACAGCTTTTTCTATTTTTTCTCTTGTACTGGTTTACCTGGGCCAGTTCCCTCAAACAGTGTTCCCTTCTACTGTTGTCCTGTCTCCTCAGACAGCGTACATATCTTCTTTTGGCGGGGGTGTTGCCAACCAAACGCGCTCATTTTTCACGCTCTTTTACCTGGCAGACGGTGAGTCACGCACGTATCTAACATCTGTGCTTGCCCCGTGTGTAGCCTACCCCTTCAGAGGTCATTCTAGGCTGCGTGTGACACGCATACGTTCATTCTTGTGTTACTGGGTGCCACAGCGTAGTGCAGGTTTTTCTTTCTGCACACGTGGTCTAGGAGGGGTTGCGTGCACGTCATCTCCCTTTTTTGGGCCTCCTGTGCGTTGCGTGACCCGTCATCTTTCCCCAGGGGTTACATTCAGCCTTGCTAGAGCACGAGGGTACAATTACCATCTGGTACCCAACCCCTTTGACCCCCAATTGCCCAGGACAATAGTCTACAGCCACTCCCATACGCACATTAATATCAGTGCCATGGCTGGGAGGCGAGGATTCCGTAAGGGTGGCAAAGGTGGAAGAGCCACAAGTGGTGGCCGTGGTGGATCCGGTAGGGGACGTGGTCGTAACTTGCAGGGTGAGCCTGTCCCCCCATGTGTGGAGGACCAGTCAAGGGCACCCATAATCCCCCCCCCTCCCGTTGAGGCTGATGTGGCTGACACCATCCATGCTCAGCCCTTGTTGGACCAGCCCATTGTGGCACCAGACCTGGCTGACTCCATGGCTGACTTCCAGGTCAGCAGGGCTACGACACGTGCGCTGGTGCACGTTGATGCCATCATGCCACGTGGATCTGGGGCAGCAAGGTCATCTGCTGCCCCAAGTAGGCAGGGCGGAGAGGCTGCAGGGGCAGCTGCGGCTCCATCCACCCCAGCTCTCACACACCCAGCCAGGACAGTGTCGGTCCTAGTCCATCCTGCTGACATTCCCCCTGACAGCATTACACTTGAGCCAATGCCTGCACCAACTCCCATGCTGAGTGTGCAATCCCACACACCTGATACAGAGCCCACCAGGGCTCCTGCCCCTAGTGTCCAGAGCGGCGCAGGACACTCAGGATCACCACCACCTTCCAAGCGGAAGAGGAAGAGTGCTCGTCCGGCACAGGCTGATGCCCCAGACACGGCTACACAGTCCGGCCCGTCGAGGAAGCCCAGCTTCACGGATGACGAACTGAATGCACTTGTCGAGTATGTGTCCGGACATGATAACGAGATGGTCATTGTTGCAGGATCCAAGACCACACCTGCACAACGCCAGGCACACTGGCAGACCGTTGCGGACATCGTAAGTGCCCTTGGAATCGTGAGGCGCACAGCCAATGATTGCTATAAGCGCTGGAATGACCTAAAGCGCAGGGCATAGAAGAAGCTGGCCTCAAGTCATGCCACAACTCTAGTGACTGGAGGTGGGTCTCCAGTAGTAGACATGGAACTCACTCCACATGAGTCAGTCGCTGGGACCTACGTCACGGAGGAACAGATCCAAGGCGTGGGTGATCTGCCTGATTACGAGGCATTGTCCGGTGAGTGCACATGCATGTGTGTGTCATCCATGTGCATGGTGTGTGTGTGAGGGCTTCTGTTTGTGTGCCAGGTGAGAGTGTGTGCGCCTGAGTCGTATGGGTCAGCCATGTGCTTCATGCAATACATCCTGCGCAGCTGCATTTGGCCATTGCAGTATCCCTTCTGCCAACAGTAGACATCTAGCCCAACAGCACGCCAGTTGCCCTTGAAGTGTCACCTTGCCACAACATTGTTGCTTATTTTTCTCTGTTCATTCAGACAGATTGTTTGCATTCCACCACTTATACTAGGCATTTCTCAGTCCTCTAGTCACATGTCTGGCATGGCTATGGTAAAGTGGAGTGACTTTGTTACCTGGATATCATATGTTCACACATGTCCCTGTGCAATTGGACCATTTAGGACTGCCAGCTCCAGGTGAAAATCAGACCTGTTTGATTTAGAAAAGCTATTACATGCGGGAACTGGACTGAATGAATAAGTGCTGCCCTCCTCTCCATCTTGCCTCAATAGCAATGGTACATGCCATCTGTGTGATGGCATGTGTGTGTCACCTGGCAATCACAGGCCAATGTGTGATGCCACTGCCAGGCAGCATGCAGGAAATGTGTTCATCTTCCATCTTTGTGTCATCAGTGTGTGCCGTTTGCCTGCCCTTCATACGCAGTGAGGGTGCATGCATGGGAGGGTCTTAGTCATGTGGGACATGTGTCAATCAAGTACTGGTTCTCTTGCTTCTCAGCCCTCATTGTGTGCCATGGTGCTAATGCCTGTTTCCATTTCTTTGTTATTATGTCTTTGCAGGGGAAGACGCACCTGATACTGCTGGGGTTGTGGAGATGGTGCAGAGCCAGGAGGGGTCCGAGGGCCGACCAACCACCAGTGAGGGACGTGGTGTGCTGGTGGGTGAGAACCTACAAGTGCTGCAGGTCGTGCTCTCAAGGGGTGTCTCTGGCTGCACCTCCCCCGAGCTGTACTCAGCTGTTGATTCGGATGATGAGACCTACGTGCCGTCGCAGGTGAGTGTTCCAGGGAGGGATTCTGTTCTGTCCCACCCACCTGTACCAGGGTCAGAACCCTCAATGGGGATGTCAGTGTTGGCAGCTAGGCCTTTGGTGGTTACGGATGCAGGGTCACACTCCGCGACATCTGATCCTGTTCCTGGGCCAGCAGATCAGAGGGGGAATGCAGTCCTGCAGCCTCAGGCAGTGCCGGCACAGCAAGGCGCAGTCCGCCTTGCCCCAGACAGGTGTGGTGCCCGCCGACGTGGTGGCCGTACGCCACCTGGCAATACCGCATGGGAGCAATCCATTTACGGTATGGCTACCCAACAGGCAGCATCATCCGAGATGATGGCTCAGGCCATGGATAGGGTGGCCACTTCCATTGTCCCCCCTGAAAGGCTGATGGAGCGACTAGAGCAGGCAACCGACTCCATCTGCCAGTCACACAGGGAGGACATGTTGGCGTCCAACAGGGACAGGCGGGCGGCACTGGCGACTCTGCAGGAGGCCATCTCCATAGAGTCCCAGGGCCACAGGGAAGCCCTGAGGCAGGAGCTCCATCAACTCAGGACGACTCTTGTTGAGCTTGAGGCTTCAACACACCAAAGGACAGAACAGCAGCTGGAGCGTCTCACCCGTACGCTCTCAGCTGAGATGCAAGCAACGAGGGCGGAGGTCTGGGCATCCCGTGAGTTGTTGCATGGGGACCTCCGCACCCTCATCCTCCAGAACGAGACCTACCACACCCGCATGCTTGCAGCCATGGAGGAACAGAGTAGGGCCTTGCGTGGGCTGCCTCCCATAGTGCAACCACCTCCGGATGCAGCTGCACAGGGTGATAATAGCGACAGCAGTGATACTCCCACAATAGGGTAGCCGTGTGGGCCATGAGCCCATGGAGGTGTTTTTTTTTCCCAGGATCCACACAGGTGGGTTTTGGTGTGCACCCTGTCCTCGGACCTCCTGGGTGGCCTCCCCAACCCCCCCGGGGCCCATTAATGGCCATTTTTTATTTTTTTTTATTTTTATTTTTATTTTTATTTTTATTCTTATATTTTTCCCAATTTTTTTGGGACAATTTGTTGGCTTCCGTGGTTCCTGTGGGCATACGCTGCATTGTGGCTGGGCACATGCAGGCTTGTCATGTATTTGGTTCAGATGCCTGGGTTTGAGTCACACACACCCCTCCTGCTTCCCGTTTCCATGGGCTTGCAAAGGGTGTGCCCAAGTGACATTGAAGTACATGGTGACATTGGACTCCCACTACATGTGTGGGTAGTCTAGTCAATACTGTGTATACATTCCTAGTGCACATTGCTGTTCTGTTGTACACTGCATGTTGCATTGATGTGTAACTCATCATCTGTGTCTGCCTCCCAATTTGCAGGTCCCTTCCTCATGTCTACACAAGGCCCTCTAGTCTGGAGATGGGGTCCTTGTTGGCAGCAGTGCACCTACAACTCTACATGGCGCCAACACTGTACAGTTGGAGGTGGTGGGAGTGCAGGTATTTCCAGGTGGTGAGACTACTGATTTATTACATTAGTGAAGTCATGTTAATGGTAGTACCTGCTCAAGTTTGTTGTTGGTCCTGCATTACAGTGAGCATTTCAGGTGTAGCAAGTTTCAGTTGGGGACACTGTACATCGTGACACTTGTCATGTTGTGGGCATGACTTTGTTTACCTGCACATAGCATGACATGGCACGGTGTGTTGTGTGGCGGTGCTGGGGATGGGTTGGGTGACATGGCACTGTCCTCTTGTTGCATTTAGCAAGTGGGTATTCATTTTAGCTGCTTGAATGTGTTTCTTCACAAAACTGCATTGGTGGTGTGTGTGGGTAGGGATGCACACATTGTAACACTTCCAGGTGAACAATCTCAGGCTGATATGCTTTTCACGGTTGAATCTCCAGACATTCAGGATCAGTGTCAGGTTGGGTCATCATTGATTGTCAGATGGAATGTGCCAGGCCAGTGTGCACTCCACAGGGGTGTGATCACTATGTGAAGTAATTAGCCACTAGCTGTGTACGGGCTGCCTCCCCCCGTGCCCTTTCCCCTCCCATGCGCAGCGGCTGTGCATGTGGTTGGGGATATGGGGCCACCACCATGTCCACGGCCAGGCCCCGGCGTGTTGCAACGTTGTGCAGGACACATGCTGCCACTATGATCCTGCACACTACTGGGGGAGCGTATAACAGCTGCCCGCCAGAACGGTCAAGGGAGCGAAAGCGTGACTTTAGCACTCCAAATGTGCGCTCCACTATGCCCCGGGTCGTAATGTGGGCTGTGTTATATCTTACCTCGGGTGGCGTGGTGGGGTTCTGAATTGGCGTCATCATGTGGGGGCTGAGAGGGTAGGCACTGTCCCCTGTGGAGGTGGTGATTGGTATCATTGGTGGGGTTGTGACCTTGCTCAGTATCCAACATGCATGCATGTGCAGTGGCATACATACTCACCAAGCAGCCATGTATCGCCATGCCGCCCAGCTTCTAGGTCCCGGCTTAGGGTGGACATTCGGTAAATGAAGCTGTCGTGGGTGGACCCGGGATAGTTGGCATATACTGAGGTGATGATTCCCTTGGCATTACATGCTACCTGCACGTTGATGGAATGCCAGTGCTTGCGGTTCCTATAGATGTGCTCAGATGCCCTGGGGGGACGTAGAGCCACCTGGGTGCAGTCGATGGCACCTAGCACTTTGGGGAATCGTGCCACACCGTAAAAATCCAGGGCGGCAGCATGCCTTTCTGCAGGTGTTCTGGGCAGGTATATGTGCCTGCGGACTGATGGGCGTGCAGTGATGATGTTCAAGACCTGGTGTAGGCAGCGTGACTGGGTGGCCTGTGACATCCCACCCACTATGGCACTTGTCCGCTGAAATGATCCAGTGGCTAAGAAGTGCAGTACATTGAGGAGCTTCTCCAGGGGTCTGAGTGCTTGGGAGCACAGGGTGGGTGATGTGAGGTCATCCTCCCACTCACTCACCAGGTCCAGTATTATGTGTGGTGGAAACCTGTACCTCCCATACACCTGGTCATCAGGCATCCCGAAAAGGCTGGTTCTGGGTGTGAATATTCTGGCCCTGACTATCTTCCTCCTCCTCCTTTGGTAGCCCACTGCCACTGCTGCTAGGAACGGTATGTTCATCCTGGCGTCTGAGCTTGTTATTGTTAAAGTGCACAAATTTATGCTTTGCGCGTGTTCTAGGCGAGCGTGTGACCCGCGCACCCCTGGAATCCAGTTCCCAGTCCAATAGCGTGTGGAAATTCCCACGCACCACGGGATACAGGTGCGCTGACGTACTTGCGTGTGTAAGTGCCCGCGCACCCATGAAATACACGTACATAGGCCAATCGCGTGTACGCGCACTTTTGTCCAATTACACGCGATGACACTCTGACGTGCAGTATTTCCACGTGTGCTCCGTCATCACGTGCTGAGTGGGGAACACCCGTGCGGGTCACGTCACAGACGCGCTTACGCGCTGAGGGACTCTGGTCCAATAGAATCGCGTATGCGTGCTGACGCGCTTACGCGCTAAGGGCCTTTCCTCGGATTTCACGCTGACGTGCAGGATTTTCACGTGCCAAATCACTCCGTATCAAGCTGGCCACGCGAAAACACACGGAAGACCACGCTCCTGCCCAGAAGGCCGAGTTACTGCCCCCCAGTGCCCCGAGCAGCCTCCCACGTGCCATCTGCTGCTGCCTGCCTGCCTGCCTGCTGCCACCGTGCCCTGCCATTTGGTGCCTGCACATCAGCCATCTGCAGGGGTCCAGTTGCTGTGTCCACCCCTGCTGGAACTGAAGACTCCCGACTGGGATTACATCGCTCCACAGCCCAGCCCCAGGACCCAGTTGCCCACCCACACCTGCCTCTAGGGTTGCCATGTCGGGCACTTCCACATCTGGCACCAGTGGCAACCCCAGGCCAGAGGGGCAGAGGGGCACCAGCTTCACTGCCACCGAAGTTGGTGTCCTGGTGGAGCATGTCCTGGGGCAGTATGATGCCCTCTTTGGATCGTCCCGAGCCAGCAAGGAAGGACGGGAGAGGATCTGGCCCAACTGTGTGGTTGCCATCAACGCAGAGGGGGTGGTAACCCGCAACGTCCTGAAGATCAAGAAGCGCTGGGAGGACTTGAGGTCCAGGACCCTTGTGAAGGCCCGGCGCCTTGTGGAGGGGGGCCGGGCCCGCATGAGTTCCATCCAGATGAGGGTCCTGGAACGCGTACGCCCAGCGCTCCACGCCCAGATCCTTGAGAGGGAGGCCCGTCTGGAGTTGAGCGGTAAGTGTCCAAGCATTACTGTGTGAGACAGGGCATGTTGCGGTGTGCTGGTTCTATGATACTTGCCTGTATGTGTGCCATAGGCCATGTATGCATGTATGTGTGCAGGGACATCATGGTAATGCATGTGCGACCAGTGATGTGTGACCCACATGGTTGTTGCATGTGTTCAAATGCCGCATGGGGAGCCCTATGCAGATTTTGAACATGAGAGCATGCCAGTCTCTGTACCTGGACATGGGTGGGGGTGAGGGATGGGTGCTGATGCCAGGTACATATATGGTAGCCATGTCTGTGTGCCTGACCTGCGTGTCTGTGACATGTGCATGCCATGGATGCATGACACATGTGTGTGACAATGCACAGATTCAGTGAAGCAGCCAAATTACCCTTGTATCCGCTGTGTTTGGTGTGTTTGGGGCCAGATGGATGTGACTGAGGTGAAGTGTGTGCATGTGATAGGCATGAGCCATGATGCATGTGAGTTACATATCATTGAATGTTTCAAGAGTCCATTGGACATGCATGGAAATGTCCATGGCATGCACCATGCCTGTTACTGTGTGTGTTTTGCCTGGACTGACCCATGTGTTGTGGAGGGACATGATGGAAGTGTACTTTGACAGTGGTGCTCATCTGCTATTGCTTCCTGTCTAGGGGACCATTGTACAGTGCCCTGATGCTTGTGTTCTTTGTCTCCCTCTACGCAGCGGCTAGTGAAGAAGAGGGCGGAGACGGCGCTGTGGAGCAAGGCGGCGGGGATGCCCCCACGGCTGCAGCGGAAGGGGTGGGTGAGCCCCCACAGGGGCCTGCTACGGTGGGAGACAGTGAGGAGCCATCCAGGTTGGTGGTTTGCACAGAGGAGGAGGAGGCCGCCACTGGGGCACACATGGGGCCTGGTGGGGGCATCCCTGCTGGTTCAAGTGGTGCAGTCCAGGGCCAGGGGCAGGAGGCAGCACAGGTCACCGTGGAGGGGCCTGTGCATGTCGCTGTCCCTGACCCTGTGAGTGCACCACCATGCACCAGCAGGGATGCCCCGTCCCAGGCCCGTCCGCAGGTAGAGGGGATGTCCATGTCACTTGACTCCCCTCCACCTGCGGACGTGGGAACCCCTGGCCGTGTGGAGAAGGTCCTGATTGGGGTCGCGATGCGCACGGCTGTGATTCGTGATGCCGTGCGTGCTTCCCGGGAGGAGCACACACGTCATCACGAAGTGCACCGTGCCGACGTGGCCCAATTGGGATCGGCCATGTTCGGGGGTTTCCTGCATGTGTTGGCCAATCTGGCGGCCCTCTCCTCCTCTGTGCAGGCTATACACCAGTCGTTCTCCTTGCCGTCTTCCGGCCCAGATGCCACCAGGGCCCCCTGTGGACCTGCCCCGACCAATGCAGCCAGCTCGGTGGGGATCCCATCCCTGCCACAGTTGGGAGTCGGAGGTCCAGCAGGGGTGGACAACACAGCAACTGGACCCCAGCAGATGGAAGATGTGACAGCATCATCGGGCAGGGCACGTGCACGACGGCGTCGGTGGTTTCCATCAGCCTGGATGCCGTCGTGCTGGCAGAGGCAGTGGCGTCGGAGGCAGCAGCAGGCTCGACGTGGGAGGCATCATGGCTCGGGGCCATCAAGATCAGAGGGGCAGGCATCGGCCGGAGGGCAGGGCAACCCTGGGATGGTGGTGTCTTCCGTGTGGGAGCAGTTGGTCCAGCGGATAGGTGCGGAGCGGCAGCGGGCGGAAGAGGAGCGGCTCACCATGGTCAGGGCGGAGTTCTCCATGCGTCGGGCGTTGAGGCGGGCTGAGTGCCTCGAGGAAGCTTGCAGGGAGTTTGAGCTGGACATGGGGTTATCCCTGCGAGACCTTGGGGCCAGGACAGAGTCCCGCCTCCAGGACATCGACATGGAGTTCGATGATGCCCTGGCCAGCAACATAACTGAGTGAGCCGCAGGACTTGCCCGCTGCCTTTGTATATAGTTATTTAGTTAGTTAGTGTTAGGTTTCCTTTATTAATTTTTATTTTTTTGGACTGCTCGGACAATGGCCACTTTTTTGTATATATTATTTTCATTAGGTAGTAGTAGGTTTCATTTATGGTGTTGGGCTCATGGACCCTGGAATATTCGTGTATATAGTTTGCTTTTTGAAGAAACATTTTTTTTATTAATTATTGTGTTCACCATGAGGAAATGGTTTTTCATTATTTTCCTTCCACATGATATTGCTTTGGACAACATTTGTTTTTGGATTACTTTGTTTTTTTTATTTTTACATTTGTTCTCGGACATGGACCATTTATTTTGTTATCCCCATTGTTTTATGTTTGATTTGTTTACTTATTTTTCATCTTTAATACATGTTTTTTTAACTTTCACTTGTGGTATTTTCTCATTGGTTTCATACATGTCATGATATGGGTTTTGACATTCACTTGCACCCATTGTGTATGTGTGTGTGACGGACATGTGTTCATTTACAGACTTGCCATTGGGGTTGTATCATGTAATTGCATTCCCTATGTGGGTGGATGCAATTCTTGCCTGGGTGTTTGTGCTGGGTATGCTGCCCATTACTGCCATGATTGAGTATCGTCAGGACCTGGGGGCAGGGGGACATGTGTGGGTGCCTGGTGGAGGCTGCCCCTGCACTGCTGGAGGGTGGGGGTGATGGGAGACATGGGTGGGGGCCTGGTGGAGGCTGCCCCTGGTGGCTGGGGGGTGGGGGTGGTGGGTGACATGAGTTGGGCATGAGTGGGGGCCTGGTGGAGGGTGCCCCTGGTGGCTGGGGGGTGGGGGTGGTGGGAGACATGGGTTGGACATGGGTGGGGGCCTGCTGGCAGGTGCCCCACAGTGCTGGGGGGTGGGGGTGGTGGGAGACATGGGTGGGGGCCTGGTGGAGGCTGCCCCTGGTGGCTGGGGGGTGGGGGTGGTGGGTGACATGAGTTGGGCATGAGTGGGGGCCTGGTGGAGGCTGCCCCTGGTGGCTGGGGGGTGGGGGTGGTGGGTGACATGAGTTGGGCATGAGTGGGGGCCTGGTGGAGCGTGCCCCTGGTGGCTGGGGGGTGGGGGTGGTGGGAGACATGGGTGGGGGCCTGGTGGAGGCTGCCCCTGGTGGCTGGGGGGTGGGGGTGGTGGGAGACATGGGTGGGGGCCTGGTGGAGGCTGCCCCTGGTGGCTGGGGGGTGGGGGTGGTGGGAGACATGGGTGGGGGCCTGGTGGAGGGTGCCCCTGGTGGCTGGGGGGAGGGGGTGGTGGGAGACATGGGTTGGACATGGGTGGGGGCCTGCTGGCAGGTGCCCCACAGTGCTAGGGGGTGGGGGTGGTGGGAGACATGGGTGGGGGCCTGGTGGAGGGTGCCCCTGGTGGCTGGGGGGTGGGGGTGGTGGGAGACATGGGTGGGGGCCTGGTGGAGGCTGCCCCTGGTGGCTGAGGGGTGTGGGTGGTGGGAGACATGGGTGGGGGCCTGGTGGAGGATGCCCCTGCACTGCTGGGGGGTGGGGGTGGTGGGAGACATGGGTGGGGGCCTGGTGGAGGATGCCCCTGCACTGCTGGGGGGTGGGGGTGGTGGGTGACATGGGTGGGGGCCTGGTGGAGGGTGCCCCTGGTGGCTGGGGGGTGGGGGTGGTGGGTGACATGGGTGGGGGCCTGGTGGAGGGTGCCCCTGGTGGCTGGGGGGTGAGGGTGGTGGGAGACATGGGTTGGACATGGGTGGGGGCCTGCTGGCAGGTGCCCCACAGTGCTGGGGGGTGGGGGTGGTGGGAGACATGGGTGGGGGCCTGGTGGAGGGTGCCCCTGGTGACTGGGGGGTGGGGGTGGTGGGAGACACGGGTGGGGGCCTGGTGGAGGCTGCCCCTGGTGGCTGGGGGGTGGGGGTGGTGGGAGACATGGGTGGGGGCCTGGTGGAGGGTGCCCCTGGTGGCTGGGGGGTGGGGGTGGTGGGAGACATGGGTGGGGGCCTGGTGGAGGCTGCCCCTGGTGGCTGGGGGGTGGGGGTGGTGGGAGACATGGGTGGGGGCCTGGTGGAGGCTGCCCCTGGTGGCTGGGGGGTGGGGGTGGTGGGAGACATGGGTGGGGGCCTGGTGGAGGCTGCCCCTGGTGGCTGGGGAGTGGGGGTGGTGGGAGACATGGGTGGGGGCCTGGTGGAGGATGCCCCTGCACTGCTGGGGGGTGGGGGTGGTGGGAGACATGGGTGGGGGCCTGGTGGAGGATGCCCCTGCACTGCTGGGGGGTGGGGGTGGTGGGTGACATGGGTGGGGGCCTGGTGGAGGGTGCCCCTGGTGGCTGGGGGGTGGGGGTGGTGGGTGACATGGGTGGGGGCCTGGTGGAGGGTGCCCCTGGTGGCTGGGAGGTGGGGGTGGTGGGAGACATGGGTTGGGCATGGGTGGGGGCCTGCTGGCAGGTGCCCCACAGTGCTGGGGGGTGGGGGTGGTGGGAGACATGGATGGGGGCCTGGTGGAGGCTGCCCCTGGTGGCTGGGGGGTGGGGGTGGTGGGTGACATGAGTTGGGCATGAGTGGGGGCCTGGTGGAGGCTGCCCCTGGTGGCTGGGGGGTGGGGGTGGTGGGAGACATGGGTGGGGGCCTGGTGGAGGATGCACCTGCACTGCTGGGGGGTAGGGGTGGAGGGTGACATGGGTGGGGGCCTGGTGGAGGGTGCCCCTGGTGGCTGGGGGGTGGGGGTGGTGGGTGACATGGGTGGGGGCCTGGTGGAGGGTGCCCCTGGTGGCTGGGGGGTGGGGGTGGTGGGAGACATGGGTTGGACATGGGTGGGGGCCTGCTGGCAGGTGCCCCACAGTGCTGGGTGGTGGGGGTGGTGGGAGACATGGGTGGGGGCCTGGTGGAGGGTGCCCCTGGTGGCTGGGGGGTGGGGGTGGTGGGAGACATGGGTGGGGGCCTGGTGGAGGCTGCCCCTGGTGGCTGGGGGGTGGGGGTGGTGGGAGACATGGGTGGGGGCCTGGTGGAGGGTGCCCCTGGTGGCTGGGGGGTGGGGGTGGTGGGAGACATGGGTGGGGGCCTGGTGGAGGCTGCCCCTGGTGGCTGGGGGGTGGGGGTGGTGGGAGACATGGGTGGGGGCCTGGTGGAGGCTGCCCCTGGTGGCTGGGGGGTGGGGGTGGTGGGAGACATGGGTGGGGGCTTGGTGGAGGCTGCCCCTGGTGGCTGGGGGGTGGGGGTGGTGGGAGACATGGGTGGGGGCCTGGTGGAGGATGCCCCTGCACTGCTGGGGGGTGGGGGTGGTGGGAGACATGGGTGGGGGCCTGGTGGAGGATGCCCCTGCACTGCTGGGGGGTGGGGGTGGTGGGTGACATGGGTGGGTGCCTGGTGGAGGGTGCCCCTGGTGGCTGGGGGGTGGGGGTGGTGGGTGACATGGGTGGGGGCCTGGTGGAGGGTGCCCCTGGTGGCTGAGGGGTGGGGGTGGTGAGAGACATGGGTTGGACATGGGTGGGGGCCTGCTGGCAGGTGCCCCACAGTGCTGGGGGGTGGGGGTGGTGGGAGACATGGGTGGGGGCCTGGTGGAGGCTGCCCCTGGTGGCTGGGGGGTGGGGGTGGTGGGTGACATGAGTTGGGCATGAGTGGGGGCCTGGTGGAGGGTGCCCCTGGTGGCTGGGGGGTGGGGGTGGTGGGAGACATGGGTTGGACATGGATGGGGGCCTGCTGGCAGGTGCCCCACAGTGCTGGGGGGTGGGGGTGGTGGGAGACATGGGTGGGGGCCTGGTGGAGGCTGCCCCTGGTGGCTGGGGGGTGGGGGTGGTGGGAGACATGGGTGGGGGCCTGGTGGAGGGTGCCCCTGGTGGCTGGGGGGTGGGGGTGGTGGGAGACATGGGTGGGGGCCTGGTGGAGGCTGCCCCTGGTGGCTGGGGGGTGGGGGTTGTGGGAGACATGGGTGGGGGCCTGGTGGAGGCTGCCCCTGGTGGCTGGGGGGTGGGGGTGGTGGGAGACATGGGTGGGGGCCTGGTGGAGGGTGCCCCTGGTAGCTGGGGGGTGGGGGTTGTGTGAGACATGGGTTGGACATGGGTGGGGGCCTGCTGGCAGGTGCCCCACAGTGGTGGGGGGTGGGGGTGGTGGGAGACATGGGTGGGGGCCTGGTGGAGGGTGCCCCACAGTGCTGGGGGGTGGGGGTGGTGGGAGACATGGGTGGGGGCCTGGTGGAGGGTGCCCCTGGTGGCTGGGGGGTGGGGGTGGTGGGAGACATGGGTGGGGGCCTGGTGGAGGCTGCCCCTGGTGGCTGGGGGGTGGGGGTGGTGGGAGACATGGGTGGGGGCCTGGTGGAGGATGCCCCTGCACTGCTGGGGGGTGGGGGTGGTGGGAGACATGGGTGGGGGCCTGGTGGAGGATGCCCCTGCACTGCTGGGGGGTGGGGGTGGGGGTGGTGGGTGACATGGGTGGGGGCCTGGTGGAGGGTGCCCCTGGTGGCTGGGGGGTGGGGGTGGTGGGTGACATGGGTGGGGGCCTGGTGGAGGGTGCCCCTGGTGGCTGGGGGGTGGGGGTGGTGGGTGACATGAGCAGGTGTGCAGGGTAGTCCCCTGTGGTGTGTGCTGCCTGCAGGGGCCGTGGAGGGTGTACAGGTAATACCTGGGAGCACACAGCCAAATCGCGTGTGGAACTTCCCGCGCACCCCTGCAATCCACGTACCCTGCCTAATCGCGTGTGGAACTTCCCGCGCACCCCTGAAATCCACGTACCCGGCCAAATCGCGTGTGGAACTTCCCGCGCACCCCTGAAATCCACGTACCCGGCCAAATCGCGTGTGTAACTTCCCGCGCACCCCTGAAATCCACGTACCCTGACAAATCGCGTGTGGTACTTCCCGCGCACCCCTGAAATCCACGTACACGGCCAAATCGCGTGTTGGACTTCCCGCGCACCCCTGCAATCCACGTACCCTGCCTAATCGCGTGTGGAACTTCCCGCGCACCCCTGAAATCCACGTACCCGGCCAAATCGCGTGTGGAACTTCCCGCGCACCCCTGACATCCACGTACCCGGCCAAATCGCGTGTATTACTTCCCGCGCACCCCTGAAATCCACGTACCCTGACAGATCGCGTGTGGTACTTCCCGCGCACCCCTGAAATCCACGTACACGGCCAAATCGCGTGTGGAACTTCCCGCGCACCCCTGCAATCCACGTACCCTGCCTAATCGCGTGTGGAACTTCCCGCGCACCCCTGAAATCCACCTACCCGGCCAAATCGCGTGTGGAACTTCCCGCGCACCCCTGTAATCCACGTACCCTGACTAATCGCGTGTGGAACTTCCCGCGCACCCCTGAAATCCACGTACCCGGCCAAATCGCGTGTGGAACTTCCCGCGCACCCCTGAAATCCACGTACCCTGCCTAATCGCGTGTGGAACTTCCCGCGCACCCCTGCAATCCACGTACCCTGACTAATCGCGTGTGGAACTTCCCGCGCACCCCTGAAATCCACGTACCCGGCCATATCGCGTGTGGAACTTCCCGCGCACCCCTGCAATCCACGTACCCCGACAAATCGCTTGTGGTACTTCCCACGCACCCCTGTAATCCACGTACCCGGCCAATTCGCGTGTGAGACTTCCCGCGCACCCCGGTATACACGCACATGTTTTTTTTCTGTCAGCGCGTGTCTGTGTTTGTGGGTACCCCTTTGCACGTCATTTGTCCTGGAGGGCCACAGTATTGGGCATTCATCATGGCTGTATATAGGTGCTATTTGTTGGCGCACCTTTTGGCGCACATTTCTTCCAGGCGCAGAGACGCTACCGCCTGCTTTCTTGTGGCGGTCGTGTTTGTGCCTGTGCGCTGGTTTGAGCGTGCGCTTTTTTGCCCTATTCTATTCCATGAATACGTGTTGTAGGCGAGCGTGTGGGCGTTCCGCGCACTTGTACCCTGTGCTTCCCCCGTGACGCCCACATTTTGGCAAGTTGTTCCCCATTCCGAGTGGTACGCCCCGTGTTCCGCCTACTTTTGTTGCGTGCGCCGCGCTATGTGCGATTTTCGCTCTGGCCGGTGCGATTTTCGCTGTGACCTGGCGCACGCTGTTTGATGGCCTGTGCGCCAACGTGCGCCGCGCACTTTTTTATCGCACATCCGCTGGTTTTCTCGCGCACGGACTTCCATGAATCGATGTGCGCTGCTTTTCGTGCGATTTTCGCACTTGCACTGCGATTTTCGCTATTCCACTGCGAATCGCACGTTTTTGCCCACTTGCGCCGCGCTAATTATTCCATGAATCGGCCTGATAGTTCCGTAGGGAATGGTTTCTCAGCCTCCTTTTCCAAAATAACATAGCACTTGGGAGTGGCAGGTGCCATCATGTGAAGGAGTCAACGACAGACACAGTGCACTGCTGCTGTGGCATTTTGCTGCATCAGGCAAGAGGTTAATGGGTTTGCATGCAGAAGAGGATGACTGCACTTTGTGTTAAGCCCCAACAACAAGTGTAGGGTTCCTTTAGTGCCATTTGTACACATGACTTTAGTTACCTGGAAAATCTGCCGCATCAGACACACATCGGCCTCAATGTATCTTCAATGCATGTTGTATGTAGTCTTTCAAGATGATGTTCATCATTTCAACACAAGGTGGATGCCTGCCATTCATCAGGGGTGGAAGCACCTGTGCCTTCAAGAGTTGACTCTCTTCACAAGTGTGCTTTGAGGGGTGCGGGGGGAGAGTGTGATGTAAATGTCAGCATCTGCAAAAAGATATTTAGGCACCAGTTGCTCTATGAACATTAGTGACTGTGCGGTTGAAAGGTTGGTTGTAATAAATGGTGGATAAGGGTTCAAGTGTGATCATCTTCAATTGGGTAACCCCTACAGATGTATCGGGGGTTTTATTGATAGCTGTGTATTTTTATTATGCCATGTTTTTATGGGAAACACAGTCTTGCAGATGCATCAAGAAAAATGGTGCATTGTGTCAGTTGAAATTTAAATACTAATGAAACATGCAGTATGCTTATAGTAATATCTGTAGTCTGGGTTAAACGTATGATAAAAGCACCTTTTAATGCTGCTTAACGTTCAGTTTACCGCCTATGTCACCTCTGGGGCAACATATTCAACACTGTTCTTAAGTTTTATTACTTAATTACTGCACAACTGAGGAGACTTATCTTTGTCACTTGTTATGCCACTCCCTGGTCCACCTCACAACCTATGCTCCACACACTATGATTCTCTTGCCACTGTGCCCCCAACTACTCATACATAGAAGTGGCACATTCACTCCTGGCTTCAGCTCACCGAACTGGCATCAACTATAATAATTCCACTTGAATAGGCCATTGGTGGATGACTATGGGCCAGGCACCACAGACCTTGCCCCTCCCTTCTGACACAGGCTGATATCAAGGTGTTATTTGCTGGTTCCTTGAAATAATTTATTTCTATGTACAATGCTACATTAAAAGTTGATAACCACACAGTTGGTGATAACCATCAGCAGAGCCCTCAGCCACTCACCAGTTATCACTTTGAAAGACATTATGTCCCCAGTCTTGCTAATTGGCAGATTTATAATTGCTGCATAGCACAACATGCGATATGTAGTATTATTTGGCGTGTTTTGGGAGCGCAGCGCCACTGCATGGGATCAATGTATTACTATAATGTGGTACAGCAAGTCATGTGTTGCCAGTGTAACATATGGACATGTAAATGAAGACAGGTTACACATTGTAAAGACACATCATTTGTTCTCAATAATTAGTTTAAAAGCACACCATTTTTTTTCTTTTCTCACCTGAAATGCCTCTATTGCAGGAGACACATTAGATACTTAATTAATTAATGTAATTAACAAATACTAACACGATTCTAACTTCTTAATATTATATGTGTTCTCCATGTACAAAATGAGGCGGGCTGAGATTCGTTTTAAACGGGTGTGCAGATTTTTTTTTCTTCTCTCTTTGCTCTGTCCACGGTCTTTGCAGGAAGCAAAAATTCAAATAGCAGGAAATCAGTTGATACAGTTTCTTACTGTAAAAGTGAGCTATTGTTTGAAGAAGGAGGGTATGACATGATGGACTTTGATTGGGTATACGTCACTTTAGGGGCTGTAACAGAGGTTTCTTGGAGCATCTCGGGGAGGGAGAAAGGCAGTGGACATTTTGCAGAGCTTCAGTGAAGACTTGTATGGAGTTGCTGTGGGGTCGCCTGTCTGGACTGCTGGAAAGCGTTGTTCCAGTGCACTGATGACCTTCGGAGACTGGAGTGTCCAGTCAATTAGCACCGGCTTGAGAACAAAAGATTGCAGATTGGAACTGCATGTTCTCGCTGGGTGCTTTAAAAAGAAGACCCTGAGCCACTTATCGGAGGCGACCAGCCAGGAGATCACGCGTGGGAGAGCTACAAATAGCTGGTAAATATACGAATGGAGTGAGTTTGCTGTGACGGACAAATGATTTATTATTAGGCAGGCAGTGTAGCGATAGTCACTATTGGGGAGTCACCGTGTTTAAATGCCACATTCTAATGTTGCCATCTAAACGCAAGTCAATTGATGTACTGTTTTTTTATTGTTGCAAAGAATTTAATGAAATGCCTTGTATTTTTGCAATTGTTTCTCTTCTGTTTATTCTAGAAAAGACTGCCTCGCAAAGCTGGTAATGGATGATTTTGAAATGAAACTGGTATAAATCACAACCTGTGTAAAGTTTTTTTTGTTGCTTCTGTCTTTCTCTGGTGCATTTAGCCCATATCACATAATAAAAGAGGAGGTTATTAGGTAATATATGTGCCAAACTGTCTATGTAGATAAAGTAATGTTATGAGCAATTATAAATAGCTGTGTGCGTGGTTCCACTCAGTGTATATGTATGTGTGTGTCTTCTGAGTGGAACATAACACAATAGTCTGCTGGACGTACACGAGTCAGCAGAGAGAGAGGCCTCCGGAAATATAACCTCACTAATGTAAATAAATTAGTGATAATACCACATGTTATTGTGAATACTCCATGGAAACATAATCTCACTAATATAAATAAATTAATGATAATACCGCATGTTATTGTGAATACTTTATGGAAGCATAGCTCACTGGTGTAGATAAATCAGTGATAACAGCCATAAGTGGCACTCCATATGAAAATGTGGTGTTATTGAATAATGTAGAAGCCTGAGGCCTCTAGAGATCACAAGAACAGTCTAAACAAAAGAAAGGGGTTTTGTATGTTGGGGCCACAAATAAAACAAATAAATTATGCTCACCACTATACCACAACGAAATGTATACCAACCAAATGTATCTGTATACTGAAATAATGCATAGCCACTATACCACTATAATACCAAACCCAATCTAAATACAAGGAGTGGTTATTACTAAACTATTTTTGTTTTTGGCGGTAAGAAAATACTGCTAGGTCCCAAATCTACACAAAATACCCAACACATATCTCTGTGTGATCAAGCCAAAGTACTTACAGACTTGTAAGCAAGTGAAAATAACCAGGGTCCTCCAGGAAAGATATATATGGATACAATAGAAGATGGACCCTGGTATTGGGGCTAAAGCATTTTAATGTAGAAATGATGAACAATCTGTATATCAAAAAATATGTTTTATTCTTTTCAAGCTCACTCTTAAGTTATTGTTTACTCATCAATCACATGATATTTTCATAATCTTTGACATCTTTTCAATCTCATCACCAACCAACCAATCTTTCATTCCATAGCGTTAATGATTAATTTCAACAGAACATATCTAGGAGGATTATCCTGTCACAAACAACACAACATCTAACAATGTACAACTTTTGTTACATCAGTGGTCATTCTTTGTGTGTATATATGCCAAATAGCTCTATACCTTATTTGCTGGATCTACATATGTTACAGTCGTATAACTGGCCCTTGCATGATGGGCCCCTGATTCAACAACCTTCTTCAGAATCAAAGCAAACTTCAGCTCTGGTCTGGTCTATACAATGTTTAGGTGAACAATGTCTTCTGGTACACATCTTCAATAAACAGTAACAACACATTATTCTCTAGCCCCTTATTTCTGACGACACAGATTATTTGTGTGCATGTGGCAAATAATGACCATACGGATTAACACTCACCTCCTGCGTATATATAATGGGGGCAAGCCTTCCAGCATAACATGTTCCAGACAGCCTGCAAACCAAACAAGAGAACACAATGAACTAAGTTCTCCCTCTTACATCAGTTACAGTCAGAGTTTAAATCACTAACATATACTCCTAAACGGAAAATGTCCACTTACTTATTATAGAGATGGCACTACTCAAAGTGAGTTCCCGTCTTCATCTGGTTCAAAATTGACCAGTCCAATTTCCACCTGCTCCTAAATGCAGCATGGGATTAGAATCCTTTACACACTGTGGAGGAAATTAACAAGGGCATGTGTGAGTTCATATGTGGGTTCACAGTTCACATCGTGGTCCCCTCCTATGTAATACATATGTACCCAGTTTCAGGTCATCATTAAGCATCCAGCTTAAGGTGTCTCCGTCAGATTCACTGTGGTATATGTGGTTCAGGTAACGAGCAGTGTGTTTCAAATTCAGCACAGATGTACAAAGGATAAGTATTTAGTTTCAAAGACGTGCTGCAACAAAGAAAACTGGGCAGTTTAAGTATTTCCTCTCCAACTTGCTCATATTGCTAAACTATTATCCTGACCAGGGAGTCTCTAGGTTGGATGGCCCTGCGCACTGTCGAATCATGTCCCTAGATACCTACATTCCACAGATGGATTGCTGGTGTCTAGGTCAAAGAAATCTGACCATCTGGGCTGTGGTAACCACGTTTGGGAGTACCTCAGGTAGTCAACACATACTGTGTTGTGGAAACCACAAAACCATGTCTCATAAAACCACAAATGGTGTAGAGTGCACTAATGAATACATTGAAATTGGCATAAAGCACGAAAAAGTATGGCTGTAATAATAGCCTATGCACATATACTTGGCCGCAAGCATAAAAGCAACTCCCATTCCACCACGGTGTGTGTATCCATATAAAATATCATGCTGCACGCCAATGTGCAATTACAACAATAGCCCTCATGTGTATACTTGACCATAAACATCAATGCGGCTAGCAAACAGTGCAGCTGAAGCTTACCTTGCTGTTCCTCACTCATGTCTTTACTCGTGTCTTCCTAGATGATCAAAGTGTGCCAAAACTGCAGCGCCCTCGTGGTAAACAAGAACCCGCTGGCAATCATTCACTCTACCTAAAAGGGATGCCTCATGAATAGTGGAGCTAGACAGAGGACTGAAGCTAAAAAACTCCATCTTGGACTAGCTAAATGAATGAAATGGATACCTCATAACACATAGATGTGTATATTCAGATTGCTACAAAATGTGAAGACCATCGAGTGGTCTTTGACAAACAATGGGGGTCATTACAACATTGGAGGTAGCCATGCCGCTATTTGCGGCATGGCTACCCCCATTCTGGGTACCGGGTCCGGGTTCCCTGAATGGGGAAATACCGGGCCATTCCGACCTTGGAGGGCCCGGTGTTTCCCCCTTCAGGGAACCCAGACCCTGTGCATCCCCATTCCCATTCGAGCCCCCATAGGGCTCAATGGGAATGGGGAGCATGCTAACAACGGGCACGTTAATGACGGGCCCATTGTTAGCATGTTAGACCGCTCGCGGGACCGCTAAGGATGCCTGGTTCAACCAGGCATCCTTAGCGTGTCCCGCGAGTGGACCTCGTAATGAGGCGGTAGGGGGTTAATGGGGCCGGCAGCTCTACCGGCCCCGTTAACCCCCTACCACAAGGGTTGGAATGACCCCCAATGCCTTTAGCCCTAATACCAGACTTGTAAGAGATGCATAAATATTATGGAAAGATAGACTAACATTAAGATCTTACTTTTCCCTTTTTATGTGCTGCCACAATAAGCACACATTATGGTATTGTACGATCAGACCGAAAAAAAAGGTCCGACCGTACAATACGACTGAAAAATGCTACCACAAAAGGTCCGAACACCAGAAGTTTGAAACTTTGGTGGTAGCATTGCAGGTAAGTAAAAAAAAAAAAAGAAACTGCGGGGGCTGCAGGTTTGTCCCCCGCAACACCCCGCTCACTATACTGTACTGTGTGGTATAGTGAGCGGGGTCCACGAAAAAAAAAGAAAAAAACAGGGGCTGCAGGGGTGTCCCCCGCAACACCCTGCTCACTATTCTTTACAGTATAGTGAGCAGGGTTGCGGGGGACAACCCACTCACTATACTTTATAGTATAGTGAGCGGGGTTGCAGGGGACACCCCTGCGGCCTCCATAGTATGTAAGTGTGTTCGCATGAGAAAGGTGCAAACCTTTGGTAGTTTGCACCTTTCTCGTGCAAACTTTCCAGCCACAGCAAAATCAGCCGCAGTCAGATCACTTAGAATCCACATTATTACACTAACACAGGCAACTGAACATTTCATTCTCTAGATTTTTTGACTATAGCTCCTATGAGCCCTAGGCATCATGGTCAATGGTGAGGCTTCATGAGAGTTTTAGTAGTATAACATCAGGGGTGCCACAAGTTGCAGACCCAACCACTAAACTTTAAGCATACATTTGATCTTGCTTATATCAGGTGCACGTCCTGCTTTTTGGTTTCATCCAGAGGCATCCATTTTCAAAATTCAAAATAATTATGAAAAACTAACCACCTGGCCGCAAGGTAATAGGAAAATATAAAATATGCATCTGTTGGTATGGGGATGGGGAGTGCACATAATTATTAAAGCCACCTCTGATTTGTAGCATACAGGTGTCATGCATGTTAGATCTGACAGGTATGGGAGGCCATGTGTATTTCGGGCACCTGCTTGTCTCCATTCTAATGAATGGGACAAAAACCAGAATGCATGCCTCTATTGGAGGGAAGTTAATGAGAACGGTCCCAGTTGGAGATGCCAGGTGAACCTAGCTTCAAAGATCCAAGTCCATAAACAAAGCCTCCATCATACTAGTTGGCTGCACAACAGAAAACCTTTGAAGATGCATGCTGCGAAAGGGACAGAGTTAGGACAGGTTGCTAGCACAGGTGGATGGGAAAAATGGTTCCTTGATCTTAATTTTCTGTGGGCTTTTCACTCTTTCCTGTGCCCTCCACTTTCTGCAGAACTGGGCACCCTTGGTATGACATCAGAAGACAATGTGCATTTGTAAAAAAAGTACAGGGAATCGAGCCCTTAAAGCAGGCTTGCCTTCCTCTAATCCCATGTGGTGTTTTGCCTATAAAAGAGCGAGTCTCTTACAACTTCTTTGACTATTGGACCATCTTGGACTTAAGGAAGAATTCATTTGGACCTAATTTGGGCAATTGTATCTTTCCAAAGCGCCCAGCAATTGTGCTGAAGAAGGAATTTATCAAGGGAAGACAGGGTCTGCTCTCTACCCTCTTTTAGGGCACATTGGGTGAGACCTTTGCTGTGAACCAATTCCTACCACTCTGCTTGCAAAGCTTGCTAGTCTGGGAGAGCAGAGCCTAAAAGGAGTCAACATTCCCTAGAGCCCCTGCAGTTGGTCTTGCAGGATCCTGAGAGCCAGAACATCCAGCATACCTGTTTCCATTGCAACAAACTGATCAAACCACATTTGAGATGTGTTTGCTGCACTCAAAGCAAAGGAATAGGCCAGTGCTGCTTTTGACATTCTTTCAAACTTTAAACAACTGCTGTTTGTATCCTCCAAACCAGCTTGCTTGCCACTTTGTACCAAACAGACAATGGTATCTTTTTCGATTGAAGAACCAGTGCTCCACTGCGGACAACTTCTAACCACCCCCTCTGTAAACATCGTATCAGACCATCAGGATGACAGCTTCAACCGCCATTCCTCGACTCAAACAGATAGGGCATTGCATCGCTTGTCAACCCAAACCAGCTATTTCCATCATCTTGAACCGACTTGAACTTTAAAGTGACACTGGCAAGCCATTCAAACTGTACTGGTTGAATGCTGCACTTGAATCCCCCCAACCACTCGCTTTGAACCAACTCTTTGCCAGCTCACCACTTGAACCAGTATGACCCGACACACCAGATCCTGCTTCAATCCGCATCTTCAGCAACTCAAAGCCTGTTCAAACACAATCGAACATGTAACATTGGAATCAGGTACTGTTATAATGAATTCATTCATATCTATAATGCATTTAATATTGGAGCATGTGAGAGGGATTCAAACCTGTGCTGCTCTGCGTTGTCCTGCTTCCAAGACAAGCGTGTGTCCCCTGAGCTTTTATGTCGGCCCCAGAATGAGGCCCTGCTCCCATGGCCCACCTCTTTCTAACCTTAGAGACGGGTTAAGTCCCTTTTGCACCTTTTTTTCAGCTGCAGTGTTGCATTTATTGCATATTTTCCTCCACGACAAAGTATCCTGACTGCTTATTGCTTTCTGTTCTGTATCTTCCGTCTTCTTGGAAAGGGGTGGGTTTTTATAGAGTTTTCAGTAGTTAAATGTATGATTCAATTGTTTAATTAAAATGTATATGTTATCATAGAATCTTGATGGACATTCTTTTATTTTGGAACTGATGTACTACTGCTGGCTGTGTTGTACCTTCATATCCTTTTTCAGAGTCTAGCCTTCCCTCTGCCCACATTACCATAAAAGGTGAAGGAGGTGTACCTCTTAGCTGTACCTTCTTTACATTTATGTTTGGGATCACTGTGGGTTTAACAGTGTGGAGTAAGCAGTTTAGTCACTACTCAACTGTGTACCCCTCCTGTGCAGAAGTCATTTTGTCACAGTGTTAGGGTCAGCAATATATGTGGAGGAACATCATTCTACGAATTTTCTGGATGGCTTGTGATATACACAGTTCAGGATGATTTAACAATGAGCAGGCAGGAGTGAATATCAAAGGATTTGGCAAGGGCAGGGCTAAACCCAGTACATGTAAGTTTTATCGAGTGTGCAAGTGGGTTAGAGGGGTTGTAAGCAGGATCTGATTTAGTCAAGGTAGGGAGCTAGTGTGCTAGGTTTGACTTTTTTGAGGGATAATTGGGTGTGAGGGTAGTGCGAAAGGTGGGTGAAGAGACAATGTGAAGTTTATACATGTGTGATCACAAGGTGAGACATCAACCGTTGAAGCTGAGGGGTTTTCAGAGGAGTATAGGAAGATGAGGTCCAGAAATGTGCAGTAAGTGTTGGTATTATGCTTGTTTTTGCTGTTGTGCATCTCTGGCCACAGAGGATCAAATAGTGATGTGTGTAAGTAGTGAAGGGAGACTGTTCGGGATGCTTCCAAATCTGGATCACATGGTATCATGGGATCTTACGACCATTAGGAAAGCCTAAGTGACAGGCCTGCACTTGGGTTGGATATTGACATCCCATTTATAACCATGGATGACCTATGGGTACTCTCTGGCTCCAGACAAGTGAGAATTGCCCAGGAGCATTCTTTATTTTGTTCACATGTTGTTAGGGTCATTAGGGAATCTTAGTGGCCTGCACTGGCTTTGTTATAGCAATGTCATGGGCAGTGAATGGGTGGGCAAATAACCAAACAACACCTACAAGTTGTAGGCCTTTTCTCCCTCTCTGTACTCTAATGCAATAGTTCCAACGTATAGGTGTCGCAAACGCCACCCAATAGCCCAAACTAAAACGAAGGGTTGAAAGAAGGCTTCGGATGGAGTGTAAAGATTTCTACTTGGCTGGTTGCACAAAGCAGGATTGGAGTTACTTTGCCTGCTTGTAGGTGATTGTGTGCTGTGTGTGTAGTGTGTGTTTGAGTGTTTAAATGCATGTTGGTGTTCAGAATGCCAAAGCCTGTCGACTGCATGTGGGTTAGTATATGCCGCAGCAGGACATGGAAGTAGTCGGTAGCAAGTGTTAGGATATGTAATTGGTGTTCGAATGTTTGATTTGTGTGATGCATGTTCTGTAAAGTTCAGTATGTTAAAGTTGATAGTGTAAACCTGCCTGATTTTAATTAAAGTATGAATCTGAGTGTGAGATGTTAATCACAGAGTAGTTGTATCACATGGCATGTGTCACTAACATCGAATCAAGCAGTGGTTTTGAGCCAATGGACCTGTCTAAACAACACAGAAAGTAATTTTTTAATGTATTTAATTTTAATTGCATAAAAACTGAACTTTTACAATATTTACACTTACTAATGCTAAACATACAACACACATATTATCTCAAGTAATAAAACATTTCCAACACTTAATAATATGTGTTCAGCTAAAATTAATAAAACATCACATTAAAAAGAAAAGAAGGGGAAGCAAATCATTTTTCAAAGATTGCCCAAATTCCCACAGGAAAGCCCCTGACTACACATTTGGCAGGACAGCACCCCCACTCGGGTTTACCCCGATCTTCGACTCCTTACACAAAGCAAGTTAAACCAGCAACTGAGTTATGTTCTTCCAAACCCTATAAAGAGACAACAGTGCTGACGTTGATGTAGTATTTAGACAGAACGGCCAGAATTCATCGCTTTGATAGTGTCTATTTTATGAACAAGATGACCCAATGCAACCATATGCAAAGAGCCTAGCCTCAGGCATTCCGTCAAAACATGTTTGGCAGTCTCGAAGTTGGTCACAATTTGGCAAATCCTGCAATATCTAGAGTCACGTGGAATCTTTCTTCTTGTACCACAAATGAATAACACCGGCAGTTGATTCACTCGCAACTGTAAGTGAAAATCACAGGCTATTGGGTAGGGACAGAGCTCAAGGTAACACTCAGGCTTCATATATTGATGTATCACTGGTTCAACAATCAAATAACTTTTTAGGGAACTGAGATGCTTGTAGTTGTACACCCAGTCATGTTTCCATACCCTGCGCTTTAAAGCACCTTTTAAGGGTTCAAATTTGGAACAGCGATCGTAGTCCAGTGATCATCCCACCTCATCACATAAATCATGAAATAGTTGTGAGTGATGGAGTTGTTTTTCTGACCCAGTTCATGCTCATAACTTACTTCCAAGATGCTCAATAATGGGCAGGAGGGAGGGGTCTGGATTTCAGCATCAGGCAACCTCTACATATTAACAACTGAGCTCTAAGGGATATAAGCCCCAGTTCCAAGCAGATATATTCTGCCAAGGTTGACCTGTATAAATTTAATACTGTTCTCCAAAATCTTGCCTCCGCCTCGTCCAACCAATTCAGGTCTTTCGTTGCAAGGGCTTGTAGCCCGTACAATACTATTGTACATAACCATTGCTTATAGAGCATCAAACCCCCCATCAGTGAGAAGCCAGAGGGATCCTTTACACATTTCCTGCACATCCTGTCATTTGTCTGTCCATGTTTGCCTTGGTGGCTATAATATCGGCATACCTTTGAGTCCCAGAGATCTCCAGCCCCAAATATTTGTAGCTGTCAACGTACTTGACAGCTTCGCCCTGCTGATTTTTTTGGAGGACACCAGCATCCCCTTAAATTCTTCTGCATAGAATGCGAATTCATCCAACATTGCATTAAACCCAGTCAATATGTGATAAAAACTGGCCAAGTCATCGGCATATAACATGCCTCCAATTCTGGTACTTCCCAGCTCTGGGGAGCATCCCGCTCTTGCCAATAACCTGGCCAGTAAATCAGTCATGTACATATTAAAAAGTAGTCGGCCAGCATACACCCCCGCCTCATCCCCATATTAATGTGTATTGATTCTGACAAGGTACCCTGATCACTCAATCTGATCCCTGCTGTGTTATACTCATGCAGAGCCCTAATGACCTCCAAGAGCCAACTCAGACACCACCACATCCGCTGTCATATTGCATTATGCCATTGCATATCAGAAACATCATTACCATGCCATAGGGCATTTATAAAGCAAAGCCTCTGTTATTTACACTGCCTCTTGGTATTCAAGGGTGTCAGGGATTAGCGGCAGATTTAGTCTGTGAGTTGCTGGTTCCCCTTTTGTGTAGGTACTATTATGGGGTTGCTATTGTTTGTGAGCTGCCCCGAAAAAACAGATTACCAGTTATTATTAGTATTATTTTTTTTATTAAAGATAATATGCTACATGCAGAAACAGAATCCCTTCCTTTAGAAAGGGGCAGCGTGGTATACCCAGGGCAGTTAAACCATCAGAAGGTTCCCAAGACCACACATTTACCCATCAAACAAGAGTTGACAGTGAGTATGATTTGGCTCATGCAATGCCAGCACTAGGTTCTTTTACAACACCTGAGTGTCAGGTTTAGGGTCATTTTGTTCTTTCTTGAAGTAAGGGAGAGTGGGATCTTACCCTGATGTCTGCTTCCTTTTTCTACCTCACTCTTCCACTCTCTCTATAGCTCTGTCTCTCGTTCTGTCAGTCTCTCCCTTTCCAAATGATACATACAATTACAATATTTGGCAGGAATCAGATAATGGCAGGCAGGGTGAAAGACTGGGAAATCCACTCGTTTTACTAATTGCTATGCGCTTGACACATGTACACCATGTTTAAGTAAAAGGAGGATATTACAACACTGGTTACCTAGGTTGCATGGGTGCTGTGTACATAGGGGCATCCTGTAAATGTTGCCTGTCTGGGCAATGCACATTTGGAAAATGGTTGCATAGATCACATTGTCAGGTATTCATCTGTTTTTTGGGCTCTATCTCCGTAAAACCCACACATCTGTGTCTCCAATAGCAGGAAGCTGTAACCTGTGGGAATTCCAGGGCTTGAACTATAATATCCATCCGTGTGAATGGAAGTGCTCCTCCCTAGTTCTATGGTTCCCTCACTCAGCTGGTTTTAAGGATGCTTTTTGATGGACCAAATTATTGGTTCACATGTTTACATTTTTTATCTGAGAACAACCATGGTCACAGAGCTCGTGAATCAATATTGGCATCCAGGCAAAGGCTCTCAGCCAATCAGGTGTTTGTAAAAGTGGACGAGAATAGACTCTGTACTGCACACTCTTTCATGCCACCCAAGTCTCTTCCGAGGGTGGTGCCATCTTGATTGTGCGGAGGCAACAGGGAGCCTCTCTCTGTTGCCTTAAACCCTCTGACCACCCCCAAAACAAAACATAGACATTCCCCGCCCACCCTGTCCTCCCCACTTACCTGCTGTATTTGAGCTTTTTGTGTGGTCTTGGCGATCCTCCCCCCACGTGTCACCACCATCGAAATGGAAAAAGTAAATGTAACTCTTCTCAACACGGCAAACAGCTGGCTGCGAATAGCTATCAACACCTCATCGGGGGTGGGGAGTAACATAGCCGTTAATGGCCCTCAGCCCTCCCCGAGGTCCTCTCTTCACATGGGCCTGCCTAGGCTTGGGCTGGTGAGCTGTTACCGGTCATGGACCCCCTTGAATCTGGGGTGATTATTATAATATGTCCAGTGTTGGAAATATATCTATTGGTAATGAGAAAAGTGACCTGAGCACATTGTTGACAACTGGAAGTATGACTCAGGGACAAAAGAACAAAAACGCCAACAGAATGTTATATGTACATTTACTTGTCACAGCAGTGCTCCTTCCTTCAAACTGACAGATTGGGGTCCACCAGTAACATGCATGCCAAAGATTAACCAACCAGACATCACTGCAAGTTAATTAATTATTTTTGAAAGACAACGAAAATGAAAAAAGGCCATTCGGATGGGAGGCCTCCCCTGCTTTTGACCATTCAGCTGCCTGTCTTTGAACCCAGTACAAGTTCAATCCAAGCACATTCTCCTGAACCCCAAACACAATCTTAGTCAAACCTTCAACATGGATCTCTCACCGACTGTATTAGAACCTAGAAGAGGTAGGAATTTGGTAATTCCCTTTATACCTATACATTGAAGTCTTGATTTACCAAGGAGATTTGGTGGTTTCAATCTTCAAAGGCCCTAGGCCTACTTTTTCGAGGACAGCCATATATAGGCAGGTACAATGATTAGGACTCACCTAAGAAAAACAATGCAGTCCAGTCTTTATAAGAGTTCAGGGCTAATCAATGCATACATCGGACACTGAATCAGAGAAATTCAGAGGCTGGAATGTCCAAACACTTGCAAGTGAATTCTAGGTGTAGCAGCATTAAAGCTTTGGATGACAGTTTTGAAAGCTGGTGGTAAGTGTGGCTATTAACCCACTGGGTTGTCAACCCCCCTTCCTCAGAGCCTAGGAGGCTGAGTAGTTTCACAAAATATGCTAAACATTGGCGGCGTGGGCCATCCAAAAGCTGAGCCCTGCAGTTAATCCTTTGGATTCATAATAAGAGATATGTTGATATTGCCTGGGCTGTTGTCCTCTACCTTTCTGCATTTGCTGCTGTTGGCACATTACTGATTGTTTAAACATGAATGCTGCCTTCTCTTAGGTGAGAAATGAGGCTCTTGTGATGGTACCCTTGAGCTGAACGTAGCTGCAGAATGCTTTCTTTTTGCCTGTAGTGCAGTCTCCTCCGATTTGGGAGTTCTGCAAAGCCAGGGGCAGGCGCCACCACGGGCGGATTCACATGCACCTCTCAAAGCTACCTCCCATTCATTTTTGAGCAAATTGTAATCTACCACTTAGCTAAAGTGTGCTCCATTTCAAACCCATCAGACACCGAACATGAATGACGTAATGATGCTGTCACACAGAACACTCAACCCCACACACATAGCACCTGCCTAAATAACTTGACCATAACATCGAAGCCTACTTGCACAACGTGGGTTATGCATTGGATGCCAGAAAGTTAGAATACGCCTGAATTCAAAACATTTCTAAGACTAATTTCCAAATATACATGTTCCCCACAGTGAAATACTGCTATGTTCAGAAAGATGTAGTGACAGAGTGCATCACATGTCAAGCGGTCGAAATAAAGACCCGATAGGAAGCTTGTAGACATCTTTGTACTCTGGATTCTCGAAGGTTCGAAGGTTTATCATGTAAACGAGTTCAACTACACATTAAATGGCATCATGCGATGTATAGGATTCCTTCGCCTTTTCGATGGATATCACATTCTTTCGTTTGTGAAGATAGATTAGCATTGTGAGATCGGAACCATGCGAAGAAGCTATTGGCCACCTATTGACCTGTGATCACTCTCGGCCAATCAGAATGAGGCCCTTTGTGTGACACATGATGTGGCTCTATCCAATGCAATGTCAGCTGTTGTACACACATTACACGAGTGCCGTGTTACCATTAATACAATTAATACGTGTATACCTAAGAGTACAGCAACATATTTTTTTTGTTGTTTGTTGTATTGATGATAGTGGACGCTGAGGAACATCAATGTCCCTGTACCAAAATAAGCATGCAATTATTATTGGATTAATACGGCCGGGTTCACCTGTCCGATTTCTGTTTCGTTCTTGGACCATTAAAGAAGGAACTAACTCAAAATGTAACCTGCCTTCGATTAAAGCCATGAAATGCCCATGGAAGTTACAAAGTTGTAATTCTGAGTAAATAGCTCAATGTGGTGCTTCTGCCACTGTTTACTGCATGCCATTTCCTTTATGTGTCTACAGAGGCCCAGGCAGAGGCGGCTGGCAAGGAATGAGTCCCCAAAGGGTTCTCGAGAAGTGACTGGCCATCAGGTTACAGACCTGACATTTCACTCATCCACTGAAAATCATTAATACTTCGCAAACATGTGCTCCTAGCAATTAAGAATATGGTTGAAAGGGAACAGCAATTTCTTTGAGACATGGACCTCTGAGGGTGACTAACAAAATATATGTCTTTCCTTTGGTAAGCTGCTTTGAGACATAAGTAGTCCTGCAAAACAACTCTGAGCAAAAGTGTTTTTATAGGAATGCACCCGCGTAATGTATTAACAGGTAGAATGCCAAATATGTTGCTTTAAATTTGCCTGGCTAATGCTGGCCTATGATCCGGATTACGTGCCTGTTTTAGATACAGAAATGTACACAGTTTTAAAATTAGACACGCACATTCTAATTCCTAAAAAAATCCTTTTTGTTTGCTGAGAGGGTTGGTCTATTTAATTATAATGTGTCTTAGGGTGGGAATTCAGGACTGAATGTGTATATTTACAGAGTGTTTTCCAATGGGATTGTGCCATTATAAAAACACTTCTGTGAATCAGGACCTTAGTGTTTAATTTGTCTATTTTTAGATTTTTTCATTTGTTGACAGTACCCAGACCCGGCGGTAGCACAATGATTGTAGATTTTTGTGCAAACACCGGCATAAAACAGGAAAACAGGTACGCAGGAATGTTACATAGGAAAGGAGGAGCCTAAGACATATTTGTTATTTCCTAGATTCATATTGTTTTTGCCTTTTTTTCAGCTCGTCTCTCTATGTCTTTCAGACCTCTTCATCTCTCTCTGCCTCCCTCATTGTATAAGGCTACACAATTGTTTACATGCATGTTTTCGAATGCATACACGTATTGATTTTTCACTTGCAATCTTTAACTTTTTGACAAATAGAGGTGGAAAAGAGCTCAAATACATCGAAAACGCTGAGCCAGAGCCAAGCCAATGGCTTGCCTTGCCTCGAATAGACAACGCATGAGCCAAGCCACTGCAAGAAATAACATGTCATTTTCAAAACGCTAACATTTGTATAACCACACACGTGAATTAAAGTAAGCTGTTACAGTAGCGGGCAACACGTTTTATATGCATTGCTTCTATTTATTGGCAACATCCGTTGCATCTGTTGCAGATCTCGGAACAGGGTTGACCCCAGTCAATCTTCATTATTGAACATCCACAGCCTTTCAGGACACTGTTTATCATTTCACCACTTGGGGGCTCCTTGGGAGTCATTGGAGGATGGAGCACCCACTCCAGTTTGTGTTGTCCCTGGCAGGCAATGAGTATAATAAGAGTGTGATATTGGTGTCCTGTCATGACATAGGCATTCAGATGCCTATTGCTCTCTGAAGCAGCTGCGACTACAGGAGTGATGGCTAACCTGCTTTACTCATGAAAGGCTGGAGACCAGGGTTTGGACCCAATCAACTGGACAAACACCTCATCAATTTGGTGACCTGACCCCTTAATCTATTTTGTCCCAGGACTCGATCTTCTCAACATTGCTACTTGTAATACATTAATGCATTTGTCAATTCTAGGACAAGACGGGAGGCTCAAATTATGCTATTTCTTTCTTTATTTACTGCCATATCAGCACTTTAAAAGTTTCAACTTTAATACTGAACATTTCTGTTTTTTTTTTATTTTTAGAAACAAAGTTTAGAAAACAAAATGCAGAAGTTTAAAGATCCTCTAGTCCATAGTCTTACTCGATCAGTCCGCATTAGGGAACTACAAGCCCCATGAGTCTTAGGTCTGAGTTAGTCCTGACCTTGCCCCTCTGCCCCTATCCGAGGGCAGCCCTCTCCATAAGAACCCCTATGACCAGGTCGTTTCCTCTTTATTTCTGCTCCCAACAGATAAGTGACATGTTTTATTGTTTCTTCTGTAGAAGAGATAGTTGAACTCTATATTACCTGTATATGGATATTAATTGCTTGGATATTTGTTGTAATACACTTAGTAATGCTTATTGCTCATTTTCAACGGCTCGCGCAGGAAGACGAAACGCATTTACAATGATTTTGTAGTCGCCTCAGAACGCGCGTTTTCATACCGTGGCGCGTATCATTAGGGCAGCGCGAGCGCAGCGAGTTTCCCGTACATCGCGGGTAAGAAGAGTGTTGTGAGCGACCTGGGGCCGGAGTCGCGTGCATATTTAGCCCGCATTAGACTACCGCGCCCCGCTCTCTCTCTCTCCGTATTTCGGCACCGGCGAACACGGCAGCCGTTAGGACCCAGGGGAGTTGGAACCTTCCACAGTTCCCAGCGTCCCCTGGGAATCCAGCTTCCGCGCGCGTTGCGCACGAACAGAGAACAAAGGAAGTTGGATTGATAGAGCTCCAGTCAGATTTTTTTTATTTTAAAAAAGGGAAGCTGCTTTCACACACACGCTGCTAGCAATATCCAGCACGTGTTAAGAAGTGTGCAGAAGCATTTCCAGCTGCTGACTTCCTCACAGTTGGCTCTGCCAACACCAAGGACATGGCTACATTCGGCACCCCCACTAATACTCCTTCCACGTCCCCAGAATGGAGCCAAGAAGAGTGGGTAGAAGACCCTTCCCAACACGATTATGACTTATCATTAAGTTTTAAGAAGGTACTTGGAGATTCCTTAATTCAAGCTGTCTCACAGGGGGTGCAACCTATTACGAAAAGGATGGAGACTCTAGAAATGATTATGGCTAAACAGTAGAAACAGCTTACAGCCAGGAAAAGACGGGCTAGCAGCCCTGAGGAAGGAACATCGGCAGGACACCCCCAGAAAGGGGTTGAAAAGAAGGGGTGTAAAGTAGCCTCGAAGAGCAAGCACTCTTTGATCCCCCCGGGTATCGATGAAAGGGTTAACACTGTTCCCCAATTGGAAGGCGACCCTGTCGCCAGGCTTAAAGAAGCCTTCCTGGCAAAGAAAAAAGAAAGTCAGGACAGATCCCCTGCCCCAGGGGTGTACAATCTAGGGGACGAAGACGAGGGCTATTCGCCCGACGATGAAGGGGGTGAGGAGGAAGATTACATCGATAAAGATGTTGAAGGCCCCCACAGTATCAACGATACAACAGACATGTTTGATCCAGAGGCCATTCTGCATCCCAAGTCATCGGATTGGGAGCCGTCACCCAGAGTGCCGTCACATTAGAAAACCCCTAGAGAGGGAAGTAAGGTCACGCATGAGGTCGGAGTGCCCCAGACCAGAGCTGCCGAATAAGCTTGCAGATACTCCAGACCTAGACCCCAAGATGGTCACCTTTGTGACCAAAGCAGCTCGTGATATAAGGAAAGGAGTAGACCGTGCCTGGAGGGGGTGTCAGGGCAAGCTCCTAGACATCTCAGGGCCCCTAGCCAAGATCATGGATCTGGCGGAGAAATCAAAAGATACCGGTTTCCCGGTAGACGTGACAGTCTTAGGTAACTGGGCGCAACGAGCGGTATGCCTCCTAGGCAACGCCAACTGTGCCATCTCTTCAGAAAGAAGAAGAGGAGTCCTGTTAAAAATTGATAACAAATTAAGTGATCTCGCCAGCTACGAGGCAGGTGAAGGCGCCAAAGGAATGTTGTTCGGCGAAGCGTTCGATAAAGAAATGTCTCAATTCGTGGCCACATATACTGCTCTAGAGAGAGCACAGAGTTCCATCAGGAAGATCTTCCCCGGGCGAGTTTTTGCTGGGACCAGACGACATAGGGGTCGCTCGTCCGGTCGCTATACCTTCCAGAGAAGACCCCAAGGTCAACGATCAAATTACTGGGAGTCTAGACAGCAGGATACCTTCTTTCCTGCCAGAACAAGATTTCCAAGAGGGCAAAGAGGAAGAGGATCGTACCGGCAACCGGGGCAGTCAGCGGGTGAGTACCGCGGTGGTCAGTGATAATGTCGAATGCAATAATGTCGACAGTCAAAATGTCGAAAAAAAAATGTCGAAAAAATAATGTCGAAAACCAATAATGTCGAATTTTTTCTACATTTTTTCGAATTTTTAGAAAAAAAAAATATATATATAATTAAAATGTGTTGAGTATGAGGGGTGAGAGGGTGGTGGGGGTGTGGGGGGGATGGCAGGGGGGTGTTTGATGAGGGGGGTTGCGGGGACCCCCCTATTAAATGATATTCTTCTTGTTTATTTATTTATTGAATAAATAAATAAATATATAATTATAATGTGTTGAGTATGAGGGGTGAGAGGGTGGTGGGGGGTGGGGGTGTGGCAGGGGGGTGTTGGGTGAAGGGGGTTGGGGGGACCCCCCTAGTAAATGATACTCTTCTTGTTTATTTATTTATTGAATAAATAAATAAATAAATAAATACATATATATAATTAAAATGTGTTAAGTATGAGGGGTGAGAGGGTGTTGGGGGTGGGGGGGGTGACAGGGGGTGTTGGGTGAGGGGGGTTGGGGGGACTCTTCTTGTTTATGTATTTATTGATAGTGCTAAATGACATTTTTTTTTCAACATTTTTCTTTCTAAAAATTTACTCTTTTCATTATATGTATAGGTTTTCGACATTATTGTTTTAAAAAAAAAATTTTGACATTTTTGTAAGTAGACATTTTTTTTTCGACATTATCACTATAAACTGAGTACAGCAAGCTTGCGTGTGGGAGGGAGAACTCTCCACTACCTGAACGAATGGCAAGCCTTATCAAGCGATGCTTGGGTATTGCAAGCAGTAGTGGGGCTGCGTTTAGAGTTTATAGGAACACCCGTGCAGACAGCAGAACCTCGCCCCATACACATGACGCAAGAGGAAGCAGCGCTCCTGCACTGCAAGCTCACAAAGTTAGAAAGCAAAGGCGCGATAGAGCGCGAGTACCAACAGGGTCCCGGTTTTCTCAGCACCATGTTCCTAGTTCACAGAGGAGACAAAATAAGGCCCGTAATAAATTTGAAAGATCTAAACGAATGGGTGGTATGCAACCATTTCAAGATGGAAGGGATTCATCTGCTTCAAGATCTGTTGTGTAACGGAGACTGGCTGGCACGCCTAGATCTCAAAGACGCATACCTTACGATTCTGATAGCAGCAGCGTTTCGGAAGTATCTACGCTTCCTATGGAACGGAGAAGTATGGCGTTTCTCCTGCCTCCCGTTCGGCCTCTCCTCCGCTCTGTGGGCTTTCACCAAGCTCATGAAACCAATGGCAGCTGCCATCAGAGAGAGAGGAATTCGTATTATTATCTATCTAGACGACATCCTCTTCTTAGGCCCAGACAAATTATCATTGACAAAGAGCGTCCAGTGGGTGTTCTCACTTGTGACTTTGCTCGGTTTTTTAGTGAACCTGGAGAAATCTCAGCTGACTCCGGTCCAGAGAATAGAATTCCTAGGTTTCACAATAGATTCTGTGAAGGCATCTCTCGAGCTCCCAGGGCACAAAGTGAGAGCGATCAAGGAGCTCAGAGCTGTGATAGCGAAAAGGGTTATCTCGCTTCGCAATCTAGCCAGAGTAGTAGGTCTGCTAGCAGCCTCTATTCAAGCGATTTTTCCGGAACCGCTTCATTATCGAGCTCTACAGCGGCACAAAATAAAACATCTGCAAGGAGGCCTTCGCTACCACCAACTAGTAACTCTGGACCACGAAGCCCTCACAGAGCTCCATTGGTGGTTGCAGAATATGTCGCGCCATTACCGGCAACGCCCCAGTTCTGGTAATAAAATCAGATGCGAGCAGATCAGGTTGGGGAGCCAGGTGCGAACACGTGCAGACAGGAGGCAAATGGTCAGAAGAAGAGTTACAGCTCCATATAAATTGCCTCGAGCTACTGGCGGGCTCTTTAGCAGTTTGTGCTTTTACGAAAGACAGAGTAAAGTGCTGCATACTGCTCAAGATTGACAATATCTCTGCAGTAAGGTATATAAACAAATTGGGCGGAACAAGATCCAAAATGCTGGCAGAATTAGCAAAGAGCTTCTGGCATTACTCTCTCCAGCACAGAATATCCGTATCAGCGGAGTATTTGCCGGGGACTCTGAACGAAGTGGCAGACTGGAATCCACGTTATCTTGTGGACTCCAGCGATTGGAAGCTTTACCCCCTAGTCTTCCAACAATTGCAGGAACTCTGGGGGCCCCTGCACATAGATCTGTTTGTGTCCAGACTGAACGCTCAGATGCCAGTATACCTCAGCTGGAGGATAGACCCGGATGCAACGGGCACGGACGCCTTCCTGCAGTCATGGACAGGAGCAGTGCATTATGCCTTCCTGCCATTCATTATGATGACGAGAGCGCTAGTGAAAATTCGCAGGGATCACGCAGAGCTCGTGATAGTCCTATCCTTGTGGAAGGCTCAGCCCTGGTTTCCAGTAGCGATGGAACTTTCTACGGATTTTCCGAGGATAGTTCCCATTCTGCCGGACCTTATTCTCGACCCATCAGGGCAAGCTCACCCACTCATAGCAGCCGTCACGCTGCAATTGATAGGCTGCAGAGTTTTAGGAAAAGATGGGAATTGCCAGGAATTTCACAGCACGCTGCATTTGATAGGCTGCAGAGTTTCAGGAAAAGATGGGAATTGCCAGGAATTTCACAGCTCGCTGCAGAGTGCATCAGAGATTACTGGGCGCCTTCCACCCTTTGGAGCTATGGTGCGGCTTGGAACGGGTGGGCTACCTGGTGTTCGGATCACGGTGTGGATCCCGTTTTAGCCCCTGTAGTAGAGGTTCTCAACTTCTTAGCTTTTAAATTTCAAGAAGCCGGCGACTTCAGAACAGTGGAGTCTATAGGTCCGCTATCTCAGCGGGTCATGAAAAAGTGGAAGGTAACACGGTGGGAGAACACCCAGTGGTCGTGAGATTGCTAAGAGGGATGAAGCTTAAAAAGCCACCGGAACCCAAGTACAAAGTGTTATGGGATGTGAGAGACTTATTTCGTCTTTTCCTCAGATGGCCAGATAACGAAAATGTATCCCGATCTCAGCTATCAGGAAAACTAGCTATGCTGCTCTGCCTTACTTCCTGTAGGAGAGTTTCTGATGTCAAAGCGCTTGAAGTCGATAGGAAAATATTCTATCCAGATCGGGTATCATTTACCATTTCCAAGAGAACAAAGACAGATTCGAGAGTAATAGACTACCCATACTTCACAAGTAATAAGAGGCTTTGCGTTGCGCAGTGTATTAAAGATTATGATAAAGCAACAGCGCATCTTAGACCGCGAGGGGTGCCACAGCTGCTTATAGCGCGCAGGAAGCCTTATCATGCTGTAGCATCTACGACCATTGCTAGATGGGTGAGAGAGATTATGCAATGGGCTGGAATTGATTTGTCACTTTTTGGGGTGCACTCTGCTAGCGGAGCGATGGCTTCCAAAGCTTTTGCGACAGGGGTGTCTCTTCAGGACATTATGAAATCAGCAGATTGGTCTTCCGAATCAACCTTTAAGACATTTGGGGTCATTACGACCCAGGCGGTAAGTACACCAACTTTACCACCATGGTGTAAACTACGTTTACACCATGGTGGATGGCGGATTTACCGCCCCATTCCAAGGTGAGTGGGGCGGTAAATCCCCATTTCCCATTTACCCTTCCCCATTCCCATTTTTGCCCCATAGGGCATAATGGGAGTGGGGAAGGCGCTAATTACGGCACCGTAAATTACGGTGCCGTAATTAGCACCAAGGCGGTTTAGCGCCATGGATTTTAACGCCTGCTAAAAGCAGCCGTTAAAATTGAAATCAGGCGTTAAGGGTTAACGACGGCGTTAACCCTTAACGCCTGAGTTGTAATGAGGCCCATTATATTTTAAGCCTGTTTCTGAGATTACGACTATGGTGGTTGCAAGCGTTGAACAAGCATAATGCAAGCCTCCTGTCTTGTCATAGAATAAAGATTGCCCACGCTAATAGCTCAGGAAGTCTTCATTCTATTGAAGACAAGGAGGCGAGCATTATATCCCACCCAGAATGGCAAGATTATTGTCTGCATTGCTATATTTGTTATGAGGTAACTCCTATGCTCATTCCCACCCTCATGATTTGCTCTCCATTATTTACAGGAGAAGAGCAAAAGACAGCGGGATGAAACACTACTCAACAGTGAAAGGAAACCTGTTCAAGTTGGTCATGTTGGACCGCAAAAGTTCTCAGTTTCAAGGAACAATTCTTTGTTCAATGATAATGGACGGTTTGGTTTGCAAAAATGAAGTTGTTCAAGTGGACAGACATAAAGAAATTGGAAAGGACCTGGTCATAGGGGTTCTTATGGAGAGGGCTGCCCTCGGATAGGGGCAGAGGGGAAAGGTCAGGACTAACTCAGACCTAAGACTCATGGGGCTTGTAGTTCCCTGATGCAGATCGATCGAGTAAGACTATGGACTAGAGGATCTTTAAACTTCTGCATTTTGTTTTCTAAACTTTGTTTCTAAAAAAAACAAAAAAACATAAATGTTCAGTATTAAAGTTGAAAGTTTTAAAGTGCTGACATGGCAGTAAATAAAGAAAGAAATAGCATAATGCTCGCCTCCTTGTCTTTAATAGAATGAAGACTTCCTGAGCTATTAGCGTGGGCAATCTTTATTATACACCTGCAGACTTTGTTAAGCATGTCTTTAAGATTTTAATTGTTGACTAACTAATGGAAACATCTGACTATTGGTCAGCTGGTGCAAGAGGATCTAGGTCACATGCCCTCTGTGCCACCCACCTGTCAATCACAGCTAATTTGTTGGAGCCTTCTTGATTTGCCTCTTTTTTCTCTTTCCCTGTTCATTCCATAAATAAGCAGCCTTCCAGCCCTTTAATTTTGCAGCTGGTCAGCTGGTGCAAGTGTATGTGAGTGATGAGAACTCTTCCCCACCTATCAATTACTGCCAATCTGTCGTTGCATTCTTGTTTTACCACTTTTCTTCGCTTTTCCCATCTCTTTATGTTCCTATTTAAGCAGCACACTAGCCTTTTCTCTTTTGCAGTTGGTCAGCTGGTGGAAGTGTAACTAGGTCACATGGCTTCTACCCCACCCAAATGTCCATCACTGGTTATCTGTATGGAGGATTGGTATCTAGAAAAGGTGAAAAAGCTGTAGCATCAAATTCCATACCAAAAGCATAGTGTATAGCTGTGCCCCATTGCATCAGTATCCAAATAGGTAGCACCTGATCTTCAGCAGCACAGATCAGAGGTCACAGATGCCCTACTGACAGCTACTGTGACAGTAAGGTCACTGCAGTACAGAGGTTGCATTTAAAATCTGCAGCTCTGTTCGAAAAACTACATAATTATGATGAACTAGCATCATGCTGGCAGTTTAATCTTTAAACATAACCCATATGTCAGAAACAGGCCTTACCTTCTGTTTTTAGAAGCCTTCTTGTCAAAGAGGTGCTTTCTGTTTCTCCAAGCAGCAACTGAGCAACTCACTATATGTATCAACGGTGTACAGGGGCTCCCTGTAGAAGTCAGGACTCAAAGAAAAAACCCTGAAGGGAAAAACCTCTGGGTGCAGGTGCCCGGGAGCTGATAGCTGGAAATGAGAGCCGGTGAATTATCCAGTAGGTGTCTTGATCGGAGAAAGAATTCAAACAGCCAGGCAATGAAGGAAGGAATGCAGTGAAGCAGAGCGAACGGAAGACTGGAGGGAGTGAAGAGATATCAGAGAAGGATCATCCAAGGAGCGGCTGAGACAAGGATCAGGAGTCTGAGGATAGCGGGCAAAGGTTCATCGGTAAGGCAGAAGGAACACAAGAAAGTGAAACGGAGCGTAGAGCAATAAGAAAGGACAATATTGCACCACGTAGCTCACCAGGATGGGTTGTGCTTTAAGCCTGTTTGTCTTTCTGATTCTACTGCGCATGTATGATAGGTTATTTATAATGCGCTTAATACCCCGAGGTTTCTAAGCGCGGACCCGGGGATCGAACCTCTGTTGCTCAGTGTCATCTTGCTTCTAAGGTGAGCACGTTGCCGCTGAGCTATCCTCCCGAGACATATGATGACGCGATGCGCTAGTCCAACATCAGTGCCATCTTGGATCGGGAAACATCTCCAATGCTGCCAAGGAGATATGGAGGCCGACAAGGGGGAAACCCTGATGCAACATGGGGCTATTATAGCACCATACATGACTTGGGATATTTTAGTTGGTATTTCACATAATTATTGAAGTCACAGCTGATCTTCATCATACACAAGTCAACACTGTGATCCCAGAAAAGCACTGGGTAGGCTCTGTGCATTCTCACTTCACTGGCTGTCTCTGCTACAACCAGCAGGACAATAGCCAGGCCAGTGGGAACTGCCTCCCTTTTGATCCTTTGTGATATTGGGTAACACGTCTCTCAAGCAGAACAGCCCTCAACAGGAGTTGTCTTGGGAAATATGACCCAACAGCAGTCTACACGAAAGGTCTATCCTCACATATTTGGTCTATGATGCAATGGATTTTAGAAGGTGTGGGGTTAGTGTATCCATAGCATTCTTAAAATAGTAGGCGAAGAACGACATCATCTGGATTTTCTCTGTACAGCTCATTTCTTGCTCTCTCCCATGCTTAATTTAGCACAAAGCTCTCTCGGTATGATGCAACTAAGAAAAGACAGATTGCGGATGTTTGACCAAATTTATTTGCCCGTGGTTGAGTTGACCGAATTGTGTTTTTTTTTCTGGTTTGTTTTGACTACAAATATATGTGGGGGAAATCAATGGCATTTGTCATCAATGGCATTTGTGATGTCATCTTTGATGCCCTGGGTGTTAGTCTTAGCAGTGCACGGTGGTGGCGCAATTTATGGTGCTTAGATTACCAGAACTGGTGAATTTCTGGGGGTTTTCAATTTTACTTGTAACCATAATGTCCTTTTAATAACGTTTTTTCACTGAATTGCATAGGTTTTTATTAGTGCAACTTGACCATAACTTTCCTTTAACAATGTTTTTTTCACTGAATTTCATATGTTTTTACCAGTACACCCAAATTTGCTACAACATCCTAATATCATACGCACCCCCAATATAGCAGCATTTTCGCACGATCTAGGAAGTTTCAACTGAAAACTGTGCCATTCCCACCTCCTAGCAACATTCTTAACACATGTATCAACATTCTGCAACTTTTTATACCTTTGTTGTTCGCCAACGTTTGGACAGTGTCACATGACCACACACGTGCATGCGTCAATGATGACATGTTCGCAAAAGGATCTGTGCATAGCAGACATTTTGAAACTGCATTTTTAGCTTATCTAGGAAGTTTCAAGCTGAATGTTTTCCCTTGCACAGCTCCTAGACCTATTCTTACTCATTTACCTTCTGCAATCCAGGAAAGAGCACCTACTTGGAAGAGTATTAGCACATCTGCTTTTTTAATTCAGTAAAGTCATCAGCCATGGCCATCCCTCCTGCCAATGGACCACCATCGCCAACACGACCACCACCACCACCAACACCAGCTGCAGGGCCTGAACAAGGGAAAAGACGCGATGATGCAGAGGAGGATCAAGAGGACCAGGAAAATGATATAGAGGAAATGCTACCTCCAGCATCCAGAGAGAATGATGTGTGTGGCGGTTCTTTAAGATTGTATGAGGGGTACTGCACGCTTGGGCACATCCATGCACCGCCACACCCACTCATACCACACATGGGCTCTGAGAAAGGTTGTTCCTTTCTCAGGAAGAAGGCTGTCTTCCTCTATGTCATCTTATTCTACCGCTACTGCCACCACACAAGCTACTCCAGAGACTCAAGCCATAAAAGAGGCTGTTGATCTATATCTTTCCAAGAGAACAGTACTCTGCATATACTGCAACACACCACTCTGCAGGGGGCAGCAGTTTCAAAGTGCTTTTGAAGTTGCAATGAAAGAGTATGAGAAAAATTGCCCCTTACCTTAGATTTAAGGCACACCCAACATCTTCCCCTTTCCTCCTTTTCCTCCGTATCAGTGGTTGGGTCCCTTATTTTATTTCTTTCTTTTTATTGAGCATTTGTAAGGCACTTTATGCAGCAGAATTGTGTTTCCAAGTGCTGCAAGGCTAAATGGGAAGGGAACAGGGCATATAAAAACAATGGCAAAATGGTAATATACAGTTGTGGTCCTAATATGCCATGTGGCATTCGGCCATGCACGTGCATTGAGGAGAAGTGCAGGGGAGGGGGATGGATTGGGGAACAGAGGAGTGGACAAGTGATGGAGGATGGCCCAGGAGGGAAGTTCTAAGGGGAGCTGAGGAGGAGAACCTCTGGCAAAGTGTTGGTATAGGCAACTCTCAAGGTGGGATGCGGCACCACCAAGCAGGGGCCCACATGGCACTGCAATGGTGAAGAGGGGTGCTGGTATTTACTGGGAGGAAGGGCCTGGGATCCTGTGTGATTCATGAGGATCAAGCCACCAGTCACAGCGGCAGTGGGGTGATTAGCAGGGAAGAAAATGAGGGAAACAGGTAGAGAAGAGCAGAGTTTTGAACAGTTTCTTTAACTTAAAGTGGTCAGTTCAAGTCTGAGAATGGCAGGGAGGCTGTTCCAGGAGGAGACCTGCCCACCACTCTCTGCTTGGAGAAGCATTTGGCAGTCAGAAAGTTGGAATTAGAGGAGCGTAAGGGTCTAGCAGGGGAGTATTTAGGGAGGAAAAGTTTCAGTTAGTGTGTCCCCAGGCCCCAGAAGGCTTTGTGGATGATCGGATGATGCAGAGAGTTTTAAATTCGATACTTGAAGCCACCAGTAGCCAGTGGAAATATGTTAGGGCTGGAGAGATATGATCCCTGGGCATGAGGCCAAGGATAAGACTTGCAGCAGTGTTCTGGATTAGCTGGAGGAGGGAGGGAGGAAAGAGGAAGATTGAGAAAGAGGCTGTTGCATTAGTCCAGCCAGGAGAGGACCAGAGCTCTGGAGGCATTGAACTTCTAACGGAAGGTGAGAAAAGGAAGAATGCCTCTGAGGAGGTGGAGTTGGAAGTAGGACTTCTTGGTAAGGTCCATAATGTAAGGGGTTAAGGAGAGAGCTGGGTCAAAGATGACCACATGGTTTTTGGCCTCACACAATGGTGGTGATAAAGGGCCCAAAGAGGGTGGCCAGAGGTTAGGAGGGAAAAAGGGCACAGGTGCCCTGATGAGGAGGATCTCCATCTTACTGGCATTGAGACAGAGATCATTCGCTGCACACCATGCCTGAATGGCGGACAGACAGTCAGGGATGAGAGAGGAGGAAGAGTGGGAAGTCCAGGTCACTGGAAATGAGGAGAGAAGGAGGAGTTCAGGTGAGCAAGAGGGGCGAGATAGATATGGAAGAGCCATTTCGATAGTATAGAGCCCTGGTGGATGTTAAGATGGATTTCTAAAATCTAACCTGGTGGTCAAAAGTTTAGGATGCCACCCTTGGTTTAGTGAAATAGGGGAATCTTCTGGACAAGCCAGACCAATCTAGGTAGCTTGGAAGGTGGTCAAGACTAAGTCTCAGGAGGGGTGAGAGTAATTGGAAGCCCGTAATCAGCACACACAGTAACAAACCACAAATTAATCTTAGACAAGTGTATATGAAAGATATCTATACATTTATTGTCAGAACGGATCGATAGACACAAGTAAACTTTAGTTATGTCAAAACAGTTACCACACAATATACTCTACTATATAACATATATACAATATGTTTCCTAATGCGACAAATGAGTGAAACACAGCCACAACGTGTAAAGTGAATGGTGAGTTAACAGACTAGGACCATTAGGCAATTCTTCACAGTTTTTCCCTAACTTTCAAAACCAGCCCTAAGAAGTGGGGAGCCTTGTGTTCAACAGTACAGTTGCGCGTAAAAAGGCATTATCGTGCAGGTAGAACAAAAAGCGGGTCTTCTTGGGAGAGCTGTAGCAACTCTGGAAGGGGCTTGAGGTGATGAAGAATTGGTTCCAACTAATAAAGTAGGATATGCTCTTGGTTGCAGAGCAGTTTTCAAATGCCAAGATGAAATACCTTTTAAGGGATATTCATGCATAAAAGAGATTGCTTGTGCCAGGGGGCCACCGCTAAGTGATGCAAGTACTCACCGACCCTCGGCACAGTGCGGACGAATCTTTGCCAGTTTAGGGGACATTGCTAGTAGGTTCGAGTCCTGCAGTTTTGTGGCACTCTGGCTCTAAGCAACTGTGGGATAGAACAATCGTTTGTGATGGGACAGTTGCCCTTTCTCAGCTTCCGAAGAAAATTGCGGTGCAGCAGGCTTCAGGGCACAGGAGAGCAGAACACCAAGGCAACTACCTACAGCGACTGTGTAGGCAGCATTATGCACTCTCCTAATTCGGGACCTAGAGCAGTTAGGCCTGCAAAGTTTGGCGGGAGAGGGCACTGGACCCCAAGCAAGTGATCTCCTATGTCTTGTGTGTCAAGGTGAGACGGCAGCAATCCTGCAGGATACCCTGAGGCAGAGCTCGACAGTTCACTGGAGGGCCCAGTATCACTTTCAAAGGGGCTCGTTCAGTGGGTAAGTATGGGGTGCTGATTGTAGTTATTCCCACTTATCCAAAGGGGTGAAGTGGGTTGGCAGGCCTTCTTGAGCAATGAAGAAATCAGGAGTCTGACGAGACAGCAGAAGGTGAAAGGTGACAACCTTATAAAGCATCTCTGGTGGTTCCACAAGTCTGTTTCTTCATTGCAGGATACTTGGCTCCTTCTCTTGTTTGGAGAGAACTCATTTGATCTACCTGGAATGGATGCAGACCCCCTTCTCTTACCCAAGATTAGCTCTGCGCCAGAATCGAGGACTTCCAATCGAAGATCTGCTCTCATGGAGGCATCCCAGTCATGGACCAATCACGATCCATGGTGGTCCCAGTCATTCAGGAACTCCAGACATCCTATACCACTAGTGTGGGTTGGGACCAGACAGTCCCAACCCACTTCCTAGGTGCACGCACGTGACAGGCAGAAGCCTGCAAAAGAAATCCCAGGCTACTCAACCTGGGTGAAGGCAAGGGACAAAATGGCCACAGGACAGAACAAAATACTTTGTGGCTCGGCCATTTTTGGACCTGGCCACAGTCTTGAACCAAACGCGCTAAACACAATGTGATTCAATAAAAAGAAGTCAAACACTTATAAAAAGTAACTGCTGCCACCAGTTCATCCCAGGCAACATTGTACAATCACCCAAAAATCCTTTGAGGGTATCTAGGGCCATAAAACAAAAAGGACCACATTGCACAGTATTGGAAGGTACATTGTGCACTGTTAAAAAGTTACAAAGAAATAGAAACATAGTCAAAGACTAAGGGAAACATGGTTTCCCAATACTGACAGACTGATGGATGTGTCAGTTTCCCCCTAAACAAGTGAGGAAATGCCCAGGGGAGAGCAGATGAAGGAGGTGCTCCACTGGCAAACATCAGGATAGGTTAGCCAAACAAAGGCAAAAGGTTTGGGGGGGTCCACAAATAGAGGGAAAATTACACATTGATAAACTATTTCCTAACAGTGGGTGCCACAGGTAGGGAGGGTGGTGGTGGAGGAGAAAGGGCCTATTTGCAGCTGGTAAGGGTGGTTAGTGAGGAAGGAGGTCAGCCAATCCAGTGCCCAGTCAATGATGCAGAGGAAGTCACAGATTCAATTATGAGGATGGAATGGTTGACCGTGTCAAAGGCAGAGGAGAGATCGAAGAGAATGAGAACAGCAGGAGAGTTGGAGTCGAGATTTTCAAGCATGGTTTCATGGGTGTTCGGGGGAACAGTTTTCATGCCTCTGGATGTCAGGAATCCAGATTGATGGTCATGAAGGCAACCAACAAGATCAGTGTGCAGGGTCATTTGGGGGAGGACCAACTTTTCCAAGAGTTTACCCAGGAAAGGGGTAGTAGAGATAGGGCGATAGTTAGCCGGGCCAGAGGGGTCAGCAGATGGCTTTTTTAGGAGAGGGTACACAAGGGAGTGCTGAAGGGATAGAGCAAAAATGCCAGTGTGAAGGAGTGGTTACAGAAGCCAGCAAGAGCTGAGCTGAGGCAAGAGAGGAAATGTTCTCCTGATGGTTCTGCAGGAGCAGGGGAGCAACTGTTTGGAGGAGGCCTTCATAGAGCGGACCCCTTTGGAGACCTCATTCAGTGCTATTGGCAGGAATGAGGGGAGTGGGAGGAGGGGGCCAAGGGAGGTAGTTGAGTAGGCGTGGGAAAAGTGATTGAGTTGGAGGAGAGTGAGGATAGGATGTCCTGCATTTTGGATGTGAAAGTGGGAGGTCAAGGCAGTGCAGAGAGCCTGGGAAGGAAAGTGAGAGGTGGAGACTGCAATTGGATTGGCAAGTTCCTTGCATATTATGAAGAATTTGGCTGTGTTGTTATTGGCTCCATAGATGCGGGCTTGGATGTGGGCCTGTTTCTTGGAGCGTGTAGAAAAGTGATATTGCCTTTGGAACAGGCATTAGGCCAGTTTGTCAAAGGATAAACCCAAGGTCTGCCACTTACAAGCTTCCTTCTGGGTGCCGCTCAGAAGAATTTTAGCAGCGCACAAAGCCAATTCCCATATATTCCAAATGATTTACGATGCCACAAGCCATAGGAGGTAACCAATATTTGCTTTCTTTGAAAAAAAATCTAAATTATACTAACTAGTCTTGATATTTTGGTCTAGCCTGTTTACATTGCCCTTCAATGCAAGTTTGACCTTAAAAACCTAAAAATAGAATACACCCACTAGTATTACTAATTACTAAAACTAATATGAAAAAGTGTCCCCATGAATTGAAAATATAACTAAGATATGCCTGCACACATTAAACAAATTATCTACCCTCCCCACTCTTGACTCCTATACTGGACTCTTCCACACTTATACCTTATGACTCAAATCTCCGCCCTAGGCCACATTCAGATATTGTCAGCCAACACTGAATTTGCCTTGCTTGGCTCTACGAAAGGTTACCAGACTTGTACCTACATCCACTTATTTTATGTTTGTTATAATATGAATGATGTTCAAGCACAAGAATTTATTTTACTCATGGTACCTTACCAAAAGTGTCACCCAGACTGTGTAACCCAACTGTCAGCTCAGATATTGGATACTGACTGTAAGTAAGGCTACTTGGATGTGGAACCTCATCCGATGCCTCCTATTCTTTGTACATATGTTACACATGAACTTTGTAGCAGCCACCTGGCAAGTTAATGCATTATAAAACTCAAATATTAATTTGCCCTCTAAGGCTTTTGAGTAGGCAAATGTCAGGCTCAGCATCTCCTAATTTAGCATTGCTTACATTACCCTATAAATGTAGAGCAGCATTGCAATATCATTTACTTGGCATTCAAGGGATAATGGGTATGGGCTATGCTTGGCATTATTCATACATAGTATTAGAGCAAAGGATATTCAGATAACCAGAATGCTTTACACAGAATCTGCAACTGTTCTAAGTTTTCAGAGTTCCATGGAGCAAAGACCTTAACAAATTATATGGTAATGCTGCTATATCAAAACACGTTGACTGAGCACTGACATAATCATACCCAGAAATTTAAAGGTGTGGGGTATGTTGCAAACATTCTTGGATGCACTTCATGACATTTTCTTACACTGTACATAATATGGTGAGGCTTTAAATATGCTTTGCTTGCAAAATATTGTGGGTATGCAAAAATCCCAGTGAGCGTTTTACTGCTACAATCCCTCCATTATTATAGAGCCCTGCCAACAAGTTTTGGAGACTAACACACGAGTGAGAGAGGAGTATGGGTGAACAGGCTCAGGAGAAGACTCCTATGGGTTGAACAACAAATCAGCAACTTTCAAAAACCAAATCAAATGTTTTGGCAGTACAGTACATTAAGGGGAATGTTTTTATTTTTTTTATTTTTGCTAAAGGATAGGAAACGGTAGTAACAGTCTAGCAAACTTCACCTTCTGTCCCTTTCTATGCTCAGCTGCTGAGGGCTTTTCATTATAATCATGTTTTTACGTTTATTGCCTCTAGCATTGTTAGGCAGAATGATATGCAGTACCCTTTGGGAACACCACTCACAATTAAGACTACAAGTGACAGTACAAATTCACCTTTGGTACAAGCCTGTACTGCACAATAAAGTGGTAGCGATGGCTGAACAGCCAGACTTATTTTAAGAGTAAGTGAGCAGTATCAATAGTTACACAAAGGACAGAAATTACTATGAGTCAAGCAAGCACTGACTAAAGGTTTCTGAGTAAAAGAATATACACTTATTTACACATCAGTTGTATAACATTTGACTAAAGTAAAGCAGTTGAAAAATCACACTCTTAATACACCACACAACTCCCAATAGATTTTGGACAAGTTAAGCTAAAGAAATGTAGTGTGAGCAGAATGGCACTCCAATAATTAAAAGGGAGGGAAAGACAAAGTTAGGCAGAAATTGAGCAGCACCAACAGGTAAGTAAGCAGGGCAATCTAGAAAGAGGAACTACATCGAGGAAATCAAATCAAAAAGGCTTGGGGCCAAAGTCAATAGGACACAAGTCTTTTGCTCAAGATCACACAGTTCAGGGTAGTTTGCGGTTAAATCTTTGCCAAGAGGTCCGGACAGAGTTGGTCAGCAGAAAAGTTAGTTTAAAGAGTAACGAAGGACAAGCCCTTGGATTGGCAAAAGGTTTCACACCCTTTCACCGCGGCTGGACGAAACAAACAACAGGGTCCAAACAGTACCTTAAAATGGAGAAGCAGCTGTAGCTGAGGCAGACGTTCGTGGCAGGTCCTGCAGGCTCACGGTTCCTGAAGCGACTGTCGGACTGACACGAAGTAGGAAAACTTGAGGGTCCTGCACTGCCCAGGGAAGAAACCAAGGTGCGCTCCTTAAAACCCAAGCAGGGTCCGACCTTCCTGGCTATACGGTTCACTGCAGCTCTGCACAGCAAATTCGACCAGAGGAGGCCTGGCTTGGAGTTTGAGTGAACTGGTTGGGCCCACCAGCTCAAGGGGAGAATATTCCTCGACGATCTTCCCTGTCGTTGGAGTATGAGGATTCGGACCTGCAGCAGCACTTCACCAGTCAGTTCAGTCATTGTAGGGGTCCTCTTCTGTCAGCTCCTCTTCGGTTCTTTCGTTCCAGTGGCGACTCTGCCTTTCCAGACCCAGAGACCTGCTTTTTATGCAGTTTTCCCCCATTCACACAGCCTGGCTGTCAATCACACAGCAGGGTGGATGTCCCGCCGGGACAGTTACCACAGCCAATCAGCTTAAAGTGCAAGGAGACCCTGTGCAGGGAGTCCTAAACCCCTCCCTCTGATCCTGTCCCCCCCAGACAAACAGGTGCCTAAGGAGGGCTTCTGTGTAGAAGAGAAAAACACGAGGAAGACATGTTCAAAAAGAAATGGCGAATACCCAGCCGGAACCGTATAAAAACATATATGGTCTAGTATGTTTAAGTTTGAGGCTACCAAGTTAGCCCAAAACAAGACCGGGGTTATATAAGATAACCACAGTAGGAAAAATAGGGTAGTTACCCCTGCCACCAGCCAAGTCTTAATGAAAAGGGAGCGAAACAATGCTCCAAGAGAAACAGACAAAAAGGGATGACCTTTTCCAGTACTCTATGTAAGATAGTTTGTACTGGTTCTGTGTATTTAAAGATACTAATAATGTCAATGGCAACTTTACATGTTCTTGGAGACAGTAGTCAGTCCCAGAAAATGGAGTCTGAGTTGAGAAGTCTAAAAGACAACCCTTTGTTACTGCACTGAAGGTGCTGTGTAACACACAGTAAAAAGATGATGCCTATGGAGTAGGTGAGGCTCCGCAGTCTATGAACACAGCAAAACACATGCAAGAGTGGGAAAAAAAAGGCTCACACTCTTACCAGGTGAAAAAATAAATCCTAGAAATCCAGCAAAGCTGCTGAGGGACTCAGTAGGTTAAGGTAAATTAGCCATTCTGGAGGATTCTCCCTAACAAGCATCCCCATGTACCTTGTTCAACTGATTACAGTGAATTTCAAAAGAGAGGTCCCTGGTTAAAGGAGACAGCACTTGATCTGTTGTACCTGTGAGCATTGCTGCCATTGACTTAAAAAGCAAATATATGTGCTTTTCTTCAATGGGGCCCCAGAAGAATCTGTTCATTCCCCAGTTCAGGCAGTAATACCTTTAGAGTTCCTACCCTTGCCACTGCTCTGCTGGTCACTGATTCGAAAACATATCAGTGGAACTCTGTAGATAGAAGTGGGGGTAGGCTCCTACATGTTCATGATTTCCCATTTTTGTTGGGCGCATGTTCCTATTTTTAAGGAGGGAGTAAAAACGGATGATGTATATGCCTCTAAAATGTAAGACTCGTTTTGAGTAACTGTTGGCACAACTCAGAGGACAATGTAATGTGAATAGTAAGTAGAGACCCAGGAATTCTCATCCTGATCATCAAACTCTGTGGTGCATTTATTCTGATGCAATTATCATCCTTGCACCACAAATTGAGAGGCGTGCTATCCTGGCCATTGAATTACTTCATTAAAGTGGCACATTAACTCCTTTTGGCATGTTTTCTGGCATGTTCCTTTTAGTTGCCATTATTTCATTTGGAATACTTGTATCTTGTCTGAATTTTCCTTAGCATACAAAGCTTTTTTGTGCATAGATGTTTTCTCTGTTCAGGAGTACCTTTGGTAGGTATTATGGCATATGTTGACGTCTTGGACTGGTTGATAAGATCTACTTATAAATCACATATACAATATTTGTTTTTTTTTAGCCTACGTGTTTGGAAAAAGTGTTGTATGGTGCACCTTTTACACTGATTTGTAATGAAATGCAGTGGTTGGGAAGAGATAATTACCTTCCAAACTCTTCGAAGATGGTAGCTTACTAAATACAAATGCTCACAAAGTGGCTTACCTTGTTATTCAGTTGTGCACATGGAAAATCATGTGCGCACAAAAGCTAACCATTTCTGCACTTAGGGAAAAATAATTAGAGGGAAAATTGCTTACGATCAACAACTCTGTACTTGCGTTTCCGAGATGCTAGATCAAAATCATGCCAGCTGTTGTTCTTGGTGGCAGGTTTTAGGCAGATCCTCAGGGCAGGGGAAAGGATGTCAAGGGTGTTAGAGATGACAAGGTTCAGGTTAGCAAGGACAGATTCAGAGGGAGATTCAGGAGCAGGGGTGGGAGGGGGTGAAGGTAGAGGCAAAAGCAGCAATTGACACTCACTTCATCAGCTGAATGATGGCGAAGGAGGCTGGCTGTGCAGAGGGTGGCTTGAATAGATGGCCAAGGGGTTTCAGGTGGGAGGAAAGTAGAGAGTGGTCAGATCATGAGAGGGGTGGTGGCGACTAGATTAGAGATAGGGATGTCACCAGAGATTAGGGCATCAAAAGTGTGACTGGCAGAGTCAGTAAACGTTAGCTGGAGAAACAAGAAATTAGGAGTGGATTTGTATATCTGTTTTCCCGCCAAGTCGAGGTTTACTGACAAATAAGCAGCAAGGCCACCAGAGGTCTCCCTTTTGTGTTAGGCCTTATCACTGGGTGGAAATAAGGTATAAAGCCCTGAATAGAAATTGGTTCTACTGGCCACATTTCCTGGAACATTAATATATCATGCTTCTCTATAAAATACCACCAATCTGTGTGCCAGAGTTTATTTTTTAAACCAGCAATATTCCATACCATCAGTTTAAGATTGTTGTCCTGACAGTTTTCCCCCTAAAACGTGTGAACTGTTCTATCAGGAACAGCATCGCCAACAAGGTTATTATCTTCCCAAGAAGAAGATTCCATAGATATACCTTCCCCCTAGACGAACACCTTGCCCCTACAAGAACCACTCAAACTACACACGTTGGCTGGCTGGAGAGGTGAGGCCACTGGTACCAAGGGAATCAGGTCAATCTACCTCATCAGTATCACCCAGACAAGTGTTACTGTTGGCAGTAGTTGGGAATTAGTTATATTGATACGCTTCCTGTTTCTTTAACCATCCAATTGGTTCTATATTCAAGTCCGTCTTAACAGACCGAGAACTAGATTCACTAGATGTCCATGCAAGGGGTAAGAGCTCTTGCACTGTGGAAGGATGTCTCAGTGAGATAGTCACAGAGTACCCCTCTATGCTTTTCGTACTAGGTCCCGTGCTTATGCTATTAACTTGGGCAGTTGGGCTCTCTAGAACTGGACTTTCAGATCCTCTCCTTAATGATCATGAAGATTGTAAGATAAAAAATCAGACACCAAAACAACCCCCATATTATCTCATTGGCGCTCATTTTATTGAACCACTTAATTCGGCACCAGGGCCCGTTAGGTGCATACATAGTGGTATAGGCAGGTCCCAGATTAATATTTTTTGTCATTTGCACGTCAGAGTGCATAATTGCAGTGCAGAAGGTAGTGTACACGTGTGTACACCACCTTTTGACCTGCACCTTTGCATTCTGATGTGCAAATGAAGTAAACGCTGCATGCCATGTATGTTTGGTAGGTGGCATTTACAATCGATCTGTATGGGGTCTGCCTGCTTTTTGCTGGCACATAAAGCCATCAGACCCCATAGGGATCCCCAGCAATTGGGCCAGTATTGAAAATATAGGCTGATGCAAATGCTGGGGTATTAATAGGGCAGATAGGAAGGGAGACAGCAGAAATGCAAGTTATGTATTGACCCTCCTCTCCACCATACAAACAAACAAAAATGGGGTGGGATTTAGGAAACACGAGTGAAAGCCTTATGCAAGGCTTTTACGCTTGTGTATTATGTCACAGCCCAACGAAAATGAGCCCCATTGAATTTTATGTGTGCATCATTCTGTTATGGATCCCCATATTTTCACTACTGTGGTACTGAAATAAATAATGAGAAAACAGATTGTCCAATATGTAGGGTGACAATTCCACTACACCGAATACTTTCTATACTATTATGCAAAACTCTGTAAACACTAATGAACACATGAGAGAAAACATTTTAATGAATCACTGAAACTTAAGAGGGTATAAAACATTTAAAAAGAAGAAAAGACATGCTGTATAACGCATGCTGTAGAGCGCAGGCACAGATATCGAACATTATTTCAAAACATCCATTATAGTTTTTAAATTAGATATGACTACCAATTTTACTTATCAGCTTAGAGTTTTTAGTTCAAATCTCAACCATCCAGTAAGAGATTAAAACGAATGTAATGCAGTTACAAACTGAGGATGATGAAATGTTTCAAACCTTACTCGGCAAGATACTAGTCCTGAGTTTGCAATGTCAATACCCAGCTCGAAGGGTTGAACAGAATGAAAGTATGTTTGAAAGTAGTAGCACAGAACAACAAGATCAGAAGGCCATCAAAAACTATATTCATGCTAAAAAGAATACAACTTGTAGAAATGTACAACAGGTGTTCAAACCTCAAGGTTTTTGCAATCACAAAGGGAAAATAAGACACAAAGGGCCTCATTATGACCCTGGCACTAAGGGGTTAACGGCGCCGTAAAAGGCTGTGGCGCCGTTAGCCCCTTAGCGCCTAATTACGAGGTCCCTTTGCGGCTCCCGACCTTAAAAGCTGGTCTGGAACCAGCCGTTTAAGTAGGGACCCGCAAAGGGACCTTGAAGGTAATTATGGTACCGCAATTTGCGGTACCGTAATTACTGCCTTCCCCATTCCCATTGAGCCCTGTGGGGCAAAAAGGGAATGGGGAAGGGCCAATGGTGCATGGGGAATTACCGCCCTGCCAACCTTGGAATGGGGTGGTACTTCCCCATTGCACCATGGCGGACTCATTACAATACCGGCAGCAACCATGGTGCTAATAGCTCCATTGGTTACCGCCAGTGTTGTAATAAGGGCCACACCCTTCTTTTGCATGAAAGATATGTTCCCAGAACTGCCGACATCAGATTTCTGCATTGAATTAAAATCTACTTATCTGCTACACCAATGACATTAGCGCCAATTTATAAATGACAGGCAGATACATATACATTTTGGTAGCTGCCTGCTGAAGCATATACATCCTCCTAATACATAGAAATCTAAGACATTTGCAATCTACAAAGTATTCAGTTTTATTTGCGAGTCTGTGGGAATGGCCTGGCAACCAAAACAGCCCTTCACTACATGATCAGACTTCGGCACAGCAGTCCACCAACAAACAAATTGACATGTGCTGGAAAGGGAACACACTCTAACAACAGTCAAACATATACGATTGAAATACATCGACAAATGCTATCAGTATTCAGCTCATACTGACGGTACATAACACATCAACAACACTCATAAGCTGCAGCTAGAAATGTAGTGCCTTTAGCAATGCAAAGAAGACTAGGAACAAACGAATTATCTTCATTCCTTGTATTCAACGAGGCATCCTATTCTTCCAAGAAAACCACCTTAACCCACTTTAAAATATGAGTCTCCTATAAATATAGGATCACATCACTAATAGCCCGCCCTGGAAACCTTGCATAAAATGCGGTTCATGGACCATGCCCTAGTGCCCTACTGAGGATTCTTGGCCCTGCAGACTAAGTTAAAAGCCTGAGCACAGCAAGGGTATTTAATGAGGTTGAAACCCCCATAACGCCAGGCAGAGCTGAGGATGGATTTGTAAAACTATTATAACCTATATTGCTCGTTCATGTGAAACAAAAGAGTCAACAGGCCATAAAGGGTCGATGCAAGTAATGTCTGTATAGGCCTACATAATAGGCAGAATAGCATTCTCTGTTCCCTAAATAATGCACACTGTGATTTTGCCGTTAACATTACCATGAGCAGTCAGGTGCCTGTTATTAAATTATAAATGTGCCGGTCAGTTGTGAGAAGTTGGCTGCAGGTACGTAGGCAGGGCCTGTTCACTGTACACACATTCAACTAGGCAGCTGCGGGGAGTTGGCTACGGGTGCACTCTACACTGCTGGTAAACTGTGAATGGGATTGACTGAATAATCTGTGGCATACCAGCATTTGGAGACCAAAGATTGTCCAATGAGAAGGCCAATTTATAAGCTATAGCCCCATCATATGTAATCAATTCACAACATAATAAATTCACAACAAACCATCCGGTGTGATGATTCACAGTCAAATATTAGACCAACAATAGAGAAATCACGTCAAAGTCAAAATCTGTTTTATTTTGTACTATAATAGGCACTACATATTTAAGTGCAGGCCTCTGACATTGTACACTGGGTCTCATTAAGAGCATGGCTGTTCATTAAGAATGTGGCTGTAAAGGTATTACTACCCCTTTTACCACACTGCATTATTATGAGGTTGGAAAGGTGGAGGAAAAGCCTCCAGCACTTGCTTGGAAGTATCTCCTTCACATCGCTATGAATAAAAGGGAGGATTCATCATGGACAGAATTTCTACCCGCAGTGAATGCTCTAAAACCTCAAAAAATGTATAAGCACTCCATGAATGGGGCATTACACCACCTTAACACCACTAGTATTCTGGTATATTGACTGCCAAAATTATTGGTGGTAACTCTATCAGAATTTTGCAGATTACCCCACCAAGTACACCCAGCGCTTATTGAGGCTCATTATTCTTAACACACATACAAACGCACATTAGTCCAGAAGCCATCTCATCAACATACATTAAAACATCTTTAAACATTTCCAATTAGCAAACACATCTTGCATCACAACCAATGCTAATCATTTTTTTCGGTGTCCGGTAATAAAGTCACCTGGGAAATAGCCACTAGGGAGAGACATTTCCCAACAAATGCACCCTCATTAAAATGAAACACTTTCCCCAAATATTCTAGGATTGGAGATTATAATGTTAAATGTTACCCTTCCTACAATATTTGGGGATTGCATTTTAGGGGTCAGGAAAAAAGTCACCTAGCTGGCACATGGAACCTTTTTTCAGGCCCATACATTCTAAATTTCTTTTAGAGATTCTTAGTTATTTATCCCACCAACTTCGACCACATGGAACATGCACTTGAACAGTAATTCTCTAGAGCAAGGCTAGTTAGTGGTTGATATATTTACAGTACCTATAAAGACATCGGTTGACTTCATTGAATTCTAAACATGTGTGAGATTCCAGCTCCATATTTGCATGGTTTGGCACTGCAATTAATACAAGAAAGAATTAAGTGGGCTACTAGGTCTAGCTGCCCACTGCCCCCCCTGCATGTTCAACAAAGTGTTTTTGTCAATCTAGCTAAAGGTTGGTACTGTGAGCTTAGACCAGTGCAGGTGAGTCATTAAAGGTCTTGCCCACCTATATCTAAGTCAAGTTAAAACATTCTCCAAACCCACCTTCATTCTTATAATAATTTTATCATTGGAAATATTGGAAAATGCAGTGTGTTTTATATTATTGCTACGGTTCTGTATCAAAGCCTTCATCGCTAGTGGCAAGCTATTTGTGGCGTAAAATGCAGATACAAAAGCTAACCATGAAACCCTAATTTAGCAAACTTTTGTCATATGAACACAGGTAATTAAATGCTATCTCCACATCCATAAGTGCACAAACTGAGATAATATTATATGTCACTGTAGCTTCATTGAGTCAAAATGATAACTTGAAGGTAAACGTTTGCTACTTCAGACTTTCCTTGAAATAGTCCAAACCCATTCTCTTTATGTATAATTTAGCTTGGACTTTCATAGATTACCCCAAAATACCTCTAAGTAAGTCATGTTCAAAGGGCTAGAGTGGTTATATATCAGAATGGCTTTTGAGTTCACTTCCTTTACAGTCTATAGTTTTGGCTTGATTGATATTTATATTGGATACATCACATTCCCTCCCTGGTATATTGGAAAACATTGCATTTCCCATTTCCCTGAGCCATATCATTATAATTGTTCTTTGATAATGCTGTAATACCAATTTCTAAGTGCGAGGGGGATACAAATCTGTGCTGCTATGCGTTATCTTGTTTCCAAGACAAAAACGCCTTGCCCCTGAGCTATCCTACTGGCTACCAAAATGTACTGCCCATGCTAATGTATGTGAGAATGTCATATCACATTTTGGTTGGGCCAAGAAATCGCCTGGAAGTTATTGAGCATGCAAAGGCAATGTCTCTACATGTGTATTGGCTTCCCGGCCATTTGGTTCATGTTTACCTAAATTAAGGCGGATATATGCTCCATTCATTTCGCTGCACCATGCAGATGCAGATTTTTTGTACATCTAATTGAGCTTCTCATCTCTATTTTCCTGTCCATTAGGATTGGGTAATACATGTGAGTCTTCTTGCTCACTCTAAATTATCACCTCTAACAGTGGCATTCACAGTATCTGACACACAATTCTAAAGATGATCAGCAGTGAAGGTTTTAGATTTCCTTTCAAAATTAGTAGATATCATGATTTTAAATACAGCTTTCTTAAATGAACTAATCACAGTCGTGTTCTAGAAAATTCTATTATCTGTAGGATTTAAAAGCATGTCCTGTGTGCAAACAACCTGGTGGGTTACCAATTGAACATCAAGCCAACACTATAGCATACTATGATCACTCCATTGATTGCAAGTAGCATTCATTTGTCGACATCTATTGAAAAAAAAAATGTCTGTGAAAATATAATCCAGAACAGAATGTGCACTCCCTCTGTGCCAAGTGAGATGCCCAGAAACACCGTCCCAGACTTTCCCATTCACAATTGACGAGCAATGGATGTGCAAGCGAGACAACCACTCAGCACCATTACTGACTTTCTTACCAGATGTCCCCCCTTCAACAAATAGAAGAAACTGTCCTCAGAATCATTTACCAGAGAGCAAGCAGGGTTAAGGTCCCCAACTATACCCAAGTGCCTGTTACAATGGTTCCCTTGCCAACAAACTATAAATGAAATCAAACATTCTAAAAACTGGTGGTATGCCCGTATGCCAATGCATGTTTACTATTAGAAATTGGTGGCTAATTCCTTACATTGGCAACTCGAATTCTGCTGCTAGGGTGCTCAGCTGTATGTCATGCTCCTTAATGCTTATGAAGCCACAGCCGGCTTTAAACATTATCAACAGGACCACTGTGGAGTGATCCAAGGACCCCCTTCAGGAAGCTTGTCATGCAACGTCCAGCCCGAGATGCTCCAATAACCACACCTCCCGCAAGCAGGTAATTTCACATTTTTGAAAGTTAGCCCCTAAGTCAGATTTAGTAAAAAGGAGTGAATGCCCTCTGGTGTTCCAAGATACCAGGGCCAGAGAGAGTGAACAACTAAAGCCAATTCGAGCTTGAGAAGTATCTCTTCTAGTTCATTAACGCGTTGATTATTCAGGACCCATCTCAATGCATTTAACTAATGTTTCTCATGCGACTCGGTATCATAATTAAGTGGTGGCATTACAAAGCCTAATTGCCTCAATGACAGTGATTCCCTTAGAATGACATGAAACACAGTCTTGGATTCAAAGTTCACGAAATCTAAATTGGTACATGCAGTGTTAATACATTCAACTCTGTCGATGTCGTTTGATGAAATGGCACATACATTCGGGACCTCAGAAAATGAGCACAATAAGGTAGACCTATTGAGCGATGAACACCTATGGCCCTTAAAGACACTCTCAGTCAGCGGTATGCATAAGAGTGTGGGGAACTGGGGAGCGTCCTGTTTGTTCATAAAGCTGCATGTCTATCCAAAGCTATTATTTCAGGCAGGTTTCCCCAATGAAGCTACCTCTGAGCTATCCTGCTTGACCTACAGGCCCTGTTCACCCCTCAATATACTGAAGGTAGTGGATTTCCCGGGTCTCCCCTGCACCCCAGTTCTCTGAGTTAATCGAGTATGGGTGGGTCACTGTTTCCCATAAATAGAAGTCACGCATGCGAAGCTATTAAAGATTCAGGGCGGGCGGCTCATACAGTAGTCTAGTAACTACAATTGGGGTGCCACCAAAATGCTCATTTACAACTCTGAGGTGGAGTGTTGTATTTTATTTAAGTTTGTTTATTTTTTTTACGAGCCCTCTTAATTCTATACTTTTCTATTGTTTTGAAGAGGCTTTTATTTTCACGTTCAGTCAGTTTAGGGCTAGCAATCTATGTTGCAGACGAATTAGGAGTAAAGGCAGCGCCACAAACTAGAATTAGGGATACTATAAACACAGTGGGCATCATTACGAGTTTGGCGGTAGCCATGGAGCTATTAGCTCCATGGCTGCTGCCAAACTGGGCTCTCTTACCAGGTTCCCAGAATGGGGAATTACCGGGCGATTTCGAGTTCGGAGGGCCCGGTAATTCCTCCCTCTGGGAACCCGAGCCCTGACCTTCACCATTCCCATCTGAGCCCCCATAGGGCTCAATGGGAATGGGAGAGGGAGCTAACAATGGGCCGATTACGACCGGCCTGTTGTTAGCTCCCTCTTCCCCTTGCGGGACCCGGTAACGATGCCTGGTTTTACCAGGCGTCCTTACCGGGTCCCACGAGGGGACCAAGTAATTTCGCGGAGCGGGTTTAACGGGTCCACCTCCATTAGCGGAGCCTGTTAACCCATTCCGCAAAACTTGTAATGAGGCCCAGTGATTGGAATGTGAATGGAATTAATGACCTATAAAGAGAAAAAAAAAGTTTTGTTTAATTTGTGACATTTGAAAACAGATATTTCTCTCCTTCAAGAGACACACTTGATTGAAAAGAAAGCAGTACAAATGTTTAGGGGCTGGGTAGGTCAAGTGTACCATTCATCATATTTCTCTAGTTCAAGAGGTGTAAAGATAGTGATGCGAAAAAACATTCTAGAAGTGATTCTGGCTTGCCATTGTGAAAAAGGAGGGCGGCTGGTTTCTGTGACTTTACGGATCCAGGACATGGTTGTATTAGTGTGCAATATTTATGCACCAGTTGCAAACAGTGGAATTTTCTTTGGTGATGTTTGACGGCATTTACAAGATACAAAGGAACAGAATATCTTGTTAGGAGGTGATTTTAATGTGGTAGTGGACACTTTCCTGTATAGAAGTAGTCAACGAGTTTGAGATGGGAGAACGAAAGATAGGGAGGCATTAAGCCTACTCATGAGAGACTTTAATTTATTAGACGTTTGGAGATTGGAACCTCCATCAGGCAGAGAGGACACTTTTCATTCAGAGGCACATGATGTTTATTCAAGAATAGATATATTGACTTCTGGATTAGTGTCACAGAACTTTAGAAAGATTTGAGATTGAGAACATTATAATTTCGGATCGTGCCCCAATAGAGGTGGTTTTATTTTTAGATTATTCATCCCGTAGATGACACACATGGAAAATGGGAACTTGTTTAGTAGAAGATGAGACTTTGAGGGAGGTGCTGCTAAGAGGAGCTGAGCAGTACATTGAATTTAATATGAATGGTGAAGTGGAGGTGGAGACGGTATGGGAAACCTTCAAGTGTGTGATGCTGGGGGTTCTAATGGGGCTCTCAGGAGTCAAATGAAAAGAGAAAAATGATGAGCTGAGTGTACATCTGTGAAAGACTTGGAGAAGGATATTATGAGACTGCCAGATGAGAGGAAAAGAAGAAGACTTATTAAAATGAATTACAAATTAAATAAACACCTTAGTGAGTTTGCAGAGTGAGGGCTATTTAAAACAAGGTGCAATTATTATGAAGGTGGAGAGAAGTGTAGCCGCTGACTGACAGATCATTTTAGAGTAGTGGCTGGAAGCAAAGCTATTTGTGTGATTGACAAAAGTGGGGGTCGTGGTAAATGTGACCCGCAGGAGATTAACCATGAGTTCAGAAACGTCTATGAGAGGCTTAACCAGGAAACACCATTGGATGATACAGAGTCAATTGATGATTATTTCAGAAGTCAATCTTTGGTCTGTTTGTCGTAAGATTGAAAGATGTTATTACCGGGGGAACTGTCATTGGATGATATAAAGAGAGTTCTGTATACTCTGAATATGGGGAAGTGCCTGGGTCCTGATGGGTTGCCTGCAGAATGTTTACAGGGCAATGCCTAAAGGGGTCTTTAATTTATTTAAATGTACACACACTTATAGCAAGGTGAAGGGTAGACTTCCACCATCACTTAGCCATGCAACCATCTTGGTCCTTCAAAAGTCAGGGAAGCCTCAGTTAGAGCCAGAAAACTACAGGCCATTAGCTTGATAAACTCTGACTGCAAAATCCTGTCTAAAGTCCTAGCGAACAGATTGGAGAGAGTTTTATTGAAACTGGTACACCCGAAACAGGCAAATTTTGTAAAGGGAAGAACCTCTGCAACTAATATAAAAGAACTTTTGTTGACATTGTCTGAGTCAAGTAAGCTAAAGGTGGGGTGACTGCTCTTTCATTGGATGCAGAGAAAGCCTTCAACAGAGTACGATACGATTTTCTGTTTCGAACTTTGGAAAGAATACATTTCCGTTTGGAATTTATGAGCCTGGTGAAGCTATTATATATAAACTCAACTCTCGAAGTTTTAACTAATGGCACTATTTCACCAAAGTTTGATTTACTTTGTGGAACTCGACAAGGATGTCCATTATCACCTTTACTCTTTGTCCTGTCTTTGGAGCCGTTTGGCTGTTGCAATCAGATCAGAGGATACGCTAGTTGGGATCAACATTTATTGTGCAACACAAAAGCTATGGCTCTATGCAGATGACGTATTCTAGTAATACAGGAACTGTCAGAGTCTACCTCAGCTTTGATAGATATTATTGATAAATGGCAGCGTTTCGTACTATAAAATTAATTGGCCGAAATTGGATGTTCCACGGTCTGTAATAGTTCAGTTCTGACTGGCCTTGGTTTCCAGTGGTGCCAAACGAAGATGAAGTATATGGGCATCTGGCTTACTGGTGATGTGAGACTCATGGTAGACTTGAATCTGAGATTAGCAATGGAAAAACAGTCGGCGCAACCGGAGCGATGGGATCCCTCAAACTATCATTGGGGGGCAAAGTGAATGCACTGAAAATAACAGCAGTGCCCAACATTGCATATGTCATAAGCATGATTCCCCTTCCACCATGTAAATCCATGATAAAAAAGCTTGATAGTATGGTTCAATCATTTTTATGGAAACACAAACCACCAAGATTGAAACTTTGGAAAATACAGCTTAAAAAGAGGAGGACTAGGTGTGCCGAACTCTGCTAGATATCATCAGGCATTCATGACAAGGCATTTCCTGACGTTTTTGCGGGAGCCATATGATGATTGGGCAATTGCTGTGGTGAACATGGCTGGTCAACTGACACCATCGGCATTGCTATCCACCATGAGCAAGGGGTGGAGAGAGAGATCTTTATTAACTGACCTTTTAAGGTCTCATTGGAGAGACATAGCAAGAGGAAATGAGGGAAACAAGAGGGGAGACAATATGTGGACATATTCCTCAGATGTCCAACAACATTGGAGAGAGTGCTCGACAGGTGAAGTTGCTGAACAGGGTTTATTGGACACCAGAACGAATGTGCAAGTAAGGCCTGAGACTATCGGACGCCGCTAGGAGATGTGGACAGTCGAGAGGAATACTTGAGCATATGTTATGGAATTGTTATAAGTCAAATCATTTTGGAGTGATGTAATGAGTGTGATGAATAAAGTCCTAGTAGTCAACAGGGAATGAGGCTTTGGAACTTTGATTTTGGGTGTAGCAAACTAACTTAGAAGAGCTGTCATACCATCAGGTAATCTGGATTTTGAGAGCTGCAACGGTTGCAAAAAGGATAATTCTATGAAATTGGAAATCTGCAATCTTCCAAACTAATGACCCGTGGTTGGAGGAAACGTACCCTATTTGCAATATAGAGAGAATCGTTATGAGGCTGCAGAGGAAAAGCGAAACGTTAAAAAGTATTTGGAGCATATTTCCTGATTATGGTTCAGAGTAATTTGCAGTCTGGAGACGTACAGAAGGAACCTGGAAGTTGTTTACATGTTTTATTTATTTATTTATTCATTTTCTATTGTCTTCCTATCTTTCCGATTTCATTATTCATGTTGTTTAATTGAGAAACAGGGAGATTTAGGAAGTTTGAAAGTTCTCCGTTTCTCTATTTGTTTGATAAGGGGGCCCAACCGTATTGGCTCAAGATCTAGAGCGATCTTGTGAAGTACAGAATTAAATTGTGAATATCTGTATATATATATTGGTAAAGTATACATAATTGGATAATTGTATTTGCTGTCAAATAACCTACACAATCAGATGCAATGGGAATCAAATCTTAACTGTTTTGTTAGCATGTGTAATGTATGGTGAATCACACAAGGAAGCATTACTTAGCTCAGAGGTTTCTAGCCTAAAAGCACCAATCTGACATCTTTTGTTAGCATGTTTAGTGAATACGCAAATTTAACTTTAACAGGGATGCAATACTTAGCTTAGAGGAAGCGAAAGGATTAGTGAAACAATTGGCACGTGCAACAAATGGTAGTTGGAGCCAATCCAACAAGTGGTTGGAATGGAAATGATTTTGAATAAACCAACAATCATAAATACAACTTGAATGTGTCTTTTGGAATACTTATGGTACTTAGCGCAAAACTTGGGGGGAGATTGCATTTGTACTTTGAATCAAGGCAAATTGAACGTGTCTTATCCACAGACCACTGATGAAAGGCAATCTCCAACCAAATTGTAGGGGCAGAAGCGAGTCCTTCCAAACTGTCTTGCACTTCGAGAGCATTTCTCAGAGGCACGCGTGCACATGTGCAAATCTGAGTACTCTTGTAGGTTTCAAGGTAAAGTGGACATGTCTTATCCACAGACCCCTGAGGAAATTATATCTCCGGCCAAATTGTACCTGCAGAAGTGATTCCTGCCCAACTGTTTTGCACTTCGAGAGCACATCTCAGAGGCAGGCTCGTAGAGGCGTAGTGCCGAGCACTCTTGTAGGTTTCAAACCAAAGTGGGCGTTTCTCATCTACATAACGCAGAGGAAAGGATATCTCTGACCAAATTGTAGGTGCAGAAGCTTGTCCTACTGACCTGTCGTGCACTTCGAGAGCACTTCTCAGGCACTCGCCAAGAGAAGACTCCCTGGAGGACGACTGGGGCACAAAGGAGGAAGTGGAGGAATCCACAAAGGTGGTCACTGCTGTAGCAGATGGCTCAGGGACACAAAGTTGTGCAGAAACCTCCATGGTGGACTGCACACCCTTATGTCTCTCCTCAATGCCCCCACCAGGTCTAACCTAATGGGCTGGATTGCAATCGACCCCTCCTTCACCATCATCCCTGATGACTACTGAGAGTCTTTCACCATCAATAGACCCTCTGTCTCTGCACCCTGTCCTACAACCGCTGAGGTGTCCCCACCACAATCTCCACCTGGGACTTATCCCCAGCAGCCACACACAATGGTATTGCCGTTCCCTCAGCCAATGCTCCCTCAGAGAGGTGGTGTCAATCGGGGTTGGCTGGGTTTTGAGCCTGGGTCTGGTCACCCAATGCCGGCCATACCACTCCACAGCAATGCCTCTGCCCTCTTCACAAGCTGCAGCAACTGTGAAAAATGGGACAAATAATATTAAAATCAGTCCTCAGTGTCAATGCATGTGTAGCATACACAACATGAACAGTCACATTCATTCAACACTTATCAACCATGACCTGAGACAAACACACACACATACAGACATGAGCAAACCCATGCAATCAGCATGACTACTGACACAAGATTGTAGGGCCAATGATGACTCACAGTCATTACATATGCATGTGTCAACCCAGTATATTGTTGTGTGACCGCAAACACATTTCCAAAAAACATGCAATGCCACTATACCAATGCCAAAGTGACAAAAGTTTGACTTGCAGCCAGGGCCATGGGAAGTGCACCTGTCCAACCAATTACAGTTAGCAATATGCATTCCTGACAGCATATCCTGTAAGCATGTTGCATGTACTGGCATACATTTCTGAGGAACGAGCGCTAATGCTGTTTGACCGTGCACATACATATGGCATGATTGCACGTCAACCCGGGCTTCAGATCTAGTGAGATTACACATCACACCCCCGTCCCTGAGATGTCAATGCCCAAACCCAGTCACGATGTGTGATGTATGTGTGTCAGGCCATTTTGTGTCTGTATGCATTGTAATGCACATATGCATGTTTGGCAAGCTACTTATGACTCAAAATGTTGTTGTCTGTCCATGTGCAGGTGATGATGCAGCAGAGGAGTTTGTACGTCAATCCACCAGGGGATGCCATGGTGTTGTACACCATGAACATTCATAGGTGCAGCAGACAATACTCAGTGGTGTTTTGGAATCTTTGGAATCCAGGTCTGGATGACACATTGAGGAACATTGAGGGTGTGCCAATTGGCAGGCTGGATGTGGCAGTTGAGTCTGAGGAGTTGAGCCAGGTTTCACCGGTCCAGTCGATTGTAAACCCCATGCATAGTTACGACTGCAAGATCACCCCTCACCTGAGTTGGCTTCAGATTCAGGGAATGAGGTCCTATGGAGGGTTGCAGACCTACAGCCAAGGCCCAGGTCCCACTGCGACGAGCCTGAATACTGGCATCCCACTGCCATCGGACCTGCACATGTGGTGGACGTGTGCATTCCGGAGAGAAAGTGTGGGTGCAGCAGATGTTGCATGCAGCCATCCAGTATGATGACAAGCTGCATGAGATTTCTATGGAAATGCATAGCATGGCTGGGGAAAAGCATTGCATGTCTGAGCACATAACCACAGCTGCTGCCCGCAATGCACAACATCTGGACTCTCAGGGACATCGTCAGCAGCTGTTGTCCAGTCTGGAGAAGAACCTGCATGCTGAGATGCAATCCTCAGGTCTCTCCCACAAACTGGACACGGAGGCAAACATCAATGGCCCAAGGGCTGATCTGAAGTGTCTGCAGGACTCCCTGCATTCATATGCAGTGGCACATAGAGAGCCCTTGAAGAAGGAGATGTTGTCAACTAGTGACTCTAATTGCTGTGAGATAAAGAGCTTGACGGCTTCACTGCATTATGATTTTTCAGCCACAATGTCCTTGATAAACGACTTGAGGCATATGCTGTCCCAGTAAATTGATGCATCAAGAGTGAGAGCACATGCAGACTCTGTGGCTACTTGGGAGGAAGTTCATCGTGACCTCACAGCCATTGGGATGCTGGAGCATTCATCTGTTTCACAGGTGACCCTAGCCCATGAACACCATGCTTTGGCACTGCATGGACAGGATGCACCACCACCCCCACCACCACCTGATGATACACCACATGATAACAGTCCCACATTACCCACACCACCTCAACCACCTGTGCTTTGGTGTCCATAAGCCCATGGAGTTTTTTTTTGTGTAACTTATTTCAATCCACTCATGTGGACATGGACACACCCTCCCTCTGCCCCCTCCAGGGTGCTAATTTTTTCTCCACCAGCTCAAGATGGTCAGTATTTATTTGTAACAAACCTGTCAGGGATGGTCTGATGTTTCATTTTTTACACCCCTGTTCGGGATTGATATATTTTTGTTTTTTGACCCCTGCCCATGATGGACACATTTCTATTTTTTTTATTTTCAACCTTGAGAGATGTGTTGTTGCCCTCTCAAGAAATTTATGAATGAGGAACTGGACCCGCAGCCATGCACAATGGTGAAAACTGCCATGGTTAACATGACTGCAACAGGATCACAAGTAGAGGTGAAGATGAGTCAAAAGAGTGTGCTACATATGTGCAGTATGCATGATTGATTCCTGTGGCTGGTGAAATCCAATGTCCGATGTGGTTGTGGGGATCCTGACTCACCCATTAACTGCACTCCTTTTAAGGTACACCCAGCACCCTTTAACCTCTCCAGCCCCATGCGCTCTGCCAGGCGCTGGCCATCCATTCACTAAGGTGGAGGAATATTATTTGGTGGGGGTGATGAGGGAATCACATCAGGGCAGCTCTGCCAGCTGGTAAGGTTGTGCACTGTCAATCATGTCAATATAGGGTTAAGTGTGCACCACAATGTTGGCATACAGTGTCACATGTAGGAGTTTAACAGGTCATGTTATATTGGGATGGTGACTGTCAGTGCAGATCTGAGTGTGTCCACATGTTTGTGTGTGTATGTCCCCTTGAACACCCATGAATGTGCATTGGTGTTCTGGTTTCACTTCCACAAATCCACAAAGGACAACAGACTCAGGAGACTGTGCAGCACTAATCCCCGTGAGCAATTGGTAGTCTTTGACACATTCTATGACAGCATCCTCACCCTCTGACTCCAATCTCTGGACTTCTGGACTGTGCATTCTGATTTTTGACATTGTGCCTAGCTGACCGTTCTCATGTCTTCTTCCCCTGCCATGTCTCCTTCATGATCCTCCAAGTGTACTGCCTATCCACCCTACTCTTTGACCTGTGCCAATGCCCACTCCACACTCGTATCCACTCACATGATCTGCTCTGCTACAACTGCACACCTTACATACATCCATTCACAGATCACCAAGACCTCGGCTGCTCCACATCAAGACCTTGCCTCGGAAAAAAAAGTTCTGGATGTACGTCTCCATGCACTCTACAGGACTGGTTTATCGCATTTGGACCATCTAGATTTATACTGGTTTGCACATGTGGACCCTTGACAGCTTTTACCTGTCTTCCCCATACAAGTCACTTGTTTATTGGTGTTTTTCTGTATGTTCTCTCCTCCTGAATGTATTGCATGACTTTTGTTTCCATAACTTGCTCTAATCTAGCACTGTGAGTGACTGTGCTGTATGTGTACGTACATTGTGGGCACATGAATGTGGAAAATCATCCCCTCCCCACAGCTTCTGGTAATCTGTTGTCCCTGCAACTGTTTGCAGTACACCCTATGATCCCTGACCCCTTCCTAAGAAGGACTCCTCCAGGGTGTGTGAGAGGGCGAGGCAACAGCTGGTGAATAATGACATGTCCATGAACTGTGTTGTCCAGCAGGGGGGTTTGGTGGGTGGTGCTTTTCTGGAGTGGGGGTGTAACAGCCTTATTTGCATGGATATTTTGAACATGGGCTTCTTTCTGGTTTACATGCCATGGTGTGTTCAACATGTTGTTGTGATGATAAGTTGAGCATTCCCTTTTCCCTGGTGGCCTTTGTTTCCCAGTATGCCCTTCACCCTCCCCGTATTATCCTTGTTCACAGAGAACCTGTGCTATTTTTCAATTTATGTGCTTTCCAGGCTCTCTGCCCCTGCTGCCTTCTTTTCCTGTCCTGTCTCTGTCTTCATCTCTTTACCCCCTTCTCTCTGCCCTCACCCACTCTAACAGTCCCCATCTCTCGTCATCTCCCCACCAGCCAGATTCATCCTTGCTCCCCAATTCCTCTCTCTCTCTCTCGCTCAGCTCTGCAGCTGCACATTCATCACTCTTTCTCATTTCTCCCTCTCACCCGCTTTCATCCTTCACATCAATGCCCACATGTGTTCTTCCACTCTCTAGATCTTCACCTCCTCACTTGGTGTCCTTTTCCCCTTCAATGCATCCAACGGTGCCCCAAAGCCATACGTGACACCTGATGGTGGGTGTACACAACTTGTATTCCTGCAATCAATGGCCCAGCTTGTGTCCGCATCTCAGGGAATACTAACCCCTGTGTCCAGAGTGCATAACATGCTGTGTTTGAAATGTGTTTGCTTCACTGCCTGTGATTATTCTATCAATGACTTTGGTTTGTGTTGTATTAATTGTTGCTCATGCTGTTTGGTATGGCCTTCCAGTTGTTGACACTGGGTGGACCATGGCTGTGAAGTTACCTTTTTTCATACGGGACACATCAATGCTGTCCTGTTTGTTTACTTTCAAGAAATGCATGTCTTTGCAAGCTAAGCATTTCATTTCAGGTGAAATGCTGTGGATGTGAGACAGGTGTGTACCTTGTGCAGGTAAGTTCAGGGCACTCAGGGGGCCACAGGTTGCATTGCAATTGGTGGCAAGAAGGCTGTCACTGTGTGGGTTGTTTTATCATGTTGGCCTGAAGTGAGCCGGTCCAGCTGCATGGGTGCAGGGACACATGGTGCTAAGAGGCTGGTAAATCATTGCTTGCAGTGTTTGCATGTGTCATGCCTGCCGCACATTATCCCATTCAGTCTGCTTTTCATGGCATGTCTCCCCATGCTGGCAGTCCACTCCTGAAGCTTAGGCTCTGTATCGGGGTGCACTCCCCAGACAACTCAACACCCAGCACAGCATTGCAGGCCATGTGGGTGCTTCAATGTTTGTCCAACCACAACAGGATGGAAGTCATGCCCCTGGACACCAGGCACACGCCATAGGCCTGGTGTTGTTGTTTGCCATGGAAACATGTACCATGCACAGAACCCCAACAGCTAGTTAGACACCTGTGTACAGCTGGTCAGTGCATCACAAGGCTTCCTTCAGTTCCCAACGCATTGGTCCCTGTTCTGTACAGTCTGTCAAGTCCCTCTGATCTCTGCCTTCCCTTCCTCTTGTCTGTTCCCTGCTCCTTTTTGTGTGCCAGTCTACTTGACCTCCGTTTCCCCTTCCTTTCTCTTGTCTGCTTGTCTCTTTTCTGCTTGTTGCCTCTGTGCCCTCCCTTCCTCTATGACTGCTGCCTGTTTTCCCAGCTGCCTTCTGACAGATCCTGTTTTCACTGCAATTGATGAGAAGGTTGCCTTCTGTCATGTTGGACATTCCATCATCGCCTCACCTGCAAGTATATCCTATACTGTCCTGATGCCATGTTAATCAGGGAAATCCACATTGTGGCATTGGGAGGGCTTCCAAGGAGATCCTGGGTTTCTAATCTCTCAGTGATCTCTAGTTAGGAGCTCTCTCTCTGTGTCATTCTGACTACATCTGGATCTGAAGGAGCACACTGACCCCTCACAGGAACAAGGGGTAAGAGGAACCTGGTCCTTCTAATCATGGCACTCTGAGGTACAGGCAGTGGAGGTGTTGTGGGTGAGGATGGTGTCAGAGTGTGGGATGTTATTACTTGCATTGGCCTGAGGTAAGCATATCCTGCTGCATGGGTGCAGGGTAGACATGGCGATGGGAGGCTTGTGAGTCATTGCTTGCAGTTGCTGCATGGCACTCAGGGGGGCATAGGGTACAGTGTCATTGGGTGTATGGATGTGTTACCTACTCTGACCTCATGTTCTTATTTTTCTCTATTAAGTCTTTCTGCAAGCAAAAATGGTCACTGCTATTCAAGGCAACAGTGGTGTGGGATGACTGCATGCAACAACTCAGCAGTGTAGGCTGGTTTGGACATCTACGGAGGGGAGCATGGATACATTCCTGGGTACAGCTGGAGCAGGCTCACAAGGGGAAAGATGTGAGGGGAGATGTGCATCTTTCTTGAAGTGAACTTGCAATTTTCTCAGTCTGTATGACTATTTAGATTTTTATGTGTATTGTGAGCATAATTGTCAGGGAATGGGGTGGCCACTTCACCTGTACATTGTTGTGAGACACACACAGGGTGGACAGGGCAGTCCTCACAAGTGTTAGTTACTGCGTTCCTTTTGTGTTGTACCTTCCTACTTGTGTTCTCTTGTGTGTTGTTGGGATTCTGCATGCACAGATTCTCAGGGTGTTGTTATGGGCATGGAGAATTGGACCCAATTCATCATTGAAAGCCACCAGGGATGTGGATTCACTCTATGTGCTCCACAGGGACTGGTATTTCTGTGAAGTAGGTTTGCATGAGCCAGTTTTGTGCAGCTGCTCCCTGTGCCCTTTGGCAAAGCAAGAGCATGGGTGGAGCCTTGGTGCCTGTGACTCAGGGTGATGACCCTCCAGCCTCTATACTGGTATGCCACGCTGTGTAGCAACATTGTGCAGGACACAAGCTGCCATAATAATTTTGCATACTACTGGTGGGCCATGTAGCAAGAGGCCACCAGAATGGTAGAGGTAGCAGAAACATGACTTTAGTGCCCTATCGGTGGTAAACTCTGCCCCGAGAGGCTATGTGTGCTGCATTATACCTTACCACAGCTGGTGTGGCAGGATTCCTGAGTGTCGTGAGCAGGGATGACAAGAGCGGGTAGGCACTGTGCCCTGCAAATGTGTAAATGGTTGTTATTGGCATTGAATGTCATGATCTGTTGTTCAATATGCCATCTGACTGCATGCATGTGTGTGACAGTTGATAGTCACCGATGAGCCAGGTGTTGCCAAAGGTTTGCGATGCCTGGCTTGCTAGAGTGGTGACTGATGGTAAATTGAGCTGTCATGTGTGCTTCCAGGGAATTTGCCATTGACATGCCTGATGACTCAGTTTGCATCACAGATGACCTGCACATTGATGGAATGTTTCTGGTTGTGGTAAATGTGCTCTGAGAATCGGGGGGAGGGGTTATAGCATGAGATGTGTGCAATCAATGGCTCTGAGTACACGTGGGAAGTGTGCTATGGCATACAACTCATGGCACACTCTCTGCCTTCCCTGCTTTGTGCGTGGCAAGTATACATGCCTATGCACACAAACAAGTGATGCAATGCAGCCCAAAACCTGGTGTAAACAGCGGTATTGCATAGCCTGCGATATGCCCCCAACAATGGCAGTGGTGCTCTGAAAAGAGCCAGTGACTAGGAAATCTAGGGCTGTCAGCACCTTCTCTAGGGTTGTGAGGGCATGGGAGCAGATGGTGTGTGATGCACAGCCTTTCTCCCACTCACTGACCAGGTCTAGGATGGCATGGGGTGTTAACCTGTACCTTGCATACACCTGGTCAGCTGGCATCCCAAAGAGCGCATTGCATTGTAGGAATCTCCTGTCCCTCACCATACTACTCCTTCTCCTTCTATGGACGTAAAGGATTGCTCCAAGTATACCTGCATTCATCCTGGTTGAGCGTCATTTGAATGGTGTGCATTGTGTGCTTTATATACTATTTCTTTGCATGTTGAGCATTGTATGTTGTGTCTCCTATCATGTTGCTGTAAGATCACAAGGTTTGTGTGTGGCTTATTGTGACATGAATTTTCATGCTGGATTCCATGAATTTGTTTGGGTTTGCGCTTGACTGGGAATGTGATTTCTTTGTGTGGCACTTACCTCAACATGACCACATTATTCCTTGTTCATTTTGCGTGGAGAATGGGGAAATATGCATGTTCCGCCTACTATTTGTTTCTTTGCGCAGGCCCATCCTACACTTTGCGCGGTGTGTCACACATAGCGCTCGACTGCACTCAAAGTCGTGACGGACCCACGCAAAGTCCCAAAAAAGTCACGCAAAGTCTGATCCATGAATCAGTAAAAAGGAGTTTTGCACTCTGAAAACTGCTCCAAGTCACTTTTCAGAACACAAAAAATTATATGAATCAGGCCCTTAGTGTTTAACCCTAAGAAAGTTAGAATAATCCAGAAGTGGACCGGTTGTTCAATCTTCGTAGCGAGATATTGTACCTCAGCCAAACCTAAATGGTGATTCCCCATACAATAGCAATAACATACTGGGCCTCATTATAACCCAGGAGATACAGGGTTAACGGCACTGGTAAAGGTGCTGGCGCCGTCAACCCCGTCCCGCCTGATTACGAGGTCCCCTCGCGGGACCCTGTCTGCACGTCTGGTTTTACCAGACGTGCAGACCTGGTCCCGCGAGGGGAGGAGGGAGCAAACAATGGGCCGTTCGTAATCGGCCCGTTGTTTGCTCCCTCTCCCATTCAGCACTATGGGGGCTGAAATGGGAATGGGGAAGGTCCGGGTCCGGGTTCCTAGAAGGAGGAATTACCGGGCCCTCTGAACTCAGAACGGCCCGGTAATTCCTCATTTTGGAAACCGGACCTGGACGCGAATTCGGTGGCTGCCATGCCACCAATAGTTGCATGGCTACCTCCGAGGTCGTAATGAAGCCCACTGAGTTTGTTTATGGTGGTCTTGTTCAGAGAACAATTATGGGGCGTTTACCTGCTGAAATGTCATTGCTGATTGGGAAAGACAGATATCCCAATGAGTATTTCGACTTTGGTATGACACAGACAGCTAAACTTGCCAGTAGAGTCTCACACATCTCTTTCATCTCTTTCAAAGGGATAACTTTAATCGTGAAACATGATTCCGCTTATGTTTTATATACTTTGACTGCTGTCCGCATTATTATTGCCATGATTATGTTATGGTTCTGACTATGTTGATGTTAAAAACTCTCTAATTACTTTCATGCCTTATGGTACCTGATCTGCACTCTTTAAAACGTCATTGATAGATCAAAATAATTCATGCAACCGTTGTTGATTGAACGCTCAGTGCATTTGTAAGTATTCTTGTTGGTTAAGTGCCATTTGTGTGCTCCTCCATTGCAATAAGGTCAGATAAGATGTTTGCAGGGCCAATGGTACCCATTTGCTGATAGCCACAGACATCTGCCTACCCAGTCATTACTTAATTGTAGACTATAGCAAGCCCTGCAAATGAAGTGCCACCAGGTTTTCCTGCCCCGTAAAAGAAAAATAAATGTCGGACTGTGCACACTACAATTCTGCTTCTCTGTCTGATGCTGCTGCTACCTTACAACTGTCACGGAGACTCCTTGGTCACCAGAATTCTTCGAAGCTGCAGCAAGGTCCTGTCTTTTGCCCATATCTAGCTGTATTAAGTAGAACACTGGTGACATTTGCAAAACACAGTATCTCTCCCAAATGCAATGTCATATATTTATCGTTCATTATAATTTCTGAACTGTAAACCATGTTTTGTTGCCAGTCTATATAAGAATATCAGCATTATCATTTTTGTTTGAATGCGCCTGTTTCAGTCATTTGAGCAATTTCAGTCATTTCAGTCATTTCATTATGCCCTATATGTTTCTTCTCATTGCCAGATGTGTTGGTTTTTCACTGAAAGCAGATATATTAAATCAATAACTTCTGTTTATTTGTAGAGGTCATTCGTATTTCTTATGGGCCTCATTTCGAGTCCAGGGGTAACCCTGGTGGTGCTACCGGCAGGCTTCCGATGGACCCGTAATAATTTACTGGCGCCTGACTTCCTGGTGCCATCGGGCTATTACAAGTCTGGTGGCCGGGAAGTTAGGTGCTGGCACATTTGTTAATCCCCATTCCCATAGAGTCCTACGGAACTTTATGGGAGTGGGGACATGGGAGGACCAGCACTGTTAACAACAGTGCTGGTACTCCTGTGACAAGTCTACCTACCGTAGCCCCTGCGCACAGAAGGGTCAGACCTGTCGGGCACATCGGCTCTGGCAGGCAGACTTGCATTTTGCCGGTCTGGAAACAAGGGTTAATATTTTTCAAAATTCCAGAATATCAATATTGTATACTTTGTGGCGTCTTACCTCTCCCAGGCATGGCATGTGAGGTCAAGGGCTCTGAACAGTGATGGACCCAGACAATGAACTATTGTTAACGCAGGGATGGCTGAATAGGCCATGTATTTATCATGGGCCTGGCTTAAAGCCACTTAAAGGCCCATTGTATTCGGCTGGTAACATTCTTGACTCTGACTTAAAGGCCTCATTACACGGACGGCGGTAAGGGTTAACGGTCACCGTTAATGGCAACGGTGACCGTTAACCCTTACCACCGTACTACGAGGTCCCTTTGCGGGTTGGTGATTTAACGCCTGCTTTTTGCAGGCGTTAAAAACCAACCCGCTAAGGGACCTCGGAGCTAATTACGGCACCGCAAAATTGCGGTGCCGTAATTAGCGCCTTCCCCATTCCCATAGAGCCCTATGGGGCAGAAATGGGAATGGGGAAGGGCAATGGCGGAAGGGGGATTTACCGCCCCTCCAACCTTGGAATGGGGCGGTAAATCCCCTTTCCGCCAAGGCGGTGCCGGTATTTTACCGGCATGAGCCATGGCGCTAATAGCGCCATGGCTCACTGCCTTCCGTGTAATGAGGCCCAACATAAGCTATATACCCAAACTGCATGCATGCACTTTACGCTGATTTGGATGGAATCGACTTATATAGACCAACTTCTCTAGAGGCTGTGCCTAAGTTAACATGAATAGGATTCAGGAGGGAGAATGCTTTCATCGTAAGGGATGTTTTTTTTTGTTTAACATACGTTGGCCTTCAATGCATTCACTGACTGACTATATCAATGAAGTTTTAAACCCACACCGATTTTAAACACATTTCTCGTATGACCACTTATGAACTGTTTATGTAATATTGTGTATTGTCTCTGTATTGTGGCTAATGATTATGTTGAATAAAAGGCTTATTATGATAAGTGACAAAGAGCCACCTGCGCTCTGTTGCCTCAAAGTACCTCTACTGACCCGTTGTTCACAATGGCTTGCCAACATTCCAATATTATAATTTGGAAAATAAAAACATAGCACAAGTGCAGAAGTGTAAAAATCGGACTTATGCCATAGCCTTGGTGTGGACTGAGGAAGTGCCAGTGAGCTGGGAATGGGAAGCAAGGTGCAGGAGGCCAGAAAGAAGGTGTGAACTGGGACAAGAAGAAAGACTGTGTTGAGGGACAGAAAAAAAGGGCCTATTAGGAGCCGGATGGGAAATGGCAACCTGTTAGAACCCAGGAGATACAGGCTTGATAAACCCTGCATGCCCTACTAGTTGATGGGTCAATGAACATTCATAGGGTCCTAATATATGTTAGCAATGGCATCTGTGAAGGGTGCACTATGTGGAAAATGTCAGCCATCCAAAAGTAATCGGAAATTACTGGAGATATTTGGCTATTACCACAGCCCAACCCAAGGCCATTCTTTCCAATAACAGTAGTGGTGCAGGTGAGGAATTGCTGGGGACTCTATAATAAATCAGGTTCCTGGAGGCAGCAGGTAGGTTCATAAGATTATTTATTAAATTACTGAAGTAATCTGATAACATCAGGAGATTAGGTCATAAGGAGCAGAAAAACAGATCCCACTGGCTCCCACCACGCAGGCCACATGGTTCTAACTGCCTCGGCTGCAACACTCACTCAACTACAAACGCTCCATACATTCAAAATAATTCCCTCATGGCATCACATTAGTCAAGCAGGAAGGGAGGCAGGATATAACACACCTCTGTTTCTTCACCATACCAAACAGGAATCAAGCAGACACCGAAGGGAAACAAGACACAACAGACTGCTCCCAAAACGTTTAAAATGTAGGAGGATTGTGAGCTATGCTGCGGACTCAAAAAACGGTCTTCTCCTGGCTTGTGGAGGGAGGAAGCCATCACGGTGGATGGGGGCAGTGCCATGTACACAAGCAGGTTTGGGACGAAGGGTAAAATGGCAACAGATTTCAGCACCAAAAATGGGCTTGTTGTGGCAAATAACAATAGGAATTCAAAGCATGCTTATGTCATGTACGTGCGTTTTTTTTTTTTAGTCCAATAATTTTCTATTTCGGTTTTTGTAGCAGGTATTGGACTGTAAATAACATACATTGATGTCGGCCAGGGGTTGTTATAACATTAAAGTCACCTATTCGATTTTTAGGCACATGTACTCACTTTTTTGTCTATAGAAATATGAAAGGTTTACATGGTTCAGCTAGGACTCAAATGCGTGCCCTCTGAGAATACAACTAGATCTCTTTATTAGGAACATTCATCTACTGTGTTATTTCTCTGAAGGAAATCACAAGTATATCTAAACATGAAGAATTAAATGCAGCCAGGGATGCTTGTCTTGATAACATTTTAAATGACGGGAACGCAAAGGCAGTTTGTGGTGAACTGGACTACTGGGATTAGAGCCCATGGACGGCAGATTAAGCCAAACACATGTATGAGACTACATGGCTTGCCAAAGATTGTGATTTTCTTGCAATTTTGTGATCAGGAAAAGTCATTACCTACTGATAAGATGGAAGGTAATTCAACTACATAACATTGTTCATATTAATTTTAAAATGGTATAATTAGTTCACAGTTTTGCTACACCTGCCATGTTCACATTTAGGTAAAAAATAAATTAATCAGTGACACTCTCATAACAGAGAAGTGAAGCAAATTTCATATGATTAATTTGTGGAGCAGATACTCTGACGCATATTTTTACACTGAAGGTTACATGTGTTTATTATGCATGTTTCAATGTACTCATTATATTGTTCATGTCTTTTACTTCTTGGTTTGTTGCTATGCCAGAGTTTTCTAGAAGGTTGTTTTCAGGTCAATGTTTTGAATTGCTATTACTTTTTGACTTTTGCATCACACAATTTCTGCCCCCACTTTATTTTTATTTTTTCATTTTTTATTTTATTTATTTTTATTAATTTATTTATTTATTCCTTCCAATACATTTTTCATTATTATTGTATGGATAATTGTCTATTATATCTCTGTTACATTGATTTCTTCTGTTAATATTTAATACATTAGTTTAAAATAGAACAGTCTTAGCCTAGCCACTTATTGCCCCTTCTTTCTCACTAAATATTTTATGAATCCAGGCGTGAGCTTTTGTTACTGTATGTATTTGGAAATATTAGGACCACGTGGCAACACAGAGAAATCTGTGTGCCGCTAACTGGGTAATGTATTTGTCTCAGCAATCCTTACAGAACCTGCAATTGATAGGTTTGAATTCTGGAATGGCTATCACTTAGCCGTTCACCATTCACTAATCACAAGTGTTAATACTACTTTGTATCTGCAAAAAACAAAGAGAAGTTAGTGATAGAGACATGTGAGCATCTGTTTCATCAAGGAGAGAGAACCCAAGATCGAACAGTTGAAATCAGCACTGTGAGGACTTGTATGCATGTATAAACTTTGTTCATATCGTACAATACAATTCATTAAAGTATACAGAAGTAAATGCGCAAGAAAATCTTATAAAGGGTAACATATGTTTGTTTGTTTGTTTGTTTGTTTGTTTATTCACTTTTTATGCGTGCCAGACCCAAGGGTAGCAGGGCGCAGTGGCAAGAAAAATGCAAAGCTTACAGGTTACATCAAAGCATAGCATACAATATGAAATACAGTGATTACAGAGTATGCAAAATTCGAGAAAGGTCAATCAAGTTGCAGGTTACATCAAGGCAGAATGTACAGTAGAAAATACCGTGAGGTCATGGGACACAGATAATTACAAATATACAAGGTTCAAGTGAGGGCGATCAGGGTTGTAGGTGACCTAAGTCATGTGAGGTCAGCTGAGGTCAGTCGAGGTGGGGAGTTGGATGACATTTTTTATAAAGCGAGGGTAGGGTAAATCCACTCTCAAGTCTTGTGGTAGTGAGTTCCAGGTCTTTGCAGCCTTTACCTGAAAGCTGTTACCTCCGATCGTCTTGAGTCTAAAGTTCAGTATTGTCAGGCAATAGGAATTGACAGCTCTAGTCGGTCTGAGGGATGTTCTCCTGTGGAATGTGTCAATCAGGTATTTGAGGGTGGATGTATTAAGGGCTTTGTGGGTCAGGGATAACATCTTAAGTGTTATTTTGTTCTCAGTGGTCAACCAGTTGTGATGGCGTCTGGCGGCGGAGATGTGGGATCTTTTGTTTATGCCTAGTGCTGTTCTCAGGGCATTATTTTGTAGTATTTGTAGTCTTTGCGTTATAATTTTATTCGCTCCGGAATAGAGAGCATTGCAGTAGTCAATCCTAGAGAGTATTAAGGCTCTAGCCATGATTAAGCAGCTCTTATTGGAAAGGAAAGGTTTACCGGCTCTTATCAATTTGCACGTGTAAGCCGTGGAGGAGGCAAGGGATTTTAGCTGTTTGTCAAGAGAGAGGGTAGAATCAAGATAGAATCCCAAGGTTTTTACGTCCTTGGATACTTGGATTATATTCCCGTCTATGTTAAATGAGGAGAATTCCTGACCTAGTTTTTTGATATTGGTTTGAGTGCCCAGGATAATCAACTCTGTCTTATTATCGTTCAGACAGAGGCCATGAGTGGCCATCCATGCCTGGATGATAAGATATACCTTGTTCACCAATTCCGTTCTTTTGCATGATCCCCAGAAAGCGGGAGGAGGATCTGTGTATCATCTGCATAATTAGTGTAGGTGATACCGAGATGGTCCAAATCATCAAACAAGGGCTTGGTGAAGATGTTGTATAGAGTTGGGGAGACGCAGGAGCCCTGGGGGACACCGCATGAGATAGGAGGGGGATCTGCCGCTGCTGAGGGGGAGAAGACTCTCATCGTTCTTTGACTCAGAAATGACTCAATCCATCTGATGGCTTCCGGGGAGAAATGGGCAGCGGAATCCAGGTGACTACAGAGGACTTTATGATCCACCAAATCAAAGGCGGCTGAGAGGTCAAGGAGTAACAGAAGTACTGTTCTCCCTTTGTCTCGTAGCTCGTCAATTTGGGATTTTAAGTCAATAAGGGCAGTTTCCGTTCCATCTAGGGGACGGAAGCCCGATTGTCTCTCTCCTATGAGGTTGTGTAATTCTAGATGCTTTTGAATTTGGTTATAATCGCTTTGTCCAGAATCTTGAGAAGAAACGGTACCGTAGTAATAGGGCGGTAATTAGTGGGGATGAGGGGGTCTAATGTCTGCTTTTTAAGTAGGGGGAGTACCCAGGACTGTTTAAGGTTGGCAGGGATGGTGGCTGAGGCAAAGGAGGCGTTAATCAGTTTGGTCATAAAGGGCGATAATTCTCTGACAGCGTCTTTTATTAACTGTGCTGGGCAAAGGTCACCTTTACAGTTAGATGTTTAAGCGACAGGATAATTTTTTTTACTTCCAAGGTGGTCATTTTAGAGAAGTGGAAGGAATCACTGTACGCCAATAGATTATTAGTGTTGGGCATTTTAGGCGAATCCTGAATTTTAAGTACTTCTTTTTTTTGCTGGATTTTATTTTGGAGAGTAATAATTTTATTTGTTAGGGCTTGTTGGATATCTGTGCACCAAGGTTTGTCCTTGGTACAGGCGTTCGGTGTGGCGATAGGAGACTCAAGTTCCTTTAGAATAGAAAAGAGCTCTTTCATGCTGGAATTAGAGTTGGCTATGCGGTCATCATACGAGTTACGTTTTGCCTGGCAAACTTCTTTTTTGTAGAGTGAGGAGAGAGAGGTTAGTTTGGCTTTGTTATCGACTGAAGGGCAGAGCCTCCGGGTAGTTTCACTTTTTCTTTTCAGGATGCGTAAGTCTCTTAGCTGTGGAGTAAACCATTTGTTTAGGTGAGCTTTTGGTTTGCTTGATCTGAGTTTGAGAGGTGCCAGTTTATCTAGGGTGACGAGCATGAAATTATTGAATTCTTGTACTATGGGGCTGGGGCTTAGATTAGCTGATAATGCATTGAGGGTCGGTAATATAGCTGGGATCACTTTCTCTACCGTATCCGCATTTTTTATTTCTGGTTAAGCATGGCGGTGCTATTGGAAGGACTGTGGGGTTAGGTCTGGAGGTGGCTAGGTTAAAGGACACTAAAGAATGGTCTGTCCAAGGTAGGGGTCTTATGGATAGGATAGTGGTTGAGCAGGTACAGTTGGCTATCCAATCTAGCGTTCTTCCCTTCAGGTGTGTAGGCTTGTCAACTCTTTGGGTTAGGCCTGAATAGTGCTGGCTACCACTGTAGCATTAGTATCCGTGGTGTCATGGAGACCTAGGTTAAAGTCCCCAAGGAGGATTATTTGAGAACAAGGTTTGAGGTTATTGGTGAGAAGGTTGTGGAGATCCTCTTCAAAGGTGCCTAGGGGGCCTGGGGGTATATATAAAAGGTGGATGGTGAGAGTTTGATTATTATTTCTCTGGAGTTTAGCAGATAAGGTCTTGCAAGATTGGATCGATTGGGTGGGTACTAGTCTGAGTGAGAGGCTCATTTTGGAGATTATGGCGATGCCGCCACCTCTTGCATCTTCTCGGTCATTTCTGATTATCGTATAGCCATCTGGGATGGCTAGCATGAGTGAGGGTCCTGCTGCATTGTGTAGCCATGTCTCTGTAATAACGAGAAAGTCAAGGTTGCCTTCTGAGATTAGGTCGGCAATGTCTAGGGCATGGCCGACAAGCGATCTCACGTTCAGGAGTGCTCCAACGATAGTTGGGGTCTTGGAGACCTCTGTGGCTTGGGGGGATGGAGTAGTAGGTGTGTTAGGTGTAGTGGGTTTATTGTTCTGAGTTGGGCAGGTATTGGAATTGGGCGAAGGAGGTGGTCTAATATAGCGAGGATTACAGATCTGCTGGAGGTTAGTTTTGATGTTGGTAGGGGGAAGAGACCTACTGGGAGGTTCATGCAGTTTAGTTAGCCTGGCGCAGAGTCTAATGTTTCTGCTAAGTGTATCACATGGACGTGATACAGAGGAGGCCGTCTCAAGGGATCCATGGCTAGGATATAGGTGTTGGCCTGGAGAGTTACAGGTCAGATGTATTACCGATGTCAAAGGAGGCAGGGTGTTAGTTAGGTTAACATCTAGCATGATGAGTAGATGTAGGATAGTCCTCAGTAGGACTGTGTAAATAGCTGGTAGATACATAGTTATATAAGGAGGCCTATCTGGCGTACCACATTAGTAGTCGGTGGGAGCCGTTGGTAAGAAGTACAAAGCACAATGTATGCTAGAGGTATTAGCATGTAGGAACGATTTGGTAGTAAGAGACACCTAGATACTAAGTGCTAATATGATATATGTAGTCAATGACTCAATAGCAATGATTCAACTATACCGGCTCAGAGGCTGACCGACTAGGTAGGTACAGGAGCGAATGCAATCAGGGTCTCAGAGGCAGAGGTTTAACTATGCTGGCTAAGAAAGTACATGTGCAAGTGTAAACAATGACTCAGAGGCTGGGCCAGCTAGGTAAGTACAGAATCAAATGCAAGCAAGGTCTCAGCAACAAAGGTTCAGCTATGCTGACTAGGAAGGTACAGGACCAAAAGTACAATCAATAATTCAAGGCAGTAGTTTGGCTAGGTTGAGTAGATGAATGCAGCAGGTTACAGGTAGGTAGGTAGACATCACAGTTATGTGAGTGGTGATCATGAAAGTGCAGTGCGGCATGCATATGAACAATAGAAGAAGAGGTAGTGCTCCAAGCCAAAGTAATAGTATAATCATAGTGGCCACTTTGGAAATACACCTCAGAGGAGAATGTTTTGTTGGCCAGTACAGGGGACAAGGAAATCTGGAATGGAGATATCCCCCGTGCGAGCAGTATGGCGCTAGTGTCCATGAGGCACATGAGAAGAGTACAGACACGAGTTTTATGTGAACAAGGTAAATTACAGCCGAGCCCGGAATTTTACCTTGAATCACTAGAAGTTAGGAGTCCAGGGGGTCTGGCAGACGGCAGTACTGGTAGATAACAGGCTGAGAACAGGCAGCAGCCTTTTTTCCGAGGGCCTTGGAGGGAGAGGGCCGGCTTCGCCTGCTGGCGCCCAATGGCAGGGGATGTAGTCAGAGTGGCCAATCAGGCAAGGCCAAGACTACTGCTGTGTGCCTGGTAAGGCACAGGGTGAGACAAGCCTAAAAGTGGTGGCCATCGTGGAAAAGGTACCTCGTGTACCTCGGTGCTGCAAACAGGGCGGAATCGTGCTCTGGCAGGTGCGGGGCAGGTGTAGGGCTGCCTAGGTCCTTAGTAGGGCATCACGGAGCAATTGTGGGCATTTAGGCATCGATTTTGGATTTTCGAATTTAGATGCAATGAAAATTAGCGCAATGTGGAGGCGCTTACCAAATTTACAGCAGCTGATCCGGGAATGATTCCTGGCTGGCCCCGCTGCGCCTGCAGTGTCAGGGCCTCAGGAGATGAGCTCCTGCTCATCCAGGGGAATCCACACTATAATGGTAAGAATCACCAGGATCAGTCAATAGTACATGATAATGTTTGTAGTTCATGTGTAAAAAGATGCAATGCCGTGCTTATAACAATATTACCGGTAGAATACAAGTTATTAATAGAAAAAAAAGCCTCTTCGCATTTCCTGACATAAAAACATTTCAAAATCAGTACCAAATAAAAGGCCAAGAGCTGGGCATATCGAGGGAATAAAACCATACAATGTAAACTTGGTAAATCGTCTGCGCAGAAGGACCAACAGCTGTTATGACTGAAGTCCCTGTTCTTCCAAGGTAGCTTTGTAATGCCCCATCGTTCATACCTATGCATAGAACAGCTGCGATACGGCTGAATGCCTTTGGTTGAAATGAAAAGGTAGTCTACAATCTTCGAGCTAAGGGCAGCATCAAACTCCCACAGCCTTCGTGCAGAAACACATAATAATTTCATGGTTAGATGTTTGTCTTCCATTTTGCGATATCCACAATTAATGGGCCATAAAGAGGTGGCTTGAACCACGACTAAAGATTTAAAAACATGGTTGCACCAGGGGATCTTTCTGGTTTAGGGGCAGGAGGTAAGAGAGTCCAAATTAAATTTGAGAGCATGGCTTTGGCTTTAGAGCGTGTTGGAAACGACATCTTGAGTGGTGCTCTGTACCATAGGGGATGAGATGCCCAGTTCAATGTATAGTTTATAACCCAGTACTCATCTGGATTGGATGAAGTTTTGCACCTACATTCTGGGTCATCCTTGGGGGGGTCGTAGTTATGTGTTTATAACCTCCCAGGTTTATTTAGAAGGCCACTTCCAAATAAGAGAATGACAAGCCGATTCATGGAATAAATGTGCGCCGAAAATCCCGGCGCAGAGGGGCCAATGCGTGCGCTGCGCCGAAAATCAGCGCAAAGCGCAGGGAAACCAGCGCACGTCGATTCATGGAAGTCCCTGCGCAAGAAAAGCAGAGGACGTGCGCGGAAATAACGCGCGGCGCAGGCCGGCGCACAGGTCAACCAACGTCGTGCGCCACGGCCACTGCGCCATCACTCCGAGCGCAGCGCACAGCTCTAAAGTAGGCGGAACACAGGGCGGGACACTCGGAATGGGGAATAAAATGGGGCACAACACTCGGAATGGGGAAGAATGTGGGCGGCACGGGGAAAGTTCAGGAGGCAAGTGCGCGGAACGCCCACACGCTCGCATACAACACGTATTCATGGAATAGAATAGGGCAAAAAAGCGCACGCTCAAAGCAGCGCACAGGCACAAACAGGCACAAACACGACCGCCACAAGAAAGCAGGCGGTAGCGTGTCTGCGCCTGCAAGAAATGTGCGCTAAAAGGCGCGCCAACAAATAGCACCCATATACAGACATGACCAATGTACAATACTGTTGCCCTCCTGGACAAATGACGTACAAAGGGGTACCCACAAACACAGACACGCGCAGAGAGAAAAAATAAACGTGTGCGTGCATACCGGGGTGCGCGTTAAGTTCCACACGCGATATGGGCTGGGCGGGTACGTGGATTGCAGGGGTGCGCGGGAAGTTCCACACGCGATATGGCAGGGAACGTGGATTCGAGGGGTGCGCGGGAAGTTGCACACGCGAAATGGGCGGGTACGTGGATTTCAGGGGCGCGCGGGAAGTCCCACACGCGATATGGCAGGGAACGTGGATTCGAGGGGTGCGCGGGAAGTTGCACACGCGAAATGGGCGGGTACGTGGATTTCAGGGGCGCGCGGGAAGTCCCACACGCGATATGGCAGGGAACGTGGATTCGAGGGGTGCGCGGGAAGTTGCACACGCGAAATGGCCGGGTACGTGGATTTCAGGGGCGCGCGGGAAGTCCCACACGCGATATGGCAGGGAACGTGGATTTGAGGGGTGAGCGGGAAGTTGCACACGCGAAATGGCCGGGTACGTGGTTTTCAGGGGCGCGCGGGAAGTTCCACACGCGATATGGCCGGGTACGTGGATAGCAGGAGTGCGCTGGAAGTTGCACACGCGAAATGGGCGGGTACGTGGATTTCAGGGGCGCGCGGGAAGTCCCACACGCGATATGGCAGGGAACGTGGATTCGAGGGGTGCGCGGGAAGTTGCACACGCGAAATGGGCGGGTACGTGGATTTCAGGGGCGCGCGGGAAGTCCCACACGCGATATGGCAGGGAACGTGGATTCGAGGGGTGCGCGGGAAGTTGCACACGCGAAATGGCCGGGTACGTGGATTTCAGGGGCGCGCGGGAAGTCCCACACGCGATATGGCAGGGAACGTGGATTCGAGGGGTGCGCGGGAAGTTGCACACGCGAAATGGGCGGGTACGTGGATTTCAGGGGCGCGCGGGAAGTCCCACACGCGATATGGCAGGGAACGTGGATTCGAGGGGTGCGCGGGAAGTTGCACACGCGAAATGGCCGGGTACGTGGATTTCAGGGGCGCGCGGGAAGTCCCACACGCGATATGGCAGGGAACGTGGATTTGAGGGGTGAGCGGGAAGTTGCACACGCGAAATGGCCGGGTACGTGGTTTTCAGGGGCGCGCGGGAAGTTCCACACGCGATATGGCCGGGTACGTGGATAGCAGGAGTGCGCTGGAAGTTGCACACGCGAAATGGCCGGGGACGTGGTTTTCAGGGGCGTGCGGGAAGTTCCACACGCGATATGGCCGGGTACGTGGATTGCAGGAGTGCGCTGGAAGTTGCACACGCGAAATGGCCGGGTACGTGGATTTCTGGGGCGCGCGGGAATTTCCACACGCGATATGGCAGGGAACGTGGATTTGAGGGGTGAGCGGGAAGTTGCACACGCGAAATGGCCGGGTACGTGGTTTTCAGGGGCGCGCGGGAAGTTCCACACGCGATATGGCCGGGTACGTGGATTTCTGGGGCGCGCGGGAAGTTCCACACGCGATATGGCAGGGAACGTGGATTCGAGGGGTGCGCGGGAAGTTGCACACGCGAAATGGCCGGGTACGTGGTTTTCAGGGGCGCGCGGGAAGTTCCACACGCGATATGGCCGGGTACGTGGATTGCAGGAGTGCGCTGGAAGTTGCACACGCGAAATGGCCGGGTACGTGGATTTCTGGGGCGCGCGGGAAGTTCCACACGCGATATGGCAGGGAACGTGGATTTGAGGGGTGAGCGGGAAGTTGCACACGCGATTTGGCTGTGAGCTCCCAGGCATTACCTGTACACCCTCCACGGCCCCTGCAGGCAGCACACACCACAGGGAACTACCCTGCACACCTGCTCATGTCTCCCACCACCCCCACCCCCAGCACTGTGGGGAACCTGCCAGCAGGCCCCCACCCATGGCCAACCCATGTCTCCCACCACCCCCACCCCCAGCACTGTGGGCAACCTGCCAGCAGGCCCCCACCCATGGCCAACCCATGTCTCCCACCACCCCCACCCCCAGCACTGTGGGCAACCTGCCAGCAGGCCCCCACCCATGGCCAACCCATGTCTCCCACCACCCCCACCCCCAGCACTGTGGGCAACCTGCCAGCAGGCCCCCACCCATGGCCAACCCATGTCTCCCACCACCCCCACCCCCAGCACTGTGGGGAACCTGCCAGCAGGCCCCCACCCATGGCCAACCCATGTCTCCCACCACCCCCACCCCCAGCACTGTGGGCAACCTGCCAGCAGGCCCCCACCCATGGCCAACCCATGTCTCCCACCACCCCCACCCCCAGCACTGTGGGGAACCTGCCAGCAGGCCCCCACCCATGGCCAACCCATGTCTCCCACCACCCCCACCCCCAGCACTGTGGGCAACCTGCCAGCAGGCCCCCACCCATGGCCAACCCATGTCTACCACCACCCCCACCCCCAGCACTGTGGGCAACCTGCCAGCAGGCCCCCACCCATGGCCAACCCATGTCTCCCACCACCCCCACCCCCAGCACTGTGGGCAACCTGCCAGCAGGCCCCCACCCATGGCCAACCCATGTCTCCCACCACCCCCACCCCCAGCACTGTGGGCAACCTGCCAGCAGGCCCCCACCCATGGCCAACCCATGTCTACCACCACCCCCACCCCCAGCACTGTGGGGAACCTGCCAGCAGGCCCCCACCCATGGCCAACCCATGTCTCCCACCACCCCCACCCCCAGCACTGTGGGCAACCTGCCAGCAGGCCCCCACCCATGGCCAACCCATGTCTCCCACCACCCCCACCCCTAGCACTGTGGGGAACCTGCCAGCAGGCCCCCACCCATGTCCCCCTGGCCCCTGGTCCTGACGATACACAATAATGGCAGTAATGACCAGCATACCCAGCACAAACACCCAGGCAAGGATTGCATGCACCCACATAGTGAATGAAATCACATGACACAACCCCAAAGGCAAGTAAGCAAAAGAACACATGTCTGCCACACACACATACACAATGGGTGCAAGTCAATGTCAAAACCCATATCTTGGCATGTAAGAAACCAAAGAAAAAATGACACAAGTGTAAGATAATATCAAAATGTATTAAAAAATAAAAATAAAGTAAACAAACTATCTGGTAAAGCAAATAAAAGGTCCATGTCCGGGAACAAAAATGAGAAACCAAAAAACAAAGGATAGAAAAATGAATAGATTTCGTCCAAAGTAAACACATGTAGAATGAAATGAAAGATAAACCATTACGACATGGTGTGACCAATATGAAAGTTAAAAAATTTATCTCACAAAAAATAACTATATTTACAGGATTGTTCAAGGGTCCATGAGCCCAACACCACAAATTAAACCTAATACTAACTATTTAAAAAAATATGTACAAAGAAGTGGCCATTGTCCAAGCGGTCCAAAAAAAAAAAATTAAATAAAGGAAACCTAGCACTAACTAACTAAAAAACTATATACAAAGGCAGCGGGCTAGTCCTGCGGCTCACTTGGTGATGCTGGCCAGGGCATCCTCGAACTCCACGTCAATGTCCTGGAGGCGGGACTCAGTCCTGGCCCCGAGGTCTCGCAGGGACAACCCCATGTGCTCTCCAAATTCCCTGCGAGCCTCCTCGAGGCACTCAGCCCGCCTCAATGCCTGATGCATGGAGATCTCCGCCCTGGCCATGGCGAGCCGCTCCTCTTCCGCCCGCTGCCGCTCCGCACCTATCCGCTGGCCAAACTCCTCCCACACGGAACACACCGCCATGCCAGGGTTGCCCTGCCCTCCGGCCGATGCCTGCCCCTCCGATCTTGATGGCCCTGAGCCATGATGCCTCCCACGTCGAGCCCGCTGCTGCCTGCGACGCCACTGCCTCTGCCAGCACGACGGCATCCAGGCTGATGGTAACCACCGACGCCGTCGTGCACGTGCCCTGCCCGATGATGCCGGCACATCTTCCATCTGCTGGGGTCCACTTGCTGCGTCGTCCACCCCTGCTGGACCTCCGACTCCCAACTGTGGCAGGGATGGGATCCCCACCGAGCTGGCTGCATTGGTCGGGGCAGGTCCACAGGGGGCCATGGTGGCATCTGGGCCGGAAGACGGCAAGGAGAACGACTGGTGGATAGCCTGCACAGAGGAGGAGAGGGCCGTCAGATTGGCCAACACATGCAGGAACCCCCCGAACATGGCCGATCCCAATTGGGCCACGTCGGCACGGTGCACTTCGTGATGACGTGCGTGCTCCTCCCGGGAAGCACGCACGGCATCACGAATCACAGCCGTGCGCATCGCGACCCCAATCAGGACCTGCTCCACGCGGCCAGGGGTTCCCACGGCCGCAGGTGGAGGGGAGTCAGTTGACATGGACATCCCCTCTACCTGCGGACGGGCCTGGGACGGGGCATCCCTGCTGGTGCATGGTGGTGCACTCACAGGGTCAGGGACAGCGACATGCACAGGCCCCTCCACGGTGACCTGTGCTGCCTCCTGCCCCTGGCCCTGGACTGCACCACTTGCACCAGCAGGGATGCTCCCACCAGGGCCCATGTGTGCACCAGTGTCGGCCTCCTCCTCCTCTGTGCAAACCACCAACCTGGATGGCTCCTCACCGTCTCCCGCCGTAGCAGGCCCCTGTGGGGGCTCACCCACCCCTTCCGCTGCAGCCGTGGGGGCATCCCCGCCGCCTTGCTCCACAGCGCCGTCTCCGCCCTCTTCTTCACTAGCCGCTGCGTAGAGGGAGACAAAGAACACAAGCATCAGGCTACTGTACAATGGTCCCCTAGACAGGAAGCAATAGCAGATGAGCACCCCTGTCAAAGTACACTTCCATCATGTCCCTCCACAACACATGGGTCAGTCCAGGCAAAACACACACAGTAACAGGCATGGTGCATGCCATGCACATTTCCATGCATGTCCAATTGACTCTTGAAACATTCAATGAAATGTAACTCACATGCATCATGGCTCATGCATATCACATGCACACACTACACCTCAGTCACATCCATCTGGCCACAATCACACCAAACACAGGCAAAACAAGGGTAAGGTGGGTGCGTCACTGAATCTGTGCATTGTCACACACATGAGTCATGCATCCATGGCATGCACAAGTCACAGACATGCAGGTCAGGCACACAGACATGGCTACCATATATGTACCTGGCATCAGCACCCATCCTCACCCCCATCCATGTCCAGGTACAGAGACTGGCATGCTCTCATGTCCCAAATCTGCATAGTGCTCCCCATGCCGCATTTCTACACATGCAACAACCATGTGGGTCACACATCACTGGTCGCACATGCATTACCATGATGTCCCAGCACACATACATGCATACATGGCACATGGCACACATACAGGCAAGTATCATAGAACCAGCACACCGCAACATGCCCTGTCTCACACAGTGATGCTTGGACACTTACCGCTCAACTCCAGACGGGTCTCCCTCTCAAGGATCTGGGCGTGGAGCGCTGGGCGTACGCGTTCCAGGACCCTCTTCTGGATGGAACTCATGTGGCCCCGGCCCCCCTCCACGAGGCGCCGGGCCTTCACAAGGGTCCTGGACCTCAAGTCCTCCCAGCGCTTCTTGATCTTCAAGACGTTGCGGGTTGCCACCCCCTCCGCGTTGATGGCAACCACACAGTCGGCCCAGATCCTCTCCCGTCCTTCCTTGCTGGCGCGGGACGATCCAAAGAGGGCATCATACTGCCCCAGGACATGCTCCACCAGGACACCAACTTCGGTGGCAGTGAAGCTGGTGCCCCTCTGCCCCTCTGGCCTGGGGTTGCCACTGGTGCCAGATGTAGAAGTGCCCGACATGGCAACCCCAGAGGCAGGTGTGGGTGGGCAACTGGGTCCTGGGGCTGGGCTGTGGAGCGATGTAATCCCAGTTGGGAGTCTTCAGTTCCAGCAGGGGTGGACACAGCAACTGGACCCCTGCAGATGGCTGATGTGCAGGCACCAAATGGCAGGGCACGGTGGCAGCAGGCAGGCAGGCAGGCAGGCAGCAGCAGATAGCACGTGGGAGGCTGCTCAGGGCACTTGGGGGGCAGTAACTCGGCCTTCGGGGCAGGAGCGTGGTGTTCCGTGTGTTTTCGGGTGGCCAGCTTGATACGGAGTGATTTGGCACGTGAAATTCCTGCACGTCAGCGTGAAATCCGAGGAAAGGCCCTTAGCGCGTAAGTGCGTCAGCACGCATACGCGATTCTATTGGACCAGAGTCCCTCATCGCGTAAGCGCGTCTGACGTGATCCGCACGGGCGTTCCCCACTCAGCACGTGAAGACGGAGCACACGTGGAAATCCTGCACGTCAGAGTGTCATCGCGTGTAATTGGCCAAAAGTGCGCGTACACGCCATTGGCCTATGTACGTGTATTTCATCGCGTGGAATTGGCCAAAAGTGCGCGTACACGCCATTGGCCTATGTACGTGTATTTCAGGGGCGCGCGGCCACTTACACAGGCAAGTACGTCAGCGCACCTGTATGCCTGCAGCGTGGGAATTTCCACACGCGATAGGAGTGGGAACCCGATTCCAGGGGTGCGAGGCTCACACGCTGCCTACTACACGCGCAAGGCATTAATTTGCGCACTTTTCAATAAACAAGCCAGATGCCAGGATGAACATACCGTTCCTAGCAGCAGTGGCAGTGGGCTACCAAAGGAGGATGAGGAGGAGAGTCAGGGCCAGAATATTCACACCCAGAACCAGCCTATTCGGGATGCCTGATGACCAGGTGTATGGGAGGTACAGGTTTCCAGCACACATCATACTGGACCTGGTCAGTGAGTGGGAGGATGACCTCACATCACCCACCCTGTGCTCCCAAGCACTCAGCCCCCTGCAGAAGGTCCTGAATGTACTGCACTTCTTGGCCACTGGATCCTTTCAGCGGACAAGTGCCATAGTGGGTGGTGTGTCACAGGCCACGCAGTCACGCTGTCTACACCAGGTCTTGAACATCATCACTGCACGGCCTTCAGTCCGCAGGCACATATATCTCCCCAGGACTCATGCAGAAAGGCGGACGTGCATCCAGGAATTCTATGGTGTGTCTCAATTCCCCAAAGTGCTTGGTGCAATTGACTGCACACATGTGGCTCTACGTCCACCCAGGGCAACAGAGCACATCTATAGAAACCGCAAGCACTGGCATTCCATCAACGTCCAAGTTGTATGCAATGCCAAGGGAATCATCACATCAGTATATGCCAACTATCCAGGGTCCACCCACGACAGCTTCATCTACAGAATGTCTACCCTATGCCGGGACCTAGAGGCTGGCCAGCATGGAGATACATGGCTGCTTGGTGAGCATGAATGCCACTCCACATGCATGCATGTCAGATACTGGGTCATGACACAACACCACTAATGATACCCATCACCACCTCCGCAGGGGACAGTGCCTACCCTATCAGCCCCCACATGATGACCCCAATCCGGAACCCCACCACGCCACCCCAGGTAAGGTACAACACAGCCCACATTGCTACACGGGGCATAGTGGAGCGCACATTCGGAGTGCTCAAGTCACGCTTTCGCTCCCTTGACCGTTCTGGCGGGCAGCTGTTATATGCTCCCCGAATAGTGTGCAGGATCATAGTGGCAGCATGTGTCCTGCACAACGTTGCAACACGCCGGGGCCTGCCCGTGGACATGGTGGTGCCCCCACATCCACAACCACATGCACGCCCGCTGCGCATGGGAGGAGAAAGGGCACGGGGGGAGGCAGCCCGTACGCAACTGGTGGCCAACTTCTTCACCTAGGAATCACAGTGCTGGCTAGTGCACACTGCTCTGGCACATACCATCTGACAATCAATGATGACTCTACCTGACAATGTCTGAAAATTACTTGACAATGAACTGTCAGATACACATCAGCCTGAGATTGTTAACATGGAAGTGTCAATATGTGTGCACCCCTAGCTACACATACACCAGCTATGCATCACAACGCAAAGACACAACTCCTTCAATCTAAAATGCATTGCCACGGGCGATTCACTACATGACAACATTGCCATGTCACCCACTCCCTTCACAGTCCCGCCACTGAGGACACCATGTCATGGTATGTGACAGCAAACAAACTGGCCATCACAACATGACACCAGTGTCACAAATAGCAGTGCCCCAAATGGAACATAGCCGCACTTGAGCAGCTAACCGCCCTGGAGCCACTACTACACACCTGTGTAAGAGTAATTTCTATCAAATTACACACCAACCCACCCTGAAGCCCACCCAAACAAGACACATTGCATGTAATCAATGGTAGTCTCATTACCTGATTCAGCTGGTATGTCCTCACCGTCCAGATGTACAGTGATGGCGCCATGCAAAAGTGTCAGTGCACATCTACCGACATGTAGTGTGACTCCAGAGAGTATGCCCTTGTGAAGATCTGTGTGAAATACCTGCAAAACATGAGCAACATATGTAAGTAGAGGCACATATCATACCATCATGCATAGTTAGGTGCAACAACAATGAACACTATGAATGTCTACACAGTATTGACTATGGACTGGCCAACAGCTCATGGGAGTCCAATGTCACCGTGTAATTTGCTGTCACTTGGGCACACCCTTTGCAAGCCCATGGAAAGGGAAGCAGGAGGGGTGTGGATGTCTGCTACCCAAGCATCGAAACCAAACTCAGGACAAGCCTGCATGTGCCCAGCCACAATACAGTGTATGCCCAGGTACCCACACAAGGCAACACTCTTGCAAAATAAAAATGAAAAAGAGAAAAAATGGCCATGAAAGGGCCGGCGGGGGGGGGGGGGGCACCTATGAGGTCCGAGGACAGGATGCACGCCACAATCCACCTGTGTGGATCATGGGAAAGGAAAACACCCCATAGGCTCGTGGCCCACACGGCTACTCTGTTGTGGGAGATGAGTCGCTATGGCTCTGCCCAGACCCTGCAGCTGACTCTGGAGGTGGGGGAGCTGCCTCAGAAGATGGTGTGACAATGGGAGGCAGCCCACGCAAAGCACGAGTTTGCTCCTCCATGGCTGCAAGCAGGCGGGTCTGGTAGTTCTGGTTCTGGGTTATAATCATGCGGAGGTCCCCATGCAGTAACTCCCGGGATGACCTGACCTCCGCACGAGTTGCCTGCATCTCGGCCGAGAGCGTCCGTGTCAGACGCTCCAGCTGCTCCTCTGTCCTTCTATGGGATGAAGCCTCAAGCTCTAACAGGGTCGACCTGAGGTGACGGAGTTCTTCCCTCAGGGCTTCCCTGTGGCGCTGGGACTCCATGGAAAGTGATTCCCCCAGAGTCGCCAGTGCCGCCCGCCTGTCCATGTTGGACGCCAACATATCCTCCCTGTGTGCCTGGCAGATGGACTCTGTAGCCTGCTCCAGTCGCTCCATCAGCCTTTCTGGGGGGACAATGGAAGTGGCCACCCTATCCATGGCCTGTGCAATCATCTCGGATGATGCTGCCTGTTGGGTGGCCATACCGTAGATGGATTGCTCCCATACGGTATTGCCAGGTGGCATACGGCCACCACGTTGACGGGCACCACACCTGCCTGGGGCAAGGCGGACTGCGCCTTGCTGTGCCGGCAAGGCCTCAGGCTGCAGGACTGCATTCCCTCTCTGATCTGCAGCCCCAGGAACAGGATCAGAGATTGGGTGGTGTGGCCCTGCATCCGTAACCACCAGAGGCTGATCTGCCGACACTGACATCCCCATTGAGGCCAATGGCCTGGCTGCAGGTGGGTCGGACAGAGGAGATTCTCTCCCAAGAACACTCACCTGCGACTGCACATAGGTGTCATCCTCCGAGTCTACACCTGAATACTGCTCGGGGGAGGAACCCCCAGAGACACCCCTCGACAGCACGGCCTGCAGCACTTGTGGGTTTTCACCCACAAACACACCACGTCCCTCACTTGTGGTAGGTCGGCCCGGGTTGCCCTCCTGGGACGGCTCCACCACCACATCCCCAGCATCAACAAGTGCTTCGTCCCCTGCAAAGACATGAAAGAGAAAAATGGAAACAGGCATTAGCACCATGGCATGCAACAAGGGCTGATGAACAACATAGGCAGTAGTCCTACGACACATGTCCTACATGACTGGGAGTCCTCCTATGCATTCACCATCACTGGGTCTGTAGGGGAGGCTCAGGGCATACTATGTACTGATTGGAGAGCAACGCCTGCTCACCTTGATGCCTAGCACTGCCATCACACATTGGGCGGTGATTGCCATGTCAAAGGCACATGCCATCACACACATGGCATGTGACATAGCCACCAAGTGAAGAGGGAGAGGAGGGCTACTTTTTTGGATTTCAACCACTCTGGTCCTGACATTGCATCGTCACATCAATTAGTATACATGTTGTACATGGATCTGCTAGTCCAAATTGGCAACGATGCACAGTGCCTTGTCTACATCAACATAATGCAGTAAACATTGTGATTCCACCTCCCCAACACCTGTAACGGAATAATTTTGCATTCGTGAAGCACCGGTCAAGTAATGTTTGTAGGTGCAGCGGAGCACTGAGGGGTGGTGGGGCAGAAGGGGATGCCAGTCAACAATACTACTGGTGCTGGTGTCATTCATGTCACGCAAGTGCAGGGGTGGGTGGCACAATGAAGTGCAAGGGGGAGTGGCGGCTGGAAGTGCTGTACAAGGTAAGTAGGACTTGACGTCAAGGGCAGATGGTGTTAGGCGCAGACAAGTGCTGGGGGGGTGGCCTATAGGGGTACAGAGACAATCATGCTGTGCTGTGGGCTCGGAGGGGACAGGGGAGGTACACACTGCCTCTGGCTCGGCAAGGTCCTTTCAGATTTCTATGTGTCCTGCAGAGTTGTCACATGCCGCAGATATGTGCCCTTGGATTGGGGATCTCATCTTGGTGAGAAGGGTGAGGCGCTATTGCCTTTGGAGCATGTGGCAGGCCAGTTTGCCAGAGGATGGCCATGATGCAGGACATTCCCTCTCTGCCACCCGGCACCTGTGGTTTGGGTTCCCAAGATCCGAGTCATGCCAGGACTCTGCATTGGCATGGGGCTTCAGACAGGTGGTCATGACCGTGGCTAAGACATCCAGTGTACCTGACATGGAGTGGAGCATGGAGTGGGCCCTGTCAGGATGGGAGTGAGCCTAAGGGGGAGCTGGATGGGGGGGAGATTTTGGCAGCATGAGCCTCGACTGACACACACTTCATGGGTCGGAATACCAAGAAGGTGTGTGACAGTGGTGAGGGTGGCTTTGCCTGTGGGGTGTTGAGGGTGAGCTGGGAGGAGAGGAGAATGTGATCACTCCAGGAGAGAGGAGTGCAGAGATGGACGGAGAGGGGAAAGTCAGATGAGATCAGAGCATCAAGAGTGTGCCCTGCAGAATGAGTAGGGACAGACGGGAGTCTAGAGGGTGAGAGGGAGTTGCTGAGGTCACAGAAAGGTCACGTGGGGGCGTCAACAGGCATGCAGGTGGATGCGTACCGCACCAAGGATGAGGAATTCTGTGTCTGGGGACATGAGTGAGGAGGAGAGGTGAGGACACTCAGAAAGGAAGTAGTACATTTGACCAGTTTTCCCAGACACAGTACGCACTGTTTGAGATTGTCAAGGTGTGGTGGACAGAAACCTCACACAAGCCATTCCAGAGTGGAGTAGGTCTAAGTAGGTGTGACAGTGGCAGGAATACCCTCAGGGAAGCCAAGGGCACACCCCCCCTGCACAGTAGTGGCGGGCCAAGGAGAGGGTCAAGGATGCAGACAGAGCTGGCCGTCAGACATGTTTCCATGAGACCAAGGATGTCAAGGTGCATAACCTCATGTAAGTGACAGTTATCGGAGGAATGCCTGATGCAGCCGCAGTGAGAGGAGTGTAATTGTGGAGGAGGTTGACAGCCTTGTAGGACTTACGGGGAGTGCTAGAGATCAGAGGTGCCGCATGTGTAGGAGTTGGAGTGGGAGGCGGAGAAGGTTCATGGGAGGGTGCAGGGAGGCAGTGCAGGATTGATGAGGAGAGAGGAGGGGGGACAGCAGGAGAGGTAAGGAAGTTGATGAGATGTGGGTAGCATTTCTCAAGGAGATTGAGGTTGGCCTAAGGGCCTTGGACTGAGACGCTCCCATTACCATGCACATCAATAGTGGTATCTGAGGATTGGTAGGAGGCCAGGAGTACACCCCAACGGGTCCCACCTATGATGGTGGAAGAGGAGCAAGGAGAGAGGACAGGGACCATGTGAAGGGTCTATGGGACAGGCAAAGGCATGTATGAGCAGATGTCAGTGAGAGTTAGCTTAGAGTAGGCTCAGATGCACTGGTCAGCAATAGGGTGGGTCGCATTGGAGGGCAGGCTGCCCTCATTTGACTTTTGGCAAGCAGGTGTCGTGCGTAGGGCACGATGGTCTGAACTGTAGAAGTCATGGAAGATAGACCATGAAGAGCAGCATGGAGTGTGAGGGAATGGGGCTTGGAACCAGACGGTACCAAAGGACCCAGGAAGGAGGTGGATGTCAAGGCTACATCCACAGTATGACTGCATGTTGGTAGCCATTTATATACAGAGGACGCATTAGCATGTGGTATCATTGCATGTCAGGCATGTGAAGATGAAACTTGAATGGCTGGGGGAAAGGAGAGGAATGGTATGTAAGACATCAGATGAATAGACAGGGGAGTATGAGCAACAATGTAGTGACAAAATTACTAATCAAGGGCGACTTCCATGGTGTTGGCCCATATGTGCACTGTTGCCAGTAGGGATAGTGCTGTGGCCAGATGGTGTTGCACTGAACATACTGGATGAGGCACATGGGTGCCACTATCAACTCTGCCACACACCCCCTTGACAGGCACCCAACATGAATGCTTCACACACACACCATGCACATGGATAATACACACATGCATGTGCACTCACCGGATGATGCCTCGTAATCAGGGAGGTCTCCCACACCTTGGAGTTGTCCCTCGGTGACGTAGGATCCAGCTACGGACTCGTGTGGTGTGAGTTCTATTTCCTGTGCTGGGGACCCACCTCCAGTCACCAAGGTTGCGGCATGACTTGAGGCCAGCTTATCCTTTGCCCTGCGCTTAAGGTCATTCCAGCGCTTCTGGCAATCACTAGCTGTGCGCCTCACTACTCCAAGGGCACTTATTCTGTCAGCAATGGTCTGCCAGTGTGCCTGGCGTCTGGCATGTGTGGTCTTGGACCCTGCAACGATGACCATTTCCCTATCATGATCTGACACATACTGAACAAGTGCATTAAGTTCGGCGTCTGTGAAGCTTGGCTTCCTTGATGGGCCGGACTGTGCAGCCGTGTCTGGGGCATCAGCCTGTGCCGGACGTGCACTCTTCCTCTTGCGCTTGGAAGGGGGTGGGGATCCAGAGTGTCCTACGCCGCTGTGGACACTAGGGGCAGGAGCCGTGGTGGACTCTGTACTGGGTGTGTGTGATTGCCCACTCAGCATGGGAGTAGGTGCAGGCATTGGGGGTAGTGGGATGGGGTCAGGCCTGATCTGAGGTGCATGAACTAGGACCGACACAGTCTTGGCAGGGTGTATGAGAGGTGGGGTGGATTGAGCCACACCCTGGCTACGGGGGCCAGCAGATGACCTATCTGGCATAGATGCGCGTGCCCTGATGACACCAATGTGCACCGGTGCACGTGCAGTGGACCTGCTGACCTGGATGTCAGCGATGGAATCACCCTCGGACAGGTCTGGTGCCACAATGGCCTGGTCCGACATGGGCTGATCAGGGTTGGTATCAGCCACATGACTCTCAACTGGGGGGGGGGGGGGCATGGGTGTCCCTGACTGTTCCTCCAGACTGGGGGGAACAGGGGCGCCCTGCAAGTCACAACCACGTCCCCTGTTGGATCCTCCACGGCCACCACGTGTGGCTCGGCCACCTTTGCCACCCTTACGGCTTGCACGCCTCCCAACCATGGCACTGATGGTATTGTGCGTATGGGAGTGGGTGTGCACAATTGTCCTGGGCAATTGGGTGTCAAAGGGGTTGGGTACCAGATGGTATTCGTACCCTAGTGCAGTGGCAAGGCTATATGACACCCCTGGGGAAAGATGACGGGTCACGCAACGCACAGGCACCCCAAAAAAGTTAAGGAACGTGCACAATACCCCTCCTAGACCACGTGTGCTGATGGAAAACCCTGCACTACGCTGTGGCATCCAGTAACACAATGAACGTATGCGTGTCACACGCGGCCTAGATTGACCTCTGAAGGGGTAGGCTACACACGGGGCAAGCACAGATGTTAGATACGTGCGTGACTCACCGTCTGCCAGGTAAAAGAGCGTGAAAAAATAGCACTTTTGGTTGGCAACACCCCCGCCAAAAGAAGAGGTGTACGCTGTCTGAGGAGACAGGACAACTGTAGAAGGGGACACTGTTTGAGGGAACAGGCCCAGGAAAACCAGTACAAGAGGAAAAAGAGAAAAGAGCTGTCAGAGGTAACAGGGAGTACGAACTGGAAACGCCGTGAAGTAAATCGCGTGTGAAACGACAAGAAGTACCGAATTCACCCACTCGCTCTCCACGAAAAGCACGTACAAGGAAATTGTGTTCAACACTACCTTTTATACAGGCCCACACGTACATCGTCACTTACGGCGTGTACGTGCTTGGCCCATTTTCACCAATCACACGCTTTGGCACTCCTGCGTGTAGGTATCTTTTCACCAATCACACGCTTTGTCACTCCTGCATGTGGATCCTTTTTCACCAATCACGCGCTTCGACACTCCTGCGTGTAGCTCACTTTTCACCAATCACACGCTTTGTCACTCCTGCATGTGGATCCTTTTTCACCAATCACGCGCTTCGACACTCCTGCGTGTCGCTCACTTTTCACCAATCACACGCTTTGACACTGCACGTGCAGGTAACTATTGACGCACATATGCTGGTGACGGGTTTTCGCGCGATGAGTGTGGGGTTTTCAGGTGCAAAATCACTCCCTATCAGGCTGTCCACGCGTTCTAACACGAAAGACCACGCTCCTGGCCAGGAGGCCGAAATTAAGTCCCCAAGAACCCTGAGCACGCTCCCACCTGCCATCGGCTGCTGCCTGACTGCCTGCTGGCCACGTGCCCCACAGTGCTGGTGGGTGGGGGTGGTGGGAGACATGGGTGGGGGCCTGGTGGAGGGTGCCCCTGGTGGATGGGGGTTGGGGGTGGTGGGAGACATGGATGGGGGCCTGATGGCAGGTGCCCCTGCACTGCTGGGGGGTGGGGGTGGTGGGAGACATGGGTGGGGGCCTGGTGGAGGGTGCCCCTGGTGGATGGGGGTGCAGGGGGACATGATCAGGTGTGCAGGGTAGTCCACTGTTTTGTGGGCTGCCTGCAGGGGCCGGGGAGGGTGTACAGGGTACACCTGTGGGGGCCCACCCAGCCTATTCGCATGTGATAATTCCCACGCACCCCTGTGATACACGTACCCTGGCCAATCGCGTGTTGAACTTCCCGCTACCCCTGTAATACACGCACCCTGCCTGTTCGCGTGTGATGATTCCCGCGTACCCCTGTAATACACGTTCCCTGGCCTATCGCGTGTTCTACTTCACGCGTCCCCCTGTAATACACGTTCCCTGGCCCATCGCGTGTTGAACTTCCCACTACCCCTGTAATACACGCACCCTGGCTGTTCGCGTGTGATGATTCCCGCGTAGCCCTGTGATGCACGTTCCCTGGCCTATCGCGTGTTCTACTTCACGCGTCCCCCTGTAATACACGTTCCCTGGCCCATCGCGTGTTGAACTTCCCGCTACCCCTGTAATACACGCACCCTGGCTGTTCGCGTGTGATGATTCCCGCGTACCCCTGTGATGCACGTTCCCTGGCCTATCGCGTGTTCTACTTCACGCGTCCCCCTGTGATACACGTTCCCTGGCCCATCGCGTGTTGTACTTCCCGCTACCCCTGTAATACATGCACCCTGGCTGTTCGCGTGTGATGATTCCCGCGTACCCCTGTGATTCACGTTCCCTGCCTAGTCGCGTGTAGTACTTCCCGCGTACTCCTGATTTGGAGATTGCCCGCTTTGCTTTCCTTGTTTGCCTGCCCTGTGAAGTGGTCCGGGGTTAGCGCAGCCCTTAGCGATGATTTAGCGCTTTTGATGGCTTTTCCGTGCGCGAGGGCGTTCTTGGGGGCGTTACTGGCGCTGCTGCAGGCTCGCTGCGATTCTCTGCGCCACGGCTGTTTTGGGAGCTTGAAATCCATGAATACGCTGTGCGCGGAAATCTGTTTTAGCGCACGTGCCTGGCGCAGACTATCGCAGGCGCACGCTGTGCGCCAGCCGCGTGCGCTACTTGTGCGCTGGATTCTATGAATTACCCTGTGAGTCTTTCTCGTACACAATTCCTCTTGGTGCGGCAGTACAAATTAAGTTCCTTTTGGTGGTTTTCTTGGGGCTGAATCTGACAATCACTGATTATAGTGGCATTTGCTTTTAAGTAGAGGGAAGCCATAAAATCAACGCATCTAGTAATCAGTTTTTACAGGGAAAGGGGTGTCCTGGCAATAAAGGCAACATCATCCTCGTGTGCCAGGACTGGGATTTTCTTTAGCCAACAACAGGTACATCAACTGGGCACATCAGGAGTGTATTTTCTAAGTTGTTTATGCATAATGAAAACAGAAGGGGCACCATAAATCCCCCTTGATGAATGCCCCTGTTGATTTGAAACCATGGAGTATTTTTCCCTAAGCACCCCAGGTTCTCTGGCAGACCCTGCTGTGCACTACCCTCCACAGATTTGACCTTTTAACGAAGGGAAAAGCTGAGGACTTGTTTGGCTGCTGGCATTGGGTTGTGGTGGTTGGTAGGACTAGAAAAGGGATCTAAGACTTTACTTCATTATTTAGTACATTTGTAAAGTGGGGAATAGCCTGCGAATGCACTGAAGAGTTTAAGGTATATAGAGGTGTACGCCAAGGCTGTGTGCTCGCGCCACTCTTGTTTTCTATTTTTATCAATTCATTTATTATGGTCCTATTAGAGGAGTGTATGAAAGGTGATACTGACCCCCTGAAAATCGGCAGTGATGTTATTCCATTATTATTCTTTGCAGTTGATGCCTTATTATTGGAAACGTCCTCAGTGAAATGTTTGCAGATGGAGCGTGGTCTAGATAGTATTACTTCAGAGTTAGTTTGGAAACCAATTTTTTTGGTTACAATTATGGTTATCACCAGATTTATCAAAGTTTTGGGACGCAATCCTAGCCGTATTAAATTCATCGGACAGGGTCACTGCCATGGGCAATTCACTTTAAAAACCAACCGAAATGCATGGGCTTAATATCTATTTGGGATAATCCAGCAGGCATATCTAGCTCCAGGAGAGATATGAAGTGAAGTCTAGCATAAGGTTGGCAGACTGTGACCATCAGTTAATAGTTGCCTAAAACTAAAGCTACGTTTTAATTACCTGTGCCTAAAACCCGAGCAAGGCTTTGAGAGCTATCTGGACCTTCTAATACCTGCATATGAACGTAGACGGTTTCTAGAACTCAGAACAAACACCCTTAGGACGGTAAATTTATCTGGAATGGTCAAGGTCAATCTTTGTAAATCTGTCCACTTCGTAATTTGAGTACTCAGTCTACTATGCATTTCTTGTTGTTTTGTGCTAAACTTGTTGATTTAAGAAGACAGTATTTGTTGCCGCTTTTTAGGAAAGTCAGCATTACCAGCCCTGTGAAAGCCGAATTATTATGCGAGTCTACCAATAATATAAATGACATTTATTTCATAGCAAAATGTGTACACCAAGCATGGCGGCGATGACAGAGACATTTAGTAATCATATAAAATAAGCAAAAGGTTAGCCAATTATGGCAATATTTTCTAGCACTATGGGGCTGATTCATGGAATTTGTGTGCCAAAAAACAGGGATTTGTGTGCCATTCTGCCCGCAAATCCCTGTTTAACAAATGGGCATTTGCGGGCAGTATGGCGCACACATCCCCGTTTTTCGGCAAATAAATTCCATGAATCAGCCCCTATGTGTCTTTAAAGCAATGTGTTTGAGCTCACACTGCAATTTTGATCCTACTGTGTTCTAATCGCTTTTATATAGTCATGTTATCTATTGTGCATTGTTTTACCACTAAGAAAATGAAGTGAATACTTGTTTTTATAAGATCTGTGATTGTTACATATTTTTGAAATTTATAGGTTAATCCATTGTGACTTCATTTTTATGGTGATTAACTGGTAATAACAAATTGTCGACTAAGGCATACGATGATGATGATGATGATGAGTACATTTGTTGAAGGATTGCCGCCATGTGCATTGTGTGTATTTGCAAGTTATGTAAGGTGTTAAAACAAGAAGATATACGTTAGTGACAGAAGAAGGGTGGGAATGGCTACCAAAAGCTGCACCCAGTGACACAGTTAGAATTGAAGCAATCAGACTGAAGCCTCATCATTAAAACCTGCTTCTTTAAAAATAGGGATCAATCCAAATTCGACTGAAAGCCACCAGAAATAGGCTCACCCTCAATGAGAGACTCCATAGTTTATGTATTGCATCCAGTGAGGGAGACACAACAGCTAATTACGAACAAATCAACCACTCATTCAAAGGTATGACAAACCTATTCATTTACATGTGTTGTAGGTAGCATGAAATACTTCATACTTTTCAATCACATCATACAGCCTAGTTTCTGTGGTTGTTTGTGCAGTGATAAGATTTTGGGGCTGATTCATGGAATGTGTGCGCCAAAAAACTGTGATTTATGCGCCATTCTGGCCGCAAATCCCCTTTTGTTAAACATGGATTTGCTGGCAGAATGGCAAAAAAAAAATCACTGTTTTTCGGCGCACAAATTCCATGAATCAGCCCCTGTATGTCATAAGTGGAAAATGGAGTCTCCAGGAGAAGTGAATTGAGAGAAGTCGAATTGTCTTCAGCTCCTGCTTTTAACACGAAAACAAGGGTATTGTCATTACTCTGGTGTGGCTAGATTCAAATAAAGTAATTCTAGACACTAAGAGCTTGATTCATGGAACATTTTCCTATGGGATTCCGCCATTATAAAACACTTCCATGAATCAGGCCCTATGTGTGAGCAACCTCCCCACAAAAGTGATCAACACAATTTCACAGGTCACTGACTCAAACGTTTGGAGACCCAATAAATACAATATGTCATTCTGTGGCCCCTATGCTGCCTCCTCCGCTCCATGGACTCACTCCCAGCTTTACCAAATATCTCTAAGCCCCCAAGAATGGTTGAAACGTTCTATTTGCACCACAGGAGTGATCGAAATAGATACATTGTTTATATGTCCCAATGACATGTGGGTGTCTTCGAGACCACAGTATGGAGGTGGAGCATTTTGCAGGATCATAATGTTATGACTAGCCTTCTCTCCCTGCCAGTGCCCTAATTCCCTCACCCAGAGGTACTCGAAATGCCCCAGACGAACCTCTAGAGAAGTTGTGAAATTGTGTCTCAAAATACACACATTTCGAGATGTTTACATTTTTCTGAACTGTTACAGTCGCGCTTAGCAGATACTCTTCTTTTGTCTGCTGTGTTCTCTATCAATGTCACATACAGCAGCAAATGGGAAAATGTCAACCTATTGGCCTCATTATTAGTTTCCCAGTATCCTGCCGTAATTCTGACAGGATACTGGGAAACTGCCCATACCATCTCCGCCACTGAATATTTCGGGATTACCAGGATATTACGGGCATTGGAATGCTGGTAAATCCCCATTCCCATGGAGTCCCATAGGACTCCACGGGATGGAATTGTCACAATTACTGGCACCATTATTACCGGTGCCAGTAATTGTGGAATTTGCTTGCTGGTAGGGGCCTGATCTACTGGCAGGTTAGGTCTGCCTGGAGGTCCCTGGTCCCCACAGGCAAACTTGAAATGTTCCAGTCTGAAAACAATGCCAGAGCCGGAATCACCAGGAATATTTTTGCCATTATTTCTGGACTGGCACACATGTAATGAGCCCCTATGTCTGCCTATTGTGTTGGCACTTGTCCAAAAGTGTAGGTGTGCAACAATCTTTCTTGTGGTGCCTACAAATTGTTACACCTCGTGACACACTGTAGGCTATAAACATTATGTCATCAGTGTCTTATGTTGCTGGTTGACATTTTTAAATAACGTTGCATAACTGATACAAAGACATAGATGTGCCAACCTAAAAGTCTTATTTTGCATTCATTTGGCTTTTTTCATGTCATTTAGATGCTGGAAAAATGGTGATGTGTCTCTGTCCTTTGGAATTTCTCCCAACATTGTTGATGTGTGTGAGTTTTGTGGTATCACCAGGGTCAAAAATCCCCTGTGGGAGCCTCTCAGAAAACTGAGTTCACAACTCATACATTTAACAGTGTTTTTAAAAATGGGTGGTGTGTGTGACTGTAACAGAATGAGAACTTCCCCACCAGAGTTATTATGACGAATAGTGGCCAGACTGCCTACTCAGCCTCTGCTCTTCTACCAACCAACTGTGATCTGAATCATAAAGGTGAAATAGGCAAAGCTAAGGGATATGTCTCCTTTTTCTTGTGTGGTAACATGGGCCAAGGGTAGGATATACTCTTAAGAGGAGTGTGAATGTGAGACATTAGTAACTCAAGCAGGAATAGTGCAAAAGTCCACAATAAATAAATATACTTTAATATAATAATAATTTAATATACTTTAATTAAACCTACCATATGCAAAACAGCTGTATTAGAATACACTAACAAAACACCAACCCTGTAAACAGGGAAATGCAGAATCTAGGGATGCAAGCACTTTGGATACTTTGCATGGAGGAAAAGGCAATACATTTCTACAATGTTTTGAAAAAAGAATATGCTTTTGGTTTAAAATGTGCCACAATGTAGCTTACTAGACCCTAGGGACCCACAGATGGACTAGTGCACAAGGCCTCTTAAAAACACCTTATTCTGATCTTTGGAAGTTTCGAAAACATCAAACAAGGCTTCTGTGTGCTGTTCTCCCAGGTCGAACCAGTCCAAAGGTTGCCAAGGTTAGAAGATGAGAAGAGAGAGCCAAAGCAGCATTGAAGATCCTTATTGGCATGCAGGGCATTAAGCACAGTTTGATTACGGTTCAGAAATTAGTAAATAGGGTCCCTGTGTCCATTCGAAGGTCATGGAACGCATTTCAAATTCAGTTGAAACCAGTGTAAGCAGGTGTCCTGTATTGTTTCAAAGTACATTGAATGTGGTTGGAATCTGTTTCGATGCTGTGTGAATAGGGGTTCTCTGTTGATTCAAAGTGCATTACATGTGGTTAGAATTTGGTTTGAACCACAGCAAACAGGATTCCAGCTGTTCTTGGATGTTCTTAGGTTGCTGCCAATCTAAACCCATATTCTCAAGGACAAGATCGGTCCTTTTACTCTTCACTTCCACATGTTGGAGGGTAACTGGCAGCTACAGGAGTCATTCACTGCCAGTGAGAAGCCTAGATGCCATGCAACTGGCAGAGAGTGCAGGTCTTGTTCCAACTGCAGTTCACCCCCACTGTTCCCAGTGGATCTATTGGAAGCAGATTGTGCCTTTGCCTTATAATATCTGTATTCCCCTTTGGCGAGGACTGCTCTCCCAGCAATAATGTGGCATCTATAGCTAGCCCTATGTTGCTAGCATAACATATGGGTATGCAAATGGAGACAGGCTGCAGATTTAAAAGTACACCAGAATATATGTTTTTTTCTCTCTTTTTATCTTACTTGAAATGCCTTATTCACAGGAGAATAAATTAGCTGTCTAATTGGCTGACTTAATTAATAAATACTAATATGAATACTAACTCAATAACATTATAATGTAATCTCTATGTGAAAATGAGGTAGAAAGACATGCTCTGAGATTTATTTTAAACTTGCATTTTTTTTTCTCTCTCTGTTCACTGTGTTTGCAGGAAGCAAAATCTGCATGCCAGGAAATGAGTTTAGATACAGTTTCTTACTGTAAAAATTGAACTATTGTGGAAGGAAGGAGGATACGGTCTTTTGAATTTGATTGGTGCAGAATGTCTGCAGTGACTCCACGTAAGCATAGGGGGATGCAACAGAGCTCTGCTGGAAAAAGTCTGACAGAACTAAATTCAGATCGCTTTGGCTGAGCTGCTGAGACGGAGGATCTGAGACTGGGCTGTGAGGCAGGTCCAGTCTAACTTGGCACCGGCTTGAGAATTCCATGTTCTCGCTGTGCACTTCAAGCTTTCAAGATTGCGAGGACAACCCTGGGCCCATTCCTCAGAGGCGAGCCCAGGGAGGTTGCGTGTCGGAGAGCTACAGATAGCTGGTAATTATCCAAGTGAATTGAGGTTGTGTGCTGTACGGATGACCTTCTATAAATATCAGGCAGGGAGAAAAGCAATAGGGAATCCCTGTGTTTAATTGCCACGTTATAATGTTGCAATGTGACTGTTGTTCCATCGCTGTAATTTTTTCCTTCTTATGGTTACAAATAATGTGGAGTCAATTTCGTTTTATTGCTGCATTTGTTTTCTCTTCTGTTTGTTACAGATAAGGTGGCAGTCAGAAGGGAAAGGTGTTATTTTGAAATGCAATTGTTTATAATACAAGTATAATGTACACGAACCGTGTAGAGTGTTTTTGCTTTTGTCTTTTTCTTTGGTGCATCTAGAATAATATTTCGGGAGAAGGGGAAGAATTTTAGGTAATACATGTGTCATGTTTCCCATGCAGATGGAGTAACATCATTAGCAATGAAAAATAGCTATGTGCGTGTTACCACTCAGTGTGGTGTCTGAGTGGAATCTAATACAATAGATATTGCTGGGCGTACATGAATCAGCAAAGAGGCCTATGGAAACATTGATCACTAATGTATATAAATTAGTGATAGCACCACAGGTTATTGCAAATGCTATATGTGAAATTGTGGTATTTCTGAATGTAGGTCCGAGGCCTCTAGGGATCATACGAAAAGTCTAAGCGAAAGAAGGGGTTTTGTATGTTGGGGCCACAACTAAAACAGAACAATTATGCTCACCAAAATACCATCATCAATAATGTATACGACTAACTGATCCTATATAATGTAATAAAGAATGGTCTCTGAAAGGAAATAAGGCCAAACCCAATTTAGATGCAAGGAGCAGCCATCACCAAATTACCATTATTTTTGGCGGTAAGAAAATACTGCCTGGCCCCAAATTTACACAAAATATCCTACAGGACTCAACAGTGGTACAAATAAGGGACAGTAAAGCTACTGCTCTGACCAGCACCCGACCCAGCTGTTCAGACCATCCAAGAGGTTTTAAGCATGGACTAGGGTTGCTAAAATGAGTTAGGGGAAGTCATGGCTTTAGGAAAAGGGACACTGTGACAATGGTGCACTTCTTGACTGTCCAAATTGCACTGATGATGGACAAACATTAGGAGAGAAGCTATGTTAAACAGCACAGTTGCCCTGAATGCAGCTCCTCTCAGTGCTGCTCAGAAAATCAAGAGGCCTAATCATCTGCACTCTGTTTTTGAAGGACGAAAGAACTTGGGCGTCCTGGTACAACAGATGTGGAACCTTGATGCTGTATCCACTTGGAAACTCAAGAAATGCACATGAAACATACATCCACAAGCACAATGGGAAGAACTCATGCACCTCAGCATTTTAGCAGCCTGGCCCAGGAATGGGCCTGTCTGGACCATGTTTGGACTCGTTTAAGATGAGAAGATACCCAGTGTATCTGCATCCGACTTTTGGGAATCATGGCACATTGTGTGTTTCCCTACCGCAAAGATGTGTATCATTCTTCCTCGCATTCCATGTTTAGGAACACTAATTCAAATAAAAGGAATGTTCCCTATGTTCCTGCTCAATATGACTGCAAGCTTGCTTAGTGCAGTAATCAATAGGCAAAGTAACCCCTCCAAACACTTCCCACTGTCAAAGAGAATGTGATAGTATCAAAATGATGCCAAGACCATGGGCCTCATGACGACCCTTGCGGTCCGGAAATAACGGTGGCGGTAAACCCGCCGCCACCGTTGTTTCCGGACCGCCTGATCACGACCCCTGCAGGCGGGAGGTGATGTTCCCGCCAGGTCTGTCCTGGCGGGTTTAACACCGCCCGCCTGCAGGCGGACGAGGAAACACCGGCAGCATTACAAGATGCTGCCGGTGTTTCCATGATCCCGATTCCCATTGAGTCCCATAGGACTCAATGGGAATGGGGATTTACACCATTCCGCCTCCGTGATTCCCGGAAAGCCGGGGTTGTGATGCCCCGGTAATTCCGGGAATCACGGAGGCGGAATGGTAATACGAGTCCGGCGTTAACCAGGCGGTTTTACCGCCTCGGTTAATGCCGGACTCGTAATGAGGCCCCATGTGTTAAAGTTCACTATCTTTCATTAATGAATCTATCACAAAAATGAGGAACTCAAATGAAAAAGTGAATTTTCTCAAGCAAAACAATAGCCAGAATAGTTCTCTCTTTTTTTAGATAAGGTCCTATTTTACTCTTGGAGGTAGAGTTCAAAAGGGTCACCTCACCCCTTCCTTGGTGTTGTGGGCTTCAAAATGTCCTGACCCATTTTGTAGGTCTGAGCTAGAAGCAGCCTTTCCAGGGGCCCGTGCACCATGGCTCACTCTTTTAAATAGTCTTGTGACAGACAAATCAGTGGCTGCAGCAGGCAGGGAGAGCTGTAGTGCTACCTCTTAATCCCTCTCACTTCACATCAGGGATCGCACAGTAGCCTACATCACCCCATTTCATTCCTCCTCATACTAACATGTCCTTTTTAGGGCCAGATGACCCAGTGGAATATTCCTATACTGGCTAACTATTAGATGACTCTCTCTCCACACTTCACTGTCACTTTTCTTTTGGATGGTGCAATATCTCCCTTTGTTCACCATACAGGATGTTTCTGATGTCTTCCGCTGGTCTCTCTACCTGTTGTTACCTATATGCTACTACCTCGTCTGGGCATTATGCCCTCTGGGATAGCCCTTTGTTCCCCTGTTGTTATGCCTCTAATTGTCTCTGTACCTCCATCATTGTGAAAGTCAATTCTCAGTGTTCTTCTCTCCACCTCCTCTGTATTACTGTCTCCACCTGATGTTATCTCATCTGTATTACTTCTGGCCACAGCTATTATCACCTCCTCATTCCCCTGAGGTTTTAACACCTCCTCCTCTGCATTGAGTTCTACCAAATCCTCTTCACTACTTCTCCTGGTCCTGCTGTTGCCAGCTCCTCCTGAAACTGTCCTCCTTCTGATGTTAGAAACTCCTTTATAATTCCATTGACTTTCACCACCTCTCCCTTCACCTTCTAGACTCCCACCACCTCCTATTTTCTATTCTAACCCACTGATGCTACCATATCCTCCTTGACATATTTAACTTTCACAACCTCCCCCTGCTGTCCCTTCTGCCACTACTCCACTCTCTGTCATCTCTCCATCTTCCATTTCTTCAACCACTCTCTTGTCTCCAACCTTCTCCAAGTCTTCTGCAAACCACACTGAGCAAATGGGGCTGGGTGTTTTTATATTGTCTGCCCACCTCCTTCTGGGTGAGTCTTTCAATCAGGGTCTTCACCTGTGGTTTGTAATTGCTTGAGTTGAAGGGCTAGACCAGGTCTGTAACTAGTGGCCACACTATTGCATGCTAATCTTCCTTCTATCCTTGAAGCTACCTGTGCACAGATGAGGCCTTTCATGTGCCCAGCATTTGAAATACTGGATGGAACCGCTAGGTAAGCATTTAGAGCACTCTGTTTTCAGATCAAGTACACAGCCAATAGAATGATTGTATGATTGGCATGTGAAAACACCTTAGCAGAAGTAATTATTCTGTAACTATATTGCCCCTGATGCTTTGTCAGCATTTGGGAAGTACTGGAATTGCAACATTGTTTCAGTAGGGACTAGGAATTCACTCAAAGTCCTGAGATATCCAAGAAATGTGACAGGAGCCAATCCTGGCAAATCAGGGGAACAGCCAAATACCACCCCATTCCCAATATCATCTGGTTCGGCTGACACCCAACAACCTATTTCACCACTTTGTTGGTCCTCACCACCAGGTAGGGACCTTCACCTTCATCCCCACCTAAGGCTCTGTCAAGAGCGTGCAGGTCTGGGCCCAGTATAGATGTGTTGTTTGATCTTTAATTGGGACACACTCACTCAGGGCGATTTAACTACCCACTCAAAAATAAGCATTGCCCAACATCCTATTTAGGTCCCATTCAAGAAAAAGAGCAACCCCCGTTTAATGCTTACTCAAAACAACAATCCAAACCCATATTTCAGATCAGAACATCTTATACTATACAGATAACTAAAACCCCAAAACACAGCGATAGATGCCATGCTTCACTACTTACAAGCATAGGAATCAAGGCATAGGCATAAAATACTGCATAATGAAAGTCTGTAAGGCTGCCTGCCTCTTTATATCATGCTACCTACACTGAACAAGCAAGATATGTAGACAATGGCCCTCATTACAACCCCAGCGTTAAGGGTTAACGACAGCGTTAACCCTTAACGCCGGATTCCAACTTTAACGCCTGCTTTTGGCAGGCGTTAAAGTCCATGGCGCTAACCCGCCATGGTGCTAATTACGCCGCCGTAATTTACGGCAGCGTAATTAGCGCCTTCCCCACTCCCATTATGCCCTATGGGGCAAAAATGGGAATGGGGAAGGGAAAATGGGAAATGGGGATTTACCGCCCCACTCACCTTGGAATGGGGTGGTAAATCCGCCATCCACCATGGTGGTAAAGTTGGTGCACTTAGCACCAATGTTGTAATGACATCCAATGGCATTACCATTTAAGATCATACCTTGTTAAACACTATTTCCAGTCAACACCTATATGAATACCCATACTAAATTATACTTTTGTCTTATATCTTTACTGAATTTAAAATACGGAATGTTTTGCACCCTGAGGGATTTCCATATAGCCCAGGTGAAGAAAAACTGGCCTCTTTTGTATTTATATTAATTAATATAATGAAACAGGTAATTCCATTTCAGGAAGGTAAAGCTGCTGATCAGATTTCCCATTCCTAAACTCCATGCCAAAAGTGTAGTGTACACTTGTGCCCTGCTACATCATTTGTCTGATCTGCACCACATGCTCTCCTGTGATAGAGCTAAGGTTCAGAAGTTACAGGTGAACATTTGACAGCTGCAGTGCCAGCTAACTCTCTGAAGCACTGGCTGCATTTAAGATATTAACAGTGGGAGATTTTGTCTTAATGGGGTAAATTTGGGATTTGGCGGTATTTTCTTACCGTAAAAATATTGGTGTAATTTGGCAGTAAACTAGTCTTACATTTATAGTGGGTCTGGTATCACACTATTTTAGTGACCATATCTTATTAGCTTGTATTGCGGTAATTTTAGAGGTATCTTACTTTGCAGTATTTTCAGAATGATCTTATTCCTGTGGTATAGTGGTGAGCATGATTTTTTTACACTATAACCCCCTCATAAAACAAACCTTTCCTTTCTATTAGAATGGCTTCTAGTCACCTGTAGAGAGCTCCAGGCTTAGAACACTTCAGAGAACCCCATGAATTTATTCAAGGCACCACCTATATTTTGAGGCTGATATTACTGGCTTATGTACATCCAGTAATCTATGTGTCGGATTAGACACCCCTTCTCATCATCATGCAAGGAAGGAATCACTCATCACATTGCACACAACTCTCTACTTTATAGCTGTTTATTACTGACTTTCTCTTGTTTGCTATTTTAGTTACAGTGGTAAATTGGTGTAATGATATAAACCTCCCCTCGGTACTTCACTTACATAAATAATTCACAGATGCATGAATGACACTAAAGTCTCAATTGTTTGTATATACACTTTGTATTACATGTCATTTACACGCCACCAAATCTTAGCATATGTTATTTACAGCATAACCTGCAATATAAAAGAACAAAACAGAACAAGCATGTATTTTGCAAACATGAATTAATGTTCCCACACTTTGAATATAGAGGGAAATAAACATATAATATTCCTAACCTCCCTGCACTGCAATAAATCATAGCCACACACTTATGGCGTACAATCTGTTCCTCACTTAGCACTTCTTACCAAGGCCAGTAATCTTTGAAGTCCCTGCACGACCTTGCTGTGTTTCACAATCCAGTCTCATTGCAAAACTTTCCCGTACATGTGTGGGGAGCCCCAACTGATTAGATTCAAAGTCAGCACTCGACCCTGTTGAGACAGCACCATCTGTCTGTCTCCTGAACCCAGCACAAACTGACAACTCTCCTAATTTCTCTTCCTTAGGAAAACTTTGACTCAGCCCTTTATTGATGTGGCTTGTCTGCCCACAAGTTCTACCAATCAGGGTAAAAAGAATGTGCCCTGTGCCAGCCTTCGTTTTCAATACAATGAAGACTTGATTTCCAAAGCAACTGTTTCATTTTGCTTCCTGCATATTTCTGCTCTCTACCAGCTGAATAAAATGCTGTGAATTTCCTCATGGAAAAAAAATGAATTTTAAACAGTGCACCCAAAACATGGATTGTTCCTCATTGCGCATATAAGACTGCATTATCATGTCAGAAATTAGCACTTTAGTAAGTTCAGTAATGTTAATCAGTTATGTATTTTAATGTAGTCTTCACACATGAAGCATCAAATATACATTGTGCACCTCATTATTTTAACCTGGCAGAACACTATCAGGCCAATTCATAGAATCCAGCGCACAAGTAGCGCACGCGGCTGGCGCACAGCGTGCGCCTGCGATAGTCTGCGCCAGGCACGTGCGCTAAAACAGATTTCCGCGCACAGCGTATTCATGGATTTCAAGCTCCCAAACCAGCCGTGGCGCAGAGAATCGCAGCGAGCCTGCAGCAGCGCCAGTAACGCCCCCAAGAACGCCCTCGCGCAAGGAAAAGCCATCAAAATCGCTAAATCATCGCTAAGGGCTGCGCTAACCCTGGACCACTTCACAGGGCAGGCAAACAAGGAAAGCAAAGCGGGCAATCTTCAAATCAGGAGTACGCGGGAAGTACTACACGCGACTAGGCAGGGAACGTGAATTACAGGGGTACGCGGGAATCATCACACGCGAACAGCCAGGGTGTGTGTATTACAGGGGTAGCGGGAAGTTCAACACGCGATTGGCCAGGGAACGTGTATTACAGGGGGACGCGTGAAGTAGAACACGCGATAGGCCAGGGAACGTGTATTACAGGGGTACGCGGGAATCATCACACGCGAACAGCCAGGGTGCGTGTATTACAGGGGTAGCGGGAAGTTCAACACGCGATTGGCCAGGGAACGTGTATTACAGGGGGACGCGTGAAGTAGAACACGCGATAGGCCAGGGAACGTGTATCACAGGGGTACGCGGGAATTATCACACGCGAACAGCCAGGGTGCGTGTATTACAGGGGTAGCGGGAAGTTCAACACGCGATTGGCCAGGGTACGTGTATCACAGGGGTGCGTGGGAATTATCACATGCGAATAGGCTGGGTGGGCCCTCACAGGTGTACCCTGTACACCCTCCACGGCCCCTGCAGGCAGCCCACAAAACAGTGGACTACCCTGCACACCTGATCATGTCCCCCTGCACCCCCATCCACCAGGGGCACCCTCCACCAGGCCCCCACCCATGTCTCCCACCACCCCCACCCCCCAGCAGTGCAGGGGCACCTGCCATCAGGCCCCCACCCATGTCTCCCACCACCCCCACCCCCCATCCACCAGGGGCACCCTCCACCAGGCCCCCACCCATGTCTCCCACCACCCCCACCCACCAGCACTGTGGGGCACGTGGCCAGCAGGCAGTCAGGCAGCAGCCGATGGCAGGTGGGAGCGTGCTCAGGGCTCTGGGGGACTTAAATTTGGCCTCCTGGCCAGGAGCGTGGTCTTTCGTGTTTGAACGCGTGGACAGCCTGATAGGGAGTGATTTTGCACGTGAAAACCCCACACTCAGCGAATCGCGCGAAAACCCGTCACCAGCATATGTGCGTCAATAGTTACCTGCACGTGCAGTGTCAAAGCGTGTGATTGGTGAAAATGGATCTACACGCAGGAGTGACAAAGCGAGTGATTGGTGAAAAGTGAGCTACACGCAGGAGTGTCAAAGCGTGTGATTGGTGAAAAAGGATCCACACGCAGGAGTGACAAAGCGTGTGATTGGTGAAAAGTGAGCTACACGCAGGAGTGTCAAAGCGTGTGATTGGTGAACATGGGCCAAGCACGTACACGCCGTAAGTGACGCTGTACGTGTGGGCCTGTATAAAAGGTAGTGTTGAACACCATTTCCTTGTACGTGCTTTTCGTGGAGAGCGAGTGGGTGAATTCTGTACTTCTTGTCGTTTCACACGCGATTTACTTCACAGCGTTTCCAGTTCGTACTCCCTGTTACCTCTGACAGCTCTTTTCTCTTTTTCCTCTTGTACTGGTTTACCTGGGCCTGTTCCCTCAAACAGTGTCCCCTTCTACTGTTGTCCTGTCTCCTCAGACAGCGTACACCTCTTCTTTTGGCGGGGGTGTTGCCAACCAAAAGCGCTCATTTTTCACGCTCTTTTACCTGGCAGACGGTGAGTCACGCACGTATCTAACATCTGTGCTTGCCCCGTGTGTAGCCTACCCCTTCAGAGGTCAATCTAGGCTGCGTGTGACACGCATACGTTCATTGTGTTACTGGATGCCACAGCGTAGTGCAGGGTTTTCCATCAGCACACGTGGTCTAGGAGGGGTATTGTGCACGTTCCTTAACTTTTTTGGGGTGCCTGTGCGTTGCGTGACCCGTCATCTTTCCCCAGGGGTGTCATATAGCCTTGCCACTGCACTAGGGTACGAATACCATCTGGTACCCAACCCCTTTGACACCCAATTGCCCAGGACAATTGTGCACACCCACTCCCATACGCACAATACCATCAGTGCCATGGTTGGGAGGCGTGCAAGCCGTAAGGGTGGCAAAGGTGGCAGAGCCACACGTGGTGGCCGTGGAGGATCCACTAGGGGACGTGGTTGTGACTTGCAGGGTGCCCCTGTCCCCCCAGTCTGGAGGAACAGTCAGGGACACCCATGCCTGCCCCCCCCCCCCAGTTGAGAGTCATGTGGCTGATACCAACCCCGATCAGCCCTTGTCGGACCAGGCCATTGTGGCACCAGACCTGTCCGAGGGTGATTCCATCGCTGACATCCAGGTCAGCAGGTCCACTGCACGTGCACCGGTGCACATTGGTGTCATCAGGGCACGCGCATCTATGCCAGATAGGTCATCTGCTGGCCCCCGTAGCCAGGGTGTGGCTCCATCCACCCCACCTCTCATACACCCTGCCAAGACTGTGTCGGTCCTAGTTCATGCACCTCAGATCAGGCCTGACCCCATCCCACTACCCCCAATGCCTGCACCTACTCCCATGCTGAGTGGGCAATCCCACACACCCAGTACTGAGTCCACCACGACTCCTGCCCCTAGTGTCCACAGCGGCGTAGGACACTCTGGATCCCCACCCCCTTCCAAGCGCAAGAGGAAGAGTGCACGTCCGGCACAGGCTGATGCCCCAGGCACGGCTGCACAGTCCGGCCCATCAAGGAAGCCAAGCTTCACAGACACCGAACTGAATGCACTTGTTCAGTATGTGTCAGATCATGATAGGGAAATGGTCATTGTTGCAGGGTCCAAGTCCACACATGCCAGACGCCAGGCACACTGGCAGACCATTGCTGACAGAATAAGTGCCCTTGGAGTAGTGAGGCGCACAGCTAGTGATTGCCAGAAGCGCTGGAATGACCTTAAGCGCAGGGCAAAGGATAAGCTGGCCTCAAGTCATGCCGCAACCTTGGTGACTGGAGGTGGGTCCCCAGCACAGGAAATAGAACTCACACCACACGAGTCCGTAGCTGGATCCTACGTCACCGAGGGACAACTCCAAGGTGTGGGAGACCTCCCTGATTACGAGGCATCATCCGGTGAGTGCACATGCATGTGTGTATTATCCATGTGCATGGTGTGTGTGTGAAGCATTCATGTTGGGTGCCTGTCAAGGGGGTGTGTGGCAGAGTTGATAGTGGCACCCATGTGCCTCATCCAGTATGTTCAGTGCAACACCATCTGGCCACAGCACTATCCCTACTGGCAACAGTGCACATATGGGCCAACACCATGGAAGTTGCCCTTGATTTGTCATTTTGTCACTACATTGTTGCTCATACTCCCCTGTCTATTCATCTGATGTCTTACATACCATTCCTATCCTTTCCCCCAGCCATTCAAGTTTCATCTTCACATGCCTGACATGCAATGATACCACATGCTAATGCGTCCTCTGTATATAAATGCCAACCAACATGCTGTCATACTGTGGATGTTGCCTTGACATCCACCTCCTACCTGTGGGCTTTGGTACCGTCTGGTTTCGAGCCCCATTCCCTCACACTCCATGCTGCTCTTCATGGTCTATCTTCCATGACTTCTACAGTTCAGACCATCGTGCCCTACTCACGACACCTGCTTGCCAAAAGTCAAATGAGGGCACCCTGCCCTCCAATGCGACCCACCCTATTGCTGACCAGTGCATCTGAGCCTACTCTAAGCTAACTCTCACTGACATCTGCTCATACATGCCTTTGCCTGTCCCATAGACCCTTCACATGGTCCCTGTCCTCTCTCCTTGCTCCTCTTCCACCATCATAGGTGGGACCCGTTGGGGTGTACTCCTGGCCTCCTTCCAATCCTCAGAGACCACTATTGGTGTGCATGGTAATGGGAGCGTCTCAGTCCAAGGCCCTTAGGCCAACCTCAATCTCCTTGAGAAATGCTACCCACATCTCATCAACTTCCTTACCTCTCCTGCTGTCCCCCCTCCTCTCTCCTCATCAATCCTGCACTGCCTCCCTGCACCCTCCCATGAACCTTCTCCGCCTCCCACTCCAACTCCTACACATGCTGCACCTCTGCTCTCTAGCACTCCCCGTAAGTCCTACAAGGCTGTCAACCTCCTCCACAATTACACTCCTTTCACTGCGGCTGCATCAGGCATTCCTCCGATATCTGTCACTTACATGAGGTTATGCACCTTGACATCCTTGGTCTCATGGAAACATGTCTGACGGCCAGCTCTGTCTGCATCCTTGACCCTCTCCTTGGCCCGCCACTACTGTGCAGGGGGGGTGTGCCCTTGGCTTCCCTGAGGGTATTCCTGCCACTGTCACTCCTACTTAGACCTACTCCACTCTGGGATGGCTTGTGTGAGGTCTCTCTCCACCACACCTTGACATTCTCAAACAGTGCGTACTGTGTCTGGGAAAACTGGTCAAATGTACTACTTCCTTTCTGAGTGTCCTCACCTCTCCTCCTCACTCATGTCCCCAGACACAGAAATCCTCATCCTTGGTGCTGTACGCATCCACCTGCATGCTTGTTGACGCCCCCACGTGACCTTTCTGTGACCTCAGCAACTCCCTCTCACCCTCTAGACTCCCGTCTGTCCCTACTCATTCTGCAGGGCACACTCTTGATGCTCTGATCTCATCTGACTTTCCCCTCTCCGTCCATCTCTGCACTCCTCTCTCCTGGAGTGATCACATTCTCCTCTCCTCCCAGCTCACCCTCACCACCCCACAGGCAAAGCCACCCTCACCACTGTCACACACCTTCTTGGTATTCCGACCCATGAAGTGTGTGTCAGTCGAGGCTCATGCTGCCAAAATCTCCCCCCCATCCAGCTCCCCCTTAGGCTCACTCCCATCCTGACAGGGCCCACTCCATGCTCCACTCCATGTCAGGTACACTGGATGTCTTAGCCACGGTCATGACCACCTGTCTGAAGCCCCATGCCAATGCAGAGTCCTGGCATGACTCGGATCTTGTGAACCCAAACCACAGGTGCCGGGTGGCAGAGAGGGAATGTCCTGCATCATGGCCATCCTCTGGCAAACTGGCCTGCCACATGCTCCAAAGGCAATAGCGCCTCACCCTTTTCACCAAGATGAGATCCCCAATCCAAGGGCACATATCTGCGGCATGTGACAACTCTGCAGGACACATAGAAATCTGAAAGGACCTTGCCGAGCCAGAAGCAGTGTGTACCTCCCCTGTCCCCTCCGAGCCCACAGCACAGCATGATTGTCTTTGTACCCCTATAGGCCACCCCCCCAGCACTTGTCTGCGCCTAACACCATCTGCCCTTGACGTCAAGTCCTACTTACCTTGTACAGCACTTCCAGCCGCCACTCCCCCTTGCACTTCATTGTGCCACCCACCCCTGCACTTGCGTGACATGAATGACACCAGCACCAGTAGGATTGTTGACTGGCATCCCCTTCTGCCCCACCACCCCTCAGTGCTCCGCTGTACCTTCATACATTACTTGACCGGTGCTTCACGAATGCAATATGAATCCTTTACAGGTGATGGGGAGGTGGAATCACATTGTTTACTGCATTTTGTTGATGTAGACAAGGCACTGTGCATCGTTGCCAATTTGGACTAGCAGATCCATGTACAACATGTATACTTATTGATGTGACGATGCAATGTCAGGACCAGAGTGGTTGAAATCCAAAAAAGTAGCCCTCCTCTCCCTCTTCACTTGGTGGCTATGTCACATGCCATGTGTGTGATGGCATGTGCCTTTGACATGACAATCACCGGCCAATGTGTGATGGCAGTGCTAGGCAGCAAGGTGAGCAGGCGTTGCTCTCCAATCTGTACATTGTATGCCCTGAGCCTCCCCTACAGACCCAGTGATGGTGAATGCATAGGAGGTCTCCCAGTCATGTTGGACATGTGTCGTAGAACTACTGCCTATGTTGTTCATCAGCCCTTGTTGCATGCCATGGTGCTAATGCCTGTTTCCATTTTTCTCTTTCATGTCTTTGCAGGGGACGAAGCACTTGTTGATGCTGGGGATGTGGTGGTGGAGCCGTCCCAGGAGGGCAACCCGGGCCGACCTACCACAAGTGAGGGACGTGGTGTGTTTGTGGGTGAAAACCCACAAGTGCTGCAGGCCGTGCTGTCGAGGGGTGTCTCTGGGGGTTCCTCCCCCGAGCAGTATTCAGGTGTAGACTCGGAGGATGACACCTATGTGCAGTCGCAGGTGAGTGTTCTTGGGAGAGAATCTCCTCTGTCCGACCCACCTGCAGCCGGGCCATTGCCCTCAATGGGGATGTCAGTGTCGGCAGATCAGCCTCCGGTGGTTACGGATGCAGGGCCACACCACCCAATCTCTGATCCTGTTCCTGGGGCTGCAGATCAGAGAGTGAATGCAGTCCAGCAGCCTGAGGCCTTGCCTGCACAGCAAGGCGCAGTCCGCCTTGCCCCAGGCAGGTGTGGTGCCCGTCAACGTGGTGGCCGTATGCCACCTGGCAATACCGTTTGGGAGCAATCCATCTACGGTATGGCCACCCAACAGGCAGCATCATCCGAGATGATTGCACAGGCCATGGATAGGGTGGCCACTTCCATTGTCCCCCCAGAAAGGCTGATGGAGCGACTGGAGCAGGCTACAGAGTCCATCTGCCAGGCACACAGGGAGGATATGTTGGCGTCCAACATGGACAGGCGGGCGGCACTGGCGACTCTGCGGGAATCACTTTCCATGGAGTCCCAGCGCCACAGGGAAGGCCTGAGGGAAGAACTCCGTCACCTCAGGTCGACCCTGTTAGAGCTTGAGGCTTCATCCCATAGAAGGACAGAGGAGCAGCTGGAGCGTCTGACACGGACGCTCTCGGCCGAGATGCAGGCAACTCGTGCGGAGGTCAGGTCATCCCGGGAGTTACTGCATGGGGACCTCCGCATGATTATAACCCAGAACCAGAACTACCAGACCCGCCTGCTTGCAGCCATGGAGGAGCAAACTCGTGCTTTGCGTGGGCTGCCTCCCATTGTCACACCATCTTCTGAGGCAGCTCCCCCACCTCCAGAGTCAGCTGCAGGGTCTGGCCAGAGCCATAGCGACTCATCTCCCACAACAGAGTAGCCGTGTGGGCCACGAGCCTATGGGGTGTTTTCCTTTCCCATGATCCACACAGGTGGATTGTGGCGTGCATCCTGTCCTCGGACCTCATAGGTGGCCCCCCCCCCCGCCGGCCCTTTCATGGCCATTTTTTCTCTTTTTTATTTTTATTTTGCAAGAGTGCTGCCTTGTGTGGGTACCTGGGCATACACTGTATTGTGGCTGGGCACATGCAGGCTTGTCCTGAGTTTGGTTTCGATGCTTGGGTAGCAGACATCCACACCCCTCCTGCTTCCGTTTCCATGGGCTTGCAAAGGGTGTGCCCAAGTGACAGCAAATTACACGGTGACATTGGACTCCCATGAGCTGTTGGCCAGTCCATAGTCAATACTGTGTAGACATTCATAGTGTTCATTGTTGTTGCACCTAACTATGCATGATGGTTTGATATGTGCCTCTACTTACATATGTTGCTCATGTTTTGCAGGTATTTCACACAGATCTTCACAAGGGCATACTCTCTGGAGTCTGACTACATGTCGGTAGATGTGCACTGACACTTTTGCATGGCGCCATCACTGTACATCTGGACGGTGAGGACATACCAGCAGAATCAGGTAATGAGACTACCATTGATTACATGCAATGTGTCTTGTTTGGGTGGGCTTCAGGCTGGGTTGGTGTGTAATTTGATTGAAATTACTCTTACACAGGTGTGTAGTAGTGGCTCCAGGGCGGTTAGCTGCTCAAGTGCGGCTATGTTCCATTTGGGGCACTGCTATTTGTGACACTGGTGTCATGTTGTGATGGCCAGTTTGTTTGCTGTCACATACCATGACATGGTGTCCTCAGTGGCGGGACTGTGAAGGGAATGGGTGACATGGCAATGTTGTCATGTAGTGAATCGCCTGTGGCAATGCATATTAGATTGATGGAGTTGTGTCTTTGCGTTGTGATGCATTGCTGGTGTATGTTTAGCTAGGGGTGCACACATATTGACACTTCCATGTTAACAATCTCAGGCTGATGTGTATCTGACAGTTTATTGTCAAGTAATTTTCAGACATTGTCACGTAGTGTCATCATTGATTGTCAGATGGTATGTGCCAGAGCAGTGTGCACTAGCCAGCACTGTGATTCCCAGGTGAAGAAGTTGGCCACCAGTTGCGTACGGGCTGCCTCCCCCCGTGCCCTTTCCCCTCCCATGCGCAGCGGGCGTGCATGTGGTTGTGGATGTGGGGGCACCACCATGTCCACGGGCAGGCCCCGGCGTGTTGCAACGTTGTGCAGGACACATGCTGCCACTATGATCCTGCACACTATTCGGGGAGCATATAACAGCTGCCCGCCAGAACGGTCAAGGGAGCGAAAGCGTGACTTGAGCACTCCGAATGTGCGCTCCACTATGCCCCGTGTTGCAATGTAGGCTGTGTTGTACCTTACCTGGGGTGGCGTGGTGGGGTTCCGGATTGGGGTCATCATGTGGGGGCTGATAGGGTAGGCACTGTCCCCTGCGGAGGTGGTGATGGGTATCATTAGTGGTGTTGTGTCATGACCCAGTATCTGACATGCATGCATGTGCAGTGGCATTCATGCTCACCAAGCAGCCATGTATCTCCATGCTGGCCAGCCTCTAGGTCCCGGCATAGGGTAGACATTCTGTAGATGAAGCTGTCGTGGGTGGACCCTGGATAGTTGGCATATACTGATGTGATTATTCCCTTGGCATTGCATACAACTTGGACGTTGATGGAATGCCAGTGCTTGCGGTTTCTATAGATGTGCTCTGTTGCCCTGGGTGGACGTAGAGCCACATGTGTGCAGTCAATTGCACCAAGCACTTTGGGGAATTGAGCCACACCATAGAATTCCTGGATGCACGTCCGCCTTTCTGCATGAGTCCTGGGGAGATATATGTGCCTGCGGACTGATGGCCGTGCAGTGATGATGTTCAAGACCTGGTGTAGGCAGCGTGACTGCGTGGCCTGTGACACACCACCCACTATGGCACTTGTCCGCTGAAAGGATCCAGTGGCCAAGAAGTGCAGTACATTCAGGACCTTCTGCAGGGGGCTGAGTGCTTGGGAGCACAGGGTGGGCGATGTGAGATCATCCTCCCACTCACAGACCAGGTCCAGTATGATGTGTGCTGGAAACCTGTACCTCCCATACACCTGGTCATCAGGCATCCTGAATAGGCTGGTTCTGGGTGTGAATATTCTGGCCCTGACTCTCCTCCTCCTCCTTTGGTAGCCCACTGCCACTGCTGCTAGGAACGGTATGTTCATCCTGGCATCTGGCTTGTTTATTGAAAAGTGCGCAAATTAATGCCTTGCGCGTGTTGTAGGCGAGCGTGTGAGCCTCGCACCCCTGGAATCGAGTTCCCACTCCAATCGCGTGTGGAAATTCCCACGCTGCAGGCATACAGGTGCGCTGACGTACTTGCCTGTGTAAGTGGCCGCGCGCCCCTGAAATACACGTACTTAGGCCAATGGCGTGTACGCGCACTTTTGGCCAATTACACGCGATGAAATACACGTACATAGGCCAATGGCGTGTACGCGCACTTTTGCCCAATTACACGCGATGACACTCTGACGTGCAGTATTTCCACGTGTGCTCCGTCTTCACGTGCTGAGTGGGGAACGCCCGTGCGGATCACGTCAGACGCGCTTACGCGATGAGGGACTCTGGTCCAATAGAATCGCGTATGCGTGCTGACGCACTTACGCGCTAAGGGCCTTTCCTCGGATTTCACGCTGACGTGCAGGAATTTCACGTGCCAAATCACTCCGTATCAAGCTGGCCACCCGAAAACACATGGAACACCACGCTCCTGCCCCGAAGACCGAGTTACTGCCCCCCCAGTGCCCTGAGCAGCCTCCCACGTGCTATCTGCTGCTGCCTGCCTGCCTGCCTGCCTGCTGCCACCGTGCCCTGCCATTTGGTGCCTGCACATCAGCCATCTGCAGGGGTCCACTTGCTGTGTCCACCCCTGCTGGAACTGAAGACTCCCAACTGGGATTACATCGCTCCACAGCCCAGCCCCAGGACCCAGTTGCCCACCCACACCTGCCTCTGGGGTTGCCATGTCGGGCACTTCTACATCTGGCACCAGTGGTAACCCCAGGCCAGAGGGGCAGAGGGGCACCAGCTTCACTGCCACCGAAGTTGGTGTCCTGGTGGAGCATGTCCTGGGGCAGTATGATGCCCTCTTTGGATCGTCCCGCGCCAGCAAGGAAGGACGGGAGAGGATCTGGGCCGACTGTGTGGTTGCCATCAACGCGGAGGGGGTGGCAACCCGCAACGTCTTGAAGATCAAGAAGCGCTGGGAGGATTTGAGGTCCAGGACCCTTGTGAAGGCCCGGCGCCTCGTGGAGGGGGGCCGGGGCCACATGAGTTCCATCCAGAAGAGAGTCCTGGAACGCGTACGCCCAGCGCTCCACGCCCAGATCCTTGAGAGGGAGACCCGTCTGGAGTTGAGCGGTAAGTGTCCAAGCATCACTGTGTGAGACAGGGCATGTTGCGGTGTGCTGGTTCTATGATACTTGCCTGTATGTGTGCCATGGGCCATGTATGCATGTATGTGTGCTGGGACATCATGGTAATGCATGTGCGACCAGTGATGTGTGACCCACATGGTTGTTGCATGTGTAGAAATGCGGCATGGGGAGCACTATGCAGATTTGGGACATGAGAGCATGCCAGTCTCTGTACCTGGACATGGATGGGGGTGAAGGATGGGTGCTGATGCCAGGTACATATATGGTAGCCATGTCTGTGTGCCTGACCTGCATGTCTGTGACTTGTGCATGCCATGGATGCATGACTCATGTGTGTGACAATGCACAGATTCAGTGACGCACCCAACTTACCCTTGTTTTGCCTGATTTCGGTGTGATTGGGGCCAGATGGATGTGACTGAGGTGAAGTGTGTGCATGTCATATGCATGAGCCATGATGCATGTGAGTTACATTTCATTGAATGTTTCAAGAGTCAATTGGACATGCATGGAAATGTGCATGGCATGCACCATGCCTGTTACTGTGTGTGTTTTGCCTGGACTGACCCATGTGTTGTGGAGGGACATGATGGAAGTGTACTTTGACAGGGGTGCTCATCTGCTATTGCTTCCTGTCTAGGGGACCATTGTACAGTAGCCTGATGCTTGTGTCCTTTGTCTCCCTCTACGCAGCGGCTAGTGAAGAAGAGGGCGGAGACGGCGCTGTGGAGCAAGGCGGCGGGGATGCCCCCACGGCTGCAGCGGAAGGGGTGGGTGAGCCCCCACAGGGGCCTGCTACGGCGGGAGACGGTGAGGAGCCATCCAGGTTGGTGGTTTGCACAGAGGAGGAGGAGGCCGACACTGGTGCACACATGGGGCCTGGTGGGAGCATCCCTGCTGGTGCAAGTGGTGCAGTCCAGGGCCAGGGGCAGGAGGCAGCACATGTCACCGTGGAGGGGCCTGTGCATGTCGCTGTCCCTGACCCTGTGAGTGCACCACCATGCACCAGCAGGGATGCTCCGTCCCAGGCCCGTCCGCAGGTAGAGGGGATGTCCATGTCAACTGACTCCCCTCCACCTGCGGCCGTGGGAACCCCTGGCCGCGTGGAGCAGGTCCTGATTGGGGTCGCGATGCGCACGGCTGTGATTCGTGATGCCGTGCGTGCTTCCCGGGAGGAGCACGCACGTCATCACGAAGTGCACCGTGCCGACGTGGCCCAATTGGGATCGGCCATGTTCGGGGGGTTCCTGCATGTGTTGGCCAATCTGACGGCCCTCTCCTCCTCTGTGCAGGCTATCCACCGGTCGTTCTCCTTGCCGTCTTCCGGCCCAGATGCCACCATGGCCCCCTGTGGACCTGCCCCGACCAATGCAGCGAGCTCGGTGGGGATCCCATCCCTGCCGCAGTTGGGAGTCGGAGGTCCAGCAGGGGTGGACGACACAGCAAGTGGACCCCAGCAGATGGAAGATGTGCCGGCATCATCGGGCAGGGCACGTGCACGACGGCGTCGGTGGTTACCATCAGCCTGGATGCCGTCGTGCTGGCAGAGGCAGTGGCGTCGCAGGCAGCAGCGGGCTCGACGTGGGAGGCATCATGGCTCAGGGCCATCAAGATCGGAGGGGCAGGCATCGGCCGGAGGGCAGGGCAACCCTGGCATGGCGGTGTGTTCCGTGTGGGAGGAGTTTGGCCAGCGGATAGGTGCGGAGCGGCAGCGGGCAGAAGAGGAGCGGCTCGCCATGGCCAGGGCGGAGATCTCCATGCATCAGGCATTGAGGCGGGCTGAGTGCCTCGAGGAGGCTCGCAGGGAATTTGGTGAGCACATGGGGTTGTCCCTGCGAGACCTCGGGGCCAGGACTGAGTCCCGCCTCCAGGACATTGACATGGAGTTCGAGGATGCCCTGGCCAGCATCACCAAGTGAGCCGCAGGACTAGCCCGCTGCCTTTGTATATAGTTTTTTAGTTAGTTAGTGCTAGGTTTCCTTTATTTATTTTTATTATTTTGGACCGCTTGGACAATGGCCACTTCTTTGTACATATTTTTTTAATTAGTTAGTGTTAGGTTTCATTAGTGGTGTTGGGCTCATGGACCCTTGAACAATCCTGTATATATTGTTATTTTTTGTGAGGTACATTTTTTTACTTTCATATTGTTTACACCATGTCGTAATGGTTTTTCTTTCATTTCATACTACATGTGTTTACTTTGGACAAAATCTATTGATTTTTCTATCCTTTGTTTTTTGGTTTCTCATTTTTGTTCCCGGACATGGACCTTTTATTTGCTTTGCCAGATAGTTGTATTAGTTTACTTGATTTTTTTTTTAATACATTTTTATATTATCTTACACTTGTGTCATTTTTTCTTTGGTTTCTTACATGTCATGATATGGGTTTTGACATTCACTTGCACCCATTGTGTATGTGTGTGTGGCGGACATGTGTTCTTTTGCATACTTGCCTTTGGGGTTGTGTCATGTGATTGCATTCACTATGTGGGTGCATGCAATCCTTGCCTGGGTGTTTGTGCTGGGTATGCTTGCCATTACTGCCATTATTGTGTATCGTCAGGACCAGGGGCCAGGGGGACATGGGTGGGGGCCTGGTGGAGGGTGCCCCTGGTGGATGGGGGGTTGGGGGTGGTGGGAGACATGGGTTGGACATGGGTGGGGGCCTGCTGGCAGGTTCCCCACAGTGCTGGGGGTGGGGGTGGTGGGAGACATGGGTTGGACATGGGTGGGGGCCTGCTGGCAGGTTCCCCACAGTGCTGGGGGTGGGGGTGGTGGGAGACATGGGTTGGACATGGGTGGGGGCCTGCTGGCAGGTTCCCCACAGTGCTGGGGGTGGGGGTGGTGGGAGACATGGGTTGGACATGGGTGGGGGCCTGCTGGCAGGTTCCCCACAGTGCTGGGGGTGGGGGTGGTGGGAGACATGGGTTGGACATGGGTGGGGGCCTGCTGGCAGGTTCCCCACAGTGCTGGGGGTGGGGGTGGTGGGAGACATGGGTTGGACATGGGTGGGGGCCTGCTGGCAGGTTCCCCACAGTGCTGGGGGTGGGGGTGGTGGGAGACATGGGTTGGACATGGGTGGGGGCCTGCTGGCAGGTTCCCCACAGTGCTGGGGGTGGGGGTGGTGGGAGACATGGGTTGGACATGGGTGGGGGCCTGCTGGCAGGTTCCCCACAGTGCTGGGGGTGGGGGTGGTGGGAGACATGGGTGGGGGCCTGGTGGAGGGTGCCCCTGGTGGATGGGGGGTTGGGGGTGGTGGGAGACATGGGTTGGACATGGGTGGGGGCCTGCTGGCAGGTTCCCCACAGTGCTGGGGGTGGGGGTGGTGGGAGACATGGGTGGTGGCCTGGTGGAGGGTGTCCCTGGTGGATGGGGGGTGGGGGTGGTGGGAGACATGAGCAGGTGTGCAGGGTAGTTCCCTGTGGTGTGTGCTGCCTGCAGGGGCCGTGGAGGGTGTACAGGTAATGCCTGGGAGCACACAGCCAATTCGCGTGTGGAACTTCCCGCGCACTCCTGCAATCCACGTACCCGGCCATATCGCGTGTGGAACTTCCCGCGCACCCCTGGAATCCACGTACCCGGCCATATCGCGTGTGGAACTTCCCGCGCACCCCTGGAATCCACGTACCCGGCCATATCGCGTGTGGAACTTCCCGCGCACCCCTGCAATGCACGTAGCCGCCCATATCGCGTGTGGATCTTCCCGCGCACCCCTGAAATCCACGTTCCCTGCCATATCGCGTGTGGAACTTCCCGCGCACCCCTGAAATCCACGTTCCCTGCCATATCGCGTGTGGAACTTCCCGCGCACCCCTGAAATCCACGTACCCGGCCATTTCGCGTGTGGAACTTCCCGCGCACCCCTGGAATCCACGTAGCCGGCCATTTCGCGTGTGGAACTTCCCGCGCACCCCTGGAATCCACGTACCCGGCCATATCGCGTGTGGAACTTCCCGCGCACCCCTGCAATGCACGTAGCCGCCCATATCGCGTGTGGATCTTCCCGCGCACCCCTGAAATCCACGTTCCCTGCCATATCGCGTGTGGAACTTCCCGCGCACCCCTGAAATCCACGTACCCGGCCATTTCGCGTGTGGAACTTCCCGCGCACCCCTGGAATCCACGTAGCCGGCCATTTCGCGTGTGCAACTTCCCGCGCACCCCTGGAATCCACGTACCCGGCCATATCGCGTGTGGAACTTCCCGCGCACCCCTGCAATCCACGTACCCGGCCATATCGCGTGTGGAACTTCCCGCGCACCCCTGCAATGCACGTAGCCGCCCATATCGCGTGTGGATCTTCCCGCGCACCCCTGAAATCCACGTTCCCTGCCATATCGCGTGTGGAACTTCCCGCGCACCCCTGAAATCCACGTTCCCTGCCATATCGTGTGTGGAACTTCCCGCGCACCCCTGAAATCCACGTACCCGGCCATTTCGCGTGTGGAACTTCCCGCGCACCCCTGGAATCCACGTAGCCGGCCATTTCGCGTGTGGAACTTCCCGCGCACCCCTGGAATCCACGTACCCGGCCATATCGCGTGTGGAACTTCCCGCGCACCCCTGCAATGCACGTAGCCGCCCATATCGCGTGTGGATCTTCCCGCGCACCCCTGAAATCCACGTTCCCTGCCATATCGCGTGTGGAACTTCCCGCGCACCCCTGAAATCCACGTACCCGGCCATTTCGCGTGTGGAACTTCCCGCGCACCCCTGGAATCCACGTAGCCGGCCATTTCGCGTGTGCAACTTCCCGCGCACCCCTGGAATCCACGTACCCTGCCATATCGCGTGTGGAACTTCCCGCGCACCCCTGCAATGCACGTAGCCGCCCATATCGCGTGTGGATCTTCCCGCGCACCCCTGAAATCCACGTTCCCTGCCATATCGCGTGTGGAACTTCCCGCGCACCCCTGAAATCCACGTTCCCTGCCATATCGCGTGTGGAACTTCCCGCGCACCCCTGAAATCCACGTACCCGGCCATTTCGCGTGTGGAACTTCCCGCGCAACCCTGGAATCCACGTAGCCGGCCATTTCGCGTGTGGAACTTCCCGCGCACCCCTGGAATCCACGTACCCGGCCATATCGCGTGTGGAACTTCCCGCGCACCCCTGCAATGCACGTAGCTGCCCATATCGCATGTGGATCTTCCCGCGCACCCCTGAAATCCACGTTCCCTGCCATATCGCGTGTGGAACTTCCCGCGCACCCCTGAAATCCACGTACCCGGCCATTTCGCGTGTGGAACTTCCCGCGCACCCCTGGAATCCACGTAGCCGGCCATTTCGCGTGTGCAACTTCCCGCGCACCCCTGGAATCCACGTACCCGGCCATATCGCGTGTGGAACTTCCCGCGCACCCCTGCAATCCACGTACCCGGCCATATCGCGTGTGGAACTTCCCGCGCACCCCTGCAATGCACGTAGCCGCCATATCGCGTGTGGATCTTCCCGCGCACCCCTGAAATCCACGTTCCCTGCCATATCGCGTGTGGAACTTCCCGCGCACCCCTGAAATCCACGTTCCCTGCCATATCGCGTGTGGAACTTCCCGCGCACCCCTGAAATCCACGTACCCGGCCATTTCGCGTGTGGAACTTCCCGCGCACCCCTGGAATCCACGTAGCCGGCCATTTCGCGTGTGGAACTTCCCGCGCACCACTGGAATCCACGTACCCGGCCATATCGCGTGTGGAACTTCCCGCGCACCCCTGCAATGCACGTAGCCGCCCATATCGCGTGTGGATCTTCCCGCGCACCCCTGAAATCCACGTTCCCTGCCATATCGCGTGTGGAACTTCCCGCGCACCCCTGAAATCCACGTACCCGGCCATTTCGCGTGTGGAACTTCCCGCGCACCCCTGGAATCCACGTAGCCGGCCATTTCGCGTGTGCAACTTCCCGCGCACCCCTGGAATCCACGTACCCTGCCATATCGCGTGTGGAACTTCCCGCGCACCCCTGCAATCCACGTAGCCGGCCATATCGCGTGTGCAACTTCCCGCGCACCCCTGGAATCCACGTAGCCGGCCATATCGCGTGTGCAACTTCCCGCGCACCCCTGAAATCCACGTACCCGGCCATTTCGCGTGTGCAACTTCCCGCGCACCCCTGCAATCCACGTTCCCTGCCATATCGCGTGTGGAACTTCCCGCGCACCCCTGAAATCCACGTAGCCGGCCATTTCGCGTGTGGAACTTCCCGCGCACCCCTGGAATCCACGTAGCCGGCCATATCGCGTGTGGAACTTCCCGCGCACCCCTGAAATCCTCGTAGCCGGCCATTTCGCGTGTGGAACTTCCCGCGCACCCCTGAAATCCACGTACCCGGCCATATCGCGTGTGCAACTTACCGCGCACCCCGGTATGCACGCACACGTTTATTTTTTCTCTCTGCGCGTGTCTGTGTTTGTGGGTACCCCTTTGTACGTCATTTGTCCTGGAGGGCCACAGTATTGGACATTGATCATGTCTGTATATAGGTGCTATTTGTTGGCGCACCTTTTAGCGCACATTTCTTGCAGGCGCAGAGACGCTACCGCCTGCTTTCTTGTGGCGGTCGTGTTTGTGCCTGTTTGTGCCTGTGCGCTGCTTTGAGCGTGTGCTTTTTTGCCCTATTCTATTCCATGAATACGTGTTGTATGCGAGCGTGTGGGCGTTCCGCGCACTTGCCTCCTGAACTTTCCCCGTGCCGCCCACATTCTTCCCCATTCCGAGTGTTGTGCCCCATTTTATTCCCCATTCCGAGTGTCCCGCCCTGTGTCCCGCCTACTTTAGAGCTGTGCGCTGCGCTCGGAGTGATGGCGCAGTGGCCGTGGCGCGCGACGTTGGTTGACCTGTGCGCCGGCCTGCGCCGCGCGTTTTTTCCGCGCACGTCCTCTTCTTTTCTTGCGCAGGGACTTCCATGAATCGACGTGCGCTGGTTTCCCTGCGCTTTGCGCTGATTTTCGGCGCAGCGCACGTATTGGCCCCTCTGCGCCGGGATTTTCGGCGCACATTTATTCCATGAATCGGCCTGTATGTTTTTCTATGTGTGCTCTGAATGTCTGAAGTTTGAAACTGGTCCTGACTGTGTACTTTGTATCCTAGCAATAGCGCTATATATTATATACTGGTAAAAATGATATATACTGTATGCTGGCAAAAATGATATATATTATATGCTGGCAATAAAACCCCATATATACCCTTAAATAGCCCATGTTCCAAACACTTCAAAACTGTGAAGTTGTTGTCCTGGTAGCACTCATAACTGTAAATATAGGCCATACCTGAATTTAGGGTGTGATGGCCAGCATCCCACATAGTTATTCAAGCCACATCAATTTGATATCACACAGTGTCAGCACAGTGAGTCTGGTTCAGCTGTTGAAGGGCTATGTGTATTCTCCCCAGATGGACTGAGCCTTGTCACTGCTGACAAGACTGTAGCCTTGGGGATTTTTCTCTATGTGTTCCTTTGTGAGGGTAGGTAATGCACTCCCCAGAGAGACATCCATTCCACAAGAAACTGGCCTTCGACTGGGAATCAAAGGGCAGACCCATTGACAAATCTATTAGCCTCACATCAGGATGTTGCATATCTGAAGGCCTTTACTTCTAGGGAAAAGGGCCAGGTTAGTGTAGACAGAGAGAGCTCTTTACAGCTGTAGTATGTTTCCACCATCTTTTTTCACTCTGTCACTATCTTTTTCCTGTCTCCCCCTCTTCTTCCAGCACAAAGCACTTTGGGAGTGATGTCAAGAGGCACATGCCCCTTGTTTCAAGAGCAGGGATTGGACGACCAAAAGCAGACTATATTTAGTCCAATTACCTGGGGGATTTTGCCTTTGAAAGAAACAGTCCCCACCATTTCTTCAAATCATCTTTGGACTTCAACCCTTGAAGAAGATTTCGTTGGACACTTTTGAAATAGTGGTCCTTTCCAAAGCCATCCAGTTGTGAGGTGCGGTCAGATATTTCAAGGAAGAGGCAAGCCCTGACCTCAAACCTTACCTAGTACCATTGGGACTTAGCCTGCTGCTCGAACAAAGACTTGCAACTCTGACAGCCACACTACTACCCAGGACCTCACCAAGTTGAAGGACACCTGGAATGGTGTGCCAGAACCCCCACCCTGTGATTGAGAGCCCAGGAAAATGACTCATCTTTTCCCTGATTGGGACTCACAGCTCCCGAGAAGCAAAACAGCCAATGTTCCTGCCATTTCACCACAGCACTGCACCAGCTGAAGTGTGTCATTGCCCCTGGCTCAAACAGAGAAGTGCTGCTGCACCTGCATTGCTTTAATAGCCATTCATCTTCACTGATCACATCAATGACCAAACTTCCCCTGGTGTTCTTCCTGAACCACATACTTCAAGCCATATCAAACCGCCTTGCCGGCGCATCGCATCATCAGCCCATCTGTCGTCGAACCACGACTGTCAAACTCAACCTCGTGAAATCCATAATCTGCATCGCTTGGCTGCTTCTAACTGCAGCCATCTTCCAGTTTGACCCCACGTCAACACCTGCTCGCCATTGGACGACAGCGACTGCCGCATATTGAACTAACTGAACAACACTAAGAAGGCTGGTTCGCCATTGTCAAACTTCCAAGACATTGCAAAAATTACTATTGGCTGATAACTGCCCCCTCGTCAATGTTGGTCCTTAGAAACTGGCTAGGTCACCTTAGTTAATTTTGGCAACCTCTTTAACAGAATTTTAATTGGACAGTCCTTTACTTTGGACAATTATACTTTGCTCAGGTCGCTTGCTACTTTACCACATTCACACCCCTCTTGAGAGTATAGCCTTCACTTGGCCGATGATACAGCAAAAGACGAACATTGTATATCCCTTAACTGAGCCTGTTTTACCTTTAAGATTATGTTGACACTTGGTTTGTGGAAATGTGAGGGCTGAGTAGGTGCTTTCATCATGCTTGGATGCTATTGTTTTAATTATTTAAACCAAAGATTTATTTTAAAATGGGACAGCTGGGCCCTGCTTATGTAAATGCATTTCTGGGGATCCTTCTGGTCATGATTGCACCATTTCTATCCTGGTATCCCAACTGACTCGTCCCCGGATGATACGGCTGGTTTATTTGGGGCCATGGATAAGCTGAACTATGGAATAACTGTGGGCCTCGTTCCGAGTTTGGAGGCAGCCATGGCGCTATTAGCTATTAGCGCCATGGCTGCCTCCAAAACCGGGTCTGGGTCCGGTCTGGTGGAATGGGGTCTTACCGGGAATTTCCGATCTAGGCGGACCCGGTAAGTCTCCATTCCAAATTCCATTCCCCATTCCCCCTTCCCCCTTAGGGCTCAATGGGAAGGGGGAAGGCGCTAATAATGGGCCCGTTTTTAGCTCCAAGGTCCCTTAACGGGTCCCGTAAAGAACGTGTGGTCAGACCACACGGCCTTTGCGGTTCCCGCTAAGGGACCTCGGAATTGGGTGGTAAGGGATTGCCGGCAACGGTCTCCTTAGCGGTGCCCGGTATCCCTTACCGCCCAACTCACAATGAGGCCCTGTGAGTCCTGGAACAGCCACTGGACACCTTAGCTCCCTCTGTTTTGTTTATATGTGCCTTGTGAATATACATTGGAGGCATCTCCACTGAGATCCTTGTCTTCCTTAGCTTTATACCTTTGGAGATATTATATACTGCCACCCTACAAGGTGATAAACGCAGACATTTTGATTTGTATTAATTATAAAATGATGTGGGTAATCCATCTGCGAATGGGTGGCCTCCTAACTATACCCCCTTCAGTAAACTCCATGCCAGAGGCATTGTGAACACTTGTGCCCTGCTGCGTAAGTATCTTGATCTGCAACCCTTGCTCTCATGTGACACTGAGGAAGTTCAGAGGTTACAGGTGCCCTGTTTGACAACAGGTCTTACTGAGAAGTCACTTTAGTGCAGAGGTTATATTCAAGTCTATATCTATGTTACAAAACCATCATAATTATGATAAACCAACTAGCTGGTGGCACGATATATACAATTATAATCTATACCTATTCTGGTATTTTGTTTGGTAGTTTGCATACTTTTTAAAGCCTCCTCAGATTTGTTGCATAATGGTGTCATCCCTGTGAGCTCAGACAACTATAGAAGATGAAATGTATTTCATCCAGTGAATGAGGGAAAAGGTAGGATGCATGCCTCTGTTGATTCTCTGGAAGGAATGGTAACTCCTCCCTTGCCAGGTCTGGGATCTTCCAGCTGGAGATGCCCTAGGGTGCTAGACTTCACTGAGCCAGTTCCACAATAAGGCCTTCCTCACACTAAGGACTAACACACTGGAATACCTTTGAAGCTGCATGCTGTGAAAGGGGAAGAGTTAGCACAGCCAGGAAACACAAGTGGTTGGAGGGAGGATTCCACAACCTTACATTTCTGTGGGCTTTTCCCTCCTTCCTGTTCCCTTCACGTCCTGCGGAACAAGGCACTCTGAGTCTGACATCAAAAGGGAAGGGGCACTTGTCACAAAGACAGGGAGTGTTCCCCTTGAGACTTACTTTCCTCCAGTCCCATGTGGAATTTTGCCTAAATAGAGGGGGGTGTCACCCACCCATTCCTTGAGTCATTTTTGGACCTTCAAGGATTTAGGAAAGAGTTAATGTGGACCTATTTCGGGAGAATTGATCTTTCCAATGCCGTTCAGGTAAACAATGAGTGCTTCAGGTCAGAGTTAGGCTCTGCTACCTACCCACTCTAGGAGCACATTGGGGTGACATTTGCTGAGTACAAAGGCCTACCACTCTGCTTCCAAAACCTCCTTAGCAAGGGAGAGCAGGGGCTAAAAGGACTTACCTTTCCCTAGGGGCCCCTGCCATGTGTGTCATAGCCATAAGAGAGCAAGAACAGACAGATTCTCAGTTTTTGCTGTTCAAATCATTTTGAACCATCTTCAAGCCATGTTCAACACCTTCGAACCAATGGCACCTGCTGTTGCTGCCTTTGGCATTTATATGAACTGCTGCTGTTGCACCTTCAAACTGGATTGCCATTGCATTGCACCAAGCAGAGCACAGCACCTGTTTGGCTCAGAAAAACAGCCCAAAACACTGTATGACCCTGAACGACTCCACAAACATTACAAGGGATCATCAGGATCACAGCTTTGAACCGCCAGAACTTTACTCGAAACACTGGAGCATTGCATCACTCTTTGATCCAAACCAATGGTTACAAATGTCTCAAATTGACTCTACCTTCGAACTCACCATGGTGAGACATCCAAACTGCCTTGCAACAACACCACCTTTAAATTGCATTAGGCACTGACTTCGAACCAATTCGACAGCAGCATACACACGGACCAATAAGACTCACCATACCCAGACTGGTACAACCAGTGACCCTGTCCCCCATATCCAACTTTTGGGATCCGAGAGACTGTTTAAGCCCCCTTTCATCTCTTTCCTTCAATGAATATCCATTTGATCAACATTGCTGTGTTTCTTGCTTATTTCCTCGCTGACAAAGTATCCAGAGTGCTTGCAAATGTCTATTCTCCATGTTCTGTCTTCTTTCGCGTGGGTTGGTTTTTGATAGTAATGTAATTGTGTTGTTAGATTTTTGTAATAGTTTGATTTGCTCAATTAACATATTTTTGTTATAGTACCTTGACTGAACTTTCGCTTATTTTGGAACCATTGTACTATAGCTGTTTGGGTTGTTACTGTCTCACATTTACACCCCTTCTGAGAATACAGCCTTTCCTCAGCACACTGTACTGCAAAATGTGAAGGAGTTATATTTCTTGGCTGTGCCTATTTTAACTTTGTGATTGGGACTGAGTAGGCGGGTTAGTCACTACCGGTACTTGTAATCGTGCAGGGCAGAAGTATTTTCATCACATACACTTTCAACCCAAAGTATTGTTGGATATTAGTGTGGGAATCCAAACTCAAGGTGTATCAATCATCATATTTCTTACTAAAAACATAATTTGTGCCAACAATGGAAGGTACACATATTTTACACTTTCACAAATTGCAGCATTCCTTTTGTTATTTTATCACCTTCAAAATGCAATGGTTTAGAAGTGTGTGTGATTCATAGAAGCCAAGATATCAAACATTTGCCTGCAGGATAATATATGAAAAATCTGGTGTAGTCACTGTGAAAACTGGTTAAAGACATAACTGTCAACTTTTTACTGCATTATTTGTTTGGCACAGACATTGATTGGATTTTTATAGGCAATTCATGTTACTGTTTTAAAATGTAACACTTTATCATTATCCATGCCAAACATTGCTTCTTATGTCAAAGCAAAGGAATACTGTTGCAAACACAGAGGCAAAAATCCTCTTTTCAGATTCAGTTTAAAGTTTGCTTCTGCAGAACAGTGGAAATTATTAATTAATTTACGATAAAGTTAACCATAATAACACCACATTAAAGTCCGGGTGAATGTATTTGTTTAAACTTTGAACCACATGAATGTTAGGTGGTTTGAAAAGTTTGAACAAGTTTGAAACTATTGAAAGTTTGAACCAACTGTTTGAACCCAATTGCCACATAAGAGTCCTGATTTGGTGGTCAAGCCAATTTTTGAAAATGTCTAATCTATAATAATCTATAGAAATAATAACAGTGGAAAACAGTGCAAACTTTACTCAAATTACTTCTCGGTGGCTTTACTACTGAATTGTGGTATATTGGAGCTCAAGGGAAGTTATGTAATAGGGCCTCCACTTTCTGCCTCGATCATTTGCTTTGCCTACCAAGTAGAGAGAGCCGTATATGCCTGTAATTTTGCCAAATGCAATGCCATCCTTTAGTTCACTCCATATACACTTTAAACATTTTACTTTATTGTTGTAGATGTATCATTTTCATCTCAGAAAAGAGCATTGTTTTGGGGTAGCACTGCGGTGCAGTCTTTCAGGGTGGCACAATAACATGAGATTTCATGTCTTCAATTGAGTGAACTTCTCAGGGGACCCACTGTGACATCCGAGTTGACAGATGAGCATAGAATCACTTAGTCTGTTGAGACAGTGATGTGACATGTGTGCTGGACGGAGGTTAGAGACCGCCCAGATGCAGGAGATAATGAGCAGTGACCATCCATCTCTAGCATTGAGTGAACTGTGCAGTTACCCTTGGATGACATTCAGGTGCGGAGAGGAGCAAGGAATCCTTTAGCACAGTTTGTGGTACTGTTTTTTGGGACAGTGGCACGACACTTGAAGTACAGAAAGTTACAGATTTCCTGGAAGGTGGAAGATAACTACTTGTGGCTGTCTATCAAGATAATGAACTGCACAGAACAGACATATGTATAGATGCAGGAGGAGATGTGTTCCCTATGTAATTCAGTTTCACTTTCTCTTTCACTTTCTCTTTGTAGGTCAAACTGGCTCAACACCTGGAGTGGTTAGGGACACAGCTCGAATCAATCATATCCTATGGCCCAAAAACGATCAAGCTTGTTCTAATTAATATTCATAGTACAACATTTATTCAGTGAAGTGCCATTTAGGTACACCATATAATACAATATATATAAATACAATATAAACAAGTCTGAAAAGTAAAACACTGTACTATGGTACATAATATTTAAAATCCCAAGACAAGAGCATCACAGAACACTTGACCGACTCCTATCAATGGGAGTCAGAACAACGCTACACAATACTTTTTCCTCCTCAAAGTAAACCACATTAGACATTTTACAGCATTTCAGATCTTCCCTAGCAGTAATAATGTTATATAACAAGAACAATGGTTTAAAATACCTAGCTCTTAATTCTTTTAGGGCTTCACGGGTTAGTATGAAGAGGGCTAGTGTTTGTGCACCTTTGTTACACATTGGGCCCTCAGAGCTACCCTTCCCATCATCTTCCCATCCTACCTACTCGTTATTTCCCACACGGGTAAGTGACCTAGGCGTAGCCTAATGAATAAGGTGCAGCATATGCTGGCTCCACTGTATTCAGGTATAGCTCCATGCCATGCAAAGCTTTGAGCACTAAGTAGTTTGAACCGGTTGCCAGGGCTAATGTGTTCATCCGTGCCCTTGTTAATTCTTATCTATGAAAGGCCATCTTGGCTCTCTCTTTCGCGTCATCTCCCAAAATCTGTGGATTTTGCCAATATGGCGATAGACCCAAGAGGGCAAGCAATTTGTTTACATGGACCAACCATTGAATCCTGTGCCATCTGCCTATTGTCAATGCATGCTCTAATGCTTCCCGCTATTTTGCTAGCTCCTAGTTTCTCGAAACCCAAAGCCAGTCATAAACCTGATGTGATACTTATTTCTTTGCCAATGGGAGAGAGACCACACTCCATACTAACTGAACTAGTTGGGTTGCTTGGGGGAAGTAGCAAAATCACTTTCAGAAATGTATTCTCTGTAATTGTTAGGGAGGTGGCATCGACGTTGCCCCAAACTTAAGTGCCATATAATGCTGCCGCCTTAGCCTGCACTGCGTACAGCTTGAGGGCTGGGCCAAATTCACCCCTTTCTTGCCTAGCATGGTGGGCTTTCATGGCCTGTTATTTTATTGCAGTAGAGTGTTGGCTTCGGCAACCTGATTGACCCAGCGACCCCCACTTGAAAACCGAATTCCCAGATAATCATACCATCCCACCTCTTCTAAAAGTTTACCCCCTCTACAATTTCAATGGTTTGATTCCTGGTGATTTTTTGATATAAAAACCATAGTTTTCATTTTTGCAGCATGTGTTTCCAACCCCGATTTACTGCATTCATCTTCTAGGGTGGACAGGGCAAGGTGCAGTCACATTTGGGTGGTGGACAATAGGACTGTGTCATCTGTGAAAAACAAGACTGGGAGGTGGTCATGCCCCAAATTTGCTGGATACATGCTTACCACATCATAACACAGAGAGGTTGAGGGAAATTGTATGGAGTCTAAAGCAGACCCTCAGAAAAAGGGCTTAACCCTTGAATAGTAAACAATAGAGCTTAAGAATCCAGAGTACCACTTTCTTATGGTAACAAGAAGAGCTCACTCATGTCCTCAAACTTCAGCCACCACTCAAAGATGAATAAGACATTACTACTAAGACTAGAAAAAATACATATTTTAATTAGTATTATACAAAAATGCACATCACATTTGTCATGTAATTCTTTTTTTCACAGACTACTACAAACAAGTGTGATAAAAAGGATAGTAAGATACTAGATAAAACTTCACTGCAAAAGTATGTGCAAAACAATTCCAAAGTAAAAACCCAAATAGGGGCATAGATGGTAAAGTGGCTTGTTTCGTGCATCAACACATAGTCATACTTGAATTCATCACTCTTCCACTAATACTCATTCATTCCAATCAATTGCTCATACATTCATATTCATTCACACATATAAAAATTCAAACAATGGTTAAAAAAGCCCAAAATGTTTCTTTCCTAATCTATTCAGGGAATTAATCCTTGGAAATTCATCCGGGGCAAACACACATATGGAGCTGTTGAACAGAGGCAGTAACTTGGTACTATTGTGCTAGCCTAGTCTAGTCAAAGACCAAGTAAATAGGTTGAGTTCACGATAGTTCCAATCTTCTGTTTCATGAAGTCGTGAAGAGAGGACTACAAGAGATGTATTTCCCTACAAGAAAGTGATAGAAAATGGAGAGTAAATATCCATTATCGAGATTACAAATTGAATATATAATCTCAATCCAGGAACCTAGAGTTAGATTCCCAGAGTAAAAAGAGCTTATGAATAGCTAAACAAGGTCGGTTTCAGATGGCATTGGTTACTCAAATACCCTCCACCCTTCAAAACCATTTTACGGGCGACAGACCATTAGTTAAAATGTCAAGTACTAGACTTGGCACTGCAAGGAGAGCATAGGATGTCATCGCTCCTCATTCAGAAGATGGAAGAGAAAAGGATCAGAGGAACGAGAGATAGATCAAAGGCGACAGGTTTAGACTCTAGTTCTTACCAACAATCTCTCAATGATAGAGTTGATGTACAAACAGAATAATACTGGAGCCAGAAAGAACCCTGTCAGGCCCCTCGGTCCACTATGAAAATCTGTGTGTTTGCCTCCCTTCCCACAGCGGACAGTTGCAGTATTGTCATTATACAAGAGCTGGATCACTCTCAAAAGTTCACTAGAGATATTTTTGGCACTCGGAACTGTCCACAAGCTATCTCTAGGGACGTTGTCAAACGCTGCTCTGGCAGCCACAAACACCCCATATAAATTAGTGTTTGCGATTCTCAGTTGCTTTTGGACCAATAAGTAGAACTGGAAGCACTGATTTATTGTGCTTTTTCCTTCCTGTAACCCGCCCCTGAAGATGACTCAGTTGCTTGGTATTATCCACCCATTGCATTAAGTGCCTCAGCAGGACCTTAGCAAATGTATTTTCTATGGTGTCCAGTATGTATATGGGTCTATAATTTCCCGGGCCTGCTATGTCACCCTTTGTATATATGAGGACTATTATCACTGGTGTCCAGGTATTAGGCAACCAGTCACTCTGCATTACAGTGTTAAATACCATGGTTAATACCGGGGCCCAAATTGCAAGCTCATTTTATAAAGGTCAACCGGCACCCCATCGGGTCCCGGCAATTTACCTGCCTTCTGTACTCTTAAAACCCTTGCCACTTCTGCAAATGTGAATGTTAGGTTGCCAGGTCAATCATACTCAGGTCCAGTGACCCCATCCAATATGGGGCGCATACATGCTCCCTCGCCCTCAGATTGAAATGACTACAAACCTGCAAAGTGGGCATACCATCTCGTCGGGCTTATACTTTCGGGGTCGGTTGCAACACTCTTTAAATCCATATCTGTAATAAAATGCCAGAACCCACCATTGTTCCCACTTGGCGCACATTCGGTCAGGGTAGCCCACCCACCACGCAGGTATTGAGATTGTTTACTGGCTATAAACTCCTCATATAACCTGCGCAATCGCTGTGCTTCAGCTTTATCTACCTGGCCAGTGCCCCTCAAGCATGTGATCAAGGCCTGCTTTGCTTCTATGCACACCTTGCCAAACCACAAGTTAGATTTTTTACTCTAGTGTCTTAGTCGCCTTACTGGCATGGTCAGGGATTCTCATAGCAACTCAATTAAAGTGAGATAACTCACACGTTTACTTTCAAGAGAGGTACTTGTTTCACAAATGCACTTGAGGTCCACTATAATTTTGCTGTACCAAACTCAACCAATTCATTCAAACTGTTTCAAGATGGTTCGAGATTCGAGCTGTGGCTCAACCCCATATAAAAACCTGTGGCTCAGGTCACAAATCACTTCAAACCAATGTAAAAAGGTCTAAAAATGTATAAACCGGTTTAAGAAAAATGTCTCCAGTGATATTTATGACTGATTCCATTTGTTCACTTCACCTATATTTCTCTTTTGGCAAACCTCATCTCTGGAGGTTCTGTTAGCCTCTGTGTCTGTAACTACAATAACATGACCAACACACATTTACTTTAAAAGTCATATATGAAGACTATTACCATAAAGAGGTCTCTTGAATATCCAATTTCTTAAATGTCTCAACCCATCTCATATTACGAGTATTCAACATATGTTCAGTACTATTAATGGTAGGATTACGCTGCCTTTTCGGATTTCCGCTAGGAGACATGCTATATAGAGCTTTTGTAAAGTTTCATGTCCAGGTTACATTCCTCACGATGCCTATAACGAGTACCTCGTCCTACTGGAAACATGAAGATCACTCTACAATGCTCAAACCAGACCAGTGAGTCACATCCTTTCCCTGTTATCAGTACTGTTACTGATAGGGCCAGCCAATATCTTTAATATGTCTGGCATACCTTATGGGGTATCCTATTTAATAAAATAACTTAGATTTATTTTCTGTTTAATAAAGCTAGCTATATACTTCTTACACAATGTACCTGGTGGTTCAATCTAATTGAGTTTGCCTAATGTCTATAAACAATAAACGAATGAAAGTCATATTTCATAATATATGCAACTTGATTGCCCACATTTGAATTGACAATAATATTCAATGATTCCATATGATATCTCAGACCGCAGGGTGCACTATTGTTTACGGTTTCTATATTCTGCATTTTCTGTACGTTTGCAAAATGGTCTGTGTCATGTTGCTTTGAATACGAAATTGCCATTTTGGAACAGCATACTGCAGCTTTCTTGCTGCTGCGTGCATATTTTAATTTACAGGCCACAGCTAAACATAGACAACATTGCTTGTTTAAACTGTTGCATTTCTATAGGCGTGTTCCGAGAATCTATACTATTTATTTAGACTGCGACTGTGTGTTATATGAAGAAGGGAGTGACACTTTGATTTTCTACTGCTACCAAAGACAAGGCATACTGGGGTCCTGCTGAGTGACACCGCCATCTCCTTCAGAAAACGTGTACAAAGACTTGAAAAGGCTTTGTGCTCTTCTCCTTTGAAGAGCAGGCCTGGGGCTTCCTGGAAATGTGTAGCTCTCCAGATATGAGAGAAACATTGTATGTAGATTATTTATGCTAAATCTATTTTTCCTCGAAGAAATACAGTTTGGCTGCATTTCGGTTTACGAATTAACTCCAGAAACGTAACTATATTGTCCCCTTCACACACTGCAAAAGGTATCTAATGTATAAATTTAGCATCGATAATAATATTAGGAAACAATAAAGGTCGTGGTTTGAAGACGTTGTTGTCAAATAATGAATATAGCAGATATAACAAGAGGCTTCATGTTTTAACTTTGGAAGGCCTGAACTCAATAACTGTTCAGCTTTTGCAAAGTGGGGCACACAGTGCTTGTGAGGCAGTACTAGCGTTCACAGTCAAAGCTTGATGTAGCAGGTTATATAAACTTCTCATAGACGGATATCACTTCTGCTGATAAATAAAAGAAGCTCATCCGAGTACCATCCGAAATGGGAACGATTTATGGAAGCGATTTTTAAATTGTCATCAAGAAATAACAATTACTAATCTGCAAGGGTCAAGTCTAGGGTGATGTTCTTTTGAATTAACATGACGTATATCTAAATCAATATAAACTCATTTCTGCAGAGAAACGTGCTGACTTTATGCATTTTCACATAAAAACACACATGGGCACAGAAAAAAGAAAATATGTGGAGAAGCTATGCATGAGTCCCAAGTCTTTACACTGGCCCAGAGTATTGTGAGGTCATTTATTAATGTATTATTTATTTTAATATGTATAGTAGCGTGCAAAACCCTCAGGCATCTTGGCGCTAGTTACTGTAAGTGCAAAGTGGGCAATATGCAATGTGCAAGACCACGCACAGGGATTACACTATGTGGGTGTTTCTTGAAAACAAGACCTGTCAGTGCAAATCTCACGGTGCGAGGGGCTAGAGCGGGCGTGCAGAAATACAAAGGACACAATCAGGTTAGGTGCACAGTCTCGTAAAGCCACTTGTTATGGCACGGGGGCTACATCAGGTGTACAGATACACAAGGGACACAATCAGGGTAGGTGCACAGTCTCGTAAAGCCACTTGTTATGGCACAGGGGCTACATCAGGTGTACAGATACACAAGGGACACAATCAGGGTAGGTGCACAGTCTCGTAAAGCCACTTGTTATGGCACGGGGGCTACATCAGGTGTACAGATACACAAGGGACACAATCAGGGTAGGTGCACAGTCTCGTAAAGCCACTTGTTATGGCACGGGGGCTACATCAGGTGTACAGATACACAAGGGACACAATCAGGGTAGGTGCACAGTCTCGTAAAGCCACTTGTTATGGCACGGGGGCTACATCAGGTGTACAGATACACAAGGGACACAATCAGGGTAGGTGCACAGTCTCGTAAAGCCACTTGTTATGGCACGGGGGCTACATCAGGTGTACAGATACACAAGGGACACAATCAGGTTAGGTGCACAGTCTCGTAAAGCCACTTGTTATGGCACGGGGGCTACATCAGGTGTACAGATACACAAGGGACACAATCAGGGTAGGTGCACAGTCTCGTAAAGCCACTTGTTATGGCACGGGGGCTACATCAGGTGTACAGATACACAAGGGACACAATCAGGTTAGGTGCACAGTCTCGTAAAGCCACTTGTTATGGCACGGGGGCTACATCAGGTGTACAGATACACAAGGGACACAATCAGGGTAGGTGCACAGTCTCGTAAAGCCACTTGTTATGGCACGGGGGCTACATCAGGTGTACAGATACACAAGGGACACAATCAGGGTAGGTGCACAGTCTCGTAAAGCCACTTGTTATGGCACGGGGGCTACATCAGGTGTACAGATACACAAGGGACGCAATCAGGGTAGGTGCACAGTCTCGTAAAGCCACTTGTTATGGCACGGGGGCTACATCAGGTGTACAGATACACAAGGGACGCAATCAGGGTAGGTGCACAGTCTCGTAAAGCCACTTGTTATGGCACGGGGCTACATCAGGTGTACAGATACACAAGGGACACAATCAGGGTAGGTGGACAGTCTGGTAACGCCTCACCTCATGGTACAGAGGGCTACATCCAGTGTGCAGAAAAGCAGGGCGGTGTGCTACAGGCAAGTTAAATTATGTAAACAACGTTTGTTAGGTGTGTTACCGGCAAGGTTAGTTATTTGTACAGTACCAGACTGCAAGTCAGGTCAGGTGTATTTGAAAGGACAAAATCAGGTGCATGAGCTGAGACACGGGAATCGTACGGTAAGAAAAATCAAGACAAGGCAAACGGGCAGAGCAGCGCCCAGTTTGAGTAGGCGCTGAATCAGCAAGAAGTGATTTATTTGGCTTATCTACTCATGAGCATCATGACAGCTTGTTCTTTATCAATAGCCATCAAGTGTGGTTTCCACATAGTCAATACTTGTTTTAAAAACTTTTATTCAGACATGAATGAAAAGCAGTTAAACGAAAATGTTGGAGGCATGATGAGGACTTAGCAAAAGGCCACTAACCGTTTGTTTTTAGAAACGAATATGAAAAACAACCAACTATCAATATTATATCAAGTTTAACAATAAACAAGTGTACTCTATCATGCCTCCTGTTGTTTTTTTGGCTGTGCTCCAGTGACTGAATAAGGATGGTCTAGCACGTTTCGTGAACACTGATAATGTATGTGCTGCTAATGGTTTGGCGATGTCCTTTCCTTGTAGCAAGACACATTTTGCAGGTACAGACTAGTGGTTACTTAGGGTGCATGTGTTTGTGCATGTGTTGTGTGCTGCATGTTGTGTACTTGTATTAGGGTGCTGGTACTTCGTTTGAGACAGCACTGCAGAAATGCAGTACTCAAACTGGTTACAGGTTTTCCTTTCACAGGCCATATAGTTCAGGTTGTGTGATGCACTCATTCATTACAATCAAAACTTATTATGTGTGCAATGTGCGGAAGCACGCCATTGCTCATTGGTCAGATATGAAAAGAAAGATGGGCAGGGGCATGTTTGTTCGTGGGATGAGAGGGAGAGCGGTAGTATAAGTTCTTTCTATGTGCCTGCCAAGCTTTGTTGACTTGACCTCGGAGTCCCGAAACAGGACCCCATGCGTCATGGTGTACGTCATTTTATTGAGGTTGCAAATCTCTCTTAAACCGTGGTTTGTCTTTTAGGCTGTCAAGTCAAAGAGACAGGTTTTTTAGTGATTTCCTGAAGGTCAGATCCTTTTTGCGCATTTCCTTGGGGAGTGATTTTCAGAGGTTTGCTGAGAAGAATGATGACCATATTTCATTTTCAAATATTGTTTGGCTTCAAGTTGTATAACAATGCTGGATGTTAGGTTTCTGTTTGATCTATAGACTGAGATTTTTTCTTGCAGGAATTCTGCTTCCTGGCTATGAATTGCTTTGTGGACAATGGAGAGCATGTTGAAGTGAATCCGGTTTGGACTGACAACCAGTATTGGGATCTTACTGCTGGTGTGATATACTCTATCGTACAGAGTGTGCAGGGCAGTGTTGCCTCTGTGTTCCAGATCAGTAGCAATTTTCTGGTGAGGTAGTATGGCAATCCAAGTTAGATGCTGTTGGCATAGTATGTTTTTGACATGACAAGAGGGATGATGCTGAGTGTTTGTGTGGGAAGGTGAGAAATGGTAGTATTTGCCTGATTGTGCATAGATGGGTCCCGTTAGTTAATATCCCTGCAAAAGTATTGCCATACAAAAATAACACCATATGTTTCAAGCAATTTTAATGGAGCAGGGGACACCCCCGCAACTCCCGGTCCTAATAACCCCATAAATTATCCCCACTAATAATATCGCCTATAGCTTTGCCCCACAACCATATATATGGTGATATTATTGGTGTGGATAATATTACCTGATACCCATAGATGGAAGAAGTATTTCTTCGCTACTGCATAGACTCGGTGTTCGAGTGTTAGGTCACTGTCTATTAATATTCCAAGATTTTTAACTACTTTAGATGCTTCTGGTTGGTTTCCAATTTCAGGAGGCCATGGCGTGTGCTGTTGAATGGAGTGGTTGTTGGGTGTGATCATAATTTCAGTTTTGTCGGTGGCTCAGATTAAGGCTGTGGTTGCTCATCCATCCATTGATTTGTGAGGGACAGTTGGTCTTGTTTTGGTGTATTTCTCCAGTGGTGTTGAATTTTTAGATTACTTGCATGCTATCTGCACAGTTATAGCAAATGAGACCATATCCTTTAACAAGTTTCATATGTGAGGGTCATGTAATTGTTGAAGAGTAGTGGTGAGAGGAATGAGCCTTGTGAAGCCCTGTGAGGTGTTGAGCCGAAGGGTGGTAAACGGATGGTTTCCATTTACTCAGGAAGGATTTTATCCAAATTTAGATTTGTGTTGCTTATCCCTATTTCTCAGATTCGTTTGATGAGGGTTGTGTGGTCAACTGTGTCAAAGGCCGCTGAAAGCTCTAGTAAAATTAGTACAGAAATAATGTTGAAAGTCAGAATTCATTTGAGGTTGTCCCAGATGGAAAGTAGTGTTGATTCCATTACACTAATGTCCTTTTATGGGTTTCATCAGTGGGGTCATGTAAATGTTGGAGAGCAGTGGTGAAAGGAATGAGGCTTGTGGAACACCATAGGTGGAGGTGCGAGGTGTTGGGCTGAATGGTGGAAACCAGGTGGTTTTCATTTTGTCAGGAAGGATTTTGTCCAAATTTAGAGGGTGATGCTTATCCATATTTCTTGGATCATGTTGATGAGAGTTGTGTGGTCAACTGTGTCAAGGTCGCTTAATGCTCTAGTAGAATCAGTAATGTTAGAGTCAGATTTCATTTTAGGTTAAAAGGTTGATTGAATAATATGTATGTGCGCCACTCAGAAAGTAATCAAGTATAGTAGGTCTGTTAAGGTGTTTGTTGGCTGCAAATATCTATTTGTGACTGAAATTCACTTAGTCAGTCCAAGAATTAAGATACAAATGCAGAATAGTTAGGATAGACAGGATTCAGATACGTAACCCCTTCCCTGATATAATGACAATATTCCCTTTTGTGCAGATATACCACATGGCCTCATAGACCAAAGGGCATTTACACAGCAATGCAAAATTAAGGAAAGAAATCCATTGGCAAAAGCAACAGTTTTGACTTTGCTAAATGAACTGCTTCAGCACTGAAGGTGTCTTCCCTGGTATAGAGACGTAGAAAAGGCTGCCTGGCGGGTAATGGATTCAGCTGGTGAGCATCCCCACTGTCCAACCCAAACAATTAAAGAAGAAGCAAACACCTGGGATCTGTAACCTGAGACCACACAAAAGTTTTGAACTACGACTCTCATGATCTCTCATTGACTATGCTGGCTAGGGCTGATGAGACATGAGGTTGAACACACCTGGAGATCCAAAGGTGGACCTACATCAATAGGAATACCACCAAATGCATGAACAGACATGTCAGCAAGACATGACACAGGAGAAGTGTATCAGATATAAGTGGCACTAACGCATCACACAAAGAAGCCAAAGCTGAAGAACTGCTAGCACTGCAATCATAGAAACTATGGTATTAAGTTTTGTATTTAAGTTAATCCCGACCAACCACTGACAGAGCAATCACCAGAACCTACACCTCTCATTCTCTATTACTGCTACCGTTCGTGGTTTAAAGCCTCAACCATTGGTTAAATAGTGAGGATCTGGGTTCACCAAGTGCACCATTAATATTATATCCTAAGGGTACCTGTATTTTTGTACCCTAATACTGAATACTGCTGCAGTGTAGGACTCATGCTTCACAGCTAGGCCCCTGCCATATAAAACCCAGTTTCTTCATGCATTTCTCCTTAAATTGTATACATGGATATAATGAATTATCAGCCAATTCAGGACAGCTCCTACTAATTAAAAATGTATTTTAACTGCACCAAAGGTTGGGAGTTGGAGGGTGATTTTAGGGTAGTAGCTAAAGACAGCCTAAACTTAAAAATGGAAAGGTAACACAACATTGCAAGTCCCTTAGGTTCCATTTATGTATTCACTCCTCTCCCCCCTTTACCTTTTAAGACCTCCAGGTAATTTGCTGATTGGAGTATAAATACATTGTTCATCTTCTTTTTTTTTTTTTTGGTTTGTTCAACCTTTAAAAAAAAAACAGAAAAACAAGACAAGACAATGGTTAACAGATTTATCCTTATCATTTCCTTCCATCCCTCCCTCCTTGTATCTTTCACCAATCCATTTTAGCATCTCCAGTGCAAATAGACAGGTCATTTATGCTATCAAGCCTTATTATTTAGCTCTAGTCACTTAGGTTAAGTTGGTTCCTGTTCTTCCAAGCAAGTTTTTAAGACATAAAGAAAGTTTATCAGAGCAAATAAGACTGCTCTATTTGATCCTTCAAAAAGAGCTTTCCACCACTCTTCGGTGCTCCTTGAACAAAAAATGTTAATGACTGGAGCAAAGATACAACCTCTTTGATGCTCAAGGCTCGAGCATGACATAATCAGATGTTTTAACCTTTCTCTAGCAAGATTACAGAAATCGCACATGGGGTTAAGGTTTGCATACTTTGGCAAAAGACATATGCATTCTTTTGTGCAAAATGCATTTAGTCTGAAACGCATGTAGAGTGCTCTTGCATGCTGGCTTGGCAGGCAAGTTAAATAGGAGTGGCGTTGATTAAAGGCTATAGCCTCACCCGGTACTTCCTGCATTATTTTAGATTTGGCTCTTAAGTCGCAGGTCTTAATCCAGTCCAGCCTCCAAATCTTTCTCTTAGCTGCCTCTTGATTTTTTTGACGATTTCATTGACGTCCTGATGTCATATTCTCCTAACAAATCTTGACAAAGCCGATTCCATTTGGAAAGAATGGTATAGTCTTTCGCAGAGTCAGGCATATGCAGAATTGAGAATTGTGGTGCTGGAAACATCGATTTGCGATACAGACTCAAAAGATTCCATGAGACTCTTGCGTGTATTGAAATTAGTCCTAGTTAGTATCGTATGCCCACAGTTGCAGTGCCCCTCGGTAAGTTGAGCACCCGAGTCCAAAAGATGTTTTCCAGTGAATTCTGTAATTCACTAGGACAGCCAAATGCATTTTTGCCTCCATAGATTAGACTAGGCACCACTTTCTGTTGGAAAAACATGATGATAGGTTTTAAAGAAAATGTTCCGTATTTGTTGTTAATCAAACAGGCCTGACACGCCAGCTGCCGACACCTACTTTTCGCAACTTTTGCCCACGGTGCATCGTTTTTGCTTGGACTGATTGTCATGCCTAAGTGTGTTGTGTGTTTTACAAGCTGGATTGACTCCTTGGCGATATGCCAATTAAACTTCAACCCCCTTCCATGTAAACCCGATAGTTTTTTCCAAAATCAGGATTTCCGTTTTTTGTCTGTTAATTTGCAGCCCATTCGATGTTATGTAACTATCTATAAGATTCATTTTGCGCTGAAGGCCTATCGGTGTCTGATCTATTAAAACAAGGTCATCAGCGTATACTAGATAGTTAATGGGTGATCCATGGATTTTAGGGGAGAACATGTTGTCGCCACAGAATACATCCTTTACGTCTGATATAAACAGATTAAATATTATTGCTGCCAAGGGACAGCCCTGTTTCACGCTCTTATATGTCTTGATTTTTGTAGACAATGTACTTTTCTTGTCAAGGCGGAATCTAATGGACGTTTCCATGTGCAATTCCAGAATTGCGCCCATTAGGGTAGGCGGGCAGTTCCACTTGGCTAATTTTCTCCACAACATCTCTCTGTTAATACTATCAAACGCCTGAGAGAGGTCAATTAGGGCCAGGTAGATCTTTGAGTTGGTTCTAATTGCCTCCATCTTTAAAAGCATGTAATCCAGCGATCTGCCAAATTATGGGAAGACCGATGGCCGGTTTGCTGACGGCAGTGAGAAAGACTGCAGGGTTCAGGATCATTGACTCACAGAACCTGTCGCCCTTTATCCAGTTATCAACAATTGGTGTGACACAATCCATGAAACCAATGGTGGACGACTACACATCATCAATGTTCATTGGAATAATCGGGCAAAAAATGCTTCATCATTCCAAGACAGAGTGACAGCTGCGATCGACGAACTCCTTGAAAAAGAACATCCGTTAGATTTGATTGGCTTGATCTCCATCGTGTCCTCGACAGTCATCATGGGCACGCTCTGCATTCCATTAACTGTAATCCTTATCAGCTCTCCCTCCAATGTTGCTTCGGCTAGCTTCACCATAGGTGCTGATGGCATTAGTGGAAGTGTTGTCGAAACAGCAGATGTTTTTATTTCAGGATGCTGGAACCAAGCTTGACTTCTCACAAGGTCTACGGGATACCAACATCTCCTTTCGGCAAATGAAGTCGAGAACATAGGTCTGCTCGTGTTATGTCAAACCCCAATGACATTAGCACCGGACTGGCATCGAGCAATACATCAACAATGAGTTTCGACTGGAGATGTGGATGACGGCATCATTTTTCTTCTCATCAAAGAATTTTACAATTCTGAGGTAATCTGATTCAAATGCCCTTAAACTCGGGATCAGGTGACACAGCCAAAGTACATTGTGTCGGTTTAAGATTAAGTCATCCGAAGATTCAATACGTTCAAGTATAAGTTGATGCAGGTCTTGTCGATCTTGCTTCTGTAGATGTGCCTCTCTCTTGTTAGCAACTTGAGATGATTCCCCTTCATTGGTTTCCACCAATCTGGTTGTTGCTTGAACTGAGTTTTGGGTGATGATAACCTAGTGACCACTCTAGCTTCACTTACTACGGCTGACTGACTGAGAGGCGCTGTCACTCCTTCCACCAGCAATTTGGCCTGCCCATCTCAGTTAACTGTGACAGCCTTACTGCACAACGGTGCACTTGTAGTTGTCGCCTTTGACTCCAGCAATTTTCTTTTGTCGTCCAAAGTTAAAAACTGTGGACTCGAAAACACCTTTTTCCGGAATGAGCCGGGTCAGCAATTGAATCAGGTGGTATGTTCTTGACTCTGTATTAGAGTTACCATGACTTTTAGCCCCTCCTTTGATGAGTTCTGTGGCAACGTAGAGGGCAACTTTTTGGCACTTGAGGCTGGTAGTAGCCAACTGTTGGTCGGTCCCAAACAGAAGCGGTGGTGATGATGAAATCACTTTTGGCACTGTAGTTGGAGGAGCCACTTCTGTTAGGTGCTCTTTTTGAGAAAGCAGCTTGCTCGTAACTGGCTTCTTCAATGCACTCAACGCTAGGTTGTCCACTGCCAGCACATCGAGGGATGCAGGGTCGAGTGTGGACGCGATAGCCGTCTGCACCTGGGCTACATTTAGGCCACTGTCGCACAGCTCATCATCCTCGTATGTTGAGACATTCATCTGGGTGTCAGATACATCACTAATGCAGATATAAGAGCCCTCCAATTCCATAGATACTTTTTTGGTGCTTTTTACCTGCTGCTTACGTGCCAGTTGAACTGTTTTAGATAGCACACCATTTACAGTTACATTCACAGTTTTGATGTTCCGTAAGAATTTTCATGACTTGTTGTTGCCTCTCCTCGCTTTCTTTGCTGGTTGGTTTTTTGTCTTCATTCTAGAAGCACCAGTTGCATGACCATTGGACTTGCACATCTTCTTTGAGTCAGCAACAGGTTTAAAGATGTTGTATGTAACTATAGATTTTCCCAAGACATTAGTCGTTTCCTGTAATATTTCTTGAGAGCATGACTCGTCGGAGGTACCAACTGTTGATGATGAAGGCCTTTGGGGGTTCTGTAAGGCCAGATTTGCGACGTCTTGGTACTCCTTTACAGCTTTAGCGAAGCCGCTGGTGGTTTTGGTTGGTTCGCTACTTGTGGGGATTTGGGGCTTTGAAATGGTCGGACAACTATCTTTGAGTGCATCTGGGAAGGAAGGAGTGGGTTCAACATGAGGGCTCTTCTCAGGAGACATCCGACCCTCTGTGGCAGCCACTGTCAGGACCAGCAGGTCATTTGTATTTTTTAAGTGATCCACATTTTTCGACAGGCGACTCGGTCACACATGGGAGATTAGGTAATGGGGTCCCAGTATCAGGCCTGTAAGATTATTTAGCAATTTTTTTTCATGCAGCACCACTGCATGGATTTGGTGCATTGCTATCATGCGGTACAGCAAGGCATGTGTTGCCAGTGTGACATGGACATGTAAATGAAAACAGGCTATTCAGTCAAAAATGATTTCTACATCTAAAATGCAAATAATTTTTTTCACAGTTAAAAGCATATATTTTTTTTTTCTCACCTGAAATTCCACTGTTGCAGGAGACACATTTGAGGATTAATGAACTAACCTCATTAACAATACTAACATGATTCTAACTCATTAGTAATATAATGTGTTCTCCAGTGCAAAATGAGATGGAAAATGAAAGGCTCTGAAAGTCATTTTAAACGTGCATCCAGATTTTTTTTCTCTTTGCTTCTATCTGTGCTCTGTCCACAGTATTTGCAGGAAGCAAAGACTCGAATAAGCAGGAAATCAGTTTTGTTACAGTTGCAACTGTATAAGCCAAGCCATTGTTCAAGAGAAGGAGGGTAGGACATGATAGAATTTCATTGGTTCAACTCGTTTAGTAGAATTCCAGTCAATAAGCCCCGGTTTGAGTGACGGCAGATGCTCGTCCTTGCTGGGGTGATTTAAGAGGGAGCATTAAGCCACTTCCAGAAGGCGACCAGCCGAAGAATTTCACATGCTGGACAGGCTTGGTAATTATATTACACAGTGTAGGGGCAGTGTGTATGTGTGCCAAACTATTCAGTCAGAGTAGAAGAGGGAATTCTAGTGTTTTATCAACATGTTTAATGTTGTAAATTGAATATGTTCTCGCCGCTCTCTTCTCATTTTGTAACAGATAATGTTGTTACTGTGCAATTTCCATTTATTTCTGTAAAAAGAGTAAGATCGTGTTGAAATACAATTTTTTATAATACACAAAAATATCTGAAAGCAGACGGGTAGTGTGTTTTATTTTTCTCTTTTCTTTGTGCATCTACCATTACAGTACTGATAATATGGCGAGATGTTTAGACAGTGCAATTACCATTTTTAAGGTAGCTAAAAATAAGACTTGGCGGTAGCTGTGTGCACGATTCCATTCATTATATAAGTGTGTGTTTTCTGAACGGAACATAATAATAACATAATGAAATAGCCTGCTGCTAGAGTTACATGAGTCAGCAGAAAGAGAGGCCCTGGACATAGTTCACTGATGTAGGTAAGTTGGTGATGAATACCACATGTTAGCTCGCTGTCGTAGATAAGTCAGTGAGGACAGCCAATGGTGGCACTCCAAATGAAAATGTGGTGTTCCTGAAATGTAAGCCTGAGGCCTCTCTAGTGATCACACGAACAAACTAAACAAAAATAAGGGGTTCTGGATATTGGGGCCACATATAAAATAACTGAATTATGCTCACCAGAAATACCACCAATAATGCCTACCAACATAATGTATACCACTAAATGTATCAGTGTGCTGAAATAATGTATGTATACTGTAGTACTATATACCAAATCTAATCTGAATGCAAAGAGTGATTATTACTGAATTATTTTCATTTTGGTGGTAAGAAAATACTGCCAGGCCCCAAATCTATACAAAATACCCAACAGGTCTTAAGGGATACCCAGTCTTGGGCGGCAAAATCACAAGTTGGCACCTTATACAGTTAGATGCTGGTGTTTGAACATCATGAGCCTTGTTTTTGTGGAAAATTTTCAAAGCTTCCTTACCAACCTGGGCCAAGAGTTTTTTGTTGATATTTGCATTTAGTACTTGGTCCAGTAAAGCAGCATATGTCTGGTCTGCCTTCTTATTCATCTCTTGTGCAACAGCCTTATGGTCCGACATTTGCTTTTCGAGATTCCTTGATTTATTTGTCAAAGTACAAACCACAGCTGACAAATCTTTAATCGTGTCATTGAGACTCTCATACAGTTTGAGAAATGGAGCAATAGACATATTCATGGAAGACATTATCAAAGCCTGCAGATCTTGCATATTTGGCACATTTCCCAGTGCTGGTGGCTCTGCTTCTCTACGACGCACACCTCTTTTCTTGCGGTGAACAGGACGTCTAATCTTAGGATAGGGCCGCTCCATAAGTGAAGAGTCTGATGACACGTTGCCTGCAAAGGCGTTGGTAGGTGATGGGTACGTATCACAATTGTCTTGTTCTGTTTGCGGAGGCTCCAATGCGGGGGTAGAGTGTGGTAATGTGCTAAGCGAGGTCCTTTTAGCCTTTTTGTTTTGAGAACATCTCATGCTAGGCGAAATGCTTTCATCCAGTCTCCCACGTTTGTTCAAATAACCAGCCCGAGGGGTTTGCTGCTTCGCAGGAGTAGATAGGGTCCCAAGGGCATCATGCTGCAGCTCTTTTTCCAAGTCAGCTGTAGTGTGTTCAGCCAGCCTTACTCCTGTCTCGCCTTTGGGCGTTCTTTGATTATTAATACAAGTGAGGACTGCTAGTAATTTATTAACGACCTCCAATGAGTTTCTGCGCTCTGTGCCATAAGCTGTACCAGATGCAGAGGCAGAATAAGTGATCCTTGAGGATTTCAGGTCTGAGTCATCTGCCAAGCTCAATCGCCCCCTTTCAGTCATTCCTACGGGACAACTGAACACATCGTCCTCGTCTTCACTGAAGGCAGAGCAACAATAGGCTGTAGTTGTAGCCTCTTCAATAGTACCCATCGAGTCTACAGCACTAAAAAAACGGCAATGCGGTGACTCTTTACTAGAGTCTGTTTCGAGAGCCAAGCTCACAGTATTACAGTTTTGGGAGCCACAGTCAGAGTTCTGATGAGATAGCTCACTTTGGTTCAGCTCCACAAAAGTAGCCAACGTGTGGGGCTTCTTCGCATTCACCTGGGGTACACTATTTGTACTAGTGTCTGGAGTTATGCTCTCCGGTGCTGTCATGCAAGTGACGGCCGTCCTCGCACCACTGCAGCCAATATGGTCAGCGGAACCATCAGGGGCCGTAATAGGACTCTTTCTCATGCCTGCAGATTTCACCACAGCCGGCACCTCCAGTGCGCAAATCAAGGTCGAGTCAGGGGCCACAACGGACAAATGTTCGTAGTGATTAGGCTGTGATGAAAATGTACGGCTAGCAGTTTTAAATGCAGATAATGGTACGTTAGTGCAAGACCCCATACAGTCATCCCGATTAGGACCATTAGCACTTACTTGCTGTAGAGAAACGGGTGGTGCTTTTATGGAGGCGGGGCTGTGGGAGACGCCGGAACAGCCAACACAACCACCTCCATGCAGGAAAGATCCGAACAGCCGGACACGTAACCATTCACATGCTTTCGCACAGCTGATGTCTCCAACGACGCAGTATTGAGCCTTTGCTGCGCCCGTGTTTTGGGAGATAAGACAGCCTTCATAGTGATTCCAAAAGGGTGCTCAAGTCCACGAGTCCACGAGGACCCTGAAGTCCACAAATTCCTTGGACTTCCTCAGATTCCTTTGACTCAACGCCGACTCTGCGCCCGCTCCACGGGGGGGGGGGGTTGAGTCTTTAAGGTGCAGGGACGCCCACAGTATGAAAAGCAGTGTAAACAGACTGCTGCAGCACTTCACTCCGTCCACTCCTCTGACTCAATGCCAACTCCGCGCCTTCTCCACGGGGGGGGCGAGTCTCCGTTCATCTTCGTTTGATTGAGAGACTACAATTTAGACATAGAGACCGGGTACTCTAATAAACCTACTGACTTACCCAAAAGCTTTGAAACTGTAGACGTTTACTTCATGACACATGCATATTAGTGGTCATACCAGTGAACCAGTTCTTGCCATAGTATGCTCTATGTATATAAGTGACAAATTGAACTTGGGAGTGCATAGCCTGAAGAACATGGGTAGTGGTCACTGTGACCCAAGTCAAGCGGAAATTGGCCAACTGCTGAAATATGTATTGTGTAATATGTCAGCCTATTTATCAAGATAACTAGATGCTGTCTTAAGTAGTCTTGTTTAAAACCTAAAATGAATAAGACCAATTCTGTCTTACAGTTATAATGCAATGTATGCCTGCAATGACTGTTCAATGCTTAGAATTCTGATCCTGCAGACACACAGAATACCAAGCAATGTCCATGGGGCACGGGGAAGCTAGATTTCCAGATATACCCTCCTGAAGTAAAAGGACAATTACAGGCCCCTTTCCAACAAATTACACAGACTGAACAGGGAATAGGCCCAATTGCAAGGGAGCCTAATGTTCATCCACCTATTACATCCTCTACGTGTACTCTTCCAACTTGCAAACAAAAGGTTGTCAGGCATGTTCAACAACTCAGTAGTCATCTGAAGGCCACTCGGTTGATACTCATTACCAATTTCAGAGTCCTCAAACCACAAAACACTGCTTGATGATTTTACAGACAGTCTCACAGTACACACTCCGCCATTTAACTATTTGCAAGGATGGCAATTACACCAACTTTATTTAAATTGAATTAATCTTCTAACCCATCCAGACATTTAATAGAATGTAAAATGATAGTACTTTAACAGGCAGGGAAATGGGGGCATATTGAAATCCTAATACATTCCGCCTCGTGATAATCCATGGTCAAAGTCACCTGCATTATGCAACGTAATTCTAAACCGTGACACCTTGTCACCCTAACCCTTAAGGTTGGTGATGTACTGCTTACATTGAAATAGACTACAATGCACCCCACCACTGCTTAAAACTAAAAGACCCTGGAATTGGGGGTGGAGATTCATCCAAATAGGTTAAGTGGGTAAAGATATGCTATTACAAATATGGGACACAGTGAATAATATAAACAGCAGCCGCATATCCATATTCCTTCCCTATGAACTACATGTCTCAATTGTTGACAGCCTAACTCCTAGTTTTGACATATTTGGATACCAGATAATGCTCTCAGTCTACTGTTGTCAGCCTACTTTTTTGCCAGCATAGATTGGCGCGTGGTACTTCTGAAGTCAATTTAATTTATTCTACATAGTATGTGTACTGTATAGTACTTTGAGAACCTAACTGCGACACATACAGTGGTGGATGCCATTTCAGGTGTGATTATGATTTCACCTTTCCCGGGACTGCCCCCCTGGTGTTGACCTGGTGTTAGATGTGTTGCTCAAGAGGCCTCACAATGTTTCCTTCTGAGGAGAAATGTGATGTACTGCATGTCTTCATCATTATTGCTACTATCAATATTACTAGGACTGTGAGTTGTGGAAAAGTAGATGGGTGTGTAAATTAGTGAGGCATCCTGCTCCTCGAAAATCTGACTAGTCAGTACTGAGATGGTAGCCATGAAGTCGATTGTGAAGTCAGCACAGTTTGAAACTGCCACCTGCCATGACATTTGTTGTACTCCTTAATGGAATTTACGTCATCTCTGATGTTCCTCTGTAACGCTCACCTGATTCCCACGGAGGCGCAGGTCTGCCTTCGAGTGCTGATGCTTCTTCAATGGTGAAGCGCAGGACTCTGAAGATGGACAGGAAGGGCCCCTCTACTCTGGCTTCTCTGGCTCGCAGGAATATTCCCCTGTGCGTGAAAAGGGAGTATTACCTACTGACTGAGTTATGCTCAAGCATCCCACTCTCTTCCAACCCTCCACGATACCCTTCCACGATTCACCGTGAAGTCTCACCTTAGGGTCAGGAAGGATGAGCTCTCCATCCTGCTTCTGATGCAGGGGCGCGTTGAAACCCAGTTACTTCACTGGATTGAGGATTGATGGGAGTTCAGGTAAGCTTGACTATTCAGGTAAGGCTCTGTAAAAGTTCTGTTGCAAGTTCAAAAGTCCAAGCTTAATAATAATGTTCATTGTCTTTTTCCCCTTAGGGGCCGGGGTTCGGAATGCCGGAGATATGGCGCCGACCCGAAGTGAAACGTGCAGTTCCAGTAAATGACAGGTAAGTTCTGGATGAGCGCTCGGGTAATGTCTTTGCATTCGCTCATTCAATGTCTTTGTCTTTTTCCCCATAGGGGCCGGGGTCCGGAAAATGCCTGGAAGCGGCAAGACCCGAAATGAAATGGGAATGACCCAACAGGTAAGTCTTAGAAGGAAACTGAGCTTTTCCTATTCCCTTCCTTCTCTCACCTTGTTCTTGTCTTTTTCTCTCTAGGCTCTGGGAAGTGGCTGTGGATCCGGATGATCGCTGCTGAAGATGGTGGCGTCCAGGATAGGTGAGTGAAATGCAGCGCTGCAGCGATCGTAGCGAAATGCTTTTAAAAATGATGTCTTCCTTTTCAGGATCGTCGGTGTGATATCTCCGTGGTGCTGATTTAGCAGGTAAGGTCTTTTGTCTCCCTTTGCAGGTGACCCAGGATACTGACAGGCGAGGCTGAGGTCCAGATGCAGGAGCCGACACGGTGAGCGTCCAGCTGCGAGGAGCAGAACAACGCGAAGCGTGAGTTGCTGATCGGGTGTGGTTTAAATAGCTTTGGAAGAAGTTCCCAGTGTGTATCCTTCCACCGATCAGGTATGTATCCTTCCCCGACCACACCCGGGTGGAAAGTAGTCCCACAGGTAAGTAGTTCCATTCAGGCCTCAAGAGGGCCTGGATGTAGCAGCATGGTCTGCATCAGGTAAGTGCACATTAAAACACTTGAACACATGTCTAGCTTTATGAGCCTGGCGCCTAAGGCGCCAGGACAGGGGTCCAACATGAGCCTGGAGCCTTAGGCGCCAGGACTGCGTCCAAAGGGCCCCAGCTTGGGCCCGCTGGCACTCCCCTGGGGGAAATGATGCCTGCCTCTGGGGTTGCTGGGTCGGACCTGGCTCCTTGGAGGTAGGCATCATGACACCTCTTCTAGTTGTTGTCCACAATGTCCCACACACAGCAAATGCATCTCCAGCAGAGTTAGCTGCTGGCATCATGCAAGGAAGTTTCACACCTTCCCCCACCCCTATGACATTTGTTCCTTGAGTTCATGTGTGTAGCTAAAAGGGGTTCCTGCATCCTAAACAGTTTGACAATAAGACAAGAGATTTATCAGTGGCTGGACACCAAAGCACGTCATCCATCGTGGATGCTGGCTTCTCCCAGATCTCCACCATATAAAGTGGGGATGGATTCCAGGAGGGAAGGAGGGATCACCACATTATTGCTACTGCAATACACAACTACCTAAATAGTATCACACTCCACTGCAGGTAGAGATTCTCTGCTCAGCCACTTGGACACTCAGCAGTTATTATTCTGAGTGTTTATTTTCTGTTGACCGGTTATTGGCTTTAATTTTCTCAGGATAGTGTTGTACATGCAATTTGTTATCTGATTAAATTGGCAATCTATTTACAATCTATGTTCTGCTCCAGATGACGGGGCCTTGATTTGACTGAAGCATAATGCACAGATTTTCGTTTGCTTATAACTTGTTAGGGGTTTAAGAATAAAATCAATATATAAAGCAAACAGAATGTGTTTGTGAACGTGTTATAGCATGTTTTGTGAGGATAGATAAAATCTATTTTCCAAGGTGCTGCTTCACACTAACATGTCCTCTGGATGTCAAAGCCATGCATACAAGACTTGGTATCATTCCCATATCTCCTTGAATGTGTGTGTTGTTTCGTTAGATACGTAAGTTACCCTTCCCATTGATGCAGGCTTGCTCAGCTCCTCTAACACGTTTTCCAAATGTTGATAGCTTGTGTTGTTGTAGTTCTTAAGAATTAATATTTGGCTACCTCTAATGCTTTATCTATCTAGTGTTTCTCACGTGGGGCTATTTTCTTACTTTGGAAGATTTCAATGAGTATCAGTTGTAGGCTTGGTCACATATTTGCATTGCAACAGAGGTTGACATGTTCCATAGCCTCCTCCCAAAGCTGCATGACCTTGTCACAGTGTCCCTTCAAGTGAAATAACATTCCCTCCCTTTTACTACATTTCCGACAGGTGTTTTTATTTATCAGCAATAGTTTCTTCATCTAACATGGAACCATTATAAGTATGTTGGTTTAACCTCTTCGTCATGGAAATATATGTTTGCCTGATAATCCCAGCAAAGTCCTATTTCATCTAGTAAGGATTTCTCACTGAAGGTCTCAGTAGGAAGTTAATCTTCACCTGTTTTCTTTTAGCTCAGTCTGAGATTGAGGGATTTTCACTTCTGCATGTCCAAACTAATGCTTTTCAATAATTGTAACAGATTGATTCTCACTGTCTGTGTGATATCTGTTGGTAGATACATTATCAAATGATCAGATAATAAATAAAATGTACTTATTGAAGGTTTGTTTACTTAAGGATTGCTTTTCAGTAGCGTCAAAATGTTTTACACTCGGTTGACATTGTAGCTGCTTATGTGTCCATACATCGTTCTATCTTCCATTTTAGCTTTTTCTGATTTCTGTCGGTTCTTAATGCTTACCCATAAGGGAACCAAATCTTAAGACAATGGGCCTCATTACAGGTTTGGTGGTAATCCGCCAGTAAATCCAGCGGGATACCACCAGACGGTAATACCACTAGCAGCACTTGATATGCCAGAATTACCAGCATATTCCAAGTGCCGGCAACAGCAGTTAATCCTCATTCCATGTTGTCGGTATTACCGGCACCGGTAATACCAGCTATTATTTGCCATAGGGTGCCAGAATTGCCCCCAGCTCTTAGAAACATGCTAGTAAATGGAATTACCAGTACATTAATTCCAGACACGCAAACCAATAACGAGGCCCAATATATTTCATATTCAGGCAAAGGGCCTCATTAGGAGTTTGGAGGTAACCATGGCACTATTAGCGCCATTGCTGCCTCCAAATCCTTACGAACTCCGCCCTGGTGAATGGAGCTATTACCGCCCCATTCCAAGATTGGCGGGGGCGGTAATTCCCCATTCACCAGGGCCCCTCCCACTCCCATTTGAGACCCCATAGGGCTGAATGGGAATGGGGAAGGCACTAATAACAGTACCGCAAATTGCGGTACCGTTAATGATATATGATATGATATGATATGATATGGCATTTGTAACGCGCCTATACACAAGTGTTTCAAGGCGTGATGAGGCGGGGGGGGGAACAAGGGGAGACAGACAATGATCCCACTAGGCCAGGTGTCATTCAGATCACGCAAGTGCAAGGGTAGAGGGGAAGGGAAAAGTGCAGGGGGAAAGGGAGAGGGGAAAAGTGCAGTACAGGGTTAGTAGAATACAAGATAAATAATAAGGGCAAGCTGGTGGCAAGTGCAAGGTAAGTGCAGACAAGTGCTAGGGAGGAGGGGCTGTATGGATACAGAGACAGTCCCGCAGTGCAGGGGTTGCCAGGGAGGCAGTGCAGGGAAAAGTGGCTGGGCTAAGGACCGAGAACGGTGCGTGGCCCGTTGCAGGTTCAGTGCAGTTTCAGTGATTTTAGCAGGGGAGAGGGAGAGAGAAAGCGGAGGCAAAGAGGAAGGTTTTGAGGTGCTTCCGGAACCAGAGATGGTTCTCCTCAAGTTTTAGGGTGGCAGGAAGGCTGTTTCAGAGGGAGGCCCCTGCTGCAGAGAGAGATCTACCCCCAACTCATTGCTTGGAGAAGCGGCTGACCCTGAGGGAGTTGGAGGCGGATGAGTGAAGAGGTCGAGAAGGAAGATATTTAGGAAGAGAGAGTTGAAGGTATTTTGGCCCAAGGCCCCAGAAGGCCTTGTGGACAATGCAGTTTTGAACTTAATCCTCGCAGTCACTGGGAGCCAGTGTAGTGATTTCAGTCCTGGAGAGATATGGTCCCTGGGCTTGAGGCCAAGGACAAGGCTCGCAGTCCTGTTATGGATGAGTTGCAAAGGGCGGAGAGTAGAGGCAGGCAGATTTAGATAGAGGCTGTTACAGTAGTCCAGCTTCGAGAGAACCAGGGCTCTAGAGACAGTGAGCTTCTGGGGGAGGAGAGGAAAGGAAGGATACCTCTGAGGTCCTTCCATAGCACCGATGTCCATTTGAGGTTCCCGTCCTTAACGCCTGGTAAAACCAGGCGTTAACGGAGGACCCGCAAAGGGAACTCGTAATAGGGCGGTAAGGGATTACCGGTACCGGTGCCCTTACCGGTACCAGTAATCCCTTACCGCCCACTTCGTAATGAGGCCCAAAGAGTTGAATTCAGTATATATATAAAAGTAGGTTAATCCATTTGAGCGAAGTCACACATTTGACAAGACCATCAATGGAAGCTCGCCTCCCGTTCTCAGTCACAACAGCAAGGTATTCTTGTATGCAAATTAGGCCAAAGCAAACCTTTTTTCCATGAAATTGTCTTTGAGAGCAGTCCTGCTTTATACATAGCTTAATCAACCCAAGACAGACATTTTGCAAAGCTCTCAGATCAACTACATTCCTGATTTACAAACATAATTGCACGTTTTAAACGTTTTCTTGGTAATTGGTATCCGACCATATGTAAAGTTTAAAATCGGAGTATTATATTTCCTTCCATCCATTATATGCTATTTATGCACAGTAATTGCATATGCACAAACATATCGTAAAAATCATGAATCATGCAGTGTTATGAGACATCAAGTGTGTATCCTGAATGTTGCAATGCAAGTGCAGAGTCCCTAACATGGAAGGTGGTGCAGACTGCATAAATTCTATTTTCAAGGAGATCTGGCCATTTAGTGTCAGCATTTTCTCAATTTTGTTAAGCATTTCTGAACACAGGCTGTTTGTAGTAAACTTTACACACTTTATAGAGCATCACACAGTGAAAGGAGGAGCAGCAACAATATTGCTTATTATATTACCTCTTCCCTCTCTCTTCCTCTCCTCCTCTTCCCTCTACTCCCCTCTCTTCCTCTGGCCCTTCTGAGACCATCTCTCCTTCCTCCTTCTCTGCCTTTCACCTGTTCTCCCCAAATGAGGTTTATAGAAAAGTTAGATCTATGAAAGTCTCATCAAAACAGGTTCTCCCCTGTTCCTCTAAAACCATCAAGGATCACATTGACACCCTGGCTCCTGCTTTGGCTGACTTCAGCAACCACTCCTTTGCCACCGGAGTCTTTCCTTCCCAACTGAAGCACTCCCTTGTGCACCCTCTCCTTAAGAAACCCTCAGCAGACCCCTCCTGCCCTGCTAAGTACCAGCCAATCTTCATCACTACTTTCCTGGGCAAACTCCTGGAAAAGCTGGCCATCTCGCAGCTTAATTGTTACACTGAATTGGTTGGTTGTCTCCATGACCATCAGTCTAGCTTTAGAGCTGCCGAAAGCACGGAAACTGCTCTCTTGAACATCCATGAAGACCTGTTCTACAACCTTGACTCCAAAACCCCCTGTGTCCTAATCTTAATTGATCTCTCTTCTGCCTTTGACACAGTCAACCATGCCATTCTGCTCAACTGTTTCAGTGATAACCTGGGTATCACCGATCATGCCCTGGCTTGGCTGAACTCTTTCCTCTCCGATCAACCCTCTCAGGTCCAACCTGGGTCCATCCTCTCACCTACCTTTATCTCTACCGGTGGTGTTTTCTAGGGGTCTAACCTCTCTCCCTGGCTGTTCAACCAATACCTGGCATTTCTTGTACACTGCATTGCCGCTCTCTGCCCCAACTTTCAGTGCTATGCAGGCAACACTCAGCTCAATTTCAGGCTCCCTTCCGCCACCTCTTCTCCTTCTCTCATCTCTGACTGTACGCTAGCCAGGAGTGGTGTGCCGCCAACGATCTCTGCCTTAATGCCAGTAAGAGTGAGGTTCTCCTCATCAGCACACCTGTTCTTTCCTTTCCTGTCGCTCTCTGACCGGCCTCTCTTGGCCCTCTTCCTTCTCCCATGTGTGAGGCTCAAAACCTCAGGGTCATTTTTGACTCCACTTTCTCCTTCTCTCCTCACATCTCTGACATCTCTATGAAGTCACACTACCAGCTGCGCCTCCTTCAGAGGTATTCCTTCCTTCCTCTACTTCCCCCAGAAGCTCACTGTCTCCAGAGTTTTGGTTCTCTCTGGGCTGTACTACTGGAACAGCCTCTTTCTAAATCTGCCTGCTTCTACTCTCCGCCCTATGCTACTCATCCAGAACAGGACTACAAGACTTGTCCTTGGCCTCAAGCCCAGGGATTGTATCTCTCCATGACTGAAATCTCTTCACTGGCTCCCAGTGGCTGTGAGGATTAAGTTCAAAACCCTGTGCATTGTCCACCAGGCCTTCTGGGGCCTGGGGCCTCCATACCTTCAACTCACTCTTCATAAGTATCTTCCTTCTCATCCGCCTCCAACTCCCTCAGGGTCAGTTGCTTCTCCAAGCAATGAGTTGGTGGTAGATCTCTTTCTTTGGCGGAGGCCTCTGAAAGTGAGCAGTCTCCCAAAATACAATACCAACTCCCAATGAGAGTCAATAACAGACACACCCCAGTGGGGAATGAGACCAGGAACAAGTGCGGGTGAAGTTAAGAGATAAGTTTATCCCAAATATAGGGTACACAGAGGACTCTGCATACTCCGAGAGCACTCTGCCAAAAACATCATTACAAAAACACATCATCTATAATGTGTGGTATAAGAGATACATAGAGTTGTGGTCATTGGACGAAGGGGACAGGACAGTATCCAAGCTGTAGGGGTGGTGCTCCCAGATTGGCTGGTGTCGAGATGGTTACTTCGTGGAGCACGCGGGTTGGCTGGGCTCATCTGGGAGGGGTGCAGGCGATGTCCGAGTGTTGAAGATTTAGGCTGTCTGACATTTGCCCTTATGGCGACACATACCTGAACGTTATTTATATGTTTTGACATGTAAAAATTATATTACTAGACTTTTGACCTGGACAATAAAAGTGAAAATGCAGGGGTCCAGGTGCCTAATATATTCACAATATTTCATTGACACGTTCATCAAGTGTTCCTTTAGGTCTCACAAGAGAATGGTTTATTGTCTGTTAGTAAAAGAAGAATACATTGCCACCCATGGGATTAGTGGTAGGGGTTGAACTAGGGTGGCACAAAGACAAGGGGCAGGTGACTGTTACATCAAAAAGAGTTTGGGGTGAGGAGGCTTATAGTCTATATTTATTTGAATGAGTTCTGTGAGTGCAAGTCAGGTTTATGGAGACAAATGGTTTTTACCAGGACCAGGCTTCGGCCCGGTCATTCACAGGGCATTGATGTAAAAGGGAAGGTGAGAGATCCAGTGTTTAGTTTGATACTTCTCGTGTTTAGGCTTCCGTGAGAACGAACTTGCTGCAACAATGGCACAGGGGAGGAGGAGGGGGGTGTGTTTGGCTCACTGTGCGCGGACCCAGGGGGAGAGGTGCAGGCCTGCAGGCCTGTAGGCCAGCAATTCTGCGTGGCCTACTAGAACTTGTACAAAATGGAGTCAGTGATCATACAAAAATGGAGTCGGGAGTCAACCTTCTTGTGAGTGTTGCACTTGTATGTGTCGTCCCAAGGCTGTCCAGAACTTTGGACAGTGGTGCATGGTCAGCCGCGGAACGAGCATAGTGTGTATGTGGGAATAAGAATGAAGGAGAGGGGGGCCGAAAAGACCTTTCCTCCCTTACATTACCCCCTTGTAATTCTCCCAGCCTTTTATGTACATTTTCTTCTCCTATTGCTTCATCCCAAGCAGATGTTCCCTTTTGTGGCATCCAGGCCCTGCACACTGCTCTTAGGCTTTCCCCTGCTCATGCATACTCATCTGGATGGTGCATGTCATATAGATACAACCCTCATCCCTTTCCAGGTCTACCCAAACCTCATCATACAATTGCAGGGGGTTCTTTAATTGTGGTGTGATGCAATGGGTCTACAATATACCCAGTGTTATATATAGCTGTCATTCTATATTTTGTCTCAGAGTCATCCCCAGTTTGAACTTGTGCCTCATGTGTCATCTCCACCACTCCTGTTGCATGACCTATTGTCACCATCATCATTGCACTCTTTGGCACTGCACTGCGCAGCATATAAGTCCTAATTGGCACACACAAAAAATTACAAGAAAAAAGACGATGATGGGTATCAGCAACTTTGCAGTCATCGCGAGCCAGGATGGTAACCATGAGAACATATTGTCAAACCAGGTGCTGGGCTGCTCTCCTCCTTCTTCTTTCATCAGTTCACCAAGGTTGTGCACTGCTGCTCTTAAGCGGGATAGTGTCCCGTTGTCCGCGTTTGCAGAGGGTATGAATGTGCAACATGCACTCCCGAATATTCGGCAAACACCACTGTCCATTGCTGGTAACAGGTCTAAGACATAACTGTTCTGCATTGTCATCAGCCGCATGGCCCGTAGCGCCACCTTTATCACATTGAACCCTTCTTCTGTGTCGGATCAACTCCCAGCAAGTGTTCTGGAGCCATTTTGCATTTGCTCACGCATGGATGCTCCGGATGAGAAAAACGTTTCAGCAGACGTAGAAAGTATGAAGCCATCAGGAACTTGGGCCAAGAGTTCAGAGGATGCTTTGGAGATGTCATTTGATGATCTTCGTTTTTGCATGAATGTGTTTTGCAGCTTTTCCTCAGAGGAGACGTATGTGAGGGGTTCTTCAGTTGTTGGCAGTCACACAGGATACTTGTATTTGTATTTGTATTTGTATTTATTTATTTGTATTGCGCACCTGCCCAAGGGAATCTGGGCGCATTTCTCATAGAGGGGTAACAAAGGGGTACGTAAAGTAGCAGTGAATTTACAATGATAGCAAAATACAACACTGAAATCAAATTTACAAAATTTACAATTTTACAGAGGATCAATATAGCTGAAACCTATTTACAGAGGAGGCACAGATACTAACATAAGATAGTGTAATTACAAGCGGTAAAGGGAGATGGTAGTGGAAGTGCAGCAGATTTACATGGAAGATCTGCTGTGGTCCTGCTCGATGAGCTAAGATTTGACTTTATTCTTAAATGTAAGGTGAGATGGTTCAGCTCTAAGTGTAGAGGGTAATGTGTCCAGAGTTTAGCGGCGGGGACTGGGAAGCTGGATCCCCCTTCTTTCTGGAGCTTGAATCTAGGTATCACCAGTGAATGAACTTGTGCAGATCTTAAGGGTCTTTTGGGAATGTAGGCAGTGAAGCATTTAGCAAGATAGATCGGTGCTTGGTTTGATTTGGATTTGTGAGTGAGTGCGAGAGTTTTGAGTGATATCCTGTAAGCAATAAGGAGCCAGTGTAGATATGAGATTTCCTAGGCATGTTAAGGGCTGCCCTTATAGCATTGTTCTGGGTGACTAGGAGCTTACTGATCTTTCTTTGGCTGGTACCTAAGTATAAGGCATTACAGTAATCAATTTTTGCCATGACAAGGGTTCTGGCGAGGATAATGCAGTTAGGGGCAGTTAAAAATGGTCTGCAAGCTTTTATAAGCTTTCAGGTGTAGGCGGATGCAGATACAACAGCAGTTGTTTGTCTTATGAGTGACAAAGTGGAGTCAAGGTAGATACCTAATGTTTTTGTATCCTTGGAGACATTGATGGTATTCCCGTCAATGGTAAAGGATGTGATGGTAGGATCCAGTTTACTGAGTTTAGTGTGAGAACCTAACATGAGTAGCTCCGTTTTCTCATCATTTAGACACAGTCCATGATGTGCCATCCAGGCCTGGATGACCGAGTTTACATCGTTAAGTGCTTCAGAGTCAATAGTATTGTTACCTGTGATGGGGATGAGTATCTGGGTGTCATCGGCATAATTGCTATAGGTAGTCGAGAATATCAAAAAGAGGCTTCGTAAATACATTGTAAAGTGTTGGAGAGATGCAAGAGCCTTGTGGGACACCACACAGGACTGGTGATGGTTCGGCAGAAGCGGTCGGTGAGAAGACATGCATAGTTCTGTTTGCTAAAAATGATCTGATCCAGGAGGTGGCTTCTTCTGAGAAGTGGGCAGCAGTTTTAAGATGTTGGCACAGAATTTGGTGGTTGACCAGGTCGAAAGCTGCCGATAGGTCAAGTAGTAGCAGTAGGACCAAATTGCCTTTATCTTTTAAATCCTCAATTGGTGTTTTTAGGTCAATAAGGGCAGCTTCTGTTCCGTGTCTAGGACGGAAGCCTGATTGCCGGAGGCCGAGAAGGTTGTTTGATTTCAGGTAAGCCTGAATTTGTAAATAAGCTGCCCTGTCCAAAAATTTTAAGTGGATGGGTACCGTGGTGATAGGTCTATAATTGGCTGGGTTACTTGGGTCAAGGGTAGGTTTTTTGATTAAGGGAATAACCCATGCATCCTTGAGGTTGTCAGGTAAAATCCCAGATTTAACGGAGGCATTTATAAGGGTAGTGATAAAGGGGGCAAGGTTGTGGGCCGCATCTTTGATAATAGGTGCTGGACACGAGTCACCTTGACAGTTGGAGGGTTTGAGCTTTTTGATGATGTTCTCTACTTCTCATGTGGAAAGTTGTGAGAAGCTGAATGGGATGTGGCTCTCAGGTATCACCATTAGGGTGGAATGCAGCGTTGCCAGGGCACATGTGCCCCTCCAAGACTGCGGAAGGTGCAGGTACGCCTGTTTGCCACAAACCGAGTAAGTGTACATCAGTGCAGCACTGCCTTTTTTCTTATCTGGAATAATGAGAGTTTTATTGCAGTTCTTATTTGTACCCAGATGTGTTCTTCCTTCTCCATGGAAACATAACTCATATGAGATTTCTCATTGAAGCTTGAATGACTTTTCAAGGGCTGTGACCGACTTTATTTTTGTGATATGCTGTGACCATATCGGGCGCATGTTCGTTGAACCCACTACAGCTTTTCTTCTGAGAGTCCTCGCAGTGCCTCTGCTCTGCACGTTATTTTTTCTTATTGCCATTTATTGTCCAAAAACAATGTTCCTTTCATCACAAGAAAAGGCTCCTTCAGGCACACCACACCTCTCCATTTGGCTTGTGGTAACACGTCTTCTCGTTCTGCAGCATTTCAAATGAAACAGTGTGTGCTTGAAAAGTGTTTTTTTTCTACACATTGCGAGAAGTAGTAGACATTAGGCCTCATTAGGAGTGTTGCGGTAAGGCAGCAACGGCACTGGTAGTGCTACTGGCGCCATTGTTAGCTCGCCGCGACATTCCGAGTTTGCTTGCGGGTGCCGCTCTGGATGCCTGGTCAGACCAGGCGTGCAGAGCGGCACCCCCGAGCAGTCTAGGATGGTAGCAGCAGTACCATTATTAAAGGTACCGCTGCTACCATCCTTCCCATTCCCATTGAGCCCTATGGGGGCTCAAATGGGAATGGGGACGTACCGAGTGCAGGTCCCGCGAATGGAATTACCGGGTCCTCCAATGTCAGAATGGCCTGGTAAGTCCCCTTTTGTGGGACCCAGACACGGGTTTGGGGGTAGCCACGCCCTTATTAAGGGCATGGCTATCTCCAAACTCGTAATGAGGCCCATTGAGCCTCTGATATGATATGATATGGCATTTATAACGCGCCTATACACAAGTCTTTCAAGGCGCGACGAGGCAAGGGAGGGGAACAAAGGGAGGACGGACAACGATCCTACTAGGCCAGGTGTCATTCAGATCGCACAAGTGCATGGGAAGGGGGCAGGAACAGTGCAGTACTTGGGTAAAGATGGTAACAATAGTAAGTAATGGCCAACAAGTGGCAAGTGCAAGGGTAAGTGCATATATCAGGTGTCAAGGGCTAGTAGGGGGACTGTAGCGATACAGAAACAGTCCCCAAGTGCGGGGATTGTCAGGTGGGCAGTGCAGGTGTCTGAGGCCGGCAGGGGAGGGACCTGGGCCCGAGATCAGAGGGTATCCAGGGAGCCAGTGCAGTTTCGGTTGCAGCCAGGAGGTCAGCAGAGGAGAGGAGGAGAAAAGGCAAAAGCGAAGAGAAAAGTTTTGAGGTGCTTCCGGAACCAGAGATGGTTCTCCTCAAGTTTAAGGGAGGCATGGAGGCTCTTCCAGAGGGAGGCACCAGCTGAAGAAAGACATCGACACCAACTCGTTGCTTGGAGAAGTGACTAACCCTGAGGGAGTTGGAGGCGGATGAGAGAAGAGCTCGAGAAGGAAGATATTTAGGAAGAGAGAGTTGAAGGTATTGAGGCCCCAGAAGGCCTTGTGGACGATGCAGAGGGTTTTGAACTTAATCCTCGCAGCCACTGGGAGCCAGTGCAAAGATTTCACTACTGGAGAGATACGATACCTGGACTTGAGGCCAAGGACAAGTCTTGCAGTCCTGTTCTGGATAAGTTGCAGAGGGCGGAGAGTAGAAGCAGGCAGATTTAGAAAGAGGCTGTTGCAATAGTCCAGCCTAGAGAGAACCAGAGCTCTGGAGACAGTGAGCTTCTGGAAGAAGGAGAGGAAAGGAAGAATACCTCTCAGGAGGTGCAGTTGGTAGTGTGACTTCTTAGAGATGAGAAGGAGAGTGTGGAGTTGAAGATGACCCTGAGGTTTTTAGCCTTGCAGGTGGGAGCAAGAAGAGGGCCAAGAGAGGCCGGCCAGAGAGAGACAGGGAAGGAGGGAGTGGGTGTGCCGATGAGGAGAATCTCAGTCTTACTGGCATTAAGGCAGAGGTCATTGGCGAAACACCACTCTTGGAAAGCGGACAGACAGTCAGAGATGAGGGAAGGAGAGGAGGAGGCCGAGGGAAGCCTGAAAATGAGCTGGGGGTCATCCACATAGCACTGAAAAGTTTAGGCAGAGAGCGGTGATATGGTGGGCAAGGAGTGGCAGGTATTGGTTGAACAGCTAGGGAGAGAGGTTAGACCCCTGGGGGTCACCACAGGTAGAGAAAAAGATAGTGGAGAGGAAGGAACCAAGTTGGACCTTGGAGGGTCGGTCAGAGAGGAAAGAAGTCAGCCACGCCAGAGCCTCACCAGTGGTACCCAGTTATCACGGAAATGGTTGAGCAGGATCGCATGGTTGACAGTCTCAAAGGCAGAAGAGAGATCAAGCAGGATGAGGACGCAAGGGGTGTTAGAGTCAAGGTTGGAGAGCAGGTCTTCACTGATGTTCGGGTGAGCAGTTTCTGTCATAATTCAGGTGGATGGAAACACTCCAGTGGCAAAGGAGTGATTGCAGAAGTTGGCCAGGGCAGGAGCCAGGGAGTCGATGTGGTCCTTGATAGTTTTGGAGGAACAGGGGTGAACCTGTTTCAATGAGACTTTCATAGATCGGACTTGTCTAGAAACTTTGTCAGGGGAAAACAGGAGAAAGGCAGAGAAGGAGGGAGGAGAGGTGGCTGCAGAAGGGCCAGAGGAAGAGCAGGGAGTAGAGGGGGGATAGGAGGAGAGTGAAGACAGGATGTTCTGAGTTTTAGAGATGAAGTGAGAAGCCAGTGCCGTACAGAGGGCATGCGAGGGGACAGGATATATGATATATGATATGATATGATATGATATGATATGATATGATATGATATGATATGATATGATACGGCATTTATAACGTGCCTATACACAAGGTAGAGACTGCGGCAGGATTGGCCAGTTCCTTGCAGATTTTAAAGAGTTCAGCCGAGTTGTTAGATGCTGCAGAGACGCGGGCTTGGATATGTGTTCTCTTCTTGGTTAGGACAGAGAGCCGGTATTGCCTTTGCAGCTGGCGGCAGGCCAGTTTGTCAGAGGATGTAAATGAAGCACACCATTTCCTCTCAGCTATCCAGCACTTCCATTTCAGGGTGATGAGGAATGAGTCGTACCAGGAGTTGCACTTGGCTTTGGACTTCAGGCGGATTCGTATGACAGGAGCAAGGATATCAAGAGTATCAGATATAGCAGAGTGGAGTGTGGAGAGGGCTGTGTCAGGGTGATAGTCAGCCAAAGGGGGAGGGGGATGAGAAGATGATGGCGAAAGCCTCAGCTGACACGCGCTTCATGGGTCTAATGACAGAGAAGGTGGGTGGCAGTGATGGAAGTGGCTTGGCCTGAGGGATAGGGACGGTGAGGTGGGAGGAGAGGAGAAAGTGATCACTCCAGGAGAGAGGAGTGGTGCGAGAGATAGAAAGGGGAAGGTCTGAGGAGATCAGAACATCCAGAGTGTGCCCTGCAGAGTGAGTCGGGCCAGAGAGTTGAATAGTGAGTGAGAGAGAGTCACAGAGGTCATGAAAGAGTCCCAAGGTAGCACAGGAGGCATCCATGTTGAAGTCTCCACGAAGGAGGAGTTGAGTGGTTGAGGCCAAGAGTGAGGAGGAGAGGTCGGCCTACTCAGAGTGGAAGGAGGAGATCTGACCAGGTGGTTGATAGATAGTAGCCACAGTAAGGAAATAGCTAGGGGAGAGAGAGAGCCTGCAGATGAGGCATTCAAAAGAGGAGTAGGCCTGCGTAGGAATGACAGAGGCAGGAATCCACTCAGTGAAGATCAGGACTATACCCCCACCAGAGTGGTTGGACCTGGGCGCAGAGAGGATCTTGTAGCCATCAGGTAGGAGCGTGTCAAAGCTAGTGACAGAGCTGGCCGTGAACCATATTTCGATGAGACCGAGGACATCCACGTCAAGTTCTTCCAGAAGGCGGCAGATATCAGAGAACTATTTGACAGCAGAGCGAGAGTTGAGAGTGACAATATGGAGAAGGTTGCCATCCTTGAAGGACTTCCGGGGATAGGTACAGATCAGAGGCACACCCTGTGGAGGTGTAGAAGGAGCCCGAGAAGGGGCAGAGAGGGAAGGGGAAGGCAACGTTTCCAAGGAGGAGGCAGAAGGGTGTAGTGAGGTAGTTACGGACAGGGAAGAGGGGAGAGGGGACAGCAGGAGAAGAAAGGAAGTTGATGAGGCACGGGAAGCGTCTATCAAAGAAATGAAGGTTGGCCTGAGGGCCTTGGACCAAGATGGTCCCATTAGAGTAAACATTAATGATGACCTTAGAGGAATGGAAGGAGGCCAGGAGGGAGTCCCAATGGGTGCCACCATCAATGGGAGAAGAGGAGAAAGGAGAGAGCACAGAGACCATATGAAGGATCCATAGGTCTAGCAAAGGCACGACAAAGAAGATGTTGGTGAGAGTTTTCTTGGAGGAGGCACTGGTGTAGGTGTCAGCGATAGGGAGGCCTGGGTTGGAGACCAGGATGCAACAGATGACTCTTGTGTCAACAGAACTTTAGGAGTTCCTGAGGCATAGGGTATCAATGAGCACACATAGCAGCTCTCATTTAATAAATATTAAGCTTAGAGTCATTGTACGAAACTGTGGGACCAGTAAGGAGCGTGTAATTTACATTGTGTGAGGCATTCTTGTAGGTCCCGTGGGCCCATATTAGTTTGAAGCCATCCCATATCAGATGGGACCGTTGTTTTACATCTATTTATATCTATTCATATAAATGATATTGCCCAATATATTACAAGAACAAACATCATAGAAAAGAAAACAATTGCACAGAAGCATAGTCCACATTCATACAAATATAATCTTAAAATATTAATCCTTCTACTATCTGTATCTATACTTATGCTGTTAGCACTGGGGGCCCCCGTCATTGCCATTGATGATCCTACAGAGTGAGATATAAAGGGGTTAAATACACATTTCTCACTTGTTAGTTCATATACTATCTTTCATTTTCATTTTTACAATACTCTTTATAATGCATTTCAATTTCAACAGTGCGAGATAGAGAAAGGGAGAGAAAGAGAGAGAGAGAGAGAGAGAGAGAGAGAGAGAGAGAGAGAGATAAAGAGTGAGAGAGAAAGAGACAGCAAATAGAAATCTTTGTTGCAATTAATATTTTACTTTTCATCTCCTTTCTTTTGTATGACGTCACTAATCCCCTAATACTTCTCTTATAAAAATGTTGCCGCACATTTTGCATCTGAGTGTGCGCAGGGATCCACTTCCACCCAACGAGAAAACGGGCAGACCACCACTATCAAGTATTGTGATCCATTCCACCTTTCTCCCATCTCTGTGTAGTCAATATGCAGTTCACGGAATGGTCCAATGGGTTGGATCACTGTTCCTCTCAGTGTTCTTAGTGTCATCCCTGTATTGTATGTTTGACATGTGGTACATGTGATAGTCATTTTAGTTACCTGTTCATGTAATCCGGGCACAAACAGTTTTCTTGTATCTCGGCAGCAATATGTTGTTTTGCATTGTGGGCTGGGAATTAGAGCTGTTGAAATGCTATCTCTAATAGTTTTACTGGCATCACTACTTTACCTGTGTTGTTTTGTCTCCATAAGAGGTCCATTGCCGTCTGGCTACACCCTCTTTTACCCCATAATTCTTTCTCTTCTGGTGATGCTTCTTGCTGTATCTCAATTATTTGCGAGACTGGCATCGAGTTATACCCTTCAACCTACCCTTCCTCTACATTCTTTTGCAGTACACATTTGCCGATCATTTCTTTTGCAATATATGTGGCTTCTTTTGCGACAGCTTCTGCTGCCGCGTTCCCTAGTCAGATGACGTAACTATTATTTGTGTGCTTGGCATTTAACCAGTGCTACCATTGTGGGTTCCTTTAGGGCATCAATTAGTTCCATAAGTAGCTCAGCGTGCTGTACGGGTGACCCTTCCGCTCGTCTAAATCCTCTCCTCCCCAAACGTGCTAGTCCCCCGTGTTCTGTTGGTGTCATATATGCTGAGACCGTATATATTGTTACGGTGCTTCCTCTAGCTGTGTGCAGGGCTTTGATTAGTGTCGCTAACTCGGCCGCTTGCACCGAAAAATGTGCTGGCAGTCATTTTTGTACAGTGATCTCATACACTCCCTCCTCCATTCTCACCACTGCTGCTCCTATGTGTCTTTCACCTGTTTCACAATGTATAGATACTGACCCATCCACAAAATACACCTCTCCATCTGTGAGTGCATCTTCATTTTCTGCGGGTTTGTTCTCATCTTACCCCGTGTATGTGGCACAATCATGATTTTGCATGTTCTCAACTGTGCAGGCCTCTGTGAGGAATGTTGATGGGTTCACTGTTTTGCATTTTACTATGTGTATGTTTGCGCTGGACAATATTATCTCATAGGCAGTAGCTATCTGGGTGGTCAGTGTGCTTTTTGATCTCTCGAGGATAGCGAATAATGAGTGTTCCACAAACAGTGTCACGGAGCACCCCATCACTATCGTGGTGATTTTTTCAATGGAGAACGCTGTGGCTGCGAGAGCCAGTTCGCATGTGAAGTTTCCTTGCATAACTGCATCAAGAGTGCCGCTGTAATAGGCCAATGGCGTGTGGCCCAGCCAAGTTTTTGTGTTAACACAGCTGTCATCAGTGTTCCATTGCAGTGTGAAAATGAGTACAATTCCCTGTCATAGTCCGGTGTCGCTAGGACGGGTGCTGTTGAAATTAATTCTTTTAAAATCTGTTAAACGCAGTATGCGTCGCTTGTGTCCAACTCAAGGCAGTGTGTTATTTTGAGTGTGTGTAATAATGGCTTTGTGTATGCTGCATAGTCTAATATCCAGGTGCGGCAGTAATTGCACATGCCAAGAGATTTCTGCATTTCCTTTACTGTTCTGGGTTCACTTACTGCTCGCACTGCAGCTGCTCTATCAGGTATTATCCGTTTACCATCCTCTGATATCAATTGGCCCAGATAGAGCACCTCCACCAGACAATATTGCAGTTTTTGTTTGTCCACTTTATATCCCTTGTGTGCTAACAATGTCAATAATGCTATCGAATCTTGTCTGCACTCTCCTTCATTCTCTCCAGAGCTCAACACATCATCAACATACTGAATAATTGTGCTCTTAGTGTTAATATTGCAGAGGTCTTCATGTAGTATTCTGTTGAAAATACTTGGGCTCTCACAATATCCCCGGGGCAATCTACAATGTTCGTATCTCTTCCCACACATGTGAATGCTGTCAGGTATTGTGATTCGGGGTCTAGTGGTACCGAGAAAAAAGCATTTTTCAAATCTACCACTGTGAAACATGTTGCTGTTTTTGGAATACTGCATAAACTTGATGCACGGTTTGGGATAAGTGGGAATTCCTTTTGTATGATGTCATTGAGGGGGCATTGTGCTGTATCATCCTCCACACCCCTCCCTTTGCTTTTTTGATTGGATAGATACAAGTCTTACAAGGAGAATTTTATGGTACAATGATCCCTTGTTGCAATAATGCATGGATTGTCTCTTTTATTCCCTCTTCTGCCTCTCTGGACAGGGGGTATTTTTCACTCGGGGAAACAATGCTCCTGGTTTGAATTTTATTTTAACTGTGGTCACTTCTCTGAGCAGTCCTACATCATTGGGGACAGTTGTCCATAGTACTGGTGGGATTCACTGCAAGTCTTCACTAAAGAATGCTGGAGGAGCACTGATGATGGCCATGAGAGGGAGTGGCACTTGTCTGTGCTGGATCATTATCTCATAGGGTATCGCAATTTCCATTACAATCTGCCCATCAGTGTCAGCATCAGTAAACAACTCCTCATCTGAAACATCCCGCAATGCGATGTTGGGATTTATACACCACACTGTCTGCCACTCACACCCCTGCTAATCCATATCAATAACAATTACTAGTTGAGTTGACACTTGTAGTCTGTGTAGGTCTATAGACATCGCACCAATGATCCTGCTACCACTTCCGGGGGTGCTACAGGTTGGAACACAAATTCAGATGGCACTCGCCACTCGTGGTATGTAAGTTCAGGTACAACGTGTGCAAGTACTTTCAGTCCCTGGAGGAACATATCTGGGTCAACTGGTATCCCACGCACTTGTTGTGCAGTAGCCTGTTTGTGCATTAATAGCATGGCACGCATGGCACATATCCCAGGTGTTGAGCGCACTATCCCTCTCTCTGTGAAGGATAAAGTTATGTTGAGCTTGCTAAAGAGGTCCCTCCCCAGTAAGTTTATTGGTGAGTCTTCGTATTACAGTAGGGGTGTTCACACCATCTTCCCTCCCACCATTATGTCTAGTTCTTCTGTGTACGGAACCTTGACCACACCCCAGAAAACCACTGCATCTCCATTTTATTATTTGACAGCGGAAACCAACCTTCTTTTAGGCACAATTTCTCAGCTACTGAATCCACCATAAAGATGAATTGTTTGTTACCTATCTCCGCCCCCATCAGTAGTTCCTCGGCTGCATTGAGGGTCGTTGATAGTACTGGATACGCAAGTGCTCTCTGTGGGCTGTCCTATGCTGAGTATCTCATGTTTTCGTAATTTCTGAATACATTGTCCCCTACCATTATCGTCCCTCTAAGGGGTGCTGGTGCGCCGTTGGCTGTGGTAGCGAAGGGGTTTCCACGCAGTGGTGGAATGTGTTCCTGGTATTGTGGGTGTTGTTGTACATTCTGTGTGTGAGTTCTCTGGTCATAAGTTTACCTTGGGTCAAGGTGTTCTTCTCTTCTGAAACCACCCATGGGCAAGCCATATGGGTTGCTGGGGTGGGGATGACCATAGTGTTGCTCGCTTTGATAAGGTGTCATGGGACGGCTTCAACACTCTCTTGAAAAATGTCCCCACCTCCCGCAATTCCAGCATGTCCCCTGTCCTCCTGCTATGGAGCCTTGTCCTCCATGTCCATACCCACCCCCTCTGGACCCTCTGTACCAACCTATTTCACCTCTTCCATTACTTCCCCGCCATTTGCTCCTCCATATTGCTCCTCACCGGCCCACTGTTCTTGCTTGTTTTGCTGCCCACGTTGCTGCCATCCTTGCCTGTTTTGCTATTGAACCTTCCTCCCCCTCTCTCTCTCTGTCTGTGGGGAGAGCTGCTACTGCCGCCAAGACCTTCACCAATTTCATATGTACTAATTTTGCTTCATCTGCCAACCTCCTCTGCTCTATCTCCTTCTCCCTTTCTTTGATCCTTTTACCATGGTGTACTATGATGCTCTGTATTTCTGGCCAGCCCTTGGCTTCTATCCCAGCTATTTTATCAAGGGATTTTTGCACTTCTTTTGGGAGCCCTCTTTTAATTATAAAATAGAACAGGGAGGTTGATTGGTACCAAGCCGTGCCTGTCTCCGCTCTCCACATCTCCTGCACCCGAAGAATGTAAACAGTTGCATCTTCCTCCTTCCCCATTGTACACTGCATCACCGACTGTAAGTCAGGTGTGTCTGGGAATGTCTCTCTCAGTGCATCCCATACTCTTCTCCTCACTGTGTTAAATGATGCCCCATTATGGCGATCACAGTCCAGTGTTATCCCAGGGAATCCCACCTTTGCACACACCCTGTTAGCTTGATCACCCACTGATGAGATCAGCACATTTTTGACATCACTGATTTCTAAGGGGACCCCGGCAGTATTTTTCTCAAACGCGTATATATCCATTTGGGCCCAAGGGACATAATGGGGCCTCCCTGCTCCTTTGTGTATTAATGGTAGCTGTAACCTGTTCTTTGTTTTTCCCATACCTACCTTTGTTCCCTTCTTCCCTAACACCACCATTCTTCCTGCTCTGGTCCTCAACCTTCCATGCCATTTCTCTTCCATTGCCCTTCCAGTGGGCGACGCTTCCATTCCCAGTCGTCCCCCCTGTTGCTCCCTCTAGTCTCCTTTTTTCTTCTTCTTGTTCTTCTATATCGCACCAATATTCCTCCTTTCTTTCTGAGGCCACACTCTCGTCTTCCACACTCACCTGTCCCTCTACTTGATCTATTTCTATTATTCTCATGGGGATGTCATTTATTCGGAACAATATTTCTCCCTTTTTCCAACCCTCTTCCGTTAACCTTTGGGGTGTCAGAGGCACTTGTGTCTGTTCTGCTCTTGATGTTAGAGCAGCTATGTTCACATATATCTCTCAGCCTATTCAGCTCCATTTGAGTCATCGTTAACCATGATTCTAAGTATTGGACAAACTGTTCTATATTTCTAGTTGGTGTACTCACCTGTCCTACTGTTCCTCGCGGATCGTATGGGGGCATTGCTGGGGCTGTGGCTTGTGGTGCTGGCAGGACTTGAGCTTGGATACGTACACCGGGTCACTGTACCCCTCAGCCGGCTTTGTCAGGAGTGGATATAACCTTGTTACTTCTACTCTCCCTTCCTTGTTTTCCCATTCTCTTTAATCGCTACTTGCTATCAGGGGAGATGCACTTTGCCCTTTCTTTTTACTTGGGGCATTTCCTCAAACAGCCTCCACTAATCCAATATTTCTCTCCTGTTTTGTAACTGTTGCCCTTCATATTTTACAAATAAACATGTCGCTACCATATCCAATACACTTTTGTCGAACGACCCCCCTTCGGACCACACCTGAGCCAAACCTTCCCCTTTCAGTTCTGTGATCCACTGATCATGGGACTTTTTAATTATATCTGCATACCCTGGCAAATTCTGAAAGATGTGTGTGAGTGGTGTTTCTGCACCTATTCTGTTTTAACAGTACCTTCACTCCTTTGTGGGTCACTGCACCAATGCTAATCAATACACTGTAATAATTGACCACTTCATATGTCACCTTCGTTACAATATATTAGACCAATCCACAACCCAACAAAAATATTTTGGCAAAACAGGTTACGAAACAATTATGCAGTGTTACTTTTATCATTAACTGGTCACCTGAATAGCGTGCAGCGGACATAGACAGTGCACACTACACAACAATAAACTTTAGACATACCACATTCAACATTTAAACATAAATCCTCCCTATCTATTTTTTTACTCCCCTTATGTTTTTTTCCACCTTGTGCCCCTTCCCGTTCACCTGTCTTGGTTCCTTATTGACTTCCCCCTTATTTATTAGTGTCCCTCTTGCAAAAAAAAAGAAATATTATTTTGAGTCCCTAACTCTACGTGAGTGTCCTACTGTTTCAACTTATTTTCCTCGGTTCCTTCTGTACTAGTCGAAATAGTACTAATGTGGTGCCTCCTTCTACCCCCTCGCGTAGCTAGGTTCCCATACCTCTATTCACCTCATAACCTCTGTACTTCACCTAATGGCCATATGCAAGAAAGAAGAGTAAGAATAGCTGAAAGAAAAGTTCCCCTTAAATCCCTTCACCCTCTATTTTCCCACCATACAGTCCCACAATTCCTTCTATTTAAATCCCCAATTCCCTGTTTCTCTCCGACTATCCTTTAATGTCGCTTACACTTGATATTCACGTGTCCGTCTTGATCCGAGACACTCCGACCCAGTCTGTCAAGGCGCCGCCCCACACTCAATGGCCACACCCTGCTGCGGTGAGCGGTATGGTTGGTATTCGCAAAACTGGGACCCTTTGACCCTCTCGTCCTATTGCGTGCGCACAACTAAGATTACTGGTTGCCGTAGGTGGGTGGCTTTGTGGGGTGCACCCTGGGACTCCGCTGTGGCCGAGGGACATCTCATTCCAGAAGCAACAGAAAGAAAGCAATCACGTCGGGGTCAGCAATGAAAGAGAGCAGTCCCCCAAATTACAATACAAACTCCAAATGAGAGTCAATACCGAACACACCCCAGTAGGGAATGAGACCAGGACCAAGTGCGGGTGAATTTAAGAAATAAGTTTATCCAAAATCTAGGGCACACAGAGGTCTCTGCATACTCTGAGAGCGCTCTGCCAAAAACATCAGAAATGCACATTATATTACTAAAACACGTCATTTATGATGTGTGCTATAGGGGATATATAGAGTTGTGGTCATTGGAAGAAGGGGACAGTACAGTTCCAAGCTGTAGGGATGGTGCTCCCGGATTGGCTGGTGTTGAGATGGTTACTTCATGGAGCACCCGGGTTTGCTGGGCTCATCTGGGAGGGGTGCAGGGTCAGGCGATGTCCGAGTTGTGAAGATTTAGGCTGTCTGACATTTGCCCTTATGGCGACACCTACCTGAACGTTATTTATACGTTTTGACATGTAAAAATTATATTACTAGACTTTTGACCTGGACAATAAAAGTGAAAATGCAGGGGTCCAGGTGCTTAATCTAGTCACAATATTTAATTGACACGTTCATCAAGTGTTCCTTTAGATCTCACAAGAGTATGGTTTATTGTCTGTTAGTACAAGAAGAATATATTGCCACAGATGGGATTAGTGCTAGGGCTGAACTAGGGTGACACACAGACAAGGGGCAGGCGACTGTTACCTCAAAAAGGCTTTGGGGTGAGGGGGCTTATAGTCTATAGTTCTTTGAACGAGGTCTGTGAGTGCAAGTCAGGTTTATGGAGACTAATGTTTTTTTTTCCAGGACCAGGGTTTGGCCCAGTCATTTAAAAAAAGAAGGCAAGAGATACACAGGGTAATTCATAGAATTTAGCACAAAAGTGGCGCACGCCGCGTGCACTAAAATCGATATCCGCGCACAGCATATTCATGGATTTTAGCCTCCAAAACCAGCCGTGGCGCAGTGTGGTGCAGCGACCCTGCAGCAGCGCCAGTTACGCCCCCAAGAACGCCCTTGTGCAAGGAAAAGCCATCAAAATTCCCAATTCAGCGCAAAGGGCTGCGCTAACCCTGGACCAGTATAAAGGGCTGGCAAACAGCAAACGCCGAGCGGGGAACGTGTATTACTGGGGTGCGCGGGAAGTTCCACACGCAATTTCAGCAGGGTACGTGTATTTCTGGGGTGCAGGGAAGTTTAACACGCAATTACAGCAGGGTACGTGTATTACAGGGGTGCGCGGGAAGTTCCACATGCGATTTCAGCAGGGTACGTGTATTTCTGGGGTGCGGGGAAGTTCTACACTCAATTTCAGCAGGGTATGTGTATTACAGGGGTGCGCGGGAAGTTCCACACACAATTTCAGCAGGGTACGTGTATTTCTGGGGTGCGAGGAAGTTTAACACGCAATTCCAGCAGGGTACGTCTATTACAGGGGTGCGCGGGAAGTTCCACACGTGATTTCAGCAGGGTACATGTATTTCTGGGGTGCAGGGAAGTTTAACACGCAATTACAGCAGGGTACGTGTATTACAGGGGTGCGCGGGAAGTTCCACATGCGATTTCAGCAGGGTACGTGTATTTCTGGGGTGCGGGGAAGTTCTACACTCAATTTCAGCAGGGTATGTGTATTACAGGGGTGCGCGGGAAGTTCCACACACAATTTCAGCAGGGTACGTGTATTTCTGGGGTGCGAGGAAGTTTAACACGCAATTCCAGCAGGGTACGTCTATTACAGGGGTGCGCGGGAAGTTCCACACGTGATTTCAGCAGGGTACATGTATTTCTGGAGTGCGGGGAAGTTTTACAGTGATTCCAGCAGAGTACGTGTATTACAGGGGTGCGCGGGAAGTTCCACACGCGATTTCAGCAGCGTACGTGTATTTCTGGGGTGCAGGGAAGTTTTACATGCAATTTCAGCAGGGTACGTGTATTACAGGGGTGCGCGGGAAGTTCCACACGCGATTTCAGCAGGGTACGTGTATTTCTGGGGTGCGGGGAAGTTCTACATGCGATTTCAACAGGGTACGTGTATTACAGGGGTGCGCAGGATGTTACACACGCGATTTCAGCAGGGTACGTGTATTTCTGGGGTGCGGGAAGTTTAACACGCGATTTCAGCAGGGTACGTGTATTACAGGGGTGCGCGGGAAGTTCCACACGCAATTTCAGCAGGATACGTGTATTTCTGGGGTGCGGGCTAGTTTAACACGCAATTTCAGCAGGGTACATGTATTACAGGGGTGCGCGGGAAGTTCCACACGCGATTTCAGCAGGGTGCGTACATTTCTGGGGTGCGGGTAATTTTTACATGCGATTTCAGCAGGGTACGTGTATTACAGGGCTGCGCGGGAAGTTCCACACGCGATTTCAGCAGGGCACGTGTATTTCTGGGGTGCTGGGAAGTTTTACATGCGATTTCAGCAGGGTACGTGTATTACGGGGCTGCGCAGGAAGTTCCACACGCGATTTCAGCAGGGCACGTGTATTTCTGGGTGCTGGGAAGTTTTACACGCAATTTCAGCAGGGTACGTGTTTACAGGGGTGCGCGGGAAGTTCTACACGCGATTTCAGCAGGGTACGTGTATTTGGGGGTGCAGGGAAGTTTTACACGCTATTTCAGCAGGGTACGTGTATTACAGGGGAGCACAGGAAGTTCCACAAGCGATTTCAGCAGGGTACGTGTATTACTGGGGTGCGGGCAAGTTTCACACGCAATAGGCCCTGTGCGAGTGGGGTACGTGTATTTTGGGGGTGCAGGGGAGTCCTACATGTGAATTGGCAGTGTGGGTCCTCCCAGGTGTTCCCTCTACACCCTCCACGGCCCCTGCAGGCAGACCACACCACAGGGGACTACCCTGCACCCCTGGTCATGTCCCGCAGGCAGCCCATCCACCATGGGCATGCCCCCCCAGCCAAGCCACATGTCACCTTGCACTAGTGATCACCAACGCATTACCCCCTTGAACCCCCACCCACAGAAGTGCAGGGCACCTGCCAGCAGGCCCCCACTCATGTCCCCCAGCACCCCCACCCCCCAAACAGTGCAGGGCATCTGCCAGCAGGACCCCACTCATGTCCGCATGCACCCCCACCCCCCAGCACTGAGGGCACCTGCCAGCAGACCCCCACTCATGTCCCCTTGCACCCGCACCCCCCAGCAGTACAGGGCACCTGCCAGCAGGCCCCCACTCATGTCCCACTCATGTCTCCTTGCACCCCCATCCCCCCAGCACTGAGGGGCACCTGCCAACTGGCCCCCACACATGTCCCCTGCACCCCCACCCCCCAGCAGTGCGGGGCACCTGCCAGCAAGCCCCCACTCATGTCCCCTTGCACACTCACCCCCAGCAGTGTGGGGCACCTGCCAGCAGGCCCTCACTCATGTCCCCTTGCACACACACACCCCAGCAGTCATGGGCACCTGCCAGCAGGCCCCCACTCATGTCCCCTTGCACACCCACCCCCCAGCAGTGCGGGGCACCTGCCAGCAGGCCCCCACTCATGTCCCCTTCCACACCCACCCCCCAGCAGTGCGGGGCACCTGCCAGCAGGCCCCCACTCATGTCTCCTTGCACACCCACCCCCCAGCAGTGCGGGGCACCTGCCAGCAGGCCCCCACTCATGTCCCCTTGCACCCCCACCCCCCAGCACTGAGGGGCACCTGCCAGCAGGCCCCCACTCATGTCCCCTTGCACATCCACCCCCCAGCAGTGCGGGGCACCTGCCAGCAGGCCCCCACTCATGTCCCCTTGCACCCCCACCCCCCAGCACTGAGGGGCACCTGCCAACAGGCCCCACACATGTCCCCTGCACCCCCACCCCCCAGCAGTGCGGGGCACCTGCCAGCAGACCCCGACAAATGTCCCCCAGCCAACACGTCATCACAATCTAGATCCCTGGCCCTTATGGCCAGCCTCCACATGCCAAAGACCCACCCAAGTATTGCATCCACCCACATAGAAAAGCAAATTACATGATACAACCCCAATGGCAAGTATGTAAATGAACACATGTCCGTCACACACACACAATGGGTGCAAGTGAATGTCAAAACTCATATCATGACATGCATGAAACCAATGAGATGATACCACAAATGGAAGTATACAAAATATATATTAAAGATAACATGAACGCAAATCAAATTAAACACACAACAATGGGAATAACAAAAGAAATGGTCCATGTCCGATAAATTATGAAAATCAAGAAAACATAAGCAAAAGAAATCCAAAAAGAAATGTTGTCCAAAGTCACAGTTCAAAAAATCAAATCCAAGGGAAAATAAAAACCATTGCTCCATGGTGAACACATAAAAATACCAAAAAATATGAATAAAATGTAAAACTATGTACAATTGAAGAATCCAGAGTCCATGAGCCCAACTTAAGAAATTAAACCTACCAAAAACTACTACCTAATAAAAAAAACTATATACAAAAATGTGGTCCATTGTCCAAGCAGTCCAAAATAAAGAAAAAACCAAAGGAAACCTAATACTAACTAACTAACTATTTACAAGGGCAGCGGGCAAGCCCAACGGCTCACATGTTGATGTTCCGGGCCAGGGCATCATCGAACTCCTGCTCGATGTCCCGGAGGCGGTCCTCTTCCATGGCCCCGAGGGTTCGCAGGGACGATGACATCTGGAACTCCGTGCCTCTTCCACCCGCTGCCGCTCCGCATCTTTCGCATGGCCCAACCGCTGCCACACCGAAGACACTTCCCATCCAGGGTCCTCCTGCCCTCCGGCCGATGCCTGCCCCTCCGATGTTGATGGCCCCAAGTCATCATTTCTCCCACCTACAGCCTGCTTCTGCTGCTGCTGCTGGTGTCCATGTGCCCTGTCCGATGGTGCCTGCACATCCTCCATCTGCTAGTCTCCAGTTGTGGTGTCCACCCCTGCTGGACTGCCAACTCCCGACTGTGGCAGGGATGGGATCTCCACCAAGCTGGCTGTGTTGGTCAGGCCAGGTCCACAGGGGGCCCTGGTGGAATCTGGGCCAGAAGACGATGTGGAGAACGACCAACGCATAGCCTCCACAGAGGAGGAGAGGTCCGCCAGAGTGCGCGTCACATGTAGGAACCCACCGACCAGGGCCCCTCCCAGCAGTGCCACATCACGACGATGCTCTTCGTGATGGCATGCGTTCTCCACCGAGGAAGAAATCACGGATGACACGCGTGCGCAATGCGACACCCACCAGGGCGGATCCCATATGGTCGCGGGACCCCTGTCCGCAGGTAGTGGAGAGGCAGGTTATATGGCACTCTCCCCTACCTGCAGACGGGCCTGGGACGGGGCCTCCCTGCTGGTGCATGATGGTGCAGTAACAGGGTCAAGGACAGCAACATGCACAGGTGCCTCCGCGGTGACCTGTGCTGCCTCCTGACAATGGCCCTGGACTGTACCACTTGCACCAGTGGTACTACCCCCACCAGGCCCCATGTGCGGCTCAGTAGCGGGCTCCTCCTCCTCTGTGGAGACCACCAACCTGGATGTCTCCACACCGTCTTCCGCCATTGGAACCTCCTGTGGGGGCTCATCCGGCCCTTCCGCCACAGCCGTTGTGGCAGACGCAGCACCAGCCCCCTCGCTCCCGGATGATGGTAATTCCTGGGAGGGTGGCTGGGCCTTGCATCGCCGCCCAGTGGAGGCATCCCCGCCGCTTGGCTCCACAGCACCGTCTCCACCCTCTTCTTCACTTGACGCTGCGTAGAGGGAGACATAGAACACAAGCATCAGGGTACAGTACAAAAAACCCTAGACAGGAAGCAATAACACATGAGTGGCACTGTCAAATGTCACTTCCATCCTGTCATTCCACAACACATGGGTGAATGCACACAACACACATGCAGAAACAGTCCTGGCGCCTGCAATCAACATCAACATCCATGTAGAAGGGCCCCTGTAAATCAAGATGTTGCCTTCAAAGTCACATGCATCCATGGCGTTGCAAACAAAGTCACACACACACACTTCTCAGGCACACACACATACACATGTGCACCATACATGTACATGACATCAGCACCCATTCCTCACCCCCCTCCATGTCCAGGAACAGAGACAGCCATGCTTTCATGTGTGCATTCCACATAGAGATCCCCATGTTGCATTAAAACACATGCACCAACCATGTGGTTCACACATAACTGGTCTCACATGCATGACCATGATATCCCTGCACACACACATCCATATATGGCCTATGTCACACATACAGGCAAGCATCAGACTACCAGCACACTGCAACATGCCCTGTCTCACACAGCAATGCTCGGCCACCTACCGCTCAACTCCAGACGGGTCTGCCTCCGAAGGATCTGGACATGGAGCGCTGGGCCTACGCGTTCCAGGACCCTCATCTGGATGGTACTCAGGCATGCCCGGCCCCCCTCTGCGAGGTGCCGTGCCTTGTGGAGGGTCCTGGACCTGAAGTCCACCCAGCGCTTCTTGACATGCTTGATGTCGCGGGTTGCCATCCCCTCCGCGTTGATGGCAACCACTATTTCGCCCCAGATCCTCTCCCGTCCTTCCTTGTTGGCGCGTGATGTTCCGAAGAGGGCATCATAATGCCCCAGGACATGCTCCACCAGGACACCAACTTCGGTGGCAGTGAAGCTGGTGGCCCTCTGCCTCTCTGGCTGGGGGTTGCCAGTGGTGCCAGATGGAGATGTGCCCGACATGGCAACCCCAGAGGCAGGAGTGGGTGGGAAACTGGGTCCTGGGGCTGGGCTGTGGAGCGATGGAATCCCAGTCAGGAGTCTTCTGTTCCTGCAGGGGTGGACACAGCAACTGGACCCCTGCAGATGGCTGACGTGCAGGCACCAAATAGCAGGGCACGTGGGCAGCAGGCAGACAGGCAGCAGCAGATGGCTGGTGGGAACGTGCTTGGTGTTCTGGGGGGCAGGATAATGGCCTTCTGGGCAGGAGCGTGGTCTTCCGTGTGTGTACGCGTGGCCAGCTTGATACGGAGTGATTTGGCACGTGAAAATCTTGCACGTCAGCATGTAATTCGAGGAAAGGCCCTTAGCGCGTAAGTGCGTCAGCGCACGTATGCGATTTTATTGGACCAAAGGCCCTTAGCGCGTAAGCGCGTCTGTGACGTGACACATGCAGGTGTTTCCCTCATAGCACGTGATGACAGAGCACACGTGGAAAAGCTGCATGTCCGAGTGTCAGCACGTGTAATTGGAGGAAAGGACGCGTACACGCGTAAGTGACATGTACGTGTGGGCCGGTTTAAAAGGTACGTGTGGAACGCCATTTTCTTGTACGTGCTTTTCGTGGAGAGCGAGTGGGTGAATTCTGTACTTCTTGTCAGTTCACACGCAATTACTTCACAGCGTTTCAAGTTCGTACTCCCTGTTACCTCTGACAGCTTTTATTTTTCTACTTTTTTTGGGCCTGTTTCCTCAAACGGTGTTCACTTCTCCTTTTGTCCTGTCTCCTCAGACAGCGTACAATTCTTCTTTTGGCGGGGGTGTTGCCAACGCGCACACGCGTGTATTTTTCACATTCTTATTCCAGGCAGACGGTGAGTTCTGCACGTACTTAGCAACTGTACTTGCCCCGTGTGTCGCGTTCCCCTTCAGAGGTCATTGTAGGCTGTGTGTATTACGTGTATGCTTATTTTTGTGTTTCTGGGTGCCACAGCGTAGTGCTGGTTCATTTTTCCACACACGTGGTCTACGAGCGGTTGCGTGCACGTTTATTTTTGTTTATGGGCTGCCTGTGCATTTCGTGACCCGTCATCTTCCCCCAGGGGTCACAGACAGCCTCTATAGAGCACGAGGGTACGAATTCCATCTAGTAACATTCCCCTTTGACCCCCAATTGCCGAGGACAATAGTTTACTGCTCCTCCCATACGCACAACAACATCAGTGCCATGGTTGGGAGGCGACCAAGCGGTAAGGGAGGCAAATGTGGCCGACCTTCAAAAGGTGGACGTGGTGGGCACGCTAGGGGACATTGCCAGGATTTGCAGGGTGCCCCTAGACCCCCATGTGTGGAGGACCAATCAGGGACGCCCATGCTCCCCCCCCATGGTTGAGGGAAATGCGTCTGAGACCATCCCAGCTCAGCCCCTGTTGGACCAGCCCATTGTGGCACCTGACCTGGCACAGGATGACTCCCTGGCTGACCTGGAAGCTATGTCATCTGCTGCCCAAGTATGCAGGGTGGTGAGGCTGCAGGGGCAGCTGCAGCTCCATCCACCCCAGCTCTGACTTTCCCAGCCAGGACAGTGTCCGTCCTGGTCCATCATACTGATGTTCCCCCTGCCAACATCACACTTCAGACAATGCCTGCACCAAGTCCTATGGTCAATGTGCATTTGCACACTCCAACAACCAAGTCCACCGGTGATTCTGCCCCTACTGACCAGAGCGGCGTTAGCCACTCTGTCTCCGCTTGACCTTCTAAAAAGAGGAAGAAGGGTGCTCTGGCACGACAGGCTGGGACCCCAGGCATGGCTACACACTCCGGCACGTCAAGGAAGCCTTGCTTTAATGACGCGGAGCTTAATGCACTTGTGAGCTATGTGTCGCAACATAGCCACGACATGGTGTTGACTACAGGGTCCAAGACCACACCTGGTCAACGTAAGGCACACTGGCAGACCATCGCCAACCACATAAGTGCCTTTGGATTTGTGAGGCGCTCAGCTGATGATTGCTACAAGCGGTGGGTCGACCTGAAACAGAGAGCAAAGGACAAGCTGGCCTCAAATCATGCCGCTACTCTGGTGACTGGCGGTGGGTCTCCACAGGAGGACAACAAACTCACTGAACATGAGTCTGTTGCTGGGACCTTCGTCACAGAGGAACAGATCCGAGGTGTGGGAGAACTACCTGATTACGAAGAATTGTTCGGTGAGTGCCCAGGCGTGTGTGTGTAGTGCATATGTATGTATTTTGGGTGACAGGTTCTGATTGAGTGCCAGGTGAGGGTGTGTACTCCAGAGTGTTATGGGCCACCCATTTCTTTCCTCACAACGGATCATGTGCCTTGTATTTGGCTATGACTGCATCCCTTCTGCCTACAGTATCCTATTAGGTCCACAATTGTGCAGTTGACCTTGTACTGCCATTTTGCAACTACATTGGTCAGAATTTGTAAGTGTGCCTTCAGGATAATACTTTCCACTCTCCCCTTTTTTGCTAGACATTTATCAACCATATTGTGACATATGTAATATGCTTCAGTCATTGTTTACTGGCCACACTGGGGCAATGCTTTACCTGGTTATGTACACAATGAGACCATTCAGGCTGATGGAGTATTGGCCAGCACAAATGTTTAGATGAGTGCCTGAATGCATGTGGAAAATGACAGATGTTTCCTGCGATGTCAATGTGAGGAAAAATACATCAGCCAACTATTACTGTATTCTTGTACCTTGCATGTGTTGCAGTGAGTGGCACATGTGTACTTAGTCCCAGTATGCAGCATTTTTCATGTCATCATGTCCATCTCACATGGATGGGTGACAGTACTCAATCACTGACATATGGCTGTACTTGTCAAATGGACCATGGCTATGCTAAGTGCCATCTGTGTGCTGCCATGTGTCATGTATGTGTATTGGACATGCCACTCACAGGCCAATGTGTGATGGCAGTGCTACCCAGCATGCAGCAAATGTGTTGCTCTCCCATATTGGTGTCATCAGTGTCTGCCTTTTGCCTCCCCTTACTACTCAGTGACAGTGCAGGCATGGGAGGGTTATAGTCATGTGGGACATGTGTGAATCATGTACTGGTTCTGCAGCTTGACAGGCCTATTTGTGTGCTATGGTGCTAATGCCTGTTTCCATTTTTTCTCTTTCATGTTTTTGCAGGGGATGACGCACTTGATGCAGTTGAGGTTGGGGAGATGGTGCAGACCCAGGAGGAATCCCAGGCACGACCGGGCACCAGCGGGGGACGTGGTGTGGTGGTGGGTGAGAACCCAATCCTCCTGCAGACCATACTTTCCAGGGGTGTCTCTGGGTGCACCTCCCCAGACCTCTATTCAGGTGCTGATTCGGATGATGAGACCTATGTGCCGTCACAGGTAAGTGTTTCTGGCAGGGATTCTGTCTGGCCAACCCACCTGCACCAGGGGTAGATCCCTCTATGGGGATGTCAGTGTTGGTAGAGGCGCCTTTGGCGGTTACGGATGCAGGGTCACACTCCACAGCATCTGATCCTGTTCCTGGGCCAGCAGATCAGAGGGGGAATGCAGTCCTGCAGCCTCAGGCGGTGCCAGCACAGCAAGGTGCACATCGCCTTGCCCCAAACAGGTGTGGTGCTCGTCGACGCGGTGGCCGTACGCCACTAGGCAATAGCGTATGGGAGAACTCCATGTACGCTACGGCAACCCAACAGTCAGCATCAGTTGAAATGATGGCTCAGGCAATGGAGAGGGTGGCCACTTCCATTATCCCCCCTGAAAGGCAGATGGAGCAACTACAGCAGGCAACAGACTCCATTTGCCAATCACACAGGGAAGACATGTTGGCGTCCAACAGGGACTGACGGGCGGCACTGGAGACTCTGCGCCAATCCATCTCAATAGAGTCCCAGGCCCACAGGGAAGCCCTGAGTGAAGAACTCCATAACCTCAGGCAGACTCTTCTTGAGCTTGAGACTTCCGCTAATTTTAGGGCAGAACAGCGCCTCACAAGTACGCTCTCAGCTGAGATGCGGGCAACTCGGGAGGAGATCCGGGCATCACGTCAGGAGTTGCAGATTGCTCTAATAACTGATTCTCAAACCACTAATATCAAGAGGAATTGAACAAGATAATGATCCTACCTAGCTCTGTGTTATGTAAAATCAAGTCTACATCAATTCTGTAAAAAGATCAAATCACCAAAGAACTTTCAATGCAATGCCATGAAAACTCTATATAGACAAAAGTTTGAAAACAGTGCATACCTGTGGACTACACGAAGGTAATGAAACATTATGCCAAGTTCAAATGAAGAAGCTCAAATGGCAACTACTGTGAGCAATTAATGTATATGTAAGGTATGTATGTTGAAGAAATCTCCTCTTCATAGGTGTCTCTCATTCTACTTACTTACCAATGGTAGAAAATGGCAATGGCGTCATGTTGAAGAGCAAGGGAAAACCTACCTGTACTCTGCAATTGCTTATAATCATGTAAATGACTAAGCATTTTTGACAAAATGACCAAGACGCATTGACAAGATGACATTATGCGCCACATCATCACGTGCAGCGTGACGCATCCTTATTGGTGTCCGATACTGTGGGTCATGGAAACCAGTATGAAAAACAATTCTCTGAGGAAAATGAAATAATTCCTATAATACACTATATATATTGTAAACATTATTAAAAACACTTAATCAAAGAAAAAACTGCAGATTTCGGAAAAGTTAGCATGTGGGATATAAACAAACTGGTGTGGATGTTGAGAAGATGCACACAGCCAGCGGAGCACACGGGTGCCCAAGACACATAAGTGACAAGGTCACATGGTTGGCCTGAAAGCCATGACATCTGGGTTAGGCAAAATATTGGAAAAAGAAGAGTAAGCATGAAATGCACTAATGGTATGAAACCAATATGCATTGAAATTGCACTGGTTGGTGTAAATAAAAAACAAGGATGATAATGCAATCACAAGAAAACGGATACAAATAATGAGTCTTCATAATAAGTTGTAATAAGATTAGAAAAGGTTTGAATACTGCTAACTGTACAGCCAATCTTCAAAAAGAGATGGACAAATAATGGTTTTCCTTTCATCATAGAATGTACATACTATGGTACAATGTATAACAAAATAGCATAATTTCCATTACATCAAGTGAAGTAATTATTGAGATACGGAGTAGGTGCTAGATAGAAATTGCAAAATTGCATTCCTCATTCAAGCCTTTTGGGTGCAGTGAGTTCAAACTGTGCATGCAAAACGTCTCTTGTTGTTCCAAAGGGTTTGGGGTTGCACTGACCCGGTTTGTAGGAAATTACTTTCAGAATCTGAAATTTCTTCTGGAATACTTGGTGCCCTTGTTCAATGAAATGTGTAGTAAGTGGTGACTTCAAAATCTTGGTTCACAAATTGGATTGATGCTTGTTTTCACCTTAGTTTAGCCTTTCTCAATTTTTGTCCAACCAGTGTTTGGAGGAAAGACTGCATTCCCCTTAAACACGAAACTGCAGTTGGAACAACTAAAACATGAAAATGTCCCACTTCTGGAAGTTTATTTAGGTTTGATGTTGATATCACTCCTTGCTAGCATAGCATTAAAGTTCCTACTCATTTGCAGACAATCTTCCCATTGCTCAATTCACCAGACCAATGTCTACATTCACATTCCCCTAAATAATTTCAAAATTAGAAATTACCAATGCCATTTATAGTTTTTTGATCATCCTTTGATTGAAGAATCATGAAACTGCTTGACCTTTCACAGGAGTTAACTGTAAAAGATATCCAAAAACAACATCATGTTTACATCCAAACAAAATATCATAGTCAGTCCTCAAGTGAATGCAAGCTAGCATCAAGTTAGACCCCATTCTCAATGCATCCACAATCAGGACATTTCATTTTCTTAGAACTCTTTCTTGTGCTGTGTTTGATACAAGTTTACAATGTTCCAGTTTATTATCATGATCCACTTGTAGCATCAACAATCAATGTAAAGTAACACCACCTATATTGACTATTGCTAAGCCTGTAGCAGCAGTTATAATATATGAAAGAGTGCAGTCAGTAATGCTTTGTATCATTACTCTCAACACATTAAATAAAAAGATGTTCTTCTTCCAGTTTGTCTACTAACATACTTCTAACATACATCAATGAAGGTTTGACTGGACATAGTAACATTTATGCTTATCATGTTTCAAACCGTATCAAAAATGTCCTTCTGCTCTATATTTAGTGTAGGTAATAACTTCTCAAAATGTTGATGTGCAAGTTTAGCTTGTTGCATTGCACTCTCCACTCAAGCTCAACATCTGTGTGAATAATTGGCTCTTCTAACAGGTTTTCACTTCTATCAGAAAGAATATTGACTGCCCTCAAGAGTCTCAGTGGCCAAATCAGCTGCCAAAATTTGTTCTTGGCATAGTTAGTTTTGCAGCAGCTCTAAGTACTGTTCAAACTTTAGATATGTAATATTTTCTTTTTTTGCAAAAAATTACTTTTCAAATTTTTCAAATCTTCCAAGCAAATCACTCTCTTTACACAACGGGAAGAACAACTGCAAAAGGTAAAAATATTACCTTGTTGTCTGAAGTTTGGCAACACAGTTTCATGTGGCTGATGAGACTTCACTTTTCATGTCTCACAAGACATCCAGTACAGCCATTTACTTTAAGCTGTCTTCTGACATTGTTTGCTTCAATATTTCGACATGAGTAAACTTTGCAAACCTATTTGGATAATATGTATCAATTATGTTGTTTTTTAAAATCTCTGTTCTATCGAGTACTCTCTCAGCTAACTGCTCAATTTCAATCAAAGGCTTCCGTACCTGTTTTCTACTGGTGAAGAGTGCTCATTATTGACACCGCTTGCTGGATTTGGCTAAAAGATAAGGGGAACTCATCAGACTGTGCAGCCTCCAATCGAGTCCTTGTTTTTTAATTGTAATTTTATTATTTTTTCCTTTGCAAGTGGGTCTGTGTTAGCATGCATGAGAGTATGGTTGTATGAATGATGGATGGTTGGTGGATGGTTGCAGCACCTCTCACTGAACAAACTGTAGATCATGTTAAGGAAGAGGGAAGGAAAATACAAATGGTTATGTTCCATTGATGTACTGTTTGTACCCCATCTGTGTACATTTGTTATCTATGTAATGTTTTGATTTTGTTTAATAATTTCTTGATTAAACCTGTGTTTTGTTCATAATAGAGTAATGCTCCATGTTTCACTGAAATGAATATGCATTAATTTAATCTTGAGAAACATAAAGGGGCTTTTTATTTACTGTGTTATTTTCTCAGCCACATGGGCCCCTGTCTCCAAATAACAATGGGCTGACCCCCATTTTGGATGTTACCTGTTTTTCCACTAATAGCTGGGCCAAAACGTAACCATACTGCATTGATACTGTGTCTATGCAGAAGCACCAAAGGTTAGCCAATCTGCAGCTTCATAGCATCTGCACTCTCTGAGTGAGAGCATTTTAAGATCAAAATATAGTAGTTTCTGACTAAGACTGTTATCTGCTAAATCAGCCCACACCTCAGCTGCATTGTTCTTTTTAGCTTTTGTTAAGTATGCTGTAACACAGCAAAACACATCTGTTGTGTTATCTGCAATATACTGTGCATCAGTATTTGCATTCCAAAACTGAGCAATTACAGGATTGTAATCATTGGTAAATTGGCATTCCTTATCTCTTGTTCAGTGATATGTATTCCTTGGTGACTTTCCAGTTAGATGGTGTCGAACAGATGTGAAAACACTCTTAGCTCAACCAACTGGGAAATAGGCCTAGAAAATCCCCATCTGCACTGTATCGTACTTGTCGGAAATATTTTGGGGTTATATCTATTACTTTGTGGCATTGTTTTATTATGGTGGTATTTGGTGGCATTTTATAATCCTTAGCAATATATTGTGGCAATTTGTTTGGGGTATTCTTACAATGGTGAGACTTATTTCAGAATACTACCCAAACATTATTTGTACCATGGTCACTAACAACAAACAAAATACTGGACTTGATATACTCTGTATATATGGCTCATGCCCTTCTGTGGTACCTTATGTACAATACCACACTACCCCATTTTGGCTGAGTTTTAACAATTGTAAAGCATGCCTTTGGAATACTTCACATTCATTCAATCTCTCGATAAAAAGCTCAAAGTGGCTACTTTACTTTGAGCTATTTCGTACCACACATCTGTCTTTCTAAGTATGTCAAATGAAAGGGACTCAATGAAGAATACATTTAATTAGACTATGTTATTTTTTAATCTTTTTTTTAATCATAAAATAGAAATATGCAGGTTACACAGAAGGACACTAATGCCCACATTGTATTTCACAGTGCAAGTCTATTTCTCCTTGTAATAGCTTTCAGCACATTATACGTGAAAAGCCTTGCCAACTGTCCTTGGAATCATGGGACTTGGAAAGAGAAATACACTTTAAAAAAACACAGTAAGACCTTGGCAAATATAAACACAGTATTGCATGCACATTACAAATAGACAGCACCTAAAATGAAGTTAACTATTTAACCTAAACTATCTGTTATCAGTCACATCAGCAGCCCCTCACTTAACTTCATTTTACCTAGATTTGTTGGCAGTGTTTCTGATTAATTTGGTATGGAAATCTTCCCCAATCTTTCTGCCTGCCTTGCACAGGGTCAACACGGAAAAGGACAGCTTCAGCATCAGACAGCTTGCCAGCACTGAATTCTGTCTGCCTAGCCCTCTCTGTTCCTTAATCTCTGAGGGCCCGAAGATGAATGACCTCCCACTCTGTTTCAAAACCATTTTTAACAAACCCATGTGTCACTCAAGGAAAACACCTCCCCTTGAGCAGATCATTCCAATGAAATGGCACGTGATTTCATTGTTGAAGAGCAAAAGATACATCTTTCTTGTGCTTCCTGATCTAATGCAATGGCCTGTTTTCAGTAGAGTGGATCTTCATATTTATTTTTAGTTTATCACCCAGCGCAGATTCAGCCTGCACGTTTAAATTCCCATTTCCAGCTTGTTTCATCATGGACTAATTTGCACTAAATATTACTAAGCGATTCAGTTACATGTTAACTGGGGTTGGGTTAAATTAGTATGTTAATTTATGTTAGTATTATATTTAGTGCAGCTCAGTCCATTGAAATATCATTCTTAGGCAAAGTGCAATTTCAAGCATGTGCTCCATTCACTGGCATCTATTTAATTCTACCTCAGACTCACATTTTTGAGTCCAGTAATGAGTTGCACACTCTGGGCCCCAGTTGCAGTTCAAACCCACGCTAACATTTACATGCCTAAATGATGAACCCAACTATTAATATTCAGAGCACCTACTCCTATACTCCCTTCTTTTTTTTTACTTCTGGGATATTACCCGAAATCACTGCAGGAAAATCAAACACAGATGTTCTAAAACACATGTGCTTCTCCCAATTGGATCTTATCAGTCAAAAATAAATAACATGCAAATGATATTCATACATGAGAAACATTATGTATACATTTCTATTCTTGAACAAAGGAATTATAAGTCTTGAGCAAACAGAAAGAAACACAATCTTTAAAAAAGAACAAACACATTTTTTTTAAATTGGTGACCTGTTCTTTTTTCTTGAATTTCATTTTTTATTTTTGTTATTCCATGTATTTACATTTGTTATCTTTTTATGTTTTGATCACCTTATCTTTTATCATTTTTCAATTGGTGATCCATTTTTTGTATTAGTTTTTTAAAAAAATGTTTTCGTTTGTATCTTGTTTTTTATCAAACATTAAAGGAAAGCATTATCATTTTCAGAGAACATAAATCCAAAAACGGTGTCATTGGCGTCAGTCAAATGTAAAAATCAGTAAAAAAATCAATTTGTGATAAACATACTCTGTGATAACAAATAGTTAGTCTCCAGGGATTTTGTGCTGACAGGGAAAACAATTATTTTTCTAGAGTAAAACGAAACAACTTAAGTATCAAGCACATCAAACCTTTACTTTTTTTTTTCTCACTTGAGCATCTGAAACCAAAGTTAGATATGCACTCAAATGAAAATTATAGAAATAACATGTAATGGAGCCAAGACATTTTTCAAATGACTACTGAACACGACATGAAGTAATCACGATAATAGCACATGGTATTTTTTCAGATAACAACCTCAAGCACAACAATCTTGCCTCTTATGTATCTATTTGTATTTGTGTTCACATACCTAATATATATATATATATATATATATATATATATATATATATATATATATATATATTTTCTTTCAATCTTCTTTTGACATCTTCACACTATTTACCCCTGCTGTGGCAATTCGATTTTTTATATTTTTAATCCCTGCTAGTTTCAACTCGCTCTAGTCTTTTCACTTCATGTTTCGGGTGAAAGGCCATACTTAAAATAACATGGATAAACTGTTCTACTGTTAATTCTCCCTCCTTTTTAGCAATTCTGTAGACCACAGGTGAAACCTTATCTATAATTCTATATGGCCCTTGCCATGCTGCAAGAAATTTAGTTTTCATGTTTCCCTTTTCATATTCACTCACAGATGCCTTCCTATCATAATATGTCTTTGCACAGTGAGCAGCTTTTTCCAAATTTCGCTTCACAAATGCAAACATATATTGCAAGTACTTTCTCACTATTCATGAATTGTGGACGCATTTACAAGCACCTGTTCATTTGTTCTGTAAAGTAAGGGTTGTGGCAGAACCATTTTCCTTCCTTTCATTATTTCATGGGGGCTGAAATTTGTTGATTTAGAGGGCATCGATCTAATAGGCATTAGTTCCAATGGAAGCCGCAAATCCCAACTAGATCCTGCTGCAGCTACAAAGCTTTTCAACATATCATCTATCAATCTGTTACACCGTTGTACTCCACCTGAAGAGGTGGGCCGGTAAGAAATGTGTAGCTTTCTCTTCACACACATCAGTGGTATATATTTGTCATCTATGCACTAGTGAAATGACTTCCACAGTCTGACACTATTCTTTGACAAAACCAAATCTTGAAAAAATATGATTTACAAATAAAGTGGCTGCCATTTGCGCAATGCAGTCTGGAGCTGGAATGCACTACACCCATTTAGACATTAGACAACTTACTGTCAGCATGTACCTGTTTCCCCTTGCTGAGCTTATTACAGGACCGACATAGTCGACTTGTAAATCAGACCATGGGAGTGTCAAGCCCCTTTTCTTCAATGGTGCTCTATGAGCCGGTGATGCAGGTTGAAACTGTGCACACACTAAGCACCCTCTGGTGTAGAGCTCAACATCTTGGGACATGTGTGGCCAATAGGCGTAATCTTTTAAAACCTCCAAAATTCTTTGTGAACCTCTGTGTCCTGCAGTTATGGCATCGTAGGAATGATGTAACATGAATCCCCAAAATGACACAGGCACAACCCATTGGATTTGGTCTGTCACAGATTCTCTAATCATCAGTTCGTCTTGTAATCTAATTGTCTTTTTGTTTTTTAATAGTACTCTTAATCCCTCTTTCCCTTTGCACTCCTCTTCAGTTAGAGGATTGTGTTCTGCATCTAGGAAATGGTTAGGAAATAGGCCTTGAATGAGGTCTTACTTTTGTGCTTTGATCAGGTTCTAATCTGGAGTATCAAAAATCCATTGTGCCACAGGCTGTTCAACCTCTTTTGGAGTTTTGGAGTGTGCTATTGCATCTAGCTGAACTTCACCAAGCAGGTTTTCTATAGGAAATAACTCCCCCATTACAGCTCCAATTTTTGCTAAGTTATCTGCCTTATCATTTCCCTCCTTATCCTCACCTGGTGTTTTCAAATGACCACGTATTTTCCTCTATTGGATTATCAGATCATATTCTGACAGAGGCTTGTCTGTAGCCTGAATCATTCTGCCATGTTTAAGGGATTCCTTTTTATAGGTGAGCATGCCTTTCACTTTCCAGCCAGGTAAATACTCTATAAAACGATTTCATGCTTACTCTTGGAATGTTGTTGCATCTAAAGCATATGTTTCCTATTCCTGCTATGAGGTCTTTTTCTTTATCATTTTCTACATGGTATGCACATCCATCTACATACACAGTTGGTAAACCTTTACATGTCTCTTCATTGAATGCTTTGTTTGGGACTTGCTCAAATTCATTGAAACTTGCATCTAGCTCTGTGTCATCAGGTGCACAGACAGCTTCACAATCATGCAACTCTGATAATCCTTGAATAACTGGGCTCTTTTTTGTGTTCATATTTCACTTCTACAAGAAATTCCTGAAGTGCTTATGTCCAGGAAGTAATTATTGACTGGGCCAAATTCCCTGATCTGATTCTCTTTGAAAAAATATGCAGAGGCTGGTGATTTGTTTCAATAATCACCTGCTCCCCTTGAATTATGGGGTGGAAATGTGGTAATGCCCAGACAGTGGTAAGAAGCCCTTTTTTGCTTTCACTAAATTTGGTCTCTACCTGTGACAATGCCTTGCTAGCATATACAATGGTTTTGTTATTCACATTATGTTTTTGATATAACACTGCTGACATGCATTGACCTGTGAGTCCTATTTCTACAAAGAAATCCTGTTTTTTCATTAGATAATCCAAACATGGATCCTTCACCGGACACTATTTTAGCCTGGCACTTCCTCATTGTGTTTACTTTTCCCATTTCCAGGGTACACCCTGCTTCAGTAATCTCATTAAAGGTTGTGTAATCTCTGCATAATTCTCAATACATTGCCTGTTGTAACTTATCATTCCTAACAAACTCTTTAAACTTTTCAAATTAGTGAGAACTTTTAGTTTATGAATCACCTTCACCTATTTCTTTTGTGGGTTTAATCCATGTTCTGTCAATCCTTGACCTATGAAGTTTAACTTTTTACTGCACCACTGTGCTTTCTGTAATGATACTTTTGACCCAGCCTTCTGTCGCTAATCTCATTGAATTGGTTTTCAGATCTTCATTTTTGATTAGCACATCACCTACATAAACTGTTGTCCCCCTTTCAGCTGCATCCAGGAGTGCTTTGCTCAGGAATATCCCAAACTCACTCCCACTATTAACATACCTAAAAGGGGTCCATGACCATCCATATTGTGATTTGTCAAAAGAAAATGCAAACAAATTTTGAAAATCTTCAGCTAGTGACACACTAATGTGGTAAACACCTTTGACCCATGAACCTGTGCAAGTCCCTGAACATTAAATTGAAGGGGCCTCCTTAAAGCATTTACCTTTTTGTTTAATTCTCATAGATCTGCACACAAGCACCATTGTCCATTAGGTGATTGCACATTTAATATAGCTATATTTGATGTACTATGAATAGGACTAAAGATTCCTCTAGATTCTAGAGTTTTTATTATTTCAGCTAGTGATTACAAACATGCCAGGTGTATCCTATATTGTCACACAAATACTTTCTCCCTACAATGTCATTCTGGTAGTGTGGCAACATGCAAATCGGTCAGCACACAATCAAAGGCATCTTTTATAAAAACCTATTTGAATTCCATAAATATTTTCCTCAATGCAGCTTGAATTTGCTCCTCTAATATTTTAGAGAACTCTCTGAATTCTTCCAAAGGAGGAACCTCTGTACTTTCCTTTAATTGTGTGGCAGTGTCTCTTTGGAGAATCGCTACACTCAAACCGCCGCATTACGAGGTCCCTTAGTGGGTCCCACTAAGGCCGGCTGGTAAAACCAGCCGTCCTTAGCGGGAGCCGCTAAGGGACCAGGGAGCTAATAACAGGCCTTAGCTTAGTTATTAGCTCCCTCCCCATTCACATCGAGCCCTATGGGGGCTTGATGGGAATGGGGATGGGTATTTTGAATGGGGACTTACCGGGTCCTCCAAGGTTGGAATGACCCGGAAATATTTTGGAATATTCACCTCCATTTCAATATGCTGCTTTTGTCTTTTAGATTCACTTAATTCAAATAGGATACATCTTGATAACAGTACACTATTTCACTTGGCTCATAGGGGTACACAGACTGAACTTTAAAGATTCCTTTAGGCTTAGAATCCAAGGATTCTCGTAACTCACCCTGTGCAGTCACATAGCTTTCAGGAATGTCCCCAATCACTGGGTTACTGAATCATCAGTGTAATAAGATTTCTGTTTTGCCATTCCTATCACTGATTTCTCTTCCAAATAAATGTCTTGACACACTGTATTGTCCACCAGGATTTGAATGGGTCCATCCCCAATCTCTATCAGTGGTGTATATTTGCATTCTAACCCTTGATGCCTCAGGGATTCTTTTAGGCATACAAATGCATCAGAACCCATTATCTATTGTCACTTTCTCTATTTTAATGTTACTGTAACTTGTCTGGTGAATGCAGGAATGGTAACATCTGTTTTTACTTGCAGTTGAACTGCATATGTTGTCATTTGGGTGCAATGATACGCGTGTATTTTGTCTTCAAATTCAGGTGCAGATCCACCTAGTGTGGACCAAACCTTTTGATTTAGAACGTCTAATACCATACACATCCTGTGCATGATGTCATTTCCCAAATAGAATTTGTTGTGTGTCCCACTCACGATCCACACATTGTAATGAATACTCTTAGGACCAATTGTAATCTTTAGCATGCATCTTCCTACAATCCTTTGTCCCAACTCAGGGTCATCTAGGCCAAAAATGTTTTGATTCTTTATTCTGAACTTTGGGATCTCCTCCCTGTCAATTATTTTCTGCAGTACCTCTTGATTAATGAAACTCTTTTCATGTTCAAGCGTTAAAGTGGCTACAAACATTTCAGGATGTACATTCACATGGATAGTACTTGTCTTTATTTTTATATTTTCTCTGATAGTACTTCCACATGTTTACATGTGAAATATTTCAACCTTGTTGGGTAGATCAGCATTGACACGCTGAGCGGGTATAGAACATGCAAATACATTTCAACACGCAGCTATCACTATCTTTACCAAAGTGATGAGCACCTATAATCCACAAAATCATATGTATATGTGGAGCTGCACGTGTCTAGTACTCTTTCCTCCAAAAGTAATGTTCAACAGTGCATAGTAGACAATTTTATTTATTAGATATACAATGTAATTTTGCTAAAAATCGTTCATGGAATTAACTAATTAATTATACATTTCTTTATAACGCACTTAATACACAGGAGGTTTCTAAGTGCAGACCTGGGATTTGAACCTATGTTGCTCTGCATTGTCTTGCTTGCAAGACGATCGTGCTGCCACTGAGCGATACTACTGGTGTTCTACACGTGGAAGAATCGAGATACACTAGCAATGACCATGGCACACTATTCTGCTGGTGTCATGTGTACTATCCCTTCTTTCATTGGATTACTTTCTCGAATCCACTGTGCAAGATTATCCCAGCCATACTCTGCACAACTTAAAGTCACAAGCCAAGTTAGAGGACCCACGTTTCAGAGCATGCATCTAACCTCAGAATGTCTTCTATTCCAATATTCCTTAGTTCCTCTCCCGATGGCAACAATATTGGTAATGTTCCCTTCTTCAAACTTCATTCTTTTGTTTTACCTGTTGAAGCATCTCATTTGCAGAACATTTATGAAATGTAGTTCGCGTCTGAAGTGTATGAGAAACAGAATAGCATAATGTTGAAAACCCACTTTTATAAATTAAGTGAAAAATATTTTTAATAATGGTGTGGAAACTGGAATCTTCAGAATACATTTGTGTATAACAATATTCTGAAGAAGGAATGGGAACTTTCCGGTCATCCAATCTGCCTCCTTTTCCAGTTGGAATAAGCATAGGGAAAGAACAAACTTCTAACATGTTTCCCCAGACACGGATTGGTGAACCTTTTGTTTGTTTCATCTGATATAATGGAAGCATGAAATATTCCCCCAGTGTTCAGATATACCCACAATACATGCTTTTTTAAAGTAGTGCCACCCGAACATAACATAGAATCTCCACACATATACGTAAACATACAATTCCATAACACCTTACCGTTCACTGCACATTACGAACCTACAATGCACTCCTTTTACATACACTTCCAAAACGCCTACACCTTAGCATAAAGAAATAGCCAATAACACCACTTCCTTTTTTAATATGATAAAGTTTGGTAATGGTAGTAAAGTGACAGAGACAGAAAGGAAGAATTACTATTTTAACCTGCTTTCAGATATCCATAGTCATGGCAACTAAATTTCTCTTTACACAATAATATTGCCAATTCACATTGCTACTCAAGCATTTTTTTTAAAAAACACATACTAGTCAGAAAACACTTTCTGTAAACCGGATTTGTATCCTTCTGTATACAAACATTTCAACTAACTTATTGTATCTTATACACCACACTCACTGCTACCTTCTCCAAAATATCTAAAGCTTTTCACATGAGCCATGCAGTCAACATCAGCACAGTAGAGAGTCTGCAAGCATGGCGACTACTGTTTAGAAAATGGTGCCTGTGAAACTTTGGACTATAATTCCCAAACAACCAAAATGGCCAACACATTTTCAATACAACCTATCACAGCCAACACCATTGCAAAAATGAAGCTTTCCAATTGCAAACAGGCACACACTGTCAACATCCATGCCCCACTCCTAATAATAGTGAAATTACAACAAGCATGCATTTTCAAGAAGATAGTGATAGAGCGTAGAGATTATGGATCGAGCTAACACATTGTGGTCGTTGGAGACAGATGAATTTGGTTAATGTGTTTTTGTCAGAACCAATCTATATTGACATGGACCTGGGTTTCACAGAATTTAGAGTTATATTTGGTTAAATAGCAAGGAATGTGATTGTCCCATACTTTGGTCTAAATTGTTGAGTCTGAGAAGCACATCACAACTAGATCTAATATTCATTCATTGTGCAGGCAATGATTTGGGGAATGCACAAGGTTGGATGAGTAAATGAGATTATGAAAAACTCTCTGAGAATCTGAGAAATGTGAATAAAGTAGTTTCTGCTTTCAACACAGATCAGAGACACCAGTGGGTATCCAACAATATCCAATCTGCATGTTTAACTTGTAAAGACATGATGGTGTAAGTCTAACTGATGAAGCAAATGCACTCTTCCTCGCTAACATTAAAGCATCAATTCAACTTTGCTAAAACACTGCACTCAGTGTACTCCAAAACAGTCCTTTTAAGGTCCACCAATTACACACATATGCACATACATAAATTCACAAAGTAAATATATTTTAAAACCATTATTTAATAGCTGTGGATATAACTGTCTCCTTCCCCCTCCCCACCTTTAGCCTGAGGTCATTTCGTGCTCATCCACCCTCCAAATGACATGGTTGACCATTTTGGTGTTGAGGTAGCTGCAGCTATTTCGTGTTATAACCGTGGCTATCGCTCACATTGCACAAATAAAATGGTGGCTTTTCATTTCTGATCACACTCAATCCTGGAAAGCACCATGAGAGATATTTCATTTTTTTGGAGGAAGTCAACACTTCATGCCCATGTTGTTATGGACCTGCTCCAATTCCAACCAGCGTTTTTGCAGTGCAGTCGGGCAAAAATTGACTTTGTTTGTGTATCAGAAAAGAATTGGGGACTGGGCCAAAGGTGCTTTTATTTGGTTTTCTCAATAGCTTTTTTATCTTTTAGCAAATCTTTCCCAATACTTCAGGTCTTGGAGGCCTATGCATACACAAGTGTCTGAATAATTTCATCCAAATTCATAATATCAGTCAAAATGTATTAGCAATTCATTATTTGCATATCCTATAGAACTGACCACTCACCTGAACTATAGTGCGGGGACTGGCAGACTAATATATATATATATATATATATATATATATATATATATATATATATATATATATATATATATATATATACACATATATATATATACACACATATATATATATATATATATATATATATATATATTACATGGCCTGCGGTAGCGGCCATGTAGTTATGATTAAGTTGGTCATCTCATAGGAAGAGCACAAGAGCACTTTTTGGGCGGCTTATAACTTTGCTGCCCCTAGACGAATTCTCACCAAACTTTGAAAAAAAAGTATACGCCCACTCTGAATATATTTGCAAAGATTGGTGAGGTTTGGTCCAGGGGGGTGCAAAGTTATAGAAGGGGTCCCAAAATTTATTTTTTCCCATAGAGTGAATGGGGAAAAAACTTTGTTCACGCCTACAGCTCAAACCGCTGGATGGCTCTTCACCAAATTTGTGGCAGGAGCAGTGGCGTGGTCCCGAAAGCGTGCTTTTTTTTAAATTGGGTGGAAATCCATCCAGGATTATTTTTAAAACAACCAAAATGTAGGTCTAAAATTAGTGATATCCATGTCCGCTCCGTGGACACATTTCCCTGTTCGTTCTGCGTACAGGACACCGATTGGTTAAGCGGCTTGCATCATGTCCGCGGACACGCAACCTATCCGCTGATTAACTGGGGTGAGGCGTGAGGTGCGTCACATTGTTTCGATGCGCCCACCATCTTGGATCCGCGGACATCTGTGGACAGCGCAGTGGCGAACAAAGAGAAAATGCTATTTCCGGGAGTGTGTTGGTGTGTAGGAGTGCTTGGGGAGGGTGGGGAGTAAGAAATGGGTCAAATGCTGTATTTGTTTAGGTGGCAGGTGCCTCTGATGTGTTTGCGATGTCCGCGGACACTGCGGCTGTCCGCGGACATACTAAATGCTGGGCGCACAACTAGCTATTCTACTGTAGTATGATGTTGGTTTTGGGTTGTTAGTAGAGCATTGATTGGAATTAATATCCTCTATAATCAGCCCAAATACCACAGTCAAAATGTTTGGTAGCATGGGTGTGTTATGCTGCGGTGGTTGTGGCAAGGGCCTAGAGTCTTGGGTGCATGGCCGAAGGCCGTAGGCCTTCGGCCATGCACCCAAGACTTTAGGCGCTGGCCACAACTACTGCAGCATAACACACCCATAGAATGAAACACCCATCAAATATCCACAACCCAAAAGTTTGTGTACTGTTTCATTTGTAGAGTTTGTGTGTGAAGTTTTGGCTAGGCTATGCAGTTAAGATTGTAGAGTTTTTAACAAGCACTGTGGCATAAGATACCCATGGAAGTAAACATTTTGGATTGTGGTGTATGGTTAGATGTTTGCTTGAATGGGTGTGTTATGCAGCAGTGTTTGTGAGTCCATTTATTATATACTTACTGGTGTACTTTTTGTGGTTGTATGCAGTATTTTCATGATATGGCTAATTGGACCACACATTCTTTTTCGATCTCTGTGATAAAAGAAAAGATCATATGTTAGTGTAGGTAGTTCATAATGAGTTGTTGCATTGCATAATAGACATTTCTGTATTTTTTTTACCCTCATATTTAGTACTTTAGAAGTACTATAGTTCAAACCAGTGTACTGCAAAATTTTCTAAGTTTCTGTTTTTGTTTTTTAAATCATTGGGTCTGTGGAAAAAAAATCCTTGTTGGATTTAAACAAAAAAAAACCTTCTATGTTGTGGTACAATATATTTTTTCATTGTTTGATTGTTTATTTCTTGCTTCTTGCTAATCTTCTATCTGTTGGCTTGTTGCAGATTTTTGGGACAGTTAGATACCTGGTGGCATATTCGAATTGTTTATTTCTACTTTTATGCTATTCATCTATCTGTTGGGTTGTTGAGGATTTTTTGGGGCAGTTAGATACCTGTTGGCGTATTCTAACTATATATTTCTTGTTTGATTTTAGTGGAATTTATTTATCTGTTTGCTTGTTGCAGAATCTTGGGGCAGTTAGATACATGTTGGCGTATTCTAACTCTGCATGGTTTTGAAGTTGAAGTTTTGCTTATGTTCATACACAGATTACGTATGAAATTTTGGTTTTAAGAATATTAAGTAAGCATTCACAAGATTTGCTGGTAATCTCTGTTTTACAGTAATGGTAGTATCATTACATTCAAACCATCCACAATTCTTTTTTATATATGCAGTGTAGTGACCTGCATTGGTTGTGGCTCCTGCGTGGTAGATTATACCTATTGTTGTGACGGTTTTCTTACCAAGTGATGCTTGGCCATGTGTGAATCCAGTCAGCTTATAGTTGTATTTGGTACCATCTGCATTGTAACGTAAAAGCATTGCTATTATGTTTTTACTATGTGTCTGTATTTTTAAGGTGAAGCAATTATCTGAATTGCAGGTAGTACATAATCTGCCATGGTCTGCATGTTGTACAAGTTTCTGAAATGGAATGGATTCACAGTTAGGTATGGATACATACATGAAGCGTTCATTAGGGACTTGTTCCTGTGCCACATGGCTGCAGAGAGTGCATGTATGTTTCCACATGTATGAAATCTGGAAGATTTCATCTATAGGTATGTTTTTGTTTTCCAGTACTTGTAGAATGTACATTAGAAATTCTTGTGGATCTTCTTGTGAGTTTATAGTGCATTTGACCATTCCAGTACAGTAATCAAATTCTTGTCTTATTCCATGAAAACTGTAAGTGTTGTCAGGATTGTTGGTTGAATTTCTATGAAGGACTAACATTTGCAAACACAATTGGTCTGTACTGTGTAAGTAAATGTTGTCAATAATTGGTGGCAATTGGAAAATAATATTTATTGCTACATTTGCGTAGCAATTTATACCAGTTGTATTTGAAAATTTGAATGGACCTGACAGTTCTGGGTTGAAGTCATTTATTCGGAGTGTGTGTTGCTTCTTTGAAGAAGTAGTTGAGTTACTTTGAGCAGTAGATTCTTCTTTGGTTGTGGTACTTGATGAAGTATTAGCTTCTTTTACTTTCTTTGGAGGAATTGCATTGAGATCCTGTATCATTTCAGATTGAAGTAGTTTTCTTTTACAACATTTTGCTTTTTGCAGAACAGGATGGGTTTTTAGATGGGGGTGTAGAGTGAAAGCAGTCTATTGTATTCTAGACTGCAAGGAATATCAGCATTTAATTTACTTGCATCAAAGTTGATTAGAATTAGTCTGTCAAGTGTACGTAAGCGTGATAATGCTACATAGCTCATGCCTTCTTTAAAGACTGTGCTACCAATATCTATCAATGCTTTATCTAGGTTAAGAACTTGTGATTTGTGAATGGTAACTGCGTATGCTAGAGTTAGTGAAAATTGTTCTCTGCGTACATACATGTCTTTGATAAGAAGGAATCAGGCTGTTGAGTGTCCTATCCTTTTAACTTCTGATAGTTTGTCAAAGAAAATATTGACAAACTGAATATTGTTGTCACGTGGGAATATTTGAAAGCCAACAACTGTACAAAGTGCTCCATTAACTAGTCCTTGCTCCACATCAAGGTTACGTTTAAGCATTTCTCTACAGTTTAAAGATAATTTTAATATTTTCTCTAAACCAGCTGTGTTGGAGATACAGTTTTCTAAGGTATTTAGTCTTGTTGTGGCTTGTTGACACATGGGTAGTGTCATACCATGTACATCCAGTTTATCTGTGGAGCAAATTTCAATTATTGGTTGCATTTCTTTTTTCAACATTGTTTCATTGAATTTTGAACAGCTTGCAAGAGTTGGCATCAAGGATATACAATTGACATTTTTGTGTGCTAATTGTTCCATGACATCAGTAGCACATGGGTTATGGCCATAGAGTGCATGAATGCGCCTGGTTTTTAATATTGATTGTGCTTATTGAGATAGTATACCAACTCTAATACTTTTTAAAATGTTGGCGTATGTGAGGTCTGCAGACTGGCGCATGTTTTCAATTAATTCTATTGGATATATTGCCAAAGGTTGACATTTCCTGTGCTGTCAAGAGTTTTAGGCACAGTTTGTGCCCTAGGGTTTTAAAAATAGGTTCACCTTTCACTGTTGTCAATTGAAGAAGATCTCCAAAAACAATAATGTGTTTTCCACCAAAGAGCTCTTTGTAATCTGTTTTGAGTACCTGTTGTAATCTGAGGTGAATCAAAGCCAACATTAGGTTGGAGACCATGCTCCCCTCATCTATTAGTAGCATTTTTATTTGTTTCAAAACTCTGCGTAGTTCCATTGTAGCTTCTGTAGAAAGTTTGTAATAGTCTAATTTGTTTTGGTTTTCTACTGGAAGGAGTAGTTATCAGTGTAAAGTGACACCGCCTATGTTTTAGGCAGCTAATCCTGTGGGGGCAGTTACAACAGATGACAGTTTGTTGTTTGTTAATTGTTGGAGGAACTTGCTGATGATTTTGATTAAAACATTTTTGCCTCCTGAACCATCTTGACCACTCACGTATAGCAGTATAGGTTTGTAGTCCTGGCAGGTACAGTTTTTATTTTCATGTTGCACACCATGTTTAATTTGTTTTGTTACTTCTTGGAAAATGCTACGCTGATCATTGTTCAGTTGTGATTTCAGTACAGCAAAGTCTTCTGTAGCTTGTTCATACTGACACATGGTGATTTCCACTTCTGTCATGGCTAATTCTGCCTCATTTGATATTAGTGGCTGTACAAGTGGTTCTTGGCTTCCTGTCACAGAAGGTTGAATACTGTCCGGAGTGTCCACTTCTAGTTGGGCCTGGAGTTGTTCTTCGTGTTGCTGTTCATTGTGCAAGATTTTTTGGTACTGTGTAAAGTTTACATCTGTTACAGTGCTTTCATTTGCTTTGAAAGCGTCTTCATAGGAGACATACATATCCAGTAACTCTTCTTCTTTTCGCCATGGTTTAAAAAGTTGTAGCAGGGACATGTAATACAGTTCTTTATGTTGAAGAGTTTTTAATGACAATTTGATATGTGCAATTAAGCTGCGTTTGGTAAATTTCACTAATCTGCCTTCAAAATTTGCTACTCTACATCTACATTTCTTTTCATCTGGTTTAATATTATTTTTGTATGTGAAGTTTTGAGCTACGTGGTAGAGACACATGGGGCCTCATCACAATGTGGGCGGAATGGGATTAACAACGCCGGTAATGGTGCTGGCACCGTTAATCCCATTCCACCTTCTGAGATGGATGCTTATTTTGGACATTTTTATTTTGATTTGCTCTACTTCTGTGCTGCTTTCTATGGAGTTGCTTTTTGGTAAGCATTCTTTGGGGTCTGTTGGTGGAAAAAAAGAATGTGTGGGTTGGGCTGTTGTGCAGTGTATGTGTGCTTTGTGCAGGAGTGTCTGAGTATGATAGTAGGCATGTATGTAGAGGTGTGTGATTGTGCAATGGGCAGATTCATCAAGTTGGGAATTGTATTTGTGTGTTGCTATACTGGGCTTCAGATGGCAATATAAAGTATGCAGCTGGTAAGGGGAAGCACTAATACTAAATCTAATGGTATAGGGTTAATACACTTCTTTGTTCTAGAATACCCAAATGTTAATGTGTTTGAGTAACACTTGGAATATTATGTTAGTATTGTACTTACTTTTTTTGTATGGAAAGAGTAGGTTCTTGTTCGTACGTCAGAGGCTGCTGCTGCTTTTCAGGAGAGTGGTCTTCACTGCAATTGTAAAAGAAAGAAGTTAGTGAATATATATGAATATATGAATATGAATATATATAATGATTTTTTTGTTTTTGTTGTAGTAGTGTTTTCTGATAACTGAGCATAGTATGCACATGCACTTTCCTTTGCCTATGTGCATCCTGTATATTTTACTTCAAATCTGTTAGTTGAATAGGATTTAAAAATGAGTATAATAGTAAACGTATAGAGCACACTTGTTTTTTTAAGTCTATGTTTTTGGATGCTTGAAGATAGAAGAAATAATCATATGCATGTTTTGCTATTTTTAAGGGGTAAATGGCAGAGATTGTACAGAAAAGCATGCAATGTATGCATTTGTGAAGGTGTGGGAAATAAAGCAGAGGGATTTGATGCAGAGGCAGTGGTGTTGTTTCAGCTGGGAGCCTTTCTAATGATATTGTCTGTCTGTGTGCATGAATGAAGAGGCATGTACTCATCCTGGGTGCGTGTAATTTTATAACACACTAGAAAGCCTTTTTCCATAATTATACTGTTATTTCTCCCATCTTTTAATATGAAATCAAACATTTTTAGATAGCTGTGTGTGTAAACAAACATTTGGAGAGCAGACAGGTTTGCAAGTGATACTTGATCATAGCAGATGGGAGAAATTACAGTAAGTTCATTTTACAGTTTATACAGGGTAAGTGGCAGTTACTCTGTTTATATGTATTCCTAGAAGAGCTGTACATGTACTGTGTATAAAACATTCATACCTGTAGTCTGTGTTCATGCATGTAGATGTGCATGAATCTGCAAGTAGAAATCTTGGGGAGTTTTATAGTAGTTGTTGCTGTAGGTCCTTTGCAGTCACAGCCCAATTGTATTGCGATTGATCAATAGTACATCTAAAGTGCTGATCTGTGATGATGGAGTTAGATGTAGAGTTCTTCAATGTGATTGGTGGATGGTTGTGTGACTGCTTAACAGTAGCCAATGAGGGAATGGTGCAGAGAGTGAAGTGGAAAGGGTAGAATGGCTGCCCCCGTTTGCATGCTCCGTGGACACCGCGGTTGTCCACGGAAAGTGCGTGCCACATACGGGACTTCTCAACATATCTGGCATGGAAATAGGACTATAGGGATCAGCCAATAAGGTGTTGAGGTTGTGGTTTGTGTTGAAAGAGGCTGTGTGTAGTGAAGATGGCAGAAGTGGAGAAAGTCAGGGTGTTGGTGGTTGGAGATATGTTTGTGCATGGTTTGGAGCAGTATGCTAAATGCAGATATGTGGCAAACAATGTTGATGTTAAAGGAGTCGAGGTGGTGTGGAGCACTGTGCCTGGTTTCAATGTGCAGGGAATTGTACAAGTTTGTGGAGATATGGGCAGGGTGAACAGTCCACATGTAGTTGTTTTGCACTGTGGTGCTTTGCATTTTGGCTATGACAGTACACCTACTTTGATGGAAGATCTGGAACACTTGCTTCAGGCAGTAATGAAAGTACTTCCAAATGCCAGGGTTATTTTTTCTGGTTTAGTACCTAGGGCAATATGGGGCAATAGTTCTGTTTTTTGTCCTCATCAAAATATTGCTATGTGTGCAATCAACTGAGGCATGTTTGCTTTCATGCTTAGAGCTGGCATGTTCTTTTGTAATAATGAAAACATTGATTCTGGTAATGTTATTTATTTTAAAGAAGATGGCATGTCTTTATCTTTTATGGGAAATGCCATGCTCTTTTGGAACATAAGGATTGTTTTGGAGAAGCTAATGTGAAGATTTTTGGAGGAGATTAAGGAGAAAAAAACAAAAAAGTACAAAATAAAATGTATTTCTGAAGCATCTTAAAAAAAACGCTCTTTTCAGAGCCAACCTCAAAGGGGATATGGGGAACACTATTTAAATTTTCATTCCCCACTCTCAGATTTTACTATTTGTTGTCGGCAGACACTGTGGTTGTCCGTGGACAGGGCGTGTTATATACAGGGATTTTGGGGTTGAGAGCCATGCAAAAGAGACTGAGCAGAGCAAGGGATTGGTCAATAAGGTTTACTAGGTGTGTTATGTAAGGCGTGAGTTTGTCAGAAAGTCTTTTTCCTGAGTGGAGAGCAGATAGCTATGGCTGTATGTTTCAGAAAGCAGATTGTTTGGATTTTAGGAGATTCATGGATAAATTGGTTGGAGGTGCATGCAGATCCTTGTGGAGTGGCTGCACATCTTGGATTCCCTCATGTGGAAGTGCACTGGCATGGAGTGTGTGGAATGAAGTGGCTGGATTTGGTACCTCTCTGTGCTACTTTGGTGACACAGCGTCATCCAGACATTATTATTATTCCTTGTGGAGGGAACGGTTTAGGACATGTGTCTGGAATCTCTTTGCAATTTGCAGAGACAAATGTGGCTGCGTTCTTTTTCATTTGGTCCACAAATGGAAAAAATTATTATGTTTTGTACTACACACATTTTACCCAGAGATGGAGTACATCTTACTTATGCCGGCAATCAGATTTTTCGGCTAAATAAACAAAATCCATTGCAACCTTTTTTGGAATTACAGCAATCCATTTTGCAGTAGGTGTTGATCATTTGAAGTTTTTGAAACACAAAAAAACCCACAAAAAGGCTCTTTTCAGAGCCACCACTTCCTCCCATAGAAAAGTGCAATGGTTCTGATAGGGCAGTACCCTCAAAAAATGTAAATGTCTGCGGACTTCTAAAAAATGCACAAGGCCCTGCACTATTTATTTGTCACTTCTATTTTTGAACTGTGAAAGGCAGCTCTGAAAAGAGCCTTCTTTTTGGTTTTTGTTGTTTTACATTTATTTTGGTTTTTTAAACATGACACACACGGAAAGGAAGGGAAAGGAGGGTAAGGAAGGGAAACCAACCATGGGGATAAGAAAGGGCAGGTGGAGAGTAGGGTGGGCCTTAATAGGTAGTGGGCAATCCTTCTCGTGCTCCTTGACCGCAGTCTCGAAAGCACTCTGAAGGTTCTCCCCCCAGCAGAGTACTGCGTTGCAATATATGCACAATATTGTGACCCTCGAAAGGTAAGGGTCAACAGCATCATGAATGGCCTGCGAGGCAACTGGAGGGATGCGCTGTCCCACAGGAGTGTCTCTTGTGGTGGCAGGAGCGGAAATGGAGGATGCTGCAGAGGAACTCAACCTACTACGTTTATCGCAAGGTACAACCTTATGAATAGCCCCACCTTGGAACTACTTTAGGTGTCACTTCATGGTGTCATACTATAGCTATATGAACCAGGCTTTCCATGACTCAGCACCATGTGGCACTGAGTGTAGATCACCTTGTTTGCACAAGTTTTTGGCTTTCCATCAAGAGTGGTAAATAACTGCCACACCCAAAACTCACGATAAGTGCTAGTAGTAGGGACTTCCACTTCCTCATCCTCTTCATCCTCTTCATCCTCCTCTGCATCCTCACACCTGTTCCCCTTTGCAGGCCCTTGGGGAGGTGGTGGTGGTGGATGGGGTTGGGGTGGTGGTGAGACAGCAGTAGCACCAGCAGCAGCCCCATGGATGCCATCAGGTTTGCTGAAGCAAGAAGCAAAAGCAGCAAGAGCAGCAAAAGCAGGTCAATCTGCAATAGTAGAAAGACAGAATAAGCATGAGCTCTGGGGTGTGGCCTTATATAAGGGTGCAGGAGCATACTCCATGGACACCCATGGTGTCCACGGACAGATCGAACACCAAGAAAGGGCTCAAAAAATTCCCAAAAGTATGTAGATGCCAGGGACATTGTCTGGGACATGTGCAATGGTGCAATGGTGAACATTTACTGGAAAATACCTTGGATTGCTAAAAAAATCACTGTTTAAATGTTTGGGGGCCTGGACAGTGTCTACAAATAAGGACACATGCTCAAAATGGGTGCGGTCATATGATGACGTCATGAACACATTTGAGAATGGGATAGCTTTCCGTAGGACACCAAATGCATGGGGTCGGTTGTGCGCCTGCGTGCGGGTGCTCTACGGACAGTGTTTGGGTCCCCGAACTAATTAAAAGTGCAACACACGTGCGAAAGACAGTTACGGACAGGCACAATGTTCGTAGGACCCAAGGGTGTGGTGCGCATGTGCGCGGGTGTTCTATGAATAGTGTTGAAGTCCCTGAATGAATTTAATTAATAAAATTACATTTGTGATGTCATCTTTGATGTCCTGGGTGTTAGTCTTAGCAGTGCACAGTGGTGTTACGAGTTATGGTTGCTTAGCTTGCCATAGCTGGCGAATTTCAAGGGTTTTCCGGTTTTACTTGGAGCCATAACGTCTCTTTAACAATGTTTTTTTCACTGAATTTATAGGTTTTTTGTAGCGCGACGTAACCATAATGTCCCTTTAACAAAGTTGTTTTCAATTAATATATATACCTGCTGGGACTTTATTAAATAAAATGTTGTAAATATTCTGATCCAACATCCCATGTGTTGTCTACAATTGGTAGCTCCTCTGAGTGTGGTCCTAACACAGTTCTTATGTTTTTGCAGTGCACATATATATGTAATCAGTGGTGTCATTTGCAATGTCATATGTGATGCCATCATTGTGGTCATAGGCTGCACAACAGGGGGTGTGAATTTAAAGTGGCTTTAGATGAATTTCAGTGGTTTTGTTGTGTATAGTTCTCACCTTAACGTCCCTGCAACTAAAGATTTTTCCTTGAATTTGAAGGGTTTTGTTATTCCATAGAGTATTTTGCGCTTATGGCCAGTGGCCTTGGCTTATGGCAGTGCCCACTGTATATTTTAGTACTTTCTTCTGGTACGTGACCTGGCGGAAATCATCCCTAGGGTGTGGGGGCCGGTTTCTGTCCATGCCTGGCCCGGTTTGGAAGAAAATAAAATAGAAAAAAAATATTGTTTTTTTCAAAAAGCCTTTCACCCTTCATAGGTCGATAAATGAGTACCAACACAGGTTGGGTGATATTGTATGCATATTTTTTCTATAAATAAAGAGCTTAGGCGTAAGTGCTATACAATGACATATGATCATTTGGCCTTGGAAGTCTGCTTGGATTCATAGTGATTTAGTGTACTTAGGGACAATGCTATTGTCAAGGGGTGAAAGGTTGTGTTTCATCGCTTCCCGGGATGTCACTTTGGGGTGGGGTCAAATGACATCACTTCTGGTAATGTCATCAGAGTTCAAGGGTCGTGAGGCGAGGGGTGGGCCACTATTTTGATGCATGGGGTGGGCCACTTTTTTTTGGGTGACTGGGCCTATGTCTTTTCCCAGCCCGACCCTGCTTCCACCCAGAACAGCTCATGAAGGTCTCCTGCAACACTCTGCACCAGAGAGAATGTCACACAGCCGACACAGAAGGAATGTTTACAACTCTTCTCTATTGATTTCATTTAACACAAATGTATGTGCTATTCCATCCAAAAATGATATACTAATTCTTTCCAAAAAACATAGTTACATTAAGTTTTTTTTTAATAACTTTTTTTAAAAAATGTTTACTTTCTCAAAGGAACATTACATGACATAGAACACCACAAGCACAACAACAACTAGACTAACTACCTGAGGCAGAGTGTACACTATACTTCAACAGCAACATTCCAGGAAGGGCTTGTGCACTGGACTTTGAACTGCTATGTTCATCCATACATTCCATGACATATTTTACCTATTATTCATTTAATGTATTATTTGAATGCATACATTTCTGTAATGTCAGTATTTCAAGTAATAAACGCTCTGTGACCTTGTGCAGAAATGTCAATATAAGGAACTCACCAAACGAATTTCACCAGGTGAAAAGACTAACACACTCACTGAAGCCCAGTAGCCCACATTATTTAGGCCCAATGTCACCCATGCATCCAGCCACCACTCACCTTGACAGTGTGACACTAGTGAGCCGAATAATATAAAATGGCAAATATCTCCAAGTGGGTGTAAACACATTTATTACATAAAAATAAATGCAAGTGACTACATCACAGCAACAAAAAAAAAATAGTTAAAGGAAAAGAAAACATGTTTGTGGGTGTCCAGGAAAAAATTAGCATAATTACAGTAATAAAATGTCCATAAATAATACATGTAAAAAAAGAACAGATGCAGTAAAGTTAACAAATAAAGAAGAACACTGGTTTGTAACACCCATCCTTTCCTCAAAGCGACTAATGTCCTTGATTTGCCATTTATTTTCCACCAAAATCCCTAAAGGCTGCGGTGGGAGCAGTGGCGGGGTCTGGCGGTGGTGGGTTGGTTCTAGTGCCCGTTTGAATGTTTTCAATTCATGCTCTTGCTTTCTCTTAAGATTCTACAGTTCCCTCACCTGTGGACCTACTTTTGGCACAATGACATCCCAGCACTGTTGGAATCTCCTAGCAGCAAATCCTGTTTATTATCTGAGAAAAGTGTACAGGTACATGTATATTTAGTATATAGTATATACTAGATGGAATTATATGTACATAAATAGTCTACAATTGGCACAATTCAAGAAATTATGACCAGTAACGCAATACAAAGATCAGTAATAGTAGCCGTATTACTGTAACATTCATTCACACTACTGGCCAAAAGCACATCACAAAATAGGAAAAGGAATGTATGTATCACCTTCCAGCAGCCAAAAGGGATCTATTTACTTGGACTGCACAGCAGGAACGCAGATTAAAGTAAAACAGATCATATTAAGTATTAACTGCTGGAAAGTGAGACACATTTTCATGTCTCTGGTATGTGGTGTGCTTTTGGCCAGTGTTACAAAAACATGCTTCAGGATTGCAGCTTCTGATCTTTGCATGGTGTCACTGACCATTGTATGGGTGTTACAACATTTCATCCCCAAAATTCAAGGGGAGCGGGCGATTGTTTAAACAAATCACCAGCCTGTGCAATTTTTGCAAAGTAAGAGAATCAGATCAGGAAATTTGGCCCAGTCAAGAATTACTTACTGGACGTTAGCACTTCCGGGATTTCCTGTAGAAGTGAAGTATATACAAAATAAAAAGAGCCCAGTTGCTCAAGGAATAGCAGACTTGCATGATTGTTCAGCTTTATGTGCGCCTGATGACACAGAACTAGAAACAAGTTTCAATGAATTTGAGCAATCACCAGACAAAGCATTCAATGAAGAAACATGTAAGGATTTACCGACTGTATATGTAGATGAATGTGCATAGCATGTAGAAAATTATTCAGTAAAAGAGCTCCTGGCAGAAAAAGGAAGAATATGGTTTATATGTGACAACATTCCAAGAGTAAGCATGAGGAGAGGTGCAAATAGCAGTCAAGAACTGGTCACTATTTAAAAGGTAATGGTCCTCATTACAAGTTTGGCAGTAGCCTTGCTGGTAAAACCGGCAGGCTGTCACCAAACTTGTAATTTTTTCCCGGACCCAGTAATTGCCCATTCGTGGATGCTGGAAAAAAAAATGCTCCTCATTCCGATTTGAGCCCTGTAGGGATCAATGGGAATGGGAGGTTGGAAGCACTTCTGACATGCTCTGCTCACGGGTGGCAGTACGCCCCTCAGGTCAGTCCTGGCAGGTTGGAAGGCACCCGCGAGCAGAACTCGTAGTTTACTGGTCTGGTAACAACGGTACTGGCAAGCGTACCGGTATCATTGTTACCGGACCGGCATACTTATAATGAGGCCCAATATCTACAGAGGTAGAAAATAAACTCAAAGAAATAGTTCTAGTAACTGATTCTGATTATGCACGGAATCGTTTTGTAGAGTATTTACCTGGCTGGAAAGTGAAAGGCATGCTTGCCTATAACAAGAAACCACTTAAACATGGCAAGATGTTTCAAGCTATCAACAAGCTTGTGTCAGAAAATGACCTAATAATCCATTGGAGGAAAATACGTGTCATTTGAAAATGCCAGGTGAGGATAAGTAGGGAAATGATAAGGCAGATCAATTAGCAAATATTGGAGCTGTAATGGGGGAATTGTTTCCTATTGAACACCTGCTTGGTGAAATACAGGTAGGTGTGATAACAGACTCAAAAACTCCAAAAGCAGTTGAACAGCCTGTGGCACAATGGAGTTTTGGCACTCCCAATCAAGACTTGATCAAAGCGCAAAAGGAAGAACTTATTCTAGGCCTATTTTATAACCATTTGCGAGACACAGCACAACATCCTCTAAATGAAGAGGCCTACAAAGGGAAAGAGGAATTGATAGTGCTATTAAAAAACTAAAATGGAATTACTTTACAAGACATATTGATGATTAGACAATCTGTGACAGGCCAAATCGAACGGGTAGTGCATTTGTCATTTCAGGTACTGATGTTACATCATGCCCATGATGCCATAACTGCAAGACACAGAGGTTCACAAAACACCTTAGAGATTTTAAAAGATTATGCCTATTGGCCATACATGTCCCAAGATGTTGTGCTCTACACTAAACAGAGTTTAGTGTGTGCACAGTTTCAACCTGTGTCACGGGCTCATAGAGCACCGTTGATGAAAAGTGGCTTGACACTCCCATGGTCTTATTTACAACTCGACTATGTCGGGCCCGTAAGAGGATCAGCAAGAGGAAACAGGTATATGCTGACAGTAACTTGTCTGAAATTCCAGCTCCAGGCAGAGACAGTGGCCACTTTACTTATAAATCAAACTTTTTCAAGATTTGGTTCACCTCAAAGAATAAAGTCAGACCGTGGAAGTCATTTCACTAGTGCATTAATCACAAAAATGTGGTCAATCATGAGTGTGAAGAGAAAGCTACACATTTCTTACTGGCCCTCCTCTTCAAGGGGAGTAGAAAGGTGTAAGAGATGGATAGCTGATGTGTAGAAAAATGTAGCTGAAGTAGGATCTAGTTGGGATTTGAGGCTTCCATTGGTAGTAATGGCTATCAGGCTGATGCCCTCTAAATCAACGAACCTCAGTCCCCATGAAATGGTGACAGGAAGGAAAATGGTTCTGCCGCAACACTTACTTTAGTAACAATGAACACCTGTAAATGCATCCACAATTCATGAATATATGGAAGAATTGAGAAAGCACTTACAATTTGCTTTTGCATTTGTGCACGAAATCTGGAAAAGGCCGCTGATGGTGCAAAGACATATTACGATAGGAAAGGCATCTGTGAGAGATGAAATAGGGGACCAGATTTACAAGTTTAATTTTGGGAAGGGGAAACATAAAAACTCTAAATTCCTTGCAGCATGGCGGCAAGGGCCATATAGTTTGCAATTAAGGTTTCACCTGTGGTCTACATAATTGTTAAAAAGGATGGAGAATATACAGTGCAACAGTTTGTCCATGTTAATCAAATTAAGCCCTTTCACCCGAAACATGAGGTGAAAACACTAAAGCAAATTGAAACTAGCGGGGAGTAAAACAATAAATAATAATGCCATAGCAAGTGGTTAAGTGTAACTAGTGTGAAGATATCAAAAGAAGATTGAAAGTGGTAAAAAGAAAATATTTATATTAAGTTAGTGAACAAAAATACAAATAAGAGAAAGGAGTGTTGTGTGTGAGGCTGTTATCTGAAACATAACATGTGATATTAGTGTGATTACTTCATGTGGTTTTGAGTAGTCATTCTGAACATGTCTTGGCTGCATGGCATGGCATTGCATATAATTTGCATTTGTGTGATACTAAATGTGGTTTCAGATGCTGCAGTGAGAAAGGAAAGGAAAAGTTTTGATGTGCTTGATACTTAAGTTGTCTTTCTTTTTACTCTAGAAAAATAATTGTTTTCCCCCTCAGCGTCAGATCCCACGAGCACTGGATCCTTAGAGGATACCACTGGATTGGAGTTCCCAGGAAAGCCCCCTGGACCGAAGAAGGGGGTGAAGATGATGAGCCCAAAAGATGTGCAGATGATGACCCCAAAAGAAGTCCCATGGAATACCGGAATAGATGAGTTTCACCAAGAACGGTTTCCTGTGTGAACTATCATTTACAAAGGCTATTTTCTTTTTTATCACAGACTATTATCATAAATTGATTCTTATCACAAACTGATTTTGAGTGTTTTTTATATTTGACTGAAGTCAAATGTGTCAATTTGTTTGGATGTATGTTTTCTGAAATTGATAATGCTTTCCTTTGATGTGTTATAAAAAAAGAAGATACAAAGGTAAACATTAAAATAAAAAAATAAATAAAAATGGATCACCAATTGAAAAAAGATAAAAAGATAAAAAGATAAAGGTGATGAAAAGATAGAAATATACAGAAAAATCAACAAAAAAAGAAACATTAAAAAAATAGAAACAGATCACCAATTAAAAACAAAAAAGATAAAGGTGATGAAAAGATAAAAAGACATTCTATAAAAAACATGTTTTAAATGATTTTTTATTCTTCCTTAAATATTTTTTTTAATTTTTTATTAAGACTCATTGTTTTTCTCATGACTAGAAATATATACATAATGTCTCTCACTGCAGCAGATCACTGTGAGACCTAGAGACCACAAGGACCCTCACCCGAGGGAAAGAGGTACCACCCTCTACTATTGCTGAACAAGGAGTTACTTTTCCAACCATCCGGAAACACACTAATTCGACAATTGCCTTGAGAAAAACCTCATAGATTGAAACACTTGTTGGCACTCATGGAATAAAAACATACAACATACTATGTACCACAATTCAAGATAAAACAAAGAATATGTTTGTCACAAGAGTGACATTCCATGTTTGAATCACTGAAGGAGAAATAAACCAACAAGTGTTGCAAACACATATGTGGAAATTGATACTCATTTGATGAAAAGGAACCACCGCCCAGCGTCTAACTACAAGGTATTGGATCTCAGACACCCAGAACAACCAATGTTTTTCATGTATGAATTTTGCAATTTCCATATTATTTATTTCCAACTACTAAGAAGATTTAATCGGGAGAAGCACATTTGTTTTAGTACATCTATGTTTGTTTTTCCTGCAGTGATTTTGGGTTTTATCGCAGCAGTACAAAAAGGAGGGAGTATAGAAGTAGGGGCTCTGAATTTTAAAAGGTAAGTTCATCATTTCAGCATCCACATGTTAGCGTGGGTTTGAACTGCAACTGGGGCCCAGGGTGAGAAACTCATTACTGGACTCAAGAGCGATAATCTCAGGGAGAATTAAATAGATGCCAATACACAGAGCTCATGTTTGAAATTGCACTTTACTTCAGGATGATATTTCAATAAACTGAGCTGCACTTAATATAATACTAACATAAAATGAACATACTAATTTAACCCAACCCCAGTTAACATGTAACTGAATCCCTTAATAACATTTAGTGCAAATTAGTCCATGATAAAACAAGCCGAATGCAGGTTGGGAAAATGCATGATGCTCTGAAAATGGGAATTTAAAAGTGCAGTCTGAATCTGTGTTGGATAATAAACCCAAAGAAACGTGAAGCTCCATCCTACTGAAAACAGGGCATTGTATTAGGGCAGGAAGCACAAGAAAGATGTATTGTTTGTGCTCCAGCAGTGAAATCATGTGCTATTTCGGTGGAATGATCTGTTCAAGGTGAGATGTTTTCCTTGAGTGACAAAGGGGTTTGTCATAAAGGGTTTTGAGACAGACTAGCATTCATTCATCTTGGAGCACTGGGAGACGAAGGAGCAGAAGAAGGCTGGGTAGGCAGACAGAATTCAGTGCTGGCAAGCTGTCTGACCCTGAAGCTGTCCTTATCTGGGTGACCCTGTGTGAGGCAGACAAAAGATTTCCATACCAAAATGGATCAGAAACACTGTCAACAAATCAAGGTAAATAAGAAGTTAAGTGAGGGACTGCTGCTGTGAATGAGATCAGATAGTGTAGGTTAAGTAGTTCACTCAATGTTAGGTGCTGTCTATTTTTAACTGCATGTAATCCTGTGTTTATATTTCTCAAAGTCTTACTGTGTTTTTTAGAGTATCTTCTCTTGCCAAATTTCATGAGGCCAAAGACACTGCACAGATAAAGCATTGACAGATATTGCACTGTGAAATACAATGTGGGCATAAGTGTAATTCTGTGTATATTGCATATTTAGTTTTACCATAAAGCTCATTAAATTTATTCCGCATTCAGCCCATTTCCTTTCACATGTTTAGGGAGACAGCTGTGCGGTATCAAAAAGTAAAGTAGCCACTGTGAGCTGTTTATCTAGAGAGTTTGAATGAATGTGCAGTATTTCAATTGCATGCTTTACAATTGTTGAAACTCAGACAAAAGGGCGTAGTGTGGTATTGTACATAAGGCACCACAGGAGGGCATGAGCCATCTTTTCACTATTTTGTTTGTTGTTAGTGACCCTGGTAAAACATAAATATTAGGCAATATTCTGAAATAAGTCTCACCACTATGAGAATACCCCAACAGTTTACCACAATATATTACCAATGAATATAAAATACCACCAGATACCACCATAATACAAAATACGACAAAATAATAAATATAACCCCAAAATATATCCAACAATGTATATTTAGTATATAGTACATATTAGATGCAATTATGCATACATAAATAGGCTACAGTTTGTACAATTCAAGAAATGATGATCAGTAACACTGCACACAGATCAGTAATAGTAGCCATGTTACTGTAACATTAATTCACACTACTGGCCAAAAGCACATCACAAAACAGAAAAAGGAATGTATGTATCACCTTCCAGCAGCCAAAGTGATCTCTTTACTTTGACTGCACAGCGTGAACACAGCTTAAAGTAAACCAGATTATATTAAGTATTAACTGCTGGAAAGTGAGACACATGTTCATGTCTCTGGTATGTGGTGTGCTTTTGGTCAGTGTTACAAAATCATGCTTCAGGATTGCAGCTACTGATCTTTGCATGGTGTCACTGATCACAATTTCATGAATTAATCTAAAAGTAGCCTATGTGTGCACGGTTGAGTCCAACAATGCCCACATTAGTTTGTAGTACAGTTTCAATACAGTTTAGAGTTTAGAGTTAGTTTATACAAAGAATACAGTTAGTTTAAAGTTTTAAGTCTGTTGAACTTTTTTTGAGTTAGAGTTTAGAGTGAGCATTTTGAGTTATATTTTAAGATTTCAGAATTTAGAGTTTGAGATGAATTTTTAAGAATGTAGTTTTGCAGTAAACTTTCTCTCTTAGCTCCAACTTCAGATGCTGTCGTGGGCTGGGTTTCTCTTTCAAAGATTAATGTTCCCATATCTGCATGCTCAGGCCAGTAAGCAGGTATGTTTGACCACAGAAAACATCATCCCACAAATTACTGACTTTTTTGGGGGTGCGTTTGAAGCCAGTCCTAATCTCCATTTTAGAGACCACTTTGGCTCACAATGCCTTCCTTATTGTTATGGGTATGCCCACCACCACAACTTCAGAATATATGGCATATTTCGTGCCACATAGAATAATTGGCAGGCCACCCCCTCATCACTGAATGTCTAGCTCTGCCCAGGGCCCATCGCACTAATGAAACTCACAGGGTACACTCACAATGGATCACTGCAGTATAGTCTCTGTCTGAAAGTGACCATTTTCTGTGTTCATACATGAACTTCTGCTTCCACCATGCACAGTGTGCATGAATAAACATTTTCAAAAAAGCTGTGCATCTTTTATTTTCCATTAAATTTGCTTATCCGGTATATGGTTGTTTTTTATTTTTTTTATTTTTATTGTTGTTTTGGTCAGAAGTTAATCTAACCTTTCAACATATACATACAAAAAGAAGAAAGGGTTAGTTTAAAACATTTACAGGAGTAAAAATACCAGATATTTACTGAACTATATCATATGCGTTCTTCACATTGAAGTTATTTCTATTTACATTTGAAACATAATGAACATATAATGACATACATAACAATTTTTGAATAATGTTTGAATATTTCATTATATGCAGATAAAAAAGGTATTAATTCATACTTGATGCGGCCTTGATATTTCATCTACTCCAAGTTTACTAGTTGGCTTAGGCATCAATTGATTAAGATATTTTACAATAGCATATCTTAGGGATTTAGAATTTCCCATGAACAATCTTATCCATAGTTCATCCATATCTAGTGTATGGTTAATATCAAATAAATGTTTAAAATAGAATATTTGTACAGGCAATAGGGCTTCACATTCCACTACTAAATGTTTCAAAGTCTCATTACCCTTCATACAAAAGCGACATTCGATACTTTCCTTTGAGATTTTACCGCATTTTACCATTATTTCCTTCGTAGGCCATATGTTTAACCTGAATCTCAAAAAATCAGAGCGCTGATACGGGCTCGGGGATTGAATCAAATATTTTTCAATTTGACCGAGACATTTATGATCAAATGGATTTTGGGTGAATCTTTGCAATGTCAAACAAGCCATTCTTGTTTTAATCTAATCGTTCTTCCAAAGTTTGGATTTTGTTTTATCAGGGTTCTCAACTAATAATTCATAAGCTATATTAGCATCATTCAGAATTTTATAAGCAAAAGTATGCCAGCTCTTTGGAAATGTATCATTAGAGTATAGCAAATAATTAGACAGCTTAAAGAGTAAACCATTCCTGTTCTCTTTCATTATGCATTTCCTGAACAGTTGACAAACTTTCCACTTTTATATTGCGTAAATTGAGAGCAATCCCAACTCATGCCTGATGACACACATGGATTCAGACATGGGCAAAATCAGAGATTTTTTCCAGTAGATGCTTTCGAATTTTAACCAATAAGAATACGTTTGACATTTTTTAGTCTCTTATCCATACAATATAGAGGGTATATATTTTTGTTTGAAGTAAACAATTAAGGGATTAATTGAAAATGTACAATACTTTTTGCGAATCAAGGACATCTGAGACAAGGCTGTTTTTTGTTTTATCAGAAGATGTTCCTCATATGGTTTGTCTGTGATGTCGTTGTTGACGCAAATACCCAGATATATGTAAGAATGTCCAACCTTCAATGGAACTTTTTGCAGGCACCATTGTTTACTTTTTTGGCTCTTTCTTTCCCCAAATTGGATGACTTGAGTCTTCACAAGATTAATGCTAATACAATTTTTGCTAGCATAAATATCTAGCATGTTTAGCATATTGCGCAGACCAATCAGTGTTTGAGCAATAAGAACCATGTCATCCGCATAAAGGAGCCAGTTAATTCTCGATCCTTGAAGTTTCACTGGAATGGTGATGACATTAGAAAACCCAATTCCAATATCCCAGATGAAGAAGTTGAATAAGGCAGATGCCAATAGGCACCCCTGCTTCAAGCCGCGAGCCGTTCTTATTGGTATGCACAATAGGCCAAGATTGTTTAGCCTAATTTGTATGGGTGTGTTAGAGTGAAACTCCACAATCCATTTTAATATGTACCAAGGACATTTTAGGTCTAATAACTTCTTAAAAAGCAATTCTCTTGGAACCAGGTCGAAAGCAGACCAGAAGTCAACAAAAGCGGCATACGTTGTTTTTTTTAAATTTCTTTTCCATGCATAATAATGGCATGCAGAGTCGTTAGATTAATGGCAGTGTCTAGCCCTGGAATGAAGCCTGTCTGACAAGGATCACAGTAATTTAAACTGTCTAGCCATTTGTTGAATTCTTTCAGAACTAACCGAGCAAAAAATGTTCCTGGACAATCTAATAAGGTGATCGGTCTATAGGATGAAGGGTTTGTTCGATCTCCTTTTTTAAATATGGGGAGAATCACGGATGTCTGCCAGGATAAAGGCAATTTCCCCAATCTCATGATCTCTTTAAAAATAAGATGTAATATTTCAGACCATATATTCTTGTCCTGTTTGATTTGTACGTTATGTAGGCCATCTGGCCCTGCTGCTCTAGAGTTACTTAATTTGGCTATACAATGTAAAATATCTTCTTGATTAAATTGAATTTCATGATCACCAACAATTTTATTCCACTCCAAACCAACATCAAGCAAAGGGGAGTTGTAAATATTGGAGAAGTACTCTTCCCAGTTGCTTTCAGAAATGGAATTAATTTGAAGTGTGATTGGATTTTGGTGACATGCAGAATTCAGGAGTGCCCATATGCCCCCTGAGGATTTTAAAATAATTTGTCTCAACATAGCTTCGCCGTCACGCTGATATTGAAGCGCTCGCCGATTAAGTAACCATCTTTTGTAACGAGATTTTAATCATTTTATTTCTTCATGGTTAGTTACAAGAGGTTATACCAAGCCTTTTAGTCGACTTTTCACTTGCCTTCTTAATTCACGCTTCTTATCTTTTACCTCAATTTCAAAGGTATACAGATGTTTTGCGCGAAAACCCTGGACATTTGAGGAACCAGATGAGAAAAGTTGCACAGCAGGTATATAACAAGGGTTGTCTTCTACCGTAGAAACACTATATGCATTGTGCAGCTCTCTCTTAAGACAAAGCAATTTGGTTTTAGATCACTTCATGCGATTTCCTGAGGTGTTAACGTGAAGGTTCGTAAGATTTCAGTTATGAGATCTAGAAATCAAAGTCGGCCATCTACAAGTTACAACTAACTGACTATGATCGCTCATTTTGGTTTGTCTGATTTCTAGAGAGATGATGTTAGAGAAAAGTTAATCGTTGACATATATATAATCCAATGTGGAATAACTACCCTCATTATGCCAGGTGGCTCTGTTTGGAACATCACCTGGAATTGTACCATTTAACATTGAAAAGTTCCTATTTTGCATAAGCATTAACCAATGATGTTCATCAGTTGTCTGAGTAGATACATATGTTGAGCCAGACAGTAAGTGCATATTTAAGTCACCCATTATAAAAATTTCCAGAATAGATGCATCTTGTGAAAGTTGGTCTAAAATATTATTGAGATTGTTAAAGAATTCATCCGATGTTAGATGTTTTTTCCCCAGTAGATCTTAATAATTGCACAAGTAATTGCATTCCTTTTGAATTTTATAATTTGGAAACAAGGTGACGAAGACCTGTGCGAAATAATTGCAAAGTCTCGATCTTTTCGAAAAGCAGTTACGAGGCCCACCATAGGTCTACCAACAAGGGTGATAATCGCAGGTACTAGATATACTTCATATAAGTCCCATGTTGGAATGAGGCTTAGCCAAGTTTCCTGTAGGACTATTATGTCATATTTTAGAATATCAAGATTACTGCTATTGATAAGATGTTTAAAACCCCTGGTATTCCAGGAAAGCATGCTAATATGTTCGTCTGACTGGAATTGTTACGATGATTGATTACAATCTTGGTCCACCCATGCTTTATAAGAATTTAATTCGGAATTCACTTGAGCAGAGGTTTTATCACCATATATTCTTGACTGCGGCATGGTGGATGTAATCATAGTCTGGGTCTTGATCGAAGAGTCCTGACTGAGGATGAAACGTTGTATGTTTTTATTAAAATGTTTTTATTCCCACTGAAGGCACTTTTGCAAGTGATGACATTTGCAAATGAGGTTCTGCTTCTCGAATTTTCAGCTCAAATGTATTATTGTGAGCTACTTCCTGTTCATGCACGTGTGTGTGTGGTGATTTTTACCTGCAAAGACAAATGTGCATAAGATTGCTAAATTAATGTTGCTGGAAAAAAATTCACCTCTGGCAAAGGTGGAAAAAAGGCAAACGTTGTAACTTCAAAAAGTGGCAAAGGTCAGTGACTTAATCAAATACTGGCATAAAAAATGACACACCCCTAATTTGTAGTCCTTGTTGAGGCATGAGTCCCAATGATTCATGTTGCAAACTCTCAGAAGGAAGTGGTTGCATTTATGGTTAAAGCATTGGTAGAATTAAGTGGGAAGTCATCTTGCCCCAGTCATAGGTCATCAATGTCTATTTTGGTATGATAGATGTTGATGTTCTTCTCAAACATGATAATACAATTTGGATGTACACTTATTAAGCTTTTATCCAAGACATAATTTGGAGTCAAAGAAGTGGTCTTCTCTGCTCTAATGAAGACACATGTGTAAAAAGTCTGATATTGCTTTCAGATGTCATTGTTTCATGTTGCTAGTTTTCTGTGTATCATGCTGCGTTAGTCTGACTTGGTCAAAACATAGGATAGCATATTTCCACGTATTACATTGCCCATAATCTCATCAGGACAAGCCCATCTTACATTTGAGTAGTTCCTAGTTTACTGATGCTAGCCATATTTTTATTAAAAGAGTCATTTGTGATTCTGCATTTTAAACATTCCCATTGGACTGCTTCCCACCCCATGTTTTTGTTCCATACACTTACTCCTTTTAAATTGCCTCGTGTCCTGCTTTTATTTGTACCTGTCGCTTCTCAAACTCCATCTCCATTTCTGTTTTTACGAGTATTATTCTGCCCACTTCTAACGTTTTCTCAGGATTATTATACTGTTCCGTGGCCCTTGCACGTGTGTGTAGGATACATTGGTGTGATTCCTTCCTGCATTGATGCCATTGGTTTGAGGTTCTGCGGATTCCAAAGGTTTCTTGGTCCACTATTTTTGATATCCTCTCAAAGATGTAATGGCATGGAGAGGGGTTATTGATTGATGGATGGCTCTTCCGGACTTGGTGGGTGGCACACACTATATTGCCCACTTACTTAATCACTATATTATGTGTAATTTACATTGAGGACTAACATCCAGATGATCAACGCATCCTAACATAACACAGCATCCGCGCTGTCACTTTAAATGAAACAGTAGCCGGCGATACTGCCGGTGCACAACGAACGTGAGAAAGTGAAAGTAACTTTCTTTCACACACCCACGCATGCGCGGGTTACATAGCAACGAAAGGTAAACTTAGAAAACCAGCGTCTGGACAGGACGCAGGTTTTTGCAGCGAGGAGCCCCGCGACGAGCGCTTGGGGAACACGGGTAAGCATAGAGAATGTAGTTGCTTTTAGATGGATTAGGGACTTGTGGGACATGAATTGTGATCATAGAGGTGTGATTTTTCACAGGTTACCCCTGAGAAAATAATATTGAGGTACAGCGGAGTGACACAGGAGAGAGAATAAGTAGTGCCACTGACAAAACAGGTACATAGCATGCACCGAAAGTAGCATTGTGTAGAGATTATTGTCCAACATCTAAGCCTACATGCATTTTATCTTTTGTTTATTTTTTGGTGAATTACATCTCGGGATTTGAACTGACTGGGTAATTCACGTAAATGGTATGTGCTTACTTTTACCCTATGGGATGTTAAATAACTTTGATGGAAATGACATTGGGATTTGGTGAACATTGATTTATTTCTATGCATAAAATGACATGATATGAATGTGCTCTAATTTATGTTTATTGTACTTTACATTGGATTATGGCTGAACATTGATTGTTGACATGTTGAATATGGTTTTGTTAATGAAATAAGAAGACGATTGCGCCTAGAGCCCTGATGACGGACAATGTCCGAAATGCATTGGCATGATATACCAACAGGCGCATAACTGATAGGACGCCTGAGCCTCAATAATACAATAAAATAGAAGATACGACTCTTCATGATTTTACCTGAGAGCATAGCATGAAATCTTTGGGACTAATGTGATTATACAGATTTGAAATTGAAGCAGCTCCATCTGGAGAGTGGGGGAGAGCGCACCTAGGGTCGGATTGAATTCTGATCCCTTTCAAATGGCACACACTATATGCCATCGTACTGTCCTTGGGTGTTTCCTTGACTTTGCCATCCATTGTGAGCAGCAAGAGGGGTCACTTACAGGGATGCATCATGGCACAGAGCCAGTTGCCATTTTAGGTGGTTTTTAACCAAGGAATATTGCTTCATTTGTATGAATGTCTATACCTCGTACACCTAAGCATTTTACATGAATTAATGAATTGGTGCACATTCAGAAATGGTACAAATATATGCCAGATGACAGAAAAAGCAGAGCAAAAGAGAAACTAACCCAAACAGGAAGTCAATGCCATCAAGATCAAGAATGGCAGAGTAATGACACCTTCAAGTGCAGTGTTATGCCATAACAGAGTTGGAATGTTTCCGATCGCAAAAGGCAATGTAATGCCTTTCTTTATCCAGCTAAGTGGAATACGCGTGTTTCTCTGGAAATATGGATTATACATTCATAATGCCACTTGATGCCAGCGGCATGTAGTGAATCATGGCGATTGATGGCCATTGACAATGATCCACCGTGCATGTTTGTTGATGGATTATTTTGGTTCATGTGCTGTCTGGTCTGTAAATGTTCTGCATGCAGTGCAATGCCCGGTGTTATGTATTATTATTTGAGTTGGCACCAGGGATGTTTTAGTTCTACCACGCTGGTCTTTCATCTGCTTTTGTGTTGTTTTGGCATGGGGGCAGCCTGTGGGGTCAACCTGTTTTTTTCTAAATGTGCATCAGGACATAGTGCGTGGAACGTTTGCTAATCCTTGTCAATCCATGTATTTGACTGATGGGCTGTGCCGTTCTGAAGGTTTCAGCTTTCTTGCCTGGCATGAACATGATTACCATGTCAATTCTATTGTATTTGGATTAATGCTGGAGTTTCACCTTCAAATCTCATTTGCGACTCATGGTTTTTCTAAAATAAAACTGAAGGCCGTGCCGCTCACTTAGGTGCAGTTGTTGCAGTTTCTGGATGGTGCTGCCCATGAATCAGAGTGCTGCAACCAAACAGCAACTGGCAGAGTCAGATAGTAGTGTGTCTCAGCCAGCGTGCGGCTGCTTCTGCTTTCAGGGTTCTTTGAGAATGGTTCCCCCTGTTTTCTGAACCACTCTAGCATATCTGAACCTCGTGAATCTTGTTTTATTCGATTCCTCTGCCGCTTTCCTCCAAGGCACAAAGGGACATGTTAAATCGGAAACTCTTATGTGTCTTTTCTCTTGACTTCACAAAACAAGCAACACTTTTTTTTAAACAATGGAAAGGATGAATCCCAGATGAAAAGTCCCTCCAAATATGCAAGCAAGCAAGACAATGCCGTGGAGACGGCATGCCTCAGAATGCCCTGTGAAACATTTTTTATATGTGTCCCATCTTCAGTTGGCCATATTTGTCATCTGTAGTGGTAAAAGTGGTTAAATAAGCACAGATTAAAAACATTGTTTTTGTTTGCTTTGGGGCAGCTTGGATATTTTATGTGAGAAGCTCCTTATCCAATTCCCGATCCCGGAGGTAAGAGGCATTTTCCGGCTGCGCTGGGAGTTTATAATGATAAAATTAACAATGTTGTATTTACCAATGAAGCCAGCAGCAGAGCACGATAGACCGCCATTAATCACTGGCTCCAGTTCTCATAACAGAGCCCGGTGCTGGTCCTCGGGCACCTGCATCGCTCCCCAAGCAATTCCAATCCCCAGCAATAACTTATCGTCGGAGCCAGGGATCAAGATTAAAAACATGGTGAATAATGGGAGGCTGTGCACACTTCTGTTCCTCTGGTAGATACAGGCGAGCTAATAACCTCCTTAAAGGCGCAGCAAATCATTCTGGAATTTTTATTTGAAAGACAAGTCCGAGGGGGTCAATATCTTGGTTTCAGTTAAATTTATCGCAATGTTTATGTGTTTGCCTTTTATAGCTGCTTGCAGCCTTTTGTAAAATGACTAGAAACGTACGGTGGAGAGGTGTGTTGTTCCATGAAAGTAATCGTTCTATTTACCGCACATCCCTGTGACTTATTGTACATAGTCATTGAATGGACAAGCGGTGAAATTGTGATACAAACCGGTTGTCTTGGAAACATTACGGTTTACCCTTCATTGCCACAGGATGGCTCCAAGGCACTTGGCTAACAAACGTTTAGTTCTTGATCAATTATTCAACATGAACATTCTACTTGCCTGAATGCAGGAGGGCATGACACAAGGCATGTAGATATGGTTGCCAGACACCTCTGCCATTTGGTACAACATGCCCCAGTCCTCTGCTTTCATTTCTTCCACAGTTGCATTCTGCTGGCAGCGTTGGGTCACGTAAACGTTATAGCATTGACTTAACTAAAACGAGCCATCACGAATCCTTTTATGTTATATAAGGGGTTGGACCTGACAGATGGAGTTGAGACATCTTCGGACATACGAGGTAATTGGGGAAGGCTTCAGTTTCTCTTGACCTGTCTTCAGAGTTTTTCAAAGGATGACCAGAATACCAAATTTCACAAACAGTCTTTCTGAAGTTTAATCAATGAGCAGAACTTATTTTGTAAGTGTGTCTTTGTACTGCCCATCAAAGTGAGTCTTTTAACATTGTTCCTTGTTCTTACAAGACAGCAGTTAATCGTTTTATAGACCACACTCTTTAGGTTTGTCTATGACCACATTCTGACTGAGCCAAACACTGTATTGTGAAAGTACAGTAAGAGAGAATGCCAACGTCAAATCATTCTAAGAAAGTAGTGGTAAATCCATCCGCACAAACAGTCAGTCTAAACACCTAAACGGTTCCTACGGTGTTTGGTTTGAACAATGATGTGCACACGGCTGACACATATAGATGGGTAAAATGTGTTGTTTTAAGTACTTTGAGTTTTTCTCGTAAGGCTTACTCTATTCCTCCAAATACATGTGTGTTCTGATTGCTAAAGTGCATATAAAACTCCTTGTTGTAGCTTGGTCTTCATAGATGCCAAGAAAAGGTCCCACATCCAGGCACGGGTATCAGGTGCATCCAACAACATGGCTGAACTCTTTAAAATCTGCACGGAACTAGCCAACCCTTATGCAGTCTCCTCCACCCCTCTTCCATCCCAGGCCCTCTGCAACACACTGGCCACACACTTTACCACTAAAACTCTGGATATCCGGAGCACCCTTGCTACCCTTCACCCAACTCCTCCTTCACTCCCTTGCCTCCTATGGTTCCTCACCTTCCTTCTTCCTCTCTCTCCTCCTGCTTCCCTGTCACACCTACAGAAGTCACCAGAGTTGTCAGCTCCATGAAGGTCTACTCCAACCTGGGTTCCCCTTGCTCATCCAGAACCATAAAGGACATCATTGGCTATCTTGCTCCTGCACTCGTGGATCTCTGCAACCACTCTTTTGCCACTGTATCTTTCCAATCCTCTGCAGCGCTCCCTTCAACAGACCCTACCTGTCCAGCCTATTACTGCCCTATTTCTATCACCCCTTCCTTGGGAAACTGCTGGAGAAGCTGGCCTTTCCACAATTTACCTCACACACTGAACTTGATGGTGGTCTCCACGACCATCAACCTGGACTCAGAGTATCCAGAGGTACGGAAACTGCTCTTCTGAACACCTGTAAAGAACTGCTCGCATCTCTGGACTCTGACTCTCCAGCTGTCCTCATCCTACACAATCTCTCCCCTGCCTTAGATACGGTTAATCATTCCATCCTCATAAAACGGCTCCATGAAGCCCTTGATATCACAGAGAGGGCACTGGACTGGCTTACCTCCTTCCTAACTGACCGTGTGTCTCAAGTCATTTTGGGCACCTTCTCACCTACTTCCTTCTCCTCCCTGTGGTGTCCCCCAGGGCTCAACCCTCTCCCACAGGCTCTTCAACACTTAACTTGCTCAGCTAGCACTCCTCATTTCCTCCTTCTACGCCAACTTCCAATGCTACGCAGATGACACACAATTCTTTTTCAAACTCCCTGCTGACCCTCTAGCATCTTCCATCATCCCTGACTGCTTATCTGCCATCCAGTCCTGGTGTACTTCCAGCAAACTCTGCCTCAATGCCAGCAACACTGAGATCATTCCCATTGGGACCCCTGCTCTCTCTTTTTTCCCCTCACTCTGGCCATTCTGTATGAGCTCTACCCCTGCTCCTTCTTCTGAAGCCAGAAACCATGGAGTCATCTTTGACTCCTCTCTCTCCTTCCTCCCTCACACTCAGGACATTGCCAATAAGTCCCACTTTCAACTCTTCCTTCTCAAAGGAATTCTCCTTTTCTCACTTTGCTCTAGAAGCTCAATGTTACCTGAACTCTGGTTCTCTCTAGGCTTGACTAGTGCAATAGCCTTATCCTGAATCTACTGTCTTCCACATTACAACCCCTCAAGCTAATCCAGAATAGGGCAGCAAGACATACCCTTGACCTTAAGCCGAGGGACCACATCTCTCCTGCCCTAAAAACTGCTTGGTTGCAGCACAGATTAAATTCAAATCCCTCAACATCATCCACAAGGCTGTCTGGGGCCTGGGACCACGCTATCTGCTATCTTACTAAATACTCTCCCTCTAGACCTCTGCGGTCCTCTGTCAGCAACTCTCTGTGTGTAAAGCATTTAGCTAAACAGAGGGCTGGGGCTGATCACTTTCTTTAGCTAGTTCCCTCTTATGGAAAAGCCTCCCCTCCCTCTCCATCTTGAGCAGTACTTCCTCAAATTCCAGAAGTTCCTCTATACCTTGGGGACCTGGCCTCCCATACCCAATTGCCCCAGCCTCTGCCTACCTCTCAGCACTTGCCTCAGCGCCCACTGTCTACAATCCTGTAGGTTTACACTTACTACCTAAAGCGGCCCCAGGCAACATATCACTTACCTTACTATGCACTTCATCTGCTGCTCACCCACGAGCACAGACATTCCAGCATTTAACCCCACCCCCCACTCTCCCCTATACTCACTGCACTTGCATGTTCTGCATACTCACAAGGCATAGTAGGCTCGTCTTTATTTTCCACTGTATTTGTTGTTTTTCAATCCCATATTTACTCCCTGCTGCCCCGTGGGCACCTTGAAACAGAATTGACTTACTGTATAACCGCCTAACAAATGCAGAATAAATAAATAAATAGATTGTGGATCCCAACCCTGGGTAATCATTCTTAATTGTCCTGATTCCACACCAGGCTCATAAACTTGTATTTTGATAAGGCATGTTTTGGCAACCAGCAAAAATGTGTAGGCAAGTTTGTGAAGGCTGTGCAGTGTAGAGAGGTTTATGAGGCAGGGAGCACAGACTCTCCAAAGATGATGATTCAGATCCCATAAGCAGTGTAAGTTCTTCAATATAGAAACACTTCAATGAAAACCCTGAATCTTAGATCTTCCGATGAAAAAATAATTGTGATCAAGGAGCACACCTCCTCCAGTATAGTCATGCCTAGTATCCTGCAGGCACGGGCCATTCAATAGCTGGGTTGTAGGGGCACATGCTCATCAGTCAAGAGATACTTGTGACCCAGGCTGCACTAGGTATTCATTAAGGGGACCAAGCTGAACAGGTCATCAATTAAGTGACACGTGAGTGCCAGGCACCCGCTTGTGGCGTCAACCTTATGAATTCAACTAGTCGATTAATTTTCTGGTAAGTTTTTTCTTCATTTTTGTTCTTACAAAATGACCCAATCTTAACTGTGATGGAGAGAACCTCATATCCATCACACTAAACATATATCTTCCCTCAAAAATGTTTTCTAAACCTTTAGTTCGAGTTCAGGTGTTCAGCATACTGCACTGAAGGAAGAAGGGAGCAGTGGTAATTGCTGATTTACTAATTCTGTACATTATATCTGACATTCAAGCAGTAAACATGATTTTAAAACTTACAGGGTAATTCACAGAAATTCGCACAAAAATGGCGCACGCGGCTGGTGCACAGTGTCCCCGGGCGATACACTGCGCCAGCCACGTGCGAAAAAATCCTTTTCATCGCACAGCGTATTCGTGGATTTTAGCCTCCGAAACCAGACGTGGCGCAGAGTGGCGCAGCGACCTTGCAGCAGCGCCAGTTACGCCCCCAAGAACACCCTCGCGCAAGGAAAAGCCTTCAAAATCCCCAAATCATCGCAAAGGGCTGTGCTAACCCTGGACCAGTTCACAGGGCTGCCAAACAGCAAACGCCAAGCGGGGAACGTGTATTTCAGTGGTTTGCGGGAAGTTCCACACGCGTTTGTCCTGGGTACGTGTACATCAGGGGTGCGTGGGAAGTAACACACGCGATTCCATCAGGGCATGTGTATTCCAGGGGTGCGCGGGAAGTATCACACGCAAAAACAGCAGGGTACATGTATTCCAGGGGTGCGCGGGAAGTATCACAAGCAAAAGCATCAGGGTACGTGTATTTCAGGGGTACGCGGGAAGTATCACACGCGATTCCATCAGGGTACGTGTATTCCAGGGGTGCGCGGGAAGTATCACATGCAAAAGCAGCAGGGTACATGTATTGCAGGGGTGCGCGGGAAGTAGCACACGCAAATGCAGCAGGGTACGTGTATTTCAGGGGTGCACAGGAAGTATCACTCGAGATTCCATCAGGGTACGTGTATTCCAGGGGTGCGCGGAGAGCACCACATGTGAATTGCACGTTTGGGTCCTCCCAGGTGTTCCCTCTACACCCTCCATGGCCCTGCAGGTGGCCCACACCACAGGGGCCTACCCTGCACATGTCCCGCAGGCACCCCATCCACCATGGCCATGCCCCCCTGCCAACCCACATGTCACCTTGCACTACTGCCCACCAACGCATGTCCCCCTGCACCCTCCACCAGGCCCCCACTCATGTCTACCACCACCCCCCAGCATCCAGGGGCACCCTCCACCAGGCCCCCACTCATGTCTACCATCATCCCCACCCCCCAGCAGTGCAGGGGCAGCCTCCACCAGGCCCCCACTCATGTCTACCACCACCCCCACCCCCCAGCCACCAGGAGAACCCTCCACCAGGCCCCCACTCATGTCTACCATCACCCCCACCCTCCAGCAGTGCAGGTGCAGCCTCCACCAGGCCCCCACTCATGTCTACCACCACCCCCACCCCCCAGCATCCAGGGGCACCCTCCACCAGGCCCCCACTCATGTCCCCCTGCACCCCCACCCCCCAGCAGTGCAGGGGCAGCCTCCACCAGGCCCCCACACATGTCCTCCTGCACCCCCACCCCCCAGCCACCAGGGGCACCCTCCAACAGGCCCCCACTCATGTCTCCCACCTCCCCCACCCCCCAGCAGTGCAGGGGCAGCCTCCACCAGGCCCCCACTCATGTCTACCACCACCCCCACCCCCCAGCCACCAGGGGCACCCTCCACAGGCCCCCACTCTTGTCTCCCACCACCCCCACCCCCAACATCAAGGGGCACCCTCCACCAGGCCCCCACTCATGTCTCTCACCACCCCCACCCCCCAGCAGTGCAGGGGAAGCCTCCACCAGGCCCCCACTCATGTCTACCACCACCCCAGCCCCCAGCCACCAGGGGCACCCTCCATCAGGCCCCCACTCATGTCTCCTACCACCCCCACCCCCCAGCATCCAGGGGCACCCTCCACTAGGCCCCCACTATGTCTCCCACCCCCCCACCCCCTAGCAGTGCAGGGGTAACCTCCACCAGGCCCCCACTCATGTCTACCACCACCCCCACCCCCCGGCAGTGCAGGAGCAGCCTCCACCAGGCCCCCACTCATGTCTACCACCACCCCCACCCCCCAGCAGTGCAGGGGCAGCATCCACCAGGCCCCCACTCATGTCTACCACCACCCCACACCCCCAGCCACCAGGGGCACCCTCCACCAGGCCCCCACTCATGTCTACCACCCCACCCACCCCCCAGCAGTGCAGGGGCAGCCTCCACCAGGCCCCCCTCATGTCTACTACCACCCCCACCCCCCAGCAGTGCAGGGGCAGACTCCACCAGGCCCCCGCTCATGTCTACCACCACCCCCACGACCCAGCAGTGCAGGGGCAGCCTCCACCGGGCCCCCACTCATGTCTCCCACCCCCCCACCCCCTAGCAGTGCAGGGGTAACCTCCACCAGGCCCCCACTCATGTCTACCACCACCCCCACCCCCCGGCAGTGCAGGAGCAGCCTCCACCAGGCCCCCACTCATGTCTACCACCACCCCCACCCCCCAGCAGTGCAGGGGCAGCATCCACCAGGCCCCCACTCATGTCTACTACCACCCCCACCCCCCATCAGTGCAGGGGCAGCCTCCACCAGGCCCCCACTCATGTCTACCACCACCCCCACCCCCCAGCAGTGCAGGGTCAGCCTCCACCAGGCCCCCACACATGTCTACCACCACCCCCACCCCCCAGCATCCAGGGGCACCCTCCACCAGGCCCACACTCATGTCTACCATCACGCCCAACCCCCAGCAGTGTAGGGGCAGCCTCCACCAGGCCCCCACTCATATCCAACTCATGTCCCCCTGTACCCCCACCCTCAGCATCCAGGGGCACCCTCCACCAGGCCCCCAACCATGTCTACCACCACCCCCACCACCCAGAAACCAGGGGCACCCTCCACCAGGCCCCCACTCATGTCTACCACCACCCCCACCCCCCAGCAGTGCAGGGGCAGCCTCCACCAGGCCCCCACTCATGTCCAACTCATGTCTCCCTGCACCCCAACCCCCCAGCATCCAGGGGCAGCCTCCACCAGGCCCCCACTCATGTCTACCTGCACCCCCACCCCACAGCATCCAGGGGCACCCTCCACCAGGCCCCCACTCATGTCCCCCAGCCAACATGTCACCACAATGTAGAGCTCTGGCCCTTATGGTCAGCCTCCAAACGCAAAAACATGATGTGATGGAAATGAACACATGTCCCTCACATAAACCCAATGGGTGTCAGTGAATGTCAAAACCCATATCATGATATGCATGAAACCAATGACATGATACTACACATTGAAGTTTGAAGAAAACATATGTATTAAAAGCAACATAAATTGAATCAAAAATAAACAAACAATAATGGAAATTTTTTTTAAAAAAAAAACAGCTGGTCCGTGAAATAATGCAAAACCACAAATCATAATGCAAAGGAAAGGTGTCCAAAGTCACAGTCCACAAAAGTAAATCCAATGGAAAATTAAAATCGAAAACCATTGCTCCATGGGGAAATCATAAAAAAAAGTTTTTGAGTGCTTCCAACTTCAATTTTCAGATTTCAAATTGTTTCTTGGTATTAAATCATTGCTAGTGTTTGTGTGGAACTATCCAAAGCAGCTCCCATAAGGATTATAACAATTTCAGCAATTTAGACCATATTAAGTGTTTTTGCCAATCCATTCTAAGATAACTTTAAAACCATTCTGACAGCTTGCCAATCAATTCCGTTTTTCTTTTGTGTTGCTGGGGGAAATTAAGATTGATATTCTGTTTGAATTTTCCCATTCCTGAATACCTGCTCTCTCCCCCCTCCTATCTCTGCACATTGCCTATTGGGGGGTTGAAGGGTGTGCAGGGGAACCTTTAACCACAGTGCTATCTGACCTAAACACACACACGAAAGTATTATTTCTGTGCTGAATTGTTTGCTCACTATTACTCTGTGTGTATTAAAGAGATTATTCAGTGTTACATCACCCCACTGGTGATTATTTTGTTCCCATTAAAACATAGTGTTATTAAATTGTAAATACATAACTAAATATTTTAACTTTGCAAACCAGCCTGATTCCTCATTCAGTGTGACTGGGGGCAGGGGGGGGTTCCAGGAGAGGGGCGTGATATGAGTGCTGCATCGTTCAGAATAAAGAACTTTTAGACAAAAATAAATAAGGATTTCCGTTGTGCATTACATGCTAGGCATTGATTTGGGTGTGTGCCGGATTGAAATCACTTACAGCTTGGGGGCTCATTGTGGGATTCTGAATTAGACATACCACTTGTGACAGTTTAACACAGCGTGCTAACTGACGGGGTACATACACCTTGTCGGGCTACCACACTGTGCTACACTGTAAAAACACCCTTCAATAGAAATACTCAAAGGAGTTGGGCCTATTTTGAAAAGGTAAAAGTAACCCTGAAATAAGTCAGAAGGAGATTAATATTTCCGGAATGGCAACTCCAATTGTTTGTCTGGGGTGAATGGACTGAGCAGGATGAGAATGTTTGGCTGCAGGAAATCAAACAACAAGCCACTGCCACAGAATTAGATAAATGGCAGGACCAGGGTCCATTACACCAGGCACCTAGTGAACTGCATATGGCCCAAAGGGTAAAAGAAGAGCAATGTAAAATTGCCAAAATAGCGGCGTACCTGTACCTCCACATTGGAGTAATACAGGAAAAAGATGCCGAAAACCTAGATCTGGCAAAAAGGCAAGTACAATGAAGAAGAAAAAAAAATGTGCGGATGCACTGCAAATTTATACAGTGAGAGGCCAAAAGATAAATTGAATTTAAATTTTAAACTTTTTCAAGGTGCGGGGGAGGAAAACAAGATCTGGCAAAGGTCCACTACTACAAATTTGTAAGGAGAAAAAGAAGGTCCAAAATTCTGGAAACCTTCCGTCCCCTGCCCTCTATTGCTAGTCTGTCAAAAAAACGGTTCAATAATTGTTCATATCAAAGTTTTTATTCTTGAATAAGCATATTTTGAATATATGACTTTCAAAGCATTATGTTCTTAAAAAAACGCAATAATTAATTTGACTTGTATCACATTAGTTTCATAGATGCAAAAGATCAACACAAAGGAACAAAGGATTTTATAGGTAAATAAACAGTTAAGATTGCTGACGCGTTTCGAGAATCCGTTCTCTTCTTCAAGAGCCAAATTTCAGAACTGGAAAGTAAAAATAATTATGTTTAACAACAATCCGTGCAAATGGATATAAACTTTGCCCAATATATCAGAAAAATGTACAGAAAAATTAACAGTACTAAGTGATCACCTCTAACTATACACATCTAGGCAAACAACATTATGCATGGCAGAGTCAATTCAACATTTACGTGGTAAGCGTTAAAGGAAGGCTGACATAATCTTGGGGCAAACTCAATTCAGCATTTATGAAAAAATCATTCCAGGGAGACTCAGATGTGTTTGTGGCTAATGAAAAGCCTCTGCCGCTATGTAATGTAAAATCTATACATCTGGATATAATCACAGAATGTCTCTCTCTGCAGTTGTAAAAAGAACGGTTATTCGTAAGTAGGAATGAACCGTGGAATTGCGTAATTGACGTTTATAAAGCAGTCTACCTTGTGTTCAGGCTTGATAGTTTGAAAAAATGCATAAAGTAAAATACCTTGCTGCTATTCGGTATCTGTTGCTTCTATTAATGGGGAGTGTTAATCATTCCATCGCATTATGGGTAATGGACGAAGACCTATCATGTCTTTAATTTACGGGTTCCTATAAGGTACAGAGAATCGAATTAGATATTTGTAAATCTACATTTTTCTCATAAGTGTGCTTAGTCTTCTATTAATCAACTTACCCTTCAGAGATGATTATACTTGTGACTAGTAGTCAGAGTCCTTACATCCAGTATGTCTGGAAAATGAACAACATGCCCAATATAGTCTATATGTTCATGGGGTCCCTTAATGAAAGGGTGCAATGTGTTATGAAAAAGACGTGCTCTCCTGTAAAAATAAAGACAAAAATCTAATTTAAGATGGGAGTCACGGGTGGGAGTAGGTATTGATGCACTAATTAGGGATGGGCATTTGTCTGTGCAAAAATACCCTTACCTTCAACACCGCGAGCTCAGTGTGTGGGTAGTCTCTTTGGAACGCGCTGGAATGCACAAGGACCTGACATCAAAATCGTGGAGCGGCAAGAAACTCTCTCCGCGTTCTATGTCGGGCTGTCTGTAAAGCGAAGCATGGCAGTCACCTAGGTGACCAAGAATGCTCAGGAAGGGTCTATCCGAAAAGACCTCCTTGTGTTTGTGTGATGGAACAGTGAAAATAGAAAATTGACTAATCAACAAAAACCCTCTAGGAAGAATCATGGAAAATGCAGAGCGCCATGTTGAAATGGAGAGTGTCTCAAAGGAAGTATATCAGGATTGTCAAAACAGTTAGACAAATGAGATTATTCTCTAGCTAGAGCAGGTGATAAATCCTACATGTGTATTATTGTAGGAGGTAATAAAGGCAATGTAGAACTAATAGAAACATGGTAGATGCACATAATATGTGTATCTTTAAAGTGTATAGGACCATGGCTATTGTGAAACCACATTGCCTAAGTCAATTAATTCCTCCTGACCATAGTCTGAGTAATGGTTACCGTGATTGTATATAAATGCTGAATTGATAATTGTCCCCACAGATAAAAAATTGCAAATCATTCTAAGGCTTACTAGCAGTGACAACATTTCCTGCATTAAGTCTCATATTGTGGTGTGCCGGTTGAGCACAGCCCAGACTTCTCTAAGTTTAACGCAGATGCCACCATACATTCCTACCGATCTCTGAAGTTTATATTGATTTTCTAGATATTCCCTTAAACATTTCCAAAGAGGAGTTAATAGGTGGGCCGGTAAGACAAGTCCCGGACTACGGTAGATTTAACAGGTGTTCTACCTCCAGTTACTCTGTTGGAATTATATCATAAATTTGTAATGTCCCTTAAGATGCCCAAAGTCTCCATGTACATAGGACCAGGTTGTGTATAAAAAAAGGGGGGGTGATCACTAGTGTGCTATATGAAGCACCTTAGGGAAAATTCCTCTTTTTTTGTGTATGGTTTACAAAAGAAACCTTTACAAACGAAATCCTTAAATACATAAAAAGAAAAAAAACAAAAGAAAAGGAATCATATATTACTGTTACATTGCATATTGATTTCATTTAATTACCAATATGATAAAAAAACACATACAGATCCACATATTCTTTTCCTATCAGTAAGTAACATATAAAAGTCAGTTAAAAAATTCAGTGCACATTAAATTTTCGACACAAATTTGAAAGTTAAAGAAAAAAATTTCCCTTTACATAAAAAGAATGAATTTAGCAGCAGTATCAGTTAAAATTACAGGGTTTGTATACATACATGATAGACTTAGTAGTATATAAAGATGGAATTCATCAAACAAATTGGTCAAATGGGAGGGGGATACAGATCAAGAGACTTAATAAATCCTGCCACAGCGAGAACGTCTTTAATTTTAGAAATTGAAAGAGACTGGGACCAAATAACATTCTCTTCCCCCAGTAGACCCAGGGTATTGAATCTGCCTAAGTAGATATTTCTAAGTCCTTTCAGAGCAGTACATTCTAAAAAAAAGATGGTGTGTAGATTCAATTACCCCGGGGGTATGACAAAATCGACATAAAAGGCCCAAATCACTAATCTCCTTCCTTCTATAAAGAACTTCTTTAGTAGGTAGGAGATTCCATCTGAGTTTGAGAAGAAGTGAACGATAATAGTGGTTGGAAATTGACTTAAGATAAAAGACAGGCAGCCTCTTTTCTTGTGGTCAAATTGCAGATCACCGAGTGATGGGTAAGCATGCAATTTTACCAGCGTATTACTCCAATCGCTAGTGAAAAGACATTCTTTGACTTTGTTGGGGATAGTTAACAGGGTATCCCTGTCAGTGCAAAGATCTGATAGAGTCTTATCGCAGAGGACACTAAATCTCGAAAGATATAAGTTTCGGTCCGGTGATCCCCGCGAGAAGAGCATTTTACCAACATCAACATAAAGGGTATCCTGTTTCGGAGAGAGCAGAGCAGAGAACAGTGTCAGAACTCTCCAAAGAATTCTAGCTCGCAGAGAGACTAGACCCAATTCATACCTTATGGCAACTATTGGAACACAATTAGGCAGCTTCATAACTTTTCTTCAGTAGATACCCTCAAGGGTGTCCCAGAAGGTTAAAAGAACAAGATAATGCAGTTCCATTCCGTATATTAGTTTTGGAATCACCTTTCCCTTGAAGAAATCCACTACAGGTTTGAAGGAGAACATGCCGTATTTGCTATCCAGCTTACTAGATTGAGAAATAAGCGGAAGTATTTTGTGTCTAAGGGAACGTCTTAATTCAATGGCCGATGGTTGGGCCAGAATGAGGAATCCCAAATAGACAATTTTGTGTGCTCTAATGATATTTTCACCACCAATTTTCCATACTTTTTTATTACCCTCTCTCCCTCTAGAGAAGACCATTGTTCGAGTTTTACTTGGGTTAATTTTTAACCCATTAGTTAAGGCATATTCTTCAAATTTACAGATAAACCTATGTAAGCCGACTTTGGTGTGATCAAAAAGAAGAAAATTGTCGGTGTAAGCCAGCCATGAGAGCCTGAGATCCCCCAATTTTGCATTTACCAGGCCTGTACTTTCAAGGAATTCCCCTATGTCTGCCAAGTAGAGGATAAAAAGGCATGGAGCTAACAAGCAGCCTTGTCTAACCCCAATACGAGTCCTTATCCTTCTAGAGAGGGTACCTTTGAGATCAATCCTAATATGGACCCCCGAATTCTCATACATTGCCATAATTAAAGTGAATAGACCTGCCGGAATCCCCCATTTAGTTAGTTTTCCCAGAGTCTCGACCTAATTTCTAAATCAAAAGCATTTGATAGGTTGATTGTAGCCAGAAAGCAAGCGGGCAGTTATATTTTATAGGGGGTTGAATAACGCAATGAAAGATGCCTTAGCAGTGATTCCTTCCATGCCCACACAGTATCAGGAACTAGTGGATCTTGCCCTGCAGGTGGATGCACGGCGATCAGAGCGCAGAGCTGAGTTGTGGGTTTCTTCCCACCCTACAGTTGTCAGTACCCCTCCTTCCAATACTGAAGAACCTATGTAAGTAGGAGGTTTACGTAGCCCTATTACAACATCTGAGAAAGAACGTAGAAGGGTGGATAATGCATGCTTTTATTGTGGCACCACGGGACATTATGTGAAGGAATGTCCTCGACGTCCCAGGAAGAGTCAGGTTTTTCGGACAGCTCGACCTTAGATCCGGAGACCAGGTCGAGTGTTCAGTCTTCATCTCCGGGTACCCCTCTTGCCTTTCCTTGTGTCCAGCCCATCTTTGTACAGGCCACTCTTTGTCCCTCTACAGGTATTTCTCATGCAGTCACGATCATCATTGATTCAGGTGCCACTGGGAACTACATAGACATTGCGTTAGCCCATTCCCTCAATCTACCTTTAGTGGTAAAAACCCAACCTAAACCTGTTCAGGCCGTAGATGGCACTACACTAGTCTCTGGTCCTGTTAGACACCAAACTGGACCTCTATTGTTGACCATACAAGACATTCACACTGAGACGTTACGTTTTGATTTGATTACCACACCTCAATTCGGTATCATATTAGGAGTACCGTGGTTACGTGAACACAATCCTCTGATTAATTGGCAAACAGGCACGGTGCTCTTCGAGTCTGAGATTTGTCAGAACTATTGTCTCCCAACCCATCAAGCAACTGACACTCCTTCTCGGGCCTTGGGAACCGTAGCTCAACTCACGTTGAATTATTATGGATCAGAGGTTGTGAATTCCCATACCGTTGGGGGGGTGGTGTCAGGGATTCCATCTCAGTATAAAGCATTTGAATCAGTTTTCAATCGCGATTATTCCAAGGTACTTCCTCCACACAGACCATATGACTGCCCAATTGAATTAATCCCTAATTCCACCATTCCTTCGGGTAGGATTTATTCCTTGTCTCCCTCGGAAGAACAAGCATTGAAACAGTATGTACAGAACGCCCTACGATTAGGACATATCCGCCCCTCTACTTCACCAGCTGCAAGCCCTATATTTTTTGTACCTAAGAAAGAGGGGGACTTACGTCCTTGTGTGGATTATCGGCGTCTTAACGCTATCACGAAAAAGGATAGATATCCAATTCCGTTAATCACACCTCTTTTGGACCACTTATCCCATGCTTCTGTTTTCACCAAGCTGGATCTTCGTGGCGCATACAATCTAAAAGGCGATGAGTGGAAAACTGCCTTTTGTACCCATTACAGCTTGTATGAATATCTAGTCATGCCCTTCGGTCTATGCAACGCCCCGGCAACATTCCAGCGTTTTATGAATGACATATTCAGGGACATTCTGGACGTATACATGGTTGTTTATTTGGACGACATCTTGATCTTTTCACAGAATCTTGATGACCGTGTAAAACATGTCCGGGAAGTATTATCCCGTCTGAGGGAACATTCCCTATTTGCCAAACCCGAGAAATGTCAGTTCCATAAAACGTCTGTTGAGTTTCTGGGCTTCCACATTACCCCTGGGGCATTATCCATGAACAAATCCAAGGTTAAAGCAGTCCTAGATTGGCCAGTTCCTCAAACACTCAAGTCATTGCAGGCCTTTTTGGGCTTCGGCAACTTTTATAGACGTTTTATTTCCTCCTTTTCCACAATTGATGCCCCACTCACGGCCCTGACCAGCCCTCAGGTACCCTATCAATGGCAGAGGGAACATCAGGAATCTTTTGAGGCTTTGAAAACCTCTTTCACTACCGCACCGGTGCTCCAGCACCCCAATTCCGATCTTCCGTTCATAGTTGAGGCGGATGCCTCTTCTTTTGCTCTTGGTGCGGTATTGTCTCAGACATGTCCTACAACAGGCAAGTTACACCCGGTGGCATACCACTCCCGTAAGTTCTCCAATACTGAGACCCATTATACCATAACGGAGAAGGAACTCCTGGCTGTCATGGACGCCTTTCGTGTCTGGCGCCATAATCTTCTGGGGGCTAAGCATACAATCACTGCATACTCAGATCATCGAAATCTACAGGATCTGGCCTCAGTGAAGTGCATCAATAGCAGACAGGTCCGGTGGCATCTTTTCTTTTCCGCTTTTGATTTCCATATTATGCATCGTCCTGGAAACTCACATGGAAAAGCGGACGCTTTGTCACGTTCCCCGGGTGGGGTCGAGTTGCCAACCTTCCCTGACACTGTTCTCGGAAAGAGTCATGTGATTTGTCTCTGCACTCCCTCTTTGTCATTGTTAGATTCTGTACGAGCTTGGACTAGCAATCATTCCGACCAACTGCGGGATTGGGACCCCGTTTATTCTGAGGGTTTGCCTTTCGTGCATGAACGTCTGTTTCTTCCCACACCTGACACTCGTAACTTGGCCCTTGAGTGGTCTCATGATGCTCCCTTCAATGCCCATCCCGGTCAAGAGCGCACTTTGGATCTTCTAAAGCGCTGGTGTTGGTGGCTCTCTATGAAGCGCGATGTGGAATGCTATGTCAATTCATGCGCTGTTTGTGCTCAGGCTAAACATCGAAGAGGATGACCAGTTGGGCTGCTGCTTCCGCTTCCGGTACCTCCAAGACCTTGGCATACACTGACAATGGATTTCGTAACCGATCTCCCCAAGGTACGAGGTTTTGACACCATCTGGGTGGTGGTGGACACGTTCACAAAAATGGCTCCTTTTGTTCCTTGTAAGGGTATTCCTTCGGCCCCAGTCTTGGCAGACTTGTTTTTTGAACATGTGTTCGTGTTATTTGGACTCCCTTCGGTCATTGTATCCGATCGAGGGTCACAATTCACCTCTCGTTTTTGGAGGTCATTGACTAAATTACTTGGCATCGATACCAGGTATTCTTCGGCCTATCATCCTGAGACTGATGGGCAGACCGAAAGGACGAATCAATCAATGGAGCAGTATCTTTGGTGTCTTATATTACTGCAACAGACCTCCTGGTTGAGCGCTTTACGGCTTGCTGAGTTCGCATACAATAACGCGGCTCATTCTGCTACAGGTTTTTCTCCTTTCTACGCCCTCTACGGCCAACACCCCAAGGTCTTGCTTGTCCCTGATGCTTCTGTTTCTTCGAATCCTGCGGCCACGGCTTGTCTTAGGGATCTGTCTGCTGTTCATGCTAGTACTGTGGTCCATCTTACTGAAGCAAAGGCTTCTATGAAGGCTTGTGTTGACGGCAAGCGCCTGGCTGCTCCTCCCCTGGTGGAGGGTTCTAGGGTGTGGTTGTCTTCACGTCACCTTCGCCTAGTAGGTTGCCGGAAATTTCTAACTCGTTTCGTTGGCCCGTATGTGATCTCTCAGGTTGTGAATACAGTGGCTTTTCGTCTAGTTCTCCCAAGTTCTTGGCGTATCCATCCTGTATTTCATGTCTCTCTCCTCAAGCCTTGTCCTGATTCTTCCCGCCTCTGGGCCCCTGTTGCTCCGGTGTCCCTGGCCTCTCCTGATGTTTTTGAAGTGTCGGCCATTTTGGGTTCCCGTTGGTTTAGGGGTAGGCTCCAGTATTTAGTGGATTGGAAGGGTTATGGACCGGAGGAGCGTTCTTGGGTTTCCGCTTTGGATCTTGACGCTCCTCGGTTGGTGGCTCGCTTCCATAGGGATCACCCATCCTGCCCACGGGGTCGTGGGCCGTTGGGGGGGGCTATGTTAGGCGATCCTCTGCACACTGATCCACTGCACACCAGAATACTGCTCACATTTCCCCAACACCTCCCTCCAGGGTTCGAGGCTCATGTGATTCGGTTTTCCCAAAAGACCCAAAGCTCCGTACCAGGTATGATTTACGGGCTCGATTGCAACCCTTCCTGCACTGGCAGTTGCCATGGAGAACAAACAGCAGAAGAGGCGGCGTTACATCTCCACGCCGATCGGTCACTTGCTCACGTGATCCAGAGTGGCGTTCCTCACGTGACCTTGGTGGACGTCACATGACCTTGAAACGCTCAGTATATAAGGCTTGAGACACCGAACACTCATTGCTTCTCAGCTGTCTTCAGACCCTGTTTGGCGTTACGTTTTGGTTTGCTTTCCTGGTTTACCTTGATCTTGGAACTCTCTCTTGGACTCCTTCAGATTACCCCTTTGTACCTTTGCTGTTTACCTGTTGCTGGACTTCGGACACGACCCTGACTTGCCTTTGGATTATCCCTTGGTACCTTGTTGAACTTTTACGCCATTTCCCTTTTTGGGATTCAAGTCACGCCTTCAGTCCTACAGGTGGTTTATCCAACATCCACACTTGTCTGCGGTCCTCATGCTCTAGGGACCGCCTCATCTGAGTCTCGAACCTCCCTACTAGGTTTCCTGGGTTTTCCAAACACCTGATAGGTAAGGCTATTCAGATCCTTTGGTTATTGTGATTGTATACTGTAATTGCCTTGTACTTAAACTCGCTTTTCTTGACAGCAGCATTGGTGTTCCAGAGGTTCCGTGGATCCGGGAAGTAACATCTCCCACCTGTGGCCCCAAAGGTTGCACAGTGGGTTTCTTTTAGTTCCCCTGTGCGTCACTTGAGGACGGAGGTTTCAACGGTCTACACGACACTCAAGTCAGAACAATTTTGTAACAGACTAGATTTTCTGGATTTGCAGTAATTTTTATATTTTTGACGGAGAGCTCTAATTTTTTTATTTTTGTTACCCCATTCAATATCAAGGAGTTGGACCTCTCTGATAAGTTTTCGAGTGTGGGCCTTTTCACTGGCCAACTCCCGATCGAACCTATGGGCATGGGATTTCTTAGGAATGCCCTTCGTTAGTGAACCAGAGATGCTACTGTGCAAAGCATTAATAAAGCTATTAAAGTATAAGGTATTGAATACTGTGTGTTTCCAGGAGAGAGAAGTGTGATTAAACGAGTAAATCAATGTATAATTAAGTAGATTAATATTGTCAGGAGACCAACATACCCCTGACCCTTGTCCCACGGTTTTGAGAAGGCATGGCCCCCCTGCGAGCAGAGGCTTCATGGGAAAAGGAGAAGAGAATGTAACCAGCAGTGCCCCGTGGTCACTCCAAGGGTTAAAGGAGACCTTGACCTCAGAGGAGAGAAGGGAGAGAGAATGATCTACATAGACATAGTCAATGGTAGACGATGAAAGACCTTTATGCCATGTAGGGCAGAGTGGGAGAGAAGCATCAAAAGACCCGTTAAGGCAGGTTAGGCCTACCGAGTCCAAAGCGAGATCCCAAAGTCTACCCCAAACATATTTCTGGCCTTGCCGATTGTCATCCTTCAAAGCCAAACCCATGTCGTCATAGTTGGCCTCAGAAGAAATGGAACAGTCGGAGTTCAAATCACCAGCCAAGATCAATTTCCCCCTGGGATGTAGGGATCTCCATAAAAGTACCCTATCCGTTAAGTATTAAGGCTCAAGGGCAGCCATGTTTTTGTGCCAGTATACATTAATCAAGAGGAGATGAACCAGTTGATCAAGGGAGGAGGCCTCCATAGCTAAAACACCAAATGGAGTATCCGAGAGAACCTTATTCCTGAAACCAAGAGAAGCCCTGAATCCAATGATGAGACCCCCAGAGGCCTTCCCTCCTAAACTAGGTTTAGCATTTTGGGAATGAATATCAAATCCATCAACAACGGAAGGAGAGAGTAACCAAGTTTCTTGTAAGAAAAAAAGAAAAAGCAATCTGAGGTAGTAATCATAAGTACTGTCTCAGTGTTTGTGAACAGATGAGAATTTCCCCTGGAATTCCAGGAAAGAAAAATAAATTCATTCGGGACCTTAATATTGATAAGAGTACCAGGGCACTCAAAAGAGCGCTCATTTCCACAAACCTGAGGTGACCTGGGCCCAGGTTCTAGCATTACCATTAAAATGGGCGTAAATTGCCTCTGTTGAGGTTGAGAGGCTCTTTCCGGGTAATAAACCATAGTAAGGTTTCCCCTATACTCTTCACACCCACCATGTTTTCCAGAATGCTGATTTGGTTGTAGCAAATTTGTTTCAAAGCTAAACTGCATTAAACCTTCCCGTTGTCCCATTATTAGTTCTAGTACCACTCTAGATTTCAGAATAATGTTACTCATATCTACACGACGTTGAGTAGGAAAGAAAATCCTTTCCATGTCGTAACTAGAGATAAGTGAGAGTGAAAGAAGTTGGTGGAAGATTTTTAAAATATTTCCACGATTAAGACAGATAGGCATATCTTGACCCCATAAACTAGTAAGCTGCAACATTTCGATAGACTCTTTAACCTCAGTTAATTGAGGTAAAGAGTCAGTAATACTTTTTGTAAATTGACTCACAGAGTTAGCTTCCAGATCAGTACCCCTAGCACCCCTTAATATAGTCCTATTTTGGGTAACGTGGGGTCCTACAGGAAATCTTTCATACAGATTGGGAGAATTCCTATTTGGGGTAGGTTTGGGCCCAGTGGAAAGACCTACAGAGCCACTTGAGGGCTTTGGGTGAGCAAAGTTAGAAAAGTTGGGAACATAACGACCCTCCACTGGTCTAAATCCCGTAACACGCTCTTCCATTATCGACTCTGTGCTGGTCGAGTGACCATCAGAATGGCAGAATGGGTGACCATCTGTGGAAGGAAAAGTTGTTATGAGAACCCTAACCTGAGATAAGCCTGAAGTCAAATTGAAATCCACCCCAGTAAGTGAGTTTGAGCTCACGACCTCCTGAAATAGTTGTTTCACCATGTAAAGATTGACAAGATTCACCATTACCGGGATGGGAGTGGCTGCTAGAGGGTAAGGTTTATACCAGTTTGGGAGTTACCCATAGTAATTGAAGGATCTGCAATCAGATCGAGTGGCAATGGATTACCTGTGATTTTTGTATTCAAAGTAACTGGAGCAATGTTATTTAAAGTCTCCGGTTGAATAATTATCTTTGGATGGCATATATCATGAGTTTCCTCCCACTGGATTATATTGGCCACCTCCTCAAGGGGAATAGTATCCTTTGACATAGAATTCCCTGGCACAGCTTCGGGCTGACCGGAAACAGCCAGAATAGTCAGAACAGAGGTGGAGCCAACGGAGACAACAACCGCATTAAAGGTAGCAGTATCAGTTATCGCTGATTCCCCCTGAGTCCTAACCCCCTTCGGGGGGGGAAGAAGTTGTAACACCCAAAGGAGCACATGCCATGAACAGATTTTTAAAGAATGTATTAGAGAAAGAATTAATTTTTTTCAAGTTCTTCTGGTTTTTAGTTTTCTTTATTTGTTGGATATGTTTTTTATTACCTATATGAACAAAGCCCTTTAAGGATGCCGTTTCCTTAGTGAGATCGATACAGTCAAGAGGCTTCTCCAAGGGAAGGTCTAATATAGAAACGGGAAGAGGGGCAGCAGTGTCCCCTTTGGGTGGTTCAGCTGCTTCCGATGTAATAGACATAGAGGGTAGGGTTTATACCAGTTTGGGAGTTACCCATAGTAATTGAAGGATCTGCAATCAGATCGAGTGGCAATGGATTACCTGTGATTTGTGTATTCAAAGTAACTGGAGCAATGTTATTTAAAGGCTCCGGTTGAATAATTATCTTTGGATGGCATATATCATGAGTTTCCTCCCCCTGGATTATATTGGCCACCTCCTCAAGGGGAATAGTATCCTTTGACATAGAATTCCCTGGCACAGCTTCGGGCTGACCGGAAACAGGTGGAATAGTTGGAAAAGAGGTGGAGCCAACGGAGACAACAACCGCATTAAAGGTAGCGGTATCGCTTATCGCTGATTCCCCCTGAGTCTTAACCCCCTTCGGGGGGGAAGAAGTTGTAACACCAAAAGGAGCACATGCCATGAACAGATTTTTAAAGAATTTATTAGAGAAAGAATTATTTTTTTCAAGTTCTTCTGGTTTTTAGTTTTCTTTATTTGTTGGATATGTTTTTATTACCTATATGAACAAAGCCCTTTAAGGATGCCGTTTCCTTAGTGAGATCGATACAGTCAAGAGGCTTCTCCAAGGGAAGGTCTAATATAGAAACGGGAAGGGGGGCAGCAGTGTCCCCTTTGGGTGGTTCAGCCGCTTCCGATGTAAAAGATTTACCATAGAGTCCCTGAGGAGTGGAACCAGGGAGATTAGGAGTCGACCCCTCTTGGGCTTTTTCCAATAAAAAATTAGTAATCACTTTTATGGGAGTGACACAAAGTTTAGCATCTGGGGAGGATACACTAAAACGCCCTCAGGGATCGATGGGGGGATTAGAGAAGATTGGTCAACAGAACCTCTGTCCGAACAAGGAGGGACAGTATTGACTTGAAGCATATTAAGAACGACCCCCAGAGTACTGTCTTTCTCCACATTAGGGACTTTATTAATCAGAGGCCCTTCCATATAAGGTTGCCTATGAGGAGTCGAGTCTGGCCATTGTTTTATTATTGAAGAGTTATCTTCCTTAATAATTTTAACCAACTCTTCAAATCTATCTAGACCTTCTAGCCTAGTATAGATTTCAGAGAGGAGGAGAGAGTGAGATCTAACCTCTGACCAAATGTTATCATACAGACTCACAAACAAACTAAGAACCATATTGAGTGCAAATAATGTAGTTTGAGTTAATTTTATTCTATAATCTGCCTCTTTAAGGGTATCGTGTATGAACGACTCACTTACATGATCCTTTTGTATATCTGGGAGTAAGCCCCTTTCACTAAGCCATGTTTGCTTCTCTGTGTACTCATCAATAAAATGTGTGAGTTCTGAAGGGGAAACCATATAGGAGGCATCACAAGTTTGCTGGGTTACATTATTAGTATTAATGGAATTAAATTCCAAGTGACTCTCAGCCATTGCCTTGTCTGCACATGCTATAATACTAATATTGTCGATATCGTTATCAGCAAGATCTTCAGGCTCCAATTTCTTTGCTACATTCTCAAGATGCGTGAGGTCCAAGGAAGCCACTGTTAGGAATAAAAGTGGAGGTTTAATGAGAGTTCTAGTGGCAGTCCTTTTACCAAAGAAATTGGAATTTTTTTTCCCTTGAATAGGTTTACTCATACTAGGTTTTGTTTTGGGTGTATGAAGAAAAGATTTTGTAAGTGGAGTTTTGAAAACAGTGGGTTTCACTGTTGGAGTAGGAGCAGCAGGTACAGAGATAGCAGAAAGATTAACATGAATAGAGAAAGTGTAATTGGCCTCCCCATTAGAGGAGGGTACCTCCGGTGTTAACTTGACAGAAGGACCACCCTGGTTCCTATAGTCTTTTAATGGGGGGGTTGTAGAACAATCGCCTGTTTAGATAGTACAGGAGGTTCTATAGAGTTCCTGTCAGGGGCATCCATCATTGGTATAGGCAGTGGCAACCTAGGCTGTAATTAGGCGGGGGTTGGGTGTATATTGTTCACCATGCTATTATTCAGATGCTCCATACCCTCCCTTGCCCTAGATCGGGAACCAGCTTCCTCCAAATTCAGAGCTATAGTAGCTGCTAATCGTTCTTCCTGTGCATTTATGGAGATATCTTGTTTTCCAAAAAAGATGCAGCTATTATTGATTGGGGTACGTGGGATGATACCCATCAGATTGAGTACAGCAGACCTTTCATTTGAATGGATTTGGGCTTGGGCCACACTTTTTTGTAGAGAGCTGACCAGGGGGTTCTCTACTAATGTATGATGTGGCTTACCCGGAGGGGTACTAATAGGGTTCATAGATGGGGTAGAGTCTAATAGAGTAGGGACAGGAACCACCTCAGGAGGAAGGGTAGAGTCAAAAGAAGCCTCCATAGTGGCCTGGCTCCTGAGTCCCTTGCGTGTCATCCAAACAATGAGAGTGCCTAGAGGGGTAAAAAGCGGAGAACTGGAAGGGAGACAGCAAGGTGGCTCAGTGAATGCTTAGATGCTAGGGGTTATACATTAATATTAAAATAAATATGACAGGGAGTAGAGGTCTATACTAAGAACAGTGAAGTAGCAAACAGTAATTATTAAACTGCACTGAATAGGGGGAGCGGCAAAAAGACACATAACAGTACTCAAATACAGATTGAATGTAAAACACAGAATAATATGGGTCCTTTGTTAAACTCAAGGAAATAAGAAAGAAATGTATCCAAAATAGGCCCCTAGAGTATTATATTAAAAGTCATAGGCTGGGAAATCATTCCAGGAAATCAGAAGATGACTGAGGCTGCACTCAGTATCAGGGTAAGGAATGCCCGACAGCTCGAGGAGCTGCCAGAGTCCGTCTCTCCCCCTTACCCTGAGTACTGGTTAGAGTTCACAAAAGAGGAGTGGTAACTTATAGCCACAGTCTATGATACTCACAGGGCCATTGCACGGGCACAGTCACAGCCAAACAACAAAACAGCACCTCCAGCCCTTCTGCCTCCAGGGTTTACGCCACAAGGGTGACGCTGGTTGCAATTTGCAGCTTTGCCTATGATCACGTGATGCTATCATGTGAGTGCGAAAAGCTCCGCCTCACTCTCAGCAAGAGCCGACTGCTTGCAGTGCTCGAATGGGGCCAAAGAGCTTTGTTTGGGCACAGAAGTATTTCAATGGGTGTATGTAATGCCAGTAGCAAGTCCAAACACAGCTACTTCCAGAACAGGAAAAAATAGCGCCACTCGTGCAACACTGGTTGCAATTTGCAGCTTTGCCTATGATCACGTGATGCTATCACGTGAGTGCGAAAATCTCTGCCTCCCTCTCAGCAACAGCCAACTGCTTGCAGTGCTGGAATGGGGCCAAAGAGCTTTGTTTTGGCACATAAGTCTTTCAATGGGTGCAGGTAATGCCAGTAGCAAGTCCAAACACAGCTACTTCCAGAACAGGAAAAGACAGCACCACTCGTGCGACGCTGGTTGCAATTTGCAACTTTGCCTATGATCACGTGATGCTATCACGTGAGTGCAAAAATCTCTGCCTCCCTCTCAGCAAGAGCCGACTGCTCGCAGTGCTCGAATGGGGCCAAAGAGCTTTGTTTGGGCACAGAAGTCTTTCAATGGGTGCAGGTAATGTCAGTAGCAAGTCCAAACACAGCTTCTTCCAGAACAGGAAAAAACAACGGCACTCGTGTGACACTGGTTGCAATTTTGCAAATTCCTCATTAAGCCCCTTGGGGTTGAGGGTGTCAAGAAGATGAATCTAGTATTTTTCTCTGTGGGAGAAGATCGAGTGGTAATATCCTCGCTTATAGGGTTTCTTCACTATCTCTAAGATCTGAAATTTGATCTGACCCACTGAGTGGTGATGCTCTGTGAAGTGTTTAGCCAATGGAGATTTAACATTCTTACATCTAATGTTAGACTTATGTTCATTGATTCTGTCTTTGACTTGTCTTGTAGTCTGGCCCACATAGAATGTCCCACAAGGACATTTAATGGCATAGATGGCACCTACAAAGGTGCAGGTCGGCAAAGTCTCTCAGTTTTTGTTTCTTACCTGTTTGTGGGTGTGCTACTGTATCCTCCTTGATTACATTGTTGCAATTCAAGCAACTTAAGCAGGGGTAGGTACCCTTTCTCCTAGTGCTCAATAACAATTGTCTATTTTTAGGCATTTTCTCTGCTCTAACCAGATTGTCTCTCAGGTTCATACCTCTCTTAAAAGCCGTCATTGGTGGTTTTGGAAACAATCTTTTGAGCAGTGATTCACTTTGCAAAGTGCTGCAATGTTTCTTTATTGCTCTACCAACTTGAAAGCTTTGCCTGGAATGTTTCGATATGTAAAGTAATGGTGTTGCCTTATCCTTAATCTTGGCCGTTAGTAGATGTTCTTTACCTTTATTCAAGGATCTAGATTTAGCTTCTTCTAGCACAGATGGTGGGTATCCTCTTTTTTCAAATGTATCAAGTAGTTTGGTACATTCTGTATCCAGACCTGCTGGGTCCGAAATGATCCTCTTGAGCCTCAAAATCTGACTGTAAGGTAAGTTCTCTCTCATTGATTTCGGGTGAAAACTCGTGAAATGTAAGAGATTATTAACATCTGTTGGCTTGTGGTACACATTTGTGGCGATAATATTGTCCTTGATTTCCAAACAAACATCTAGGAAATGGAGAGAGGGAGCTCCTATTTCCATGGTGAATTTGATGCTCTGGTGTACTGTATTCAGATAGTTAAAGAATGCTGTTAATTCCTCTGTTGTGCTACACCATATCCCGAAGATGTCATCAATAAAACGCTTCCACATAATGATCTTTCTTGCCCATTCTGGTTTGTCTACTACAAAGGTTCGCTCAAAATTGTACATAAAGGTGTTAGCATATACTGGGGCCATCGCTGACCCCATTGATGTCCCTGTTGTTTGGAGGTAAAATTTGCCTTGAAACCTAAAGAAATTGTTCTTAAGTATCATATTTAAAAGTTGCATTATGAATTGTGGATCACATCTTGTGGCTCGTGAGTCCAGTAGTAGCCATTCTACTGCTTCTACGCCTTCTGTATGGGGGATTGAGGCGTACAGGCTGCATACATCCAAGCTGAATAGTATGCAGTCTGAGCTGAGCGCTGAGATCTCATAGATGCAGTTGAGGAAGTCTGTTGTATCCTTCAAGTATGTTGGTATATCTTGGATGAGTGGTTGTAACAATCGGTCAATGTATATAGCCAAGGGATCGAATACGCTATCAGTTCCTGCCACTATGGGTCTCAGTGGTGGGTCACTTTGGTTTTTATGGATCTTCGGAAGTCTGTAAAAGACTGGTGTAATGGGATGTTGATTGATAAGAAACTTGCAGGTTTTACTACTGATCCATTCATTGGTATGCATCCTCCACTAATTCCTCTATGACTGATCTTATCCTGATGATAGGGTCACAATCTAGTTTGTTGTAGGTGGTAACATCTTCCAGTAATTCCAAACATTTCCTTGTGTATTTTGCCGTATCCATGATCACAATGGCAACTCCTTTATCCACTGGTTTTATGGTTAAATCTTCGTCTTTGGTAAGTGCCTCAAAGTGGTCAAGTTGGTATTTTCTCACATTACTTGGAGTTGTTGATCTGTAGTTGATCAATTTTAGGTCAGCTAGTACTTCATTCTCAAAGAGATTCAAAATGAAGTTTTTTGTCTGAGGATCAAAGTTACTCTTTGGTATCATTTCCAATGTGTCGCTTTAAGACTCACTAGATTCAAGATTTTCATCTGTATCAAAAAAGATTTTTAATCACAGTTTTTTCAATAGCCTATGGAGAAAGATTTTCTCCTCGAGCATTGTAGTATTGTTTGTTGGGACAAAGGACAGTCCTCGATTTAACATTTCAAGTTGATCGCTAGTGAGGATCTTATTGGATATGTTAACTACTAGATTTTCACTCTTTTGTTTTTCCTTTTTTGTATTGGCTTGCCCTCTGCGCGTTTTTCTTTTGACTTGTCTCTGAGTCCTAAAACAACTCCTGCGTTGTTTGCACTTGGTGAAGACGGTAACAAAGAGGTTCCTAGATTGTCTGTTGAGCGTGAGTCTTCTGTAGATGTTGGTGCTTGTGTCCCTTCTCTATTTGTATTCGAACATGTGGCTCCTTGTTGTATCGGTTCACCTATACCTATACTACTCGAACTGCTCTCATGGCCTGAGTTGGAGGAATCAGTTTGGGGGGGCTTTTGTCAATTAAGATTGCGGTGGTGATAGTATTCCTGCCATCTGTACACAATATCATTTAGGTGGTCAAAGGTGTCTCTTTTAAATTTTCTCAATTTACGTTGTTCTATGTCAGATTTATAAGAAGACCATTTTTATTAATGTCTGTTAAGAGTTGTGTGAGCTCTTCAGATGTTTTAAATTCATTAAGTTGAGTTTTCAGATTTCTGTGCCAATAGTTTTTAATGACTTCGATAGTTCTTCTATAGTCAGTAAGATCAAGTCTAATGAACATTTATTCAGAATGCGGTCCCATTTCTCCACAAATGCTTTACTCTCACTACAGAGTATCGGTCTCAAGTAGACTCTTAGACCCCTCCAATTTTTTTTGGAATATTAGACGGTCTGGACTGACATTATTTTGTGAACACTTCTCAGTGTCTTTGCTTGGGGACAAAATCCTCTTTGCTTCTTCAGCATCAAAAGCTAATGTGGAAGCATGTTTCTCAGTTAATTCATTTATGCGTGAAAAAGACATTCTTTGAATTATATACTTCCAAGCTGTGGGTGCTATCAACAATGTGTGCCACACTGGTGTTAAACAAGTGGTCAAACAATTGTCCACAAAAAGAAAAAATGTGTGGATTCACTCCATATTTATACAGTGAGAGGTCAAAAGATAAATTGTTTGTCAGGGGTGAATGGACTGAGCAGGATGAGAATGTTTGGATGCAGGAAATCAAACAACAAGCCACTGCCACAGAATTAGATACATAGCAGGACCAGGGTCCATTACACCAGACACTTAGTGAACTGTGAAAAATATGCCGAAAACCTAGATCTGGCAAAAAGGCAAGTACAATGCCTAGAGAAAACCCAAACTGATTTGACTCTGCAGAGCAAAGGCTACAAAAGAGCAAAGATTCAGAGAGAGAAACCAGACAGTACCTGACAAAATTGAAGGAAGATCTGGCTCTCCTGAATTTTGATAGAGCCTGTGCAGAGCAGGTAGTCACCTTACAGAACCATGAGAATCCTTGAAAGAGGGGAATAATAAATGCATTATTAAAGATCTTGAATCCCAAACAGAGTTTGATGAGGAGCGCCAGAAATTATGTGCCTTCAGAAAACAAAGGGACGACTTGGCCGCACAGAGGGGTACTCTAATTCAGGAAAGGGACGCCTTAGACCAGGAAGTCAGCCATTTAAAAAACAAGGTGGAAGAAAATCACCTGGCTCTTCAGGGACTGGGTGAACTAAAATGGATTATGAAAAGCTGTTAGAGCATACCAGGAGGGTAATAAAAGAATAATCAGGTCAGTAAGGACCGAACTCGGGAGGTGAGTCTCCTGCAGCAAAAATTGGCCCAATACTCCCAAGTCAGACAGGAGATGCAGAGAGACAATGAGGCTCTCTTTGAAAAAAATGACAGGCTCCATAGACAGATAGCCATGCAGGAACAACTAATAGAGACCAGTAAGGCCTTGATAGAAGAACAAAAGGGTCAGATTCTTGCATGCCAACAGGCAGTAGGGGCTGAGAGAGAGGAGGTCAGATGGGAGAGGGAAACCCCTGAGCATAACCTCAGGCACACTGGCACCAGAGACCTTAGTCTCTTTAACTCCATGGACTCTGCCACCCCCTTGTCCACTGGCTCACATGAACCAAGGGCCATGGGGATGGTAGACTTCAACCCAATGGGGAATATGGGGCTAATAATTCAGTGCCTCCCAGAAATGGATGGGCGGGCATCTATGTATAGGTTCCCAAGTGCTAGGGCCATGTTCTCTGATCAGGGAGACCCAGTGAGGGGAGAATCAGAGAAATGGATCCTCAGAAATATAACTTACCAAGAGATCAGACAGTGACATTTGGTGGTGAAATCCATTTGATCAAGGCCCACTAAGAGCATAATAAAAACCTCTTGCCAGCTAGGACAGTGGGGGGGGTGAGTACTCAACCAATCCTGGGAGCAAGGAAGCATCAGAAGACTCTTTTGAGCACCACAGGTCCCTAGAGACTAGGCCCCCACACTCTGCCAGCCATTCCCAAGCTTGCACAATCCAGAAGAGTCTAGAAGACCAGACAGCCACCTCTGGTAGCAGTGCCTCTGAGTCAGAGGATGAGTGGACCAGGGTGACAAGAACTAAAAAGGCTAACAAAGTTAAGAGGGCTTTACTCAAGGATCCCCTGAAACAAATAAAAGCCATTAGGAGCGTCATCGTGCCCTACCACAAAAATGCCTAATATTCGGTCTGGGAGCACCTTGAATTATTTGAGCAAATGATGGAGACTTTCCAACTGAAGGGCAGCCAAAGCTGTATTCAGTGTGTAAAGTGGACGTTTTGTCCTGAGTACTCCAGCTTCTTTGCGGGGCTGGAGGATCAGAACCATTCCAGATAGTCCACCGAAAGGGCAGCCATCCTGAAACCTTTTTCCATTCATAGGAACCCTCAAGAGGCTAACAAGGCAGCCTGCAACTTACAATGTGGGGAAGATCAGGCCCCACAAGAATTTGTTCAGGAATTGAAACGCGCCTTTGCGCAGACCACAAGAAGGGTGCGCACTGACAGTAAGGAATTTTTTAACACCTTCTTTCATGCTCTCCCAAAGTATATAATGACCCAGTTAGTGAGGGACTTTCACAAGAAAAGATCACTAGACTGGGTCATTGAACAAGCAACGCGCATCTTTGAAGTACAGAAGCCGTGGGAAATTAAAATGTGGGCAACAGCCCCAAACTGACCAACACCCCCGCTGCTGCTTAGGTGGCAGAGGTGAAGGTTGCCCCCATTTTAGATCTGTAGATGGGGTACTATAAACCTTCCCGCGCAAAATCCGACCAACCCCAAACCCAGAAGGCCCTCAGGCCAATCCCAAACAGGGAGCAAGGAGGTAACCCCACAAATGGGACCCCTAACTCCCCTGACTACATCAGCCCACGCTCCAAGGGAAATAGTCCCATCCTGGGCTATGTGTAGACTCCTCCAGCCCAAAGGGGGGGTCCAACCAGACAGCAGGCCACACAGGAAACTTCCCTCCTCACTTTCCCCAGGAGGGCAGCAATCACCCAAATGCCAGACCAAATTTCTTTCCCCGGTACCCGCCAAACTTCAACCCCCAAAACAACCCTTTTATCTTTCCCCAATTTCCTGAGCCCAGACAGCCCAATCCAGGAGAGGGGAGGCCAAGTATGGAGGGGTACCCAAACTTTCCTAACCAGGGGTATTATGGGAGCAGGGATAGTTACCCTTGCTGGGATCAAGGATAGATCTGAGGACCCCGTACCAGCCAGAGCGGGTGTCCCAACTAAAGTGCCAGGTCTAGAACATGTCAGAGGATCTGGTTTGCATGCTGAGGGCTCAACAGAACCCTTAGATGAGCATGTGGGCTCCAAACTCCTCCAATCCAGGGTCTAGTGCTCCAGAACAATAACGTGGGAAGAACCCCGACAACCCACTGGTTCCCAGGGAGGAGGCACAAGGGGAAGGGGAGTATAAAACCTGGGAGGATGCTTCCTTCCCCACTTGTGAAAAGCCCCTGGAAAGCCAGGAACCAGAACCTAAATCTCTTGCCCCCAAAAGTCTGTAACCCAAGGAACAGAGGGGGGTAGGAGAAATAAAGAACCTAAAAAGGCCCATTTTGTGGAGGAGGTGCAAATCTTCCAGTTTGAAGGAGAGGGGTTCTCAGAGGATTATGGGAAAAGGATCTTCTCCTTCAGGGATGGGAGCACTCCTCTCAAAGGAAAATGGGTCCTAAAGGATCCAAATCCAGACTGGGTAGATGTGGGGACCAAGTTAGAACCGCCCATCATCAAACCCCAGAATGATCAGCACGAAAATCCCCTTGTTCAAACCCATTCTGGTGACTGCTTCCAAAAAGTGAGCGGCAGCCCAGAATCAGAACCAAGGGAGCCCAAAACTTCCCCCATATCTACCTGTCAACTTTTTCCTACAGGTTCCCAAGATGCCAAACAGAATCCTGCCCAAATCACCTCTCTGTCATTATCCAAAGAAAAGAAACTAACCCACCAGTTGGCCAAAAATGTGCATTATCTTTGCCCCCTTGAGGAAAAGGGCGGAAGGTTTTATGCCCCAGTCCAAATACAGGGGCAATGTACAATTTTGGCACTGGTGTTCACTGGATCCCAAGCTACTCTTCTGTCAAAAGGGGCCTTTGATCAACTGAATTCGGGGAGGGGGGAGAAATACCAAATTCCTCTCACCCCTCTTCCTGGACAACTTCAGAACTTCGACAGGAAGGAAATTCCAGTCGAGGGGACTGCGGATTTAAACATTAAAGTTGGGCGACACAAGGTGAAGCACCCTGTCATAGTTGTGACTCCAGAGGGCACACCTTGTTTACTAGGGAATGTCATCCTGCGTAGATTGTCTCCCCTCATAGATTGTGTAAACAATGTCCTCTGGACCCAGACTAACCAACCAAAACAATTTGAAACAGAGTGTCAACCATGTTAGTTTAAATGACACATGCCACATGGTTGAACAAAAACCTGACCAAATTGAGTTCTACTTCCAGAATAATCAAATCCCACACATGACAGTAATTGCAATAGGACAAAAAACTGGTGATGGGGGTCCTCTCCATTTCTGAAAATCAACCATCCTTCCAGTCTAAGGTGGCATTCCACACTGGAAGGAAACACTCTGAAATTCTATATAAATTCACAATCAGAAAATCACATTCCTATAGTCCAAAAGGAAGAGAAATCAGCACAAAGCTTGGCTGATATTCAGAAAATTGGAGAAAAGTTGTTCATCCCTATTCATTTAAATGAGGGGAAGGACTCTGTACTCACCTGGGTATGTGTGAACAATGGTAAGAGCTTCATCAGCGAGGCCATGTTCCACAAACTCCCAAAAGATCCAGCCATTTCCACTTTTAAACTGTTAGACAAATTGGAAATGGACCTGGAAACACCCAATTCCAAAATTCTCCTGCCTAGCAGGTTTATGCTCAAAATTTCAATAGGCAACAAGAGCATAGTCCATAATTGTTGGGTTGTGTGAGATGTCCCTGCTGTATTTGATTTAGGCAGTGACATTCTCAATCTCTTTGCCATTAGTTTGAATCTAATAAACTTCAAAGCTTGGTCCCAATTAGCGGGTAATCCCACGGACTTTGACGACCCAGAGAAAGCATTTCGGTCAGCTCAACTGCTGCCATATGCAGTTGAAATTCAGATTGGAGAGGAAGTCCCCATCCCAGAACGGACTCGACAATTCTCACTTGAAGTAAAAATTAAAAGAGGACAGAAACTAAAAAATCCTGATGCCTATGTCCATCTTAATGCTCATTTTCAACAGCAAGGTTTGGGGTAAACCCAACACCACTAGTCAACATAGAACATAACACCATTCCAATAGAGGTGGATAACGGGGATCTAAAGTGTATCACTCTGGGCGCAGGCACCATTATTGGAATGGCGGTTGATGACATGGGGGAATTTCCTGGTGTACTCTTCCTGCCCTTATGGTAAAGACGATGTGACCTGTGACTTCAGGAGGGATGAGGTGATCTTTCAAGTCCACGAGGACTCCCTTCCCCACCTGAAGCCATTGTCCAAATCAGCACTTTGACCAGGGACTTCCACACCCAGCTAGAGGAGGCCGCTGAGATAGTCAAACCAGAAGTCTTTCCAGGCTTCAGGCAGATGGTTGAAGACAGAGTCAACCTAGCTGATGCATGTGAGACTCTGGAGCAAAAGCGAAAATTGAAACAAGTTTTCTCAGATTTTCAAGATCTCTTTGCGGTGGACTCATTTGACTGTGGTCGCACCGACATCCACACAACAATTCCCACGGACCCTGGCATGACTCCAGTGTTTATGAAGCAATATTGCTTGTCTCTCACATCAATGGAGTCCCTTACTGAAATAATTAAGAACCTTGAGTCCCGTGGGATAATTCGTCCACTCCACAGCACCGTCAATAATCCGATGCTGGGGATTTGAAACCAAATGGCCAGTGGAGACTCTGTGCTGACCTAAGTGAGCTCAACAAATGGGTCCATACTTCCCGCTGGCCTCTTCCCTACATTGACCAAGGGCTGGCCCAGATCCAAGGGTCACAGGTATTCACTGCAATTGACCTGACCAATGGGTACTAGACTGTACCTGTCAGCAGGGAGTACCAATACAAGCTGGACTTTACCTTCGGGGGGCAGCAGAACACATGGACCCGGACTCTCTTCGGATACATCAACTCCGGCAATGAATTTAACATCTTTCTACATAAGGCCACGCCCGACCTGGGTGAAAGGGGTAACCTGGCCTATGTAGACGATGTTCTAGTCAAAAGCTGTGGAGGAATAAATAGTGGAGATCTGTTATGTCCTGACACAGTTGAGGGCTGTCGGAGCAAAACTCTCCTTTCAAAAGACACAGTGGTGCAGAACCCGTGTCAATTTCTTGGGGGATGAGATAACTCCTCAGGGTCTCTGCATCTAATTACAGCAGAAAGTTCATTGAGGACTATGCAGAGATCACAAGACCCCTGATCCATCTTTTTAAGGGGGGGGATCAAGTGGGAGTGGGGTCCAGAACAAGCCGAGGCAGTAAGACAACTCAAAAGAAGCCTCCCACAAGCGCCTTGCCTAGCTTACCCTGTCAAAAACAAGGAGTTCTTCTTGGAGACAGGGTTCCCAAATACATGCTTGACTGTGGCATTATAACAAAAGCATGACAAGGTGAATAAAGTAATCTCCTATGCGTGTAAGACTTTGTCCTATGTGGAGGAAAAATTCAACGATTGTGAGAAGGCACTCCTGGCAACGGTGTGGGCATTGAAGAATTGCTGCCTGTTTATCCGTGGGAACACATCATAGTGGAGACTCCCCACCAACTTTTGCAATATCTTCAAAGTGACAGAATCCGGGCCGAAAATGTGAGTAATTCACAAATTACCTCCTGGATTCTGTCAAAGCAAGGCTTTCCTGTGGAGGTCGGATATGGCCAAAACAAGAAGAGTCCCCTTGTGCAAGGTCTGGCTGACTTGCATGATTGTGCCAGAGAAAACTGTCTCGAGGACGAAAGTCTTAATGTCAAGGGCAACATGGAGGCATACCTTAATTCCCCACAAAAAGTCTATGAAGAAGACCAGTTTGAAGGAATGCCCACTGTCTATGTGGATGGGTGCTTCTACCATGTTGACAACAACAGGGAAAAGGAACTTGTGGCCGGTGTGGGGAATGCATGGGTGGATGATGCCCCAGAACCCTCCGCTGGGTACAAGATCGGTCCCCGAAGTAGTTAAGTGGCAGAATTGATGGCTGTGCATCAAGCCATCCTCACTGCTGTCCAACACCAACTCCACAAATTGGTTATAATCACAGACTCAGATTATGTACGGAACGGGTTCGTGGAGCACCTGGTTAACTAGAAAACCAGACGCATGCTATGTGCTAATAATAAACCATTGAAACATGGAAAAGTAATACAAAATATTGATGATCTGGTCACCTCGAATGGGATGATCATTTACTGAAAAAAGATCAAGGGTCATTCTAAAGTAGAGGGACCAGACAAAACTGGAAATGTCCTAGCTGATCAGCTGGTCAAAACCAGAGCCATCAAACGGGATTTACTTGAGATCGAGTCCCTGTTGGGGGAAATCCAGGTCACTGCTATCAATATGTCCCAGACAAATGCTCACAATGAACTCTCAACTGCACAATGGAGTAAGGAGACCCCAGATGCTGATTTGATTACGGCTCAAAAAGGGGATCCAATAATTGGTAAGTTTTATCAACACATTGAGGACCCTGAGAACTTTCCCCTGACAGATACCAATTACAAAGGGAAAGAGGACCTCAGAGTGTTGATGAAATGTCCAAAAATGTTCCAACTCCAAGATGGTTTGCTGGTAAGGAGATCCATAGATGGCCATGACCAGTGGGTGGTCCCCACCTCATTCCAAAGCCTGATGTAAGTTACGCCCATGATGCGGCCACAGCCGGCCATCGGGGGTTTCATACGACACTAGAAATCTTGTGAGAGGTTGCATACACACATGGGGCAGGACCTCGACCAATACTTGCAGGGGTGTCTTGTGTTTGCACAATTCCAGCCAACATCACTCACACACCGTGCTCCCATCCAAAAGAGGGGGATGACACTGCCTTGGTCAGATGTACAAGTTGATTTCATCGGGCCCATGATTTGCTCCTCTAGAGGGAACAAGTACATGTTGACCGTAACATGCTTGTTCACTAAATGGGTGGAATGTCTCCCGACCCCAATTTGCAAGGCAGAAACAGCAGCTGCCATGATGATCAATCACATCTTCTCGCATTTTGGACTACCCCAAAGGATTGAGTCAGACTGATGTAGCCACTCCACTAGCGAAGATGTGGGAGATACTTGGGGCCAAAAGGAAACTACACATTGCCTACCGGCTAGCCTTTAGTGGTGGAGTTTGAGATAAAACAATACTATTGTGAGCATATTAAAAAAGTTAGTGGCAGATTCTGGGCCTTGTTGGGGCATTCAATTACCTCTTGTCCTGATGGGCATCTGATCTACCACTTCTTCTGCAACACAAATGTCTCTGTTTGAGCTCATGACTGGACGAAGGATGGTGCTGCCCCAGCATCTGCTCTACAGAACCCAAGAGAAGACCTTGATAAATGCCTCCACAACTCATGAGTATGTTGAGAATCTGAGAAAACACCTTCAACATGCTTTTTGCCTATGCTCAGCAGAATCTAGAAAGATCTGCAGACAGTATGAAGATGCACTATGAGCTTAAGACAACTAAAAAAGAATATCAAGTAGGAGACCGGGTCTACTTGTACAATTTCCAAAGCAACCAAACCAAATAGTGCAAATTTCTCCCAAGTTGGCGGGGTCCTTTTGAATTTGTAGACAGAATCTCACCAGTCGCCTACAGCATCCACATCCCCAAGGGCAGTTTGGCAGAAGGGGAAGACAAGTGGGTCCACATAAATCAGCTGAAGAGTTGCTATTCCAGGTATATTTTGTAGCAAATAGAGGAGCCAACCAGAAATCCAGAAGGGGACATTCCGGACACCTAAACAAATCCAACTGTTAACACCATTCCACCTGTTAAAACCATTAGTAAATATAGGCAGGGACTATTGTAAATTATATTCAATGTATGCATCTGCCCAACTACATGAATAGTAGTAGGGAAATGTCCATAACCATGCTCTGTTCTGTCTCATAGCATTGGAACCAAGAACTTCTAAGTATCAAGTAGGACCACTTGGGGACCGGGAGGAAAGAGCCAAGGAGCCTGGAGTATTGCTCCATACTCCCAACCACAACCGGGGAGGAGAGCGTGTCACCTCCAGCACTGATGGGAGAAGCAGATGACTTTCTCCAACTGGACCAAAGAAAGAAAGAACATCCCAATCTTCCGACTTCCCCTTGACGGGCGGTCAAGCTCAAGTCATGAGGGGGGCTCTGTGAGATGTTTTAACCCACTTCTGCTCTGCCATGCGGCATCACTGTGTTCTGATGGCGCCAAACATAGTAAAATGGCTGTAAAACCCTTGTGTGCGCCAAAACCTCTGAAAATTGAGCTTTGCAAAGCACAAACAGATGGCTGCCCAATCTGCCATGCATGTTGTCAGGGTGGAGCACAGATCTCACTCCTGAAACATGTCACTGGGCTCCACAACTTGTGAAAATGGAGTACAGAAGGAAACAAAAAGCAGTGCTTTGCTAAAGGAAACCCCAAAATCTTGCTTTGAATTATTTTTCTTTGTTGCTGAAAATGCAGAATGCCAGTACGAAACACCCTCAAACATCCAAAATTCTTGCTGGGTGCTACAATTCACTTAGTGTAAGAAATCATTGTGAGTTTACAATGTCCTGAAAAGCTAAAAGCAACAAGGGATTCCCACAGCAAAAGTGGCCTGTCTATGAATCTGTCAAAATCTGGGTGCAGTACCCTGGGCCGCCTGAATGACAGCTGTCAGTAGTCTGCCTGATTAAACTTTAAACATGTATAAAGTGAAATCAAATGTTTGCAATCTAAGAGGCCTGTTGTTGAGAGTAACCCATCTTGTAATTGTTTTGATTCCATGGTTTAACATCTTGAATAAGTATTTAGCTGTGATTTGATCCCACAAGTTTGTTTTATGCTAAGGGAAAATTCAACAGAAGTAACAATTAAAGTAAGCTCGCTAAAGCTACCATACTGGAATAACAGCTTTTATCACAGAAGCAAGGCCTCTCCTTCCACCAGGAAATCACACCAAAGCGATAATTATAGGGTTTGGGAAGAACCTGGTCTGCAGTGGGGATGGAAACAATGGCAAACTGTAAAGCAGGAAATGCTAGGTTTGAGGACAGTCGTAAAATGGCTTCTGCCAAGAGAACAGGGAGGAGACTGCTTCTGAACTGAAGGGAGACAAAAGAGGCAGACCCAAACAGCCATCTGTGGCTGAACATTCACAAGGAATTTGGTGAAAAGCAGACACAAGATCCCACAGCAACAGCGTTTTGAGGAGTAGCTGCTACACAAAATATGTAATCTGTGTATGTGATTGTTATAGAGGTTACTCAAGTGTAAATATGTCTTGTGTCAAAAGTAGATTTTTTATTCAAGAGGCTAGGGGTAGACTCTAAGCCTCATAAACCCACACCATAAAGGTGACACGCTATTTATCTCCTCCTATCAAGGCAGAGAGGAGACTCTGACCAATTGCCTTTCAAAAGGGCAAGCTTAGGCTAAACCAGCACACACACACCCTTTATCATAGCATAAATAGAGACAACAGAGGGCAGATAAAACAGACAGATTCATTCACTATCCTGGTGCTGGCGGAGCACCCTGCTGCAGTACTTTACATCTTCCTTGCCCATACTACAGAAACTTGGCAAAGCAGAAAGACCCATTGCATAGCTGAACCACTTTCAGCTACGCCTCAAACTCCAGAACCAAAATCCCACAATTCTAAGGGGAACCAAAAGACAGCCGGGCTGCGCTGTACTGCTTGCCTGCTGAAAATAATGTCCATCCTAACCAAGAAGGGCAGAACCAGTCCAATCCTGTGCCGTGCTGTGACCAGAGTGCCATTGCAGATCCAATCCAGTCCTGTGCCGTGCGGTGACCAGAACGCCTTGACGCTCCCCAATCCAATGTGCCCAGCAGTCTATCCTAGAACTAGATCCTGTTCCCTGTTCAGAATATTGATGGACCAGAATCATGATGGTTCTTTTTAAATACATATCTAGTGATTATCTATAGAAAGTACTGTGTCACTTGCATTTGTACTGTCCATAGTCAATCCCTATATTAAACCCATCCTATCTTGTATTCTGAAACTGTGTTGTTAGGAGTATTTTTGAATTGTCTGAACTCTCCATCCAAATCATCCTATCTTCCTCCTGTACTGGTATTGTTAAAACTATCTTTGCGCTGATATTTACCATCTGAAGAAGGTGAGCTCCTCTGCAGGCAGTCACCCTGATCAAGTGACTGTGTTTCTGTGTGGTATTCGTTTATTCATAGTCATCCTCTAGTGTAAGAAATCCCATTTTTCATTTTAAAAGTGCATTCCTGTTTTCCATTCTTGCGCCTATCTTGAAAAAAATGACCACCACTAAAACGTTCACTACCTTCTTAGTTTATGTGCTAAAAGCAAAAATTTCACCTTCTGCTTGTAGCTAACATCCACAGCTTTAAATCGCATTTAAAATCCATACGGTTCTCCAGTTATCGCGATTATCGCGCTGTGAAAAATTTGCCACAAATGTTCGTTTAGGGAAATTCTGACACGTGTAAAGCAGTTTTTGAGTGCTTCCAACTTGAATTTTAAAATTTCAAATTGTTTCTTGGTATTAAATCATTGCTAGTGTTTGTGTGCAACTATCCAAAGCGGCTCCCATAAGAATTATAACAATTTCAGCAATTTAGACCACAGTAAGTGTTTTTGCCAGTCCATTCTAAGATAACTTTAAAACCATTCTGTCAGCTTGCCAATCAATTTCGTTTTTCTTTTGTGTTGCTGGGGGAAATTGGGATTGATATTCTGTTCGAGTTCTGCCATACCTGAATACCTGCTCTCTCTCCTCCTATCTCTTTACATTGCGTATTGGGGGGTTGAGGGGTGTGCAGGGGGAACCTTTAACCACAGTGCTATCTGACATAAACACACACACACACAAGTATTATTTCTGTGCTGAATTGTTTGCTCACTATTACTTCTGGTGTATTAAAGAGATTATTCTGTGTTACTTCACCTCATTGGTGATTATGGTGTACCCATTAAAACATAGTATGATTAAATTGTAAATACATAAATAAATATTTTAACTTTGCAAACCAGCCTGATTCCTGGTTCAGTGTGACCGGGGGGTTCCAGGAGAGGCGCTCGATATGAGTGGTACATCATTCAGAATAAAGAACTTTTAGACAAAAATAAATAAGGATTTCAGTTGTGCATTACACGCTAGGCGTTGACTTGGGTGTGTGCCCGATTGAAATCACTTACATATAGAAGATAACCAGACCAGCAAGGCAGACAATTTATGAAGAACAAAGAAGTACCAAAGATAAGTGACATCTTGGGATCAATAAAGAGACATATGCCATAAGCATGATGAAGATATTTAGTTATTTTAAACGTGTACAGATTTAATGAAACACAAGCAGCAAAATCAATCATGAAGCTCACCAAATGCTTATAGTAAATAGATCGCGGCAAGCGGCAACATATACATATATACCTCATAGATACATATGGATTGAATAAAGAATGAATGTTTGACTACGTATATAGCAGTCTTGAGCAACGAAGAAGGCCTCAATTAAGTGTCACAGTTACAAAAGCAATTGAATTAAACAGAATATATTTCAGCTAAGGAGTTGGCTGAGCCAAGAGGGCCAAGGTCTTATCAGAACTAGAATTGGATACAGTTAAAGTGAAAGAACAGAAGCTCCTGTTCAAAAAGGTCAAGTGAAAACAAAAGACGTCAGAGGACTATTGGAGAATAAATACGAATACACGAAAAGGCTCAAATCGTGGTGTCCAGTCACATGAAAGAAGAAATTTGGACGCATGAGGAGATCACACCTACGCACGGAAGCCAGACAGTACCCATATCCCTTAAAAAATCCTAGAGAACAGTACAAACTCAAGGCCAAATTCAAACACTACTGAATCATTGAGGTGATGATGGAGTGTATTTTTAATTGGTGGGAAGCTGGTTTCAAGACAAGCTCACCGACACCTTGTTGTTCAGTCTGCATGCTGCTCACATAGGTGGAAAGTTATTCATGGGAGTTAGAAATCAACGAATTGTAGAGGACCACATAGTTGGGGTCCAATAGTTGTGTAGCCAATGGGACGTTGTACATTTAGTGACATTCATAGTGGCCATTTTAAGGGGAGGGCTTAGTTGCCCCACCTGTTGTTGACTATCCAATGATTTCTCTCTGTTACTCTATACAGACATTACACCTATGCTTAGTTATTCACCTAGGCCCAATCACGCTTCCAGATAGGTTTTAGAGGTTTGCCACGTAGGATGGCATTGGTAATGACGCAGGTCAGCATGTTAGCTATGACCAATTAAGGGTTTAAAAACCCAGCTTTTTAATGAAATGATTGAGAGTTGAGTATCGAGCGATTGCTGATGTTCGTTGTACTTCCTGTTTTAGTTACTTGCATTAAAACAGACACAATTTTGCCAAGCTATTTGTGTCGTCTGAATTATTGATGTTTGATTAAAATCTGCATCCCCATCCATCTCCATGGTATTGCTACTCATCTTAAAGGGTTGGAAGTCTCCAGTTCACTAGGGATCCACATTTCAAAAAGGATGACAAATTGGTCCCATTAGTGAGCAAGAATGTGAGACTCATGTGTGAGACTCAGGCTGAATTTAGTATGTGTCAGTATTGTGGATGCGCAAAAACACATGCCAGCTAAAAATGAATTCGAATTTGATAGTGCACAACATGTTGTCATTTTGTTCCACATCACAGTTGTGGACTGAATTCAAATTAACCATAAAACTAGCAATTATTAAACCTTAATCCTCATTCTCTAACAGCTACTAATATTCAGAGCAAATCAGTCCATGATTTTGCATACAGATTTTGGTGCAGATTGATGAATGATTGCCCAAGCAGGCGATCTGAAAACTGTTTCCATTGTACATATTGTAGATCAGGAAAGGACAGAGCAGGGAAATGTAAATTGTGCATCCGTTGCTGCCATTCGAAGCAGGCAGGTTAGTCACGTGCTCAGAAGTTTCAAGAGAGTTGGTTGATTGACAAAGGGAGGTGGATCTGATAAAATGATGTCACTGGAAGAGGCAGGAATTTCCATATTTTATGTAAGTAAGATCTACATTATGGGCATTTTTGGTTTAGAGGCTTTAAGCAGCACAGCACAGCAGGGCTGGTTCTCTAGGGCTCCAGGGTTGGCCCTTGTCTCAGAAGAGTTTTCAGTCTCGGGCACTCTTAATCTTTAACTGGCCCTGGGAGAAGCGTGTGGCAGTGACAGGCAAAAAGGTTGTCAGAGAACTTTGTGGGCTCTTTCCAAGCTCAGAGGGAGTGAACCAGATAAATAATGATTCTGTCTGGCAACTAGACTGGGGTCATTGGCAGTTCAGGACACACACACCATCAAATAGTATTCTGGGTAAGTTCAGTTAATTGAGGTACGAGGGAGTGAATGATGTGTTATCAAGTAGAGTAGGGTGGAGAATAGTGTTATAAATTGTCAAACCTTGGTAATTCCTTTTTTATGTGCTGCACTGTACATTTTAAGCATTGACAGCTGTGTTCATGTTTCTCCATTCAAGCAATAAAACTCAGATATAACAGAAACTAATTTTCTGCTAAGTTTAGTAGCGAGTGTCAAGGTCTCACAGGACAAGGCCACAGAGTTTATTTGTCGCAGGTTCGCAGGAGACACTGCTCGATTTACACATAACACATTGGTTCCATCCACGCTACAAAGCTTATAAAATCTGAGGCTTGAACTCTCTCCAGCAAAGCCCTCACAGGACTAGGACACAGTATTGACGCAGGTGTTTCACGACAAAGGGGTCTGCTGCATAGACAGTGAGTCTGAATGTTTCACCCTTCTGTCTGCGGCAGCCAGGTAAGAAGTTGGGGTGTATGCTTGCTCTGTGCTTATTAGAACTTCCGACCATGCCTCATCACTGATTGTGTCTCTCCCTTCCCCTGCAACCTGCACCTCTGCCTCCTCTGCCCCTGCCCACTGTTGGTGTGCCCCTTCCCCAGTGTTCCCTATCTTCACTGACCTGTGTGGTCTTTGCCAATCTTCGACGGCGTTGCCTCCTTGCCTCTTCCTCCTTGACCCTGCTCATGCTTCACGTCCCTGAATGTGTGGTTCCTCACAATCTAAGATCACATTAAGCTTGTGCCCTTTCCGTGCCTGCCTTCCTGTGCACCCCCGACTTGCGTGGTCCCTCACAATCCTTGCACGCATGTGCCTCCTCACCCTTTCCTTTCCTGCCTTCCCGTGCCACGTTTCCCAATCATTTGCAGTGCCGCACAATCCCCTGATCGCCTGTGCCTCAGCTCCCCTTCCATCCTTGGCCACGCTCCCACCTGCGCACCTTAGCCCATGTGGACCCTTTGCTACCCCTGATTGCGTGGGTCCTCGAACTTCCCTGATCACGTGGTTCCTTGTACTTTCCATCCTTGGCTTCACCCACAGTCTTGCATCCCTGACCTGCGTGTCCTTAGCCTGTGTATTCCCTCACATTCCCTGATCATGTGGTTCCTCGCACTTTCCATCTGGCTTCGCTCACAGCTACACGTCCCGGACCGTGTTGTTCCTCGCATCTCACAATTGCGTGCGCCATGTGCCTCCCTTTTCTCCATGCACCGCCACCTTCTCACCCTCCCTTCTCCAGCCACCTTAACTTTTGTGCCCACTCGTTGTCGTGACGGTCTTCCCCTCACCCTTCCCTGCCCAACCCCTCTTCCAGTTGTGCCCTGTGCCTTGGTGTATTCCTGTGCTCTTCTGTGCTCTTCCCTCCTCTATGTTTTCCCCCATTGACTACTCTGTTGCATGGTATTTCTCAGTGTTCTACTGTACTCTTCCTCCCCCTAGTTTTTTTTATTAATTAACTGCTCATCGACTACTCTGTTGCATTGTACTGCTCTGTGTTTGCTGTACTCTTCCTTCATTTAGGTTTCATTCATCAACTATTCTATTCTTCTTTACATTGTTTGGTTTTCTGCTGTGCCCCACCCTCTTCTAGGTTGTTTTTTGTGGCTGCTCTCTTTTTGCAGTTGTTCTGTTCTTGATGCTCTGATAACCTAATTGCTGTTACCTAACTGCCTTGTTGCATGCTGCGCTCTTCGTTCTGAGCTCCCAACCTACTTAATTTAATTACTCACTATTTGTTATTCTCCCCTTCCGTCTCTTCTGCTTGCACCCTCCCTTTGTTCCGTCCCTAGTGTCTCCCCCACCTCACTTTTGCACTCACTTCCTCCCCTCTTCCTCTCTCCTCTTTCCCCCACCTCCTCAATGGTGCTCTCTGTTTCCCCTATCTTTTCCAACTGCTTCTCCATGGACTATCCTGCTCTTCTATCTAAGTCTGGTAGGAAGAAGTTTAAAAACGATATCGTAGTCTCTAACCCCAGCCTCGCTATTGCTGATACCTACACCAGCGCTTCCTCCAGACAGACACTCACCAACATCCTCTTTGTCGTTCCTTCACCAGACCTATGCACTCCTCATATGGTCTCTGTGCTATCCCCTTTCGCTCCTTCTCCCATTAATGGTGGCACCTGGTGGGAAGCCCTTCTGCCCTCCTTCTACTGCTCTGGTCATCATAAATGTTTACTTGAATGACACCATCCTGGTCCAAGGCCATCAGGCCAACCTTCTCCTTTTTGATAGACACTTTCATGCCTCATTAATTTCCTTTCTTCTTATGCTGTCCCTTCTCTCCCTTCTTTGGCTTCCTTGACTCCACCCTCTGCCTCCACCCTGGCTACTTTGCCCTTTCTATCTTCCTCTTCTGCCCTCCTCCAGGCTCCTTCTAGAGCTCTGCGGGTTGTACCTCTGATCTGTACCCCTCACCGGAAGTCTTTTAAGGTTGGCAACCTTTCCATGTTGCCACTCTGAACTCTCGCTCTGCCGTCAAACACTCCTCTGACATCTGCCACCTCCTGGAAAAACTCGGCCTTGATATCCTCATTCTCACCGAGACTTGGTTCATGGCCAGCTCTGTCACGAGCTTTGACAATCTCCTACCTGATGGCTACATGGTCTTCACCACGCCCAGATCCAACCGTACCAGTGGTGGTGTAGCCCTGATCTTCCCTGAGTAGATCCGAGCCTCTGTTATTCCTATGAAGACCTACTCCTCTTTCGAAATGCATTTTCTGTAGGTTCTCTCTCTCCTGTCCACTCACTCACTGTGGCTACTATCTATTGGCCACCTGGCCAGATCACCTCATCTCTGAGTGGGACAACATCTCCGCCTCCCTCCTGGTCTTGACCACTCAACTCCTCCTCATTGGAGACTTTAACATCCACCTGGATGCTTCATGTCCCTCCAATGGGCTCTTGTGATCTCTGCAACTCTCTATCTCTTTCTATTCTTCCCTCTGGCCCAATTCACTCTGCAGGGCACACTTTGGATGCTCTGATCTCCTCAGACCTCCCCTCTCTAACCCTCTCACCACTCTTCTCTCCTGGAGTGATCACTTTCTCCTCTCCTCCCATCTCTCCGGCTCAACCCCCCAGGCCAAGCCAACTCCAGCATTGTCACATACCTTCTCTTTCATCCGATCCATGAAGCGTGTGTCTGCTGAGGCTTTTGCCACCACTTTCTCTCATCCTCTGCCTATGGTTGACTCACATCCTGACAAAGCTCTATCCATGCTCCACTCTTCAATCTTTGATACTCTTAATGTTCTTGCCCCTGTCATGAAGATCTGCTTGAAGCCCGAAGCCAAGTGCAACTCTTGGTAGGACTCTGATCTCGTCACCATTAAACACAAGTGTAGAGTGGCTGAGAGGAAATGGCTGGCTTCTTGTGCACCCTCAAACTGGCCTCCCACATGCTCCAAAGGCAATACTGGCTCTCTGTTTGCACTAAAAAGAGAGCACACATCAAATCCCATGTCTCTGTGGCATCTAACAACTCAGCCCAAACTCTTTAAAATCTGTAAGGAGCTGTCCTATCCTGCTGCAGTCTTTGCCGCTCCTGTCCCCTCCCAGGCCCTCTGCACAGCTCTGGCTTCTCATTTCATCTCTAAGACGCAGGACATCTTGTCCACCCTCTTGTCTTCTCCTCCTTCTCCCTCTATTCTCTCCTGTACCTCCGGCCCCCCTGCAGCAATCTCTCCTCCCACTTTCTCTTCCTTTCCTCTTTTTTTCGCTGACAAGATTTCTAGACAAGTCTGATCTATGAAAGTCTTGTCAAAACAGGTTCTTCCCTATTCTTCCAAAACCAGCAAAGACCACATTCACACCCACATTCACGCCCACACTCCTGCCTTTTTTTACATCTGCAATCACTCCTTTGCCACTGGAGCCTTCCACTCCCCCCTGAAGCACTCTCTTGTGCACTGTCTTCTCAAGAAACCCTCTGCCAACCCATTGTGCCCGGCTAACTACCATCCACTCTCCATCACTCCTTTCCTGGGCAAACTACTGGAAAAGGTGGCCATCATCTAGCTTAATCTTCACACTGAATCCGTTTGTTGTCTCCATGACCATCAGTCTTGCTTCAGAGCAGCCAGAAGCACAGACACTGCTCTCCTGGACATATGTGAAGAGCTGCTCTGTAACCGTGATTCGAATCTCCCCTCTAGCCTCATCCTACTCTATGTCTCATCTGCCTTTTGACACGGTCAAGCACACCATGTGCTCAACCGTCTATGTGATAACCTTGGTATCACCGATCAGACCCTGGTTTGGCTGACCTCTTTCCTCTCCGACGGACCCTCCCAGGTCCAACTTGGGTCATTCCTTTCATCTATCTAACCCCCCACTTGTGGTATAACAGGGGTATAACCACTCTCCTTGGTTGTTCAACCAATACCTGGCACCTCTCACCTACCGCATTGCTGCTCTCTGCTCCAACTTTCAATGCTACGCGGATGACACTCAGCTCATTTTCAGGCTCACCTCAGCCACCTCGTCTCCCTCTCTCATCTCTGACTGTCTGACTAAAAATCCAGGAGTGGTGTGCTGCCCATGATCTTTGCTTTAATGCCAGTAAAACGGAGATCCTCCTCATCAGCACACCGGTACCTTCCTTTCCTGTCACTCTCTGGGCTGCCTCCCTTGGCCCTCTTCCTGCTACCACCTGTGAGGCTAAGAACCTCAGGGTCATCTTCGACTCCACATTCTCCTATTCTCCTCAAATCTCTGACGTCTCTAAGAAGTCAAACTACCAACTGCACCTTCTCAGAGGCATTCTTCCTTTCCTCACGTTCACCCAGAAGCTCACTGTCTCTAGAGCTCTAGTTCTCTCTAGGCTGGATTACTGCAATAGCCTCTTTCTAAATCTACCTGCTTCTATTCTCTATCCTCTGCAACTCATCCAGAACAGGACTGCACGACTTGTCCCTGGCCTTAAGCCCAGAGATTGTATCTCTCCAGCCCTAAAATCCCTTCTTTGGCTCCCAGTGGCTACACGGATCAAGTTCAAGACCCTCTGCATTGTCCACAAAGACTCTGGGGCGGGGTGCTGCTTACCTCCAACTCTCTCTTCAGAAATATCTTCCTATTCCAGCTCTTCGCTCCTCCAACTCCAACTCCCTCAGGGTCAGGCCAAGCAATGAGTTGGTGGTAGATCACTTTCTTCGGCTGGGGTCTCCCTCTGGAATAGCCTCCCAAGCACTCTGAAACTTGAGCAGAACCATCTCCGGTTACTGAAGTACCTCAAGACCTTACTCTTTGCTTCTGCCTTCTCTCTTCCTCTCCCCTGCTGACCTCCTGTCTGATACTGCACAGGTCACCTGGCTACCCTCTGATTTCAGGCTCAGGTTCCCTGCCAATTCAGTTGCACACCCACAGTGTCTCTTGGCAACTCTTCCACTTGGAGCCATATCTTCAACCCTACAGTTCCCTTACCTGCACTTACTGACACCTGGTGCTTGCTGTTAGGAAAGATTTCGTAATTGTAGGTAATTTTCCTTCCATGTGGCAACCCCTAAACTTTTTGCTGTTGTTTTTCACCTTGTTCTCGACTTTGCCAGAGAAGTGCAGCCTTCTGCCGCACTCCTCTGGGCTTTCACTCCTTTCTTACGGGGAAACTGACATGCCCTTAAGACAGTCAGTACCGGGGAACGCTGTTTCCCGTAGTTTCTTTTATCATGTTGCGGCTTTCGTGCAACATGACACAAGAGGGCACTGTAAACTAAGTTACAGCTCTCTTGGGTCTCTAGCCTTCTACAGGCCCCAGATACTCGTTTAGGATTGTATCTGATCGGTGCAAGTGATTCAGGGACGGGAATGGTGGCAGCGATCGTTTCTTGTGTTTTGAGCTCCTTTTGGCGTTCTAAGCGCGTTTACTCGCGCTTAACCCAAAAAGGTGGCCTGGCTCCCAAAATGGCCAGACCACGAGGCTCCTTTGTCCTGTCCGCTGACCGTCTTGCTCCCTTCACCTTCCCCAGGTCGAGCCGACCCGGGGCCTTCCTTATTTGGGCATGTATTTTCCCGCGAAACACGGATGCTTTCGCAGGCTTCTACATGTCGTGTGTGTGCCTCCAGGATGTGGGCTGGGATGTCTGGTCCCAATACACATCCTGGGTGCCAGAGAGTCTAGGGTGATGTGAATGCCTGGGACCACCGTGGTCCGTGATTGGTCCACGTATGGTGTGAGTGTTGATGAGCGGATCTCCCATTGGGTCCCCTCCGTTTTGGCGCGAAGGGAACCGTGGATAAGAGGGGGCTGGAAACACCACTACCATGTCGATCTCCTGAGTTCTCACGAATGAAGGAATACAGGAGCCAAGTATCCTGCAACCAAGAGGCTGGACCGAGGAATCGCTGGTGACCCGCTGAAGGACTTCTCCTCTGCACTGCTGTCGCCTTGTGAAACCCTTTTCACCTTTGATCGAACCAGAAGGCCTGTACTGGTACTTCAACCCTTGGAATAGCGGGAACAGCTATTCTCGGCATCTTCACCATCTCCTGCCAGTAAGCCTTCAGAAGCGTCTCTGGGCCATCCAGCTGACTGACCAGCTTACACGGGAGTCTTGCTCTGTAACCGCCGCCAGGTTGTGTAGTATTTCGAGTCCTTGTCACTCTCACACGCTTCGTACACTTGGCGTTCCCAGGTCTGAAGTGAGTAGTGTACATTTGGCTCAGATACACACAGCCGCTCCATTGCCCTGCTGTGGTAACATACTGTGCGGGTTTCTTCGATTGGGACGTCTTTTTACTCAACACGACGACGAGGCGTTCCCTGCTCTTCTGAACCTGCCAGCTGCTGAAACTGACGCGGAGAAGCCTGGGTCTGCTTGCATCGGGGACCGGTGAGTAGCATAGCTAGGATCTGGTCGCCCTCCTGCAGGAGCTCATTGCTTTTCCCCGCTGTGTCAAACAGCACCCTTTTCCGTACTCGCGCTCTGCTTCTGCCCACTGTGGAGGCTGCGCTTGAGTCGCGGAACCTGTTCTTCTTCTTTTGTGCACTAAACTGAACTGCCTGATTTCTCTCGAAGAGCTTCTCCTTTTGCCCGTTGGCACCAGCGCGTGCAGGTACTTTTGAGCACAAGGCTCCACTCTTCGCAGGGCTCGGACTTCCATCTAGTTAGGTGCCTCTGAACGCGAACTGGGTCTAAGCATTATTGCGCACTGCCTGTTTTCCCTCCCGTTTAGGTGGACTACACATTTCGTGCATATAACGCTTGAGACTGGTTGTATTTGTATATATATTGTGTTGATATGGTATGTGTTGGTTTACTATCGTTATATTGTGATTTTCTCACTACGGTCATTGTTTTAAAGGCCTTGAAATAAATGTGTATATATTTTTAATATAACAACTGTTTGGAGTAGTTTGTAAGTGTTCTTGCTTTGTGTGCTCATTGCGGGCTTTCAGTCACCCTCACCCCTCTTGAGACCTAGTCTTGACCGCCGCGATCGCTACCTTGATTGGTCTGGCTCGTCCAGAGGTTACCATGTTCCAAGTAATTAGGTTGGCCTTCTGAACTTCTGCGCCACCAGGACAGAGTTCAGAAATCCGTCTTAACAAATTGGTGTACAGCGGTGGGATACGACTGAAGATATCCAGTGTTGCGCACGAACTAAGGCATTTCAGGTTATTCCAACCAGGACACGTAGTGAATTGTTGTAGTATAACTTTAAAAAGGCCATAGTCCTATCTAACAGTATGGAAACATATACCTTGTTAACTTTAAATGCTTCCAAATCAGAAACATTGAAAAAGATGTGTGCGGAGAGAGGTGTTTCCTCTCAAGGCACGAAATTGGAAATGATCCAAAGAATCGTGGCGTGGCAAGAAGCGCAGCTTGACGTTATAACTTCTGAGGACAGTGCGGAAGGAGGTGGGGCTGCTCTCACTGGTAGAACCGACGGTTCTGCCGCTGCACTGATCCATCGTGACCACGAGGACAGGGAGGACGAGATGTCTAATGTTTCCTCTGCCAGTGCTGATCGGGAGGCTATGCTTGAATTCAAGAAGCAAGAGCTGCGGTTTAGGCAGCAGGAGCTTGAATTCAGCATAGCCAAACTAAAAATCGAACAGGCAGAAAAACAAAAAGACAGGGATCACCAGTTGGAACTGACCAAGCTTCAGTTTGCAAATGGGTCCAAGGGTCCTGGACATGGGTCTGGGGCTTCCTCTCATCCACGGTTTCCGAAAGATCTGCTCAGTGTGTATGAGGAAAGGAATGACATTATGGACTGGCTGAATGCGTTTGAGTATGCATGCGAAGTTCAACAAGTTGACAATGCTGATAAGATTGCCTGGTTACTCAGCAGACTGCCCCATTCTGGCTGTAGTGCCATTATGGAAATGTCGAAGGCTGAGCGAGCTGATTTCGCAATGTTAAAGCAAACTCTCATTTTAAAGTTTGGGAAGACTCCGGCCCAATATTTGAAACGTTTCAGAGAGTATAAGAAAAAGGAAGGTGGTACTTGGGTATCTTATGTCACTGAGTCATTGAAAAACTTAACTGGCTGGGTCAAAGGTTATAAGGTTTCTACCTTCGAAAGCATGATAAATCTTGTCATGCTGGAACACATTTTTGCATCTTCTTCCCCGGAGCTTAAGCAGCATTTGGCCGACTCGAAGGGGATAGATCCTAAGAAGCTGGCCATTGCAGCAGACTTCTGGGTGTCACATCGAGTGTCCCATAAGGACAAAACTCATCCTGGTAAGCAGGAGGAAGGGAAAAAGTCCAAAGATAAGGAGGGTGGAGAATCTGATAAATCTTCTTCTCATAAGGGCCACAAAAAGAAAAATAAAAGTAAGAAACAAGAGAACTCACAGGGTAGTGGAGGTCAGCCTCCGAAACAGAACTCTGGTTACAATAAGCCTCCCTATGTAAACAGACCCAATGGATCTTGTTTTGCTTGTGGAGCAACTGACCACGTGAAGGGGGATCCCCGGTGTAAGGTTAGACCTTTGGGGGTCCACTCCGCTAATCTGGCCTTCTCCTCCTACGAGGAAGAAGAGATTACAGGAGCATCCTTCTCCTCAGACTCATTTCCCAGCGGGATAGAGGCTGAGGTCGTTTTAGTTTCCCTGGGTTCCTGGGAGCCTAAAGTCGCAGAGGCTTATGCTAGGATTCCAGATAATACCAAGCACTACTTTAAAGACAGTGTGCTGATCAATGGAGTAGATACTCCAGCTCTTAGGGATGGTGGGTGCAGTCGCACTGTAGTGGATTCTACCTTGGTAGACTCAGAGGAAGTTGCCAGAGCTACTCTGATGCCCACTAAGTTGGCTGACGGCCCACTCCGTATGTTCCCAGTAATACCTGTAAATCTTACAATAAATGGTACAGCAATCAGGATTCCAGTGAGCATTCAGAGAAACGTCCCGGGAAAGGTCTTGTTAGGTAATGATCTCAGAGCTTTAGGGCTCGTAGGAGACACTGCCGAAAGACCCTACACACGGTCTCAAGCACGGGCAGCATTGGCCAAGACCAATACGCCGCCACAGCCGAAGGGGAAACCCAAGGCGAAAGGAGTCGACAAGTCAAGACGAGGGAAAGAGAATATTCCCCCGAGCTCGCCTACCACTGCGTTGGAGGAAGTTGGTCAATCGCCCGGGCCTGACGAGGAGGTGGCGATGCCTGAAGTATTTGACCCCAACGATCATCCTGAACTAAAAGACTTGTTAGTTGAAGGAGGTCCTGATAGGGACGAATTCAGTAAAAGCCAACGTGAGTGCCCATCTCTGGAAGGCCTAAGGAGACAGGCCTGCTCCCAGCTTGAGGGTGAACCTCCTGGGACGCATAGGATTTATTGGGAAGGTGGACTCCTGTATAGTGACCCCACAGAGTCTACAGAAGGAGACCATAGGAGGTTGGTGGTTCCCCTTGCTGTTAGGCCCTTCCTCCTGCAGTTGGCGCATGAAGTTCCCCTGCCGGGTCACCTTGGTATGAAGAGGACCAAGCAAAGGTTATCCATGCACTTCTACTGGCCCAAGATGGGGGTGCAAGTAGAAAGTCACTGCAGGAGTTGTGCCTCCTGCCAGTTGTCTGGTAAGGTTGGTGCGACAATCCAAGCTCCGTTGGTACCGCTCCCAGTTGTGGGGGTACCATTTGAAAGGGTAGGGATCGACATCGTTGGTCCCCTTGACCCGCAAACATCCTCGGGCAATAGGTTTATTCTGGTGCTGGTCGACCATGCAACCAGATATCCTGAGGCCATCCCATTGAAAACTGTAACTGCCAAGTTAGTTGCAAAAGCTTTACTTGGCATGTTTACTAGGGTTGGCTTCCCTAAAGAAGTTCTGTCGGATCGTGGCAGCAACTTTATGTCGAAGTATATGCAGGCTATGTGGAAAGAATGTGGGGTCACCTACAAGTTCTCTTCTGCATACCACCCCCAGACCAATGGTCTGGTGGAACATTTCAACAGAACGTTAAAAAGCATGATTGGGGCTCTGGAGGAACCTCAGAGAAGAAAATGGGATCTTCTTTTACCATGCTTACTGTTTGCCTACCGAGAGGTACCACAGGAGTGTGTTGGCTTCAGCCCCTTCGAACTTCTGTTCGGTCATCCCGTACGGGGACCCTTAGCCATCGTCAAAGAGGGATGGGAGATGCCCACTCCCCCTGTTACTACCAACCTAGTTGATTATGTGCTAGGGCTCAGGAAACGGATTGTACTTCTGATGGGCTTGGCTAGTGATAAATTGAAGGCAGGACAAGCGCTGGTGAAACATTGGTACGACCAGAAAGCTTCCCTCATCAACTTTACACCTGGTCAGCAAGTCCTGATCATGAATCCCATAAGGCCTCGGGCTTTACAGGACAAATGGTCAGGCCCTTACACAGTGGTGGAGCCCCTGGATGAGGTTAACTATTTGGTGGACCTTGGAAGGCCTGGACAGGCTCCAAAAGTGTTTCACGTGAATAGGCTGAAGGCTTTTGTCCCAAGAGTCGAAATCGCAGCACTGCTACTGGCTTCAGATGTTGAGGAAGAGGAGTCTGAACCTCTCCCCGACCTGTTCCAAAGCGGTCCTTCAGATAGCTCCTTTGAGGGTGTCCGAGTGGCCCCTCACCTGACTTCTGATCAGCAGGCTGAGGTGAAAAGTTTGCTTAGGGAGTTTTCCCCCCTGTTTTCACAGTCGCCTGGTTTGACACCTTGGTGCAAACATAACATTGACACAGGAGACACTGTACCTACCAAAAGTAGGGGATACAGGATGTCAGACAAAGTACGGTCTTATATTAAGACCGAGGTCAACAAGATGTTAGACCTTGGGGTGATTGAACCCTCTAGTAGTCCTTGGTCCAGCCCTGTGGTTTTGGTTCCAAAGGCAGGCACTTCTGAATTGAGGTTCCGCGTGGATTACAGGGCTCTGAATGCTGTCACCAAGACAGATGCACACCCCTTGCCTCGAACAGATGAGCTGATGGATACTTTGGGTGCCTCCAAGTACCTCAGCACGTTTGACCTCACTGCTGGCTATTGGCAAATAGCTTTAGCAGAACATGCCAAGGAGAAGACAGCATTTTCTACTCCAGACGGCCTTTACCAATTCCGGGTAATGCCGTTCGGGTTGAAGAATGCACCTGCCACTTTCCAGAGGCTTGTGAATCATGTGTTGAATGGGTTGGACAAATTCTGTCTTGCATATCTGGACGATATAGCAGTTTTCAGTGCCACCTGGGAAGACCATGTGAAACACCTCGGGATTGTGCTCCAGGCTCTTCAGAAAGCACACCTGACCATAAAGGCTAGTAAATGCAAGATTGGACAAGGCTCACTGGTTTACCTTGGACATGAAGTAGGTGGAGGGAGGATACAGCCTCTTCCCAGTAAAGTACAAGCAGTACAAGACTGGCCTACCCCCACTACACAAACCCAAGTGAGAGCCTTCTTAGGACTCACTGGGTATTACCGCAATTTTGTGGCAGACTATGGCACCATAGCTGCCCCTCTGACTGCCCTCACAACTCCGAAGAAACCCAAGAAGGTAACTTGGACCGACGAATGTGAGAAGGCCTTCAATGGCTTAAAAGACTCCTTGTGCCAGGCCCCTGTCCTCAGGGCCCCTGATTATCAAAGACCTTTTATCGTGCAGACGGACGCCTCTGACACTGGGATAGGAGCTGTACTATCACAAGTAGATGAGAAGGGTAAGGAACACCTATTGGTTTTATTAGCCGCCAGCTTAAGGACAGAGAGCTCAGATGGTCCACGGAAGAGAAAGAATGTTTCTCTGTTGGGTGGGCCCTAAGGAAGCTGAGGCCCTACCTCTATGGGACCCACTTCACTGTGCAAACTGACCATAAGCCCATAAAGTGGTTAATGAACATGAAGGGGGAGAATCCAAAGTTGCTTAGGTGGTCCATAAGTCTACAAGGCTTCGACTTCACTATTGAGCATAGGCCAGGTGTCCAACATAGCAATGCTGATGGGTTGTACAGAATGTTTAACCAACCTGAACAAGAGACTCATCCAGGGGTGGATTAGTTCCCCCTGTCCATAGTCTGGGAGGGGCGAGTGTTAGGAAAGATTTCGTAATTGTAGGTAATTTTCCTTCCATGTGGCAACCCCTAAACTTTTTGCTGTTTTTTTCACCTTGTTCTCGACTTTGCCAGAGAAGTGCAGCCTTCTGCCGCACTCCTCTGGGCTTTTGCTCCTTTCTTACGGGGAAACTGACATGCCCTTAATACAGTCAGTACCGGGGAACGCTGTTTCCCGTAGTTTCTTTTATCATGTTGCAGCTTTTGTGCAACATGACACAAGAAGGCACTATAAGCTAAGTTACAGCTCTCTTGGGTCTCTAGCCTTCTACAGGCCCTAGATACTCATTTAGGATTGTATCTGATCGGTGCAAGTGATTCAGGGACGGGAATGGTGGCAGCGATCGTTCGTTGTTTTTAGCTCCTTTTGGCATTCTAAGCGTGTTTTCTCGCTCTTAACCCAAAATTGTGGCCTGGCTCCCAAAATGGCCAGACCAAGAGGCTCCTTTGTCTTGTCCACTGACCGTCTTGCTCCCTTCACCTTCCCCAGGTCGAGCCGACCCGGGGCCTTCCTTATTTGGGCATGTATTTTCCCACAAAACACGGATGCTTTCGCGGGCTTCTACATGTCTTGTGTGTGCCTCCAGGATGTGGGCTGGGATGTCTGGTCCCAATACACATCCTGGGTGCCAGAGAGTCTAGGGTGATGTGAATGCCTGGGACCACCGTGGTCTGTGATTGGTCCACGTATGGTGTGAGTGTTGATGAGAGGATCTCCCATTGGGTCCCCTCCGTTTTGGCGCGAAGGGAACCATGGATAAGAGGGGGCTGGAAACACCACTACCATGTCGATCTCCTGAGTTCTCACGAACAAAGGAATACAGGAGCCAAGTATCCTGCAACCAAGAGGCTGGACCGAGGAATCGCTGGTGACCCGCTGAAGGACTTCTCCTCTGCACTGCTGTCGCCTTGTGAAACCCTTTTTCACCTTTGATCGAACCAGAAGGCCTGTACTGGTACTTCGACCCTTGGAATAGCGGGAACAGCTATTCTCGGCATCTTCACCATCTCCTGCCAGTAAGCCTTCGGAAGCGTCTCTGGGCCATCCAGCTGACTGACCAGCTTACACGGGAGTCTTGCTCTGTAACCGCCGCCAGGTTGTGTAGTATTTCGAGTCCTGGTCACTCTCACACGCTTCGTACACTTGGTGTTCCCAGGTCTGAAGTGAGTAGTGTACATTTGGCTCAGATACACACGGCCGCTCCGTTGCCCTGCTGTGGTAACATATTGTGCGGGTTTCTTCGATTGGGACGTCTTTTTACTCAACACGACGACGAGGCGTTCCCTGCTCTTCTGAACCTGCCAGCTGCTGAAACTGACGCGGAGAAGCCTGGGTCTGCTTGCATCGGGGACCGGTGAGTAGCATAGCTAGGATCTGGTCGCCCTCCTGCAGGAGCCCATTGCTTTTCCCCGCTGTGTCAAACAGCACCCTTTTCCATACTCTCGCTCTGCTTCTGCCCACTGTGGAGGCTGCGCTTGAGTCGCGGAACCTGTTCTTCTTCTTTTGTGCACTAAACTGAACTGCCTGATTTCCCTCAAAGAGCTTCTCCTTTTGCCCGTTGGCACCAGCGCGTGCAGGTACTTTTGAGCACAAGGCTCCACTCTTCGCAGGGCTCGGACTTCCATCTAGTTAGGTGCCTCTGAAAGCGAACTGGGTCTAAGCATTATTGCGCACTGCCTGTTTTCCCTCCAGTTTAGGTGGACTACACATTTTGTGCATATAACGCTTGAGACTGGTTGCATTTGTATATATATTGTGTTGATATGGTATGTGTTGGTTTACTATCGTTATATTGTGATTTTCTCGCTACGGTCATTGTTTTAAAGGCCTTGAAATAAATGTGTATATATTTTTAATAAAACAACTGTTTGGAGTAGTTTGTAAGTGTTCTTGCTTTGTGTGCTCATTGCGGGCTTTCAGTCACCCTCACCCCTCTTGAGACCTAGTCTTGACCGCCGCGATCGCTACCTTGATTGGTCTGGCTCGTCCAGAGGTTACCCTGTTCCAAGTAATTAGGTTGGCCTTCTGAACTTCTGCGCCACCAGGACAGAGTTCAGAAATCCGTCTTAACACTTGCATTTACTCTCGTACTGTCAACTGCTGGCCGCACTACGTGTTGTTATTTGATACTGTGTATGGCACTTGTCCTTCCTCCCCCTCCCCTTGCACTTTTCCTCTCCCCTCTCCCCTGCGCTTGCGCGATCTCAATGTCACTTGGTCTACTAAGATTGGTTGTCTCTGTCCTCCCTCTATCCCCCTCTCTTGTCTTGTTGTGCCTTGAAACACTTGTGTATAGGCGCATTATAAATGCCTTATATCATATCATATTATATATCATATCAAGGTCAGTTTTAACAGGAATCTGGGCACTTATCAAAAAACTGATGATTTATAGTGGGTTTTGAGAAAAGCCAGCTATCGTGAGGGACGTTTTCACTAAGAAATGTAAAATATCGTGAGGAATGTATCTGCAGATGAGTTGCATTCCTGTATGTTTCAGTTTTATTTTGATTCACAGATGTAAAATACTCTGAGAGAACACTGTGTTATGCTTATTCAGTTTGAATGCTCTGCATAATTCTAATCTTCTATAAAAAATAGAAATTAGTATATTGAATCAGACTCAGTGTGTGTATTATGTGTTATGGCCTGTAGTTTTAACATAGGTTATTGTGGATAACAAATGGTGAATTTTTCTTACTGCCTGCGGTAAATAACTTTGCCTTGTGTGGTAGGATAAAATCTGAACTGATTGTTGTGAACTGGGTTTTCAGAGGGGCTATGTGTGTGTATGACAATATTCTGTTTACATGATTAATGTATTCTGAAATACCGCCAAAAGGGCATAATGTGGTATTGTGAATAAAATACTGCAAGGGCATAAATCATAATTTAGAGTGTACTAAATCTGGTCTTTGCTTACCGTTAGTGACCCCAGTATAAAAAAACAATCACCAGGCAGTTCCCTATATTCTAGGCTCACCACTATACCACGAGTTAGTGTGCCAAATACTCCAGTACTATTAGAGACAGTTATGCAAGGGATTGTCCCAATTTGCCAGCTGCGACCAGTGCTTTATAGGGTCCGCCTGTGGACAAATGGAAATGTTCTGGTATTTAGAGACACACTGCTAGATGTTCTGGCACAGCAAGGTAGCAGCTGGTTGAAATGGTTCATGCATGTCAAGGAATTGCTGGATGAACTGCTGTTTGAGGATTATTGCTGCAACCTAAGCACTCTAACATCCAGCTCCAGTGCAGAGGTGAAGCGTGCCACTCTGATTAGTTTGGAGCATGATAACATGTTGAATTCTCAGGCTTCTGTAACCTTAGCTCATTATGTCGCTATTAAAAATCAGGTTGGCTGTGAAGAATATGTTCCTTTGCCCAGCTTCCATGAATCTAAGGAAACGTTAACTGAAAACACTATTTTTGAACCATGACTGTAGGACAATTACCAAAGCTAAGGATGTGTGTCTGAACTCAGCTGATACTTCTCCGGTCTTTGCAACCAGCAGATATCTGAAATGGGTATGCAGGGTTCATTCAAAGAGATTGAAGGAGTGTAATTCATTTTCATTGTAAGTATTTTATGAGGCATTGTTTTTATGTTATTACATATTTCTGTGTGATGTTATGATTATTGTGGCTTTTTATAAAATTGTTTAATGTTTATATGATGTATTTATGACTGTTGCTTTTATGACTTGTTTTGTTAAAGAAAAGCATATGAACAAACTAATTGTCAATCACCAGGCAATTCCCTATATTCTAGGCTCACCACTATACCACAAAACACCAACATTCCACCAACCAAAAATACCATCAACCAATAATACTACCAGGATATATCTCTAACACAATACAGAGAAAATGAGGCGTAATCAATATTCAAAGATAAGCCAGGAAAGAACACGGAGAGAGGGAGAAATAAGTTTGGGGGAAAAGAAAAGTATACAGGTAGATGAATTATAGACAGAACATAAAGGAGCAGTCTGATAGGCAGGAAGACCAACAAGTAGAGAAGAGCAGTAGTCATAAGGGGATAGAAAGAGAGCAGAGAAAAGTAGCTTAATGATCTGAAAAGAAAAGAAGGATGAGCTTTATGAATACCGAATAATTGGATGGCAGGAAGAGGAGATATTAGAGATTTATGAAGGGAAAAATCAAAAGTTAGAGTGGCATCAAATATTACCCTGAGAATATTTGCAACAAAACACAGTGGAAGGGCAAAAGGAAAAAAAAAATTAAATAGAAAGTATAGAGAGTGAAGGGCATACAGAAGAGGGGGGAAAGAAAATCTCATTTGTAGATGTGTTATGATGCAGAAAATGGGCATGCATCCAGGATTGTATAGTGAGAAGAGGAAATTGTAGTATGAAGAGAGCCTGAAAAGAGGAAAAGGAGAGCAAAATATTTGAGTCATCAGCCTAGAAATGAGAAGTAAGGCTAAATGAAGAAGCAATTAAAGACAGGGAAATTGTGTGAAAAGATAACGAGAGGACACAGGACCGTCACTGCTGGAAACCAATATGCAAGGGAGAATAAGGGGAGTAATTACAAGCCCAAGACTTAGAAAAGGAGTGGTCATCAAGATAGGATTTGAAACAAAGAATAAACAGAACCAGAGTTGCCAAATAAGGAGAGAGTTGAAATAACAGCAGTGTGGTTGACAGCATCAAATATGCAGAAAGATCAAGAAGGATAAGAATTGAGTTGCGTTTGGAATGATGAGTAGTTAAGAGTGGATTATATATTCAAAGAAGAGCAGTTTCAGTGGAGTCGAGTGGAAGGACAGAAAAAAAACGACTGGTGCGGTGGAAGAAGGGAATGAAAATCAAGAGATGAAGATACTTAGTAGTAGGTGAATAGTTCAAGAATTTTTGTCATTTTCATTTTTTGAAAGTATAAAGAGAAGTCTTTTTTTAGTATTGGAAGAATAATTAAAGTCAGTATGAATAACAGCTATATTAAGTGATTTATTGATAAGGGATGCCAAGAAAAGAAATAAGAAAGTATACATTTTATTAATGAGCAATGATGAAAAGGAGTCAGGAGGAAGTTATTGGATGAGCACAAGAAAGATAGGAAGCAGTGTCAGATTCAAAGAGAAGTATAAATGAAGACAGGGAAAAGGATGTGGGGGAGGTGGAGATGGCAGGAGGACGTCTAGAGAGATCAACTAATGCAGCTATGAAACTAATTGGGAGAAGAAGTCTGTAAAGTTGTCAGGAATCGAGGGTGGAAGCTGTGGGATCGATGGACGCTCTAGTCCTCACCCAACATGGCTGCCTCCACTATAAATCTAGGCCCCGCCTCCAGCTCGGCACGTTGTATCTGTGTATTGCTTACACTTCTACCAGCGCTCAGAGTAGCTCGTAACTTTCTTCCGAGTATCCTCTTCGCTCTCGTTTTCGGCGTGAGCTTGTTATTTTCTCCTGTGTCCCTCTCCCCTTTCTGTCCGCTCTGTGTTCTAGTTCTATGTGATTTTTCGTAACCGAATATCTGTGTTCTGCCTTTCTCGCTCGCGATCCCTTTCGCGTTCCGCTTCCTGCCTACCATCCTGTTTACTTTTTCTCCGCTTGCGAATCCCTTCGCACTCAGCTCCTCGCTCTGCCTTTCTGATTCCTTTTTCTCCGCTCGCGATCCCTTTCGCGTTCCGCTTCTTCCTTACCATCCTGTTACTTTTTCTCCGCTTGCGAATCCCTTCGCACTCAGCTCCTCGCTCTGCCTTTCTGATTCCTTTTTCTCCGCTCGCGATCCCTTTCGCGTTCCGCTTCTTGCTTACCATCCTGTTACTTTTTATCCGCTTGCGAATCCCTTCGCACTCAGCTCCTTGCTTTGCCTTTCTGATTCCTTTTTCTCCGCTCGCGATCCCTTTCGCGTTCCGCTTCTTGCTTACCATCCTGTTACTTTTTTTTCGCTTGCTAATCCCTCCGCACTCTGTTCTTCGCTCTGCCTTCCTGTACATTATACTGCTTGCGGTTCCTATCTGCTTCGGTGTCCGAAGCATCTGACACTCCCGGAATTCTGAAGTGTCCTGACTTTGGAGAAAGCTCTAGCTTTTCAATCCATCATTCCTGAATCTTCATCATCTCAGCCTGGGAGAACCTGCCTTAAACCTGGCCTTAGGAACCACTCCTCACCTTGCCTGCAGATCTTCATTCAAGGGTTTTTTCTGCCGTTCCGGCTTTTTCCCTTGGGCACCGAGGCTGGCCCACTGGGAGCCCCCCACGGCAGGTTTCCACTTCTGCCACGGTGGCCTCCGGTGGGGCCAGACCTTACTTGCACGATAAGAAGGTTAGAACACATAAGGATCTTATCTCTACCAAGAAGAAGGAACGTCCCCGAATCCGGACTACGGTAAAGGACTCAATATCAGAAGATTCAGGTGAGGAGAAGGGGGAGGTGGAGCCGAAGTCTGACAGCATACAACGCCCAACTACAAACATGGCATCTTTGGAACAATACCAGGAACTCGTAGCAGCTATACAGAACCTGACAGCTGAAGTACAATCCCTAAGGGCTGAAAACATAGTCCTTCGCCAACAAGTAGTGTTGCGTCGAGATGACCACGGAGACCTACCCACGATGCCTCTCTCATTCGGCAAGTATGATGGTCATCCAGTAGGTCTTAAGGATTTCCTGGACACCTGTAAAGTATACTTCACATTTAGGCCTCATGCATAGGAGTCTAGCCGTGCCAAGGTCGGATTCATAATTGCCAATCTCTCTGGGAATGCCTTATCATGGGCAACTCCACTGGTCTCCAATGATGATCCTTCCCTAAATGTCTACGATCAGTTTGTGACAGCCTTTAAGGATAAATTTGATAGACCTGAGGTTCTATACTCCTCATTAGAAGCCATTCTTGATGTCCGTCAAGGAAATACAGACGTGCAAACATATATCTCACGCTTCCTCAGACTGGCTGCAAAGGCGGACTGGCCGGACTCGGCTCAACAGACGATCTTCAGAAGAGGACTTCAGGACGAGATCAAGGATGAGCTTGCAAGGATAGCCAGACCACAGTCATTTCGTGACTTGATGACCTTGTCCCTCCAGATCGAGTTCAGGCTGCAGGAACGCAGACAAGAAAGCAGACGTCCACGGGGAAGCTCACAGACGATAGGCCTGCCCTCCCAGACTCCAATCCAGAGACCGATATCATCCACCGAAGAGTCAATGCAGATAGGAGCAGCTTGTGGACCTCTGACTCCTGAAGAAAGGAGACGGCGCTGAGAGGCGGGATTGTGCATGTATTGTGGATCCTCTAAACACCTGCTGAGAAACTGTCCAGAAGTTCCTCCGAGGAAGAAGGAAAACTTCCACCCCCGGGCTGTTGCAAGGGAAGTCTCGGGGGACCTGCCAGTTACCCTTGCAACCACTCAAGAACCCTTGAAGTGGGCGAAGACAGTAGTTTAATGGTTTTCAAGGTCCACGTGAAGTTATCTGAAGCAACATCAGTTGAGGTATTGGCAATGTTGGATTGTGGTGCCGCGGATAACTTCATGGACATTAATTGGGCTAAGGAGAACCTAGTCTCTACCAGACCCAAGCCCAGACCCATACCTGTTGAGGGTGTGGATGGTGTACCTCTTTCGTCGGGTCCTATCCTGTGGGAGTCGATTCCATTGCAGATTAGAGTAGGCAATCACCAAGAACTCCTAGTATTTGACCAGATACGTGTAGTTCATTTTCCTTTAGTTCTGGGAATACCTTGGTTGAGGAGACATAATCCTCTTATCGATTGGTCTGCCAACAAGGTGTGCTTCGACTCCCAATTCTGCAAATCAAACTGTCTGAATACTACTGCGGCTATGGTGGTGACTGGAGAAAGTTCCGAAGCTCCCGGCTCCTTAATTGTAGCAACAGTTCCGCTCCAATACCATGAATACACCAAAGTCTTTCTGGATACTCTACCTAAGCAGCTACCCCCACACCGGGCAAAGGACTGCTCAATCGACCTGGTGCCTGATTCTATCGTTCCTTTCGGAAGGATGTATCCCCTGTCCCTTCCGGAACGAAGGGCCCTCATAGAATATCTGGACGCTAATCTACAGAACGGGCTTATTCAGGAATCCAAGTCATCCTGCGGTGCATCATTGTTTTTTATCCCCAAGAAGGATTCGGATGAGTTGCGCCCATGCATAGACTTCAGAGGACTTAATAAGATAACTATAAGGGATAGGTACTCCATGCCCCTTATACGAGACATCCTGGAGGCAGTTCAAGGGGCTAGGTATTTCACCAAGCTAGATCTAAGAGGGGCCTATCACCTCCTTAGGATCAAGGAGGGGGACGAATGGAAGACCGCCTTTCGCACTCCGTTCGGCTTGTACGAGTATAGAGTCATGCCGTTCGGTCTTGTCAATGCTCCGGCAGTTTTCCAGAGGTATATGGACAAGGTGTTTACTGACATGTTATACCTATCCGTGGTGGTCTACCTAGACGATATCCTCGTCTACTCCAAATCTCTTGATGAACACAGAGCACAGGTCAAGAAGGTGTTGAGAAGACTCCTTATCCATCGGTTGTTGGTCAAGCCCGAAAAATGTCAGTTTGATGCCACTTCTGTGTCCTACCTTGGGTTCATCCTTTCTCATGAAGGGATCGAAATGGACCCAAGAAAGGTTAAGGCCATTCACGATTGGAAGGAACCCGGAAACATAAAGGAGCTACAGAGTTTTCTGGGTTTAACCAATTTTTATCGGCGTTTCATCCCCAACTTCTCACAAACTGTGCTCCCCTTGACCTCTCTACTTAAGAAGGGAGTACGGTTTTCTTTTGAAAGAGAACCTCAGAAGGCTTTCCAACTCCTTAAAGAAAGATTCTCCATGGCTCCCATCCTGATCCAACCTGACCAGACAAGACGATTCATCATGGAGACTGACGCCTCCATTGGAGCAGTGGGAGCCATTCTCCTCCAAGAATCGGAGGACGATCTTGAGTATCCTGTAGCTTATTTTTCCAAGACCTTAACATGTAGCGAACAGAACTATTCCGTATTGGAAAGAGAGCTACTAGCCATCAAGCTAGCTTGTCAGGAATGGCCTCATCTCCTCCAGGGAGCTGCTCATAGCTTCTTGATTCGCACCGATCACAGAAATCTCAGGGTACTCCAACAGATGGAATGCACCAATGCCTGTCATGCCCGATGGGCCTATTTCTTTCTACAGTATGACTTTGTGATAACTTACATTCCTGGGACGGAGAACACGAAGGCTGATGCCTTATCCCGAAGTAAGGGGGAAGTATCAGGATTATATCAAGGACATGACTTTGTTCTCCCCAAGCTCAGGATTTTGGCTTCCACGACCACTTTTCTCAAGGAGCTTATACCCCTGTATCAGAGTTGCCCAGAGCTCGTGCATACTACCACCAAAGGGAAGGATGGATTGTATTACCATGAGGAGGCGCTCTATGTTCCCACCAAGAAGCTTCAAAGAATGGTTCTTTCCTGGTGCCATGACTTGCCCTTGACAGGTCATCCTGGCATCAGAAAGACATATGACTTAATAAGTAGGGATTTCTGGTGGCCAACGCTAAGAAAGGACGTGAGTCAATACGTCTCTACTTGCTCTGTTTGTACTGCAAACAAGTATCAGACGGGTAAGCCAATAGGGTTGTTACAACAGCCTCCTCTAGCTATTCGCCCCTGGGAACATATTTCCATGGATTACATTGTGGATCTTCCGGTGTCTTCTGGTATGACTGTAATTATGGTCACTTGTGACTCCTACAGCAAGTTGGCACACTTTTCAGCCTTTCAGCAACTGCCTTCGGCTTCTGAGACAGCTGCCGTCTTCCTCCGTGACGTAGTCCGCCTGCATGGTTTGCCTAGGACTATAGTCTCTGATCGTGGTTCCCAATTCACCTCAAGATTCTGGGCCACTCTCTGTCGGGTTCTGGGAATCCATAGGGCTCTCTCCTCGGGTTATCACCCCCAAAGCAACGGCCAAATGGAAGGACTCAATGCCAGCTTGGAACAGTACCTTAGGTGCTTCTGTAGTCCACAGCAAGAAAGGTGGTTTGAATTTCTCTCCCAGGCAGAGTTTGCTTATAACAATGCAATTCACACCACCATACAGATGAGTCCGTTCTTTTGAACATACGGTTTCAACCCACACTATCTACCCTGGGTTAACACACGATCGACCAAGGTTCCGGCCTTAGTTGAGGCTCTCAGAGATCTGCACGAGGTACAGGAGACAGCCAAGAAAGCTCATCTAGCCAGCCAGGATGCCCAGAAGAAGTGGGCAGACAGGAGCAGACGCTCAAACCCCGACTGGAAGGTGGGACAATTGGTATGGCTGTCAACCAGATTTCTTCCCAGATGGATTCACAAGGGGAAGTTTTTTTCTAGATTTCTAGGACCCTTTCCCATTGTTCAACAGATCAATCCGGTGGCTTTCAAACTTAAACTTCCGGATTCCATCAAGAGGATTCACCCTGTCTTTCACACTTCTCTTCTCAAGGCCTACAAGGAAGACCCATTTCAGAGCCCTGTTCATAAGGGACGCCCTAAGGTTGATCCTGCCCCGGACGAGTACGAGGTGGCTCGTTTGATCGATTCCAGGTATCGTAAGGGCAGGTTACAGTACCTGGTACATTGGAGGGGCTATCCTAAGGAGGAGAGAATCTGCGAGCCTGACTACCACATACATGCTCCTCATCTTGTAAAAAGGTTCCATCGTTTTCAGCCAGGCAAACCGGGGGGACCCCCAAGGAAGAGGGGGTATACTGTCAGGAATCGAGGGTGGAAGCTGTGGGATCGATGGACGCTCTAGTCCTCACCCAACATGGCTGCCTCCACTGTAAATCTAGGCCCCGCCTCCAGCTCGGCGCGTTGTATCTGTGTATTGCTTACACCTCTACCAGCGCTCAGAGTAGCTCGTAACTTTCTTCCGAGTATCCTCCTCGCTCTCGTTTTCGGCGTGAGCTTGTTATTTTCTCCTGTGTCCCTCTCCCCTTTCTGTCTGCTCTGTGTTCTAGTTCTATGTGATTTTTCGTAACCGAATATCTGTGTTCTGCCTTTCTCGCTCGCGATCCCTTTCGCGTTCCGCTTCTTGCCTACCATCCTGTTTACTTTTTCTCCGCTTGCGAATCCCTTCGCACTCAGCTCCACGCTCTGCCTTTCTGATTACTTTTTCTCCGCTTGCGAATCCCTTCGCACTCAGCTCCTCGCTCTGCCTTTCTGATTCCTTTTTCTCCGCTCGCGATCCCTTTCGCATTCCGCTTCTTGCTTACCATCCTGTTACTTTTTATCCGCTTGCGAATCCCTTCGCACTCAGCTCCTCACTTTGCCTTTCTGATTCCTTTTTCTCCGCTCGCGATCCCTTTCGCGTTCCGCTTCTTGCTTACCATCCTGTTACTTTTTTTTTGCTTGCTAATCCCTCCGCACTCTGTTCTTCGCTCTGCCTTCCTGTACATTATACTGCTTGCGGTTCCTATCTGCTTCGGTGTCCGAAGCATCTGACACTCCCGGCATTCTGAAGTGTCCTGACTTTGGAGAAAGCTCTAGCTTTTCAATCCATCATTCCTGAATCTTCATCATCTCAGCCTGGGAGAACCTGCCTTAAACCTGGCCTTAGGAACCACTCCTCACCTTGCCTGCAGATCTTCATTCAAGGGTTTTTTCTGCCGTTCCGGCTTTTTCCCTTGGGCACCGAGGCTGGCCCACTGGGAGCCCCCCACGGCAGGTTTCCACTTCTGCCATGGTGGCCTCCGGAGGGGCCAGACCTTACTTGCACGATAAGAAGGTTAGAACACCTGAGGATCTTATCTCTACCAAGAAGAAGGAACGTCCCCGAATCCGGACTACGGTAAAGGACTCAACATCAGAAGATTCAGGTGAGGAGAAGGGGGAGGTGGAGCCGAAGTCTGACAAAAGTCTGCTGGAGAGAGAAGAAGTGAGAGAGGGACCAGATGACAGAATAGATAATATGGGAAATAGAGAAGATAAGGCTAGAAGTTAGCTTTTGCAGTTAACAAGGAAGAATCATAGGATGAGTGCAAAAAAGAGAGTAAGGCAGAACAATAGCAGAGTGACATTTCTTCCAACTGCATTCTTTGTGACGCAAGGAGGAACAGAGAGAGAAGATCAGGTCTGAGCTAGAGCTAAGGAGGTTTACAGAAGGGTCAAAGGGGGAGATACAAGTATAGAGAATCTTCAAGACCTTAACCATTACACATAGATGCATTTCCACATAAGTGCCACCATATATGTCACAAAGATTTTCCAAACCGCAATCAACCAGGCCTGTCAGAGCACTCTATGCACAAAGGTTAGTGCAACCCACCTTCAAATGAACCTGAGCAGGTGGCTCAAGCTTCCCAGTCATTGCAATTAAGCAACGGAACTCCCTCCCACACAATCTCAGATCAGAATGCTCACACTGGGCTTTCCGCAAAGTCCTCAAAATCTGGCTTTTCAATTACATCCTCAACAATATGCACCTACTGTTTATACTTGACTCTGACAATATGCAACTATGTAATCAATTCTTCAATGTGAATGTGTATACTTTACCCTGACTATATGCAACTATGTAATCAATGCATCAATGTAACTTGTAACCGCCTGTTGGGCCTAATGTGTCCTCTTGTAACATGTTCACCACAGCGCCCTAATGCCTGAGGGCTTGTGCGTGTTATACAATTGCATAAATACATAAATGAGTGGAGAGGAGAACATTGTTAAAAAGTTTAAGAGCAGAGTCAGCACAGAGCATGTTGAGACAGAAAGAAGAGAAGACAGTGGAGAAGAAATAAAGAGAGGTGCATCAAAGAATTTGAGATTGCAAAGAGTGAAGTTAGAAGTATACAGACAGAAGTCACAACAGTGAAAGAGGAAAATGACAGTAGAAATGGTCAGAAGAGAGAAATTGAGTAACTTAAGATGTAGGAGGATTAGCAGATCTCAGAAAGAGCCTGAGATATGAGAAGGGGGGCATTACAACTGGAGTCAAGAAGTGCAAGAAACGGAGAAGCTGCATTAACAGTAGAAAGATGGAGACTACAATCACCTAGAAGAAATAAGGGGGAGGTTGGGGAAGAATTAAAGAAAGAAGGGAATTAATGTCATTGCAAAATGAGGTGAGAGGGCAAGTGGGAAAGTAAACAACCAGTAAGGAGTAGGAATATGGTTGAGAAGGAAGTAATGTGATATCCAAAAGAGGAGAACAAAGGAGATTGATGGAATAAAGGGCTACAGTTATAGAAGATCGAGAAAGAATTCCATTGATGGAAGGAAAATGTCAGGGTGAATAGATATTACATGAGATAAGTCATGAGAAAGGAGGGAAGGACATTCATTGTATTCTGCATAATTTCACAAAATTGAAACAAACATATGCACAACCAATTGGCAATGTTATAGGTAATAGTATTTGTGTATACATTTAAAGAAGTATGGAACAATGGATGTGAATGATAATTTAGATGGATAATGGATGGCATAGTGTGGATAGAAGTGATTGAGTGGATGTTTGGGTTTGTTTTAGGGGATGGGAAGAAAGAAGGATGTGTGTACTTAGATGCACATGTGGGATTGTGTGGAACAATATGTTTGTGGGAAATGGGTGAATGTGATGCAATTTGCAAGAGGATGTATGAGTGTGATTGGATGTAGTGAAGAACATGGATGTTATGAGTGTCCTTATTTGGATGGTTGTAAGAGTGCAATAAATGTTTGGCCGTGACTGATAGATATATTGATGTGTGATTGTTTGTATTTGTGAATGGGTGATCTTATTTTGATGGATGAGTGCAATTGGATAGATGGATGGGCTTTATTTAATGTGTAAGTTATTAGATGAATGGGTTCTAGTGGTTGGCTCAAGCACTACTTAATTACCTCACAAAACATTTGGAGTACTTGTAGTTTAAGGAGATTAGTGGTTACACTGAGAGTATGACAAATCTTCAAACAACTCTGACGGGCTACATCCAAATTATAAGCACACATTTTACATCTATTTAGTACACACAAAATTAATTAGCTGCTATATTTCTGTTAATCAACAAGGTTAAGGTTGGTTTACCTTGGTCACTGGGTGGTGCGGTATAATCCGATGGTCAATATTTTCAACTCCTGCTCTCCATCGTGCCATTCTCGATTGAGTGGAGTGAGATCTATGTGGAGGATGTAGCAAGTGGAGGAAGGCAGCTTGAACAAGTGAGGAGGAGGGATGATACTGTGGAATTTTGTAACATGGTGGGGCTGTGAGACAAGATGGAGGGTTGCGATGTTGGGCTGTACATTTAAAATGGTTGGGTTAGAGTGTGATGTGTTTTGTCAGGCCTACAGGTGCTCCAGCGTGCAGCTCTGATTTGGGCAGTGTGTGGCATGGTGTTTATTCTGTGTGTCCGATGCATCTTCGGTTGGGAGGTCACACACGTATGCACAGTTTGGTTGGGTCAGGTGTGGGAGTAAGGGTGGTGGTTAGGCTGCTAAGTGTAGAAACAAAGACCTATAATTCGGACATCTAAGTATAGGGGAACACGTCCAACTGGGGTGCAACAGTAGATGTTCTTTCCCCATAATTTACATTCTCCTGGCGTTTGTTTCCCATACATGCTATGGACGGCCTCAATATCTTGTTTGTTTAGACGCACCAAAAATCACATTTAAACTGTACAACATTTACATTTCTGTGCTGTCTGGTTACAGAATTAACAGTCTTAAAAGTTTATTCATCAAACATTATTTTGAGACAGATGGTCAGCCTTTGTCCTTCAACTCGGCCCATTTTCTTTTCTTCAACTACCACCAACTGCTGTTCAGCCCAGGGTGGCTATGGGGGTTTCCCAGTTTGATTGAATGTGTATTGCCACTTCCCCACTTCACACTTAGGTGTCCAAGAATCTATAGTCTCAGCCTGTAGCACAGACACAAGTCTAACGAGTGTGTGATATTTCTTTTTCTTGGTGATTTAAGGTTTTCAAAGGTAGCAATTAACACGCATGTGTCCCAGACATTTTATGGTCGCTCCTCTTGGGGGCGGGCTCAGGTTAGCCAGCAGATAAACCTGTTCTGGAGCTTCCTCAGTCAAACCAATGCATTTAATGCTTTATTTTATTTGATTTTGTTCTGAATCAGAAGCAAGCCTATCAAAATAAATCATCCCATATATGTTTCCTAGCAAAATCCCCTTTACATTGATTGGCCAGGACAGGGCCTTATCCAACATACACTTTTAAAAAAGGTATTTTTCTTATTTTGCAAAAGCACATTTAAACATGTGGTGAATCCTGCTGGTATGTCACTTTCAAAGGTTTTCTCTTCCATCTGAATTTCCCACATTGTTTTGCAGTCCTAGTCAGTTTCTCTCAAACAGCAATCTGTTTAAGACGCAGATCCAATGAAATTGACATAGGCCCAGAGAGCCAGGGTTTCTTTTGAAGCATTGATTTTTGCATTTTGTAGCCCAATAATCAAGCGTTTTTCCGTGCAGCTGAAAGTAACGCTTCTGTTGATTTCCTGGCTTTGGTCTGACACATCCAGTATATGGAAGGGCATGGCAGGGCCTCATTGATAAAAGCAGTGTGATGTTGAATATATGAAAATAGTGTCAGGGCAGCATCCTTTTCAATGTAAAATATTCCCTTTTCAATGGGAACTTTTTGCAAGCAGCAGCACAGGGTGGCTTTTCAATTTGCTTCTTTTGGTGCACACAAGAACACACCCTGGCAGCCTTTCTCGGGGTGCTCCCTATTCCATCTTGCCCAAGGGTGCTTGGCAAACAGTGCAGCCATCCTTTTGTATCTGCAAAACCCAGTTTTGATGTGAGGCAGTGGTGCTCAATGGATGCAGCACAGCCATTTTGCTGTTTACTGCTGAAGTGCAGCTTGATCATGGATGGGGATTCTGCTGAGTGGGTCAATGTACCCCACAATACACTACCACCTAGATTTGGTACACTAGGATGGAGGGAGAAAGGCTTAAAGGGTAATACAACAGTAGACAGTAAAAGCAGTAACACCAACATTTGGGACACCTGGATAGAGAGAGGAGTGCCTAAATGGGGGTAAACAGTAAATGCAGTTCCACCTAGATTTGGTACACCTGGGTAGATGGAGGAACGCCTAAATGGAGTAAACAGTAGTCAGTAAATGCAGTACCATCTAGATTTGGTACTCCAGGATAAAGTGAAAAATGATTGCCCAAATGAAGGTACAACAGTAGACATTAAAAGCAGTAACAACTACATCTTGGACACCTGGATAGTGGGAGAAATGTCTAAATGGGGTTACAACAGTAGACAGTAAAATACAGTAGCACCTAGGTTTGCAACACCTGGATAGAGGGAGCGACATCAACACGGGTTACAACAGTAGGCCGTAAATGCAGTACAACTTAGATTTGGGACACTTGAGTAGAGGGAGGAACTCCTAAATGGGGTAAACAGTAGTCAGTAAATGCCGTAACACCTAGATTTGGAACACCTGGATAGAGGGAGAGATGCCTAAATGGGGGTACAACAGTGGACAGTAAACACAGTAACACCTAGTTTTGGGTCATCTGGATAGAAGGAAAGATGCCTAAATGTTGGAACAACTGTAGACAGTAAACACAGTAACACTTAGATTTGGGACACCTGGATACTGGGGGAATGCTGGAAATGGGGGTAAAAACAGTACATGCAGCAACTACAAGGTTTGGGATACCTGGATAGAGATATACTTACCTTGCTCGGGTTACAACAGCAGACAATTGGCCAAAATGCAAATTATGATCAACTAAAATGATTTGCCTAAATGCGAGATATGCAACCTGACCCAATCTGTCTGATTGCAAGATGTAGCTGACTAACACAATCTAGCTGGCTGACTAACACAATCTACCTAAATGCGAGAGATGGCTGGCTAACACAGTCTGCCTGGATGTGAGATATGGCTAGTTAGAACAGACTGCCTAGAGTTGAGATATGGCTAACAAACAGCGGTTGGCTATATTCAGTAGACTACAAGCTTCCCCCTGTTCGGACGTCTCTTACCTTGTAAGTTGCTGCTGGTTGACAGCTGCACTGCACGGTCTCCCGTACGAACACTGTCTAACACTGGAAAACACAATCTGACACTGCTTATGTAGGATCTGCCCTTTGCCTCGGGGCACTTAGCCAAAGAAGCTGCATGGAAAGTGGACTGCCCTCCGATTACTTGAGATGAAGGCAATTCCAGTCACGTGGGTCCTTGAAACAGCCAATGCGGAGAGGGGGAGGAGGGGGCTGGGTCATGGAGGACTGGCTGGGCAAAACAATGGCTTCAGGTGCACACAGATATTTTCTACAATTTAAACACTGGGGAAAAGTCAGGAGCTCACCAAACATCCAGGCAGGAGCGTGGGTCAATTGTGTTGAATCTAGTTGCATTTTTAGGGTAGGCACTGTTTTTCACATCTAGCTGCACTTTACATTTTGCCACTGCTTATAATCCACTGAACTTGGAAATGTTCCACTGTGTTCAATCTAGTTGCACTGTGAGTGTAGCCACAGGTTCAATTCCAGCAGAGCTTTCAATATTGTCCCAGAACACTGCAACAGCCTTATTCCAGAAGTATTTGGTTGGAAGATCCTATTTTGAATCCATACATGCTTTGAACCTTGCAACCATCTTTAATCTAGCTGCTCATGAGTGTGCCTATAGTGCTACAACCCCTTAATTGCAAATCAAAACACACGAGCAGAGGCAGCAAACTTTCCATCATGCCAAGCAGCTCCGAGGTCAGAGTGGCACTATAGTGCAACAGAAACCTGTTCAACCCACCACCCTGCCCATTCCTCCCCACTTCCTCTGCACCCCCAACACATCAAACACTTGTCGGGGATTCCCCCTTGCCTTGCCACACCGCTGACAGTGCCATCTGCAGACACATCACAGATCTCCCACCACACCTTCTCAGTCCTGCGACACCCACTCTTGCGCCTCCTCCACCCTCCTATTCCTTCACATCCCTAAGTGCTGCACAGGCTACCATTGCCAACACCACTCTCTCTACTGCCCTGCCAATCTTCACATACACACACATGCACAAACAAAGACACACATGCCACAGCCAGAATCTGTTAAAACAATGAATCTGCAACACCCTGATGCTCTCATCTCTGCACACTTCACCCTGTCTCCCCCTTAAGATCCATGCCTGTAAACTTACACCATTATGACCTCCGCCATCTTACCTAACCCAGTTAAATCCCTCTTCATTACCTTCCTCATCACCCCCGGCACTGACCCCACTCAGCCCTCTCGACACCCCTTTGAAAAGCAGCATTCTGCCCCATTCATCTTCACACATCTGGTTGAACTGTGTTGCTTAGTCTACTCCCTCATCTATGTGAACTATGTTGCTTAGACTACTCTCACATCTAGGCGAACTGTCTTGCTTACCCGTTTCTTGCACCTAGGTGAATTGTGTTGCTTTGCCGTTTCTTGCATTTAGGTGAACTGTGTTGCTGAAACTATTCTTACATCTAGGTGAACTGTGCTGTTTAGCCTACTCTCACATCTAGGTGAACTTTGTTGTTTGGACTGCCCTCACATCTAGTCAAATTGTGTGGTTAGCCATTTATCAAGTCATGGTGAAATGTGTTGCTTAAACCACTTCCACATCTGGGTGAACTGTGTTGATTAGACTGCTCTTGTATCTAGTCTAATTGTCTGGTTAGCCATTTCTCAAATCATGGTGAACTGTGTTTCTTAAACCGCTCTCACATCTAGGTGTCATGATGCCTACCCCCGGGCATCCGGACCAGGCCCATCAGTCCCGGGAGCAGGCATCCAGATGCTTAGAAAAAGCCCAGCAGCCCCGGCTAGGGGGTTCCGTAGGCGCCAGGCTCATAGAAGGGGTCAGTCCTGGCGCCATAGGCGCCATGCCCATATGCTTAAACTTACCTCATGCAGACCATGCTGCTAAGAATCCAAGCCAATGTGAAGCCTGAAGGGAACTACTTTACTTCAGGGAATATTTTCTTACTTGGGTGTGGTCTTGGGGGAACTTCTTACCTGGGACTACTTTGAAGGCTATTTAAACAACGCACGAAGAGCAGCACACGCTTCGCGTTATTCTGCATCCAGCAGCATGAAGCTCACCGTGCCTGCAAGTCAGCATCCAGCCTTCTGCCACGCCCGCCTCGAGTCTGGAGCTCCTAGAAAGAAGGAGGAAAGATTAGAACAAGAACATTACTTGTATTTCTCACCTGAATGCGATCCATCGCGCGCTCAAACAAGGAAAGAAACGTTAATTCTATACGCGTCGCATCACCCGCTGTAGCGCCGTGCTATTCTCACCAGCATTCGCAGCACCTCCACGATCCGCCGCAGTCTCCATCACATCTTCGCTGAACTCTGGCACCTAAGGGGGACAAAAGAACAGCAAGGTGAGCCGAGAGAATAAACAAAGGCAATCTCTGTTACCACCATAGACTTACCTGATTTTACCGCCGGAGGCATTTTTCATCTCCACGGTCCAGCGCAGTCTCCATCTCATCTTCATCAAACTCTGGCACCTAAGGAGAACAAAAGAACAGCAAGGTGAGCCGAGAGAATAAACAAAGACAATCTGTTTACCACCATAGACTTACCTGAATTTACCGCCAGAGGCATCATTCATCAAGACGTCATAATGTCTCACGCTGCACCTGTAAGAGGAGGGAAAGCAACAGATTAAACACATGTATCATTTACCGGACAGTGTTGGGTAATACAGACTCTTACCTGAACGCTACCAGCTGCCAGGAGGCAATCTTCTCTTGGGTCAAGCTGCAAGGTAAAAGGAATATCAGACAGTTTTGAACTCTTACGAACTATATACTTACAGTTCCTTGCCAGGGACCTCAGAGTCAATATTGGTCTGGAACTCTCCCAACTACTTCGGTCAGTGAAGTAACTGGTTATCTACGCGCCCCTGTATTCCACGCAGGATGGAGAGCTTATCTTTTATAAACATAAGGTGAGACTATGAAAGGAGAAATCGGAGGTGATTAGTGGGAAGAACAGTGGGGTGTTATCACTCAAATCCACGGGTGGCTAATTCCCTTTCTCCACTTTCAGGAAAATACTTCTACGGATCAAGCAGACGAAATTAGGCAGGCCAGTCCAATCTGTCATCTCTGCACTACGCGTCACGTTGGTGGAGCCCGCAGCTGTCCAGTTCCGATCAACGCCCCTGTGGGAGCCAGGTGAGCGTAACACCAGGTGAACTGTGGTGCATAGCCATTCCTCACACCAAGGTGAACTGACCTGGTTAACCTACGCTCACAGCTGGGTGTACTATTTGCTCAGCTGTTTCTCACTCCCACACCCAATCCACCCGAATAACCATTAAGAGAGAACCCATCATTACTAGGACGGTGGTAATCCAGTGGTGCTACCGGCATGTTGTCGCCATTCTTATAACACTGAATCTGCCACCTGACTTCCCGGTGTCACCGGGAAATTACAAATCCCAGCGGAGCGCGATGTTAAGCAGCAGATTTGATAAGTCCCCATTCTTGTGGGGTCCCATAGGTCTCCATGGGAATGGGTTCACAGAAGCACCGGCACTGTTTTTAACAATGTCAGTGCTTCTGTGACAACTCTGCAGATGGGTGTCGTTGCACCCATCAGGTCAGACCTGCCAGGCATAACGGCCCCACCACAGGGTTGGAGTGTGGTGGTCTGGAAAGGGTGCAGGACATTATTTCTGGACTGCCACACTCATAATGAGGCCCTTAGTCTAGCGAACAATGGCTCCAATGAAAGAATCAGGACTCACCTACCCACCAATCTAGCCCACCCACCATAAACCCCCCAGCGAACCACCGGGTCCAGCACACTTAGACCCCACCAAATATGAAGACTACCACCAACCAACGACCAGAATATGACAAGTCTTATACCCCACAAACCAAACACTAAAAGAAAACACACAAGAAAATAACCACTCAAAGGAACCAAACTCCAAGCGATAGAGGAGAACAATCACAGAACAGACAGAAATACAAAATGACTCAGGAGGGCAATCGCTCATGTAATTCCCACAAACATCAACCGCGGGAAACGATTTGCAACCATGAGGCAAACCACCACTAACCATGGGAAGCCACATGCAACCGTGAGGCAAGCAAACAACCACCAACCACAGGAAGCCATTTGAAACTGTGAGGAAAACAACCACTAAATCACGGGAAGCCACTCGTAACCGTGAGACAATCTGACCTTATGACCAGACTATGCTACACCAAAGAACCAGCAGACACAGGAGAAGGCAAGATGAAGAGATAACCGCAAGAGAACCACGGCAGTCCTCGACGCTGCGTAACTACAGAACACCAAGAGAAGTCACACCCATAAACAGCACTAGAATGTGAGCAGCCCCAAAGAAAAGACTAAAATCTATTAACCTTACACGCTACCTCACAACAGATAGTGCACCAGAACAAACAAGCATAGACAAAAGCGGGATATCAGAACCTCAAAGAAAGAATTATAAAACGATTAGAAGTTTGGGGAAACACACGCTGACCCAGTACGTCACCAAATACCAAGAGATCCTCTGCCAACACCATTCTGAATCTGAGGAAGAACCAGAGCAGGCCATAAACCCAATAAGAAACCAAACTGACCTGTTCAACAATGAACAACACATAAATGACAGGGAGAACCACCAAAAAAACACCCAAAGACACAAGCCATAACAAAACAAATGGCCTTAAAGAGGAAAATACGTAGCAACCTAATCAATGCCAGATCGACGACCAAAAACGCAACCAAGATCTAGACCTGCTTTGCGATGGGGGAATTGCAATCCTATTCATCACAGAAACTTGGATAGACAAAAACTGCAAAGTGATCCTACACAGCAGTCTATCTAACAACTTCAAGTTGCAAAAAAGTAATCAGGAAAGGGAAATGAGGAGGAAGACTTGCATTAGTATAAAAAGAACACTTAACAATAAAAACAGCCAACACTTTAAAAATCCCTAACTACGAGTCCTTCATCCTTCAACTTACCATGGACCCACATTAATCCTCATCTATAGGCACCCAACCTACAGTGCAACCTTCGCAAAATCCTTCATAGAAGTAGGCCCAAATCTAGCCATACAGCATGTACATCTGATCATTCTCTGAGAATTCAACACAGGTTTAGAAGATCAGAAAACCAACTCACAAAAAACATTAAACAAGCAACTCAAGATCATGGACCTCTGACATATGGTGAAAGGAGCGACACACACAGCAGGCCACATCCTAGATGCAATCTTTGGCAATAAAAACTTGGTCACAACGTCACCACTGTGAGAAACCAAAGGGGGTCTCGCCTACTAGTCACCGTGGATCTCTCAGGTGGGCATTGCCTTTGGATCCAGTCCCTGGGGGTGGACCAGTGCGGGAGGATCACCTGGACGAGGGGTCTTCAGGGAGTGGGGGCGAGGCAGGCGATGGTGAGAAGTGGTATTTCCCCTTTTTTGTACAACTAGCCCATCCCATTTTTTAGGATACCCTGATGTCCCTACCCACCCCCATTCTAAACAAAGACTGGGTTGAGGAAGAGGGTGACTGAGAGTAACAAGACTTACTCTTATACATCGCACTGGACATGTCTCACTAATCAGGTCCGGCAAAGTCAGGCACTTGACTTTAATTGCATACACCTGATACCAATTAGCTCTCCCCACATGGATAAAGGCAGAACCTAGAGACACACTCTGAGCAAGGTGGAACACGAGTAAGAGCAGAACCTCTGGCATGAAGTTTAACCTACTGGAGCAGAGCGATGGATCAAGGGACAGGAGCAGCAGGTCGATAACCTCAGGAGTTCCCTACAGGAGGTTGTTGCCTCCAAAATGCAGCAAACGAAACTTGGATAAGTCCAAATCCCAAAGCAGAAGGTTCCATGTGTTTCAAGGACACCAGTGACCATCCCGGCTGAATGGCAAAGTTGGGGAGGCAAGGCCCACCCTGTGTACTAACATCGACTTGTGAATTGGAAAATTGTACAGAAAAGAAAGAAACACACACAGTCGGTGATTTGGCAAACAACCTGAGAGAGTGGTGTGTGTTAAGGACAGATTGAAGTGGGAACATTATATCGCAAGTGAAGGCTGCACACATGTGGATGAGATGCGAGGAAAGGCAAACCTGTGAATGAACTTTGAAGTAAGGACAGCTGTAAATTCAGCGATAGTGAGTAAAAACAAAGTAATCAAGCTCAACCCCGATAGAAGGGGATGGTAAAAAGATGAACATTGAATTTTGAGTCGAAGTGGTCTGCTAAGGTCTGTAAAGAAAGCCCCACACGTTTGAAAGTCTTTAACATCCGAAAACAGTCTGAGCACGACTGAGGTACAGCCAAAGTGTAATAAGCTTGGGGAAGAGAGCCCCTGCAATGATTGATGAACTTTTTGTTGTGAAAGGTCTGAGGCCGACAGAGGGGGACCGACGTGCATTTTTGTTGTGAAAGGTCTGAGCCTGACAGAGGGGGACTAGGTGAAATTTTGTGTTGAAGTAGTCTGAGCCCAACAGAGGTGGACTGGCGTGAACTTTGTTGAACATTGTTTGAGAGGCTGGAAAGAGAGACCTTAACGTGGAAGGCCAGGCGGGCCTCGATCGAAGTTTTGAATTATTTGTGTGTTAAACCCCTGAGCCAGAGTGTGTCATCCTGCCCACGAGGATTTCCCTATTCCGTGCTGTGTGACGTGGGGAGAAGAGCTGGTTCAGTCACTTTTATTCTTTATGTTTGAAAACCAATTTTCCTTTACATGCATATCTCCTTTATACACTTTTTGTACAAGAGATAGGGCAGGCATTCGTTATTTGTTTAGCATAGGTCATTTTGATTTGACGGACTCCACTAGGACTGTTTTGTTTATCATGTGATAGTCGAGACAACTCCCATCCTAGCTATAGGGCAAATTAGGAGATTTTTCAAACCTCGAATTAGGAGATTTTTCAAACCTGGAAACTTTAATAACGGTTTTACAAGTTGTATCTTTTGTGTCAGTGTCATACTTTTGATACAATTCCTCCCCTATACCACCCATCCAAATACTATGGACTGCCCACCTCATTATCCCTTTTGTGATCCAAATCCCATCAAAGCCATTGAGAAAAAAAAACACATTTTTAGAAATGAAACTGGAGAACCATCAAGAACACGAATTTAGAAATCTCAAAACCATCAACCACAGCAATGGATGCAACAGACATAGATGAAAAAGCAAACCTAATCCAGAAAAGGATTAAAGAAACAATAAATACAATCTGCCTGGAAAAACGTGTCAACCCTTCAAGTAAGAAAGCGGTGGGAAAGTGGTACACACCCAACCTAAAAGTGATGAAAATAATTAACAGAAAACTAGAACAAGAATGGAGGAACAAACGCGGCCAAGAAAAAAGAATAAACTACCTACTACAAATCCAATCATACAAACCCAAAATTCTAAAAGCAAAAAAGAAATACTATAGTGAGCGGATTGAAATACCACCAACTCTCAAAAAGAATTATTCAACATCACAAATGGGATTAGAAACCAATGGGATGCAACAACGCACCGACATCCTCCCAAAAACTATTTGACGATCTTGCATACCATTTTAATAACAAAATTAGCAGCATACACCGAATCATACAAAACAAACCAATCAAACAGACAATCCACCAGCTACCACCAAGTCTGGTGAAAAAGAGAAACAAGGCAAGTTCTCTGATGGATCCCTGCCCTACAGAAATCGATCCTCACACAGGACAGACCAGCGAAATCCTACCTAAACCTCTTCAATCAATCCCTTTGAACAGGGAAAATACCAAGTGTTTTCAAAACTGTCTACATCAAACCTCTACTCAAGGTCACAATGGGCAATGCAGAAGACCTCTCAAAATATAGACCAATCTCTAACATCCCTTACCCAGCAAAAATACTGGAGAACTATGTCTGCGAACAACTACTGGAGCACATTGAAAATAACCAACAACTGGATCAGGCGCAAGTAGGATACAGACCCTTGAGAGGAACGGAAACAGCACTAGTCTCAATATGGGATGACATAAAGATGAACACAAAGTCCAACACCAAATCAGCACTGATATTACTTGATTGCTCAGTTTCCTTAGACACAGTCAACCACAACATCCTAATGACAAGAGTGGAAGAAATAGGGCTCACTGACCTAGCACTGCTCTGGATCAAACCATTCCTCATGGAAAGGACAGACATGATCTGGTTAAAGCCATTCAAATCCATGCAATGGGATTCCGCGTGTGTGGTACCACAAGGATCCTCTCTACACTGCTTCTTTTCAACAGCTACAACTATGCAGACGATACACAAATCATCTTCAAATTTGGGGACATACAAGAAGAGAATGCACACCTAGGAGAGTGTGTCAATGATCTCTACCAATGGATGAACACTAACAAACTCAAAATCAATACTGACAAAACTGAAATCCTGATTACACTGGAAGACAGAGGGAACAACCAACACATACCATGGCCGATAGAGCTGGGAAACCAACTGACACCATCCAAAGCTCTAAAAAACCTTGAAATCCTCAAGGACGAGTTAACACTTGAACCCCAAGTGAATGCACTAATCCGGAAATGTTTGTTCCTTCTACAAACGATGAAAAAGATTCTACCATTCTTTTCCTTCATGCACAAAACACTGGCCATCATCACCCTCATTATGTTCAGGATTGATTATGCTAACAGCTAACAGCACATACCTTGGAATGCCAGAATACCTAATGAGGAAACTACAATGAATACGAAATGCATCAGCCAGACTCCTCAATCTCCACAGAAGGACCACATCAGACCAGCACTCAGGATGCTACATTGGCTCCCGGTCAAAAAGAGAATCTTTTTCAAAACCCTGTGCATAGCACATATAGAAATACATGGCCAAGGAGAAGACTTTATCCAAAATAAATTCTCCATGTACAAACCAACCAGAACACTGAGATCCTGCAATAACATCCATCTTGGACCCAAATAGTACCAGAAGAAAAGAATTCTCCTGCTTGGCGTGCACATTTTTGGAACTCCATGTTGAGGGAAGTTAGAACCGTGGAGGAACATGCAAAATTCAGGAAACTGCGGAAAACCTGGCTCTTTAACTCAGAACACAATGAAGCTGACTGAACATTGTCTGCACACCTCTTGATCAACCACGCATGTGAACAACAAGAAGTAACTAGTAAAAACAACAATGAGGGATAGGACCGGTATGAGAAGCACCCCACCCACCTCCCCAGCCAGCATAGAGCCCCAGAAAAGAGAAAGTGATAAGTCAGAAATGCTATGGCCAGAGAAATAGGCCAAGGAATACCCAAGGATGGAATTGGGAAAGGGTGGCTCAACCACAGGCCTGCCACAAGTAAGGGCAAAAAGAAGGATCTGGACTAAACACTAACTTTGCCCCTACCAGAATCCAGTTAAAGTACTCCCCACGCTGCTTATCACCCTCTGGGCTAGAACCGGGCATCTAGTCAGAAATAGGGACTAAACTCAGATTTCGGGCAACCGACAGAGTAGTAAAGTAGCGCAAGAACCCTTTACCGAGAGGCAACATTACGATACAACTACAAAGGGAAGATACAACTAATTAAATGGAAAAGCTGAAGAAGTTCAACCACGGCAACTAACAACCCAAACTGTTACTAACAATGAATTCCTTCGCATACACCTCTCACATACTGCACTAAAACAACTAGAACTCCTCAGCACAGTTAACCACACATATGTGACAACACTGCAACAACAAAAAAACACGTCGCACAACACCATTTGACGTCTGCCTCCCAAATCTTGCACCCAGCTCAGTGAACGGTACATCCAAACTAAAGTTGCCAACAGCACATCACAGCTCCTTTGCTCTTTCTCCCGCTCCTCCGACTAAGCTCCCCTCTTCATATTTTCACAGAACCGCCAGAGTGCTGAGAGACCACGCACATGGCACCTGTGCATATTTTAAAAACATTTACAGGGTAATTCATAGAATTTCGCAGAAAAGTGTCGCAAGCGGCTGGCGCAGAGTGTCCGCGTGCGATTGTCTGCGCCAGGCACGTGCGCTAAAACCGATTTCCACGCACAGCGTATTCATGGATTTTAGGCTCCCAAAACCAGCCGCGGCGCAGAGTATCGCAGCGACCCTGCAGCAGCGCCAGTAACGCCCCCAAGAACGCCCTCGCGCAAGGAAAAGCCACCAAAATCACTAAATCATCGCAAAGGGCTGCGCTAACCCTGGACCAGTTTACAGGGCTGCCAAACAAGGAACGCAAAGCAGGTAACGTGCATATCAGGGGTACGCGTGAAGTTATACACGCGATTAGCCAGGCTGCCAAGGTACGTGTATTTCAGGGGTGCCCGGGAAGTTCAACACGCGATAGTCCAGGGAACGTGTATTACAGGGGTACGCGGGAAGTTCAACACGCGATTGTCCAGGGAAGGTGTATTACAGGGGTACGCGGTAAGTTCAACACGCGATTGTCCAGGGAACGTGTATTACAGGGGTACGCGGGAAGTCTTACATGCGATTAGCCAGGGCACGTGTAATACAGGGGTACGCGTGAAGTTATACACGCGATTAGCCAGGGTACGTGTATTACAGGGGTATGTGGGAATTATCACACGCGATTTGGCTGGGTACGTGTATTACAGGGGTACACGGGAAGTTCTACACGCGAATCGGCTGGGTACGTGTATTACAGGGGTGCGCGGGAATGATCACACGCGATTTGGCCTGGTACGTGTATTACAGGGGTGCGCGGTAATGATCAGACGCGATTTGGCTTGGTACGTGTATTACAGGGGTGCGTGGGAAGTTCTACACGCGATTGGCCAGGGTACGTGTATTACAGGGGTACGTGGGAATTATCACACGCGATTTGGCTGGGTACGTGTATTACAGGGGTACAAGGGAAGTTCTACACCCGAATCGGCTGGGTACGTGTATTACAGGGGTGTGCGGGAATGATCACACGCGATTTGGCCTGGTACGTGTATTACAGGGGTGCGTGGTAATGATCAGACGCGATTTGGCTTGGTACGTGTATTACAGGGGTGAGTGGGAAGTTCTACACGCGATTGGCCAGGGTACGTGTATTACAGGGGTACGTGGGAATCATCACACGCGATTTGGCTGGGTACACGGGAAGTTCTACACGCGATTCTGCTGGGTACGTGTATTACAGGGGTGCGCGGGAATTCTCACATGCGATTTGGCCAGGTACGTGTATTACAGGGTTGTGCGTGAATTATCACACGCAATTAGGCTGGGTGGGTCCTCACAGGTGTTCCCTGTACACCCTCCACGGCCTCAGCAGGCAGCCCACAAAACAGGGGACTACCCTGCACACCTGCTCATGTCCCCCTGCACCCCCAGCAGTGCAGGGTCACCCTCCACCAGGCCCCCACTCATGTCGCCCACCACCCCCACCCCCCAGCAGTGCAGGGTCACCCTCCACCAGGCCCCCACTCATGTCTCCCACCACCCCCACCCCCCTGCCACCATGGGCAGCCCCCACCAGGCCCCCACTCATGTCTCCCACCACCCCCACCCCCCAGCAGTGCAGGGTCACCCTCCACCAGGCCCCCACTCATGTCTCCCACCACCCCCACCCCCCAGCAGTGCAGGGTCACCCTCCACCAGGCCCCCACTCATGTCTCCCACCACCCCCACCCCCCAGCAGTGCAGGGGCACCCTCCACCAGGCACCCACTCATGTCTCCCACCACCCCCACCCCCCTGCCACCATGGGCAGCCCCCACCAGGCCCCCACTCATGTCTCCCACCACCCTCACCCCCCAGCAGTGCAGGGTCACCCTCCACCAGGCCCCCACTCATGTCTCCCACCACCCCCACCCCCCAGCAGTGCAGGGTCACCCTCCACCAGGCCCCCACTCATGTCTCCCACCACCCCCACCCCCCAGCAGTGCAGGGTCACCCTCCACCAGGCCCCCACTCATGTCTCCCACCACCCTCACCCCCCAGCAGTGCAGGGTCACCCTCCACCAGGCCCCCACTCATGTCTCCCACCACCCACACCCCCCAGCAGTGCAGGGGCACCCTCCACCAGGCCCCCACTCATGTCTCCCACCACCCCCACCCCCCAGCAGTGCAGGGTCACCCTCCACCAGGCCCCCACTCATGTCTCCCACCACCCCCACCCCCCAGCAGTGCAGGGTCACCCTCCACCATGCCCCCACTCATGTCCCCCTGCACCTCCACCCCCCAGCAGTGCAGGGTCCCCCTCCACCAGGCCCCCACTCATGTCTCCCACCACCCACACCCCCCAGCAGTGCAGGGGCACCCTCCACCAGGCCCCCACTCATGTCTCCCACCACCCCCACCCCCAGCAGGTCAGGGTCACCCTCCACCAGGCCCCCACTCATGTCCCCCTGCACCCCCACCCCCCAGCAGTGCAGGGTCATCCTCCACCAGGCCCCCACTCATGTCTCCCACCACCCCCATCCCCCTGCCACCATGGGCAGCCCCCGCCAGGCCCCCACTCATGTCTCCCACCACCCCCACCCCCCTGCCACCATGTGCAGCCCCCACCAGGTCCTCACAATCCCCAATCATGTGCGTAATGGTCAGCCTCCACAGCCAAAAAGCCCTACCAAGTAACCCATTCACCCACATGGAAATGAAAACACATGTTACACCCCCAATGTTCATGAAGCAAATGAACCCATGTCCGTCACACACATATTTTCCAATTGAATGGGAAAACACACAACATGACATGCATGAAACCAATGAGATGAAACCACACAGTAAACAATGGAAAAAAAATGTATTGGACAAAAATACGAATGGTAAAGAAAGAAAAATAACTACAATGTAAATGTGAAAAAATAAGCTGCATGTCCGCATAAAAACACAAAAGTAGAAAATCAAATCCATAAAATTTTGTCCAAAGTGAAATGTAAAAACTCTCCATGCAACAAAGAACTATGTACAAAAATAACAAGGGTCCATCATCACAACTGAACTAAGGAAACCTCCTAAAAAACCTACCTAAATATCAACTATATACAAAAAGTGGAGCAGTGTCCGTCGACTCCAAATCATAAGAAAAAACAAAGGAAACCTAAAACTAAAGAACTATATACAAAGGCGGCGGGCAAGTCCAGCGGCTCACTCCGTGGTGTTCCGGGCCAGGGCATCATCGAACTCCTGTTCGATGTCCCGGAGGCGGTCCAGTTCCATGGCCCCGAGGGTCCGCAGGGACGACGCCGTGTCCTCCTCCAACCCCCTGCGGATTGCCTCGAGGCACTCGGCCCGCCTCAGGGCCCTCCGCATGGAGTTCTCCGCCCTGACCATTGTGAGCCGCGCCTCTTCCGCCCGCCGCCGCTCCGCACCTATGGCTTGGCCCAACCGCTGCCACACGGAAGACACTCTCTGTCCTGGGTCCTCCTGCCCTCCGGCCGATGCCTGCCCCTCCAATGTCGAAGGCCCCGAGCCTTCATGGCTCCCACCATGTTGCTGCTGCTGCTCTGCCTCTGCCCGTGCACTGCCTCCTGCTGCCTGCACATCCTCCGCCGGCTGGGGTGCAGTTGTTGATGTGGCCACCCCTGCTGGACGTCCGACTCCCGACTGTGGCAGGGATGCCTCCTCCACCAGCCTGGCCGCACTGTCAGAGGCAGCTCCACAGGGCACCCAGGTGACTGATGGGTGGGAAGATGGCACAGAGGACGACTGGCGCGTAGGGGGTCCAGTTGAGGAGGGGGTCGGAACAAGCCCCATCAGACGGAGGAATCCGGTCTGGGTGACCTGTCCCAGCAGGCTGACGTGGTCAACGAGCCATTCGAGATGAAGTGCAGTCTCTCCATGAAAAGACTGCAGGTCACCTCGCATGGCCCGTTGACGCAACGCCACACCAGCCAGGACAGGCTCAACCCGGACCTGGATAGCCAAGTCCGCAGGCAGAGGAAGGCCAGTTGACGTCAGCTCATCCCCTGCCTGGAAACGGGTCTGGACGTAGGCATCCCTGCTGGTGCAAGATGATGCAGGGACGGGATCGGGGACAGGATTGCACACAGGCACCTCCCCGGCGGCCTGTGCTGCCTCCTGTCCCTGGTCCTGGACTGCACCACTAGCACCAGTGGGATCCCCACCTCCAGACCCCATCTCTGGTGCTTGCACGGCCTCCTCCTCTACCAGACCACCCACCAACCTGGATGACTCTGTGCCATCTTCCCCTGTTGGGCCCTGTGGGGTCCCAGCTGCCCCTTCTGCTGCCGAGGAGTCCAACTCCAACCTCCGCCTCTTGGACCTCCCCCCGGCAGCTGCGGCCTGGGACGCGGCACCGGACTCCTCACTCCCCGACGAGATGACAACACGGGAGGGGAGCCGGGCCTTGCGTCTTCGGCTGGCGGTCGGATCCCCGCCGCTGTGCTCCACAGCACCTTCTCCGCCCTCTTCATCAGTTGATGCTGCAGACAGGGAGAAACAAAACACAGGCATCAGGGCACTGTACAATGGACACATACACACATGACAGTTGCACATGAGTGGCATTGGCAAACCTCAGACATGTCATCACAATCCCCAACACACATGTCATTGCAACTCGCACACATGAGCCATACCACAGCCATATCGCAACTGCCACCACCATCCATACACATACAACAGCATGAGCAGCCAAAGGTGACCCAGACATCACATGCAACACAGGAAGTGCACCACACATGTACAGACACCACCACACTTGCATGCATGTCTACACCTCTGCCAAGTGTCGCACTGTTCAGACGGGCATCCATGTCACATCTGCCAATCAGGCTTACACATACCGCAGTCACATGCATCCATGTTGCATTACTGTTGCACCCTTGTCAAATACACACACATGCACATGTACACAGTGCTCATACATGCAGCCCAAAACAACATACATGCGTGACATCACGGACATGTCTACTTACATACACATACATACAAACATGTGTGCACGCACAACTGCATTTGCCATGCAAGTCTACACACACAAGCACCATCCATGTCTCACACATTACAGCCCTCGCATGTGTCAGCCCCACGGCCATGTACACCCCCACCCATACTCGACCCCATACAAACAGATGTGCAAACTGCACAATACCGAATAATCACCACACGCACTGCACACAATCAGGATGCATGTACACTCACCGCTCGACTCCAGACGGGTCTGCTTCTCCAGGACCTGGACGTGGAGCGCTGGGGATATGCGTTCCAGGACCCCCATCTGTTCTTCCGACAAGTGGCCCCGGCGCCCCTTGGCATCCGCTGCCTTCAAGAGGCGCCGGGCCTTGTTCAGGGTCCTGGACCTGAAGTCCTCCCAGCGCTTCCTGACATGTTGTAAGTCCCGGACTGCCACCCCCTCCGCGTTGATGGCAGTCACAATGTCAGTCCAGATCCGAGTCCGTCCTTCCTTGTCGGCGCGGGAACTTCCGAAGAGGGCATCATACTGCCCCAGGACTTGCTCCACCAGGACACCAACTTCGGTGGCACTGAAGCTGGTGCCCCTCTGCCTCTCTGGGCGGGGGTTGTCAGTGGTCACAGATGGTGTTTGCCCCGACATGACAACCCCAGAGGCAGGAGTGGGTGGGCAACTGGGTCCTGGGGCTGGGCTGTGGAGCGATGGAATTCCAGTCGGGAGTCTTCGGTTCCAGCAGGGGTGGTCACAGCAACAGCACCCCTGGCTGATGTGCAGGCAGCAAATGGCAGTGCACGTGGGCAGCAGGCAGTCAGGCAGCAGCAGATGGTAGGTGGGAGCGTGCTCGGGGCTCTGGGGGGCAGTAGTTCAGCCTTCTGGGCAGGAGCATGGTCTTCCGTGTGCTTACGCGTGGCCAGCTTGGTACGGAGTGATTTGGCACGTGAAAATCCTGCACGTCAGCGTGAAAATCGAGGAAAGGCCCTTAGCGCGTAAGCGCGTCAGCACGCATACGCGATTCTATTGGACCAAAGGCCCTCAGCGCGTAAGCGCGTCTGTGACGTGACTCGCACGGGTGTTTCCCACACAGCACGTGATGACAGAGCACACGTGGAAAGACTGCACGTCAGAGTCTCATCGCGTGTGATTGGTGGAAATGGCCCTACACGCAGAAGTGACAAAGCGTGTAATTGGTGGAAATGGCCCTAGCGCGTACACGCCGCGTAAGTGACGCTGGACGTGTGGGCCTGTATAAAAGGTACGCGTAGAACACCACTTCCTTGTACGTGCTTTTCGTGGAGAGCGAGTGGGTGAATTCTGTACTTCTTGTCGTTTCACATGCGATTTACTTCACGGCGTTTCAAGTTCGTATTCCCTGTTACCTCTGACAGCTTTTTCTCTTCTTTCGCTTTTACTGGTTTACCTGGGCCTGTTCCCTCAAACAGTGTTCCCTTCTACTGTTGTCCTCAGACAGCGTACAAATCTTCTTTTGGCTGGGTGTTGCCAACCAAACGTGCTCCTTTTACACGCTCGTTTACCAGGCAGACGGTGAGTCACGCACGTATCTAACATCTGTGCTTGCCCCGTGTGTAGCCTACCCCTTCAGAGGTCATTCTAGGCTGCGTGTGACACGCATACGTTCATTCTTGTGTTTCTGGGTGCCACAGCGTAGTGCAGGTTTTTCTTTCTGCACACGTGGTCTAGGAGGGGTTGCGTGCACGTCATCTCCCTTTTTTGGGCCTCCTGTGCGTTGCGTGACCCGTCATCTTTCCCCAGGGGTTACATTCAGCCTTGCTAGAGCACTAGGGTACAATTACCATCTGGTACCCAACCCCTTTGACCCCCAATTGCCCAGGAAAATAGTCTACATCCACTCCCATACGCACATTAACATCAGTGCCATGGCTGGGAGGCGAGGATTCCGTAAGGGTGGCAAAGGTGGAAGAGCCACAAGTGGTGGCCGTGGTGGATCCGGTAGGGGACGTGGTCGTAACTTGCAGGGTGAGCCTGTCCCCCCATGTGTGGAGGACCAGTCACGGGCACCCATAATCCCCCCCCCTGCCCCCCTCCCATTGAGGCTGATGTGGCTGACACCATCCATGCTCAGCCCTTGTTGGACCAGCCCATTGTGGCACCAGACCTGGCTGACTCCATGGCTGACTTCCAGGTCAGCAGGGCTACGACACGTGCGCTGGTGCACGTTGATGCCATCATGCCACGTGGATCTGGGGCAGCAAGGTCATCTGCTGCACCAAGGAGGCAGGGCGGAGAGGCTGCAGGGGCAGCTGCGGCTCCATCCACCCCAGCCCTCACACACCCAGCCAGGACAGTGTCGGTCCTAGTCCATGCTGCTGACATTCCCCCTGACACCATCACACTAGAGCCAATGCCTGCACCAACTCCCATGCTGAGTGTGCAATCCCACACTCCTGAAACAGAGTCCACCAGGGCTCCTGCCCCTAGTGTCCAGAGCGGCGCAGGACACTCAGGATCACCACCACCTTCCAAGCGGAAGAGGAAGAGTGCTCGTCCGGCACTGGCTGAAGCTCCAGACACGGCTACACAGTCCGGCCCGTCCAGGAAGCCCAGCTTCACGGATGACGAACTGAATGCACTTGTCGAGTATGTGTCCGGACATGACAACGAGATGGTCATTGTTGCAGGATCCAAGACCACACCTGCACAACGCCAGGCACACTGGCAGACCGTTGCGGACATCGTAAGTGCGCTTGGAATCGTGAGGCGCACAGCCAATAATTGCTATAAGCGCTGGAATGACCTAAAGCGCAGGGCAAAGAGTAAGCTGGCCTCAAGTCATGCCGCAACTCTAGTGACTGGAGGTGGGTCTCCAGTAGTAGACATGGAACTCACTCCACATGAGTCAGTCGCTGGGACCTACGTCACGGAGGAACAGAGATCTGGCTGATTACGAGGCATTGTCCGGTGAGTGCACATGCATGTGTGTGTCATACATGTGCATGGTGTGTGTGTGAGGGCTTCTGTTTGTGTGCCAGGTGAGAGTGTGTGCGCCTGAGTCGTATGGGTCAGCCATGTGCTTCATGCAATACTCCCTGCGCAGCTGCATTTGGCCATAGCAGTATCCCTTCTGCCAACAGTAGACATCTAGCCCAACTGCACGCCAGTTGCCCTTGAAGTGTCACCTTGCCACAACATATTTGCTTATTTTTCACTGTTCATTCAGTCAGTTTATTTGCATTCCACCACTTTCACTAGGCATGTCGCTGTCCACTAGTCACATGTCTGACATGGGTATGGTAAAGTGGAGTGACTTTGTTACCTGGATATCATTTGTACACACATGTCCCTGTGCAATTGGACCATTTCAGACTGGCAGCTCCAGGTGAAAAATCTGACCTGTTAGAATTAGAAAAGCAATTACATGCGGGAACTGGACTGAATGAATAGGTGCTGCCCTCCTCTCCATCTTCACTCAATAGCAATGGTACATGCCATCTGTGTGATGGCATGTGTGTTTCACCTGGCAATCACAGGCCAATGTGTGATGCCACTGCCAGGCAGCATGCAGAAAATGTGTTCATCTTCCATCTTGGTGTCATCAGTGTGTGCCATTTGCCTGCACTTCATACGCAGTGAGGGTGCATGCATGGGAGGGTATTAGTCATGTGGGACATGTGTCAATCAAGTACTGGTTCTCTTGCTTCTCAGCCCTCATTGTGTGCCATGGTGCTAATGCCTGTTTCCATTTCTTGGTTTTCATGTCTTTGCAGGGGAAGACGCACCTGATACTGCTGGGGTTGTGGAGATGGTGCTGACCCAGGAGGGGCCCGAGGGCCGACCAACCACCAGTGAGGGACGTGGTGTGGTGGTGGGGGAGAACCCACAAGTGCTGCAGTCGTGCTCTCAAGGGGTGTCTCTGGCTGCACCTCCCCCGAGCTGTACTCAGGTGTTGATTCGGATGAGACCTACGTGCCGTCGCAGGTGAGTGTTCCAGGGAGGGATTCTGTTCTGTCTCACCCACCTGCACCAGGGTCAGAACCCTCCATGGGGATGTCAGTGTTGGCAGCTACGCCTTCGGTGGTTACGGATGCAGGGTCACACTCCGCGACATCTGATCCTGTTCCTGGGCCAGCAGATCAGAGGGGGAATGCAGTCCTGCAGCCTCAGGCAGTGCCGGCACAGCAAGGCGCAGTTCGCCTTGCCCCAGACAGGTGTGGTGCCCGCCAACATGGTGGCCGTATGCCACCTGGCAATACCGCATGGGAGCAATCCATTTACGGTATGGCAACCCAACAGGCTGCATCATCCGAGATGATGGCTCAGGCCATGGATGGGGTGGCCACTTCCATTGTCCCCCCAGAAAGGCTGATGGAGCGACTAGAGCAGGCAACCGACTCCATCTGCCAGTCACACAGGGAGGACATGTTGCGGTCCAACAGGGACAGGCGGGCGGCACTGGCGACTCTGCAGGAGGCCATCTCCATTGAGTCCCAGGGCCACAGGGAAGCCCTGAGGCAGGAGCTCCTTCACCTCAGGACGACTCTTGTTGAGCTTGAGGCTTCAACACACCAAAGGACAGAACATCAGCTGGAGCGTCTCACCCGTACGCTCTCAGCTGAGATGCAGGCAACGAGGGCAGAGGTCCGGGCATCCCGTGAGTTGTTGCATGGGGACCTCCGCACACTCATCCTCCAGAACCAGAGCTACCACACCCGCATGCTTGCAGCCATGGAGGAGCAGACTAGGGCCTTGCGTGGGCTGCCTCCCATAGTGCAACCACCTCCGGATGCAGCTGCACAGGGTGATAATAGCGACAGCAGTGATACTCCCACAATAGGGTAGCCGTGTGGGCCATGAGCCCATGGAGGTGTTTTATCTTCCCAGGATCCACGCAGGTGGGTTCTGGTGTGCATCCTGTCCTCGGACCTCCTGGGTGGCCTCCCCAACCCCCCCGGGCCCATCAATGGCCATTTTTGATTGTTTCTTATTTTTATTTTTATTTTGATTTCTTTTATTCCCAATTTTTTTGGGACGATCTGTTGGCTTCCGTGGTTCCTGTGGGCATACGCTGCATTGTGGCTGGGCACATGCAGGCTTGTAATGTATTTGGTTCAGATGCTTGGGTTTGAGTCACACACACCCCTCCTGCTTCCCGTTTCCATGGGCTTGCAAAGGGTGTGCCCAAGTGACAGTGAATTACACAGTGACGTTGGACTCCCATGAGCTGTGTGGGCAGTCTGTAGTCAATACTGTGTATACATTCCTATTGCATATTGCTGTTGTGTTGTACACTGCATGTTGCATTGATGTGTAACTCTTCTTCTGTGTCTACCTCCCAATTTTCAGGTCCCTTCCTCATGTCCACACAAGGACCTCTAGTCTGGAGATGGGGTCCATGTTGGCAGCAGTGCACCTACAACTCTACATGGCGACAACAGTGCACAGTTGGTAGTGGTGGGAGTGCAGGCATTTCCAGGTGGTGAGACTACTAATATGTAACATTTGTGATGTCATGTTAATGGTAGTACGTGCTCAAGTATGTTGTTGGTCCGGCATTGCTGTGAGCATTTCAGGTGTTGCAGGTTTCTAATAGGGACACTGTACATAGTGAGACTGATGTCATGTTGTGGGGATTACTTTGTTTACCTGCAATTAGCATGACATGGCACGGTGTGTCGTGTGGCGGTGCTGGGGTTGGGTTGGCTGGCATGGCACTGTCCTCTTGTTGCATTTTGCAAGTGGGTATTCATTTTAGCTGCTTCAATGTGTAACTTCACAAAACTGCATTGGTGGTGTCTGTGTGGGTAGGGATGCACACATTGTGACACTTCCAGGTGAACAATCTCAGGCTGACATGGTATTCCCGGTTCATTCTCCAGACATTCAGGATCAGTGTCAGGTTGAGTCATCATTGATTGTCAGATGGAATGTGCCAGGGCAGTGTGCACTCCACAGGGGTGTGATTTCTATGTGAAGTAATTAGCCAGTAGCTGTGTACGGGCTGCCTCCCCCCGTGCCCTTTCCCCTCCCATGCGCAGCGGCTGTGCATGTGGTTGGGGATGTGGGGCCAACACCATGTCCACGGCCAGGCCCCGGCGTGTTGCAACGTTGTGCAGGACACATGCTGCCACTATGATCCTGCACACTACTGGGGGAGCGTATAACAGCTGCCCGCCAGAACGGTCAAGGGAGCGAAAGCGTGACTTTAGCACTCCGAATGTGCGCTCCACTATGCCCCTGGTTGTAATGTGGGCTGTGTTATATCTTACCTGGGGTGGCGTGGTGGGGTTCCGAATTGGCGTCATCATGTGTGGGCTGAGAGGGTAGGCACTGTCCCCTGTGGAGGTGGTGATTGGTATCATTGGTGGGGTTGTGACCTTGCTCAGTATCCAACATGCATGCATGTGCAGTGGCATACATACTCACCAAGCAGCCATGTATTGCCATGCCGCCCAGCTTCTAGGTCCCGGCTTAGGGTGGACATTCGGTAAATGAAGCTGTCGTGGGTGGAGCCGGGATAGTTGGCATATACTGAGGTGATGATTCCCTTGGCATTACATGCTACCTGCACGTTGATGGAATGCCAGTGCTTGCGGTTCCTATAGATGTGCTCAGATGCCCTGGGGGGACGTAGAGCCACATGGGTGCAGTCGATGGCACCTAGCACTTTGGGGAATCGTGCCACAGCGTAAAAATCCAGGGCGGCAGCATGCCTTTCTGCAGGTGTTCTGGACAGGTATATGTGCCTGCGGACTGATGGGCGTGCAGTCATGATGTTCAAGACCTGGTGTAGGCAGCGTGACTGGGTGGCCTGTGACACCCCACCCACTATGGCACTTGTCCGCTGAAATGATCCAGTGGCTAAGAAGTGCAGTACATTGAGGACCTTCTCCAGGGGGCTGAGTGCTTGGGAGCACAGGGTGGGTGATGTGAGGTCATCCTCCCACTCACTCACCAGGTCCAGTATAATGTGTGGTGGAAACCTGTACCTCCCATACACCTGGTCATCAGGCATCCCGAAAAGGCTGGTTCTGGGTGTGAATATTCTGGCCCTGACTATCCTCCTCCTCCTCCTTTGGTAGCCCACTGCCACTGCTGCTAGGAACGGTATGTTCATCCTGGCGTCTGAGCTTGTTATTGTTAAAGTCCGCAAATGTATGCTTTGCGCGTGTTCTAGGCGAGCGTGTGACCCGCGCACCCCTGGAATCCAGTTCCCAGTCCAATAGCGTGTGGAAATTCACACGCACCACGGGATACAGCGTGTGACCCGCGCACCCCTGGAATCCAGTTCCCAGTCCAATAGCGTGTGGAAATTCACACGCACCACGGGATACAGGTTCGCTGACGTACTTGCGTGTGTAAGTGCCCGCGCACCCATTAAATACACGTACATAGGCCAATCGCGTGTATGCGCACTTTTGTCCAATTACACGCGATGACACTCTGACGTGCAGTATTTCCACGTGTGCCCCGTCATCACGTGCTGAGTGGGGAACACCCGTGCAGGTCACGTCACAGACGCGTTAACGCGCTGAGGGACTCTGGTCCAATAGAATCACGTATGCGTGCTGACGCGCTTACGCGCTAAGGGCCTTTCCTCAGATTTCACGCTGACGTGCAGGATTTTCACGTGCCAAATCACTCCGTATCAAGCTGGCCACGCGTAAACACACGGAAGACCACGCTCCTGCCCAGAAGGCCGAGTTACTGCCCCCCAGTGCCCCGAGCAGCCTCCCACGTGCCATCTGCTGCTGCCTGCCTGCCTGCCTGCCTGCTGCCACCGTGCCCTGCCATTTGGTGCCTGCACATCAGCCATCTGCAGGGGTCCAGTTGCTGTGTCCACCCCTGCTGGAACTGAAGACTCCCGACTGGGATTACATGGCTCCACAGCCCAGCCCCAGGACCCAGTTGCCCACCAACACCTGCCTCTGGGGTTGCCATGTCGGGCACTTCCACATCTGGCACCAGTGGCAACCCCAGGCCAGAGGGGCAGAGGGGCACCAGCTTCACTGCCACCGAAGTTGGTGTCCTGGTGGAGCATGTCCTGGGGCAGTATGATGCCCTCTTTGGATCGTCCCGCGCCAGCAAGGAAGGACGGCAGAGGATCTGGGCCGACTGTGTGGTTGCCATCAACGCGGAGGGGGTGGCAACCTGCGACGTCCTGAAGATCAAGAAGCGCTGGGAGGACTTGAGGTCCAGGACCCTTGTGAAGGCCCGGCGCCTCGTGGAGGGGGGCCGGGGCCGCATGAGTTCCATCCAGATGAGGGTCCTGGAACGAGTACGCCCAGCGCTCCACGCCCAGATCCTTGAGAGGGAGGCCCGTCTGGAGTTGAGCGGTAAGTGTCCAAGCATTACTGTGTGAGACAGGACATGTTGCGGTGTGCTGGTTCTATGATACTTGCCTGTATGTGTGCCATAGGCCATGTATGCATGTATGTGTGCAGGGACATCATGGTAATGCATGTGCGACCAGTGATGTGTGACCCACATGGTTGTTGCATGTGTTCAAATGCCGCATGGGGAGCCCTATGCAGATTTTGAACATGAGAGCATGCCAGTCTCTGTACCTGGACATGGGTGGGGGTGAGGGATGGGTGCTTATGCCAGGTACATATATGGTAGCCATGTCTGTGTGCCTGACCTGCGTGTCTGTGACTTGTGCATGCCATGGATGCATGACACATGTGTGTGACAATGCACTGATTCAGTGAAGCAGCCAAATTACCCTTGTATCCGCTGTGTTTGGTGTGTTTGGGGCCAGATGGATGTGACTGAGGTGAAGTGTGTGCATGTGATAGGCATGAGCCATGATGCATGTGAGTTACATATCATTGAATGTTTCAAGAGTCCATTGGACATGCATGGAAATGTCCATGGAATGCACTATGCCTGTTACTGTGTGTGTTTTGCCTGGACTGACCCATGTGTTGTGGAGGGACATGATGGAAGTGTACTTTGACAGTGGTGCTCATCTGCTATTGCTTCCTGTCTAGGGGACCATTGTACAGTGCCCTGATGCTTGTGTTCTTTGTCTCCCTCTACGCAGCGGCTAGTGAAGAAGAGGGCGGAGACGGCGCTGTGGAGCAAGGCGGCGGGGATGCCCCCACGGCTGCAGCGGAAGGGGTGGGTGAGCCCCCACAGGGGCCTGCTACGGTGGGAGACGGTGAGGAGCCATCCAGGTTGGTGGTTTGCACAGAGGAGGAGGAGGCCGCCACTGGGGCACACAGGGGGCCTGGTGGGGGCATCCCTGCTGGTGCAAGTGGTGCAGTCCAGGGCCAGGGGCAGGAGGCAGCACAGGTCACCGTGGAGGGGCCTGTGCATGTCGCTGTCCCTGACCCTGTGAGTGCACCACCATGCACCAGCAGGGATGCCCCGTCCCAGGCCCGTCCGCAGGTAGAGGGGATGTCCATGTCACCTGACTCCCCTCCACCTGCGGACGTGGGAACCCCTGGCCGTGCGGAGAAGGTCCTGATTGGGGTCGCGATGCGCACGGCTGTGATTCGTGATGCCGTGCGTGCTTCCCGGGAGGAGCACGCACGTCATCACGAAGTGCACCGTGCCAACGTGGCCCACTTGGGATCGGCCATGTTCGGGGGTTTCCTGCATGTGTTGGCCAATGTGGCGGCCCTCTCCTCCTCTGTGCAGGCTATCCACCAGTCGTTCTCCTTGCCGTCTTCCAGCCCAGATGCCACCAGGGCCCCCTGTGGACCTGCCCCGACCAATGCAGCCAGCTCGGTGGGGATCCCATCCCTGCCACAGTTGGGAGTCGGAGGTCCAGCAGGGGTGGACAACACAGCAACTGGACCCCAGCAGGTGGAAGATGTGACAGCATCATCAGGCAGGGCACGTGCACGACGGCGTCGGTGGTTTCCATCAGCCTGGATGCCGTCGTGCTGGCAGAGGCAGTGGCATCGGAGGCAGCAGCAGGCTCGACGTGGGAGGCATCATGGCTCGTGGCCTTCAAGATCAGAGGGGCAGGCATCGGCCGGAGGGCAGGGCAACCCTGGGATGGTGGTGTCTTCCGTGTGGGAGCAGTTGGTCCAGCGGATAGGTGTGGAGCGGCAGCGGGCGGAAGAGGAGCGGCTCAGCATGGTCAGGGCGGAGTTCTCCATGCGTCGGGCGTTGAGGCGGGCTGAGTGCCTCGAGGAAGCTCGCAGGGAGTTTGAGCTGGACATGGGGTTATCCCTGCGAGACCTCGGGGCCAGGACAGAGTCCCGCCTCCAGGACATCGACATGGAGTTCGATGATGCCCTGGCCAGCAACATCACCGAGTGAGCCGCAGGACTTGCCCGCTGCCTTTGTATATAGTTATTTAGTTATTTAGTGTTAGGTTTCCTTTATTAATTTTATTATTTTTTGGACCGCTCGGACAATGGCCACTTTTTTGTATATATTATTTTCATTAGGTAGTAGTAGGTTTTATTTATGGTGTTGGTCTCATGGACCCTGGAATTTTCGTGTATATAGTTTGCTTTTTGAAGATATTTTTTTTTTATTAATTATTGTGTTCACCATGAGGAAATGGTTTTTCATTATTTTACTTCCACATGATTTTGCTTTGGACAACATTTGTTTTTGGATTACTTTGTTTATTTTATTTTTACATTTGTTCTCGGACATGGACCATTTATTTTGTTATCGCCATTGTTGTATGTTTTATTTTTTTACTTATTTTTCATCTTTAATACATGTTCTTTTTAACTTTCACTTGTGGTATTTTCTCATTGGTTTCATACATGTCATGATATGGGTTTTGACATTGACTTGCACCCATTGTGTATGTGTGTGTGACGGACATGTGTTCATTTACAGACTTGCCATTGGGGTTGTATCATGTAATTGCATTCACTATGTGGGTGGATGCAATCCTTGCCTGGGTGTTTGTGCTGGGTATGCTGCCCATTACTGCCATGATTGAGTATCGTCAGGACCTGGGGGCAGGGGGACATGAGTGGGGCCTGGTGGAGGGAGCCCCTGCACTGCTGGGGTGTGGGGGTGGTGGGAGACATGAGTGGGGGCCTGGTGGAGGGTGACCCTGGTGGCTGGGGGGTGGGGGTGGTGGGTGACATGAGTGGGGGGCCTGGTGGAGGCTGCCCCTGCACTGCTGGGGTGTGGGGGTGGTGGGAGACATGAGTGGGGGCCTGGTGGAGGGTGCCCCTGGTCGCTGGGGGGTGGGGGTGGTGGGTGACATGAGTGGGGGCCTGGTGGAGGCTGCCCCTGCACTGCTGGGGTGAGGGGGTGGTGGGAGACATTAGTGGGGGCCTGGTGGAGGCTGCCCCTGCACTGCTGGGGTGTGGGGGTGGTGGGAGACCTGAGTGGGGGTCTGGTGGAGGGTGCCCCTGCACTGCTGGGGTGTGGGGGTGGTGGTAGACATGAGTGGGGCCTGGTGGAGGGTGCCCCTGCACTGCTGGGGTGTGGGGGTGGTGGGAGACATGAGTGGGAGCCTGGTGGAGGGTGACCCTGGTGGCTGGGGGGTGGGGGTGGTGTGTGACATGAGTGGGGGCCTGGTGGAGGGTGCTCCTGGTGGCTGGGGGGTGGGGGTGGTGGGAGACATGAGTTGGACATGGGTGGGGGCCTACTGGCAGGTGCCCCACAGTGCTGGGGGGTGGGGGTGGTGGGGGACATGAGTTGGACATGGGTGGGGGCCTGCTGGCAGGTGCCCCACAGTGCTGGGGGATGGGGGTGCAAGGGGACATGTGTTGGTGTTCATTAGTTCAAGGAGACATGTGCCTTTGCTGGGGGGCATGCCCATGTTGGGTGGGCTGCCTGCGGGACATGACCAGGGATGCAGGGTAGTCCCCTGTGGTGTGGGCTGCCTGCAGGGGCTGTGGAGGGTGTACAGGGTACACCTGGGAGGACCCACACTGTCAAATCACATGTGGGACTCCCCGGCACCCCTGAAATACACGTACCGTGCAGAAATCGCGTGTAAAACTTCCCGCGCACCCCTGAAATACACGCGCCCAGGCTATTCGCGTGTAACACTTCCCGCGCACCCCTGAAATACACGCGCCCAGGCTATTCGCGTGTGGAACTTCCCGCGCACCCCTGAAATACACGCGCCCAGGCTATTCGCGTTTAGAACTTCCCGCGCACCCCTGAAATACACGCTCCCAGCCTATTCGCGTGTGGAACTCCCCGCGCACCCCTGAAATACACGCGCCCAGGCTATTCGCGTGTGGAACTTCCCGCGCACCCCTGAAATACACGCGCCCAGGCTATTCGCGTGTGGAACTTCCCGCGCACCCCTCAAATTCACGCGCCCAGGCTATTCGCGTGTGGAACTTCCCGCGCACCCTTCAAATTCACGCGCCCAGGCTATTCGCGTGTGGAACTTCCCGCGCACCCCTGAAATACACGTAGCACGCTCCCCCAGGCCCGATCGCGTGAGGAACTTCACGCGAACCCCTGTAATACACGTAGCCCGCTCCCCCAGGCCCGATCGCGTGAGGAACTTCACGCGAACCCCTGTAATACACGTAGCCCGCTCCCCCAGGCCCGATCGCGTGAGGAACTTCACGCGAACCCCTGAAATACACATAGCCCGCTCCCCCAGGCCCGATCGCGTGAATAACTTCACGCGAACCCCTGAGATGCACGTACCCTGCAAATCGCGTGTGACACTTCCCGCGCACCGCGGTATACATGCACACGTATTTTTTTGTCAGCGGATGTCCGTGTTTGTGGGTACCCCTTTGCACGTCATTTTTCCTGGAGGGCCACAGTATGGGACATTCATCATGGCAGTATATAGGTGCTATTTGTTGGCGCACCTTTTGGCGCACATTTCTTACAGCCGCAGAGACGCTACCGCCTCCTTTCTTGTGGCGGTCGTGTTTGTGCCTGTGCGCTGGTTTGAGCGTGCGCTTTTTTCCCCTATTCTATTCCATGAATACGTGTTGTAGGCGAGCGTGTGGGCGTTCCGCGCACTTGTGCCCTATACTTCCCCCGTGATGCCCACGTTTTGGCAAGTTGTTCCCCATTCCGAGTGTTACGCCCGTGTTCCGCCTACTTTTGTTGCGTGCGCCGCGCTATGTGCGAATTTCGCTGTGGCCTGTGCGATTTTCGCTGTGACCTGGCGCACGCTGTTAGATGGCCTGTGCGCCAACGTGCGCCAACGTGCGCCGCGCACTTTTTTATCGCACATCCGCTGGTTTTCTCGCGCACGGCCTTCCATGAATCGACGTGCGCTGCTTTTCGTGCGATTTTCGCACTTGCACTGCGATTTTCGCTATTCCACTGCGATTCGCACGTTTTTGCCCACTTGCGCCGCGCTAATTATTCCATGAATCGGCCTCTTAATATTAACATTAAATAACCATACTTCTAGCAACTGTATATGCAATCATGCATACATCAGAAACAAAACAATCAAAACATTCTACTGATTTGTAAACTTACATTTCCTCATTATGAGTTTGGCAGTATTCCGGCGATAAATCCACCAAAATACTGCCAAACTCATTTACCATAACCACCACTTGGCCCCGTGAAGTTAACATGAGGAATTACCATGTGGTAAATCTGCTGATGTTTGGCTGTAAAGTGGAGGATTTACCTCCAGCAAAAAGCTGAAATCTGGCGCTTTTTCTCAGAAAAGCAGCAGATTTTCTGTACGGTAATTCCAAATGATGATTTGGTGGTGCAAGAAAAGTGGCAGTAACGGAATCACAGCCAAACCTGTAATAAGGCCAAACATCTACTGTTAAAACACCAATGGTCAACATGTGCATTTTACAAATAATACTGATCCCTTTCGTACTACAAAACCTTCAAATATTTTATTTAAAGCATTCCCTTTTACTACTTTGGAATGTGTCCACAACATGTTTGGGCCCCTTGACCAATACTGGGCATCGCTTAATTAAAATATGTTACCGTTTCCTGGGAATCAAAGTGACCAAATGACTGCAGGAGCACAAGGATAAATAGTGTTAAAACAGTCTACTTAGCCGCCACACTTTTACAAACCAACATTGATCCCTCAAACCCACAAGAGATACCTCCTTCTCCTTTTGTGGTAATGTGTGCAGAGGGAAGGCTTTAATCCAACAGCTCCAAAATAACATGGTGTCTAATCAATGTTCTATAAAAATATATACATTATCTCAGCAAATCAATTGTAGACTATCAAAACAAAAAAAATATATAAAAACCCTCCCCTGTAAAATGAAGACAGAAGATACAGTACAGCAATATGTAAGAATTATGGAAACTTTTCAGGTTGGAAAACAGTCAAGAAACACATCAATGTGTTAAAAAGGATATTTTTGGAGGGGTGAGGCCAGCAACAACCAAGATGGCTGCTTTCTTCTGATCTGCCATTGCACTGAGCAAAACAAACTGCCCCCTGCCTTAGTCCTAAAGATGGTTGGGACGCCCATGCCCTAGGATGACCCCTGGAAGACGGGCAGGTGAGGGCCTGAGCGGAGGCACGATGGTGCAGTGAAGAGGGAGTAGCAGAACCCCAGACTCCCCCAGCAGAGCACCAGTTAAGCTGCTGGAAGCCAGAGCTGGCTGTAGGAGCACATTGGGGCCGACACACCAGAGTGTGGAGGGGCTTGGCAGAGCACCAGATAGTACTCCACAATCAGAGACTTCCCTTTTCTGGAGTAGAGGTGCTGATCAGTCGCAGAGGATGCCAGAGTTTGTTGGGGCTCCATCCCCAATCACTGCCAGAGATGTTGAGACATGGTTGGCGGTGACTATGCTGTTTGGGTGCATAGTGTGGGTGCGGCATCAGTTGTCTGCTGCAGGCCATATGCAGCAGACCAACGACTGTGTAGTTGTTGAGTGGTGGCATCAACCTCACGTGGACATGGCCTGGTCAAGATGGCAAGCGAGTGCAGTGGCTCTCTGTGGACTGGGGGGCCACTTCCCTCACTCCATGTCCACTGAGTGAGTGGAACAGTTCCTCATTCATTGTGGGGAGGATGTTGTCAGGAGAACACGACCCTCAGCAGCCCTGTGCAATCCATGGAGCAGATGTTTAAAGACTGGGCCCTATGGCCAGGAGTTGACCCCGACCCAATGAACAAAGTACAGGGGTGGCAAAGGTGTGGATTGATGGCTGAATACCCTAAAGAGATGAGAACTCTGAAGGACACTCATTCAGGGTCCAGTCACATAGGGCAGAGAAGAGCAGTTGAGGCAGTGTGTGGGCCAAGACTCTCTACATGTCACTGTGGAAAGACAGAGGCAAGGGTGCCTGCATCATGTCCCTCTGGTCATCTAAGCAATGCAGGGTTGAGAAGGAGTTGAGGGGCAGCGTTACAGGTGTCGCAAAGTCATATCCTCTCTCTGGTGGGGCCTGGTAAAGAAAGATCTCCTTTAATGCATGTCAGCCTTAATGGAAGAGTTCACCCAAACTGTCAAAAGTGATATCACGGTGGCTTCTGAGAGGATCAAGAAATTGCTGGTGGAGCACTCCAAAGGCAAGTAGCAAATGAACACAAGAGTGGGTGATGCTGAGGAGGCTATACACTCCCTACACCATGATGTCCTCCAGCTAGAAGAGAAATTGGCTTGAGTGAGACAGTGAATGGACAATCTACTATCCACTATCAAGGACCTCGAGAATAGGCACATGAAATTGCAGAGTGGTGGTTCTGAACAAAATGCAGAAAACACTGTCCTTAGGGCCTGAGTCCTCAGGTTCTTGGAAGAAGAGACTTTCCTAGAAGTGTTGGCCAACACTATCATGCTGAACCGGGTCCCTAGGGGTGTTCCCCTGCATCGGGGCTCACAAGCACACCCGAGAGACATACTCATGACATTTCATCTCTACACAGTCAAGGAGAGGATCTTGAGGGCATCGAAGAAGAAGGTGGAGATCTCCTACAACATCGATTAGATATATCCTTATCTAACAAGATTTTGCTGGTTTGATCCCCCCTCCCCCAAAAGAGACAGCAGTTCTGCCTCATAGCAATGCAACTCCAGCTGGAACAAGTCAAGTATAGATGGTCTTTACATTTGGCCTACTATTTTCTTGGCAGGGTAAATAATGGAGGTGCATGGCTCCTGGGGAAGCAGCCAAAGTCTTCGATAAGTCATTGGGTCAGATCCAGGAGGTGAAGAACAAGGGGAGCTTGAAGATGGTCCTCGGGGGAAGCCAGAAACAAACACGGAACAAACTGCTTGGTCCTATGAAGTGAAATTGCACCAGGCTCTCATGCTCTCATACAGATTTGTATTTAATGCAGTTGAATGTGACATGTTTACTGGGTCCTATAGTAAAGTGTGTGGGGGGAAGGGGGTGGTTGGAAGTCTTGTGATGGTGTCATCCAGGACGTGAAGTGGAAGGCTTTTTCCTTATTGAGGGACTATCCCTGGTTCAGGTGGGGAGTGATCATGACCGCCACAAAACACCTGAGGAGTGCAGATACTTGTTTTATTGTTTCCTTGTTTATATTTTGCAAGCTTATGAAGCATAGTATGGCAATGTCTGTGTTTATTCCAGCGCGAGCTGATGTGAAACAATGAGCTTCAGGTGTCATGGGTAGGGGAGGCAGCACTGTGGAGTGCGGCTGTTTATGTGCTGAATGATATATCCAAAGACTGTCCCTGGCTAGCTACCTAGGAGCTGAGGTGCATGACTTACAATGTAAGGGGCTTAAACTCCAAGAGGGAACATACCATCTTGCTTGAAAACCTAAAAAGAGAGATGATAGATATAGCTTTATTACAAGAAACCAATTTGCAAAAAATGTATACTGTGAGGCTTTGCACCAACCTAAACCGTAGCAACTTTTCTCCTTTTGTTACTTGGAGAGGGGTGGGCATATTGATAAGTGGAAGCTCCCCCTGCATATAGGGAACACCACATTGGATAGGAAGGGGAGATACCGGTTCATCAGTGGATGCTTGGGAGAGGTGAACATGACTCAGACCTGTATATAGTGCGGGAAAGTGGGGCAAAATGATTTTCTATGTGCTGCCCACAGGGAGCTACTGGCCTTTGCAAATGGACACATACTGTTAGGGGAAATCTGAACCTACCAATGGATACCAACTGGAATACCTCTATGGGCCATTACTTGGGAATCTCCAGACCATCAGGGGATCTCTTCAAACAGCTGAATGACTCCAAACTGGTAGATACCTGGGGTCAAGAATACCCTAGCGGCAGAGACTATACATTCTACTCACAGTCTCGCTGCAGGAACTTCAGAATTGGCTATTTCTGGATTTCTAGGGAGTTAGTCCCCAGAGTTGAGGAAGTGGATATCAGGACCACAGAATTTTCCGACCATGCCTCTATGATGTTGGCCCTCATTGTCTCTCCGAATAGTGCTAGACTGTGAAATTGGAAGTTTAAAAGCTCTACTGTGAGACCTGCTGGGATACAGCGACATAGAGAACACCATAGATGACTTTTTTTGTGAACAATCCAGAGGGCCAGGTAATGGAGACAACTTGATGGGATGCTTCTAAATCTTACATGCATGGAGCTATAATTCTAAGGCAGCAACACTCACAGAGGAGGTAAGGACAAAGGACATGGAGTAGCTGGAAACAAGCTTTTCGAGCCCTACAAAATGCCACAAGGGAGATTAATGCTCTGGAATCCTCTACAGCTGAGTTTGACTTACTCAGAGCAAAACAACAATATTTTCGGGATGGCAACAAAGCATGAGGATATTGGAGTGGAAACTTTGTCAAAAGAGGAGGGCAGGCGTGTCTCATTGGGATCAATCAGAAAACGGGGACCTAATGAATTCAGAATCGGAAATCTTAAGAGAGCTCGATAGATACTATGTGTCGTTCTCTGCCACTGAATGCACCATCCTGCAGCATTAACCAGGTTTCTCCATGGTTGCCCCATCTCCTGGTTTGGGGGGAGCAGAGAGATTTGCTTAATCATGGGATTACTAAAGATGTGATCCTCAGGACTATTTACAGCCTCATTTTTTTTTTGTGCAATTTTTGAGCAAGCTGGTGAACCCACTCTATGGCCTGTTAAACCTGAGGTTTTTGCAGGGGGCTGTCTCTGCTACTATGGGAGTGGTCAAAATATCAATGATCCCTAAAGAAGGGAAATACCGGACCTTGTGAACCTCTTATTGCCATATAGCAGTATGCAATGCGGATATCAAAATATAGGCTAAAATACTAGCAAAAAGCCTAGACAAGGTACTTCATCTCCTGGTGGGCAAGAACCATGCAGGTTTTGTGAGGGGCAGGCAGGGAGCTGACAATGTTAGGAAGATCATTGGCCTCATTGATGTAGCCACCAGACTCATACCCCATCCATGCTTCGGGGGTTGGATGCCAAAAACAGCATTTGATCTAATTGAGTGGCCTTTTCTTAGGAATGCTCTGGGTAGATTTGACCAGGGGGATACTTTTATCAAAGGGCTCTTATCCCTTTAGTCCATACCAAGGGCCAAGGTAGACACAAATGTATACCTATCAACAGGATTCAGCATCACTAGGGGTGCTAGGCAAGGGTGTCCCCTCTCTCTGCTGCTATTTGCCCTGACGTTTGAGCCCCTATTGGCAAAGATCAGGGCTGAGGAAGGAATGAAGGGCATCCTGCATCATTCAGGCGTACATACAGACAATGTAGACAATGTAATTCTGACGTTAACAAATGTGGAATCCTTGATCCCTTTAGTATTGGAACTTCTTGGTGCATTCTGGATGGTCTCTAGTTTTAAGGAAAACCTCAACAAAAGTGAAGTACTCAGCATAAATCTAGATCAGATCACCTTGGAAAGCTTAAGGGAGACGGCTCCCCTTTGCTATCTAACTTCCAGTTGCTCCCAGTTGTTTCTCTGCCCGCCCCACACTCGCTCTGAAAGCTGCAACATGGTATGTTGGTATTCTTCTGGCATAATGGTAGGGTAAGGGTCACCAGATCAACCATCTTTAGACCTAGAGAGAAAGGGGGTTGACGCTTCCTAATCTCATAAATTATTACCAGGCACACAATTAAGAATCTTTCATGATTGGGTTAACCATTCCTGAAATAAGGGATGGATATGCCTGGAAGAGGAAGTAGTTGGCAGACTACTTAGATACATGCCCTGGCTCTCAAATGAGGGTAGGCCATTGAGTATGCATGAGCTCCTGACCATGAGAACAACTATGCAAGTTTGGGATGGAGTGGGTGTCAAATTAGGCCTCTCCTCTTTTCCATCCCCAGTTTTCCCTATCTGTTTCAGTGCTGACTTCTAGCCAGCCTTTGACAGTGTGACCTTTTCTAGGTGGCGAGAGAGGATTATGAATACCTATCTCATCTATTCGAGGGGGGCCCAATCCATTCCTTCGATTCCTGCAAGGCAACTTTTGCAGTCACAGAGTGGGGGTGCTTTCAATACTGATAGCTTAGACAGTGGGCTTTGCAACCACATAAGCTAGTGGCCACTAGACTACTAAATCATGTCTGGAAATTATATACTCCACAACTGACTTTGTAGGCCCAGGCACCCGCTTATATACTTTCTTACGTTCCAAACAAACAGAAGTCAAACCCATGTATGTCCAGGCCCGGCACAATGAGTTAAGAAAAGAACTCCCAGAGTAGACATGGAGGGAGATTTGGAAGGAGCTACGAATGGCCACCCAAAGTGCACAATATGCAGAGAAAGGCTTCAAATTGCTGGCTAGAGAATACATCACCTCTGGTAGACTGAAGTACAGGAGGGGATGAGTTTTTTGGCAGGAGTGTTGCGGTTGGGGCACCTACATGCACATTTGGTGGTGATGCCCCAAGCTCATATGGTATTAGGGGGAGGATGTGGCCACACAGAGACACATAACTAGGGAATCTCTGCCGTTGGATCCCATTGGTTGTCTTTTGTGTGTCTTATGAGACAGAAATGTGGCCCTTTAGTGCTTAAAGTGCTTTAGTGGTTAGTGCTTTAGTGCTTAAAACATCCTGAGATACATGTTACATTTGCTTTAAGTGCTTTAGTGCTTAGCGCTTTAGTACTTAAAACATCCTGAGATACATGTTACTGGTAGCTAGAAACACAATAGTGGCTAACTGGAGAACAGATAGAAACCCCACAATAGAGGACTGGTGGACAAACATGTGGTCACTACTGATAATCAAAATGTTTATACAGGATAATGTGCCTCATTATAAGTGTGGTGGTATCTCAGTGGTAAATCCACAGAGATGCACCAAAAGGAATTACCGTTACCACCACTTGGTCTGCTGGATTACAATTGGTGTTGGTGCTTTTATTCCCCATTTCTCAGATTTTGTCTTTCTCTCAGGACAAAATGTTCACGCTGTGGATCACACCAGGAGTCTGAAAGCACACTGTGCATTTGTGACTGGATGATGCAGCAAAATGTACAGGTGCTCATCTGTGACCTCTATTGGCAACAAGCAGGGGTGATTCATGGGATCTCTGCCAGTGGGTAGGGTGTCTCAATTACTTGTGGGAATAATTGGTTAGGCTTTTCTGTTCCTTTGTCCCTATGATTACATATGACACATCTCCTGACCTTGTGGTTTGATGACAAGTCCTGCAATTATGATGGGGAAGAATGCATCTTTGTTGCAAAACGATTGACTGGGGTTCTGGTACTGGCCCCACTGGAAAAGAAAACGTGACTTAGCCCAAGAGACACAGGCCACCCTCAGACCGATCACTAATTAGCACATTCTACTAGAAATTATCTGGAAGAAGCTAACCTCTCACACCCAAAGCAATTTAGTTTCCGCCCGCATCAGAGGACAGAAAGCATGCTGATAGACTTACAATCCAACATGTTGAATATCATGGACCAGGGAAACAGAGGAATGCTGGTCCTGTTGGATCTATCTGCGGCCGTTGATCTACTGGAACAAAATCTCCTACTAGCTACCACATCAGGTCACTGCTCAGTGCATGTCATCTCCTGTATACAATCTTTCCTGACCAACAGAAGGTCAACTGTGCAATGGGGGGGAGTGCCTCCTCCACCCCAGCCCCTATTTCTCACAACATTCCACAGCGTGTAAGCTTGTCACTGGTGCTGTTGAACATTTACATAAAACCACTTTGTGATATTCTGTCAGACAGGGGTCTGATTTTCACCTACTATGCTGATGAAGCCCAGCTACTGTGGGAGCTTGAAGGAGCATACAAGACAGACTTAAGCAAACTCCAGCTGATATACAGTACCATCAAACAGTGGTTGTCATACCAATAGATGTGCCTCAACAACAACAAAACCGAGTTGCTGGCATTTGGCTCACATACATCCAGGACTAAGCTCTCGCCAGGCCACTCCAACTTTCTGATAAAGAACTGTAAGATTCCAGTCCTCAATAAAGTTAAAACTCTGGGAGTCGTCTTAGAGGCATCACTAGGTGCAGAGGCCCAGATTAGTTGCATTAAGAAAACACTCACTATCACATTAAAATACTGACACAGATAAGACATTTTTTTCTGAAAGAAAATGTATCTCTTTTGCGTGAGCTACCATCCTCCCAAGAATAGACTACTCTAATGCCTTATAAGGAGACGCATATAAAACCAGCATTGAAAAACTACAAATCCTTCACAATGATGCCATCCCTACCACAAAATATTTGCCACAGAACTCTTGTGTCTCTGAACTATGGAGAGAACTGCACTGGCTACACATCACATCTTACATACAGTTGAAGATACTTACTTTGGTTCAGAAATGTTTGCATGGCACTGCACCTCGTTACCTCTTGGTGAGACTGACTAAATGTGAACCCAGTAGACCTATAAGGTCCTTGGGAACTGGGTTACTTATGTGCAGTAAATCAAGACGCACCTTGGCCAATGGAAGATCATTTGTAACAGACCCTAAATCATGGAACACTTAACCACTTACCCTTTGACACTTTAGCTGTGCCTTGTGCCTCTTGTTCTGTCCTTTGTCTTTTTTTGTGCCCAGATACCTGTGGTCTTTGGTGCAAAAGAAATAAATAAATACAAATATGTTTAACCCCACACAGGAAGAGTCTCACTCAGAGTGGGTTGCCTGTGTCCGCATGTTGCCAAACAACAGTAACCCTATCATTGTATCCTGTGGCTGGGAGAACATGGTGAAGCTGAGGTGGTGGCTTGTCGTTACATTTTGGCCGCTAAACACAAACAACATCTACTACTGTCTTCGCTCCCCTGTTCTGTCAATGGTTTAGTTAATTGTTGAAGCTGCTGTAGTTGCAAAAATCTAAATTGTGGTGGATAACAGTCTGGTATTGATTGGAATAGGATTGCCCTTTTTCAACAAGCAGGATTAAAGTACCTGGAATATGAAGTTGGCTTGATATAAATGTGGAATCAAGTTCATAACTGCAAAGCAGTTTTTGGTTTTCTGTACGAGCGGTCGGGGGTTGTTCTGCCTGGGGTCTTTTTATAGGAATGTCCTCGGTGCATGAAGCTTGATTCTCTCAATCTCTTTAAAATGTAACAGACCGATTCATCATTTCCTATGCCTACATCCTCCCAGTTTGGTTCTTGCTTCTCAAGGCTGTGTACAGTTTCAATAAGGCTACCTTAATGAAGGCTGAAAAGTCAGTCCAGTTTCTGTCTCCTCAGCCAGAAGTTGGCTGCTGCATGGTGTACTGAAGAAGTCCTATTTCAACTGATGAAGGTTATTCACTCTTGTGTCCCATCAGACCCTCTTGCTCCTCAGCTAGTCAAGACCATCACCCCTTGCTCATAGGGCCAGAAGGTACCCTTTGGCTACCATCTCCTGACACAGAAAATTATCTGGAATGTTATGCAGACCCAACCACAGACAGAGACTGCAACTTCGTAGGATGGAACCCATGGCATTATGACAAGTGGGGAGGAGGTTTAAGAAATGTATGGAAAATATGGGTACCTAAGTCTATATATACGATTGGAAACAAGAAGAAAATGGACATTTAAAAAATAGGTAGATAGATTCATCCCTAATGGGATGCAAGGGGGGAATGTTCGGGACTATATCCAATACCCCCATTGTGTATGGAAATACGAGCTCCGAAAGAGAAGCAAGGTCATAAAGAAAGCAACCCTACACATGTAGAACTCCCTTTGTAGGCCCAAAAGCACACCAGCAATAGTGCATAAGTAAGTAATGCCCCTATGAAGAGATGAACAATAATGTGCGGACCATATACATCAGCATACACACATATCCCTAACGAGCATAACAACACTTAATACTAATCAGGAAACATTTAGTGGTACTAATAATGATAATAAATGAAAAATAGGCTTTTACCCTAAATGAATAGATGACACATCAGTGGGCCTTGAAACAAACTCAGCCATCCCAGAAGCATAAGAGTCCTCATGAATTAGTAGAACATATCACCCAGGTGTTTGCAAAAGGCATACACATACCAAGCTGTAATTTCCAATGGCAGGGCTAAATGCAGCACCGTGATTGACCAATACAGGTAGGTGAGAACATTCTCAAGCCCTGAATCTTGGCAGTGAGATCATGTATAGGCAACAAAGAAGTAACTGACCCTTGAGCTAAGAGATAGATACTGCGCACGGACTGGTTGGAAAATATCAGGCCGGCCGAGTTGCCAAGCCTGAATACAAAGGAAATGACGTCCCTAGTTAGGACATTGAAAGTTAACACAGTGAAGGTCACAGTTCGGTGGGTATCAAACAATGAGCAGTGAAAAGCATGCTTATTGTGAAAGCATGATCAAAGAGCAATACTGCCCCTGTAGGAAAAACCTCACTGAAAAAAGCTCAGCCACCCAGAGAAGAACTATATAAGATAACATTTCAATAAAGTAGAATCAATTAGGCACTGATGGTCTATCATGGAGATGTATGAACAAACCTAACAACACACACAGTTTTGGTCAGAAATACATTCATATTATTTTGATGTATACACACATACCATTGCACAGGAACAAAGTCTGCACACTTGGTCCCCGGTTCATAAGGTTAAAGGCAGAGTCAATGAAGTCATGCACAAGCCATGAGAAAGGAAATGTTGGAAGGGGAAGTGAGTAATGTTTGCAAGGAGGAATTGCAATGCTAACTGTCGGTTGAATAGTTCAGAAGTGTGGGAACAGTAAGTTGGTGTCAATCAATGAGGTTTATGAGAAAGGATGTGACGTTATCATTCTTGTTGCCACACTGTCACATCTCACATAGGGATTGGTTCAAATCCCCCAAGTCACTCACCCCAAGGATCTTCCATATGAAATAGCCAATCAACAGTTAAGCTTATATGATACATGTTGAATAAGGTGAACATCCAATCAGCATCATGAGAAGGAAGATGGTCTCATTACCAATTAATTAATAAACCAAAGTCACGGCATGGTCACAAGGTGTAGGATTAGCCAATAGGGCTAGGTACTGTGTGGATTCACCTATAGTGTAAATGACGCTGCCCAATCACAGGTGGCTGGAAGTTTGTGAATAACCTGTAATATTTGTTGACACTTCGCGTATATTCGTACTACAAAAGCAGAGATTTTATGATGCAATGTTGAAAGTCTTTTTTATTATCCCCCAGCCCTGGCTGTGTGTATTAAACTTTCATTTTTCTCACATCTCGTGCATTTGTTTTTGGTTCACTGGATTTATTGTATTATTTGTATTTGGGATTTGGCTTACATTTGTTGGTGGCACGTACAGGGATTCCAGGTCTCTTCTGGACAGCTGTGGGCTCCTCCGCCGCACATCTGGACAAAGGCGGGTCCGCCTGCTGAGCGAAGAAGATTGTGCAGACCACAAGGAGTCTGCAAGCGTCGGGTTACCCAGAAGCTTGCCTGATCGCACCAGGCCTCGGCGCCTCCCCCACGAGTGCACGCCCATTGTTAGTGCAAAGCACCTTATCAGGAGCCAACCACTTACCCTTATTGATCGTGTTCACAGCTCCTTGCATAGCCTTACCCTTCATTTGGGAAGATGAAAGGCCAGCGGTCTCTTTAGCTTTTCAGGCTATTTCTTCCATCGTGTGTAAGCTTTTTAGGAACTTTCTTGATATGTGATGATTATTTCTGGCTTTTTTTCCCATGTTTCGACTTTTTGGTAGCCTTTTGTGGTAGTGTGCTAATTTTGTCACCTAATTCTAACAGTATACCCTGAAAAGGTGCCACTTACCCCTCTTGTTCCTGGTGGTACAAATTTCTAGAGATCTGTGGGTAAGATAAGCAATTAGTTTTATCTGCATGCTGATTAATCTCTTTTCCTGCTCTTTGTGTCATTGTTCAGTCAACCATTTCCAACCTTAATTTTATGTCGCTCAAGATTGGGCACTTAAGACAACATTTAGGGCTGATATAGAGGGGACGTCAATTTGATGTTACTGTCAAGTTCCCTCAAAGTATGATGTACATTCAAAGATGAGCCAGAGCTCACAGTTGATAATGTATCTAGCGCCTCCCTCACATCAATAATTGAGTTTCCTCTAGGTTTGTGATATTAGCTACGTTAAGATGATCCACTTTATTTTCGGAAAGATTGGCACATTTTGCCGGGTTATTAACACATAGGTTATCATCATTACTTTGTTGAATGAACTCCAAGAAGCTTAAGTCATTAACAAAGTTGAGTTTTTCCTGCGTAACCAGGTTTCGTTGCACGTCAGTTACACTCCCAGCGGATAAAAGTGTGCAATCATTTTATATTTCTGATTGACGTTAGGGGTTTCTCCATATTTCCCCTCGGAATGGACCATTTGAACTTCTGCAGTTGTTTTTACATTGCCGACAGATTGTTCAATATGAATTCCCATTGATTGTGTTAGTAAGGGGGGAGGCGCATGAACTAAGGCCTGCTCTTTTTGACGCCTTACTGGATTTAGTTGGGCCAATGTATTATTTATGTCAATTAATGTATTAATGGATACGCAATCTTGTAAAATTTCTTGACAATATACACTACATCCATTTGGCGCAGCTGCCGCCATTAGGAGTTCCTAGGGTACTGATTTGCTACATAGATCATAAGTTACTGCAAACAATGCCCTTATTCACAGCGTGTTTTCCAATGGGGGTTTGCCATTATAAAACGCTTCTGTGAATTAGGCCTTAGGTGTCAAGACCAATGCATCCTTCCGTGACTACAACTGCTGCTAACTGCTTCCTCACTCAACTCACTCTGCGGGGCTACGCGGGAGAGGAGTTTTTGAAGTTAATGCAGGTGTCACGGTCCAAATTGCACTCTCTGCAACACCAATGCTAGAGCAAACGTTCCTCTTTACACAACACACTGATCCGTTACTGTCAAACACTAACTGCTGCCTCACTCCTGATTTTATTGACAGACCTTCTGTTGATGCATTATTTAGCGCTCTACCACATGAGGAGTTTGTCCTGTCTTACTGAGCAGGTGTTAAACCTTCATAGGAGAGAAAAAAAGGGTCATCCTTGGCTGAACCCAACATTTGTTGATAGTAAGACACCCATCGCCATTCAGCAATACACAAATGTTCTGCCAAATTTCTGCGTCAAAGAAAACCAGTTTATAATAAAATGACATCAGATGCTATCTGTCAAGTATAACTGGATATTTTCATAGAACACAAGACCAAACCCGATAGAGCTTTATATTTATATGTACCCAAACTACCACAAGATCTAGGAACAACAGTCATGCATAACTTGAATCAAGGGTGCCCGCTGTTGAAGCCAGCCCAAGGCTGTTGGAATTAAGTAGGATTCCAGTAGGCTGTTTTGAGAAATGCATATATTACTCTGATTCTTCAATTAGGCCAAACCTCATGACAGCTGCTCTGTGTCTCAGATGAGATGCAAGATAATGCATGCACTATCCTTTCTCAGCATGCAGCATTGTAAAGAGGGGTCTGTTTATCATGGCACACTTTTTTTTAGAATTGCTCCTCCGCACAGATGACATTCTGTCACATTTACTTTTAAATGTTTCCACCTCCTTACTGAATAGTATTTAAATATTTTAATTTGTGCTGATCGATATAGGCAAAGGAGATACCGAACTTTTTCAATACACTGGGAAACATTTCCGTAATGAAGTGCACAATTCGGATCTATCACCTCAGCTGTGACATCTTTTCATCAGTAAAATGGCAGAGAGGGTGAGGGCATGGCCTAACAGTCTGAGTATAAAAGGCATGCAAATATCAAATGAACCAAACTGCCTTCACAGCTCAATATCTCGGTGATGCACAAAGAGGCATTCACTTGGGTGTTTGAACACATTTTCCAAGCTAGCATCCTTCCTTAAATGTATTCAGTTTGCGTCCTATTAGTACAGCATTTAGACAAATTCAGTGCCAATAGTTTAAACATTTCGTTCCACCTTGTTACTCTTCTGTCCTGTCACTATAATTGCAGCTTAGCTTCTTTTTTTAAAAAATAATGAGGGTTTTCTATCTTATTATGCATTGCATGAAGAAGTGCTGTCAATAATTAGCAGCCCCCCATTGTAATTACCAGACTCAGGTGTCAAAACTGTGTCTCATCCTCATTACACTAAAACATTGTACCTTCTGAATCAGATTCATTACTGGAACAGTGAACCTTAAAAAACCTCCTAGGGGAAAAAAAAACATGTGCCGCTCCGAGTCAGGCAACTCTGTTCTTTTGCACACCGAACTTTGTATACGTTTATATTACCTATAAGCATGGATAATGTAAATAAAACATTGCAAACATTTGCCACAAATAGTGTCTTCTTCTTAACGATGTTTGATAAGTTCACAATGACAGCACACTAGTTTGCATCCTGTATTCCTTGCCCCAGTCTTATGCATAGTGATGGGTACCAGTCCCAGGGAAGACCTATGGTGGTAAACTGTGAAGATAAAAGAATGCCTTGACTATAGCATCTCCATTGTTGCCGTGGCAGAAAAAGACATATGTCATGAAAGCATTTATCACAGAGCTTCTCCTGGTACTTTCAGAAATGAAGTAGGTACTTTCGATGGAAATGAAAGAACCAGAAATATCTGATAGAATCACAGAGTAAGGTATTGCAATTATTATTAGAGTAAGGAATATCGAGTGCATTTGTTTGGAGAAAAATAACCTCTAAAAGTGACGCTTTTCATGTGGTAGGGGTGATGGGTATGGGGGAAGGGGGATTTGGGGGTGCAATCATATAGGTTCTGTGCATAATGGCTTCGTCCAAGTCATAACAAAAGTCTGACTATCACATATCCCATCCCAATACCTCAGAGGACCTTGTAAATGTAAGATGGAGAATACAACGTTTATTTGTGCTGGAGTATTGTTTATTATAAAACAATGGAGGCCTCATTACAAGATGTGCGGAATGGGTTTAACGGCCCCGGTAACGGTGCCGACACCGTTAAACCCACTCCGCACGATTACGAGGTCCCTTCGCGGGACCCGCTCTCGACGTCTGGTTTTACCAGACATCCAGAGCGGGTCCCGCGAGGGGACCAGGGAGCTAACAACGGGCTGGTCGTAATCAGCCCATTGTTAGCTCGAAACACCCATTCCCATTGAGCCCTATGGGGGCTCAAATGGGAATGGGGAAGGTCCGGGCCCGGGTTCCCTGAAGGAGGAATTACCGGGCCCTCCAATCTCAGAATGGCCCAGTAATTCCCCATTCAGGGATCCCGGACCCGATTTTGGAGGCAGCCATGGCGCCAATAGCGCCATGGCTACCTCCAAAGTCATAATGAGGCCCTGGGTGTTGGATATAGTCTGCCAAGGAAAAGCTATCGGATGTAAATCGCAATGGTCGCTACTATCTGATTGTTCCATATACCAAAGAAGTCAGATTATTCTGTCTGCTTTGCTTATGGGTCTACTTAGCATATTCAACAAAGCTGAGATTACTGTTGTTGCAAAAAAGGAAGCAGCAGGGCTTTTTCTCGATACTTTTTCTGTTGAGGAAAATATCAGTGCCAGAGTACACAAACTTTGTGCAAGGGCAGTTTTGCCCGGTTTTAGCATAAGGGGAAAGGGTGCCCTACGGCAAAGCCCTAGTCTTCCAATGCATTTTTGGATCAGGGCAAATTCTGCCATAGTGATAATACCAATCCGTATTATGCATTGGAAGCATATGGTTTATTAACTAGGTCAAACTTTGCCCTACTGCTAATACCATGCAAAATTGCACTTGCACCGGAGCAACGTTTCTGAAATCTGGCCCTTAGAGAGTTAAGACCAGCCTTTACCAGAAAGATTTGAACAGATTCATCATTCAATTCATTTTTGGGGTGAAGAATGTCCAATCAATATCAGCCATCCAGCAAGACAAGACTTTATGGTTTCTATAGTTTTGCAGGAAGCTTATTTTCACATCCCAATACTCAAAATTCACCAGCATTTTCTGGGATTCTCTCTGGCTAATGTCGACTTTCACTTTCATGTTCTGCTTTTTGAGCTACGAGCTGCTCCCAGTGCATCAAAGTGCATTTGGCATCTCCAGGAAATGGAGCTCCATGTCCTTGCTCATTCACAGGCTTGTGAAGCATTTCCTAAAAGGGATTTTAGAGTTTTCTCTCCAACTAAGCCGACTCTGTCAGACTGGAGGCTCAATGCAGTCCTTATAGAACTAATGAAAAAGCCTTTCGAGACAATGCCATTGGCCAGCACAAAGCACTTCTCCTGGAAGGTAGCGTTCCTAGTGGTCATCACAACAGCCCAAAGAGTGTCAGAACTGCAGGCAATGGTGGCCAATGAACCCTACCTGCGCTTCTGCAGAGATAAGGTACTACTCATGACCAATCCAAAAATCATTCCAAAGGTTTCCACCAAATTCCACAAAAATGCAAACATAGCCCTACCTGTGTTTTTTTTCTAGAGCCTCTAAGCCCATGGAAGTGGTGTTACACTCTTCAGATGTAAAAAGAGCCTTTATGTACTACTTAGACAACACCAAGTCATGCAGGGTGTCCACACAACTCTTTGTAGTCTTCGGTCCTGCCAATAATGGTAAAGCTATATCCAAGCAGAGTTTGTCCAGATGGATCATCTTGGCTATTCCGTTCTGTCACACGAAAGGGGGCAGAGCGTTGAAAGGCACGCCCGGGCACATTAAACAAGAGCCACAGCAGCATCAGCGGCCCTATGAGCAGGGGTAACGCTCATTGACATTTGCCGGGTGACAACCTGGAGAGTGCCCCACACGTTTACTAGACACCACTTCTTCGATAAACAGCACGCAACAGAAGTTCAAATGGGGACAGTAGTTCTGTAGTGTCTGTTCCAATTAGGTAGGAGTTCCTTTTTTCCTGCCTACACCTACCTAATACATTACTGCTATACAATCTATTCACAGCATGTGAATCTGTAAAAGATCCAATGCTGGAGAAGGGGTAAGTTTCTCACCTGTGACTCCTGTACTCCAGCATTGATATCTTTCATGGATGCACATGGGCCTTCCATCTGCCCGGCCAGGTAAAGGCCCTCAGATGCCCAAACAAGGTCCAGCATGACTGGTCAGAGTCTGGAGAGGGGCTGGGGAGGATGAGCTTGCTGCTCGGTGTCCCATTGTATGGGCCTGGGTCTCCTGTGGCGGGGGTGGCAGCATGCAGGGTACACCTACCTTTTCCTTGGGAAAGTGGCATTCAGGGGGTGGCTGAGGGTTCCCAGGTTGATGCTGGGAGTGTTTGCCGCATGTGAATCTATGAAGGATACCAATGCTGGGGAACAGGAGTCACAGGTAAGCAACTTGCTCCTTCTAATTCCCAGGTATTTTATGGTATACTGGGACCAGTATAGTCCACCTTCTGTCCAGAGATGCCCTGGCAGTGGCACTCGATTGTTAACACGCTGACTTATTCCATTTAATGTCAAGTCCTGCTTACTACTATAACATTACTCTTTTCAACCACTGGCTACAGATTTAGCTCCAGATCACAAACATACACTAACACACACAATAACATGTCATCTGTGTATATAGAAGGGAAACTGTTAAATTGATTCTACAATTCCCCCAGTGTGCGTGTCTACCTAAGTGTATTTATCAATGACACGATTGTAAGAGCCAAAATGCAACTCTACGAGGGCACCCGGTGTGTGCCTCTCCAACTTCATGTAATCTGATATGTTGGACTTGGTCAAAATCCTCGCTGCAGAGGCATTGTTATAACTATCATATCCGTCTTACCAGTTTGCTGCTGTAACCAAATCTACCCATTGCATCCATGGGTGTGGCCACTCAACTGAATAAAATGTTTTTTTTCAGTGTCCTGAAAGGCAGTGATAATGTCACCTGCTGACTTTGTAGCCATAGTAGCAAACAGCCTGAATGAATTCAATTAAATTGATCGGCCGGGTATAACCCCAGACTGATCAGGGTATATCAGAGATGGTATACATTTCAAGCGTGCTATGACAGAGCGACATGTTACCTGGGTCCCCAGGCATCAACAAAACTATGATCAGTACTTCTTGGAAAGGTAGAACCATCAAACAGTACGCCAAGAAGGACATGGGCCATTATTCCAGCACACATTTTTGCTTTGCTTTGAGGCAATCCAGCCGTGGTTCTTTACCACTAGCCAAATCCTTTGTGACCTTTCATATCTCTGACCTCTACAATGGATTCACTAATTGTGAACATCTTAATGAATCTGTAAAAGCATTGAGTTCCAAGTCTGAGTATTATACTCTTGTGTTGTACAAGGATCTAGGGTACCCCATAAACATTAATTTATTTTAATTTGGTCTATTTCTCCTGTATCCCTGCTAATCTCAGTTATGTTGTTGCTACCAAACTTGCTATTCGCTGTCCATGCAAGGGACATCCCAGGCCTATGATTCTCCACACCTATATACTGCTATCTCTCTATCGAGGCATCTTACTTCCGTCTCACCAGTGTGCTAATCTTTCATGGTATCTGTTATTCACACTCATAGTCGCTGATCATGAGTTACATCATATCAGACTCAGACTTGCAGTGTATGCAATTGTTTCATAAATCTATTAAACCAGTTTCTTGTATCCTTTAATATTCAAATTTCTTTAGTAATTAAAGCCCTGCCCCCTATGTGTATACTTTAAAATAGATAATGGTTCAGTCTCCTCGGTGGCAACGATTTGGGAAGCATTAAAAGTATTCTGTAGCCACGTCAGAAAGGCCTTCTTGACATATGCTGGAACCAACAAGTGCCGGGATTTAAACCTCCTTTTTCCCCCCATTGCTTTTCAACATATACCTGGCTCCACTAATGAAGCTCATTAAAAGAGAATGTTGGATGGGTGTCGTGCATGAGAATGTTGGATGGGTGTTGTGTCTTGGCATCCAACTCGCAACTGCAGAGGTACAGTGTGAGGAACAGGGATCGCCAGTTATTCATGGGGGATGCACTTTCCACGGAGCGTCTGAAAAGACCACTCTTCTTGGTCCCCCTCGCTCGGTCAATCTTTTAAAACATTCACAGGCGGAGCGATTGGGTTATTTCTGTTGTTGTTCCCTATTGTTAGACAAAACCCTTATTCCACCTCTGTTTAAATTGTCCAATAAGGATCGATGGATCGAGATATAATTCACATTCCCATTGAGGTGGCCTTACCATATGACTGATCAACCTTAGATGCCTTACAATGTCAGTATTGTGGTTGAACAAAGAGATCCTTTGGCTAAAGGAATGTACCCAAGGATGGTACTAGAAATCCAGCAATCCACAAAGACCATTCAACACTAACAACCTCCATAAAGCAGTCAGATTCTTTATGCATGGAGTGAAAAAGCCAAGCTGTCATCAGCTATTTTTGACCCGCTGAAAATATACTTGATGTTCCACCTGATTGAATCAGCAGTCACTCACTTATTGTAAATTCATCCTTCAGTACTGCAAAGCTGTTCCATATTTGCTCACTTACCATTGTTGATTTTAAGATGGACACGTGGTTGCACATCTACAAATAATAATTGACCAACTCTCTTTTCCTGACATGCACATGATATTCCTATCAATTAATTGAGTCAAAAGCTGATGTCCTTGCCTAGATTTGGCTCTAAAAAGCGTTCAACTTTTCACAGGTAATGCTATTCTTGTCTCAAAGACACCATCCAGTTTGAGAAAACAAGTACAAGCTTTTAAAACAATATGTAGACAGAAAGGGTTAGATGGCAAACGTGCCAAAAATAAAGCAATGGTCTTCCACCGAAAGGACAGTCAGGCCGGCAAAAAATTGACTTTGTTTATCATGAAGTTATTCCTTTTGACTACTTTGGTCTATGATTTACAAATAATTGTGCATGAACAAAACTGAAACAAAAAAGAAATGCAATTTAGATTTTGGTAACGCTCTGTGGTGCATACACTTGTTATAAAATATTGTAACATGCAAGTGTCCGCAATCTTACATGTTTGCGGAGTGCAAGTAACTAAAACAGCTCCGTTTCATAGCACAGAGAGGTGGGATTGTATAGTTCCTGACTTAGTATGACAGAGAAAACAAAAAAGGTGATGGGTGGATGGTTTCGAATTTAAGGAACGCATGGTGGCAATAGTAAGACCAACACAAGCGACCACAGCCCAAGGGTGTTTCTTGAACTTTTGCAAGGGTGTGATAAATCTCTACCTAAACCTAAATCTACAGATGGGAGCAGGCTATGACCATCAAATAATAATAAAGCATTCCTAGTGGAGTCTTGTCAAATTAAAATGGCCCATACTAAAAAAACCTATTGCCAATCCTGACCACTAAGTTACAAAATAATGGGAAGTAATGTTCATGAAAAAGAAAGAAGTGTTCACAAAAAATTATGTCAAGGTGCTCGAGCCATGGTCTGCCTTCCCCACGTCTTCAGCACGGGACAAGGCGGGTCACTCGAGCAAAGCATACGCTCTGTCTTCTGTGGCACAAGGATAGAAGTTCCATTTTCCCAATTCAGGACTGTCTTTGTCCAAGTCTCTTGACATCTTGCAAATCTCTTGACGCAGAGGGCCTGCTTTACCAGAAACAACACATCAATGTTCTCTTCAATATTCAACTTGGGTATTCACCCTGGATCCCACACCGCCAGGTTCAGATCCTTTTCATAAGCAAACTAAAAGTTCAATGTTGGAGCCTGCTCTACCGGGCTCAGATCCTTTTCATATTCAAAAAAGGTTCAACGTTGGATCCCCCTCCCCAGGCTCAGATCCTTTTCATACAAAGTTCAATTAGTCTCCCTCAGCAGTGCTCGGACCAATTTGGATTTAATATAAACTATCCAAGACTTTTGAATATGCACAGGGTTAGCTTGATCTGTTGCCGGACCACTTTGATCTCACTCCCACTCAGCATCAGTTTGATACCTAACAGAGACTTTCAAATGAGCACCTCTGTGGTGCCGGACCACTCTGTTTATGGTATCTTTTCTTAGTTACCCAAAGTTCAGTTAAACAGATCAGCTATTTCTTTTCGACGTCAATTGTATTTGTGTCACATATCCCAAATGCTTCACACACTGTTATCTTCATACAAAGTTGCCGCTTGCAACCTTGGTTCAAAACACAAGCTGGTTTGGTATCTGTCTCTCTGACTCACCGGCTGTGCTTTCTTTGCAGTTGCCGCTTTGTTGTAGGGGCCAAGGACAGTACCACAGTGTCAATCGCTCCTCCCCACCTTGGTTATCAACGCGGGAGAGCCCCGGGTACCTCCGACACACTGTGCAGGTTTGATCAGCCTTAGTTCCTGGTCTTCCATTTCTTACTTTCCAAGGTTCATGAAAGTAACAGTCTATATTAGTCAAGGGTGCTTCCCTCCTTGCAACCCTCTCCTGTCTCGCTGTCTTTCGCCATATTAAATGGGCATCTTGGAACTGCTGTTTCCTCATGCTATGAGGAAATGCAACCATATGGTTTGTAAATGTTGTTTTACAGCTTTGCTGCCCTACAGGAGTGCCCCTCTTGTTGTCGGGAGCAGATGTGGCAAATGCTGTACATGAAAGTACCCTACGTAATTGTTGGAAGGCGGGTAGCCTGCCCACTGGTCCCTTGTGCTTTCATTTCAGTTGTCATGGCATGCACTACAAACAGTTTATGGTACGTCATTAGTGTTAGGGGTAGCAATCATGGACATACATACATTGTGGAATACAAGAATGTTTACAACAACACGAAACAGACCTTCATTACATGCAGCAGGAAGCCATTTATTGCGTTTGACCAATGCAGGTACAGCACTTTTGTAACCACCACTAAGATTGTTTGCACTCTGCATATTCTGCCATTACATGCACTATTATGTGCCTGAGGCAGGTGCACCAGCTTTGTCATTTTGCAGACTTACTACAAACGGTCCCACCTGCAGTTAGATGTTTTCTTCCACTGTACGACCGTCAGACATCCTCTTGATACTTTCCGTCACACTGCTGAGTTCAAACAAAATGTATCTGTTTCACAAGTTATGGAAAGGCAAGCAGCAGATAAATCAAAGTAATGCGACATTTAACACGCCCACATCACACTGAAGGTTGCTGTTCCTTGTTTAGCAGTGGCCGTTATACAGTTAGGAGTGCATTCACCACACATTGGTAAGTTTGCAGAGCCTCCCAGGAAGTCAGCAGCAGTTCTTTAAAAGTGGTAGCCTACTGCATGGATCCGTAGGGCTGGCAACAGGGGCGGTGTAACCAACATACAATGAATGAGCTATGCATGGGTCTAGGTGTGGAACCGAAACACGTGCGCTTCCACAACTACTTAAAAGTGCATTCGAAGATGCGGACATGGGGTCACTAATGGAGTCCTATGGATACTTGCAGTGTTATTGCACATATGCCACAAGGTGCAGTCTCCCTAAGAAACGTCCACATTGCTCATCTGTACTTATCTTGGCCAGTAGTGTGTGGCACAGATTTATCATGCACTGTTAATATAAAAAGAGAACCTGCTGACACACTAACCAATATTTATTATGTACATCTGTAATTGCTTCAATACAACAACAGTATTTGGAAAAGTAAGGGGTAGCGCAAATGGATACATAAACCAGACATTTTGCCCTTTCCGCACGTTTATCATGAGGGCAGCCAAGAAATCAGTAACAAACCATTGTGAATGGGACGTTATGGTTCTGTTGCCGTACCAAATACCTATCCTCTTTACAGAAAACGCTATGCTAAAAGAACACTGTGCTTACAGTGCCCTACTAAAAACAAAAACATTGTTAAAGGGACAATATGGTTAAGTGCACTAGCAAAAACCTATGAAATTCAATGGAAAAACTTTGTTACAGGGACGTTATGGTTACAGGTAAAACCGAAACCCCCCCAAAATTCGACAGTTATGGTAAGCTAAGCAATGATACTCTTGCCACCAGTGTGCACTGCAAGGACTAACACCATGACATCAAAGAGGCCATCACAAATCTAATTCATGCCATCACTGATGACATCACATGTGCAAGTAGTTTTAACAGGAAGCCTCTACAAGGGATTGTTATTGTAATGGTGGCAGAAAACTATGAACGATTAATGGAAGAACTATCGTGAGATAAGTAGGTAATGGAGATATGCATTGCTATACACACCATTGTATTACACACTTCTTCACTGTACATGAAGGAATTCATGTGCAAACGTAGCCATTGTCTGCACCATGCCTCATGGAAGTGTAACCTTCAAAATCTTTCCATGTTACATAGTGAAATCATGAATCCATTCGTTTTAGAGTGTCGGGTACTGTGAAACATGGAAGAAGTAGCTACCATTGCCTTCATGACTACATAATTGCACTACTGAACAGAAACCATAAAGATACCACAATGCATACAAACATGATCATATACAAGGGAATTAAAGTAAGCTAAAAAGCAGCAGTATTACCAGAAATTGTTCATAACATAACTGATTATTTTCATTCACAGAAACTGCTGCTGTGTTTTACGCTTTCCTCGTCCCCTACATGTGTATGTATCTTATGATGTGAGTGAACCATAAGGAAAGTAGTGTAAGAACATATGAGCAGGGTGCCGTACCCAAATGTAGAACCTTTTGAATTGTTTGTTCCTGACTGTTAGTGAAGAAAAGCACCTGGCCTACTTATGGTAGTGAACAAAACATAGGGAGCCACACATGTGATGTCATCATTCAGGTCATGAATGAGATTTGTGATGGTATCTTTGATGTCATGGGTGTTAGTCCTTGCAGTGCACACAAATGTTACCTCTAAGCTGTGCACACGTACACTTGCCCAGCTTCCTTCTGGGTGCCGCTCAGAAGAATTTTAGCAGCACACACAGCCAATTCAGATATATTCCAAAATATTTACGATGGCACAAGTCATAGCAGGTACCCAATATTTGCTTTCTTTGAAAATAAATCTAAATTATACTAACTAGTCTTGATATTTTGGTCTAGCATATTTACATTGCCCTTCAATGCAAGTTTGACCTTAAAAACCTAATAATAGACTACACTCACTAGGTTAAAAACTAATATGAAAAAGTGTCCCCCTTGTCAGGGGTATTGACCCACGTTTGAGTCATTAAGCTGCAACAGTTGGTGCTGTGGGCTTAGAAAATCCAAGATGGCCGAAAAGCCCACGTTGCGCCAGAATCCAGGAGAACCGCGCAGTTTTGCGCACACCAAAATGGTCGCCTAACCTGCCACCCACCAGTGCGAGCGTGATGGACCGGAAGCACCAGGGGTGAAAGGTAGTGCCAAAGGAAAAACAGCAGGGCCTGTTAGCTCATAAGCACTTTTAAATCACCTCTGTTTCTCTGAATGCAAGCTCAAAATGTCCATTTCAAACATTGCAAGAGAGTTAATACAGGAGACCATCTGTTCAAAATCCATTTTAATTGGTGTCAAAAATGGCTAAATTTATGAGAAAAAAAAATATTGTACTGCAGAATCCACACCAATGCTATGTTGAGCAATGATCATATACTATCAAGAAAATCCCCATTTTGAAATGGAATTAATTCAAGCTAACTCCTGAAAAAATGGGTGCAGTACCGGCATTGGACACAAACCGACGCTAGTGGTCTAAAATCTGACAGGAGAACTGTACTTCAGGAGTTGCAAAAGGATCCTGAGCCAGCTGGAAACTTCAAAGCCTTTTGCTTAATTAAAATTCTTAAACACCTGCTGTTCCCAGAAGACAGGCTGATTCAATTAACAGTCCAAGAGGCTGGGAAACCTTCTCACCTCAGAACTCCACACAAGAAGGCAGAATATCACATTGCCCTGTTGATTGAGAGGGAGGGGTTTCTCCTCCAGCCTGCAGGACCCAACCCAATAGACTCTTTCCATTGAATAGGATTTGCTGATTTGGGTGTTGACTGTAAACAGTGCCCTGCCAGCAAAGAAGGCCATGTTACCATCTGACTCCCCAAGCTTCTGGGGCCGGTCCCAAACACTGAAGTGAAGTGAATTGAAGGCATATATATGTTTTATAAGAATACTGATAACTAATTGTAACCAGATGACAGAAATGTACAACTTTGGGATCTTTAAAATGACACATTCACTCCCAGTTCAAGACTAGGCTGGTCGCTCTGTGATGTTCTGAGGCAAAACCCCAGGAATTATGAATGCTGCAAACACTGTATTTATGCTAGAGACACGATAACTTAGATTAATATGCTCAGGAAGAGGGTACAGGTCTGTGTAAAGATTTGATGAAAAACCAATGTTGCAAAAGCTACCAAAAATGAAAATAAGTTCTCATTTTTGAATGCAAGCTCTTAGAAACATCAGAGTTGGAACAGAGACTACCTTATGTGATATATGATATGTACATGTAATATCAACGAAGTGTGTATCTGGGAAACCTGTTAGTTATGAAAAATTCATTTTCTAAGTAAAAGCAAAGGGGCGTTTCTTCAATAGACTGTAAGACTCTGACTCACTCTGACTCACTGCTCCCTTCTCAAATCAGGTCAAAGAGAAATCCTTGGCCTATCAAATCGTGAGTGGGTTGGGCATAGAAAGTTAGCATCCACACCCATTTTCAAAAGACATAAAAAAAGCCACTGGAAGCCGGACAGGGACATTCATTTTCCAACCTTCAACTGAATTCCTGCACAGCACACTGACGGAGAACTCCAGAATCCAAAACTCCAGAGATCCAGACAAACTCCAGAACAAAAACTCCAAAGAGATGAACTCTTCAGCAGGCCTCAAAATCTTTTGCAAACTATTCAACCGCCGGGCTGTGCGGTTTGCTGCTTGCTAAGAGTCCTGTGTATCCAGAACAGAACCAGTACCCAGAAAGCAGTGCAGTATCCAGAATCCACTTGATCCAGACCAGCAGAACCAGAGACCCAGACCAGACCGCTGTGAACAGAACCGGTGCCTGATTGACCCGCCGAGCAGAGAGAACCTCAGCTAAACTTGTCGAAAAGATCCGTGATAAGGCCATTCCTTTAAAATGTATAGTGTGAGTACCCAGCTAGAACTGTGCAGAACCCATCTCTTAGCTTAAAATAATCTGATTCAAAACATTTAACCTGTCCAAAACTGCATCATAGAATTGTGTGTCCCTTCTCCGATTTTAAACCTGTAAAATTGTCATTTGCCATCTTTATTTCATTTCTGAAAAACCACCTTCATAAAATCGTCCGTATCTCTTGAACCGTTTGTGCTAGAAGCAAGACTTTCTATTCATTATACTTTTTCCGTAATCGCGCTCGACGCTCTCGGAAAAAGTGCAGCGATTTGCGATTTGGCTCAAATTTCTTCACTTGTCAAAATAGCAGCTTCTTGCTTTCCTTTGCTGAAATTGGTTTGCAACCTGACAATCATTCATAGAGCACTGCTAAAGTGATCCTGAACTAATTTAAAGTAGTTATCACCCACACGGAATCTCTTATAGGGAATTAAAATCATTTTTAGCATATTTTTCCCTTCTTTGCATACCACCTTTAAAGTACTTTGCCTGTGTCTAAAATCATCCCTCTTTCTCTAAGCTTGCTAGGGGGGAACTGAACTCGGATTGTACTGTGATTGTATTCCTGAAGACGGTGTGTGTTACTTCCATCTCCTTACATTGCATAGGGGGGGAGTGAATTGTCAGAGAAAAAGTATTCATGTTATCTTTTGCTGAAATCATATCAAGTTTATTTCTGTACTACCTTTTATTCATCTTTGCATCTCCTTGAAACCATACAGCATTCCCAGCTACCTTGTTCTTTCCATACCAACTCCTAAGTAATAAAATAAGTGTGCTAGTGTAAGATTATCCATTGTTGATCAACATCATATTCTTAAGTGTGATATCAAATATTAATATATTATAAAAGTGTTATATATATTGTTACATTTTCAATAAATCTTTTAATTTGCAAAACAAACCTACTTCTTGGCTCAGTGGGGTCAGGGGGATTCTAAGAGAGGGGCTTTATACAAGGGTTCATCATCCAGATTATAACTTGTCATAAAAATATATAAATAAGGGATTCCCTTGAGCAATCCCAGACAAGGCACTGACTTAGTGGGAATGCTTGATTGGAGTCATTAACACCATGAACAGAAAATATAACTAAGATATGCCTGCACACATTAAACAAATGATCTACCCTCCCCACTCTTGACTCGTATACTGGACTCTTCCACATTTATACCTTATGACTCGAATCTCTGCACTAAGCCACATTCAGTTATTGTCATACAACATTGACTTTGCCTTGCTTGGCTCTATGAAAGATTACCAGACTTGTACCTACATCCACTTATTTTATATTTGTTAAAATATGAATGACGTTCAAGCACAAGAATTTCTGTTACTCATGATGCCTTAGCAAAAGTGTCACCCAGACTGTGTAACCCAACTGTCAGCTCAAATATTGGATACTGACTGTAAGTAAGGCTACTTGGATGTGGAACCTCATCCCATGCTTCCTATTCTTTGTACATATGTCACTAATGAACTTTGTAGCGGCCACCTAGCAAGTTAATGTATTATAAAACTCAAATATTAATTTGCCTTCTAAGGTTTTTGAGTAGGCAAATGCCAGGCTCAGCATCTCCTACTTTAGCATAGCTAACATTACCCTATAACTCTACAACAGCATTGCAATATCATTTACTTGGCATGCAGGGATAATGGGTATGGGCTATGCTTGGCATTATTCATACATTAGGGCAAAGGATATTCAGATAACCAGAATGCTTTACACACAATCTGCAACTGTTCTAAGTTTTCAGAGTTCCATGGAGCAAAGAACTTAACAAATTATATGGTAATGCTGCTATACAAAAACAGGTTGACAGAGCACTGACATAATCATACCCAGTAATTCAAAAGTGTGGGGTATATTGTAAACAATATTGTATGCACTTCATGACATTTTCTTAAACTGCACATATTATGGTGAGGCTTTAAATATGTTTTGCTTGCAAAATATTATGGGTATGCAAAAATCCCAGTGAGCGATTTACTGCTACAATCCCTCCATTTTTATAGAGCCCTGCCAACAAGTTTTGGAGACTAACACATGAGTCAGGGAGGGATATGGGTGAACGGGCTCAGGAGAAGACTCATATGGGTTGAAGAACAAATCAGCAAACTTCAAAAACCAAATCAAAAGTTTTGGCATTAAAGTACAGTGAGAGAAATGTATATTTTTACTAAAGGATAGGAAACCCTCTTAACAGTCTAGGAAACTTCACCTTCTGTCCCTTCCTATGCTCAGCTTCTGAGGGCGTTTCATTATAATCATGTGTTTGCGTTTATTGCCTCTAGCATCCCCATGCATCTTGTTCAACTGATAACAGTGAATTTCAGAAGAGAGGTCCCTGGTTAAAGAAGACAACACTTAATCTGTTGTACCTGTGAGCATTGCTGCTATTGACTTAAAAAGCAAATACATGTGCTTTTCTTCAATGGGGCCCCAGAAGAATCTGTTCTTTCCCCAGTTCAGGCAGTAATACCTTTAGAGCTCCTACCCATGCCACTACTCTGGTGGTCACTGATTCGAAAACATATCAGTGGAACTCTGTAGATAGAAGCTGGGGGTAGGCTCCTACATGTTCATGATTTCCCATTTTTGCTGGGCATATGTTCCTATTGTTAGGGAGGGAGTAAACACAGACAGTGTATATGCCTCTAAAATGAAAGACTCTTTTTGAGTAACTGTTGTCACAACTCACAGGACAATGTAATGTGAATAGTAAGCAGAGGCCCAGGAATTCTCATCCTCATCATCAAATTCTGTGGCGCATTTATTCTGATGCAATTATCATCCTTGCAAAATTCCCTTCCAAACTCTTCAAAGATGGTATCTACTAAACACACATGCTCACAATGTGGCTTACCTTGTTATTCAGTTGTGCACATGGAAAATCATGTGTGCGCGAAAGCTTATCTTACCATTACTGTCCAATTTAAGGTTTTTTTCTCGGTTTTAGCTGTAACCATAACGTCCCTGTAACAACTTTTTTCCTTTGAATTTCATAGGTTTTTGCTAGTGCAACTTAACCATAACGTCCCTTTAGCAATGCTTTTGTTAGTGAATAAAAGCATTGTCCACTCTGCGGTCACACTTCCCTGTTCACTCTGCGGACAAGATACCGATTGGCTAAGGGGCTGGCGTCATGACCGCGGACACGCGACGTCTCTGCCGATTGGCTGTAGTGCGCCGTGTTCTGCGTCAGATTGCTTGGATGCGCCCAACATCTTTGATCCGCCAACAGCGCGGCGGCGACCAGCGGCAAAATGCTATATCGGAAACTCTTTTGGTGTGTCAGAGTGCTTGAGGGGGGTTCAGAAAGAAAGAGATGGGTTAAATACTGTATTTGTTCAGCCGGTAGGTGTTAATGATGTATTCCCTAAGCCCGCCTTGTTCGGGATGTTTGTAAGTACAGAAATTGAGGGGTCTCATAAGGATAGTACTTCAGTCCGTGCTGTGCGCAGGCAACTTGAAAATGGAAACGCGTGTGTTAACGAACATTGAAATTGAGTACATGGCGTAGTAACATTTTTTCTATGGGTGTGCTTTTGATTTATACGCCACCATGGGTGTGGCATGCTGCGGTGGTTGTGGCCAGGGCCTAGAGTCTTGGGTGCATGGCCGTAGGCTGTAGGCCATGCTTCCAAGACTCTAGGCCCTGGCCACAACCACCGCAGCATGTCACAGCAATGGATACACCTGTATTATTGCTTATCGATCAGATTGTTGTGGGGAGTGTGTAGAGTCTTGGGTGCATGGCCAAAGGCCATGCACCCAAGAACAAAGTTATAAGCACTGGAGTTATAAGTCACTGCACACCCATACATTGAAATATCTATGGAGATACACCTAAGACTCTAGGCCCTAGCCACAACCACTGCAGCATATCACAGCTATAGGTACACCCGTACTATCGAACATCACTCAGGTGGTTTTGGGGAGGGCCTGCAGGCTTGGGTGCATGGCCGCAGGACATGCATTCAAGACCACATTTGTACGTAGTGTAGTTAGAAGCTACAATGGGTGTGATATGCTGTGGTCGTTGTGGCCAGGATGTAGAAGGCCGAAGGCCATACACCCAAGAACAAAGTTATAAGCACTGGAGTTATAAGACACTATGGGTTTTATATACTACACATGCATACATTGAAAAATCTATGGCCTTACACTCAAGACTCTAGCCTCTGGCCACAACTACTGCAGCATATTAGAGCTATAGGTACACCCGTAGTATCAAACATCATTCAGGTGGTTGTGGTGAGGGCCTAGCGTCTTGGGTGCATGGCTGAAGGCCTTGCACCCAAACCCACATTTATACGTAGCGAAGTTAGAAGATACAATGGGTGCGATATGCTGTGGTGGTTCTGAAGGCCATGCACCCAAGACTGAAGTCATAAGCAGTGAGGTTATAAGTCAGCATGGGTGTGCTGTGGTGCAGTGGTTGTGTGCACGACTTACAGTCTTAGGTGCATGGCTGCAGACCATGCATCTAAGAGTAAAGTTATAAGTAGTGAAATTATAAGCACCATGGTTTTGACATGCTGTGATGGTTGGTGGTAGGACCTATAGTCTTGGTTGCTTGGCCGCAGGGTGTAGGGGGTAGGTTATACATCCAAGACGCTAGGCCCTGCCTACAGCCACTGCACCACATTACTGCCATAGATTAGACTTGTAGATTTGAATATGTATGACATGTGTGCAATTATACTTACTGTTCACTTTGTTGAGAATCCATATATTTCTTACATGACTTTAGTACTTGGCAGAAATGTCCTTTTTTAATTTCTGTGATAAAAGAAAAGAGCATGTTAGTGTTTGTATTTTATGAAGATTTATTACATTGTACAATAGACATTTAGGCTTTTTTTACCCTCATATTTAGTTTACAAACCAGTGTACTGTGCATTTTGCTCAGTTTCTGTGTTTGTTTTTCAAATTCTTGGGCCTGGGGGAAAAAAATCCTTGTTGGATGAAACAAAAAAACTTTCTTTGCTATGCTACAAACTATTTCTTTGCTTTCTTTGAGTGTTTCCTTGTTGTTTCTGATTAACGTTATGTCTGTTGGCTTGGTGCAGATTTTTAAAAACAGTTAGATACCTGTTGGCATATTCTAACTGTGCATTTTTTGTTACAGATCTGTGGTATTCATTTATCTGTGTGGTTGTTATACACTCTTGGGCAGTTAGATACCTGTTGGCGTATTCTAACTGTGTATAGTCTTTTACTTGAATTTTTGTTAATGTTGAAGTACGCAGTAGTTATTACATTTTGGCTTTAAGAATATTAAATACGCATTTGTAAGATTAGCTGGCAATCTCTGCTTTAGAGTAATGGTGCTATCATTACATTCAAACCATCCACATTTCTTTTTAATGTATGCAGTGTAGTGACCTGCATTGGTTGTAGCTCCTGCGTGGTAGATTATACCTACTGTTGTAAAGGTTTTCTTTCCAAGTGACACTTGACCGTGTGTGAATCCAGTCAGCTTGCAGTTGTTTTTGGTACCATCTGCATTGTAACGTAGAAGCATAAGTATTATGTAGTTACTATGTGTTTGTATCAGTAAGGTGGAGCGATTATCTGAATTGCACATAGCACATAATCTGCCATGGTTTGCATTCTGTACAAGTTGCTGAAATGAAATGGATTCACAAGTAGGTATGGATGATACACAAATCACTCATTTGGGATTTGTTCCTGTATCGCATTGTTACAGAGAGTACATGTATGTTTCCACATGTATGAAATCTGTAACATTTCATTTATAGGTATGTTTTTGTTTTCCAGTACTTGTAGTAAGTACATTAGAAATTCTTGTGGATCTTCTTGTGAGTTTATAGTGAATCTCACCATTGCAGCACAGTAGTCCAATTCTTGTCTTATTCCGTGAACACTGTACGTGTTGTCAGGATTGTTTGTTGCAGTAACATTTGCAGACACAATTGGTCTGTACTGTGTAAGTAAATATTGTTAACAATTGGTGGCAATTGAAATAGAATATTCATTGCTACATTTGCATAACAACTTACACCAGTTTCATTTGAAAATTTGAATGGACCAGCTAGTTCTGTCTCTGAGTGGCTTTTCTGGAGTTTCTGTTTCTTCTTTGAAGAAGTACCTGATTTACTTTCCCTAATAGGTTCTTCTTTGCTTGTGGTAATTGATGAAGTTTTAGCTTCTTTTGTTTTCTTTGAAGGATTTGCTGTCAGATTCTGTTGCATTTCTGTTTGAATTAGTTTTCTTTTACCACGTTTTACTTTTTCTGGAACAGGATATGGTTTCAGATGGGGGTGTACAGTGAACGCAGTCTATTGTATTCTAAAATGCAAGGAATATCAGTTTTCAGTTTACTTGCATCAAAGTTGATTAGAAATAGACCGTCAAGTGTACGTAAGCGTGATAGTGCTATGTAGCTCATGCCTTCTTTAAAGACTGTGTTTCCTATATCTATCAATGCTTTGTCTAGGTTAAGACCTTGGGATTTATGAATGGTGACTGCATATGCAAGAGTTAGAGAAAATTGTTCTCTACGTACACAAATGTCTGTTAAGAGAAGGAATCGAGCAGTTGACCGCCCTATCCTTTTCACTTCTGAAAGTTTGTCAAAGAGAATATTGACAAACTGAATGTTGTTGTCGCATGGGTATGTTTGAAAGCCAACAGCTGTACCCAGTGCCCCATTAACTAGCCCTTGCTCCACATCAAGGTTATGTTTAAGCATTACTCTACAATTTAAGGATAATTTTTATATTTTTTCCAACCCAGCTCTGTTGGAGATTGAATTTTCTAAGGTATTTAGGGCCTCATTACATGTAAGGCGGTAAGGGTTAATGGTCACCGGTAATGGTACCGGTGACCGTTAACCCTTACCGTCTTACTACGAGGTCCCTTTTGCGGGTTGGTACTTTAACGCCTGCTTTTTAGCAGGCGTTAAAAACCAACCCGCAAAGGGACCAGGGTGCTAATTATGGTACCACAATTTGCGGTACCGTAATTAGCACCTTCCCCATTCCCATTATGCCCTATGGGGCAAAAATGGGAATGGGGAAGGGCAATGGGGGAAGGGGGAATTACCGCCCCGCCAACCTTGGTATAGGGCACTAATTCCCCTTTCCTCCAAGGCGGTGCCAGTATTTTACCGGCATGGACCAAGGTGCTAGTAGCACCTTGGTCCACCGCCTTCCGTGTAATGAGGCCCTTAGTCTTGTTGTGGCTTTCTCACACATGGGTAGTGTCATACCATGTACATCTAGTTTTTCTGTGGCGCAAATTTCCATTATTGATTGCATTTCTTTTGTTAACATTGTTTCATTGAATTTGAAACAGCTTGCAAGAGTTGGCATTAAGGCCATACGATTGACATTTTTGTGCGCGAATTGTTCCATAACATCAGTAGCACATGTGCTATCACCATAAAGTGCATGAATGTGCCGGTTTTTCAATATTGCTTTACCTTCTTGAGTTAGTACACCAACTCTAATACTTTAAAAAATGTTGGCGTTGTGTGAATGTACATTGGGCAGTTACAATGAGTTGGGAAGGCTACACTGTGCTTCAGATGAGAGTACAAAGTGAGCTAGTGTTGAGGAGAAGCATTAATAGTAAACGTAATGGTATAAAATTGAAACAGCTATTTGTTTTCTAGTACTAACATTCTAAGGCTTCTGTATGTTATTTGAGTTCCAAAAACACAGGGATTTGTGAACCATTCTGCCTGTTATTCTTTCTTTGGTAAATGGGGATTTGTGGGTAGAATGGTTCAGAAATCAATGTTTGTTTTGGTGTGCAAATTAAATAAATAACCCACACAGTCTGTTTGAGGAACAGTAAGAATATAAAGGTAGTACTGTACTTACTTTTTTTTTGCGGAATGGCCAGGCTTCTTCGGATATGTCGTTTGCAGTGTAGATGCTGTTGATTTTCAGGAGAGTAGCCTTCACTGCAATTGTAAAAAAGAGAAGTTAGTAACTTTGTGTGTTTAAAGCAGTGATGTTACTGTACACGTAAATTTAGCATCTTTCGTCAGAGTATTCTCCTTTGATATCTCAACACAGTGCATGTGTGCATTTCACTTCACTATGTGCTGCCTTTGTATGTTATTTGTAGTATGCTAGTTGAACGTGATTCGCAAATGAGTACAATTTTTTGTTTATTAAAATGCCTTGTTTTTTTTAAGCTGTGTTGTCCATACCAGAGAGGTTTGTAAGTGATAGGTCATTATAGTAGATGGGAAAAATGTCACTACTTTCATATTATAAGTATGAATCCGAAAAATCGGGAGACCCTCAAAGGGAGATGTCACCACAGCAATCGGGAGCGTTTATTTTTCTCATACGATCACATTGGAATTAGCATTAATGTAGGCGGTACACAGTAAAAAACTTGTGCCATTTTCTAATGGAAAATCGAGTTTCGCGCTAAGTAGGGAGGGTTGTTACGTATGTATAGGTTATGCGGGAGACAGTAAGAAGTAGTGCGGTTTGTCAATGAAAAATTGGAAGTCTTGTACTTAAAGGGGGAGCGTTGGTATGTATTGGTTATGCAGATTTAATGCCATTAATTTGTTTAAATGAAATCATAAGGGTTGCACATGTTCTCTGATTAAAATATGCATACCTGTACTTTATACTCATGCATGTGTGCATCCATGGAACTGTACGTAGAAATCTGCGGCACTTGCACAGTAGTTTTTGAAGTAGGTGCTTTCCAATGATATGCGACTTGCATTCAGAGTGATCAATAGTACATTTGAATTGTGAAATTTTGATGACGGAGTTAGATGTAGAGATGTTGAATGTGATTGGTGGTTGGTTGTGTGATGGCTTAGCTGTGTCCAATGAGGGAATTGATTCGCGAGTGATGTGGAAAGGGTAGAAGGACTCGGTAAGAGTTACGTGCCACACGTAGACAGCGCTTGTCCGCGGGTAGGTGTGCCACATATGGGGTTCTACAGCAAATCCAGCAAGGAAAGGAGACTGTAGGCATCAGCCAATCAGATGTTCACATTGTTCTTTTGTGTTGAAAGACGGTGCGTGTACTGAAGATGGCAGAGGTGGAAATAGTCAGGGTTTTGGTGCTTGGAGATATTTTTGTCCATGGTTTACAGCACTATTCCGAAAGTAGGCATATGGCACATAATTTCAATGTGAGAGGAGTGGAGGTGATGTGGGGCACTGAGACTGATCACAATGTTGCAGCAATTCTCCAAGTTTGCAGAGACATGCGCAGGATGACCAGTCCCCATGTGGTACATTTGCACTACGGTGCTTGCCATTTGGGCTACGTGAGTTCACATACTTTGTTGGAAGATTTGGAACAGTTGGTGCAAGCAGTCATTAATATCTTCCCAAGTGCGAAAGTAATTATTTCTGGCTTACTCCCTAGAGGAAAATGGGACAACAGTTCTGGTTTCTGTTCTGATCAAAGTATTGGGAGGTGCAACATCAATCGCGGCATGCATGCTTTCATGTTACGAGCTGGTATGTTTTTTCTGCAGCCACAAGAACATTGTTCCCAGTAATGCATCTTATTTTGAAGCAGATAGTGTTGCGTTATCTTTTTTGGGAAATGCCATGTTCTTTTGGAATGTAAGGGTTGCTTTGGAGGAGGTTCTGTAATGATTGTAGGAGTAAAGTAAGAAGAAAAGAAGAAAAAATATCAAATAAAAAACAACTAACAGGTGTCTGTAAGGCATCTGTCCAAAAAACTAAAATAAACGGCTCTTTTCAGAGCCCACCTTAACGGGGAAAAGGAGAATAATATTTAGATGTACAGTCGTCACGCTCTGATCCTCTACGTGTCCGCGGACATGGCGGCAGTCTGCAGGCAGCGCGTATTACCAATGGGGATTCTTGGGTGGAGACGCATGCAAACGAGAATGTGCGAAGGTAGGGATTGGTCAGTGAAGTTCAGTGGGTGTGTTCTGAATGGAGAGATTTAGTCACAACATCTTTTCCCTGACAGGAGACCAGACAGCCATGGCTCTGTGTGCTCGAAAACAGATTATCTGGATTTTGGGAGACTCATGGATACATTGGTTGAAGGTGCATGCGGAAAGCTGCGGTCTATCTGCAGATCTTGGATTTCCTCATGTGGAAGTGCACTGGCATGGCGTGGGTGGAATGAGGTGGCTGGACTTGGTACCTCTCTGTGGTACTTTACACACACAGCTTCATCCTGATATAATTATCATTCATTGCGGAGGAAACAGTTTAGGCAATGTCTCTGGGATTTCTTTGCAATTTGCAATGAAGGAAGGACTTGTGAAGGCAATGAACATGTTTCCAAATTGCCAAATAGTTTTTTCCCGTATTGCACAAAGACAAATATGGCTGCGTTCTTCTGCATTTGGTCCACAAATGGAGAAAGCGAGGCACAATGTCAATAAGGCTGTTTGTGTCTTTCTAAGAGATGTTGGCATGTCCTCATTCCACAAAGAAAACATTTTGTTTCGCAGCACTTTCATTTTTCGCAGAGATGGAGTCCATCTCACATATGCTGGCAATCAGATTTTTCTTCGCAATGTACATTGCAACCTTTTTTGGATTCATAGTCATCTATTTGGCAATCTGTTTTTTCAAATCCACCGAAAGGCTCTTTTCAGAGCCACCACTTACTCCCAGCGACAAGTGCATTGGTTTTGCTCCGCTTGCACCCTCCATTTTTGTGTGTCCTACGACTGGCCGCGGACATTTTGAACAATGCGTGGGGGCCAACACTGGTCACGTGATAGTTCTATTGTTAAACTGAGAAAGACAGCTCTGTAAAGAGCCTTTTTTGTATTTTTTGTTGTTTTCCAGTTGGTTGATTTTCAGCACACGGCACACTAGAAGAGGAGGGCAAAGGAGGGTAAGGAAGGGACACCAACCACAGGGATAAGAAAGGTCAGGTGGAGAGAGAAAGATGTAGGGTGGCCTTCACTTAGGTAGGGGGCAGTTCTTCTGGTGCTCGGTGACCGTAGCCTCAAAAGCAGTTTGAATACTCTCCCCCCTGCAGAGTACTGCGTCGCAGTACATACACAATATTGTGACCCTCGAAAGGTAAGGGTCAACAGCATCGCAAATGGCTTGTGAGGCAGCTGGAGGGATGCGCTCCGCCACAGGAGTGTCTCTTGGGGTGAGAGGATCGGACACAGAGGATGCTGTGGAGGAACTCAATCTACTACGTTCCTCACATGGCACCATCTTGCGAATGTCCGCACCGTGGAACGACGTTAGGTGTTGCTTCATGGTTGTCGTACCAAAGCTGTACGCACCAGGTCTCCCACGACTCAGCACCAACTTGCACTGGTTACACTTGACCAGGTTCGCACGTGCTTTTGGTACGTTCCCAAAAAACGCTAAACAACCACCACACACACGACTCCTGGCGAGTGCTTGTGGTGCGGAGTTCCTCCACCTCATTCTCTTCTTCCTCGCTGTCTACATGCTCACCCGTATTTCCCTCTGCAAGCCCTTGGGGAGGTGGTGGCAGTGGAGGGTTTGGGGGTGGTGTTGAGGCTAATGAAGCAATAGCAGCTATGGATACCATAAGGATTACTCGGCTAATGTTCGCTAGAGCACTAAAGGCAGCACAACTCAATCTGCTATAGCCAGAAGCACAATGAAGATGAGCTCGGGGGTGTGGCCATTTATAGGGGTAGACGGGTGTGGCTCGTGACCATATTGATCACTCAAAAGCGTTGCAAAAATTCTAAACAATAATTTGAAAGGTTGGGCCATTGTATGGGACATGTGAAGTGGTGATTTTATTCTGTAAAATAATTTCCCATGTTTGTATAAGTTCTTTTAAAATGTTGCAGAAGCAGACAAACTGCGCAAATTAGTCCACACGCTCAGCTTGGGTGCGGTCAAATGATGATGTCATGAACACATCCGCAAAGGAAATGGCTGCCTTCTGGACACCAAATGCAGAGTAACGGACATGCGCATGCGCGCGGGAGTTCAACGGACAGTGTTCAGGCCCTGAAAGTAATTAAAAGTGCGACACAAGTGAGACGGACAGTTAGGGACAGGCGCGATGTTCGCAGTACTTATGGGTGTGGTGCGCATGTGCGTAGATGTTCTGCTGACTGCACGGCCAGGTGCTGTGTCATTAGGACACCTCCATTGTGTTTGACTATGGACAGGCCAGACACCGCGCCTGTTCTACGGACATTTCCATCTTGGCTGCGGACGGTATGGATAGGTATACTGTCCTTGGGACACTCCCATATTGTTCATTTACAGACATCCCGGACATCTGGTGTGTTCTAAGAACATGTTTTATGTTGGTAGTGACCAGTATGGAGAGGTCTAATGTCTTTAGGACGTCCCCATTGTGTCCAATTGCTGACAAATTGGACACCTGGTGCGTTATTAGGTCCAAATTGGTTGCGATTGCTACGGGTAGGTGTATTGCCCCTAGAAAATCCATACTATATTGATTACGGCCAGCCCAAAGAGGCACGCTGTCCGTGGACATTTTAACTCTTTTTAAAAAAATGTTTTGCCTCAAACCATTTCACTTCAACTAACATAAACAAAATGTCAATACACACACACATCAATCAAGAGAAATACAGGGGGAAGCAGATACTGAAACGAATATAGGGGAATTAGGGTTTAACACAGGCTGGTTGTGAGGGAATGAATTGTGAGGGGATGAAGGGATGGATGTTCCATCAAAACATTTATTTTCTTCTTGAAGGTTTGGGGATGGTTCATTGGGAAATGGAGAAGGGGGACAGGTGCAGGTGGGACAGTGATATCGTATTTTTCCTCTCACAAATTCCTCCACAAATTGCCTTAAACTGTTAAAATTGTCATTTAGAATGTCCATTTTAACTTCTATCCTTTTTAGACTGTCTTCCTCTGTGTCCTTTTTTGGCCTTTCTTCTTTTTTTACCTGGTCTGTTAAAAACAAATATATATATATGTTAAATGCCCATGAAATACCGACCATTAATTTGCTTATGTAGAGTAGTGTGTACCATTATTATTGCTCATCTTCCGACATTTCCCCAATGGGAAAATTCTCCTCCAACCACTCCAAAGTACTGCACATTTCTGTGTCAAAACAACAGAAATACATTATTTTTTCTGCCCCTCATACAAAAAAAGTACACACACTTATAAGACAAATGAGGTTCACTTACTATTTGTTGTAATTTGTCTTTGTTATACTGTGTGCGTCTACTGTCGCTCCTGGCTGCACAGTTCCTGTGAGATAATTACGTTGGAGGCATAACTTTTTCTGTTATGGTATAATCCATTTCATTCTACATGGTCATTACATGCATGGATAATGTTTCAAACATTTAGGTTCAATTGGTTATTTATTAGTACTTATAATGTCTTTATGCGTTTAATTGAAAGTTGTGCATTTTTCATATAACACAATAGTACAATTTCAGATACCCCTTGACTGTTTGGGTAGTGATGATCTCGTCCCCGCCCGTCCACAGACAGGCGCTCAGTCCGTGCCTTTCAAATATTATTAGCGAGGGGGTTCAGTATGTTTTATGTTACATGTATATAAAGTAAGGAAATTATAGTACATATGTCCCAAAATCACATGATGAAAGTGTATATTCAGTTACAAAAAATGTTGTTAATGGGATGTTATGACTAAGTTCCTCTTCTAAAAACCTGTGAAATTCAGTAAAAAAAAAACTTTGTTAAAGGGACGTTATGGTTAAGTTGCTCTACAAAAAACCTGTAAGGTTCACACAAAAAAAACTTTGTTAAGGGGACGTTATGGTTAAGTTGCGCTACTAAAAACGTGTGAAATTCACTAAAAGAACTTTACAAACGTGACATTATGGTTCAAATTAAAACTGAAAAACCCTTGAAATTCGCCAGTTATGGTAGACTAAGCAACCATAACTGACCGCACCACTGTGCACTGCTAACAATAACACACAGGACATGAAAGATGGCACCACAAATGTCACTGATGACATCACTGATGATATCACATGTGTAGCCCCTTTGTTTTTGTTCACTGCCATATATATATATATGTATATTCAGTAAAAAAAATGTTGTTAAAGGGACGTTATGGTTCAAAGTAAAACCGAAAAACCCTTGCCGTTCTCTAGTTATGGTAAGCTAAGCAACCACAACTCGTGCCACCTACGTACATTGCCAAGACTAACACCCAGGACATCAACGATGACATCACAAATGTCATTGATGACATCACTGATAACATTACATTTTCTGTCTCCCTCGTTTTTCCTTTAGTGATATATCTTAGCCAGTAATACTTAGGAACAAAAAATCGAAAAGTACTATATTTGTAGACTTACACTTCAAATATGTTGTTAAAGTAATTCATGTGGGGTTCACTCATAGCATATGAAACATATACATAGGGAGAATACACACTTGAAAGATACCAATGCTTTCTGTTTAATGAAGACAATCAGTAAGGTTATCAAAACTTTCTTATTGGTCTGCTGTTTTTTTGTATTACTGTACTTTCTGTGGATATGCTCATATTTGTATTCTCATTACTCTCTTTAGGGTGCAGTCACATCATGTGATAGTTATTCATAGGGAAGCAGTAGGTTTGAAGCAGAACAATCATTTCTGTGTATAAAAATAATCAGGTAGGTTATGAGCAATTTCTGGTTCTACTGCTGCTTTTTTGCATACTTCACTTTGACTGAATATACTCACATTTGTGTTTATTGTTATGTCTTTGTGTTTCGTATTTAATCATGAAATTATATTGGAAGCGGGTTTCATTAGCTACTTATAACATGTTGCACAGTACACAAAACTGTAATAAGAAAGCATTTACCATTTTACTATTTAACATGGGAAGATTATGAATATTGCACCTCCATCATGTATGCTGCACACAATGCTTATGTTTATACATGAGTACATTATTATACTGTAAAGAACTTCATAATAGAATGCTATTTATAGCAATGCATTGCTTAATGCACCACATATCTCATGGCATCTATTCCAATGATCCTCAACTGTTTATCAACATTATAATAAGAATCCCTTGTGCAGACTTTTAATGAAAAGGACATGCACATGTGATGTCATCAGTGATGTCATCAATGGCATTTGTGTTGTCATCTTTGATGTCCTGGGTGTTAGTTTTATCAATGTACATAGGTGGTGCAAGTTATGGTTGCTTAGCCTACCATAACTAGTGATTGGCAAGGGTTTTTCGGTTTTACTTTGAACCATAACGTCCCTTTAAACAATTTTTTTAACTGAATATACATATATATATCTATATACATATATATATATATATATATATATATATATATATATATATATATATATATATATGGCAATGAACAAAAACAAAGTGGTTACACATGTGATATCATCAGTGATGTCATCAGTGACATTTGTGATGCCATCTTTCATGTCCTGGTTAGAGTTAGCAGTGCACAGTGGTGTGTAGGGTATTTTGTGTAGATTTTGGGCCTGGCGGTATTTTCTTACCGCCAAAAATAATGGTAATTTGGCAATGACTACTACTTGCATTTAGATTGGGTTTGGCTTTATAGTGGTATAGTGGTGAGCATAATTTCCTGTTTTATTTATGGCCCCAATATACAAACCCCCTTCTTTTTGCTTAGACTGTTTGTGTGATCACTAGAGGATGCAGACCTACATTCATAGATACCACAACTTTCACATATAGCATTCTCAATGCCCTGTGGTATTATCACTAATGTATTTACATTAGTGAGATTATGTTTCCACAGGCCTCTTTTTGCTGATTAATGTACGCTCAGCAAGAACTATTGTATTATATTCCACTCAGAAATCACACACCCATACACTGAGTGGAATCACGCACACAGCTATTTATAATTGCTAATGACATTGCTTCATCTGTATAGGAAACCTGGCACATGTATTACTTAAACATCATTCCCTTACTTGCAGGGTATTTTTTTTAGATGCACCAAAGGAGAAATAAAAAAAAGAAGAAAAAACACTCTTACATAGACTGTGTGTTATAACAATTTCATTTCAAAATGATACATTACCATTCTGGTGAGACAGTCCTTTCTGAAATAAACAGAAGAGAAACAAATGCAATAATACAACAAATTTCACTTTACATTTGCAACAAGAAAAATAAAAGTTACATCAATATGACAGCATTTGCATGGCAACATTATAATGTGGCAGTTAAACACAGGGATTCCCTATCGCTATATTTCCTGTCTGAAAAATACTTCATCCACGTGAGACACCCTCAATTTTACATGATAATTACTAGTGATCTATAGCTCTCTGGCACGCGAAATCCTTTGGCTTGCCGCCTCCGAGAAGTGACCCAGGGTTGCCCTCATAAACTTGCAACTTGAAGGGCACGGCAAAAACACACAGTTTTCAAGCCTGCGCCAAGTGACCAGGAATCCCCAGTCTCTGAAGGTTAGCAGTGCAGCTGGAACGTCTCCTCCCAGCAGCCCAGCAAAGGCGACCTCACAGCAGCTCCACAAAAGTGAACTGACTTGAGTTCTGTCAGAGCTCGTCCAGCAAAGCTCTGTTGCTTACGCAGCCTGTCTTCAGATATACTTCCCTCCAATCATATTAACAGAAAGTGTATTAGGTTGCCACACATGTTTCACAAACAATGGGATCTTCATACTGTAATAACTGTTTCTGTTTGATTTCCTGTTGCCTTTCCGTCCTTCACATTTCAGCGCAGCCATAGAAAATCAGAGAAAAATGCACGTTTAAACTAAATCTCAGAACAGGTCTTTCCTGCCTCCCTTTTCTACATGAAGAGCACATTATAATGTTATTTAGTTAGAGCTAGTGTTAGTATTGGTTAATTAAGTCAGTCAATTAGATAGCTAATGTGTTCTCATGTGAATGAGGCATTTCAAATAAGAAAGGAAAAAAAAATTGAATTATGCTTTTAAATCTGTAACCTGTCTTCATTTGCATATCCATATGTTCCACTGGCAACATCTTGTTGGATATATGTGTGCCACATTATAGCAATAATGTGATCTCATTCAGTGGCACTGCACTACAAAATACAATAAATTATACTACAGGTGCGGGCAGTTATGGTTGCTTAGCCTACCATAACTGGCAAATTTCAAGGGTTTTTTCGGTTTTACTTTGAACCATAATGTCACATTTGTAAAGTTTTTTCAGTGAATTTCACAGGATTCCAGTAGCGAAACTTAACCATAACGTCCCCTTAACAAAGTTTATTTTTAGTTTTAAAAAAAAATGTATATATATATATATATATATATGTATCCCGCTCTCCTTCTCTACCTCTCTCTCTCTCCCCGTCAGCTTCTCCTCCCTCTCTCTCTTAATTTCTTGCATTGCCATGGGCAATGTAAAAGGCTTGTAATTTCTTTTTGGAATGGTTCGCTTAGATTCAAGTCTTAAGCAGGACTTTGAAGGTACCCATTGTATACAGGCTCTGGTGAAGGAGGCCTTTGGAATCCTTCCCATGATGAACAACCTAAGGGGTACTGAAAATGGTATATGAAGATTGCTGCACAATTAATAGTATTTTACTCCTCATGTATCTTACTTTCCTTCCTGAATCCCTCATTTCCCCCTCTGGCAACTTTATACAATGGACATGTTCCCAGTTTCCAAACAAAGATGGCAAACAAGAACCAGGGCATGGTGTGTCAGATGACCACCTTTGGGATTATGCTAAAGGTGCATTTGTGTACTTTAAACTAGTTTATCTGATGCCAACAAGAGATGTTGGAAAATAGTGAAAGGTGGAGTAAGGAGGGATCTGTCTGACAGTGATGTGTACAGAGTAATATAAAGTGATCAGCAACATTGTTAGGTACTGTATGGTGAGTTCTAAAGAATGCTGAAAAGCACAGGAGAATTCAGAAATAGAGTGCAACGATCAAGAGGTACACACAGCAGAGAATAAAATATTATATCGAGGAGGGTTAATTATATCGACACAACTGGTAATGGATGACTGGTTAGCAATTTTGTGAAGAGGGAATAGACTTGAATCTGGATGAATGGCTGCAGAACACTGTCCATAACATCTATATCATGGCTACGTAAAATATGCAGTTTCTTTGAAATGTCGTCTGTACTGTACACTAGTCTTACATTCCACTTATATTTGGAGGTTTTGCAGAACAATGGAATGGAACAAAGCCCTGCATTCCACACTTTCCTCCCCAATATGCTCTGCCCCGACACCCAATATATGCAGCATCTAGCTTCACAGTCAACAGTGTTAAGGGGGATGTTAAGCATTCTTAGACATCAAATGCACACAATAAGAGCATGGGTGGCCATCAAGACCCAACAGTTGCATGTAGTGAAGGAGCATCATGGAGGCAACATTGACTGTAACCTTGGAGTCCCGCTACTTATCTCCCATAGAAGCAGCTCCAGATGGTGACTGCCAGTGTCAGCCGGGGAAGCAAGATGCCTTCGATCATCATCCTGCTGCGACTGACAAGGTAGGTGCCATGCAGTCAGGAGGGGAGCAATAACTGCACCCCACTAAACTGGCCCACCCCTCCAATTACTCTTATTTCTCCCACCACCCTTAAGCATCTTTGTGAACTGTATTGGTTAGCCATCTCTCACCTCCTTTTAGGAAAGTTGAATATGGGTGTTTTGGCATTGCTGTTGTGTTACACCAGGCTGTTTTCTCGCCTTTTAGGAAAGTTGATTTGGGTGTTTTTACAGTCCGCTGTCCCTCCATGTCTTCTGTCCACACTGCTCCTAGTTTTCCTGTGGTGTTTTGCATGCTTGTTGCCTCCTGTGTGCCTCCTTCTGTGTGACCCCTTCTCCGCTGGTGCTTCCTGTAATGTGTGGCTCTGGGCTGGGCTTCTTTTCTTTACTCACTTTCCCCTTTTGCCTCCTCACACCCTCTGGGCTGCTTTCAATCTCTCCCATCTTCTCAAACTGCTACTTTATCTCCTATCATATCCCTCTCACTAAGTCTCAAAGGAAAAAGTTCAAGAGGGATATCCTGGTCTCCAACCAAGGACTCCTTATCGCTGATACCCATATCAGTGCTTCCTCCAGACAGACTCTCACAAACATCCTCTTTGTCGTTCCTGCTCCAGTCCCATGGACCCCATATATGGTATCTGTTCTCTCTCCTCCTCTCCAATTAATGGGGGCACCTGTAGAGAGGTCCTCGTGTCCCCCTCCCAATCCTCCAAGATCATCATCAATGTCTATCTAAATAATACCATCATGGTCCAGGGCTGTCAACCCAATCTCCTCCTTCTTGATAGGCATCTCCCACATCTCATCAATTTCCTCCCTTCTCCTGCCACTCCTTTTAACACCTCTATGGCTCCTCTGCCACATCCTTCCTCCACTGCGCCCTCTCTGGCACGTGCATCCTCCACCGCTCTGGCCCCTATGCCACCTCTGTGTACTGCCTCTGCCCACTCCCAGAACCTTCTACCGCCTCTGTTGGTTGTACCTTACTCCTGCACCCCGACCTGGAAGTCTTTCAAACATGGCAACCTGTTCCACATAACTAGTCCCAACTCTCGCACTGCTGTCAAACATTGCTCTGACATCTGCCATCTCCTCGAAGACCTTCACCTGGATATCCTCGCTCTCAACAAGACATGGTTCATGGTCAGCTCTGTCATGAGTTTTGACACTCTCCCCCTGAGGGCTACAGGATCCTCTCTGAGTCCAGAACAAATGGGCCAAGGTGTGGAGTGGCCCTGATCTTTCAGAGTGTGTCTCAGCTTCTGTCATTCCTATGCATGTCTACTCCTCCTTTGAATGCTTAATCTGCAGGCTCATTATCTCTCCTGGCCTGTCACTGACTGTGGTCACCATCTACAGGCCACCTGGCCGGGTCACCCTCTTCTTCTCAGAATGGGCTGACATCTCTTCTTCTCTCCTTGCCTCGACCTCTCAACTTCTCTTCCTCAGAGACCTCAACATCCTCCTGGATGCTTATAATCCCTCCTCTGGGCTCTTCTGCAACCTATGTGACTCTCTATCCCTCTTCATTCTACCCTCTTGTCCGATGCACCCATCTGGACACACCTTGGATGTTTTAATCGCCTCAGATCTCCCCCTCTCTAAACCCCTCACCACTCCTCTCTCTTGGACTGAACACTTTCTGCTCTCCTTTCACTTGAACGTTCTTGCCACTCAAGCAAAGCCTACCCCAGCACTGCCATCTTGCTTCTTGGTCATTTGGCCCAGGAAGCGTATGTCAGTGGATGCCTTTGTCTCTATTTTCTCTGCTCCTCCAACTCCTGCAGCTGGCTCACACTCTACACTGCCCTTGCTAACCTGCATCTTTCTATCTCCAACACTCTGGACATCCTTGCCCCTGTCACGAGAATCCACCTGAAGCTTTCCTCCAAGTGCAACTCTTGGTATGACTCTGACTTCACTGCCCTGAAACACAAGTGCAGGGTGGCTAAGAGGAAGTGGAGGGCTTTGGACGAATCCTCTGATAATTGGCTTACCGCCTGCTCCAAAGGCAATCCAGACTCTCAGTCCTCTCCAAGAAGAGGGTCCATATCCAAGCCTTTATATCTGCGGCATCTAACAACACAGCAAAACTCTTTAAAATCTGCAAAGAGCGGGCTAATCCCACTGCAGTGTTCACCTCTCTTGTTCCCTTCCAAGCCCTGTGTATGGCTCTGGTCTCTCATTTCTGGCTGCGAGGATGGCCACAGGCACCCCTTACGAAACCCATATTTCTCCTGTTCTGTGGTCCCGGCATTGGCTGCCGGTGATTCAATGTATTAGCTTTAAAGCCACGTGTATTATCCACCGGGCTGTGCATAATCTGGGAGATGGGTTTCTGCAAGTAAAATTTGCACGATACGTCCCTACTTTCCAGCTGCGCTCTGCTACTGCAGATCTTCTTATCATACCAACCTCCCGCCGAGCACGGATAGGAGGCAGGGCTTTTTCTGTATCCGGAGCCATTGCATGGAATGAATTGCAATCGTCGATAAAAAAAAACTACCCAATCATCTTGCCTTCAGGAAAGTGATGAAAACTTTACTTTTCTGATAAGGGGACCCTTCTTTTTTCTTCTTTCTCTTTTCTCTCTGTTGTCTTCATGGAATCATCTTCCTTTCAGTGCCAAGATGCCAATGGGCTAACGTTTGCGCTTAAGAAAATTAATTACCATAACTTAACATAACAACTCTAAAACTCAAGGAATCCTGTCCTCTCTTTCCTCTTCCTCTCCCTCTACCTCTCTCAGATCCTATTTAGCCACATCTCCCTCTACTCTTCCTTTTTCCTCCTTCACTCTGACAACACCTGACGATGTCTCTCGACAGGTCCGATCTATGAAAATGTCATCCAAACAGAACCATCAAGGACCACATTGCCACCCTCGCTCCAGCCTTGGATGATTTCTGCAATCACTCTTTCGCCACTGGATCTTTCCCCTCTCTCTCCTCAAGCACTCCCTTGTGCCACCCCTCCTAAAAAATCCTTCTACCGATCTTACTTGCCTGGCCAGCTATTGCCCAATTTCTATCACTCCTTTCCTGGACAAACTCCTGGAAAATCTGGCCATCCCCAGCTTACTCTCCACACAGCATCTGTTGGCTGCCTCCATGACCATCAGTCTGGCTTCAGAGCAGCCAGCGGCATGGAAACTGCTCTCTAACCTCAACTCCGGCTCTCCCTCTGTCCTCATCCACCATGAACTTTACTCTGCTTTTGACTCAGTCAATCATGCCACCCTGATCAACCGACTCCATGTGAACATGGGCATCACGGACCAGGCCCTGGCATGGCTGGCCTCCTTCCTTCTGGACCGTCCCTCCCAGGTCCAACTTGGGTCCGTTCTGTCCACCACCTCTCTCTCCACATTTGTTGTCCCCTAGTGCTCTATCCTCTCAGCCTGGATCTTCAATGTCTATCTGTCCCCTTTGGCCCACCTGATCTCCACTTTCTCTTCTAACTTTCAGTGTTATGCAAATGACACTCAGCTCTCTTTCAGGCTTCGCTCAGCCTCCTCTCCTCCATCGTTTATTCATGACTGTCTATCCATGATTCAGGATTGGTGCACCTCCAACAATCTTTGCCTTAATGCTAATAATACAGAGATACTTTGCATTGGGACCCCTGCTCCAACTTTCCCTCTCTCACACTTTTTGCCCTCCTTGGGCCCTCCACCCATGCCTTCCTGTTAGGCAAAAAACATTGGTGTCATTTTCAACTCCACTCTCTCCTTCATTCCTCACATCACAAATTTTGCCAAAAAGGTCAACTTCCAGCTGTGCCTACAGAGAGCTATTTTACCTTTTTACACTTTCCACCAGAAGCTCAATGTCTCCAGAGCACTGGTTCTCTCCAGGCTGGACTACTGCAACAGCCTCTTTCTCAATCTGCCTACCTCTACTCTTCGCCCTTTGCAACTAATCCAGAACAAGACTGTGAGATGTATGCTTGGCCTCAAGCCCAGGGACCGTATCTCTCCAGCCCTGAAATCTCTACACTGGCTCCTGCTGATTGTAAGGATCACGTTCAAGACCCTCTGCATTGTCCACAAGGCTTTATGGGGCTGGGGCACGTACTACATCCAACGCTCTCTTCAGAAATACCTTCCTTCTAGAGCCCTTCGCTCAGCTACCTCCAACTCTCTGAGGGTGAGATGCTTCTCCAGTCAGAGAGTGGAGAGTATTTTTCTGTCATCTACAGGTCCCTCCCTCTGGAACAGCCTCCCTGCCCCTCTCAAACTTCAACCAGACCACATGAAGTTCTGGAAAGAGCTCAAGACCCTCTTCTCCTCTGCCTTCTCTTTCTTGCTCCCTTGCTAACTTGCTAACTTACCTGTGCACTACACCGACTGGTTGCTTGGTTCCCTCCGGGTCTCACTGGGTACCAGGCCCCTCCACGACCAGTCTTCCTTTGCGTTGCCTCCCATCCCAGTGTGTACTTAGGGGTTGTAACTGTAAATCTACAACTCCCCCTGCCTCTTTGCGCTTACCCAGAGCCGTGCTGCCCTTGCTGCACTTACTCAGAGCCATTCTGCCCTGATCCCACCTCCTTTTCCTTCCCTTTCACTTCCCCCTCTCCTTCCCCCTTCACTTCTATTGTCGAACTTGCACAATCCGAATGACACAAGCCCTAGCAGGATTGTTTATCTTGTCCTCCCTATGTCTTCCGTCTCCTGTCTTCTGGCGCCTAGAAACACTTGTGTACTGGCGCCTTATACTTGCCTTATCACATCATATCATTTCATACCCCAGACTGCAACTCACCCTTGTCCACCATGTTGCAACTCACTTATTCTGCACTGATCCCCACATTTAGTTTTCCCACCACCAGACCTCCTTTAGGACCCTTGTCTTCAGCCTCCGTGCCATATGTGCTCCTGAACGACCAACGCCCCTAAAACCTGATACATGTTTCCATGGAATAAGAGTGTTGGTCCAGCTTTGACTGACTTTACACTAGAAACCATTTCAGTTGAGGAGGAGTGATTGATTATTCATATGTGCAACCACCACCCAAGTGATATGGCATGGATACTGTAAATATTTGGTGACCTTTGTACATGCAAGGTAAAAAGGTAATCATTTGCAGCTCCGTAGAAGTTGAATCAACACATGTTTTGCATATGGAATGGTGAAATCCCCTTTTCCCCACTTCGCACAAAGACCCGTGTGCCAGCTGTCCTGTAAAACCTGCCAGATACCTCCCTTACCAGCACTCAAATTGTGGTCCTGCTACGCTAACTCCAGTATTTAGCACAATCCCAGTCCTCCCTACCTTGACATTATTAGCTCTAAAGTATCAGCTTTCCATTTCCCCCTTGCACAACATGCACAACCCACCCCAGTACCACCGATGCCTCTGACCAAATTGTGTGATACTGAGTAAATAACATTTCCTCACACAGACTTATTTTCTTCATACTCTATGTCAAAATTAGGAGAACCTAAAATCCAAAAGGTAATAGGCACTTTAACAAAAAGTCTCAGTCATGAATGGTGAAATAAATTATGGCATTGTTAGAGAATTAGAATACAATAGGATGTGAGAGGTTGTTTCCATGTAGAAAGTGTTCTGCAATATGAATTACTTGCAGTTGCTGATATCTGTGGGAATTTGCAAACACAAATGTAATGATGATTCTTTTTATAGTTTTTGCTAACCATTGTGTGGATACCCATTAGGTGCAGAACATTTGAGAGCTTCTTCCACTCTTGAAACCCAGAATTGGCTTTATTTCCCTGACTTCCCCAGAGACTGATGCAGAGATTTGGGTAACCCTGACAGTATAGTGCATAAGGCACTGCACACATTGAATTGTCTTTTGAATCACAAACTGGCACTACCTCTACTAAGCCATGCCCTCTCCCTTGTAATTAGCGAAATAAATAATGATGTCATGGTATTAATATGCATCGTAGGCCATGAATGGCACTCCTTCGGTCGTAGGACCCCTTCTTTATTGCTGATCTCACTTAAAGCACTGCTAGAAGGAGTATGTCTCTCCCAATAGTATGTTCAGTGCTGCACAGTTGTTGATTCAATCACATTTGGAAAATAAACAATGAGTGCCTATTTCTTTGTTATATTACACCGTTTTTTCTTGGGAGAATAAACAGTATGACATGAAACGAGATATATTACAGGTACATGTATAATATGCTTTATTGCACCAGAGGGTCCATAAACCAAAACGACTACTCCATTTTCATGGTTGGTTGTTGCTCCTCCATTCTGCCAAAGCACGACAGGGAGAATCTTCTTAACCTAGTCTGCAGTCTCCAGATAGATGTCAGGTATCAGTACCTTGAACCAAACCATAATGATCCTGACAATCAGCTCTTTACCATTGGTGGTTTTATGGGCACATTTCAGGTACATCTTGATTTGGGTCCAGGCCACGTCAATGGGATTTAGGCCCTTGCTCATTCATCTAAGTCCTTGTCCGGCCATAAATGCTACTACTGTCGCATGATTAGGGTGGTTACCCTGAATGACCCATAATGTGTGGGTATCCTAATCGTAATGGCTTCCTGCATATTGCAAGAGGCCTTTAATTATAATGTTTTCTTTTTTTTAAGCTAGTTTCCACTTTCCCATCAATAAAACATCACTAGCCATATCCCCTTCTTGAAGATGCAGCCCCAAACATGAATCTTCAAAGCAAGCTTTGAAAAAGGTTTACTGTAGCATTAGTCTTTCCTCTGGAATACCATGTATTTAAACTTGTTGATGGCAACAATAGTCTTGTCTGCAAAATGGACGTCTTCAAAGTCTTCCACAATCTGAGGGAAGACCATGATGTGGGAACATCTTTTAATTTCTTAGATAATATCACGGATCATTGGGCAAATCCTATAGACAAAGAACACGTCATGTCAGATGTGTATGTCTATAAAAGTAGGAAACAAAATCGATCATTACTTCTGTGTAAATATGGGGAAAAGAGAACACAACTCACTGTCGGTACATATCTGGCAAACACTGCATGGCCCAGCATGCGCTACATTAAGAGCATACAACTCAATGCAGGTGCGTATCTGGCAGAGACTATACTCTTTCTCTGGGTCCTGGACCAGAGATGGCCCACCCATGCATACTGTACTGTAGATCAACAAAAAACCTTAGGTAGCACAATGCTCACTGTATGTGTTTATCTGACAGAGGCTACATATCCCAGTATGCACTGATTAATAGCATAACAGTCACTGTGGATGCATACATGGAACAGACTACATTTCCCAGTATACACTGTATCCAAAGCACAAAACGTATTGTGGGTCCATAACTGACACAGACTGCACTCTCCAACTGTGCCCTGAAGCATATATGGCTCATCCATGCATATTGTTATCTTCTTTCACAGGAGCACTCAACTTTCTTTTGCCAGTTCCAACCCACTACTCAATGTTCGTGATGGATTATTCCTGTGGTTTGTTTTAATCTTTGTTCACGCAATGAAATTGCCTTCACTTGGCAAACTGTCCTCTCACAATCTTCTTGAAGGTTCCGATCTATTGGGATCAATATACACCTTAAATGAAGGAACTACAAGAAATGTGATGCCAGCACAATATACTGTATAGAGAACTTCAGCTTTGCCCACTGAACCACAATAATTACCTGTCTAAATGCTTGATATTCTCTTCTCTGGGAGGGCTTTTCAACAGGTTGGTAGAAGATGGACGATGTTATAGCAATTCCTAGAGTTAGTAGACATGGATGGATCTGCTGAATAGTGTACCCAGTGCCATAAGGTCCTTTCAGCTTCTTGTTCTTCACTCGAGTGATGGCCATAGGCATTGCCGGGATGTATAAGAGCAGTAATGGACATAATTACACTATGATAACAATGAAATTCACAATGGGTAACTGTACAGCCATCCCAGAAATGTGGCCTTAAAATGGGGTTGCAAGCTACAGAGGAGGGGCAACTAGATGCATGAGAATGACTCAGCTGAATCATGATTTGATGAAACACAAAATAAAGATGGTCAATGTATGCGTGGTAAAACCATTAAATAACACATTGACAGGTAACCCTGTTTCCAGGAGTTAAGGGAACCTCAAAGAATATCTTAGCATTCTTCCAGATTATGAACATAAAGTATGCTAAACTGAAATTAATGACATATCCCTGTGTGAGCAATTCTCAGGTGTTCATTCAATGCTAAATAAGACCGGTGAGGCGTCCCGGATGGTGTCCCTAGCTGTAATGAAATCTGGTGAGGATAGCTTTGTGATGCCCATGACGCAGGCCTGTCCTTGCCAAATTTCACTCAAAGGTGAACTTCCATGAAGAAAATATTAAACAAAAATCACACTTCAATGGCTCCCAGGAATAAAAAGGCGGCTAACATTTCCAATTCATCAGGACACAAAGTAGCAGAATGTTGCATTTAATGCTTAAGCCCTGTATTCCTTGAAGATGCAACAATTAAATAAATAACAAACAAATACATAACTTAATAATTGCAGCTAAAGCGTTACCTGCTCGTCTGTTTACCATTGATGTCATCAAGATTTCAACTGTCATCGGCTTATATTCTGTGTCCACCTTTACCCTGAAAAATCCTGCTTGTATTCTAGTTTGTGCTTGGTCAACAATTGTTAAAAAGAAAATGAAGATGGGTATACACTGTATACTGTCCTGTACACTACATAGAAAGAAAAAGTTGTGACCAAGACCCTATTGCGAAATGTATGTACTACAGTACACTTGTCCAGCAAAACACATGCATCTCCTGTCACAGATACAAAAGGATATCTTTGTTGCTGGACAACTCTGCAAAGCATGGCATATAGTCTGTTGCCCCTAGTGGATATTGAAAATATAGCCTATCATGGTCACACTAGATGCCACACCATAGAGAGAATGGAGACTCATTTTGCCACACATCTATCACAATATATACAAAGTAATAGATCCTCCAGAAGCCACTCAATGAAACAATGCATCTCATTTAGGGTCATGGTGGCCACGAAATACTAGCCAAAATTACAAGCCAAAATTAATTACATGGACATTGGCTTTAAGGATTATCAGTCACAACTGTCGCAATAAGTATCAGAGCCGTACGTCCCACTTCCCTCCTCCGACTCCTCACCTGAGGAACTGGAATGCGTGGTGTATCTGAGGACTTCTCAGTATTGATAGAGGCTCGATGCAGAATACCTTCCGTGGTGTGAAGCCACAGCGGCCACCGGTGAACTGTGGCCACTGCGGCCCCATCACTGAAGGCCGGTGAAGAGGGGAAAAAGCCAATGGCAAAAAAAACCTTTTCTGAGGTTGACGTGCTGGTGGTCGGCTCGGTGAAATCTGGAAGCCTGGAGCAGTCTGCACCAGTCAGGCATAGAGTACCCCGAAGGGTCAGGGCACTATAAAAATTGGTACAAAGAGCAGGGAGAATGAAAGGGAACAATGTTTTGCAAGAGAGAGCCTGGACTGAAAGTTGACGTAAAAAAGGAGTCCGGGTCCAGAGAGAGAGCAGCGTGTAAGGAGCCACGTTGCTAGACAGGAACAAAATTAGACCGGGAAGGAAAGGGAACCCCGAGTGGAGAGAGAGAGAGCAGAAACGAAAGAAAAATCACTAGCGTATAGCAACCAGGTAAGCAAAGCCGGCTGCCAGGGAAATGCAGAAGTAATACTTCCCCGGTATGAGCGACGTCACCACGTGGAAAACGTGAGAAAGACTAGATCGCCACCTATGTAAAGGCAAGAAAACATGTGGCAATCTAATGGCCACTCCAACGGAACCGGTCGGGTGCATGACATTATCTGTGTGTGAATTATTTGAACCAAGTTATTGGGCAAATCTCTAAAATGAGAAAGAAGGATAAGATTAAAGAGATATGCATGGCTAGTACACTCACATTGTTATACAGTAACCTCAAAGACGGCTGGAACTTTGTGAAATACCTAGATTGTGTAGGAACATCATATACCAGTACTATTTATATCAATCTGATATTCAGCACTCTTCCTTTATCAACCATGGTGGATTGCTTGCATTCAACACACAATAAATGCGTCGACTGGGGTCTCAGAGATTACATCCAACATTTCTTATGTAGTTGTCCATTATGTGGTGGCCTCTATTAACATACCTTGAGCACATGTTCTGATACACTTGTTCCAAGATGAGCATTTTGTAAAATCCACTAACCACTAAACTACATTACATTTTAGTGTTTCTGCCCCTCACTTGCTAGGTGACAAAACATGAGTAAGTAACTAGTATTGTGTACATGTGCTAGATCAAGAAAGAGTTATCCTGAACATTGAGTTTTGGCAAGGTTAGACGTGATTTTGAAAGAGCATAATAAATTATATGAGGATTGCCAATATTTAATCTGTAACATAATGTTGCTTATTTCTTGCAGATGATTTAACATTATTTTACTAAATGTTTCTATAAAAGGTACACATATTCATATACATCAATAATAAAATAAATAGAACATGTTCCACGTATTCCAAACACAAGTAAAATTCAACTTGTAAAAAACACAACTATATCTGATTAAGGTCTTATGTTAACGGCTCAGAAAATGCTGCCCCATGAAACGTTATGTAATAGGTAGCTTGATTATCACACATTGTATGTTGAGCCTACCCAGATCCTTTCTTTATGAACAGTACAATTATGGAAACTACTTCAAAGTGTTTGCCCGAGTATTAGGAATTATGAACTTATTGAGAGTTTACTCAGGGATATTGGATTTTACTTTCTGCTACTATGCAAATGCATTTGTAAATAACGTTTTTATTTATTCATTGACTGACTGACTAATTCAACTGTATGTGTTGTGAATTTATGGATGCAGCAGTTTATTATGTGCATTCAAAAATCACAATGCCCCTGTATTGTTCCTCCACCACCATGCTTGCTCACGAAAACTACATGCAGACAACATGCTGACTATATAGAAGAGACTGTAGCAGTGATCTTGTTCAATTTAGATGAGTAGTAATTCTCCAGATTTATGGTTTGGCGTACATTATGGTGCTTTATGCCACCATGTGGCTAGAACAATTTTACAGAGAAAGAAAAAGGAAAGGTGTTTTGAGAATCAGAATATTTGGTTGGCATGGCAACTAGCAATGTGTGAATTGACCAAATATTTCTACACAATATTTCTACCATGTTAAACAGTGAAGACTTGTTGTAATATTTGTGTGCCAATCTTAACAAAATAGGGGGGTTTGCTGTATGCCACATAAGCTGCAGTGATTTTAAGATGCCTTTGCAGGACATGGCTCACATATTTGTGTCCTGTAAGGATATTTGGCGTGTTACAGCACAGAGTACAGCACTACTGCACAGGTAGCAATTTTTTTTGATGCAGCACCACCACATGGGTGTGGTGCATTGCTATATGTGTTGCCAGATTAACATGGACATATAAGTAAAGACAGGCTATTCAGTCAAAAACGATTTTAATATATAAGATGCAAATCTATTTTTACAGTTAAAAGCACACGTGCACATTCAAAAATGCACACTATTTTTCACCTGAAATGCCTATGGTGCAAGAGACACATTTGAAAATGAATAACTAACCTTATTAATAACTAACCTGACTAATAAACTGCATTTAACATAACCCACTAATAAAAATGTGTCTCCACTGCAGAATTAGGCCTACTCTGAAAGTGACATTTAAACGCACATTCATTTTTTTCTTTTTCTCTGCTGCTCTGTCCACATAACTACAGGAGGCAAAGGACTCGAAGGAACAGGAAATCAGTTGGTTACAAATGGTTACCGTAGAAATGAGCCATTGTGTAGTGAGGGAGGAGATGGCATGATTGATTCTGATTGGAGCAGTGTCATAGCAAGTATCATGCTGGAGGCAGTGATTAGAGTTTTGCTGGGGGAGCTTGAGGAGAGGGGGAGGACAATCGAGATTTGGCAGAGCTGGGAGAAGGACCTGTTTCCTGGCTGAAGCATTCCTGCTGCAAAAGCTGAGAATTCCAGGCAATAACCCCGGTTTGAGAACGAAAGACGCTTGTTTTCACTGGGGTTAATCTTCAAGGAAGCCAAATTCAGAAAGAGAACAGCTGAAGAAAACTCATGCTGAACAGATAAGGTAATTACAGAAGTGTGGGGGCTGAGTGTGTACGAGAATATTCAGTCAGTGTAGGAAAGGAGATTCCTGTGCTTTACTCACATGTTTAATGTTGCAAATTGAGTTCTTGTCTCCGCCACTCTCTTTTCAGTGTATCACAGACAATGCTGTTACTGTGCTATTTTATTTATTTCTGTAAAGAGTGAGATCGTGTTTAAATGCAACTTTTATAATACACAAAAATATTTGAAAGCAGACGGGTGGTGTGTTTTATATTTACCAATACAGTGCTGATGATGTGGGGAGATGTTTAGACAGTGCAATTGTGATTTTCAAGGTAGCTAAACATCAAATTTGCTGCAGCCGTGTGCACAATGTAATTCAGTATGAGCAATTATAACTAACTGTGTGTGTTGTAGTTTGTTGGAGGTCTATGAGTCGGCAAAAAGGGAGGCCCGGGACATAGTTCACTACCGTATATAAAATAGTGAAAATACCACATGATAGCTCGCTGCCGTAGATAAGACAGAGAGAAATTGCCCATGAAACTAAAATTGAAAGAAACTAAAAATGAAAATGTGGTGTTCCTGAAATGCAAGCCTGAGGTCTCTCTAGTGATTACACGAAAAATCTAAACAAAAATAAGGGGTTCTGGATATTGGGGCCACAAATAAAACAAGGGAATTATGCTCACCAAAATACCACCAACCACGCATACCAACCACGCATACCAAATACGCATGTCTGTGTGCTGAAATAATGCATGTCCACTGTATTATTGTTGTACATGGCCCAATCTGAATACAAGGAGTGATTGTTGCTAAGTTATTTTTCGGCGGTAAGAAAAAACCATCAGGCCCCAAATCTCCACAAAATACCCTACAGTCCACAGTGATACAGCTGAGTGTTACACTCTGAACCCTCCTTCCTTCACGGATTTAGTCAAGTTGAAATAAAAGTAATCGGACCACTGCTCTAATTCCATGATATCTACTGGGAGCTTCTGCTCAAGCAATTATTCCCCTCCACATGGATCTCGGCTGTCTATATGAACCTGCTGCTGCATATGTTCACTGTTATTCCTCTGGCATTTCCAGAGTCCTTTCTTGGCCCCTGTTGCCCAGAGCGTACTGCTGACCACTCAACATTACAGAATCATTGATTCCTGGATGTGCCTACTCCCCTGTGTGTTCACTGTGAGGGAATGTAGTAAGTGGATAAGGTAAGGCAACATAGAGTGGTCTAAAAGAAATTCCTTATGCCAATTATGTGTTCCTCACTGCACATGGCTCTGTAGAAAATCAATTAGAAAAGTGTTGCATCCCAATGGTTGGGGCCTGGTGCAAGACCAGTCTGGCCACCCCAAGGGCACAAGGGTGGTCACTGTGAAAAGAGAGGCCTTCCTGGAGACTTAAGCAGAATACACGTATGCTATGCTTCTTGCAGAAGGGACTCTACAAGTCTACAGCAGTGTTTACAAGTTACACATACTTGCACAGTCAAGTGTATCACATGCAATATTTTGAATCGGGTGTGAACAGCACCTTGCATATTTTCTTCAAGATGATCTTGGTCAATCAAATTTGAGTGCATAGTGTTTATGGTACATCCATCACAAATTCAATGATAGAGTATGATCTGAATTTCTGGTTGTGTTCGGGCAGCTTGGAATTGGTGCACATGGCAGAAGGGTCTGGAAGGTATGCACCTTCTTTTTGTTGCTCCCTTCGCTTATGTCATTTCCATCCTTTTTTCCTCGTTCAAGCATGCTTACTGTAGATAATGTCAGCACTGGTGTTTGACTGTCACTTCTTCTATGTCCGAGGGCAGTGCCCAGAAATGTGTCTTCCTGGCCTCAAGATATTTCCTATTAATTTATTTTCAAGACAAATCCTATGAATAGTTATAAACAGGACTTTCTGTCCTCACAGGATGCGGGATGGGTTGTCGATTCTAAGCTCCACCACTGAGTTCTTGACACTGAATCCCACCAATAAGAAAGCATCAGGCCATCGGATGTAGCATTTGAGGCCTCTGTGTCAAGGACCAGGTGGGAGACTTAAGGCTAGTACTTGTCTTCAGTCTACCAAAGAACAGACAAACTATTCTCAGTCTTGCAGGGCGTTTTCTTCAAAAATGGTGCACATTGAGCCTGGGCTATTTGGCAGGGTGAGGGATGAGAGGTGAGGAGTGACTTTGAGAGGAAGAGGAAATGGGCAGGGTGGGGAGCATAGGCTGCATGAGGCATTTCTATTTTCATTTAGGAGAGGGAGCGAGGAGACACATCATGGATTATTGGGTCACAGGGATCAAAAATAGCTGCCATGGAAGAGGCAAAGAAGGGCCACACGGAGAGTATGCTGACAATGTCTGTTTATACCCACTTTCTGTACTGTGTGACTGGTCTGCAGCTCTCTATCTTGGTGCCAATGCCTCCTCTTTAAATCCTGTGTTCTCTAGTCTCTAAATTGCTGGCCATGTCTGAGCAATACCAACATATCAGAAACAGAATACCACCATGGCATTTCATTAGTTGTTGATAGTTCCTTCTCATTAGGTATAATCATCTGAATGGCCTACAGCAATACCTGTCTCATACAATTGTTGGCATATACGTCTTGTAACATCAAACAGTTATAAGAATATTTTATAAAAAACCATGTGAGTGTTATACCAATCTGCAGAATAGGCAAAATTGCCTTCCACAATACTTCACAAAAAGTCCAAAGAGTGGAGCAAGAAGAAACACTGTGCAGTATGTTTCCATTTTCTTTGTTAGAAAGCCCATACAATTATCTGTGTGCAACACAGCACAGTGCATTTTACAATTGGCATACGAAATGCATGAGCCTAATCATAACATTGCTTGCACGACTGATGATGAGTTGGCATTGGTTGTTCATTCTTTCTTAATCCACAGCCCTTAACATGGACTAAAGAGAAATCCTACTCTTGCTCTAATATGACCTGTAATGTAAGAGTGGAGGGGCTAAAGCATCTATATCAGTATTAATGCTGGTCCTCTGTGTTTCTGGTTGCTGAGGATTTTTCAGCATTGGAGGTTCGATTTCAATTGCATTTTTATTTACATTTTCTTCATTTCTGTATTTAAAATAATTCAGTGCAATGCAGGGCTTTAAGTGGGGTAAATTGAGGTGGGGGCGCATTTGAGGGAGTGGCTTGCGGGATGGGTTTGACCTAAAAAAGTACATAAACCATAGTAAGGTACGCACACAAATATATAAATGCATGCAAGCATTTATATATTTGTATGCGTACCTTACTATGCTTTGTGTACTATGCAAGACGACATTATAAATATAGAAATATGTAACATATTTCTATGTTTATAAAAGATGGCTTGTCAAGTACACAAACAATAGTAAGGTATGCAAATAAATAATTAAATGTTACATTTATATATTTTTATTTGCGTGCCTTACTATGGTTTGTGTTCTTGAAGATGGCTTGAAAAGTACACAAAACATAGTAAGGTACACACACTAATGTATAACATGTATATATTTGTGTGCATATGTTATGGTTTACGTACTTTTAAGTCATCTTTTTTAAAACTGTATATATTTATAAAAGATGGCTTGAAAAGTACACAATTCAAAACATCTTGTATAAAGCTTTGACGACGGACAAAGTCTTTGTCGTCAAAGCTTTATAAAAGATGGGAAACAAGATGACAGTGACTTCTTCTAGTGACCCCTCATGCGAGGGGTCACCAGAGGAAACTACCGTGACTGACAGAAGTGCCAGCCACCCAGCCACAGCGTTGCTGTGACTGGCTGGCACTTCTGTCAGCTTGCCTTACTTAATGGAGGCCACATCATCCCATTGTGGCTGCAGCTGCAACGGGATAATGAGTCCCGCCAATGTTGTGGTAGGATCGGTGGGCCACCGTCAGAGCCCCGGCTCAGTCCCACTTTTTGTAGACTGCCAGGGCCTGGCCCCGGCTGACCCCAGCCCACTTAAAGCACTGGCGACATGTTAGTTTAGTTTTAAAATCACACAAGATTCGGGTTTTTATACACACTGAAAATACTCTGTAAAGGATATACAACATGTGCCAACACATCTGCACCGAATCTGCAGTAACAAACCTGCAGCACCTTAAAATACAGATATATGGTACGTAGAACTACATAACATCCAATATTGTATACCTCATCCAATGAAAGAAATGCCCGCAAGGAAAGTATGTATGTGATGCATGCAAGGAGCTGCATGAAAGGATGAAACTATATAGATATATACATCATCTCAGAACACAAGTGGAATCTGCAAGTAATTTCTCACATTTCATACCAGCCCAATGTGCCTTTGCCCAGCCTTCACCCTGTCCTCGGAGGCAGTGCCCCAGGCCAAGTCTCCACTAGAGTGCCACATATCAACCCGGTGCCCATGCATCTGCACACCTCCTTACACACCTCTTTCAGGTTCTGAAAATACTTAATTCCAATCACATACATATAGGTAATTTCTTTTTAAGGGAAGAAATAATTGCACACAGTCTGGGTCCCTTAAAAACAAACAAATAAAAATAATCAGAACCTCATATGGAAGGTCTGAGTCCTAATAGCGATAAATATCAATGTCAATATCAATGTCAATGATGCACCTGTTCTTACCTGACTCTGGCTTGAGGACTATTTGCAGCCCTGCCCTCCCCCAAAGTTGTTATTTAATGCTATATTAAAAACAGTTCATATCAATGGCAAGCAAAGGCTATCTTAACCGCCCGAAGTTGCCAATTACACTGCTTGCCACAAAACCATACCACATACTTAGTTTCAGACTATGACTTTAAAATTGTGAACTTTTTGGTTTTAAGAACATTCTGAAGTTCTTCTTACAAAGCGGATGGTGGGTCAAACATGCAATATAAAGGACACCGCCTTGCACCAAAACATGTTTTTAGAGCTTTTATATCATACATATTGATTTATGGGTGTACATTCATGCACCTACATTTTACAGACACTCCTCTCACTAAAGTCTTACATCAGCGGTACAGAAAAATGCAATATTTTTTAAAAATGTTAAGTCTTGGGTACAAATAAGTTCTGGTGGCATTTAAAATATTAGTACATCATTTATAATCAAATAAAATTGTTTGCCAATCAATACATTTTTCATTAGCAAATTCTGCTAATAATTTTTTGAAAACTAAAGTATGCCTTGATTAGAATTATAAATTATATTCACAGACTATCCTACATCATCCAGAGAATAATTCATGCCTAGGAATAGTATTTATCACTAATTATATAATGTGAAACCAGTTTGATAGATCATTTTGTCCTCTCCAGGTCTATCTCTCAATGTGTTTTTTATTTGTTCAGCATTACCAATCCTAATAAAATGCCCCTCATTACTCACATTTTTTCTTTTTTGTATTGTTTTGTTGGTTGTTTATCTTTCAAACTTTAATATACATCATAAATTGAAGAAGTTATCCTCCTTTACATCAAAAGTAGCTAACCTTATATAAGTATAAATTCAGTCTTTTAGCATCTAGAACTAGGGCCTCGAGTTTGCTTCTCTTGGACTTTGGAAATCCATAGTATCAATCAACAGTATCTCTACAAATGTCAAGGCATCTATTGTTTGACCAATTCTGGCTGACGTTAAAAGCCTCTCCCACAATTGAGCTTCACAGAATGGGTCAAGGTTGTTCGAATAGGCCCCCATAGCCTTTGTTCTTTGGTCAATTAGCGAGGGACAAGTTAACATCAGAGGATTGTTTCAACCATGTCTACCTCCTTACAGAAGTGACACACTGCTTCCTGTGCTGTTATCTGTTTTCTTAAGAGTAACACTTCTCTTGAAGCCAAGATATTTAGTCGGCATCGTAACAGTAAGTCTCTCCAATGAGAAGATGGGAATTTCATCAGATTTAGTGGTAATTCATTTCTTTTTTCCTTTCCCAGATGATATTTGGACATAATTGGCTCTTACCTTTTAGATCAATGGTTTCAATCCACTCCCTCTCCAGAAGGGAGGGACTTTTTCACCTTATTTGGATTTCCTTTAAGGGTTTCAAGGTTGATATTGAGATTGTCTAAATGTTCTTTGCATCAAAGTTTCCATCTCAGCAAATTATTATTTTTTGGTACGTCCATGCCTTTTAATATCTCGAAAGGGGCTGGCGGTAAGTCTCTAACACATTTCCGAAAGAGGGAGAGTGATTTCCACATAACAATTGAGGTTAAAGATTTCAATCTTAGTTTGTATCTTATTGTGGCTGCTGGTACTACATTTGCTAGCCTAAAAATCTTCTGCCAGAAAAAGGCTTCACATATCTCCCAAGTTTTCCAAGAAAGATTCATTAGGGCTTCTACACCATATGTTATTCCTGCTGTTACTTTTTGCTTAAAAAGGTGACGGTGGGGATCAAGGAGAATGTTCCGTAACAATGGTGCAGGGCTCTTCCTTGAATTGTTAATTTCAGTAGTTTTTCCCTAATGAACATATATTGACCCAGCTCCTTGACATTCTTGTTGATGCGTATTCCAAGGTAAATAATGGAGTCCACTACTTCAAGTGGACTATTCTCGAAAGTCAATTTAAAAGTTTTAAACTTTTTTTTTTATTACCGCAGGCAGATTGCATAATCAACACTTTTGACTTCTCTACATTGATCTTCATATTGTTGTTATCCAGGTAGACTTTGAATGCATTTGAGCACCTTTATAGTCCTTTAGTGGTTAAGTCAATAAAGACCAAATAGTCCGCATATAGGATCCTTGGGATATCTCTGTCTTCAATCTTAAGTAGAAAGGCTCTAATTGGCTTTTGGGAGTCCATCATGTCTGCCAGGTAAAGGACAAACATAAATGGTGCTAGGGCGCATCCCTCTTTCATCCCCCGAAAAAGAACACATCTTCTTAGATAAGGTGCCATCTTTAGAAAGCTGGATTTGTATAGTTATATTTGTATACATTTCTTGTTGTGCTTCCAAGAGGTCTTCCGGGCAACTCCATCACTTTAGTTTGGCCCATAGTAATTCACTGCTAATGCCATTGAAAGCCTGCTCAAGGTCTATGAATCCAAGGCAAACTTTATTCTTGGATTCAAGCGCTCATTGTTTCAGGAGATTCAGAATGAACAAGTTCAGGGATGTGCCCACTCTTCTTGATGGTGATAATTGTTGTTACATAGTTAACCCTCCCTTCTCTATTTAATTCATTTTGTGTGAAACATTAAATGACACTTGCTTTGTTGCCTTCTTCCCTTATTGTCTTATACAGTCAACCTCCCCTCTTGAATGAATCCCAGTGAAAATGATCCTGCACATATTCAAGTACTGAAATATGTCAGACTTATAACACACTACAAAAGGGGTTTAGTGTTTTTATTACACAAATGCATGAAGTATGTTCTGTTTCATTATTTGATTGTCCCCTTGTACTAGTACCTGTTTACTCAACAAGTATACAGGTATTAGTACAAGCTTTGAGATCTTGACATGCGGCTTCCGACACATTTTTGTTATGCAGGTCCTAGGTTTTTTAATTTATCATATAACTATTTTGCTATATTAGTGCATTGAAAGTGATATCTGAGTAAATTGAGTGGTGGCTAATTTTTGTAGACATAAACATATGTCATATTAAATAATATATATACAACATACTATAGGAACCAAGAGCTTTCATGTGTTTTTTTATATGCTGTCCTCATACCGATTACACTTGCTTTTTCCTAAACATTTGTGGCTTGTTTCCGTTGTTCATAAGTAACACCAGTCTTCAATGTTTTTGACATCACTAGTAATGTGTTGAGTGCAGATTGCTTAAAGTGTCTTAAAAAATCTGTTATTTGTGCAATTATATTTCCACCCAATTTGTTATTTTATTTATTTATTTGAATTCAGTAATTAAACTTTTACAAATTTATTTTTAAAAAACACATTTTAAAAATATAAACAATACTTTAAAACCACATTTTAAAAAAAAATCCATCCTTAATCAACATGTTACAAAATTAAAAAGTTCCATATTATCACAATTATTATATTCACAACGCTTTTTGTACCGCATTCCCTAAAAATCATTAAACACAGTTCATTCAACTTTTACATAATTAGAATACAGTTGATCATGATTACTAAAATTATAATTTTAGATACAGTTAAAATATTATATTAAAGTGTACAACTTTTAAAACTTTCCAAATGCTAAGGAATACTAAAATGTATAATTTATAGTAAGTATTAGACTTGGTAGACCATATTATTTCCTTTGGAAGGAGCTTCTCAATCTTTTCAATTATCTAAATAATGCTAAATGCAGACTTTTATTTTTGGAGTTGAGACAATATATCCAAGAACTTTGGTGATACAATTCTTAATGTCAATACACACCGTAAACAAATGTCCACCCAATGCATCAATGCATCTTTGAACATCTTAATTAAATATTGTTCCAATATCTTCCCACAATCGTCATTTGGCTGTTTGTGAGCTACATAGATCTTGAAGTGTGGATTGAGAAATGTGGCATTATGGTAATATATGTTTGTCTTCCATCGGGAATAAGTCTGCATCTTCATACAATGTTGAGCGTATGTATCTCACATGCCATGCTGTATCTACCTCACTAGTAAAATAATTGGCACTTATCATGATCAACAGGTTAATTCCTAGGCCCCCTCAAAATGTGTTAGCACACAACAGAACCACGCATACCAACCACGCATACCAAATACGCATGTCTGTGTGCTGAAATAATGCATGTCCACTGTATTATTGTTGTACATGGCCCAATCTGAATACAAGGAGTGATTGTTGCTAAGTTATTTTTCGGCGGTAAGAAAAAACCATCAGGCCCCAAAAATCCACAAAATACCCTACAGTCCACAGTGATACAGCTGAGTGTTACACTCTGAACCCTCCTTCCTTCACGGATTTAGTCAAGTTGAAATAAAAGTAAGAGGACCACTGCTCTAATTCCATGATATCTACTGGGAGCTTCTGCTCAAGCAATTATTCCCCTCCACATGGATCTCGGCTGTCTATATGAACCTGCTGCTGCATATGTTCACTGCTATTCCTCTGGCATTTCCAGAGTCCTTTCTTGGCCCCTGTTGCCCAGAGCGTACTGCTGACCACTCAACATTACAGAATCATTGATTCCTGGATGTGCCTACTCCCCTGTGTGTTCACTGTGAGGGAATGTAGTAAGTGGATAAGGTAAGGCAACATAGAGTGGTCTAAAAGAAATTCCTTATGCCAATTATGTGTTCCTCACTGCACATGGCTCTGTAGAAAATGAGTTAGAAAAGTGTTGCATCCCAATGGTTGGGGCCTGGTGCAAGACCAGTCTGGCCACCCCAAGGGCACAAGGGTGGTCACTGTGAAAAGAGAGGCCTTCCTGGAGACTTAAGCAGAATACACGTATGCTATGCTTCTTGCAGAAGGGACTCTACAAGTCTACAGCAGTGTTTACAAGTTACACATACTTGCACAGTCAAGTGTATCACATGCAATATTTTGAATCGGGTGTGAACAGCACCTTGCATATTTTCTTCAAGATGATCTTGGTCAATCAAATTTGAGTGCATAGTGTTTATGGTACATCCATCACAAATTCAATGATAGAGTATGATCTGAATTTCTGGTTGTGTTCGGGCAGCTTGGAATTGGTGCACATGGCAGAAGGGTCTGGAAGGTATGCACCTTCTTTTTGTTGCTCCCTTCGCTTATGTCATTTCCATCCTTTTTTCCTCGTTCAAGCATGCTTACTGTAGATAATGTCAGCACTGGTGTTTGACTGTCACTTCTTCTATGTCCGAGGGCAGTGCCCAGAAATGTGTCTTCCTGGCCTCAAGATATTTCCTATTAATTTATTTTCAAGACAAATCCTATGAATAGTTATAAACAGGACTTTCTGTCCTCACAGGATGCGGGATGGGTTGTCGATTCTAAGCTCCACCACTGAGTTCTTGACACTGAATCCCACCAATAAGAAAGCATCAGGCCATCGGATGTAGCATTTGAGGCCTCTGTGTCAAGGGCCAGGTGGGAGACTTAAGGCTAGTACTTGTCTTCAGTCTACCAAAGAACAGACAAACTATTCTCAGTCTTGCAGGGCGTTTTCTTCAAAAATGGTGCACATTGAGCCTGGGCTATTTGGCAGGGTGAGGGATGAGAGGTGAGGAGTGACTTTGAGAGGAAGAGGAAATGGGCAGGGTGGGGAGCATAGGCTGCATGAGGCATTTCTATTTTCATTTAGGAGAGGGAGCGAGGAGACACATCATGGATTATTGGGTCACAGGGATCAAAAATAGCTGCCATGGAAGAGGCAAAGAAGGGCCACACGGAGAGTATGCTGACAATGTCTGTTTATACCCACTTTCTGTACTGTGTGACTGGTCTGCAGCTCTCTATCTTGGTGCCAATGCCTCCTCTTTAAATCCTGTGTTCTCTAGTCTCTAAATTGCTGGCCATGTCTGAGCAATACCAACATATCAGAAACAGAATACCACCATGGCATTTCATTAGTTGTTGATAGTTCCTTCTCATTAGGTATAATCATCTGAATGGCCTACAGCAATACCTGTCTCATACAATTGTTGGCATATACGTCTTGTAACATCAAACAGTTATAAGAATATTTTATAAAAAACCATGTGAGTGTTATACCAATCTGCAGAATAGGCAAAATTGCCTTCCACAATACTTCACAAAAAGTCCAAAGAGTGGAGCAAGAAGAAACACTGTGCAGTATGTTTCCATTTTCTTTGTTAGAAAGCCCATACAATTATCTGTGTGCAACACAGCACAGTGCATTTTACAATTGGCATACGAAATGCATGAGCCTAATCATAACATTGCTTGCACGACTGATGATGAGTTGGCATTGGTTGTTCATTCTTTCTTAATCCACAGCCCTTAACATGGACTAAAGAGAAATCCTACTCTTGCTCTAATATGACCTGTAATGTAAGAGTGGAGGGGCTAAAGCATCTATATCAGTATTAATGCTGGTCCTCTGTGTTTCTGGTTGCTGAGGATTTTTCAGCATTGGAGGTTCGATTTCAATTGCATTTTTATTTACATTTTCTTCATTTCTGTATTTAAAATAATTCAGTGCAATGCAGGGCTTTAAGTGGGGTAAATTGAGGTGGGGGCGCATTTGAGGGAGTGGCTTGCGGGATGGGTTTGACCTAAAAAAGTACATAAACCATAGTAAGGTACGCACACAAATATATAAATGCATGCAAGCATTTATATATTTGTATGCGTACCTTACTATGCTTTGTGTACTATGCAAGACGACATTATAAATATAGAAATATGTAACATATTTCTATGTTTATAAAAGATGGCTTGTCAAGTACACAAACAATTGTAAGGTATGCAAATAAATAATTAAATGTTACATTTATATATTTTTATTTGCGTGCCTTACTATGGTTTGTGTTCTTGAAGATGGCTTGAAAAGTACACAAAACATAGTAAGGTACACACACTAATGTATAACATGTATATATTTGTGTGCATATGTTATGGTTTACGTACTTTTAAGTCATCTTTTTTAAAACTGTATATATTTATAAAAGATGGCTTGAAAAGTACACAATTCAATCCATCTTGTATAAAGCTTTGACGACGGACAAAGTCTTTGTCGTCAAAGCTTTATAAAAGATGGGAAACAAGATGACAGTGACTTCTTCTAGTGACCCCTCATGCGAGGGGTCACCAGAGGAAACTACCGTGACTGACAGAAGTGCCAGCCACCCAGCCACAGCGTTGCTGTGACTGGCTGGCACTTCTGTCAGCTTGCCTTACTTAATGGAGGCCACATCATCCCATTGTGGCTGCAGCTGCAACGGGATAATGAGTCCCGCCAATGTTGTGGTAGGATCGGTGGGCCACCGTCAGAGCCCCGGCTCAGTCCCACTTTTTGTAGACTGCCAGGGCCTGGCCCCGGCTGACCCCAGCCCACTTAAAGCACTGGCGACATGTTAGTTTAGTTTTAAAATCACACAAGATTCGGGTTTTTATACACACTGAAAATACTCTGTAAAGGATATACAACATGTGCCAGCACATCTGCACCGAATCTGCAGTAACAAACCTGCAGCACCTTAAAATACAGATATATGGTACGTAGAACTACATAACATCCAATATTGTATACCTCCTCCAATGAAAGAAATGCCCGCAAGGAAAGTATGTATGTGATGCATGCAAGGAGCTGCATGAAAGGATGAAACTATATAGATATATACATCATCTCAAACTACAAAACAGAAACACCAGTGGGTCGACAAGTTACATAGAATCAGCACACATTCCATGATGTATTGGTGAGGGTTTTAAAATGGGACTTCTCGAATGCCACAAACAGAAGTATGTGGGTGCCTATGTACCTGAATATGTGCAACCTAAAAGACAGAGATTTGAACATAGATATAGGTTTTATTACAAACTATACCCAACTTTGAGTTCAGATCCACCAATGAAATCACATCAACAAAGACAGAAGACAACTCTCCAGTACCATCTGTCATCAACTGGAAAGTGCATCCAATTCACAAGTGAACACTTCTTAAAATGTACATGCTCACTCGGCCAAATGCTGTTGATGACAAAACTAGTTCTGTGACCTACTGGTTGCATTCATCTGGGCAACTGGTGCACAACCCCTGAAAATAAGATGGCAGCACAACTACAATATTACACCCAGATCTCAGCCAGCAACACCATCTACTCTGCATAGCCACTTACTTTCTTTCCTCATACATCATGAATACACAAAGCTAGCTAGAAGTTTATGCAAATTAATTATCAATAATTCCATCCAGTCTGTACATCTTCAGATCTACTATAATATCATACACTCTAGTCTGCATCCGTTGCTCGCTTTGCTCTATTATTATGATCATATAATATATTAGCACCTGCTGGAGAGAGCTGACCAATCCGGAGGCTCAGAACACAAGTGGAATCTGCAAGTAATTTCTCACATTTCATACCAGCCCAATGTGCCTTTGCCCAGCCTTCACCCTGTCCTCGGAGGCAGTGCCCCAGGCCAAGTCTCCACTAGAGTGCCACATATCAACCCGGTGCCCATGCATCTGCACACCTCCTTACACACCTCTTTCAGGTTCTGAAAATACTTAATTCCAATCACATACATATAGGTAATTTCTTTTTAAGGGAAGAAATAATTGCACACAGTCTGGGTCCCTTAAAAACAAACAAATAAAAATAATCACAACCTCATATGGAAGGTCTGAGTCCTAATAGCGATAAATATCAATGTCAATATCAATGTCAATGATGCACCTGTTCTTACCTGACTCTGGCTTGAGGACTATTTGCAGCCCTGCCCTCCCCCAAAGTTGTTATTTAATGCTATATTAAAAACAGTTCATATCAATGGCAAGCAAAGGCTATCTTAACCGCCCGAAGTTGCCAATTACACTGCTTGCCACAAAACCATACCACATACTTAGTTTCAGACTATGACTTTAAAATTGTGAACTTTTTGGTTTTAAGAACATTCTGAAGTTCTTCTTACAAAGCGGATGGTGGGTCAAACATGCAATATAAAGGACACCGCCTTGCACCAAAACATGTTTTCAGAGCTTTTATATCATACATATTGATTTATGGGTGTACATTCATGCACCTACATTTTACAGACACTCCTCTCACTAAAGTCTTACATCAGCGGTACAGAAAAATGCAATATTTTTTAAAAATTTTAAGTCTTGGGTACAAATAAGTTCTGGTGGCATTTAAAATATTAGTACATCATTTATAATCAAATAAAATTGTTTGCCAATCAATACATTTTTCATTAGCAAATTCTGCTAATAATTTTTTGAAAACTAAAGTATGCCTTGATTAGAATTATAAATTATATTCACAGACTATCCTACATCATCCAGAGAATAATTCATGCCTAGGAATAGTATTTATCACTAATTATATAATGTGAAACCAGTTTGATAGATCATTTTGTCCTCTCCAGGTCTATCTCTCAATGTGTTTTTTATTTGTTCAGCATTACCAATCCTAATAAAATGCCCCTCATTACTCACATTTTTTCTTTTTTGTATTGTTTTGTTGGTTGTTTATCTTTCAAACTTTAATATACATCATAAATTGAAGAAGTTATCCTCCTTTACATCAAAAGTAGCTAACCTTATATAAGTATAAATTCAGTCTTTTAGCATCTAGAACTAGGGCCTCGAGTTTGCTTCTCTTGGACTTTGGAAATCCATAGTATCAATCAACAGTATCTCTACAAATGTCAAGGCATCTATTGTTTGACCAATTCTGGCTGACGTTAAAAGCCTCTCCCACAATTGAGCTTCACAGAATGGGTCAAGGTTGTTCGAATAGGCCCCCATAGCCTTTGTTCTTTGGTCAATTAGCGAGGGACAAGTTAACATCAGAGGATTGTTTCAACCATGTCTACCTCCTTACAGAAGTAACACACTGCTTCCTGTGCTGTTATCTGTTTTCTTAAGAGTAACACTTCTCTTGAAGCCAAGATATTTAGTCGGCATCGTAACAGTAAGTCTCTCCAATGAGAAGATGGGAATTTCATCAGATTTAGTGGTAATTCATTTCTTTTTTCCTTTCCCAGATGATATTTGGACATAATTGGCTCTTACCTTTTAGATCAATGGTTTCAATCCACTCCCTCTCCAGAAGGGAGGGACTTTTTCACCTTATTTGGATTTCCTTTAAGGGTTTCAAGGTTGATATTGAGATTGTCTAAATGTTCTTTGCATCAAAGTTTCCATCTCAGCAAATTATTATTTTTTGGTACGTCCATGCCTTTTAATATCTCGAAAGGGGCTGGCGGTAAGTCTCTAACACATTTCCGAAAGAGGGAGAGTGATTTCCACATAACAATTGAGGTTAAAGATTTCAATCTTAGTTTGTATCTTATTGTGGCTGCTGGTACTACATTTGCTAGCCTAAAAATCTTCTGCCAGAAAAAGGCTTCACATATCTCCCAAGTTTTCCAAGAAAGATTCATTAGGGCTTCTACACCATATGTTATTCCTGCTGTTACTTTTTGCTTAAAAAGGTGACGGTGGGGATCAAGGAGAATGTTCCGTAACAATGGTGCAGGGCTCTTCCTTGAATTGTTAATTTCAGTAGTTTTTCCCTAATGAACATATATTGACCCAGCTCCTTGAAATTCTTGTTGATGCGTATTCCAAGGTAAATAATGGAGTCCACTACTTCAAGTGGACTATTCTCGAAAGTCAATTTAAAAGTTTTAAACTTTTTTTTTTATTACCGCAGGCAGATTGCAAAATCAACACTTTTGACTTCTCTACATTGATCTTCATATTGTTGTTATCCAGGTAGACTTTGAATGCATTTGAGCACCTTTATAGTCCTTTAGTGGTTAAGTCAATAAAGACCAAATAGTCCGCATATAGGATCCTTGGGATATCTCTGTCTTCAATCTTAAGTGGAAAGGCTCTAATTGGCTTTTGGGAGTCCATCATGTCTGCCAGGTAAAGGACAAACATAAATGGTGCTAGGGCGCATCCCTCTTTCATCCCCCGAAAAAGAACACATCTTCTTAGATAAGGTGCCATCTTTAGAAAGCTGGATTTGTATAGTTATATTTGTACACATTTCTTGTTGTGCTTCCAAGAGGTCTTCCGGGCAACTCCATCACTTTAGTTTGGCCCATAGTAATTCACTGCTAATGCCATTGAAAGCCTGCTCAAGGTCTATGAATCCAAGGCAAACTTTATTCTTGGATTCAAGCGCTCATTGTTTCAGGAGATTCAGAATGAACAAGTTCAGGGATGTGCCCACTCTGCTTGATGGTGATAATTGTTGTTACATAGTTAACCCTCCCTTCTCTATTTAATTCATTTTGTGTGAAACATTAAATGGCACTTGCTTTGTTGCCTTCTTCCCTTATTGTCTTATACAGTCAACCTCCCCTCTTGAATGAATCCCAGTGAAAATGATCCTGCACATATTCAAGTACTGAAATATGTCAGACTTATAACACACTACAAAAGGGGTTTAGTGTTTTTATTACACAAATGCATGAAGTATGTTCTGTTTCATTATTTGATTGTCCCCTTGTACTAGTACCTGTTTACTCAACAAGTATACAGGTATTAGTACAAGCTTTGAGATCTTGACATGCGGCTTCCGACACATTTTTGTTATGCAGGTCCTAGGTTTTTTAATTTATCATATAACTATTTTGCTATATTAGTGCATTGAAAGTGATATCTGAGTAAATTGAGTGGTGGCTAATTTTTGTAGACATAAACATATGTCATATTAAATAATATATATACAACATACTATAGGAACCAAGAGCTTTCATGTGTTTTTTTATATGCTGTCCTCATACCGATTACACTTGCTTTTTCTTAAACATTTGTGGCTTGTTTCCGTTGTTCATAAGTAACACCAGTCTTCAATGTTTTTGACATCACTAGTAATGTGTTGAGTGCAGATTGCTTAAAGTGTCTTAAAAAATCTGTTATTTGTGCAATTATATTTCCACCCAATTTATTATTTTATTTATTTATTTGAATTCAGTAATTAAACTTTTACAAATTTATTTTTAAAAAACACATTTTAAAAATATAAACAATACTTTAAAACCACATTTTTAAAAAAAATCCATCCTTAATCAACATGTTACAAAATTAAAAAGTTCCATATTATCACAATTATTATATTCACAACGCTTTTTGTACCGCATTCCCTAAAAATCATTAAACACAGTTCATTCAACTTTTACATAATTAGAATACAGTTGATCATGATTACTAAAATTATAATTTTAGATACAGTTAAAATATTATATTTAAGTGTACAACTTTTAAAACTTTCCAAATGCTAAGGAATACTAAAATGTATAATTTATAGTAAGTATTAGACTTGGTAGACTATATTATTTCCTTTGGAAGGAGCTCCTCAATCTTTTCAATTATCTAAATAATGCTAAATGCAGACTTTTATTTTTGGAGTTGAGACAATATATCCAAGAACTTTGGTGATACAATTCTTAATGTCAATACACACCGTAAACAAATGTCCACCCAATGCATCAATGCATCTTTGAACATCTTAATTAAATATTGTTCCAATATCTTCCCACAATCGTCATGTGGCTGTTTGTGAGCTACATAGATCTTGAAGTGTGGATTGAGAAATGTGGCATTATGGTAATATATGTTTGTCTTCCATCGGGAATAAGTCTGCATCTTCATACAATGTTGAGCGTATGTATCTCACATGCCATGCTGTATCTACCTCACTAGTAAAATAATTGGCACTTATCATGATCAACAGGTTAATTCCTAGGCCCCCTCAAAATGTGTTAGCACACAACAGAAAGCAGATTCCACTGTTCCATGCCAGGCTTGTATGTGACAGAGCCATTACCTAGTGATGGTGCTATATTTTAAGTTTGCTGATCCAACAAATATGTATTGCTCTTTAGGCCCATTTGAAGGGTGATATGATCAAAAATCCAAGTCATCACAGGGCTCTGTATGAATAAATAGTGCATGAATTTCTACTGCACACTATTTTCAGCAGCACTGGGTAAACTAAAGTGGGGGGTGATTTGAGATTTAGCATAGCATAGGGTACTTTAGGGTGCTAACAATCTTCACATTACTAATGCAAACACCACTTACAATAACTAATTATAATCCCACTGACATTAAGGGGGTAATGCATAGAATTCAGCGCACAAGAGGGCACGCGGCTGGCGCACAGTGTGCGCGTGGGAATCCCTGCGCCATCCACGTGTGCTAAAATACATTTCCGCGCACAGCGTATTCATGGATTCCAGCCACCAAAACCAGCCGTGGCGCACAGTGGCGCAGCGGCCCTGCAGCAGCGCCAGTTACGCCCCCAAGAACGCTCCTTGCACAGGGAAAAGCCATCAAAATCCCCAATCCAGCGCAAAGGGCTGCGCTAACCCTGTACCAGCACGGCAAGCGGGGAACGCCTATCACTGGGGATCGCGGGAAGTTTCACACGCGATTGGCCCTGTGCGAGCGGGGTACATGTATTACTGGGGTGCGCGGGAATTTTCACACGCGATTTCAGCTGGGTACGTGTATTACTGGGGTACGCAGGAAGTTCCACACGTGATTGGCCCTGTGCGAGCGGGGTACGTGTATTACTGGGGTGCACGGGAAGTTTCACACGCGTTATCAGCTGGGTACGTGTATTACTGGGGTGCGCGGGAAGTTTCAAACGTAATTTCAGCAGGGTACGTGTATTACTGCGGTGCGCGGGAAGTTCCACACGCGATTTCAGCAGGGTATGTGTATTACTGGGGTGCGCGGGAAGTTTCACATGTGATTTCAGCTGGGTACGTGTATTACTGGGGTGTGCGGGAAGTTTCACACGCAATTGGCCCTGTGCGAGCGGGGTACGTGTATTACTGGGGTGCGCTGGAAGTTTCACACGCGATTTCAGCTGTGTACGTGTATTACTGGGCTGCGCGGGAAGTTCCACACGCGATTTCAGCAGGGTACGTATATTACTGTGGTGCGCGGGAAGTTTCAGAAGCGATTTCAGCAGGGTGCGTGTATTACTGGAGTGCGCGGGAAGTTTCACACGCGATTTCAGCTGAGTACGTGTATGACTGGGGTGCGCAGGAAGTTCCACACGCGATTGGCCCTGTGCGAGTGGGGTACGTGTATTACTGGGGTGCGTGGGAAGTTTCAGACGCGATTTCAGCTGGGTACGTGTATTACTGGTGTGCGCGGGAAGTTTCACACGCGATTTCAGCTGGGTACGTGTATTACTGGGGTGCACGGGAAGTTTCACACGCGATTTCAGCTGGGTACGTGTATTACTGGGGTGCGCGGGAAGTTCCACACGCGATTTCGGTAGGGTACGTGTATTACTGGGGTGCGCGGGATGTTTCACACGCAATTTCAGCAGGGTACGTGTATTACTGGGGTGCGTGGGAAGTTTCACAAGCGATTTCAGCTGGGTACGTGTATTACTGGGGTGCGCGGGAAGTTCCACACGCGATTGGCCCTGTGCGAGCGGGGTACGTGTATTACTGGGGTGCGCGGGAAGTTTCACACACAATTTCAGCTGTGTACGTGTATTACTGGGGTGCGCTGGAAGTTCCACACGTGATTTCAGCAGGGTACGTGTATTACTGGGGTGCCGGGGAGTCCCACACGTGATTTGGCAGTGTGGGTCCTCCCAGGTGTTCCCTGTATACCCTCCACGGCCCCTGCAGGCAGCCCACACATCAGAGGACTACCCTGCATCCCTGGTCATGTCCCGCAGGCAGCCCACCCAACATGGCCATGCCCCCCTGCAAAGGCACATGTCTCCTTGCACTACTGAACACCAACACATGTCCCCTTGCACCCCCACCCCCCAGCATTGTGAGGCACCTGCCAGCAGGCCCCCACTCATGTCCCCCTGCACCCGCACCCCCTGCATTGCGAGGCACCTGCCAGCAGGCCCCCACTCATGTCCCACTCACGTCCCCCTGCAACCCCATCCCCCAGCATTGCGGGTCACCTCCCAGAAGGCCCTGACACATGTCCCACTCATGTCCCCCTGCACCCCCACCCCCCAGCATTGTGAGGCACCTGCCAGCAGGCCCCCACTCATGTCCCCCTGCACCCTACCCCCAGCATTGCGAGACACCTGCCAGCAGGCCCCCACTCATGTACCACTCATGTCCCCCTCCACCCCACCCCCCAGCATTGTGGGGCACCTGCCAGCAGGCCCTGACACATGTCCCACTCATGTCCCCCTGCACCCCCACCCCCCAGCATTGCGAGGCACCTGCCAGCAGGCCCCCACTCATGTCCCACTCATGTCCCCCTGCACCCCCACCCCCCAGCATTGCGAGGCACCTGCCAGCAGGCCTCCACTCATGTCCCACTCATGTCCCCCTGCACCCCCACCCCCCAGCATTGCGAGGCACATGCCAGCAGGCCCCCACTCATGTCCCCCTGCACCCCCACCCCTCAGCATTGCGAGGCACCGGCCAGCAGGCCCCACTCATGTCCCACTCATGTCCCCCTGCACTCCCACACCCCAGCATTGTGAGACACCTGCCAGCAGGCCCCCACTCATGTCCCACTCATGTCCCCCTGCACCCCCACCGCCCAGCATTGCGAGGCACCTGCCAGCAGGCCCCCACTCATGTCCCACTCATGTCCCCCTGCACCCGCACCCCCCAGCATTGTGTGGCACCTGCCAGCAGGCCCTGACACATGTCCCCCAGCCAACATGTCATCAGAATCTAGATCCCTGGCCCTTATGGGCAGCCTCCACATGCCAAACACCCACCCAGGTATTGCATCCACCCACTCAGAAATGCCAATTACATGATACAACCCCAATGTCAAGTATGTAAATGAACACGTGTCCCTCACATACACACAATGGGTGTCAGTGAATGTCAAAACCCATATCATGATATGCATGAAACCAATGGGATGATACCACACATTGAAGTTTGTCGAAAAAATGTATTAAAAGCAACATAAATGGGATTAAAAATAAACAAATGACAATGGGAATTAAAAACAAAAAGCAGCATGTCTGTAAAATAATGAAAAACCACAAATCATAATCCAAAGGAAAGGTGTCCAAAGTCACAGTTCAAAAAAGTACATCCAAGGGAAAAACAAAACCGAAAACCATTGCTCCATGGGTAAATCCCAAAAAAATAATAATCCAACAGTCAACTATATACAGATAAACAATCCAGGGTCCATGATCCCAACTGAATAAATGAAACCTATCTAAAAATACTACCTAATAAAAAAACTATATACAAAAATGCGGTCCATTGTCCAAAAGGTCCAAAATCAAGAAAAAAGCAAAGGAAACCTAACACTAACTACATAACTATTTACAAGGGCAGCGGGCTAGTCCAACGGCTCACTGGATGTTGTCATGGGCCAGGGCATCATCGAACTCCTGTTCAATGGCTTGGAGGCGGGCATGTTCCCTGGCTCCGAGGTCTCGCAGGGATAATGCAGTGTCCAGCTCCAACTACATGTGAAGACCCTCGAGGCACTCAGCCCGCCTCAGCGCCCTCCGCATGGAATTCTCCGCCCTGACCATTGTGAGCCGTTCCTCCTCTGCCCGCTGCTGCTCCGCACCTATCTGCTGGCCCAACCGCTCCCACACGGAAGCCACTCCCATTCCAGGGTTCTCCTGCCCTCCGGCCGATGCCTGCACCCCTGATGTTGATGGCCCCGAGCCATGATGCCTCCCACGTCGAGCCAGCCGCTGCCTCCGACGCAACTGCCTGTGCCAGCACGATGGCATCCAGGCTGATGGAATCCACCGACGCCGTCGTGCACGTGCCCTGCCCGATGATGCCGTCACATCCTCCATCTGCTGGGGTCCAGTTGCTGGTGTGTCCACCCCTGCTGGACCACCGACTCCCGACTGTGGCAGGGATGGGATCCCCACCGAGGTTGCTGCATTGGTCGGGGCAGGTCCACAGGGGGCCCTGGTGGCATCTGGGCTGGAAGACGGCATGGAGAACGACTGGCGCATAGCCTCCACAGAGGAGGAGAGGGTTGCCAGAGTGCCCAACACATGTACGAGACCCCCGACCACGACCGCTCCCAACTGGGCCACGTTGGCACGGTGCTCTTCGTGATGACGTGCGTGCTCCCTCCGGGAAGCACGCACCTCATCACGAATGACACCCATGCGCAACGCGACACCAATCAGGACCTTCTCCATACGGCCAGGGGTCCCCTCGTCCGCAGGTAGAGGGGAGTCAGATGACATGGACATCCCCCCTACCTGCGGATGGGCCTGGGATGGGGCATCCCTGCTGGTGCATTGTGGTGCAGTCACAGTGTCAGGGACAGTGACATGCACAGGCACCTCCACGGCAACCTGTGCTGCCTCCTGCCCCTGCCCCTGGAGTGCACCACTTGCACCAGCAGGGATGCCCCCACCAGGCCCCATGTGTGGCTCAGTAGCGGCCTCCTCCTCCTCTGTGGAAACCACCAACCTGGATGGCTCCACATCATCTTCTGCCATTGCAAGCCCTTGTTGGGGCTCACCCACCCCTTCCGCTGCAGCCGTGGGGGCATCCCCGCCGCTTTTCTCCACAGCGTCGTCTCCGCCCTCTTCTTTACTTTGCGCTGTGTAGAGGGAGACATAGAACACAAGCATCAGGGTACTGTGTAATGGTCCCTAGACAGGAAGTAATAGCAGATGAGTGGCACTGTCAAAGATCACTTCCATCATGTCCCTCCACAACACATGGGTCAGTGCAGGCAAAACACATGCAGTAACAGGCATGGCGCATGCTATGGACATAAGCAAACATGTCAAAGGGACTCTTGAAACATACAATGTTGTTTTTGAACTCACATGCATTATGGGTCATGCCTATCACATTCACACACTTCACTGTACTTTCATCCATCTGGACTCGTACACCCCAGACACAGTGGATGCAAGGATAGCTAGGCTGCATCAGTGAATCTGAACATTGACACAGACATGTGTCATGCATCCATGGCATTCACAAGTCACAGACATGCAGGTCAGACACACAGACATGGACACCATACATGTACATGGCATCATCACCAATCCCTCACCCCCACCCATGTCCAGGAACAGAGACTGGCATGCTCTCATGTGTCCATTCTGCATAGGGCTCCCCATGTAGCATTTAAACACATACACCAACCGTGTGCTTCACACATTACTGGTCTCACATGCATGACCATGATGTCCCTGCACACTCACACGCGTACATGGCCTATGCCACACATACAGGCAAGTATCAGACAACCAGCACACTGCAACATGCCCTGTCTCACACAGCAATGCTTGGCCACTTATCGCTCGACTCCAGACGGGTCTGCCTCGTGGGGACCTGGACGTGGAGCGCTGGGGATATGCGTTCCAGGATACTCATCTGATCTTCCGACAAGTGGCGCCGGGCCTTGTTGAGGGTCCTGGACCTGAAGTCCTCCCAGCGCTTCTTGACATGATGGAATAGTCGGACTGCCATCCCCTCCGCGTTGATGGCAGTCACGATGTCCGTCCAGATCCTGTCCCGTCCTTCCTTGTCGGCACGTGATGATCCAAAGAGGGAATCATAATGCCCCAGGACATGCTCCACCAGGACACCAACTTCCTTCTGACTGAAGCTGGTGGCCAGTGGTCTCGGATGGTGTTTGCCCCGACATGGCGACCCCCGAGGCAGGCGTGGGTGGGCAACTGGGTCCTGGGGCTGGGCTGTGGAGCGATGGTATCCCAGTCGGGAGTCTTCTGTTCCAGCAGGGGCTGACACAGCAACTGGACCCCTGCAGATGGCTGATGTGCAGGCACCAAATGGCAGGGCACGGTGGCAGCAGGCAGGCAGGTAGGCAGGTAGGCAGCAGCAGATGGCTCGTGGGAGGCTGCTCGGGGCTCTGGGGGGCAGTAATTCTGCCTTTTGGGCAGGAGCGTGGTCTTCCGTGTGCTTACACGTGGCCAGCTTGATACGCAGTGATTTGGCACGTGAAAATTCTGCACGTCAGCGTGTAATTCGAGGAAAGGCCCTTAGCGCGTAAGCGCGTCTGCACGCATACGCGATTTCATTGGACAGAAGGCCCTTCAAGCGCAAACGCTTCTGTGACGTGACGCGCACGGGCGTTTCAGCGCGTGTGAAAAACTGCACGTCCGCGTGGGAATGCGTGTAATCCGAGGAAAGGGCCCATGCGCGTAAGTGAAGTGACGCGCGTGGGCATTTCCCTCAGCACGGGTTAAAGGTGAGCGGGGGCAGCAGTTCGCTGTAAGTGCCTTTCGTGGAGACCGACATGTGTTGCTGCTTCCTGTTGTTTCACGTGCCATCACAACTTCACAGCTATCAAGGACGTATCTCTTCTTTTGGTGGGGGTATTGGCTATGCGTGTTTTTCTGCATCGCGCTAGTACACGCTATTTTTCCCACTGCGGGTGCCCCTGTGTATCGCACCCATTTTCGAGGTCATAGTAGCCTGCGTGTCCCACGAGTATGCGTTATTCGTGTTGCTGGGTGCCATCGCGTACTGCTGGAGGTTGATTCCACGCATGTAGGCTGCAGGGTTGCGTGCACGGTTTTACTGCAGTTTTTGGGTGCCTGAGCGTTGCGTGACCCCTCAATACATCACCGGGGTCACATACAGCCTTGCAGGTGCAGGGGGGCTGTTAACATCTTGCTTCCCCCCCTTCACCCCAATTGCCCAGGTTAATTGTGGTGTACACCTCCCATTGGCACTACTCCATCTGTGCCGGCACTACTACATCTGTGCCATGGTTGGGAGGACACCAAAGGTGAGGGGCGCCTCAGCTGGGCGTACTCATCGTGGCAGGCGTGGTTGGGGACGTGGCTGTGGTGACCAGGGAGTAGGGGGACTCCAGGGTGTCCAGGGCAGCCACAGAGGGGGAAGAGGTAGGGGTGCACCACTTGAGCACAATGTTGTGCCATGTGTCGGTGCAGTCATGCCACCACCCCCTGTGGTCCCGGGGGATGCAGCTTCTGCATCTGGCACTGGCACCCGTGTGACACGGCAGTCCGTTCCATCGACTGCCACGCGCCCAAGGTTAGTGGTAGCTGCAGGTGCAGCTGTGGACACCGCCACCCAGGCTCAGGGTCTGCCAGCACAGGCTGCGTTTGCACTTGAGGAGCCCTTGGTAGATTTCCAATAGGCCAGCTGGGAAACCATAGGGGCAGGCAGGGCTGCTCAGACCAAGACACGTGTCCCTGGGGCAGTTATGTCATCTGCTGCCCCGAACAGCCGGGTGTTGGCAAGTGCAGGGGCAGATGCACCCAACAACACCCCGGTTGTGAGTCTGCCAACCAGGACTGTTGCGGTTAATGACCCTGCCACAGCGGATGTTGGTGCGCAGTGTCCATTAGAGGGCACCCAGATGCCACTGACACAAGTCAGGCCTTTGGTCGTCCCTCCACCTGCCACTCCCTTGGCTCAATCCACCGAACCCACTGGCCATACTGGTCAGGGCGCCATTAGCCAGCCAGGGTATGCACCACAGTCCAAGAGGAGGAAGGTTGGACCTGCTTCACAGGCTGGGACCCCACACACAGCCACAACCTCCTGCATGTTGAGGAAGAAGCCTTTCTGCAAGCAGGAACTGGACTTCCTCGTGGACTCCGTGCGGGGCCACAGCCGTGACATGCTAGTGGGTGCCAATAGTCAGACTACGGCAGCCCACCGTGACACCCACTGGAAGCATGTTGCGGAACATGTCAGTTCATTCGGCCATGAGGTGTGCATGGCGCAAGAGTGCAAAAAGCGTTGGAATGACCTCAAACGCAGCGCTAAGGCTAAGTGTGCCTCTAATTACAACTTGACTCTGGTGACTGGCGGTGGGCCTGCACCAGAGGAGGAAGAGATTACTCTGCATGAGGCACTCGTTGCGGAGTTCATACCACCTGAATTGGTCGAAGGAGTGGGAGAGATGCTGGACTTTGATGCCCAGTCCAGTGAGTGTCGATGCGTGTTTGTTGAGGACGTGTGTGTTTCACTTGTGGGATGTGTTGTGCATGATTGCCACTACATGTGACGTGTACATGGTTCTGATGTGTAAGTAATGCAATGCTTCCATGATGCATGTCTGCTCTGTTGGATGGTGGACATGTGGAGCAGACGGAGACTGTCCGCATCACCACTATTGCACCCTACTGACATGCTGGCTACAAGTATGTCCCTCCGGTCCATGTTCCAGCTCACTGGCCCTTCTGCATGTGGCGTGGGGTGACCTTCCTCTCAGCCCAGGCACAATGTCATTGCATGACTGACGTACATGTCTCCTCTGCCTGCATGCGGGGACTCCATGTAGGCATGCTCCCTTGCCCCTCCTCCACCACTCTGCACCCCCAGTTCCACCTTTGCACTGGTCTGCTTCAATCTTGCCAATGTGTACTTTCCTGTTCATGCGTCCTGTGTAGATCCTAACTTCCAGCGTACAATCTGCCAGACAAATGCCGTGTGGTACTGCCTTAGTAGTTGATGCAGGGTATCTCACTTGTACGGTGCATAGGTCAGATGTCCCGCAGGGACATGAGTGCCCATTCATGCTCCATGTGCATTGCACGCATGCCCCTATGTGTCCTTGACTGGATGATCACTGTAATACAAGTCCTGGGTGACATACATTGCATGGCATCTCATCAGCCTTCCCATGTCAACTGTGGCTCAGTACTGCGTTGCACACATGTTTAGGGTCTGACAATCTGTGTGGCTCACAGGCACACCCTGTTTAATGGCCAATGACTCTGTCCAACTGTTGTAGTGTCTTCTTCACACGTGGGTGGCCTCCAGAGTTTTCATCATGTGTCCTGCTGACTGTCCCATCATCATTTTCAGTGTTGTCACCTAAATCACATTAAGCTGTTGATGCCAGTCAACACTGCCTGTCAATACACAGGTGTATGGTCAGCCTTTTGATACCATGCTAGGCATCCCTGCTTTTGTACTTGGGTGGAGGGGTGCTTGGCTTGTAGATATGCTACACATTGAATGCACAGTGCACGTGATGCCTGAATTTGACCTTGCACTGCCTTCACATTTCCTGACACACACCATGGAGTCCTTGTACATGTAGGTAGTGAGTGGCGTACACATTTTCTGCACTGCATAGACCCACTTCCATGGAAACTGCCACCTTTCAACAGGTCTGATCACAGAAGCAATTCAAAGTTGACCCAGCATGCATGCCAGGTTATATGTTGTGTGTCACATGTCTGCCTGATGTGTTTGTTGTCGGTGTGTGTGTGTGTTGTGTGCTTCTGACATGTGTAGTGACCTCTTTTCTCTCTATTTTTCAGGTGATGACGCAATGGAGGCGGAGGATGGTGTTGTCATGCCAGACACAGGGTTGTTACCACTACATCAACCCGGCACAAGTGGGGGTCGTGGGATGGTAGGCCACGAAAACCCCCAAGTGCTACAGTCCATCTTGTCTCTGGCTGCCTATGAGTCCAGCCTTGATGACGACACTGACGTTCATGTCGAGTTGGATGAGCATCAAGTCCATGAGTCAGGGGTGAGTGATTCTAATGTGGACACGCCTCTGTCCGCGACACCTGCACTGAGGGATCAGAAGGTCTTGGTTCCTCCGCCCGTGGTGGATCGTGACGCAGGGTCAGCCTACACACCAGTCACTGATGTGCCTGGGACATCACGTCGACGGGGGCATGTAGTTGTGCAGCCGTGCAGCCGCGGGCGGTGCCAACACAGCAAGGACACCCGGTCCTTGGGTCCCGCAGGGGTCAAGCCCAGCAATGCGGTCGCTGCGCGCAACCGCAGTATAGTGAGTGGGAGCAAGACATGACTGCCAATTCAGAATGGCAGGGGGCAGCAATGGAGAACATCGCTGAGAGCATGGAGCGTGTGGCCCGATCTGTGCTCCCCCAGCAGCAGGTGGCACGGTCCACGGCCTGCTCGCTCAGGCTGGGCATGGCAGCCTCAGACAGGGCACGCCAGGCTGAAATGTCGTCTCTGCGTCAAGCGATTGCTGCTCACACAGAGGCGCATATGGATGCCCTGAGGGAGGAGTATGCTTCACTCAAATCCACTCTGGGTGTCCTCATGATGTCCCAGAGGCAGCGGGCAGAGGAGAGGTTTGCACAGCTTGAGCGTACCATCTCGGCTGAGCTACAGGCTTGCCGGGAGGTGCAGAGGTTGTCCAGCCAGGCCTTGCAGGAGGAACTCTGTGTTACACGTGCTACCTTGCAAGAGGAAGCACGTGTATCACGTGAGGTTCTGCATGCAGACCTACGTCACATCGCCACACAGAACCAGGCTCACCCGTCTGGCAGACTTGCTGCCAACGAGGGGCAAGCTGCGGCTTGGCGTGGCAGGCTACTGTGCCACGTCCTCCTTTCCAGGATGAGCCAGACTCGGACAACCATCTATCTCCCACATAGGTCGGGCTGTGCAGGCGTTGAGCCCATGGAGGTTTTTTTTTTGGCTCTGCATCATCGCATGTGGGTGTTGAGCAGCACCCTGTACCTCCCCCCTCCTGGTTGCCTCCCCCCCCCCGGGTCGTATGTGGCCATTTTTGATTTTTCTTTTAGTTTAGTTAGTTAAGTTTCTGTTTGATAGTTAGTTTAATTAGGTAATGTAGGTTTTTCATAGTTAGTGTAATTAGTTAATATAGTTTAAAAATGCTTGTCTGTTGTGCTTTCATGTGACGGTGCGGTGCTTTGTGGCTTTTGAAGGCATCCACAGTCTGTTCCAGATGGGCCCTTCAGGCTTGTCTTGTGTATGTGTTTGTATGTGTTTGCTGCTTGACTCACATATGCCACTCCTGCCTCCCTTATCCATGGGCTCGCAAGGATAGTTCGGTGTGACAGCCTATTACACAAGGGCTTTGGACTGTCATATCTGTGGAATGTCTGGTGCTGTGTAACTTGTGTTGACACCCCTAGTGGGGATGATTGCGGTGTTATAGACCACTGTTCAGCTTTTGCTAGATGGGGTGATTCATGATTAATGTGTACATTCATTGCTATGCATTGTGTAGTATGTTTCTTATTTTTACTGTACACGTGCTTGTTGCTGTAGATAGTGTGTTCCACACTCTGGACGGACTGATGGTGTGATTTCTGATGTAAGTCTCTGACATGGTCCAGTAATGAGATGCCTGAAGAGACACACACAGATGACTTTTGAAGCATTAATCATGTGTTTCATGCCCTTTCTGCAGGGGGATGAGCCTCCAGACCACCTTTGCCAGCAGACATGGCCCATTGGACATCTGAATTCTGGACACGTTTGTTGGTGCCCACATGCACATGTGTGCACAAACAGAGGCACAGGGATTGCAGACCTACATCCTAGAACTGCTAATGTGTTCCAAGGAACTCCAGGCAAGGTGAGCAGCACAGGGGGGCCACAACACAGCAAAGCTTCCACCAGGCCAGTTGCACATGCAGGCTTAGTAACAGCACTGAGTGTGAGCTTGGACGAATATTGTTGTTGAAGCACACAATACAGCTCAGATGTGTTGGTGGACTGATGGCTGTTGATTGTAAGTTTGTCTGGGGCACCTGCAGGGGCAGTGGCACATACCCTCCGGTACACCAAGGTCCATTGAGACACTTGTATCAGCCATGTAGCCTTCTGAGACATGGAAAGGAGCAGCTCACAGGGACATACAGCAAGGGACATACTCGGGTGCATTATATTTCATTTCCATGTACATTTTGAAACATGCACTGCCTACTTTGTTTTGGTCATGGTGGAACACGACTTGTTCTGAAGTCATACCTTGCTATATGGGTCTGTCTGCTTACCCAGGGAACATTGCATGTTGTGTGAATTGTGACACATTGGTGTTCCATTTGCCACGCACCCAACGGCGGCTGACTTACTGCATTGACTGTGTATGACCCATCACAGGGGTAATGTTACATATGGGTAAGAAGCATCTACACCAGATTGTCTGTTTGTAGAGTAGTTTGTTGCTGTGGGGCATATTTGGTGGTGTGTTTTTGTGTTATGGGCATGCACAGATTATTAACTGTGGCTCTCTTTGCAGCATTGAAGTGCTCCTGTAACCGGACCTGAGAGTGCGCAGGCAGGAGGCCAGCACTCAAAACCAGAGCTAAGTGTCTTGTTGTTTTTCTTTCAAACTGCTCTGCATAGGCTTGCTGGGGGGTGCACTAATGCATGGATGAATGTGTAATTCAATTTGGTATGTTTTTTTCCCCTAATCACCTGGAGTCCTATCCAATTTTAAACCCTCTACCCTCTACCCGGTGTTCCTGCTTCCCGTACCTATCCAACCAACGTTCCCTAACCCTCTTTCCCCGCTGGGGTTGCGGATGCCTGTGTAAGCCCCAAACTTGCAGGCGCCAAAACCCTAGAGGGGGTGGTTGGTTCGTGCCACTCCTAAGCCTGGACTACAGAAGGCCATGACAATGATGTCCAAGTTTGTTCGGATTGTGTATGTGTTCATGCAGGTAGTACATTTTCGTGCATTCCCTACTTACATTCCTCCTCCCCTCTCCTGCCACTCATTCCAGTTATCCAGTGTGCCAACACCTGTCCCGACTGCATATCCCTGACCGTCCTTCCCCACCGGGTCTCAGAGGCCTGTGTGAGTTTGACCTTGCAGGCACCCGGGCCACGGTGGGGGTGGTTGGTTTGTGCCACTCCTGCGTCTGTACACGGGACCTGTGACAGTACACATATGTTCGTGGTGCATCATTCTATGTTATGTACCACACATGGTTCACATCCTGTTGTGACATTGTTTTACTGTGCTACCTTGGTTGTTACATCATTGTGGTAGTACTTGGCCTTTGTGAGGTACTGCTACGTCAAGTCATCTACTGGAGGGTGTTCTGATTCGTTTTTCTGGCTTGGATTTTGTGATTTTGCAAATGAGGGTGGACTCTGAGGGTGCAGTCACCTTTTTACACACAAGGTGGGAGATGGTGACGAAGGGGAAGGGTGATCCTGTGGCCAGGTGAAATTGAGGGTTGAAGGCTCCATGACCCAGGTGCAGTTGTTCAGTGGGTCTTGGTCATTTGTGAGGGAGGGGGGGTGTTTTGTTGTTGATAGTTGCCTTGCCCTGCAGTGTGATGGGAACCCTGACATTGTAATTGTGGTATCCTATGTACATGTTGGGTTCTGCTGATCAATGCCTGTTCATGTGTTGTGTTTACCTTTCAGGTGTGAGGGGATAGTTGTGGTTTGACATGCTGGGGTGTACACATGGTGAATGTTCACATGTGATTTGTAGAGGACACTGATGGTCACTTGATTGCACATGCATATGTTGAGTGCATGTCCTTACTGACCCACACACTTGCACTATGATGCACTACATGTACAACCACCCTTGGATATCCACGTGTACACTCTGTTTGCCTTATGGTGCCCACTGTGTCCCTGCAGCACATGTTCTGTGACCAATTATGGATCCTGTACATGCCTAATTTGCTTTTTGATGTGGTTTGTTGCTTAGATGTGATGCTCAAGGTGTGCATCACACACAATAGCTGTTCACTGTGCTGTGCGCTGAGCAGTGTGTTGCAGGAGTTGGACAAAGCACACAGAAGCTGCAGTGTTGATTTTGCAATGCACAATGTGCATGTAGACAGGCATTCATTGTTATGTTACGTCTACAACTTTTGTAATGCATTTGGGAATGACTTATTTTGGGTGGGAGGTTGTTGGTCAGTCATTTCTTCTGATTCCAGGTCAGGCATCATTGTCTGATGCCACTGTACATTTTTGACATGGCAATGTGTACCTTATTGGTACTGTGTTGGTGTATGGCTATTGCTTGCCATGTCATGTTGTGGTTTGGGAGGGTTTGAGTGACATAACAGTGATGGTCATGGCCTGTTTTGCAGGTGTGTGTGATTCACACCTTGCATGTCAGGGTCAGCCGCTTCTCGAAGCAACAAGCTGGGGGTAGATCTCTCTCTGCGTCAGGGGCCTCCCTCTGGAACAGCCTTCATGCCTCCCTGGAACTTGAGGAGAACCATCTCCGGTTGAGGAAGCACCTCAAGACCTTCCTCTTTGCTTCTGCTTTCTCTCTCCCTCTCCCTTGCTAAATTCTTCACTGAAACTACACTGGATCTGCAACTGGGCCACTCTCACCGACCTCGGTCCCTGGACCAGCCACTCTCCACTTGCACTGCCTCCCTGGCAACCCCTGCACTGCGGGACTGTCTCTCTATCCCTACAGCCCCCCCTTCCCAGCACTTGCCTGCACTTACATTTGCAGTTGCCACCAGCTGGCCTATTTATTTGTTTTTTATTCTGCTTACCCTGTACTGCACTCTCCCCCTCCCCTTCCCCTTGCACTTTTCCCTTCCCCCTACCCCTACACTTGCGCAATCTAAATGACGCCTGTCTCTTTGTCATCACCTGGTATGTGCCAGGCCTGTGTGCACTCCGCAGGGGTAGGAGTTTAGGTGAAAAATGTGGCCACAAGCTGGGTCCGGGCTTCCTCGCCACGTGCCCTGTCCCCTCCCATGGGCAGCGCCTGTGCCTGTGGTTGGGGATGTGGGGGCACCACCATGTCCACCGGTACGCCCTGCCGTGTTGCAACATTGTGCAGGACACATGCTGCCACAATGATCCTGCACACTACTGGGGGTGCATAGAGTAGCTGCCCGCCAGAGCGGTCAAGGGAGCGGAAACGTGACTTGAGCACTCCGAATGTGCGCTCCACTATGGCCCTGGTTGCAATATGTGCGGCGTTGTATCTTACCTGGGGTGGTGTTGTGGGGTTCCGGATTGGCGTCATCATGTGGTTGCTCAGAGGGTAGGCACTGTCCCCTGGGGAGGTGTAAATGGTTGTGATTATTGGGGTTTGTGTATTTGTGTGTGTGTGACATGCATGCATGTGCACGGGCATTTGTACTCACCTAGGAGCCATGTATGTATATGAAACTGTCATGGGTGGAGCCAGGGTAGTTTGCATAGACAGAGGTGATGATTCCCTTTGCATCGCATACAACCTGCACATTGATGGAATGCCAGTGCTTGCTGTTTCGATAGATGTGCTCAGTGGCCCTAGGTGGATGTAGGGCCACTTGGGTGCAATCTATTGCACCGAGCACTTTGGGAAGTGTGCCACTCAGTAAAAGTCCTGGACCACGGCCTGCCTTTCTGCGGGTGTTCTGGGCATGTATATGTGCCTGCAGACTGAGGGGCACGCAGTCATGATTGCCAACACCTGTGTAGGCAGCGTGACTGCGTGGCCAGTGAGACCCACCCACTATGGTAGTAGTCTGCTGAAATGACCCAGTGTCCAAAAAAATGCAGGACATTGAGCACCTTCTCCAAGGGGCTCAATGCTTGGGAGGACAGGGTGGGGGATGTAAGGTCATCTTCCCACTCCCTGATCAGGTCTAGGATGATACGAGGTGGAAAACTATACCTGCCATAGACCTGGTCGTCAGGCATCCCAAAAAGGCTAGTTAAGGGGGAAAAAATGCGGGCCCTGGCTCCTCCTGCGGTGTCCCATGATCAGTTCTGCGACAAATGGGGCATTCATCATAGCTGTATATACGTGTTTGTTGTTTGCGCGCGGGGACGCTTATGCCTGCCTTCCTGTGGCAGACGTGTTGATGCCTGTGCGTGTCTTTTAGAGTGTGTGTGTTTCCCATATTCGATTTCATGAATATGTGTTGTTTGCGTGCATGTGGGCGTTCCGTCTATTTCCCTGCAGTACTTCCCATTTATGCCTTCTTTTTCACGCGTTGTTCCTGTAGGGTATTTTGTGGAGATTTGGGGCCTGACGGTATTTTCTTACCGCCGAAAAATAACTTAGCAACAATCACTCCTTGTATTCAGATTAGGCCATGTACAACAATAATACAGTGGACATGCATTATTTCAGCACACAGACATGCGTATTTGGTATGCGTGGTTGGTATGCGTGGTTGGTGGTATTTTGGTGAGCATAATTCCCTTGTTTTATTTGTGGCCCCAATATCCAGAACCCCTTATTTTTGTTTAGATTTTTCGTGTAATCACTAGAGAGACCTCAGGCTTGCATTTCAGGAACAGCACATTTTCAGTTTTAGTGTGCCACCATGGGCAATTTCTCTCTGTCTTATCTACGGCAGCGAGCTATCATGTGGTATTTTCACTATCTTATATACGGTAGTGAACCATGTCCCGGGCCTCCCTTTTTGCCGACTCATAGACCTCCGACAAACTACAACACACACAGTTAGTTATAATTGCTCATACTGAATTACATTGTGCACATGGCTGCAGCCAAATTTGATGTTTAGCTACCTTGAAAATGACAATTGCACTGTCTAAACATCTCCCCACATCATCAGCACTGTATTGGTAAATATAAAACACACCACCCGTCTGCTTTCAAATATTTTTGTGTATTATAAAAGTTGTATTTAAACACGATCTCACTCTTTACAGAAATCAATAAAATAGCACAGTAACAGCATTGTCTGTGATACACTGAAAAGAGAGTGGCAGAGACAAGAACTCAATTTGCAACATTAAACATGTGAGTAAAGCACAGGAATCTCCTTTCCTACACTGACTGAATATTCTCGTACACACTCAGCCCCCACACTTCTGTAATTACCTTATCTGTCCAGCATGAGTTTTCTTCAGCTGTTCTCTTTCTGAATTTGGCTCCCTTGAAGATTAACCCCAGTGAAAACAAGCGTCTTTCGTTCTCAAACCGGGGTTATTGCCTGGAATTCTCAGCTTTTGCAGCAGGAATGCTTCAGCCAGGAAACAGGTCCTTCTCCCAGCTCTGCCAAATCTCGATTGTCCTCCCCCTCTCCTCAAGCTCCCCCAGCAAAACTCTAATCACTGCCTCTAGCATGATACTTGCTATGACGCTGCTCCAATCAGAATCAATCATGCCATCTCCTCCCTCACTACACAATGGCTCATTTCTACAGTAACCATTTGTAACCAACTGATTTCCTGTTCCTTCGAGTCCTTTGCCTCCTGTAGTTATGTGGACAGAGCAGCAGAGAAAAAGAAAAAAAATGAATGTGTGTTTAAAAGTTCACTTTCAGAGTAGGCCTAATTCTGCAGTGGAGACACATTTTTATTAGTGGGTTATGTTAAATACAGTTTTATTAGTCAGGTTAGTTATTAATAAGGTTAGTTATTAATTTTCAAATGTGTCTCTTGCACCATAGGCATTTCAGGTGAAAAATAGTGTGCATTTTTGAATGTGCACATGTGCTTTTAACTGTAAAAATAGATTTGCATCTTATATGTTAAAATCGTTTTTGACTGAATAGCCTGTCTTTACTTATATGTCCATGTTAATCTGGCAACACATATAGCAATGCACCACACCCATGTGGTGGTGCTGCATCAAAAAAATTGCTTCCTGTGCAGTAGTGCTGTACTCTGTGCTGTAACACACCAAATATCCTTACATATACCCTCCTTTTGTTTTTTGAACTTGGCTACGATCCAAGCCAATTCCTAAAAACAACTTGTTCTTTTTTTTCTTTTAAAATGCATGTGTATTGGGATATCTTTCTCTTCCTGATGTAGCTAGTAAAATCAGTAACATTTTCATTTTTACTGATAGCACAATCAACCATTCACCCATGATTAGCACCAGGACAGCCAAACCCACTATTGAGCGTTCCCCCCAGGTTCCCCAATTAAATCTTTCCACTTCTATTATCCCCAGATTACTAATTGTAATATTGTTCTTTCTCAAATTCATTTTTATAACATGTCTTTCTTTGTGATTCAATAAATATTCCACATCCGGATCTATTGGAAAAGTATCCCTTTGAAAAAAATCGATATTTTCCACTTGGCTTTCCCAAACATCATTTGTTACATGAAACAATGTTAACCCCCCAATTGACACAATTGTATCCTTTGGAACCTGTAAATAAAAAACATTATATTTCACCTGTTTAACCACGTATGTTCCATGGTTTAAATGTACTACCGTCATGTTCTTTAAACAGGTGCTGACCAACCATTTACCTCTGCCCATCTTAGCCTGTGCCATTTCTTCACTCCCCATATTGCTAATAATCACTTCACATCCCTCTGATATACTTGGGTCAGATTTCAAACCACAAATAGCATCTGTGGCATCAGGAACAAACGGTTTACCTGGACACATATAATTTTGTTCTTTAAATTTTACACATGTTTCCAGGTTTGGTATTAAATAAACTTCAGGTTCCCATGACTGAAATGCCACCACTTCTGGAGTCTTAATCTTAATAAATTTGTCCTCTTGCCAAAATCCCACGTTGTGTATCCACTTCGTTTGGTAAATAAGTTCAGGGGCTACATATGGGATGCATAGCAAAAATCCGATCTCTAGTCTTTCCAAGTCCACATATAACGGCATTGCATTACCCATTTCGAATGCAATTTTTACCTGTATTATATCAATTTCCCTCCTGGTCAATCTTTCTATCATTTGACGAATAATATCCTGCGAAACAAAATACAAGGGGATATGTCCTTGAATCAATTGTGAAACTGCCGTTTGAACTTCTCTCATATCATTTGTTAATAGTCTATCAACAGGACTCATTATGTTCAATATTTCATTTAAAGTTCTGTCATGCTTAAGTATTATTTTAGTCGCCCGTTGCATTACATCCGCTTGTTCATTTAGAATGATTGCAGTTTCATTTATGAAACTTACTTGTTCATCCAGTCCCCCTCTAATTCCATCTAATGTTTTTTGTATTATTTCTAGGTCAATACTCAGTTGTTGCGCTTTAGTACTCAGTGTACCTACCGAAATAGAATTGGCTGTTGATATTGTGGAACCTATTATGGCTCCAACTATAGACATTACCAATGATATCACGAGCATCACCGCACCTCTCTTTCCTCTCTTCTTCTTAATGTCTGCTGAATTCACGAATGTTTTTTCCAATTGCATTAATATATCTCTTATTGACTGCTTAGTGTCCTCTTTTCTTATTTCCAGCCACTCTTTAGTCTGTTCAATCTTAATTCCGGTATTGTTCAAGTGTTTTTCAATCAAAATCTCAGGATTCAATGGTATGTATATATTTTGGAAAATCATCCTGCTATCACTCATGATGAATCCTGGTGCCTCTTCCACCGCGATACCAGATGCTGGTCCAGGTTCAATGACAACCTGTGCTTCTGAATTCTTGAAGATCCCTCCAAATATCATCATCATTAACCATATCATCGGTATCATCTTCAATGCTGATCCCTTTGCAGCCTTGGTCTTCACCCCTCTTTGGGGCTTTCCCGGAATCCATCCACGTGGGCTCCAGGACTCCATCGTCTCCCGTGGGCTCTGATCCCGGAACCTCCGACCAAATAATGTTAATTTTCTAAATCAAATAGAAAATAAACAAATTAAGTACATAGCACAATACTAACTTCACCCTTTTGCCAAAAATAAAACATGCTTGGTAAAAATATTTCGTTTTTTTTTTTTTTTCTGAAATTAAACACAAGTTAAAAAGAAAACAAGCACATATAAAACAGCATTCAATATTTAATACATTTTCTCTCTCCACACCAACCATGAGCTTCCATTATATTTATTTATTTATTTATGTATTTATTTATTATATATTTTTACATATATTACAGTGTTTATGTGCCATTATAACAATCAACTTTTTAACTTCTTTGTCACTGCCTCCTGATTGTACCCATTTATTTTCTCTTTTTGTGTTCAAGGGACTTTATCTGTTTCTACATGCTCAAGCTGCCTGATCTCATGTCTGGGATGGCATGGTTTGATTTGATTTACATGGACAAACTGCTCTATTGCTGTTTCACCTTCATTTTCCAAAATTTATAAACTACAGGAGAGACCTTATCTATAATTCGAAATGGCCCCTGCCAGGCTGCTAGAAAATGTACAAATGATCCCCTACACTGTATTCCTTTACTGATGTCTTTTTGTCATAATAAGACTTTGCACTGTCAGCAGCTCTTTCCAGATTTCTCTGCACAGAAGCAAATGCATGTTGCAAATGCCTCCTCAGTTCGTCAATATATTCATGAACTGTGGATGCACTCACAAGTGTCTGCTCATGTGTTCTGTATAGTAGGTGTTGTGGTAACACCATTTTCCTACCTGTCAAGACCTCATGGGGGCTAACACCTGTTGCTTTGGCAGGAGTTGATCTGATTGCCATCAAAACCAATGGTAAACGTAAATCCCAGCTGGAACCTGCTTCTGCCACAAATTTCTTTAAAAAATCCACAACAGACCTATTGCTTCTTTCAACTGTACCTGAAGACGCTGCCCGATATGCGATATGTAGTTTCCTTTTCACACCTAGTATTTGCCATACCCTACTCATTAGAGTACTTGTGAAATGACTTCCTCTGTCTGACTCAATTCTTTGTGGCAACCCAAACCTTGAGAACACATGGTTCACCAGCAATGTGGCTGCTGTTTGCGCACTACAATCTGGTGCAGGAATGCATTCAATCCACTTCGACATCAAACATACCACACTCAAAATATAACGGTTTCCCCTGCTCGACCTTTTTAAAGGACCTACATAGTCTATTTGCAAATCTGACCATGGGAGAGTTAGGCCTCTTTTCATCAATGGTGCTCTATGCATTGGTGAAGCAGGTTTAAATTGGGCGCATACTAGACATCCTCTAGTATATAATTCCACATCTTGGGACATATGTGGCCAGTAAGCATAATCTTTTAGTATTTCTAATGTTTTTTGTGAACCTCTATGGCCTGCAGTTATGGCATCATATGCATGGTGTAGCATTAGTCCTCTGAATGAAAGGGGTACTACCCACTGTATTTGTCCTGTTATGGACTCTCTAATCATGAGTCCATCCTGTAATCTAATTCGTGTTTTGTTCTTTAATAGCACCCTCAACTCTTCTTTTCCCATACAATCATTTTTGTTAAAGAATTTTGTTTGGGATCTATCAAATGATTATAATAGATTCCCAAAATTCGATCTTTCTTTTGTGCCTCAATCAAATCTTGGTCTGGCGTGTCATGACTCCACTGCACCACCGGTTGATCTACCTCCTTTGGTGCTTTAGAACGTGTCACTGCATCAATTTGTATTTCACCCATTAAATAATCAATAGGTAGCAATTCTCCCATCACAGCCCCATTCTTAGCCAGGTGGTCTGCCTTATCATTTCCCTCCTTATCCTCTCCTGGTGTATTTAAATGCCCACAAATTATTCTCCAGTATATTGTTAAATTATTCTCTGACACCAATTTGTCTATGGCTTGTATCATTTTTCCATGTTTAAGTGGCTTTTTGTTGTATGTAACCATGCCTCTTGCTTTCCAACCAGGAAAATACTCCACAAAGCTATTCCGTGCATAGTCAGAATCAGTCACCAGGACAATTTCACTGAACTTTTTATCAACTGCAGTAGCAATTGCTTTATAAATGGCTGCCAATTCCGCCACCTGACTGCTCCTATCTCCAATCCTCATCCCTATACTGGGGACGCCTTCACATTTCAACCATACATTTCCTATTCCTGCCACTAACTGTTTATTACTGTCATTTTCAATGTGAAAAGCACAACCATCCACATATACAGTTGGCAAATCCTTGCATGTTTTTTCATCAAAGGTTTTGTGTGGTGATTGTTCAAATTCTTGCAAACTAGTTTCTACTTCCATTTCATTTGGTATTTGTTCAGCTGCACAGTAATGTAAGTCAGCGAACCCTTGAGCAATTGGGTTCTTTTTATTTTGTCCATATCTCACTTCTACGGGAAAACCTTGTAATGCCAGCGTCCATGAAGTGATTCTGGATTGCGCTAGATTACCTGATCTAATTCTTTTACTCTCTAAAAATTGCAAAGGTTGATGATTTGTTTCAATAATCACCTTTTCTCCCTGAACAATGGGGCGGAAATGTTGTAGCGCCCACACAGTGGTTAATAGGGCCTTTTCACGTTCATTAAATTTCATTTCAACTTGGGAAAATGCCTTACTTGCATATGCAATGGTTTTGTGATTCAAATCGTGTTTTTGTGATAACACTGCTGAAATACAATGTTCAGAAAAACCTATTTCTATAAAGAAATCCCTGTCCTTTATGGGGTATGCTAAACATGGTGCCTTTACAAGACATTCCTTTAATTTAGCCACTGCATCAGACTGCTCTTTTTCCCATTTCCAGGGAGTATTCAGTTTAAGCAGTTTAGTCAATGGTTGAGTGATTTCTACATAATTTTCAATGAACTTTCTGTTATAGCCTGTCATCCCTAATAAACTTTTTACTCCTTTCACATTTTTAGGATCTTTTAATCTTTGTATGGCCTCTATTTTCTTCTCTTGTGGATTTAGCCCATGTTCAGTCACTTCATGCCCTAGAAAGTTCACTTTTTTCTTGCACCATTGTGCTTTTTGCAAAGATACTTTGGCGCCTGCTTTCTGCAATTGGCCAAGTACATGTCTTATTTCATCAAAATGGCTTTTCAGGCTTTCATTTTTTATCAGGACATCGTCCACATAAACTATTGTTCCTCTTTCCGCTGCATCCGGCATGGCCTTTCTCAAAAATATGTCAAATTCACTCCCACTTTTGATGTACCCAAACGGAGCTCTAAGCCAGGCATATTGAGTCCTGTCAAATGTAAAGGAAAATAAATGTTGTATCTCCTCTGCCAATGGCACGCACCAATATCCAGAGGTGAGATCTCATGTGGTAAATACATTTGAACCATGTACCTGAGCTAGGCCCTGATCAATGAATGGCAGTGGCCATCTAGATACTGGTACTCTTTTATTTAACTCTCTCAAGTCTGCACACAGCCGCCATTGACCATTTGGCTTTAACACACCTAAAATAGGTGTATTGGATGTGCTATGAATGGGCCTGATGATTCCCCGCGATTCCAAATTTTTAATAATCTCTGCCAATGATTCTAAACATGCCAGCAGTAGTCTATACTGGCGTACAAACACTGGATTTCTGCTACACCCTTCTGGTAGTGTGGCCACATGTACATCAGTTAAACCACAATCATAAGCATCTTTTGCAAATACATCCTTAAACTCCATAAATATCTCCCTCAGATTGTCCCTATCCTCCTTGCTTTCACACGCATCCGATAAGGAGATCTGCTCTTCTACCATTTTAGAAAATTCTGGAAAATCTTCTGGTAAGGGAATCTCGGCGCTTTCCTCTAACTGTGTGGCTGTGTCTTTTTGTAAAGCTGCCACTTTTAAATATTTTGGCATATCAGCTTCCACTTCAATGGGCTGATTTTCTGTTTCATTTTCATTTAAATTAAATATTATGCAATCCTCTTGATGGTAGCACACTGTCTCATTTGAATCACAAGGATACACAGAATGAATTTTAAATATTCCTTTGGGCTGAGAGTACAGGTGTTCTGGCAACTCACCCTTGGCATCTACATACTTTTCAGGAATATTTCCAATCACCATGTTATTTAAATCTGCCGTATAATGTGATTTTTGTATGGCCATTCCTAATGGGGAGTTTTTCTCTAAATGAATATCCTGACAACCTTTATTATTTACCATAATTTTTACAGATCCTTCACCAATGTCTACCAATGGAATGTATTCATAATACAGGCCTTGCTGTTTTATAGATTAATTCAGGCATACAAATGCATCAGAGCCTTTCATCTGCTGTCCATTTTTACATTTCAGTGTTATTGCAAACTGTTTTGTAAATGCAGGAATAATAGTATCTTTCCTCATTTGTAATTCGATTGCATAAGGAACCAGTTGTGCACAATGATAAGCCCTTCTTTTGTCTTCAAATTCAGGTGCCGGACCACCTAGGCGTGACCATATTTTTTGATTAAGCAAATCTAACACCATACACATTCTGTGCATGATGTCATTGCCCATGTAAAATTAATTTTGTGCTCCACTCACTATCCATACATTATGGTAAATTGTTTTCTGCCCAATGCTAATTTTAAGCATGCATCTGCCTGCAATTCGGTTTTCAAAGTCTGGACTGTCCAACCCAGAAACATATTGGTTTTTAATCATAAATCTCGGGATTTCTTCCCTCTCCATTATTTTTTGCAACAATTTCTCATTAATGAAACTCCTTTCATGTCCAAGCGCTAAAGTGGCTTTTATTGTTTTAAAATAGTCATTTATACCAACATGAACCCATGGTTGCTCATCTTCCATGTGTATTTCTGCCAGAGTGGTAATGTGTTTTTCTGAATCTGTTTTAGGAGCAATATTCTGTTTGCATGTTTTCTCTTTTAAATAAAAACGTAATGTGTGCTCATCTATGGCAGTCTGCCAATTTTTCCTTGGGTCCAAGTATATTTGTACAGGTAGTTTTTCATTGTCGCTCTGCATTTTGTCTTGACACATTAATATAACAGTGACACTAGGTATGCAGCTATTCTGGAGATATACCTCCACAGCATCATTTGTGTTGGCAACGGTGTGACATTCATTTATATTGCTGTTTTGTGATTTTAGTTTCTTAGGCCTCAATGGTTTTTTGGTTAAAGACCACAGCACTCCATTCACCCCACCTATTAGAGGAGACAATCTTTTCAGGCAATCTGTCCCCATCAGAAATGGAATTTCACAAATAGATGTGATCAATACCTCTTGTTTCATTCTGTGCTTTCCTATTTTTACGTCAACCTCAGTTACACCTATGATGGGCACCTCCTCTCCATTAAAGTTATGCACTGGGCCTTGATTTTCCTTCACTGTGATCTGACTCTGTGGGGGTCTCCCTTCATTGATACTCTTTACCAGCTCCTTGGACATAATTGTGGCCTGTGCGCCAGTGTCAATCATAGCAAAGGTGTGGCATTTTTCTTCTACAGTGATGGGTGCATAATATCTGTCCTCAACTTCCTCTAATACACATAAGAAATGTGCATTCTTACTGATTTCAGGGCTCACCTTCCTCAGGTCTTTTTCACTTTTGGCTAAACACATTGGTAAATGGAAAGACATTGTTCCCTCCTTTTTACCCATTTCTGCGCGAGAGACTTTATTCATTTCTCCATGATCAGAGGTTTTCTGGAGTGTGGCCACTGTTCGCCCATCCATCTGGGTAACATCAGAGACAACATTACAACCTTCCAACTGAACATGTGTAACAACATCATTCAGCAATTTGTCATTTTTTAATTCTGTGCATTTGTGATCATTTAGTGTGATACCAGCCCTTTCAGCCTCTTCAAAAATATGTGGCTCAAAGAATTCTTCAGGTGATTGACTGTACCCTCCTTGTGAGTATTTCCTTTTTCTGTCTGTGTTTGGTCATTGTTTTGCTTGCCCAGGGAAGGAGCTATAGCATCCCCACTTACTCCCTGTCTACTGGTATTCCCCATGCATGAGTCATTTTTCTTAAATCTGTCCCTTTGTTCTTTTGGAATTCCTAATGTTTCTTTTTCATTTGTACAAATCTTTACTGTTTTATTTAGCTCTAGGTTAAACCGTACCTCTTTTTTAGAAGTATTTGCACTTTCTGTCACAAGTTCATTCACTGGCACATTCACATTTAATCCATTAGGCATCTCAGAGTCGTTATGCAAAATTATATCAGAGCAATCTGTCATTTTGGCACTGCAGTTATCATAAGTACTTAGTCACTTTTCGGAAGCCCCCCGGTCATTGCTATGGCCATCAGCCCCCTCTTTGGAAGGTTGTTTTTGCGCTGAACAGAGCTTTCCTATTTGCTCTGCTAACATTTTCACTTGGGTCTCAAGGCACTGGAACCTTTCCATCTCTCTAGGATCCTCTTTCTGTGGCCTAGGTCGATATTGGTTGTTTTCCCCCTGATTGGATCTATTCTGATACCTCTCAGGTGATTGATGTCGGTTGGGATGGTTTCTGAACTCTTGATTCATTTGTGGAGGGGAGCGGGTTGCACCCATCCTTTGATTATAGTCCCCTGGTGGGGAATCATTGTACTGACGTGGATTGTAGTTCACGTTTTGCCTCATGTCCTGTCTCTCAGATTGTGGGTACTGGCCCCTAGGTTGATTTCCATTATCAGTAAATCGATCCACATATCGGGGCCTATCCTGATTACCATATATCATGGTGTTGGGATCAAATCTGCTCTGTGTCCCCAATGACTGGTAGGGACCATCATTTCTTTGATCTTGATTTTGTCTCTGGTTATTGTTCATACCTGCCATATCAGGCCGATATCCTACCCGCGGTCTGTCCCCTAAATACCTAGGGCTGATGTAGCTCTCTCTATTACTAGGATCATGTGATTGGAACATTGGTACAGGAAATGGCGATCTTTGTTGATTACCCCTTTGTTCAGGTGTCACATTATTTTTACCATGGCTTTGAGCAGACTCAAGGGACATTTTGGCTGACCTGATTTCCATTACTGTGGCTGAGGGTTCTTTAGATTTAGGTCTAGTATCTTTCATTTTATCACTTTCTCTACCCTGACAATAGAGTACCTCATATAGTTTTGTGCTTTGATGTACAAGCCATTCAAGGGACTTGTCACGGTCAAATTCACGGACCAATTGGGATATGATGTCTTTCTATAGCCCATAGAAGTATGCAGTTTTAAACTCATTGGAATTTGAGTCAAAAGATACATCAAAGCGAGAAAATGCTCTTTTTAAGTCTTGTAAAAATTGGCGAGGGGATGTATTAGGTCCAGCAGTAATTGTGTAAGCGACTTTCTTTGCATCCTGCAAAAATGACGCCTAATTTCTTTTTCAAACTCCAACCAGGTCATATTCTTCTGTTCATTTAATCCCCTTATGATGCTGGCCGTCGGGGCATCTAAAGTTAAATGAAAATATTGTCTGTACTGTTCCTTAGGTATCTGGAGTGCTTTAAAAATGTCATGCACCGCTTCTAAGTGATCCTCAATGCAGCATTCACCTCCCTTTTTAAATGGTTTGATCAGGGCTTTAATGGATTTCATTATTCCTATGGGGCTACTTGTTGCAATGCATGGAATTGCACTATTTTGTGATTCAATCCTGTTTTCAGGTGTATGAGATTGGTGGCTGCCTCCAATGGGAGTATCAAATCCCCCAAGGGCGCTGCAACCAAGTTCAGTCACCGGCCCAGTCACTGGAGCACTAGCTCTTTGGGCAGAGCTAGAATTCACCTCCACTCCATTGAATGTGGTACCCTGCCGCCTCTCCTGGGACCTGGGAATGCACATTTGCTGTTCTAAGTCCTTACACTTTTTAAGGAGTCTGTTTGCTTCATTTTGCAAATAGTTGTTTTCATCACGCATCTTATTAATCACCTCCTGCATGTCGCACATTTGCATTTGGCATTCATTGAACTCTTTATTTCTCTTGTCTCTTTCTTGAATCATTTTAATCATTTCTTGTTCTGCACTCTGGAGATCACATTCTTTTTCACAATGTTCTTTTTGTAAAATCTGCATTTCTGAAACAACCTCATCTTTATCCTGTCTAATGTGGTCCACTAAGGCTTTTAAGTGTACCAATTCTTGCTCACTATCCTCAAATTGTTTCTTGCTTTTGGATAACTGAGCATCAAAGTCTCTGCATTTTAATTGCATGTCTTTTTGGCATACATCCAATTCTGCTCTTAACATTTCCTGATTTTTACTTGCCCCATCTAATTCAGTCTTTAACCTGTTAATTAGCTGAGTATCATTCTCCTGCATTCGCAGGGACTTATTCAAAATAAACCATATTTTGCCGCAGAGCCGTATTAAACAGTCTTTCTCTGCACTTTTATCGGCTGCATTCAATAATCTTGTAAGGCAGACCTGAATTATGCTGCCTTCTGGAAAAATATTGTCTAGTTTTTCTTTCTGCACCTCACCCTGAATGCGTTCACGCCATTCTAACGTGCTATTCGACGACCAAGTCCCATGTGCAAACAACTTTGCCTCTAAATATTGCACTAGGTCTGAGAATGTGGTTTCCCTTTGTGACATTCTGAAATTCGTTTTTAGTGGCACACTGCTATTATAAAATGGGTTCCCTTTAATGTGCAAATGGCAGTGTGAGACACGCTTGCCACGCCCAGTAGGTACTCTATGATCACTTTCCCGGCCTGCAACGCACCATAAATATGTATGGTATTTTATGGAGATTTGGGGCCTGACGGTATTTTCTTACCGCCGAAAAATAACTTAGCAACAATCACTCCTTGTATTCAGATTGGGCCATGTACAACAATAATACAGTGGACATGCATTATTTCAGCACACAGACATGCATATTTGGTATGCGTGGTTGGTATGCATGGTTGGTGGTATTTTGGTGAGCATAATTCCCTTGTTTTATTTGTGGCCCTAATATCCAGAACCCCTTATTTTTGTTTAGATTTTTCGTGTAATCACTAGAGAGACCTCAGGCTTGCATTTCAGGAACACCACATTTTCATTTTTAGTGTGCCACCATGGGCAATTTCTCTCTGTCTTATCTACGGCAGCGAGCTATCATGTGGTATTTTCACTATCTTATATACGGTAGTGAACCATGTCCCGGGCCTCCCTTTTTGCTGACTCATAGACCTCCGACAAACTACAACACACACAGTTAGTTATAATTGCTCATACTGAATTACATTGTGCACAGGGCAATTGCACTGTCTAAACATCTCCCCACATCATCAGCACTGTATTGGTAAATATAAAACACACCACCCGTCTGCTTTCAAATATTTTTGTGTATTATAAAAGTTGCATTTAAACACGATCTCACTCTTTACAGAAATAAATAAAATAGCACAGTAACAGCATTGTCTGTGATACACTGAAAAGAGAGTGGCGGAGACAAGAACTCAATTTGCAATATTAAACATGTGAGTAAAGCACAGGAATCTCCTTTCCTACACTGACTGAATATTCTCGTACACACTCAGCCCCCACACTTCTGTAATTACCTTATCTGTTCAGCATGAGTTTTTTTCATCTGTTCTCTTTCTGAATTTAGCTCCCTTGAAGATTAACCCCAGTGAAAACAAGCGTCTTTCGTTCTCAAACCGGGGTTATTGCCTGGAATTCTCAGCTTTTGCAGCAGGAATGCTTCAGCCAGGAAACAGGTCCTTCTCCCAGCTCTGCCAAATCTCGATTGTCCTCCCCCTCTCCTCAAGCTCCCCCAACAAAACTCTAATCACTGCCTCTAGCATGATACTTGCTATGACGCTGCTCCAATCAGAATCAATCATGCTATCTCCTCCCTCACTACACAATGGCTCATTTCTACAGTAACCATTTGTAACCAACTGATTTCCTGTTCCTTCGAGCTCTTTGCTTCCTGTAGTTATGTGGACAGAGCAGCAGAGAAAAAGAAAAAAAATGAATGTGCGTTTAAAAGTTCACTTTCAGAGTAGGCCTAATTCTGCAGTGGAGACACATTTTTATTAGTGGGTTATGTTAAATGCAGTTTTATTAGTCAGGTTAGTTATTAATAAGGTTAGTTATTAATTTTCAAATGTGTCTCTTGCACCATAGGCATTTCAGGTGAAAAATAGTGTGCATTTTTGAATGTGCACGTGTGCTTTTAACTGTAAAAATGGATTTGCATCTTATATGTTAAAATCGTTTTTGACTGAATAGACTGTCTTTACTTATATGTCCATGTTAATCTGGCAACACATATAGCAATGCACCACACCCATTTGGAGGTGCTGCATCAAAAAAATTGCTACCTGTGCAGTAGTGGTGTACTCTGTGCTGTAACACGCCAATTATCCTTACATTCCCCATTCCGCGTGTTATGTCCCGTGTCCCGCCCCCTTTTTGGTGTGTGCGCCAATGTTGTGCGCTTTCCCTGTGCACGTCACGCACAGCGTTAGGGATGTTGCAATGACGTGTGCGCACGTGTGCGCCACGCATGGATTTGGCACACATCCAGGGGAAAACACGCGCAGGCCCTTCCTTGAATCACACGCTTGAGCTGAGATTTTCGGCGCACATTTGTTCCATGAATCAGCCCCTAAATCTTAGTGAAAAGCTTTTACAATTGTTTGCTGAGAAACACATATTCCTGTACATGGTGAAAGTGGCCTCGATATATTTCCCTACAGCTCCGTCTGTTCATAGATTTCTTGTACATTAAGCAGGTCATGCAATGCTATGGATATGTGTACATGTTGAAAAATTCCAGACTTCCGCATTTGGGCTAAGACGCACCCTTCTACGTAAATATAGCTTCGAAGAAGGAGCTAGGAGTGGTGTTGTGGTCTTGGCATTGGTGGTCACCTGTGTGCGCCATTTAGTGGGTGAAGGTAGAACATTGAGAACCAAGTAAAAAACATGCAAAGATATACACCATGCACATGATACTTGACGGCCACTGGGACACATCTGCTGAAGGGAAACAGAGAGACAACGGTGAGTGCCAGATCAGAGAGGAGACGAAGCACGTGGCAGAGATTATGAGGAAAGTAAGTGCTGGGCCCAGTAGAAGGGTGTGGCACCTGGAGCGGCGGTGGAGCTTGTGAAAGCCATTAGAATTTCGAAAATGCTGGGCTATATCAGTGCATACTGCCTGGAAGATTTGAATCCGCCTTAGTTTAAAGGAACTAAGCATTCTGGTTAAAGTGCAAATACCGTTTGGATGTTATACTTTCTTCATATGACTCGCAGGTCCTGATAATTCAAATCAGTAGATTAAGGAGTCTGGATTATTGTGTACAACCTCTCATGCGAAAAACACCTGTTACTTCACAAGGACGGCGTTACCATAACTGTTGTTGTTCATTTGTGCATTTACTAGGTGTGGCATGACATTTATAATATGTGAAAGAAGGCTTTATTGGTGCGGTTTATAAAAAAAACTAAAAAAAAACATTCCTTTACTTTAAACCATGCTGTTCGTTAACATGCAAAATGTTGAACACTTGTTTTGCAAAGGGTGTGCCATCTTGTCTATGGTTTACAAATGGAACACACAATCTTCAAAATGTTGAGGCAACACCATGGCAAAATGTTTGAAAAGGGAGAACAACAGTGTTCCCGGCCGTTGCAGGGTTAACGCCAGTCCCGCCTGTTTCAGAGGTGGACCCTCATGACGTGTGGGGAAAAAGTAGGGGAATTCTGGGTAAGGGGCAAAGTGCCAGTTCACGGCTGAAGTTTCAATAAAGAAGTTTGATTAACGAAACCCTCCGTGCGTATGCGTCCTCCTATATCCGCATAGCGCAACAAACAGCTTTGTAATCATGCAAAAAGGTCATATTTTGGAAAGGTTTGCAGATTTTGGTGAATTGGTAAACATTGATTTTCTACCCACAAAGAGAAATGTACAGCATCTACTGCAAAAGCTACTGCCTGTTTAACCAGGAAAACAATCAACCCTAGACAAGTCTCTGCCCACATAAGCCTCTTCAGTGAGAGTTAATTATATTCCATAGGCGCAGCAAGCAAAGGGCTTGAGAGCCAGAATTTTTGTTTGTTTAATGGTTACACGTTTACACAAAAGCGCTGTGATTTGAGAAATAGACTGCATGCTGTTGGTTGTAACAAAACCGGGAATTATGGCTCCTGGAAAAAAGTGGTTCTCTTTGTAAAAACAAGGGCACTGTCGGATTTTGCCACATATGTAAAGCCAGTGACACTGAGCACCCTACATTGGTATCTCACAGAATAACTCAGTAGTGGAACAGTCTCCATTGTAAGGACTTCATTTATCTCTTTCGACAACTGAATGAAATGGTTCGTTATAGTTGGCAGGGGATTCACTTTCTTTAGATCTTTGACATATTCCCTCTCTGGAGATACATCCCCGCATGCATACATTTTCGCTGACCTGGCAAAGTCAGCACCTGTCCCTGTTCTTTTCCTGGCTTGTAATGCCTGTCCTGCAAATGGTATGGAGCACTGCGCTTGGCTCCCTTGAAATTTCAGGATTCAGACGTCAAGGTTGCAATGTGAAATGCTGCACGCTCTCCATACTGTGAATCTTTCTTTTGTTTTGAAACTTAAGTACATATTGGCATCATCTATTTAACTTTCTTCGGAATGTAAACCAGATGAAGGCAATACCCTCAGATTCCTTATCAATCATTAGCCTTTTTAAAGACTTCTAGGTTGAATACAAATATGGAATTAAAAATCATGTTTCAACATGTCCATGTGTGCCCTATGTTAGGGTATTTATTGAGCATGCATTTTTCTTTCGTGTAAACATTCTGATCTGTGCAATGCATTATGGTAAAGGAATGTCTGCATTATTTATAGCACCTGCTTTGATTACAGGTGAATGATTTTGTAATATACAGTAACTGGTTCTAGGAAGTTGTTCTAAATAGCTGAGAGGGATGAAGGGCCGGTGTGGGCATTGCTTTTGATCAAGTTGCTTGAGAAATGTCTTATCAATATTTTCTTTCCATACATGAATGAAAAATAACTGCACTACATGTATTTGATAGTCCTGATTTGAAATCATGTATACCTTCTAATCTTCCACAGAGGATTTAATGAATTTCACACATTACTAATCTCCTCAAAAAGCACAATTTCACGACAGAACCATAACAATGAAATATGACGAGCTGCAGACCATAGCATATCACAAAGCCACTTTCTGGGTAAGCTATTTGAAGCTTGACAGCTTCCGTTCAGTAAACACAAGCATGCGACAACCAATCGAAGAAATGATGGTAAGAAGCAAACTACATACAAATAGTACAGAAAATTGAACCAAGCCATGCAATAACAAAAGATGCCTAATCTGTCCCCAGATAGACATTTCTGATGCAATCAAGGAAGGACTACAACATGATAAGGCAGTTTACATGTGCATCCAACAACATTGTATATCTGATTATGCACATGACATGACTCAGGCCATTCTATTATGTAATTGAAAATGTTCAAAAGCTACATTCAAAAGCTACATACTGTAAGAGGATTCAATTCAGCACTACAGCTAAGTTAACGCCTAGTCTAGAATACTGAATGAAAACCCTTATTGATATATCTTTAGGTCCAGTTCATGCGTTCTGGATGACTACCCTTGTATAACACCCCTCTCTTGGAATCCCCCTGACCCCACTGAGCCAAGAAGTAGTTCTGTTTTGCAAGTTTAAAAGGTTTATTTGATAATTTAAAATAGATATATATATGACACTTTATAATAAATTAATAATTGAATAGCACACTTAATCTGATATGATAAAGATCAACAACAGAGAATCTGGCACTAGCACACTTCTTATAATCACTAATGAGTTGACATGAAATGGATAAGGTAGCACACTGGTAAATAGGAACAAAAGTATAATGTGGTAGAGGATGCTTTATGTAAGCTCAGGTGGATGCAATATTCAATGAATGCAGTACAGAAAATACTCAATATGATTTCAACCAAACAATGTAATCACTTTTCTCTGGCAATCCCCTCCCCCCCTTGATGCAAGGCAAGGAAATGGAAGGAAAACACACAGTTCTCAGAAATGCAATCAAACGTGATTCAGTTCAATCCCAGCAAGCTTACAGAAAACAGATAGGAGTTTTGAAAACACAGGCCCAAATGCTTTGATATGTGCTAGCAATGGATGAGAAATATGCTGGAAACGCTTTTAATTCCCTTTCAGAGGTTCAGGGTGAGTGGTATCTAGTTAATATTAGTCCAGGCTCACACTAGCAATGATGCAGGGATAGTTAGCAGGTTAAACGAATTTCTGGCAAATGGAAAGCAAACAGCAGCAGTTTTTACATGTGAAGAAATTGCAAATCGCGGTAAAATTTGCGGATGCGTGTTCCGCGATTGCGGTAAAACTATAAGGGGTAGGAATGCCCAAACGGTTGCGGAGATATGAACGATTGAATAAAGGTCGTTTTTCAGATTCGAAATTTTAAAGTTCAAAAAGACACGTGCAGCTTTTGCAGCTAAAATGACAGGTGACAGTTAGGAGGCAGTTCTACTTAGGTTAAATAGATTGAATTATATGATTTTAACTAGGAGATTGGTTCTGCACAGTTTTCTAGGTACTCACACTATATTCTTGGGTGAAATGGGCCTCGCCATGGATCTGGTCAGGGTTTTAGACTGGGCTCTGGTCACTCTCTGGGCACAGCACTGCTTTCTCCCTCTGGTCTGGTCTCTTAGTTCTGGATAGATTGAAGTCTCTAGTTTGGCTTTCTGGAGGTTGATGGAGGTAAGTATGGATTTTTCCGGCAGAGCGTCCCGCTGCAAATGGATTTGGAAAGTCCCTATCTGTCCTGTCTGTCTGCTTTTATGTGTTTAGAATGTGGGTGTGTTCTAGCATCACTGACCCTACCTCTCTCTCAGCTTCTAATTGGTCAAACTTCCATTCCTCCGCTTGATTGGCAAACTGAACTGTGAGTCAGATTGATGTCATTTTACAGCCTGCAGAAAGTCCACTCCTCCTGTCAACTTACACACAAATCTAGATTTGAAACAAATACATATTTGCAGAGGTACATATTGTTTTAAAATCATATGCACCCATCATGCATTACAGGAGGTATCCCCTGTTCAAACTCTGCTCTTCCTGGGAGCTTGCATTCAGAACTGGCACATATTTCACTTTTTAACTGCTTTTTCAATTTCCGACATGGACCCAACTTTACATACATGTGTGCAGGGGGTAGGGACATTAACTGATGAAGTTTCAGATTTTTAACATGCACACATTTAGAGTAATATCCACTTTTCCGCTAAAACCCCCCTGAACATACCACCGGTTCCTACCACGACTTAAACTGTGGGCAGAAAAATCACAAGAATTATGGTATCATTTATAAAATTTTCACATGTCCGCTCTATGAGTTATTCATCTTTTTAAAGTTATGTTCTGGCTCCAAAGGGGTGTGGTTTACCCTCAGCACAAGGTTGAATTTCTGGTTCTTTCCAGTTCTGCCAAGCCAGCTTGCTCTCACAGGCAGTGCTCCTCCCAGCTCCTGCCAAGAGGAAGCTACAATTTACGACTGCGGTAATAAAAACCTTTGCCTGAGTGAAGAGGGCTTTGTTCACCCTCTTGCAGAGCACAGATAATTCAATTATCAGATAGATGGCATATCCTTAGCCTGGGCAGCAAAAGGAAGGTTGGCCTGGGAACACAGTGGTGACTCAAGTTTCACTGCTGATGGGATCCGTTGCTAGGCAAAATCAAGTTCCTTAAGCCAGACCTTCAGCTAACTTTTTGTTGCTTTTAAAATAACTTGTAATTTTACACATGCAGCTAGAATGCTGATTCTAAGTGCAAAACTATGACATTTCAACAGTTACAAAGGCATGTGACACCAAACATAGGTCACTCATTTAATTTAACATTTTCGATTTTGGTGGTTTTAAATCCAGTTGCAGTTAGGCTTAAGCTGCTGACTCCATAGCATTTTTGTTATAAGCATTGTTTTTGGGCTCTTCATTTCCCAGATTTTGTAGGCACACAAAACTCCATTCTGCCAAATGTCTGCTGGTGTTCAGTGAATATTTTGCACATGTTGCAAGGTTTGAAATAGGCATTTTGCTTGCCTTCAGAAAAACACACAGAGTGGTTTTAAAACGCCGGCTTTTGGATAGTGGTGAGTACTGGTACTGCACTCATTTTTGGGATTTAAGAAATGAATTCCCCACACTTCTAGGTTGCATTTGGCAATCAGCATTGCCATTCCCAATGGTTTCAGACTACTGTGCGGGTAGTCCAATGGTGGTTTTAAAGCGCTTTGAAGCTAACCGGCGCTACTGTTTTTCCTTTGGCAACCCATTTCCCTCATGGCAACCCGGCCTTTCATTCTCGCACTGGTGGGTGGCAAGTGAGGCAACCATTTTGGTGGGCGCACAAACTGCGCAGCTTTCCTGGATTTCGGCGCACATGTGGGTTTTCCGCCATCTTGAATTTCCTAAGCCCACAGCACCAAATGTTGTAGCAGGATAGCTTAAACGTGGGTCAGGACACCCAACAAGTCCCCCCCACGCGACTGCACTTTGAATTTGAGTCGATGGGGAGTCGCGTGCACAAGGGTTTTGACCCATGCACCGGTCTGTCCGAAAAATCTTCTTCCTCTTCTGTAGATGGCACAGTTCAGCATCTTCTTCTCCATCCGGTACTGATCGATCGGTTCTCCTCGCCGGTCCTGATGGGAGTATTGGGCGGTCCACTGGGCCCATTGGATCTCCGTTCCCGGTCTCCGAATCGTCCTTCTTGGTCATCCTTCATGGTTTCATCTCTCCTAGGATGATAAAGCAAAAGCGGCAATATCTACTCATAGGCGATTTTTTCCACCACTGTTGAGATAGTGGGGCAGCATATGCATTTTATCATAACAAAACATTACATTCTTATTTTAATAAAAACAGTATGACTAAGAGACAGTTTCATACAATCACAATATTTTAGAGACTAGATGTGGTATGTTTTATGATTGGAACTGAATTAGTCTGAGACAGTACCCGCTAGGATTCCAGAGGATTCCTCCAGTTGTTGCAGAGTGTGCCTGGGATGGCAACATTTCAACTGGTTTATGTGGACCCACTTGTCTTCCCCCTCTGCCGAACCGCCTTTGGGGATGCGGATCTTGTAGGCCACAGGGGAGATCTTATCGACGATCTCAAAGGGTCCCTTCCATGTAGGCAAAAATTTGCGCTGCTTGGCCTGGTTCCTTTGGAAGTTGTATAGATAGACCCGGTCTCCCACCTGATATTCCTTCCTGGAAGTTTTCAGGTCATAATGGGTCTTCATGCTATCAGCCGATCTTTCTAGATTCCGCTGAGCATAAGCAAAAGCATGTTGAAGGTGTTTCCTTAAATTCTCCACATACTCATGAGTAGTGGAGGCATTTATCAGTGTCTGCTCTTGGGTCCTATAGAGCAAATGCTGAGGAAGCACCATCTTGCGCCCCGTCATCAACTCAAATGGTGACATTTTGGTTGCAGATGAAGGGGTAGATCTGATGGCCATTAGGACCAGAGGTAATCGGATATCCCAACTTGGCCCAGAATCTGCCACAAACTTCTTTAATATGCTCACAATTGTCCGGTTATATCTCTCTACTGCCCCAGAAGAAGCTGGCCGGTAAGCAATATGCAGCTTTCTCTTGACCCCCAGTATCTCCCACATCTTTGTCATTACCTCACTGGTGAAGTGGCTACCTCTGTCTGACTCAATCCTTTGAGGTAGACCAAAACGGGAAAAGATGTGGTTAATCATCAAGGCAGCTGCAGTTTCTGCCTTGCAATTTGGGGCTGGGAGACATTCCACCCACTTGGTAAACAAGCATGTGACGGTCAACATGTACTTATTCCCCCTAGCCGAGCGAATCACGGGGCCTACGAAGTCGATTTGTAAATCTGACCATGGCAGTGTCATTCCCCTCTTTTGTAAAGGCGCCCGGTGCGTGAGGGATGATGGCTGAAATTGTGCACACACAAGACACCCCTTCAAGTATTGGTCGAGGTCCTGCCCCATGTGTGGCCAGTATGCAACCTCTCTTAAGATTTCCAATGTTGTGTGAAACCCCCTATGACCGGCGGTGGCCGCATCATGGGCGTGACTTAACATCAGGCTTCGGAATGAGGTAGGAACCACCCACTGATCGTGGCCAGCTTTGGATTTCCTTACCAACAAACCGTCTTGGATCCGGAACATTTTGGGACATTTCATCAACACTCTTAGGTCCTCTTTCCCAATGTAATCGGTATCCGTCAGGGGAAAGTTCTCAGGGTCCTCAAGGTGCTGGTAAAATTTACCAATTATTGGATCCCCCTTCTGAGCAGTAATCAAATCAGCATCAGGGGTCTCCTTACTCCATTGTGCAATTGAAAGGTCGTTGTGAGCATTTGTCTGGGACCTAGTGATAGCAGTGACCTGGATTTCCCCCAACAGGGACTCAATCTCAATTAGATCCCCTTGGATGGCTCCGGTTTTGGCCAGCTGATCAGCTAAGTCATTTCCAGTTTTGTCTGGTCCCTCTACTTTGGAATGACCCTTAATCTTTTTCCAATAGATGGTCATCCCATTCGAGGTGACCAGATCATCAATGTTTTGGATCAACTTCCCATGTTTCAAGGGTTTGTTGTTAGCACATACCATGCCTCTGGTCTTCCAATTAACCAGGTGCTCCACGAACCCGTTCCGTACATAATCCGAATCTGTGATTATGACCAGTTCGTGGAGTTGATGCTGGACAGCAGTGAGGATGGCCTGATGCCCAGCCATCAATTCTGCCACCTGACTACTTCGGGGACCAATTTTGTATCCAGCGGAGGGTTCTGGGGACTCATTCACCCATGCATTCCCTACGCCGGCCACCAGTTCTTTCTCCCCGTTGTTGTCGACATGGTAAGAGCATCCATCCACATACACAGTGGGCATTCCCTCACACTTGTCTTCTTCAAAGACTTTGTGGGGGGAATTAAGGTATGCCTCCATGTTGTCCTTTATTTTTAGACTTTCGTCCTCAAGACAGTTTTCTCTGGCACAATCATGCAAGTCAGCCAGACCTTGCGCGAGGGGACTCTTCTTGTTTTGGCCATATCTGACCTCCACAGGAAAGCCTTGCATTGACAGAATCCAGGAAGTAATTCGGGAATTACTCACATTTCCGGCCCGGATTCTGTCACTTTGGAGATATTGCAGAGGCTGGTGTGGAGTCTCCACTATGATGTGTTCCCCCTGGATAAACGGGCGGTAATTCTTCAACGCCCACACCGTTGCCAGGAGTGCCTTCTCACAATCGTTGAATTTTTCCTCCACAGAGGATAAAGTTTTGCTCGCATATGAGATTACTTTATTGACCTTGTCATGCTTTTGGTATAATACTGCCGTCAAGCACGTATTAGAGAACCCCGTCTCCAGGAAGAACTCCTTGTTTCTGACCGGGTAAGCTAGGCAAGGCGCTTGTGAGAGGCTTCTTTTGAGTTGTCTTACTGCCTCGGCTTGTTCTGGACCCCATTCCCACTTGACCCCCCCCTTCAGGAGATGAATCAGGGGTCTGGTGATCTCCGCGTAGCCCTCAATGAACTTTCTGCTGTAATTAGTCAGTCCAAGGAGGCTCCTTAGTTCCCGCAGAGTTGTGGGGTCTTTCAGTTTCTGAAGTGCTTCCACTTTCTTTTCCTGGGGACAGAGACCCTGAGGAGTAATCTCATGCCCCAAGAAATTAACACGGGTTCTACACCACTGTGCTTTCTGAAAGGAAAGTTTTGCTCCGGCGGCCCTCAACTGTGTCAGAACATAACGGATCTCCGCTATGTGTTCCTCCACAGATGAACTTTTGATGAGGACATCATCTACATAAGCCAGGTTACCCCTCGCACCCAGGTCGGGCATGGCCTTATGTAGGAAAATATTGAACTCATTACCGGAGTTAAGGTATCCGAAGGGAGTCCGGGTCCATGTGTACTGCTGGCCCCCAACGGTAAAAGCCAGTTTGTATTGGTCCTCCCTACTGACAGGCACGGTCCAGTACCCATTGGTCAGGTCTATTGCAGTGAATACCTGTGACCCCTGGATCTGGGCCAGCCCTTGGTCAATGTAGGGCAGAGGCCATCGGGAAGTATGGACCCGTTTGTTGAGCTCCCTGAGGTCGGCGCAGAGTCTCCACTGGCCGTTTGGCTTCAATATTCCCAGCACCGGATTATTGAAGGTGCTGTGGACGGGACGGATTATTCCCCGGGACTCAAGGTTCTTAATTATTTCGGTAAGGGACTCCATTGATGCGAGAGGCAAGCGATATTGCTTCACAAACACAGGAGTCATGCCAGGGTCCGTGGGGATTGTTGTTGTGTGGATGTCAGTGCGACCACAGTCATATGAGTCTACCGCAAAGAGATCTTGGAAATCCAAGAAAACTTGTTTCAACTTTTGCTTTTGTTCCAGAGTCACACAGGCATCAGCTAGGTTGACTCTCTCTTCCACCATCTGCCTGAAGCCTGGAAAGACTTCTGGTTTGGCTATTTCAGTGGCCTCCTCCAGCTGGGTGGAGAAGTCCCTGGTCAGAGTGCTGATTTGGACCGGAGGCTTCAGGTGGGAAAGGCAGCCCTCATGGACCTGGAAAATCACCTCATCCCTCCTGAAGTCACAAGTCACATCTTCCTTACCATAGGGGCAGGAAGTGTACACCAGGAAGTTCCCCCCATGCCGGGTAAAGATCCTGTCTGGTGTTGTATTGTCCTCACTGTCACTGTCAACACAGTCCTTGGGGATTGGTCCTAACAGTTCATTTACAAGATCAATGGAGAAATGTCGGTCATCAACCGCCATTCCAATAATGGTGCCTGCGGCTAGAGTAATACTCTTTAAGTCGCTGTTATCCACCTCTATTGGAATGGTGTCATGTTCTATGTTGACTAATGGAGTTGGGTTTACCCCTAACCCTTGCTGTTGGAGAGAAGCATTTAGATGTATGTAGGCATCAGGGTTTTTCAACTCTTGTCCCCTTTTAACTTTCACTTCCAGGGAGAATTGTCGGGTCCTTTCTGGGATGGTGACTTCCTCTTTAACCTGAATTTCAACTGCATAAGGTAGCAATTGAGCTGACCTAAATGCTTTTTCTGGATCATCAAAGCCCATAGGATTATCCGCTAATCGGGACCAAGCTTTGAAGTTTATTAGGTCCAAACTAATGGCGAAGCGATTGAGAATGTCACTGCCTAAGTAAAAGGCGGCAGGGACGTCTCGCACGACCCAACAATTGTGGACTATGCTCTTGTTGCCAATGGAGATTTTGAGCATACACCTGCTTGGCAGGAGATGTTTGGAATTAGGTGCTTCCAGGTCCATTTCCCATTTGTCTATCAGTTTGAAGGTGGGAATGGCTGGATCTTTTGGGAGTTGGCGGAACATGGCTTCGCTGATGAAGCTCTTACCGTTGTTCACACACACTCGAGCGAGAACAGAGTCCTTCCCATCATTTAACTGAACAGGGATGAACAACTGCTCTCCAATTTGCTGAATATCAGCCAGGCTCTGAGCTGATTTCACCTCCTTCTGGACTATAGGAGTGGGAGTTTCAGATTGTGGATTAGTATAGAATTTCAGAGTGTTTCCTTCCAGTGTGGAATACCACTTTAGACTGGAAGGAAGGTTGATTTTCAGAAATAGAGAGGACCCCCCATCACCAGTCTGTTGTCCTACTGCTATTACTGTCACGTCTGGAATCTGGTTGTTCTGGAAGTGAAATTCTACTTGGTCAGATTTTTGTTCAACCATGTGGCATGTGCCGTTTAAACTAACATGGTTGACACTCTGTTTCAATTTTATTGGTCGGCTAGTCTGGGTCCAGAGGACCTTGTTTACACAATCTATTAGGGGTGACAACCTTCTCAGGAGGTCATTCCCTAGTAAACAAGGGGTGCCCTCCGGGGTCACAACTATGACCGGGTGTTTCAACTTGTGTCGCCCGATCTTAATGTCCAAGTCTGCAGTCCCCTCAACGGGAATTTCCTTCCCGTCAAAGTTCTGCAGTTGTCCAGGAAGAGAGGTGAGAGGAATTTGGTAATTCTCTCCCCTTCCTGCATTCAGTTCGTCAAAGGCCCTTCTGGACAGAAGGGTAGCTTGAGATCCAGTGTCCACCAGTGCCGAGATTGTACCCTGCCCCTGTACTTGTACCGGGGCATAATATCTTCCCTCCTTCTCCTCAAGGGGGCACAGATAATGTACATTTTTGGACAACTGGTGGGCTAATTTTCTGGTTTTGGACATCGCGAGAGAAGAATTTTGGGCAGAATTCTGTGGAGAGCCTTGGGAATCTGAAAGAAAAAGTTGGCAACTGGAGATCAGAGCCATTGTGGGTTCCCCTGGTTCCGGTTCTGGGCCGCCCCCCCCTTTTTGGAGGCAGTCACCAGGATGGGTTTGAACCAGGGGATTTTCTTGCTGTTGGTTCTGGGATGAGATGGTGGGCGGCGGTAGCTCAGTCTCCACATCTCCCCAGTCTAGATTTGCATCCCTAGGGACCCATTTTTCTTTGGGAGGAGTTCCCCCCTCTCTGAAGGAGAAGATCCTTTTCCCAGGATCCTCTGTGGATCCCTCTCCCTCAAATTGGAAGATCTGTACCTCCTCCCCAAACTGAGTCTGTTTGGGTCTTTTGTTTCTCCTACCCCCCCTCTGCTCCTTAGGAGGCAGACTTTCAGGGGCAAGAGATTTTGTTTCCGGTTCCTGGGTTTCTAGGGGCTGTTTACAAGTGAGGAAGGAAGCTTCCTCCAAGGCTTTACACCCCCCTTCCCCTTGTGCCTCCTCCCTGGGAACCGGTGAGTTATCGGGGTGCTGCCCCCGTCATTGTTCTGGAGCACCAGGTCCAGAGTTGGGTGCGTTCTGCGCCGGCATGCTGATCTGAGGGTTCTGCTGAGCCCTCAGTATGTCACCCATATCCCGCGCCATGTTTTGAACCTGGCGCTCTAACTGGGAAACCCGCTCAGGCTGATACGGGGCCCTGTTTTCTCCCCTGGGCTGATCCCGGGAAGGGTAGCTATCCCTCCTCTGGTAATACCCCGGGTTGGGAAGATTTGGGTACCCCTCCACCCTTGGCCTCCCCTCTCCCGGATTCAGTGGTCTGGGCTCAGGGAATTGGGGAAAGAAGGATGGATGGTTTTGGGGCTGAAAGTCGGGTGGATATCTGGGGAAAAAGTTCTGCCCAGGGTTTGGTAAATTTCTGCCCTCCTGTGGGAAGTTTGGAGGGAAGTTCCCTGGGTTAGGTGCTTGTCTGGATCCCCCCCCTTGGGCTGGAGGAGTCCACACATAACCCAGGATGGGTCTGTTACCTTTGTAGCGAGGACTTACATAGTCAGGAGAGCGAGGGACCCCATTTGTGGGGCTGCCTCCCTGGCTCCCTGTCTGTGACTGGCCCGAGGACCTTCTGGGCCTAGCATTATTAGGTGCAGGTAGGTTTTTAGGCCCCCCCATCTCCAGATCCAAAACGGGGGTGACCTTTACCTCTGCCACCTTGACAGCAGCAGGGGTGCTGTTGGCTTTGGGGTTTTTCTGGGCATTGCTTTTATTTTCTATGGGCTTCTGCACCTCATAGATCCGGGTAGCCTGTTCAATGACCCAGTCTAAAGATCTTTTCTCATGAAAATCTCTCACGAGCTGGGTCATTATATATTTGGGCAAGGCATGGAAAAATGTATTGACAAACTCTCTACTATCTGTGCGCACCCTTCTGGTGGTTTGCGCAAACGCACGCTTTAACTCCTGCACAAATTCTCGTGGGGCCTGATCCTCCCCACATTGCAAATTGTAGGCCGCCTTGCGAGCCTCTTGAGGATTTCTGTGAACAGAAAAATGTTTCAGGATAGTCGCCTTATATGTGGACCATCTTAAATGATTTTGGTCCTCCAGCCCCGCAAAGAAACTGGAGTATTCCGGGGAGAATGTCCACTTTACATATTGAATACAGCTTTGGCTGTCCTTCAAATGGAAAGTCTCCATCATTTGTTCAAACAACTCTAAGTGCTCCCAAACAGAATACTTAGCGTTCTTATGGTAAGGCGTGATGACGCTCCTGATCGCCTTAATCTGCTTGAAGGGGTCCTTAAGCAAGGCCCTTTTTGCCTTATTGGCCTTTTTGGTTCGGGTAACCCTTGTCCATTCTTCCTCGGACTCAGAGGCACTGCTCCCAGAGGTTCCCGTCTGTTCTTCCAGGTTTTCCCGGATTCTGCGAGCCTGGGAATGGCTGGCAGACTGTGGGGACCTGGTCTCCTGTGTCCTGCGCAGTTCAGAGGAGTCTTCAGATTCCTCCTTGCTGCCAGGATTTGATGGGTACCCCCTCCACTGACCTAACTGGGCAGAGGTTTTCAGGATGCCCTTAATGGGCCTACTCTCCTGGGGTTCCCCACTGAACTGTATTGTACTTGGGTGCCCATACCCGGATGCCCACCCCTCCATTCCTGGATGGTACTGGCCTATGAGCCCCATGCTTCTGGCTGGATAGTAATCTGCCATCCCTGTGGCCCTGTGCTCATGTGCGCCAGGGGACATGGGGATGGTAGAGTCCAGGGACTGGGGGAGATGAAGGCCCCTGGTGTTAGGGCTCCTGCGGTTATGGTCAGGAATCTCTCTTTCCCAGCGGACCTCATCTCTATCCGCCCCTGCTCCCTGTTGCAATGCAAGAGCCTGCATTTGTGCTTTCAGTTCCTCTGTTAAGGCCTTACTCGACTCTATCAGTTTCTCCTGCATCGCTACCTGTTGCTGGAGCCTATCATTGTGTTGACAGAGGGCCTCATTCTCCCTCTGTGCTTCCTGGTTGGTCCTGGAGAACTGGGCCAGTCTTTGCTGCAGGAGGTTTACCTCCTGGGCAATGTCCCTATTGGCCTGCTCCTTTCTTGCTAGAGCATCTTCCACCCTTCTGGTGTGCTCTACCAAGTTCTGGTTTTCTTTTTGGAGATCACCCAGCCCCTGGTGGGCCAGGTGATTTTCTTCCATTTTTCTTTTTAAATGGCAGACTTCCTGGCCTAAGGCGTCTCTTTCCTGACTAAGAGCCTGCATTTGTGCCGCCAGGTCGTCCCTTTGCCTTTGGAAGGCACCAGCTTTCTGGCGCTCCTGATCAAACTCTGCCTGGGTATCCAGGTCTTTCAGAATCAGTTTATTGCTCTCCTCCTTCACTCTATCTAGGTGGCCTTGCAGGGTGACTACCTGCTCAGCACATGCCCTATTGAAGTCTAGCTGTTGCTCCAGCTTTTTCTGGCTTTGCAGTAGGGAGTCCAAACCTTCTTGGTGTTCCTTCTGCAAGGCCAGAAATCTGGTATCCTGTTCTGACTTTTCCTTTTGCAGCACATCCATATCCTCCTTTATTTTAGTGATGTACTGTCTGGTCTCATTTTCTGACTCCTGGCTTCTGTGCAGCCTTTGCTCAGAAGAGTCCAGATCAGATTGGGCCTTCTCTAACGCCATCTGTTGCCTTTTTGCCAGATCATGGCCTTCAGCACATTTATTCTGTATGGCTCCCATGTATAAATATAAATATGCCGCTATCCTAACAATCTTGTCGTGCTCATCTTTGGCCTTAGGAGCCATATATAGTTCACTCAGGGCCACGTGTAATGGACCCTGATCTCTATATATATCTGACCCTGTTTCCGTGACCTGTTGCATGATGGCCTGCAACCAGACTGTTTGGTCCTGGTGAGTCCACTCACCTCTCACAAATAACTTATGTAAGAAGTGCTCTCTGGCTATTTTCATATCTACCAAGGTCGTCATTCTAGAGATTGGTCTCTGTCCTGACTTACAGAAGTTAGTATTTTAGTTTTGCAGAACAGAACTTTTCTTGGAGTGTCCCTTTTGAGGAATGCTTCACAGCGTAATGCAGCGTGGTGATCCGACTGGATGTATGTATCCCGTCAGTTAGCACACTGTATTAAGCTGCACAAGTGGTATTCTAACCCAGAATCCCGGACGAGCCCCCACTTTGTAAGAGGATTCAATTCAGCACTACAGCTAAGTTAACGCCTAGTCTAGAATACTGAATGAAAACCCTTATTGATATATCTTTAGGTCCAGTTCATGCGTTCTGGATGACTACCCTTGTATAACACCCCTCTCTTGGAATCCCCCTGACCCCACTGAGCCAAGAAGTAGTTCTGTTTTGCAAGTTTAAAAGGTTTATTTGATAATTTAAAATAGATATATATATGACACTTTATAATAAATTAATAATTGAATAGCACACTTAATCTGATATGATAAAGATCAACAACAGAGAATCTGGCACTAGCACACTTCTTATAATCACTAATGAGTTGACATGAAATGGATAAGGTAGCACACTGGTAAATAGGAACAAAAGTATAATGTGGTAGAGGATGCTTTATGTAAGCTCAGGTGGATGCAATATTCAATGAATGCAGTACAGAAAATACTCAATATGATTTCAACCAAACAATGTAATCACTTTTCTCTGGCAATCCCCTCCCCCCCTTGATGCAAGGCAAGGAAATGGAAGGAAAACACACAGTTCTCAGAAATGCAATCAAACGTGATTCAGTTCAATCCCAGCAAGCTTACAGAAAACAGATAGGAGTTTTGAAAACACAGGCCCAAATGCTTTGATATGTGCTAGCAATGGATGAGAAATATGCTGGAAACGCTTTTAATTCCCTTTCAGAGGTTCAGGGTGAGTGGTATCTAGTTAATATTAGTCCAGGCTCACACTAGCAATGATGCAGGGATAGTTAGCAGGTTAAACGAATTTCTGGCAAATGGAAAGCAAACAGCAGCAGTTTTTACATGTGAAGAAATTGCAAATCGCGGTAAAATTTGCGGATGCGTGTTCCGCGATTGCGGTAAAACTATAAGGGGTAGGAATGCGGTTCTTGGTGCGATTCAAAGCTACGATTCTAAGCTATCAGAGGAAAGTTACTGCAAGTCTCTAGCACAAACGGTTGCGGAGATATGAACGATTGAATAAAGGTCGTTTTTCAGATTCGAAATTTTAAAGTTCAAAAAGACACGTGCAGCTTTTGCAGCTAAAATGACAGGTGACAGTTAGGAGGCAGTTCTACTTAGGTTAAATAGATTGAATTATATGATTTTAACTAGGAGATTGGTTCTGCACAGTTTTCTAGGTACTCACACTATATTCTTGGGTGAAATGGGCCTCGCCATGGATCTGGTCAGGGTTTTAGACTGGGCTCTGGTCACTCTCTGGGCACAGCACTGCTTTCTCCCTCTGGTCTGGTCTCTTAGTTCTGGATAGATTGAAGTCTCTAGTTTGGCTTTCTGGAGGTTGATGGAGGTAAGTATGGATTTTTCCGGCAGAGCGTCCCGCTGCAAATGGATTTGGAAAGTCCCTATCTGTCCTGTCTGTCTGCTTTTATGTGTTTAGAATGTGGGTGTGTTCTAGCATCACTGACCCTACCTCTATCTCAGCTTCTAATTGGTCAAACTTCCATTCCTCCGCTTGATTGGCAAACTGAACTGTGAGTCAGATTGATGTCATTTTACAGCCTGCAGAAAGTCCACTCCTCCTGTCAACTTACACACAAATCTAGATTTGAAACAAATACATATTTGCAGAGGTACATATTGTTTTAAAATCATATGCACCCATCATGCATTACAGGAGGTATCCCCTGTTCAAACTCTGCTCTTCCTGGGAGCTTGCATTCAGAACTGGCACATATTTCACTTTTTAACTGCTTTTTCAATTTCCGACATGGACCCAACTTTACATACATGTGTGCAGGGGGTAGGGACATTAACTGATGAAGTTTCAGATTTTTAACATGCACACATTTAGAGTAATATCCACTTTTCCGCTAAAACCCCCCTGAACATACCACCGGTTCCTACCACGTCTTAAACTGTGGGCAGAAAAATCACAAGAATTATGGTATCATTTATAAAATTTTCACATGTCCGCTCTATGAGTTATTCATCTTTTTAAAGTTATGTTCTGGCTCCAAAGGGGTGTGGTTTACCCTCAGCACAAGGTTGAATTTCTGGTTCTTTCCAGTTCTGCCAAGCCAGCTTGCTCTCACAGGCAGTGCTCCTCCCAGCTCCTGCCAAGAGGAAGCTACAATTTACGACTGCGGTAATAAAAACCTTTGCCTGAGTGAAGAGGGCTTTGTTCACCCTCTTGCAGAGCACAGATAATTCAATTATCAGATAGATGGCATATCCTTAGCCTGGGCAGCAAAAGGAAGGTTGGCCTGGGAACACAGTGGTGACTCAAGTTTCACTGCTGATGGGATCCGTTGCTAGGCAAAATCAAGTTCCTTAAGCCAGACCTTCAGCTAACTTTTTGTTGCTTTTAAAATAACTTGTAATTTTACACATGCAGCTAGAATGCTGATTCTAAGTGCAAAACTATGACATTTCAACAGTTACAAAGGCATGTGACACCAAACATAGGTCACTCATTTAATTTAACATTTTCGATTTTGGTGGTTTTAAATCCAGTTGCAGTTAGGCTTAAGCTGCTGACTCCATAGCATTTTTGTTATAAGCATTGTTTTTGGGCTCTTCATTTCCCAGATTTTGTAGGCACACAAAACTCCATTCTGCCAAATGTCTGCTGGTGTTCAGTGAATATTTTGCACATGTTGCAAGGTTTGAAATAGGCATTTTGCTTGCCTTCAGAAAAACACACAGAGTGGTTTTAAAACGCCGGCTTTTGGATAGTGGTGAGTACTGGTACTGCACTCATTTTTGGGATTTAAGAAATGAATTCCCCACACTTCTAGGTTGCATTTGGCAATCAGCATTGCCATTCCCAATGGTTTCAGACTACTGTGCGGGTAGTCCAATGGTGGTTTTAAAGCGCTTTGAAGCTAACCGGCGCTACTGTTTTTCCTTTGGCAACCCATTTCCCTCATGGCAACCCGGCCTTTCATTCTCGCACTGGTGGGTGGCAAGTGAGGCAACCATTTTGGTGGGCGCACAAACTGCGCAGCTTTCCTGGATTTCGGCGCACATGTGGGTTTTCCGCCATCTTGAATTTCCTAAGCCCACAGCACCAAATGTTGTAGCAGGATAGCTTAAACGTGGGTCAGGACACCCAACAAGTCACACATGAGTCTTCACTGTCAAAGTATCAAGCAATGCACACATGGCAGCCCAGTTTGTGATAATTCCTCAGAAGCAAAACATATCCTTGATGATCTTAAAATTGCTGATGACCTTAACATTGCTGCTTACTGGGGTATTTACAGGACTGACAAAGTGAGGAAGACCTAGGAATTCAAATGCACAAACATGTTCAATACACTGATAAGAGGCTTGACCAGCCAGCAACAGTTCATGAGCTACTACCCAAACTAAGAGACTCTTTTTCTTTCTACCAATGTGTGGAACACCAAATTCAGACACCACACTTTTCATATATTTTTACAAAGCCCATCACTAGCAATTGACTGACACACCCCTAGGCCCACAAGCCTATCTAAGGCAACAGCCAGACTCCATACAGCCCAACCATAGCAGTCATCAAAACATCCCCAGCCTCACAGGCTTCCCAGAAGATTTAACATCCCTGCCTCATGCCAGACCATTCATTTCCTGGTGATTGTGATACAACACAATCCCAATGTGGTATGTGGTACAAACATACCACAACAGGCTCCATGTGTCAAAGGTCTAACACATGAATGGGTGGGACTCCTCCCTCCCCACCTACTGATCTTGCCAACAAACGAACCTGACATATATGGAGCTTCAATGGTACTGAACCTATGATTACTGACACTATCCATCCTTAGAGTGCCCTAACAGAGTAGACTGTATGTCTATTCTCCCCTTTCCTCACGTCTCTTTAATTCCACTACCCTCTGCTCCAATTAACACAGTGAATTCCTCAAAGCTTGAATATTGCAATGGGGGGGGAGTTGAACATCAGAAATGCATGCCTCTACGAACAAGTTACAAATCAGGTGCACAGACAGATGTACAGATGTACAAACAGGTACAGATAGGGAAATAGGAAACCCTGAAGGAACCTTTTAAGCGCTGATGTTTTTCAAATGCTTCATTCCATCCATGCTTGAGGAAGTGGTCAACACCATGAAAGCTTGCAAACACAGGTCTGTGTTAGCCTAAGTAAGGTATTGAATTGTTGTTTCCTTTTGGATCAGCAATGTATTCTGATCTTGGATAACAAATCACAACAACCTGGACTATCTATATCTATAAAATATACGTATTTCAAACTTCAGGTGACCACATGTATTATGAAAGCATGGTTTAGCCACTACACTCTCTCCATTTACCCCTTTGCAATGTGCCTTGTGTGAGAATATAAGGGAGCACATGTTGGTTGAGGGTGTAGCATTAATCAAAGGTGTAAAAGCCTTCAATAAGGCTTTAACACCTTCCATTAACATCAGGTCCAATTTTCAATCATTTGTATGGTGGAAGTGAGGGGCTGAAAGTAACTTACATTTCTGCCACCTTCCTTCCTCTCTGCCATACAAATGCTCCAGCATTATGCACCTGCATGGATTTTTATGCCAACACAAATGTTGGAGAACTGTATGTGGTCCACCTGAGTCATCCATGAGAATAAAACAGGCAAACCAAATAGGAATCCATCGTTCATACTGTCTGCCATGCTTGTATGTCAGGCAGAGTTCACAATTAAAAGTGAATACTTCCTGGCATGCAAACCTGCAGGCAGTGATTACTCATTTGCATGGTGGAGTGGGACAAAAGGTGGCATATGAGAGTGGAAATGTACCAGATCCGCACCATCAAATTATTTGTTGGAAAAACATTAACTCCATCATGATTTCCACAAAGAAATACCCAGTGTCTAATCCAAGCTAAAGGGAATCAGGGTATGCAAATACAACCTGGTTGATTTTTTGAGCATGCATGATAGGAGATTAAAGCATTAGATGTTGGCGATAGAAATTACAAACACAAACAAGGCTTCAGAACAAATGAGAGAAGGGCACTCTGCCACAAAATATAAATGAGAGGCATTGGTTGGCAATTTTACAATAACAAACTTGAGACAAGCCAGTAGATCAGGCTTTGAAAATGTTGTGGATAAGCCCTTTTTGTCCCTAGAAGGGTGCTATGGTCACCAGAAATCAAAATCTCTATGTCTACAAAGCTATGCTTGTTTTTGTCTTCTAATTCAACATCTAAATGTGTACCACCTCAATGCTGTGTATTTCCTCTTCATTAATGTTCCGACTGAAAGAAGCTTAGCTTGCCACAAAAAACATCAAGCCGTTCCTTTTCTGATGGATATGGCAGCTTAATTAATAACTGCATGAGAAATCTTTAGACAACACTATTGTATCCTGAACTTACAGTGATAATGTGAAAAGGCTGCAGAATACAACCCAAAATTTCCTCACTTAATTCATATTACATTAAAAAGTACATTTAATGAGCTGTCTTTCTTCGGGATTAATTACGGTTGTAGATCATCCGGCCCCAAGACAAAAGCTCTTTTCAACTGCCAGGTGATCTCTTTACCAGGCAAGGTAGCCTTAAGCACATGGAATGGGGGAAATGCTCAACTCTTAAAGCTTAATTGTTAAAAAAGAAGAACGTATTAATCTATAACGGAATCATGGAATACAGTCTAAATATTTTCACACCACTTCCTTGAGTCCAGGTTTCTTATTCCAAGGGGTTCATCTATATTTGAATCTGCAGTGTACAAGTCTGAAAGTTGTGTTAACACCATCAAATTGAAATGTATTTTGCAGTGTATATAGAGTATTACATTTGAGTTGATGTGCAATCATTTGGTACCATTATTCATGCATCTCACCTCATCATGCTGTGGATCCAATGTTTCTTTAGTCTGATTTATAGTTGGGAATCTGTCAGGAACATAGTGTGGTTTATTGTTAACCTTTGTATTTGTTATGACATAATCTCATTCAGAATGTGACATTGCTCTTTAATGGTGAACATATCTCAGTGTTTTGTTAGAGAAAGGGGGAAAGCATAGATACGTGGCAAGGTGTACTGAGAACTTTAATACTTTTCAGTGTAGCACATTTGAAAAATCACCCACTTGGGTTTCCTTACAGATAGTTTTAATGATATATGCCTTACCTAATTTAAGTATGGTTGCAAGCTAACATTCCGTGGATGCTCTTTTGTTAATAAGCATTTTAGATGTATGCGTGGATATGTGTTTTTTTCAAGTCAAAGATTGTAACTTTTATTCAATTCACCTTAAAAAGGGAGTGGTGGCTAAGTACTGAAGGTGGTCATTCACCAAACAATACAAACCCAAAACTCAGAATAAATCGACGCACCCCAGTAGTGAATGAGACCAGGAGAAAGATTGCGAGTCAAACAAAGTATGCTTTATATAACAGTGAAGTGAGGCATGCAGAGGACTCTGCTGCTCCGAGAGCGATCTGCCAACAATACAGAAAGATGATATTTTAACCACAATACACGTCATCAGTGATGATTTCTATATGTGTTACATGGTGCCACTTCATTAGCTCATTCAGCTAATACATTATACACTATATGACGACGGTGCTGCTAGATTGGCTGGTGCTGAACGTGTTGCTTCTTGTGGCCTGTGGCTCAACTGGACTCATCTGGAAGGGGTGAAGGTCAGGCTGAGTCCACACCGTTGATTGTCTAATTTAAACTACATAGTAATTACTGACACGCAAGGATTGATATAAGACATAAAATGTATACAAAAAATGCAGCGGCGTCTATAAATTGTAGTAAAGGTGCATATTTTTAACCTGGGCCTCAGTGGGGACAGGGATGTGGTGGTCCAGGTGCCTTTTCTAAATGTGTCATTCTGAGATTCATTTGCCTGGTTCAAACACAAGGACTGATAGGTGTTAGTATTGGCAGAATACATGATCGCGCAGGATTAGTTATGTGGGGGCAATCTAGGGTGGTCTGTATCGGGAAGGGTCCCACCAACTACTACATGAAAGGAACACAGTGGGGCGAAGGTTATCCAGGCAATAATTGCTAACGGTGAGGGGTTTGAATAAGCTGTGGCATGTTTGTGGAGACAAATGGTTTTCACAAGCCATGCTTTGGCCCAGTCACACACAAGGCAATGATCTCAGACGAAGAGAAGAAATACGTTGTCAGTTTGCAACAATTCTCACCCAAGCTTCCGTGAGAACAGGACAGTCACAGCACACACAGGGGAGGAGGAGTTCGGGGTGCTTGGGTTAACTGTGCATGGCGCTGGAGGAAGGGAGAGAGAGGGCTTGTTAGAAATCATAGTGCGGCCTAATAAAAGATGGAGTGGGGAATAGCACAAAATGGAGTCTGGGGACGTACGAAATGGAGTTTGTTATGTGTCATGCAATGGCTTCCAAGCTCCATCGCCAGTAGCCCAGACATAGGGACATCTCCAGCAATTGAATGAGCATAACTTCCACTTCATACGGAATGTAGGAGGGGTCAAAAGGAACCTTCCTCCCTGACATGCCCCCCTTGTGTTACATTTAAAGTAACAAAGATTCTAGGGCCCTCCAACGTTTCCATTCTTCTGCCTCTAACACTGCTTCATCCCAGGCAGGGGTTCCCTTGATGGGCATCCATGCCCTACATACAGATATCAGGCTTTGTCCTCTTTGGGCATATTCATCAGGGGTGCAAGTCATATAAATGCACCCACTATCCCCAGCCAGGTCCACCCATACCTCCTTGTACAATTCTAATTCTTAGGGTTCTTTAATAATGGTATGGTGCAAGTCTTCTACCCTGTCCCCTATGTTATACACTGCGGTCATTTGATATTTAGGCTCAGGGTTCTCTCCTTTTTGTACTTGGGCATTTCTTGTGACCTGTGGCACCTTTGCTGGACTGCCCATTGTCACCATCATCATTGCACTTTTTGGGATTGACTTTGAACAACATCGAATCCCTGCCTTGCACACAAAAACAATGTACAGGGAAAATACTACGATGGGCACCAGCAGCTTCATGGTGGTCCCAAACCACAATGGTGCCCACTCAAAAAGTGTGTCAAACCAGTTGCTGGACTGTACATCACCCTCTTTTTTCATCCTTTCGCCGAGGTTGTCTACTGCAGCTATCACGTGTGATAATGTCCCATTGTCAGCATCGGCAGAAGGCATAAACTTGAAATGTGCGCTCCCAATTTTTCGGAAAACACCACCGTCCATTGCTGTGAGCAGGTCCAGCACGTACCTATTCTGCATGGTCATCAACCTTAGGGCTCTAAGTTCCACCTTGATGACGTTGAACCCTTCTTCAGTGTCGTTTGCCAAATGGATCAGTTCCCAGTGGACTATCTGCAACGATTTGGCATTTGCTTGAGCCTGAATACTTGGTATGAGTGATGCAAAACATTTCTCTGCTGAAGTGAAAAGCTTAACTTCAATTTGTCAGGTATTTGTGCCAAAAGTTCAGAAGCGTCTGTGCAGATGTAATTTGAGGTTGTTCTTTTCCGAGACACTCTGTTATGCAGCTGATCTTCTGACAGTACGTCATACGTTGGGGGTTCTTCAGTTGTTGACTGGGGTGCCAGAGACATCTTGGCTGGCACCCTCTCCCCTTGAATATGACTTTCAGGAATTACCATCAGGGCTGAATGCAGCGTGGCCAGGGTGCAAGTACCTCTCCATGATGATGGGAGGTGCAAGTAGGCCTGTTTGCTGCATACCTAGTAGGTGTCCATTAAAGCCGCTGTTGCTTTCTTCATGTCAGGGAAGATGAGGGTCTTGTTGCAGTGTTTGTTTGCACCCATGGGCACTTTCCCTTCTCTGTGGAAAGACAGTTCGTTTTGTAGTTCACATTGGATCTTGATTGGCTTTTTCGAGAGCTGTTACCCAGATCAATTTGGCAATATGCTGAGACCAGGTTGGAGCGCATGTTTTTTTGACCCAGTGAAGTTTTTCATCAGACAGTCCTCACAATGCTTCCGCTTTACACATGACTGTTTCTTCTTGCCATCTATTCTCTGTGAACATTGTCCCCTTTATAACAAAAAACGGCTCCTTTATGCAGAGCACTCCATGAGGCTTGCTGTGGCAGGTTTTCTCATTTTCAAGCAGTTGTAACATGTTCCTATAATAGTATTGAACATTTTGATAGGACTGAAACATGTTGGGTAACGACTAGTATTATTCCGAAGGCTAGAGAACCTGTAATAGATATTCACTCAAGCACCTTGTTTAGCTATACATGTAATTAACTGTCTTGTCTGAATTAATATGTTTAGTTTGAATAATGTACGGTTTCTGTATTTTGCCTGTGTATTAATGTTGAAATTAATTATTAGTTTATTAAGGTATTAACTGTTAGTTTTGTCTTGAACAATTAAATGTAAGTTTTAATTGTGTTTAGTGTTGTGTTTTCTTAAAATTAATAATCAATTAACCTTTTCTAATTAAAGAGAATACATTGACTATTTTTTTTCTCACTGCACAAACATCTCCTTATGTGGCATGATCCCCTGTATTAGTGAACCCCAGCACTCAGTCTTTAATTTATATGCAGTGCACACTGTACCTGCTGTAAGGATAGTGCAGGGGACACCATGTCAATGTGGTTTCTAAATATGCTGCATCCTTTAGTGTGGTTCATGGTTGTCATAAGCAAATGGGTCTGTGTTATTTGTGTGAGCCACGCATTTTACTACCACAACTTCTGTAGGGAGCCCTCATGCACATATTAACCTGGAGAGGAGCGCTGCATGCTGCATAGGTGAACCATCTGATTTCTAGAAACCCTTGCCTCCTCCATCTGAAGAGATCAGAGTGTACTGTGGATGTGACATAAGCTGAATCTGAGTAAATGTTCACAGGGCAGCTTTGGGAGAGTTCTAATACTGTTTGGAGGGCCACAGATTCCATGTGTGAGGGAAATGGTTCTCTAGCTAATACATGGTATTTTCCAGATTCAAGGCTCACATCTGCGTCCCCCCTGTAGCTGTTGAAAATAATGACAGATTCAGAGTACCCTTGGGGAAAACAAGTATGTTGCCCTCTGTAAGTAAATGCTGTAAGGGGCTGGGACTCAGGGTGTAATGCAATGGCGAAAAAGGCATTGTTTAGGTCTATAGCAGCACAATAAGTGACTTATGTGGGGATGTTAGACAGGATGGTGGCGGGATTGGGGACCACAGGGAATTCTGCATCTTCAATGTTGTTCAATGGGCACCATCCTCCAAGTTGACCCTTCTGCTTTTTTCAGAGAATAAATGGCAGTTTTGCATGGTGATTCTGATGGCTGTATTATGCCTTGCTGCCATATGGCCACTACGATGGAATACATTCCCTACTCTGCCTCCTTTGACATGGGACACTGGGCCTCATTACAAGGAAGGCAGTAGAGGGTTAACGGTGCCGGTAGAACTGCCGCCACTGTTAACCCTCTACCGCCTCATTACGAGGTCTGCTCGCGGGTCCTGCTAAGGATGTCTGGTAAAACCAGGCATCCTTAGCGGGACCTGCTGGCAGACCAGGATGCTAACAACGGGTCTGTTATTAACGGGCCCGTTGTTAGCATCCTCCCCATTCCCATTGAGCCCTATGGGGGCTCAAATGGGAATCGGGATGTACCGGGTCCGGGTCCCAGGAAAGGTAATTACTGGGCCCTCCAAGGTCAGAATGGCCCAGTAATTCCTCATTCCTGGAACCCAGACCCGGTACCCGGTATGGGGGTAGCCCTGCCACTAAAAGCGGCATGGCTACCTCCATACTCGTAATGAGGCCCACTCTCTCACTAGGTGAAAAACTGCACCTGGTTTCAGTTTGATACACACCGCCCCTATGTTTTTGAGCAGACTTACAGCATGTGGGCCAAGGGTGCACAAATGGCTGGGCACCTTACCTCGATGATTCTGCAGGTGGGGTGATAGGATAGTGAAAAAGGAGCAGGGCGTACAGTACATGTCTTTTTTCCACTATTTCCTGGCAGGGTATGGAGAGTTCATATACCATCTCCCCCTCGTCCTCAGTGTCATTGAACAGCCATTCATCAGACACACCCCTCAATCAATGTGTCAGGGCAACGAATAAAATGGTGCACAATTCAAGGTATTCCTCGTCCAAACTGGACAGGATTACAATATCTGCCTTGGTGATTACTGATCTTGATAATGGTGCCTGATGCCCATTCCTGCTGGACAGCTTGTTGAAATAGCACCTCTGCAGATATCTGCCAAATGTTATCCTTAAGCCCTGGCACCCAACCTAATATGACTGTTACCCGATATAGGAACAAATCCAGCTGGAGCAGTACACCCCACATGGTGCTGTGGCCACAGAGTTTTTGTTTTACTGCTACACCATAGTGTGATACATATGAGGCGTGGAACACACTATCCCTTTCTCTGAGAACAAAATGGTCCTGTTCAACTTACTCATAAGGTCCTTCCCCAGGAGATTAAATGGGGTGCCCCATGAATACAATAAGGGAACTGATATTTCATGCATGCCTATGGTGACAGGTAAATCTTCAGTGAAATGAACCCTTGTGGCACCCTCATAGAACCCTGCATGTCCATTGTCATGTCCGACAATGGGAACAACCCCTCTGTAATGCAGGACTTGGTCACCCCTGTGTCATTCAAAAACAAGAATGTTTGATTCCCAATCGTCACTCCCACTCGGGGTTCCTGTTCCGGTCAGCATTTACTGCTAGTACTGACAATGCTAAAGCTCTCTGTGGGCTGTCCTATTGTGGGTGAGCAATGAAACACGGAAGCGGGAAAGGATTGTCTCCCAATATACTCACCCTTGTGTAAAGGGTCTCTGTTCACTGTGGCAAGGAGTTCTTATCCCACATCCGGGTGGATTGCTGGGTGAAATGTGGTGCCAAAGGCTGTACCTGGTGCTGAAAAGAGGTCTGGGGCATGAATATGGCCTAGGGCATATGGGGTGATTGTGGCAGTGGGCTGACAGTGGGGAGGTATGCTGGGACATTGTAGTTAAGGGCCATGGCATGCTCCTACATTCTTGTGCAAAAATGACCTATTTTCCCACAAGACCAACATTGCACCCCATTCAGGGCGTCAGGGGTCCCATACTTCCCTCTCTGCTGCTTTGGAAACTCCCTTTTTCCCTCCAAAAAAAACCTATGTCCATCCTAATTTCTCTAGGCCCCTCTACCCAGTCTTGAGTGTGCCTCTGTTTAGGTTGCCCTTCTTCTGCAATGCTTGTTATGACCACACCTTCCATACGCAGCTTTGCTAGTTTTTTTTGCACCAACTTTGCTTGCGCCTTCTGTGTTTTGATGCACTTGATACTTGTCCATCTCCTGTTTCTGCTTGCCATAATGTACTATGTGTGCCTGGATCTCTGGCCATGATGTTGCATCTATTCCAACCACCTTATTTAAATCTGCTTACAAATCTGAAGGGAGCCCCTTGTATAACACTTGCTAAAAAACAACTGTGTTTTTGTCCCATGCCTCTATTGCTGTAACTGTCACATCTCCTTAATCTTTTTTATCTAAATTGTGGGATCCTCACCTGTCTTCATTTTATGGGCCATGATAGAATTCATATCAGGGTGTTGGAATACATGTCTCTTAGTACCTTCCATGTGTGTGCTAGACAGTTGTTAAATAGAGCACATTCATGGGCAGTGTCATTTAACCCTATTGTACCCTGTCTTCCTCCATAGCTCATCCACCTGCTCTCCTAACAGGGAACCAAACACACTTTTCGCATCCCCCACAGCTACGGTCATGCCTGCTGTGTGTTTCTCAAGAGCATAATCCACTTGCCCATTTCTGCTGTAAGGGAGGACAAGTAATCTATTAGATTTTTACTGTCCTTGTGAGGCCAGGGAACATAATGTGGTCCCCCTGTTGCCTTCTGTGACAAGGGTGAGCTACCCGCCCCACCTCTTAGTTTTGGCTAGGTTCATTTGGCAGGGCCACAGTTGAAGCCTGCGACCCAGAGTGTTACCTACTGGGAATTCTCTGGCTCCCACCCATTGTTATCTTCCTCCTGTTCCACCAGTGTAGATTATAAATCAGTATCTGCTATATCCAGGTTCTCATCCTCACATGGCAGGCTGCTCTTGTTTACAGAAATCTGTTGATCCTTGAACAGTTTACTCTCTATTTTAAACAGGACCTGCCCCCTCTCCCCTCTTCATTGAGTGGTACCCATACATTGACTGTACCCCTGCTGTTTGGTTTCATTCTGCAATGCTTGTGTCAGCTCCTGCCCTGCCTTCTGTAGTGCCCCTTCTACTTGTTTGCATGCCTTACCGTCTCCTGTTAGAGGAGTGAACTGGAGGTTTGTGTATCATATAGCAGTCTGTAAAGGATAGGACACATTTGGAGGGGCAGGCACAGTGATACGAATGATGAGGATCAAGAGGAAGATGAAGATGAGGTGGAGGAAGTCTCTATCTTCAGCATCCGGAGTGAGTCCTGGGTGTTGTAAATTTTCACCACCATTTGAAATGTGCCGAAGGCTCATGCAGACAATGTTCGATGCACTCAGTCGTGGAAAACCAGGACTCTATTCCTACTGCATCACCTCCATGCAACGCCACACCAAGACCAACCACCCAGGTGCTCTGAGGAAGGCAGTATCTTTCTCGGGAAAAAGTAGGTTGACACCATCTACCCCACCTTCTTCAACTGTTCCTGTTACCAGAAATTATACTCCTTTGGGGAAAAGGATCCCAGCAGCAGCCTCAGAGGCCATACAGAACTCTGTTGACCCTTACCTTTTGAGGGTCATAGTGCTTTGTTTGTGCTGTGAATCACCAATCTGTAGGGGGGAGCAGTTTTGGAGTGCTTTTAAGGCCACGGTCAAGGAGCATGAGAACTACTGCCACCTACCTTGATTAAGGCCATCCCAACATCATCCTCTGTCCACCTGCCCCTTCATCTCTGTTGTTGATGCCCATCCATTCCTTCCCTCCTCCATCTTACCTTGCCTCTCCTGGAAAAAATTACAAAACCAAAAAAACACAAAAAAAAACAGTTCCTTCATGAGCCAAAATAGAACTGATAAAAAAAGTCACAGGTCCCTTTGTAGGCTGCATAGTCCGCATTCAGCGCAGTAGTCTGGGGACACCTACACAATTCCAGGGGTGGGGGCATGAAAATCATTTTAATTGTTTTTCACACAAACATGGTGGCTCTTAAAAGAACTTTTTTTGTGTTTTTGAGTTTGCATTTTTTTATTCTTTTGTTTTATATACTAAATTTAAAAGATTCTACACAACATAAATATTATGTGTTCACAAAAACTGCTTCAATGCATTTTTAACGTTTCCCTGAAACATCAGATTGCTCATATCAGTTAGATGCACTCCATCTCTCTGGAAAATTTCGACAATATCAAATGTAAGGTTCTCACTATGAAAAGATGTCATGCCAACATCCAGTGAAAAAGCACAGAAAGCCAACATAGGTAAATACTATACCAAATGTCGCTTTGGCTTCCCTAGACCACTTTGCAAAAAAGAACCTGTAAATAGCTTCATGTCTTCTGTTAGACACAGCATAAAAGGAAAATCACCTAAAAACACATACAACATTAAAATGGAAAAAGAGTACTAAAATCCTACCAGGAGGCAGAAACAATAGCCACAAATGATCCCAAAACCCAGGACATTTTAAAAACAATTCAATTGACACATACTACCCAAATAAAAGTACAGCTTTGGAAAACATGTGCTTGTTCGACATAGCTCAAAACTACAGCTACAAAAACAATGTCACATCCAATGAGACAACTGGAAAATATTCTGTCTCAACTTGTGAAGGCAGCCTAGTGAATCATATAAGGTTATCATTTAAATCTCCACAAAATAGAGAACTGTATTGCCTGGCCCTATGACAACATTTTGAACCTTTCAAAAAAGAAGAAGAATTTTAGGTGACTATGACTTATTTGAAACTGCATTCCAAGTTAATGAAAGCAGTATAACAAATGTCAATTTCAAACAATACAAAGAAATGTTGGACAATAAACGCCAATAAGAGGAATACATTGAAGCTCAACTAGATAAAGACACTCATGAGGTCCGTCAACCTTCCCTTAAAGGAAGCCAAACACCACTTTGAGAACCACTCATTCTAAATGAAGCAGGCATAGCCATGGCTGAGGTAGAAAATACCATGAGTCTATATAAACAATTTGAAGAAGGGTGTCAGTGATTAAATCACAGCTAAATGATGATCAACTCACCATTTACCACTAAGAACATGTAAAATGGTCCTAAACATGAAAAGAAACTGTAGTTTTACAAATTATAAACCTCTGCTCCTGTATGTAAGTAGTAAAGCTGGTTCTGGTAAAAACATTTGTAATTAAAATAATCAGTACATTTCTGCAAGCCTTAAGAAACAACAACCTTTCAGGTGTTGAAACAGCCCCCACAGGTTTACCTGCATACAACATATGAGGTGTAACTTTACTCTGACTCCTCCTTCCAGTAGAACATCACAGTGAATAAAAATACTACAAATTATCAGCAGATGCTGCTAATGAATTATGCAGAATTCTGAAACAAATGAATGTGCTAATGGATGAGGTAAGCATGGTTTCAAACCTCATGCTGGCTTTAATTCACCTCAGAATGCAAGAAGTCCTAAAAACCAACTACAAAGAACTGTTTGGAGGAAAACATGTTATTGTTTTCTGAGATCGCCTACAGTTAACACCAGTAAAATGTCAACCTATTTTCAATACATTTGGACACAAACAATGCCGCAACACACTCAGAAGCATTAGAAATGTAAAACTCTGGCAACATTTTCAGTACAGAGAACAAACACAAAGCATGTGTCAGTCTGCAGACTTCACCTATGCTAACATTTAAAAAAAGCATTAGAACTGGTCTGCTTACAAATTATGCAAATCCATCTTAAATACTGTACTAATCCATGATCTATATGCGTGAAACACATCTGCTGTTGATGCCATGGGAAAATGTAAAATGAATTTCCTTACTGCCAACTCGTGCAAGCTGTAGTCAATTCAATGAGACAATGTTAAAAAATGAAATGTAACCCATTTAGCATATCAGCTCCACTGTTATGCTCACCTGGTCTCTGCAGAGGCGTTGGGGCACGGTTGCAGCTCTCACGGGGTGAGGTCGCTCGGGTCCGACTTCGCCATCTGCTCTTATGTGGTGACTGGAGGTAATAGGTGATACTGCTCAGGACTGCTCCTGCATGGAGAATAGGGTGCATGAGTATGCCAGCTTGTGTGCCTGATCCCCTTCCAGACCCCTTCTCCCAAACCGTGGTACCCGTGGGATGCACTGTCCCTGGAAAGCTGACCTGTTGATTAGTTTTGGAGAGCACTCTGTCGTGCTACTTCTGGCAGGGGCGCTTGTATGATCTGGACCGAGTTCCTTCACTCGTCCCTTGCACATGGTAGTCCAGTTCTGCTGTGACTGAGCCACTATACTTCAGGTAAGTGTTCCTGTTTGCCTTTGTCTTTCCTCGTCTGTTTTTGTTGTATTGTATAGTTTGTTGTCTTGTATTGCTGTCATTCAACTTTTGATGTTTGCTCTTTTGCTTTCTTCCCTTGCAGGTGATGCTGCCGGCCCGGCAGAAGCTGCAGAGCTCGAGGCCACAGGAGGAGGGAAAGAGGAACAAAGCTGCAGCGGTACAGTAGCTGGTAAATTGTTAACTAGGGGTGCACCTGGTTCAAATGCGGCACGGCCCTGGGACGGATGTTCTAACCTTGTCTTTCTTCTTCTTCACAGGTTCCGAGTTCGTGGATGCAGAGTGCGGAGCTGCAGCGTCGGGATCATGATCAATGGATGTCAGGAGATAAGTCTGCACATGAAGCAATGAAGCACTGGTTTCCTGGGGGTGGGTATGCAGGAGAATGCCTGGTTTCAAAGGTTAGTAAACTGGTCCAAGTGGTGATGAGTGTCACGTTGCACGCGAGTGCACAATAATGCAAAGCACCGGCCTTAAGGATGGATCAGCTTAAATAGGTGTGCTTCTGAAGCCACGCCCAACAGGTTCAGCCTGCCTGCCACACCTTGCCACACCCGATGAGTCAGCACATGAAGACCAGGCCTAGGGAGCCACAGCCGATGAGTCAGCACATGAGGATGTTCTCTGGAATAAAGGCTTTCAGCTCCTGGAAATTTCTTGTAAAATAAAAACATTCCTGCACTGAAATAAAGTGAAAGCACTCCTGCACTGAAATAAAGTGTTCCTGCTCATATCTCTACATGAGCCTGGCACCAAAGGCACCAGGACTGAGTCCAGCCAGGGCCCCTGTGTTTATAGGTCCCAAAGGGACATACGTGAGTCAAGTGACCCATTGCCTCCATCACTAGATGGTGTGGTTTTTGTGTTCTGGGGCCTGTGGCCATGACATCCACAGACAAACTAGAAGTGCACAGCATGACATTCTCTATGTATCAACAAGCAATAGCAGGAAAAAATACCCCCAACACAGCCAATGTAAAACAAGGTTTAGTTAATGGAGCAATGTGTAGAATTGTTTGTTTCCTAACATATCCACATGACAACAACATTCAGTTTGTCAACATCCACTTTGCCAAACTTGCAGAAGTTTAAAAAATTGCCCACACAGTACCACATTTCCTTCAAAGACATGTACATACGCAGAGAACAATCTTTTCTATCTCTTGCATATACTATCACTGTTCACAAATGGCAAGGTTTAACCCTAGATCATGCATTGATTGACATTGGCAATACAGTCTTTAAGGGAGGTATGAGTTATGAAGCACTTTCACGTCTGTGTACACTAAATGGTCTATTCGATGACATTTGTTGCAATATTGAATACAACAGGCTATGTGCACTGAACACCCCATCTATATATGTACCCTGTACCTAAAAAAATAAAAACTTTAAAAAGCAAATGAATGCAAACATAATCTACAACACATCTCCCAACAATACATCTAAAGGAACAATGACCAACTCCTTCTCCATCAAATAATACAACCAAAAAACTGTTTACTACAAACTCAACTGCACTTCCATCAGAAAAGAAAGAGACACATATCTGTTCTCCCAATAAATCTGCCAACCCACTAAACGATGCCGACACACAACTCTCTGGTCCATTTAAATTCAGCAACACAACTGGAGTAAATTGCTATGCAAATGTAAAAATCAATTTTCTCTTCCAAGTGCCACCAACTATTCACAACATTTACTTAAACGGCTCAGACCAGTTGTGTTTGCAAATGCTCATACTTCATAGGAATGCCACAAATTATCCTGACAGCATTTACATTGTCTCAGGTGTAAGGCACAAATTAGTTTAATGTCCAGGAATGGTAAACTTTACATAAACACACAAAAAGATCCTCAAGAATTCCTAATGTACTACCTAAAAGTACTGGAAACCAAAACCATCCCTATAAATGGAATTTTCCAGATTTCACACACGTGGAAACATACGTGCCCCTAATGAATGATTTGTGTATGTATCCATACCACATTGTGAATCCATTCCAGTTCACAAGCTTCTGCATAATGCAAAGCATGGCATATTATGCCATCTTTGCAATTCAGACAATTGTTCCAGCATGCACATCAACTCACATGGCCAATATGTCATATTAATGCTTCTTAGGTACAATGCACATGCTACCAAAAATAACTAAGTTTACAAGATTCACATACGGAAAAGTAACTATTGGCAAGAAAACCTTCTCAACAGTAGGTATAACATACCACCCTGGTGCCACAACCACTTCAGGGCACTATACCGCATATGTAAAAAAAAGAAGCAGTTGTTTTGAATGTAATGACACCTCTGTTACTACAAAACATAGGTTACTAGCAAATCTAACAAATGCCTACTTAATATTCCTTCAACCCAAATGTACTTACTAAACCGTAGCACAATAAACAGTTATAATATGCCAACAGGTATCTAACTACATCCATAATACTACAATACTACTTTTAAAATTCAAGATAGTTAGAATATCAAAGGCATAAATTAGTTTTCAAAAATTGATTAGCAAAAAGGCCAATTTGATTAGCAATCTTGTACTAATATTGTTAATGACGCCAGAAGTTATTTGTACTGCATACATGAAAGGAGCAACAATACAGCATGCTTTCTTACAGCTGAAATAAGACATTAGTGAGAACAGTTAGGACTTGCAAATTCATTAATATTCAGCCAGACCTGCAGGTTAACATTGTTTACCTATACAACCTAAGAGAAATGCATTCAACCCATAGCAACAAATGACAACAAATACAATATCTGTAAAATGGTGCAGTTCACTACAAACACGCTTTATGGTTGGCACACTGCTGACACCCAGAGGCCAGCTATGCACAGTGAAACTTGTATTTGACATTTACTGCAAACAAAATAAATGTTAAATAAAAGTTTCAAACATCTCTTGCAAATGGTACTCAACCTTCATAAAAATCTACTCGACTATGTGAGTGGGTGAAAAGACTTTGCAAGCCGTGGATGAGTGTCTGTAAAATGTAAAGGTTTAGCTGCATGAAGGGACACAAATAGATATGATGATAAAAAGCCTCTGAAAACAGTTTGGCCAGCTGTCTTCTGCAGGTGCTAATATATAATGCAATCATAATTCTAAAGCACATTGACTGATGGATGCTTACTACAGTGTATGGTAGTGCAGTAGGTCTGTAAACGTAGCAACTGGATGGAACTATTGATCACTACTTTGCATAAACATCTAGTTAGCTTTGTGTATTCATTATGCAAGAGGAAAGAAAGTAGGCGACTATGCAGAGTGGATGACGTAGCAAGCAGAGAACTGGGAAAACGTAATATTGTGGTTTGTGGTCATCTCGCTTTTATGGTAGCTGGTATAAAGTAAAAGGCTGATATAATAGAAAGTCAATAAGTATGGTATCAGCTCATGGGTCGAGTACCAACTGCACAGATGTATGCATTCAGCAAGTTACAGAACTCGGTTTTCCATCAAAAGTATTTGCTTGTGTGATCATATACATTTTCAAAAGTGTTCACTTGTCAATATGATGCATCTTGATTTACAGTGTCAATACAATAATTACACATCATTTATTATTTTTTTATTTGGCATTTAGTTTATTACAAACCTTTTTTTACTAACCTCATAATTATTATGCATTATTTAACAACTTACATTTTTTAGGAATGAATGTGCATGATTGTCTTTTAATAAAATATAAAGTTAACACATACTTGTCTTTGCCAGACAGGATATAGTTAGCTTTATAAAAGTATCATTAAAACTGTTATCCCATTTTACTTCTGGTTTGCAATTATTTGAAAAAGAAAAATGCAATTTTTGCCTATCACTCCCACACAGGCCTTTGCCACTTAACAGTGGAGGAGATGATTACTGCTGCACTTTCTCTCCATAAGCACTTGGAGTGAACAGAGAAACAAGAGGGAAGAGAGAACTGAGGGCAAGAGAGGAATGCAGGGCTAGTTGTGCTTTGATTGAAAATGGAAACTTTAAAAAGCAAGCGTTGCTACACAAGTGTCAATTTGCTTAGCAAACCTACAAAATAGCATAACGAATTGCTATGCAACACTGCTTATTTTATTCCTTGATATGCCAACAGATATCTAACTACTTAAAAAATACCCTTCTTTGAAATACACTTGAAATACACGATCAAAATTCTTGTTACTACACATTTTCTTCTAAAGTCTACTGTAGTTAGAATAAGCCAACAGGTATATAACATCTACTTCAAACATTCCCTTAATAACAACACACTTCAAACAAACATACTGTCACACTTACACTGACATAATGGTAACAGTGTTCTTTTTAATCCTCAATGATTTTTATTTTCTCATAATGACCCAATTATGTTGAAGTCAATACAAAAACAGTGTACCACACACTTATGTTGTACCAAACATAGTACATAGAATGTACTGTTTATGAGGGTCAGAAAATTTTAAATGTATATGTAAAATTGAATGCTATTAAACCTTCTCAACGATCCTGCTTAACAAATTATACTGTTTTTTTCACAGAAAACGAACTAGAGATTCCAGCTTTACTACTTTATACAACTAAGCAACCGTATCAAATGCAAACAAATACATATTCCATAAGCACTATCCTCAATTGTACTACAATCATAAATACCACTTACTTTCTCCCTCTACAGTACCCATAATACTATACACATATAACTATAATGGTTGTGGACACTAGCCACAACCACCACCATATAATTAAACAAAGTACATACAATAAACCTGCAAATAACAAAACTCGCCATGAAGCCCCAGCAATTGAATTGGTGTTCACGGACACTGAAATTGACCTGCAGACTCTGCTGCACCTGCAAATCCTATTTTCAGCTATAAAAACCGCTCCATACCATCTTCATTCCATTCCCCCACACTTTCTATGACATTGTTCAGCCATCAAATAACCTCAAATGTGTTTTCCAAGCCAGTTGTTCGTGGCGCTGTCCGTGGACTACTGCGATGTCCGCAGAATGGATAGCACGTGCGCCCATTTTTTTCACCTAGAAAAATAGCCCCATATCATCTCTATGCCACTCCCCCACCCTTTCCAGGTCCCCTTTCGGCCATCAAATAACTCAACATTTGTTTTCCAGACATTTTACCCAGCACCCTATTCGTGGACAGCGGCCGCTGTATGCATATCCAACATGGCTGCCATTTACAAAAATATGACACACCTTATGCTTTTCACCATCCAATCAGTGGGCGCGTACAATGTCCGCGGACATCACACAGGACCCCGGACCCCGATTGTTCCAGGGGGGAGTCCGCCGAGCGATTAGGGAAGTGAGTCTGCGGACCAGACCCAGCTAAACAATTTTTTTTAACCTACTTTTTGCCCATTTATAAAAAAAAAACGACTGGATGGATTTACACCAAATTTACAAAAGCATGCTTTTGGGACTTGTTGGTGAAAATCCGTCCAGCGGTTTGGGCTGTAGGCATGAGCAACATTTGTTTCTGATTGGGATCTATGAGGAAAACCACTCTTTTGCGATGCTCCCTATAACTTTTCTCCCTTTGGACGAAACCTCACCAAACTTTGCAGAATCAATCCGGCGGGAGGGGCATTTACTTGTTTTGCAGTTTGGTGAGGATTCATCCAGGGGAGGCAAAGTTATAAACTGCCCAAAAAGTGCTCTGCCTATGGTTTGAGCAACTTAACCATAACTACAGGGCTGCTACTGCAGTCCCTTTAATATGATGGATGAAAAGATATGTGTTTGTAATTGTGCTGGATAATGCATGTACACGTTTGCAAGGAATCCAGCAAAACTGAACATCTCCTAGCATAAACTGAATCAATAAAATCTCTGCTCATAAGAAAGGGTATTTAAAAAATGACCACAAGCTTTGAATCTACTTGTTATCAACTTTTCGGACAAAGGAATACAAACACCATTATCAATTTGAGAAGCCAAATTATCGTGGGCATGACAAACTCTTCCAAGAACATGATGAGCTAATGATGAAATTTGCACCTGAAGCACAACCTGCTACACACAACGGGAGAGTTACAGCTGGCCAGGAGCCATCAAGGGTAAGAAGCATCAACTAATTGATTATCCTTCAGAAACAAACTGTTGTTGCCATCAATGATTTAACAAAGGCCCTGGAGAAAAGTTAAACTGGCCGTCAAGGTAGGAAAATGAAAGGCAATCATCATAAACAACAGGGGCTGTTCACAGCGCTGCTGCAACACATCATTTGTGCACAATCAATAGCTGTATCATTGACATAGAATCACATGACCCTACGGCATTAAAAAGCGCAAAACAATTACCTCTAAAAATTGCTAGGATGATCAAAAGGTGAATCCTGCCACACACACCACTAACCATGTAGGTCATTCTAAAAGCAGCACATTCCACTGACATACAAGCATTGATTCATACTGTTACATTTGGTGATGCAGATGCTCGTTAAGGTTACATGAAGGCACCAGGTCTTGCCAGGCAACACAACTATCTTCACATCAACTACTGAAGACAAATGTATGCGATATAAGGAATGATTCACAGAGCGTTTGCAATGGGGGCCGCCCATTGAACAGGTATTTGTGAATCAGGCCCATTTACTTTTCGGCCAAAGGTTTGGGCAAGATTCAGCAAGTACATGATATGACTTACTTCACATTTCCTGTGGTAATAGGGGTGATTTTTTATTAGGAAAAAGAAGCATGCAGTGGGGTATTTAATTATTCGTTTTGACATGTGAAGCTGAGGAGATACATGGATAGGGAATAACAGACTTCTGAAGGGCACTAGGGCTGAAGCACTGGAGTGTCTTGTTATAATAATGAGTGACAATAGCGTTTGGAAAAGGCTGCTTGGTATTCCCATATTGGTGTTCTTTTAGCATTTACACATGAGTCCTAGAAGTGACCAATCGCATGCATGCACTTACGTTTATCACCATGCGGTGCTTGCTTTGATTGTATAGCTAAGTACCTTAGCTTCTGCTCACTCCACTCTTAGAATTCTAGGTAAAGGTGATGCCAGATAGAGGAACTATGTTGTAAAATAGGTTACATTCATGCATTTTACATTGGCTCAAGAATGATTTGCCATTGTTCAATATGTATGGAAGGTTTTTGTATGTGTTGCTGTAAGACATTCATTATTTTATATTTATTTATTTATTTGTAAAGCACCAACAAACTCACAAGTATCAAGTCAGAGATCAAAAATAAGATCAAGGAAACAAGGAAACAAAAAAGTTGATCACTTACAAAACTGAGTTTCCAAGTCACCTTTGAAATACAATATAGCTTTGATTTGTCTTAAATCTGGTGGAAGTGAATTCCATAGCGTTGGTGCTATGTACTCAAAGTTATGTTTATCAGCTTGCTCTAGACTATCTGGGTTGGATCAATTGGCAAGTATTGTTCAAGCGCAATGTTCCGTAAAAAGGCAGTTAGTCAATTGTATCCTTGAGATAAGCTGGGGCTGCTCCATAGATACATTTCTGGTTAATAGTAAGCAGCCGGTAACATAACCCTTGATTCGACTGGGAGCCAGCGAAGTTCACTGCGTGCACTTGAAACGTGTTCCTTGCGTGGAAGATTGTAGATGACGTGCAAGGCCCCATGCTAGGCATCTGAGGCTTTGCAAGATTATCTGAAGCAGTGCCAGCCAAGAGACTGCCACAGTAATCAGTCTGGCAGCAGATGACGATTATTGTCGAATAAAGCAGGTTGATGCTCATGAGGATATGTGTGCTGCCTTATCTGATTGGTGGAAAGAAGGAGCAGGGTAGTTTGCTCTTTTGTTTTTCCATAATCCCTGGGGCTCCAAGTTGCCTGCCCTCTAAACACGGGCCCCAGCAAGGCCTTTGGCTATTCTAACACTGCCTGGTACAAAGACTGCTGGGCATTGTGTATGGAACTATGAAGAGGCGAACCTGTCTCACACCTAGCTCCGCAGACTTTATCATGATGGCCAGGGAGTGCTAGCTCCCTACAAGCTCTCTATGTAGTGTAACTGGGCACCATAAATCCAGGTATCATTTCATATGATAAAAGAATATCATGTTATGTGTAGGGTTTGAATAGCATTCATAGAAACCCCAAGAGATCATAGGCCGCACACCATTGTGTCATGCATGTTAACACTGTGAGGAAGCCCGTTTGGCAGTGGCTTCACACTCCAAAAAAGAGTATGGTCTCTGCAATTACAAAATTCCTAATATTGTCTGTACGAAATACAACACTCCTATTGTATTTATACTTCGACTGATAACAGCAGTGCAAGCTTGCTCTGGCACTTCTCTTTGTTGCACGATGCACATTTAATGAATCATGCTTCGAGTGTATCACGGTATATATTTGTTTATCCGCATTCGATAAAGATATACTGTATAAGGAACAATATTTGGGATCATTCCCATTCAATATGATACGTCTTTAACGGGTAAGAACACCAATGTTAAAAACAGTTTAATTGCTATTTAGTAGAACATTTCCTCGGCTGCTGCAGAGGCAACTGGATTTGCTTGTCTAAGAAGCTATTTGACATTAGTCACCATACACATACAGAATAGCATTCAGCATACACTGAAGATTATACTGTATGCTGTTTGGGAGACCAGCGGACGGGCTTGCATTTTACCAATAATTAATGTTGTCAGTCGTAGGCCAACTGGGTATTGTGGATAGAGTGGTAATTTTCGAAGTTGACAACTTTCACTAAAAATACATTCAATAATGTTCAATGGTACAAGTTAAATATGCATTTTTAATGAGTGACAAGAAATGGAGAAAGCTCTTAGCCGTGTTTAATTCAGCTCAATTATCCAGGAATGCGTTCCACACTGTATGGCCCATCTATCGTTAGAGTCAAGGTACAAGAAACACCTAGGTTTCAGAGCAGCAAAGATACAAATGAGGGAGTGGGAAAAGCATTGTTGAAGTGTTTTAGCTTACACGTCACTGACTTGTGAATTGTTATTTTTATATCTCTCTATATTCACTGAAAACACTTTTTTAAAGGGATTTTATGGTTACAAGTAAATCCGAAAAACCCAAGAAATCCGTCAATTATGGTAAGATAAGCAACCATAACATGCACCATCACCGTCCACTGCTAAAACCAACACCCAGAACAACAAAGATGACATCACCGATGTTGTTGATGACATCACTGATGACATCACATATCTAGGCCACTTGCTTTTGTTCACTGACATATCTAGGCCAGGTGTTTTTGTTCTCTGACAGAATATGAACATTCAAAAGGTGCTATATATCTAGACATTAGACTTGTATGTTTTTAAGGTACTTTCCTTAGGGTTTGGTCTCAGCTCATGCTTCACATACACAGGGCAATAAGCAGGCCTTAAACACACAGTTCATTTGTATACACGAAGATGGACTTTAATGTTATTGACATTTTCTGCTGATGTTGTTTCTTTCTTTCTTAGTTTAGTTTCCCTGTATGTGCCTCTGATTTGTATGCAATGTGGGTCTTCCTACGTATTTTTTGTACTAACACAAGTGTGCAGTAAGTCTTGAATTGTTAGCTATTTATTCCATGTTTAACATCACTCAAAACTCTGATAAGGTAGCATTCACTATTTTTCTATGCAAAATGAACCAGATTAAAAATAATATACTTCTATGGTGCATGCTGCAGCCAATGCCTATGTGTATGTATGATTAAGTTGCTGTATTGATAACAACACTCTGATATAATGTTTTGTTTAGATGGGTACATTCTTTAATACATTAAGTAGTTCATGATAGATCTCCCGATCACCCCTGACATCGTATTACCACCATTATAAACACAAACCCTTGTCGGGACTTTTAATCAAAATTAATTTCATATGTGATGTAATCAGTGATGCCAGTGTTGATGTCCTGGGTGTTAGTCTTAGCAGTGCAGTGCGGTGGCATGAGTTATGGTTGCTTAAATTACCATTACTGGCAAACTACTAGGATTTTTTCGGTTTTATTTTTAACCATGGCGTCCCTTTAAAAAAGTGTTTTCACTGAATTACCTAGGTTTTTATTATTGTGATTTAACCATAAGGTCCCTTTAGAAAAGGCTTTCTGTGAATTTCATAGGTTTTTATGAGTAAAAATGTTTCATGATGTTACATCACTGTATATACGTTATTAATAATTCCTCTTTGAACATATATGAAAGAACTTTAAACCTACTTTAACAAACATATTTTTTGCAACACATACTACTGTGTGTCGTTAACAACAGTGCATGCTGGGGATGCAAGTCATGGTTGAATTGCCTAGAGCATGAGGCTCGACCATGACCCAGCCCCACCAAACCAACCCCATTATCCTCTGCACCTACCCTGCATCCTAGTTCAGTGTCCACTATTCCCTCATAATATGACCAATGGCCAGTGCACATGGGTTCCACAATCAATTGGGCATGGGTTTTGGCCATCATATTGTGTCTATGAGGATTTCAAAAATGTTGTGGCCCTCCCTATAACTTTGCCCGATTTGGATGAAACCCCAGCAAACTTTGCAAAATCATTCCAATCTGGCCATATACTTTTTTTGCAATTTTTGGTGAGGATTTGTTGAATGGCACCACAGTTACAAGCTGCCCAAAAGTGCTCTTTCTATGAGTTTAGCAACTTAACTTAACTTAACCATAACTACAGAGCTGCTACTCCAGGTCATGTAAAATAAAAGGGGGTCTGAAATGCTTGGATATGTGGGTGTGTCTGTTCGAAATGTTCCCCGTACTTCCCAACATGCTACAAAACTGGAAATTTGGCATTTGGTTAGGTTCCATGGTGTAGACAATGTAAAACGTATAACATATACATGTTTCTAATGTTTGTGATCTGCAATGCTTGGATACGTGTGTGTGTCTGATCGAAATGTTCAGCATCCTCCCCAACATGCAATAAACCTGAAATGTGGCATGTGAGTAGGCTCCATTATGTAGACAATGTAACAAGAATAAAATATACCTTTTCCAGATTTATCTATTTTTTAAGTGGTCTCCATTGCTCACCCCTGCCATATGTCTCTTTACGCTGTAGTTTTACCATAGTTCTAGGTCCATTGTTCCTAAAGTTCAGCAGTTCAAGAAAACCTCAGCAGTTCATTGTTCCGAAACTTTCTCTACTATAAGGTTTATAGCTGACATTAGGGGCACTCGCTTTTAAAGTCATGTGGGTGACTCTAAACAGTGCTTTTGTAGTAATGCGGGTGACAGGAAACGGTGTATGTCTCTTCAATAGTGTCTGCAATGACCTTGTCCGTCACATCATGGCAATTCTCTTATGATAATTACTGAAACTTAATTTGCCATAGAAGTTGCTGAATGTATGCCTTTTAAACAGTCCAAAGCTTACAAGCTTCAGCCATACATGTACAGGTTTGGTACATCAAGTGCACATGCTTCAGCCCTATACGGATGGCACTTATGTTGAGGTTGCTGCTGCCTTGGCTGTAGATCAGGACACCAATAATGTTGCTGCGCAATCTCAAAGCTCCAAATCAAAATAACTGGAACCGAGTTACGAGATTCATGCTTTTCACATGGTCAGCTGTATGTGGCTTGCTCCAGAGTTGGAAACAAAGACAATGGCCCTCATTACAACTTTGCAGGTCCGGAGTCAATGGTGGTGGTAAGCTTACCACCACCGTTGTTTCCGGACCGTCAAAGTACAACTCTGTGGCCTGGTGTTGTGCCGCCTGCCAGGTCTGCCATGGTGGGCAGAACGGCAACCATCCGCAGATGTTCCTGGAAGCATCAGAACAATTAGTAACAGTCCCTGTGCTTCCACGGACCCCATTCCCATTGAGTCCTATGGGGATGGGGATTAACAATGGCTGCCACCTGATTTACCATACCGCCGGGGCTGTAATGCCCTGGTTATTCCGGCAAGTCAGGTGGCAGTAACTCATTAAGGGTCTGCCGGTTACCTGCTGGTTTTTCTGCCGGACTCCTAATGAGGGCCAATGTGTTCTTACCAGCTCCTACAGGAAAGACTAGCAATATTTTCTACAAATATGAATTGGTTTAGTTCTATAATTAAACTTCAAACTAGGAATGAATTAGGGATTACCGTGCAAAGCACATGTACCCCTTCTATTTTCTCTATATGCCTAAACCAGCATTGTACATTTTTGAAAAAATATTGATGACATATAACTAACAAAAGCACCTGGTACACTGATTACAGCCTAGCAATACAACAGAACTACAGCAGGTGCGAGCTCCGCACTTCCCCATGCATGTCCACGTTGTGGTCTTCTGCTTTTTGGGGTAGCTCTTCGTTAGCAACAATTACTGCTTAAATTACTTGGAATGTATTTGATTTTTTTTCCTGCAAATTTCCTGCAAATTTCTTAAACATCCATTACTATTGACAAGAAACAAAACCTTTTGTCCATTTTTGTTGGGCACTTTGAGGAAGTTTGATAGGTTTTCTGTTGGGTTACATTGATATGCAAGAGGTATAACGATTTAAGCAGTAACAGGTTCAATCAAGGATCATCATTCAGACATACGTCGAAATACTTTCTTGGGCGCTACAATAGTAAATGTGTATGCGTGCACACACAAAATATGATTAAACAAGTTGACTAACACAGAAACAATCCTGGTGTCTAAGATTTCAAAGTCTGCGGGTCTATGAGGGATGGTGCTATTTCTACAAATAACGAGCAAATTATCTTTCAAATAATAGAAAAGACCTGGCAAATTCATAAGTGTTTTAAACAAGCTTGTGATTAGGACCATTTCCTGATTTATATATTGCAGTCTCAGATTTTACATAATGAAATGGTTAATTGCAATTGCTGAAGATTTTCAAATACAGTAGTAAAATTAAAACACTATATTAGCTCGACAGTCAGTGGGGTGACCTTAATATCTTAATATTCCTCAGCAGTTACGAAGAAGTATGTTGTAGTAGTATGTGCTGAAAGGGGAAACAGTACAATAATGGCAATATTTAATCTTGAGAATGTTTCTGGTGGACTTGGCTCAACAAGAAAAAACAAATATGATATATGGATGGACCACACATATCCCCAAATGTTAAATGCCAAGTTAAGGAGCATTTTGGCAAATAAGAGGGTGTTGGTATTCAGTGGTCACTGTTTCCCTGTGAAAGAGATAATTTTTCTTTCTAAGTTTGTTGACAGTATTGTATAGTTTAGCGGAATTGTTTTGTTCTTTTGGATTGTGCAGCAGTAACACATACTTCAAATCGTATGTACAACTGTTGAAAGGTGAATGTCATTCATTAGGAGAATTGCAAACACATCAGGCCACCATAACAATGACAATTTGTGGGTCCCTGATGTTGTATTATACTTTTTGTATCACACACTACTAACTCCTGCTATAAGGACAACACCAACCAAATTCCGACTATTAGAAACTTGCTATCTCACCACTTAGCGGGTTCACAGCAACCATCAAATGACAGAATATTTTGATTATATGGGCTGGTCCCCCAAAACAAACCAGCAAACCATGGACAACTTACTGAATAGCTGGAAATTCAATCCATCCATAAATACAGTAGAGTTATTTCCCCAACTCTTCTAAGGGCCACCGTTTGGGTTTGATATTTAGTTGCAATATACACGTTTGGATGGCTTTCACTGATCATCATGATGTCATTGTATACAATCATTTGTATTTCTGATGCTGAAAACTGCATTCCTATTCCAATCAAACAAAACAGCCATGGACTAATGTTGATGAAACACATTTGAGGGTATAAGTGTCATCTCTTATTGGCATAATGGCGATATTTCAGAAGTTATCGGTGTACAAAATTAAGGGAATTATGATCCAGATAATGACCTGGAATGCACTCCTGTTTGCAGAGTTGACCATTTGGTAGGGGTGAATGCAACATATCATTTAAAACTCAAACCATCTAAATTGTGGCTTATTTGAGTCCCACAAACCCATCCCAGAGGTCCATCCAAGGAAGTTGAGTTCACAAAAGGGATGCAAATGCGGGTCTAAGAGGGTGGACAGGATATTGGGCCTCATTCCGAGTATGCCGGTATCCTGGTGGTAGAGCCACCAGGATACTGGCATTTGCTACTTACCTTTACCAGCACCCGGATTTCGAGTGCCAGTGCTATGTCCGATAGGACTCCATGAGTGGATTTTCCATCATTACTGCCACCAGCAATGTATGTGGTGGTAACAAGGGGTTTTTTGGCATATTGGGTGCCTGGCTTACATCCATCATTTAGCTGGAGGTAACCCAGGTGCTCCACCGGCAAAACCCGTACTTGGGAGGTCCGGTTAAGTGCCAGTATCCACGGATACAAGCACTTTTTTACCAGACCACCCAACTCGAATTTGAGACCCATTGCCTTGCACAACTGGGGTCTATAATATCCCCCAATGCCTTAATGGAGCCTGTCATGGCAAAGTCAAAATAGAGTTTTTGATTTTCAGAGCTCCTGAGATGGAAATATAAAAAAGTTTGAGACATTGCTCAGGCAAAGAAGTGTTGGGGGAAGAATGGGGAAGGGTGGGATACTTCACATCCTAAAAGTGAATTGTGATGGTCACTGAACCTTTGCATCAGTGGCCTGTGAGACTTTGCAGGGCACTTTCTGTGGGCATTCAAGCATCACTACAATTGATAGAACTAAATATTTGGCTATCAAGATCTGAAGAGATATGCACTTTACCTCTTTTTCAAATATGGAAGCTCTCCAAACCATCTGGAGTGTAACATTGATAGATGAGGATAGCTTTTACCCAGGGCTACAGAAAAGACTTTAAAGCGGCAATACTTTACTCCCTACTTTGTAAAGTTGGGAGTAACATGATTTTTCAGGGAGTAATAAGTAAATGCAATATTCTATGGGAGTGTTTTATAAGGAAGTTAAAACAGGTTTTAACTGGAAAACAGAAATATTCTGCTAACAATTATCTCTTCATACACATTCATTCAAGCACATTAAGAGACACAATTTTACCTCTTCAGACCAGGCAGTGATAATAGTACAGATTCTTCCTGTTCTGCTATGTGTACTACTTTTCAAAACAGAGTCATCGACCAGGGGGAGAGGCTTCTCCTATTTTTTGTTGCAGTATTTTTACTCCCCATTTCTCTTTGTGTTGGGAATATTTGCACCACTTATCTGTAGGACTGGGGTTGCCACTAATTGAAAGTGCAGTGCTGACAAAATGATTATCCTACGTTGTGTTCCAAGGTTTCGTAGGGCACTACATATTTGTTTAATGGAAAAAGTTCTATTACTATAATTTGAAATCAATTTCAAATCAATTTCACATGTATGCAAAACATGTATGCATGTATATGTTTATGCATAAAGTTGTAGAGATGGCATGGGGGAGATTGGACTTTGTTGGCCCCAATGCAGCAATGAATGTTTTGGCTCAGATGGCTATTTGTTTGTTTGTTTGTTTATTTATTTATATTGCGCACCAAACCCTGAGGTATCTAGGTGCATTGCGAGGTTAGATATGAGCGTCATAAAGCAGAGATACAAACGATACATATACAAGAGATGATTTACATTACGTTACAAATATTTACAGGATTGAATTACATATATGGCAAATTCATGCATTGGTTATACATCGTAATAGAAAAGCCACAATTTAGCCTTTTTTTCTGAAGCTGTAGTAGGAAGGTTTGGATCTAAGGTCTACAGGCAAGGCATTCTACAGTTTAGCTGCAAGCACAGGGAAGCTACTACCACCTGCTTTCTGTAGCTTATATGTAGGAACTTTAAGGCAATGAGAGTGTAATGTTCTGGTTGGTCATTCCGATATGTTTTTGGAGAATGTGTCTGCTAGATATTTTGGAGCTGAGTTGGGCAGGCATGTGTGAGTGAGAATTAATGATTTGAAGTTAATTCTGTCCTTGACTGAAAGCCATTTATAGGGTAATTCATAGAATTTCGCACAAAAGTGGCGCACGTGGCTGGCGCACAGTGTGCGCGTGCGAATGTCTGCGCCAGCCGCCTGCGCTAAAATGGATATCCGCGCACAGCGTATTCATGGATTTTAGCCTCCAAAACCAGCCGTGGCGCAGAGTGGCGCAGCGACCCTGCAGCAGCACCAGTTGCGCCCCCAAAAACGCCCTCGCGCAAGGAAAAGCCATCAAAATTCCCAATTCTGCGCTAACACTGGACCAGTATACAGGGCTGCCAAACAGCAAACGCTGAGCGGGGAACGTGTATTACTGGGGTGCGCGGGAAGTTCCATACGTGATTTCAGCAGGGTATGTGTATTTCTGGGGAGCGGGGAAGTTCCACACGCGATTTCGGCAGGGTATGTGTATTACTGGGATGCGCGTGAAGTTTTACACGCAATAGGCCCTGTACGAGTGGGGTACGTGTATTTCGGGGGTGCAGGGGAGTCCTACACGTGAATTGCCAGTGTGGGTCCTCCCAGGTGTTCCCTCTACACCCTCCACGGCCCCTGCAGACAGCCCACACCACAGGGGACTACCCTGCCCCCCTGGTCATGTCCCGCAGGCAGCCCATCCACCATGGGCATGCCCCCCTAGCCAAGCCACATGTCACCTTGCACTAGTGATCACCAACGCATTACCCCCTTGCACCCCCACCCCCCAGCAGTGCAGGGCATCTGCCAGCAGGCCCCAACTCATGTCCCCTTGCACCCCCACCCCCCAAGCAGTGCAGGGCACCTGCCAGCAGGCCCCCACTCATGTCCCCCAGCACCCCCACCCCCCAACAGTCAGGGGCTCCTGCCAGCAGGCCCCCACTCATGTCCAACTCAAGCCCCCTTGCACCCCCACCCCCAGCAGTGCATGGCACCTGCCAGCAGGCCCCCACTCATGTCCCACTCATGTCCCCTTGCCCCCCCACCACTCAGCAGTGCAGGTCACCTGCCAGCAGGCCCCCACTCATGTCCCACTCATGTCCCCTTGCACCCCCACCCCTGAGCAGTGCAGGGCACCTGCCAGCAGGCCCCCACTCATGTCCCCTTGCACCGCAACCCCCCAAGCAGTGCAGGGCACCTGCCAGCAGGCACCCACTCATGTCCCACCCATGTCCCCTTGCACCCCCACCCCAAGCAGTGCAGGGCACCTGCCAACAGGCCCCCACTCATGTCCCACTCATGTCCCCTTGCACCCCCACCCCAAGCAGTGCAGGGCACCTGCCAACAGGCCCCCACTCATGTCCAACTCAAGCCCCCTTGCACCCCCACCCCCAGCAGTGCATGGCACCTGCCAGCAGGCCCCCACTCATGTCCCACTCATGTCCCCTTGCCCCCCCACCACTCAGCAGTGCAGGACACCTGCCAGCAGGCCCCCACTCATGTCCCACTCATGTCCCCTTGCACCCCCACCCCCGAGCAGTGCAGGGCACCTGCCAGCAGGCCCCCACTCATGTCCCCTTGCACCGCAACCCCCCAAGCAGTGCAGGGCACCTGCCAGCAGGCACCCACTCATGTCCCACCCATGTCCCCTTGCACCCCCACCCCAAGCAGTGCAGGGCACCTGCCAACAGGCCCCCACTCATGTCCCACTCATGTCCCCTTGCACCCCCACCCCCAAGCAGTGCAGGGCACCTGCCAGCAGTCCCCCACTCATTTCCCCTTGCACACACACCCCCCAAGCAGTGCAGGGCACGTGCCAACAGGCCCCCACTCATGTCCCCCAGCTCCCACACCCCCCAGCAGTGCAGGGCACCTGCCAGCATGCCCCCACTCATGTCCCACTCATGTCCCCTTGCACCACCACCCCCCAGCAGTGCAGGGCACCTGCCAGCAGGCCCCCACTCATGTCCCACTCATGTCCCCTTGCACCCCCACCCCAAGCAGTGCAGGGCACCTGCCAGCAGGCCCCCACTCATGTCCCACTCATGTGCCCTTGCACCACCACCCCCAGCCGTGCAGGGCACCTACCAGCAGGCCCCCACTCATGTCCCCCAGCACATCACCCCCCAGCAGTGCAGAGCACCTTCCAGCAGGCCCCCACTCATGTCCCACTCATGTCCCCTTGCACCCCCACCCCCAGCAGCGCAGAGCACCTGCCAGCAGGCCCCCACACATGTCCCCTGCACCCCTACCCCCCAGCAGTGCAGGGCACCTGCCAGCAGGCCCCCACACATGTCCCCTGCACCCCCACACCCCAGCAGTGCAGGGCACCTGCCAGCAGGCCCCGACACATGTCCCCCAGCCAACACGTCATCACAATCTAGATCCCTGGTCCTTATGGCCAGCCTCCACATGCCAAAGACGCACCCAAGTGTTGCATCCACCCACATAGATATGCCAATTACATGATACAACCCCAATGGCAAGGATGTAATGAACACCTGTCCATCACACACACACAATGGGTGCAAGTGAATGTCAAAACCCATATCATGACATGCATGAAACCAATGAGATAATACCACAAATGGAAGTATAAAAAAATATATATGAAAGATAACATGAACGTAAATCAAATTAAACACACAACAATGGGAATAACAAAAGAATTGGTCCATGTTCGATAAATAATGAAAATCAAGAAAACATAAGAAAAAGGAATCCAAAAAGAAATGTTGTCCAAAATCACAGTTCAAAAAATCAAATCCAAGGGAAAATAAAAAGTAAAAACCATTACTCCATGGTGAACACAAAAAAAATATTAAAAAAGATCAATCCAATGTAGAACTATGTACAATTGAAGAATCCAGGGTCCATGAGCCCAATTTAAGAAATGAAACCTACCAAAAACTAATACCTAATAAAAAAAACTATATACAAAAATGTGGTGCATTGTCCAAGCGGTCCAAAATAAAGAAAAAACGAAAGGAAACCTAACACTAACTATCTAACTATTTACAAGGGCAGCAGTCAAGTCCAACGGCTCACTTGATGATGTCCCAGGCCAGGGCATCATCGAACTCCTGCTCGATAGAAACCACAAGCACTGGCATTCCATCAATGTCCAGGTAGTATGTGATGCCAAGGGAATCATCACCTCAGTATATGCCAACTATCCAGGGTCCACCCACGACAGTTTCATTTACAGAATGTCAACCCTAAACCGGGACATAGAAGCTGGGCGGCATGGCGATACATGGCTGCTCGGTGAGTATAAATGCCACAGCACATGCATGCATGCCAGATACTGAGTAATGTCACAACCCTACTAATGATACCCATCACCACCTTCCTACGGGACAGTGCCTACCCTCTGAGCACCCACATGATGACGCCAATTCGGAACCCCACCACGCCACCTGAAGTAAGATACAACACAGCCCATATTGCAACCCGGGGCATAGTGGAGCGAACATTCGGAGTGCTAAAGTCACGCTTTCGCTCCCTTGACCGTTCTGGCGGGCAGCTGTTATACGCTCCCCCAGTAGTGTGCAGGATCATAGTGGCAGCATGTGTCCTGCACAACGTTGCAACCCACCGGGGCCTGCCGGTGGACATGGTGGTGCCCCCACATCCCCAACCACATGCACGCCCGCTGCGCATGGGAAGGGAAAGGGCATGGGGTGAGGCAGCCCGAACGCAGCTGCTGGCTAATTACTTCACTTAGAATCACACCCCTGTGGAGTGCACACAGCCCTGGCACATACCATCTGACAATCAATGATGATGACTCAAGGGACAGTCAACTGTCACTACCATACCAGCCTGAGATTGGTCACCTGGAAGTGTCACAATGTGTGCATACCTATCTACAGAAACACCACCAATGCTGTGTCATCAAAAGACACATATGCTGCTAAATGCATTACCCCCTTGCAAAATACAAAATGAGAACAGTGCCATGTCACCCAACCCCTCCCCAGCACCACCACCCAACACACCATGGCATGTCATGCTATGTGAGAGCAAACAAAGCAATCCCGAAAACCTGACACAAGTGTCACAAAGTACAGTGTCCCTAATGGAAACTGGCCACAAACAATATGCTCCCAGTAATGTTGAACTAACAACACACATGACCAAATACTTACCAACAATACAATGCAGCTACACAAGCTCAAACATAACTAAAACATGACAGTACTAAGTTAAAGTAGTCGTAGTCTTACAACCTGAATATGCCACCACATTGCCCCCTTCCAACTGTAGTCTTGCAGGCTTCAAAACGTGTCTGTGTACTGCATACAACATGAACTCCATCTCCAAAGTAGACGGCCTTGTGAAGACATGAGGAATGAACCTGCAAATTCAGAGGGAGACATGCAAGCAGAAGCATACATAATTCCAACATGCAGTGAACAATACAACTACAATATACACAAGGAATGTCTACACAGTATTGACTACAGACTGCCCACACAGCTCATGGGAGCCCAACATCACTGTGTACATCACTGTCACTTGGTCACACCCTTTGCAAGCCATGGAAACGGGAAGCAGGAGTGGTGTGTGTCTCACGAACCCAAGCATCGAACCCAAACTCAGGACAAGCCTGCATGTGCCCAGCTGGAATACAGTGGATGCCCACGGGAGCCACACAAGCCAACACACTGTCAAAAAATAATCAAAAATCAAAAATCAAAAAAGCAAAAATCAAAAATCAAAAATGGCCATGTGGGGGACGGGTGGGGCACCCAGGAGGTCCGAGGACATGGTGCGCACCAACAGCCGCATGTGTGGATGTTGGGAAAAAAAAACACCTCCATGGGCTCATGGCCTGCACGGCTATGCCAATGTGGGAGAACTGCTGCTGTCGCTCTGAACACCCTCTGCTGATCCCACAGGAGGTGGTGGTGCTATGGGGGCAGCCCACGCAAAGCCCTGGTATGGTCCACCATGGCAGCAAGCATGCGGGTGTGGAAGGCCTCGTTCTGGAGGATTATAGTGCGGAGATCCCCATGCAGCACTTGATGTGATGCCCGGATCTCCTCCCGAGTTGCCTGCATCTCAGCTGAGAGCGAACGTGTGAGCCGCTCCAGCTGCTGTTCTGTCCTCAAGTTAGTGGAAGTCTCAAGGTCAACAAGAGTCTCCCTGAGGTGATGGAGTTCTACCCTCAGGGCTTCCCTGTGGCCCTGGGACTCTATTGAAATCGATTGGCGTAGAGTCTCCAGTGCCGCCTGTCTGTCCCTGTTGGACGCCAACATGTCCTCCCTGTGTGATTGGCAAATGGAGTCTGTTCCCTGCTGTAGTAGCTCCATATGCCTTTCAGGGGGGACAATGGAAGTGGCCACCCCCTCCATTGCTTGAGCCATCATCTCAACTGATGCTGCCTGTTGGGTTGCCATACCGTTAATGGATTGTATTGCCTTGTGGTGAATGAGTACTGTCACCCATCCATGTGAGATGGACATGAAGAGATGAAAAATGCCACATAGTGTGAAAAGATACGCCATGTGCCACACACTGCAACACATCCAGTGTACAAAAATACAGTGATTGCAGGGCCATGTAGACATCAATGGTTGTGCACTTCAACATGACAGGAAACAACTAGCATGTTCCACATTCAAACAGGCCCAAAAACATCATGTGATCAGGACAATACTCATTCAGCCTGAATGGTCAAATCTTTCAACTACCAAGGTGACACATGTTGGCCTATGTGGGGTTCTTCACTGCATGTCACGTATGTCACAATAGGGCTGAGGAATGTGTTGCAAAAGTGGGAGAATCGAAACAATCAGCCTGAAAGAACACTGAAATATACAAACAATGTTGTTGCATGATGCCACCTCAAGGGCAACTGCCGTAATGTTGCGCTAGATTACTACTGTGGGCAGAAGGGATAGTGTCACACCCAAATTCAAGGCCGCAGAATGTTTTGGATGAAGCACATGGGTGACCCATACTACTCAGTCACACACACCCTCACCTGCCACTCAATCAGAACCTGTCACCCAAACAACATACACATGCATTACACACACACGCATGGGCACTCACCGGACAATGTTTCCTAATCGGGTAGTTCTCCCACACCTCGGATCTCTTCCTCTGTGACGAAGGTCCCAGCAACAGACTCATGTTCAGTGAGTTTGTTGTCCTCTTGTGGAGACCCACCGCCAGTCACCAGAGTAGCGGCATGACTTGCGGCCAGCTTGTCCTTTGCTCTGCGTTTCAGGTCGTTCCACGGCTTGTAGCAATCATCAGCTGAGCGCCTCACAAATCCAGGGACACTTATGTCGTTGGCGATGGTCTGCCAGTGTGCCTTACGTTGACCAGGTGTGGTCTTGGACCCTGCAGTCACCACCATTTTGTGGCTATGTTGCAACACATAGCTCACAAGTGCATTATGCTCCGCGTCATTAAAGCAAGGCTTCCTTGATGTGCCGGAGTGTGTAGCCGTGCCTGTAGTCTCAGCCTGTCGTGCCAGACCACCCTTCCTCCTCTTTTTAGAAGGTGGAGTGGAGCCAGAGTGGCTAACGCCGCTCTGGTCAGTAGGGGCAGAATCACCGGTGGACTGGGTTGTTGGAGTGTGCGAATGCACATTGACCATAGGACTTGGTGCAGGCATTGTCTGAAGTGTGATGTTGGCAGGGGGAACATCAGTATGATGGACCAGGACCGACACTGTCCTGGCTGGGAGAGACAGAGCTGGGGCGGATGGAGCTGCAGCTGCCCCTGCAGCCTCACCACCCTGCATACTTGGGGCAGCAGATGACATAGCTGCCCCAGATCCACGTGCCTTGGTGACAACTTGCACCGCCACACGTGGCCTAGACTTGCTGACCTGGAAGTCAGCCAGGGAGTCATCCTGTGCCTGGTCAGGTGCCACAATGGGCTGGTCCAGCAGGGGCTGAGCTGGGATGGTCTCAGCCACGTTTCCCTCAACCGGGGGGGGCATGGGTGTCCCTGATTGGTCCTCCACACATGGGGGTCTACGCGCACCCTGCAAATCCTGGCCACGTCCCCTACCACGCCCACCAGATCCACCTTTTGAAGGTCGGCCACCTTTGCCTCCCTTACCGCTTGGTCGCCTCCCAACCATGGCACTGATGTTGTTGTGCGTATGGGAGGAGCAGTAAACTATTGTCCTGGGCAAATGGGGGTCAAAGGGGTAGGGTACTAGATGGAATTCGTACCCTAGTGCTCTACCAAGGCTGTCTGTGACCCCTGGGGGAAGATGGCAGGTCACGCAACGCACAGGCAGCCCAAAAACAAAAATAAACGTGCACGCAACCCCTCGTAGACCACGTGCGTGGAAAAATGAACCTGCACTACGCTGTGGCACCCAGAAACACAAAAATAAGCGTACGCATAATACACGCAGCCTACAATGACCTCTGAAGGGGTACGCGACACACGGGGCAAGCACAGTTGCTAAGTACGTGAGGAACTTACCGTCTGCCTGGAAAAAGAATGTGAAAAATACGCACATGTGCTCGTCGGCATCACCCCCGCCAAAAGAAGAATTGTACGCTGTCTGAGGAGACAGGACAAAAGGAGAAGTGAACACTGTTTGAGGAAACAGGCCCAAAAAAAGTAGAAAAATTAAAGCTGTCAGAGGTAACAGGGAGTACGAACTTGAAACGCTGTGAAGTAATCGCGTGTGAACCGACAAGAAGTACAGAATCCACCCACTCGCTCTCCACAAAAAGCATGTACAAGGAAATCGCGTCCTACACGTACCTTTTAAACCAGCCCACACGTACACGTCACTTTCACGTGTACTTGCCCTTTCCTCCAATTACATGCGCTGACACTCAGACGTGCAGCTTTTCCACGTGTGCTCTGTCATCACGTGCTATGAGAGAAACACCCGCGCGTGTCACGTCACAGACGCGCTTTCACGCTAAGGGCCTTTGGTCGAATGAAATCGCGAACGTGTGTTGATGTGCTTACACGCTAAGGGCCTTTCCTCGAATTAGACGCTGATGTGCAAGATTTTCATGTGCCAAATCACTCCATATCAAGCTGGCCACGGGTTCACACACTGAAGACCACGCTCCTGCACAGAAGGCCGAATTACTGCCCCCCAGAGCCCCAAGCATGTTCCCACCTGCCATCTGCTGTTGCCTGATTGCCTGCTGCCCACGTGCCCTGCCCTTTGCTGCCTGCACGTCAGCCAGGGGGGCTGTTGCTGTGACCACCCCTGCTGGAACCGAAGACTCCCGACTGGGATTCCATCGCTCCACAGCCCAGCCCCAGGACCCAGTTGCCCACCCACTCCTGCCTCTGGGGTTGCCATGTCGGGCACACCACCATCTGAGACCACTGTCAACCCCCAGCCAGCGAGGCAGAGGGCCACCAGCATCACTGCCACTGAAGTTGGTGTCCTGGTGGAGCAAGTCCTGGGGCAGTATGATGCCCTCTTCGGAAGGTTGCGCGCCGACAAGGAAGGATGGACCAGGATCTGGACGGACATCGTGACTGCCATCAACGCGGAGGGGGTGGCAGTCCGCGAATTCCATCATGTCAAGAAGCGCTGGGAGGACTTCAGGTCCAGGACCCTCAACAAGGTCCGGTGCCTCTTGAAGGCAGCGGATGCTAAGGGGCGCCGGGGCCACCTGTCGGAAGATCAAATGAGGGTCCTGGAACACATATGCCCAGTGCTCCACGTCCAGGTCCTTGAGAGGCAGACCCGTCTGGAGTTGAGCAGTAAGTGTACATGCATACTGATTGGAAGCTGTGCGTGTGGTGGTGTGCCAGTAGTGTGCAGGTTGCACATGTGGTTTTGTAGGGCCATGTATGGATGTGTATGTACGGGGCCGTGAGGCTGACACATGCAAGTCCTTTCATGTGTGAGACACATGGATGGTGTATTTGTGGGTAAGCATGCAGGCCAAATGCAGATGTGTGAGCACACATGTTTGAATGACTGTGTATGTCTCTTGTCAAGGTTGTGGTGTCACACATGGATGTTGGTTCCAGCTGCATGTATCTGCACTGTGTACATGTGCATGTATGTGTATCTGACAAGTGTGCAACTGTCATGCAACATGGATGCATGTGAGACTGATATGTAGAAGACTGATTGCCAGATGTGACATGGATGCCGATCTCATCACTGTGACACTTGGTGGAGGTGTACACATGCATGTAAGTGTGGTGGCGTGTGTGCATGTCTAGTGCACTCCCTGTATCTCATGTGATGTCTGGCTCACCTTTGCCTGCTCATGCTGTTGTATGTGTATGGATGGTGCTGGCTGTTGCGATATGGCTGTGGAATAGCTCATGTGTGTGATTTGAAATGACATGTGTGTTGGGGATTGTGATGCCATGTCTGAAGTTTGACAATGACACTCGTGTGCAACTGTCATGTGTGTATGAGTCCATTCTACAGTGCCCTGATGCCTGTGTCCTATCTCTCCCTGTCTGCAGCATCGACTGATGAAGAGGGCGGAGAGGGTGCTGTGGAGCACAGCAGCAGGGATCACACCGCCAGCCGGAGACACAAGGCCCGGCTCCCCTCCCAGGTTGTCATCTCGTTAGGGAGTGAGGAGTCCGGTGCCGCGTCCCAGGTCGCAGCTGCCGAGGGGAGGTCCAAGAGGCGGAGGTTGGAGTTGGACTCCTCGGCAGCCGAAGGGGCAGCTGAGACCCCACAGAGCCCGACGGAGGAAGATGGCACGGAGTCATCCAGGTTGGTGGGGGTTTGGTGGAGGAGGAGGCTGTTGGGTGTCCTGACCCACGTTTGAGCTATCATGCTGCAACATTTGGTGCTGTGGGCTTAGAAAATCCAAGATGGCCAAAAAGCCCACATGTGCACCCGAATCCAGGAGAACCACGCAGTTTGTGCACACTAAAATGGTTGCCTAACTTGCCACCCACCAGTGCGAGCAGGATGGGCCGGGGTGCCATGAGTGAAATGTGTGCCAAAAGAAAAACCGCACTTTAAAATCACCTTTTGTTTCCCTGAATGCCAGCTCAAAATGCCTATTTTCAAACATTGCAACATATCCAAAAATCTCACTGAACACCAGCGGACATCTGGCAGAATGAAGTATGTGTGCATACTAAATCTGGGAAGTTGAAGAGCCCCAAAACAATGTTCATAACACGACTGGCTGAGCTCTGCAGGTCTGCAGCAGCCTAACTGAAACTGGATTTAAAACTACCAAAAATCGAAAATGTTTAAATTAACTGAGTGACCTACTTTTGAGTGTCACATAGTTTGTAACTGTTAAAATGTCATAGTTTTGAACTTAGAATCAGCATTCTAGCTGCATATGTAAAAATTGTCTTGACTTAAACTGGGGAACAAAAAGTGACATTTTACCTGAAACCTGGCTTAAGGAAACTGGAATTCTGCCAGACAGCTACCCCCGACAGGAGTGGGGGCTTGCCCAACAAATGCATTCCCAGGCCTGGCTGCATTCTGTTGCTCCTGCCAAAAGGAGGTCACACACTCTCTGATTGAATTACCAAGGGACTGCTAGAGACTAAACAAAGGACCCAGGCAGAGGGTTTATTGGGGGGAGGTCATAAATGGCTTCCTCTTGAACAATGGGCCTTCCAGGGCCCAGGCAGATGGTTTATTGGGGGGGGCCGTAAAATAGCTTCCTCTTGGCAGAAGCTGGGAGGGGCAGGGTCTCTGAGCTTGGCAGAAACTGGATAAACTCGTTTCTACACCATGTGACCTGAAAAGACACACCCCTGTTGGGCAGAATATGATTCTAAGAAAGATGTATAACTCACAGTGCGGACTTGTCAAAATTATTTAAATGATACCATAATTCTTGTGATTTTTCTGTGCACGTTTTAAGACGCGTTGGGAATTTGTGTGATGTTCTGGGGCAAAACCCTGCTATTTATTGACACCACATACTCTGTGTTTAAGCTAGCGACCTGGAAAGTTACTGAGATATGTGTGGGAGGGGGTGTATGTGTGTATAAATCTGGAGAAAAATCCGATGTTGCAAAACCCACTAAAAAGCACAAAATGTTGCCATTTCTGAATGCAAGCCTCCAGGAAGAGCAGAGTTTAAACAGAGTATACCTCATGTGATATGTGATGGGTGCATGTAATTTTAACAAATGTGTACCTGTGCAAATATGTATTTGGGTCAAATATAGATTTGTGTGCAATTTGACAGGGGAGTATCCTTTCTGCAGACCATAAAACAGCATCACCATGACACACATTTCCTTCCCCCAATCAAAGCAGTGCGGAAAGCTTGACCAATGGGCAGTTGAGAGAGGGGCTGGCTAGTGATGCTGCACACACACCCACTTTCAAAAGACATAAAAAGAGCCACTGGAAGCTCGAGAGGACATGCAATTCCATTTGCTGCGGAGCATGCTGACCGACGACTTCACATCCAGAGATCCAGACTTCAAATCCATCAATCTCCAGAACCTGTAGCAGTACCCAGAAAGCAGTGTTACATCCAGAATCCAGAGAGGCTAGACCAGCAGAGCAGAGCTGACCCAGATCACTGTGAAGTGCTGAGACCAGAACCGGAGTCCAGTCCAAAACCTGACCAGATCCGTGGCGAGGCCTATTTCAAAAATATATTGTGAGTACCTAGCAGAACTGTGCAGAACTAATCTCTTAGTTAAAATAATCTAATCCAAACTATTTTAATCTAACCAGAACTGCCTCCTAGAAGTTGTCACTTGTTATTTTGTAAAGCTGTCACCTGTCATTTTCTAGCTGCAAGCTGTAACCTGTCGCTTTGAACTTTTAAAATTTCAAATCCAAAAAACAACCTTCACAAAATCGTTCATAACTCCGTAACCGTTTGGGCTAGGAACTTGGTTTAACTTTCCTCTGAAAGCTTAGAATCTTACCTTTCCAACAAGCCTAGACTTCCTACTCCTTATACTTTCTCTGTAATCGTGATTCACGCATTCGCGAATTTTGCCGTGATTTGCGATTTGGCCTGATTTCAGCCACCTGTAAAAATCAGCAGCTTTTGCCTGAACTGCTAAATTTCGTTTGCCTCTTAAGAACCATCCCTGAATCATTGCTGGAGTAAGCCTGAACTAATATTAACTAGATACCACTCACCCTGAACCTCCTGAAGGGAATTAAAATCATTTTCAGCATATTTCTCACTTCATTGTCACCATATTCAAAGCATTTTGCCTGTGTTTCAAAACTCCAATCTGTTGTATAAGCTGCTGGGGGGGAATTGAACTGAATTCTATTTGATTGCATTCCTAAGAACTGTGTGCTCTCATCTTCATCTCCTTACATTGCATAAAGGGGGGGGTGAATTGTCCAAGAAAGTGATTACATTGTCTTTTGCTCAAATCCTATCAAGTTATTTTCTGTACTGCATTTTCATTCCACATTGTATCTATTTGAAACCATAAAAGTATTGTTGCTATCTTATCCATCCTATACCACTCATCATTGATTATAAAGAAGTGTGCTAGTGCCAGACTATCCATTATTGATTACTGCTCAGATTAAGCGTGATATTCAATTATTAATTTATTATAAAATGTGATCTATATATATATTGTTTAAATTCTCAAATAAACCTTTTAAACTTGCAAAACAGAACTACTTCTTGGCTCAGTGAGGTCAGGGGGATTCCAAGAGAGGGGTGTTATATAGGGGTAGTCATCCGGAACTCATGAACTGGACACAAAGATATATCAATAAGGGTTTCCATTCAGTATCCCAGACTAGGCATTGACATAGCTGTAGTGTTGAATTGAATCCCCTTGCAAGGTCGTGCAAAGGACAGAGACGAGGTCTGTAGGTTGGGATTCCACGGGTGCTAGTGGTGCAGTGCAGGGGCAGGGACAGGAGGCAGCACAGGCCGCCGCGGAGGTGCCTGTGTGTAATCCTGTCCCCGATCCTGTGACTGCATCATCTTGCACCAGCAGGGCTACCTACGTCCAGACCCGTTCTCAGGGAGGGGATCGGCTTACACCAACTGGCCTTCCTCTCCCTGCGGATGTGGCTATCGGGCACCGGGTTGAGCCTGTCCTGGGTGGGGTGGCGTTGTGTCAACGTGCCATGCGAGCTGACCTGCAGTCTTTTCATGAGCAGAGTGCACGTCTTCTCGCATGGCTCGTTGACCGCGTTGACCCACTGGGCCAGCTCACCAGGGCTGGATTCCTCCGTTTTCTGGACCTTGTTCCGATCCCCTCCTCAACTGAAGCCCCTATGCACCAGTCATCCTCCGTGCCATCTTCCCACCCATGTGTCACCTGGGTGCCCTGTGGAGCTGCCTCTGACCCTGCGGCCAGGCTGGTGGAGGACACATCCCTGCCACAGTCGGGAGTCAGACTTCCAGCAGGGGTGGCCACCTCAACAACTGCTGCCCAGCTGGAGGAGGATGTGCAGGCAGCAGGAGCCAGGGTACAGGCAGCGGCACAGAAGCAGCAGCAACAAGGTGGGAGCCATGAAGGCTCGGGCCTTCATCATCGGAGGGGCAGGCATCGGCCGGAGGGCAGGAGGACCCTGGACGGGAAGTGTCTTCCATGTGGCAGCGGTTGGGCCATGCGATAGATGCGGAGCGGCAGCGGGCGGAAGAGGCACGGCTCACGATTGTCAGGGCGGAGAACTCCATGCGTAGGGCCCTGAGGCGGGCCGAGTGCCTCGAGGCCATTCGCAGGGACGTGGAGATCCATATGTCATCGTCCCTGCGAACCTTCGGGGCCATGGAAGAGGACTGCCTTCGGGACATCGAGCAGGAGTTCGATGATGCCCTGGCCCGGGACATCAACAAGTGAGCCGTTGGATTTGCCCGCTGCCCTTGTAAATAGTTAGGTAGTTAGTATTAGGTTTCCTTTCGTTTTTTCTTTGTTTTGGACAGCTTAGACAATGCACCGCATTTTTGTATATAGTTTTTTAATTAGGTAGTAGTTTTTGGTAGGTTTCATTTCTTAAGTTGGGCTCATTGACCCTGGATTCTTCAATTGTACATAGTTCTACATTGGATTCATCTTTTTTAATATTTTATTTGTGGTCACCATGGAGCAATGGTTTTTACTTTTTATTTTCCCTTGGATTTGATTTTTTGGACTGTGACTTTAGACAACATTTCTTTTTGGATTTCTTTTGCTTATGTTTTCTTGATTTTCATTATTTATCGGACATGGACCATTTCTTTTGTTATTCCCATTGTTGTGTGTTTAATTTGATTTACGTTCATGTTATCTTTAATATATATTTTTGTATACTTCCATTTGTGGTATTATCTCATTGATTTCATGCATGTCATGATATGGGTTTTGACATTCACTTGCACCGATTGTGTGTGTGTGACGGACATGTGTTCATTTACATACTTGCCATTGGGGTGTATCATGTAATTGGCATTTCTATGTGGGTGGATGCAATACTTGGGTGGGTCTTTGGCATGTGGAGGCTGGCCATAAGGGCCAGGGATCTAGATTGTGATGATGTGTTGGCTGGGGGACATGTGTCGGGGCCTGCTGGCAGGTGCCCTGCACTGCTGGGGGGTGGGGGTGCAAGGGGACATGAGTGGGACAAGAGTGGGGGCCTGCTGGCAGGTGCCCCTGACTGCTGGGGGGTGAGGGTGCAAGGGGACATGAGTGAGGGCCTGTTGGCAGGTTCCCTGCACTTCTGGGGTGTGGGGGTGCAACGGGACATGAGTGGGGGCCTGCTGGCAGGTGCACAACACTGCTGGGGGGTGGGGTTGGAGTGGGTCATGCGTTGGTGATCAGTAGTGCAAGGTGACATGTGGCTTGGCTGGGGGGCATGCCCATGGTGGATGGGCTGCCTGCGGGACATGACCAGGGGTGCAGGGTAGTCCCCTGTGGTGTGGGCTGCCTGCAGGGGCATTGGAGGGTGTAGAGGGAACACCTGGGAGGACCCACACTGCCATTTCACGTGTATGACTCCCCTGCACCCCAGATATACACGTACCCCACTCGCACAGGGCCTGTCGCGTTTGAAACTTCCCGCGCAGCCCCGAAATACACGTACCCCACTCTCCCAAGGCCAATCGTTTGTGAAACTTCCCACGCACCCCAGATTTACACGTACCCAGGCCAATCGCGTGTGAAACTTCACTCGAACCCCAGGAATACACGCACCCCACTCGCACAGGCCTATCGCATGTGAAACTTCCCACACCCCCAGATTTACACGCACCCCGCTCGCCCAAGGCCAATCACGTGTGAAACTTCCCGCGCACCCCCGAAATACACACACACGCTATTTTTGACACAGCGGGTGTTCGTGTTTGTCGCGTACCCCTTTGCACGTCATTTGTCCTAGAGGGCCACAGTATGGGACAATCATCAGAGCTGTATATACGTGCTTTTTGTTAGCGCACATTTCTTTCATGCGCAGGGATGCAACCACCTGCCTTCGTGTGGCGTACTAGTTTAGGTCTGTGCACGTCTTCGCCGGTGCGCTGGTTTGCCCTATTCGATTCCATGAATACGTGTTGTAGGCGAGCGTGTTGGCGTTCCACGCACTTGCCTCCTGTACTTCCCCCGTGACGCCAACATTTTCACACGTTGTTACCCATTCCGCGTGTCATGCCCCGTGTTACGCCTACTTTTGTTATGTGCGCCGCGCTATGTGCGCTTTCGCTGTGGCCGTAGCGCACGCCGTTAGATGACCTCTGCGCCGGCAAGCACCACGCAGATTGTCAGCGCACATCCAACATTTTACTCGTGCACAGACTTCCATGAATCGATGTGCGCGGGTTTTGCTGCGATTTTCACACTTGCACTGCGATTCGCAGTTTCGCACGCTTGCGCTGGAATTTTCAGCGCACATTCATTCCATGAATCGGCCTGTTAGTGTTACGCCTAACAGCAGAAATATGCTCCATTCTGGGAATGTTTAATGCTGTTCATAATGCATTATTTGGCAGTATTTGTAGTTTTTTCAAACTGTATTTGTTGGACCATAAGTATGAGGCATTGCAGTAGTCTAGTTTGGACAAGATCAGTGCTCTAACCTGTGTTGTGCAACTTACTGTAAAAAAAGGAATGGTTTTCAAGCATTGATTAACTTGCAGATGTAGGCCGTGGCAGAACCTCTAGCATTTACTTGTCTGTTCAGGTTTAAGGTAGTGTCAAGGTAAAAAAGCCAAGGCTTTTACTTCCGTGGATACTTTAATATTAATGCCATCTATATTGAAATATTTGAATTGGTTGCTTAGATTGTTCAGTCTTGCTGTGCAGCCAACGAGAAGAAGCTCTGTCTTTTCATCATTAAGGCAGAGGCTGTGAGAGGCCATCCATGCTTGGATGATAAGGTAGATTTTATAAAGCAAGGTTGAGTCAGTGTCATGGTCGCCAGTGCACGTAATGAGAATCTGCGTGTCATCTGCGTAGTTAGTGTAGGTGACACCCAGATTGTCAAGGTCATCAAATAGTGGCTTAGTAAAAATATTGAACATCGTAGGCGAGGCGCACGACCCTTGCGGTACTCTGCACGTGATTGTTGCTGGCTCAGCTGATGCGGTTGGTGCATAGACCCTCATGGTTCGATTTTCCAAGAAGGATTGAATCCAAGCAGTGGCTTCAATAGAAAAGTGGCCAGGTGACGTTAGGTGATTGCATAGAACTTTATGATCGACAAAATCAAACGCGGCCGAGAGATCTAGTAGGAGAAGGAGGGCAAGCTTCCCCATGTCCTTTTACTCATCCATTTAATTATTTAAATCTATTAAAGCAGTTTCTGTTCCGTGTTTGGGTCCAAAACCTGACTGTCGCAGAACAAGGAGATTGCTAGATTCAAGGTAAGCCTGTATCTGTAGATAGGCCTACCAATCTAGAATGTTCAAGAGGAATGGAACAGTAGTTATAAGTATATAATTAGTTGGGGTGTTAGTGTCAAGGTTTGGTTTCTTTAAGAGGGAGAGGACCCAAGCATCTTTTATGTTAGACTGGATGGAACAAGTATTGAAGGAGCAGTTTATTAAGGTAGCAATGAATGGTGCTAGTTCCTTAGCTGCCTCTTTAATTATAGGTGCTGGGCAGGTGCCCTCCTGGCATCTGGATGGTTTGAGAAATTCTATTATGTCCACTACTTTGTGGATGGCTACAGGGGTGAATTTAAAGCAGTTGCAAGGTTTTGTAGGAATCGTCTGCGAGAGATTTCGTTTTTTAGTTTCTATTTTCTCTTGTAAAAGCAACAAAAAATTTTAGAGCATAGTTGGAATATTTGCACACTAGGATTTGTCCTTGGTGCAAGATTCTGCTGGTGGTTTAGGTGACTCTAGCTCTCTTAGGATGATGAAGAGTTCTCTAGTACTAGAGTTTACTTTGTAGATCCTATCATTATATGTGTCGCTTTGAGTTTGAAGGATCTCAGATGTGTACTTCTTTTTTCGCAACGTAATACTTTGAGATTGGGAGTGAACCATGATTTTAGGTGTGCTTGAGGTTTACCTTTATGCATCTTTAGCAGTGCACTTTTATCAATTGCTTGTTGAATCATATAGCTGTGTAATTCAACTAATGCTGAGGGGTCAGAGCTAATAGAAGTGAGATTAGTAATAGATTCAAGTAAAGGTAATAAATTCTCCACTGTTATATCCCGCTCGTTTTTTGTAAGTGCCGGGGGAGCCGGTGAGATCAACGTATTACATTGTATACTGTTTTGTAAGGTGAAGGAAATCAGGTGGTGGTTAGACCATCCACAAGGTTCATTGAATATCATTTTAATGTCACAATTGAGGTTAGCTAACTAGTCTAAATGTCTTCCTTTGCTATGCGTAGATGTGTTGATACAATGGGTGAAGCCTAATTCAGTAATAGTGTTGGAAAGTGCTGAGGCATTGTGATTGTTAATGTCATGAAGGCCTAGATTGAAGTCTCCTACTAGTATGCTTTGTTTACTTGATTTGGTGTTTATAGTAAGTAATGAGGTGATGTCTTCTTCAAACGTTGAAGTGGGGCCGGGTGCTCCATATATGAGGTGCATGGTTATGTTCTGAGTTGCTGTGAATGGCAACTTAACTGTCAAGAGTTCTCCTGAACGGAAGGGGAAATGCAGGAGGACCCTTATTCCAGTTTAGTTTTAGCAATGAAGGCAATACCGCCTCCTCTAGAAGTTTCTCTGTCTAGACTTAGTATGGTATAATTTTCAGGTATAGCTAGTGACAGAGTTGGGCCTGCTGATGCATGAAGCCATGTCTCAGTTATGGCTAGGAAATCTAGTTGGTTTGAGACAATGAGGTCAGCAATGTCTAGGGTGTGAGCTACAATGGATCTGCCATTTATCAAATCACATTTAATGAGTCGTGTGTTGCTGTCCGCCGAGTTTGGGGAATGGATCACCGTTTTCTGACAAAATAGGTTATTGGTGGACAGGTCAATGTTTGATTTCTGTGAGATTCTTTTCTCTAGTAAGGTAGGGATACTTGTTTTTTTTTACTATCATTATTTCGGTTGTGCATGCATTATTGAGACTGGATCTGAACCTCTGGTTCTAAGGTTGGTCATACATGGTTGGTTAGGTGTAGGCTGAGTGGCATATAATTGTATCCATTGAACTGGGGATAGTATACAGCAGGGTTGGTATTTAGTTTGGCATTAGGAGTGGGATTGGTGGGCATAAATTGGAAGGGTGACAGGATTTTAGTCTGGGTTATGTGAGCCGTCTGATGCGGTGGCCGTGGTAAGGGAGAAACTAGGTTTGTGAGACAGGACCGTGCTGGTTTTAGCAGTCACTAAAGTACTATGAAAATGGAGGCTAGCCATTGTAGCACTCATGTGTGGCAATAGTCGATGCGAGGAGCAAGCTAAACCATGACAGTATACAAAGGAAGGTGGTAGTGAGGAAGTACATGACTTGGAACAGGACTAATAAGCATAAGTCATATATAGGCTGTGGGTTGATATACAACATAAATGCCAGGTAATGGGGTAGCTAATCATATGCAATCACAGTATGTTTGACGGTCTGACACAGTAGGTCTCCCTAGACTGTAGTACGAGCATAGCTACAGGCATGATATTGAACTGGAATTCTGCAGTTAAAGGTCATCATATTATGCATGCAAATGCAGACACAAGCAGTGAGTCCTACAGTCAAATGCTGTATTAACAATATTAACAGCAAAAAGTAAGAGTAGAACAGTATGAGATGCGATTGAGTTAGTGGAGGATGTATCTAATAAAGCTACTTTGACTAACTAGGTCTAATATACAACATTTGAAGAGTATATGGTGCAGGTTAATAAAAGGCTCAGCAATAACTAGCGAATAGTGTTGTCAGGATCTGATTCTGATCTGTTACAGTCAGTAAAATCTAAATCTCCATTGAGCATTAATGATGATGAATATAATACGTATTGAACAGGTGACTAATGAATAAACGACCTGGTGCACGAATCAGTCCCAGGAATATAGAGTCTTAGCCACGAAGGTAGCGTGCGGCCGAGATTTAATCTGTCCCCTATTTAATTGGTGGGCTAAGATTACGAATCTCGATAGGTATTAATAGTCGGCAGGGTATTGTTTAGACTCTATTTACAGTGAGATTTTATATTACTATATTGGTATCTATAACTCAAACAATTAACTAGATTGCCTCACCAACGCGTTTTGACTAGGTATGCTCAAGCCCAAAACTCCCTCCCAAAGTGACATATTAATATTTTGGAGGCAGTGCTTTTAATATTTCCAGTCCGGCAAAATTCAAAGGTCCCTCAAGAAGGAGCAACTTTGAGGGGTTCCTCTGGACCAACACTCTGCCAACTCCAGAGCAATCATATGACCCCCTCCCAGTCCCTTTTATCTGCCTGACTCAAAGTCTCCTTTCTGAACAGCTGAGTGGAACCGTTGCATCCTTTTCTATAGAACAGCTTGTTTTCCATTTCTTATACACTTGCTATTTCCTGTGCTAGAAATTGAAAATCAAATATTTTTGCGGTTGTGATCCTGCTCACATTTACCTTTCCAATTTTGCTGTGAGGAGCCTGCTCGTGCTAGGAATAGAAAAGGTAGATGTTTCTATTTTTAAGATGCTCACACTGGAAACTAGTTTGCCCATGAATAACTTTGCCCCCTATTTAAGGGGTACGTTTTACATTTAGGCCAGGTGTAACCGTGGCACCTAGCTGTAAGAGAAACCGTGGGGCAGGTGGGATAGCAAAATACAGCAAGTGTGTGTTGCTTCCTCAGCCCTGATGTAAAAAAGTAATAATGGACACGGACAGTGCTGTATGTGTTGTCCATGGGGCTGGAACTCTACTGTAACATGGAGCGCTGGAAAATCAGTGCTGTAATTGTTACCCAGATTACAGATACTACAATATAGTTACTTGACATGTGTATTCAAAATAGCTTCCAGCAAACAATGCATCCCTCGCACTGATACAACATCCTTTGGCTCGATGACGAAGGTGGAAACTACAATACCCATGGGCAAGTTTTTGCTTCAGCTGAGAAACAGAAACGAGCATGCTGGGAGCAAAAATGTACCATATGTACTGTAGAATGGTGCAATGTGATGGTCACTTGGGTGCATTGTGGTGTACTGCACAGGGCGTGGCTCACCTAAAGTTCTGGTTTCACCATCACAGGGATGTTTGTAGGTTGCTTGTGATGCAAGGGAAGTGTTCATGTCGGATGGCTACAAGCCAGCAGCTCTGTGTTTGACTCACACTAATGCCTCCTGGATTGTGTTGGTGCTTTGTTTTTAAATCTTCAAGCAATTAAAATACAAAAATACAATACAAATAATAAACACATTACTGTTATTTCGGTCAAAGAAAGACAACGCCTTTCTTAGAGTAGCTGTGAATTTTGCATGTTGATGCCTGTTGGGTTGGGGCGCACCAATCATAAAGCTGATAACCTAATGCACAGTGTTTGATACTGCCTCTGTTCACTTAAAAAATATTTATGGCTTTCTCATTGAACCCAGTTACTGTTGTGTCTGAACAGCTGGGTGAGGAAGGTGAGTGAGAGGAGAGGAGTACACCGCTTTTGAATAATGTGATGGATTGTGGATGTATGTGCTTTACAGGCAATTGTTTCAATTTTTACTGAATTAATGTGCCCCATGAATTCAATGTGTATCATGTGTGCTTGAAAAAAGAAGGGGGGACATAAAATGAATATTTATAAAAGGTTAACAATAAACATGGCAGACATTCACTGACAATCTTTTCCGGACTTTCTTTTCCTGCACCTCAAAATTAGATTATAATAAAATTCAGTGTATTGATCAAAACCACCCCAAAAAATTACATCATTTGGCTTTTATTCAACTGTTGTCATTTTGCCAGTAACACAAATTAATCAAAAAATATTTGACAATGCAGGTTAAAAAACTGTTTACAAAACGAGCAATACTACAAAACATAACAATTAAGAAACATTAGTACCCGGCGGGGGAAGGGGTGGCAGCCTCTCAGCCAATGAGGAGGCTCGAAATGGGGGAGATTACCAGCAGTAATCTCCCCACTCTGAGCCGCCTCACTGATGGAGGCCGCCATCTTCCCACACCGGGAAACAAGGTAAGTGTGGTTCTTTCCCTCTCCCCTCCCTCCTTCTCCCACCCACAGGATTCCCTCCCCAACCCAACCTACCTTTTTTTCAGTCCATTTCAGGAGCGGATGCTCTGGGAACACTTCTGTCCCCACCGCGTCCACTCCGATTTGCGACAGGCCGTCATGGAAAGGAAGAAGGGTCTACAAGGAGTCCCTTCTCTCCTTCCCGCGGCGGCCATTATTTTGTTGACTTTTTTTGTGGGCCATTGAAAAAAATATACAAAAAAAACGGCCACCATGGAAACGGGAGAAGGGACTACACGTTGTGGGTGATGGGTGGCCATCCAGGCCTGTATGAAGATGCGGTTAATGTTGGCAGAGCCAAGTTTGTGGTTTCTGGTGATTTTGAGCAGGACTTGCATATCATCAGCAACATTGGTGTAGGTTATGTTGAGGCTGTCTAGGTGGTCGAAGAGGGGTTTGGCATACATGTCATAGAGGGTGGGGGAGAGGCAGGAGCCTTGTGGGACACTGTAGGAAACAGGTATGGGTCAGCTGCTACAGGCCCCACAAAGACCATAGTGGATCAGCCAGATAGGAAGGATTGGATCCATAAGGTGGCTTCTGGGGCGAGGTGGAACGTTCTGGTGAGGTGTTTGGAGAGGATTTCATGATCTACCAAGTCGAAGGCTGCAGAGAGGTCTACTAGGAGAAGGATTGCAAGCTCGCCATTATCCCAAACGTGGTCAATCTGGATCTTCAGGCCAATGAAGGCAGGTTCCATTCTGTGTTTGGACCTAAAGCCTGATTAGCGGGTACCTAGTAGATTGTGGTTTTCAATGTGTAATTGAAGTTGCGTGAGGGCAGTGCGGTCCAGGATTTTGAGGAGATAAGGTACTGGGGTGATAAGGCGGTAGTTAGTGGGGATGGTGAGATCTAAGGTGGGTTTCTTCAGGAGAGGCGTGACCCACGGTTCTTGGATGGCAGTGTGAATTGAATTGGATTTAAATGATGCATTAATGAAGTTGGCTACGGTAGGAGCCAAGGGTTCTGCACACAATTCGACAATGTGAGCTCGGCAGGGGTCGCCAACACAATTGGATGCTTTCAGGCGGTGGATAATTGTGAGGGCTTCAGGGAGAGACGGCAGAGAATTGGAATTGAGGATGATGGGTTGCAGTTGTGAAGGTGCTGGCCAGGTGGGCTGGTGGTAGCAGGGAGTGTGCACAATGCTTCATTTTTAGGAAAAATGTTGGATGGGGGCGGGGTTTCAAGTTCTCTAAGAATGTTGAAAAGCTCTTTAGTGTTTGAGCTTGCATCAGAGATTCTGGTCTTAAAGATGTTGGCTTTGGTGGCAATGATAGCTGTTTTATAGGTGTCAGCTGAACACTATTAGGCTTTTTTGTTAGTGGAGATAGGGTTCTTCCTCCAGAGATGTTCAAGAGCATGTTTCTTTTTCCGGAGAGAGGCTAGGTCATCAGTGTTCCAGTTTTGGGGGTTACTTTTTTCGGGAGATAGTTTTGAAGGGAGTGTGTTCTTCAAGTGCAGTGAGCAGTGCATAGTTGGAGGATGCTAGTAAGACTTTGGGGGTAGACTTATCTGGGGCTGATGTGAGGGAGGCTAGGATGGTGGGAGTCAGAAGCTTGACTGTGAGCGTACAGGTGTGTCTGGCAATGATGCGAAGGGGTTCGCTGATAGTTGGAGCATTTTTGGTGGTAGCGGTAAAAGTGAAGAGGATCAAGGAATGATATGACCAAGGAAGGGGGATAATGGAGAATACTTGGAGGGGAGTGTTGCAAGGGAGTATCCAATCAAGTGTTCTTCATTTTTCGTGAGTAGGCGAGAGGACCAGTTGACTAAAGTTAATCTCTTCAAGGGTGGCTGCGAGGGCAGAGGCCTTGTGGTCAGTGGGGTCTTTGTAGCCTAGATTTAAATCTCCTAAGAGAATGAATTTAGTATTGGGCTTGAGGAGTGGGGTGATGAGGAGGGAGATGTCAGTTTCTGGATTGCCAATGTGGAAAGGTTGGCGGTAGAGGAGAAGTACATTGATGGTGGTCTGGAGGGAAGATTCAAGTTTGGCCATTAGGATTTCATAACCTGGTAGATGCTGCAGAGGGGAGGCTCTGATGGGAGGGTGGATTTGTGGATGAAAGCAACTCCACCTCCCAGGCAGTCTTGATGGTCGACTGCTGGGATGGAGTATCCGATGGGAAGGGCAAGAGAAAGGAGGGGACTGACTGCTTCATGTAGCCAGGTTTTGGATAAGGCTAGTAGGTCTAAATTGTTAGCTAGTGAGAGGTTGTGGATGTCGGAAGCATGAGCCCATATGGAGCGTGCATTAACCAATGCACGGGCAAAGGTGTTAGGAGGGGAGTGGTAGCAGGGTGAAGGTAGGCTGGGGGAGGAGAAGGGGAAGGGATAGTGGAGGCTTTTGGGCTTCTTGGGCCAGTTGTGTTTCAGTTTATGGAGAGGGGAGTTGAGGATTCTGGAGCAGAATCTGTATAGGTGGGCTGGGCCTATGCACAGTGCTAGGAGTTCCTGGGTGATGACTGTTAGGAAAGATTTCGTAATTGTAGGGAATTTTCCTTCCATGTGGCAACCCCTAAACTTTTTGCTATTGTTTTTAACCTTGTTCTTGACTTTGCCAGAGAAGTACAGCCTTCTGCCGCACTTCTCTGGGCTTTCGCTCCTTTCTTACGGGGAAACTGACATGCCCTTAAGACAGTCAGTACCGGGGAACGCTGTTTCCCGTAGTTTCTTTTATCGTGTTGCGGCTTTAGTGCAACATGACACAAGAGGGCACTGTAAGCTAAGTTACAGCTCTCTTGGGTCTCTAGCCTTCTACAGACCCTAGATACTCTTTTAGGATGGTATTTGATCGGTGCAAGTCATTCAGGGACTCGAATGGTGGCAGCGATCGTTTTGTTTATTTTGAGCTCCTTTTGGCGTTCTGAGCACGTTTTTCGCACTGAACCCAAAATGGTGGCCTGGCTCCCAAAATGGCCAGACCACGAGGCTCCTTTGTCTTGTCCACTGACCGTCTTGCTCCCTTCACCTTCCCCAGGTCGGGCGACCCGGGGCCTTCCTTATTTGGGCATGTACTTTCCCGCGAAACGTGGTTGCTTTCGCGGGCTTCTACATGTCGTTTGTGTGCCTCCAGGGTGTGGGCTGGGATGTCTGGTCCCAATACACATCCTGGGTGCCAGAGAGTCTAGAGTGGTGTGAATGCCTGGGACCACCGTGGTCCGTGATTGGTCCACGTATGGTATGTGTGTTGATGAGCGGATCTCCCATTGGCTCCCCTCCGTTTTGGCGCGAAGGGAACCGTGGATAAGAGGGAGCTGGAAACACCACTGCCATGTTGATCTCCTGAGTTCTCACGAACGAAGGAATACAGGAGCCAAGTATCCTGCAACCAAGAGGCTGGACCGAGGAATCGCTGGTGACCCGCTGAAGGAATCCTCCTTTGCACTGCTGTCGTCCTGTGAAACCCTTTCCTCCTTGGATCGAACCAGAAGGCCTGTACTGGTGCTTCGACCTTTGGAATAGCAGGAACAGCTATTCCCGGCGACTTCATCATCTCCTGCCAAGTAAGCCTTCGGAAGTGTCTCTGGGCCATCCAGTTGACTGACCAGCTTACAAGGGAGTCCTGCTCTGTAACTGCCGCCAGGTTGTGTTGTATTTCGAGTCCTTGTCACTCTCCCACGCTTCGTACACTTGGCGTTCCCAAGTCTGAAGGGAGGAGTGTACATTTGGCTTGAATACACACGGCCGCTCCGTTGTCCTGCTGCGACAACAAAACTGTGCTGGTTTCGTCGATTGGGACGTCTTTTTGCTCTACACGACTACGAGGCGTTCCCTGCTCTTCTGAACCTGCAAGCTGCTGAAACAACGTGGAGAAGCCTGGGTCTGCTTGCTTCGGGGACCGGTGAGTAGTTTAACTAGGATCTGGTCGCCCTCCTGCAGTATCCCATTGCTTTTCCCTGCTGTGTAAAAACAGCACCCTTTTGGCCGTACTCGCGCTCTGCTTCTGCCCGCTGTGGAGGCTGCGCTTGAGTTGCGGAACCTGTTCTCCTTCTGCTGTGCACTAACCCGAACTGCCTGACTTCCTCCGAAGAGCTTCCCCTTTTGCCCGTTGGGACCGGCGTGGCAGGTACTTTGAGCACAAGGCTCCACTCTTCGCAGGGCTCGGACGTCCATCTAGTTAGGTACCTCTAAAGGCGAACTGAGTCAAAAGCGTATCGCACTGCCTGTTTTCCTTTCCTTTCAGGTGGACTACATATTTCGTGCTTTAAACGCTTGCGACTGTGTATTTGTATATATATTGTGTTGATATGGTATGTGTTGGTTTAATATTGTGATATTGTGATTTTCTCGCTACGGTCATTGTTTTAAAGGCCTTAAAATAAATGTGTATCTATTTTTGATATAACAACTGTTTGGAGTAGTTTGTAAGCGCTCTTGCTTTGTGTGCTCATTGCGGGCTTTCAGTCACCCTCACCCCTCTTGAGACCTAGTCTTGACCGCCGCGATCGCTACCTTGATTGGTCTGGCTTGTCCAGAGGTTACCCTGTTCCAAGTAATTAGGTTGGCCTTCTGAACTTCTGCGCCACCAGGACAGAGTTCAGAAATCCGTCTTAACAAATTGGTGTACAGCGGTGGGATACGACTGAAGGTATCCAGTGTTGCGCTCGAACTAAGGCATTTCAGGTTATTCCAAACAGTACACGTAGTGAATTGTTGTAATATAACTTTAAAAAGGCCATAGTCCTATCAAACAGTATGGAAACAAATACCTTGTTAACTTTAAATGCTTCCAAATCAGAAACGCTGAAAAAGATGTGTGCGGAGAGAGGTGTTTCCTCTCAAGGCACAAAATTGGAAATGATCCAGAGAATCGTGGCGTGGCAAGAAGCGCAGCTTGACGCTATTACTTCCGAGGACAGTGCAGAAGGTGGTGGGGCTGCTCTCACTGGTAGAACCGACGGTTCTGCCGCTGCACTGATCCATCGCGACCACGAGGACAGGGAGGATGTGATGTCTAATGTTTCCTCTGCCAGTGTTGATGGGGAGGCTATGCTTGAATTTAAGAAGCAAGAGCTGCGGTTTAGGCAGCAGGAGCTTGAATTCAGCATAGCCAAACTAAAAATCGAACAGGCAGAAAAACAGAAAGACAGGGATCACCAGTTGGAACTGCCCAAGCTTCAGGTTGCAAATGGATCCAAGGGTCCTGGACATGGGTCTGGGGCTTCCTCTCATCCACGGTTTCCAAAAGATCTGCTCAGTGTGTATGAAGAAAGGAATGACATTATGGACTGGCTGAATGCGTTTGAGTATGCATGCGAGGTTCAAAAAGTTGACAGTGCTGATAAGATTGCGTGGTTGCTCAGTAGACTGCCCCATTCTGGCTGTAGTGCCATTATGGAAATGTCGAAGGCTGAGCGGGCTGATTTCGCAATGTTAAAGCAAACTCTCATTTTAAAGTTTGGGAAGACTCCGGCCCAATATTTAAAGCGTTTTCGAGAGTATAAGAAAAAGGAAGGTGGTACTTGGGTATCTTATGTCGCTGAATCTTTGAAAAACTTAACTGGCTGGGTCGAAGGTTATAAGGTTTCTACCTTCGAAGGCATGATCAATCTGGTCATGCTGGAACACATTTTTGCTTCTTCTTCCCCGGAGCTTAAGCAGCATTTGGCCGATTCGAAGGAGATAGATCCTAAGAAGCTGGCCATTGCAGCAGACTTATGGGTGTCACATCGAGTGTCCCATAAGGACAAAACTCATCCTGGTAAGCAGGAGGAAGGGAAAAAGTCCAAAGATATGGAGGGTGGGGAATCTGCTAAATCTTCTTCCCATAAGGGCCACAAAAAGAAAAACAAGGGTAAGACACAAGAGAACTCACAGGGTAGTGGAGGTCAGCCTCCGAAACAGAACTCTGGTTACAATAAGCCTCCCTACGTAAACAGACCCACTGGGGCTTGTTTTTCTTGTGGAGCAACTGACCATGTGAAGGGGGATCCCCGTTGTAAGGTTAGACCTTTGGGGGTCCACTCCGCTAATCTGGCCTTCTCCTCCTACGAGGAAGAAGAGATTACAAGAGCATCCTTCTCCTCAGACTCATATCCCAGCGGAATAGAGGCTGAGGTAGTTTTAGTGTCCCTGGGTTCCTGGGAGCCTAAAGTCGCATAGGCTTATGCTAGGATTCCGGATAATACCAAGCACTACTTTAAAGACAGTGTGCTGATCAATGGAGTGGAGACTCCAGCTCTTAGGGATAGTGGGTGCAGTCGCACTGTAGTGGATTCTACCTTGATAGACTCAGAGGAAGTTGCCAGAGCTACTCTGATGCCCACTAAATTGGCTGACGGCCCCCTCCGTATGTTTCCAGTAATACCTGTAGATCTTACTTTAAATGGTACAGCAGTCAGGATTCCAGTGAGCATTCAGAGAAACGTCCCGGGAAAGGTCTTGTTGGGTAATGATCTCAGAGCTTTAGGGCTCATAGGAGACACTGCCGAAAGACCCTACACACAGTCTCAAGCACGGGCAGCATTGGCCAAGTCCAATACGCCGCCCCAGCCAAAGGGGAAACCCAAGGCGAAAGGAGTCTACAAGTCAAAACGAGGGAAAGAGAATATTCCCCCGAGCTGGCCTACCACTGCGGTGGAGGAAGTTGGTCAATCGCCCGGGCCTGACGAGGAGGTGGCGATGCCTGAAGTATTCGACCCCAACGATCATCCTGAACTAAAAGACTTGTTAGTTGAAGGAGGTCCTGATAGGGACGAATTCAGTAAAGGCCAACATGAGTGCCCATCTCTGGAAGGCCTAAGGAGACAGGCCTGCTCCCAGCTTGAGGGTGAACCTCCTGGGATGCATAGGATTTACCAGGAAGGTGGACTCCTGTATAGTGAGCCCACAGAGTCTACAGAAGGAGACCATAGGAGGTTGGTGGTTCCCCTTGCTGTTAGGCCCTTCCTCCTGCAGTTGGCGCATGAAGTTCCCCTTGCTGGTCACCTCGGTATGAGGAAGACCAAGCAAAGGTTATCCATGCACTTCTACTGGCCCAAGATGGGGGAGCAAGTAGAAAGTCACTGCAGGAGTTGTGCCGCCTGCCAGTTGTCTGGTAAGGTTGGCGCGACAATCCAAGCTCCGTTGGTACCGCTCCCAGTTGTGGGGGTACCATTTGAAAGGGTAGGGATCGACATGGTTGGTCCCCTTGACCCGCAAACATCCTCAGGCAATAGGTTTATCCTGGTGCTGGTCGACCATGCAACCAGGTATCCTGAGGCCGTCCCATTTACAACTGTAACTGCCAAGCCAGTTGCAGAAGCTTTACTCGGCATGTTTACTAGGGTTGGCTTCCCTAAAGAAGTTGTGTCGGATCATGGCAGCAACTTTATGTCGAAGTATAGGCAGGCTATGTGGAAAGAATGTGGGGACACTTACAGGTTCTCTTCTGCATACCGCCCCCAGACCAATGGTCTGGGGGGGCGTTTCAGCAGGACGTTAAAGAGCATGATTGGGGCTCTGGAGGAGCCTCAGAGAAGGAAATGGGATCTTCTTGTTTCATGCTTACTGTTTGCCTACCGAGAGGTACCACAGGAGGGTGTTGGCTTCAGCCCCTTCGAACTTCTGTTCGGTCATCCCGTACGGGGACCCTTAGCCATCGTCAAAGAGGGATGGGAGATGCCCACTCCCCCTGTTGCTACCAATGTAGTTGATTATGTGCTAGGGCTCAGAAAACGGATGGTACTTCTGATGGGCTTGACTAGTGATAAATTGAAGGCAGGGCAAGCGCTGGTGAAACATTGGTACGACCAGAAAGCTTCCCTCATCAACTTTACACTTGGTCAGCAAGTCCTGATCATGAATCTCATAAGGCCTCGAGCTTTACAGGACAAATGGTCAGGCCCTTACCCAGTGGTGGAGCCCCTGAGTGAGGTTAACTATTCAGTGGACCTTGGAAGGCCTGGACAGGCTCCCAAAGTGTTTCACATGAATAGGCTGAAGGCTTTCGGCCCAAGCGTCGAAATCGCAGCACTGCTACTGGCTTCAGATGTTGAGGAAGAGGAGTCTGAACCTCTCCCCCACCTGTTCCCAAGCAGTCCTTCAGTTAGCTCTTTTGAGGGTGTCCGAGTGGCCCCTCACCAAAATGGACAAGGCTCAGTGGTTTACCTTGGACATGAAGTAGGTGGAGGGAGGAGACAGCCTCTATCCAGTAAGGTACAAGCAGTACAAGACTGGCCTACCCCCACTACGCAAACCCAAGTGAGAGCCTTTTTAGGACTCACGGGGTATTACCGCAATTTTGTGGCAGACTATGGCACCATAGCTGCTCCTCTGACTGCCCTCACAACTCCGAAGAAACCCAAGAAGGTATCTTGGACCGACGAGTGTGAGAAGGCCTTCAATGGCTTAAAAGACTCCTTGTGCCAGGCCCCTGTGCTCAGGGCCCCTGATTATCAAAGACCTTTTATCGTGCAGACGGATGCCTCTGACACTGGGATAGGAGCTGTACTATCACAAGTAGATGAGAAGGGTAAGGAACACCCTATCGGTTTTATTAGTCGCCAGCTTAAGGACAGAGAGCTCAGGTGGTCCACGGTAGAGAAAGAATGTTTCTCTGTTGTGTGGGCCCTAAGGAAGCTGAGGCCCTACCTCTATGGGACCCACTTCACTGTGCAGACTGACCATAAGCCGTTAAAGTGGCTAATGAACATGAAGGGGGAGAATCCAAAGTTGCTTAGGTGGTCCATAAGTCTACAAGGCTTCGACTTCACTATTGAGCATAGGCCAGGTGTCCAACATAGCAATGCTGATGGGTTGTCCAGAATGTTTAACCAACCTGAACAAGAGACTCATCCAGGGGTGGATTAGTTCCCCCTGTCCATAGTCTGGGAGGGGCGAGTGTTAGGAAAGATTTCGTAATTGTAGGGAATTTTCCTTCCATGTGGCAACCCCTAAACTTTTTGCTATTGTTTTTAACCTTGTTCTTGACTTTGCCAGAGAAGTACAGCCTTCTGCCGCACTTCTCTGGGCTTTCGCTCCTTTCTTACGGGGAAACTGACATGCCCTTAAGACAGTCAGTACCGGGGAACGCTGTTTCCCGTAGTTTCTTTTATCGTGTTGCGGCTTTAGTGCAACATGACACAAGAGGGCACTGTAAGCTAAGTTACAGCTCTCTTGGGTCTCTAGCCTTCTACAGACCCTAGATACTCTTTTAGGATGGTATTTGATCGGTGCAAGTCATTCAGGGACTCGAATGGTGGCAGCGATCGTTTTGTTTATTTTGAGCTCCTTTTGGCGTTCTGAGCACGTTTTTCGCACTGAACCCAAAATGGTGGCCTGGCTCCCAAAATGGCCAGACCACGAGGCTCCTTTGTCTTGTCCACTGACCGTCTTGCTCCCTTCACCTTCCCCAGGTCGGGCGACCCGGGGCCTTCCTTATTTGGGCATGTACTTTCCCGCGAAACGTGGTTGCTTTCGCGGGCTTCTACATGTCGTTTGTGTGCCTCCAGGGTGTGGGCTGGGATGTCTGGTCCCAATACACATCCTGGGTGCCAGAGAGTCTAGGGTGGTGTGAATGCCTGGGACCACCGTGGTCCGTGATTGGTCCACGTATGGTATGTGTGTTGATGAGCGGATCTCCCATTGGCTCCCCTCCGTTTTGGCGCGAAGGGAACCGTGGATAAGAGGGAGCTGGAAACACCACTGCCATGTTGATCTCCTGAGTTCTCACGAACGAAGGAATACAGGAGCCAAGTATCCTGCAACCAAGAGGCTGGACCGAGGAATCGCTGGTGACCCGCTGAAGGAATCCTCCTTTGCACTGCTGTCGTCCTGTGAAACCCTTTCCTCCTTGGATCGAACAAGAAGGCCTGTACTGGTGCTTCGACCTTTGGAATAGTAGGAACAGCTATTCCCGGCGACTTCATCATCTCCTGCCAAGTAAGCCTTCGGAAGTGTCTCTGGGCCATCCAGTTGACTGACCAGCTTACAAGGGAGTCCTGCTCTGTAACTGCCGCCAGGTTGTGTTGTATTTCGAGTCCTTGTCACTCTCCCACGCTTCGTACACTTGGCGTTCCCAAGTCTGAAGGGAGGAGTGTACATTTGGCTTGAATACACACGGCCGCTCCGTTGTCCTGCTGCGACAACAAAACTGTGCTGGTTTCGTCGATTGGGACGTCTTTTTGCTCTACACGACTACGAGGCGTTCCCTGCTCTTCTGAACCTGCAAGCTGCTGAAACAACGTGGAGAAGCCTGGGTCTGCTTGCTTCGGGGACCGGTGAGTAGTTTAACTAGGATCTGGTCGCCCTCCTGCAGTATCCCATTGCTTTTCCCTGCTGTGTAAAAACAGCACCCTTTTGGCCGTACTCGCGCTCTGCTTCTGCCCGCTGTGGAGGCTGCGCTTGAGTTGCGGAACCTGTTCTCCTTCTGCTGTGCACTAACCCGAACTGCCTGACTTCCTCCGAAGAGCTTCCCCTTTTGCCCGTTGGGACCGGCGTGGCAGGTACTTTGAGCACAAGGCTCCACTCTCTGCACGGCTCGGACGTCCATCTAGTTAGGTACCTCTAAAGGCGAACTGAGTCAAAAGCGTATCGCACTGCCTGTTTTCCTTTCCTTTCAGGTGGACTACATATTTCGTGCTTTAAACGCTTGCGACTGTGTATTTGTATATATATTGTGTTGATATGGTATGTGTTGGTTTAATATTGTGATATTGTGATTTTCTCGCTACGGTCATTGTTTTAAAGGCCTTAAAATAAATGTGTATCTATTTTTGATATAACAACTGTTTGGAGTAGTTTGTAAGCGCTCTTGCTTTGTGTGCTCATTGCGGGCTTTCAGTCACCCTCACCCCTCTTGAGACCTAGTCTTGACCGCCGCGATCGCTACCTTGATTGGTCTGGCTTGTCCAGAGGTTACCCTGTTCCAAGTAATTAGGTTGGCCTTCTGAACTTCTGCGCCACCAGGACAGAGTTCAGAAATCCGTCTTAACAATGACACAGGCAGAGAATGTGGTCTCTGAATGGGTGTATTGGCTCTGGAGTCTGGGGTGAGGCCTGACTCGACTGCTTAGGCCAAGGCTGGGCATATAGGAAGTTGTGGAGGTTTCTGTGTGTGTGCTGATGTTGTTGGCTGTTTTGTGCAGGCAATCAGCTAGCAGGTCATCAATGGATGGGCTGGTGCGCTGCCTGAGTCTTGTGTTCCTTTCCCTTAAACGTATGATGGGAGATGGTGGTGGATTGCATCCTGTCCATGAGTGTAGACTTGCATTTCTGAGTGCTAATTTGCTGCAGGGGGGCCAACAAGCTATGCACATCATGTGGGTTAGGATGCTTCTTAGGAGCATGCAAGCAAAATGTTGGCTCAGGTGATTGGCGCGCTTGCTTGTGCCTGAGGGCTGTGTCCCTTTGAGAGTGCTGCATGTGTGCGTCAATGCATGTTGGGAGTATGTTGCACGCTGAGGGCAAGCCTAATAAAGGCAAGCATTTAGCTAAAGGTTGAACTGTAGGACCCTTAGCGAAACCGTTCTGTGAGGCAGTGGATGATATGATCTGATGGCCGTTTGAGGCCGGGATCTCCCTTGCGCATGCACGCATGCGAGGGAACTTGGGGAATGCAGTTGCTGGTAATGGATGGCTATGTCATGCAGCATTGGATTGAGTCTGGTGCCTGCGTGGTGTGTGTGTTGGGGGACTGCAAGCGGGCACGGTGAGTCTGTACGTGTTCATGAGTGCGTGATCAGGCAGAAGCTGCTATTTTCGTTTGATGTGCATGGGGTGCTCGGACTGTGGTGGGGATAGCTTTGAGGTATCACCATGGTTTCCAAAGTATGCTGGACATTAGGAGCTCCTTTAGTGGACTTTGCATGTTAAGCATATTCTGCAGAGCTGGTTCCACTAATTGCATGCCTTCCCCGATGAAATCTTAGTGATCTTTTTCTCAATTGACAGAACCTGTGCTACCATAAACCCTTTGCACTATAAACAATTAAAGAACTTGAAACTATCACTATCTCTTAATACTGCTTCTTCTTCTATCCCACCCTCCCCTCAAGCTTCTTTCCTGCCTGCTATAAAATAGCCATTGTCATCCTTACAATATCCCCATCTTCAGACCTGTCACTCTAAATCCCCACTTTTCAATCTCCCATAAAGATGTCTCCAATTGCATTTTAAACTTCATCAAGAATCAATCATTCTGTGAAGGAGGAGTAGCCTTCCTGCAGGGGGAAAGCCCAGCCTTTTTTTGTATCAATTAATAAAATGGTGAGGGTAGTTCTATCTCAGAAAGCAGGCCCTCTATTGAGTGCATGCCAAAAGCATAATATACATCTGTGCCCTGTTACATAAGTATCCTGATCCATAGTTCCAGCTCTCCAGTAGTACAGAACAGGTTTAGAGGTCACAATCAATGACACGTCTATGTGTATTCTTCATCCAGCATGACAGGAGCCAGAGGCATTTGTATCTCTTTTTATCTCTGTGAGGGTGGTTAACACTTCTCACCAGCAAGACCGCTCTGCAGCACGATCTGTCCTGGAAAAACAGTATCAAAGGGCATCCCCAACACAAAGTGACTGGCCTTATGCCAGGGTACTGCATACCAAATGGCCTTTAATTCTATGGGCCTGAGAAGGAGGCAGTTTAGTGTAGACAGAGGGAGTTCACCACAAGTGGGAAGGGTTCCATCATCTTGATTCTCTGTGTACCTCACGGCCTTTCCTGTGTTTTCCACTTTCTTTAGAACAAAGCACTTTGGGTATGATGCAAGCAGGCAAATCCCACTTGTCACAAGAACAGGGATTGGACCCCTTAAATCAAGATTACTTGTGTCAATTCACTGCTCGCCCTTTGCCTTTAGGAGACGCGGTCTCCCGCTCCTTATTGGATTCATTTTTGGATGATCCAGGCAGAAGGAAGAATTCATTTGGACCTCTTTTATGAGAGTTCATCTCTCCAGTATTTTCTGCCAGTGAGGAGAACATTGCGTTTCCAAGGCAGAGCCATGCTCTGCTCCATATCCATCCACAGCACATATTGGTGGAGACCTGCTGCTGGGGCAAGACCTGCCTCTCTGACAACAGCATTGGTACCTAGGACCTCACTGGAGCTGAAGGAATCCTCAAGGTGTTTTCCAGCTTCCCTCATATTTGAGAGAATGAGAACAAGAACATATCTTGTCCATCAGCCCCTTGATTGGAACTCACAGCAACTGAAAAAGCCAAGAAGCGTGTCTCCTCATTTTGCATTCAAACCAACAGAGCCTGTGGTTCTGCCTTTGGCACCTATTCAAACTCTTAGGACCCCTGTTGTTGTGTCCTTTCACAACCACAATGTTTGAAAAAGGATATGTTCTTGTGCGAGGAAATGGGTTAATGTTGACCATGCGAATCTCTAGGGCTCAAAGATTGACCAGGAGGAAGTCTGCTGTCAATAATACATTCTCCTTGTTCTCAGTGGTTCAACAGAGATGAACCAGGCTTTGTGGTGCTGTGCAAGCTGTCCAGATAAAGTTTGGATGTTTGGAGTTATGATGATCCAGAAGGGTTGCAGGCATCAAGTTGGTTTCAAAATGAGGAAAGCAGCACTTCATATTCTTCCCTAATGGTGAGCTTATGGTTCAGGCTGAGGCAACAAAGCACTCAGCTGATGAATTGCTATGGAGAACTGGTTCGAGGATTCAGGCACAGCAGTCCAAAGAAATTGAAGAAGTAGCGATGGCATCATTGTAGGTTCTGGTGGGTTGAATGCATTTGAACATGCTCCACATGCAGGTGACAAGCTGCTTGGCTTTTTGAGTCCCAATCCAGTGGCTCAGGCACAAGATTGGTCATGGTTATCTTTCTCGCAAACATTGGTGAGAAGGCTAGAAAACACCTGCAGGGGTCCTTAATATCCAGTGGGATTCAGGGTGGTGGTGTAGCTGGCAGAGATGCTGGCCTTGCTCCAGCAGCAGGTCTCACCCAATTAGTCTGGGGGATGGTTAGGAAACAGAACATGCCTCTTCATTGGATCACCTACATTTATCACAAAACTGGAGGACTTTGGAGAGCACTGTTCTCCCAGCAGGCGCCACATATTCTAAGCATTGAAGTCTAGAGATTAATAAAAAAAGAAGGGGGAGACCACCTCTTTTTGTATGCAAAACTCCATAGCTAATTGAAAAACAAAACAAGACTGCTGTACGGGGTTTAATCTGTGTGTTTGAGAAAAGTTGTCTTTGACTTCTGTTGGGTATTTTGTATAGATTTGGTCCTAGTGGTATTTTCTTACCGCCAAAACGAAAATAATTCAGTAATAATCACTCTTTGCATTCAGATTAGATTTGATATATAGTACTACAGTATACATACATTATTTCAGCACACAGATACATTTAGTGGTATACATTATGTTGGCATGCGTTATTGGTGGTATTTCTGGTGAGCATAATTCCTTTGTTTTATATGTGGCCCCAATATCCAGAACCCCTTATTTTTGTTTAGTTTGTTCGTGTGATCACTAGAGAGGCCTCAGGCTTACATTTCAGGAACACCACATTTTCATTTGGAGTGCCACCATGGGCTGTCCTCACTGACTTATCTACGACAGCGAGCTAACATGTGGTATTCATCACCAACTTATCTACATCAGTGAACTATGTCCAGGACCTCTCTTTCTGCTGACTCATGTACCTCCAGCAGCAGGCTGTTTCATTATGTTATTATTATGTTCCGTTCAGAAAACATACACTTATATACTGAATGGAATCGTGCACACAGCTAACGCCAAGTCTTATTTTTAGCTACCTTAAAAATGACAATTGCACTGTCTAAACATCTCCACATATTATCAGTACTGTAATGGTAGATGCACAAAAAAAAGAGAAAAATAAAACACACTACCCGTCTGCTTTCAGATATTTTTGTATATTATAAAAAATGCATTTCAACACGATATTACTCTTTTTACAGAAATAAATGGAAATTGCACAGTAACAACATTATCTGTAACAAAATGAGAAGGGAGCGGCGAGAACATATTCAATTTGCAACATTAAACATGTTGGTAAAACACTGGAATTCCCTCTTTTACTCAGACTGAATAGTTTCGCACACATACACACTGCCCCCACACTCTGTAATATAATTACCAAGCCTGTCCAGCATGTGAAATTCTTCGGCTGGTCGCCTTCTGGAAGTGGCTCAATGCTCCCTCTTAAATCACCGCAGCAAGGACGAGCATCTGCCATCACTAAAACCGGGGCTTATTGACTGGAATTCCCAGTCTCTGCAGCAGTGCACTGGGATCTGCTTTTTCAATCAGGAAACTCCCCAGCCACCAGCCAGGTCTTCCTCCGAGCTGTGTAAAAATGTCTTCTGGATCTCTTCTTCCCCGAGGTTCATTAGAAAAGTTCTGTTACATCCTACCAAATGAGTTCAACCAATGAAATTCAATCATGCCCTACCCTCCTTCTCTTGAGCAATGGCTTGGCTTATACAGTTGCAACTGTCACAAAACTGATTTCCTGCTTATTCAAGTCTTTGCTTCCTGCAAATACTGTGGACAGAGCACAGATAGAAGCAAAGAGAAAACAATCTGGATGCGCGTTTAAAATGACTTTCAGAGCCTGTCATTTTCCATCTCATTTTGCACTGGAGAACACATTATATTATTAATGAGTTAGAATCATGTTAGTATTGTTAATGAGGTTAGTTCATTAATCCTCAAATGTGTCTCCTGCAACAGAGGAATTTCAGGTGAGAAAAAAATATGTGCTTTTGACTGTGAAAACATTATTTACATTTTAGATGTAGAAATCGTTTTTTGACTGAATAGCCTGTTTTCATTTACACGTCCATGTCACACTGGCAACACATGCCTTGCTGTACCGCATTATAGCAATGCACCAAACCCATGCAGTGGTGCTGCATGAAAAAAAATGCTAAATACTCTTACACTTCTGACATCATTCTCAAAGCACTGTGTGCTGCAGGGAGTGTAAGGTAGAAAGAAGAGAAGATTCAGAATTTGAATCCTCCCGTCCCCTGCACAGTGTATTGTGTTGGATAAACCAACTACTATAGTCTATAGAGAAAGCGTTGATAATGATTTTCACAAAAAAGAGTCTTGTAAAACAAAATTCTATAGATATATTTCCACAAGGTACAAATTAAAAAAAAACGCAACAGCAATTTTTTTACAGAAAGGAAATAAATGGAGAAGTTGTTGGCAGTAGTCCGTTTTCAAAGGTGACGCATTTCAAGGAGAAAACCTCTTCTTCATAGGCCTAAACTGACTATAAAAGAATTTACATATGCTCAAAGTTTTGTTGTACAATAATACAGAGGTACTAAATTATCCATACATATAGGTAAACAAACAATGTTTAGCCTTTAGAGTTATATTCCAACCTAATTATTGAATGGTTCCACCAAAATAATTTCTCAAAAAATAATGCATAAGTGCAATGATATTGTTAATGAAACAACTAAATCCATTCTTAATCAGGTATGACACATTGTGAATCGCCCTAGGGGACATTAACTTCAATGGGGAGGAGCCTCGCAAATAACCAAGACAACCCAAACAAGCAGAACTCAAACCATACGGTCATTCGGCTTGGAAAAGTAAAGATTACCTGTTGGACCTAAAATGCAGGAATGTGAAGGGGACAACTTCCCAGAAAAGTAGGTGCGGAGATTCTGGAAATACAACTTCAAAGTAAATGCTTTAGTTCAGCCGTGTTGTGCCAATTTCAAGGATAAATATAGCTAATAAGTCTGCTATATCTGTAAAAGATGAAGTAAACAGAACACTAATGTCAAGTGATTAAAAGGAAAAAGAAACCGTGGATAAATTAGTAATTACAAATTAATCCATGCAGTCAATTCGACTACTGAGTAGGAAACTGCAAGGCAGAGCCAAAGTATCCACCCAGTGTCTGCATGGGGAAAAACATTGACTAAAACATGCATCAAGGATAAAAGGAAAAGTTAATCCGACAATATTCTACAAGAGCATGTGCTGGCCCATAAGAGCCATGATCAGTCTCAAGAAAAGGTAAATTAGTTAGTAGAGTATGAAAATTAGATACAGAGACCGCTACCTCGAAGTCAAAAACAGAAGACAAGATAAAGTGGTGGATAAAAAATAAATAGAAATGAATATCGAAGCCAGTAAAGAAAACAGGGAAGAGCGGCTAATAAAAAGTGAATAAAATTGGGAGATGGCTTACGTGCACCAAAAGTGGATAAACACCATGTCATTCAACATGGAGTGTCCTCATCTAAATGCGTCAATGAGCAATGGTCAGGAGAGCCCATCATGATTCAAGGAAAAAACAAAAACTGTATGGGGAAAATTAAAAATAATCTTAATAATAAAAGGTGCCCAAAGAATATTTAGGGTAATATGACAGAGTAACTACATACCCCGATGACAATGTGTCAGGAAATATATTTCAATCAATCAGGAAAATCGTAAAATGACGGAGGGCAGTAACATCTTTGCTCACTGCTACAGGAAAACAGCTGGATCAGAGAAAATTCAACTAGCGCAGAAGCTGAAACAAGACGGAGACCACGTAATTAGACATCGTTATACCCAACTTTGTAGAGGGTCCCTAGCATGAAAGAGTACACGTGGAGGAGCCTACCTGCAGCGCATTGCTCTGGAATGCGGTCCGGGACTCACAGAAATGCATCAGCGTGCATCTCCATGGTGACGCCGGTGACCATTTTAGAAAAGATAAAAAAAGAAGCACATAAGACGTAGTATCCGGTGAAAATACAACCTAGGAGACTCGGCGAAAAAAAGAAGGGACACAAATGTCTTCCTCGATATTCAACAGGGCCATATTTTAGTGTGTTCGAAGAAAGTGCAAACAGATGATAAATCCCAAAAAAAGGGAAAGCAAATAAAGTATCTACTGAGAAAGTCACGGTATATTGGAGTATTGGTCATAGGAAAAAGAATAGAAACAAATTGAGCTTCACCTCTGCGGTTAGTTGTATTAAGAAGTAGCCATTCGACCGCTTCAAGGCCTTGAGGCGTATTGAGGTGTAAAGGCTGCATAAATCGAGACTGAACAAAATACAGTCTGAGTTGATAGCCGTGATTTCTTTCAAACAATTAAGGAATTTGGTAGTGTCCTTTAAATAGGTAGAAGTTACTTGGACCAGGGGTTGAAGTAACATGTCAACATAGACTGATAAGGGATCAAAAATGCTTTCAGTCCCAGCAACTATGGGCTTGATTGGTGGATTCAGGCGATTCTTAAGAATCTTTGGCAATCCATAAAATACAGGTGTATCGGGTATTTATTAATTAGGTATTCAAATGTCTTATCACCAATCCATTGATTTAGTTTAGCTTTCTCTAAGGTCTTAATGATTAATGATTTAATCTTGAGGATGGGATCATTGTCTAGTTTCATGTATGTTCCCTCATCACTAAGCAGATCAAAACATTTCTTGTTGTAAAATGAAGTATCCATTACAACAATGGCTCCTCCCATATCCGCAGGCTTAATGGTTAGAGATTCATCTTTTGCCAAGTTTTCTATGTGTTCAAGTTGACTATTTTTGAAGTTCCATGGTGTATTCCTCTTATAGTTTATTCTACTAAGATCTAGTAGGACATGGTTTTTAAAAAGATTTAACACTGAATTTTGGATGTGACGGTCAAAAGAACTTTTTGGGTGCATTTCTAATGGATCACCCATTATAGTTTGAGATTCCATTATGGGTTGAGTGTCAAAGAATATTTTCAATCTTATTTTTCTTAGCAATCGATGTAGGCAGACCTTCTCATCAAAGAAAGTAGTATTACAAGTCGGGACAAAGGATAGTCCTTTGTTCAGTGTATTTAATTGGCCACTGGAGAGTGTCTTAATTGAGATTTTAACCACCAAGTTCACAGAATCTATGTGTTCTTTTTTCTGGGCTGTTCTTTTGCAGTCTCTCCTGGCCTTTCTCTTATGCCTAAAAAAGCACCTGAGTTTGATGGTTCATTGGTTGTTTGTGGTGTTAGATTGCTGTTTTGGGTCAAGTCTTCAGTCTGAATTGAAGGGCTTGGTTGTTGTGGAGCCCGATTCTGTATAGGTTCCCCTATACTGCTGTCACTGCTGTTCCCTGAGTTAGCTGAACCATCCTGTCGTGGTCTCGCCCGATTAGAATTCCTTTGGCAATAGAATTCCTGCCAATTGTAGACTATTTCATTCAAATAGTCCCAGGTGTCACGTTTACATTTTCATAGTTTTCTCTGCTCAATTTCAGATCTATAGTCTGCTAATTTAGAATTGATTTCCTCTAGTAAGTCAGATAATTCTTGTCGTGTTTTAAATTTCGAAAGTTGTTCTTTCAAAGTGGAAATATCAGTGTCTATGCTCGTAAGTGATTTAGATAGTTCTTCTATAGTGAGAAGAAGCAAATCAAGTGAGCATTTGTTGAGGATGTGGTCCCATACATATAGTTAAACAAACAATGTTTAGCCTTTAGAGTTATATTCCAAACTAATTCTGTACAATGATATTGTTAATGAAACAATTAAACCCATTCTTAATCAGGTATGACAAATTGTGAATCGTCCTAGGGGACATTACGTTCAACGGGGAGGAGTCTCACAAATAACCAAGACAACCCAAACAAGCAGAACTCAAACTATACGGTCATTGGGCTTGAAAAAGTAAAGATTACCTGTTGGCGCTAAAATGCAGGAATGTGAAGGGGATGCAGAGATTCTGGAAATAAAACTTCAAGTAAATGCTGTAGTTCAGCCGCGTTGTACCAATTTCAAGGATAAATATAGCTAATACATCTGCTATATCTGTAAAAGATGAAGTAAACAGAACACTAATGTCAAGTGATTAAAAGGAAATAGGAACCGTGGAAAAATTAGTAATTACAAATTAATTCATGCAGTCAATTCGACTACTGAGTAGGAAACTGCAAGGCAGAGCCAAAGTATCCACCCAGTGTCTGCATGGGGAAAAACATTGACTAAAACATGCATCAAGGATAAAAGGAAAAGTTAATCCGACAATATTCTACAAGAGCATGTGCTGGCCCATAAGGGCCATGATCAGTCTCAAGAAAAGGTAAATTAGTTAGTAGAGTATGAAAATTAGATACAGAGACCGCTACCTCGAAGTCAAAAACAGAAGACAAGATAAAGTGGTGGATAAAAAATAAATAGAAATGAATATCGAAGCCAGTAAAGAAAACAGGGAGTAGGGAGTAAGGGACAGGACTGAGAGAGTGGTATGTTGGAGCCCTCTTCCAACTATGCTGATCTCCATCTGTCTACACTACACCCGCCTGCATCTCAGACCCATAGTATCAAAGGCCCTTTTGTTATGCAACACCCTGGTGTGAGGATAGCCCCTTTGTTTTTGGGTTGTGCCCTTTGATTTGTTTTCTGATGTCAATACTTGCTGATGGCATCCTGGGCTTGTGAGCAGCGTTGCCCAACCTCACAAAGGATCAAAGTAGAGGCATAGCCATTCAGTTGCTGGTCCTGTCAGATTGACATGGACAGACTGCCTTATCAGAATACACACACCCCTTCCACAGCTAAGCTGGGATCACAGTGCTGACACAAGTGTGATAGAAATCTGATGCTGCTCTTAATAATTATGTAATACCTACATTACCATACCACATGCAGTATGACTTATATTTTCAGATTACCTTGCCACCAAGTGAGTGGTTTATCATAGTCATATGTAATTAAGAACATAGGTATAAACTTAAATGCAACATTTACACTGCAGTGACTTGGTTGTCACAGCAGCTGCCAAACAGGCCAACTTAGACCTCTGGATCTGCTCTGTTTCACTGGAGAGCAGGTGCTGCAGTTTAGGAGATGGATGCTGCAAGGGACAGGTCTATTTTTATACTTTTGATATGGAGTTTATGAAAGAGAGGCCTGGTTATCAGGCCACCTTTTCTGAGATGAAAATACCTGCAACCTTGTATTATTATTAAACAATAAAAAATAAGCAACAGTTTCTACACCTTGGCCAAATGGCAATTCCTCATATTTCCATTTCTGCATAGAGTGTAATTGAAGTTCCTTCTTGGACGTAATTATCAACACTTTCATATTAAATGTGTTCTTCATGGATTGAAATCTGCTGGTCAGGAATACCCTTAGTTGTTAAAAGGGTATCAGGTAATATTATCCCCATATATATGGTCGCCGTAAATAATATCGCCGGGAAGGTATTATATGGGTAACCATATATATGGGGACAGGGGCAAAAAAAAAAAAAAAACATTAAAAAAAAAATTTAAAAAAAAAAGAAAAAAAAAGTTTGGGGGTTGCAGGGGTGTCCCCCACATGTTCCATGCAATAATGTCGCCACACAAAACTGCCATTTTTCGGCGATATTTTTGCATGGCGAGATTTTTGTGGCGCCATTATTACATGGAACCGTTAAAAGTGCATCATACTATCATTTGAAGGTATTAACTGTCTGTACATTGCTCAGTAGACATGGTCAAAATGTGAATGCCAATGCCAAGGAAGTATAATAGAATGTATTTATTTTTTGCAATCGTGAAAATATATAGTACCACAACAAACAACAGAGCCAGAGAGACCATAGGTATGCTGGACAGTAAGTATCTATCCCTCACTTGATGACATAATTAGAGCTGCATATTCAGTATTGTGTGGATGGTCTTGCAGACGAATCATGCTCCAGACATAAGAAAGTGCTTTTGTGGATACCAATGAAAGTGGTCTAGTGGTATGACTATTTAGGGATACAACTTTCCACCTTGGCCTCCTGAAATCCACAGTTAGAAAAGAGTGAGCTTGCAGTGAGATTGAGTACATTTTAATAAAAGGTTTTGGGGTATGCTGTTCGATCTCCAGTGAAGGCTTACAAGGTTATGGCCATAGCAGTTTCTTTGTCTGCTAGTATTCTATCGGGATAAGCAAAGGTTGATAACATTTAAATTGCTGAAAATAAATCTATAATACCCTGAATCCTTTTGAATTGGGGGATTAGAATGCAACCTGAGGATATGTCTACAATGGACTAGAATCTGGCTTTCCAAGTGGGACTGAGGGTAAAACATGCAATTAAATTAAGCACTAGTTTTGAGAACTGCCAAATCGGTTTCCTTGTTTAGGTGCTTAACAATACCGCCTGGTCATTCAGACCTAAATCATCTATTGTAATCTCCCTTCTCTTCTGGTATCACACTTGCTAATACAAACTATTCCGAATGGGCCACCACAGGCAAGAGAAAGTCCACTTGGTCAAAATGAAGGTACATCTTGTATTTTGCTGTTAAGTGCAATGAGGGGCTTTAGACATCCTCCATTATGACAATATCTGGATCACAAAAATGTGCAGCCTGTATATAGAATTCTGCTGTGCCATTCTTCTTCTGCAAATGTTCACCACAAAGTACACAAGAGTTGAACCCCATAATGTATTGTGCACATTATGTTTGATCATGGGGACCATCTTTTGTACAAAATGTATGCTAGGCCCAAAAAACGATTGGATTGAATAATGGAGTGCACGATTTATAAAGGAAAACTGTTTTTAAAACATGCAGTCAGTTAGTCTTGATCCACCCACATTGACTTACAGTATTTAATGACAAAAACCACAGACTGAGAATACATTACAAATATCAAGTACATGCTAACCCCAGGCTCCTCATTGGCCTCCATCTATAGAGAATTGGCCTCATCACGAGTTGGTCGGTATCCCATCTGTAATACCGCCCTACTGTAATTGTGTTAGCGCTAACCGGTCCTGTGCTATTAACACTGGATCATGGGTTGGATGTTAATTGGACCCAATGGGGCATTTTTGACGCAATACTGTGTGCTAACACATCCGGTGGTAATCACGCCAACTAAAAGGCTGTTATACTTGTCATAGGTCCAGCCCTTAAATGCGGTGTTAATACCATTACCACCTCATTTAAGGGCTGCCGGCCAACTTGTGATGAGGCCTTAGTACCCCCATTGTTTAGTACATCACCTGTGACCATCGTAAGTGCAACCCCATATGAATGACCTAATTGTGCAGTCAGCAGAAAATACTTCATCCTGATTGGCTAAAATTATACATGTAAAATTTACGAAAATGCATACCTTCATCGGTTAAGACAAGTTCATTAAAATTCTGATGTGCAGTCCCACCAAAAAGACCCAATCATGTAGTGTGTGTGAATAGTGAAGTCAATAAATTCGACACAGCAATATCTTCTCCCATGAGCGCCAGCAATTTGCCAATCCCAAGCAGTTAACAGGCCTTATAGTAGTTTACTTCTGCAAAACTTTTCTTAATTCCCATTTTGAAACATGTTGCTATCCATAGCACACATTCTTACGGATATCTCTGTGGAACCAGGTGGCTTCATAAAAAAACATAACAGAGGCTCCATGCCTTAGAAATTAATTTCTCATATTTATTTGTGCTACCAAGCCATTCTGTTGCAGACCCAGTTGTCGCAACACTCCTTAGGGGACAGTATGACCGTAATCTAGTTTTGATGCTGTGGGAATGTCTTCTCCCAAGTCTTCAGTCACACCAAAATATGTCCTTCACAACTACTGTATTTTATCCATCGTCAAGAACACAAACCGTCATTCTACTTTTCACTAAAAGCTCCTGAGAAAAGCTAAGCCCTGCAACAATAACTAATATGTTGCTGGCCTCACACTTTGGCATGTTGAACACTCGCTGGGGGAAGCATGAATACATTTTAATTAAATGGAAAGAAAGAGGCTCAGAACTGCGGCATAGTGCCGGAAATAACAGAAATCTACACACTCTGACGGGGCCTTGTTCAAAATGGCAGGATTCTGACTATTGTGACAATACACCCTTATGATAATAGAACAATATCTTTGCTGCACATCTTTCCACCACATGCTTGGTAGCCTAGTGCTCTGTAGAATGTGGAAAAAACTAAATCCCATTTGAAAATTACATGAAACGCTGTGACAAATGACAGAAACACTAATACTAAAAATGGCCAAATATTCAGGATAATAGATCTTCCACAGCTTATACTTCTGTACATGTTTAGAGCATTGCACCTTTCATTAACTACCTTACTTGCTCCTTTCATCTTGTCAAAATCAATCTTTGGGACCGATACCTTACTAACATGATGCAGGTCGCCTCTTTGCACTGCATATTCCAATCAAGTACACTTTAGAAAACAGCAACCCCCACGCCCTGTGTATTCAACATATTCTTCTCAATAGTTCTCTTGGTCAGGAGTTGGATACAAATGTTTTCTTGGTGGACCAATCAGTTCAAAAATTCTTACCATGCAATGCTCAATCTCGCAATTCCATTTGTCTGTGTCTGCACATGTTGAAAAAGGGGAGTGGCCTCTCCTGTTTTCAGTGAAAGTGACATCATAGGCATTCCTTTCGACACCACCTTTCTGCAGCAACCCATAACCAGCTGACAGGTACAAATAAAGGTAAGGACCAAAAAAGAAGAGGAATCAGCACTTTCAGTATATTACCCATCCATACCTGAACCAATGAAAACAAAGACTCAAAACATTCTCCTTCTGTTATACCCCCTTCCTTCTCCACCCTAAGGCACAACGTGCTCACATTTGCATTTGTTACCATCATATGAAAATCAAAGCTCTAAATGCCACAGTAGGGCCACCTGATGGTAGGTAATTCTTCAAATGCATGTCGCTGGACTGATTTGGCTAAAAGTGCAATTTAATGTAAGTCAGTTCTAAAATTCTTTTTGTGAAATTGACCAAGCCATTGAAAATTATTTCTTTTTTTGTTTTTTAATTCCATTAAGATTTTGACAGTGCCACTGGTTCAAAGTCTTTATACTTTGGCACAGTTTCTTTTTCACAAATCTTCCTTTTTGCAGAAATTCCATGCTTTCCTGCTAATTATATTGCTACTGTTTGGTGGCCTTGTGCTTTAAAACATTCCATGTGGCAACCAAAATACATTTGTTAGAACAGCTGCCCCCAGGATATGGTAATGAAATCATTTCATGTTTTACCAATATTATTTGCTCAATGCACTTTTAAGAATAGCAAATTAGTGTAGTGAATGAATATCTTGAGTTAAAGTGCCATTATCTGCGTCATTAGAAGATATGTGAGTGTAACAGAAACTACATATTCTTTTTGTAGTTGTTGTTCAAATATGTTTATTGAGTTTGAGTTCAAACATAACAACAAAGTAAAAACTTGCTTCCCTATCCTCCTCGCTCTCCATCCACCTCTGATCCCCCTGCACGCTCTCATGCCTTGAAATATTGTTGCTGCTTTGATGATGTTGCATGCCCAACGCCAAGCCCACTGATGCATGAGGTGCACTGGTTTGGATCAGGGGTGCTCCATGATGGTGGTGAGATTGACATCTGGGGCAATGAGCATGGGAGACTCCAGGGTTGCCAAGGTACACACACTCTACCGGATTGGTGGTGGAAATTGTGTGCATGCTAAGCTCCCACAGACCCAGTATACATCCATGAGGATTGTTGCTCCCCCAATGTCTGGAGTATCAATGGTTTTCTTGCACTGTTTGTTAGTCACCACAGCATGCACATTGCCTCTGAAATGCACAGAGAATCATGTGAGTTTCAATAATTGGGTAGGCTTCTCATGTTGGTCAATCCAGGTCAATTACTTAACATACTTTTCCCAAACAGCGAAACAGCTCTCACTTATTTTTGATACTGTACTCTTTGATAGTTCAGCCATCCCTCCTGCGTTGCACCCCATCAGTCCTTCAACCCATTCATCTCTATCGTAAACAGCACCTTCCATCTGCAATTGAGGTCTTAGTTTGCACTGGAGCTGTTCCTGTCCTACTTCATCAGATCACTTGATTAGGGGTGGTACTATAAAAACAGGTTTCCCTTTCCTCTGCCCTGTTGTCTGATAGTTCATATCAGCTTCTGCAAACTCTCTGTCTTTGCGATCTCCTTTATCTTTACGTAGTTATCTGTGTATGCTGTGCTGTCAATTTCTACCAATTGTGCCTCGGCGTTGTGTGCCTGAATCAATCCTTGCACCCTTCTGGTGGTAATTCTTGTGGTATAAACAGTCTGGGTGTGCTTGTTGCATGGGGATTAAGGAACAAATATAACAAGAGTGTTTGACATCCCTTTTCCCACCACCTTCATCTGATAGTAAAAAATGTTGTCATTTTCCGGGTGATGCACATCTTTAACAGTACCTAAATAGACTCCTGGCTTTGAAATATCCTGTCTAATTCTGGTTACGGATATACTACTATTCACCGGTGTATATGCAGTGTTATTGACTGATTGGGGTTTTACAAAGTAATTTTCTGGAACAGGACGTAGGAAAGCCCACCAAGGGTGAACAGGGTTACACCGCTCAGAATCATCCTGAACTACCCAAAGGAATGGTAGAGTGGGGAGCAGCCTGGCATAATCTAAGGAGGGCTGTAGTTCGGTACAAAGACCTGTGAGCATACCTTGGTTTAAAACAACACTTACACACTTAGAGGTTATATAAAAATAGACGTGTATTGTATACTCTAAGACACAATGTTGCAATATAAAATTAATGTATGAACTATACATCAACATATATACAATATAGGATTAATTGCAGTACTCTTTGTAGCTTTGTAGTAACAAATCACATAGTAATGAAGAGAGGGTCCAGAAGATGCCCCTTCTCACCCCCAGATTCATGTGGAGACGAAGATCCATAAATGCTTGCAGCCAATCGTCTTATTTTGAACGAGTCCCAAGTGCACTGATGATTGACAAGTACACTGAAAGTGTCCTCTCAGTCAGCCCTACAGACTCTAGAGACCGAATACAATACAAGTCTTTACATGTGTAGAAGAACCGCAGATCGTATGGACAGCCTCGACTAAGCACCAAGAAGCCATGGCGCTGATGTCATTAGTGACAACAGGAAGCAGCAACGTTAGACATGAAGCACACTTGCAGCCCTGCACTGCATCACACAAGCACACACTGGTATACATGAAGAACATGCGTGCACACTTCTAAAGCTAGAGGACAGATACATATACATACTGTCAATACTTTTATCATGTTTTCATTAGCCAAATGAAGTAACGCAGAACCGCAAGGCACAAGAGATCCTGAGCAAGCTTGCAGATGCTTGACACGAACATCCCTATGGGACTACAAGGATACATATGGAACCTGGTAGGACCCTGTGTAACTAATGTATATAGTACCTAGGATAACATGAACATGTAGAAACCATATTATATGTCTATGGAAAATGACAGAAGGCTCAAGAGCTATAGGATCTGAGACAAGGGAAGCTGGCTCAGGCTACATGGAACATGAAGCAGACTCACAGCCAAGGTCAGAGATACGCGGACACATTCCAATCTCAGACAACAAGAGGACCAGCTACAGAGAAACAGAATAAATCCTTTAATTTAAACCCACCTACCCACAATTTAAAAAAGCACTGAAAACCTTGTTATTTAATCAATACTAAACTGAACAATTGCTATGTCCATTGTATATACCATTTTTGGAACATTACCCTTGTCTGCGATATTATTGTACTATAATTAAGCCTGTTTTTACGCACTGTCTATAACTACGCCATGATACCTCCGAGTCTTGGCGTATTATGAATGCAATAAATAAATAAAAGAAAAGAAAAATTATAAAAAACGAATTGCAAGCCTGAAGAGCTCGATTTTGTGGTCCCAAAGCATATAGTACAGCGAGACGAGACAATGGACTTTCACCCATGGGGGAAAAGCAGAGCCAACCCCAGCAAGTCAGACACTAACTGTAACAAGGGCGGCAACATGAGGAGCCCAGTATCATTGGCAAAGGTGGTGTGCACAAGTTACAATACAGACACATAATCACTCACATCACCTTGAAGAGGTGCACAGTGAGCTGAGCACTCAATTGAGTCCTAGGCCTGGGGAGATCAGCTCTAACCAGTCACAGTCTAGAAACCCACGGGTGGAAGTCAAGGAGCATGAAGCAATGGTAAGTCCATTACTCTGCAACAATGTAATAGAAAGTTCCTAGGGGATGGGACAGGCCAGCCACCTGACATAAAGGTAATAGTACTCTTGATACCCTATCCTTTGTGCTGAAATGTTTTTTTGGGAAGGGCCCAAGTGATGACGACAGAGTCACACAAAACTATGCCGCACGCCATGGAGAGCTGAGATGTACCAGAGAATTCCCATTTTCTTGTATTGATCCCTGTTGGTTTTTATTTGCAATGAACCACAGTATTACTTGCTGTTGGCTTAGTCCTCCATTTGTTCTTGGGAGGATGTTGGGCCCTTGAAGTTGGAGGACCCCCAACCATACTCTGGCATACCTGTGAGTTTGTAGCAGAGTTGATGGTTGGCTGCGCTATCCCAGCACGAAACCGACTCCTCCGCTGCAGAACCTGAGAGGCTGCAAGAACGCTCGCATATTTTGAGAAAGACAGGGAAGGCGTACCCCTGGATATGCTGTCAGGAGCCAGCTTGGAAATATCCTGCCCGAAGGTTTGTGAGGCGTCCAGCAGACCAGGACGGGAAGTGGCAGCTTTGGGGATGTGGCAGTCGAGCAACGCCAGCAAACCAGAGTCTAAGTATTGACCCAATCACACGTCACCTGTAGTTGTGTGGGGGTATCGAGTATTGTGGAGTATTGGTAATTATTGTTTAGCATTGAAGAGTATTGTCAAGTATTGTCAAAGTATTGTCTAGCGTTGTCAAACCTAGTAGGGAAAGGAGTGGAGGTAGACGTCATATGTGGTTAGGGCACATTTCGATTAGAGGTAAAAGGTTCTGGTGAACAACCTAGACTATTGACTCGAAGGAACAGATGACAGAAGTATGTAAATAGTGATTTCCTGTGGGTTGGGCGTTTTAGCTCGGGTAATAGATGACGGTATCCCCGTAAGGTTTAGCAAGGGATCTGACCTAGATTGCAGAAGGTGATTTGACTTGTTAAGTCTTGAGGAGGAATATTATTTTTTAGGCGACATAGCAGGTACTGATGGAACACAAGAGCTATTGGTATACTCTGCAGGGAGACAGCTGTGGGGTTCATGTTGGGATTGTGTGTTGTTGGGCAACAGCGTTTGGTAGTGTATGTGCTGTGATTGACTTCTTAGAACTACCTTGTCTAGTAAATGTGTGACGTCACCCGTAGGTTTGTACATAGGACACAGAGACCAGGAGACGCTGAGGAACTAGCATTGGAAAACTTGAGATTGGCAGATGAGGTGAACCAGTGGCGGTGCTCTGAAGGCGCATGCGCCAGATTGTGATTGTGCTTGACGGGGGCAACGATTGTGAGGGAGGGCGATGCGCAGAGCATGCCTGACAGGTTGTAGATCCAGAGAGGGTCATAGTAAATTAAAAGCATTGTGATTACATTGTGTTCCTTCCTTAATAGTGGACTATCAAAACCCTCAATTCGAGGTCAGTTAACTACAAGAGCAATGTATCAAGGGACGTGCGGGGTGACACAGCACTACAGAATATATAGCATAGGATGGTCAAAAGGCACAGAGGGGAATTTAACTAAACCATGGCCACCTTGCAGAGGTTTCTCCAAAGATGTGCAACAATCACTACTGACACACATACAGGGTACCTATAACGGGAAGAGGCAATCCGCATGGCTATATTTGAGCTCTGGGGATATTCCAGTAGGACGAGGGGGTGCAGCAAGGCATCAGTGGATGCCGAGCCAGCAGGAGGTGTAGGGGCCTGCGGCCCCACCCTTCTGCTCCCACACATGTCCCTCCGAGCTTGGTTTCCGTTGACACAGACGATGAGCAAGGGATGTACCGATTACAAGAACTGAGAGCAGCAGAGGGATATTCAAATCCGTCATATAAACCACCACCCTATACTAGTGAAGAGGGACAGTAAGACACAGGGCAGCTCACCACTGGGAGAGGACCAAGTGGTGAGGCACAGAAGGATACAAAGGAGGTGCTAGGGTGCATAGCCGTGAACGAGTGGATAGGGGGACAGATCCTCCTGAAGCTGGAAGGGAAGACAGATGGGGAAACAGAAGGGGCAACCAAAGCAATGGAAGGCTTCAGGGAGAGCAGCAAAGCAGCAGATTGGGCTTAGATAATGGAGGAAATGGACAGGAAGGAGAAGGAAAGAGAAGAGAGGTTAGAGAGAGGGGACAAGGAGAGGAGAAGAGAGGAAGAGAAGGAGCAGGTGCATAGATAAAGAGAATAGAGTGTAGATAGGCACACAGAGAGGAAGAGAGAGGAGCAGGCACAGCAGGATAGAAGGATAAGAGAACTAGAGGAGGTCGAGGGGAGGAGGGAGGCAGAGGAGCTTGTTGATATAGAGAGAACAAAGAAAGTTGCAGGTGGAGAGACTAGTAAGGGAGTGCGCGCACAAGGAGGCGGATGAGCATGCAATCAGGGACATAAAGACACAGTGGACATTGGATCAGGGAAATGACAGTGCTGGAGTGGGAGGACGTGCAGAACCAGATTGCATGACCACACAGGGTAGGACTACCAAGGAATCAGACTGAACAGGACTACTGCCTGGGGGTGAGGAAGTAGATATGACATGCAGGACATCAACATTACCATGAACCCAACACAGACACAACTACTAGAAAGCTTAGCTTTGTAGATGACTTTTGCAGTAACATGGGCAGAGGGTCAGAAAATGATGGGCTAAACAGTGGGGATAAGAGGAGGAGCCACGTAGGCCTCAATCCCCGGGGACAGGTGCAGAAAAATGGGTGACATGAGAAACAAGGATGAGTACAGGGGGAGCAGGAGGCAGCAAGGACAAATAGACACCACGGTCAGTGGACACGTTTTGCAACATTGATGACCTAGTACCATATGGACAAAGAGTTAGAGACTTACCAGGATGAATAAAGGAGGAGACACCTATGGTATGTTCCAGGGAAATGGAATAGACGTGTACACCAACATAAGGAATGTGGACAGACAGGTCAGACTGACTCAAAGCACAAATGGGAAGGTAGGGTTCACACAAATGCCCCTGGTCGAAAAGGTAGGGGGGTGACCTCAGTATATAACATGGAAGCATATTGACAAGGAAAACGTGAGAAGTAGGTGACCATCATTGTCTGCGGGTGCTGGGAAATGGATATATGAGGTGGAAAGGATGACAGCAGGCCACAGATTAGCAGTGGTGAATGTAAAAGGACTTTTAGTGATGATCCTAAGGGAGGCAGCAGATGACGTAAGGACAAGGGCAGTGACCACCCATAACACGGCGAAAGATGGTTTGCTGTTTGCAAATTGCAGGGCTGCCGTATTCAAGCCTTAAGGACACAATACCCATACACATCAGACATTGGAGCAATCATGTCTCACAAAATTGAGACAGATGTAGACCCATTACACTACATTCAGGCGATCCAAGAGTTTTGGCGCCTTGAAACTCGAGAACCGTGGGACAAAACAGTAGACGTATTTTCCCACATATTATGCCTGGGGATGCCAGAACCTGTTCAGAAGCAGCTAAGGAAGTTGGTAGGCATGGAAGCAAAATCTTAGCCAGAAATACAGTTTATGATCGTTCATCATTGTAGGCTATTGAAAGAGAAAATAAAGAAGAAGGCGGAAGAAAGGAAGTTAGAGGAAGCAAAACTAGTGCAGACAAAACTATTGAAACATGCCATGGAAATGGCGGTGCTGGCAAGCACAAGCACACAGAGAGCACAGCTGCAGCCATACAGTCCGCTGCCCACAAGGGGAGGATTCATGGGGTGGGGAAACATGCAGCAAGGCTTTTGAGGAAGAGTGGGGCCATCGAGAGAACGGGTACGGCCCACAGATATATCACAACCAAGAGGGTTGCCCAGGGGGGTTTTGATATATGAGATGCAGGTGCAGCAGGGCCCAGGGGATTACACAGGAGGTTTCCAGGGGCAAGGGAGAGAGCCACCACAGTGTTGGAAATGTTGGCATATGGCACACATTTTGCAACCTTACAGGAATAGAGGGATGCAGCAGAATTAGGGAGCGCCATACCAGCAGACATATCAGGGGACCAGGACAACTATTACACACAGGACCAACCACAGCAACAGCAGGGACAGACACAGAGTGTACACCCGCAGGCACACCAGCCCATGACACAGATACCACAGATGCAAGCACCCATGCCATAGTATTGCCAAAGAACCACAGATTCAAGGCAGTACACAGCAAGTGCCACATATACAGAACAGTATGTAGCCGAATGATGACACAGTGTCACACATGGACTCCATGGCAACGGTCCTCATCAGGAAACTAGGGGAGGTCCCCGTGGTGGGGAACAACCCATTTACAGGGAACAGGATGTCCTTATACCCTCAATAGGACAGCCCACCGCTGGACTTGATGTGTTTCATCCTGTTAATAATACCCAACCTTAAATTGTCTAGTGATGACATGAATACTCAAGGATTCTCTGGTGCGCGGGAAGTGGTTCCTTTTACATACGATATCTCCCTTTCTAGAGGGGAACGCAATTTATCTCTATCTTATATCTCTACTTTACTCTCAACAGACACCTGCAAATATTCTGGGACGAGACATTATGAGACAGACTTAACATGACAATCTCATTCACAGATAAAGTGATAGTGTGCTCTACACCAGAAATACACATGCTCAATGTAAGAGAGATCAATCAAGCCTATTGTGGACGGAAGGTACAGAGGGGGTGCCAGTAGACGAGGAGATGTTCCAATACAAGACTGAGATTGCAATTGCATGGCTCCCAGGAATTGAAGGGAAGATGTGGGGTGTCCCACATGAGTATCTGTTCAGACAAGAGATACCATTGGATGAGGTGGATGGGAAAATAGCTCCAATAGAAATTGAGGCAGTGGTTGTGAGAGACAAATGGATAGCAGTACATGGGATGGACGACACAGGATTATCATGTCGAGCAGTGATTGTTTTGGCAGAAGGATGCAGGCTAACTACATTGACAGATGAAGAACTATTCAGGGATGAAAGGTCAGAGAACCAGATGGTGTTTGAAATGAGTGTGACCTATTGATTCAAAATACACTACAGAGAGGTACCACAGAGGACCACAATGGTGCTGGAAGCACCACCATCCTTCTACATAGAGGATTTGGCCAAGGTGCCCAGAATCCTATGGCCCACAAGTTCCTATGATGTTGGGCTTCTGAAAGGAGAAGGGGAGTGAAGATAAAGCTGAAACCAGGAACAAGAGTCAAACAATACCCACTTTCAAATGAGGTAGATGAGGGCATTTATGAAACCATTGCAGCATTAGTGGAGCAAGGATTTCTAGTAACATCAGAGTCCCCATGTTACACAGCGGTGTACCCAGTTAAAAAATCAAAAGGGGGGTCATGGCATTTTATCCTGGACTTGCCCCCCCTTAATCACATTGTAGAGGCAGAGTATCCGCTGGTTCCAAATCCAGTAACAATTCTGTGCAGTATTCCGGCAGAAGAGGCCTGTTTCACACGAATAGGGCCTCATTACAACTATGCTGGTCTGGAAATCAGCAGTGCTGGTAAGCTTTACCGGCACGTTGTTTCTCGACAGGCATATTACAACTTTGCCGGTAGGTGCCGTCCTGGGAATGGCATACTACCGCAGAGTTGTTACAGAAGCACCGGCACCGTTATTAACAGTGCTGGTGCTTCCGTGGTCCTCACTCCCATAGAGTCGTATGGGAATCTATGGGAATGGGGTCGTACAATTTACCGGCACCTGACTTTCCGTTCCGCTGAGGTTGTAATCCCCCAGTGTCCCCGGGAAGTCAGGTGCCAGTAAATCATTACGGGTCTGGCGGCAACCTGCCGTTATCACTGGCACGGTTACCGCCAGACCCATAATGAGGACCATAGACTTGAAGATAGCATTTTTCTCGGTACCACTACACCCAGACTCCCAAGATTTCACATCCTTTATGCATAGAAACCGGAAGTGGAAACATACAAGAATTTCTCAAGGGTACTGCGAGTCACCCTCCATATTCAACAGGGTCCTCCAGATGGACCTAGGCAATGTACAGATGGAAAGCACGGTCCTGCAGTACGTATACATTTTGATTTGCAACACGACAGAAGACTGGTATAGAAGGGACCCAGTGCACATGCTGACAGAGTTAGCTGACAAAGGATACAAGGTGGACAAAGCGAAACTACAGTACTGTCAGAAGGAAGTGCTTTACATTGGACAGATAATTTCCCAAAATGACCGACAGATCACACCAGAAAGGGCGGGCACAGTACACAAAACCGGCAAACCCACAACAGTGAGAGAAATGTAGCAGTTCTTGGGGTTGTGCAATCACTGCAGGGTATGAGTTTTTGACTACAGCACGTACACCAAGCCTTTATTGGAAGCACAAAAGAAACACAAGACAATAACCTGGACAACTGAGATGACTGAGGCCTTTGGTGAACTGATGGTAGCAATATGCACAGCACCAGGGTTAGGGATCCGAGACTATAAAAAGGATTCTTTTTCCTGTTCTCACACACTGATGGGGTAGTAATGAAGGCAGTACTGTCACAGAAAACAAGCTTGGGCACAACCCAATAGCATTCTAAAGTGGGAAGCTTGAACCAATCATGAGACAACACTACCAGTGCCACAAGCTTTGGCTGTTGCTGCATTTGCAGTGGAAAAATATACAGGAACTACCATGGGGTGTGACACCACTCTTTACGTGGAGCACACACTCTTAGCGATACTACAGAAACCAAAGAGCACACTGACAACACAGAGAGCATCAGGGTAGGAGGTGCTACTATCAAACCCATCACTCAAGGTAGCGAAGTGCAGACTTGTTAACCCAGCAATCTTTCTCACAGATGTCCTGCAGGAAGGTGACTATGCACACGACTGTACAGAAAACATACAGGAATTCAGTGACACCCTCAAAAAACATGAGGACACACTTGAAGGGAGAGACGTGCTATACATTGATGGGTCTTTGACAATTTACCAGACAGATGGTGTTAGGCATACAGGAACTGCAGTGGTAAGGTTGTGGGAAGATGGAACAAGTGAGGTAGTAGCCAGTGTGCGACTACCATCACATTATTCAGCACAAGCAGTAGAATTAGTGGCCCTAATACTAGCATTGGAGCATAGCAAAGGAAAGGAAGTGACAGTGTACTCCAACTCTGTGTATGTGACATCAATGGTACACTGAGGGCTGGCATGATGGATGATGAGAGGTTTTGGGAGAGCAGACGGGTCACCAGTACAGCATGCACTGTTATTGGGCTGATTAATAGAAGTTATAAAGTACCCTGCACATATAGCCATAGTGAAGTGCCAAGTACACACACGAGGGGAACACACTATTTCAAGGGGGAATGAAGCAGCAGACTCAGAAGCAAATTGTGCAGCATATTTTGGGGAACCACTAGAAATGGAGACCGCATCACATGCACAAGATTATACCAGGACCACAGTGCTAACGGAATGGTACAATACATTACCAGAAACAGGGATCATGGGAGGGAGCTGCCCCCAGAGATGAGAAGGAGTTCTGGACTAGGGGGCATGCACAGTTTCTCCCACAGACCCCCTATGGAGGCAGAATAATACAGGAAAAGTGGTAATGCCACTTGCATTATTGAACACAGCACTGACATACTTACATTATCCAACACACACAGGAAAGGAGGTCATTGCTGCCCATATTGAAGAAACATAGGTGTGTCCTAATTTGGTGGAACACATGGTAACTGTTTATGTTACCTGCTGATCACCACCCTGATACTTTCTCAAACCAATTTGTCACCAATGTGAGAAGGCCTAGCAGATTTAAGGCGAGCTCACCTAGAGTATAGTATTGTGCTTTTGTAGCATATCTGGCACAAGCTTACCCACAACTCAGACAAGAAAACCGTTCTGTTCTTCCCATTCTGACAGACACAGGAATAAGAGACCTGTGGGAGCTGTTGTTCATCTTTGCGGTCAATGAATATATGATTCATGGGGCTTAAAATATTAGCATAACACTAACACAATAACACTCATTTTGAACATTTCAGGTGGGCAACTATGTCATTAGGCTACACAAGGATCCATACGCGCAGGTAAAGATGGGCGAAATAATAAAAAATGTGCTTATATTGTCATGTGGAGTATTTGTATTCATATTTTGGAGAATTTAATTGGTTGCTACCAAATCCGCTGCATCCTCTACCAACATTACCCTTACCCCTGCAGGTGGAACAACCAGGTCAGGTGGACAGGAGAGCACTGCAAGCGCGGTAAGCAGAGGTAAGTGCAGTGTTCACACAGACATAAAGGGTTTAGATCTCTATCTCACCGAAACTGCTCAAGTGTCTAATAAGATGTGGTATAAGCACATGACCAAAGTAGGTAAGGAAACCACCAGGGAGAGCTGTTACATCTGCTCATGAATATCCTCATCCATGAGTGCCCCCAGAACTTGTATAGCAACTGAAATACTAGCAGCAAGAGCCCAGTGCCTGATGTACCTGTCGATGATAACAACTCAAGGAAGTTTTAAGGGAAGACAGCAACATTGAGAATTATGTCTCAGGCAATGTTCCCATATGAGGACAGTTGCATAAAGACTCTCAGCATGATGAACAATTATTGGCAGTTTGATGAAGCATTATGAAATATAACTAATGGGCCAGAGAAAGGATACACAAAGACTATAATGTTGAAACTGTTGGCCTGCCCATGGACAAGGGTGAAAGAGATAGGAGGAGTATGTGGTGCTGGATAAGACCACAGATGCTTGTGTATGGTCACGTGTACACAGATGATGGATGGAAGGAGTGGTGGGAAGCAAGGCACTCACCCTAGCACAATCAGTGAATAAAGTACACAAGGAAAATGACAAGTGCCTGAAGGAGTGGGATGCAAGGGCAAAATTGCTCACTCAGGTGGAGAATGAAGCTGGACCAATGCCTATAATACCCCTTAAAACACAAGAACTCTGATACCAGAATGACAGTGAGGTGGAAGTTGGAGAGACTACAGGATGCCGAAGCATAGAAAAGCACGAGTTGATGAAAACAGGTACTGTATTACTGATGGATCACTACTGGGCATGCAGATCCAAAGCTTCAGAGAAGCTGACACCCAATGTGCTCATTGGTACATATCAATATGCCATTGTTGGTTGTGCCACCAAAGGATATAAAGCTTGATGACCTGTCGAAGATGGTCACTAACACGAGGACGTAAAGGTCTGTGGAAGAAGAACAAAGAGGAAAAGGGGAAAGGCTATTGAAAATAAGTAAAGAGATGCAGCTATTTCTCAATGGAATCAAAGCAGCTCTAGATGAGGTGCCAGCAGAGCACATGTTGCTCAGCAGAACACACATGCTCTTTGAATCAGTTGTTCCAGCTGTACAGATGTATACAAATGGGAAATGGCTATTGATCACAAGGTGGGAGCTGATGATGACGATAAACTCTACAGTGAATGGGTTCAATGCAATAAAGGAAGAGCTCCGAGCAGTATGGTTGATGGCGCTCCAGAATAGATATGTTCTGTATCTGCTCACAGCAATGGAAGGAGGAGTTTGCACAAAAATTGGGAGTTCCTGTTGCACATTCAAACCTGCCAACGATTAAGATGATGGCACACTGACAGAAGTGGTAACTCAGCTATCTAAGATGCATGCCAAGATGGAAGAAGAAGCAAATGGTACCAGAAAGGAGCAGAACTGGATAGCATACCTGTGGTCATGGATGCAGTCATGGCTATCAGATGGACTGAAGGTAATTTTAGGAGCACTGAAATAAGCACTAGTGGCACTAAGCATGGTGAAGATCTGTATTGCCCAGTGTCAAAGAACTGCAGAGAGATCATTTGGAATGAAGCACTGATGAATGTAAACATAGGAGGAGCAAAATGCAAAATAGTGGATGAGGGAGACAAGTTGAGAGACAGAATAGCGAACTGTCTGCTGTTCCCACTTGAGGTGATGAAGCTATACAATCCACAAAACAGTACACTTTATGAAGGACAATGGGTGTGGTGCAACCCAGAAGGAGTATGCAGTTATATGGACTGGACTTTTGATGACCTAGTAAATTATTATGGACACCTCAGAGGAATAACACAGATATGGCAACCAAGAACAACTGGTGTGAAATATGAGGAGTTGGTCGACAGTTAGACAAGATGGGGGTATTGAAGAGAGGGTCCCTAAGATGCCCCTCCTCACCATGTTGAGACACAGAGCCAGAAATGTTCACAGCCACCCATCTTATTTTGGACAAATCCCGAGTGCACCAATGATTGACAAGTACACTGAAAGGTATCCTCTCAGTCAACCCTACAGACCGAATACAATGCAAGTCTTTACATGTGTAGGAGAAGAACCGGAGATCGTGGACAGAGACACCTATATTGACAGCCTCGACTAAGCACCAAGAAGCCACAATGTTGATGGCATTAGTGACACCATGCTGTAGCAGCGTTAGACATGAAGCACACTCGCAGTCCTGCACTGCATCACACAACCACACACTCGCATACATGAAGAACAAGCGTGCACAGTTCTATAGCTAGAGGACAGATACATATACATTCTGCCAATGCTTTTATTATTTTTCATTAGCCAAATGCAGTAACACAGAACCGCAAGGCACAAGAGTTCATTAAGCTTGCAAATGCTTAACGCGAACCACCCTATGGGACTACAGGTATATAAAGTTCAATGGAAAATTACAGAAGACCCAAGAGCCACAGGACCTGAGATGAGGGAAGCTGATTCGAGCTGCATGGACCATGAAGCAGACTCACAGCCAAGGTCAGAGATACACAGACACATTCCATTTGCAGACAAGTGGACCAGCTGCAGAGAAATGGAGTAAATCCTCATAATGGCAAGCTGAAGAGCTTGATTTTGTGGTCCCAAAGCATGAGGTACAGCTAGACGAGACAATGAACATTCACACATGTTGGCAAAGCAGAGCCAATCCCAGCAAGTCAGACACATACTGCAACACGTGTTGCGACGTGAGGAGCACAGTCTCATAGGCAAAGGTGGCACACAGAAGTTACTATACAGACACATACTCATTCACATAACCTTGAAGAGGTAGACAGCGAGCTGAGAACTCAATTGAGTCCCAGGCCTGGGGAGATCAGCTCTAACCAATCGCAGCCTAGAAACCCAGGGGTGAATGGCAAGCGACATGCACCAATGGTAAGCCCACTACTCTGCAACAATGTAATAGATAGTTCCTTGGGGATGGGACCGGCCAGCCACCTGACATGCAAGAACCAGTAGAATAACCCTTAGATGGTTTGCCTATAGGTAATAGTGCCCTCAATACCCAATGCCTTGTGCAGATCATTTTTTTGGCAAGGGCCCAAGTCCTAGATGATGACATAGTCGCAGAAAACTATGCCGCTCGCCATGGAGAGCAGAGAGGTACCAGAGACAAAAGCAAAAACAACAAAAATGTTGGTATGGACTCACAATGCGTCGTCTTGTTTTTATGTCGTTTGCGATCCACAGGTTGAGACAGAGACGTAAAATGCCACTACGATATTTTGGAGTGGGACACCGTATCAGATAAGGGGGTAAGATGCCTGCCCTTTTTGGTGGAAAACACATTGAGTCACCATCACGGAAGGTCAAACAATGTTCACAGTTGTTGATCCAATCCAGTTGATGTATCTTAAATTTTGCTTTGTCCGGATTGTTCAATAACAGATCAATCGTTATGTCAGTTTTGGCCAAGATGTGATGTATCTAACCAATTGCTTACAAAAACATGTTTAGCAGAAAACAGATGTAGTGAGAGTTTTTTTAGTAGTACCTTCTCCTTTGATGACAGCAAACATTTCCTGAATAGGGCACACAGGCGCCAGCTGTAATGGGCTTGGAGAGAAAGTAACACAAGCTCATATCTCAGCCAAGCAATAGGTGTACTTTGGGGCAGATGGAGCACAGAACGGCAGAATTTAGCTTCCCATTGGTTAAATTTAAATGAGGACTTAGTTTGCAATGACTCAAGCCTGTATAACAATATCGGGACAATTTTTTTTGGAAAATTTGCCAAATTTATGCATGATGATGCATGCTTGAGATATGGCTGATGTTAGCTTGGTCTCTATCCGTTCCAGCTGTCCTTGCCCTTTCCATTTGTAATCAAAAACCATTCCCAGATAGCAGTAGTTTGGTACCACTTGAATTGGGATGCAGCTGATGGTCCAAACAAAAGAGAGAGGCCCTTGTTTTCTCGGTGAGTATTGTACAATTTGTGTTTTGGAAGAATTAATTCATTTACCTTTACATACTCTTGAAAAGCATTAAGTAAGCGTTGTAGGCCAACTTGGGTTCTAGAGATAAGAACCAGATTGTCAGCGAACATTAACGCTTGAATTTGAACATTGTTTATTTTGGGGGAATCTGAAATGATTTTTGCTAGGAAGTCCTTCACATCGTGAATATAGTAGTTAAAGACTGCAGAGGCCAAGGAGCACCCTTGTTCCAGACCTCGATAAGTGGATATTTTTTCTGTTAGCAGTCCATCCACGCTAATTCTAATACGAACTGAGGTCTCATGGTGTAGTGCAAAGATAATGTCATATAGGGTGGACGGACAGCTGTCTCTAAGTAGCTTTCCCAACAAGAGACATTGACTAACAGAATCAAATGCAGCATTTAAATCTATAAACCCAAACAAAACCTGCTGCTTGCTTTCCTGGCAATGAGCTTTAATGGCATTGAGGGTTAGGAGATTGATGTTCATTCCCATGCCCGCAATAAACCCTGTCTTGTTAGGGTCATGATGATCACTGATCCGTGTCCAGCTGTTAAATTCACGGAGTACTAGCCTAGTAAATTTCTTGCCTGGAGCATCTAACAGCGCTATAGGGCGATAGTTAGCTGGAGCAGTTTGATCGCCTTTTTTGAAGATGGGAATGATAATAGAGGATTTCCATGAAGCAGGTATAATACGTGTTTGGAGTATGTCTGTGAAAATTGTGAACAATATATTTGTCCAGATTTGCGGGTGTGTTTTAAACATCTGGTTGGATAGCCAGTCAGGGCCTTCCACTCGTGAAGAGCTGATTTTCTGTATAATATTGTGTATTGTTTCATGTTCTATGTCATGTTTATCAAGGTTCTAGGCGTGAATCCAGTGAAAGCAGAATTCAGCAGACTTCCGCAGAACACCAACGCTCGATGAGGCAACAGAGAGAGACGCGGCAAAGCGGTACTTATCTCGAGTACTTGCCCGAGATGCCTATCAAAGAGGTCTATCAAAAATATCAGGTGACCCCCCAATAAACAGGAAGGAAGACAGGGCTATTACCTCATCAAGCTATGTACCTATATATAACAGAATGGCAAACTATCTAATGGTTGGGTGATCAGCAAGCATCGGTCACCAGGAAATGACACTAGCCCTCGGTCACAAAATTAAGCAAAAAGAAACAAGGTCCATGGACCTAATGCGCTCCACCCTCAAGCAATATAAACCAATTCATCAATACAAAGTTTAATAAAAAACTCACTTTCTCTGTAATTTCTTAGTATGTATTCTTTTTGCTGGTATGCTGCAAACACGTATTCCGACCTATACATACAGGTCTTCTTCAGGGCATTTGGGAAGTTCAAACAGTGGACCATGGTGGCGTCTTACTTCCAAAATTCTATTCAAGGACTCAAACTCATCATGGACTGAAAGTCCTTGTTATCTTCAGTCAATTCTCCTTAACCTTAACAGCCAATTTGGACATTAGGATTCATATTTTTTTTTTAGATTGAGACAAACACAGATACCTCTAAATATTTGTGCTCCTCACAATTTATAGTTAGACTTCTTAGTGGGCTAACCAGCTCTGAAGTTGTGTGGCTTATTGCCTTGATATGAGTAGTGATTCCCTTGACTTTCTAATGCCACAACAGGAACAGCTCAATGCATCTTTCTAGAGGCTGTCTGCTTTCAGAATACCTGCTGGTTGGAAACACTGCGATCCGCATAAAAAAGCAGTGCTTGCGGCCGTCCGCATTAAAAAAGGGCAAGATTTCCCTTTAAATAGCCTACACTGTTGCATAAGAAGAGGGACCATCATAGAATGTAAAATGTGGAGGCATGTTTATAAATGGATACTACAAAAATATAGGATTGAGATGTTTAAAATAGTTGGAGCAGATGTCAAAGACGGTGCAGTTGTCTACCACCTTGTAGGACTACAATAAAGACGCCTTAAGAGGTGTTTCTATATAAAGAGGAGTTGGAGAAAAAAAAGAGGGATCCCAACAGAGCCTTCAATGCTGGGAATAGAACAAGGGCTAAGGGTTCTATAAAGTTGCATCAATTTTAGCTTTCTGAATAACACATAGGTCCATGTCCAAAAGGGGGAAGGAGAAAATCGAAAATACATTATTATATCACTCTAAAAACCATCCACATTTTTAAAAAAATTAGATATCTAGCTACACTGTACAATTGACCAACACCAGAGATTTAAAGGTACTGTGGAAAGTGGCCCTCACTGAGATGCAATATCCCGCGACATGAAATCATGAAAAGCAACACAGAGTTTAGAGCTCACTAACAGTCATGCAAATCCTTTGAAAACTTTCCTTGCACCGTTCCCTCAAGGCTTTTTCTCGTGTGTAGCCAACGTTATAATTAGCATCAACAAGACACGTGGAATATTTGAGATTTGCATTCAACTGGCTCCAGATGATTATCTCAGAAAACTATTTATTGTAGCCCACAATGCTGATACCAAAATCAGCTGTACCAGAAAACTATGTGGGTAATAGGAATGGTATACAATAGAGACATTATTGATCTCAAGGACAAAGCCTTTGCAGATATTACCAGTCAATCCTGCACTCTTGTTCTGTATTGTGACATTTTTTTTTTATTTCAGAATTTGCATGACAGTTACATATCCCTGCTCAGCGAAGCTTAAACGAAGATTTTGTACAATGGGTTTGTGAATGTTCAATATGTTAAAACCAACAATCTGACCATGTGTAAAGAACATTTGGATACTTAATGAACTTAACTGGACTGCAATTGCTGCACCAAGTCAACTAGATTCTCAATAATTGAGAAGAATATCTAATTCCATCATATTACAGTCCAAATCACATATATTGACACTAGCTTCTGTTAATACAACACACTTGATATACACAGATATGTTATTCAGCAGCTGCCACCGTTATATGTTTGAATTTTGCCATTTGAAACACACAATGATGTTTATTTGGCCACTATTATAATGTTTGAATAAGCTGTACTGTTACATTATGATAGTAACTGATTGTACATCAACATTTAAGATGGACGCTTCTGAAATCATTTTCAAATGGTACGACCTAGGACAACTAAATAAAGATGAAAAGCATTTCTTGACAAACAATAGTTCAAAATGAACACTATATATTTCATGCCCAAATTTCAAACGAAATTTTCAGGAATTCCATAAATGCAACAGCATGAGTAGCGTACGTTGGGGTACTAAACCTTTGTCCACATATATTGGCACACAGCTAAGAGAATATGTATATAATGCAGCGTCTGATACATGGGATTCCATGCAGAACCTTAAAGTTCTTGAGAATGTCCAATTGGAAAACAGGTTAGTGACATATGATGTTAAGGCATTATGCACCTCAATTCGTCATAACCCAGCAATTGACTATATAAAATGTTCTAAGATAATTGTCATTGTATTTGCACTGTGATATGATAAATACACGTTAGACTTCACTTATCCAACAAGGTCTTTCTTTCAATTACCAATACTACCAAAAATTGACCAAAGTATCCAATAGTGCTTCTTCTGCTCCTACCTTGACCAATGTGTTTGCTGGCCAATTAGAAATGTGTCAAGCATGCCCACCACATACTTTTAGAAATGTGTAGTTGTGTGAAAACAATATATATGGCCTCATTACGAGTCACTCGGTCTGGAAATAACGGTGGCGGTAAACCCGCCCCCATCGTTGTTTCCATACCGGATGATCTCGAATCCTGCAGGCGGAGGTGTCATTCCCGCCAGGTCTGACCTGGCAGGTTTAACACTGCCCGCCTGCAGGCGGACGTGTAAACATCGCACCATCACGAGATGGTGCCGGTGTTTCCATGGTCCCCATTCGCAAATGGGAATGGGGATTTACCGAATTCCACCTCTGTAATTCCCAGGTCACCGGGGTTGTAATGCCCCGGTAATTCTGGGAATCACGGAGGCAGAATGGTAATACGAGTCCAGCGGTAACCTGCCAGAATTTCAGGCACGGTTACCGCCGGACTCGTAATGAGGCCCATAGAGTTATGTTGATGCTATGAACAGGCAACTAAGAGCGTCTCAATGCCTGCATTAAAGTTAATTATGCGCTACATTACTCTAGTGGTCGCAAACAGATTATCATCATCATCATCATATTCTTTATTTAAGCAGAGAACTGCCATAAAAGAAAACAGATCATGCATTCATACAGCAATACCATAATTGAGGGTTAAAAGAACAAAGTCATGAAATACACTCAAAACATCAATAAACAGAAAAATAAATAGAAATGCGCATGCATCACGGAAATGTTGAATAGATACCAAATATGTAATGCGCAACGGAAAGCAAAATATGCAACACCAATCCAGCTTAATTTAAAATTATCCTTCTTTTGTTAAAATCAAGATTAAAAAAGGTAGAAACAGCCACAAAAACTGAATAGGTGAAGCATAATTTCATAGCAGCAAGTGCAGAATGAATTGTTCTTGAGTGCATCTGGACCGGCACAAGTTTAAGCCATTGGGAAAACTCAAAATTATATGTGGGGTGCATAAAAAATGAAGTGCAGTTCATCTTCTGTCGTGTCACAGAAAAGACATAAAAGAGCTAAGTTCTTGTCCCTTTTGGCTGTAAATTGGGCAAACGGTAGAATGCCTAGGCAAAACTTGGTGAAAATTGTTGTCACCTTGGAAGTTATTCGATAATCAAGGTAGGGTTCAATTTCCAAATTTGTCTTGGCTGCAATATAATTGGCTGCCAGTTTTCCTACATAGCAAATGTCCATAATCTTTTCCAACACAAATGTGTTGAAATGGTTCTTGGTGCTAATTTATACATAGTACCTAACTTAGTCAGATCATCAGACAAGTCTTCAAGGCCAATGTTTGTAAGCATAGTCTTGACATGCTTAAACCACAGCAGTGATTTTCCCCCAGGTCTGTACAACACTTCCTCCAGTCCTTCCCTGTAGAGTGCAAGCATCTCCACGTCCTAGATTTGTAGCCAGTATTACATGGGTTGTAGCATAATGTCATATTTTATTTCTGTTAGCCCAACCTCCTGGGCCACTGGAACAGAGGGTGCACTTAGTGGTAGGCCGAGTAGGGGCTTTAGTAGGGGTAGGGGCTTTAGAAATGTGTTCCCCGATATTTGAATTGTGGGGTCAAGGTGTATGGACCCACAATTCAGTGCCATATGCAAAATCTGTAATGGCCGGGGCCCTATAAATATAGGGGGGATCTGAGACTGCTTTTCCTTCAAGGTGGGGTGCAAGGCCCCCAATCACCCTGCAATGCTGCATGCACATCATAGTGCTCTTCTCAGTTTGTTTAGCCCATTTCAAATTTTTGGACAGGGTCGGACCTAAGTAGCAAGATAAATCAACAGTTTCCAAAAGATGGCTATTCAGATAGACTTTTGTGACAGGTCGAGATGCACGCCCAACAGGGCACATATCATAGTCTTGGTTTTGGTTAGGTTCATACACAGGCTTTTGCTGTTACATAAGGCCTCAAATGCGTAGAGTTGATCTTGTAGACTGGCAGGTGTTTTAGCCAACAAAACTGCATCTTCTGAAAAAAGAAACAACCTCCACCTCTGACTACCCAGGCTAAGGGCACATCGTTTGCGACTGCATGCAATGTTGGTACTATGTTGTTGATGTATAATAGAAATAGTAACGGGCCAGCACGCAACCCTGCCTTACTCCAATGTTAATGAGACTGGATCAGTTGTTTCCCCATGTGGGCCCCAAATAATGTGTGTGCTGTTCTTGTGTTATAAGGACTTGATAGCACTACTAAGGCTTGCTGGAACACCAAGTTAATCCAGACTTTCCCATAGAAGGTTTCTCGGGACAGTGTCAAATGTTGTTTGGAGGTCTACGAACACTACATATATATGTTGATAGTCCAGCTGCACATATGTTTGTAATATTCGATCCAACCTCATCCCTTGATCTACTATGCACTAGCAGAATAATTTTATTCTAAAAATGTATGAGATGATTGGACTTGTCTCTGATTCTTTGGATGTAAAACTTCCAAGATGCATTGTAGAGGTTGAGCCAAAGTACACAAAAAATTGAGGTCAAGATGTTTTTGAAACCAGATCAATAAGTGGGGACCTTTACAAAGATCATGAGTTGAATGCATATTTAGAAACATAGCATGACAACCAGAATATGGATGCATCTAGCTCAACCAGAGTAGGCCCTCTGCCATATTGACAGATGACATAATGAGTATGCAGATGCTTGAACATGGATACATCAAAAAGGTGTAATGTAAAATGAGTATTTTAATGCAATACATAATGCTGTTTGCTTTCTTGCTATTTAATATTGCATATTGTAATTTCAGTAGTAGTTTACATTTACAGAAATAACTAAAAGTGTTGATGAATTGCAGCAATGCACAGCCACCACTATGCATGACAAATGTCAGTATGACCAAGTACATGGATTTAAAATTCCTCAGAGGTAAGCAATATGACTAATAAATGTTTTGACTCAGAACTGATTCTTACATTTTGAAAGGATAACCAGGTGGCTGTTATAGACGTGTAATATGTGACAATTATAACAGTTCCAAGTACTGTGTCAATTGTAATTACACAGTACAGTTTAAGGTAAGGGCTGACAAACCCATTTTAATATTTTGATGATTTTCTTGGAATATTGATTTTGTGCTATACAAAGTCTCATTTACGAAACATATCATACATTGACCACATTCTGTGTTTTAATAGGAAGGAGCATATGAAAAAATCCAATACAACAAATACTCCACCGGTAACAACCAAAAACATATACCATTGCTGACTTAGTCAAAGAAAATGGTAAGATAATAACTACACAATTAACTCTTTCTGGTGATTCGGTGATTAATAACAATTGTGATAAAAAATAACTATACTTTTAGACTACAATATTAAAATAGAGTTTATAAAATAATCGGGCTCATCCTTCATTCAATATTTATCATGCACCTGTTAGATGATTAAGAAGTGCTACAGCATAAATGTAACTACATTTGAAATATGGCTATGACATTGTACATCACTGGAGTGATTTTTCTCTAAATTGGAAAAGGTAGTGCCTCCAGTTGAGAGCTCAAAGGCTGTTAATCAAAAATAATGTATAATAATTGTTCAAGACCCAATGTCATATATGTTCTAACAAAACTCCTTTCACTTCCTTCTTATTTTTTTTTTCATTCTTACTTATGTGTACTCATGTTCATTTACTTTAGGTCCAATATTTATGTTTAATTAATACATTTTGGAACATGTGTTGGTACTTGGCAAAAGACATTAGTAGGCGGAAAAAAGAGTGTGAAACAGAATTTAAATATCTGCTGATCAAAATGATCATTTACTAACATCAATTTAATTTTCCCTGATGAAGAGTGATGCTCGAAACAGATGTAGTCAATTTAAATATTATAACTGTAGCAGAAGCCAAATAAATATAATTGTGTGTTTTGAATGGCAAAATTTTAATATTTTGTGGCAGAAGCTGAATAACAAGTGTATATATTGAATAAATCAAGTGTATTATAATAGCATAATCTAGTGTCAATATACTTTTGTTGACCTGTAATACAGTGGATTTAGGTATAGTAATCAATTATTGTGACCTCAGTGGACTAGATGCAGCAATAGCATTCCCATTAGGTTCATTAATTATCTTTGATCTATATAGGGAATCGGGAGGAAATTAAAAGTTAGGCTTTTACTGCAACATTGTCTGAAGAATGTATGTTCATCTTCATAGCACAGGTACAATAGAGGATCTTCCCACCAGAGTATAACACATATTTTGTACTATGAACTTTGTTATAATTGACAAACTGGTCACTTGTGTCTCATTCAAGTTTGGAACTTCCCAGTTTCGAAGAGCATGCAATCGATGCAATGACTTTTTTAAAGAATGTCTTCTAAACCATGACATTTTTACTCTGTATATAAAAGAAGGAGGAACCATAAACTTGACATTATGGAGACACCATCCACACTAACCAGCATAGCGAATAGCTACTTTTTAGAAGAGTTGCTGCTGGCTGTATAGTTGCCTTCTTTAGTGTTATATCCTCACTTTACTTTTATCTAAACAATAGCCTGTTATCCCTAACATGCAAGATCACGAGTATGATGAATGGGGCTAGAGTGCCACCCGTACACTAGCCATTAGTATGTCTGTTTGATCAGGAGTGCATGACACTCAGAAACTCTCTGAAATCCCAATCTATCAACCATTACACTCACAGCTTCTATATAGAGCTGCTTCTAAACCATAGCAACAGTGTTCCAGATAGTCAATATTCCTAATGCCTATTCTACAATGGCACAACAGAATCTCATGAACCTACAATGATAGATTACCAAAATGCAGGCTTTAGCAAAAGGTGCAAATGTGGGCAGGAAGTCAAATATTTTGTCTGATAGGATACACGCATACCAATCTTTTGTTCCAGAGAAAACTTCTAATTAAAATGTATAAAGTAAATTGAAAATTACAAGGAATGCTGATAATTTGTGTCTGATGGACAGAGACACGGAGGACTATAAACTAAAAATACTGTTAGCCAGTTTATTCATCCAGCTCTCACAGATTTCAACTAGCTTGCTATTGCCACATTCAGAGGTCTGAAATTAGCTAATTCCAAGTATCCAGTAGATAGAGTAACACTCAAACATTCCAGGGGCAGCCGCACCAACAGCCAATATAAGATATTTATGGGAAAATTGCCAAAATGAGCATTACCAGTGTTTGGAGACATTGCTGCATTCACAGGCTCCTACATGACAAAATCATTTGAATGTCCAGCATGTAAACATGTTTTATTTAGCATGATTGTATGATGAAAACATGTAGGGCCTTATGCCTAACTTTGATTTGAGCAACAGCGTTCAGGATCATATACAAACCGCAACAGAGTTCAGGATCATGTATAAACCAGGTGGCCTTAACTGGAAAACATCTCAAAGATGCTGGGTAAAATACAGATCATCCATATTTCGAAATTAATAATTTGCTATTATTAATAATGAATTATTATTTAGGCAGTAGCAGGCTGGTGCATGTAGTGGTAGTGTTTGGAAAAAACTGTGGCTGTGGGCAGAAGGCATTGTGACCATCCACTTCTATGCTCATGCATGCTTCTCAACTAGTAACATTTCCAAGAAGGGGGACGTTGTGTTTTGGAGTGTGATCCAATTGAAAGTAATAGGAGGCATTTGTTTGTTTTTTGTGAAAGGATGTGAAAGGTAGTATAAGGAGGGCAACATCCTCCAAATTACGAGGTTTGAGATGTGAGCTTCGGTTCTATTTCACTGTCCCTCCACTATGCCTCATCAGTCTTCTTTTCACTCTAGCTCTTCTGTTCTCTCAGTTTATATCTTGCAATCTCCGAGACGTTCCAACTAATCACTCCTGTTTAGGCTTAGAGGTACTTCTTTTTCCTTCCCCTCTTATCCTCCTGTTATTTCTCTCGTCCTGGTCATTCATCCACTCACCAGCGAAAGAAGCAGGAAGACTGGGAGAGAGTTAGCATCCTGAGTAGGCTGAGTATCCTGTTTTTTTGCAAGCTGACTGTCTTATGGGCTGCCTTTTTTCCAGGGTTGGCACTCCTTAGAAGAGCTGCAGTCTCGAGCAATCTTATCTGTGATTGACCCTGAGTGCGGCAAGCAGAAAAGCTGGGGAAAGATTTTGTGGTTTACTGCCAAGTAGAGTCAGGGAATATCTCCTGCTTAACCTAGGTACTAATGCTGCTAAGTGAGGGGTGTGTAAAGTGGATATTTGAAACAATGTAGTTTAGGTTAAGTAATTCAGTTCATTTTTAGGCACTGCATTTAAGTTTAGCTGCGATTGAGAGTGACTCAGACTCTGTCAGCTTTGTGGTGAAGTCAAGGTCGACAACACGTAGAGCTCTGCAATTTATCGCAGGCAAAACTTTGTTTATTTGTTTTAACCTGTTATTCTATGTAACTGCAGGGTATGGTCACTGGTGATGGGGGGGTCCCTTGTGATGTGGGCTGCCTGCAGGGTATGGTCACAGGTTATGACCTAGTTATGGCCTAGAAACACTTTGTATAGGTGCCATACAAATGCCCAATAAAAAGATTCCACTGCCCTTTTGAAACAAGTTTCCAAAGAGATATCTTGGTCGGAGCTTGTGTGGCCCTTCCTCCTGGAGAATCAAATGGATACAGTATCCTGGTGGCTATTCTCCTACTGGGAGCAGCTGAGAAATGTAGGCTAACCATGAAAATACACTGCTTTAACATCACTGACCTGAGCTTACACACCCTTGTATGATATCAATTAGTGTAACTTTATTAATTGTTGTCCTCTTATTAGTCACCATACCATAACCTGGCATGGCTTACTCTGAGAGATTACTGCGCACAAGTCTGATAAGTACATTTTAGCTTAAAGGTGCAAAAATGAAAATAAATGCTATGTCTGGGTACAATTAATTTGGGTCATAGTAGCTGTCAGGGATGCACATGTGACATTTAAATCTCCCCAGTACCACTGGAGGCCAGGAGATGCAGATGTCAGGTAGCTGTCGAAACTAAGGCAAATGGATGCACTATGCTTTTGACATGGTGCATTCTGAAAACGGGGTCAATTTTTTTGAACCATTTTAAGTTAATATAAACCGAAACATCTGGGTCTTTCACACATCATCAGGTGGCATTCTGCCACGGTGTATGCATGCGTATCTGTGTGTATTTTCAACTCATGTGTTTGTTTAAAATTGTGCAATTGTGCTGCAATTACGTTTGTCACATTCGGGATGGGGATTCGTATGCTAAAATTCACTCTGAATTCCACTTGCCTATTTGGTATTCTCCTATTTTACCAAGGTATACCTTGCTTTATTTTACATTTTATATTATTTTACATTTCGATACTTGATGAGTCTACACCCATTTGAGAGTACTGGTCACTCCCTCATTTAGAACGAAATCACAAGCTGTGCGGTACATGCATATTTTAGTTGATAAGGCATGTGCGAAGTGTGTTTCCTGCTGTGTTGAAACGTAATATAGGCATGGTGAAAACTCCCTTCAAAGCCAGACACTAAACGAGCAGATTTATAGTTGCATCCTGCCTTGGTACATACAGGCGTGAACAAAATTACAAACAAATGATGCTATATGCACCATACCATATGAATGACATTTTTGAGGAATCGGCCACCTCACATCAGAATATGACAAGAAAGGTCGTACGTTTCCAAATTCATAGCTAACCATTGGTACATCAGAGAATGAGAGGGGGCAATAAAATAATAGGGGTCACATTCAATTATTGGTCGATAGAGCCTGAAACCTAAGGGCAGCTCTTGCAATCAGATAAGGTGATCCAAAACAGGAAGAAATCTGAAAAAGAGAACACAAAAATGTCATAAATCAGGAGTTCATTTTTCCGTAGGTGTTGAGCCGGCCCCATTCACTTGATGGAACTCACCATTCCTTCGGGCATCTACTATGAGTTAATACCAGCTGGACATCGGCATTAATTGGCCAGTTGAGACAGATTGTTTTCTGCAAAAAATTGCATTTACTTTCTCAAGGATAAGATGGAACGAGCTGCTTTAATGCCTCTGGACAGGAGGGAAAGACTTAATTCAGTAAAGCGAGATTGTTTTGCTCACCATATGCTTGAGAGCTGGCAGAAGGTAAAATGAAAGTAGCTGAACAGAAAACAGGGTCCTATCACCCGATAACTAAATAACAAATGCAAAAAGGAAAAGTACTAAATAGAACTTTTAGACGAATATATAATATTTTCAATGCTAAACGCATGACGTATATTACATTATTTGCGAGTTCATTATTGTATGAGAGCTTTCATTTTCAGAAGTTAGATAGACCGAAGCAGACAGTGTTGTTATGTTGCTTTTTATTTAATATGTTATGTGACGTTTTTAACAATTTTTCTAAAAAGCACTCCACCTAAAATGAAATCTCTGTAGAATTAAGAAATTATAGGCTCTCAAAAACGGACAAAGGAGTGGAGGCAGAACATGGAATTAAAAGATATGTTCTAACAGTACTGTACATCTGCTACCAGACAACACGTATGAAACACCATTGCTGGTTGACATAAATGCCAATTAACAATCTATTCTGCTTGATCATTCTTTTCATGAAAACCTGGACTTTTATGACAGATAGACATAGCAATGCACCACCGTGCTGGACATACTAGTTGACCAATTGGATGTCCTTTCTGTGAGATCCAGTGTAGAAATAACGTGTATTACAGATTATGAAAATTATAAAACATCTTGTGCACGTTAACATTCATATTTCAAAGAACGATTCAATACATCAACACTCAAATATAGCAATACAAAACATAAAACAATTAATCAGTACAAATAATAAATTAAATTTAATAAATGATACAATGGCTGCCATGTGAGCTTTTGCTTTTGCACATTTAGTACACTTGCATGTAAAGTAGAGAATGCCAGTTGGTATCCAGCTTAATCTCCACACTGAATGCGTTGGTTGGCCCCATGGCCATCAATCTGGCTTCAGAGCTGCCAGAAGCATGGAAACTACTCTCCTGAACATCCGTGAAGACCTGCTCTCCAATCTTGACTCTAACACCCTTTGTGTCCTCATCCTGCTTGATCTCTCTTCTGCCTTTGACACTGTCAACCATGCTATCCTGCTCATTCGTCTCCCTGATAACTTGGGTATTACCGGTCAGGCCCTGGCGTGGCTGACTTCTTTCCTCTGCGACCGACTCTCTCAGGTCCAACTTAGGTCCTTCCTCTCTGCTATCTTTTTCTCTACCTATGGTGTCCCCCTGGGGTCTAACCTCTCTACCTGGCTGTTCAACCAATACCTGTCCCACCTGTCCCACCGCATCGCCGCTCTATGCCCCAACTTTCAGTGTTATGCGGATGATACCCAGCTCATCTTCAGGCTACTCTCGGCCTCCTCCTCTACTTCCCTCATCTCTGACTGTCTGTCTACTATTCAGGAGTGGTGTGCCACCAATGACCTCTGCCTTAATGCCAAGTAACACTGAGATTCTCCTCTTTGGCACACCCACTCCCTCCTTTCCTGTAGCTCTCTGGCCGGCCTATCTTGGCCCTCTTCCTGCTCCCACCTGTGTGGCTAAAAACCTCAGGGTCATCTTCAACTCTTTTATTTTATTTTTATTTGGTTTAGTTGCAACACAACTTTTCAAATATTTATACACACAAGCTTTTGTGAGCCTGGAACAGGAAATCCAGGCAATTGGAAGCATGAGGGATCATTTGAGCATCCCCCCCTGTCTTTTTAGAACTCTAACAAATCTGTTTGAAGTAATTCCTGAAACGTTTGCACCAGAAACGATTGCTATTAGGGAATGTATGTATCAATTGCCCTATGGCAACGCCTTGACTTTTAACAATCACTCAGACATGGATGTGAGTCTACTTGCAGCACTCAATATAGTATTGCAGTCCTTTATTTGCCTTTATGATAAGGTGGTGTAGGAGGTAAGAATGAACCAGTGCTTCCTAACTGAAATAAGGACACTTCTCCAGAATAGAGCTAAGCAACACAAACACTCCAGGGATGACTCAAGTGAGGCCTTGACTTGTGATGTACCAAGCAAAATAATGTCTGCAATACCAACAACTCAAAATTAAGGGCCTCATCACGAGTTTGGCGGTAACCCTTAAATCCGGCGGTAGCGATGTTGCCACCAGATTTAAGGGTCCACCAAATCAGGGCTTCAGCAGATTTCTCCCCAGCTCTGAGCTTGGGGGAAATCCGCTGAAAATTTGCGCTCATACTGCCGGCGGGAAATCCGCCGGCGGTATGAGCGTGAAATTTCCCCATTGAGCCCAATGGGGAATGGGCTCAGTGGGGAATGGGGATTTCCAAATCCGCCAAACCAGTGATGCGGCGCTAATAGTTCCGGTGGGTTTGGCGGTAGGGCAGATAGTGCCAGCGCTATTAGCGCCAGCGTTACCGCCCAACTCATGATGAGGCCCACAGTCGGAATAATTATAAGAAGGACGGCACAGTGGGGGGATGTAATAGTTGTTGACAACTCCATGAACAAGGATTCAAAAATGACAAAGAAAACTAATAACATTAAACATGAATCTATGAGAAAAGGGTCTCGGAAATGTTCGCAGAAAATTATTGCTGCTGCAAAAAAACAGGTGTCAACTAAAAAAGATTTTCTAGAGCTAGGTGAGATTATGCTAACACGAGGTGATGTCCAGTCACTGAGGATAACTGTGAACACTGCAGGAAACAGTTAATCCGGGCTTGAAGATCTGTCCACCATACCTGCCGCTCCTTCTCGAAGTTCTGCAGTTGCCACGAAAACAAGGAAGATCACAGAATTGCCAAATGTGGTGGTTGGAGGGTCACCTGGCTTAAATTCAAGTGATCAGGTGGTGGGATTGCAAAGGGCAGGTTTCGGTGAATAACTGTTTGGAAGTCAACAGGGTCGTGCCACCACACGGCTGGCGCGTTTGGCAAAAGACAGCTTGGCAAAAGACAGCTTGGCAAGGTCTGGTCACAGGGTACCGAACAGCTGGGCAATTCAGGTGACTGGATGGTAATTCTCCTGGCAAAGGACAGCTGAATGGCAGGATTGCAGTGTGCATGCAGGTAATGGGCAGCAAGCCAGGCTGGTTTGGGATGCTTCCCAAAGAATACCACAGCATTCCTCCTTGGTTATTTGGGATTTTAGTGGGATTTCAGAATTGAGGCCTTACTGGAAGGGTCAGTACTGCTTAGGCCTTGTAGTTGGGATCAGCAAATGGATGGAACGGATCAGGAACGCAGCGCAGGAAGTTCAGGAAGAGTGTGTGTCCAGAGTTTTGTCAGGGACTCTTATTTATAATGCATAGTGACATCATCAAAGTATATAGCTGGACAGGCTTAACTAAGCATGCAATTAAACCACTGGATTGGATAGGGGTGCTAGTCCCTGCCTTGCTCACAACTGGTTGGATTTCAAGGCAGAATGTCAGATTTATGATGTGAGTTTTACAATGTTCAAAAACCTCCCACAGTTACTTTAGCTAAAATCCGATTTAGCCACAAATGGTACATTGATACACTTGAAGTCTCTTAGAAACTTACACAAACAGGTTACATATTTTATGCAGACCATTCCACTCCAACTTTGAAATCTGTGAGACATTGTTTCGCCCTTCTAATACTTTTTTTGTAATTTTAAGTATGAAAGATTTAGCCTAAAATTCTGTAACTTTATACACGTGTGTGTATTTTCATAAGGGAGGTAAGTATTACAATTCGGAATGGCATCATGGATACTTTCCTTTTAATCCCCAATTCTTTGCCATTTCTGTCCCCAAGGTGTCAGTGAATTCTACAATGTTTCAAATTATAAACCACAAAATCACTTTTAAACTGTGACATTTTTACATTTTTACAAAGTCCTGCTGCAGAGATAAAAGTCTTTACATTTGTATTGATAAATAGTCTTTGGAAGCAAATGGCAGTCCTTTGTCTGTCACTGGACCATTTTATTTCTTCATCTGCCACCAACTGTCATTTCCTCCAGAGCAAGGTGGGGGTTTCCCAGCTTGATTGAAGGTTTATTGCCCCTTCCCCACTTCACGCTTCCTTGTCCTGGGAGTTCCATTGTCAGAGGGTTCAGACCAGACCAGATTCTGTCCAACCTAGTAATTATCATGGAGGTGTTAGTATATACTGAGAGTTTATGGTGGTTCCCTTTCTTGGGAGAAGCCTTAGCTATGCTAACTGGAATAACCTGTTTTTGGAAGCCTTCAAAACCTAGCCAAAGCAGTTAAAAACCTTGATTTTATTGTATTTGGACCTGAATCAAAAAAACAAGCCTGTTGGATAGACAGCCCATATGTGTTTCCCAGCAGCCAACCCCTTCTCATTGCTAGGCACAGACAAGCTTTCATTCAACATTTTAGTTTTCTTTAAAACTGGCATTTATTTCTTTAGTTTGCAAAGCCCATTTTACACATGTGGTGAAAGCTGCTAGACACTTTGCTTTTTAAATTTGGTTTCACTTTCCATTTAGATTCCCACACTGTTTTTCAGCCATAGTTATTTTCTTGTGGGCAGTAGTTTATTTGAAGTACAAATGCACTGAAATTGACATAGCCCAGAGAGGAGCTGGAGTTTCTTTGAACTACTGATCTTTGATACTTTGTAAAAAAAAAATGGCCGCCCTTCCCGTACTGGTAAAAGTGAAGTTTCTTTGTTTATTTTTCTCAGATTTGGTTTGACAGAGCCTGTCATTCAGGGGTCATGCTTGGTTTTGCTGAAGCACAATGGGGATATGAATGGAGAGACAACGCCTTATTAATACAGTAGTTTAAGGAAGAACCGATGAAAATAGCATCAGAGCAGCATCATTTTTAAAGGTGACATATTCCTATTTTCAGTGGGAATTTTGGGGCTTTCAGCAAAGCAGTGCTGCCTTTTCACTCTATTGCTTTTGTACATCTAAGAACACACTGGCAAGCTCCCTCAGTGTTTCCCCTTGTTCCATCCTGCCCAATATGTGCTTGACAAGGTGGTGCAGGCATCTTTTTGTTGCTGCAAAATGCAGTTTTGAGGCCATGGTGCTCACTGCAACCAGCGCAAACATTTTACTGTTTCTGCTGAAGCGCAGCTTGGTTTTGGAGAAATTTGGTTCAGTTAGTCAATGTAGCCCACAGGTCCAATCAGACAAAATGATCAGAAGCCATATTTGGACCTGGGTGAACAAAGGCGAAAGCAAGCACTCAACCAGGGTGTGGGAAGCATTCTTAGTCTGTGAGGTGACTGGCTTTCCACACGCCCACAGTTCGAGGGGCAGCAAATCTTTATCTTCCAACTGCTCATATTAATGTGAGCAATAAGAACGATGGCCAGATTTTGATTTGTGAGTCTGTTTTGAGAAAGACTGGACTATGCTTTTAAACCGCCAAAAAGTATTGGCTTTGTTGTCAACTCTTGCGGACCTCAATGCAATTTCATCAGCTGATTTAAATTTTGTTAATTTATTTGACCAGGGAAATGTGCAGTTCACTTCCACTCCAAAATGATAGAGAGATTAGTGCATAGACAACCAGAGGAATTCCTATTGAAGGGGTTTGAGTGTTACCAGATTTGCCAAGGAGAAGTTGTGCTTAAAGATCACCAGAGGCCCAATGTTACAATAATATGTTATTTTGACCAAGCTCAAAGGAAGTATGTGCCATTTGAATCTCAAAGTCTGAGTTGAGCTGTCTTGCTATAGCGCTTCCAGCCTCAGTAGGAAGGAGACCCGGCTTCTAGGCATTTGAGTCAACTCCTAAACTCAAACTCACAGGGTCTCAACTCCTTTATGAGCAGGTATAAGAGAGGGGGGGTCTGGGATAAATATGACTTCATTCTCCTCCAAGAGACATGGTTGAGGACAACCTCTGTATGGCATGGGTACTCAACCCACTCCACAATGGCAAAGAAAGGAGTAAGGAAGAGGCCCATGAAAGGACTTCTAACGGCTGTGAAAATAAAAAAAAATGGGCCACATTAAGAAAATGCCTGCAAACTTTGAAGCTATTTTGGCAGTAAAGATCTGCAATAGGAGTGACATTGTTAAACAAACTGCTGTCCCAGATTAATATTTATTTCAACTCTTTGACTATGGATGTGGATGACATCATATATCACATTGATAAAGTGTTAACTGTTTGGCTCTCTGGCTATCCTGATGGATCGCTGGTCTTGGCTGGGGACTTTAACTCCAAGTGTGTGATAATGGATGGAGGTTGGGAGGATCTTGTTGGGATTTTTGGTATCTCTCCCTCCTTTCATTTATCTAAGAAGGAGAATTGTGGTAGGATTTGGTCGAAATACCTTACGAAATTGACCTTTTTGTTAACCAGCAAACCTTTCGGAGGATTGTTATCCGAGGTTCCCACATGGTCAAATGCTTTCTCATCCTCCACAATTAATTATGTCTTCTTAAAGAATTTTTAGGTTTTCTCGGGAGGATAGCTCAGGGGCAATGCCCTTGCCTTGGAAGTAAGACGACACGGAGGAACACAAGTTCGATCCCCGGGTCCGTGCTTAGAAACCTCTGGGTATTAAGCTTGTTATAAATAACCAATCATATCAAGAGGTGGTTGAATTTAGTATAATAAAATCGAGTCTTAGTGACCACTCAATGCTGCAATTAGGCCTGAACCATCCTCTCTCCAAGGCCCCCGAAGAGCTCACAGAAAGTGGCTCTTTTGGTGGTGTTGAGTCAAGGCAAAAGGGTTGCCCAGTTTAGTTTCAATTTAGAGCAGGTTAATATCAACTTATTCAAAAGCTAATAAGGCTCTGTATTCATTGCCTGGGAAATTTCCAGCAGTGCTATCAAGGTTAAGAAAACGCAAGAATGCAATGTTTTGGTTCAATCTTGGATCTCCTTGATGGGGAAAAAGTATGATTTTGACACAGATATCCAAGTGTGCAAATGCCCTATGAGGAAGGATGTTAGGAACCTAGTAAAATGTGTGTCTAAAACTTGGGAGGAGAAATAAAGGGGTAAAAGAGTGCTAAAACAACAATTTAGAAATTGGTGCAAACAACATCAAACAGGAAATGTATAGCAAAAATCAAGATACAGTAAGTAACATTTCTAGACTGGACAACCGTGCTATATAGTGGACTCTGAATATTAAAAGCAATACTCAGGTACACCACAGTTCCTGCAGAGTCTCAGAGGAAGTATGGGTAGAATACTTCTCTGATAAATTTGGAGTCAATTATAGCGATGGGAAGATCTTGAGGGCTATGAATTCCCTGCTAGTGCCCTCTTTTCCCCTACCTCTGTTCTTTGATTGATTAGATATTAAACTCATCCTTGGTAAATTAAATATCTCTAGAGCATCCATCCCAGACAGATTGACAAATGGCATTATTAAAGGTAACCCAGCACTATGGGTGGATATGTTGTACCATTTGTTTACTCACATCATTAAGGATGGTATTTGCCCTATTTCATGGACGTCCTCAAAGCGTATCCCTATTTTCAAGAGAAGGGACAGGGAGAACCCTTCCTGCTATAGATCCATTTCTCTGACTGATACAACTTCAAAGATGTTTGCTAAACTTCTCCTCGGGGAATTGACCCTGTGGGCTGAGGAAGCTAATATTCTGAGTTGCCTCCAAACTGGATTTAGGAGAGGTTGTGGAACAATAGTTAGTGGTATCTGTCCGAAATTTGCCCCCTATGGATGAATCAGTTTATGTTGCCGTAGTTGATCTGCCTGCTGGCTTTGACAATGTTAACATCTCTAGGCTATGTGTAAAGTTGTCAGATTGGGGGATAGATTTGGGCTTGCTATGCTGGTCCAATTACTCTAGTCTGACAACTTGACCAAGGTTAGATTAAATATGCTGGGTGAGTTGGCAAGGAGGATTCCACTGACTAGAGGCATACGTCAAGGGTGCGTGCTAGCCCTAACCTTATTTAATTTATATCTAGCAGACCTCTGGGCACAAAGCAGAGAGTGGGGAGGGTATGTGCCCAAGTGGCCCAACTTGGAGGAAAGGTGTATTGCGCACGCAAATGATTTAATAGTAATAGACTATACACAGATCGCTCTACAGCATCAGCTGAAAGGCTTAGAAGAATCTCTGAAAGCAAATCATCTGCAGATAAATCCAAAGAAATCATATGTTATGGACAGTAAAATGCACAAAAAAATGAAGAACTTCATTTGGAAAGTGGAAAATATTCAAATTCAGAGAGTCAAATCAATCTGCTCTCTGGGTTTGGCTATTTCAGTAAAAAAACGTTGTGAATATATTAGACTAAGAATGGAGGAAAAAATGTGCTGTTGTATTTCACTAATGATGGCCATAAAGTCCAAACTCTGTGCATTCACTCTAATCCCGTTTATTGACTTCTTTAAAGACAATATTTTGCGAACCATCTTGTACGACTGTGAACTGTTGAATATTAGGGACAGAAAATGTTTTGATGCTGTTGAATCTAACATTCTAAAACGAGCACTGAGTCCCCCAATCTCAGTTCCAGTAACTGTCATCATAATGGAACTGGGATTGACTTCCTGCTGGGCACAGTACACAATGAGTCGTCTTTCCTTAATGGATAATTTGGAGCAGGCAGGTAAATCTGTCTTGGTTTTCTATGTAAAGGCGCTAATATCTATATATGTTAATCCTTATTTACAGAAATATAGGAGTCAATGTAATAGTATGTGGTAGACTGTGTACTTGAAGGGTACAGCATTGTTAGGAGTGGTGAATCGAGAGATTGGATGTTGGGATAGAGGGATGGACTTGCAAGATTTTGGCAGACTGAAGCTTTATCCTGGTAAGGAGCTTTATTGTATGCCCATCTCTGAACCAAGGTTAGATTTGGTTAAGTTGTCATCATCAAAACGTAGACATTGATACCTAAGGTTTAGACTGCAATGTCTGCCCACTCTTGAGTTGAGAGGACCTATGCTTGGCATTCCGATTGAAATGAGAACATGTATAATGTGTGATATGGGTTCAGTAGAACATTTATTTCATCTTGTGAAATATTGTCCATTTTTTTACACAAATGAGAATCAAAACCTTTGGGAGATTTGTTCATTTAACTTCACAGATTATATTGTGGGATGTTTGGAGTAGGCTTATGACTAGTCCGCAAATTTCACTTATTGTTGCTTTGATCAGTGTGCTAATGATTATTCTTTCAGAGTTGACTAAGGTATAAGAACAAGGCTTCAAGGATTTGGCTGGTGTAAATGAGTATGCACTTGCCTGTGGTACTGGCAGGGTCATTGGTGTGGGTTGTCATGTTGCACGTTGTGAAACATTGTTTAGGAACTTATCATGCTCTATGGTGAAACCTATGTTCATGTGTTTGTGTTGGTTGGCATCAGCGTATTCATACAGATATGTCCACTATGGATGTACTTGTTCTATGGGGTGTATGGTGTAATTAGTGCCGGAAGATGGCAGGTCCTACATGTTTGTTTCCTTGTCAGGGCAAGCATTCTGCTGTTGTGCCCATGCAACCCCACCTATGGTTAGCTGAATTGCAGCATGTTCAGGTACTGTGTGATGTTGCGTTTACTCACCCACTATCCACGTCTGTTGTCCTCTGTGTCTCTCCATGTATCCAGGCAGTGTAATACTGCATAGGACCATGGCACTGTGAGTGGAACCAGGGTAGTAGGCACAACAGTGGGTGATGTACAGGTCAGGATCACAGGTCTCCTGCATGTTCAGTGAGTGGTAGTGCTTCCTGTTGCGGTACACTGCTGTGTGTGCCTGGGGGCCACCAATGCCACACGGGTGCAGTCCAAGGCCGCAATGACATTTGCCATGTGGGCAGCGGCATGGAACTGTGCCTTCATGACGTGCGCCTGTGCTGGGGTGGTGGGCAGTGATATGTAGCGCAAAACATGCCACAGGAGGACTTCCAGCACCTTGACTAGCACAGCACTATATGTAGGCTGTGCCATGCAGCATGGCCACAGAGTGCTGGTATTTGTCAGTTCCAAGGAATTGCAGGACAGGCACTAGCTTTAGCAATGGGGGCACAGCTGTTCTGATGTTTATCCTGCTCTCTAGGTCTCCCTGGATTGTGGTGAGCAGCACACTTATGATCTCCCTGTTCAGGTGGTACAGCGATACCAGCAGACTGTCCATGAGGGTTCAGGGTACCTGACCCTGGGTATGGGAGCACACCTTACTTGGCATCTCCTCTCTGCACCCTGTGTGTGGGCTGGTTTTGCCTGCCTAGTTCCAGGTGCTGCATCAGCAGCTGCAAGTCCCATCTTGCAATCTCTAGTGGCAGCATGGTGTGGGAACTTTGTTTGGGGAAGATGTGTGCCTTATGCAGCCCTCTTGAGAGGATTGAGTTCACCTGTGGCTTCATTTGTGGAACCTGTATGCATTTACCTTCACCGGGAGGTTGGAGGTAGCTGCACATCGTTTTCTGTGGTTTTAGCACAGTATTTCCATGCTAATTCCACTGAGCCAGGGCCTGTGATGTAGCGGTAATGACCCTTTCCTGTATGGGCTCAAATTCCACCAGCTGTAATTGCACCAGCTGTAATAGAATCAGGGGTATTTGTGCTGACTCATGATTCAGCGGAAAATCCATTACAGCCACTTTTAAGGCTTACCACTGTGGTCGTGATGAGGCCCATTCACTGAGATGTTTATTGTTCCAATGTGGTATCTTCATATGTTAGACGTGTGGAGTGTTGCACAGATACCTTACTGTGGATTGCCTTATGCAAATTGCAAGTTCGATGCCACCCTGCTTGGGTCAGACACACTCATATGGTACATCGAGGCACCCATCATTGGGCCTCTTGCTCATAGGGTGCAGTTCAGAGGTGGATGAGGTAGACAACAGCTAACTAAATTGTTTAGGGTGATATGTTGGATACAAGTGAGAGGGGGCATGACACGTTCATTAATTCATTATATACTAAGGGTTGGATGTAGGATGGGGTTGGTTGCAGCATTGTGAGGCTGGTTTGCCTGTGTGTGCCTATGTGAGTGTGCACATGTAAAGCCGAGTGTGCTGAGGAGGTTAATCTCCTGTAGAGAATTGATGGTCAGATCATTGAGAGAGGTTTGGATGCGGGTTGCTCCATTGCAGGATGAGGTGCAGGAGTTATGGGAAGCAAAGTCCGATATGCAACCTACCATGTGGTATTTTAAAATGGAATGAAGGTACTAGGGAGTAGAGCAATAGCTGATGCGGTTACTTACAATGGGGTTCTGAAGGCCGTGCATGTGTCAGATTAGTGGCTGGATCCATTAGATGAAGGTTGAATTCTATATTAGATTTGCTCTACCCTGTAGGCAGTGAAGGAGGTGGCAGAGAAATGTAGACAAGTGTAAAGTGCTTTTGTGGAAGCATTTGGTACTTTGTTAGGTGTGGAGTTTAAGGGATGGGTTAGGTAGGTTCAACCATGCAGAGGAGATGGGATGTCATGGTATGTGACTTGAAGACCAGATGTTGCAGAGAATTGTGGAAACATAAACCTGGGACAGGGACAACACAGAGTGACATAGGAGTTGGATCGTGGAGAAAGTGCTGAATTAAGGTTGAAGAGGTGCGGTAGGGTTGTCCACAAAGGGTAGGGAGAGAGGAAAACAGGGTGATGCAGTAGTGTAGTGTGCTAGGAAACAATTTCTTCAGAAAGAAGGATAGCTTTGAGGTTGGATTTCAATAGTAGTAGAGTTGGAGCAGTATGGAGAGGGAGAGGACAAGCATTCCAAAGTAGGTGAGTGAGGAGAAAACATTAGTGGAATCAAGAGAGTGCACATGAGGCTCAAGTGATGGCAACAAGTTAAGCTGAGGATGATGGTAACGAGCAGGGTGGAGAGTAGGGAGTGATGAGATGAGCAGATAGGTAGGGTGGGGCGAGTCCATGGCTAGCTTTGAAAATTATCAGAATTTATACTTAACGTTGTGTTTCATAGATAGCTGGGAGGAGGGAGAGGTAACGCAAGAAATATTGAAAACTGTGTAGACCACAAAGTTAAGGAGTTTGTCCAGGGGAGAACAATCATAGTTGGGAAGGCCATAGAGGAGAATGGCACAGTAGTCTGATCTAGAAAAGAAGAAATTAGTTGTTTAGCAGTATTGAAAGGAACATGATGACAGATTCTCCTGATGTTGAAGAGATTTAATCTGGCTGTAGTGGCAGAATAAGGAAGGTAGTCAAGAGAGAATAGAAGAATAGGGGGAGAGGAAGAGATAGCTTGTTTGGCATGGAAGTAACAAACTTCAGTCTTAGTGTAGTTGAGCATGAGCGAGGGAGACATGATTCAATAGTTGGTGGCGGGGAGATAGTTTGACATTTTTTAAATTCTTGACAACAGCTCCTCAGATAAGGAGTGAAAGGAGAAGAAGATCTATGTGTCATGAGCAAAGAGTTCCTAGGTGAAGCACAAAGAGGAGGTTAGAATGCCAAGAGCTCAATTATAGAGAGTGAAGAGAGTCAAGGACAGTACATTGGGGGACTCCATTACTATGGAGGGGTAGTAGCGAGGTAAGGGTGTTCTAGGACAGCTGAAAGTGTCTGGGGACAAGGAATGAAGCACACCAAGCTGGGGCCTTATCACTGATGCCAAGGAGAGATAATGTAAAGAGAAGGAGAGAATGGTCGACAGCATGGAAGGCCGCCGAGAGGTTGAGAAGAATACGAATAGATGAAAGGTTTGCATGATGGTTTCACACAAAATTAGCGGCGTCCTAAGGCCAGTAGTGCACTCAATGATTGCACTGACTACTCTGTGAGATGTTATACCTGCACTGGTGCATGGTGGTTCAAGGTATCAAGAGTGTCAAGAGAGAGGGAAGGACTGATTAACCAGCATCACCTTTGTAGGAAAGGACATGATCGACTTTCAGAAACAACAGGTAACCGTTTTCCAATAAGCTGTCCTAGCATTGACCCTATAAATGTTAATGTTTGGTCATGTTGTCATGGTCTCATGCTCCCTATAACTAAATCAATAACCTCGGAGGTCCCCTTGGAAGAAAACTCAGCAGGATGAAACGTCACGCAAAACTAATGCATGAGTGACACATTCCCAGCCCTACAGGCTCTCCAGAGGCCCATGTTTGTTTTGAATTCCCTATATTGTAATATTATAAGAGTGCATACCAGGTGCAGTCACCTACAGATCAATGGCCCCCTTTTGCTATGAGGATTGTGTTGGAGTGAAGACAGCTTTTAGCTTGACAAACAAGCTTCAAAAGCTCGCCTCAGCGTGAAGCGCACAAACAGTGTGTAAGATTCTAGCCACCTGCAGCTCAGAGGAAGCCTTTTGCTACGAGGACTGTGTTGGAGTGAGGACAGCTTTGAACATGACAACCAAGCTTCAAAATCTCCCCTCAGTGTGAAGCACATGAAGAGTGCATAAGAGTGTAGTCACCTGCAGTCCCCTGAAGGTGTCAGAAGCGGTGTGCATCCTCATTCATGATTGATTGGCTGGTGGTAAACTCACAAATTTCTTCAAACCTGTCCTCAATTTATGAGCTACGCAGCAAAATAATATTCCTATAACTTCTACTCTGAGACCCCAAACTTATCACGTGACCACCATGGAAAGCACAGGCAGACAGGATTGTCTTCTACCTGGCTCAGTGGTTTTGGCATTTTCCTGCAACTAAAATCACAGCATTTTTTGCAAATAAACCATAATATGAGCCAAAATGTGTACCTAATACGCTCCCCTCACCCAATGAGAGTCTAATATACCCATATGACTTTTCTGATGCAGAAATCATTAATCACTGTGATGTGACTTCATCTGAAAAGGCTACTAATTGTATACAAGGAAATAATGAGGTGGAGTTACCAGGAAATTAGCTATCAAAAAAATCCAGCAATACATTATGTCAAGTGTTAATTCAGTTCTACTTGTGGTCGACCCGTGTATGGAACCCTCACTGAATCTCGTATTTAATTCCTGGAAGACGTTAATTCCTTCTCCTTGTCTTCTTCTTCGTTCCTCTTCTCGTATGCATCTCAAGTCCCAGGCCCCAGTCCGGGCACTACATCTTTTTCTTCCCAGAACTTTGTTTTAAATTCTCTTGTGAAACTATACGTGAATATTAATATGAACTTAAATGAGCAGCGGTCAATGATTATCCACTCCAATGCTAAGTTGGCGTTCATTGAGTAATATATCACAGCACAAAAGGGACTGAGTAACAAAGTTTCTTTTTCAGTGCATCTTTCAGAAATGCTATTTAACTCCTTCACCAACACAAACATGTGAGATTATATGTGCAGATGAAGAAAAGCTTCCATCTCAACACAGTCAACACCAAGACCTGATAATTTTAAATATGCAGGTAAATAACAATGAGGGTCTGACCAACAGCTGCAATGAACGTTCATTGATGGAGAAGTAGGGTGCAACAATATCTCATCAAGACCAGGGGGAACCTGACCACGAAGACCCATAAAACTACTCAGTTTTTAATCTGCAAGAAAAGAAAAAATCGAAAATAGGGCCATCAGCAAAAGTTAAGAAATCCAAAAATAAGAAACAGGAAAATTCCATCTGGCTCCAAAGGAAGAGAAAAAAGAAACAAGCGAAAAAGCCTCTCAGCCTCAGTGTTTTTGCAAGTGCTGACAGCCGCTGCAAGGGATACCATGCATGTACCTTTATCAGATCCTTCTAATTCGCTATTAGATCTTTCAATATAGTCTACGGATGACTTGCCGCAAACTCAACACTCTACAGAAGCTCATCCAACAATACTAAGCCCAACACAACCTCCCCTGATGTAACCTCCTGCTGTTGGTGTTCTGCTCTAAAGGAAATACCTACCATTTACTCCATGATAGAGTGAGTGACCTTTGCTATACTGGAGGGCAGGAGAATACCCTTGCTAAATTAACATCCAACAAAGCAAGTTTCCGGAGAGGGGGTGACACACCATCAGCAGCCTGATGGTTGCCTGTCAGTTGATTTGAAAGAAACTACCTCTTGTAAAATGATCAATCATCTTGAATAGAGCTAATGGCCTACAGTTGATTAAGGCTCTTCCAAACGTGTATTCAATAATGTCCCATTACCTCAAACAGGTAGAATTTTGGAACCGTTCCTGTTGGGATTGTGTTATCATCCACATAAACTCCAGATCTATTGCTGATCGTCTTCTTGCGGTGGCTCTTGCGGTGGCAGAGCTACTCCTACTGTATGGGTATAAACTTTCTGAGTTTGTGCAAAGAGAGGCCAAAACCTTTCAATCTGGGACAGAACACAATCTCACTAATGAATCATGTCACAGTAAACATTTTTCTATGATGAAAGTGACATGTTTTAGGAAGCCAGGAGTTCATAGGCAGATTTGGATGCCAGTGGCCAACCTTTTGAATGATAACAAGGAATAAAACTGGAACTGGCAGCCGTGTGCGCTCTAGGTCAAGTCTTCCCCTCCATCTTAATGATCCATTTCGAAGGCAAGAAAGAGATTCCTCGCATCTTATGGAATTCTAGAGGTTTCGCTCACCTGTTTCAAAAAAGCAGCTACAATTTTGAGACTTCTGACATTTTTGTTGTGAGATAAGAAGAGGTTTTCCGCTTATGAAGTCCTCTCTGCTGATTAACATATCGTTTGCAAGTACGACAAACAACCAGTCGGGGTAATCAGAGGCAAAAAGTATGATCACATTAATCAGGAGGAGTATGGCGATACTCTGTTTTGCAAATCTGTATGGTGGGCAAAGTGTATCCCAAGCTATGGAAATGTATAGAATGCAGGCTGTACCGGCAGCAGCTTTTTTGAACCGAATTTTGGAGCTATTTGGATACATGCGGCCTGGTGATAGAGAAAAATAAGATATTTAAGCGACTCCTTAATCTCCCCAACAGGGCTCCCAATCTCCCAATTAAAATGGAGTTGGGATGGTTTGGCATTGAGTATATGATAAAACTGAGATCATTGCTTTGCTGGCTAAAAATATGGAATGCATATGAGCTTACAGTCTTTTGGGAGAGAATGTATGATTTATTATCACAGAAAGGGGTATTGCGTCTCTTATGGTTCCTATTTACTAAAACAAATGGCAATTAAACAGAATCTAATTCTTGTATGGAGTAATTCCATGCAGTTTGGCATGTTTATAAATTTGTTGTGAGGAAAGCATATGACAAGTGGTGTCTTTGTGAACTTTATAAACAGTACACAGACAAACATTTTGTTACACAATCTTTACCGTTTAAATATTTTTTTTGTTGTTTGAATTGTATTTGCACTTCCCATGTAAAAAGCTGGAGAAGACTCTGATGATTAAATTCAGTCTAGGTATTATCCAGGTTCATCAACTTACTTCTCAATGGACTAAAGACTGTTTGGATAAATGTAAATATTGTATTAAGTGGGTGGAAGATGCAAGACATTTTATGTGTATCTTTCCTTTATTTATCAACCAAAGAAAATGCTTTTTATTGAGTGGAAAATTAGATCCACTGATATTTGGATCTAATTGAATTCAGCATTCAATTTGATGAAAATAACTATGGAAGAAAAATGCATAGTTGGAATTATTAATTATTTAGGGGTGGCATGAGCGGGTCAGGTCAAATTTTTAAACATGCTTGTATGATTTTCCTTTTTATAACATGGTGTCTACATTATTTTAATTTGTTGGTACTTTTTATCCATGTTTTATGGAATTTGCTATGTTTATGTTTGTAATACTTTTATGACAAAAGAAAATTAATATTGATGATGATAGTTTAGATTCCCACTGGTAGCTCCCAAATTGACTTATTTGATTCCTTGAAAGGTATGATGCATAACTGGCAGAAGTTCAAACACTATTATGACATATGGGGATCTTAACTCTGTCTGTGAATCTGCAAAGTTACCTTTTTTAATGGCCCTGATGATTCCAAGAGGGCTGCCTGGCAGAGGGGGTTATGCCTGGCTCGCCTAATGGAAAGCTGGGACCTTTCCCAACTAAACGGTAATAAATGAGGTGACATAATTGCAAAACCTACGTTGATCAGAGGTCTCCAGAGCAGTATATTAGGCAGAAAAAATGACAGTTGAGATATTTCATAATGTCTCCTTTTTATCAATTTCTAACATATTTGTGTGAGTGACCATCTCCGCTTTACTTTGACATGGTGTAGCATTTCGTTCCTGCACGAGCGTCTATCATTTTTATTTAGCCATAAACAATTGGGGAAACAGATTCTCCTAGAACTATTTTTGATTCAGGTCCAGGTCGATTAATTAATATCATTGACATTGATTTCCATCTTAAAAAGACTCCTTATATTGAATTGATGAAGTAACAATTAAAAGAAAAATATCTAACTCATCAAAATAGGTCTTCAGCCATAATCATTGTTAATACCCATTAGTACATGCACAAACACGAGAATTGTACATTAAATTACGTAACTTGCCCTTGGAGAATTTACTAATGCATAAATCCCTTAAATGTAAATATAGGAATCGGTTACCTCAATATAAGTGTACAATATTGCAAATGGACGCCCAATATATGTTGCAGCTCATTATTTGTAAGAACTCAAAAGAATTTTAGAATTTGATCAATTTTAAGAATAACAAGCTACCGACCAGTTGAATCCAATACCTGAATCCCACTGGATGACTCCTTTCAGGCTATTTAAACCACCATGATAGTCTCTAAAGTGTTGAACTTTGCATCCGTTGTACTTAAGTTTACAGAGCCCCCAGCCTGACGGGTTGCCAAATCTAACATAAATGGAGAACCCTCCCCTATGGGATGATTTCCTTTTTTTCTTTTTTTAAGAAAGTGCTTCTAAATAAATCGATCCCTACTGGAGGCTTTCTATAATCGCCCCATATTTAAAAAAAGGGCAAAAGAATCAATCAAGCTAACTATCACCCGATTGTACTTTTAGAGGAGCCTAGTAAATTGTTTGTCTCTATCTTAGAAAGTGACTTACCGTTATGGGCCCGTTTGTCTAATGGAATGGACAGATCTCAATCTGGGTTTCTCTGAGGCTCACAGGATATCCCTAAATGGATTTGTGTTGAATCTAATTAAAGAGGTGGCAGTTAGGAAGGACAATTCCATCTACGTAGCTGTAATCGATTACACAATGCCGTTAATAGTGTAAATTGGGATCATCTATGGTATAAGCGGCTAACATGTGGCTGTCCCTTGAACATTGTGAACATGATTATGGCACTTTATTCCAATATCGCAGAAAAGATTACATTGAATATATAGGGTCTCTTTTCACCTGAATTTGAGACTAACCAGGGGCTAAAACAAGGCTCTGTGTTGGCCCCCTTTCTTTTTAATCTCTTTATTTCGGATATCAGTGAATGCCTAGCCTTGAATCGTACTTTTCCTCGTCGTTTGGTCTCATCTGTGGTCAAATGGTTGCTATACACAGATGTATTGGCCTTAGGTTTACAGAGCCATCTCATAGCGCTTGAGAATTATGTGAAGACTGACAAAAAAATAATTTTAAATATTAAACAAACTAAGATTTTAATTTTGATATCAGGGTTCCTTAATGCCACAAAATAGATATGGTCTATCCAGACTTCTATTTATTGAAAGGCACAAATAAAAACAATTTGTTTAAGGTAATGAAATCATAAGCAACCTTTTTAGCTGTGCAGGACGCTATTATTAATTGGAAATTCAGCCAGCTCTCCCTGATGCCTGTATTAGAATTTTATAAGAATTTTATAAGAAGAAAGTAGTTCCTAAAGTTAAGATACGGAATTAAGGTTACACTAATAACTTGGACTGGGGAAGAACTGAGGGCATGTTTTGGGAACATGTCCTCAAGCTACCCGAGGGAGTCCCAAACTGCATAATCCGATATGAATTGGGCTTGGTGTCTTCAGAGGCTATTGTAAACTAGAAAAGATTGACCTTAATCTTTAGAATAGTGAACGCTCAAGAAAATTAATTGTGGTTTTATTTGAAACTACTAGTGGAACAAAAATCAAATATAACATATAACAATTGGATACAATTATTCCAAGCTCTGTTGGATCATTTTGGAGTCAACAAGGAAATGATAATATTACATTTTAGGAAGTTGCAGCGGAAATTATGGGAGGATTATAGGCTAAGAACAATTGAAGAGGTAACAAATTACAAACATCTCATGTTCTTTGCCATGAGAAACTTTTAAATATGATTCCTAATTATTTATTTAAATTCCCTAATGCCTTTTGGCGCTCTCAATTTGTGTGATTGCGTTTTAACTTCTTCCATATTAATGAGATCCTGGGGGCACGAAAGAAAATATTGCATGAAATGAGAATGAGACTATGCCACTATTGCTGTGACTCAAGCAATATTTAAACAACACCTCATTTAATTTTGAAATGCCATGCTCTAGTTCGTCATACTTTATTTGCTGATCTATTTTAAGATTTTACATTTTTATCAGTTGAAGAAGCTTGGTATAAAATAATGACAGACATATCGAATTATTGGAAATTGATATGATATGATAATTTATTTGTATCCCTCATACACAACAGTTTCAGAGTGCGACTAGTGGCAGCTAATCGCTTTTAAGAATGTGTTATTTCCTGTGATATTGGAGTAGGAATGGGCTTTAGTTCAAGATGCTTTTTCTCTTTTGTTTCTCTTCTTTCCTCTTTCATGTAATTTTCGTATTTTAATGCCCTATTTTATGCTACTTGTTAACGATTGTACTGTGCTTATTGGTTTGTTTTGTATATAAATAGGCTTGTGAAAATTTCACACGAACTATAACACAATAACAAAAAATATAAACCTCAATAATACACAATTGGTCAACCTCTGCATGATGGAAAGCAGCGGCAGGTCACAACATGTGACTGGCTATGCTGGTCTGGCATGCAATTTTACAATTTTCCACTTCGACTTTACTAATATGGTCAAGTTTAGAGGAATTAAAGGATGAGTTCTTCTTACCCAGATTAAAACCTGCAACCTGCGGGTTACAAATAGATCTCTGCATTTCTCTTTTGTGCTCTCCTACTTGGATAATATTCACAGATGCACAAGATGTAATTGCCCACCAACCTCAACTGATGCCCTCCCTTTACCCTATTTTGTCTCTCACCCTGAGGTGTTTTAAGTCATTTTGTTGTTGCTTTTTCCACGAATCATCCCAAACCTTCCTGAACTTCCCTGAAGATGTATGACTCTAAAAAGAGATTGGCGGCAGATTTGGAATGAAAGTAAAATCTGTAGGAACCTTTGAACATTCCCAAATCTCACTAGAACACTTGACGTAGCCCACACAGCACTTGAGAGAAATGTTGTACACGCTTATTCAGGAACCTTCTCCTTGGTTCTGAGGGAAGATCGTGCATTACTAATGTAATCTCTTTTCATGCCAGTGTAACACGAGAGGCTGTGGTTGAACATGACACCATTCTCCTTCTTCACCTCTGTCCAGGCTATAAACATATTTTGCTCTGGAACTGCTACACACCTATTCTCTGAATGAATATTGTTCAGTGTGCACCTGGTGTACATTATCATTTGAACGCACGTAATTGAAAGGTTTTCAATGAATCATCATCTAGAAAACATCAGCATCTTTCAATGTTTCTCTGGACAATAGCACATGAGACCACTCATACCTTGCCAGACAATACATTAGTGGAAGTAGACACATGGCAGAGTGGGCATTCATAACAACTAACATGTATTAACATCAGACAAACAAAGAATGTCATACATTAACTCAAATTCTAATTGCACTGTTTTTCTTCTGCCAAGAGCAAATTATGTGCACAATGGAAACGTGGCAGCACCTGAATTAGCCATCAGAAAACAGCAGGCTGGCACTTACCTATATCAAACATTTGAATGGGTTACAAGGCAAGATAATATACTGGTGACTAACAATACCACCAGCACCCAACATGTATTAGGAATGAACACATATGCATCCCGTTGCCCACTAACTCTTGTTAGGTTACAAAGTATTTGGTTATTCATGAGGAGGATGTTGCTAATGGGCTGGGTGTATTTTGGAAAATATACAAAGAACAAAATAAGGGAGGACATGCTACCTAATAAACGGCTGGTGGAATTCTGAGTTTCTCTCAAGAACCTCCATAAATTCGACCCAAGTACAATCCCCTCCTGTCATGGACTATGGGTTTATCGTTTATTTCCGGTTGATGCACCGCAAATTAAATTCAAAGGGAGATGCAGGTTCTAAGTGTGAGTATATATGGACATGAGAACCATCTGTTAATGTTAGAACATAAAATACACGGAATTGTATTGTACCATTGTGTTATAACAGACCATCTAGTATACTATGGCATGAAATTGAAAATTTTAAGGCATAAAAAGCAACATGTTGTGGCATAAAATGATATCTATTGCAGCATTTTTGCTGCACATTCTTTATTGACTAGAGGGTGTAAGATTGGCAGTTTACAAGAAAGAGGCAGTGTGTGATGCCACAAGAGAGCCAGGTTGTTGTTATCTGCACTGGAAGCCCGGTGTGGGCAGTGTTGGAAGAGGCGCTTTTTTACCTTCTAGCTGGTCGAATGGCTGCATCCAGGCTCTGATACGCACCCTGGGCTATAACTGTTGTCTCCAGCTCCCAGAGTGGTAAAGGGTGGTGTTTGTGCCGCCGATGTTCGTGACCGAGAGGGTTTCAGTAGTATTGGATTCCAACTCATCTGGTGTCCTATTTGCCTCACTCTCCCTTCCACTCCACCAGCTCAGTGAGACCATGGCTGTACTGGGCTATGGAGCGAGGTATTGTGCGTGGGAACCAGAGCACCAATGGTTAAGCTACAGGCGAGCACTACGAGTGTGCATCAACTGCTTGGCGAACCAGGCGAACCAGGCCAACTGAGTGAGTACCAAGGGGCTCATTGACAATCACTGATTATTTGGACCATATTGATTACCTTAGTTTATAAACCCAAGTTTTATAATTAATAATGTTTTTTAAAAAAACGTTATGGAATCAAAATAAAGAGGGGCATGCTCACAGGGAGGTTTACCTAGTGTTGCTTTTTGTCTTCACCAATGTCCAAAAGAAAGGCCAGTAGTTTTATTTTACCAGAAGAAGGCCCACAGAGGCCCCATAAACCTTTTAAACCTATCTCGGATGTTAACATTTTAATTACAGAAATCAGTTTCCTTTTTTATGTTTGGCACCCATGGTTTAGATAAACAGAAGAGTATATCAGTCATTTGTGCAACTAGCATGCCTGCCCTGGAGATTATAGAGCTGGACATGGGCGGTGAAGATGGCAGTATGGAAAAAACAAACCCATTGACCGTCACATCAAGAAAAACATCCAGATGTCTTACTGAACCTCTGGCCCAATACGAAGTGGGTAAGTGGGCTGAGCAAAGGGAGGGGAATGTCATCCCAGTAGGAGGTCTGGGTGTGCCACTTACTGTAAACACTAATTTCTTTCTATTTTTGTAAAGGTTTTTCTTTTTAAAAACCAAAACAAATAAATAATAATAACAACAAAATAAAGTAAACAAAAGCTCGGTTGCTGTCCACAACCTGATACCCCCTTCTTCGGTATAAGCATCTATATCTATGGTCCAGAGGGTTACTAACCCAGTGCCAGTGAAGCAGGGTAAATGGCATGGCAACTGGGCCAGAAACAAACAATCGTTCAGATCTTGCGGTAGACGGACAATAGAATGAGCCCTTTGAGGCCTGGAACAGGAGTCAAAGTAGCCCCAAAGGAGAGAGTGTCTACTTGTGTGATGTCCTGAGACTTACGCCAGGGCAGCTTGATGATGGTGACTCACTTCAGAATAAAGCCATCCACTGCATAAGACACATTAGGGGCTGTACCTCTCTTATTCGAGATGACATTGTTCGGTGCCCACAGATTCGCAGGGAACATGGACTTTATTTTCCTGCGAGATAAATTCCTGGCCAATGGCCTCCTCTCCATTGAATCACGCACACCCCGTCCCAAGATGCTGTATGATAAATATAAGGTCCTGCTCTCTCAGAATTAAACATTGAGTCAGAGTGAAAGAGGTGCCAGCTTCGGTGTATGAACCAACTGAGTATGAGTCAGGGTTGGAGGGCATTGACTAACTAAAGAGCTTGTTGAGTCCCTCCAATCTTGTTTATTTAAGGATGTTAAGACCCTCTTGTGGAATATCTCTGATATCGAAAAGCAACTGGTGGACCCAGACCGGAGGGTATTAATCAAAGGGTTTGATCTAATATGCTTCCAAGAGACTTGGGCAATTGGCACTTGCAAAACTCATGCGATCCCCCGCCTCTAAAAGCAAAAGGGGCAGACCCAGGAGAGGGTTGCTGATGTGGATGAGTTCCCATCTCAACTGGGTCGTAACACAAGAGTTCACTAACACCCCGACCAACAATTCTTGATCATTGTTACCAAAGGGCGGGGTCCAAGATCAAGTTGCTCAACATATACAACAGTCCCTCTGGAGCCACCCACATCGAGAGTTTGTACAATATGAGCGACCTCCTGTTTCCACAGATGATTTGATATTGGCAAAGGGTGACTTTAATGTTCAATTTGAATTGCTAATGATCTGGGACAATCAAGATGCCGCCATACCCAAGCTGTCTGGTGATTATCCCAAAAAAAGACCCATAATTTTTCTATAGAGACTGCACTGATCTTGTTTAACATCAACCTTAGGGCATATAGTGGTCGATGGAGTGGTGACCAACCTGCCAAGAATACTTTCCACAACATAATCGCAAAAGTAATATAGATTATATAATAGTGAATGCAATATCATGGAGTCGGGTGGTTTCTTTTCAAATTTTAAATCATCTGCAGAGCAGCCACAAACCTCTAGCTTGTGCTGTCTCATCACGGAATGACGGAACTGATGAGGAAAAACTCTCTTTAAGAATGACAGAAATTAAAATCACTGGTCAATCCAGGAGGGTGGTTGGGTTTTCCAGGCTTGTAGAACTTAGCAAGACACCACAAATCTTTCAGGTTGGTGAAGGGTGCATCGCCCAGACTATTATAGAAGAATGCATATCCTTAAAATGAAGTCTGTACCCTCTGCTCACTAAACCAAATCGAGTGATCAAACACAATCAGACGACTAGGCAGAGTTGGTTTGATGAGGACTGCAGAAGTCAAAGGAAGCCCTCATCTCCTGTCTTAGGGCAGGTCCTGGGGTCAACTCAAGTCAACTGCAAGCCCTTAGATCAACCTATAAATCACTCATTGAGGAGAAGATAAAATTGCATTTTCAGTGAAAGTGGGAAACCCCTACAGAAGCTTGCAGAACCAATAACACCAAAATCTTTTGGCAACTTGTGGCTGGTGATGCTGCTGACTTACCACGCAAACTCCATTGTAGCATTGCACCCACCATTTGGCATAATCACTTTTCTACATTGTATCGGGATGAAGAGGGCATGAATGTAATACCTCACAAGAATGGGAGTGCTAGTCCAAATGACATGGTTTCTAGAGTTAGCCTAGAGAAAGTAAAGAGGGAAATTGGTGCCATGAGAAGTGTGAAAACACCTGGCCCAGAATGCATAAGTATTAACCTCTACAAAGAAGAGCAAGCAGTTTCGGGTCCAGTATTGACCGACCAGAGTGTTTAATGCAGTCATTGACTCATGCTCAGTACTGAAAACTGGCGTCAAGCCGTATTTATATATTTTTTTTATGTTTGCATTTATTACAGCACACCAAACCCTTGGGTATCTAGGTGCTATTTACATTGAGGCAAATCAAGAAGAAGGGGGGGTGAAGAGTGTTAGACGGAGAACAGTTAGGTGAACAGCCAGGTATTTAAGTTTCTGCAGAAGGTCCAGTAGGCCTGTTCTTCTCTCAGACTATGAAGGAGATTGTTTCAGAGATTCGCGGCCACGACCGGCAACTCTTACCTCCCACTGAGAGGCGATGCAAGTTGGGGATCTTCAGAAGGTGTGAGTTGGAGAATCTGAGAGGTCGGGCTGGTAAGTATTTCTCCACGCAGTGTTAGAGGTAGGAGAAGTAGGCCATAATCATCCCCATTCACTAAAAGGGAAGGAGAGAGATCCCAAGCAATTATCGACTCATCTCCCTTTTAGATGGAGCTGAGAAAAACTATGCTAAAGTTATCCTCAAACATCTACAGAAATGGTCCTAAACAGAGGGTATTTTGAGTAACCTGCAAGTGGGTTTCCAGGATGGAAAGGGCACTCTGAAGTAGTGTTTTCACATGATTTGTTAGTGAAAAAGCATACATTGCTTAATAACATCAAATTGTAAGCAGTTTTTCTATACCTCTGCTCTGCTTTTGACTCTATACCAAGGAACAATCTGTGGCAGGTCGTAGCTGCTTACAACATCCAGTCACCCCTACTTGCTATTACACAGTCCGTGTACTCAGAAAGCAAGGCTGTGGTACCTTGGGGCATGGGAGGTGAATGCACTGAGCTTTTTGCGGTTCAGTGAGGAGTGAGACAGGGGTGAATTTTGGCCCCATTCCTCATCTGTCTCTATATTATTGGACTTATAAAGGAGTTGGCACCCAACAGACTGGATGCCCCTAGGATGGGCAGTACGCACTATCCAGCTTTGTTCTTCACAGATGACACTATGCTGCTTGCCACCAGCCCAATGGGAGTCAAGCATGCCATGTCAATCTTTGCAAGTAAACGTGGAGAGGTGCGTCTGGACGTTAACCAGGAAAAAAACAAGTTGATGATCATTAGACAAAGATCAACTAGGAGATACACTATTGATATAGAGGTGAAGGGGGACAAATTGTAGCAGGTTATGGCTTATGATTATTTGGGTCTTCGTTTTTCTGAAAACGGCCTTTGGACTGAACATGCTTCTAAAGATAGCTTGAAGCTAGAGAAGTATGGCGGGGCATAAGAAAGGTTTCACAGCTTCATAGTGGGGGTGCACGATCCCCAGCTCTGCAACTATACAGGCTGCAAGCTGCTCCTGCATCTATATGGATATGGAGCTGAAATCTGAGACTATGTAAAATCAGCCACCGTGGGAGTCACTAAAAACAACTTCTTAAAATCATTGCTCTCTCAGTTGAAAAGATCAACAAACCCACTTTTACATTTAGAATGCAACCTCCGGCCCATTGAAAATTTAATTTCCCTAAAGCCACTTCTTTTCTGGGTACGTTTGTGGGCCTCTCCCACCTTATTTAATTATAGAGCCATGCTGACAGATTTTACGTCCCTGGAGCAGAGTCGATTGACTCGCTGGATGAAACATGTTAAGTTCTGGCTGTGCAAATGTTATCCCCACCAATTTGTGGGACCGACTAACCTCAATGGCGAAGGGTTCTTTGGTCCTCGTAAAAAAGGACTGCTTGCATTCTTGCAGGCAATCAATGGTGACATATTGTCTTACGATTTCTTGTGGTTGAAAGTATTTGACCATTAAGGAAGATGTTGGGTTTGAGCCCTATCTCGATTTTATCCAACCCTCATATGCATGGTCACATTATTCGGATGTAAGAGCTGGCACTCTGAGAATTGCTGCTTATACAAAACACTGGCCACAGCACAATACCCCAGAGTTCATGCTCTGTGGCACACTTACTGAAACAGTCACCCACTTTATGTTGTTGTGCCAACGGTACAATACCATGACAGCCAAATATATAGTGCCCATGCATAGATCAAATGGAATACGGAGAACTGTGGACGCACTTAATTTTTGCTCAACTATGGGTGATGCCTCCCCAGTAGCCAAGTTCTTATATGGGGCATGGTTAAGGAGAGCAAGAGTTTTTAAGGCCATAGACATCACAACCACTGGTGATACTGTTGGGTATTTTGTATAGATCTGGGGTCTAGCGGTATTTTCTTACCGCCAAAATGAAAATAATTCAGTAATAATCGCTCTTTGCATTCAGATTAGATTTGGTATATAGTACTATAGTATACATACATTATTTCAGCACACATTTAGTGGTATACATTATGTTGGTATGCGTTATTGGTGGTATTTATGGGTGAGCGTAAATCCTTTGTTTTATATATGTGACCACAATATCCAGAACCCCTTATTTTTGTTTGGTTTGTTCGTGTGATCACTAGAGAGACCTCAGGCTTGCATTTCAGAAACACCACATTTCCAATTGGAGTGCCACCATGGGCTGTTCTCACTGACTAATCTACGACAGCAAGCTATATGTGGTATTTATCACAAACTTATTTACGTTTGGTGAGCTATGTCCAGGGCCTCTCTTTCTGCCGACTCATAGACCTTCGGCAGCAGGCTATTTCATTTTGTTATTATTATGTTCCATTCAGAAAACACACACACTCACACACTGAATGGATTCATGCACACAGCTACCGCCATGTCTTATCTTTTAGCAACTTTTAAAAATGACAATTGCACTGTGCAAAGATCTTCCCATATTACCAGTGTTATAATGATAGATGCACAAAGGACAAGATAAAAATGAAACACACTTCCCGCCTGCTTTCAGATAATTTTTTTTGTATTATAAAACTTGCATTTCAACACAAGCTTACACTTTTTTTACAGAAATAAATGGAAAACTCACAGCAACAACATTATCTGTAACAAAATGAAAAGAGAGTGGTGAGGAACAAGAATTCAATTTGCAACATTAAACATGTGGTTAAAACACAGGAATCTCCTCTCCTACTCTGACTGAATATTTTCGCACACATACACACAGCCCCCACACTTCAGCGAGATAATTACCAGGCTTGTTCAGCATAAACTTCTTTGGCTGGTCGCCTTCTGGAGGGGTTCACCCAGCAAGGACAAGCATTTGCTGTCGCTCAAACTGGGACTTGTTGACTGGAAATCCCAGTCTCTGTAGCAGTATTGAATCTGCTTTAGGAATCAGGCTTCCCCAGCTATCAACCCAGTCCTTCTCCGAGCTGTGTCAAGATGTCGTCCGCCTAGCTTCTTCCCCGAGATTATACAGGAAAACTCTGGTTACCTCCTACCAAAGGATCCTAACCAATAAAATTCTATGATGTACTATCCTCCCTCTGCACACAATAGAAATCTTTTACAGTAAGCAACTGTAACAAAACTGATTTCCTGCTTTTCGAATCCTTGCTTCCTGCAAATACTGTGGACAAAGCAGCACAGAAAAAAAAAATCTGGATTCACGTTTAAAATGACTTTCAGAGTCTGCCTCATTTTGCAGTGGAGAACACTATATTTTATTAATGAGTCAGCATGTTAGTTTTGTGTTAATGAGGTTAGTTCATTAATCCTCAAATGTGTCTCCTGCAACAGAGGAATTTCAGGTAAAAAAAATATGTTTTTAACTGTGAAAAAAAATGATTTGCATTTTATATGTAGAAATCGTTTTTGACTGCATAGCCTGTTTTCATTTACATGTCCATAGGTTGCACTAGCAACACATGCCTCGCTGTACCACCTTATATCAATCCACCAAACCCATGCAGTGGCGCTGCACTTCAAAAAACATGCTATACATTGATCCTGTGCAGTGGTGCTGCGCTCTGTGCTCCCAAAACACGATAAACAATCCTACATATACCCTCCTTTTTTTTTTAGAACTTGGCTACGATCCAAGCCAATTTTAAAAAAACAACCTGCTTCTTTTTTTCTTTTCAAAATGTATCTGTATTGGGATATCTTTCTCTTCCTGACGTAGCTACTAAAATTAGCAACATTTTCATTTTTACTGATAGTACAATCAACCATCCACCCATCATTAGCACCAGTACAGCCAAACCCACTATAGAGCGTTCTCCCCAGGTTCCCCAATTAAATCGTTCCACTTCTATTATACCCAGGTTACTAACTGTAATATTGTTTTTTTTTAATTCATTCTCATTACATGTTTTTCTTTGTGATTCAATAAAAACTCCACATCCGGATCTATTGGAAATGTGTCCCTTTGAAAAAAATCGATATTTTCTACTTGGCTTTCCCAAATATCGTTTGTTACATGAAACAATGTTAACCCTCCAATTGACACAATTGTATCCTTCGGAACCTGCAAGTAAAAACATTATATTTTACCTGTTTAACCACATATGTTCCATGATTCAAATGTATTATTGTCATGTTCTTTAAATAGGTTCTGATTAACCATTTACCTCTGACCATCTTAGCCTGTGCCAATTCTTCACTCCCCATATTGCTAATGATCACTTCGCATCCTTCTGATAAACTTGGGTCAGATCTCAAACCAAAAATAGCGTCTGTGGCATCAGGAACAAACGGTTTACCCGGGCACATATAGTTTTGTTCTTTAAATTTGACACACGTTTCCAAGTTTGGTATCAAGTAAACTTCAGGTTCCCACGATTGAAATGCCACTACTTCTGGAGTCTTAATCTTAATAAATTTGTCCTCTTGCCAAAATCCCACATTGTGTACCCACTTGGTCTGATAAATATGTTCAGGGGCCACATATTGGATGCATAGTAAAAACCCCATCTCCAACCTCTCCAAGTCCACATATAATGGCATTGCATTACCCATTTCAAATGCACTTTTTACTTGTATCACATCAATCTCCCTCCTGGTCAACCTTTCTCTCATTTGATGAATAATATCCTGTGAAACAAAATACGATGGTATACGTCCTTGAATCAATTGTGAAATTGCAGCTTGAACTTCGCTCATATAATTTGTCAATAGTCTATCCACAGGACTCATTATATTCAAAATCTCACTGAGTGTTTTGTCATGCTTAATAATTAATTTAGTTGCTTGTTGCATCACATCCGCTTGTTCATTCAATATGATCGCAGTTTCATTTATGAACCTTACTTGTTCATCCAATCCCCCTCTGATTCCATCTAATGTTTTTTGTATTATTTGTAGGTCAACACTCAGTTGTTGTGCTTTAGTGCTTAGTGTCCCTACTGAAATGGCATTGGCTGTTGATATTGTGGTACCTATTATGGCTCCAATTATAGACATTACCAATGAGATTGCCAGCATCATGGCTCCTCTCTTTCCTCTCCTCTTCTTAATGTCTGCTAGATTCACAAATGTTTTCTCCAATTGCATCAATATATCTCTTATTGACTGCTTAGAGTCCTCTTTTCTTATTTCCAGCCACTCTTTAGTCTGTTCAATCATAATTCCGGTATTGTTAAAATGTTTTTCAATCAAAATCTCAGGATTCAATGGTATGTAGATATTTTGGAAAATCATCCTTCTATCACTCATGATGAATCCTGGTTCCTCTTCTACCGCGATACCAGATGCTGGTCCAGGTTCAATGACAACCTGTGCTTCTGAATTTTTTAAGATCCCTCCGAATATCATAATCATTAACCATGTTGTGGTGTCATCTTCAATGCTGATCGCTTTGCAGCCTTGGTCTTCGCCCCCCTTCGGGGCTTTTCCGGAATCCGTCCACGTGGGCTCCAGGACTCCATCGTCTCCCGTGACCTCTGGTACAAATATGTTAATATTCTAAATCAAATAGAAAAGAAACAGATTAAGTATATAGCACAATACCGACTTCACCCTTTTGCCAAAAATAAAACATGCTTTGTAAAATATTTCACCCTTTTTCTCTCGCCTTCTGAAATTAAGCACAGGTTATAGAGAACAAGCATACATAAAACAACATTCAATATTTAATGCATTTTCATTCTGCACACCGACCATGAGCTTCCATTATTATTTTTTTTATTTATTTACTTTTTATATTATCTATATTTTATATATATTTACATATATTACAGTGTTTATGTACCATTTCAACCATCTTTTTTTTTTTTTAACTTCTCTGTCACTGCCTCCTGACTAGACATATTCACTCCACCTTTTTATGTTCAAGGGACTTTATCTGTTTCTACATGCTCAAGCTGCCTGATCTCGTGTCTTGGATGGCATGGCTTAATCTGATTTACGTGCACAAATTGCTCTTCTGTTGTTTCACCTTCAGTCTTTAAAATTTTATAAACTACAGGAGAAACCTTATCTATAATTCGAAATGGCCAGGCTGCTAGAAATTTAGAATTTTTCTGTTTACTTTTTCCAAAATGAAACTTATACACCTGATCCCCTACACTGTATTCTCTCACTGATGTTCTTTTATCGTAGTATGACTTTGCACTGTCAGCAGCTCTTTCTATATTTCTCTGCACAAAAGCAAATGCATGTTGCAAATGCTTCCTCAATTCATCAATGTACTCATGAACTGTGGATGCACTCACAAGTGTCTGCTCATGTGTTCTGTATGGTAGGTGTTGTGGTAACACCATTTTCCTACCTGTTAAGACCTCATGTGGACTAATACCTGTTGCTTTGGCAGGAGTTGATCTGATTGCCATCAAAACCAACGGTAAAAGTAAATCCCAGCTGGAACCTGCTTCTGCCACAAATTTCTTTAATATGTCCACAACAGACCTATTGGTCCATTCAACTCCACCTGAAGAGGCTGCCCGATATGCGATATGTAGTTTCCTTTTCACACCCAGTATTTGCCATACCTTACTCATTAGAATACTTGTGAAATTACTTCCTCTGTCTGACTCAATTCTTTGTGGCAACCCAAACCTTGAGAACACATGGTTCACCAGCAATGTGGCTGCTGTTTGCGCACTACAATCTGGTGCAGGAATACATTCGATCCACTTCGACATCAAACATATCACACTTAAAATGTAACGGTTTCCTCTGCTCGACCTTTTTAAAGGGCCTACATAGTCTATTTGTAAATCTGACCATGGAAGAGTTAGGCCTCTTTTCATCAATGGGGCTCTATGCATTGGTGAAGCAGGTTTAAATTGGGCACAAACTAGACATCCTCTAGTATATAATTCCACATCTTGGGACATATCTGGCCAATAAGCATAAACTTTTAGTATTTCCTATGTTTTTTGTGAACCTCTGTGGCCTGCAGTTATGGCATCATGTGCATGGTGTAGCATTAGCCCTCTGAATGAAAGGGGTACCACCCACTGTATCTGTCCTGTTATGGACTCTCTAACCATGAGTCCATCCTGTAGTCTAATTTGTTTTTTATTCTTTAATAGTACCCTTAATTCCTCTTTTCCCACGCAATCATTTTCTGTTAACGGGTTTTGTTCAGGATCTATCAAATGATCATAATAGATTCCCAAAATTCGATCATTCTTTTGTGCCTCAATCAAATCTTGGTCTGGGGTATTGTAATTCCATTGTACCACTGGTTGCTCTGTCTCCTTTGGTGTTTTAGAACATGTTACTGCATCAATCTGTATTTCACCCAGTACATTTTCAATAGGTAGCAATTCTCCCATCACAGCCCCAATTTTAGCCAGGTGATCTGCCTTATCATTTCCCTCCTTATCCTCTCCTGGAGTTTTTAAATGCCCACAAATTTTTCTCCAGTATATTGTCAGATCATTTTCTGACACCAATTTGTCTATGGCTTGTATCATTTTTCCATGCTTAAGTGGCCTTTTGTTGTATTTAATCATGCCTCTCGCTTTCCAGCCAGGTAAATACTCCACAAAGCTATTTCGTGCATAGTCAGAATCAGTCACCAGGACAATTTCACTGAATTTATTATCAACTGCAGTAGCAATTGCTTTATAAATGGCCGCCAATTCCGCCACTTGACTGCTTCTAGCTCCAATCCTCATCCCTACACTGGGGACGCCTTCACATTTCAACCAGACATTCCCTATTCCTGACACTAATTGTTTATTACTGTCATTTTCAATGTGAAAAGCACAACCATCCACATATACAGTTGGCAGATCCTTGCATGTTTTTTCATCAAAAGCTTTGTGTGATGAGTGTTCAAATTCCTGCAAACTAGGTTCCACTTCCATTTCGTTTGATACTTGTTAAACTGCACAGTCATGTAAGTCAGCTAACCCTTGAGCAATTGGGCTCTTTTTATTTTGTCCATATCTCACTTCTACAGGAAAACCTTGTAATGCCAGCGTCCATGTAGTGATTCTGGACTGCGCTAGATTACCTGACCTAATTCTTTTACTCTCTAAAAACTGCAAAGGTTGATGATTTGTTTCAATAATCACCTTTTCTCCCTGAACAATAGGGCGGAAATGTTGTAGCGCCCACACATTGGTTAATAGGGCCTTTTCACATTCATTGAATTTCCTTTCAATTACAAAATGGAAGTTGAGGTGGAGATGCGCTAAACACTATATAAATAAGGAACACTAGTAGTACAGTTGATGCTTTAATTGTAGAAGGAACAGCCGACACGTGTTTCGACACGCAGGTCGTTTTCAAGGCTGAGTAGTTATATGCAACATTGATATTTCATAACAAAAGCAAAATCCAAACATTTTACAATCACATTAAATTAGAACAAATACAAGCCGTATCACATTACATTAGATAATGATTTAAATAAAACCGAATAACACAACACATTGTATAATAAAAAATCATTGGCATAACGTAAACCATGGTTGAAGGGTGGAATAAGCAGAAGCACAGGCAGTTGCAAATGATAAAACAAAACAGAAGATATACAGTAAGTACCATGCTTTAGCAATTAGAGAATACATCACTCCGGGTATGGGGGAACAAAAAAACACAAAAGTCCTCTTGAACTGTGCGCAACAACACCGGAGCCCCCAATCATGCATGGTGTGCACATATCACCCATGCAAACAGTGAAATAAAGGTCTATTCGGCACCAAAGGAAAAGGCCACAGATTGGCCAGAAGCCAGTGTCCAATGGAAAATTAGAATGCAAGTAATAAACTAAACTTATATAGATGCCACCTTCTATCAATGCACCAAACCCATGCACAAGTATTTATTGGGTGTTTGATATAAATTAGTAATGTTGTTTTATACGCATGATGTGTGCTTTGGTGGTACAAATACTGAATAAATCTTGTATGATGATGATGGCTATCTGCACATTTTGAAGTAATTTAAATGTAATTTAATTTAACAGAACAGTGTTTGTTTTGCTCTATTTTTTGGGTTTAATTTGCATGCTTATTTTATAATAACTTTATTGATCATTATCAGTTGTTATGGTGAACATATTCCCCTTCTACATGCTCCAATCCCAGAAGCACCATCACTCCTCACACTCACAAATTATCCACCACAAGTTACACTCCTAAACCTCTCACTCTGCCAGTCATGTGCATAGTCACATACACTGTCACATTGCTAAGTCCCAACTGACATTCCACAGTCCCGCCACACTCCCAAACATGCTCCCAAATATATATATTATTTGTATTTTTATTTTGGGCTATCTCATCACGAAATTGGGCATGTACAAATAGAGCAGATGATGTGCTGTTTTTAGATGGCCGTTCACAGTTACAGTTGGCTGAGCTGTAGGGCAAATGGTGTGCAGGCCAGATGCCTTGAATATGTTAATGTTGGGAGCGCTCCCCCAGCACTAATGTCCTACCGGCTCTTAGCAACCATTTGGGTGCTGGGAGCTCATTTCACTGTGACAGGCCCTTAAAGGGTTCTCACTGTAAAATGTGATGCAAAAAAAAAATTTACATTTCTATCCCTTTTTAAATGTTGGAAATGCAAGTGAAACATCAGCCGTTCATACCTCTACTGGCACACTTCAAAACAAATTGCATGTAAGGGCCAGGAAAGACTCTGTTATACAATGCACAATGCAATATCATGTGTCTATTCCAAGAAGGCTCATGCGGTCGCCTTACTTTTCTGAGCGTTTAAAAGAGTATCATATTTGTTAATATGAGATGCCATTTTATTTACTCAAAAATGCCCCCTGAATTGTGCAAATGCGCACAGGGGTGGAACATGGACATCAGAACGGTCACATACAAGTTGAATTTGTCTGCTCCTTATTTTGGTGCAACCAATTATATCACTTGTGCCAATAAAAGGTTTAAGCAAGGAGGTTATTGCAGGTGTTTTTTCAAAAATGTCTGTTTTCCATTTTTTTACAAAATTGCTCATTTTTCGCTGCCTTTTGTAGGCTCTGTTTATTCTATTTATATATACTGTTAACTGAAAAAAACGTGTTAAAGGGATGTTATGGTTAAGTGGCACTAATAAAAACGTATGAAATTCAATCAAATAACTTTGTTAAAGGGACGTTATGGTAACATGTAAAACCGGAACCCCCCAGAAATTCACCAGTTATGGTAAGCTAAGCAACCATAACTCATGCCACCACCGTGCACTGCTAAGACTTACACCCAGGACATGAAAGATGACATCACAAATGTCATTGATGACATCACTGATGACATCACACATCTGCGCCTCTTGTTTTTGTTCACTGGCATGATTAGGCTTTTTTTTTTACTGACAATGACAGTTTCCCAAATTTAAAAGGTGCTATTTGTCTACATATTAACCTTTTTTTATGTTCTTAAAGTACTGTCCTTAGAGTTTAATCTGAGCTCATAGTGCACATACATGCGACAATAAGCACGCCTCAAACACACAATTAATGTGTGGACATAATGATTAACTAATGTTATTGTCATTGTTTGGTGCTTTTGTTTCTTTCGTTCTTACTTTAGTTTCCTTCTATGTGCCTCTAACTTGTATGCATTCTGGGTTTTTGTATGTATTTCTTCCACTAACACAAGTGTGTGGTACGTTTTCAATTGTTACCTTTTTATTCCATGTTTAACATTACTCAAAACTCTCATAAGGTAGCATTTATTATTTTACTGTCAGAAATTACCAGATCATAAGTAGTGTACTTCTATGGTGCATGCTGCAACCAATGTAGTATGATTAGGTTCCTCTATTAACAAAACATTAAATATAGGGGGTAATTCATAGAATTAAGCGCACATGTGGCGCACACGGCTGGCGCACAGAGGGAGCGTGCGCCAGTCTGCGCCAGCCGCGTGCGCCAGAACCCATTTTGACGCACAGCGTATTCATGGATACCAACATCCATAATCAGCTGTGGCGCAGGGAGGCACAGCGACCCTGCAGCAGTGCCAGTTACGCCCCCAACCCCGCCCTGTGTGCCAAAAACATTGCACAAATCCAGTACATGGCGCGAAGTCCAGTGGACCAGCATACAGCCCCCCAACCACGAAAACGTGTGGAAAACTGTATACCTAGGAATACGCGTAACCCGCTCGCGCCAGCAAAATCACGTGTAAAACTCCACGTGCACCCCTCGGAATACGCGTACCCCACTTGCGCCAGTGAAATTGCGTGTAAAATTCCCCGTGCACCCCTAGGAATACACGTACCCTGCTCGGTCCAGCAAAATCGTGTGTAAAACTCCCTGTGCACCCCTCCAAATACACGTACCCCTCACGTGCCAGCAAAACCGCGTGGAAAATGTACCCCTGTGGTGTGGGCTGCCTGTGGGGCATGCCCAGGGTGGATGGGCTGCCTGCGGAGCATGTCCAGGGTGGATGACGTGCCTGCAGGGCATGCCCAGGGTGGATGGGCGGCCTGTGGGGCATGCCCAGGGGTGATGGGCTGCCTGTGGGGCATGGACTGGGGTGATGGGCTGCCTGCGGGGCATGGGGAGTGTGGATGAGCTGCCTGTGCATATTCCAGGGGTGCACGTGGACTTACACACGTGATTGGACTGGCGCGAGCATGGTACGTGTATTCCGGGGGGTGCGCAGGGAGTTTTACACACGATTTCGCAGTGTGTGCCCTCCCAGGTTTGCCCCTTCTCCCCATGACCCGCAGGCAGCCCACACCACAGGGGACTGACCCACACCCCTGGCCATGCCCTGCAGGCAGCCCATCACCCCATACCATGCCCCGCAGGCAGCCCACACTACAGGGGACCACCCCACACACCTGGCCATGCCCCGCAGGCAGCCCATCACCCCATTCCAAGCCCCGCAGGCAGTCCATCACCCAATACCATGCTCCGCAGGCAGACCACATGGCACCATGCACTTGGGAGCCCTGACTCATGTCCCCCACAACGAATGATGGGCACCTTCCAGCAAGCCCTGACACATGTCCCCCACCCCACCCCCAGTGACGGGCAACTGCCAACAAAATCCAAAGTTAAGATAAAACAAACCATTCCTCCATGGTAAAAATAATACAGTAATATCTGGTCCATAACTATGTTCAAGGGTCCGTGAGCTCGACAATCCAAAGGAAACCTAACAAAAAACCTACCTAATAAACACCTATTTACAAAAAGGCAGAGCATAGTCCATGTGCCCCAAAGAAAAATAAGAAAGAAAGGAAACCTACACCCACAAAACTATTTACAAAGGCGGCGGGCCTGTCCCACGGCTCATTTATTGATGTTCAGGGCCCAGGCATCATCGAACTCCACGTCGATGTTCTGGAGGCAGGCCTGTTCCCTGGCCTCGAGGTCTCGCAGGGATGCAGCCATGGATTCCCTCAACTCCCTGCGAGTTTCCTTGAGACCCTCTGCCCACCTCAAAGCCCGGTGCATGGAGTTCTCCGCCCTGACCATCCTGAGCCGTGCCCTCTCCGCCCACTGCCTCTCCGCATCTATTTGCCGGCCCAACCGCTGCCACACGGAAGACACTGCCAGTCTGGGGTCCTCCTGCCCCTCGGCCGATGCCTGCCCCCGGGGTGTTGTTGGCCCGAGCCATAATGCCTCCCACGCCGAGCCTGCTGCTGCCTCTGACGCAACTGCCTCTGCCACCACGATGGCATCCGGGCTGATGGAATCCCCCGGCTCCATTGTGCACGTGCCCTGTCCGTTGATGCCTGCACATCCTCCATCTGCTGGGGTCCAGTTGGTGTGGTGGCTACCCCTGCTGGACCTCCCACTCCCGACTGCGGCAGGGATGGGATCTCCACCAGGCTGGCTGTGTTGGTTGGGGCAGGTCCACAGGGGGCCCTGGTGTCATCTGGGCTGTAAGACGGCACAGAGACTGCATATAGTGTGCACAGAGGAGGAGAGTGCCGCAAGACTGGCTGACACATGGAGGAAACCCCCGACCATGGCCCCTCCCAACTGGGTTACATTGGCACACAGCTCTTCGTGATGACGTACGTGGTCCCCCCAGGAAGCACACACATCATCACGAATGTCAATAGGTGCGCAACTTGACACAAATCAGGAAGGACTCACTTCGGTCACAGGTCCCCTCGTCCGCAGGTAGAGGAGTGCCAGATGATGTGGACCTCCCCCCTACCTGTGTCAGTGACAGTGACATGCACAGGTCCCTCGTGGTGACCTGTGCTGCCGCCTGCCCCTGCCCCTGGACTGCACCACTTGCACCAGTGGTACCACCCCCACCAGGCCCCATGTGTGGCTCTGTAGTGGCCTCCTCCTCCTCCGTACACACCACCAACCTGGATGGCTCTGCACCGTCTTCTGCCGTTGCAAGCTCCTGTGGGGGCTCACCCACCCCTTCTGCTGCAGGCGTACTGGTGGACGCAGCACCAGTCCTCTCGCTCCCGGATGATGGAATTTCCTGGGAGCATGACTGGGCCATGTGTCGCCGGCCAGTGGACGCATCCCTGCCACTTTCCTCCACAGCGCCATCTCCGGCCTCTTCTTCACTCGCCGCTGTGTAAAGGGAGACATTGAACACAAGCATCAGGGTACTGTACAATAGTCCCCTAGACAGAAAGCAATAGCACATGAGTGGCACTGTCAAACGTCACTTCCATCATGTCCATCCACAACACATGGGTCAGTGCAGGCAACACACATGCAGGAACAGGCATGGCACATGCAAAAAACATTGGCATCCATGTCCAAGGCACCATAGATACATCCAATGGTGGGCTGATACTCGCATGCATCATGGGACATGCTGGTCACATGCACACACATCACCGGGGGGTCATGCATATGGCCCCATATACCGCCAGACACAGTGGATACAAGGATGACTAGGCTGTATCAGTGAATCAACACATCGTCACGGACATGTGTCATGCATCCATGCCGCACACACTACTCAGACACACGGACATGTACACCATGCATGTCCATGACAGCAGCACACATCTCTCACTCCCCAAACATGTCCAAGTACAGACACAAGCATGCATACATGTGTGCATTCCGCATGCTGCTCCGCATGATGCATTGTAACACATACACCATCCATGTGGGTCACGCCTGACTGGACTCACATGGAGCACCATCATGTGCCTGCACACACACATCCATACATGGCCCATGTCACACATGCAGCCAAGTAGCTAAGTACCACCACACTGCAACATGTACTGTTTTAAACGTGAATGCATGGGCACTTGCCGCTCGACTCCAGACGGGCCTGCATCCTGAGGATCTGGTGGTGAAGCACTGGGTGAATATGCTCCAGGACCCTCATCTGCAGGGTGGTAAGCTGGACCCAGCGCACCACTGCGTCCAAGAGCCGCCGAGCCTTCTTGAGGGTCCTGGACTTGTAGTCCTCCCAGCGCTTCTGGACATGTTTGATGTCACAGGGTGCCACCCCCTACGCATTGTTGGCATCCACTATATCCTTACAGATCCTCTTCCGTCCTTCCTTGTCGGCGTGCGATGGTGTGAAGAGGGCATCATAATGCCCCAGAACTTGCTCCACCAGGATACCAACTTCCTTTTCACTGGAGCTGGTAGCCCTATGCCTCTCTGCTGGGGGGTTGCCACTGGTGCCGGATGGTGTTGCGTCGGACATGGCAACCCCTGAGGCAGGTGTGGCTGGGCAACTGGGTCCTGGGACTGGGCTCTGGAGTGATGGAACACCAGTCGGGAGTCTTCTGTTCCAGCAGGGGTGGTCACAGCAACTGGACCCCTGCAGATTGCAGATGTGCAGGCATGAAATGGCAGGGCACGGTGGCAGCAGGCAGGCAGGCAGCAGCAGATGGGTCGTGGGAGGCTGCTCGGGACTCTGGGGGGCAGTAATTCGGCCTTCCAGGAAGGAGCGTGGTCTTCCGTGTGTTGTCGCATGGCCAGCTTGATACAGAGTGATTTGGCACGTGAAAAACAGCATGTTTGCGTGATTTCCGAGGAAAGGCCCTTAGCGCGTAAGTGCGTAGGTGATGTAATGTGCGCACTGGTGTTGCCCTCGGCACAGGTAGAAGGTCCCACATGGGTTTCCATTGCTCTGTACGTGCTTTTCGTGGAGAGCAGTGCGTGGGTTTTCCAGATGTTGGGGTTCACACGCGATTACTTCACAGTGGCAACAGTGCATACTTTTGGCGTGGGTGTTGGCTACACGTTCCTCTTCTACACGCAAGGCAGACGGTGAGTCACACATGCTATTTTTCCCACTGCGGGTGTCCCTGTTAGTCTTGTACCCTTTTTTCGGGCATACTAGCCTGCGTGTTGATCACGTACGCAATTTTTGTGTTCCTGTAACGCTCACATGATTCCCACAGAGGCGCAGGTCTGGCTTCGAGTGCTGATGCTTCTTCAATGGTGAAGCGCAGGACTCTGAAGATGGACAGGAAGGGCCCTCTATTCTGGCTTCTCCGGCTCGCGGGAATATTCCCCTGTGCGTGAAAAGGGAGTATTACCTACTGACTGAGTTATGCTCAAGCCTCCCACTCTCTTCCAACCCTCCACGATACCCTTCCACTATTCCCCGTGAAGTCTCACCTTAGGGTCAGGAAGGATGAGCTCTCCATCCTGCTTCTGATGCAGGGGCGCGTTGAAACCCAGTTACTTCACTGGATTGAGGATTGATGGGAGTTCAGGTAAGCTTGACTATTCAGGTAAGGCTCTGTAAAAGTTCTGTTGCAAGTTCAAAAGTCCAAGCTTAATAATAATGTTCATTGTCTTTTTGCAGCAAGTGCTAATGCTTATGTCTTTTTTCCCCTTAGGGTTCGGAATGCCGGAGATATGGCACCGACCCGAAGTGAAACGTGCAGTTCCAGTTCCAGTAAATGGCAGGTTAGTTCTGGATGAGCGCTCGGGAACTGTCTTTGCATACGCTCATTCAATGTCTTTGTCTTTTTTCCCCATAGGGGCAGGGGTCCGGAAAATGCCTGGAAGCAGCAAGACCTGAAATGAAATGGGAATGACCCAACAGGTAAGTCTTATTCCCTTCCTTCCCTCACTTCTTATTCTTGTCTTTTTCTCTAGGCTCTGGGAAGTGGCTGTGTATCCGGATGATCGCTGCTGAAGATGGAGGAACCCAGGAAAGGTGAGTGAAATGCAGCGCTGCAGCGATCGTAACGAAATGCTTTTAAAAATAATGTCTTCCCTTTCAGGATCGTCAGTGATGTCTCCGTGGTGAGGATTTAGCTGGTGAGGTCTCTTGTCTCCCTTTGCAGGTGACCCAGGTTGCTGACAGGCGTGGCTGAAGTCCAGATGCAGGAGCTGACACGGTGAGCGTCCAGCTGCGAGGAGCAGAACAACGCGAAGCGTGAGTTGCTGATCGGGTTTGGTTTAAATAGCTTTGGAGAGAAGTCCCAAGTGTGTATCCTTCCTCCGATCAGGTATGTATCCTTCCCTGACCACACCCGGGTGGAAAGTAGTCCCACAGGTAAAGTAGTTCCATTCAGGCCTCAAGAGGGCCTGGATGTGGCAGCATGGTCTGCATCAGGTAAGTGCACATTAAAACACTTGAACACATGTCTAGCTTTATGAGCCTGGCGCCTAAGGCGCCAGGACAGAGGTCCAACATGAGCCTGGCGCCTAAGACGCCAGGACTGCGTCCAAAGGGCCCCAGCTTGGGCCCACTGGCACTCCCCTGGGGGAAATGATGCCTGCCTCTGGGGTCGCTGGGTCGGACCTGGCTCCTTGGAGGTAGGCATCATGACAGTTCCTGGCTGCCACAGCATCCTGTGTGTGTTTTCTATACGCACGTGGACTACAGGAGTCTCGTATCTCTTTTTCTTGCTTTTTTGGGATGCCTGAGCATTGCGTGACCCGTCATTTTTCCTAAGGGGACACAGGCAGCCTTGCAGGAGCACAGGGGGGCTGTTAGCATCACGTAACTTGCCCCCTCACCCAAGTTGCAGAGCACAATTGTTGTGTGCACCTCCCATTGGTACTAGTACATCTCTGCCATGTTTGGGAGGCCACAAAAGGTGAGGGGCGACTCAGTTGGGCAGCCTCCACGTGCCCTTTACCCTCCCATGCGCAGCACCTGTGCATGTGGTTGGGGATGTGGGGGCACCACCATGTCCACCGGTACGCCCCATCGTCTTGCAACATTGTGCAGGACACATGCTGCCACAATGATCCTGCACACTACTGGGGGTGCATAGAGTAGCTGCCTGCCAGAGCATTCAAGGGACCAGTAGCGTGGCTTGAGCTCTCCAAATGTGCCCTTCACTATGGGCCATGTTGCAATATGGGCTGCGTTGTATCTTAGCAGGAGTGGGGTAGTGGTGTTCCTTATTGGTGTCATCATGTGGGTGCTCAGAGGGTAGGCACTGTTCCCTGGGGAGGTGATAATGGTTGTCATTAGTTTGGTTTGTGTGTTTGTCTGTGTGTGACATGCATGCATGTGCACAGGCATTGGTACTCACCAATGAGCCATTTGTCACCATGCTTCACAGCTTCCAGGTCCCGGCTCAGGGCAGACATTCTGTATATGAAACTGTCATGGTTGGTCCAAGAATAGTTAGCATAGACAGAGGTGACGATCCCCTGTGCATTACATACAGCCTGCACGTTGATGGAATGCCAGTGCTTGCGGTTGCAGTGGATATTTTCTGTGGCCCTAGGTGGACGTAGAGCCACATGGGTGCAATCTAGGGCACCAAGCACTTTCCTGAACTCCTGGACCATGGCCTGCCTTTCTGCCGGTGTTCTGGGCATGTATATGTGCCTGCGGACTGAGGGTTGCCCAGTCATGATTGCCAACACCTGGTGTAGGCAGCGTGACTGTGTGGGATGTGAGACCCCCCTCCCACTATGGCAGTGGTCTGCTGAAATGACCAAGTGGCCAAGAAATGCAGTACATTGAGCATTGTTTCCAAGGGCTCAGTGCTTGGGAGCACAAGGTGGGTGATGTGAGTTCATCCTCCCACTCTTAGACCAAGTCTAGGATGGTATGAGGTGGAAACCTATACCTGCCATAGACCTGGTCATCAGGCATCCCAATAAGGCTGGTCTTGGGCAATAAATGCGGGGCCTAGCTATTCTCCTACTTCTGCGGTGTCACATGATCAGTGCTGCGAGAAATGAGACATTCATTGTAGCTGTATAAACCTGTTTGTTGTTTGTGCGCACTTTTATGCTGTGCAGGGATAGTACCGCCTGCCTTTGTGTAGCAAGTGTTTAGCCCTGTGTGTGTCTTTTGCAGTGCGCGGGTTTCCCCTATTCGATTCCATGAATACGTGTAGTTTGCGTGCGTGTGGTCGTTCTGTGTACTTCCCAGCAGTACTTCCCCAGTTACGCCCTTATTTTCACGCGTTGTTCCCTATTCCGCGTGTTCCACCCCATTTACCGCCCCTTTTTGGTGTGTGCGCTAACATTGTGCGCTTTCGCTGTGCACGTTGCACACAGCGTTTGGGATGTTGCAGTGATGTGTGCACCCGTGTGCGCCACGTGTGGCTTTGGCGCACATCCCAGGAAAAACACGCACAGGACCTTCCATGAATCAGCTTTTTCAAGCTAGCGCCAGCTTGCGCCACAAATTTCGGCACACATTTATTCCATGAATTCCCCCATAATGTTTTGTTTACATTGAGTACATTCTTTAATACATTAAGTTGTTAATGATAGGTCTCCCAATCACCCCTGACATCTTGTTACCAGCATTATGAACACAACCCCTTGTAGGGACTGTTTATTAAAATAATTTAATATGCGATGTCATCAGTGATGTCATCAATTACATTTGTGATGTCATCTTTCATTTCCTGGGTATTAGTCTTAGCAGTGCATGTTGGTGGTGCAAGTTATGGTTGCGAAGCTTACCATAACTGGCACATTTCTGGGGGTTTTCGGTTTTACTTGTAACCATAATGTCTCTTTAACAACGTTTTTTCACTGAATTTCATGGGTTTTTACCAGTGCATCCTGATTTGCTACAACTTCCTAATTTCATACTTGGCCCCAATATAGCAGCATTATCGTCAACATTAGAAAGTTTCAGCTTAGAGCTCTGCCATTCCACACCTTCTAGCAACATTTGTAACACTTCTATACACTTTTTCCACAGTTTTTGTGTTTGCCGATGTTCACGAACATCTGACGTCACCGCGGACATTCCAGACAGTGTCACGTGGCCACGTGTGTGCAGCATGATGATGTGTTTGCAAACGCATCTGCACTTCGCAAACAGATCTGTGCTTCACAAATAGTTCAAAACTGCATTTTCACCTGATGTAGTGCAACATTTTCCCTTGCACAGCTCCTACACCTATTCTTACTCATTATCCATTAACAATATAGCACACAGCAAATACTTAGAAAAATATTAGCAAAACTGCTGTTTCTCCTCAAAAATGGCATCAGCTATTGCCATCCCTCCTCCCCAAGACCCACCACCAGCATCACCAACCGGAAGGACCTACACAACAAAAGAAGCACAATATTTCTAAAAACATTGAAGAGGACCAGGAAGATGAGGTAGAGGAAGTGCCCACCTCTAGCACCCAGAGAAAATCATGCGTGTGGCACTTCCTTACCAATGTTGGGAATGTACCAAAGGCTAAGGGTATGAAAGTAAAATGCACTGAGTAGTACTCAGACGCGGACAACCTGGGCAGTACTCCTACGGGACCACCTCCATGCGCTGCTACACCAAATCCAAACCCCGGGATGTTCTCAGAAAGGCTGTTGCTTTCTTAGGAAGTAGTAGGCTGTCTTCCTCTACCTTGTCTTCCTAAATAATAATGCAACCACACAGCCTACTCCTGTGGGACAGAAAATCCTGCCAGCTACCTTACAAGCCTCAAAAGAGACTGTTTATCCATATCTTTCGAAGACAACAGTGCTCTGTATATATGTCAACACTCCAATAAGTAACGGGGAGTAGTTTTGAGTTGCTTTTGAATCTGCAATCAGAGAGCATGAGAAACACTGCCCCACACCTTATATTTAACACATGTGCAACATCTTCCCCTGTCTACCTGCCCCTCCACATCTGTGGTTAGTGCACATTCCCCATTTCCCTCCCGACCTGACTTCCTGCCCTCTCCTGCAAAAAAAAACAAATATAAAACAACAAAAAAGGTTGTTTTACGAGCCACCTTTCACAGTTAAAGAATAGAAGCAAATATAAATAAGCTTATTGACTCCATCTATTTTACATGTTTCACTAAAGTAGTTAGACAAAATAAGAATCTCCAAAATTCCCATTTGAATTTTCAACTATGCTAAGCGAAATAATTGACATTTGTATACTACAGAAAAAGAAAAAAAACACACAAACAATTACTCTTCTCGCTTGTATGCAATACATACCATAATCCATTTCCCTTCATGATGATCCACTGTCTCTGCATTCCCCTGCCTAGCCCATGCCTTATTAAAAAAAAACAGATTGCAAATGCACACCATCACACAAGACAGTCCTTCTACTCTTTTTAGTGTTATGTTTGTAACACTCCCTCATTGCCTGCTGTAATCCATTCACACATATATCCACCAATAAGTTAAGAAATTGTACATATACCCTATGAACATTTTAAACTTCCACACACCAACTGCCAGTAAAAATGTTCTACCAATGTTTGTTTGTTTGTTTGTTTATTTATAGGGTGCCAGAAAACCCTTGGGTAACAGGCACACAGAATAACAAGAATGCTAAGAACTTGGTTACAGGTTGCATATTACAGGTTGTTGGTAACATAAATTGTATACAGTAATTACATTATGTACATTCTATACATGTAAGGGTGGAAAGGTAACAAATTATATACAGTAAATACATTATGTACATTTTACATGTAAGAGTGGAGGGGTACGTGTGTCATCAGATCACAATGCTCAGGGTCACCGGTTTCAGAGGTTGTTGCGTCGAAGCCAGGTGCGGGTATGGTGCCTGAAGCTGTTGTAGGGCTGGTCCCTTCTTAGTTCAACTGGAAGGGTGTTCCAGTACTGGGCTGCTTGCACAGGGAAGCTATTACCTCCTGTTTTTTTTAGTCGGAATCTAGGGGTTTGGAGGCAGAAAGAGTTGGCTGTTCTGGTTGGTCGTGCAGTGGTTTTTCTTATTATTCTATCCCTAAGGTATGTGGGGGCTGCATTGTTCAGACATTTGAATGTTAGTGTGACAATTTTGAAGGTGATCCTATCCCTAATTTTTAGCCAGTTGTATTTTCTCCGCACATTCGAGGTATGCTCTCTATCTGGGAGGTTCAGGGCCGTTCTGAGCACATTGTTTTGTAGGGTTTGTAGTTTATTGATGATGTATTTATTTGTGCCTACATAAAGTGCATTGCAGTAATCCAGTTATGAGAGGATTAGTACATTGGCTAGGATAATGCAGCTAGCTGGTGAGATTGAGGGTCTGCATGCTTTAATAAGTTTACCGGTATAGGCTGTGGATGAGGCCAGGGCGTTCACTTGTTTCCTTAGGGAAAACGTGGGTACAAATAATAGCAACCAAGGATTTTTACCTCTTTGGCGACGGGGATTATATTGCCATCGATATGGAAGGAGCTGTAGTTGGAATTGAGTGTTTTTAGGTTGTTGGGTGAGCCTAGAATGAGGATCTCAGTTTTTTCGTCATTCAGGCAGAGGCCATGGGTTGCCATCCATGCTTGAATGAGGGTGTAAATTTTGTTTACTAAAGCTTTTTCCGTAGTGAAATTGCCCGAAAGGGGGATGAGGATCTGGGTGTCGTCTGCATAATTTGTGTAGGTGACACCCAGTCTGTCCAATTTGCCAAATGGAGGTTTAGTAAAGATATTATACATTGTTGGCGAGACACAAGAGCCCTGTGGGACTCCACATGTTGTCTGGATAGGGTTTGCAGAGTCTAAGGTGGAGAAGACTCAAATGCTTCTGTTGTCGAGAAAGGATTGGATCCAGGCTATGGCTTCACTTGAGAAGTGGGTGGCTAACACTAGGTGTTTGCAGAGTACTGCATGGTCCACTAGGTCAAAAGCCGCCGACAGATCAAGGAGGACTAGCATAGCTGTGTTTCCTTTATCGTTGAGCTCGTCAATTTGGGCTTTGAGATCTATAAGGGTGGTCTCAGTGCCGTGTTGCAGTCTGAAGCCCGATTGACGAGTGCCGAGGAGTTGGTTGGTCTCCAGGTATTTTTGGATTTGGAGATAGGCCACAATGTCAATTATCTTCAGGAGGAAAGGGACAGTAGTGATGGGCCTATAGTTGGTGGGGATGGAGGGGTCTGAGGTTTGTTTTTTTAAGCAGGGGGAGAACCCAGGACTCTTTTAAGCTACTTGGGATGGTGCTAGATGACAAGGAGGCATTGATCAGTTTAGTGACAAAGGGGGCAAGGTCTCTGGCGGCATCCTTGATTATCTGGGCCGGGCAGTAATCGCCTTTGCAATTGGATGGTTTTAGTGAGGCAATGATTTTTTCAGTTTCATGAGTGGAAACTTTAGAGAATTTGAAGGGTGTTAGGCTAGGTTTGTGTGTGGGGGTGGGTGTGCTGGGAATTTCACTAAGAGGGAGCAAGGCTATTTTTATAGCAATTTTTGATTGTAGTGTTTTTACTTTATTTGCGAGGGCCTTTTGGATATTGGTACACCATTGCTTGTCTTTGGGTACGTTATCAGGTGGTGATATGGGGGATTCGAGTTCTCGCAAGATTGTGAATAGTTCCTTTGTATTGGAGCATGCTTTAGAAATTCAGTCGTTATAGACTTCTTTTTTAGCTTGGATGATTGCTTTCTTATAATTCGTAGCGCACAGTTTGAGTTTAAGTTTATTTTCAGCTGTAGGGGAGTGTTGCCATACGGTTTCAAGCTTCCTTTTATCCAGTCTCAGTTCTTTTAGATGGGGGGTGAACCAAGTATTAAGGTGGGATTGTTGTTTACTTTTACAGTTTTTCAGTGGGTCGATGGTGTCCATGGCTATGGCCATGGTGTCGTATATTTTAACTGTGGTGTCTGGGTCAGAATCAAATGGCAAGGCATTGATGGTTGGGAGGAGTAGGGGTAGGATATTGTCTGGTGTGATGTATTTTCTGGATCTAGTAGGAACAGATGGTGCCATTGTTTTTTTCAATTCTGGACATCTTGTTAAGTGTTAAGTAGAAATTGATGAGGAAGTGGTCAGTCCAATGCTGGGGCATATGCATCACACTTGCTTATCCAAAGAAAATGTACACACCACTGCTTTGAATTCACATACGCATTGTGCAGTAAAACAAGTGCATGAATGGAAAGAGTAGTAGACATTACCAAGTGCTTATCGAAGCCCAGAAGGAAAGTGCCAAGACATACCAAACTAGAAGGCTATTAGCTACCTGCTAGGGCAAAGGAATCCAAAGAGTGTGGCACACATCAACCAAATGGTAGACCCACAAATTCAGTGCAGGGGAGATTAAGTAAAACAGGAACAGAACAATAGAGTGTTCATACATTTTTGGAACTTAAGGAAGTGCAGATCAAGTGTAGAGCAGGAAGCCTGCTCCAAACACAAGCAATGGCCGAAGACAGACACATTCCTCCCACTCTCTGTTTTAAAAAGCATTTAACACGCAGAGTATTATTAGAGTTACATCAGCAGAGGGCTCTAGCAGGGCAGTATGTAGAGAAACAAAGTTGCACACATTACAGTACTTGCAAGTAGCACAAGCTAATGTACACATTTTATATATCCAGTGATACAATCCCTGAGCTTGAGAACAAGGATAAGTCTTGCAGCGCTATTGTATATTAACCAAAGGAGGCATACATACAAAGAGGGAGGTTAACGAACAAACTGTTGCAGTATCCAGCTTACACAAAACCAGGCTTCAAGGGATATTGGATATGTACCAATCAGGATTCAGGCCAGGACATAGGACTGAGACTAAATTTTTCTCAGACCACGACTTGATTACATTCACGATAAAGGAGGATTTAAAAAAGAACACCTCTCACAACCTTGCCCCACCTACTCACACTAGGAGCACTCAGAAAATAACAGTAGAGAAGCTGCTGCCACTTCTTCAACCTATCATCAATGCCACCACTACTAATCACTCTGACCCCACAGTCTTAGTGGATTTGTTCAACCACACTGTACTCAACGCCATAAACATAGTTGCCCCTCTCAAACTGCGTAAAGCCAAACCCCTCGTATATCTAAACTTGTGGTTCACTACACACCTCAGATCACTGCGCAAAGCCAAAAGAAATGCAGAAGCACTTTGGAATAGCCATGCAATAGCCTCTAACAAAGACACATTTTTAATAGCCTCCCTTAACAACAAAAAAGCAATCCTACTAACCAAAAAAGAAACTTAAAATAACTGCATCACTCAAGCCAAATCAAATACTAAAGAACTTTTTAATGTACTTAGAGAGCGGGAACCCCCTTCACCTCCACAAGTTACCTGCATTAAATACACTACATGGTGTACAAACATTCAGTTAGCTTTGCTAAATAAAATAATGATGCTACAAAAAAAAATAAATCTAAAAAACGTATGCTCCCGCATATCGCCCTAAACCTTCCACCTCTACCCCATTCCCAAAAACACATACATTTTTTTTCAACTTCTCTCCTCTTACTACCAAGGAGATAGAGGACATAATCACAAAACTAAAACCATCAAGATGCCAGGGAGACACTTGCCCCGTGCCCATCATTAAAGAGGCAGCCAAGGAACTAGCTCCCTTGATCACCTTTCTATTCAATACCTCATTCGAAACATGCATAGTCCCGAACAACCTTAAAGATGCCTGGGTTCTACCGCTACTTAAGAAGCCAACCTTAGACCCCAACAGCCCCACAAACTACAGCACCATCACCACGGTCCCATTTCTACTGAAAATTATTGATAGAGCAGCTTACTTGCAGATTCAAGAGCACTTGGAAACAAACAATCTTTGGCCTCTGACCTAAAAACCCAAATTGAGGAATTAAAAGTCAAAGGCAAACTAGCCCTCCTCCTACTACTTGATTTGTCGGCCACATTCGACTTAGTAGACCACAAAGTCCTCTGCACGCTCCTAACCACAACAGCACTGTTTTCTGAAAAAGCCACCACCCGGATTCAGTCCTTCCTGGATAATAGATCTATGAGAGTCTTCTCACTGCTAGCCTCTGCCGAGACTATACCAGTTACATGGGGTGTACCCCAAGGATCCTGCGTGTCTCCCATCTTTTACAATGTATTCACAAAGCCCTTATTCGACGACCTAGACCATCTGGGTGTCATCTACTGTAATTATGCAGATGACACCCAGATACTCATCCCCGTCACCGGAGACTATGACACCAACATTAAAGTACTCAATGACATCTACAGTGTCATTCAGGCTTGAATGGCTCAACATGGACTCTACCTCAATGACGAGAAGAGAGAGCTCCTCCTCTCAGGCTCCAAGCTAAAACTCAACAGACTAGACAAACAATTTGACTCCTTTAACATAGACGGCAACTCTATCAAGGTTTACAAGGATGTAAAAACTCTTGGCATCTACATCGACTCATCTCTAACCCTTTAACGACAAGTCAACATGACAGCCTCCTCAACAGCATACACTAAGATATAGTCTTAGTACTCTCCAAATCAGACTACTGCAATGCACTTTACCTAGGAGCCAATTAACAGAACTTGAAAAAGATGCAAGTGCTGAAAAATAACGGCATCAGGGTAGCTCTGAATATCCCCAGATCCCAACATATCTCTGAGACAAGACACAACTTCAGTGGCTATCAGTGAAGCAAAGGATTGCCTTCAAATCCTTCTCTCCCACCCACAAGTGTCTCGCAATTCTAGCAACTAGATAGCTGACCAAAAACTTTATTTGTAAAACATCAGAGCACCCGATTAGATCCGCCCAGGCCCACTGCCTCAAAATCCCCATCTTCAAGCTTCAAAAGGCAAGAGGCAGAAGATTTCCTTTCCTTGCAGTCAAATTATGGAACACCTTACCCTTACCACTAAGAACTGACCCTGCCTACCACCCATTCAGGAGGAATGTAAAAACATGGCTCTCCACTCAAGGTTCGTAGCTACCCCCACGCCACATGACCTAACACTCGCCAGCTTTTCTATATGTGTGATATGTAAGAAATATTCACCTGTAAATATGTAACTTCTTTTTGTAATTGTGTAATCTATATCTTTGTCAATGTACAGTCTGTAACCATGCCATGTAAGAAATACACCTAGATGCTTTAGAGCTTGGAGTGCCATACAAATAAACAAAATCAAATAAAAATAAAAATAAATAGATATTGAAGAGCCACAGCGATAGGTTAGATTGCTGGGGGACACCACAGGTAGAGAGTGTGGTTTGGACTAGAAAGGGCCCACTTGCAACTGGGAAGGGCGGTTAGTGAGGAAAGAGGTCAGCCTTTCCAGTGCCCAGTCTGTGATGCTGAGGGTAGTAACATGCCGGGTTGATCATGTCAAAGGCAATGGAGAGATTGAAGAGAATGAGAACAACAGGAGAGTTAGAGACAAAATGTGCGAGCATGTCTTCACAGATGTTCAGGAGAGCATTTTCCATGCCTCTGGATTCCTGGAATCCAGATTGATGGTCATGGAGACAACCAACAAGTTCAGTGTGGAGAATCAGTTGAGGCAGGACCAGCTTCTCTAAGAGTTTACCCAGGAGGGGGGTCGTGGCTTGAAGGGTGAGCAGAGAGGGTGCACCAGGGAGTGCTTGAGGGATAGAGGGAAAGAGATGTTGTCCTTAATGGTTCTAGAAGAGCAGGGAAGCACCTGTTTGGAGGAGACCTTCATAGAGCGGACAACTTTAGAGACCTTATTTGATGCTATGGGCAGGAGGAAGGAGAGTGCGGAAGGTGGAAGAAGGGGAGGCAAGGGAGGTTGGGGAGCGGGAGTGGAGATGGGGTGGAGAAGGGTGAGGACAGGATGTCCTGAGTTTTAGATATTAAATGGGAGGCCAAAGTGGTGCAGAGAGCCTCGGAGAGCCTTTTCAAGAAGGAGACAGATGTCAGTGGAGTGTTTGACAGCAGAACAAACATTCAGAGTAGCTAAGTGAAGCTGATTACCACCTTTGAAAGTTTTCCGAGGGCGGTACAGGGGTGTGGTACTCCTGTCGGTGGTGGTGGAGAGGTTAGAGGAGAGGAGGAAGAAGGGGTAGCAGGAGAAGGGAGGAAGTTAAAGTGATAGTTCCATTGTGGTAGACATTAATGATGCACCTAGAGGATGAGAAGTATGCCAAGAGTACTTCCCATCTAATGCTGCCATTAATGGGTAAAGAGGAGAAAGGGGAGAGAGTGGAGCACAGGTGGGGAATCCATAGCTCTGAGGAAGGGACAGAAACGAGAATGTCAGTAATAGTCTGCCTGGAAGTAGCATTGACGTAGGTGTCAGCAATAGGTAGTGCAGGGGAGCTTTTTAATGCTTTTTTCTTCCAGACTTTGTGAGAGAGATAGGTGATAGAGTAGCAGTTAGAATAGATACAGAAGATAGAGAGAGTCATTTAGTGGGGCGGTACAGTGCATGAATAAACACACCAGGCAGCCTATCAGCCAAGCAGGCCCAGATGAAGAAGGTGCTTTAAACAAAAATATCAACGGGCTAGCAGATATTTTTAAGCAACCCAGACTCAGTGAGTGCTAAAATGCAGCAGAAAACACACTGCGCAGGTTCAAAGGCACCACTAGATTCAACTTTACATTAAAAGCACTAAAACAGCAGGAAACATACACCGTGCAGGTATAAAGGCACACCTAGATTCAACTTTATAGCAAGAAACCAGAATTAGGCTGAACACATACACTGCACAGGTTCGAATGCACACCTAGATTCAACTTTACAGCTAAACAATAAAATGCAACAAAAAACCATATACTGCATGGGCAGAAAGGGACACCTGGATTGGACTTTCAGCAAAACACTAAAATGCATCAGAAAACAAACAATGCATAGGTTAAAGGGACATCAATATTCAGGTTGCAGGGGTGCAGAGACTACAAAGGTGAAAAAAGGGCATCAGAAGTTGTTTCCAGAAAAGCAAGAAAGGTGCAGCAATAATTGAGATCACCTAGATTTGAAAGTCATGCACACATGTAGAAAGGCATGTGCAACAGTCAATCATGGGTAGCAGATGGAACTAAATCACACAGGCTGCAGTGAAAAGGTGCAGCTGTACTGGGTGGTGGTGTCGAAGTACAGGAATGCTGGCAAAGAACAAGAGAACCAGCAGCGCTTGTTATTAGTGGCCAGGAGGCCCATTGGAGACAGTGTGATTATGATTGGTCATTTATAACGCGCTTAAAATCCAGAGGTTTCTAAGCACGGACACAAGGATGGAACCTGTGTTTCTTGGCATCATCTTGCTTCCAAGGCACATGCGTTGCCCATGAGCTATCCTCCCGAGACAAGTGGGGAACAGCAGCCAACGGGCGCTGTGGCAACTGAACAGGGAGAATGATAGAATTTACCCGGCTTTGCAGAGTCAAAGTCGGTTGCAGACAAAACTCTGTGATATTGCAGGGGGCCCTCCACGACCCGCCCAGGCCTGGGCAGAACCTGACAGGAAGAGACCCTGACTCTTTTAGGAGGCCCGTTGAGGGGGTCAGCGATCACCTGCTGGTTCTGATATCTTTGTGCAGATGTAGAACTGCTCAGCCAATCAGGCGGGCAGGTGTCACATAGCCCAGGGGTCAGCTCCTTTACTGGCCGAGTGTGGTGGCCATAATGGAAGGCCCTCACATTCTCAGATGGTGGAGGCACACGGAGAGCAAATGTGGGCAGGCCGAGAGAAGATGCCACCAAGGTGTAAAACAAACAGAGCCAGCAGTAGATTCACATACCTCATATAAGTCCGCCCTTGAGGGGACAACAATTGCTTGCCGTCCCTGGTGTCTTCATGGAGATGTATAAATGCCCAGCCAATGAGGCGGGTGGGGGCGTGACGAGCCCTGGGATCAGCTGTTCACTGGCCGAGCGGGGTGGCCATGATGGAAGGCCCACACGGTCTCATGTGGTGCAGGCACACAATTGAGGGCAAATGTGGGCAGGTCAAGAGAAGAGACCGCCAAGGTATAAAAACAACCAGAGCGGATTGAGAAAGAGAGAAGAGATAGAAGAATTAACAGCTAAAAGACATTCAGAAAAAAAAATGTTGAATCGAATAGTCAAATATGGTAAAGGAAAGAGAAAATCTGAGTGCTATCAGCATTAAAAGTGAACATGAAAATGTTGCTGTGAAATTAAAAATTAAAGATGCCAAAGATGAAGTGTACAGATGAAATACATTTGTACCCAAAACCGATCACTGAGGAACATCATAATATAGAGGATAGGAACATGAAAAGGAACCCTTCCAGGAAACAACAAATGCATGATTAGATAGATAAGAACACCATTGCAAAGCTATGCCTGATATCCCCAAAGATGATATCACAAAGAGCAAAGTGGACTGATCCACCACATCAAAGATGGCACTAAGATCCAAGATAACAAAAATAAGTGAAAGTTCAAAAAGGCAAGTATGATATATAGAATTAGAGAAAGGTAAAAGATCAGTCAGATTGGCAAGAGGAAAGCAATGTAGTTTAAACAAATGAGGAAGAAGACAGCCATGACAGAAAATTAGAGTTCTGCAACATCTAGCAAAGGTTTTTTTAATGGAGACATATCAGTAGCACGTTCAATGATTCAGGAAAAAGACCAACTGAATAGTAAGAACAGAAACAAATTAAGGTCAGACAGACTTAATTAAAGAAGTACAAGTAGATCAGAAAGGGGAGAGTGAGCAATACAGGACAATACATCATGTTAAGATATACAAGCAAAAGAAGAAGAATAATGATGACAAAAAGAAAAGCTGGAATCATTAGATGCAGACATCAGTGGGACTGTAAGATTTAATGCAAGTCTAATAATGTGAACCTTAGTCAAGAAATAATTGGCAAATAATCAGAAACAAAGGTAGAAGTCGAAAAATGGTGAGTTGATGTCTTCGTTAATCGATTATTCAAAAATGTAAAGCTATACCTAGCAGAAGAAAACTGTGACTGGACAAGTGATTAAAAATAACTCTCTGTACCTTGTTTACGAGAGGAAGAGTGAGAATAGAGAAGTCAAGAACATGACTGACAATAAACTACACTTCTACCTTTTAGCCATCTAAGCTCAGCCCTATGAAGCAGGTCAAATAAAGGTATTAAAGAATGAGAGCAACATGCGCATGGTGGTGCAGCTTTCTGGTTAAAGACTAATAAAGAGCACAAAGAATCTAAAGACGGGTTGATAGCTGAACGTAAGCCATAAGTAAGAAAATAAACATGAGTTGCAGACAGATCATTAGGAATGGGAAACTATGAAGAAATAGAATCCACAAGTGAAGATTGGGCAAGATTATGAATATCACAGTGTGAAAGGGGAAATGAAGAAGAGGAAATAAGTAGCACAGAAGCAGTAGACAGAGCAAAACAAGTGGACACTGTAGGGTATTTTGTATAGATTTGGGGCCTAGCAGTATTTTCTTACCGCCAAAATGAAATAATTCAGTAATAATCACTCTTTGCATTCAGATTACATTTGGTATATAGTACTACAGTATACATACATTATTTCAGCACACTGATACATTTAGTGGTATACATTATGTTGGTATGCCTTATTGGTGGTATTTCTGATGAGCATAATTCCTTTGTTTTATCTGTGGCCCCAATATCCAGAACCCCTTATTTTTGTTTAGTTTGTTCGTGTGATCACTAGAGAGGCCTCAGGCTTACATTTCAGGAACACCACATTTTCAATTGGAGTGCCACCATGGGCTGTCGTCGCTGTCTTATCTACGCAGCGAGCTAACATGCGGTATTTATCACCAACTTATCTACATCGGTGAACTATGTCCAGGGCCTCTCTTTCTGCTGACTCATTGTACCTCCAGCAGCAGTCTATTTCATTATATGATTATTATATTCCGTTCAGAAACACACACTTATATACTAAATGGAATCATGCACACAGCTACCGCTAAGTCTTATTTTTAGCTAGCTTAAAAATGTCAATTGTCTAAACCTCTCCCCATATTATCAGTACTGTAATGGTAAATGCACAAATAAAAGAGAAAAATAAAACACACTATCCGTCTGCTTTCAGATATTTTTTGTGTATTATAAAAATTGCATTTCAACACGATCTTACTCTTTTTACAGAAATAAATGGAAATTGCACAGTAACAACCTTATCTGTAACAAAATGAGAAGAGAGCGGCGAGAACATACTCAATTCGCAACATTAAACCTGTTGATAAAACACTGGAGTTCCCTCTTCCACGCTGACTGAATAGTTTTGCACACATACACACTGCCCCCACACTCTGTAATATAATTACCTGGCCTGTCCAGCATGTGAAGTTCGTCGGCTGGTCGCCTTCTGGAAGTGGTTCAATGAATTCTTCTTAAATCACCCCAGCAAGGACGAGCATCTGCCGTCACTCAAACCAGGGTTTATTGACTGGAATTCCCAGTCTCTGCAGCAGTGCACTGGGATCTGCTTTTTCAATCAGGAAAATCCCCAGCCACCAGCCAGGTCTTTCTCCCAGCTGTGTAAAATGTCTTCTCCCACTCTTTTTTCCCGAGATTCATTAGCAAAGCTGTTACCGCCTGCCAAACGAGTTCAACCAATGAAATTCTATCATGTCCTACCCTCCTTTTCTTTAACAATGGCTTGGCTTATACAGTTGCAACTGTAACCAGACTGATTTCCTGCTTATTCGAGTCTTTGCTTCCTGCAAATACTGTGGACAGAGCGCAGATAGAAGCAAAGAAAAAAAAATCTGGATGCGTGTTTAAAATGACTTTCAGAGCCTGTCATTTTCCGTCCCATTTTGCACTGGAGAACACATTATATTATTAATGAGTTAGAATCGTTATTATTGTTAATAAGGTTAGTTCATTAATCCTCAAATGTGTCTCCTGCAACAGAGGAATTTCAGGTGGAGAAAGAAAAAATGCTTTTAACTGTGAAAAAAAAGTATTTGCATTTTAAATGTAGAAATCGTTTTTGACTGAATAGTCTGTTTTCATTTACATGTCCATGTCACACTGGCAACGCATGCCTTGCTGTACCGCATTATAGCAATGCACCAAACCCATGCAGTGGTGCTGCATAAAAATAATGCTAAATACTCTTAAAACACTATACAATGATCAGCAGAAATATTAACATGAGTCTGTATTGGTTCAACATTCAGAAAAAATCATCAGAGATAAAGGGAAGATCAAGGACCCCGCAGTTACTATGAGTAGGTGGAGAAGAATCCAATGGAAGATTATAAAGTGAACTAGAAAATGTAAGGGACAAAAGGAAGACACTAGTTGTGGAATATGAATATTGACATCACAAACAACAAATTATAAAGAACAGCAAGAGTGAACATCAAGGATAGTAAACAATCAAACTCATCATACATACATCAAGTGTTCCAGGAAGATGGTAAACAATCAAAATGGATTACCACAAATAGAACTGAAAGGCAAAGCAGATGGGCTACACTTACCATAGCAATGAAGTTGTTCAAATTAAATTCAAGCAACATTACATTGTATTTTTAAGTAGCTAAATTAGGACCATCTTTAAGATCCTTTAGTATTTAATTCAGGGCACATTGCCATGCCATGCCTTGATCAGATGGCACATGACATTATGACAGATTAGAGGGGAAATGTTAGAGCTAGCACCATGAAGCACAGATAATGGCTTGCTGGTGGGGTGTTGTGTTGGATGCTGGGGAGGTGATAAGGTACAAAACTTTCTCCTAAAATGCGAGTTGTTTTGCATTGGAAACAGTATAAATATCATCACTTTATTTGTGCGAATTGTATTGGTTATTGCTCAATTTCTGTTACCTGTTCGTCAGGGCCTGGTGGGCATCTGTTAATCTGCTTTGACATCTGTTTTTGCTATGGAAATATAGGTTCAAAGCTACCCATGCACTCATAAAGTGCAACAATGTGCCCTAAAACGTAATTGACATTGTCGTACAGCAGAAAGACCCAGCGCCTTGAATAGCCATGCAGCGCATATGTATGTGCAATAGTCGATATCTTTAGGGACACAACGCGAGCTGATCAAATATAAGTTAAACAAGTAAAATGTTCCACTCGGTTCTGCTTCTCATTATCGGCAAGTTGCATTCCCTCACATATGAGAGAAAATCAGATTTTCTTTTACATTAGCATGCAAACTTTAAAGTTCTTCAGCACCCTAAGGCTATAACCTGAGAACGCAGGATATCAGAATGCCGCCGATTTCAGAAATGAGCTACGTTTGACCGAGCTCGTAACTTTTCGGTTTCATTTTAGAAAGCAGACTGAGGCCGCTTCAGATTTCCCTATATAGCAAGGAATTCTGGGCAGCAGACATGCCAATACACGCAATTATCAGCACATCAAAGGCATTATATGTATCACGCATTGTCACTGTGCATTGAATAACACCATGATGGATGCCGTGGCAGCAAGCGGGGAACATTTTGATGTGCACAGGCTGGTTTGATTAATGAGGGCTCCTGCTGAGAGGCTGCATATGGAGTAAATTACTCTCGCTGAAATGGCTGATCTGCACTATTGCACTAATTATTTCATATGCCCAGCGTCCATTCAAATTCAGCAGCACACACACCAAAACAAAAACAACTACATAGAGGAAAGATGTTTGCGAACATTCCTCAGGGCCTAAACCATGGTGGCTGTTCACAGTGTTGTAACCAATCCAGGCCCTAATAATACATACACTTCCAAGCGTTTTGTTGCGGTATTCTAAAGCTCAATGCATGCACTCCTGCCACTTTCTCTAGCACAGGAGCCAATTATCCTGATCTTCCCCACACCAGATGGGTTTTAGATTTTCATTCGAGTGAGCATTTTACATCATGGCTTGACTGAAGTGGTATGTTCCCTTCAATTTACTCAGTAGCATTTTCCACCCAAAATTAATAAGTTGCGATTCTGCCACTTTGCCAAATGGCATTAAAAGGTTTCATCAAGGTAACTCAAATCACAAGTATGCGTATTGACGGCAAGATGCCTGCGCTCACTGGATGACACAGGCACTTTCCAAGTACTCCAATAACATAACATAACATAACATAACATACAATACCGTTACAGTAAACACATCGTGTATTGTGTTATCAACGAAAGGACATCATTTGGACAGAGTTCTTGTCTGAAAGATGATAGTAAAGTATAACACTCGTTTACAGGCGATTGCACTACAAGGGTTGGACTGTGAACAACATGAACACTGCAAAATTATGTTAAATCAGCCGCCATATTGCCCCGAGTGGACACTGGGGACCACTGCATCAACTAGAGGAGTGTGGGGGAAGGGTGAGTTTCCCAAGTCAAAACAACGTGGTAAAAAGGTTACATTGAACAATATGCTTGTATAAGTAGAATGAGCCATATCAATCAATAAAAGAAAACGATATCGTGGCTGATAGTTACAACCATACAAGTACAGAAACAACAGCATTAAACCACATGAAAAGACATTAAGAGGACTTCAGTGTCACAACATTAACACATTCACCCAAAGATCGCTGGTCTCAATATTGCCACGCCGAATATTGTAAAACCTTTCACAATCTATCATACATATAATCTATGCATTCATGATAAGTCAAATAATTACAGTTCACAATCTCAAACGACAATGACAACAGCAAAGACTGCACTAAGAGAAGCATAATATTTCACTTGAACTGGGTATACCACAAACACCACAGTTTGTCCAGGCCTCGTATAGATGCATAAAGGTTCCCAACTTCAGAGCAACATGCGCTATCCCTAGTGGACAGTGGACCGAGGCATCTTGGACTGAAAGTAGGTTGAAATGCACCAAGCCATGCATCCGTGTCAGAAATTTGGTGGACCAGAGGTTAGAGCACTTGTCAGGAATCACACTATGAGTTTAATCCGCAATCCTTCACACCGAAGAATTCATTGTCCCCCATTTTTAACTGCAGTGATTATTTTCAGAATATAAACGGCCACTTACTTTTCAGTAGAATTCACTCACTCTTGTTGGGTGTCCTGACCCACGTTTGGACTATTATGCTGCAACATTTGGTGCTGTGGGTTTTGGAAATCCAAGAGGGCGGAAAAGCCCACATTTGCGCCAGAATCCTGGAGAACCGTGCAGTTTTTGCGCACACCAAAATGGTCGCCTGACCTACCACCCACCAGTGCGAGCGTGATGGGCCAGGAGTGCCATGGGTGAAATGTGTGCAAAAGGAAAAACAGCAGTGCCGGTTGGCTCAAAAAGCGCTTTGAAATCACCTTTGTTTCTCTGAAATGCAAGCTAAAAATGCCTATTTTAAACATTGCAAGATATTCAAAAATCTCACTGAACACCAGCAGACATTTGGCAGAATGTATTCTTGTGGGCGCACAAAATCTGGAAAGAGAAAGAGCCCAAAATAATGTTCATAATGAAACTGGCTGGATGTCAGCAGCTGAAGTGAAATTGGACTGAAAGACACTAAAATCTAAATGTTTAAAATAAATGAATGACCTACTGTTGAGTGTCACATAGTTTGCAATTTTTTAAATGTCATAGTTTTGAACTTAGAATCAGTGTTCTAGCTGCATGTGTAAAAATTGCAAGTTTGGTTTGAATGTAGAAAACTGGGAACCAAAGTGACACTTAGCTGAAGCCTGGCTTAAAGAGATTGAATTCTGCCTGACAACTACCCCCTGACCACAAAAGTGATGGGTGGAAGGTTTCGAATGAATCTAAACCACTGGCAATTGCTCTGGGCAACCTTCGGTGGCGGAAGCTGCTGACTGATTTGCACATGGCTGGTCCCCTTTTGCAATGGCGCAGACGGGCTAAAAAACGGTGGTGTGGAAGGTTGCCCAGAGCAATTGCCAGTGGTTTAGATTCATTCAAAACCTTCCACCCATCACTTTTGTGGTCAGTGACAACTACCCCCGACAGGAGTTGAAACTTGATCAGCAGCTGTGTTCCCAGGCCTGGCTGCATTCTGCTGCCCCTGCCAAAAGGAGATGACACCTCTCTGATTGAATTAGGGGAGTGGCACCTGGGGACTGCAGGAAACTGAACAAAGCACTGTCTTGGGCTCAGGCAAATGTTATATTGGGGGGGTCGTAAAATAGCTTCCTCTTGGGAGAAGTGGGAGGAGAAGTGCCTCTGTGAGCAAGCTGAGCTTGGGGGAAGTGGACAAACCAGAAATTCCACCATGTGCTTTGGAAAACCATACCCCTTTGGGGCCAGAGCATAATGTTAAAAAGATGGATAATTCATAGTGCGGACTTGTAAAAATGATATAAATAATATCATCCTTCTTGTGATTTTTTTGTGCACATTTTAAGAGGTGTCAGGCCTCTGTGGTATGTTCTGGGGAGTAGTAGCAGAAAATAAGGTTGTTACTCCAAATGTATGCATGTTAAAAATCTGACACTTTATCATCTGAAACCCATATCCCTTGTGCACATTTGTGTAAAATCTGGAAAAGTTTAGAGGTCGTTATCTGGATGAAAAGGGCAGAATTCTGTAAAAAGTGGACACAACATCTTACAAAGACAGGGATCGGATGGTTTGGTGCTACAGAAAATATGTTAACTGGACATATAATATTAGAAAAATGGTACATAGATAAATGGGTATTTGGATCAGAAATAGATTTGTGTGCAATTGATAAGGGGAGGATCCTCTGACCATAAACCTACCTCATCACTCTGACTCACTGTTCCCTTCTCAAATCAGGTCAAAGAGAAATCCTTGACCTATCAAATCGTGAATGAGTTGGTCAAAAAAAGTGAGCATCCACACCCATTTTCAAAAGACATAAAAAGAGCCACTGGAACCCAGGCAGGAACATTCACTTTCCACTTTCTTGCGGGACGCTTTGCCGGGAGACTCCAGACTTCAAATCCATCAATCTCCAGAGACCAGAACTTTGAATTCTGGATCCAGAACTTAACTCCAGAACCTAAAGCAGAAAGGCCTGGACCACCAGCTAAATCCTTTTTCAGCAGGCCTTCAGATTCCAGCAATCCAACCAAACAATTCTACAAGGTGTACATTGTTAAGTAATGGAGGTAATTTCTACAGGCGTCATATCAGTAACTATAATCACTTGAATATTTTCATTTCTTTAGCCCTGGCAAATACTGTCCAGTACTACCCAGAATGCTGCACTTCTGCCCATCCCACACCACAACCATCATTGCTAATTGTATTGTATACCAAGTAACAAGGACTGGCTGTTTGCATTTTGTTACTGTACACCTTAAGGTGAAACTGAAAACATCCATTGGGCCTAATTCATCGAAAAAGTGCTAAGTCCCCGCAGCCTACTTAGCACCATAAACAACATTGCACCTACTTGCGCATACGAAAAGTTTTTCGCAGTCTGCAAATTAATGAATTCTAAAGTGAAAAGTAACCGCTGCACAAACAACGTGTTGCGCATGGAAAGCCCACAGCACTCCCCCACGTAAACAAAAACTAGCACCAAAATCAACCTTTGCACCTACCTTTTGACCACCATTCAGCACCCTAGAGAAACTGTGTACTGTACCCGGTAACGCAAGGCAGCACCCCGGCAAATCTGCATACTATGCTCCGTAATTCAAGGAGGCATCCCAGCGAAACTGCGTACTGTCCCACATACCTCAAGGCAGCACCCCCGCAAAACTACATACTCTCCCCTGTAACTCAAGGCAGCACCGAGACGAATTGGCTTACTATCCCACATAACTCAAAGCAGCACCCAGGTGAAACTACGGACTATCACCCCCAAGTTCAAGCAGCACCCAAACTACATACCGTCATCCCTAGGCTCAAGTGGCATCCTGGAGAAACTGCATCCCGTCACCCCAAAGTCATACCACCCCCCTCAAGTCCTCACACCACCCACCACCCCCACTGACCTCTGCCCCAACACCCAGGCAGCCCCATGCTAGTCCCGCCTTCTCTCACTACCCGCCCATCACCCCAGGCAGTCTCCTCAATCCTCACACCTCCCACTGCCACCACCCACCACTTACCTTTGCCCCAAGCACAGGCAGTGCCCTGCTAGTCCAGCCTACTCCCATTACCCGCACTTACCTCTGACCATCATGCCTGGCAGCCCCTGCTAAGCTGCACTACTCCTACTACCCCACTCACCTGTGCCCATCACCCCTGGCAGCCCCCTACTAGTCCAGCCTACTCCCACTACCCCCACTCACATCCACCCCAGACCCAGGATAACCCCTACTAGCCCACCCTCATCCCACTACCCCCACTGATCTCTACCCCAACCCCCAGTCAGCCCCCTGCTAGTTCAGCATACTCCCACTCACCTCTGCTCATTACGCCAGGCAGCCCTCCACTAGTATGCACTACTCCCACTACCCCCAATCACCTCCACCCATAACCAATGACAACCCCCTGCTAGTCCGACCGACTCCCACTACCCCCACTACCCCCACTCACCTCCACCCATTACCCATGGCAGCCCACTGCTAGTCCATATTACTCCCACTACCCTGACTCACCTCTGCCCGCTACCCCAAGGCAGCCCTGTGCTAGTCTGCCTTACTCCCAGTACCCCCACTCACCTACCCCCAAGCCCTCCGGCAGGTCCTTCAAGTTCTTACACCTCCAACTACCCCCATTTACCTCTGCCCCAACCCCAGGCAGCTCCCTGCTAGTCTGGACTACTCCCACTACCACTGCTCACCTCTGTCAATCACCCCTGTCAGCTCCCTGCTAGTACGCACTACTCCCCCTACCCCCACTCACCTCCATCCATCACCCAAGGCAGCCCACTCAAATCCTCACAGATAACACTACCCCCACTCACATTCACCCATCACCCAGGCAGCTCAGTGTTAGTCCTCACACCTCCCAATACCCCCACTCACCTGCGCCCCAACCTCAGGCAGCCCTCTCAAGTCCTGACACCTCCCACCACCCACACTGACCTCTGCCACAACCACAAGGCAGCCCACTGCTAGTCCATCCTCCTCCCAACACCCCCACTGGCATCTGCCCAATACCCCAGGCAGTCTCCTGCTAGCCTGGCCTACTCCCAATACCCCAACTTACCTCTGCCCATCTCCCAAGGCAGCCCCCTCAAGTCCTCACATCTCCCATACCCCCACTCACCTCCGCCACAACTGCAGGCAGACCCCTGCTAGCCTGTACTACTCCCACTACATTACTCACCTTTGCCCATCGCCCCAGGCACCCCCCTCAAATCTTCACACCTCCCGCTACCCCCATTCACCTCTGCCCCAACCCCAGACATCCCCCTGCTAGTCTGACCTTCTCGCACTACCTCCACGCACCTCCACCCCAACCACAGGCAGCCCCTGCTAGTCCACCCTCCTCCCACCAACCCCACTGACATCCGCCCCAAGCCCCAGGTAGCCCCCTGCTTGTCCGGCCTACTCCCACTACCCCTATGCACTTCTGTCCATCACCCCAGGCAGCCCGTCAAGTCCTCACACCTCCCACTACACCCACCCACCTCTGCCCCAACCCCAGGCAGCCCTTTCTAGTTGGGCCTACACCCCCTGCCCACACTCATCTCCATGCATCACTCCTGGCAGCCCCCTGCTAGTCTACACTACGCCCATTACCCCCACTTAACTCTGCCCATCACCAAAGGCAGCCCCTATAGTCCTCACACCTCCCACTACTCCCACTCACCTCCTCCCCATCCCCATGCAGCCTTGTGCAAGTCCAGCCTACTCCCACTACCCCTACTCACCTCTGTCTCAAACCCATTCTTCCCCCCGCTAGTCCGGCCTACTCCCACTATGCCCACTCACCTCCGCCCATCACCTGCGGCAGCTCCCTGCTACTCTGCGCCACTCCTACTAGCCCAATTCACAACTGCCCGTCACCCCAAGCAACACCTCAAGTCCTCACACCTCCCACTACTCCCACTCTCCTCTACCCCGACCCCAGGCAGTCCCTTGCTAGTCTGGCCTACTGCTACAACCCCAACTCACCATTGCCCTTCATCCCTGGCAGCACCCTGATAGTCCAGCCTACTCAACCTACCCCCACTTACTTCCAGCCCAACCCCCAAGGAGCCCCTGCTAATCCACACCCCTATCAGTCCAATGTGGAGCTACAATTTACCCAAACCCCCCTGTCCTGCCTCCACCATGAAGTATACCTGCCACATTTCCTCCTCCAACAGGATCAACTTGGAGCACTGCTGTTGATTCCAGGACTGGAGAATCTTCTATTACTCCCTGGTAGACCACACTCTGTTGCATATGAACAGGACAACACACTTTTGCACCACCTACACCGTAGCCACTGCATGTACATGTGACATGGTAATGTAATGCAATGCATTGTGTTAAACTATACAATGGGGAGGAGGGGCACTACTCAAATTCCGAGATGTAGTTACAATATACAGTGATTCTTTGGGTATAAGATACTTGAATTAATACAAAATTAAGCATTATTTCAGGTGCAACAGGGTGTAGTCCCTAGGCCTGCAGAGACTATTTAACCATAACAAAGCAAACATAAACCCGTTGTTGCAAACAGGGAATCATTGTGGCACTCCTGTGGGACTACAATCCAAGTAGGTTTAGGTGGGTACTCACTTTGTGTATCCACAAAATCTTTGTAAAGAAAATTCTTGCAAAATCATGTGACACAAATGTGTATAAGGTAAATATTCAGACTGAAACAAGTTAATAATGTTAATGTTGGCAGAGAAGATCCCCACCAACAACGGCACTTCCCAGTTATGCTGGGTATGTTAGTAAAGTACAAGTGAATGCAGATAAAGAACAATTTTATACAATTCGAACAGCAATGTATCATTAGTGAAGTGAAATGTGATTCTCAGAAAAAGAAGACATTCTGGTTCGTGTAAGCATCAACATAAAGTTCTCTTTAGTGTAAAAAAAAATCACTAAATACAGTAAAGTTCATAAAGTTTGGATCTTCCAACAAGTTCAAATGTGTCAGCCACAGCTTTAACCAATGCATTTCGGATATGCAATGTGACATGTGTATAGTGCCTTTGTGCCATTGCAATGGCCTCAAAGCACTGTACGTCAATGCCCCTGTAGTACACAAGTCCAAGGAATCACAGATTGGCCTAATTACAAATACGGCCTGGATGCATTTCAGCCTGTGCTAATTTAGGCAGGTAGGTAGGGGTGGTGAAGTCGCTGCCAGTGACCAAACTGAACATGCCTGTGCTTTAGTTATGTGGAGCCTGTCAGAGAGTGTGCCACTCAAGGAGATTGAAAATGTGTGCTGCTAGACTGAAGCATCAATCGTGTGACTCAGCTGCATTCCAGTGGCAGAGGCGATGCATGATATGAGAGCAGGTACTTGCTCACTATTCTTAGAGAGGCACAGATCCACCCTACTGATGAGGTCAAACCAGACCGAAACGCGTGTCTGGGGTTTCTGTTGTTACTCTTGTTCAAAGGAGAATTGCCTAGCATTTCGGTGCTGGACTGCCCCAGGGCAGGACAAAGACTGATATGTTTGGGATATTTCTTCTCTGTGAAAGATAGTGAGCTAAAGACTCTGGGTAAGTCTCTCGTAACCAACACCAATGTCTGGCAGAGGGTCTCCCAGGACCCCCCCTTGTCAACTGGGTGATTGCAGACATGTGCGGGCGGGTGTCCATCATGTGGGAGTGACACAGCAATCTAACATTTATTGAACAAATGATGTGTTTAGCCCACCCATCCACAGTGAGCCCACATCTCACCACAACACCCACAATGGCAAATACCCACAACAGTGTTGGCACCTACACGTTGACAAGCAAGTGCCAAAGGAAAACCTAAACATTAGTGGACCAGAAAGGAAATCAGTGTACAATAAACTCCACATCCAGTAGCGAATGTGCAGAGGCAAATGAGATGACTCCAGATACAACACACAACCAAAATATGTGGAACATGTGGCAAAACACATGAACAAATGAATATCCATCCCAAATGAGAAACTAGGAACACCATTATGAGACATCTCACACATCACCACAACCATACCTTTATGTACACCATTAGACACACAACAAAAGCCTTCACTCCAACTACACCAAAACAATGACACCAAACACGCAGTGCTCCTGCATCAGAATGGAATCTAATAATCATACAGTGCCCCCTCAAGCAGCCTGATTGCCCCACTCCTACATGTCAAGCACATGCTCACACCTAGCAGTTCGGGCTGGACTGCCCCTTTTGGGGTGGGGCCAAGCCTGATTTGCATATGGTCTTTCCCCTTCTGTAATGGCTTGGCAGGCGAAGAACGATGGTCTGGAGGGTTGCCCCGAGCAATGCCAGTGGTTAAGATTCAGTCTAAACCTTCCAGCCATCACCTCTTTGTTTTTGCTTTGTCACCCCGAGTGGGACGGGTATGCCCAGACGTGGGTCCCGTGCCTGCTGGGCCTAGAGACCCAAGCTACTCCTCACTGATGAGCCCCAACAAGGGTGAAACATGTTTGGGGATGCTTGTGGTCTCGTGCAGAAGGGATGTGACCTAGCAGTTCGGGCTGGACTGCCCCTTTTGGGGTGGGGCCAAGCCTGATTTGCATATGGTCTTTCCCCTTCTGTAATGGCTTGGCAGGCGAAGAACGATGGTCTGGAGGGTTGCCCCGAGCAATGCCAGTGGTTCAGATTCAGTCTAAACCTTCCAGCCATCACCTCTTTGTTTTTGCTTTGTCACCCCGAGTGGGACGGGTATGCCCAGACGTGGGTTCCGTGCCTGCTGGGCCTAGAGACCCAAGCTACTCCTCACTGATGAGCCCCAACAAGGGTGAAACATGTTTGGGGATGCTTGTGGTCTCGTGCAGAAGGGATGTGACCTAGCAGTTCGGGCTGGACTGCCCCTTTTGGGGTGGGGCCAAGCCTGATTTGCATATGGTCTTTCCCCTTCTGTAATGGCTTAGCAGGCGAAGAACGATGGTCTGGAGGGTTGCCCCGAGCAATGCCAGTGGTTAAGATTCAGTCTAAACCTTCCAGCCATCACCTCTTTGTTTTTGCTTTGTCACCCCGAGTGGGACGGGTATGCCCAGACGTGGGTCCCGTGCCTGCTGGGCCTAGAGACCCAAGCTACCCCTCACTGATGAGCCCCAACAAGGGTGAAACATGTTTGGGGATGCTTGTGGTCTCGTGCAGAAGGGATGTGACCTAGCAGTTCGGGCTGGACTGCCCCTTTTGGGGTGGGGCCAAGCCTGATTTGCATATGGTCTTTCCCCTTCTGTAATGGCTTGGCAGGCGAAGAACGATGGTCTGGAGGGTTGCCCCGAGCAATGCCAGTGGTTAAGATTCAGTCTAAACCTTCCAGCCATCACCTCTTTGTTTTTGCTTTGTCACCCCGAGTGGGACGGGTATGCCCAGACGTGGGTCCCGTGCCTGCTGGGCCTATAGACCCAAGCTACTCCTCACTGATGAGCCCCAACAAGGGTGAAACATGTTTGGGGATGCTTATGGTCTCGTGCAGAAGGGATGTGACCTAGCAGTTCGGGCTGGACTGCCCCTTTTGGGGTGGGGCCAAGCCTGATTTGCATATGGTCTTTCCCCTTCTGTAATGGCTTGGCAGGCGAAGAACGATGGTCTGGAGGGTTGCCCCGAGCAATGCCAGTGGTTAAGATTCAGTCTAAACCTTCCAGCCATCACCTCTTTGTTTTTGCTTTGTCACCCCGAGTGGGACGGGTATGCCCAGATGTGGGTCCTGTGCCTGCTGGGCCTAGAGACCCAAGCTACTCCTCACTGATGAGCCCCAACAAGGGTGAAACATGTTTGGGGATGCTTGTGGTCTCGTGCAGAAGGGATGTGACCTAGCAGTTCGGGCTGGACTGCCCCTTTTGGGGTGGGGCCAAGCCTGATTTGCATATGGTCTTTCCCCTTCTGTAATGGCTTGGCAGGCGAAGAACGATGGTCTGGAGGGTTGCCCCGAGCAATGCCAGTGGCTAAGATTCAGTCTAAACCTTCCAGCCATCACCTCTTTGTTTTTGCTTTGTCACCCCGAGTGGGACGGGTATGCCCAGACGTGGGTCCCGTGCCTGCTGGGCCTAGAGACCCAAGCTACTCCTCACTGATGAGCCCCAACAAGGGTGAAACATGTTTGGGGATGCTTGTGGTCTCGTGCAGAAGGGATGTGACCTAGCAGTTCGGGCTGGACTGCCCCTTTTGGGGTGGGGCCAAGCCTGATTTGCATATGGTCTTTCCCCTTCTGTAATGGCTTGGCAGGCGAAGAACGATGGTCTGGAGGGTTGCCCCGAGCAATGCCAGTGGTTAAGATTCAGTCTAAACCTTCCAGCCATCACCTCTTTGTTTTTGCTTTGTCACCCCGAGTGGGACGGGTATGCCCAGACGTGGGTCCCGTGCCTGCTGGGCCTAGAGACCCAAGCTACTCCTCACTGATGAGCCCCAACAAGGGTGAAACATGTTTGGGGATGCTTGTGGTCTCGTGCAGAAGGGATGTGACCTAGCAGTTCGGGCTGGACTGCCCCTTTTGGGGTGGGGCCAAGCCTGATTTGCATATGGTCTTTCCCCTTCTGTAATGGCTTGGCAGGTGAAGAACGATGGTCTGGAGGGTTGCCCCGAGCAATGCCAGTGGTTAAGATTCAGTCTAAACCTTCCAGCCATCACCTCTTTGTTTTTGCTTTATCAAAAACATGAGGGCTTCTGTTTTGATAAATACATTCAGGTGTTGGAAGCAAAGGTCTATTCTTTGATCTTGCATGGTAGTGAAATCGGGGGCAGCGCGAGTAGCACTGCCCTGGATCGCGTTTTGCATATTTATTTGAAAAAGCTGCTGGGTTTGATTGCTAGCACCCCACGGCTTCCTCTTGCTTTCGAAGCTGTGGTTTTAAATATTGGTGTCTGGGCTGAATTTAGGTTCTTCGAGTATTTCCGTGACCTACACTCGTACCCTTTTATGAACCATAACTTCACAAATGTGATGGAACAGCTAGCAAAAGCCGAGACCTACGCCACATACCCCTGGTACAAGAAAAGTTCCACATTGTGTAGAAAGTGGGGGATAGATTTTGATGAACTGAGGAAAGTGGGGGCGTTGATGACCAAACAACAGCTAATAATGAAAGCAAGAAGAACAGAATTTGATCTTGCTATGAAACACCTACGGTCACTGGGACACCTAATGGTGGTACGCCACACTTTCTCCATGAATTTCTCAGTGAATTCTCTCAGTTCACCGGCGCACAGATGTATTATGGTTATGGTGAGACTGAATGTTTTACCATTAAGGGCCCGGATGTCGGGGAAGTTCAATACTAAGATTCGTATTTCTGGTAGTGGGATGAAGAGGATTTAACACACTTTTTATTTATTTGCACAACATCTTTAGAATTGAGCATGGGCATAGGACATGGGGGAACAGGGGGAACAACTCCCCCAAAATTTAAATGGGTGATATAATGGCATTTTTAACTCCAGAATATGTGTGTTGGTCTGCACTGTCTGCAGTTGCATCATGCAGTGTGTAAAAATAATTCTGCAGGCTGCAGCCGTCAGCGTGCAAAAGTACAAGATAGTACTTCTGCTCGCTGCGTGCCCCGCGCACTGCGAATACCCATAGGTTTCTAAGCATGGACCCAGGAATCAAACCTGTGGTGCTCTGTGTTGTCTTGCTGCCAAGGCGAGCATGTTGCCCCTGAGCTATCCTCCGGAGGCTATGGAGGGGCTTGTCTTGAAGCTGCGCTGCACTTTGGATTTAGTACTGTCTATACATGCTGAGTTCATCACAGGGGTACAGTGGATGCACGTTAATATATGGTGTGTGGTACGCCAACTCTGCATTTGTTGATTTGGTGAGGATTGCTATAGGCCAGACACAGACCAGTTGTGTGAGAGCCACTTAGTTATAAAGTTCAGATAGCTATATTTACATTATTTACATTTTCAGATACTTAAGTATAGTTACATAGATAACTCTCATGCCATTCAGTGTCTGTCTTGAGCCACATAATGCAAATTAAACCCAGCACATTAACACATTGCCTTCTTCAAGACTTCCGTAATGTTGATGTAACTCCTGAAGGGCATAATTTCAAGTATGCATACCATCCAATAATGTTCAGCAGCACTCTTTTTGGGCCTGATTTACAACCCTTTTTTAAAGGGATTGCTGCATTGTAAAATGCTTGAAGCCCTTTGTTTCTAGAGCCAGAGATGTTAACAAGAGCCTAGAAATATATATTTCTGAGAGATCTTTTGTGCCCGTTGCAGTGCTAGGCAAGTCTCAGGTGTTGGAAAGCTAGCAATGTGCATGTTCCAAAACTTCATAAATAAATATGTTGTGCTCTGCACATCTAACATTCTGCTTCATATGTCCTTAGTTCAAAAAGGAACTTTCAAGACCTGAAGCAGTGAAGCTCATGTGCCTGAGGAAAGCAAAACCAGAGCTGAGCAGCCGAACCTCACACAGGAATGCGGACAAATTACACAGCATAATAAGTGAGTAAAGTTGATAAAAAAGAATTGCATATTTTGTCCCAATCCATTGTGTACTGATATTTTTGGTTGGAAGGATTACTGTTTTTATTTCCCTCGCTGCCCACACCCCCTTCTCATGGGAACTCTTTGTGCTCGCTTTATTCAAACCTTACCATCAAACTTTGCACTCAAGTGCCTGTCAGTGTTTTTTTCAAAGCAGCTGCAAACCAACTACTGGTGTAAGAAAAATGATGCACCCAGGTCTGCCTTCAGCCACTCGATTTATAAGCACTATGCATGTCTTTCACTGAAGTCCTGCTAAAACAAGCATTAGCAAAGCCAACAATTTCAGTTTGTTTATCAATATTAGGCATTCACCAAGCAATGCTATTACATGCCCCTAATGCCCAGGTACTCTAACCACTTGTAAGATGCTACAATCCAGTTAATACCACTATGACAGTGCCTGGCAAATGCCTTACCCATGCCTACACAACAGCCAAAACTGTTGGCATTGCCAATGCTCATTTAAGAATGCCTTTAATCTGTGTGCCCTGCTGCCCTTCCTAGCATGGGAATAGGATGAAATGGGTTGGGGATGCATGTTGCCTGGGCACCTTGCTTTGTTTTAGAAACTATGTTTCCAGAGGTAAGTAATTTATTTTTCTAGTGATGTAATTCCCCATGATGTCATTTTCTGTGGTCACCCTACACACATTAGATGGTTTATGGTCATTTATTTGAATCAAAAGATTTGAATAGCCAAAGTTTCGAAACAAAAGTTTCAAAATCAAAAGCTACGACATGCTATGTTTAACATGGAAAGTGCATTTTGTTTGAAACCAATCGATCGACAATAGTCATGGATTGGTTTCAACTGAAATGCACTTTTACATGTTAAAAGTAGCATTTCACTGCCTTTTTGTTTGTAACGTTGCAACATTACATGGAGCTGTCTAGTGCTGAAATGACAGGACTGGACAGCTCCATATAACTTTCAAAGGGCCTCATTACGACCCTGGCGGTACGGGGTAAATTGCACCGTAAAAGGTGCTGGCGCCGTTTACCCCGTACCGCCTCATTACGAGGTCCCATCGCGGGACCCAGGAAGCAATGCCTGGTCAAACCAGGCGTGCTTACCGGGTCCCGCGAGGGGAAGAGGGAGCAAAAAACGGGTCAACTTGTAATGGCCCATTTTTTGCTCCCTCTCTCATTCCCATTCAGCCCTATGGGGGCTGAAATGGGGAAGGACCGGGTCCGGGTCCTTTGAGGGAGGAATTACCAGGCCTTCCGAACTCGGAAATGCCCGGTTATTCCTCATTCTGAGGACCCGGATACGATTTTGGCGGCAGCCATGCCGCCAATAGCGGCATGGCTACCGCCGAGGTCATAATGAGGCCCAAAGTGTTTTGTGTATACTGGCATTTAAATGACTTTTATTTTTACTTTGAAACGCTACATGGAGCTGTCCAGACCTGTAATTTCAGCACTGGACAGCTCCATGCAACGTTGCAAGGTTTTAGAATGTATTGGGGGGTTCCTCCCCCAGCCCCCCAACTCCCACACCACCCTCCCACCCCCAACCCTAACCCAAGCCCCAACCCTAACCCTAACCCAAGTTTCGAAAGGCAAACTTTGGAATTTTTTTTGATCAAATTGTCATTCGAAACTTTTGTATTTCGAAAAAAAAGATTCGAAAGTTTGCCTTTCGAAACTTTTCTATTCGAAAAAATGACTGGACATCACATTAGATGGGTCCCACTCCCACATTTGAATTGCTGAACTTAGCTCCACAAGTCCTTGGAATGGCCCTGCGTGCAGAGTGAGACACAGAAAATATGTCTGGCAAGCCACTTGCACATATAACACACACACAAACACACACTGACATATACTATAAGTTTATGGCCCTAAAAGAAATTGATCAACCCCTCAGTGTTAGCATGTCATGAAGAATAGTGATATGCAACAGATGTACTCTGATCTTCAAGTTGTTACACCATTCATATAAATAAGATTAAGTAAGTTGTAAAGGAAACACATGTAGGTTAAGCGTTCCAATTGTCAGATCTATTAAGAGATTAAGTTTGTAGAATGCATAAAAGTTGAGAAGGTAAAGGGAGAATCTTTTGTAAATGTTGGCATCCTAGAAGCAGCAGCTTTGGAGCAACTGCTTAGAGTGCCCATTATATATATGGTTAAAAGCAGGCATCATTTCTATACCAAAGAGTTAATTATATTGAAAATCTCTAAGTATAAGAATCAGTAAAACGGTACTCACAGTTTTGGAAATAACTGTGTAGGAATAAGTAAAGCAGCATTTTCCGTTTGGCCACAGTAATGGAATTCAAAATGGCTGCATCACTCTAAAATGCGATGACACGGCAGGTTGAAACGTGATGACATCATCACGCACGGAAGCGTAATGATGTCATACACACAAAGGTACAAATAAGCCCAGTCAGAGCTAGAATACGGAGCGGAAAGGAAGGACAATTGTATCCTTAAAATATATTGGCATAGGTAAGGAGGGGGATATATTAATTTGGAAATCTCTTCCAGACCGAATTTATGAAAAAGAGGTCTGTTTTTTAATGTTTAGTGGAAGAAGGAAAGCCAAACTTGAAGCTCCTATTTAGTTCCTATAGCTAGGTTTCAGCATTGGTTTTGATGAGTGGCACTATTTGGAAGGAAGAGGATGAGTCTAAAGTTTATAGGATCTGACTAGTGAAAAATGGTTTAAAAACTGTTTATACAAGATATAAAGCTGTTATAAGATAACTAATCAGAATAAAATTATTAACTTTAGGTAACACCTATAAGACAAAGAAGGGAGATTCGAATGACTACAGAGAGAGAGGTATCTACGAGGAAGACAGAGTAAGTATTTGTTTGCATGCATGACGTAGAGGAGCATATTTGAATACATTTAAGTTACTTAAGTCAAATATATTGACACTTACTGTTTATGTAAAAAAAATAGGTTTATATTATTTGTATTAGATTCTCTCCTGAAGAACCATGGGAGTAGACCATGGGGAAACATGTGTTGAGAGAGAGAAAAAAAGAACTCAAACACTAAGAGATAAAATAGAAAACTTTAATACTAAAGCAAAGTGAAGTAACGTGGGTCGTACACCAAGTAAGGGAAGTTAATGTTCTTATAATGTCCAGTCCTGTACACCTTAGGAATACACAGGATACAAGTATGTAAGAAGAAAAGACACCAGGACTCCCACAACCACCCAACACCCTCAGCTCTCAACTCCCAACTCTAACAATCCTTCTCAGAACCCCATGAAACACATTGATGCAAACACATTCCACCTCCAACTATGACATCACTACACTCAACCCTCAAGACATTACTACACAAAGTTAAAGAATAAATAAATCATTGGACAATATTTTCAGAAGGAATGGTTCTTTTGACAAACAACAGTTATATGAGTTGAATTCCAAACAAAAAGAAGTTAGCACACAGCAACAGGACACAGTGGGGAGAAACATCAACCCCTCAATGTTTATTGGCGAGTGGATGTTTTTATTGCATTTCTATATCAACTTTCACTGTGACATTCAGTCTGCCTTTTAAATTCCCCCATCCGACCCGGCATCAACATATCTTTGAGAAAGTCACAGGAGTGGCTTTCGCTGCCTGGCCAAATTGCAATAGCTGTATAGTCTCCTTTTTTCTTTTTCTGAATGTAGTCTCCTTTTTTTTCAGAATGGGCATTCATACATTCTTTGTAACAAAACAGTACAGTGAAGCAGAGAACATGTCTGTGTTGCAGTCTATTGACCAACAGGTAGGAGGATCAGAAGTAAAATGTAGAGATGAGGTTCCAATTGAATGCATTGCAATGACTTCACATGACGGTATTACAGCCACGCCCACAAATGAATATAATGAAAGGATCTATGGAGCAGAACATATCCTTGGGGCAACAACTGGTAATGCAGAAGATGACCAGAACAACTGTGAATACTTGGTTCAACAAAACTCAACCAGTCTTTTAGATAGCGATGACGAGGGAGCTCTTCCAAGTGCAATGGTTCCAAATCACCCATCTGTTAAATGTTTACCAGTTCAAACCATTGTAGTGCAGTCACAAAATCAGAAGAATCGCATATTACATTTTCAGGAAAGCTGGTTCAAAGATTTTCCATGGTTGCACTACAGTACCAAACTGGAAGGAGTTATTTGCTTCCCCTGTGCAAAGTCTGCTGCATTGACATGGATCTCTCAAAGAATGCTGAGCAAGCGTGTCTTACTATTGGTTTTAACAATTGGAAAAAGGCTATAGAAAAGTTCAACACACATCAAAATAGTTCTGCTCATGCATACTCTGTAAAGCAATTAGCAGACCATAAAGGAAGTAAACCAATTGATTCACAACTTTGGCAAAAAGTAACACATCAACAATAAGATTCTTGGTTGTGCCTTAACAAGATAATTTACATGATTGCTCTTCTAGCAAAACAAGGTCTTGCCCTGCGAGAGCATGATGACAAAGATGGGAATTTTAGGCAAGTGCACGATGCACAAGCAGATGATGTGCCTTGTCTGAAACACAAGCAGAGCCGAATACTTGAGTCCAGACATCCAAAATGAAGTTCCACAGTTAGTGCCTCATGCAATTTTGCTTATAATCCGTAACAGTATTGGAGATAATCCATTTGCTGTTATAGTTGATGGGACACAAGATATATCTGGTCAAGAACAAGAATGCATTTGTCTCCGATATGTTGACCAAGATCTTTGGCCACATGAAGATTGTATTGGATGTTACCATGCAGATGATACCAATGGCACATCAATTTCTAACATTGTAAGGGATGTTTTATGTTGTCAGGGTCTGTCTGTATCAATGCTTAGAACACAAATGTATGATGTTGCAGCAAATATGGCAGGGAAGTACCATGGTGCACAGGCAACAATACGGCCACAGCAACCACTTGCATTGTATGTCCATTGTGGAGCTAACTGTAGAAATGTAGTCATTCAGGCTGCAGCACAAGAGTGTCCCATAATGGAAGATGCAATACTCTATGTTCAAGATCTTGGTAATCTGTTTGGGCAATCTATGACATGCCGCACAACATTTACAGATATTGTCGAGCATTCAACTGAAGGTCCAGCCAAGGTTGCCAAAATAAAGCCATTGTGTCCCACGCTCTGGACGGTTCGGGTAAAAGATGTCCAAAAGGTATTGTATAATTATGAGGCTATTCTGGAAACAACAGAAGAAATAGCAGCTTCCCAGAATAGCGGTGATGTGCCCGCTCATGCTTGTGGCCTATTAAAACAATTTCATGAGGGAATAACTTTCTTAGGTCTACAGATTGTTGCTCAAGTCGTGTAGCTCCTTGAGTGCTTGAATATTGCCATGCAAGGAAACCAACAAACACTATCAGGAATACTTGCCGCTGTTAATCACACACACAGTGCCATCCTAAAACTTTGCAACAAACACTCTACTTATGTACAATAACCATATGGTGGCAAGATATTAACTGAAGGAGATAGAACTGTCAAGACGACACCACATTCCAAAACATATTGATGAAGGATTAGCTGAAAATGTTCATCCAAGAACCATAAAGGACTACTACAGACCACAGTATTTTGACATTTTAGATACCATTTCTGTTCAACGTATGCAGCGTTTTGAGCAGGAAGGCATCCAAATGTATGAACACATTGAACAGCTGCTTCTAACAGGCAGAAACACTGGAAACATTGTTATGTACCCAGCAATTGAATATCTCCTCCTCTCTGAACAATGAACAACATTATCAAGCATCCATAAATATTCTTCCATCTCAGTTTTGGTAGAGATCTTTCGACGGATGCCTGCCACAGAAAGTGCTTTCTTTGCACAGGTGTAGGAGCTACTGGAGATCCTACTAACTGTTCCAGCATCTTCCTGGGAGGCTGAGAGGAGCTTTAATGCTTTATGATGACTGAAAACGTGGCTGCACACAACTTTGACTCAGAAAAGACTCAATCATGTTTGTGTGTACAATATATACAAATATATAATGGATTTGACTGACATACAAACAATAGCAACATAATTTATCATGTGTACCGAACGGCGAAAAACAATATTTGTTTTTTTGAATAAATGTTCATGATCATCACTCAATACAAAATAATTGGCAGATCATTTTACTCTGGGGTTTGTGTCTGCAGCAAAGTCCCTGTTAAGAGGATTATAAAGTGTGTGATATTTGTGGACAAGGAATGGTGGGGGGACTCCCAATCTTTTTGGGACCAGCTATGCTCAGGCCATGAAAGCCTTTTGACCTGGGAAGTGGTAACATTTTTACGTGAACTGAGCCTTCTGAATTGAGACTCCAAATTGAAGGATTTTATACTCTGAACTGCTTTTCTTTTTCAAAATTTTCTTCTGTTTTCTTTTCTTCTTTTCTCTTGTTTTATACAGTGATGATATATATCATTTAATAGGTACTGCTATTTTAATTTTAATTTTGTGAAAAGTTGAGTTCTTTGACTAAAACACAATACATTTCTTAAAAGTCTGCAACGTGTCTTGTAAGACTATTTTATTTAGCATTTGTATGCAACGCCACTGCATGGGTTTAATGCATTGCTATAATGTGGTACAGCAAGGCATGTGTTGCCAGTGTGACATAGATATGTATATGAAGACAGGTTATTCAGTCAAGAACGATTTCTACATCTAAAATGCAAACAATATTTCTTGAATGTAAAATGCACATTTTATTTTCTTTTCTCATCTGAAATGCCTCTGTTGCAGGAGACACATTAGAGAACTAACGAATTAACACCATTAACAGAACTAACATAATTCTAACTTTTAATATTGTAATGTGTTCTCCAGTGCAAAATGAGGCAGGCTGAAACTCACACTAGACTGTGTGCAGATTTTTTTTTCTCTCTCTGTGCTCTGTCCACAGTATTTGCAGGATGCAAAATATGCACAAGGAAATGAGTAGATACAGTTCCTAAACTGTATAAGCCAAGCCATTGTTCAACAGAAGGAGGGTAGGACATGATAGAATTTTATTGGTCGAACTCATTTTGTAGGCTGTAACATAGTTTTCCTGTAGAATCTCGGGGGGAAAGAAAGTTAGAAGACATTTTGCACAGCTCGGAGAAAGGCTTGGCTGGCGGGGCTGGGGAGTTTCCTGATTGAGAAGAAGGTCCCAGTGCATTGAACTTTCCCCCTATGTTCCCCAATTAAACCTTTCCACTTCCATTATACCCAAGTTACTAATTGTAATATTGTTTTTTCTTAGATTCATTTTCATTACATGTTTCTCTTTATGATTCAATAAAAACTCCACATCTGGGTCTATTGGAAATGCATCCCTTTGAAAAAATTCAATATTTTCTACTTGGCTTTCCCGAAAATCATTTGTCACGTGAAACAATGTTAGCCCTCCAATTGACACAGTTGTATCCTTTGGAACCTGTAAGTAAAAAACATTATATTTCACCTGTTTAACCACATATGTTCCATGATTCAAGTGCACTACTGTCATGTTTTTTAAACAGGTACTGACCAACCATTTACCTCTGACCATCTTAGCCTGTGCCAGTTCTTCACTCCCCATATTGCTAATGATCACTTCACATCCTTCTGATACACTTGGGTCAGATTTCAAACCACAAATAGCATCTGTGGCATCAGGAACAAACGGTTTACCTGGGCACATATAATATTGTTCTTTAAATTTGACACACGTTTCCAAGTTTGGTATTAAGTAAACTTCAGGCTCCCATGAATGGAATGCCACCACTTCTGGAGTCTTAATCTTAATAAATGTGTCCTCTTGCCAAAACCCCACGTTGTGTACCCACTTGGTTTGATAAATAAGTTCAGGAACAACATATGGGATGCATAGTAAAAAAAACAATCTCCAACCTTTCCAAGTCCACATATAATGGCATTGCATTACCCATTTCAAATGCAATTTTTACCTGTACCACATCAATTTCCCTCCTGGTCAACCTTTCTATCATTTGATGAATAATATCCTGCGAAACAAAATACAAGGGAATATGTCCTTGAATCAGTTGTGAAATTGCAGTTTGAACTTCTCTCATATAATTCGTTAATAGCCTATCAACAGGACTCATTATATTCAATATTTCATTTAAGGTTCTGTCATGCTTAATAATTAGCTTAGTCGCCCGTTGCATCACATCCGCTTGTTCATTCAGTACAATTACAGTTTCATTTATGAATCTTATTTGTTCAACCAATCCTCCTCTAATCCCATCTAATGTTTTTTGTATTATTTCTAGGTCAACACTCAGTTGTTGTGCTTTAGCACTGTAAGAGGATTCAATTCAACACTACAGCTAAGTCAACTCCTAGTCTAGAATACTGAATGTAAACCCTTATTGATATATCTTTATGCCCAGTTCATGAGTTCTGGATGACTATCCCTGTATAACACCCCTCTCTTAGAATCCCTCTGACCCCACTGAGCCAAGAAGTAGGTTTGTTTTGCAAATTTAAAAGATTTATTGGAAAATTAAACAATATATATATGTATCACACCTTTAGAAATAAATTAATAATTGATAGCACACTTAGACCTATGAACAGTAATCAGCAATAAGTAATCCTACAATAGCACAGTTCTGGTGACTTATGACTAGGAACAGGGGAATAAAGTATCAGAGAATGCTTTATGGTTTCAATGAATTGCACAGATGAAAAAGAATGCAGCACAGAAATCGACTTGATAGGACTTCACTAAAAGACAATGTAATCACTTTTCTTTGAAAATTCACTCCCCCCTTTATGCAATATAAGGAGATGGAAAGAAGAGCACACAGTTCTCAGGAATGCAATCAATACAATACGAAATTCAGTTCCCCCCAGCAAGCTTAGCGGAAAACAGGTCGGAGTTTTAAACACAGGCCCAAAATGCTTTGAATGTGGTTTGCAAGGAAGTGAAAAATATGCTAAAATGCTTTTAATTCCCTCTAGAGGTTCAGGGTGAGTGATAGATACTTTGAATGAGTTCAGGATCACTTTAGCAATGCTATATGAATGGTTGTCAGGTTGCAAACGAATTTTTACCACGGAAAACAAACAGCTGCAGATTTTTACACGTGAGCTAACCTTTCAATTTGCGGCAAAATGTCAAATCGAGGCAGATTTTTCCGAGTGCTCCGGGCGCGATTACAGAGGAACTACAAGGAGTAGCACTATTATAGCACTATTATATATAAAATTAAATTTCGTTCCTAACCCAAACGGTTCCGGATTTATGAACGATTTAATAAAGGTAGATTTTCGGGTTTAAAATCAAGATTTCAGGATGACAGGTGACAGATGACAGGTGACACTTTGACAGCTATGAAGTGACAGAATGAACACAGGGTTTCAATGTATTTTTGAACGGTTCAGATGTTTTGAATCAGATTATTTTAACTAAGAGATTGGGTTCTGCACAGTTTTGGCGGATACTCACTCCTAATTTTTAGAAGGACTGGGCCTCGTCACGATCTGGTCAGCGGGTTTTCTTCACTCGCCACGGACGGTCTCTGCGCACAGCGTCTGGGTCAGCTCTACTCTGCTGGTCTGGTCTGGGTCTCTGGTTCTGATCAGGTCTGTGGGTCCGGATACAGCGGTCTCCGGTTCAGCTGGTCTCTCTCTGGATACAACACTGCTTTCTGGCAAATGGCAAGAGTTCTTGCAAAGAATTCAAACAGCTCGCCTGGCTGTGAATAGTTTACAATGATTTGAGGCCTGCAAAAGAGGGATTTAGCTTGTAGTTGACCTCTCTGCTACCAATTCTGAAGTAAAGTCTTGGTGTCTGAAGGTGGATAGATTGGAGTCTCTGTGTTGGCTCTCTGGAGGTTGATGGAGGTAAAGTATGGATTTTCCCGGCAGAGCGTCCCACAGCAGATGGAATAGCATGTCTCTATCTGTCCTGACTGTCTGCTTTTATGTGTTTTGAAAGTGGGTGGAGAGGCTAGCTTTCTAGGCCCTACCCCTCTCCACTTGTCATTGGCCACTTCCTCCTCTTCCGCTTGATTGGGGGAATGAAATGAAGTGTCATAATGATGAGGTCTGTTTATGATACAGTCAACTTTACACACAATCTATATCTGATCCAAATACATACTTCCCCGATAGACAGTTGTTTGGCATTGCATACACACATCATGCATTTACTGATGGTAGCCCCTGTTCCAATTCTGTCGTTTCTAGGAGCTTGGGTTCAAAAATGGCAACATATTTCACTTTTTGGTCGGGTTACCAATATTGGATTTGTCCCCGCATTTACACAAATGTTCGCAAAGCATGTGGGCATTAGGTGGTGGAGTGTCAGATTTTTAACATACATACATTTAGAGTAATATCCTCTTTTCCGCTAAAAACCCCCCTGAACATACCACCGGGTCCTAACACGTCTTCAAATGTGCACAGAAAAATCACAAGAATAATGATATCACTTATAAATTTTTCACAAGTCCGCTCTATGAATGATCCATCTTTTTAGATTTATGTTCTGGCCCCAAAGGGGTGTGGTTTCCCCCCAGCACAAGGTTGAATTTCTGGTTTTTCCAGTTCTGCCAAGCCAGCTTGCTCTCACAGGCAGTGCTCCTCCCCTTTCCTTCCAGGAGGAAGCAACTTTTACGACCCCCCCAATAAAACATTTGCCTGAGTCAGGACAGGGCTTTGTTCAATTTCCTGCAGAGCCCAGGTAATTCAATCAGAGAAGTGTCATATCCCTTTTGGTGGGAACAGCAAAAGGCAGCTAGGCCTGGGAACACAGCTGTTGTGCAAGTCTCAACTCCTGTCGGGGGTAGCTGGTGGGCAAAATTCCCTCTCTTTTTAAGCCAGGCCTCAGCTAAATGCTCTTTGGCTGCCAGTTTTCCTGTCCAAATCAAACTTCCAATTTTTACGCATGCAGCTAGAATGCTGATTCTAAGTTTAAAACTATGACATTTAAACAATTGCAACCTATGTGACACTCAAAAGTAGGTCACTCATTTCTTTTAAACATTTAGATTTTTAGTGTCTTTCAGTCCAAATTTACTTAAACTGCTGAAATCCACAGCTCAGCCAGTTTTGCTATGAACATTATTTTAGGCTCATCCTCTTTCCAGATTTTGTATGCCCACAAGACTTTATTCTGTCAAATGTCTGCTGGTGTTCAGTGACATTGTTGGATATTCTGCAATGTTTGAAATGGGAATTCTGAGCTTGCCTTCAGAGAAACAAAGGGTGATTTTTAAAGTGCTTTCTAGCGAACAGGCACTGCTGTTTTTCTCTTTGGTACCCCATTTCACTCATGGCTCTTCTGACCCCGCACACCCGCACCGGGGGGTGGCAAGTCAGGCGACCATTTTGGTGTGCGCACAAACTGCGCGTTTTTCATAGATTCTGGTGCACATGTGGGCTTTTTCGGCCATCTTGGATTTCCTAAGCCCACAGCACCAAATGTTGTAGCATAATAGTCCAAACGTGGGTCAGAACACCCAACGGCACTCAGCGTTCCTACTGAAATGGCATAGGCTGTTGATATTGTGGTACCTATTATGGCTCCAACTATAGACATTACCAATGAGATCGCGAGCATCACCGCTCCTCTTTTTCCTCTCCTCTTCTTAATGTCTGCTGAATTCACAAATGTTTTTTCCAATTGCATCAATATATCTCTTATTGGCTGCTTAGCGTCCTCTTTTCTTGTTTCCAACCACTCTTTAGTCTGTTCAACCTTAATTCCAGTATGGTTCAAATGTTTTTCAATCAAAATCTCAGGATTCAATGGTACGTAGATATTCTGGAAAATCATCCTCCTATCGCTCATGATGAATCCTGGTGCCTCTTCTATCGCGATACCAGATGCTGGTCCAGGCTCAATGACAACCTGTGCTTCTGAATTTTTGAAGTTCCCTCGAATATCATCATCATTAACCATATTGCTGGTGTCATCTTCAATGCTGATTGCTTTGCAGCCTTGGTCTTCGCCCCCATTCGGGGCTTCTCCAGAATCCGTCCACGTGGGCTCCAGGACTCCATCGTCTCCCGTGACCTCCAGTACAAATATGTTAATATTCTAAATCAAATAGAAAAGAAACAAATTAAATATCTAGCACAATACTAATTTCACCCTTTTGCCAAAAAAAAAACATGCTTTGTAAAACATTTCGCCCTTTTTCTTTCACCTTCTGAAATTAAGCATAGGTTAAAAAGAAAACAATCATACATAAAACAGCATTCAATATTTAATACATTTTCATTCTGCACACCAACTCCATAAACTTCAGCTTCTTATTTTGTTTTTTTAATATATATATATATACATATATTACAGTGTTTATGTGCCATTATAATAATCAACCATCTTTATTTAACTTCTCTGTCGCTACCTTCTGTCTGGACCCACTTATTTCACTTTTTATGTTCAAGGGACTTTATCTGTTTCTACACGCTCAAGGCGTTTAACTTCATGCCTGGGATGCCATGGCTTAATCTGATTCACATGCACAAACTGTTCTGTTGCCGTTTCACCTTCATTCTTTAAAATGTTATAAACTACAGGCGAGATTTTATCTATAATTCGGAATGGCCACTGCCAGGCTGCTAGGAATTTGGAATTTTTCTGTTTACTTTTTCCAAAATGAAATTTATACACCTGATCCCCTACACAATATTCCTTTACTGTTGACTTTTTATCATAATATGATTTGGCACTGTCAGCAGCTCGTTCTAGATTTCTCTTTACACAAGCAAATGCATGTTGTAAATGCTTCCTCAGTTCATCAATGTATTCATGAACTGTGGATGCACTCACAAGTGTCTGCTCATGTGTTCTGTATAGCAGGTGTTGTGGCAACACCATTTTCCTACCTGTCAAGACCTCATAGGGGCTAATACCTGTTGTTTTGGCAGGAGTTGATCTGATTGCCATCAAAATCAAAGGTAAACGTAAATCCCAGCTGGAACCTGCTCTGCCACAAATTTCTTTAATATGTCCATAACAGACCTATTGCCCCGTTCAACTCCACCTGAAGATTCGCCCGATATGCAATATGTAGTTTTCTTTTCACACCCAGTATTTGCCATACCTTACTCATTAGAGCACTAGTGAAATTACTTTCTCTGTCTGATTCAATTCTTTGTGGGAACCCGAACCTTGAAAACACATGATTCACTAGCAATGTGGCTGCTGTTTGCGCACTACAATCTGGTGCAGGAATACACTCAATCCATTTCGACATCAAACACACCACACTTAAAATTTAACAGTTCCCTCTGCTCAACCTCTTCACAGGCCTTACATAGTCTATTTGCAAATCTGACCATGGAAGAGTTAGGCCTCTTTTCATTAATGGGGCTCTATGCATTGGTGAAGCAGGTTTAAATTGGGTGCATACTAGACATCCTCTAGTATATAATTCTACATATTGGGACATATGTGGCCAATAACATAATCGTTTAGCATTTCCAATGTTTTCTGTGAACCTCTGTGGCCTGCAGTTATAGCATCATGTGCATGGTGTAGCATTAACCCTCTGAATGAAAGGGATACCACCCATTGTATATGTCCTGTTATGGACTCTCTAACCATGAGTCCATCCGGTAATCTAATTCGTTTTTTATTTTTTAATAGCACCCTCAATTCTTCTTTTCCCACACAATAATTTTCTGTTAAAGGATTTTGTTCAGGATCAAGCAAATGATTATAATAGATTCCCAAAATTCGATCATTCTTTGGTGCCTCAATCAAATCTTGGTCTGGTGTATTGTAACTCCATTGTACCACTGGTTGCTCTGTCTCCTTTGGTGCTTTAGAACGTGTTACTGCATCAATCTGTATTCCACTCAGTAAATGTTCAATAGGTTTTTAATTCTCCCATCACAGCCCCAATTTTAGCCAGGTGATCTGCCTTATCATTTCCCTTCTTATCCTCTCCTGGAGTTTTTAAATGCCCACGAATTTTTCTCCAGTATATTGTCAAATCATTTTCTGACACCAATTTATCTATGGCTTGTATCATTTTCCCATGTTTAAGTGGCTTTTTGTTGTATGTAATCATGCCTCTCGCTTTCCAGCCAGGTAATTATTCCACAAAACTATTTCGTGCATAGTCAGAATCAGTCACTAGGACCATTTCACTGAATTTATTATCAACTGCAGTAGCAATTGCTTTATAAATGGCTGCCAATTCCGCTACTTGACTGCTCCTAGCTCCAATTCTCATCCCTATGCTGGGGAAAGCACAACCATCAACATATACAGTTGGCAATTCCTTGCATGTCTTTTCATCAAAAGCCTTGTGTGATGATTGTTCAAATTCCTGTAAATTAGGTTCCACTTCTAGTTCTTTTGATACTTGTTCAGCTGCACAGTCATGTAAATCTGCTAAACCTTGAGCGATTGGGCTCTTTTTATTTTGTCCATATCTCACTTCTACAGGAAAACCCTGTAATGCCAGCGTCCATTAAGTGATTCTGGACTGCGCTAGATTACCTGACCTAATTCTTTTACTCTCTAAAAATTGCAAAGGTTGATGATTTGTTTCAATAATCACCTTTTCTCCCTGAACAATGGGGCGGAAATGCTGTAGTGCCCACACAGTGGTTAATAGGGCCTTTTCACATTCATTAAATTTCATTTCAACTTGGGAAAATGCCTTACTTGCATAGGCAATGGTTTTGTGATTCAAATCATGTTTTTTGTGATAATACTGCTGACATACAATGTTCAGAGCAACCTATTTCTATGAAGAAATCCCTATCCTTTATGGGGTATGCTAAACATGGTGCCTTTACAAGACATTCCTTCAGTTTGGCTACTGTCTCAGACTGCTCTTTTTCCCATTTCCAGGGTGTATTCAGTTTTAGCAGTTTAGTTAATGGTTGAGTGATTTCAGCATAATTTTCAATGAACTTTCGGTTATAGCCTATCATTCCTAATAAACTTGTTACCCCTTTCACCTTTTTAGGGTCTTTTAGTTTTTATATGGCCTCTATTTTCTTCTTTTGTGGATTTAGTCCATGTTCAGTTACTTCATGGCCTAGAAAATTCACTTTTTTCTTGCACCATTGTGCTTTTTGTAAAGATACTTTGGCGCCTGCTTTCTGCAAATGGCCAAGAACATGTCTTATTTCATCAAAATGGCTTCTCAAGCTTTCATTTTTTATTAGCAAATAATCTACATAAATGATGGTTCCTCTTTCTGCTGCATCGGGCATGACCTTCCTCAAAAATATTCCAAATTCACTCCCACTATTAACGTACCCGAACGGAGTTCTAACCCATGCGTATTGATTCCTGTCAAATGTAAAGGAAAATAAATTCTGTATCTCCTCTGCCAATGGCACGAACCAACATCCAGAGGTGAGATCTAATGTGGTAAACACTTTTGAACCATGTACCTGAGCTAGGCCCTGATCAATGAATGGCAGTGGCCATCTGGACACTGGTACTCTTTTATTTAACTCCCTCAAATCTGCACATAGCCGCCATTGACCATTTGGCTTTAACACACCTAAAATGGGCGTGTTGGATGTGCTATGGATAGGCCTGATGATTCCCCGCGATTCTAAATTTTTAATAATTTCTGCCAATGATTCTAAACATGCCAGCGGTAGCCTATACTGGCGTACAAATACTGGACTTCAGCAACATCCTTCTGGAGGTGTGGCCACATGTAAATTAGTTATCCCGCAATCATAAGCGTCTTTTGCAAATACATCTTTAAATTCAGTAAATATCTTCCTCAATTCATTTCTATCCTCATCGTTGTCACATGCATCCGCTAATAAGATCTGCTCCTCTATCATTTTGGAAAATTCTGGAAAATGTTCTGGTAGGGGAATCTCGGCACTTTCCTCTAGCTGTGTGGCTGTGTCTCTTTGTAAAGCTGCCACTTTTGCATGTTTTGTCATGTCATCTTCCATTTCAATGGGCTGATTTTCCATTTCATTTTCACTTAAGTCATATGTTATACAATTCTCTTGATAACAGCACACTGTCTCACTTGAATCATAAGGGTACACAGAATGAATTTTAAATATTCCTTTGGGCTGATAGTTCAGGTATTCTGGCAACTCACCCTTGGCATCTACATACTTTTCAGGGATATTTCCAATCACCATGTTATTTAGATCTGCAGTATAATGTGATTTTTGTATGGCCATTCCTAATGGGGAATTTTCCTCTAAAAGAATATCTTGGCAACTTTTATTGTTAATCATAATTTTTACAGACGCTTCACCAATATCTACCAATGGAATGTATTCATAATCCAGGTCTTGCTGTTTTATGGATTCATTCAGGCACACAAACGCATCAGAATCTTTCATCTGCTGTCCATTTTTGCATTTCAGTGTTATTGCAAACTGTTTGGTAAATGCAGGGATGATAGTATCTTTCCTCATTTGTAATTCAATTGCATAAGGGACCAGTTGTGCACAGTGATAAGCCCTTCTTTTGTCTTCAAATTCAGGTACGCCCACCTAGGCGTGACCATATTTTTTGATTAAGAAAATCTAACACCATACACATTCTGTGCATGATGTCATTGCCCATGTAAAAGTCATTTTGTGCTCCACTCACTATCCATACATTATGGTAAATTGTTTTCTGTCCAATACTAATTTTCAGTATGCATCTTCCTGCAATTCGGTTTTCAAAGTCTGGACTGTCCAACCCAGAAACATACTGGTTTTTAATCCTAAATTTCGGGATCTCCTCCCTCTCCATTATTTTTTGCAACAATTTCTCATTAATGAAGCTCCTTTCCTGTTCAAGTGCTAAAGTGGCTTTTATTGTTTTAAAACAGTCACTTATACCAGCATGAACCCATGGTTGCACATCTGCCATGTGTATTTCAGCAAGAGTGGTAATGTGTTTTTCTGAACCTGCTTTAGGAGCAGTATCCTGTTTGCATGTGTTTTCCTTTAAATAAAAACGTAAGGTGTGCTCATCTATGGCAGTCTGCCATTTTTTCCTTGGGTCCAAGTATATTTGTACAGGTAGTTTTTCATTGTCGCTCTGCATTTTGTCTTGACACATTAATATAACAGTGACACTAGGTATGCAACTATTCTGGAGATATACCTCCACTGCATCATTTGTTTTGGCAACGGTGTGACATTCATTTAAGTTGCTGTTTTGTGATTTTAGTTTCTTAGGTCTCAATGGTTTTTTGGTTAAGGACCACAGCACTCCATTTACCCCATCTATGAGAGGAGACAATCTTTTCAGGCAATCTGTCCCCATTAGAAATGGAATTTCACAAAGAGATTTGATCAATACCTCTTGTTTCATTCTGTGTTTTCCTATTTTTATGTCAACCTCAGTTATACCTATAATGGGCACCTCCTCCCTGTTAAGGTTATGCACTGGACCTTGATTTTCCTTCACCGTGATCTGATTCTGTGGGGATCTCCCTTCATTGATACTCTTTACCAGCTCCTTAGACATAATTGTGGCCTGTGCACCAGTGTCAATCATTGCAAATGTTTGGCATTTTTCTTCTACAGTGATGGGAGCATAATACCTGTCTTCAACTTCCTCTAACACACATAAGAAGTGTGAATTCTTACTGATTTCGGGGCTCACCTTTCTCAGGCCTTTTTCACTTTTGGCTAAACACATTGGTAAATGGAAAGACATTTTTCCCTCCTTTTTGTCCATTTCTGCGCGATAGATTTTATTCATTTCTCCATGTTCAGAGGTTTTTTGGAGTGTGGCCACTGTTCGCCTATCCATCCAGGTATCATCAGGGGCCACACTACAACCTTCCAACTGAACATGTGTAACAACATCATTCAGCAATCTGCCATTGTTTAATTCTGTGCATTTGTGATCATTTAGTGTGGTACGAGCCCTTTCAGCCTCTTAAAAAATATGTGGCTCAAAGAATTCTTCAGGTGATTGACCTGTGCCCTCCTTTTGAGTATTTCCTTTTTCTGCCTGTGTTTGGTCATTGTTCTGAGTGTCCAAGGAAGAAATTATAGCATCCCCACTTATTCCCTGTTTACTGGTATTCCCCATGCATGAGTCATTTTTCTTAAATCTGTCTCTTTGTTCTTTTGGAGTTTCAGGTTTTCTTATGTCATTTGTAAAAATCTTCAATGTTTGATTTAGCTCTAGGTTAAACCGTACCTCTTTTTCAGAAGTTTTTGCACTTTCTGTTACATGTTCACTTACTGGCATTTTCATTTTTAAATCATTAGACATCTCAGAGTCATTATGCGAAATTACATCAGAGCAATCTGTCTTTTCGGCGCTGTAGGTATCCTGAGTACTTAGTCACTTTTCAGAAGCTCCCCGGTCATTGCTATGGCCATCTGACCCCTCCTTTGATGGCTGTTTTTGTACTGTACAGAGCCTTCCTATTTGTTCAGCCAACATCTTCACTTGGGCCTCGAGACACTTGAATCTTTCCATCTCTCTAGAATCCTCTCTCTGTGGCCTAGATCGATATTGGTTGTTTTCTCCCTGATTGGATCTATTCTGATACCTCTCAGGTGAGTGATTTCTATTGGGATGGTTTCTGAACTCTTGATTCATTTGTGGAGGGGAGCGGGGTGCACCCATCCTTTGGTTATAGTTCCCTGGTGGGGAATTATTGTACTGCCGTGGGGTGTAATTCATGTTCTGTCTCATGTACTGTCTCTCATGTTATGGTTACTGGCTCCTATGTTGATTCCCATTATCAGCAAATCGATCCACATATCGGGGTCTATCCTGATTACCATATATCATGGTGTTGGGATCAAATTTGCTCTGTGTCCCCAAAGTCTGGTAGGGACCATCTTTTCTTTCATCTTGATTTTGTCTCTGCTTATTGTTCATATTGGACATATCAGGCCGATAGTCTGCTCGGGGCCTATCTTCTAAATACCTAGGGCTGATGTAGCTCTCCCTATTACTAGGATCATGTGATTGAAACATTGGTGCAGAGTTTGATGACCTTTGTTGATTAATCCTTTGTTCAGGTGCCAAATTATTTTTACCGAGACTTTGAGCAGACGCAAGGGACATTTTGGCTGACCTGATTTCCATCACTGTTGCTGGGGGTTCTTTAGATTTAGGTCTAGTAGCTTTCATTGTATCACTTTCTCTACCCTGACAATAGAGTACCTCATATAGTTTTGTGCTTTGATGCACAATCCACTCAAGGGACTTGTCACGATCAAATTCACGGACCAATTGAGATATGATGTCTTTCTGTAGCCCATAGAAGTAGGCAGTTTTAACTTCATTAGAATTGGGGTCAAAAGATACATCAAAGCGAGAAAATGCTCTTTTTAATTCTAGTAAAAACTGGCGAGGGGATGTATTAGGCCCAGCAGTGATTGTGTAAGCAACTTTCTTTGCCTCCTGTAATGACTGGAAAGGAGAAAAATTACGCCTAATTTCTTTTTCAAACTCCGCCCATGTCATATTCTGCTGTTCATTTAATCCCCTTATGATGCTGGCCGTCGGAGCATCTAAAGTTAAATGAAAATACTGCCTGTACTGTTCCTTAGGAATCTGGAGGGCTTTAAAGATGTCATGAACTGCTTCTAAGTGATCCTCAATGCAGCGTTCCCCTCCTTTTTTAAATGGTTTGATCAGGGCTTTAATATATTTCATTATCTTTATGGGGCTACTTGTTGCAATGCATGGAATTGCACTACCTGGTGACTCAACCCTGGTCCCAGGTGTATGGGATTGGTGGCGGCCCCCAATGGGAGTATCAAATCTCCCAAGGGCGCTGCAACGAAGTTCAGTCACCGGCCCAGTCACTGGAGCACTAGCTCTTTGGGTAGAAATAGAATTCACCTCCACTCCATTGAATGTAGTACCCTATCGCCTCTCCTGGGACCTGGGAATGCACATTTGCTGTTCTAAGTCCTTACACTTTTTAAGGAGCATGTCTGCTTCGTTTTGCAAATAGTTGTTTTCATCACTCATTTTATTAATTACCTCCTGCAGGTTGCACATTTGCATTTGGCATTCATTAAATTCCGTATTTCGCTTGTCTCTTTCTTGAAGCATTTTTAAACCTGTTCTTCTACATTTTGGAGGTCACTTTCTTTTTCAAAATGTTCTTTTTGTAAAACTTGCATCTCTGAAGCCACCTCATCTTTATCTTGTCTAATGTGGTCCACTAATGCTTTTAAGTGTACCAGTTCTTGCTCACTGTCCTCAAACTGTTTCTTGCTTTTGGACAATTGAGCATCAAAATCTCTGCATTTTAACTGCATGTCTTTTTGGCATACCTCCAACTCTGTTCTTAACATTTCCTCTTTCTTACTTGCCCCATCTAAGTCAATCTTTAACCTGTTAATTAGCTGGGTATCATTTTCCTGCATTCACAGGGACCTATTCAAAATAAACCAGATCTTGGCGCATAGCCGTGTTAGGCAATCTCTCTCTGCATTTTTATCAGCTGCATTTAATAACCTTGTAAGGCAGACCTGAATTATGCTGCCTTCTGCAAAAATATTGTCTAGTTTTTCTTTCTGCACCTCACCCTGAATGCGGTCATGCCATTCTGAGGTACTATTCGATGACCACATCCCATGTGCAAATAACTTTGCCTCTAAATATTGCCGTAGGTCTGAGAATGTGGTTTCCCTTTGTGACATTCTGAAATTCGTTTTGAGTGACACACTGCTATTATGAAATGGATTCCCTTTTATGTACAGATGGCAGTGTGAGGCACACTTGCCATGCCCAGTAGGTGCTCTGTGATCACTTACCCGGCCTGCAACGCACCATAAATATGTTGGGTATTTGGTGTAGATTTGGGGCCTATCAGTATTTTCTTACCGCCAAAAATAAAATAATTCAGTAATAATCACTCATTACATTCAGATTGTGTTTGGTATTATAGAAATTTAGTGGATATGCATTATTTCAGTACACAGATATATTTAGTTATTATATCTTTTGTTGGTAGTATGCGTTGTTGGTGGTATTTCTGGTGAGCAAAATTCCTTTGTTTTATATGTGGCCCCAATATCCAGAACACCTTATTTTTGTTTAGATTGTTAGTGTGATCACTAGAGAGACCTCAGGCCTACATTTCAGAAACACCACATTTTCATATGGAGTGCCACCTTGGGCTGTTCTCACTGATTTATCTATACCAGCGAGCTAACATGTGGTATATCAATCATTTATTTACATTAGTGAACTATATCCAGAAGTCTCTCTTTCTGCTGACTCATTTACCTCCAGCAGACTATATTCTTATGTTCCATTCAGAAGCCACACACACACTAATACACGGAATGGAACCGTGCACACAGCTACCGCCAAGTCTTATTTTTTTTTAGCTACCTTATTCTTTCTGTTGTTTTATTGACATGAAAAATGACAAATGCACTGCTTAAAACTCTTCCCCATATTACCAGTGCTATAATGGTAGATGCACTAAGAAAAGAGAAAAACAAAAATACACCACACACCTGATTTCATATATTTTTGTGTATTATAAACAATTGCATTTCAACACCATCTTACCCTTTTTACAGAAATAAATGGAAATTGCACAGCAACAGCATTATCTGTAACAAAATGAGAAGAGATGCGGCAAGAGAATATTCAATTTGCAACATTAAACATGTTGATTAAATCCAGGAATCTCCTCTCCTACTCTGCCTGAATAGGTTTCGCACTCACACACACACCGCCCCCGCACTCTGCAAGATAATTACCGAGCTTGTTCTGCATGCAAATTCTTCAGGCTGGTCGCCTTCTGGAAATGGCTCAGTGCTCCCTCTTAAAGCACCCCAGCGAGGACGTGCATCTGCCGTCACTCAAGCCAGGGCTTATTGACTGGAATTTCCCAGCCTGTGCAGCAGTGCACTGGGACCTTCTTCTCAATCAGGAAACTCTTCAGCCCCGCCAGCCAAGTCTTTCCCCAAGCTGTGCAAAATGTCTTCTAACTTTCTTTCCCCCCGAGATTCTTCAGGAAAACTCTGTTACAGCCTACAAAACTAGTTCAACCAATAAAATTCTATCATGTCCTACCCTCCTTCTCTTGAACAATGGCTTGGCTTATACAGTTTAGACTGTATCTACTAATTTCCTAGCGCATATTTTGCATCCTGCAAATAGTATGGACAGAGCACAGAGAGAGAAAAATAAATAAATCTGCACACAGTCTAGTGTGAGTTTCAGCCTGCCTCATTTTGCACTGGAGAACACATTACAATATTAAAAGTTAGAATTATGTTAGTACTGTTAATGGTGTTAATTCATTAATTCTCTAATGTGTCTCCTGCAACAGAGGCATTTCAGATGAGAAAAGAAAAAAAAATTGCATTTTACATTTAAGAAAAATTGTTTGCATTTTAGATGTAGAAATCGTTTTTGACTGAAGAGCCCGTCTTCGTATACATATCCATGTCACACTAGCAACACATGCCTTGCTGTACCACATTATAGCAATGCATTAAACCCATGCAGTGGCGCTGCATAAAAATGCTAAATAAAATAGTCTTACAATCTCCTGTCCCCCCTAGATTTTATGTGTCTCCTTCACCCGTGGATTTGAGACACCAGTTGCTGAGAAGACATTTTATTGCTAACAATATTAGGGTTGTTTCATTTTAAGTTTACAATTCCCTCCCTTTTTATCAAGTCTTGTTCTCAACAGTTGCTTTGTATATTTTAACATGATCGTTTTTAATAATTCATTTTGTATTGTATTTATTGTGTCTGTAAATGGTGAGAACTGAAATAAAGTTATCTATCTATCTATCTATCTATCTATCTATCTATCTATCTATCTATCTATCTATCTATCTATCTATCTAATCCCCATACACTCTGCCAGAAACTGGCTCTCCAGTCCCAGAAGCAGATGCACAGTGTTAGGTGAAGGTGGTAAGGGAATCACAGCAGAACAGCTCTGCCAGCAGGTATGGTTGTGCACTGTCAATCATGTTAATAGCTGGTGACGTTTGCACCCCAATATTGGCATGCAGTGACACATGCAGGGTTTTCATGGATCATGTGATTTTGTGATGGTTCCTGTCACTGAAGATATACGTTGGGCCACATGTCTGTGTGTCTGCAAGTCCCCTTGATCATCGATGCATGTTCTATTTGTTTCTGGTTGCAGTTCCACAAAGGACTGCAGACTGTGCTGCATTTGTCCTCACTGAGCCTTCAGCAGCCTTTGACACTATCAATGACAGCATCATCATCGACAAGCTCCACTTTCTGGCCATCATGGACTCTGCTTTTAGATAGTTCACTTCTTACCTTGCTGATTTTTCACAAATCTTGTTCCTACCACCCTGCTCCTCTCCCTCCACCCTGTTCCCAGCCGGGTCACTGCCGATGGACTCCCTAACCATCATACTCTTCAACCTGTGCCTGATCTCCCTCCCCACCCTTATCCACTCACCGGACCTGTCCTTCTACAACTACACAGATTACACCCACATGTTCCCAAGATCCCCAAGAATTCAGCTGCACCCCATCAGGACCTCACCTCGGGCCACACAGATGTCAAGACGCTGGCTGGCAAATAACCACCTTCTCCTACATCCTGATGGAAGTGAAATCATGATTTGCAGTAATACAGGACTCGCCTACCAACCCACCCACGTGGATGTGCTACCTTCACCACACCCCTAAAACATCCAGCTGAGTGAAGAACCTGGTGTAGAGATGGAGCCAAGTACCCCCACTCACATCTCCACCCCATGTTGCCTATATGCTGGGAGCCAGAGTGTGAGACACATGCAGTGCCAGTGAAAATACCTATGCCGCAAAGAATCCTGGAAGTAAGGTACCCATTGAGGAAACCGTATATGCACTCACAACAATATGATGGTCATTTGAATGAAATCCCAGAGGAAGTGTGAAAGTAAACGAGAAAGAAGACTGATGACGTCATGTAAAGCAGAACTGATGCATCCAGAACAGAAACAAGAAGCCGAAGAATGTAAACATTCTGTGAGATCTAAAGACAAAGTGATAAATATGAGCAACATTTTCGCTCGAGATGAAGGAGCTCATGCAATAGAAACGATGAAGAAAAAGCAAAGTCATTTTACAATTGTACAGATGAAGTAAATGCAAGTAAGGAAAAGTATTCTTAAGGCTGGCTATGTAGTGACTAGATTGCAGCAATGCGCCAATGCATATGCATAGGAATGTATAGACTATGGATGTTCCATAACGCAGTGTCTTGAACCCATGAACAGAAAGGCTTTTTCAGTGTGGTGCAGTTGGAAAATGACTTGATGATGGAGGTGGATTCCATAAATGCTTGGCTGGCCCAGCACCAGGAATTCAAGGCCACCTTGAGCTTGGATGTTCATGCAGTAGCTATAAAACGTGTGAAAAGAACAAACTCCTGTCTGAAGTGAGGAGTAAGAACATTGAAGACATCAGAGGTTCATCATTCAATAGTATTTTAAATAAAGAAAAGCTCTGAAACATGGTCTGCAGTCACATGGCCAGATGAAAAAAGATACTGAGTCGAGCTGTATCAAAAACAAGAGACAGAGTATGCCTATAATCGCTTTTATTCTCAGGCACAGAGAACATTTCTAAGGCCAATGTTCAAAGGCTAATTGACTGGCAGACGGTAAGAGCGATGATAGATTGCAGGCGAATTAGGTGGGAAGCTATGGTCATGACCAGCAACACCAGCACCTGGGTGCCAGCCTGCATGCTGCTAGCGTGAGTGGAATATTACAGAGGGGTACAAGGGTGCCAACCAATTATATAGGGCCACGTAATAGAGAGCCCTATAGTTTATATAACCAGTAGGATGTTGTGTATTTGATGAAGTTCATAGTGACTTGCACTATAGGAGGGCTTTGTTGTCCACCTGATGTTTGGTGTTGTTTACCCCAGTGTGGGTACGCTCGGCCATGACGTTCAGCCTCACCACTAAGCACGTAGGTACAGCAGTTCAGAACAACCGTTCTCTGGGGTGCTAACCCCACTGTCACCACACTGGTGGTGGTGCATTGCATGACCCCTCCCAATTACATTTGTGCCTGATGCCAGTCTCTCCCCTTTCACCACCACCACCAGTGCAGGCTGGCCTGCTGGTGCACATGTGGTTGACCTGTCCACCCCCCAAAATGTTCGGGCTTTGCATGCTTTCTTGCTTCTGTCCCACTGAAGTCCTCCAGGGCATGCAGATCAGCCTGGAGCGGGTGCAATGCACCCCCATTGCTTCCCACAGTAGGTGGCTAGTACAGTGACAGTACAAATGGCTCATTGAGATAGTGATGTCCCCTTTGATGGCTAGCCCAGTGGCGTTGATTTTCATGGTGGTATATTTAACACATGCCAGCAGATGCTGGCCTTCTGGGATGTGTGCATTAATCAGACCTCTAACAATATGGCATATTATGTCTGCTTCAGTGACTGTAGCTACACTTGATCAGTTTGCACCTCTCTGTGAAGCAAACAAACACAGTGAGGACTGGCAAGTCAACTTCTTGTGCCTATCATGGTGCTCACAGGTAAGGGTAGAACACGTTTCAGTTCAAGTGAGTGAGCCTGACAAACAGCCACCACATCCAAGGAAGACAGCAGGCATTCTGATTGACCAATCCCAATTTGGGGAGGTAGTGACTTTATTTATTTATTTTTAATTCTTCAATGTGCTACATGCCCATGGGACTCAGAGCGCAAAACCAAGACAAGAGCAACGGATAGATCAGAAGGAGCAAATCAGGCAGGGCAGAAAGAATAGAGTCCTAATCATCAGAGTTAACCAAAGCAAGGTTTTGATGCCCTTTTTAAAGGCCGGAAGTGAGGATGATAGTTTGCAAGCATAAGGGAGTGCATTCCATTCCTGGGGAGCACAAACCTCAAAGAAAGTGCCTCTGTACCTTTTTAGGCAAACGCAAGGTTGATATAGTGACTGAGAGTTATTGAAGCGCAAGGCTCTGGTAGTTTGTGCATGAGAGATTTTTCTTCCAAGATAGAGAGGAGCAGCGGCATTCTGAAATTCGTAGTTCAGGGAAAGTATCTTATGTCTAATTCTTTGTTTGTCCGGAAGCCAATGTAACTTTTTTGTGTAGGTAGAAACATGATTGTTCTTGGCAAGACTGTGTATTGCCTTGACTGCCCCATTTTGTGTCATTCGCCGGCGAGCGAGATAAGATTGCAAGGTGCCGACAAGCAGGCTATTACAATAATCAAGCCACAAATTTATTAGGGCTGTGGCCAGAAGAGATCTGTTTTTAATGCAGAGGTATGGCTTGATTTTATACAGTAATTTGATAATATATCCACAAGATGAGCGCACACTTGAAACATATTGTTTAATGGAGAGTTCTGAGTCCAGTTTGACACCGAGAATTTCAATGATTTACTGACTGGAATACTGTTGCCCATGATGGAAAGATAAGAGTAATGAGGGTCGATATTCTTCAGGTGGGGGCTTGTGTCAACAATAAAAAGCTCTGTTTCTCAGTGTTAAGCTCTAAGGAGTTATAGGCCATCCACGTTTGAATTTCATTGTAAATATCATTCACATTTTTGAGGTCAGTGGCATAAGTGCCTGATAGCTTGAAGAGGACCTGGTTGTTATCCACATAGTTAGCATATTGCACACCCAGAGGTTTCAAAGCACGGACCCGGGGATCGAACCTGCAGTGCTCGGTATCTTCTTGCTTCCAAGGGGAGCACCTTGCCCATGAGCTATCCTCCCGAGACAAATCCTCTATAAAGAAGTATGATGGCCAAAAAGACATCATGATTACATTTTAGTTTAATGCACAGATTTACACATCCTTCCAAGTAGTATGGATAAGATGGCAGTGAAACTGTTCTTTAGCAACAAGTGCCACTCTGGCTCCTCTGCAACCAATACAGTCAGCCCTATAAATGTTATACCCTTCAGGTGGAACATTATCAGCAGATATCTTGGAGGTTGCATGCAACCATGTTTCTGTAATTGCAAGCATGTCCGGTTTATGTGTAAGGATATATTCAGGGAGTCTGGGAGCAGGCTGACCGAGTGTTTAAGACACACATGGTAAAGGGATTACCATAATGCGCAGTGTTAAGGGTATGGTCAGCACTTTAATTAGTGTCAGGTGGTATTAATAAATTAAAGGCTGAGTCTCTATGCTTATCATATGCGTGTAGAGAGGCATCTTGAGGATACTGTGTCAGTTTCAGTGCAGCTGGGAGAAGAGTAGCAGTAACAACTAGCTTAGTTAAGTATTCTGGTAGGAATTGATCCTGTACCCTGCTTGTTTCAGCAGGTATTAATTTAATTGGAGTTAAGGCATGCATAACCACATTGATGTTAAGGTCCTTATTTTTAGGGCTAACAGAAATATTAGTGACATCACTAGAGGTAGTGCGCAGACCCAGCACAGGAAACTTTTCTGAGAGTGCTGCCCTTTTTGCTTGTGAATGTGTTGTCAAGGCAGCAAACATGTGTACATTTATAATAATCATAGAATAGTGGCCCCAGAGAGGAAAGAGGTATATTAGGAGCTTACCTATGTTATGATGTCAGAGGTGGTTGAAACAGGGAGGAGGCCCAACCCTCAAAATCCCTGCAAAAACCAGCACTTACCGGCTTGTTACGAACACGCCAGCGCAAAAGCGCCTAGGTGCTGGCAAAAGGAGATCAAGTATTCACCTGGTGTATACATTAAATAAGTTTGGGGATGAGCAAGATCCCTGAGGTACTCCGCACGTTGAGAGGATGGGAGTGGCTTTGGCATCCTTAAAAGCTACTCTTAACATTCTGGAACGCAAGAAGAATGAGATCCAATCTGCTGCTTTTCCTGAAAAGTTAGCGATATTAAGAGCCTTTCATGTAAAGAAGATTGTGGTCTATGAGATCAAAGGCCGCAGAAAGGTCCAATAACATAAGCAAGGCTGGATGGCCCCTTTCTTCAATCTTTCTGATGTCGTACTTAATGTCCAGGAGGTAGGCATGATACCTTCGCTGAAGCACATATTAATAAGCGTAGTAACACATGAAATAGTCACTGTTAAAGAGTCTTTCAGGATTTTAGTAGGACAGGGGTCCCCAGAGCATGTCGTCGATTTGAGGCTCATAATAATATCATGAATTTCTCCCTCAGTACAGAGTTGAAATTCAAATTTAGGAATTGATGAGATGGGGGCATCAGGGATCTAAGTTTTCACAGGGGTCAGTTTTCTATTACTGGCAAGATGACTCAGTTTCTTAGAAATAATCATTTGGTGGCTAGATCTTTTAGCAATGAATTCATCTTGAATTGTTTGGCACCAGCTAGAGTCTTTAATAGTAGATGTGAAAGGAGAGGTGTGTTCTCGAATTCCTGAGAATGTTTAATAATTAATTAGGGGATGAACTGGTGTTATTAATATGTGAATGGAAGTTTTTAGCTTTAGCTTCAATGATGGTATTCTTGAAGGCTACAGCAGTCTTTTTATATTTTCCCAATGTAAAAAGTCCTAGATTTTTCCTCCATTCCCATTCTAATGCCCTTTTCATTGTTCTTGAGTTAATGATGTTATCAGAGAACCGACATTTCTTTATCTTTTCAGTTTTAATTGTCTTTATTCTTTCAAGAGCCAGGATGTCCATAGTGGCCTTAATGGCTTTAGAGAGGTGGCATGCTAAGTCAGAAGAGTTAGCAGGTGTTTCCATAGAATAAAGATTAGTTGTTAGAATAGCAGTGAATTCTGCGGGTGAAATGTTTTTGAGTTTCCTACATTTAACCTCAATCTGAGGATTGCTATTGAGTCTAAGTGGGGCTGCTGGTGGTGAGGTCTTGAGATTAACTAATGAGTGATCAGACCAGGGGCATGTCTGGGTATAAGTGTGACTATGAGGTAATTTACGAGACAAAATCCAATAATGAATATGACCACTTTGGTGGGTTTGGGTTTTTACAAGTTGGGGGAAGCCAAGCATTTCAAGTGCAGACAACAAGGATAAGGTTTTACCATTGGCCCATAGATCAAAATCACCCAGCACAATAGCGGGAGAATTGGCTTTAGTAAGGTCATTTAGAAGAGCGAGGAGTTGTTCCACGAACATAGGTAGGATCTGAGGAGGTCTACATGATATGATATGATAGGTTATTTATAACGTGCTTACTACCTAGAGGTTTCAAAGCACGGACCCGGGGATCGAACCTGCAGTGCTCGGTATCTTCTTGCTTCCAAGGGGAGCACCTTGCCCATGAGCTATCCTCCCGAGACAAATCCTCTATAAAGAAGTATGATGGCCAAAAAGACATCATGATTACATTTTAGTTTAATGCACAGATTTTCACATCCTTCCAAGTAGTATGGATAAGATGGCAGTGAAACTGTTCTTTAGCAACAAGTGCCACTCTGGCTCCTCTGCAACCAATACAGTCAGCCCTATAAATGTTATACCCTTCAGGTGGAACATTATCAGCAGATATCTTGGAGGTTGCATGCAACCATGTTTCTGTAATTGCAAGCATGTCCGGTTTATGTGTAAGGATATATTCAGGGAGTCTGGGAGCAGGCTGACCGAGTGTTTAAGACACACATGGTAAAGGGATTACCATAATGCGCAGTGTTAAGGGTATGGTCAGCACTTTAATTAGTGTCAGGTGGTATTAATAAATTAAAGGCTGAGTCTCTATGCTTATCATATGCGTGTAGAGAGGCATCTTGAGGACACTGTGTCAGTTTCAGTGCAGCTGGGAGAAAAGTAGCAGTAACAACTAGCTTAGTTAAGTATTCTGGTAGGAATTGATCCTGTACCCTGCTTGTTTCAGCAGGTATTAATTTAATTGGAGTTAAGGCATGCATAACCACATTAATGTTAAGGTCCTTATTTTTAGGGCTAACAGAAATATTAGTGACATCACTAGAGGTAGTGCGCAGACCCAGCACAGGAAACTTTTCTGAGAGTGCTGCCCTTTTTGCTTGTGAATGTGTTGTCAAGGCAGCAAACATGTGTACATTTATAATAATCATAGAATAGTGGCCCCAGAGAGGAAAGAGGTATATTAGGAGCTTACCTATGTTATGATGTCAGAGGTGGTTGAAACAGGGAGGAGGCCCAACCCTCAAAATCCCTGCAAAAACCAGCACTTACCGGCTTGTTACGAACACGCCAGCGCAAAAGCGCCTAGGTGCTGGCAAAATGCATGCTGGAACAACAGGAAAGCTGGCAAATGTAGTTCCAAGCTGCACTAAAGCAGAAATTAACAGCTAAAAGGCCACGTTGACACTGGTCAACACAGTTTCAAATGTTGAAGGTGCAAGGCAGTTACAGATAAAATCAATGCATAAAAGAAGAAAAGCAATCAACTCGATTTAAAAGGTTAAAATAGAGAATAGATGAAATCAATGAAGTGCAAGGACCAATGATAAGCAGCACAATTAATAGTGAGTAGCAGCAATTTAATCGATGTCACAGGATTATTTCAATTCCCTGTGGATGGAATGTGTTCAGTTGAAATCCTTTAACAGGGAATCATTGGGGGGGGCGTCTGGTGGCAGCAGCCATGGAGAGTCCAGGTCCACATGCATATGTTACATTTTTTTTCTCACACTTGTAAACTTGTGAAAGGCACAAATATGCCTGTTCCAGCCCTGCCCACCATCACCATGTGAATGGCCGTCATGCTGGCACAGAGACCAGCAAGCAGACTTAGAGGTCAGTGCCCCAGGAACACATTTATTGTGTTCCACAATGGACTTGTTGGACTCCCAAGTATGGATGCTGAAAATGTCCATCTCGCCATACGGGCAGGACGGCTGGCACTGCATCGCCCAAGCCTCTCCTGCACCAGCAGGTTCTGGCCAACAACTTCTGGATGGGTGTAACTTGTTGTGACTCTTACTGGTGGATCACTCAGCTCACGCGTCAATGTGTATGTGCGATCTGTGTAAAACACTTCATCATCGTCACTTCAATCTCACCTTGCAGCTCTGTGTTTCTCCTGAGGCTACGCTGGTCTGACTGTCACACCCAGGGCACTCCCCAGGGTGCAACTGTGCCTGTCAAAGGGTACCCGCCACTTTTGTCCCTCTAAGCTCAGACTCATATCAAAAATATCATTGAATCCATGGACTGCGCACAGTTACTCCTGACCTCATACTTTCACTCCTTGTGGGGTCAGGTGATTCACACCCACAGCATACATCTGGTGGTGGTGCTGGCCGGAAACCCCCAACACACATTCCCCTACTGAAGGGAAGCTGGTTGTGGCATATGTGACTGTCTGTGGTGTTCCACAGCTACCAACATAGGACGGGTGTGGGGCGCAGGCCCCGCAACCACGTCCATATGGCAAGCGCTCCCTGGGTGATGTTTGTTGCAGATCAGGACAGCACACACTTGACAACACAAGAAGTGCCATGCTTGGGCAACACCTTGACAGAGTCAGGGACAAGCACAGCCACCCAAGTTTCTGCTCACCCATTATGGCCTTGTAACATATGTTGGTAGATGTGGAATTTGACCATATCACTAATCGGGGATGGAGTAACTGCCCAGGATTCCCTTCAGTAACAGCACATAACAAGTCCATCTGTTCAGGCCACACCACAAGGATGGTGTTAGGCTGCTAGTGTCCACCGGCACGCTGTTTTCACCACAAAGAAGAGGTGGAGCAAAAAGAAGCAAGTGGGGCACAGCCAGATCCCTTGCATCCCTTGAAACACTTGTGTATAGGCGTGTTATAAATGCTATATCATATCACACCATATCACTGTGTACAGTAATCCAGAGGAAAGTGAGTGAGTTTTCCTGTATCATGTGTACTCTGGGTGACAGAGGGAGAGTTCTGGCCATGAGTGTCATGCCTCCTTCTGGGCACACATTGAAATTGAATTTTTCAATTGTCAGCCATCTGCACGTTCAAAGGAAATGCATTCCAATGGTCCTGGGAAGGAAGGCCCATGTGGCCCCCTGGCCAAAGATCAGCAGGACCCGATGGGTAAAGGCGCAAGTGGACCCATATGTGATCCAGGTGCACAAGGGTCAGGGGTGAGGAGTTTCAGCAGTGGTGCTCTGGCCTGGGACATTTGTGCTTTTCTCTCCAGAGAGGGAGAGGGACCCCAGCAGGATGCTCCAGGTTCGCTGCTGGCCAGCCAAATGGTCGACTCACATTTGAGGGAGGGTCTCAGGGGAGAGGGTGGCAAAACCAGCCACCATGGAGCTCAGGCCAGGGCACAAGATATCTATTCCAATGAGCAGGAACAGCAGACACAACCCCTGCCCCCCCAGCACAAAAGAACCATCTCTGCGTGTTCCCAGCATTGAACACCCAGGTGTTTTTTTGTTGACAGGAGTGGCTGTGGGTACCTTGGCAGAGCAGAAAGCTGCTAAACACATTGGAGCTTTGCAGGGACAGGGGCACACCCCGGGCATGCAGAGGACAATTCTCAGTTAACCATGGTTGTCAAGTTTCACGGTTCCATGCAGGATTCATTGAAAAAGTCCTAATTTTATTCCACAGCACATGCCTAGGTGAACAGACAAGGAGGTTTCATAGGACTGTACGCCATTCTACACCCTCCTCCTCTGTGCCTGTCAACATTACTCTATCTGTTCATGTAATCAGTATTTCGAAATCTAAGGTAATGTCGGTAAACTGTGTCTTTTCCTGGGCGACTGCTGGTCTAAACACAAACTCCACGGGTAGGTGGAATACTATAACCTGGATCCCAGACAGCCATAATTAACCTTTTAATCCAGAGAGGAACACGTATTGATTCAGGGGTACCACTTGCACTAGCACTACAAGGTGCCTGGATAACTGCTGCAACTCTGGTGTAATGCATGCCTGGTGTCAAGCACAGTGTGCCTTTATCAGTGAAGGAAATGGTAATATTCAATTTCCTCAAGAGATATCTGCCCAGAAGATTGACTGGGCTGTCTTTACAATACAAACAAGGTGCTGAGAATTCATGCACGCCTACAGTGATGGGTAAATCTTCAGTGAAAGGAACCAAAACAACAGCCCCATTGAATCCCTGCATATATATAATTCTGTTCATCAAAGGAAACCTCCCTTCTCTTATACAGAACATGGTGGCCCCTGTGTCAACCATAAAGGTGAATGTTCTGAATCCTATCTTCACTCCCACCTGCGGTTCCTCTTCTGGGTCAGGGGTGACAGACAAGACTGGGCACGTCAGGGCTATTTGTAGCCTGTCCTATTGTGGATAGGTGTTTGTATGTGGAAATGAGAACGGGTTGCTCCCTTGGACCCTCGCTCCTGTGTAAAGGTGTTACTGTACTCTGGGGCAAGAGGTTCCTATCCCATGGTTGTGTGTTTGTTTCAGTGGATGCTTGCTGAATAGGTGTTTGCATGATGTTAGGTGTCAGGTACTGGATGTGCTGTGGGTATATGGGTGCTATGATGTGCACGGCACCTGCGGTTTGTGTTTATCTAGGGTCAGAGGCAGGGGCATATATGGGAGCAAGTGCTTGTGTAGGGCCAGGGGTATACACACAAGCTGAGGCCTGCCCTGGGCCTGGGGCATAGGGGACCCATGGAGGGTGGTAGGTAAGATAGTGATTGGATGCAGCACTGTGGTAATATTGCATAGGTGGCATGCTGTGACAATCACATGTGAAATTCCCCATTCTTCCCCAACTCCAGCATGGCCCACCAAACCTGGGTCTGAATCTGAATCCCCTTCCCCTACCTCATTGAGAAGTGCCTATTCCTCTCTGAAAGGTAACCCCTCCTCATCCTTGTGGCTGTTCCTGCTTATACTGTGACTCTGCAGTGTTAGTAATCACTGCTCCTTCTAAGCTCACTTCAGCTAGCTTTTTCTGCACCAGCTTTGCTTTTGCTCTCTACGCTTGTTTCACCTTCTGCCGTTCCTTCTCTGGCCCTTTCCTATAGAAGTGCACTATATGTCCATGTTTCTCAGCCCATCCCTTCACCTCCATGCCCATTACCTTGTCCAAATATGACTGTACTTTGATGGGGAGCCCCCTGTGCAACACTGGTATACTCTAATCCAGTGTAGCCGCATGTGCATGTGCCCGAGAGGGTGTTTGTGCCTGTGTCAGAATGGGCACGTGTGCAGTAAGAGGAGGGGCTGTCACTTGAGCAGGTGTCCGAGCCACCTTCTCGAAACTACTATTGGTAGCCTCTTCTACCTACTTGTACATCTTCCATAATTCAAGTATGCCTTACCTATTCTTTAAATGCTTGCCTTTAAAGGTCGATACCAAATATGTGTATATATGCTCAAGGATTCTCTTGTCGTGCATGCCCTCCATGGACCACGTAGTAAACATCTTGCCCTTTGTCCCCTCTACCCAAACACTACTAATCAAAAACCTTCAGGTCTCTCCCTTCGCGTGCCCCCTCTCAAAACCCTTCACCACACAATAAAATCAACACAACACCATGACCCAGTACGTCTTCGCACAACAATCCCACAAAACACCTCCTTCCCCAAAATATTTCCCCAGACACTCATCACACAGCCCCGGCTATTATCGTCCCACTCCAAACATCCTATTTATAATATATACAACACAATAACCAAAACAATTATCTACAAAATGGTTTATTTTTCCTCCTCTCACCACATAACCTCGGGCGGAGGGATTCACCGTCCTTTCCACTACAGGACATTTACTCTTCTGTATGCAGCGCTCCCTTCCCTCTTTTCAAGGGTATCTCCACTTCACTTTACCGCTCCCCTCTTCAGGAGTGCTTGTTTTTTCACTACTACTCAGAAATAAAACACCATGTGTCTCTCCTCACTACATTCTCTTAATTCATCCCCCCAATAACACCCCCTCTTTTTTGTTCCCACAATAGTTCACTCACATATACGTGTTCTCAGAGGTCCTACAATGTGTTGTCCCCCTCACCGGCCAGCACAGTTGGGCGCAGTGCTCAACTCCAGTGATCAGGCAGGCCTTTGGGTAACCCAGGCACCTGCACACCTCTTTTTTGTGTGCACGGGTACCAGTTTTTGCAGATAGGTGCTACAGCCCAGGCTATGCAGCGGGGGAGCTTTCAGCTCAACGGGGGTGGCATGTAATCACATCAGTGCCACCACAATGTAGGGCATGCCAAAAACTTGAAAAATCCAATCCAATCCAAGGAGCAATAAAGAGTGCACAAATTGCAAGAAAAACACATTGGCCCTCATTAGGAGGTTGGCGGAATGGGTTTACCAGCACCAGTATTGGTGCCGGTAAACCCATTCCGCCCTATTACGAGGTCTCCTCACGAGACCCGCAATGGGCGCCTGGTAAAACCAGGCATCCTTACCGGTTCCCGCGAGGAGACCAGGGAGCTAACAACGGGCCCGTTATAAACGGGCCCGTTGTTAGCTCCATTCCCATTCCCATTGAGCCCTATGGGGGCTCGAATGGGAATGGGGTGGACTGGGTCCGGGTTCCTCGGACGGGGAATTACTGGGTCCACCAAGATTGCCATGGCCGGGTAAGTCCTCATTTGAGGAACCCGGGCCCGGCATGCAGCATGGTTACCTCCAACCTCATAATGAGGGCCATTTTATTACATGCAACTTTGGTCGGGAATAAAACAAGCCTTATTCTACACGCCTATATTAAATGGCACTATATAAAGGAGAAAATCACAATCATAACTTTGAAACAGTTACAAGTCACATGTGAATCCCTACAACTCCATTGGCTATTATCTGTAGATACCTAAAGAACACCATATGTTGGTTGGCTTATTGGCCTAATTTTACCTTCGTGACCAAACACGTATGACCCCTCTAACAGTGACCTAATATCTTAGTCAGCTATAATTCTCCATCCCCTTTGGCTGGTAGCTTTGCGTACATGTGTTGCATTCAGACCATTTCCCCAATGTATGTATTTTATTTATTAGATATGTGTAAGGCACCTATACAAGAAATGGTGTTGCAAGGTGCCAGAAGACAAAAGGGGGAGGGGGAGCACAAGGGAAAAAGATAGCAATAATGGTCCTACCAGACCTGTGACATTCAGCTTGTGTAAGTGCAGTAACAAGAAGTAAGAGGGAGGGTGGGGGAAGTGCTGGTCTGCGTGAAATCTGAGGTACTAAGGTGGGAAGGGAAGTGAAGGGTAAAGAAGAGAGAGTGCAAGTGAAAGAGGGGTTGGGGGAGGTGGGGTAAGAGGGCCAAGGGGGCTAGGCCAGTGCTAAGGGGAGAAAAGGAGGACAAGAGCCAGGGATTGCATGGGCTGCAGGGGGTGAGGGTCCACATGCTAAGTGCAACAAGACAGCTGGACTTGGTGGGGGGGCTAGTGCTCTGTAAAATTCAGAGGGAACCAGGCAGCCAGTCACTGCGGCATATATGGATGTTAGCAGGGGAGTTTGAAGGAAGAAGAGAAAAGGAGGGTCTTGAGGAGCTTCCAGATTTTAAGGAGATCCAGCTCAAGCCTGAGAAAGGCAGGGAGACACTTCAGGGGGGAGTATCCTGTAGTGGAGAGAAATCTACCCCCACTCTTTGCTTAGAGTAGTGTCTGATATGCAAATAGTTGGCTCTAGAAGACCAAAGGGCACCAGCAGTAAGGCTATTTAAGGAGAGTTAGATGTAGGCCCCAGGAAGCCTAGTGGAGAATGCAAATGGTCTTGAACTTGATCTTAGCAGCCTCCGGGAGCCAGTGGAGAGATTTTAGGGCTGAAGAGATGTGGTCCATGGGCTTGAGGCCAAGGATAATTCTTGCAGTCCTATTTTGAATTAGTTGAAGGGGCAAAGAGAGGATAAAGGTAGATTGAGGAGGAGGCTGTTGCAGTAGTCCAGCCTAGAGAGGACCACAGTTCTGGAGACATTGAGCTTCTTGGGGATGGTGAGGAAAGGGAGAATACCTCTGAAGAGGCACAGCTTAGAGTGGGCCTTCTTGGCAAGGTCTACGATGTGAGGTGAGAAGGAGCGAGACGAGTCAAGCATGACACCAAGGTTTTTTGCCTCACAAGAGGGTGGTGCGAGCGGAGCCATAGAGGGTGGCCAAAGGGTAGGTGGGAAGGAGGGAGTTGGGGTCCAATGAGAAGGATCTCAGTCATAATGGCATTAAGGCCAGTGAATCACAGAGGGTCTGGGATGGCAGGGGAAAAGTGGAGAATGCAGTAAGATTAGCGAGTTCCTTGCAGATTTCAGTTTGTCTGTGTTGTTAGTGGGCCCAGAGATGTCGGCTTGCTTGGATATTGACACTCTTGTTTGAGCGGATGGAGAGTCTGTATTACCTTTGGAACAGGAGGCAGGCCAGTCTGTCAGAGGATGTGCATGATGACTGCCACTTCCGCTCAGTAACTCTAAACTTGAGTTTCAGAGAGGCTAGATGGGAGTCATACAAAGTGTTCCGCTTAGAGGCTGGCTTCATACAAATCCTCATGACCGGGGCAAGGATGTCCAAGGTGTCGGTGGTAGGGAGGTGAAGATTAGCAAAGGCAGAGTGAGTGTGGGATTTGTGACAGGAATGGGAGGGGCGAAGAAAGTGGTGGCAAAAGCAGCAACTGACACTCTCTTCGTTGGTCGAATGACATAGAAGGAAACATGCAGTGCAGGCAGAAGCTTAGCTGGGGGACTAAAGAGATCCATGTGAGAGGACAGGAGAGTATGATCAGATCAGGAGAGAGGTGTAGTCCATGGGTTGGAGATGGGGATGTCTGCTGAGATGAGAGTATCCAAGATATGTCCGGCTCAGTGCATCATACCAGAGGTATGAATTGTGAGGGAAAGAAAGCCACAGAGGCTGCAGAAGAGTTCAGTGGCCAAATCAGGAGAGGCAAGGTGAATATTGAAGTCTCTGAGGAGAACCTTCGAGGTGGAGGCAAGAAGAGGAGAGGTGAGGTCAGACCACTCTTAGAGGAAGAGGGAGAGGAGACCAGGGGTCCTGTAGATGGTGGAGAGAATGAATAAGATGGTTGGAGGGACACCAATACTGCAGACGAGGCATTGGAAGGAAGAGTAGGTCTGGGTGGGAATGAAAGTAGCAGGGACCCATTCAGGGAAGGTCAAGACCACTCCACCTCCAGACCGGTAAGACCTGGGCTTAAAGAGGATCTTGTAACCCTCAGGGAGGAGTGTGTCAAAAGCAGTGACAGAGCTGGCAGTACACTAGGTCTCAGTGAGATTGAGAACATTAAGGTAAACGTCTTCAAGAAGGAGACCGATGTATGAGCAGTGTTAAACGGCAGAGCAAGTGTTGAGAGTAGCTAGGTGAAGGTTGTGGCCACCTTTGGAGGTCTTTTGGGGAGGGTTACAGGGATGTGTTACACCCATTGGTGTTGGCAAAGGGCTCAGGGGGTTGGCAGAGGGAGGAGAGGTAAGATAAGAGAGGAAGTTGATGAGCGATGGAAGATACCTTTCAGGATGGAGGAGGTTGGGCTGAGAGCCCTGGGCCAATGCAGCGCATATCTGGTAGATATTAATGATGCACCTAGAGGATTGGATGTGTGCCAAGAGTACTTCCCATCTGGTATCATCATTTATGAGAGAAGAAGAGAAATGGGAGAGAACTGAGACCACATGGGGAGTCCATAGGTCCGAAGAGGTAGCGAAAAAGAGGATGTCAGTGACAGTCTGCCTGGAAGAAGCATTGACATAGCTGTCAGCAATGGGCATGCCTGGGTTGGAGACCAGGAGATCTTTCTTGATTTTTTGCCTTCCCAAGTTTCGAAAGAGAGGTAGGATAGGTGATAGAGTAACAGTTAGAGTAAATGCGGGAGATGGAGAGCACCATGGAGGGAGGGGGCAGAGAGACATAAAGGGCAACGATAGGGAAGGAGAACTGCACAACACATGATGAACTCACCAGGCGGTGACAATGGACAACCCACCCTTCAGTATCTCATGTGTGCTTCGTCCCCAAGAATTTACCAATCCCTTCTGAGGTTTAGACAGTGTGATAACAGGAACATATACTTCATCCCATTCCCATGTGATCAGAACGTTGGCACCCCTGATGGCTCTCACGATTCTCGCTGGCCAATGGGTATTCCTACTGCATTTCTCATTTGGAAACATGTTGCATCTCTTGGACATATCCTTCCCTTCCTCCAATGAGAATATGTGGTCCTAAAAAAACTGCTATTAGCTGACCACTCTTTGGAAATGTATTTCTCTCATTTATGGGCTTCATTTACCCTATTAATTGCAGTTCCAATTGAGTTACTATTCTTCACTTGGGGCAGTACAACCACAGTTTAATCAAGACCCCCTGAACGGGCTCAACACTACCCTGTTCCCACCAAGATATATCTTGCACCACTAAAGTGCTAAACCAATGTCAGTAACACAAACTGTTATAATGTCCTTTGTTTGACGTCTGGGATACTGCTAGGTCTACAACATCAACAAATCACTTCACTGCACTTCACACCACTTCCAAGAATGCTGGCAATGTTTTAGCACTGGCTGGGGGAGTAGAAAGGAAATATCTAACTCACTAAAGAAAACCAAAGCTAAAATACACGGTTTGACCATCTGGGGCAACAAAAAGCTATAACGTCTACTATGTCTTAATTCAAAAATTCTAAATCTTTAGCTAATATAACCAAAGGCCTGCCACTAAACCCTTCATGCATGTTCCATAATACTTGCACTTGATGATCCTCAGCAATTAAAAAAGCTTTCACCAATACACAAGGGTGCCTTTCACAACCTCTTTCTTACTGCATGCGTCTCCCTATCCAAATCACCTAATGTTCACTAGCCAATGCAACCTATTCCATCCGGGCCTACACCCTAAACTGCGCTCTACAGTGAATCTGGACCAAATACAGTTTACACGTGGTATGAATGCTGCATGTGACGACAAGAGTGCTGGTACTAATACGGCTATCTTTCCCTGTTATTGGAACTTCCTTAGTTTGTACATTCTCTCGCATTTGGGGCATTGGACTTGCATCCCAATAGGTTACCTCTTTTGATATAAACTTTATTGTTATGGAAGATGTTTAGGAGAAACATGACTTTCCACCCTAGCACCTTGCCAGAGCTTCACAAACGGTCTTCACCTGCCCAGCTTTGACTAACATCACTACACTGCTCCTAAGCCCATTCCACTATCCTTTTAACAATTGTCTGAATTGACAAGACTGTTCAACATGCTAGAACTAATGCAACACCCCAAAACACCTCACTCATTGAAAGCATTGAGTATGACGGCTTCGCCGTCACTATTTGTCCCCTGTGTACAAAGCATGAGAACATCAGTAACTCTGACTCCTCCTTTCAACACCCGTCCTGGTTGCTGCTGGACATTGCCCTTGCCCCATTATATGGTTGTTAGGCAAAAGGGCATAGATGCATATTGCCAAACAACCTGTAAGGATATTTGGCGTGTTACAGCACAGAGCACAGCACTACTACACAGGTAGCAAACAGCACAGAGTACAGCACTACTGCATAGGTAGCAATTTTTTTTTGCAGCACCACCACAAGGGTGCGGTGCATTGCTATATGTGTTACCAGATTAACAAGAAAAGACAGGCTATTCAGTCAAAAACGATTTTAACATATAAGATGCAAATCTATTTTTACAGTTAAAAGCACACGTGCTCATTTAAAAATGCACACTATTTTTCACCTGAAATGCCTATGGTGCGAGAGACACATTTGAAAATAACAACTAACATAACTTATAACTAACCTGCCTAATGAAACATAATCCACTAATAAAAATGTGTCTCCACTGCAGAATTAGGCCTATTCTGAAAGTGAACTTTTAAACGCACATCCATTTTTTTTTCTGTTCTCTCTGCTGCCCTGTCCACATAACTACAGGAAGCAAATGGGCTCGAAAGGACAGGAAATCAGTTGGTTACAAAGTATTACTATAAAAATGAGCCATTGTGTAGAGAAGGAGTAGATGGCGTGATTAATTCTGATTGGAGCAGCGTCATAGCAAGTATCATGCTAGAGGGAGTGATCAGGTTTTTGCTGGGGGGAGTTTGAGGAAGAAGAAAGGCAGTCAAGATTTGGCAGAGCTGGAAGAAGGACCTTTCCCCTGGCTGAGGCATTCCTATCTGCAGAAGCTGAGGATTCCAGATAAAAACCCCGGTTTGAGAACGAAAAGCGTTCGTTTTCACTGGGGTTAATCTTCAAGGGAGCCACATTCAGGAAGAGAACAACTAAAGAGATAAGGTAATTACAGAAGTGTGGGAGCTGAGTGTGTACGAGAATATGCAGTCAGTGTAGGATTCCTGTGCATGCCTTAATCAAATGCTAATGTTGCAATTTGAGTTCTGTTCTCCGCCACTCTCTTTGCAGTGTGTCATAGACAAAGCTGTTACTGTGCTATTGTATTTATTTCTGTAAAGAATGAGATCGTGTTTAAATGCAACTTTTATAATACAGAAAGATATTTGAAAGCAGACGGGTGGTGTGTTTACTATTTACCATTACAATGCTGATGATGTGGGGAGATTTTTAAACAATGCAATGGTCATTTTAAGACCGATGTGTGCATGTCAGATTCAGTATGAACAGTTGTGAGTGACTGTAGCATAGCTCGTTGGAGGTACATGAGCCAACGGGAAGAGAGACTCTCTGAACATAGTTCCCTACCGTATATAAGGTAGTGGAAATTACCACAAAATTACCACATATAGCTCTCTGTCGTAAATAAGTCAGTGAGATCGCCCTTGGTGGCACACTAACACTAACACTGAAAATGTGGTATTCCTAAAATGTAGGTCTGAGGTCTCTCTAGTGATTACACGAAAAATCTAAGCAAAGATAAGGGATTCTGGACATTGGGGCCACAAATAAAACAAGGGAATTATGCTCACCAAAATACCACCAACCACACATACCAACCACGCATACCAAATATGCATGTCTGGGTGCTGAAATAATGCATGTCCACTGTATTATTGTTGCACATGGCCAAATCTGAATACAAGGAGTGATTATTGCTAAGTTATTTTCGGCGGTAATAAAATACCGTCAGGCCCCAAATCTCCACAAAATACCCTACAAACCCAATGAGAGCCATTACTGTGGAAATGAGTAGGTAATTGTTATCAACTACAAACACTTTCCAGGTTAAATATCCACAATCTGGTAAAAATGTTGATGAGTTTCGGATAAAGTTTATTTGAACATTCTGGTTGAGGCAGTGGCATGGTTACAACTTGAAAACGACAGTATAAAGAAAGGAGACAAGATGGAGGGGCTGGTGGAAGTGGGTAAGAACAGCAGGAGAAGAGTGTCAAAGGGAGGATAGAAGAAGGAGAGACAAAACAATACATGATAATGGTAAAGAAACATATCAGGAAGGTAACATCGAAGGACATACACAATGCACAGAACAGCAGGTAAAAAAGGAAAAGAAGAACATTGGGAGATAAAATGAGAATTATTGCATATGAAAAGAATGACCTAGTGACAGAGAAAGAAAAGTGAGTGTAGAGGAAACAATTGTAGAAAAAGATCAAAGAAACACAATACAGAATGGAAGAAAAGACGCAAAAGAGAAAACAGAAGGATATATACAACAATGAGGAAAAACATAACAGGCATTTGGAGTTGGATGCGAGTGATGCCCAAATATGGTAAGAAATAAAATTACACTAACTTTAAATGTAAATATACAGAGCATATTCTCTCAGTTCAGAGCACTTGGTAAGGTGCACATCTGACTCCCTAATGTTCCTATCTAGTCACTGATTTATTATTATTATTATTATTATTATTATTATTATTATTAGTAGTAGTAGTAGTAGTAGTAGTAGTAGTAGTTGTAGTAGTAGTATTGTTATTATTATATTATTAGTAATTTTTTTTTTTATCTTCAAGTTTCCAGTGTGTGTGCTACCATTAGTATAGCTATTATCAATATTAGTAGTATTCATAACAAGAATTCTCATAGGATTTCCTACATTATTACATGATTATTTTCGGATTACCACTGCATCATTTAGGTAACATACCAACAATGTATCTGAACAAAAGTCTAAGTGCTTGCATAGGTTGATAAAATCAGTACTGTTGTGATGGTTGAAGGGGGAGAATAGCACCTAACATGTTTTAATTATAGTGACAATGAAGGTTGTGGTGTATGCTGTAGAACTACTACTACTGCTACTACTACTAAAACAACGACTATTACTAATAATAAAATCTATGTGCAATTCCATCGATGTAATGATTGCCCTGTGGTACTCATAGCATGATCTGCTTAAAGGTTGAGTAGCAGAAAACGTGCACTGTATAATTAATTAATCTGTTATAATACACTTGCTACGGGAGTCTAGTCTCTAAGTGCGGGACTGGGATTTGCACTTGAGTTGCTCTGCGGTGTCTTGCTTACAAGACAAACGTGTTGCCCCTGAGCTATCCTCCCGGCCCCAATTCATGTTTACCTGAATCCAAGTTTCTCCATTAAACTCTGCAAAGTCCATTTGAAATTGCTTTAGATCTCCAATCAGAAAAAAACAAAAATACATAGAAACATCAGTCGAGCTTCTGAAACATTGGTAGTAATTCATATTTTGCTTCGTGCAACATAAAGAATAAAATCTATTCATCATGTTTTCAATTTGTAAATTGGTGCTGATTGATTTCTGAAGTGTTGATTATGCAAACGCACCTGCACAATGGCTGTCCGATCTATGCATGACTGCAAGATTGCTATACTCCATTTAATGCAAAGTGACCATAAAACAAGCGATTACATCTTTAAACAATCTTCTTAATTATGCAGTGGGATATCTTTATGTATCTGTATGGCAAAATATGTTAGCCCTTGGCTTGATGATGTACAAATGCTTCAGGCTTTACACAGTCAATTGAAATATCACACACTCATTATAATGCCCTTCGACACTTGCTTACTTGATCAACAAACTACCTAATTTCACAGGAGCAGAATGGTGGGTAATTGGGCTCTTCGGTCATTACTGCAGACTACAGGGAGAAGTGCTTTTCTAATGGACAAATTCATGAGCCAACAACAGAATGAATTAATGCATTTATGAATTAGTCATATTTGGTACTCTTTTCTTTTTATAGGCTTTACTTAACTTTTAAAATACAGCTGCATCAGGATAAATCATAGATTAAAAAGTCAAGCTATGAATCCTCCATAATATATCAATTAAACCTTAAACATTATATGACACCAAGGACCACCTGGAGTGGTAAAAACAAAGGGAAGTGGTGAGGCAGTAGAGTAGGTGGGAGGAAGTAGAGGGAAGAAAAAAAGGAAGGGAAGCAGTATTTTAGAAGAATATCACTCTGCCCCTATCCAGAGGGGGATCTCCAGGAGAAGCATAAAGAATCGTAACGTGGCAGCCAAAGTAAATAGTATCCAGCTGACAGATTACTTGTACAATGTCATGCAATCCGACAATAAATAGTCATATTCTTTCATGTTGGGTTTCATGCTGAGGAATGTGCTAAATGTTCCAATGTCTCTGAATTTCCTTCAGGGTTATTGTTAAAGCCGTCCTTTGTGGTAAAGAGCAAAGCAGCATGTGTGGTAGCAGCAATAACCGTCACCAAGGGTGACCATGTAACAGAGATATTCTACAATACAACTTTTCTTTCTGGCATAGTTCTCCAAACGTGGAGGCCTTTCTCACAGGACCAGAACATGTGCCCAATGGTAGCACTCTACTTGGTACAGAAGCAGTCTCATAGTGACTCGGTTGGAGCAGAGCTTCCTCAAGGTTTTTCCTGTGATAGCTGTACACAGGACAACCTTCCATCTTTATTTGTAAGGATTCAACTTTGGCAAAGTTGTATCAGGGCACATCAAGCTATTTATTGTTGACACAGAAAGTTTATGGCCTTGTGACAGCCGCAGAGGTGTGGGTACAGGTCTGGAATTGGTGCCATGAACAGTCTGTATGCTTGTGATCAGTTCCTTAAAGAGAACACATGTTTTCTGTCCGTTCGATCCACCCTATATTTCAATTTTAGATACTGAAATTAAACTAGGGTCCTGCATCCCATGCATCAGGTAGAACAAGCACTCCTGTTTTCCTTCCACCGTAGCCAGGAGATTATGTTATTCAACTACAGTGCAGGATTCTATTAAAGGCAAACACCCTTGTGTAACGCCTAATTCCTCTTCATTCCCGTATCTGCTTGTCACTACACCTTAGCGGGTTTCTCCCTAGTTGGTGGGACCCTTACATCATGCAGCATAACCTTGGAGGAAAGGAGACATTCAAGGCTAACCAGACACACAGTACATCTTCCTGTATCCAAACAGTTAAGTGAAGAGGTAGAAACAAGGGATACACACGCATAAGAAAGGGATCTGAGGGTGAAGGCTTGGTGACAGCATATCGTATCTGGAAATTCAAAGCCTCCCTTTGTCAGCATTTTCTACAAAATGTCAATCCGGATTTTGTCAATCAGTGAATTTGCCCACGGGAAGAATGTGAATTTCTTCTTCACCCTAACAACATAAGATTGCTTTTGTGCATATGGCAGCATGATAAAAACATGTCTTTTGCCAAAAAAGCAAGTGTGATTATTTTCCCCCAGAAACAATTTCTTTGAACCAGAAATGTCAAGGGCAATTCCTGAAATGCTCTCCTTTATGATATTGTGAGTTAGTAAGTGATGTTCATCCCTTGTGATCTCCCCACCCCCCACGCATGTAAAAAATGTTTTTAGCCCTGTGGCCAACCATGCCTCTAACTGCAGCTCTGTGAAAGGCTATACAGGTGTGAAAAAACCTACTTTAGAAACATTAACCTTGAAGTAAGACAAACCCCCATATTCCTCAGAAAGGTTAAACAAGTTTGACATTGACGTTGCACAGTCAAACACAAGATCAAAAGATCATCTGCATTCAGCAGACTCTTAGACATCTCCTGGTCCACCTCTAGCTCCTGTAACCTTTTTCCTACCATGGAACTTAATGGTTGTGGACGGACATCGGACTGCCAGCCTTTTAAGAAGGGATACTGCCACCAGCCTTGCCTCATCCCCATGTAATGCAAAGGGACAGATTAACTCACCATTCACCTAGGAGAGGTCTTATCATAATGAGTGCTAAAAAGTAACAAAAAGCTAGGACCAAACCCAATCATGTGAAGGGAAAATCACTCATATTCCCAGCTGACCCGATTAAAAGCCTTCTCAGCATTGAGATTCACAGCAAAATAGTGTTCATATGAGGTTCTCTTTAGAAGTATCATATTTACCAGCTTGCAGATGTTATCTGATCCAGACTGTCCTTTCATAAATCTCACCTGAGTTTCATGAATGTGTTGCACCATACGTTTCTATATTAGATTGATAGTAGCTAAACACCCACCTTTAACAATCAGACTGGTCTGTAATTTTCTATACAAGTCTTGTCCTTTGCCCGTTTAGTAATAAGAGCTATCAGGGACATGCTCACTACAGGTAGCCTACGGTACAGCACTTTGCAATAATAAAGCAATATGACCTGAACGACGGGGGCATTACTGACTCAGGTTGTGCCCCGGGGCCCATAGTTATAGCCCCGAGCGAAGCGAGGGCCTTAACGAAGACCCCGGGGCATTACCTGAGTCGGTAATGCCCCTGCCGCGAGGGTCATATTGCTATTAGTACCCCGACCCGCATTATGTGCGTGATCGGGGCACTAAAAGCATTTTTTTCTGTCCCGAAACGCTGCAAAACAACCAAGAAAATGGCTGCCATGCAAAGGGAAAACGGAGTCCGTTTTCTCTTTCGATGGCGGCTATCGGGAGCGGACGCGCTGGGAACACAAGTGCTCCCAGCGCGTCCGCTCCCGAAAAAGAAAAAGAAGCAGAAGGTAAGTGAGATTGGGAGAGAGGGGAAGAAAAAAGAAAAAAAAATACGTGCCTGCGTCCCCGGCGGGGGACAATGGAAACTTCCAGCTGTGTGGAGGCGCAGAGCAGGGTGGCCCCGCTCCGAGTCTCCACACTGCTGGAGGCTGCTATCATCCCCCACCAGGGACGCAGGAGCATGCAGGTAAGTTGGGTGGGGTGGGGAGGGCAGGGAGGAGGGAGGGAAGGGAAGGGAAGAAAAAAAAAAGAAGCTTACCTGAGTCCCCCGCAGGGGACGAAGGCAGCCTCTAAGCCGTGTGGAGGCTCGGAGCGGGAATGGCCCCGCTTCGAGCCTCCTCATTGGCTGAGGGGCTGCCACGCCCCCTGCCGAGGACAAGGCAGCTGGAATCCCGGCCGAGAATCGAAGGATTCTCGGCTGGGTAAGTCCCGGCTAGAGCCAATCAGAATTAGTGTTGCATTCTGCTTGACTCTCGCCGAGTACTATTAACATTTAATGGCTCAACAAGTATCGAATCCTGAACGTCAGCAGACATGTTGCAACTCTGACCAGGAAGTCATCCATGCCTGTTTACTTCTTCATCTGCAAGATTGCTATATAAACCTGTGTCTCAGTAATTTCCCTCTTGAGAGATTCACAATATTGCTTATCAGTTTTTAGGAGTTATGGCCTGGAGAAGTAGCTACCCAATTTGACCACATCCGGAGGTGATGTCCATAGGACCTGGTAGAATGAGCAATAGCTAGCTGCAATGTCTGTTCTCTGCAAAAGTCTCACCAGCAGGTGTCATGTGTGAAAAAAAATCAAAATCCTGGAGTCCTCGGCTTTACTAAACCTGTTATCTAAATGTTTACCAGTCGTTTCCCTATGGTCACATTCAAATGGATAAGTGATACATCTTTCTAGGCATGTTGTGTAAATTGATGGTCACTATGGCCCTTGCAATAAGGAGTTTCTCCACTTCTCTGGTGTTTCTTACTAGTTGTCCTCAAGGAAAGTCGACCACCTGAAACCTTTCTTCCTCACCACAGAGGCCATTTTGGTGCCACAAATTGTTGCCTTGAGAGTACCCCAGTAGACAAAAAGAAAAAAACATCCTCAGACTTTCCATGTTATTGCCAATTCATGTGCCAGGTTGTCTCTGATAAAAGCAACATAAACTTTGTTCCCATCCATTCATTTGGGAGCAGCCAGCGGCACTCCTTCATCTTCATTCACAAAGGCCACATCCATTATTACATCTGCAACATTTGTGACCACTAAATCCCCCATGATTGCATCTAGTACTTCTGTGAGCAACCAGAACAAAATCAACGAGGAAGTGATATATGTGGTGTGGAGAGTAGAAGTAGAAGAACTCTCGTTGTTGAAAACAACATTTCCAGGGATCATCCAAATCAAACACCTGCTTTCAAGCTGCCATCTTTGACATGATAGCTTCATCCAACAACCGGTGCCTAAAGGACTATCAGCGTATTGTCCTAAACCATAATTAAATCTCCTGCCACCATGACCCTAGTCCCATCGAGTGAGAGAATTGCCTCAGGTACCATCTTAATAAAAGAAGCCTGAGCACTATTGGGAGGGCAAATAGTCTCTAAAATAATCACATGCAAACCTATCATGCTTTGAACACAACAAAGCTTTCATCCAGACCACAAATGCCTTTCTCTACTTTTCCCCCTAGAAGTTTGGATGTGTGGCATCTTGATAAATCCACATTATATAATTTGTTCAACACGTAACTTAACTGTTTTTCTAGCAAGTGTGTCTCTTGAACCACAGCAATAACTACATTTCTACATACATTACGCAAAGCTGCCTTCCATGTAAGTGGGCTATGCAACCCTTTTACTCTCCAACAGGAAAATCACACGACCCACTACCCACTATTCTTTACCAAGTGAAATAGGATGGGTGATACACTGACCCCCCAACCCAAAATATTCTATGGTTAAATCCACATCTGCGCTGCTGCACGGGCAGTCATTGTTAATGTAGTAAAGCATGAGGCTGAGTGTGCTATAACGGCAGCTTCCTGTCTGAGTGAAAAAAAGCAGTGAAGTGTAAATCATCCATATATGAAGGGGATGGATTTTGATTGAGAAAGGCATGAGCACAACACAAGCTTGAGAAATCAACAGTTCATTAAATTCCTCCATTTAAATAATCACGTTTATGTTACAAAAAACACATCCCAACTATATGGCTTAACCCATTTATTTATTTCCAGCTAAAGAAAGACATATGTATATATATATATATATGCATTTTGGACTTTTAAACAAAACATCCAATAGGCCATAATGTGGACGAGGAACTGTATACCTTCTTGGGACAGTAATTTCAGACTTTGTGAATGCACATTCTGCATATTCTGCTTTTTTGTCTTTTCATCTCTGGATTCCTTCACTTTTTTTCAATTTTTTCACTTTTTTACTTCCTGCTCTACATGACTTGCCATGGACAATTTCTATTAATCCATCTTTCATTTTCTAACTTTAACTTAGATGGATAATGTTCATGCCTATATACAATGAGATTGGTAACTATCTCGTTTCCCATTTCCTCTCTTCCTATGTCTCTGCCTCTCTATTCATTCAAATTTTTCTTTTCATTTCTCTCTTTCTCTGTGTATCTCTTTTATTTGGTATTTATAAGGATGAGGCAGCAGCCTGGTGTGGGCACAGTTATTGGGGTCTAAATTTTTTCTCTTTTATGCACTTAAGGTGATCTTGTTGTTTTAACGGTGAGACATGTGACGGGGGGGTTTGAAAGTAAGAAACTATGGCATTGTTACAGCAATTTCTTTTGACAGTGGAATGTTGTATTTTCTAAATCATAGATAGATTTGTATGATATAGTATGCCCTTCATATATGAACCACTTCTGTTTTGAACATCAGCTTCTATTGATAGCGAGATAGTAACACACCAACTTTAGGGCTACTAATGTGTTATTTCCATACAGACATATAGATATATATATATGTTTTCAGAATTGTTTGCTAATCTATATCGAACCGGTAATGTCTAAGTTGATAGTCTTCTCTGTTAAATAGACATATGAACATACAGGCATTACGGACTGTCCAATGCCACTGCTCAGGGAGTTATAGCGACTTTAGCCATTGTATATACTATGCTTGGACAGTTGCCAGATATCTACCTGATAGTTTCCTTTGATAATTCCAAAAGAATAATAATAATGAGCACTATGCACTTTAATGTTGGCACATTGACTTTAATGTTGCTGTATTTTGCACGAGTTGCACTAGACACTTTGAGCGAAATGTATGCACAAATGCACTTTACAAAGCCTGTGATAATATGTTGAACTATGTATGTTTCCTTTTATACAATTTTGTATATATTTTATCTACATTTTAACATTCTAGTGGGGGGTGTTAAAGAAATCGAAAGTGTTACGTATTAAAACTATGTTACTTCATTCCGTTCCAAAATGGCCGATAGGTTTACAGTTACCTGCTCAGTCCATCTTTTATGTCAAACTTCCTGTCACATGAGGTATTTTAACCAAATTACCAAAGCAGTAACATGTGCTACTGAAAAGAACCATTATTTGTTGTAATCCGGGGTGGTGTTCGCAGGTCGGATGACAAAACGAAATCCTGTTTCAAGATGGCTGCCATAGAAAGGGAAGGCGGTTATTCCATACATAGCCCCTCTCCCCTTTCCATTGTAGGCAGCAAAAAGCACAAGTACGTGACGTGACGCTGTACTTGTAAATAAACATACAGCAATGAACAACCTAATAACTTACATTTGGAAATGATGCAGTTGAATGTAAAAGAAACCGTGAAAATTTGACAGTTGGCAAAGTAGGTTTATTTAACAACAAACTGGCAGAGACCATTGGAGTAAGGGCATTTTCAATACAATCCTAACAATACTTGTAAGGGCGGCATTGCAAATGTCGAAGATCACGAACACATTGTTTTTTTGGCAGTCAAAAGTTTTGGGGTCTTCGTTGAAGCAGTCGCTTTGTTTCCACAGTGATTTCCCAAAAGTCATCATGACCTTCTGCCTACACCACCATAAATGATGTGACGTTGCTCCGCATAGTGAGTTCAGCATACGGACAAAGCAGGCTTAAAGTCCCATTCCACATAATTGTTATGGAAAGGCGACCACTCACCAGCAGCTGCATTTGCCGTCGAAAGAAGTCGTCACTCGGCAACTGGAACCCATGACACGCACAATACGGCAAGATGTACCTATGCGGGAAAGGTTACAGAAAATACGTGTCAATAACCAAGCTGTACCATAAAATGTGCAAAGTACGACACAAATGTCGGTGTTCAAACATGACATTTTAATAAAATGTTACTAATGTCCATTTGTACCTATAGTGGCAAGCTACAAACGCCGAGATTTTGCATGCGCCTTAAGAGAAAAAAAAATGCCAACTACACAGGAAGAGGATAATTCAGTTATGAAATGAAAAAGGAGGGAGAATGAAAAAACAATTACGTCGCGTGATTTCAAAGAAGACTAAAAAAACATGCAAAGGTTTACACAAAGCTATGTGGACAAAGTTAACGTTTCAAATAAGAAATAGTAATACTAAGAAAGAATGAGTGCAGTCATACACTACAAATGTACAAACTGGGCACTCTGCAATATTACTGGAAAAATGTAATAGCGCAGAAAGATAATACGACAATTATATTGGTACAATTAGATGTGCGGTAAGAGAACAATAAAGCACGGTTCGCTGTAGAGTGGGCAAAATTAAACTTACACAATATTTACTGCCTCCATTATGTTTGTGCAAGTCACACCAATGTATTTGCATTTAAAGATTCTTCGTATACTGATATTCCATGTCCCTTACAAACTTTTTAAAACATAACGTTATCAATTGCTATTTTTTTCAACCCTTTCATTCCGTGAATTGCCATTAAGTTTCCCTTTTCACTCAAGGTCAAAAAACAATTGCCCCTTATACATTAATTCAGATGCGCGGGTGTATTGAGCGTTCAACCAAAAAAGCAACTCATGTGGCCTTCACTCAGAAGCCAAATACATTCTTTCTTAGAAGCAACATATTGCAATCCAATTATGAGAACCGCTACTCCCATACACATCCCAAAGCGATGTTTCCAGCAAACACTGCAGATGGTTGCCGTAGTTACAAAAATGAGGACGCCAGTCTGACTGCAATTTTATTTCAAAAACATTTTAACCCACATGCAGTAATTGGTTGTGGAACAGTAAGCAGGAACTTCCATTTAAATGTATCATTTTGTGCTTCCACATCCCATTCTGCCCCCCTCAAAGTTCAATTTCTGAAATACTGTTACATTAGTGTGTCAAGTCCAATGCAGTCTAGTTTTCAATGTATTACTGGCAATATCCGCGTACACTAAAACATGAATAAAACGTAAACATTTGAACCCACACGCAGTAATTGCTCATGGAACCGTAACCAGGAACTTCCATATAAAGGTATAGATTTGGTGACAAAAAAACTCCACTTTTTCATTTTGTACTTCCACATCCCATTCCGCCCCCCTCAAAGGTCACCTTCTGAAATACTGTTACATGGGTGTGTCAAGTCCAATGCAGTCTTGGTTTTGATGTGTTTCTGCCGATATCCGCGTACACTGAAACATGAATAAAACATAGGTGGGCACCGAAAAAAGCTCACTTACTTTACTCTGTTGTACAACCTATCAGGGAAAGAGTCATATGTTCGCAGGCATAAACTTTTTCCCCATTCAATCTAAGGGGAAAAGAGACATTATGAGAACCCCTGCCCCTTATAAATTGTGCCCCCCCTGCACCAAACATCACCAAACTTTCCAAAGAAAGTCACAGTGTGCGATACAATTTCTTTTTGCAAACTATGATGACAATTCATCCAAGGGTAGCAGTTATAAGGCAGTCAAAAAAGTGTTCTTCCTATGGAAACAGCAATTCCCCCATAACAACACAGCCACTAACATGCCTATCTAATATGCTGCAGTGGTTGTTGGCTAGACCTAGAGATTTGGATATATGTCCGCATATATTTGAATGTATACGTGTACATTGGCTTATAACTCCACTGCTTATAAGGTCGTTTCAGGGTGCATGGCCTTTGGCCATGCACCCACGACAGTACACCCTCCCCAGAACCATCTGACATGCTAACATATACTACAGGTGTATGCATTGCTCTAATATGATGCGGTGGATGTGGGCATGGCCTACGGTTTTAGGAGTATGGTTTATGGGCTACAACCTGCAGCCATGCAACCAAAACTCTACATCCTGCCCACAACACCTCAGTGATGTGCAGTAGTACAGGTGTATTGATAGGTGTGGTTTGCTTCACTTGTTCTGGCCAGAGACTGCACTCCTAGCTGTATGTCCATAGATAATACAATGTGTGGGTGTGCACTGGCGTACACCTCCAGCGCTTATAACTTTGTTCTTGGGTGCTGTACACACTCCCCACAACCATGTAATCGTTAGTCAATACTACAGTTACATCCATGGTTGTGACATGCTGCAGTGGTTGTGGCCAGGACCTACAGTCTGGAAAGTATGGCCTTCGGCCTGCGGCCATGCATCCAAGACTCTAGGCCCTGGCCACAACCACCGGAACATGTCATAACCATGGTGGCATACTAATCAATAACAGACCCATAGGAAAATGTAATGTAATAACGCCATGTACTCAATTTGAATGGTCAGTAACACGACGCGTGTCCTTCCAACATTTTCAAGGTGCCTCTACACAGCACAGACTGAAATATTACCCCTATCGCACCCCTCATGTTCTGCATGTCCAAATATCTTGAACAAGGAGGCAATGGAGAATACATCATTAACAGTTACCGCCCAAACAAGTACAGTATTTCAGTCATCTCTTACGCTCCGAACCTCTCCAAACACTGTAGGTGATGAGAAGACTTTCCCAAACACCATTTCGCATGGTGAATACATCATTATCACCTGCCGCCCAAACAAATATGGTATTTAACCCATCTCTTACTCTGTGATCCTCCCCATGCACTGTAGGAAAGCAAAACAGTTTCTGAAACAGCATTTCGCCTCTGGTGGTAACTGCGTTGTCTTCGGATCCAAGATGTCGGGCTCATCCACACATTCTGACGCACATCACGGCTCGCTGTAGCCAATCGGCGAAGACGTCGCGTGTCTGTGGTTATGACGCCACCCCCCTGGCCAATCGATATCTTGTCCGCGGAGCAAACAGGAAAGTGTGACCGCAGAGCGGACATAGATATCACACATTTTTTTAGACATATTTTTTGGTCGTTTTAAAGGAAACTACTGGACGGATTGGCACCAAATTTACAAAAGCACGCTTTTGGGACCAAGCCCCTGCCCCTGCCGCAAATTTGATGACAATCCGTCCAACGGTTTGGGCTGTAGGCGTTTGCAAGGTTTATAACTTTTCTCCCCTTGGACCAAACATCACAAAACTTTGCAAAATAATTCAGAGTGGCCCATATACTTTATTTGCAATGTTTGGTGAGGATTCATCAAGGGGGAGCAAAGTTATAAGCCGCCCAAAAAGTGCTCTTCCTATGGAAACAGAAACTTAACCATAACTACATGGCCACTACATTAGCCATGTAATATATATATACCCGTCGAGGCTGTTGTGGGAAACGGCTCCAATGTATATCAACAGGGCAGGGCAGGTCAATGCGCTCTGGAACCAAATAGTTATAATGGAGAACATGAATACCCATCAAATTTTTAACATGTCTTGCCACACACTCACGGGTTCGCAATTTTCACTCCTCTCACTGGGCTTGAATTTCTGCCCCACCACCAAGTTTGACTATGTTCAGTCACGTTTGGACTTTTACACATTTTACATAAGTTTAGACTTAAAAAATGTGTTTCCATTAATCCACGGCAGGCTAAACCATCTGTGCCTCGTACCGGCCAAACTGATCTTTGCATTTCTGACATTCCTATTTTGACTGATCTGGCTTGTCTTAATTATGAACTTTTTGATCCCTCCACTTTCGACCCTGTTGACTTTGAGATTGATCCCAATTGGGATATGCGCACTAAACTGAAAAATAAGTCCAGGTTCCATCCTTAATTTTCTGTGGGGGGTTGCATTGAGGCATTTCATGATCTTTGCCTCAATGATCTTCGCAAACTACAGAAGAAACCTTTTAACAACAAACAAAATTTAATTATCTCACAACGTTCGGACCTGAGAAAACTACAGAATGTGTCCAGTATTGTGATAAAACCGGCCGACAAAGGGTCCAATATTGTCATCCAGGACAGGGAATGTTATTGGCTGAAGCAAATCGTCAATTACGGGATCAGTGTTGTTACTCCAGGCTGACTAAAAATCCATTTGCCGGAATACAGTTGGAGCTCACCTCTTTATGTACTAAGTGGGCCGATAAAGGCCGCATTGAGGATGAGTTGGCCAAATTTCTCGTTCCTGTCAGTCATACTATTCCTACAATATAGTTCCTGCCTAAGACACATAAGTCCCTTACTCATCCGCCAGGCAGGCCCATTGTCACCTTATCTGGTTCCCTCCTAGAACATATGCCCAGTTCATTGATGAGACTCTGTTCCCACTGGTGTCAGTCTTACCTTCATATTTACTTGATACTAAGGACTTTTTAAGTCACATTTCTGATATACCTTGGGAGGAGGGACTAATGTTAGCAACTCTTGATGTTGTTTCTCTTTATACATCTATTGATCACATGACTGGGTTGACAGCTTGCAGGTATTTTTTGGACACTCGATCTTTGAAGTTCTTGGGGCACAGTTGCATGATTTTGGATATGCTTTTGTTTTGTTTAATCCACAATGTTTTTCTTTTCGAGGGCTCCTTTTATCATCAGGTAAAGGTATGAGCAGTACCTTTCCTCCGTCATACGCTAATTTGACCTTGGGTTGGTGTGAGGCTACTTTTTTGCCTGATTTACTTTCATCGAGTTTTCCTACACAAATCATTAGTTGGTGGCGTTGTATTGATGATGTTTTTATAATTTGGAAAGGACATGAAAATGAGTGGGGATCTTTTGTGGACAGTATCAACAACCATGCTGTTAATCTGAGATTTACCGAATGCCACAGCTCCACCAAGATTGTATATTTGGATGTCAATGTAATTCTCAACAACCTAGGTATTCATAATTCCTTGTACAAAAAACCCACCAACAAAGGCCTTCTTATACATGCCAGAAGTTGCCATCCGCCCTCGTGTAAGAACACTATCCCTTATGGCAAATTCATTTGCTTTCGGCGCAACTGCACAGACATTAATGAATTTGACGGGTGTTGCAGTTTGGCTGCCGTTGGTTTTTTACAACAGGGTTACCTCAAAAAGATCATAGAGATGGCCTTTGTTAAAGCACGTGCACTTTCAAGGGAAAGGTTATTGCACGATCTTACCAGCAAGAAAAATAAGGACCATGATTATCCTCACTTTATTGTCACATTCAATAATGCGTCATATGATGTCCGGAAAATTATTATGAGACACTGGCGCATCCTTATGCTCGACAAAGATCTTGGCCCAGTACTACCTAAATGTCCTATATTAACGTACAAACAAGCACCTTCGTTAAAGGACAGATTGGTTTCAAGTTACTTATCTCCTGTTCAAAAAAATCCTACCATGACCAATTGGCTACCAGATCTACCAAAAGGCTTCACTAAATGTCAAAAATGCAAGGCTTGCCCTCATGCTACTACCTGTAAATCATATATACATCCTATTACTGGCATTGATTTCAGGATAAAACATTTCATCAACTGTGACACCCCCTTTATAGTGTACGTCCTTGCATGTTCCTGCCAGAAATGATAAGTAGGGTCTAACACATGTATATTGAAGCTCAGAATCTTACAGCACCTTAGAGCTATTAAGAACTTTGACCCTACTTACCCGATGGCTAAACATTTCAGACAGGAACATGACAGTGATGTTCAACTTTTTTAGTTTTTTTCTGTGGCCCATGTTCCGACCCACCCGAGAGGAGTTGACCGAACCATGAGACTGAGACAATTGGAAACCAGATTCTTTTTAGACTTTGATACTAAGGGGCCGATTCATGGAACAAACGTGCGCCGAAAATCTTTGCGCAAGCAGGCGCAAACAGGTGCAAGCAGGCGCAAGCGGAAAAAACAGGCGCACGTGCACGCGTGCGATTCATGGAAGTCCCTGCGCGTGTTCACCTCGGGATGTGCGCCAAACCCGTGCATGGTGCACAAGTCACTGCAACATCCTGAAAGGCGTGCACAACGCGCACAGTGAAAGCGCACAACCTCGGCGCATACACCAGAAAGTGGGCGGGACACGGGGCGTAACGCGCGGAATGGGGAACAACGCGCTAAAATAAGGGCGTAACTGGGGATGTACTGCAGGGAAGCAGACGGAACGCCCACACGCACTCGAACCACACGTATTCATGGAATCGAATAGGGCAAAGCCACGCACAGCCAAAGACACGCACAAGCTGAAACACGTCCGCCACACGAAGGCAGGCGGTAGAGTCCCATCGCATCACAAAAGTGGCAACATACAGCAATTGGGCCTATGCGAGCGGGGCACGTGCATTGCGGGGGTGCGCGGGAAGCAACAAACGCGATTGAGCGGGGTACGTGTATTTCGGGGGTGCGCGGGAAGTTACACACGCGATTGAGCGGGGTACGTGCATATCGGGGGTGCGCGGGTAGTTACACACGCGATTGAGTGGGGTACGTGTATTTCTGGGGTGCGCGGGAAGTCACACACGCGATCTCATCAGGGTACGTGTATTTCAGGGTGCGGGGAAAGTATCCCACGCAACATCAGCAGGGTACGTGTATTCCAGGGGTGCGCGGGAAGTTCCACACGCAATTCCATCAGGGTACGTGTATTACAGGGGTGTGCGGGAAGTTCCACACACGATATCATCAGGGTATGTGTATTACAGGGGTGCGCGGGGAGCAGCACACGTGAATTGCACGTGTGGGTCCTCCCAGGTATTCCCTCTACACCATCCATGGCCCCTGCAGGTGGCTCACACCACAGGGGCCTACCCAGCACATGTCATGCAGGCACCCCATCCACCATGGCCATGCCCACCAGCCAACCCACATGTCAACTTGCACTACTGCCCACCAACGCATGTCCCCCTGCACCCCCAGCCACCAGGGGCACCCTCCACCAGACCCCCACCCATGTCTCCCACCACCCCAACCCCCCAGTCACCAGGGGCAGCCTCCACCAGGCCCCCACCCATGTCTACCACCACCCCCACCCCCCCAGTCACCAGGGGCAGCCTCCACCAGGCCCCCACCCATGTCTCACAACACCCCCACCCCCCCAGCAGTGCAGGGGCAGCCTCCACCAGGCCCCCACCCATGTCTCCCACCACCCCCACACCCCAGCAGTGCAGGGGCAGCCTCCACCAGGCCCCCACTCATGTCTCCCTGCACCCCCACCCCCCAGCAGTGCAGGGGAAGCCTCCACCAGGCCCCCACTCATGTCTCCCACCCCCCCCACCCCCCAGCCACCAGGGGCAGCCTCCACCAGGTCCCCACTCATGTCCCCCATCACCCCCACCCCCCAGCAGTGCAGGGGCAACCTCCACCAGGCCCCCACCCATGTCTACCACCACCCCCACACCCCAGCAGTGCAGGGGCAGCCTCCACCAGGCCCCCACTCATGTCTCCCACCACCCCCACCCCCCTCAGTCACTAGGGGCAGCCTCCACCAGGCCCCCACCCATGTCTCACACCACCCCACCCCCCAGCAGTGCAGGGGCAGCCTCCACCAGGCCCCCACCCATGTCTCCCACCACCCCCACCCCCCTGGGGTGGGAGACATGGGTGGGGGCCTGGTGGAGGCTGCCCCTGGTGGCTGGGGGGTGGGGGTGCTGGGAGACCTGGGTGGGGGCCTGGTGGAGGCTGCCCCTGGTGGCTGGGGGGTGGGGGTGGTGTGAGACATGGGTGGGGGCCTGATGGAGGCTGCCCCTGGTGGCTGGGCGGTGGGGGTGCTGGGAGACATGGGTGGGGGCCTGGTGGAGGGTGCCCCTGCACTGCTGGGGGGTGGTGGGAGACATGGGTGGGGGCCTGTGGAAGGTGCCCCTGGTGGCTGGGGGTGCAGGGGGACATGCGTTGGTGGGCAGTAGTGCAAGTTGACATGTGGGTTGGCTGGGGGGCATGGCCATGGTGGATGGGGTGCCTGCAGGACATGTGCAGGGTAGGCCCCTGTGGTGTGAGCCACCTGCAGGGGCCGTGGAGGGTATAGAGGGAACACCTGGGAGGGCCCACACGTGCAATTCACGTGTGGTGCTCCCCGCGCACCCCTGAAATACACGTACCCTGCTGGAATCGCGTGTGTAACTTCCCCTGCACCCTGAAATACACGTACCCTGCTGATATCGCGTGTGGAACTTCACATGCACCCCTGAAATACACGTACCCTGCGGAAATCACGTGTGTAACTTCCCCTGCACCCTGAAATACACGTACCCTGCTGATATCGCGTGTGGAACTTCACGTGCACCCCTGAAATACACGTACCCTGCGGAAATCGCGTGTGTAACTTCCCCTGCACCCTGAAATACACGTACCCTGCTGATATCGCGTGTGGAACTTCAAGCGCACCCCGAAATACATGTACCCTGATGGAATCGCGTGTGGAACTTCCCGCGCACCCCTGAGATACGCGTACCCTGCTCGCACAGGCCCAATCGCGTGTAGTAATTCCTGCGCACCCCTGAAATACACGTACCATGCTGGAATCGCGTGTGTAACTTCCCCTGCACCCTGAAATACACGTACCCTGCTGATATTGCGTGTGGAACTTCACGTGCACCCCTGAAATACACGTACCCTGCGGAAATCACGTGTGTAACTTCCCCTGCACCCCGAAATACACGTACCCTGATGGAATCGCGTGTGGAACTTCCCGCGCACCCCTGAAATACGCGTAGCCCAATCGCGTGAGGTACTTCCCGCGTACCCCAGTGATAGACGTAGCCCGCTTGCTGTGCTGGTACAGGGTTAGCGCAGCCCTTTGCGCTGGATTGGGTATATTGATGGCTTTTCCCTGCGCGAGAGGCGTTCTTGGGGGCGTAACTGGCGCTGCTGCAGGGTCGCTGCGCCACTGTGCGCCACGGCTGGTTTTGGTGGCTGGAATCCATGAATACGCTGTGCGCGGAAATGGATTTTGGCGAACGCGGCTGGCGCAGGGATTCGCACGCGCACACTGTGCGCCAGCCGCGTGCGCCACTTGTGCGCTGAATTCTATGAATTACCCCCGAAATACCCCAATGGTCACAATGTTGATGAGGAGCTGCATACTTTTATGGGAATTTGATAATCTTGTTCCTTTTGTCTCATCCTTTCTTCCTTTTTTGTTCCTTTGACTTTGGTTCCCCATTACCCAACTTTGCTTCTCTCAGTTATCAATATGATGTATTGCCCTGGCCTGGGAATGCCCCATTTATTTTAATTCTATTATCTTTTTATTCCATTTAATATATTTTCTTTTTGGCTTTATGGCTGTTTTGCCATCCTGATCTATTACAGGAACGTGATTCTATGCTCACAATATGATATGTTTATCTTAAATTCATCATTCTGTTTTTTGCCACAGATATTGCATTCTTCATCCCATTTTTGTCCTTTCTCTGCATTTGTTATTCTACCAGGTGCAGTACTGTCTAGTTGATTTTGTTCCTGTATACTTGCTCCCTAACGTGTGGGCACTCGAACAAACAAATTATATCATTTTGCTAGATCTTAGGGTAAATAATGCTTTTATGTGTACTTCAATTTGCAGCCATCTGTATTGGAATATGTAATTTTATGATACAAATATCTCATAATCTATGCACTAGCACTTTATGCTTACCGATCCCTTCTGATTACATATTTCTATTATGCCGATATGTCCATATTGAGATGCATTTGTCCTTTACACTGCAACCATGGGTTGGTCTCCTCATGAGATCTTTTATTACTTTCATTTGCACTTTTTGATTTTTGCGTGAAACATGTTTTAATTTGAGGGTTGCATTTACTGACTGGTTGCATTTATTTTTAACTGTCATTAGATGTTATTTAGTGATATTGGCACGTTATTATTGGGCTGTAATTGTATATTGCTGCTATGTCGATATGTTTATACAGAAATGCACTTGCACCTTATGCTGTAGCTTTGGGCTGCATCTTTATGCTGCTATGTCGATATGTTTACATGGAAATGCACTTGCACCTTATGTTGCAGCTATGTACTGACAATTACCTTTGACAGTGCGCCATTCATATTATCTCAATTATGCTTACCTCTCATTTTTGTGACATTCTAAACATGCTTCCTGAATTATTTTAATGTGCATGTATTATACTGTTATAACCTACCTATTTCTCTATGGGTACATGTGGGATTTTACTCTAGTCCAATATGGCCGCCCTGGATTCGCAGGAATAGCTGCTGACTTATGGAGATAGGCAAAATGGGAGAAGGACTACATTGTAATATGTATGGTGATTATTTTTCCGGTCCCCTAACGTGATATAGCGCTCAGGGAAGCGCGAAATGCGTCGTTCAGGACACTACCTTGGTGCCCTGCTTTGTTTGTTGTGTGTGCTTTGCCAATTTTTACCATCATTAAACTCGTTTTCTTTATTTAGATTCGAGTTGGTTTATTTTTTATCTTTTGTTGGGATTGCAGTACCTCTTGTTTGGAGTGTGTTTTTTTTCTCCTCTGCTGTTATGTATATATATATATATATATATATATATATATATATATATATATATATATATATATATATATATATATTATATATATATATGTATTGTTTATATCTCAAACCTCGTACCAGAGTCGTGGGGTGCTTTACAATATGTAATGCGGTATTGCTGGTGGAGGAGGGAGGGATTTGTATTCATTTGGCAGGTGTTGTTTTTAGTGTTTTTTGAAATTAGGTGTTGGTCGGGGCATTTCAAGCTCTGTTAGGATTGAGTTTCAGGTGAGCAGGTCATGACAGGAGAAGAACTGCTTGACTCTAACTGGGCAGGCTGCAGCATCGTGGGCTGCCTTGATGTGGACTAGTTGCATGGCTGGAGGCATGGCTGGAAGCCCACTAAACAGGGTGTTTTCCCACTGATGAGAGAGAGATCACAAGGGTTTGGACCACTGTGTGCAAATCATGCAGGGTGATCAAAGGTTTGAATGTGCAGAGTGCTGAGATCTGTAGCCATGTGGTTTGCACCTTTTTGACAGTTTTGGAAGGAAAGACTACTGAAGCCCAGGGATTTGGCTTGGTTCTTGTTCAACAACATCACACATTTTCTATTCAGCTTTGATATGCAGCACTTGAAATATTCTTGCAGTGGGACACAATGCATTTTTTTCCAGCAGCAAGAAATATTTTTGTGAAAGCGAGGCACCATTTTGTTCTCATTTACCATGCTCGAAGTAGTTAGGGTACATATTTCCCAAACAGCTCAGGGCTTCAAATAAGAGAAGTTGGGTGTGGACCAATAACCAAGTATTTTTCTATAAACATTCATTTTTGGATCAAAATGGATAAACTTTGATAAGATTGCTTTTCATGAGCATTATAAAGATAGTGTTTTGGTTATGACATCCATCAGAAAATAAAAACAAAAGATGTTGGGTGTGGGGTTAGTGCCTGAAATGTGAAAGCCATCGTTCATTGATTACGAGTTATACATAAAAATTGATTTGTGGAATGGTTGATCAAGTATGTAAAGCACCAGATGTTTACATAGGCAGTAATCCACACAGAGACCAGACCTCCACATAGTGAGCAAGAAGGAGGTTCATAGTCACTGATCAGCAGCCTAATGAACATCTGACTGACTGAAGCCCAGAATGACTGAAGCCTAAAAGCTCTGTTCTTCCCAAAGTCTTTACTTTTATACTTATTAACTTCTATGAATTCCAATGGGGGACCAATTATCTCAAATGACCAAATATGGGTTCATGATACTGCCTTTCATTCTCTTCAAATGGCCACTCGCCCTGGTTATTCCTTCTTTCACTCCGATAGACAGGATAAACGTGGCAGAGGTGTGGCAGTAATTTATAGAACTGCCCTCAAAATACATGAATCTGGAAAACCAGTCTTTGACCAATGTGAGGCTCTCTTTCTTAAACTTAGTCTGGCCCCAACATCCTCTCTTAATCTCTTAGTTCTATATAAACCTCCCACAAATACTCCTCTTTTTGAAGAACAAATGTTGGCCTTCATTGGCAACTCCTGTAAGCCTCACTCACCCACTATTATTTTAGGAGATATTAATCTCTGGGCTGACAATTTACTGGATGGACCATCGACCTCCTTAATTGAATCTCTATCTTCATTATCTTTTATCCAGCATGTTAAGGTTCCCACCCATATAGGTGGTAGTACTCTAGATTGGGTAATAGCAACAAATACCTCTATTACTAACATCAATGTAGATCAATGTATCTGGTCAGATCACTTCTCTGTAAGTTTCTAGACAGACTACAATTATATTACCCATACTAATAATCAGCCATCCCCACTCGATATGTCAAGGAATATACGTAAAATCACACAAGATGCTTTTCGTGCTACGGTTTTACCTCGATTACCACCTTTGGAGAAGTCCATGCCACTTGAAGTCTTTATAGCAAATATAAGATCTGCGCTTGATGAAGCTTTTGAAATACTTGCTCCACTTAAATCTTCAAAAAAAGGGAAAACATTTATCCTATATACCATTTTCAGCAGAAATAACAGAAGGTTGCTCTAAAAAACGTAAATTGGAACGACTATGGCATAAAAAACCATCTGAGTCTAGCTTTATTTCTTACAAGCATGCCCTCCGACACTACAAATCACTTATTTGTTCTACTAAAGAATCACATCTCAATTCTCGGATCTCTAAAGCTAAATCCGGTTCCAAAGAGCTTTTTGTTATTCTTCAGGAGCTTAAGGGTTGCAATACTACATCATTGCCCCTGGCGGACAGTGTATGGTGTCAAAACATTCACAATAGTTTTGTAAATAAAACCCTAACTCATCAAAATAATATTAGTACTCAGGTTAAACTAATTTCTGCCAATATAGCATCCACTATAGAAAATAAGGATACTACAGGAGATTTTCCCGCTTTTACCTTCAGATCTGTTTCTATAGAAGAAGTTATTGACTGTATCTAAACGTAAACCTACCTCCTGCAAAGGAGATGTTTTTCCAACTACCTTATTGAAAGATCATATCTCTACTCTTGCCCCATGGATCACCACCTTTGTTAATAGATCCTTTCAGGAATCCTATGTTCCTAGGAATATAAAGGAAGCTTGGGTTACCCCTTTGCTTAAGAAGGAAAACTTGGATCCTACTGAGGCCGGGAATTATCGTCCAATCACCAATGTTCCATTTATGCTGAAAATCTTGGATAAAATTGTGTATTGCCAATTTCAAACCTTCGTTGAGGAACATGATATATTAGCCACCCAGTAGTCCGGTTTCCATCCCAATCATGGGACTGAGACTGCACTGCTGGATTTAAAATCTCATATTGCTGGTCTCATCAATGAAGGTCACACAGCTTTGCTGTTGTTATTAGATATATCTGCCGCGTTCGATTTAGTTGATCACTAACGTTTGGCGGATAGACTAATTATAATCGGTACATGCTCGTCTGAAGCATCAGCCTGGTTTAAATCATTCCTGGGTCCACGGAATATGAAGGTAACAAAGGACAATGCTAATTCCATGGCATCTTTGTTACTATGTGGTGTTCCGCAGGGCTCATGTCTTTCGCCTTTACTTTTTAACATTTACTCACATCTTCTCTGCGTTCTTTTGTCAGCTATGAGCATTTATTTCGCCAATTTTGCTGACGACACGCAGATTGCCATCAAACTTACTGGAGAGTATTTGAAAGATCTTGAGCACATTAATAACATTTTTGCTGAAATTCAGAAATGGATGGCGTTAAACTCTCTAGCCCTTAATAATGCTAAGACTGAGCTGTGGATCTTAGGTACACAGCAGAGACTAAATAAACTTGCTATAAAGTATGATAACTTTCTGATTGGCCAATATATTATCTCCATTTAAAAATCTGTAAAAACCTTAGGAGTGTTTTTTGACCCTCAGTTATCTTTTACCCGACAGACCAACTACCTTAAATCCTCCTGCTAACACTATATCCAGCTCTTATGGCAGATACGTCCATATCTGTCTAAAGAAAATCTTGATGTGATTGCAGCTGCAATTGTAAACTGCAAGCTGGATTACTGCAATAGTCTTCTGATTGGTACGTCGCAGGCTAATCTTAAGACTCTGCAGGTCATACAGAATAGTGCAGTACGTGCTGTAATGGGCCTCAAGCGCAATATGCATGTTTCTGATGCTAGGCATAGCTTACATTGGTTGCCAGTTCAACAGCGGTTGCAACATAAAGGTTTAACCATTGTCTTTAAATGCCTTTTTTGGCAAAGCTCCAGCTTATCTCACCACTAGGCTAAAAATAGAAATCAGTCCGTCGTTCTCTACGCTCAAGCAGCAACACTGTCTTGGTTCAACCTCTGTTTACCTTGAAAAGATTCGGAGGCACAAGCTTTGATTCATGAACTCCGACCCTATGGAACTACATGGCCACTACATTAGCCATGTAATATATATATACCCGTCGAGGCTGTTGTGGGAAACGGCTCCAATGTATATCAACAGGGCAGGGCAGGTCAATGCGCTCTGGAACCAAATAGTTATAATTGAGAACATGAATAACCATCAAATTGTTAACATGTCTTGCCACACACTCACGGGTTCACAATTTTCACTCCTCTCACTGGGCTTGAATTTCTGCCCCACCACCAAGTTTGACTATGTTCAGTCACGTTTGGACTTTTACACATTTTTACGTAAGTTTAGACTTAAAAAATTTGTTTCCATTAATCCACGGCAGGCTAAACCATCTGTGCCTCGTACCGGCCAAACTGATCTTTGCATTTCTGACATTCCTATTTTGACTGATATGGCTTGTCTTAATTATGAACTTTTTGATCCCTCCACTTTCGACCCTGTTGACTTTGAGATTGATCCCAATTGGGATATGTGCACTAAACTGAAAAATAAGTCCAGGTTCCATCCTTAATTTTCTGTGGGGGGTTGCATTGAGACATTTCATGATCTTTGCGTCAAGGATCTTCGCAAACTACGGAAGAAACCTTTTAACAACAAACAAAATTTAACTATCTCACAACGTTCGGCCCTGAGAAAACTACAGAATTTGTCCAGTATTGTGATAAAACCGGCCGACAAAGGGTCCAATATTGTCATCCAGGACAGGGAATGTTATTGGCTGAAGCAAATCGTCAACTACGGGATCAGTGTTGTTACTCCAGGCTGACTAAAAATCCATTTGCCGAAATACAGTTGGAGCTCACCTCTTTATGTACTAAGTGGGCCGATAAAGGCCGCATTGAGGATGAGTTGGCCAAATTTCTCGTTCCTGTCAGTCATACTATTCCTACAATATAGTTCCTGCCTAAGACACATAATTCCCTTACTCATCCGCCAGGCAGGCCCATTGTCACCTTATCTGGTTCCCTCCTAGAACATATGCCCAGATCATTGATGAGACTCTGTTCCCACTGGTGTCAGTCTTACCTTCATATCTAGATGATACTAAGGACTTTTTAAGTCACATTTCTGATATACCTTGGGAGGAGGGACTAATGTTAGCAACTCTTGATGTTGTTTCTCTTTATACCTCTATTGATCACATGACTGGGTTGACAGCTTGCAGGTATTTTTTGGACACTCGATCTCTGAATTTCTTGGGGCACAGTTGCATGATTTTGGATATGCTTTTGTTTTGTTTAATCCACAATGTTTTTCTTTTCGAGGGCTCCTTTTATGATTAGGTAAAGGAACGAGCAGTACCTTTGCTCCGTCATACGCTAATGTGACCTTGGGGTGGTGGGAGGCTACTTTTTTGTCTGATTTACTTTCATCGAGTTTTCCTACACAAATCATTAGTTGGTGGCGTTGTATTGATGATGTTTTTATAATTTGGAAAGGAAATGAAAATGAGTGGGGATCTTTTGTAGACAGTATCAACAACAATGCTGTTAATCTGAGATTTACCGAATGCCACAGCTCCACCAAGATTGTATATTTGGATGTCAATGTAATTCTCAACAACCTAGGTATTCATAATTCCTTGTACAAAAAACCCACCAACACGGGCCTTCTTTTACATGCCACAAGTTGCCATCCGCCCTCGTGTAAGAACACTATCCCTTATGGAAAATTCATTCGCTTTCGGCGCAACTGCACAGACATTAATGAATTTGACGGGTGTTGCAGTTTGGCTGCCGTTGGTTTTTTACAACAGGGTTACCTCAAAAAGATCATAGAGATGGCCTTTGTTAAAGCACGTGCACTTTCAAGGGAAAGGTTATTGCACGATCTTGCCAGCAACAAAAATAAGGACCATGATTATCCTCGCTTTATTGTCACATTCAATAATGCGTCATATGATGTCCGGAAAATTATTATGAGACACTGGCGCATCCTTATGCTCGACAAAGATCTTGGCCCAGCACTACCTAAATATCCTATATTAACGTACAAACAAGCACCTTCGTTAAAGGACAGATTGGTTTCAAGTTACTTATCTCCTGTTCAAAAAAATCCTACCATAACCGATTGGCTACCAGATCTACCAAAAGGCTTCACTAAATGTCAAAAATGCAAGGCTTGCCCTCATGCTACTACCTGTAAATCATTTATACATCCTATTACTGGCATTGATTTCAGGATAAAACATTTCATCAACTGTGACACACCCTTTGTAGTGTACGTCCTTGCATGTCCCTGCCAGAAATGATAAGTAGGGTCTAACACATGTATATTGAAGCTCAGAATCTTACAGCACCTTAGAGCTATTAAGAACTTTGACCCTAATTACCCGATGGCTAAACATTTCAGACAGGAACATGACAGTGATGTTCAACTTTTTAAGTATTTTGCTGTGGCCCATGTTCCGACCCACCCGAGAGGAGTTGACGGAACCATGAGACTGAGACAATTGGAAACCAGATTCATTTTAGACTTTGACACTAAATACCCCAATGGTCACAATGTTGATGAGGAGCTGCATACTTTTATGGGAATTTGATAATCTTGTTCCTTTTGTCTCATCCTTTCTTCCTTTTTTGTTCCTTTGACTTTGGTTCCCCATTACCCAACTTTGCTTCTCTCAGTTATCAATATGATGTATTGCCCTGGCCTGGGAATGCCCCATTTATTTTAATTCTATTATCTTTTTATTCCATTTAATATATTTTCTTTTTGGCTTTATGGCTGTTTTGCCATCCTGATCTATTACAGGAACGTGATTCTATGCTCACAATATGATATGTTTATCTTAAATTCATCATTCTGTTTTTTGCCACAGATATTGCGTTCTTCATCCCATTTTTGTCCTTTCTCTGCATTTGTTATTCTACCAGGTGCAGTACTGTCTAGTTGATTTTGTTCCTGTATACTTGCTCCCTAACGTGTGGGCACTCGAACAAACAAATTATATCATTTTGCTAGATCTTAGGGTAAATAATGCTTTTATGTGTACTTCAATTTGCAGCCATCTGTATTGGAATATGTAATTTTATGATAGAAATATCTCATAATCTATGCACTAGCACTTTATGCTTACCGATCCCTTCTGATTACCTGTTGCTATTATGCCGATATGTCCATATTGAGATGCATTTGTCCTTTACACTGCAACCATGGGTTGGTCTCCTCATGAGATCTTTTATTACTTTCATTTGCACTTTTTGATTTTTGCGTGAAACATGTTTTAATTTGAGGGTTGCATTTACTGACTGGTTGCATTTATTTTTAACTGTCATTAGATGTTATTTAGTGATATTGGCACGTTATTCCTGGGCTGTAATTGTATATTGCTGCTATGTCGATACGTTTATACAGAAATGCACTTGCACCTTATGCTGTAGCTTTGGGCTGCATCTTTATGCTGCTATGTCGATATGTTTACATTTAAATGCACTTGCACCTTATGTTGCAGCTATGTACTGCCAATTTCCTTTGACAGTGCGCCATTCATATTATCTCAATTATGCTTACCTCTCATTTTTGTGACATTCTAAACATGCTTCCTGAATTATTTTAATGTGCATGTATTATACTGTTATAACCTACCTATTTCTCTATGGGTATATGTGGGCTTTTACTCTAGTCCAATATGGCCGCCCTGGATTCGCAGGAATAGCTGCTGACTTATGGAGATAGGCAAAATGGGAGAAGGACTACATTGTAATATGTATGGTGATTATTTTTCCGGTCCCCTAACGTGATATAGCGCTCAGGGAAGCGCGAAATGCGTCGTTCAGGACACTACCTTGGTGCCCTGCTTTGTTTGTTGTGTGTGCTTTGCCATTTTTTACCATCATTAAACTTGTTTTCTTTATTTAGATTCGAGTTGGTTTATTTTTTATCTTTTGTTGGGATTGCAGTACCTCTTATTTGGAGTGTGTTTTTTTTCTCCTCTGAAGTTCTATATATATATATATATATATATTTGTATTGTTTATATCTCAAACCTCGTACCAGAGTCGTGGGGTGCTTTACAATATGTAATGCGGTATTGCTGGTGGAGGAGGGAGGTATTTGTATTCATTTGGCAGGTGTTTTTAGTGTTTTTTGAAATTAGGTGTTGGTCGGGGCATTTCAAGCTCTGTTAGGATTGAGTTTCAGGTGAGCAGGTCATGACAGGAGAAGAACTGCTTGACTCTAACTGGGCAGGCTGCACCATCATGGGCTGCCTTGATGTGGACTAGTTGCATGGCTGGAGGCATGGCTGGAAGCCCACTAAACAGGGTGTTTTCCCACTGATGAGAGAGAGATCACAAGGGTTTGACCACTGTGTGCAAATCATGCAGGGTGATCAAAGGTTTGAATGTGCAGAGTGCTGAGATCTGTAGCCATGTGGTTTGCACCTTTTTGACAGTTTTGGAAGGAAAGACTACTGAAGCCCAGGGATTTGGCTTGGTTCTTGTTCAACAACATCACACATTTTCTATTCAGCTTTGATATGCAGCACTTGAAATATTCTTGCAGTGGGACACAATGCATTTTTTTCCAGCAGCAAGAAATATTTTTGTGAAAGCGAGGCACCATTTTGTTCTCATTTACCATGCTCGAAGTAGTTAGGGTACATATTTCCCACACAGCTCAGGGCTTCAAATAAGAGAAGTTGGGTGTGGACCAATAACCAAGTATTTTTCTATAAACATTCATTTTTGGATCAAAACGGATAAACTTTGATAAGATTGCTTTTCATGAGCATTATAAAGATAGTGTTTTGGTTATGACATCCATCAGAAAATAAAAACAAAAGATGTTGGGTGTGGGGTTAGTGCCTGAAATGTGAAAGCCATCGTTCATTGATTACGAGTTATACATAAAAATTGATTTGTGGAATGGTTGATCAAGTATGTAAAGCACCAGATGTTTACATAGGCAGTAATCCACACAGAGACCAGACCTCCACATAGTGAGCAAGAAGGAGGTTCATAGTCACTGATCAGCAGCCTAATGAACATCTGACTGACTGAAGCCCAGAATGACTGAAGCCTAAAAGCTCTGTTCTTCCCAAAGTCTTTACTTTTATACTTATTAACTTCTATGAATTCCAATGGGGGACCAATTATCTCAAATGACCAAATATGGGTTCATGATACTGCCTTTCATTCTCTTCAAATGGCCACTCGCCCTAGTTATTCCTTCTTTCACTCCGATAGACAGGATAAACGTGGCAGAGGTGTGGCAGTAATTTATAGAACTGCCCTCAAAATACATGAATCTGGAAAACCAGTCTTTGACCAATGTGAGGCTCTCTTTCTTAAACTTAGTCTGGCCCCAACATCCTCTCTTAATCTCTTAGTTCTATATAAACCTCCCACAAATACTCCTCTTTTTGAAGAACAAATGTTTGCCTTCATTGGCAACTCCTGTAAGCCTCACTCACCCACTATTATTTTAGGAGATATTAATCTCTGGGCTGACAATTTACTGGATGGACCATCAACCTCCTTAATTGAATCTCTATCTTCATTATCTTTTATCCAACATGTTAAGGTTCCCACCCATATAGGTGGTAATACTCTAGATTGGGTAATAGCAACAAATACCTCTATTACTAACATTAATGTAGATCAATGTATCTGGTCAGATCACTTCTCTGTAAGTTTCTAGACAGACTACAATTATATTACCCATACTAATAATCAGCCATCCCCACTCGATATGTCAAGGAATATACGTAAAATCACACAAGATGCTTTTCGTGCTACGGTCTTACCTCGATTACCACCTTTGGAGAAGTCCATGCCACTTGAAGTCTTTATAGCAAATATAAGATCTGCGCTTGATGAAGCTTTTGAAATACTTGCTCCACTTAAATCTACAAAAAAAGGGAAAACATTTATCCTATATACCATTTTCAGCAGAAATAACAGAAGGTTGCTCTAAAAAACGTAAATTGGAACGACTATGGCATAAAAAACCATCTGAGTCTAGCTTTATTTCTTACAAGCATGCCCTCCGACACTACAAATCACTTATTTGTTCTACTAAAGAATCACATCTCAATTCTCGGATCTCTAAAGCTAAATCCGGTTCCAAAGAGCTTTTTTTATTCTTCAGGAGCTTAAGGGTTGCAATACTACATCGTTGCCCCTGGCAGATAGTGTATAGTGTCAAAACATTCACAATAGTTTTGTAAATAAAACCCTAACTCATCAAAATAATATTAGTACTCAGGTTAAACTCATTTCTGCCAATATAGCATCCACTATAGAAAATAAGGATACTACTGGAGATTTTCCAGCTTTTACCTTCAGATCTGTTTCTATAGAACAAGTTATTGACTGTATCTAAACTTAAACCTACCTCCTGCAAAGGAGATGTTTTTCCAACTACCTTATTGAAAGATCATATATCTACTCTTGCCCCATGGATCACCACCTTTGTTAATAGATCCTTTCAGGAATCCTATGTTCCTAAGAATATAAAGGAAGCTTGGGTTACCCCTTTGCTTAAGAAGGAAAACTTGGATCCTACTGAGGCCGGGAATTATCGTCCAATCACCAATGTTCCCTTTATGCTGAAAATCTTGGATAAAATTGCGTATTGCCAATTTCAAACCTTCGTTGAGGAACATGATATATTAGCCACCCAGTAGTCCGGTTTCCATCCCAATCATGGGACTGAGACTGCACTGCTGGATTTCAAATCTCATATTGCTGGTCTCATCGATGAAGGTCACACAGCTTTGCTGTTGTTATTAGATATATCCGCCGCGTTCGATTTAGTTGATCACCAACGTTTGGCGGATAGACTAATTATAATCGGTACATGCTCGTCTGAAGCATCAGCCTGGTTTAAATCATTCCTGGGTCCACGGAATAGGAAGGTAACAAAGGATAATGCTAATTCCATGGCATCTCTGTTACTATGTGGTGTTCCGCAGGGCTCATGCCTTTCGCCTTTACTTCTTAACATTTACTCACATCTTCTCTGTGTTCTTTTGTCAGCTATGGGCATTTATTTCGCCAATTATGCTGATGACACGCAGATTGTCATCAAACTTACTGGAGAGTATTTGAAAGATCTTGAGCACATTAATAACATTTTTGCTGAAATTCAGAAATGGATGGCGTTAAACTCTCTAGCCCTTAATAATGCTAAAACTGAGCTGTGGATCTTAGGTACACAGCAGAGACTAAATAAACTTGCTATAAAGTATGATAACTTTCTGATTGGCCAATATATTATCTCCATTTAAAAATCTGTAAAAACCTTAGGAGTGTTTTTTGACCCTCAGTTATCTTTTACCCGACAGACCAACTACCTTAAATCCTCCTGCTAACACTATATCCAGCTCTTATGGCAGATACGTCCATATCTGTCTAAAGAAAATCTTGATGTGATTGCAGCTGCAATTGTAAACTGCAAGCTGGATTACTGCAATAGTCTTCTGATTGGTACCTCGCAGGCTAATCTTAAGACTCTGCAGGTCATACAGAATAGTGCAGTACGTGCTGTAATGGGCCTCAAGCGCAATATGCATGTTTCTGATGTTAGGCGTAGCTTACATTGGTTGCCAGTTCAACAGCAGTTGCAACATAAAGGTTTAACCATTGTCTTTAAATGCCTTTATGGCAAAGCTCCAGCTTATCTCACCACTAGGCTAAAAATAGAAATCAGTCCATCGTTCTCTGCGCTCAAGCAGCAACACTGTCTTGGTTCAACCTCTGTTTACCTTGAAAAGATTCGGAGGCACAAGCTTTGATTCATGAACTCCGACCCTATGGAACTACATGGCCACTATCTTAGCCATGTAATATATATATACCCGTCGAGGCTGTTGTGGGAAACGGCTCCAATGTATATCAACAGGGCAGGGCAGGTCAATGCGCTCTGGAACCAAATAGTTATAATGGATAACATGAATACCCATCAAATTGTTAACATGTCTTGCCACACACTCACGGGTTCGCAATTTTCACTCCTCTCACTGGGCTTGAATTTCTGCCCCACCACCAGGTTTGACTATTTTCAGTCACGTTTGGACTTTTACACATTTTTACGTAAGTTTAGACTTAAAAAATTTGTTTCCATTAATCCACGGCAGGCTAAACCATCTGTGCCTCGTACCGGCCAAACTGATCTTTGCATTTCTGACATTCCTATTTTGACTGATCTGGCTTGTCTTAATTATGAACTTTTTGATCCCTCCACTTTCGACCCTGTTGACTTTGAGATTGATCCCAATTGAGATATGTGCACTAAACTGAAAAATAAGTCCAGGTTCCATCCTTAATTTTCTGTGGGGGGTTGCATTGAGACATTTCATGATCTTTGCGTCAATGATCTTCGCAAACTACGGAAGAAACCTTTTAACAACAAACAAAATTTAACTATCTCACAACGTTCGGCCCTGAGAAAACTACAGAATTTGTCCAGTATTGTGATAAAACCGGCCGACAAAGGGTCCAATATTGTCATCCAGGACAGGGAATGTTATTGGCTGAAGCAAATCGTCAACTACGGGATCAGTGTTGTTACTCCAGGCTGACTAAAAATCCATTTGCCGAAATACAGTTGGAGATCACCTCTTTATGTACTAAGTGGGCCGATAAAGGCCGCATTGAGGATGAGTTGGCCAAATTTCTCGTTCCTGTCAGTCATACTATTCCTACAATATAGTTCCTGCCTAAGACACATAAGTCCCTTAATCATCCGCCAGGCAGGCCCATTGTCACCTTATCTGGTTCCCTCCTAGAACATATGCCCAGTTTATTGATGAGACTCTGTTCCCACTGGTGTCAGTCTTACCTTCATATTTACATGATACTAAGGACTTTTTAAGTCACATTTCTGATATACCTTGGGAGGAGGGACTAATGTTAGCAACTCTTGATGTTGTTTCTCTTTATACCTCTATTGATCACATGACTGGGTTGACAGCTTGCAGGTATTTTTTGGACACTCGATCATTGAAGTTCTTGGGGCACAGTTGCATGATTTTGGATATGCTTTTGTTTTGTTTAATCCACAATGTTTTTCTTTTCGAGGGCTCCTTTTATCATCAGGTAAAGGTATGAGCAGTACCTTTGCTCCGTCATACGCTAATTTGACCTTGGGTTGGTGGGAGGCTACTTTTTTGCCTGATTTACTTTCATCGAGTTTTCCTACACAAATCATTAGTTGGTGGCGTTGTATTGATGATGTTTTAATAATTTGGAAAGGACATGAAAATGAGTGGGGATCTTTTGTGGACAGTATCAACAAACAATGCTGTTAATCTGAGATTTACTGAATGCCACAGCTCCACCAAGATTGTATATTTGGATGTCAATGTAATTCTCAACAACCTAGGTATTCATAATTCCTTGTACAAAAAACCCACCAATACGGGCCTTCTTATACATGCCACAAGTTGCCATCCGCCCTCGTGTAAGAACACTATCCCTTATGGCAAATTCATTTGCTTTCGGCGCAACTGCACAGACATTAATGAATTTGACGGGTGTTGCAGTTTGGCTGCCGTTGGTTTTTTACAACAGGGTTACCTCAAAAAGATCATAGAGATGGCCTTTGTTAAAGCACGTGCACTTTCAAGGGAAAGGTTATTGCACAATCTTACCAGCAAGAAAAATAAGGACCATGATTATCCTCGCTTTATTGTCACATTCAATAATGCGTCATATGATGTCCGGAAAATTATTATGAGACACTGGCGCATCCTTATGCTCGACAAAGATCTTGGCCCAGTACTACCTAAATGTCCTATATTAACGTACAAACAAGCACCTTCGTTAAAGGACAGATTGGTTTCAAGTTACTTATGTCCTGTTCAAAAAAATCCTACCATGACCAATTGGCTACCAGATCTACCAAAAGGCTTCACTAAATGTCAAAAATGCAAGGCTTGCCTTCATGCTACTACCTGTAAATCATTTATACATCCTATTACTGGCATTGATTTCAGGATAAAACATTTCATCAACTGTGACACCCCCTTTGTAGTGTACGTCCTTTCATGTTCCTGCCAGAAATGATAAGTAGGGTCTAACACATGTATATTGAAGCTCAGAATCTTACAGCACCTTAGAACTATTAAGAACTTTGACCCTACTTACCCGATGGCTAAACATTTCAGACAGGAACATGACAGTGATGTTCAACTTTTTTAGTTTTTTGCTGTGGCCCATGTTCCGACCCACCCGAGAGGAGTTGACCGAACCATGAGACTGAGACAATTGGAAACCAGATTCTTTTTAGACTTTGATACTAAGGGGCCGATTCATGGAACAAACGTGCGCCGAAAATCTTCGCGCAAGCAGGCGCAAGCAGGCGCAAGCAGGCGCAAGCGGAAAAAAACAGGCGCACGCACACGCGTGCGATTCATGGAAGTCCCTGCGCGTGTTCACCTCGGGATGTGCGCCAAACCCGTGCATGGTGCACAAGTCACTGCAACATCCTGAAAGGCGTGCGCAATGCGCACAGTGAAAGCGCACAACCTCGGCGCATACACCAGAAAGTGGGCGGGACACAGGGCGTAACGCGCGGAATGGGGAACAACGCGTGAAAATAAGGGCGTAACTGGGGATGTACTGCAGGGAAGCAGACGGAACGCCCACACGCACTCGAACCACACGTATTCATGGAATCGAATAGGGCAAAGCCACGCACAGCCAAAGACACGCACAAGCTGAAACACGTCCGCCACACGAAGGCAGGCGGTAGAGTCCCATCGCATCACAAAAGTGGCAACATACAGCAATTGGGCCTGTGCGAGCGGGGCACGTGTATTGCGGGGGTGCGCGGGAAGCAACACACGCGATCGAGCGGGGTACGTGTATTTCGGGGGCACGCGGGAAGTGACACACGTGATTGAGCGGAGTACGTGTATTTCGGGGGTGCACGGGAAGTTACACACGCGATTGAGCGGGGTACGTGCATATCGGGGGTGTGCGGGTAGTTACACACGCGATTGAGTGGGGTACGTGTATATCGGGGGTGCGCGGGAAGCAACACACGCGATCGAGCGGGGTACGTGTATTTCAGGGGTGCGCGGGAAGTTACACACGCGATTGAGCGGGGTACGTGTATTTCTGGGGTGCGCGGGAAGTCACACACGCGATCTCATCAGGGTACGTGTATTTCAGGGTGCGGGGAAAGTATCCCACGCAACATCAGCAGGGTACGTGTATTCCAGGGGTGCGCGGGAAGTTCCACACGCAATTCCATCAGGGTACGTGTATTACAGGGGTGCGCGGGAGGTTCCACACGCGATATCATCAGGGTACGTGTATTACAGGGGTGCGCGGGGAGCAGCACACGTAAATTGCACGTGTGGGTCCTCCCAGGTATTCCCTCTACACCATCCATGGCCCCTGCAGGTGGCTCACACCACAGGGGCCTACCCAGCACATGTCATGCAGGCACCCCATCCACCATGGCCATGCCCACCAGCCAACCCACATGTCAACTTGCACTACTGCCCACCAACGCATGTCCCCCTGCACCCCCAGCCACCAGGGGCACCCTCCACCAGGCCCCCACCCATGTCTCCCACCACCCCCACCCCCCAGTCACCAGGGGCAGCCTCCACCAGGCCCCCACCCATGTCTTCCACCACCCCCACCCCCCAGTCACCAGGGGCAGCCTCCACCAGGCCCCCACCCATGTCTCACACCACCCCCACCCCCCAGCAGTGCAGGGGCAGCCTCCACCAGGCCCCTACCCATGTCTCCCACCACCCCCACCCCCCAGCAGTGCAGGGGCAGCCTCCACCAGGCCCCCACCCATGTCTACCACCACCCCCACCGCCCAGCAGTGCAGGGGCAGCCTCCAGCAGGCCCCCACTCATGCTAATGTTAGCAACTCTTGATGTTGTTTCTCTTTATACCTCTATTGATCACATGACTGGGTTGACAGCTTGCAGGTATTTTTTGGACACTCGATCTTTGAAGTTCTTGGGGCACAGTTGCATGATTTTGGATATGCTTTTGTTTTGTTTAATCCACAATGTTTTTCTTTTCGAGGGCTCCTTTTATCATCAGGTAAAGGTATGAGCAGTACCTTTGCTGCGTCATACGCTAATTTGACCTTGATTTGGTGGGAGGCTACTTTTTTGCCTGATTTACTTTCATCGAGTTTTCCTACACAAATCATTAGTTGGTGGCGTTGTATTTATGATGTTTTAATAATTTGGAAAGGACATGAAAATGAGTGGGGATCTTTTGTGGACAGCATCAACAACAATGCTGTTAATCTGAGATTTACCGAATGCCACAGCTCCACCAAGATTGTATATTTGGATGTCAATGTAATTCTCAACAACCTAGGTATTCATAATTACTTGTACAAAAAACCCACCAACACGGGCCTTCTTATACATGCCACAAGTTGCCATCCGCCGTCGTCTAAGAACACTATCCCTTATGGCAAATTCATTTGCTTTTGGCGCAACTGCACAGACATTAATGAATTTGACGGGTGTTGCAGTTTGGCTGCCGTTGGTTTTTTACAACAGGGTTACCTCAAAAAGATCATAGAGATGGCCTTTGTTAAAGCACGTGCACTTTCAAGGGAAAGGTTATTGCACGATCTTACCAGCAAGAAAAATAAGGACCATGATTTTCCTCGCTTTATTGTCACATTCAATAATGCGTCATATGATGTCCGGAAAATTATTATGAGACACTGGCGCATCCTTATGCTCGACAAAGATCTTGGCCCAGTACTACCTAAATGTCCTATATTAACGTACAAACAAGCACCTTCGTTAAAGGACAGATTGGTTTCAAGTTACTTATCTTCTGTTCAAAGAAATCCTACCATGACCAATTGGCTACCAGATCTACCAAAAGGCTTCACTAAATGTCAAAAATGCAAGGCTTGCCCTCATGCTACTACCTGTAAATCATTTATACATCCTATTACTGGCATTGATTTCAGGATAAAACATTTCATCAACTGTGACACCCCCTTTGTAGTGTACGTCCTTGCATGTTCCTGCCAGAAATGATAAGTAGGGTCTAACACATGTATATTGAAGCTCAGAATCTTACAGCACCTTAGAGCTATTAAGAACTTTGACCCTACTTACCCGATGGCTAAACATTTCAGACAGGAACATGACAGTGATGTTCAACTTTTTTAGTTTTTTGCTGTGGCCCATGTTCCGACCCACCCGAGAGGAGTTGACCGAACCATGAGACTGAGACAATTGGAAACCAGATTCTTTTTAGACTTTGATACTAAGGGGTCGATTCATGGAACAAACGTGCGCCGAAAATCTTCGCGCAAGCAGGCGCAAGCAGGCGCAAGCGGAAAAAAACAGGCGCACGCACACGCGTGCGATTCATGGAAGTCCCTGCGCGTGTTCACCTCGGGATGTGCGCCAAACCCGTGCATGGTGCACAAGTCACTGCAACATCCTGAAAGGCGTGCGCAACGCGCACAGTGAAAGCGCACAACCTCAGCGCATACACCAGAAAGTGGGCGGGACACGGGGCGTAACGCGCGGAATGGGGAACAACGCGCGAAAATAAGGGCGTAACTGGGGATGTACTGCAGGGAAGCAGACGGAACGCCCACACGCACTCGAACCACACGTATTCATGGAATCGAATAGGGCAAAGCCACGCACAGCCAAAGACACGCACAAGCTGAAACACGTCCGCCACACGAAGGCAGGCGGTAGAGTCCCATCGCATCACAAAAGTGGCAACATACAGCAATTGGGCCTGTGCGAGCGGGGCACGTGTATTGCGGGGGTGCGCGGGAAGCAACACACGCGATCGAGCGGGGTACGTGTATTTCGGGGGCACGCGGGAAGTGACACACGCGATTGAGCGGGGTACGTGTATTTCGGGGGTGCGCGGGAAGTTACACACGCGATTGAGCGGGGTACGTGCATATCGGGGGTGCGCGGGTAGTTACACACGCGATTGAGCGGGGTACGTGTATATCGGGGGTGCGCGGGAATCAACACACGCGATCGAGCGGGGTACGTGGATTTCAGGGGTGCGCGGGAAGTTACACACGCGATTGAGCGGGGTACGTGTATTTCTGGGGTGCGCGGGAAGTCACACACGCGATCTCATCAGGGTACGTGTATTTCAGGGTGCGGGGAAAGTATCCCACGCAACATCAGCAGGGTACGTGTATTCCAGGGGTGCGCGGGAAGTTCCACACGCAATTCCATCAGGGTACCTGTATTACAGGGGTGCGCGGGAAGTTCCACACGCGATATCATCAGGGTACGTGTATTACAGGGGTGCGCGGGGAGCAGCACACGTGAATTGCACGTCTGGGTCCTCCCAGGTATTCCCTCTACACCATCCATGGCCCTACAGGTGGCTCACACCACAGGGGCCTACCCAGCACATGTCATGCAGGCACCCCATCCACCATGGCCATGCCCACCAGCCAACCCACATGTCAACTTGCACTACTGCCCACCAACGCATGTCCCTGTCATGATCTCTGCTTCCAAAAGGTCAGGGTTTTCCCAACTCCCTTGGAAGCAGATCCATAACCCAGGTTCCGAGTGCCAACCAGTCCCAATTGGGGCCTTTTGGACCCAGTCCTGGCGCCAGTGGCACCAGGCTCATAAATATGCCCAGTCCCAGCGCTGGAAGCGCCGGGCTCATAATGCTTGGGTGGACTTACCTGCAGCAGACCATGCTGCTTACTTGCCTGCCAGTTGAGTCTCTGATCCTCTTCTGTTTGGAACTACTTTTCCTGTTGGGTGGGGCAGGAGCCACTCCCTAGATTCAGAACACTGGAACTCTTCTGGAAAGCAGGAACTCTTTTCTTACCTAGGCGTGGCTGTGGAAGGAGACACCTAAGCACTACAGGAGGCTATTTAAACCACACCCGATGGATGAATCTTGCTTTGCGTTATTCTGCATCCTCAGCAGGAGAACGCTCATCGTGTCTTCTGCATCTGATCCTGGGCCTAAGGAAAAAGGCTTACCATTCTGAATCCAGTCTTCAGCAACTCCTATAAAGACAAGAAAGAATAGGTTAGCATTACGGTCTTCAATGACAGCTCTTCACTTACCTGGTCCATCGGCTGTCACCAACGCCTCGCGCTGCATTCCGGCATCTGAAAGACAAAGGCTTACCTACTCTTCATGCGCTCCGGAGGTCTTCACACTGCATTCCGGCATCTGAAAAACAAAAGCTTACCAACTCTTCGCACGCTCCGGAGGCCTTTGGCGCTGCATCCCGCATCTGAAAGACAAAACAAGGTGCGTTTAAAGACCTTGGGGAACTTTAATACTCACGTGCCATTACTCCTTTCCACATCTAACCCAGTGGGTATTCCGGCACCCTGCAGCCGCCCCGAACTTGTACCTGCAAAATAAAAAGACAGTTAGAGCGCATCGTGAAGCAGGCAACAAGCGCTTACTTACGTGCTTCCAGGCGCGTCTATTCATCACACGGGCTCCATCTTCAACTCACTTCAGCCCGCCATCCGCCATCGCCGGAACCCTGCAAAACAAGAGACATCATTACTAAAGACTTTAAAGACATTAGAATTACTCGAAACTTACCGTTCGTGCAGTAAACGACAGACAGCAGTCCTCTGAAGTCAAGAGGCCTGCTCCCCTTATCCAGTGAAGAAACTGGTTACAGCACCCTGCCTCGAGCCAGATGGAGAGCACGGCGTTCACTTACCTAAGGTGAGAGCGTTAACCTTTGGGGTTCTACAGGAGAAGAGAAAGGGAAGAAGAGAGAGACATTCAATAACCCAGTTCATTAATCCCACATTTTCTATCTGCAGACATCTTACCCTTCGAGCCAGACATACAGTGCACAGAGGTCCAGCCCAAAGAGCCAGCCGTGTGTTACACATCACCTTTGAAGATACAGTATACGCCCAGTCAAGACCGGCGCCTCTACGGGAATCAGGTGAGCGTTACAGTCCCCCTGCACCCCCTGGGGTGGGAGACATGGGTGGGGGCCTGGTGGAGGCTGCCCCTGGTGGCTGGGGGGTGGGGGTGCTGGGAGACCTGGGTGGGGGCCTGGTGGAGGCTGCCCCTGGTGGCTGGGGGGTGGGGGTGGTGTGAGACATGGGTGGGGGCCTGATGCAGGCTGCCCCTGGTGGCTGGGCGGTGGGGGTGCTGGGAGACATGGGTGGGGGCCTGATGGAGGCTGCCCCTGGTGGCTGGGCGGTGGGGGTGCTGGGAGACATGGGTGGGCGCCTGGTGGAGGGTACCCCTGCACTGCTGGGGGGTGGTGCGAGACATGGGTGGGGGCCTGTGGAAGGTGCCCCTGGTGGCTGGGGGTGCAGGGGGACATGCGTTGGTGGGCAGTAGTGCAAGTTGACATGTGGGTTGGCTGGGGGGCATGGCCATGGTGGATGGGGTGCCTGCAGGACATGTGCAGGGTAGGCCCCTGTGGTGTGAGCCACCTGCAGGGGCCGTGGAGGGTGTAGAGGGAACACCTGGGAGGGCCCACACGTGCAATTCACGTGTGGTGCTCCCCGCGCACCCCTGAAATACACGTACCCTGCTGGAATCGCGTGTGTAACTTCCCCTGCACCCTGAAATACACGTACCCTGCTGATATCGCGTGTGAAACTTCACGTGCACCCCTGAAATACACATACCCTGCGGAAATCGCGTGTGTAACTTCCCCTGCACCCTGAAATACACGTACCCTGCTGATATCGCGTGTGGAACTTCACGTGCACCCCTGAAATACACGTACCCTGCGGAAATCGCGTGTGTAACTTCCCCTGCACCCTAAAATACATGTACCCTGCTGATATTGCGTGTGGAACTTCAAGCGCACCCCGAAATACACGTATCCTGATGGAATCGCATGTGGAACTTCCCGCGCACCCCTGAGATACGCGTACCCTGCTCGCACAGGCCCAATCGCGTGTGGTAATTCCTGTGCACCCCTGAAATACACGTACCATGCTGGAATCGGGTGTGTAACTTCCCCTGCACCCTGAAATACACGTACCCTGCTGATATCGCGTGTGGAACTTCACGTGCACCCCTGAAATACACGTACCCTGCGGAAATCACGTGTGTAACTTCCCCTGCACCCTGAAATACATGTACCCTGCTGATATCGCGTGTGGAACTTCACGCGCACCCCGAAATACACGTACCCTGATGGAATGGCGTGTGGAACTTCCCGCGCACCCCTGAAATACGCGTAGCCTGCTCGCACGGGGCCAATCGCGTGAGGTACTTCCCGCGCACCCCAGTGATACACATAGCCCGCTTGCTGTGCTGGTACAGGGTTAGCGCAGCCCTTTGCGCTGGATTGGGTATGTTGATGGCTTTTTCCTGCGCGAGAGGAGTTCTTGGGGGCGTAACTGGCGCTGCTGCAGGGTTGCTGCGCCACTGTGCGCCACGGCTGGTTTTGGTGGCTGGAATCCATGAATACGCTGTGCGCGGAAATGGATTTTGGCGCACGTGGCTGGCGCAGGGATTCGCACGCGCACACTGTGCGCCAGCCGCGTGCGCCACTTGTGCGCTGAATTCTATGAATTACCCCCTAAATACCCCAATGGTCACAATGTTGATGAGGAGCTGCATACTTTTATGGGAATTTGATAATCTTGTTCCTTTTGTCTCACCCTTTCTTCCTTTTTTGTTCCTTTGACTTTGGTTCCCCATTACCCAACTTTGCTTCTCTCAGTTATCAATATGATGTATTGCCCTGGCCTGGGAATGCCCCATTTATTTTAATTCTATTATCTTTTTATTCCATTGAATATATTTTCTTTTTGGCTTTATGGCTGTTTTGCCATCCTGATCTATTACGGGAACGTGATTCTATGCTCACAATATGATATGTTTATCTTAAATTCATCATTCTGTTTTTTGCCACAGATATTGCGTTCTTCATCCCATTTTTGTCCTTTCTCTGCATTTTTTATTCTACCAGGTGCAGTACTGTCTAGTTGATTTTGTTCCTGTATACTTGCTCCCTAACGTGTGGGCACTCGAACAAACAAATTATATCATTTTGCTAGATCTTAGGGTAAATAATGCTTTTATGTGTACTTCAATTTGCAGCCATCTGTATTGGAATATGTAATTTTATGATACAAATATCTCATAATCTATGCACTAGCACTTTATGCTTACCGATCCCTTCTGATTACATATTGCTATTATGCCGACATGTCCATATTGAGATGCATTTGTCCTTTACACTGCAACCATGGGTTGGTCTCCTCATGAGATCTTTTATTACTTTCATTTGCACTTTTTGATTTTTGCGTGAAACATGTTTTAATTTGAGGGTTGCATTTACTGACTGGTTGCATTTATTTTTAACTGTCATTAGATGTTATTTAGTGATATTGGCACGTTATTCCTGGGCTGTAATTGTATATTGCTGCTATGTCGATATGTTTATACAGAAATGCACTTGCACCTTATGCTGTAGCTTTGGGCTGCATCTTTATGCTGCTATGTCGATATGTTTACATGGAAATGCACTTGCACCTTATGTTGCAGCTATGTACTGCCAATTTCCTTTGACAGTGCGACATTCATATTATCTCAATTATGCTTACCTCTCATTTTTGTGACATTCTAAACATGCTTCCTGAATTATTTTAATGTGCATGTATTATACTGTTATAACCTACCTATTTCTCTATGGGTACATGTGGGATTTTACTCTAGTCCAATATGGCCGCCCTGGATTCGCAGGAATAGCTGCTGACTTATGGAGATAGGCAAAATGGGAGAAGGACTACATTGTAATATGTATGGTGATTATTTTTCCGGTCCCCTAACGTGATATAGCGCTCAGGGAAGCGCGAAATGCGTCGTTCAGGATACTACCTTGTGCCCTGCTTTGTTTGTTGTGTGTGCTTTGCCAATTTTTACCATCATTAAACTCGTTTTCTTTATTTAGATTCGAGTTGGTTTATTTTTTATCTTTTGTTGGGATTGCAGTACCTCTTGTTTGGAGTGTGTTTTTTTTCTCCTCTGCTGTTCATATATATATATATATATATATATATATATATATATATATATATATATATATATATATATATTTGTATTGTTTTTATCTCAAACCTCGTACCAGAGTCGTGGGGTGCTTTACAATATGTAATGCGGTATTGCTGGTGGAGGAGGGAGGGATTTGTATTCATTTGGCAGGTGTTGTTTTTAGTGTTTTTTGAAATTAGGTGTTGGTCGGGGCATTTCAAGCTCTGTTAGGATTGAGTTTCAGGTGAGCAGGTCATGACAGGAGAAGAACTGCTTGACTCTAACTGGGCAGGCTGCAGCATCGTGGGCTGCCTTGATGTGGACTAGTTGCATGGCTGGAAGCATGGCTGGAAGCCCACTAAACAGGGTGTTTTCCACTGATGAGAGAGAGATCACAAGGGTTTGGACCACTGTGTGCAAATCATGCAGGGTGATCAAAGGTTTGAATGTGCAGAGTGCTGAGATCTGTAGCCATGTGGTTTGCACCTTTTTGACAGTTTTGGAAGGAAAGACTACTGAAGTCCAGGGATTTGGCTTGGTTCTTGTTCAACAACATCACACATTTTCTATTCAGCTTTGATATGCAGCACTTGAAATATTCTTGCAGTGGGACACAATGCATTTTTTTCCAGCAGCAAGAAATATTTTTGTGAAAGCGAGGCACCATTTTGTTCTCATTTACCATGCTCGAAGTAGTTAGGGTACATATTTCCCAAACAGCTCAGGGCTTCAAATAAGAGAAGTTGGGTGTGGACCAATAACCAAGTATTTTTCTATAAACATTCATTTTTGGATCAAAATGGATAAACTTTGATAAGATTGCTTTTCATGAGCATTATAAAGATAGTGTTTTGGTTATGACATCCATCAGAAAATAAAAACAAAAGATGTTGGGTGTGGGGTTAGTGCCTGAAATGTGAAAGCCATCGTTCATTGATTACGAGTTATACATAAAAATTGATTTGTGGAATGGTTGATCAAGTATGTAAAGCACCAGATGTTTACATAGGCAGTAATCCACACAGAGACCAGACCTCCACATAGTGAGCAAGAAGGAGGTTCATAGTCACTGATCAGCAGCCTAATGAACATCTGACTGACTGAAGCCCAGAATGACTGAAGCCTAAAAGCTCTGTTCTTCCCAAAGTCTTTACTTTTATACTTATTAACTTCTATGAATTCCAATGGGGGACCAATTATCTCAAATGACCAAATATGGGTTCATGATACTGCCTTTCATTCTCTTCAAATGGCCACTCGCCCTGGTTATTCCTTCTTTCACTCCGATAGACAGGATAAACGTGGCAGAGGTGTGGCAGTAATTTATAGAACTGCCCTCAAAATACATGAATCTGGAAAACCAGTCTTTGACCAATGTGAGGCTCTCTTTCTTAAACTTAGTCTGGCCCCAACATCCTCTCTTAATCTCTTAGTTCTATATAAACCTCCCACAAATACTCCTCTTTTTGAAGAACAAATGTTGGCCTTCATTGGCAACTCCTGTAAGCCTCACTCACCCACTATTATTTTAGGAGATATTAATCTCTGGGCTGACAATTTACTGGATGGACCATCGACCTCCTTAATTGAATCTCTATCTTCATTATCTTTTATCCAGCATGTTAAGGTTCCCACCCATATAGGTGGTAGTACTCTAGATTGGGTAATAGCAACAAATACCTCTATTACTAACATCAATGTAGATCAATGTATCTGGTCAGATCACTTCTCTGTAAGTTTCTAGACAGACTACAATTATATTACCCATACTAATAATCAGCCATCCCCACTCGATATGTCAAGGAATATACGTAAAATCACACAAGATGCTTTTCGTGCTACGGTTTTACCTCGATTACCACCTTTGGAGAAGTCCATGCCACTTGAAGTCTTTATAGCAAATATAAGATCTGCGCTTGATGAAGCTTTTGAAATACTTGCTCCACTTAAATCTTCAAAAAAAGGGAAAACATTTATCCTATATACCATTTTCAGCAGAAATAACAGAAGGTTGCTCTAAAAAACGTAAATTGGAACGACTATGGCATAAAAAACCATCTGAGTCTAGCTTTATTTCTTACAAGCATGCCCTCCGACACTACAAATCACTTATTTGTTCTACTAAAGAATCACATCTCAATTCTCGGATCTCTAAAGCTAAATCCGGTTCCAAAGAGCTTTTTGTTATTCTTCAGGAGCTTACGGGTTGCAATACTACATCGTTGCCCCTGGCGGACAGTGTATGGTGTCAAAACATTCACAATAGTTTTGTAAATAAAACCCTAACTCATCAAAATAATATTAGTACTCAGGTTAAACTCATTTCTGCCAATATAGCATCCACTATAGAAAATAAGGATACTACTGGAGATTTTCCCGCTTTTACCTTCAGATCTGTTTCTATAGAAGAAGTTATTGACTGTATCTAAACTTAAACCTACCTCCTGCAAAGGAGATGTTTTTCCAACTACCTTATTGAAAGATCATATATCTACTCTTGCCCCATGGATCACCACCTTTGTTAATAGATCCTTTCAGGAATCCTATGTTCCTAAGAACATAAAGGAAGCTTGGGTTACCCCTTTGCTTAAGAAGGAAAACCTGGATCCTACTGAGGCCGGGAATTATCGTCCAATCACCAATGTTCCCTTTATGCTGAAAATCTTGGATAAAATTGCGTATTGCCAATTTCAAACCTTAGTTGAGGAACATGATATATTAGCCACCCAGTAGTCCGGTTTCCATCCCAATCATGGGACTGAGACTGCACTGCTGGATTTAAAATCTCATATTGCTGGTCTCATCGATGAAGGTCACACAGCTTTGCTGTTGTTATTAGATATATCCGCAGCGTTCGATTTAGTTGATCACCAACTTTTGGCGGATAGACTAATTATAATCGGTACATGCTCGTCTGAAGCATCAGCCTGGTTTAAATCATTCCTGGGTCCACGGAATATGAAGGTAACAAAGGACAATGCTAATTCCATGGCATCTTTGTTACTATGTGGTGTTCCGCAGGGCTCATGTCTTTCGCCTTTACTTTTTAACATTTACTCACATCTTCTCTGCGTTCTTTTGTCAGCTATGGGCATTTATTTCGCCAATTATGCTGACGACATGCAGATTGTCATCAAACTTACTGGAGAGTATTTGAAAGATCTTTAGCACATTAATAACATTTTTTCTGAAATTCAGAAATGGATGGCGTTAAACTCTCTAGCCCTTAATAATGCTAAAACTGAGCTGTGGATCTTAGGTACACAGCAGAGTCTAAATAAACTTGCTATAAAGTATGATAACTTTCTGATTGGCCAATATATTATCTCCATTTAAAAATCTGTAAAAACCTTAGGAGTGTTTTTGACCCTCAGTTATCTTTTACCCGACAGACCAACTACCTTAAATCCTCCTGCTAACACTATATCCAGCTCTTATGGCAGATACGTCCATATCTGTCTAAAGAAAATCTTGATGTGATTGCAGCTGCAATTGTAAACTGCAAGCTGGATTACTGCAATAGTCTTCTGATTGGTACCTCGCAGGCTAATCTTAAGACTCTGCAGGTCATACAGAATAGTGCAGGACGTGCTGTAATGGGCCTCAAGCGCAATATGCATGTTTCTGATGCTAGGCGTAGCTTACATTGGTTGCCAGTTCAACAGCGGTTGCAACATAAAGGTTTAACCATTGTCTTTAAATGCCTTTATGGCAAAGCTCCAGCTTATCTCACCACTAGGCTAAAAATAGAAATCAGTCCGTCGTTCTCTGCGCTCAAGCAGCAACACTGTCTTGGTTCAACCTCTGTTTACCTTGAAAAGATTCGGAGGCACAAGCTTTGATTCATGAACTCCGACCCTATGGAGCTCATTACCCAAACATCTTGCTAATAGTGGCTCCTTGTTTATCTTTAAGAAACAACTAAAGAACTCTTTGCTTGACAAAGGGTAAGGCTTTTTCATCCTCCCTGTATAGTGCTGCTGCACTGAATCTTGTATCTCACCTCAGGCTATCTTTACTTTGGCCTTTTGTGAATGCTAGATTCAACCTTGGTTTTCCTGTGTCTAGTGTTTCCTTATTTGTTCCTGTTATTCTGTTGTCTGTCTTTTTCTTTCTCCTGTGTGCGCCCGAGGCCTTTGGGTTAGTGGCGCAATACAAGAATTTAGTTAAGTTAGTTAAAACCTTTCCAAACTGACTACATATATGTTAATTGGAAACTAATGTAAGGTATTCTTAGGCCTAGACCCTGACTGGCATGAAAACAAAATGGTTTCCATGCGTCATCCATGCGTCATTCGTCTTATGCCATACCTGACTCACGCTGCACATCCAACAACTGAATAGGTCATATATGTTTGGCATAGCTTCCTTTAAAGGTGCATATGAACTAGATCTCAATATGCCTCCTAAGATATAATCACACACGGGAAACCCTCAACACCCAACAGCTCCATCCGCACACCATATCAGTAATCCAAGAGTGTTAGGATGCAACGTGGAAAGAACAGATTATTGCATGTTGCAATACCTCTGTGTGCTCAGGAACTCACAGATCACTTTTCAGGGAGGGGCATGGCTAAGCCCCGATAGAAATGGCTGCCTAATCCATGCGCTCCCGCTCAAGTGGCATATAACAATATTTATTTGCCTCTAATGTAAGGTAAATGCTGCCTTAATATATGTGAGCAACGCCGGAAACACTGTTGTCCTGTAAGCACTGTGCCAATGTCTCCTTTCAGCTGGTTGGATACGACCAGTTCGGTCTGTGTTATGACTGAGAATGCATGCGAACAATGAAAGATGAAAAAAGCATAGAAGAATAAGCTAAGGACAACTTGGAAAATATTAAAACATAAATTAAAGGCGAATAATACTCAAGTTCTCACTCAAGGATATAAGAGAGAACCTGGTGTGAAACCTATAGGTATAAGGGCAAGGAGAAATTCTAAAGATGGCCAATAGGCTAACATATTGAAAACGAAAGAAAGACTTGATCATGTAAGAAAGATTAGCTCTCATGAAGTTTTTAGAACCGTTTCAAAAGATGATGGAGATATGTACAAAATAATGATGTGCAAATATGCTTGTAGATTAGCTTTAATTTTGTATTCTCACAGAACTGCTTTTTATTTTTTTAGTTTTTTTTTCGAGTTTTACATTTCAACAGTGTGTATTAACTGTATGAAATTAAAATAAATAAAATAAAAAAGTAAGAAAGATTAGTAATCAGACATGTATCTCTAATCATCCAACAACACTGGGTGTGAGTGATAGTCGAATATATGTCTTGTGAAGACATTCAAAGTGAAAAAGAGATAAGATAAGAAGCATAGTGACAAAATATATCACACAATATAAATAATACTGGTGCTATGGTTGAAATCTTAAATGAGCCAACACTCTATTTCTGATTTAATCATTTGATGAACATATAGGCAGACCTGTATACTGACATTATTGTGGAAATATATGTACCCATTATTTGTTATCTTAATTGTTTTTCTTCATTTTCTTCATTTCATTTTGGTCTTGAGAACTGTTTATTCGTCTAAAACATTTTCTGTCATTTGATTGTTTTTCATTTATTGTCAAGTATCTATGCACTTTCCAAATTCCAAAATTGTTGAATTTTGTTGTATTCATTTTTGCTAAGCATCATTGACTGTGTTTTTTATCTACATTTAGGTCATCAAATTTAATAAAATACAGAATTAATTCCCCACACTAGTATTGGTTTTCTTTTCCACCTCTCTTTTTTATTGTGTTTAGTGGTGCTAAGGGTATTTAAATAAGGATATCTTTTGATACAAGATTTAAATTAAATTTATTTAGGATTTAGGATTAAGTACAATTCCATACAGCTTTTTGGATCTCATGTTTTACTATAATTAGTCCCCCACCAATAGCTGTACCACTTTTTTTGGGGCAACCCATTTTTTAGCTGAACATATAGAAGGTCACATGGGCATTTTATTTCATACACAACTCCTGTGCTATTACAGGTCGCAAAGTCTTTTAAAGCAATCTTTTGACCAGTATGGGAGTGCTGAATAGTATTGCCTTTGATGACGTTATTACAGTTACTACAATATAAACAGGGGAAAGTACCCTTCTCTGTGTTGCCAAGGTTCTCTGAGCTTCAGGGTGGCTTCTTTCAGCTTTCACCAATCTGTCTCTAAAGTTTCTCCCTCTCTTATACGCCATCATGGGGGATTTTCATTCTATGACTGTCAGTGAACAAATACACCTGCCCTGGATATGTCAGTGAACAAACGCAAGTGGCCTAGATATGTGATGTCATCAATGAGATTTGTGATGTCATCTTTGATGTCCTGGTTGTTAGAGTTCGCAGTGCACGGCGGTGGTGCGAGTTATGGTTGCTTAGCCCACTATAACTGAATTTTTTCCCCCGTTTTACTTGTAACATAACGTTCCTTTAACACCATTTTCCATGGAACATATATATTACAGGGCCTGACGTAGCGGCCCTGTAGTTATGGTTAAGTTGCTCAACCCATAGGAAGAGCAGTTTTTTGGGCAGATTATTACTTTGCCCCCCTCTAAGTATCCTCAAAAAACTTTGCAAAAAAAGTATATGGTCCCATCAGATTGATTCAGCAAAGTTTGTTGAGGTTTCGTCAAGGGGGTGGGGGGGCAAAGTTATACGTTGTGGCTTTTAACACAGATGCAATGGAAAAAAATATTTTGCTCATGCCTACAGCCCAAACCACTGGACAGATTTTCACCAAATTTGCAGTTACAGCTTCATCCTGAAAGCATGCTTCTGTAATTTTGGTGTAAAGCCATCCAGCCGTTTTTTTTTTAAATGACCAAAAAGTAGGTAAAAAACTGTGATATCTGGGTTTGGTCCATGAACTTGCTTCCCCGTTCAGTCCGATTGGTCCTGAGGGCAGCGTGAGGTCTGCGGACATCGGACTCGCCCGCTAATTGGATGGTGAAAAGTGTGAGGTGCGTCATATTTTCTGAAATGCCTGCCATGTTGTATCTGCAGACAGTCATGGCTGACCACGGACATCGAGGTGGGGAAAAAATCTGGAAAACACGGTTTGGGTTATTTGGTGGTGGAAAGAGGGGCTGGGAAGGGTGGTGGAGTGGAAAAAAGATGACATGGGACTATTTTTGTGGGTGGAAAAAGGTCGGCCAGGTGTGATAGCGATCCACGGACACTGCGTAAGTTCACAGACAGCGCCGTGAACGGCTTGGGAAAAACATTTAGAGTTATTTGCTGGGTGAAAGAGGGTTTGGAAAGGGTAGGGGAGTGGAATAAATATGATATGGAGCCGTTTCATAGGGTGGAAAAGGTTTGCAGATCGGGCCAAGTCCACAGTCAATTTCGGTGTCCGCCGATATCATTTTGAATGCATGGGTTCATGGTGATTTTTATTATTTGACGGTTTATGGCACATACTTGTTATATGGTTAATTGTATTGTGTTGGTTTTGGCCACGGCCACTACAGTAGGAATACATGTATAGTAATTAGTAGGAGTATGGCCAGAATCACCATAGCAGTAATATACGTATAGTAATTATAGGTAATGTAGTAGGAGTATAAAGTGTTTGTAATATGGCGAAATTATATAATTGAACTGTATACGGTACTTATTATCGTAGTACAATTGAGGATAGTGTTTATAGAATATGTTTTTGATTATACTTGATATGGTTACTTAGTTCCATAGCGTCATGAAGCTGTAATCTGTGGTTCTTTTTCTGTGGGAAAAAACTGTATAATTTGTTAAGCAGGATAGTTTAGCACTTTAATTGTATACAATTTTGCATATAGATTTACTTGTTTAGACCCTCATAAACAGTATATTCTAAGTACTATGTTTGGTACAACACTACTGTATGACACACCGATGTTGTATTGACATTAAATAATCGTTGAGTCATAGGGAAAAATATCCATAGGGGATAAAAAAAAATGATTACAATTATGTGACTGTAAGTATGATAGAATGTTTGGTGAAGTATGTTGTGATTATAGGAATGCTTAAAATAGTTAGATACCTGTTGGCGTATTCCAACTACATTAGAGTTTAGAAGATTTGTTGTCGTATAAGAATTGTGATGGCATATTTGAAGTGTTTTGCAATGGAGGGAGTTGTTTAAGTAGTTAGATACCTGGTGGTGTATTATAACTATATTGGGCATCATTACACGGTAGGCGGTAAGGGTTTACCGGTACTGGTATTTTACCGGTACCGGTAAATCCTTACCGCCTTACTACGAGGTCCCTTTGCGGGTTGGGGAATTTAACACCTGCTTTTTGTAGGCGTTAAAAACCAACCCGCAAAGGGACCAGTGGAGCAAATTACGGTACCGCAATTTGCGGTACCGTAATTAGCGCCTTCCCCATTCCCATAGAGCCCTATGGGGCAAAAATGGGAATGAGGAAGGGCAATGGTGGAAGGGGGAATTACCACCCGCCAACCTTGGAATGGGGCGATAATTCCCCTTTCCACCAAGGCGGTGCCGATATTTTACCGGCATGAACCATGGTGCTAATAGCTCCCTGGTTCACCGCCTACCGTGTAATGAGGCCCATTGACTTTTAAACGTACTATTGTAGTATTATGAATGTAGTTAGATACCTGTTGCCATATTCTAACTGTTAATTGTGGGCCAGTTTACTGACTAAAGTTGGTTTGAAGGAATATTAAGTAGGCATGTGTTAGACTTGATGGTAACCTATGTTTTGGAGTAACGGAGGAGTCATTACATTCAAACCAACCACTTCTTTTTCTACATAGTTGTATAGTGTCCTGAAGTGGTTGTGGCACCAGTGTGGTATATTATACCTTTTGTTGTGAAGGTTTGCTTTCCAAGAGATACTTGGCTGTGTGTGGATACTGTAAGTTTAGAGTTATTTTTGGTACCATCTGCATTGTACCTTAGAAGCATTAGTATGATATTCTGGCTATGTGAGTTCATTTTTATGGTGGAATGATTGTCTGAATTGCAAAAAGAGCATAATATGTCATGATTTGTATTCTGCAGAAGTTGGTGAATTGCAATGGATTCAGAATTTGTTATGGGTACATACACAAATCGTTCATTAGGGATGTGTTATATGTTATAAATTGTGTTTGTAGAAGTTCTATTTTAAAAAAGGTTTCATTTTTTGAGGAACAGAGTACAAATCTAGATGGGTTATATAGTGCATGTGACCTGTTGTATTCCAGGATTAAAGGAATGTCAGCGTTGATTTTGTTCACATCAAAGTTAACTAGGAGTAGACCATTAAGTGTACACAGACGTGGAAGTGCTATGTAACTGTTAGGTAGAATCATATGCAGTACTCTTTGGGAACACCACACACAATTAAGACTACAAGTGCAAGTACAAATTCACCTTTGGTACAAGCCTGTACTACAGAGTAAAGTGGTAGTGATGGCTGAGCAGCCAGACTTATCTCAAGAGTAAAGTGAGCAGTATCAGAAGTTACACAAAGGACAGCAATTACTATGGTTCAAACAAACACTGACTCAAGGTTTCTGAGTAAAAGAATATACATTTATTTACACATCAGTTGTAAAAGAGTTTACTGAATAAAGCAGCAGAAAAATCACACTCTTAATATACTACACAGCACCCTATGAATTCTGAACAAGTTAAGCTCAAAATGAAGTGCGAGCAAAATGGCACTGCAGCAATTTAAAAGGGAGGGAAAGAGAAGGTTATACAAAATTAAGCAGCACCAAAAAGTAAGTAGGCAGGGCAATCTAGAAAAGGCTTGCTACAATGAGGATTCAAATCAATGTTAATGGTACAGAGTCTTTGCAGAGGATCACGCACTTCAGAGTAGTTTGCGGTTAAGTCTTTGCCAAGAGTCCAAAACGAAGTTGGTCGGAAGAAAAGTTACTTAAAAGAGTAGAGAAGGACAAGCCCTCAGATTGGCGAAAGATTTCAAACACTTTCACTGCGGTCAGACGGAACGAACAATCGGGTTAGAACAGTATCTTAAATGAAGAAGAAGGCTGTAGCTGAAGCAGAAGTTCCTGGCAGGTCCTGCAAGCTCACGGTTCCTGAAGCGACTGTTGGACTGACACGAAGTAGGAAGACTGAAGGGTCCTGCACTGCCCAGGGAAGAAACCAGCAGCAGAACAAAGCAACAAATAAAAGGTGTGCTCCTTAAAACCCAAACAGGGTCCGAGCCTGCTTGCTGTCCGGTTCACTGCAGCGATGCACAGCGAATTCGACCAGGGGAGGGAGGCATTGCTTGGTGTTTGGCAAACTGGTTGGTCCAACCAGCTCAAGGGAAGAAGATTCCTTGCAGATCTTCTTTGTCGTCGAAGTTTGGAGATTCGAACCCGCAGCAGGGCTTCATCGGGAGGTTCATTAGTGGTAGTGGTCCTCTTCTTTCAGCTTCTCTTCAGTTCTGTCGATCCAGTGGAGACTCTGCCTTCCTAGTCCCAGCGACCTACTTATTATGCAGTTTCCCCCCATTCACACAGCATGGCTGTCAATCACACAGCAGGGTGGCAGTCCTGGCAGGACATTCACCTATATAATCAAAACAGAGTGTGACTTGGGATTCCAAGGGACCCCTGTGCAGGGGGCCTAAAACCCCTCCCTCACATCCTGTCCCCCCAGACTCTCAGGCACCTAAGGAAGGTTTCTGTGTAGAAGCCCACCAAAGGACGGCAAATAAAGGAACCAAACCTGGTTTGGCGTGCAGAGTAAAACACGAGAAAGACCTTTACAAAAAGAAATGGTGAATAAACCCAGCCGGAACCAAATAAAAGTAAATGGGGTCCAGTGGTTTTAAGGTTGAGGCTACTAAGGTAGCCTAAAACAGTACCAAGTCTATTTACATACACCGCAGTAGGAAAAATATGGTAGATACCACTGCCACCAGCCAAATCTTGAAGAAAGGGGAATGAAATAATGTTCCATGAGAGACAGACAAAAAGGTATCACTATTAACCCTTTCCAGTACTCTATGTAAGGTCGTTTGTACTGGATCTGTGAATTTAAAAAGAATAATAAAGTCAATGGCAACTTTACATGTTCTGAGAGACAGTAGTCAGTCCCAGAATATGGAGTTTAAAGTGGGAAGTCGGAAAAGACAACCCTGTGTAACACACAGTAAATAGATGATGCAAATGGAGTAGGTGAATCTCCACAGACTATGAACACAAAAAATTGTAGAAATCCAGCAAAGCTGCTGAGGGACTCTGTAGGTAAGGGAAATTAGCCAATCTGGAGAATTCTCCCTAACAGTAACTCAAACATTCTTTAAAGATTTTGCTGCCAATATCAATCAACGCTTGATCTATGGTTAGACCTTGTGATATGTTAATAGTGACAGCATATACAAGAGATAGAGAAAATTGTTCTCTGCATATGTACGGCTTTGAAAGAATGAAACGAGCTATTGTCTGGCCAATTTAACTTCTGCAAGTGTGTCAAAGTGAATGTTGACAAAATAAATGTTGTTGTCATGTGGATATGTTTGGAAGCCAACAACTGTACCAATTGCTCTATTGACTAAACCTTGTTTGACGTCAAGGTGACGTGTTAGAATTACTCAGTGGTTTAGACACAAAGTCAATATTTTCTCCAATACAGCTGTGATGGAGATACTTTTTCTAGGCTATTTAGTTGTGTTGTTGTTTGTTGACACATAGGAAGCGTCACGCTCTGCGCTTCTATTTTGTCTGTGGAGCTGATATGCAGTATGTGTTGCATTAATTGTTTCAACATGTTCTTGTTGTGTTGACTACAGCTTGCAAGGTTTGGAGTTAATTGTTCCATGATATTAGGAGCAGATGTGTTTCATCCATATAGCTCATGGATTAGTGTAGTAATTAAGATGGATTTTGCATTTTTAGTAAGCAGACCAGTTCTAATGCTTTTTAAAATGTTAGCATAGGTGAGGTTTGCAGACTGACACATTTTTTGAGTTAGTTCTTTGTAGTGAAAATGTTGCTAGAGATTTATATTTCCAATACTCCTGAGCCTATTGCGGCATTGTTTCTGTCATCATGTTTTGAAAATAGGTTGACCTTTTACTGGTGTTAACTGTAGGAGGTCTCCGAAAACAATAACATGTTTTTCCTCAAAACAGTTCTTTGTTGTTGGTTTTATGATTGAATTCTGAGATGAATTAAAGCCAACATGAGGTTGGCCACCATGCTTACTTCATCTATCATGAACACTTTCATTTGTTTCAGAATTGTGTGTACTTACTAGCATCTTCTACTGATCATTTGTAATATTGTAATTTGTTTTGGTGTTCTATGGGGGGAGCAGCAGTAGTCATTGTACAGATAGACCTTCTATGTTCCAGACGGCTAAACCTGCGGGGGACATTACTGCAGACACCAAGTTGTTGTTTGTTATGTTTTGTAGAAATGTGCAGTTTATTTTAATTAAGTATGTTTTACCAGAACCAGCTTCACCACTTACATACAGGAGCAGCGGTTTATAATGTTTACAGCTACAGGTTTTAATTTCATGTTTAAAACCATGTTCAATTTCTTGAGTGACTTCTAGATAAATGGTGAGCTGTTCATCATCTAGCTGTGATCCGAGCACTGACAAGTATTCCTCAGATTGGTTATATTGATAGATGGTATTTTCTACCTAAGACATGGCTTTTTCTGAGTGGTTCTTGGATTCCTGTAAGGGAAGATTGACTGCCCCCTGGATTGTCTTTATCTAGCTGAGCTTCAATTTCTTCCTCTTGTTGGCATTCACTGTCCAACATTTCTTTTTATTGTTTGAAATTGTCATTTGTTATACTACTTTCATTTGCTTTGAATGCAGCTTCAAATTAGTCATAGTCACCTAATCATTCTTCTTCTTTTCTCTAAGGTTTAAAAAGTTGGAGTATGGCCATGTAATACATTTCTCTATCTTGTGGAGATTTAAATGATTAATTCGACTGGGTTTCATGAGTTTCACTAGGCTTCCTTCACAAGTTCAGACTGAATATTTGCCAGTTGTCTCAATTAGTGTGAAAGCGTTTTTGTAGCTGTAGTTTTTTTTTTGCAATGGCATACCCACACATATTTTCCAAAGAAGTACTTCTGTTTGGGTATTATGTGTCAATTACATTGTTTTTTTTAAATGTCCTGGCGGTTGGGATCATTTGTGGTTGTCTTTTCTCTCTCTTGATATAATTGTAGTACTCTTGTTTGGGATGAAGCTGGACAAAGGTACAGCCAGCCAATGTGCTCATATTTGCCATGTAAGGCTGTACCTTTTAAACGGTCTGCAGCTTTGTAGCACTTGCATTCTCTATGGGAGAGCATTTTTATACCGAAGCTGTACAGTTTTTGTGATAGTGTTTTATCGGATGATATGTCATCCCAGAGGTATTTTAGCTCTGCTTTCTCAGCTTTGGTGTCATATCTTGCAACTGCTGTGGAATTGTCTGCAATGTTTTGTATGTCTATGTTTGCATTCCACAAGAGGGCAATGATTGCATTGTAATCATTGATGTACTTGGATGCTTTGTTCCCTTTAAGGTTGTATGTGTTTTTAGGGGATTTGCCTTTTACGCTGTGTCTAACAGAAGACATCAATCTATTTTTGTTCTTTTTTGTGCAAACTGGTCTAGGGAAGCCAAAGCAACATTTGGTATAGTATTTGCCTTTGTTTTTATATCTACTTCGGTATTATTTGCCACACTTATTTTTTTTAAGCATGTATGCAGGTCACCTGTGGTTTCTGAAGGGATGTCTCAGGAAATGTATTTTTCAATAAACTGAAAAATAGCGACTTCTGGGCCAACTTTACAAGCATATTTTTGCCACAAAAGCACGTGGATGTGTGGTGCTCCTATAGATTGATATTATTTTCTCCAAAAGAAGTGTTGTACTTTTCTGAATGGAGGGATAGTTTTATTGCAGATAAAGTACAGCATGGCAATGAAGCGATGGTGAAAGTATCTTGATACATTGACAGGTCAAGAGAACAGACTTCTCCGTGTGGTTTTATATCTATTCCATCTTTATGCAGTGTGTATGGAGTTGTGCAAGTCATCCCATACGTACTCTGCACAACTTAAACAAAGTAATCGTGTGAGTGTGCCTAGGTTTCTTAGCATACAACGTACATCAGCATGATGTCAGAACTAGTATTCTTTTGTACCACGCATGTTTGCCAAGAGATTTGTGATACTAGACTGCCAAATGTAATCTTTGTCTTTTATTTTTTAAGTAGGTGGGTAGCAGACATGCTTAAAAAGTTAGAGACTGTTTTTAAAGTGTGTGCAACTTCATAACCTAGAGTTGTTAGTGCACTTTCAAAGAGGAGGTGGAAAATGTATTTAACATTATGTCTGAATCTGGGGACTTCAGAATAAATTCTTAAAAAGTGATATTCTAATGCACTAATTTGTGTGGACCTTTCATCCTATCTTCCTCCTTTTCCTTTTGGAAAGAGTAGAAGAAAAGAACATGCTTCTACACTTTTTTCCCATATGCTCATTGGGGATCCTTTGGCTTGATGTATTTGATATGTCTCTAATGCATCGTCAATGGTGTCTTTGGAGTGCAGTGGGTGAATTGTATACTGGTCTAAAATGTTGGCTGTAGTTACAGGATCATGAAAAAATTGAGCACTTAGAAGACAATTACCCTGTCTCTTGACTTCGAAATTTTAGGGTTAGTGTTACTTCATGAGTCTGTGTCAGATAGGAAAGGGCCTGCTCAAAAAGTGACCAGCATTTCAGACATATGATCACAGGTGCCTTTAGAGTTAATTATTAGAACAGCAAACTGAACCACATTTATCCAAATGAGTTCAAAACAAAATATTTTTTATTTAATCTTCAAAGAGGAATAAAGCATACAAGAAAGGTTTAACGACAAATCCTTTACTATACTTTTCAAAATAACACAAATGTAATGACCTAAGTATAATAGATTTCATTAAACATTTTAAAGTGGGGTTACTACAAGTGTACATGCGTTTGGATGGCACAGTTCTTTTTAAAATAGAGCAGAGTAATGTAATACTGTTCAAAAGACAATCTCTGTCAGAAAAGAAACTTTTAGGAGGTCTCAAGCTTTAGTGATGATCAACATATGTTTTGTCTTATGGCAAAAAAGATCACCACAGGTCTGTCTTTGCAAGTGTAGCCGTCTTCAGGACAGGAGGGGCAGTCTATATCTAGTAAACACGTATTGAATACTTGTAGTTTGTTTGTAGTTGTTTCGGTTATCAAACCCACTTAACAACTTAGAAGAGACACATCAGAGACTAAAGAGTGGAATATAATTTTCCACAGTTTTGGAACACAGTTGATGTAGTCAAACTTCAGTTTTTTAGAATTTCAATTATCTTTAAGAGACATAAAATTCTATTCATAGAATTATATAAATTCTAAGGAAATTGGAGGCGTGATCTTCATTTGTTTAAAGTCATCAAAACCTTTTAAGGCGACGTGATGAATGAAGGGCCTTTTAATGTTTAGTGTTCCAAGCTCGTAACTACGTGTGTGGTCATATTTTGTTAAGGCTGTACTTGGTGTAGATTGGACATTGATAAAGGGAATCCCTGGTGGATAATATTATTTTCAATTATTCCACGTTGCTGTCTCCATCTTTAGTTTTCTAAATCGAGAGGGAAGCCAACCAGGGATGAGTTCCATGCTCTAAGCGTATTACTCGTCTTCACTACGGATGATGGGAGAGCCGAAGGGCTCAGCCGCACTGAGCTTTAATGACCTTCAAACGTCTTGTTTACGGGACGGAAGGCTCTCGGTTCCTTATGCAGTGTTTATCCGGAATATCCACCAAAGCTGTGCGTGTATATGGTTTACAGGATCTACATGTTCACATTGGCCAGTTACTGGTGAGTCTTGAATTATTTGTGTGGTTTCTTGAATGGTTCGTCTATCTGTATATCTTAGTAGTATTTATTGTTTTCTTTCAGATATTGTAGGGCTTGTCTAACTTTGTTTAAGTCAACTTGTTGTTGACAATTTGTATTTTGTTGCTGTACTCCTAGAGTTTCTATATTTTCTTTGAGATCTAATGGCAAATATACTACTTTGACACGGATGCCCTTTAGTAACTCAGATGGAGGTAATTTAGCTGATTTTGGTTGAAGGCGTATTATAGCTTGAAATGGAGGTACTGTTTGGATTATAATGCTCTTATACAAGCTAAATTGTTGAAGAGCTTTGAAAGTGGGAATATTTCTAAGTTAGAAATGTGGTTATTGTCAAGCTCTGTGCTGCAATATGTGCAAACTATGAGGGCTCAGTTATTTTGTATTTAGTTTCTGCTGTTAGATATAAAGCTAATTGCAACCATTGGGATTCTTCATTGTCCTCTCTTTTTTAGGCTATACCTACTATTTCTGTTTTGTTTTTATGTGCATTTCTATGACAACAGACACATACTTGATCTGGGCGTTTCAGCAGATGTGTTTTGAAATGTAGCTATTTCTTTTTTGTATGTTTTTTTAGGATGTTGGTGTTTATTAGGTTTTCGGTAATGTTTTCTGAAGTTGCAGAATGTTCTAAGTCAAGACATACGGAAGGCCCTTGCCAATAAAATCAATACTCTCCAGGATAAAATTGCCAACTAAAAACTAAACATACCTAATACTACCACACAGTCTAGCACAAAGTCGCCTTCACCCACACCAGCACATCAATTCAATTTTGCTAAAGTATCAGTTCTTGAGGTCGAAAAAATCATCATTTCTCTCAAGCCATCCAACTGCCAGGGTGATAGTTACCCAGCCCAAATTAATAAAGATGCAGCTAGAGATCTGGCCCACTTCATATCGAAGTTAATCATTGCCTCATTCTCCTCCGGCACCATCCCAAGTAATCTAAAGAAGTCCTGGGTACTTCCACTCCTCAAAAAACAATCATTAGATCTGTCTATACCCACAAAAACTACAGACCTCTAACAACAATGCCATTCCTACTAAAAATCTTAATCTTAGATAGAGATGCTTACCACCAAATACAGGACTACTTGGAGCATAACCAGTTATTAGGATCTCAACAATCTCGATTCAGGCCCCAACATGGCACAGAGACAGCGCTGATTGACCTCAAGGCCCAAATTGACGATCTAAGAGACAAATGGAAATCAGCCCTACTACTCCTTCTTGATCTCTTGGCAGCATTTCATTTGGTGGACCACAAGGTCCTATGTAACCACCTTGATTCAGCAGCCCATTTCTCACAGAAAGCCATAGTCTGGATCCAATCCTTTTTGAGTAATAGGACTATGAGAGTCTTCTTGCCTTCAGCTGCAGCAGTCCCTGTCCCCATTACCTGTGGAGTGCCTCAGGGCTCACGTGTATCACTTACAACGTACAATGTATTCACCAAGCCCCTTTTTGATGATCTGGATTAGCTTGGTATCACCTACACTTACTATGCAGATAATACTCAGATTCTCATACCACTTACTGGGGATTATGATAAGGATTTGGCCTCGGTAAATAAAATGTACCTCATCATTAAGGCATGGATGGCAGTCCATGGTCTATGCCTGAATGATGACAAAACTGAACTCATCATTCTGGGCAGTACATCCAATCTTAATAAACTTGGTCACAATTACACCGCCTTTAACATTGATGGCAACACCATTAAGGTCACCAAAGAGGTGAAAACCTTAGGTTTTTACCTGGACTCCAGCCTGACTTTTACCAAACAGTTAATTTCAATGGCCTCAGCCACAGCTTATACCTGCAAACTGATTAGAGCGGGCAGAACATTCCTATCCAAAATCAGTTGTATTACTCTGGCTAGAGCCCTATTCTTGTCCAAATCGGACTATTTTAACGCCCTATATTTAGGCACCAATCAATACATATATTAAAAAATATCCAGCCGCTACAGAACAATGGTCTCAGAGCGGCACTGGGTATAGCCAGGAATGAGCACATGTCTGAAGAAAGGAGACTGAATAACTGGCTGCCCACCAGTGACAAAATCCTTCTAAAAACTGCTTCACTGACTCACATGTGCCTAAACAAAGCTGCACACCGATACCTCAAAGTCAGAATTACCAGAAAATACTCTAACCGGCCTTCCAGAGCCGCTAATACTAACTGTTTGCTAGTACCTAGGTTCAAACTGACGAAAGCTGGAGGCAACAGCTTCTCAGTCAAAGCTGCTCAGCTTTGGAATTCCTTAGCCCCCTTCCTGAGGGAGGACCAATCTTACTCCCTCTTCAGACATAGCCTCATCAATTGGTTCAAAGAAAATGACCACTACACATACTCCAACTACTAGCCCACAATCCCTATTCATCGGCACTGTAAATAATTAACAAACTTTGACATGCTTGTATATACAGTATTGCTGTATTCAAACCCTAACTTTATTATATCTGTGCATTGCTGTAACTATGTAACGCTTAGCTGTATATACTGCATTGTTGTAGTCAAACCTAACAGTATTATATCTGTGTATTGTTGTAACCATGTAAGCCTAAACTGAGAATATTCATGTATTCTGCACCCTGATACTCTTGAGTCTGGCGCACATTACAAATAAAGAAAAAAACAAACATACAATCTTCAGTTCCAAAGTATTTTCTTTGGATGTGTTCTATTTCTTGAAGTAGTTCTTTGGCTGTTACATATAGGAGAACGTTATTTAAATTTTGCAGTTGCAGAGCAGGACTTTTTGCATAGTATAGTCGATGCACAAGATTCTGTATAGCAGAATGGTGTGTTGCTAACATTTTTATGTGATGGAAGGTGGTTTTACAAACAGTCCCGAAATGCAGGCTAGTGAATGTCCTTGCAGACCAGTGTGGCTTCACACTGGTCAGGAATCCATGGTTTGTAAAGTTGTCATTCTACTTTTCTCTTTTGGTTACTCATAGTCATTGAGGAATTGTCTTAAAGATTTAAAGGATTGTTGGTGCATGTTACACATTGAGCTGCAAGTCCAATTGTACACTTGATGGTTTGTTTAGGTGAAGGGAGTATTTTGTTGAAAGTTCATTTGGGATGTTTTTTCTATAAGAGTTTCTTTTGCCTCAGTGGTGTCTTCTACCATTTAATATCCTCATTCATTTTTGTACATGTGAATTGTTTGTTGTTGTTCTTGTTTATAAGCTTCTTCATTGAAATATGGTTCTGTGCTGCTTGTGTCAATCCATTCACCATGGCAGAAGTTTGCAAATGTGTCTATATTGACATTGCACATGTTTATGAGTACGTTTTTTGTACTTTATTGAACAATTTAGTTAGTGGGTCTATTCTGTTTAAAATTAATACAAATAATGTTCTCTTTGGTTGAAAGCGGTCACTTAGAGCTTTGAGGATTAGTCTCCTGCGGTACTTTTTAAGGGTTGATCGTGACTTTTTAGCTGTTTTTATAAGATTGTGAAGAACTGTGCAGTGGAATATTTTTTGTAACATACATTTTTTGGATTGCTTTACCATGACTACATTAACACTGGAAGATACAGTGTTAGGTTTGTTAGTAGGTCTGCTTTTATTTGTACACATTTTTTACTTTGAATTTTTTCGAGAGGGGCCTTAGCTTTTTTGGTCGTCGCTGGTTTAGTTTTGTTGAGTGAGGTTACTAGCTCCTTTGTTTTAATGTTTTCTATACATTGTTTTAGTGGTGTATGACTATATGGTTTGGTTGTATTCTTATCTGCTCCATTTCTCCTTTCTTTTCTATAGAGTTGCTTTTTAGTGGGCATTTTGTTGTGTCTGTTGGGAAATGCGAAAGTTTGGGTTTGAAAGTTGTGCAATGTATATGCATGTATTGTAAATGGGTGTGTGATTGGAGAGCTTAGTACAGTGCTGTTTGATTGTGAGTCATATGAGGTGTGGGTGGAAAGGTTTTGAGAGTAAGAATCTGTAGCAGTGTAATGGCATTGGGTTAGTGACTAAGGGAGTGGTGGTGTGACTGAATCAGTAGAGACATTGTGCCTTTTTTTAGGAAAAAAGCAGGTGTTGCCCTGGTGGTGTTTAGATGGGAATAGGAAGAGTGTGAATTTTGACAGCATAATGAGTTTGATGTGAAAGAAATGTTGGTTCAAAAAGAGTAGTTTAGGATAATATATAGTCAACCTATGATATTGTAATTACATACATATACATGGTGCATTAATGTACTTACTTTGTAGGATGGGAAGGGAATCCTTTTTCTTTCGCTTTCTGTCTTCAGCAGTGATGATTCTTTTCTCCAATTGTGAAGGTAAGTTAGTGGGCATATGTGGTAATGGTGACATACTTTTAGTAAGCAAGGTTGTTATTTATGAAGGTAGGAGGTGTTGGGAAAACCAGTCAATGAAATTGCTGTACGTTTAAAAATGTTTTTAGGAGCATTTTCATGAAAGGTGAGAAATGCGTATGTGCTTTTATAAAAGCGCTGTGTAGTGTTTTGTAAAAGCAAAGAGCAGTTGATGGAAAAGATTTGTAGTACACTTTTAAATGGCAGTTTGTGTGTGGAAGTTTAATATCTTAGCAGTAACTGCATACTTGCTAACATGATGCATTCTAATCTGCAGGTGTTTGTGTAGTCCTAGATTTGTTGTTTGCATTCTGGGATTTGTAGTTCCACTTTTCACGTTATAATAAAAGTTGGAGTGCAAGTCGCAGATTGCAGAGAAGAAATCAGGACTGAATAAGCACCTACAGATTGGAATGGGAGATGTTGGGATGTATGCATGTACTGCCAAATATTAAACTGGCACACACTAACTGCCACTTTAAAATGGTCCACAAATCCATTCTATTTGCTTTTCCTTTCTTTTATGAAAAAGTGACATAGTGCTGCTATAAATGTACATAGGCATTTTTTTATTGTTATGAAAATGCTTTTAAAAAGAAACTTTTTGAAATGCACAGCATTTTATATGTTTCATTCAATATAAATGTTACAGTTTGAAGTCCAGTCCTGTTTTTTTCTTTGCATTCTGGGACTTGTAGTATGAGTTTTATAATTATAGAAGAATCATAGAAGTGGAATAGGAAGTCATAGAATGCAAAGGAAAAAATGAAGACTTGCTAAGCACCTACAGATTGGAATAGGTGATGTTGGAATGTATGCATGTGCTGCCTTCATTTTAAACTGTTGCACATTGAGGGCCAGATTCATGCAATATTTGCCCGGTTCAAAGTGAATTTGCACTGCTGAAAGGTGACTTTGCACTGCCAACATAAACTAGGACGGCGGGCCCTGCACCCAACAACACATTCCCCCTAAAGCAACGTATCACCACCGGAGTAATCAGACACAGACGGGGCAGATTACAACACGTGCCCGAATGGCGTTACAGAACCATGGAGCTCCTCTGACCACCATGCGCAATCCGGGCAGAGACCCAGGCAGCCGCATCACCGGAGGCCATGGTGACCTGAGAATAGCGGGAGAAGGCTTCGGGTGCTGACCCAGATGCATAGCGCATTCCCCTCTGGCATGCGCCACAGCAGCATTACTCACATGGGACATAACGAGGGATAGATCCCTTGCCAATCAACCCTGATCAAGGACCCCAGCAGGGGCTAACAGTAACTACTCTCCCATGCAACACTGCAATCACTGTGCTGTCGATGCAAACAAAGCAGAACTGCGGAAGAAGGCTGTGAACGCTCCCACAGGCACAAGGAGCACTGACTAGCAAACCCTTCAACCTGCCATTATACTTCTGATCTGCAATACCCATGAGCAGGTGCAAGTTATATGGAATCACAGCAATTGCGCCCCCTTGCCAGACAGCAGTGTCAGTGGTGGTAAGGTACGGCAGCAACAATGCTTGAGCCTCTGGATGCAAGACAATGTGGAACCATCCAGCACGCAAAACCAGATGGCCTGCTCCTAGCAAGGCGGTTCTCTCAAGACAAATAGTGAGGGGCAATGGGAGCTGTGAACAAGGACATACATTGCGCCACATGCTGCCCGGCCATCATGGCACCAGGGCACACGTAGATACGTTAGTTAAACCCCTTAGGGAAAGCCGCAAAACCCAGAAGAGCAAGCAAAACTAGCCCTATAGTAGATACCAGACTAGTCAGGAAGCAAGGGATCTTACAGGAATTCCCCCAGTGGGGAGAAGAGATAACAGTGAACTAACCCAGTCCTGGGAATTCCAAAGCAGCTGATCCTGCACACAGAATACCAAGCTAACCCACTTCTAGCGATCCAGTGGAGTAATAGCTGAACCAGCTGGGGCACCTAGGACACAACATCACGACCACTAAGCGGGAAGATACCTGCAGAGCGCAATACGATGCCCAAAGGAGCGACGGCCAAGAAAGGGGGAACATTAGAAAAATATACAAATCCGACCAACAAAGAAAGTGCCATGAGTGGTAACGGAACCGCCGACACTGCCTCATCTTCAACCCTGGCAACATCGACTCCCATGGACCTACAAGGGGTCTTCACATCTATGCAACAGGGCTTTGCTGCACTCAATGATAAACTTGATGGCATTAATATTAATGGCACATCAATCCGAAATAAGCTTGAGAAGGCCACAGGCCGCATCACTGAAGCAGAGATAAGGATCAGCTCGACTGACCAATATGGAAAAGGATTTGGGCACTGTCAAACTGAAGTTCGTGGACCTGGAAGCGAGGTCACGCTGCAACAATATACGCATAGCAGGAGTGCCAGAGGACACACTTAAGGGGCCGATGGACCTTGCTGTTGAAGAGTTACTTAAGGAAATGCTCTGAGATCCCAGATGGTTGGCTATGTTTGTGGTAGAGCGAGCACACAGGACACTAGCTGCACGTCTGAAACCAGGCACCTACGCAAGACCGATCATCGCAAAACTTATGAACTACAGGGATAGAGACCTGGTGTTACAAGCAACCAGAGACAAGCAGGAACTAAAAATGGGATCCAATATAGTCTGCATTTTCCTGGATTACACCTTCGCTGTGCAGCAAGATAGGCATACATTCACTGGAGTGAAGAAGATGCTTTGTGAACGAGCAATACACTATGCATTATTATATCCAGCCAGATTGTGCATTCATTACAAAAACAAGACCTATTTTTTGACATTCCCGGAAGAAGTGGCCTCCTTCGTAGAAACAAATATTCCTCTAACAGACAAGCAGACAGCTGGGAGCAATGAAGAACGTACCTGAAACCGGAGGTGAGAGTACCAACCACCATAGATGACACAACTATTGTATTACACGTTCTAGCGGTGGTATGCGCCTTGGACACTGTTCTTGTAAGTTGTTATAGTAGTATTGGTTTACCAGCTCTTAGCTGTCGGACATGTTCATAATGCGTACTGGTAACATACATTTACCAGAATCAAAAGAAATAAGTTGAAAGTGTTGGCCCCAGACCCTGGCCGTCTCTGAAGGGGTCCCCCACATGCGTATGTATAAGTTAGATGTTTGAGCTAGGGAGGTGTAGAGGGGAGATCACAATGGGTACGGCATAGTTGAAGTTTGGGGAACTATGAGGGAGGGGGTGGGGGCTGGGGAAACAGTTGGTGTGTTAAAGGCAAAAGAATGCACAATCAGATAACACTACATTACAGCATGGGGCACACTATACATTGGAGTAAGAAAACAGATTAAAATGTCTGCAAGGAATCCTGAAGAGATCAAACTAGTGAGCTGGAATTTTAGAGGGCTGGGTATGCCGTTGAAAGCGCGGAAAATAATGGTGTATGTCAACAGAATAGGAGCACGGATACTTTACTTACCGGAAATGCATCTGCTTGGGCAACAGGCTGGTAAAATCACACCAGGCTGGGGGATCACCAATTCTTTGCATCATACTCGACCAGAGCCCGGCAGTCATGATACTGGTACATAAGACATTGCCGTTTACCCATTCAGCAACAGAAAGTGACCCCGAAGGCAGGAATGTGGTGGTACACGGCAAACTGGGAACCAAAGAGGTGTTGCTGATTAACAATATTGACAATCTGGGGTACTATACCAAAGTCTTCCGGAAGTGTGCGAGGTAACCAACAGCTCACATCCTCTTTTGGGGGGGAATTCAAAACTATATGAGATGTGGATCTTGACTGCACAGCAACTACTCATAGATCCCTAACAGGAGCGGTCTGAACGATACACACGCACTTGGCAGACCTAGGCCTGAGTGATGCCTGGTGTTCCCTACACGGAACACAACGGGCATATACTTTTTATTCGTCGGTTCATGACATGCCGTCCAGAATTGACCTATGGTTGGTGCCACACACATCGTTGAGCTGGGTAACAGAAACCACAATTCTCCCTAGAACATTATCAGACCACTCCCTGATAACACTATTGATGGTTATCCCAGAGGCCAACCCACATAGGTCAGCAGGGAGGTTCAAGGCAACGGCACAGGCTGGCCCAGTAAATAAAACTAGCCTGATGCAAAATATAATTGACTATTTTGAATACAATGAGGGGTTCATCTCCAGCCAGGCAGTCTTGTGGCAAACTTTTAATGCATACATTAGAGGCGCTGCTATGTCCACAGAATTCGGAGTACTCAGGGATATACGGAGGGAACTTGAAAGAAAAGAGGAAACGTTAGCCAAACTCAAGGAACGGTATGCGATGGCTCCACCTCACAAACGGAATCTCATATCAAAATACAAGCTGACGAATTCCGTGCGGCCGCCGACTGTGAAATGCGACATTTCAAAGGCCCGTGGCAGCGCGTAGGTATGGCAAACAGGAAAGACCAGGCAAATTATTAGCCCAGTTGGTCCAGGTTGAAAGGGGAAGTGTGAACATCTCATGTATAACCAGGGAGGATGGAATAGTGGTTACAGGACAGGAAGAAATCTGCAAATTCTTCTATGACTTTTACGCTAAACTATACTCCCCCCGAAGTGCAGCCAGCAAAGAAGAGGAAATATACAGCTACCTGGCTGGAATACCCACCACTCTGTTATCAGGAGAGGCTAGGGAAGCCCTGGACAGTCCCCTGACGGTGGGCGAGATAAAGGCAGCCATAAAAGCCTTATCGAATGGAAAGGCTCCAGGCTCAGATAGTCTAACAGCCGAATTCTACAAAGAGTTTGTAGAGATATTGGCACCTCTGCTCCACACGATATGTTCTGAGGCACTGGAAACGGGCAAGCTACCGGACACAAACCGAGAAGTGATCTTAACCCTCCTGCTTAACCCGGAAAGCAACCTGAAGAATGCGGCTCCTACTGCCCGTTATCCCTCATAAAAACTGACGCGAAAGTATTTGCGAAAATATTATCTATTCGCCTCAATCCCGTTATGCTTCATATGGTCCATGAGCACCAGGCCGGATTTGTACTGGGAAGGTCCACGGCTTGAAATATACACCGATGCTACATCATTTTGGCAACAATTCCCAAAGATATGGAAGGTGTTGCAGTAGCACTGGACATGCAAAAAGCCCTTGACACCGTATATTGGCCTTTCCTGTTAAGAGTCCTGAGTAATTACGGATTCAACACACAATTTAGACGATGGGTTTGATATTATACACACAACATTACGCAAGGGTGTGAGTTAATGGGACATTGTCCTCAATATTGGAGTTAGCAGGGGGCGTGAGTCAAGGCTGCCCACTGTCACTGCTGTTATTCGCGCTGGTAATCGAACCACTGCCGGATTTACTGAGGGCGAGGTACAGCAGAGTGGGGATATCATTAGGTGGTAGTACGGAGCTCATAAATCTGTACGCCGATGACATAATGTTATATGTAAAGGACCCAGAAAGACACCTACGGCAAGTACGTAAAGTGGTAAAGGTATTCAGGGGGCACTGTGGGTTAAAGTTGAATACCGCCATGTAGGAGATATTCCCGTTAACAGACACAACTAGACAACCGGCAGAATTACACAGACTCAATTGGGCCCCTCAGAAGGTGAAATACTTGGGTGCCAATATAGCATGCACAACACAATTAGCACACACTCTTAACTATGGCGATCTCGCAGACTCAATTTGTGCCAAACTGACCCGATGGAACTACTTGCCCATCTCACTTATGGGACGTTTAGCTTTGCTTACGATGATCATACTCCCCGAGCTGATCTATTTCTTTAACACGTACCAGTGTGGCCAGACAGGTCCCTTTTCAACAGAATACAAGGGGCATGCTCAGCCTTCATATGGAAAGGTCAACTGAGGGTGAGCTGGAGATTTGTGATGTCATCTTTGATGTCCTGGTTGTTAGAGTTCGCAGTGCACGGCGGTGGTGCGAGTTATGGTTGCTTAGCCCACTATAACTGAATTTTTTCCCCCGTTTTACTTGTAACATAACGTTCCTTTAACACCATTTTCCATGGAACATATATATTACAGGGCCTGACGTAGCGGCCCTGTAGTTATGGTTAAGTTGCTCAACCCATAGGAAGAGCAGTTTTTTGGGCAGATTATTACTTTGCCCCCCTCTAAGTATCCTCAAAAAACTTTGCAAAAAAAGTATATGGTCCCATCAGATTGATTCAGCAAAGTTTGTTGAGGTTTCGTCAAGGGGGTGGGGGGGCAAAGTTATACGTTGTGGCTTTTAACACAGATGCAATGGAAAAAAATATTTTGCTCATGCCTACAGCCCAAACCACTGGACAGATTTTCACCAAATTTGCAGTTACAGCTTCATCCTGAAAGCATGCTTCTGTAATTTTGGTGTAAAGCCATCCAGCCGTTTTTTTTTTAAATGACCAAAAAGTAGGTAAAAAACTGTGATATCTGGGTTTGGTCCATGAACTTGCTTCCCCGTTCAGTCCGATTGGTCCTGAGGGCAGCGTGAGGTCTGCGGACATCGGACTCGCCCGCTAATTGGATGGTGAAAAGTGTGAGGTGCGTCATATTTTCTGAAATGCCTGCCATGTTGTATCTGCAGACAGTCATGGCTGACCACGGACATCGAGGTGGGGAAAAAATCTGGAAAACACGGTTTGGGTTATTTGGTGGTGGAAAGAGGGGCTGGGAAGGGTGGTGGAGTGGAAAAAAGATGACATGGGACTATTTTTGTGGGTGGAAAAAGGTCGGCCAGGTGTGATAGCGATCCACGGACACTGCGTAAGTTCACAGACAGCGCCGTGAACGGCTTGGGAAAAACATTTAGAGTTATTTGCTGGGTGAAAGAGGGTTTGGAAAGGGTAGGGGAGTGGAATAAATATGATATGGAGCCGTTTCATAGGGTGGAAAAGGTTTGCAGATCGGGCCAAGTCCACAGTCAATTTCGGTGTCCGCCGATATCATTTTGAATGCATGGGTTCATGGTGATTTTTATTATTTGACGGTTTATGGCACATACTTGTTATATGGTTAATTGTATTGTGTTGGTTTTGGCCACGGCCACTACAGTAGGAATACATGTATAGTAATTAGTAGGAGTATGGCCAGAATCACCATAGCAGTAATATACGTATAGTAATTATAGGTAATGTAGTAGGAGTATAAAGTGTTTGTAATATGGCGAAATTATATAATTGAACTGTATACGGTACTTATTATCGTAGTACAATTGAGGATAGTGTTTATAGAATATGTTTTTGATTATACTTGATATGGTTACTTAGTTCCATAGCGTCATGAAGCTGTAATCTGTGGTTCTTTTTCTGTGGGAAAAAACTGTATAATTTGTTAAGCAGGATAGTTTAGCACTTTAATTGTATACAATTTTGCATATAGATTTACTTGTTTAGACCCTCATAAACAGTATATTCTAAGTACTATGTTTGGTACAACACTACTGTATGACACACCGATGTTGTATTGACATTAAATAATCGTTGAGTCATAGGGAAAAATATCCATAGGGGATAAAAAAAAATGATTACAATTATGTGACTGTAAGTATGATAGAATGTTTGGTGAAGTATGTTGTGATTATAGGAATGCTTAAAATAGTTAGATACCTGTTGGCGTATTCCAACTACATTAGAGTTTAGAAGATTTGTTGTCGTATAAGAATTGTGATGGCATATTTGAAGTGTTTTGCAATGGAGGGAGTTGTTTAAGTAGTTAGATACCTGGTGGTGTATTATAACTATATTGGGCATCATTACACGGTAGGCGGTAAGGGTTTACCGGTACTGGTATTTTACCGGTACCGGTAAATCCTTACCGCCTTACTACGAGGTCCCTTTGCGGGTTGGGGAATTTAACACCTGCTTTTTGTAGGCGTTAAAAACCAACCCGCAAAGGGACCAGTGGAGCAAATTACGGTACCGCAATTTGCGGTACCGTAATTAGCGCCTTCCCCATTCCCATAGAGCCCTATGGGGCAAAAATGGGAATGAGGAAGGGCAATGGTGGAAGGGGGAATTACCACCCGCCAACCTTGGAATGGGGCGATAATTCCCCTTTCCACCAAGGCGGTGCCGATATTTTACCGGCATGAACCATGGTGCTAATAGCTCCCTGGTTCACCGCCTACCGTGTAATGAGGCCCATTGACTTTTAAACGTACTATTGTAGTATTATGAATGTAGTTAGATACCTGTTGCCATATTCTAACTGTTAATTGTGGGTCAGTTTACTGACTAAAGTTGGTTTGAAGGAATATTAAGTAGGCATGTGTTAGACTTGATGGTAACCTATGTTTTGGAGTAACGGAGGAGTCATTACATTCAAACCAACCACTTCTTTTTCTACATAGTTGTATAGTGTCCTGAAGTGGTTGTGGCACCAGTGTGGTATATTATACCTTTTGTTGTGAAGGTTTGCTTTCCAAGAGATACTTGGCTGTGTGTGGATACTGTAAGTTTAGAGTTATTTTTGGTACCATCTGCATTGTACCTTAGAAGCATTAGTATGATATTCTGGCTATGTGAGTTCATTTTTATGGTGGAATGATTGTCTGAATTGCAAAAAGAGCATAATATGTCATGATTTGTATTCTGCAGAAGTTGGTGAATTGCAATGGATTCAGAATTTGTTATGGGTACATACACAAATCGTTCATTAGGGATGTGTTATATGTTATAAATTGTGTTTGTAGAAGTTCTATTTTAAAAAAGGTTTCATTTTTTGAGGAACAGAGTACAAATCTAGATGGGTTATATAGTGCATGTGACCTGTTGTATTCCAGGATTAAAGGAATGTCAGCGTTGATTTTGTTCACATCAAAGTTAACTAGGAGTAGACCATTAAGTGTACACAGACGTGGAAGTGCTATGTAACTGTTAGGTAGAATCATATGCAGTACTCTTTGGGAACACCACACACAATTAAGACTACAAGTGCAAGTACAAATTCACCTTTGGTACAAGCCTGTACTACAGAGTAAAGTGGTAGTGATGGCTGAGCAGCCAGACTTATCTCAAGAGTAAAGTGAGCAGTATCAGAAGTTACACAAAGGACAGCAATTACTATGGTTCAAACAAACACTGACTCAAGGTTTCTGAGTAAAAGAATATACATTTATTTACACATCAGTTGTAAAAGAGTTTACTGAATAAAGCAGCAGAAAAATCACACTCTTAATATACTACACAGCACCCTATGAATTCTGAACAAGTTAAGCTCAAAATGAAGTGCGAGCAAAATGGCACTGCAGCAATTTAAAAGGGAGGGAAAGAGAAGGTTATACAAAATTAAGCAGCACCAAAAAGTAAGTAGGCAGGGCAATCTAGAAAAGGCTTGCTACAATGAGGATTCAAATCAATGTTAATGGTACAGAGTCTTTGCAGAGGATCACGCACTTCAGAGTAGTTTGCGGTTAAGTCTTTGCCAAGAGTCCAAAACGAAGTTGGTCGGAAGAAAAGTTACTTAAAAGAGTAGAGAAGGACAAGCCCTCAGATTGGCGAAAGATTTCAAACACTTTCACTGCGGTCAGACGGAACGAACAATCGGGTTAGAACAGTATCTTAAATGAAGAAGAAGGCTGTAGCTGAAGCAGAAGTTCCTGGCAGGTCCTGCAAGCTCACGGTTCCTGAAGCGACTGTTGGACTGACACGAAGTAGGAAGACTGAAGGGTCCTGCACTGCCCAGGGAAGAAACCAGCAGCAGAACAAAGCAACAAATAAAAGGTGTGCTCCTTAAAACCCAAACAGGGTCCGAGCCTGCTTGCTGTCCGGTTCACTGCAGCGATGCACAGCGAATTCGACCAGGGGAGGGAGGCATTGCTTGGTGTTTGGCAAACTGGTTGGTCCAACCAGCTCAAGGGAAGAAGATTCCTTGCAGATCTTCTTTGTCGTCGAAGTTTGGAGATTCGAACCCGCAGCAGGGCTTCATCGGGAGGTTCATTAGTGGTAGTGGTCCTCTTCTTTCAGCTTCTCTTCAGTTCTGTCGATCCAGTGGAGACTCTGCCTTCCTAGTCCCAGCGACCTACTTATTATGCAGTTTCCCCCCATTCACACAGCATGGCTGTCAATCACACAGCAGGGTGGCAGTCCTGGCAGGACATTCACCTATATAATCAAAACAGAGTGTGACTTGGGATTCCAAGGGACCCCTGTGCAGGGGGCCTAAAACCCCTCCCTCACATCCTGTCCCCCCAGACTCTCAGGCACCTAAGGAAGGTTTCTGTGTAGAAGCCCACCAAAGGACGGCAAATAAAGGAACCAAACCTGGTTTGGCGTGCAGAGTAAAACACGAGAAAGACCTTTACAAAAAGAAATGGTGAATAAACCCAGCCGGAACCAAATAAAAGTAAATGGGGTCCAGTGGTTTTAAGGTTGAGGCTACTAAGGTAGCCTAAAACAGTACCAAGTCTATTTACATACACCGCAGTAGGAAAAATATGGTAGATACCACTGCCACCAGCCAAATCTTGAAGAAAGGGGAATGAAATAATGTTCCATGAGAGACAGACAAAAAGGTATCACTATTAACCCTTTCCAGTACTCTATGTAAGGTCGTTTGTACTGGATCTGTGAATTTAAAAAGAATAATAAAGTCAATGGCAACTTTACATGTTCTGAGAGACAGTAGTCAGTCCCAGAATATGGAGTTTAAAGTGGGAAGTCGGAAAAGACAACCCTGTGTAACACACAGTAAATAGATGATGCCAATGGAGTAGGTGAATCTCCACAGACTATGAACACAAAAAATTGTAGAAATCCAGCAAAGCTGCTGAGGGACTCTGTAGGTAAGGGAAATTAGCCAATCTGGAGAATTCTCCCTAACAGTAACTCAAACATTCTTTAAAGATTTTGCTGCCAATATCAATCAACGCTTGATCTATGGTTAGACCTTGTGATATGTTAATAGTGACAGCATATACAAGAGATAGAGAAAATTGTTCTCTGCATATGTACGGCTTTGAAAGAATGAAACGAGCTATTGTCTGGCCAATTTAACTTCTGCAAGTGTGTCAAAGTGAATGTTGACAAAATAAATGTTGTTGTCATGTGGATATGTTTGGAAGCCAACAACTGTACCAATTGCTCTATTGACTAAACCTTGTTTGACGTCAAGGTGACGTGTTAGAATTACTCAGTGGTTTAGACACAAAGTCAATATTTTCTCCAATACAGCTGTGATGGAGATACTTTTTCTAGGCTATTTAGTTGTGTTGTTGTTTGTTGACACATAGGAAGCGTCACGCTCTGCGCTTCTATTTTGTCTGTGGAGCTGATATGCAGTATGTGTTGCATTAATTGTTTCAACATGTTCTTGTTGTGTTGACTACAGCTTGCAAGGTTTGGAGTTAATTGTTCCATGATATTAGGAGCAGATGTGTTTCATCCATATAGCTCATGGATTAGTGTAGTAATTAAGATGGATTTTGCATTTTTAGTAAGCAGACCAGTTCTAATGCTTTTTAAAATGTTAGCATAGGTGAGGTTTGCAGACTGACACATTTTTTGAGTTAGTTCTTTGTAGTGAAAATGTTGCTAGAGATTTATATTTCCAATACTCCTGAGCCTATTGCGGCATTGTTTCTGTCATCATGTTTTGAAAATAGGTTGACCTTTTACTGGTGTTAACTGTAGGAGGTCTCCGAAAACAATAACATGTTTTTCCTCAAAACAGTTCTTTGTTGTTGGTTTTATGATTGAATTCTGAGATGAATTAAAGCCAACATGAGGTTGGCCACCATGCTTACTTCATCTATCATGAACACTTTCATTTGTTTCAGAATTGTGTGTACTTACTAGCATCTTCTACTGATCATTTGTAATATTGTAATTTGTTTTGGTGTTCTATGGGGGGAGCAGCAGTAGTCATTGTACAGATAGACCTTCTATGTTCCAGACGGCTAAACCTGCGGGGGACATTACTGCAGACACCAAGTTGTTGTTTGTTATGTTTTGTAGAAATGTGCAGTTTATTTTAATTAAGTATGTTTTACCAGAACCAGCTTCACCACTTACATACAGGAGCAGCGGTTTATAATGTTTACAGCTACAGGTTTTAATTTCATGTTTAAAACCATGTTCAATTTCTTGAGTGACTTCTAGATAAATGGTGAGCTGTTCATCATCTAGCTGTGATCCGAGCACTGACAAGTATTCCTCAGATTGGTTATATTGATAGATGGTATTTTCTACCTAAGACATGGCTTTTTCTGAGTGGTTCTTGGATTCCTGTAAGGGAAGATTGACTGCCCCCTGGATTGTCTTTATCTAGCTGAGCTTCAATTTCTTCCTCTTGTTGGCATTCACTGTCCAACATTTCTTTTTATTGTTTGAAATTGTCATTTGTTATACTACTTTCATTTGCTTTGAATGCAGCTTCAAATTAGTCATAGTCACCTAATCATTCTTCTTCTTTTCTCTAAGGTTTAAAAAGTTGGAGTATGGCCATGTAATACATTTCTCTATCTTGTGGAGATTTAAATGATTAATTCGACTGGGTTTCATGAGTTTCACTAGGCTTCCTTCACAAGTTCAGACTGAATATTTGCCAGTTGTCTCAATTAGTGTGAAAGCGTTTTTGTAGCTGTAGTTTTTTTTTTGCAATGGCATACCCACACATATTTTCCAAAGAAGTACTTCTGTTTGGGTATTATGTGTCAATTACATTGTTTTTTTTAAATGTCCTGGCGGTTGGGATCATTTGTGGTTGTCTTTTCTCTCTCTTGATATAATTGTAGTACTCTTGTTTGGGATGAAGCTGGACAAAGGTACAGCCAGCCAATGTGCTCATATTTGCCATGTAAGGCTGTACCTTTTAAACGGTCTGCAGCTTTGTAGCACTTGCATTCTCTATGGGAGAGCATTTTTATACCGAAGCTGTACAGTTTTTGTGATAGTGTTTTATCGGATGATATGTCATCCCAGAGGTATTTTAGCTCTGCTTTCTCAGCTTTGGTGTCATATCTTGCAACTGCTGTGGAATTGTCTGCAATGTTTTGTATGTCTATGTTTGCATTCCACAAGAGGGCAATGATTGCATTGTAATCATTGATGTACTTGGATGCTTTGTTCCCTTTAAGGTTGTATGTGTTTTTAGGGGATTTGCCTTTTACGCTGTGTCTAACAGAAGACATCAATCTATTTTTGTTCTTTTTTGTGCAAACTGGTCTAGGGAAGCCAAAGCAACATTTGGTATAGTATTTGCCTTTGTTTTTATATCTACTTCGGTATTATTTGCCACACTTATTTTTTTTAAGCATGTATGCAGGTCACCTGTGGTTTCTGAAGGGATGTCTCAGGAAATGTATTTTTCAATAAACTGAAAAATAGCGACTTCTGGGCCAACTTTACAAGCATATTTTTGCCACAAAAGCACGTGGATGTGTGGTGCTCCTATAGATTGATATTATTTTCTCCAAAAGAAGTGTTGTACTTTTCTGAATGGAGGGATAGTTTTATTGCAGATAAAGTACAGCATGGCAATGAAGCGATGGTGAAAGTATCTTGATACATTGACAGGTCAAGAGAACAGACTTCTCCGTGTGGTTTTATATCTATTCCATCTTTATGCAGTGTGTATGGAGTTGTGCAAGTCATCCCATACGTACTCTGCACAACTTAAACAAAGTAATCGTGTGAGTGTGCCTAGGTTTCTTAGCATACAACGTACATCAGCATGATGTCAGAACTAGTATTCTTTTGTACCACGCATGTTTGCCAAGAGATTTGTGATACTAGACTGCCAAATGTAATCTTTGTCTTTTATTTTTTAAGTAGGTGGGTAGCAGACATGCTTAAAAAGTTAGAGACTGTTTTTAAAGTGTGTGCAACTTCATAACCTAGAGTTGTTAGTGCACTTTCAAAGAGGAGGTGGAAAATGTATTTAACATTATGTCTGAATCTGGGGACTTCAGAATAAATTCTTAAAAAGTGATATTCTAATGCACTAATTTGTGTGGACCTTTCATCCTATCTTCCTCCTTTTCCTTTTGGAAAGAGTAGAAGAAAAGAACATGCTTCTACACTTTTTTCCCATATGCTCATTGGGGATCCTTTGGCTTGATGTATTTGATATGTCTCTAATGCATCGTCAATGGTGTCTTTGGAGTGCAGTGGGTGAATTGTATACTGGTCTAAAATGTTGGCTGTAGTTACAGGATCATGAAAAAATTGAGCACTTAGAAGACAATTACCCTGTCTCTTGACTTCGAAATTTTAGGGTTAGTGTTACTTCATGAGTCTGTGTCAGATAGGAAAGGGCCTGCTCAAAAAGTGACCAGCATTTCAGACATATGATCACAGGTGCCTTTAGAGTTAATTATTAGAACAGCAAACTGAACCACATTTATCCAAATGAGTTCAAAACAAAATATTTTTTATTTAATCTTCAAAGAGGAATAAAGCATACAAGAAAGGTTTAACGACAAATCCTTTACTATACTTTTCAAAATAACACAAATGTAATGACCTAAGTATAATAGATTTCATTAAACATTTTAAAGTGGGGTTACTACAAGTGTACATGCGTTTGGATGGCACAGTTCTTTTTAAAATAGAGCAGAGTAATGTAATACTGTTCAAAAGACAATCTCTGTCAGAAAAGAAACTTTTAGGAGGTCTCAAGCTTTAGTGATGATCAACATATGTTTTGTCTTATGGCAAAAAAGATCACCACAGGTCTGTCTTTGCAAGTGTAGCCGTCTTCAGGACAGGAGGGGCAGTCTATATCTAGTAAACACGTATTGAATACTTGTAGTTTGTTTGTAGTTGTTTCGGTTATCAAACCCACTTAACAACTTAGAAGAGACACATCAGAGACTAAAGAGTGGAATATAATTTTCCACAGTTTTGGAACACAGTTGATGTAGTCAAACTTCAGTTTTTTAGAATTTCAATTATCTTTAAGAGACATAAAATTCTATTCATAGAATTATATAAATTCTAAGGAAATTGGAGGCGTGATCTTCATTTGTTTAAAGTCATCAAAACCTTTTAAGGCGACGTGATGAATGAAGGGCCTTTTAATGTTTAGTGTTCCAAGCTCGTAACTACGTGTGTGGTCATATTTTGTTAAGGCTGTACTTGGTGTAGATTGGACATTGATAAAGGGAATCCCTGGTGGATAATATTATTTTCAATTATTCCACGTTGCTGTCTCCATCTTTAGTTTTCTAAATCGAGAGGGAAGCCAACCAGGGATGAGTTCCATGCTCTAAGCGTATTACTCGTCTTCACTACGGATGATGGGAGAGCCGAAGGGCTCAGCCGCACTGAGCTTTAATGACCTTCAAACGTCTTGTTTACGGGACGGAAGGCTCTCGGTTCCTTATGCAGTGTTTATCCGGAATATCCACCAAAGCTGTGCGTGTATATGGTTTACAGGATCTACATGTTCACATTGGCCAGTTACTGGTGAGTCTTGAATTATTTGTGTGGTTTCTTGAATGGTTCGTCTATCTGTATATCTTAGTAGTATTTATTGTTTTCTTTCAGATATTGTAGGGCTTGTCTAACTTTGTTTAAGTCAACTTGTTGTTGACAATTTGTATTTTGTTGCTGTACTCCTAGAGTTTCTATATTTTCTTTGAGATCTAATGGCAAATATACTACTTTGACACGGATGCCCTTTAGTAACTCAGATGGAGGTAATTTAGCTGATTTTGGTTGAAGGCGTATTATAGCTTGAAATGGAGGTACTGTTTGGATTATAATGCTCTTATACAAGCTAAATTGTTGAAGAGCTTTGAAAGTGGGAATATTTCTAAGTTAGAAATGTGGTTATTGTCAAGCTCTGTGCTGCAATATGTGCAAACTATGAGGGCTCAGTTATTTTGTATTTAGTTTCTGCTGTTAGATATAAAGCTAATTGCAACCATTGGGATTCTTCATTGTCCTCTCTTTTTTAGGCTATACCTACTATTTCTGTTTTGTTTTTATGTGCATTTCTATGACAACAGACACATACTTGATCTGGGCGTTTCAGCAGATGTGTTTTGAAATGTAGCTATTTCTTTTTTGTATGTTTTTTTAGGATGTTGGTGTTTATTAGGTTTTCGGTAATGTTTTCTGAAGTTGCAGAATGTTCTAAGTCAAGACATACGGAAGGCCCTTGCCAATAAAATCAATACTCTCCAGGATAAAATTGCCAACTAAAAACTAAACATACCTAATACTACCACACAGTCTAGCACAAAGTCGCCTTCACCCACACCAGCACATCAATTCAATTTTGCTAAAGTATCAGTTCTTGAGGTCGAAAAAATCATCATTTCTCTCAAGCCATCCAACTGCCAGGGTGATAGTTACCCAGCCCAAATTAATAAAGATGCAGCTAGAGATCTGGCCCACTTCATATCGAAGTTAATCATTGCCTCATTCTCCTCCGGCACCATCCCAAGTAATCTAAAGAAGTCCTGGGTACTTCCACTCCTCAAAAAACAATCATTAGATCTGTCTATACCCACAAAAACTACAGACCTCTAACAACAATGCCATTCCTACTAAAAATCTTAATCTTAGATAGAGATGCTTACCACCAAATACAGGACTACTTGGAGCATAACCAGTTATTAGGATCTCAACAATCTCGATTCAGGCCCCAACATGGCACAGAGACAGCGCTGATTGACCTCAAGGCCCAAATTGACGATCTAAGAGACAAATGGAAATCAGCCCTACTACTCCTTCTTGATCTCTTGGCAGCATTTCATTTGGTGGACCACAAGGTCCTATGTAACCACCTTGATTCAGCAGCCCATTTCTCACAGAAAGCCATAGTCTGGATCCAATCCTTTTTGAGTAATAGGACTATGAGAGTCTTCTTGCCTTCAGCTGCAGCAGTCCCTGTCCCCATTACCTGTGGAGTGCCTCAGGGCTCACGTGTATCACTTACAACGTACAATGTATTCACCAAGCCCCTTTTTGATGATCTGGATTAGCTTGGTATCACCTACACTTACTATGCAGATAATACTCAGATTCTCATACCACTTACTGGGGATTATGATAAGGATTTGGCCTCGGTAAATAAAATGTACCTCATCATTAAGGCATGGATGGCAGTCCATGGTCTATGCCTGAATGATGACAAAACTGAACTCATCATTCTGGGCAGTACATCCAATCTTAATAAACTTGGTCACAATTACACCGCCTTTAACATTGATGGCAACACCATTAAGGTCACCAAAGAGGTGAAAACCTTAGGTTTTTACCTGGACTCCAGCCTGACTTTTACCAAACAGTTAATTTCAATGGCCTCAGCCACAGCTTATACCTGCAAACTGATTAGAGCGGGCAGAACATTCCTATCCAAAATCAGTTGTATTACTCTGGCTAGAGCCCTATTCTTGTCCAAATCGGACTATTTTAACGCCCTATATTTAGGCACCAATCAATACATATATTAAAAAATATCCAGCCGCTACAGAACAATGGTCTCAGAGCGGCACTGGGTATAGCCAGGAATGAGCACATGTCTGAAGAAAGGAGACTGAATAACTGGCTGCCCACCAGTGACAAAATCCTTCTAAAAACTGCTTCACTGACTCACATGTGCCTAAACAAAGCTGCACACCGATACCTCAAAGTCAGAATTACCAGAAAATCCTCTAACCGGCCTTCCAGAGCCGCTAATACTAACTGTTTGCTAGTACCTAGGTTCAAACTGACGAAAGCTGGAGGCAACAGCTTCTCAGTCAAAGCTGCTCAGCTTTGGAATTCCTTAGCCCCCTTCCTGAGGGAGGACCAATCTTACTCCCTCTTCAGACATAGCCTCATCAATTGGTTCAAAGAAAATGACCACTACACATACTCCAACTACTAGCCCACAATCCCTATTCATCGGCACTGTAAATAATTAACAAACTTTGACATGCTTGTATATACAGTATTGCTGTATTCAAACCCTAACTTTATTATATCTGTGCATTGCTGTAACTATGTAACGCTTAGCTGTATATACTGCATTGTTGTAGTCAAACCTAACAGTATTATATCTGTGTATTGTTGTAACCATGTAAGCCTAAACTGAGAATATTCATGTATTCTGCACCCTGATACTCTTGAGTCTGGCGCACATTACAAATAAAGAAAAAAACAAACATACAATCTTCAGTTCCAAAGTATTTTCTTTGGATGTGTTCTATTTCTTGAAGTAGTTCTTTGGCTGTTACATATAGGAGAACGTTATTTAAATTTTGCAGTTGCAGAGCAGGACTTTTTGCATAGTATAGTCGATGCACAAGATTCTGTATAGCAGAATGGTGTGTTGCTAACATTTTTATGTGATGGAAGGTGGTTTTACAAACAGTCCCGAAATGCAGGCTAGTGAATGTCCTTGCAGACCAGTGTGGCTTCACACTGGTCAGGAATCCATGGTTTGTAAAGTTGTCATTCTACTTTTCTCTTTTGGTTACTCATAGTCATTGAGGAATTGTCTTAAAGATTTAAAGGATTGTTGGTGCATGTTACACATTGAGCTGCAAGTCCAATTGTACACTTGATGGTTTGTTTAGGTGAAGGGAGTATTTTGTTGAAAGTTCATTTGGGATGTTTTTTCTATAAGAGTTTCTTTTGCCTCAGTGGTGTCTTCTACCATTTAATATCCTCATTCATTTTTGTACATGTGAATTGTTTGTTGTTGTTCTTGTTTATAAGCTTCTTCATTGAAATATGGTTCTGTGCTGCTTGTGTCAATCCATTCACCATGGCAGAAGTTTGCAAATGTGTCTATATTGACATTGCACATGTTTATGAGTACGTTTTTTGTACTTTATTGAACAATTTAGTTAGTGGGTCTATTCTGTTTAAAATTAATACAAATAATGTTCTCTTTGGTTGAAAGCGGTCACTTAGAGCTTTGAGGATTAGTCTCCTGCGGTACTTTTTAAGGGTTGATCGTGACTTTTTAGCTGTTTTTATAAGATTGTGAAGAACTGTGCAGTGGAATATTTTTTGTAACATACATTTTTTGGATTGCTTTACCATGACTACATTAACACTGGAAGATACAGTGTTAGGTTTGTTAGTAGGTCTGCTTTTATTTGTACACATTTTTTACTTTGAATTTTTTCGAGAGGGGCCTTAGCTTTTTTGGTCGTCGCTGGTTTAGTTTTGTTGAGTGAGGTTACTAGCTCCTTTGTTTTAATGTTTTCTATACATTGTTTTAGTGGTGTATGACTATATGGTTTGGTTGTATTCTTATCTGCTCCATTTCTCCTTTCTTTTCTATAGAGTTGCTTTTTAGTGGGCATTTTGTTGTGTCTGTTGGGAAATGCGAAAGTTTGGGTTTGAAAGTTGTGCAATGTATATGCATGTATTGTAAATGGGTGTGTGATTGGAGAGCTTAGTACAGTGCTGTTTGATTGTGAGTCATATGAGGTGTGGGTGGAAAGGTTTTGAGAGTAAGAATCTGTAGCAGTGTAATGGCATTGGGTTAGTGACTAAGGGAGTGGTGGTGTGACTGAATCAGTAGAGACATTGTGCCTTTTTTTAGGAAAAAAGCAGGTGTTGCCCTGGTGGTGTTTAGATGGGAATAGGAAGAGTGTGAATTTTGACAGCATAATGAGTTTGATGTGAAAGAAATGTTGGTTCAAAAAGAGTAGTTTAGGATAATATATAGTCAACCTATGATATTGTAATTACATACATATACATGGTGCATTAATGTACTTACTTTGTAGGATGGGAAGGGAATCCTTTTTCTTTCGCTTTCTGTCTTCAGCAGTGATGATTCTTTTCTCCAATTGTGAAGGTAAGTTAGTGGGCATATGTGGTAATGGTGACATACTTTTAGTAAGCAAGGTTGTTATTTATGAAGGTAGGAGGTGTTGGGAAAACCAGTCAATGAAATTGCTGTACGTTTAAAAATGTTTTTAGGAGCATTTTCATGAAAGGTGAGAAATGCGTATGTGCTTTTATAAAAGCGCTGTGTAGTGTTTTGTAAAAGCAAAGAGCAGTTGATGGAAAAGATTTGTAGTACACTTTTAAATGGCAGTTTGTGTGTGGAAGTTTAATATCTTAGCAGTAACTGCATACTTGCTAACATGATGCATTCTAATCTGCAGGTGTTTGTGTAGTCCTAGATTTGTTGTTTGCATTCTGGGATTTGTAGTTCCACTTTTCACGTTATAATAAAAGTTGGAGTGCAAGTCGCAGATTGCAGAGAAGAAATCAGGACTGAATAAGCACCTACAGATTGGAATGGGAGATGTTGGGATGTATGCATGTACTGCCAAATATTAAACTGGCACACACTAACTGCCACTTTAAAATGGTCCACAAATCCATTCTATTTGCTTTTCCTTTCTTTTATGAAAAAGTGACATAGTGCTGCTATAAATGTACATAGGCATTTTTTTATTGTTATGAAAATGCTTTTAAAAAGAAACTTTTTGAAATGCACAGCATTTTATATGTTTCATTCAATATAAATGTTACAGTTTGAAGTCCAGTCCTGTTTTTTTCTTTGCATTCTGGGACTTGTAGTATGAGTTTTATAATTATAGAAGAATCATAGAAGTGGAATAGGAAGTCATAGAATGCAAAGGAAAAAATGAAGACTTGCTAAGCACCTACAGATTGGAATAGGTGATGTTGGAATGTATGCATGTGCTGCCTTCATTTTAAACTGTTGCACATTGAGGGCCAGATTCATGCAATATTTGCCCGGTTCAAAGTGAATTTGCACTGCTGAAAGGTGACTTTGCACTGCCAACATAAACTAGGACGGCGGGCCCTGCACCCAACAACACATTCCCCCTAAAGCAACGTATCACCACCGGAGTAATCAGACACAGACGGGGCAGATTACAACACGTGCCCGAATGGCGTTACAGAACCATGGAGCTCCTCTGACCACCATGCGCAATCCGGGCAGAGACCCAGGCAGCCGCATCACCGGAGGCCATGGTGACCTGAGAATAGCGGGAGAAGGCTTCGGGTGCTGACCCAGATGCATAGCGCATTCCCCTCTGGCATGCGCCACAGCAGCATTACTCACATGGGACATAACGAGGGATAGATCCCTTGCCAATCAACCCTGATCAAGGACCCCAGCAGGGGCTAACAGTAACTACTCTCCCATGCAACACTGCAATCACTGTGCTGTCGATGCAAACAAAGCAGAACTGCGGAAGAAGGCTGTGAACGCTCCCACAGGCACAAGGAGCACTGACTAGCAAACCCTTCAACCTGCCATTATACTTCTGATCTGCAATACCCATGAGCAGGTGCAAGTTATATGGAATCACAGCAATTGCGCCCCCTTGCCAGACAGCAGTGTCAGTGGTGGTAAGGTACGGCAGCAACAATGCTTGAGCCTCTGGATGCAAGACAATGTGGAACCATCCAGCACGCAAAACCAGATGGCCTGCTCCTAGCAAGGCGGTTCTCTCAAGACAAATAGTGAGGGGCAATGGGAGCTGTGAACAAGGACATACATTGCGCCACATGCTGCCCGGCCATCATGGCACCAGGGCACACGTAGATACGTTAGTTAAACCCCTTAGGGAAAGCCGCAAAACCCAGAAGAGCAAGCAAAACTAGCCCTATAGTAGATACCAGACTAGTCAGGAAGCAAGGGATCTTACAGGAATTCCCCCAGTGGGGAGAAGAGATAACAGTGAACTAACCCAGTCCTGGGAATTCCAAAGCAGCTGATCCTGCACACAGAATACCAAGCTAACCCACTTCTAGCGATCCAGTGGAGTAATAGCTGAACCAGCTGGGGCACCTAGGACACAACATCACGACCACTAAGCGGGAAGATACCTGCAGAGCGCAATACGATGCCCAAAGGAGCGACGGCCAAGAAAGGGGGAACATTAGAAAAATATACAAATCCGACCAACAAAGAAAGTGCCATGAGTGGTAACGGAACCGCCGACACTGCCTCATCTTCAACCCTGGCAACATCGACTCCCATGGACCTACAAGGGGTCTTCACATCTATGCAACAGGGCTTTGCTGCACTCAATGATAAACTTGATGGCATTAATATTAATGGCACATCAATCCGAAATAAGCTTGAGAAGGCCACAGGCCGCATCACTGAAGCAGAGATAAGGATCAGCTCGACTGACCAATATGGAAAAGGATTTGGGCACTGTCAAACTGAAGTTCGTGGACCTGGAAGCGAGGTCACGCTGCAACAATATACGCATAGCAGGAGTGCCAGAGGACACACTTAAGGGGCCGATGGACCTTGCTGTTGAAGAGTTACTTAAGGAAATGCTCTGAGATCCCAGATGGTTGGCTATGTTTGTGGTAGAGCGAGCACACAGGACACTAGCTGCACGTCTGAAACCAGGCACCTACGCAAGACCGATCATCGCAAAACTTATGAACTACAGGGATAGAGACCTGGTGTTACAAGCAACCAGAGACAAGCAGGAACTAAAAATGGGATCCAATATAGTCTGCATTTTCCTGGATTACACCTTCGCTGTGCAGCAAGATAGGCATACATTCACTGGAGTGAAGAAGATGCTTTGTGAACGAGCAATACACTATGCATTATTATATCCAGCCAGATTGTGCATTCATTACAAAAACAAGACCTATTTTTTGACATTCCCGGAAGAAGTGGCCTCCTTCGTAGAAACAAATATTCCTCTAACAGACAAGCAGACAGCTGGGAGCAATGAAGAACGTACCTGAAACCGGAGGTGAGAGTACCAACCACCATAGATGACACAACTATTGTATTACACGTTCTAGCGGTGGTATGCGCCTTGGACACTGTTCTTGTAAGTTGTTATAGTAGTATTGGTTTACCAGCTCTTAGCTGTCGGACATGTTCATAATGCGTACTGGTAACATACATTTACCAGAATCAAAAGAAATAAGTTGAAAGTGTTGGCCCCAGACCCTGGCCGTCTCTGAAGGGGTCCCCCACATGCGTATGTATAAGTTAGATGTTTGAGCTAGGGAGGTGTAGAGGGGAGATCACAATGGGTACGGCATAGTTGAAGTTTGGGGAACTATGAGGGAGGGGGTGGGGGCTGGGGAAACAGTTGGTGTGTTAAAGGCAAAAGAATGCACAATCAGATAACACTACATTACAGCATGGGGCACACTATACATTGGAGTAAGAAAACAGATTAAAATGTCTGCAAGGAATCCTGAAGAGATCAAACTAGTGAGCTGGAATTTTAGAGGGCTGGGTATGCCGTTGAAAGCGCGGAAAATAATGGTGTATGTCAACAGAATAGGAGCACGGATACTTTACTTACCGGAAATGCATCTGCTTGGGCAACAGGCTGGTAAAATCACACCAGGCTGGGGGATCACCAATTCTTTGCATCATACTCGACCAGAGCCCGGCAGTCATGATACTGGTACATAAGACATTGCCGTTTACCCATTCAGCAACAGAAAGTGACCCCGAAGGCAGGAATGTGGTGGTACACGGCAAACTGGGAACCAAAGAGGTGTTGCTGATTAACAATATTGACAATCTGGGGTACTATACCAAAGTCTTCCGGAAGTGTGCGAGGTAACCAACAGCTCACATCCTCTTTTGGGGGGGAATTCAAAACTATATGAGATGTGGATCTTGACTGCACAGCAACTACTCATAGATCCCTAACAGGAGCGGTCTGAACGATACACACGCACTTGGCAGACCTAGGCCTGAGTGATGCCTGGTGTTCCCTACACGGAACACAACGGGCATATACTTTTTATTCGTCGGTTCATGACATGCCGTCCAGAATTGACCTATGGTTGGTGCCACACACATCGTTGAGCTGGGTAACAGAAACCACAATTCTCCCTAGAACATTATCAGACCACTCCCTGATAACACTATTGATGGTTATCCCAGAGGCCAACCCACATAGGTCAGCAGGGAGGTTCAAGGCAACGGCACAGGCTGGCCCAGTAAATAAAACTAGCCTGATGCAAAATATAATTGACTATTTTGAATACAATGAGGGGTTCATCTCCAGCCAGGCAGTCTTGTGGCAAACTTTTAATGCATACATTAGAGGCGCTGCTATGTCCACAGAATTCGGAGTACTCAGGGATATACGGAGGGAACTTGAAAGAAAAGAGGAAACGTTAGCCAAACTCAAGGAACGGTATGCGATGGCTCCACCTCACAAACGGAATCTCATATCAAAATACAAGCTGACGAATTCCGTGCGGCCGCCGACTGTGAAATGCGACATTTCAAAGGCCCGTGGCAGCGCGTAGGTATGGCAAACAGGAAAGACCAGGCAAATTATTAGCCCAGTTGGTCCAGGTTGAAAGGGGAAGTGTGAACATCTCATGTATAACCAGGGAGGATGGAATAGTGGTTACAGGACAGGAAGAAATCTGCAAATTCTTCTATGACTTTTACGCTAAACTATACTCCCCCCGAAGTGCAGCCAGCAAAGAAGAGGAAATATACAGCTACCTGGCTGGAATACCCACCACTCTGTTATCAGGAGAGGCTAGGGAAGCCCTGGACAGTCCCCTGACGGTGGGCGAGATAAAGGCAGCCATAAAAGCCTTATCGAATGGAAAGGCTCCAGGCTCAGATAGTCTAACAGCCGAATTCTACAAAGAGTTTGTAGAGATATTGGCACCTCTGCTCCACACGATATGTTCTGAGGCACTGGAAACGGGCAAGCTACCGGACACAAACCGAGAAGTGATCTTAACCCTCCTGCTTAACCCGGAAAGCAACCTGAAGAATGCGGCTCCTACTGCCCGTTATCCCTCATAAAAACTGACGCGAAAGTATTTGCGAAAATATTATCTATTCGCCTCAATCCCGTTATGCTTCATATGGTCCATGAGCACCAGGCCGGATTTGTACTGGGAAGGTCCACGGCTTGAAATATACACCGATGCTACATCATTTTGGCAACAATTCCCAAAGATATGGAAGGTGTTGCAGTAGCACTGGACATGCAAAAAGCCCTTGACACCGTATATTGGCCTTTCCTGTTAAGAGTCCTGAGTAATTACGGATTCAACACACAATTTAGACGATGGGTTTGATATTATACACACAACATTACGCAAGGGTGTGAGTTAATGGGACATTGTCCTCAATATTGGAGTTAGCAGGGGGCGTGAGTCAAGGCTGCCCACTGTCACTGCTGTTATTCGCGCTGGTAATCGAACCACTGCCGGATTTACTGAGGGCGAGGTACAGCAGAGTGGGGATATCATTAGGTGGTAGTACGGAGCTCATAAATCTGTACGCCGATGACATAATGTTATATGTAAAGGACCCAGAAAGACACCTACGGCAAGTACGTAAAGTGGTAAAGGTATTCAGGGGGCACTGTGGGTTAAAGTTGAATACCGCCATGTAGGAGATATTCCCGTTAACAGACACAACTAGACAACCGGCAGAATTACACAGACTCAATTGGGCCCCTCAGAAGGTGAAATACTTGGGTGCCAATATAGCATGCACAACACAATTAGCACACACTCTTAACTATGGCGATCTCGCAGACTCAATTTGTGCCAAACTGACCCGATGGAACTACTTGCCCATCTCACTTATGGGACGTTTAGCTTTGCTTACGATGATCATACTCCCCGAGCTGATCTATTTCTTTAACACGTACCAGTGTGGCCAGACAGGTCCCTTTTCAACAGAATACAAGGGGCATGCTCAGCCTTCATATGGAAAGGTCAACTGAGGGTGAGCTGGAAACGGCTTGCTAAGCCATACGAGCAGGGGGGACAAGCTGCTTCTGACTTTGAGCTGTATTTCCTATCAGCACAGGCCTACTAAGCAACATATTGGACTGAGGATGAGCCGGATGCACCACATAAAACAGTCAAAACACACAACGAGGTTCCAATAAGCCTTCTGCAAAAACTGACTAGGGGAGGATTGAGGAACAACAACTTTATGGACCCTACACGTATCACATGTAGAGCATGGTCCAGACTGACGGATAATCCCAGAAACACAGTGCCATACAGCCCCGGCATGCCCCTATGTGACGCGCCATACATTCCGCCAACCCAAGATATGACACTGGCCGCACATTGGAGAGACAAGGGCATATTCTGCTTTGGGGATTTGTTTGTCAATAAACTATTCATTAGCTGGTACGAAATCAAAACGTTCATAGTCAACACACTGATACAGAAATTGCAATACCTCAGGCTACGATCAGCTATTGCCAACACATGGGAGGGCTTCCCTGAAGAACCCCCATCGCACTCAAGTTTGGGATATGTACTCTCCCAAATTCGATCAAGAAATCAGCCTCTACACTATACAAGATCACACTAGTAAATAGGGACACCCAAACCCCAAACATAAAAAATGAATGGGAGCACGACTTGGAAACCACCATTACTGAAGCACAGTGGACACAACTATGTGGCCTAACCAAAAACATATCTTGTAATTCCAGATACCGCCTGATACACTTTAAAATACTGAACAGAGTTAATTTCACCCTGGTCTGACTCAAAAGGATGTACACCACGGTCACAGGGAAATGCCCAAGATGCGGGTATGAGGAGGCGGGTATACTCCACATGTTGTGGTCCTCTACAAAACTGACCGAATACTGGGCAGGCATGTGTAAAGAACTAGATGAGAGGTCTGAAATTCCCATAAACTGGGATCCGGGAAAATGTGTATTAATTAGAGGTTGTCTCTAAAATGAGCCAACTTTTGCGCAAGTTCGTAAACCTGGGACTTCTGTTGGCCAAACAAGGAATATTGATGCGATGGAAGAACAGGGAACCACCGTTACTGGGGGATTGGATGAAAGATATGCTGTGAGCGAATGAAAATGAAGAAATGTATTCCAGCCTATTGCCAGTGACATGCCGACCGGAAGATGTATGGAATAGGTTCAGACAGTATCTTGTGGACAAAAGTGTAAATGATGAGGAACGAGGAAGTCTTAGAATTGAATATGTTATGCTCCAATAATGTCCTAAAATGCCAACAAATGTAACGTCTATGATGCAATGCAAGCGCTATAATGTGACAATCTGTGCAAGTTAAATAAAGGTTTAAAAGAAAAAAACACATGGGCAGTCTTCACCTATGGGTCCCCACCCACAGTCTTAAAGAACTGCCACACCCAGGACTCTCTCCGGGTGCTGGAGGTAGGCACTTCCACTACCTCATCTTTGTCTTTCTCTTGATCCTCCTCTACATCATTTCACCTGTTCCCCTGTCCAAGTCATCCACATGGTGATGGTGGTGGGGGTGGTTGGGGAGCAGAAAGGGCCATAGCCGATGCCATGATGCTGTCCACCAAGAAAGTTCTGCAAATTATGAAAAGCAGGTGCTGCAAGATGCTCTCCCCTGGATAGCCATATTGAGAATGAGGAAAAGTAATTGGTGAGTCCCTTCAGAGGAACTGTCCATGGACAGTTGTGCTGTCCCCAGACAACCAAGTCACAAAAAGGCCTTGCAAAGTTGTAACAAGTTGCCAGATCAACCAAGAATGAGTCTGGGAGCTTTAGAAGGGTAACGCTTCTGCTCAAAATCCCTAGATTGCCTAAAAATACACTTTTAAATTGTCCACAGAGCACAGATATCGTTCGTAAACAGGCCGTCATGCCAAACGGGTGCGGTCACATGATGACATTTGAGGACATCCGCGGCCATGACGGCAGTCTGCGGACACCGATCCGGCGGGTGACACAGGATGCTTGTGCTGGAATTCCGTAGAACTGGTGTGGTGTCCACAGACTAATTAAAAGTGCGTCATGTGAAACCTGACATGTCGGGACATTGTGCCTGTCAGGGGCACCTTCATTTTGAATGCAGACACCCCCGGACAACCGTAGTGTCGGCGGACTCATAATGGGGGTTTAAAAAAGAAAAAAAGAAAAGAAAACCGCACAATGATATACAACTCATTTATAGTTTAAAAAATACATTCATTTATGGAAGGGGTGGGGTATCGGAATGGGAAACACAAATAGGACAATCAGGAATATCTGTACAATAATGATGAGGGGAGGAAGGGAGTGAGGTTTCACCATTAAAAGTTTCAGAATTTGATGGTGATAATTACTGGGGATAAGGGGGACGGGTGCCAGAGGGACACTGATAGGGAACATTTTTTTTACATGATTTTTCACATATTGTAAAAGCTCTTAAAAAATCATTAATTTTGTAGACATAGGGCTCCTCTTTGTGATTCTTGGGATTGTGTATAATCAAACTGGTGTGTGGTTTTTTCATGAAAACTATGTACAGTAAGAAAAACAGAAATTATTATTTTAGTATAGTGTGTACAAATTACATCGTTTGTTTATATTAAAATATGTATTGTGTACCATTAGAGATGTTATCGTCACTTATTTCTTCTTTTGGGAATATCTCTTCTAACCACTCAAGTGTGTTTTCCATTTCTGTGATAAAAAAGTGCTCTGTTTTATAACACATGTTTATATAATGAAAGATAATAATAGAGAAATAAATAAAATGCACTTAATATTTAGTGAGAATGTGTCCTCCAATAAGCACTGGGTGTTGGTCAATCTGTATGCAGTTTTTCCATTAAGGAGAATATATGAAGTGTACAGTTATGGTTTGTGATTGGTTCATTCCTTTGTAATGTGTGCTAAATGAAACAATAATTAGCATTTTTTAAATTAAGTGTTTGTACAAAAGGTATATTTGCTCGTTGTAAACATTAGTAATGATTTTATTGACATGTGTTAGTTGGTTGATGGGTAAAACTTTTATGGATCTCCCCCATGACTCTGAGCTTTGTGAATGCCGTCCGATGTCGGCGGATTACCGCACTGTCCGCAGACTCCATATCTGCCAGGATGGGGGTGAGTATAAAATAAGGCACTTGTAGCAGATTAAGGGTGCACTAGTAAAAACCTATGAAACATACTGAAAAAACTTTATTAAACTGATGTTATGGTTACGTTGCATTAATACAAACACTATCAGCGTACTAGTTGACATTAGCGGCACTCACTTCTGAAGTCATGCGGGTGACGCCCAATGGTGCTTTTGTGGTAATGATGGTGATAGAAAATGGTGAATGGTGCATTCCTTTGTAATGTATGCTAAACGAAACAATAATTAGTATTTTTTAAAGTAAGTATTTCTACAAAAGGTATATTTGCACGTGGTAAACATTAGTAATGATTTTATGTACATGTATCAGTTGCTTGACGGGTACAACATTTTGGATCTCCCCTATGATTCTGGGCTTTGTGAATGCTGTACGGCTTCTGTGGACTACCGCACTGTCCACGGACTCCATATCTGCCACATTGGGGTGAGTATAATATAAGGCACTGGTAGCAGATTAAGGGTGCACTAGTAAAAACCTTTGAAATTCACTGAAAAAACATTGTTGAAGGGACGTTATGGTTAAGTTGCATTAATACAAACACTATCAGCGTACTAGCTGACATTAGCGGCACTCACTTCTGAAGTCATGTGGGTGACGCCCAATGGTGCTTTTGTGGTAATGATGGTTATAGAAAATGGTGCATGTCTCTTCAGTAGTGTCCAAAATGACGTTGTCTGTCACATCGTGACAGATCTCTCATGATAATTACAGGACCTTAATTTCCCACGGGAGTTGATGGATGTATTCTATCTCAACAGTACGAAGCTTACATGCTTCAGCCGTACACATATGGGTACAGCACTTCAAGCTTAGACGCTTCAGCCCTACACGTATAACACTTAGGTTAAGGTTGCTGCTGCATCGGCTGTAGATCAGGACACAAATAATGTTGCTGCGACATCTCAACGCTCTGAAGTAGGGATTACCATGTGAAGCACGGGTGTAACTGCTAGTAGTAATATATAGGCAAGTATGTACATTGCCAGATGGCAGTTTCTATTAATTCAGATGTTGTTCTGTGAGATAGTACCTCGGAATTGAGCTTGAATTTCTTTTTTATTATGTAATGTTTATTTCCTGGACATATCTCTGTTAGTTCAATTAGTGTCTTTAAGGGTGACCCCAGCAAGCATCATCCTATTTTGTAAACGAGCAGGGTCGGAATGAGCTCCAGTCTGCAGGCATAAAATGCCCCATCGATGAACATGTTCATAAATCATTGCAAGCAGCAAAAACGCAACATGCTGGTCTATAAGATATAAATCAAAGTTGTCTAATGTCAGGAAGAAAAATTATCTACGGCTCATTAAAAAATAAACAAAATAGCAGTGAGCGCATATGCAATTTAAAGGACTCATTGAGGTATTTGCATGGCACTTTATAGTTACATCCAACCTCCCCAGGCAACCATATGTTGTATGAGTAATGGGGAAAAGGTTGGTCAAATGTTAGGTCATTCACATTCCTTCTACAAGGTAAGGCTATAAGTCTGAGGTTGTTTTAAAATATACATTTCATTTGGCCATAATGTTGTTTACTTTAGCAATTGTGGCTAAGTTAGGTAACACTATCATTCATGTAGAGCTTTACTTGCACTTTTCAATTTAGCAAATTAATTTGGGCTTAAGTGCATATGTAGAAGATCGTGATGGCTAGATTGTCTGCAATCCCTATAGATTTCATAAAACATGGACATTCTTGTCCTACTGCCTCTTGCTAATTATAATGTCCTGCACTGCCACAGCATTACCTGACACAAATAAGCTGCAACACAATTTTGACTTTTCTGCTAAAAGCCATGCTTAGGATTCAAAAGAATGTTTGTCATATTTCTTTGTTTATGTATATATTTATTTATTTGTTTGTTTACTGATAGTGCGCCAGAGCCCACGGGCATCAGGGCACAAAAGGAGCAGGAGAGTCAATTAATTTAGCGACAGTCAGGTCAAGGAGTCATTCGAAGAGCACTGTTTTCAGTTGTTTCCTAAATGTCGTGGGGTTTCTGTCTGCACACAGATCCTTCAGAAGGCTACTCCATAATCGTTCTGTCTGCACTTGAAACGACCTTAGCAGGCCCTTCACCCATTTGATCTTCGGAATGACCAAACAAATAAAGTCTCTGGATCTCATTACTCTCTTAGAGCAGGATATACTATTAGAGTCCTTCAGATATGTTGCTGTATTGCCTTGCCATATAGGCATCTGTGCACCACAGTGCAAACTTTTAAATAAATCCTGGGCCCCACCGAAAGTCTGTGTAGGTTTTTCAGTCCGTTGAAATTTGTCCCCTCCTGATATGTTTTTTTTTATGCGCACTGCATCATTTTGAAGGCAGCTCTTACCTGCACCAGCCAATAATGCACTGAAATAATCTATTTGTGGCATAATCATAGCACAAACTGTGGTAGTACAGTTTGCTTTTGAGACGAAAGGTCTCACTAGCCTAAGTAACCTCAGTTATATTATGCCTTGCTTGTGATATTATGTATTTGTGCATCTGAATTAAGGGAAGCTTCAAACACAACTCCCAAAGTTTTAACCTTCGTAACAGTACCAACCTTATAATTTTGAATTAAAAAGCTTGAGTATTTGTTGTCAGTGTTGAGCATGCCTTAGCAGAGCCAAGAATTAATACTTCTGTTTTGGCCACATTAAGGCACATGCCATTATTGGTCATCCAGCTTTGAATGGTACCATAGATCATTGAGATTTTATGAGAGTCTGATTCATGGTCACCACTAATATTTATAACACTAATATTTATAATCAGCTGAATATCATCAGCATAATTAGAAAAGCTAACTCATAATGTGACTAGAAGATTGCATAGTCGATGACAGTATACGTTAAAAGGGTCTGGTGCGAGACATGCATCCTGTGGGACACCATACTCTAGCCTCTCTGGTTTAAAGCAGGCTTCACTCCAGACAATTTTTGACATTCAGTTTTGCAGAAAGGATTTAATCCAGAGAGCTGCCTCATCAGAGCAGCCAGCAAGGTTCTTCAAGCAGTCTATAAGTCTTCCATAGTCAACAAGATCGAAGGCTGCTGAGAGTTCTAATAACATCAGCTGCCCAACCTTGCTGTTGTCCATAATTTTGAGCATTTTACTCTCTAAGTCCTAAAAGGCACTTTCCGTGCCATGATGTGTGGCCTGAACCCAGACTGTCTAGGGTAGAAATCTTGTAATTTCTCCAGGTAGCTGAAGATTGGCGATTTTAGTCTGTTTTACAGACTGGTATTTTCTAGCTCAATGTAATTCAGTGTCTGGAGGTTGTGGAACATCTATGATTAGCCCTTAAATATATTTAATGTAATCTAACAGATGTATAGCTCTCACAATGTATACCACTGGCTACAGAGCACACTCATGCCAATAGAGAGAGAGACGGATTGCTGAATATCAAGCACGGATAATTGATTTTATCCATGTCTAGAACTTGGAGCAAGAGGTATGTTTACAGACCATTACATTGCTTCTCGGAATTAGGGAGACACCTTAATAATGGAGGGATTTTGGCCAAAGTGTTTGTGCCTTCCTTCCTGAAGTCACTGCGTGATTTTGGAAATTTACCCTAGGCTTCTGTTTGCATAATGCACACGAATTAGCTTGTATATTTACAGGGTAATTCATAGAATTTCGCAGAAAAGTGTCGCAAGCGGCTGGCACAGAGTGTCCGCGTGCGATTGTCTGCGCCAGGCACGTGCGCTAAAACCGATTTCCGCGCACAGCGTATTCATGGATTTTAGGCTCCCAAACCAGCCGTGGCGCAGAGTATCGCAGCGACCCTGCAGCAGCGCCAGTAACGCCCCCAAGAACGCCCTCGCGCAAGGAAAAGCCATCAAAATCGCTAAATCATCGCAAAGGGCTGCGCTAACCCTGGACCAGTTTACAGGGCTGCCAAACAAGGAACGCAAAGCGGGTAACGTGCATATCAGGGGTACGCGTGAAGTTATACACGCGATTAGCCAGGGTGCGTGTATTACAGGGGTACGCGGGAAGTTCTACACGCGATTGGCCAGGGTACGTGTATTACAGGGGTACGCGTGAAGTTTTACACGCGATTAGCCAGGGCACGTGTATCACAGGGGTACGCGGGAATTATCACACGCGATTTGGCTGGGTACGTGTATTACAGGGGTACACGGGAAGTTTTACACGCGATTCGGCTGGGTACGTGTATTACAGGGGTGCGCGGGAATTCTCACATGCCATTTGGCCAGGTACGTGTATTACAGGGGTGCGCGGGAATTATCACACGCGATTTGGCTTGGTACGTGTATTACAGGGGTGCGTGGGAAGTTACACACGCGATTAGGCTGGGTGGGTCCCCCTCGACGGCCCCTGCAGGCAGCCCACAAAACAGGGGACTACCCTGCACACCTGCTCATGTCCCCCTGCACCCCCACCCCCCAGCAGTGCAGGGGCAGCCTCCACCAGGCCCCCACCCATGTCTCCCACCACCCCCACCCCCCAGCAGTGCAGGGGCACCCTCCACCAGGCCCCCACTCATGTCTACCACCACCCCCACCCCCCAGCAGTGCAGGGGCACCCGCCACCAGGCCCCCACTCATGTCTCCCACCACCCCCACCCCCCAGTCACCTGGGGCACCCTCCACCAGGCCCCCACTCATGTCTCCCAGCGTGCTACGTGTATTTCAGGGGTGCGCGGGAAGTTCCACATGCAAATAGCCTGGGCGCGTGTATTTCAGGGGTGCGCGGGAAGTTCCACACGCGAATAGCCTGGGCGCGTGTATTTCAGGGGTGCGCGGGAAGTTCCACACGCGAATAGCCTGGGCGCGTGTATTTCAGGGGTGCGCGGGAAGTTCCACACGCGAATAGCCTGGGCGCGTGTATTTCAGGGGTGCGCAGGAAGTTCCACACGCGAATAGCCTGGGCGCGTGTATTTCAGGGGTGCGCGGGAAGTTCGTCGCGCGAATAGCCTGGGCGCGTGTATTTCAGGGGTGCGCGGGAAGTTCCACACGCGAATAGCCTGGGCGCGTGTATTTTAGGGGTGCGCGGGAAGTTCCACACGCGAATAGCCTGGGCGCGTGTATTTCAGGGGTGCGCGGGAAGTTCCACACGCGAATATCCTGGGCGCGTGTATTTCAGGGGTGCGCGGGAAGTTCCACACGCGAATATCCTGGGCGCGTGTATTTCAGGGGTGCGCGGGAAGTTTTACACGCGATTTCAGCAGGGTACGTGTATTTCAGGGGTGCGCGGGAAGTACCACACGCGAATAGCCTGGGCGCGTGTATTTCAGGGGTGCGCGGGAAGTTCCACACGCAAATAGCCTGGGCGCGTGTATTTCAGGGGTGCGCGGGAATTATCACACGCGATTTGGCTTGGTACGTGTATTAAAGGGGTGCGTGGGAAGTTACACACGCGATTAGGCTGGGTGGGTCCTCACAGGTGTTCCCTGTACACCCTCGACGGCCCCTGCAGGCAGCCCACAAAACAGGGGACTACCCTGCACACCTGCTCATGTCCCCCTGCACCCCCACCTCCCAGCAGTGCAGGGGCAGCCTCCACCAGGCCCCCACCCATGTCTCCCACCACCCCCACCCCCCAGCAGTGCAGGGGCACCCTCCACCAGGGCCCCACTCATGTCTCCCACCACCCCCACCCCCCAGTCACCAGGGGCACCCTCCACCAGGCCCCCACTCATGTCTCCCAGCGTGCTACGTGTATTTCAGGGGTGCGCGGGAAGTTCCACACGCGAATAGCCTGGGCGCGTGTATTTCAGGGGTGCGCGGGAAGTTTTACACGCGATTTCAGCAGGGTACGTGTATTTCAGGGGTGCGCGGGAAGTACCACACGCGAATAGCCTGGGCGCGTGTATTTCAGGGGTGCGCGGGAAGTTCCACACGCGAATAGCCTGGGCGCGTGTATTTCAGGGGTGCGCGGGAATTATCACACGCGATTTGGCTTGGTACGTGTATTACAGGGGTGCGTGGGAAGTTACACACGCGATTAGGCTGGGTGGGTCCTCACAGGTGTTCCCTGTACACCCTCGACGGCCCCTGCAGGCAGCCCACAAAACAGGGGACTACCCTGCACACCTGCTCATGTCCCCCTGCACCCCCACCCCCCAGCAGTGCAGGGGCTGCCTCCACCAGGCCCCCACCCATGTCTCCCACCACCCCCACCCCCCAGAATTGCAGGGGCAGCCTCCACCAGGCCCCCACTCATGTCTCCCACCACCCCCACCCCCCAGCAGTGCAGGGGCAGCAGGCAGTCAGGCAGCAGCAGATGGCAGGTGGGAGCGTGCTCGGGGCTCTGGGGTGCAGTAGTGCGGCCTTCCGGGCAGGAGCGTGGTATTCCGTGTGCTTACGCGTGGCCAGCTTGGGACGGAGTGATTTGGCACGTGAAAATCCTGCACGTCAGCGTGAAAACCGAGGAAAGGCCCTTAGCGCGTAAGCGCGTCTGTGACGTGACCCGCACAGGTGTTTCCCACACAGCACGTGATGACAGAGCACACGTGGAAAGACTGCACGTCAGAGTGTCATCGCATGTGATTGGTGGAAATGGCCCTACACGCAGAAGTGACAAAGCGTGTAATTGGTGGAAATGGCCCTACACGCAGAAGTGACAAAGCGTGTAATTGGTGGAAATGGCCCTAGCGCGTACACGCCGCGTAAGTGACGCTGGACGTGTGGGCCTTTATAAAAGGTACGCGTAGAACACCATTTCCTTGTACGTGCTTTTCGTGGAGAGCGAGTGGGTGAATTCTGTACTTCTTGTCGTTTCACACGCGATTTACTTCACGGCGTTTCAAGTTTGTATTCCCTGTTACCTCTGACAGCTTTTTCTCTTTTTTCACTTTAACTGGTTTACCTGGGCCTGTTCCCTCAAAAAGTGTTCCCTACTACTGTTGTCCTGTCTCCTCAGACAGCGTACAAATCTTCTTTTGGCGGGGGTGTTGCCAACCAAACGCGCTCCTTTTTCACGCTCTTTTATCTGGCAGACGGTGAGTCACGCACGTATCTAACATCTGTGCTTGCCCCGTGTGTAGCCTACCCCTTCAGAGGTCATTCTAGGCTGCGTGTGACACGCATACGTTCATTCTTGTGTTACTGGGTGCCACAGCGTAGTGCTGGTTTTTCTTTCTGCACACGTGGTCTAGGAGGGGTTGCATGCACGTCATCTCCCTTTTTTGGGGCTCCTGTGCGTAGCGTGACCCGTCATCTTTCCCCAGGGGTTACAATCAGCCTTGCAAGAGCACTAGGGTACAATTACCATCTGGTACCCAACCCCTTTGACCCCCAATTGCCCAGGACAATATTTTACACCCACTCCCATACGCACATTAACATCAGTGCCATGGCTGGGAGGCGAGGATTCCGTAAGGGTGGCAAAGGTGGAAGAGCCACAAGTGGTGGCCGTGGTGGATCCGGTAGGGGACGTGGTCGTTACTTGCAGGGTGAGCCTGTCCCCCCATGTGTGGAGGACCAGTCAAGGGCACCCATAATCCCCCCCCCCCGTTGAGGCTGATGTGGCTGACACCATCCATGCTCAGCCCTTGTTGGACCAGCCCATTGTGGCACCAGACCTGGCTGACTCCATGGCTGACTTCCAGGTCAGCAGGCCTATGACACGTGCGCTGGTGCACATTGATGTCACCATGCCACGTGCATCTGTGGCAGCAAGGTCATCTGCTGCACCAAGTAGGCAGGGCGGAGAGGCTGCAGGGGCAGCTGCGGCTCCATCCACCCCAGCCCACACACACCCAGCCCGGACAGTGTCGGTCCTAGTCCATGCTGCTGACATTCCCCCTGACACCATCACACTAGAGCCAATGCCTGCACCAACTCCCATGCTGAGTGTGCAATCCCACACTCCTGATACAGAGTCCACCAGGGCTCCTGCCCCTAGTGTCCAGAGCGGCGCAGGACACTCAGGATCACCACCACCTTCCAAGCGGAAGAGGAAGAGTGCTCGTCCGGCACAGGCTGATGCCCCAGACACGGCTACACAGTCCGGCGCATCCAGGAAGCCCAGCTTCACGGATGACGAACTGAATGCACTTGTCGAGTATGTGTCCGCACATGACAACGAGATGGTAATTGTTGCAGGATCCAAGACCACACCTGCACAACGCCAGGCACACTGGCAGACCGTTGCGGACATCGTAAGTGCCCTTGGAATCGTGAGGCGCACAGCCAATGATTGCTATAAGCACTGGAATGACCTAAAGCGCAGGGCAAAGAGTAAGCTGGCCTCAAGTCATGCCGCAACTCTAGTGACTGGAGGTGGGTCTCCAGTAGTAGACATGGAACTCACTCCACATGAGTCAGTCGCTGGGACCTACGTCACGGAGGAACAGATCCAAGGCGTGGGAGATTTGGCTGATTACGAGGCATTGTCCGGTGAGTGCACATGCATGTGTGTGTCATCCATGTGCATGGTGTGTGTGAGGGCTTCTGTTTGTGTGACAGGTGAGAGTGTGTGCACCTGAGTCGTATGGGTCAGCCATGTGCTTCATGCAATACGTCCTGCGCAGCTGCATTTGGCCATAGCAGTATCCCTTCTGCCAACAGTAGACATCTAGCCCAACTGCACGCCAGTTGCCCTTGAAGTGTCACCCTGCCACAACATTGTTGCCTGATTTTTCACTGTTCATTTAGTCAGATTGTTTGCATTCCACCACTTTTACTAGGCATGTCGCAGTCCTCTAGTCACATGTCTGACATGGCTATGGTAAAGTGGAGTGACTTTGTTTCCTGGATATCATTTGTTCAGACATGTCCCTGTGCAATTGCACCATTTTGGACTGGCAGCTCCAGGTGAAGAATCTGACCTGTTTGAATTAGAAAAGCTATTACATGCGGGAACTGGACTGAATGAATAGGTGCTGCCCTCCTCTCCATCTTCACTCAATAGCAATGGTACATGCCATCTGTGTGATGGCATGTGTGTTTCACCTGCCAATCACAGGGCAATGTGTGATGCCACTGGCAGGCAGCATGCAGAAAATGTGTTCATCTTCCATCTTGGTGTCATCAGTGTGTGCCATTTGCCTGCCCTTCATACGCAGTGAGGGTGCATGCATGGGAGGGTTTTAGTCATGTGGATTTAACAAGGGGGGTCCTGGGAGTCCCTCTGCCAGACATTAGTCCTGGTTACGAGGGACTTACCCAGAGTCTTTAGCTCACTATCTTTCACAGAGAAAAAATATCCCAAACATATCAGTCTTTGTCCTGCCCTGGGGCAGTCCAGCACCGAAATGCGAGGCAATTCTCCTCTGAACAAGAGTACCAACAGAAACCCCAGACACGTGTTTCGGTCTGGTTGGACCTCATCAGTAGGGTGGATCTGTGCCTCTCTAAGAATAGTGAGCAAGGGGTCCACGTCTGGATTCCCCTAGTAACTTAGGGTGAGACCCAAAGTTACTTAAATATGCAGATTTAACAAGGGGGGTCCTGGGAGTCCATCTGCCAGACATTAGTCCTGGTTACGAGGGACTTACCCAGAGTCTTTAGCTCACTATCTTTCACAGAGAAAAAATATCCCAAACATATCAGTCTTTGTCCTGCCCTGGGGCAGTCCAGCACCGAAATGCGAGGCAATTCTCCTCTGAACAAGAGTACCAACAGAAACCCCAGACACGTGTTTCGGTCTGGTTGGACCTCATCAGTAGGGTGGATCTGTGCCTCTCTAAGAATAGTGAGCAAGGGGTCCACGTCTGGATTCCCCTAGTAACTTAGGGTGAGACCCAAAGTTACTTAAATATGCAGATTTAACAAGGGGGGTCCTGGGAGTCCCTCTGCCAGACATTAGTCCTGGTTACGAGGGACTTACCCAGAGTCTTTAGCTCACTATCTTTCACAGAGAAAAAATATCCCAAACATATCAGTCTTTGTCCTGCCCTGGGGCAGTCCAGCACCGAAATGCGAGGCAATTCTACTCTGAACAAGAGTACCAACAGAAACCCCAGACACGTGTTTCGGTCTGGTTGGACCTCATCAGTAGGGTGGATCTGTGCCTCTCTAAGAATAGTGAGCAAGGGGTCCACGTCTGGATTCCCCTAGTAACTTAGGGTGAGACCCAAAGTTACTTAAATATGCAGATTTAACAAGGGGGGTCCTGGGAGTCCCTCTGCCAGACATTAGTCCTGGTTACGAGGGACTTACCCAGAGTCTTTAGCTCACTATCTTTCACAGAGAAAAAATATCCCAAACATATCAGTCTTTGTCCTGCCCTGGGGCAGTCCAGCACCGAAATGCGAGGCAATTCTCCTCTGAACAAGAGTACCAACAGAAACCCCAGACACGTGTTTCGGTCTGGTTGGACCTCATCAGTAGGGTGGATCTGTGCCTCTCTAAGAATAGTGAGCAAGGGGTCCACGTCTGGATTCCCCTAGTAACTTAGGGTGAGACCCAAAGTTACTTAAATATGCAGATTTAACAAGGGGGATCCTGGGAGTCCCTCTGCCAGACATTAGTCCTGGTTACGAGGGACTTACCCAGAGTCTTTAGCTCACTATCTTTCACAGAGAAAAAATATCCCAAACATATCAGTCTTTGCCCTGGGACATGTGTCAAACAAGTACTGTTTCTCTTGCTTCTCAGCCCTCATTGTGTGCCATGGTGCTAATGCCTGTTTCCATTTCTTTGTTTTCATGTCTTTGCAGGGGAAGACGCACCTGATACTGCTGGGGTTGTGGAGATGGTGCAGACCCAGGAGGGGTCCGAGGGCCGACCAACCACCAGTGAGGGACGTGGTGTGGTGGTGGGTGAGAACCCACAACTGCTGCAGGTCGTGCTCTCAAGGGGTGTCTCTGGCTGCACCTTCCCCGAGCTGTACTCAGGTGTTGATTCGGATGAGACCTACGTGCCGTCGCAGGTGAGTGTTCCAGGGAGGTATTCTGTTCTGTCTCACCCACCTGCACCAGGGTCAGAACCCTCAATGGGGATGTCAGTGTTGGCAGCTACGCCTTTGGTGGTTACGGATGCAGGGTCACACTCCGCGACATCTGATCCTGTTCCTGGGCCAGCAGATCAGAGGGGGAATGCAGTCCTGCAGCCTCAGGCAGTGCCGGCACAGCAAGGTGCAGTTCGCCTTGCCCCAGACAGGTGTGGTGCCCGCCGACGTGGTGGCCGTACGCCACCTGGCAATACCGCATGGGAGCAATCCATTTACGGTATGGCAACCCAACAGGCAGCATCATCCGAGATGATGGCTCGGGCCATGGATAGGGTGGCCACTTCCATTGTCCCCCCTGAAAGGCTGATGGAGCGACTAGAGCAGGCAACCGACTCCATCTGCCAGTCACACAGGGAGGATATGTTGGGGTCCAACAGGGACAGGCGGGCGGAACTGGCGACTCTGCAGTAGGCCATCTCCATTGAGTCCCAGGGCCACAGGGAAGCCCTGAGGCAGGAGCTCCTTCACTTCAGGACGACTCTTGTTGAGCTTGAGGCTTCAACACACCAAAGGACAGAACAGCAGCTGGAGCGTCTCACCCGTACGCTCTCAGCTGAGATGCAGGCAATGAGGGCGGAGGTCCGGGCATCCCGTGAGTTGTTGCATGGGGACCTCCGCACACTCATCCTCCAGAACCAGACCTACCACACCCGCATGCTTGCAGCCATGGAGGAGCAGACTAGGGCCTTGCGTGGGCTGCCTCCCATAGTGCAACCACCTCCGGATGCAGCTGCACAGGGTGATAATAGCGACAGCAGTGATACTCCCACAATAGGGTAGCCGTGTGGGCCATGAGCCCATGGAGGTGTTTTATTTTCCCAGGATCCACGCAGGTGGGTTCTGGTGTGCATCCTGTCCTCGGACCTCCTGGGTGGCCTCCCCAACCCCCCCGGGCCCTTCAATGGCCATTTTTGATTATTTTTTATTTTTATTTTTATTTTCATTTTTATTTATTTTATTCGCAATTTTTTTGGGACGATTTGTTGGCTTCCGTGGTTCCTGTGGGCATACGCTGCATTGTGGCTGGGCACATGCAGGCTTGTAATGTATTTGGTTCAGATGCTTGGGTTTGAGTCACACACACCCCTCCTGCTTCCCGTTTCCATGGGCTTGCAAAGGGTGTGCCCAAGTGACAGTGAATTACACAGTGACGTTGGACTCCCATGAGCTGTGTGGGCAGTCTGTAGTCAATACTGTGTATACATTCCTAGTGCATATTGCTGTTGTGTTGTACACTGCATGTTGCATTGATGTGTAACTCATCTTCTGTGTCTACCTCCCAATTTGCAGGTCCCTTCCTCATGTCTACACAAGGACCTCTAGTCTGGAGATGTGGTCCATGTTGGCAGCAGTGCACCTACAACTCTACATGGCGCCAACACTGCACAGTTGGTAGTGGTGGGAGTGCAGGCATTTCCAGGTGGTGAGACTACTAATATTTAACATTAGTGATGTCATGTTAATGGTAGTACGTGCTCAAGTTTGTTGTTGGTCCGGCATTACTGTGAGCATTTCAGATGTTGCAAGTATCTAATAGGGACACTGTACATTGTGACACTAGTGTCATGTTGTGGGGATTACTTTGTTTACCTGCAAATAGCATGACATGGCACGGTGTGTGGTGTGGCGGTGCTGGGGTTGGGTTGGCTGACATGGCACTGTCCTCTTGTTGCATTTAGCAAGTGGGTATTCATTTTAGCTGCTTGAATGTGTAACTTCACAAAACTGCATTGGTGGTGTCTGTGTGGGTAGGGATGCACACATTGTGACACTTCCAGGTGAACAATCTCAGGCTGATATGGTTTTCACGGTTCTTTCTCCAGACATTCAGGGTCAGTGTCAGGTTGAGTCATCATTGATTGTCAGATGGAATGTGCCAGGGGAGTGTGCACTCCACAGGGGTGTGATTTCTATGTGAAGTAATTAGCCACTAGCTGTGTACGGGCTGCCTCCCCCCGTGCCCTTTCCCCTCCCATGCGCAGCGGCTGTGCATGTGGTTGGGGATGGGGGGGCACCACCATGTCCACGGCCAGGCCCCGGCGTGTTGCAACTTTGTGCAGGACACATGCTGCCACTATGATCCTGCACACTACTGGGGGAGCGTACAACAGCTGCCCGCCAGAACGGTCAAGGGAGCGAAAGCGTGACTTCAGCACTCCGAATGTGCGCTCCACTATGCCCCGGGTTGTAATGTGGCCTGCGTTATATCTTACCTGGGGTGGCGTGGTGGGGTTCCGAATTGGCGTCATCATGTGGGGGCTGAGAGGGTAGGCACTGTCCCCTGTGGAGGTGGTGATTGGTATCATTGGTGGGGTTGTGACCTTGCTCAGTATCTGACATGCATGCATGTGCAGTGGCATTCATACTCACCAAGCAGCCATGTATCGCCATGCCGCCCAGCTTCTAGGTCCCGGCTTAGGGTGGACATTCGGTAAACGAAGCTGTCGTGGGTGGACCCGGGAGAGTTGGCATATACTGAGGTGATGATTCCCTTGGCATTACATAATACCTGCACGTTGATGGAATGCCAGTGCTTGCGGTTCCTATAGATGTGCTCAGATGCCCTGGGGGGACGTAGAGCCACATGGGTGCAGTCGATGGCACCTAGCACTTTGGGGAATCGTGCCACAGCGTAGAAATCCAGGGCGGCAGCCTGCCTTTCTGCAGGGGTTCTGGGCAGGTATATGTGCCTGCGGACTGATGGGCGTGCAGTGATGATGTTCAAGACCTGGTGTAGGCAGCGTGACTGGGTGGCCTGTGATACACCACCCACAATGGCACTTGTCCGCTGAAATGATCCAGTGGCTAAGAAGTGCAGTACATTGAGGACCTTCTCCAGGGGGCTGAGTGCTTGGGAGCACAGGGTGGGTGATGTGAGGTCATCCTCCCACTCACTCACCAGGTGCAGTATGATGTGTGGTGGAAACCTGTACCTCCCATGCACCTGGTCATCAGGCATCCCGAAAAGGCTGGTTCTGGGTGTGAATATTCTGGCCCTGACTATCCTCCTCCTCCTCCTCCTTTGGTAGGCCACGCCCACTGCTGCTAGGAACGGTATGTTCATCCTGGGTCTGAGCTTGTTATTTTTTTAGCGCGCAAATTAATGCGTCGCGCGTGTTGTAGGCGAGCGTGTGACCCGCGCACCCCTGAAATCCAGTACCCAGTCCAATAGCGTGTGGAAATTCCCGCGCACACCGGGATACAGGTGCGCTGACGTACTTGCATGTGTAAGTGTCCGCGCACACCTGATATACACGTACATAGGCCAATCGCGTGTACGCGCACTTTTGTCCAATTACACGCGATGACACGCTGACGTGCTGTCCAATTACACGCGACGACACTCTGACGTGCAGTCTTTCCACGTGTGCTCTGTCATCACGTGCTGTGTGGGAAACACCCGTGCGGGTCACGTCACAGACGCGCTTACGCGCTGAGGGCCTTTGGTCCAATAGATTCGCGTATGCGTGCTGACGCACTTGCGCGCTAAGGGCCTTTCCTCGATTTTCACGCTGACGTGCAGGATTTTCACGTGCCAAATCACTCCGTACCAAGCTGGCCACGCGTAAGCACACGGAAGACCACGCTCCTGCCCAGAAGGCCGAACTACTGCCCCCCAGAGCCCCGAGCACGCTCCCACCTGCCATCTGCTGCTGCCTGACTGCCTGCTGCCCACGTGCACTGCCATTTGCTGCCTGCACATCAGCCAGGGGTGCTGTTGCTGTGACCACCCCTGCTGGAACCGAAGACTCCCGACTGGAATTCCATCGCTCCACAGCCTAGCCCCAGGACCCAGTTGCCCACCCACTCCTGCCTCTGGGGTTGTCATGTCGGGCAAACACCATCTGTGACCACTGACAACCCCCGGCCAGAGAGGCAGAGGGGCACCAGCTTCAGTGCCACCGAAGTTGGTGTCCTGGTGGAGCAAGTCCTGGGGCAGTATGATGCCCTCTTCGGAAGTTCCCGCGGCGACAAGGAAGGACGGACTCGGATCTGGACTGACATCGTGACTGCCATCAACGCGGAGGGGGTGGCAGTCCGGTACTTACAACATGTCAGGAAGAGCTGGGAGGACTTCAGGTCCAGGACCCTGAACAAGGCCCGGCGCCTCTTGAAGGCAGCGGATGCCAAGGGGCGCCGGGGCCACTTGTCGGAAGAACAGATGGGGGTCCTGGAACGCATGTCCCCAGCGCTCCACGTCCAGGTCCTAGAGAAGCAGACCCGTCTGGAGTCGAGCGGTGAGTGTACATGCATCCTGATTGTGAGCAGTGCGTGTGGTGATTATTCGGCATTGTACCGGTTGCACATCTGTTTGTATGGGGTCGAGTATGGGAGGGGGTGTACAGGGCCGTGGGTCTGACACATGCAAGGGCTGTAATGTGTGAGACATGGATGGTGCTTGTGTGTGTGGGCTTGCATGGCAAATGCAGTTGTGCGTGCACACATGTTTGGATGAATGTGTATGTAAGTAGACATGTCCGTGATGTCAGGCATGTATGTTGTTTTCGGCTGCATGTATGAGCACTGTGTACATGTGCATGTGTGTGTATTTGTCAAGGGTGCAACAGTGATGCAACATGGATGCATGTGACAGTGGTATGTGGAAGCCTGATTGGCAGATGTGACATGGATGCCCGTCTGAACAGTGCAACACTTGGCAGAGGTGTAGACATGCATGCAAGTGTGGTGCTGTGTGTACATGTGTGGTGCACTTCCTGTGTTGCATGTGATGTCTGGCTCCCCTTTGGCTGCTGATGCTGTTGTATGTGTAGGGATGGTGGTGGCAGTTGCGATATGGCTGTGGTATGGCTCATGTGTGTGAGTTGCAATGACATGTGTGTTGGGGATTGTGATGACATGTCTGAGGTTTGCCAATGCCACTCATGTGCAACTGTCATGCGTGTATGTGTCCATTGTACAGTGCCCTGATGCCTGTGTTTTGTTTCTCCCTGTCTGCAGCATCAACTGATGAAGAGGGCGGAGAAGGTGCTGTGGAGCACAGCGGCGGGGATCCGACCGCCAGCCGGAGACGCAAGGCCCGGCTCCCCTCCCGTGTTGTCATCTCGTCGGGGAGTGAGGAGTCCGGTGCCGCGTCCCAGGCCGCAGCTGCCGGGAGAAGGTCCAAGAGGCGGAGGTTGCAGTTGGACTCCTCGGCAGCAGAAGGGGCAGCTGGGACCCCACAGGGCCCAACAGGGGAAGATGGCACGGAGTCATCCAGGTTGGTGGGGGGTTTGGTGGAGGAGGGGGCCGTGCAAGCACCAGAGACGGGGTCTGGAGGTGGGGATCCCACTGGTGCTAGTGGTGCAGTGCAGGACCAGGGACAGGAGGCAGCACAGGCGGCCGCGGAGGTGCCTGTGTGCAATCCTGTCCCTGCATCATCTTGCACCAGCAGGGATGCCTACGTCCAGACCCGTTTTCAGGCATGGGATGAGCTGACGTCAACTGGCCTTCCTCTGCCTGCAGACCTGGCCATCCAGGTCTGGGTTGAGCCTGTCCTGGCTGGTGTGGCGTTGCGTCAACGGGCCATGCGAGGTGACCTGCAGTCTTTTCATGGAGAGACTGCACGTCATCTCGAATGGCTCGTTGACCACGTCAGCCTGCTGGGACAGGTCACCCAGGCCGGATTCCTCCATCTGATGGGGCTTGCTCCGACCCCCTCCTCAACTGGACCCCCTACGCGCCATTCGTCCTCTGTGCCATCTTCCCACCCATCAGTCACCTGGGTGCCCTGTGGAGCTGCCTCTGACGGTGCGGCCAGGCTGGTGGAGGAGGCATCCCTGCCACAGTCGGGAGTCGGAGGTCCAGCAGGGGTGGCCACATCAACAACTGCACCCCAGCCGGCGGAGGATGTGCAGGCAGCAGGGGCAGTGCACGGGCAGAGGCAGAGCAGCAGCAGCAGCAACATGCTGGGAGACATGAAGGCTCGGGGCTTTCGACATCGGAGGGGCAGGCATCGGCCGGAGGGCAGGGGGACCCAGGACAGAGAGTGTCTTCCGTGTGGCAGCGGTTGGGCCATGCCTTAGGTGCGGAGCGGCGGCGGGCAGAAGAGGCGCGGCTCACAATGGTCAGGGCGGAGAACTCCATGCGGAGGGCCCTGAGGCGGGCCGAGTGCCTCGAGGCAATCCGCAGGGGGTTGGAGGAGGACACGGTGTCGTCCCTGCGGACCCTCGGGGCCATGGAACTGGACCGCCTCCGGGACATCGAACATGAGTTCGATGAGGCCCTGGCCCGGGACACCACGGAGTGAGCCGCTGGACTTGCCCGCCGCCTTTGTATATAGTTCTTTAGTTTTATGTTTCCTTTCGTTCTTATTATGATTTGGAGTCGACGGACACTGCTCTACTTTTTGTATATAGTTGATTTTTAGGTAGGTTTTTTAGTAGGTTTCCTTTGTTCAGTTGGGCTCATGGACCCTTGTTAGTTTTGTACATATTTATTTTTTGCATGGAGATTTTTTTACATTTGACTTTGGACATAATTTTTTTTTTATTCTGATTTGCAGTTTTGTGTTTTTATACGGACATGCATGTTTTTTTTTCTCTTTCACATTGTAGTTTGTTTTCTTTCTTTAGCATTCTTTAATTTTTTCAAATACAATTTTGTTTGCATACTTCACTGTGTGGTATCATCTCATTGGTTTCATGCATGTCATGTTGTGTGTTTTCCCATTTAATTGCAACCATTGTGTGTGACGGACATGGGTTCATTAGCTTGATGAACATTGGGGGTGTAACATGTGATTTCCATTTCCATGTGTGTGAATGGGTTACTTGGTAGGGCTTTTTGGCTGTGGAGGCTGACCATTACGCACATGATTGGGGATTGTGAGGACCTGGTGGGGGCTGCCCATGGTGGCAGGGGGGTGGGGGTGGTGGGAGACATGAGTGGGGGCCTGGTGGAGGCTGCCCCTGCACTGCTGGGGGGTGGGGGTGGTGGGAGACATGAGTGGGGGCCTGGTGGAGGGTGACCCTTGTGGCTGGGGGGTGGGGGTGGTGGGAGACATGAGTGGGGGCCTGGTGGAGGGTGACCCTGGTGGCTGGGGGGTGGGGGTGGTGGGAGACATGAGTGGGGGCCTGCTGGAGTCTGCCCATGGTGGCAGGGGGTGGGGGTGGTGGGTGACATGAGTGGGGGCCTGGTGGAGGGTGACCCTGGTGGCTGGGGGGTGGGGGTGGTAGGAGACATGAGTGGGGGCCTGGTGGAGGGTGACCCTGGTGGCTGGGGGGTGGGGGTGGTGGGAGACATGAGTGGGGGCCTGGTGGAGGGTGACCCTGGTGGCTGGGGGGTGGGGGTGGTGGGAGACATGAGTGGGGGCCTGGTGGAGGGTGACCCTGGTGGCTGGGGGGTGGGGGTGGTGGGAGACATGAGTGGGGGCCTGGTGGAGGGTGACCCTGGTGGCTGGGGGGTGGGGGTGGTGGGAGACATGAGTGGGGGCCTGGTGGAGGCTGCCCCTGCACTGCTGGGGTGTGGGGGTGGTGGTAGACATGAGTGGGGGCCTGGTGGAGGCTGCCCCTGCACTGCTGGGGGGTGGGGGTGGTGGGAGACATGAGTGGGGGCCTGGTGTAGTCTGCCCATGGTGGCAGGGGGGTGGGGGTGGTGGGTGACATGAGTGGGGGCCTGGTGGAGGCTGCCCCTGCACTGCTGGGGCGTGGGGGTGGTGGGAGACATGAGTGGGGGCCTGGTGTAGTCTGCCCATGGTGGCAGGGGGGTGGGGGTGGTGGGAGACATGAGTGGGGGCCTGCTGGAGTCTGCTCATGGTGGCAGGAGGGTGGGGGTGGTGGGTGACATGAGTGGGGGCCTGTGGAGGGTGACCCTGGTGGCTGGGGGGTGGGGGTGGTGGGAGACATGAGTGGGGGCCTGGTGGAGTCTGCCCATGGTGGCAGGGGGGTGGGGGTGGTGGGAGACATGAGTGGGGGCCTGGTGGAGGGTGACCCTGGTGGCTGGGGGGTGGGGGTGGTGGGAGACATGAGTGGGGGCCTGGTGGAGGCTGCCCCTGCACTGCTGGGGTGTGGGGGTGGTGGTAGACATGAGTGGGGGCCTGGTGGAGGCTGCCCCTGCACTGCTGGGGGGTGGGGGTGGTGGGAGACATGTGTGGGGGCCTGGTGTAGTCTGCCCATGGTGGCAGGGGGGTGGGGGTGGTGGGAGACATGAGTGGGGGCCTGGTGGGGGCTGCCCATGGTGGCTGGGGGGTGGGGGTGGTGGGAGACATGAGTGGGGGCCTGGTGGAGGGTGACCCTGGTGGCTGGGGGGTGGGGGTGGTGGGAGACATGAGTGGGGGCCTGGTGGAGTCTGCCCATGGTGGCAGGGGGGTGGGGGTGGTGGGAGACATGAGTGGGGGCCTGGTGGAGGGTGACCCTGGTGGCTGGGGGGTGGGGGTGGTGGGAGACATGAGTGGGGGCCTGGTGGAGGCTGCCCCTGCACTGCTGGGGTGTGGGGGTGAAGGGAGACATGAGTGGGGACCTGGTGGAGGCTGCCCCTGCACTGCTGGGGGGTGGGGGTCGTGGAAGACATGAGTGGGGGCCTGGTGTAGTCTGCCCATGGTGGCAGGGGGGTGGGGGTGGTGGGAGACATGAGTGGGGGCCTGCTGGAGTCTGCCCATGGTGGCAGGGGGGTGGGGGTGGTGGGAGACATGAGTGGGGGCCTGCTGGAGTCTGCCCATGGTGGCAGGGGGTGGGGGTGGTGGTAGACATGAGTGGGGGCCTGGTGGAGGCTGCCCCTGCACTGCTGGGGGTGGGGGTGGTGGGAGACATGAGTGGGGGCCTGCTGGAGTCTGCCCATGGTGGCAGGGGGGTGGGGGTGGTGGGAGACATGAGTGGGGGCCTGGTGGAGGGTGACCCTGGTGGCTGGGGGGTGGGGGTGGTGGGAGACATGAGTGGGGGCCTGGTGGAGGGTGACCCTGGTGGCTGGGGGGTGGGGGTGGTGGGAGACATGAGTGGGGGCCTGCTGGAGTCTGCCCATGGTGGCAGGGGGGTGGGGGTGGTGGGAGACATGAGTGGGGGCCTGGTGGAGGGTGACCCTGGTGGCTGGGGGGTGGGGGTGGTGGGAGACATGAGTGGGGGCCTGGTGGAGGGTGACCCTGGTGGCTGGGGGGTGGGGGTGGTGGGAGACATGAGTGGGGGCCTGGTGGAGGCTGCCCCTGCACTGCTGGGGGGTGGGGGTGGTGGGGGACATGAGTTGGACATGGGTGGGGGCCTGCTGGCAGGTGCCCCTCAGTGCTGGGGGGTGGGGGTGGTGGGGGACATGAGTTGGACATGGGTGGGGGCCTGCTGGCAGGTGCCCCACAGTGCTGGGGGGTGGGGGTGGTGGGGGACATGAGTTGGACATGGGTGGGGGCCTGCTGGCAGGTGCCCCACAGTGCTGGGGGGTGGGGGTGGTGGGGGACATGAGTTGGACATGGGTGGGGGCCTGCTGGCAGGTGCCCCACAGTGCTGGGGGGTGGGGGTGGTGGGGGACATGAGTTGGACATGGGTGGGGGCCTGCTGGCAGGTGCCCCACAGTGCTGGGGGGTGGGAGTGGTGGGGGACATGAGTTGGTGTTCATTAGTTCAAGGAGACATGTGCCTTTGCTGGGGGGCATGCCCATGTTGGGTGGGCTGCCTGCGGGACATGACCAGGGATGCAGGGTAGTCCCCTGTGGTGTGGGCTGCCTGCAGGGGCCGTGGAGGGTGTACAGGGAACACCTGGGAGGACCCACACTGTCAAATCACATGTAGGACTCCCCGGCACCCCTGAAATACACGTACCCTGCTGAAATCGCGTGTAAAACTTCCCGCGCACCCCTGAAATACACGCGCCCAGGCTATTCGCGTGTGGAACTTCCCGCGCACCCCTGAAATACACGCGCCCAGGCTATTCGCGTGTGGAACTTCCCGCGCACCCCTGAAATACACGCGCCCAGGCTATTCGCGTGTGGAACTTCCCGCGCACCCCTGAAATACACGCGCCCAGGCTATTCGCGTGTGGAACTTCTCACGCACCCCTGGAATACACGTAGCCCGCTCCCCCAGGCCCGATCGCGTGAGAAACTTCACGCGAACCCCTGAAATACACGTAGCCCGCTCCCCCAGGCCCGATCGCGTGAGAAACTTCACGCGAACCCCTGAAATACACGTAGCCCGCTCCCCCAGGCCCGATCGCGTGAGAAACTTCACGCGAACCCCTGAAATACACGTAGCCCGCTCCCCCAGGCGTGATCGCGTGAGAAACTTCACGCGAACCCCTGAAATACACGTAGCCCGCTCCCCCAGGCCCGATCGCGTGAAAAACTTCACGCGAACCCCTGAAATACACGTAGCACGCTCCCCCAGGCCCGATCGCGTGAAAAACTTCACGCGAACCCCTGAAATACACGTAGCCCGCTCCCCCAGGCCCGATCGCGTGAAAAACTTCACGCGAACCCAAGAGATACACGTAGCCCGCTCCCCCAGGCCCGATCGCGTGAATAACTTCACGCGAACCCCTGTGATACACGTAGCCCGCTCCCCCAGGTCCGATCGCGTGAATAACTTCACGCGAACCCCTGAAATACACGTAGCCCGCTCCCCCAGGCCCGATCGCGTGATAAACTTCACGCGAACCCCTGAAATACACGTAGCCCGCTCCCCCAGGCCCGATCGCGTGAGAAACTTCACGCGAACCCATGTGATACACGTACCCTGCTGAAATCGCGTGTGAGACTTCCCGCGCACCCCGGTATACACGCACACGTATTTTTTGTCAGCGGGTGTCCGTGTTTGTGGGTACCCCTTTGCACGTCATTTTTCCAGGAGGACCACAGTATAGGACATTCATCATGGCAGTATATAGGTGCTATTTGTTGGCGCACCTTTTGGCGCACATTTCTTACAGCCGCAGAGACGCTACCGCCTGCTTTCTTGTGGCGGTCGTGTTTGTGCCTGTGCGCTGGTTTGAGCGTGCGCTTTTTTCCCCTATTCTATTCCATGAATACGTGTTGTAGGCGAGCGTGTGGGCGTTCCGCGCACTTGTGCCCTGTACTTCCCCCGTGACGCCCACGTTTTGGCAAGTTGTTCCCCATTCCGAGTGTTACGCCCGTGTTCCGCCTACTTTTGTTGCGTGCGCCGCGCTATGTGCGAATTTCGCTGTGGCCAGTGCGATTTTCGCTGTGACCTGGCACACGCTGGTAGATGGCCTGTGCGCCAACGTGCGCCGCGCACTTTTTTATCGCACATCCGCTGGTTTTCTCGCGCACGGACTTCCATGAATCGACGTGCGCTGCTTTTCGTGCGATTTTCGCACTTGCACTGCGATTTTCGCTATTCCACTGCGATTCGCACGTTTTTGCCCACTTGCGCCGCGCTAATTATTCCATGAATCGGCCTCATAGTTGTGTGAGTGGTTATGAACAATGAACTGCTGAAGTTTATATAGAACTACAGCAGAATTATGACACAGAGAGCCATGGGAAAGGGGTAAGGTTTGCAGACTGCTTAAAAAAGAAAACAATTAGAAAAATGTATATTTAATGATGTTTATATTATCTACACCATGTAACCTACCCACATGCCAAGTCTCAGGTTTGTAGCATGTTGCGAAGTATGCTGAACATTTCGAACAGGCACACACACATATCCAAATATGGCAGGGGTAAACATTGCAGAAAACTTAAAAAAAACAAAAATTCTAAAAATGTATATTTTATACTTTTTCATTGTCTACACCATGGAACCTACTCACATGCCAAATTTCAGGTTTGTAGCATGTCGGGCAATATGCTGAACATTTCGAACATACACACACACATATCCACATATGGCGGGGGTAGGCATTGCAGACTACTTCATACAAAAAATTGAAAAGTGTATATCTTTTACTTTTTACATTGTCTACACCATGGAACCTACCCACAGGCCAAATGGCAGGTTTGTAGCATGATGTGAAGTATGCTGAACATTTCGAAAAAAAAGACACATACACATATCGACATATTTGAATGGTTAGCATTGAAGACTGCTTAAAAAACAATCTAAACATGTATATTTGATAATTATTACATTGTCTACACCATGAAATCTACACATATGCCACATTTCAGGTGTGTAGCATGTTGGGAAGTATGCTGAACGTTTCGAACAGACACACACACACATTTCACCTTTTATATATAGAGAGAGAGAAGATGAAATCCTGCTATGTGAGGCAGAATCCATATTGTACCTAGAAGGTATATGAGATGTGGTATCTTAGAAATGTCAGAAAAACAACTAGCCTCAGGTTTTTAGGTGTGCAACCAACATTAAAAAGGAAATAACTCAAGACCTCAATGGAGAACTCCCTGAGGCAGCAAATGAACCTTGAAAGTGACAGAGCACCAATAGTGTGTGAAAGGCAATCAGACTCATCTAAGAGAACATATGTCCCAGATGGAGGGCTCAGGGACAAAGTGACACAACGCAAGCAGGACGGCAGGTGAAAAGTTAGTAACAGAACAGAAGATCACTTTGTTAAGGTAGCAGCATATGTTTGGGGATCAACAATAGACATAGTGATATTCAGTGTATGGCGAAGACCATGTCTGGTTGTGACTGTTCGTTATGGTGTGGAATAGACAAGCTGCAAGTTCTCCCAATGGTGGTCTGGTAAAACCAGACGTCCAGAGCGGGTCCCGCGAGGGAACCTCGTAATGGGGCGGAATGGGATTAACGGCGCTGGCACCATTACCGGCGGGTTAATCCCATTCTGCCCATCTTGTAATGAGGCCCATAGTGTTTATAAATTCGAGTGGCTGAGAGTAGACCTGGTTAAGAAGTTTTTATTACACCAGTAGCATGTTTTCAGCTCTAATTAACTCTCAGAAGACTGCTTTGAAAAACAGTGGCAGGCACTTCAAGTGCACCGTTTGAGGGTTAGCTCAAAGAGTTCCTATATGGAGGTATTTTCGGCGGGGAGGGGCAGGAAGTGGATGGGAATGGTCATAAGGATTAGCATGGCCATGTGCAGGCAATGGGTGGGCAAATAACCAAACAACACCTTCAAGCTGTGTGTCCCACCTGATATGCATTTCTACCTATCTGCACTCCAATGCAATAGTTCCAATTGTAGGTGGCGCAAGTATCAATTAATAGCCCAAACTCAAAATAGGAAGTAAACGACTACATAAGAAAAGACTGGGTAAAGGCGCATGGTGATAATGCAAGCAAAAGCTGTCACTCATCATGCAATGAAGGAGGACCACGACCCTCCAGAAATCCAGGATAGTACAACACTGCACTCCCAGACAGCACATAGTGCCATGAGGCAATTCCAGTGAAAAGCGCTTTACACAACCCAAGTGACATTGATAGAAGCGTGCTGCCAAGGGCAGAGACAGGGAGCAAGTGGTCCCTTGCGACTCAGAGGAACATGAACCCCTCCCCCGTGAGTTCAGGAATGGAAGCCAAAACCTCTGCGGGGCAGTTTACAGGCAGTGACCTCGAATAGCACTGTTGCCCCTGATGTTAGCAGACTCATGTAATAAATTCCTGGACGTTTTGGGTTGGCGTATCCACCAGCCATGGCAGCAAGTCAGGGATGAGAAGTGCCTGGTGAGTGTAGGATTGTGCTTCAACTCTCCCACAGAAAGGGGGACAGAAACATAGGGCCTCATTATAAGCATGGCGCTCCCGTAATGAAGGGTGCCGGTATGGGACTGACACCCTTCATTAAGGGGTGCCCTGTTACGAGGTTCCCTTTGCGGGACCCGGTAAGGGGGCCTGGTAAAACCAGGCGTCCTTAGCGGGTCCCGCGAGGGGAACAGGGAGCTAATAATGGGACGTTATTAACAGGCCCGTTATTGGCTTCCTCCCCATTCCCATTGAGCCCTATGGGGGCTCTAATGAGAATGGGGATGGGTTCCTTCAAGGAGAAATTACTGGGTCCTCCAAAGTCGGAAAGACCCAGTTATTCCTCATTGAAGGAACCCGGTACTGAGACCCGGTCTGGAGGCAGCCATGCCCTTATTAAGGGCATGGCTACCTCCATACTCGTAATGAGGACCATAATAATAATAATAATAATAATAATAATAATGCCAGAGAGAGAGTGAGAAAGAGAAAGATTGAGAGAAGAAAGGGAGATGGGGAAAAGGGGAGAGAGAACCAGACAAAACAACTGCCAGACAGATATAGTGACAGATATACACAGCAATACACGCAGAGAGAGAGAGAGGAGCGGAGAGCAGGGGACAGAGGGAAAGATCAGGGGAGAGAGAGAGGTACATGTGAGCAAAGCTGGCCAACGTGTCGGGCGTGAGAGATTGATTCTTTCTCTCCTGCCAGGGGAATAGTGGCACTAGCATGAATAGTGAGTTATATCTGTGGGGAGGGGTGTTTTGTTGAGTAAAAGCAAAAACGTAAAGAAATATAAAGTATCTGTGCTTAAAAAGCGGACGTTGTCAGACATGCATGAGGGTGCGTTGCACCGTATAATGGACAGCATAGTACACAGTGGTGTACTAGGCAGGGGTGTTGCTAGGTCTGGAAAAGACCCAGGCTATGCTGATGTCGGAACTGTTGGGACTGGGGCTAGCTAGCCTTTTGGCTGTAGCTCCTGACATTCTATCCGGGGCTACCACCAAAATACCAGGGGCTACAGCCCCCTTAGCCCCCTCCTAACAACGCCTCCGCTTAGGGGATTGGACATCTGAAGTACAAGAGGGAGCACGACCCGTATCAATGTGCATGTGGCACACGGGCTTAACAGAAAGGTTGTCAGTGCTGCTCCTCTTAAGAAGGTTGATTCACAGTGCGGACTGGCAACGTGCAAGGTCAGATGTGCGCACATCCAAGTGGAAGGGGCTGGGGCAGTCAGTGCTGCCAGGCTGTTCATATCAGACTGTGCATACAACGGGGAGAGCATCGTGCCAGGCTGTGCAAGAGTGCAATGCATGGAGCAAGCAATGCGCTCATAGTTGGCACATGATGCAATGCATGCTAGAGAGTTGCACATGTGGCGCAACACTTTCCTCTCATTCTGCTCCCTCTCTCTACACTGGCGTATGCTCACTAAGCAGTGGCTGCTGCAGTTTGACTGTCAATAAGAGCGCCATGCTTTGCTGTTTGGCTGATGTGAAGTTCAACACCCCAAGCTTCTACACAGGCTCCTGCTGCCAGGGGTTTCCTCTAACTCTAAAAGTACTCACTTCTGGGTATCACAAGAAATAGTATACCCATCATTGGCCTCAATGTGACTTCCGCTTGAAGCCCAAGAAAGCAGACTATGTTTCAACTATGTTGGTCCGAAACGCGTAGCGGGGAGACATGGATTGGAGTTTCTGTGTGCTTTTTGGTCCTCCTCTCACCCGGTAGCAGAATTAGATGGGCAGATATTATGTGCCCGCGCACAGCACCATTTAGAGCCCGAAGTTGGTGACTTGTCAATCATAAATAAGGCAAAGCCATTAGATACATTATAAAAACATGTTAATAGGAGAATACACTCTTAAAGTTATTGGGTATCTATTAAGTAGTACCTGAAAAATAATAATGAATGTATTAACAAAGAGGTAGTTATAAAAGCATACAGGAGCATGTCTACTTTAGCTATTTTAAACAATGTATCATTTTATTTGGAAGATGCATGGCATCTTTCCCATTCAAAGATGGCAGGCTTGTTTCCAGAGAGATTCCTTAGATGCTGTAATCCAAGACGGCTGCCTCCATGGAAGAGCTCACTCAAAATTAAAGAGTTCCGAGATGGGTAGGAATGGGTGTTATTAGCCATAGAGTTTACTTTGGCTACGTGAAGGGAATGGGTGGGATTACAACTATGTATCCCTCCGCAAATAGCATCTCCATTGGAAAAGCATTACAGACCCACTTTCAAAGACCACATAGTTTCAATGTTTAAGGTAGTGCTTTCAGTGCCACCTGATAGCCCAAATTAAAAAGGACATTATTTAATGATATAATCTGAGTCTATGGGCTTGATTTTCTTCTCTCCTGTATCTTGAGAAATATAACTGTATCACTCTATTGTGAGAGGGTGGTTCCTCACCAGGATATTTTGCTGTTTCACTGTTACTCAAGGTCTATTTCTCTTTTCCTCATGTCAGCTTGCTGTCTATTGGACAGCGCCACCCTCTCCATGTTTAAGTTTCCCCGCAGATAATCTGCATGTACGTCTCTCTCTCTCTCTCTTTACATACTTGTAGTGGAATAATGTATTTCGACTTGGTGAGTTGGTTACATAATCTTATTCTTTCCCAGTCTCCTTTTTGCTGTGGGTCAATGTTGATTGCCTGGTGTTGTGCAAGACTTTCCTCCTGTCCTGCGAATCTCTCACTCGCTACTGTATCTGCTCATTTTCTATGTTGTCATCCATGTCATGTTCTGCATATTCCCCTTCTCAGTGAGAGGGATGTGATTGCAGATATCCTGCAAATTAGTCAAATGGGCAGACTCTTGTGATGAAGTTGGGTTGGACTCTCTGCACCACAATGTATATATGGAATTCTTCCATGTGGGCCAGTTCTGTTTCTGATGCCTGCAAGAAGCACCTTATGTTGCAGTTGGCCTTTGCTACTTGCCGTCGTATTGTGGAGCGTTGATCAATAGGGATCTATGATATTTTGCTGGATATATATTTGCACATCTGACCATGTGAATTGCACACCAATATCGGATACTATTTTTGCAGTTTTCCCCCACTCCTAAATACATTGCTGAAGAAGGCATTGCTTATTTCTGTGTTGTTATCACCCAGCAGTTAATTTCTTTCCACTGTCTGTACAACTGATACATCTTTCTGTTTTACTCTCTATATCTGATTCTATGTGTGGCCAACTATATCTGTAAAACGTGGTTAGTATCATGCCAGTTTGCCACTTGTCTCCCATATCAATGTGTCATGGTCTGGGGTCTGCTAGGAGAAATAAGATTGTGTTTCTCATGATGGTGTTCCCTTCCAGGTAAATCTCTGCAGAGAGCTTCCGATAATTGTTTCGTTTGGGGATTACATTTATTTCATTTGGCCGCCCATGCAATCTGTTTTAGTGTTTCATCACACACAATGTGTGCTCTTCGCATTCCTTCTGCGTGATTGTTTTTCCTTAGGTTCGGGTAGTAAAGCAAGAATACTCATGTTCTTGAGGAACAGCTCCTCTGAACTAAGCTTGATTGGAAAATGAGATAGATGGTCTGCTTTCTGCTTCAGCAATCCAGTGACATATTCAATTGAGCAAATTCAATGTTGCAGAACTCAAAGCCAATCTCCTAAAGCTTGATGTCTGTGTGGCTGTTCTTCTCAGAGCTACTATGTTCACAACAGGCTTGTGGTCTGTCTATAGCCTGCATTTCGTGCTCCAAAGTTATTGTCAGAAGTGGTTGACTGCGTGTCTGTCCATACCCTCGTGTGATCTATAACAACTTATTACTTTGCATACTTAATTAGAGTTGTTGTTGCAAAGGTGAAAGGATTTGTTTGGTCATGTCTCTTCTGCAGGGGAGCATCACTTAGCCTGTAAGTACTGCTGTCAATGGCTATCACTGTGGCCCTCATTACGACCCTGGCGGTAAGGGGTTTGCGCCAGCGTTAGCTGCGCCGACCCCTTACCGCCAACTACGAGTTCCCATAGCGCCATGGTCACTTTTCCGCCCGCTTTTTGCGGGCGTAAAAATCCATGGCGCTATGGGACCTTGGTGTTAATTACGCCACCGTAATGTACGGTGGCGTAATTAACGCCTTCCCCACTCCCATTGAGCCCTATGGGGCCGAAATGGGAATGGGGAAGGGTAAATGGGTCAATGGGGACTTACCGCCCCGCCGACCTCGGAATGGGGCGGTAAGTCCGCCATCCGCCATGGCGTAAACGGACTTTACGCCATGGCGGAAAAGTCCGCCGATGGCGGAAAAAATCCGCCAGGGTCGTAATGAGGGCCTGTGTCTCTTCCGGAGTCAAAGGGTTTTAGGAAGGCTGTGTTGGCTGTGTCACTCTTGATTTCTGGAATGCATGCCATCATTGACCTGACCAAGTATAGTGATCTCCTTTTCTCAGCAAAGTTCGTAATCATCCGTGTTGGTCGAGAGGGTTAGGATTCATTTAGCTGAATATTTAGCCATCCCCATTGAGAAATTTAGTTTTTCACTTGTGACTGATTCTGTGGCTTTATCCCTGTTTTTTCCCGGTTCAACTGCTGTGGCTGATATGGAGCACTGCTGGAAGTCCAGTCTCATCAGTGATTATTCCAGTGATTGGTTGTGTTCATCTTTGTTGGAGCAGCATTGCTATTTTTATTTGTATTGCGCTCGTACAAAAGTGTTTCAGAGCGCAACGAGGCAAGACAGGGGAACAAGGGAGAACAAAAACAACGATCTTACTAGGCCCAGTGAAATTGTGAATGCGCAAATGCAGGGGTAATACACCAGTACGCCAATATTCCATGCTTTTAGCATTTTTCTGTCATTTGAGTGAGCCTTTCATTTTCCGTTGGTAAACAGATACCACCAAGCAAAGTTCAAACACATTCTTTCATGCTGGTTATGTTGGAATGGGGTCTTACATACAGTGAGGTGTTTGGAATCATGGTGCAGTATGTCATAATGGTAGGCACTCACGATTTCCAGCTTGGAGAACATAGTAGCACCATGCAATGAGAGGGCAAGTTCAGTTGTTTCGATAATATCACTCTTTTATTCAGACAGTACATCACTATGCAAAGCCTTGCATGTTTGCAAGTTTGTTTTCCTGTAATGACTACTGGGCTGTGACATTCATTGGCTTTGACAGCTTGTGTGACGCCATAACTGGTGCCCACCGTGATTGCTCTACATCTTCATTTGCCATTTCCATGCTAGTCTCTCATTCTGTTCTAATGTAATGATTCCAGTTGTATCTGGTGCATGCAACCAAAGAGCATGATTTGTGTGGACTTGAAGACTTGATGATTCTTATTCTGGTTGTTTTCTAGGCTGTTGAATTTCACTGTTGTGACTTATTCAGACACATTGGGTTGGGTTGGAGTGTTATATGTCAGGTTTGGCTTAATGCAACCATCTGAAATATGGGCCTCTGTTGGTTGTCACTTACACTTTCCATGTACTTGCTCTGCCTTTGAACTGCAGTGTACAACCCATGTGCCACACTGGTTTCACCTTTCTGCCATCTTGGTGTGTGGTTTCGTGTTTCTCCAGTCCTTCTTGTACGTATTTTCTGAAATGATTGTGTGGTCACAAGCTGAGTCAGCCATCACTTTCCTTTCTTTTCCTTCAATCTGCATCGAATATGTGGACTTGTGGCTTTGGGGTGTTGTCTTCCCTCTTCTTTTGCGTAGTGCACTGTTTGGTAGGGGTTCATTTCTTTCATCTGTCTGTGCACCACTGCTCACACTGGTCTGCACTCCTAGTCTCTTTACTGTACAACTCTGGCCTATTTTCTGGTAATGTTCACAAATCTTTCTCCTTGCTGGACTGTCTGTGTTTCCTGCAATATGGATGCAGATTCATCATCAATTTGGTAGTTTCGGCCCCCTTCATGCCACGAAGTTTCTGTGTGTGTCTTAATCTCATGTGTTTTTCCTCAGTTGTTCTATTTCTGCCCACTGTATTCTTCCTTCTTCCACATGGCCACTTCTTCCGTGCTCATGGCAACTGCTAGGGCTTGATTCAATGCTGGTTTTCCACTTTTCAGTAGCATTTCTGGTGCTTTCATGCAGTCTTACCAGACCACTAGTAAGTCTTCTAGCATGGTGTCTGCTGATGGTTCAAGATTGCCATTTCGCTGGGGTCCAATAAGTAGTCTTATGTGTGCTGGTCCAGGTTCTTTCCTCATTTGTAAAATCCCAATCTGTGCCTTCAGGTCAAATCTGTTGGACCATAGCTTCATTTAATGTTCATTATTCACCATGCCATTGTCTCACTTTACTTTGTGGAAAGTTTTGAAGAGCATTTGTCCTTCTATAACCATTGCATTGATTTAAATGAAAGATTTCCTGCTGGGGTCTTTGTGCTGCAATGGTGGGTCTCTGTATACTCCTAAAAACTGGCTTCCCATTCGTGCCATAGAATTGCTGGTGCATCTGGAATTTGAATCAATGCGAGTGGGGGTGCCCCTTTTTGTGTAATGGAGGCCGGTATGGGGTGCTCTTGGTCGCAAGTAAACAGTTATGCATGCTTAATTCTTATTACACTGGTGTGAAGGGTTTTGATCCCATCTTCACATCACCATTGTGGACGGATGAATGTTTTCTTAAATACAGAATGTGCCACATCAGGTAGTGGCCGTGTAGTTATGGTTAAGTTGCTGTTTCCATAGGAAGAGCACTTTTTGGGTGGCTTATAACTCTGCTTCCCCAGAAACTTTGCAAAAAAAGTATATTCCCACTCTGATTTTTTTTGCAAAGTTCGGTGCTGTTTGGTCCAGGGGGTGAGGGGGCAGTTATAGAGGGGGGTTCCAAAACGTCTTTTTTTCCCATAGACTGAATGGGGGAAAAACTTTGCGCATGGCTACAGGTCAAACCGCTGGACGGATTTTCACAAAATTTGTGGCAGATATAGGGGCTTGGTCCAGAAAGCATGCTTTTGTTAATTTGGTGACAATCCATCCAGTATTTTCCTTTAAAACACCCAAAAAATATGTTTAAAAAAATTAGTGATATCTATGTCCACTCCGCAGTCACACTTCCCTGTTCGCTCCGCGGCCAAGATAACAATTGGGTAATGGGCTCGTGTCATGACCGCGGACACGCAACGTCTCTGCCGATTGGCTGCTGCGAGACGTGTTCTGCGTCAGATTGTTTGGCTGCGCCCGACATCTTGGATCCGGCGATAGCTGAGCAACAACCAGCGTACACATGCTATATTTATAAAACTCTTTTGCTGTGTCACAGAGTGTTGGGACAGGTTCAGACAATAAGACATGGGTGATCAATGCATTTGTTCTGGGGGTCGGTCTTCACAATGTATTTTCTATGGCCACCTTGTATGCAGAGAAAATGAGGGGTGTAATAATGGTAGCATTTCAGTCCATGCAGTGTACAGGAACCTTGTTACTGTTGTCAGGACATGCGTAGTGGTAGTAAACATTGAAATTGTGTACATGCTGTAATTAAATTACTTTTTTCCTATGAGTGTGCTATTCATTTGTACGCCGCCATGGGTGTGACATGCTGCGGTGGTTGTGGCCAGGGCATACAGCCATGGGTGTGACATGATGCAGTGGTTGTGGCCAGGACGTAGAGTCTTGAATGCATGGCCATAGGCCGTGAGCCAAAGGACATACTTCCAAGACTGTACGCCCTGGCCACTACCACCGCCGCATGTCACAGCAATGGATACACCTGTAGTATTGCTTATCGATCAGATGGTTGTGGGGAGTGTGTAGAGTCTTGGCCACTGGAGGAATAAGCCACTGCACACACATACATTGTAATATCTGAGGACATACAGCTAGGAGTGTAGCCTCTGGCCACAACTGCTGAAGCATACCACACTTATAGATACATCCGTACTACCGCACATCACTCAGGTGGTTGTGGGGAGGGCCTGCAGTCTTGGGTGCATTTTGGTTGTGGACAGGTTTCCTGCCACCAAATTCATACGGTAAAGTGGAAGTTGGTGCTCAATGTAGGGCGAGCAATGCCTGCATCTGTGTTGTAATGTTTTCAGATTAATATTGAAGTCGGACTGGCGTCCTATGTTTTGAAATCTGAGGCGGCCACCTGGAGTCTTTGATGGGGATTTTCATATGTTGTTGCAAAGTGAGAATGTATGTGCCTTCTGAGTGAAGGTCAGTTCATTTGCTTTTTTGGTTGCAAGTTCAGTTGGCCCACGCATTCAAGTGAATTCATAAGGGGCTATTGATTTTTGACCTTGAGTGAAAGCGAAACTTTAAAAGCTAAGCAAGGAATCAAAGTTTGAAAAAAAAATACTATTTGATAAGGTTATAGTTTAAAAACGCTTGTAAGGAACATGAAATATCAGTTCACAAATATTCTTTCATGTGAACAGTTTGCTGTGTGACTTTGCCAAAAATAATGGAGGCTGTGAAGATGATGTAAATTTAATGTTGATGACTGTACACTAATTGTGACAATGTAACTGAAGTATTATATTTTTCCGGAGTTGTAATTTTCCTCCTATACCAGAGAGTGTACATTGTTCACGTTTGCAAGCTAAGACTAGAGTCTCCGTTGGTGAATGTTATTTTTTTTTCTTTGAAATCTTCTATTGGTCTTGTTACAGTTTGAACGTTCTTTTGGTCTTGTGTAACATTACGACATGTAATTTTTTCTTGCTTGTCCATTCATGCTGCATCCATAACCGAATTACCATGTCACTGTGTAGTTGTCCTTTTTTTAACCCTTACAGTGAGTGCTGTTTATCTGCGTTTGTAGGGTGTCATTATATGTCCCCATGGCGAACTATAATAATTCTTTAAAATGTCATTTTTGGCCACTTACATTTGTGTAGTATTTTCCACAATGTTTGTGTCTGTTTTGGAAATGTTTCCTAAAGTTTGGGTATTGACACACATTTTGTCTTACGTTTTCCGCTTAGCCATATTTTGCCGTACTGTGAGTGCCACAGTTCCCAGATGCCGGGTGACAGCTTCTTTCCACGCCAGATGCAACTGCTGGTGACCGGGTGCCTGTCCATTGTAATGTTATGGGATGACAGGCCAGGGCCGCTCTGTCCCTACGCTGAACTAGCGTCAAGGAGTGACTTATTATCATTAATGGTGGTGTGAAGTAACAGTGATGCCGCCGTGTTGGAAATACCTGTGCAAACAAATAGAGTGCTTCAACAGAAACGCATACTTTGCGTATATGAAATTAACTGCATGTGTCTCTCCATGAACATTTTCACTGTTGGCCCTTGAAGTCATTGCTACAAATTATTTGCAAATGCAATTAGTCCGTTCATCTCTGACAGTTGTTTGTTAAATACAAGTACTTTCCAAATTCTAAAATGTAACCGTTTTCTTTTAAAGTCACGTGTATCATTTTGAAATGTAAAGTACCACATTATACGTTGCTGTACGTTTATTTACAGGTTCATGCGTCACGGTACATACTGTTGCTTTTTCTTTGCTGTCATGGAAAGCGAATAGGGGCTATGTATAGAACAACCGCCTTTCCTTTCGATGGTGGCCATCATGAAAAAGGATTTTGTTTATCCATAAATCTTATTTTTCTGTAGCAAACGTTAGTACTTTGCACATCTACACTCTTCAAAATTCTAAAATGTTACCGTTTTCTTTTAAAATCACGTGTATCATTTCGAAATGTAATGTACCACGTTATACGTCGCTGTATGTTTATTTCCAGGTTCTGCGTCACAGTACATACTGTTGCTTTTTCCTTGCTGTCATGGAAAGTGAAGAGGGGCTATGTATGGAACAACCACCTTTCCTTTCGATGGTGGCCATCTTGAAAAGGATTTTGTTAAACCAGAAATCCCATTCATCCGTAGCACACGCTAATGGTTTGCACATCTATACTATTATTGTCAAATCTTATTGCGTCTATGTCCTGTACTTTGAAAGGTGGTTCTTAACACAACATTTACTTTGTTGACGGATGGCTTTCTTTTTTGGTAGGACAGCTAATAAGGTCATTTGCAAACGGAAATTAGGAAAGACGTATCAAACAATGATATGGGGAAGTGGGTAGCCGGTGCAAAATTATTGTGCATTTGTTATTTCTAAGTTTGGGGCAGTGTTTGTCATGCTCCTTCATTACAGCAGTGCTGTTGTTTGTTGGGGAGGATGGATGGCGTTAGCTGATGTCATTTTCAGATAACTAAAACTTTTGCTGAAAGTATGCAATGTGCACTACATTGTTAATGAATAACGACCAATACGTGTTGGCGCTGTGCAAGGCACATGTTGCAGGTGGACGTTCCTATATCAATATGAAATCTGTTTCCACATTGTCCATGACACAAACGTCTTACTGTTAAGTGTTTACGGATTCTGGGACACGTTACCGTGCTGTACACCAGCATATTGTCAAGTGGTATTCTCCACAAGGTGTTTAAATAAGTCCGAAATTGCTTTACATTATGGTTACGTGGCACTACTGTAAACCGATCATCTTTAGAAAAAAACTTTGCAAGAGGGACGGGATGGTTAAGTTGCTCTACTGAAAATCTGTGAAATTAAGTTAAAAAAAAAACTTTGTTAAAGGGACGTTATGGTTAAGTTGCCCTACTAAAAACCCATAAAATTCAATAAAAAAAAAAACTGTATTAAGGGGACGTTGTGGTTAAGTTGCCCTACCAAAAACCTGTGCACTTCACTAAAAAAACTTTTCAAACGTGCCATTATGGTTCAAAGTAAAACCGAAAAACACCTGAAATTCGCCAGTTATGGTAGGCTAAGCGACCATAACTGCCCGCACCACTGTCCTCTGCTAACACTAACACCAAGGACATGAAAGATGGCATCACAAATGTCATTAATAACATCACTGATGACATCACATGTTATGGTAAGCTAAGCAACCATAACTAGCGCGACCACCGTGCACTGCTAAGACTAGCACCCAGGAAATCAAAGATGACATCACAAATATCATTGATGATATCATTTCTTTAAAATGTCATGTATGACCATATCGATTTGTGTAGCGGTTTCCACGTTATTTTTGTCTTTTTTGCAATTGTATGATGAAGGTTGGGTATTGATATGCATTTTCTGTTACGTTTTCCGACCAGCTACATTTTGCCACACTGTGATTCCCATGGATTCCAAATGCCAAGTGATGGTTTCTTTCAACGCCAGATGCACGTACTCCTGCCCGGCTGCCTAACCGTTGCAGTTTTGTGGGACGACAGGCCTGGACCCATTTGTCCATACGCTGGAGTGGCCATTAGGAGTAACATAACATGTTTTATGGTGGTGTAGGCCAAAGTGCATGCCGATGTCTTGGAAATCACTGCGCGACCGAAGCGGTTGCTTTATCGAAAGCAAAAACTTTGCGGATGCGAAAAGGACAACGTGTGCATCGCGATTAACATTTTCGAAGACGACCCTGGAAACAAAATTAATTGATTGAAAATGGGAATAGTCAGATGGTGTCGAACAGTTTATTGTTAAATAAAAGTACTTTACAAAATCTAAAATGTTAATGTTTTCTTTTACAAAGCAATGTATTATTTCAAAATAAGACAAACTGGGATTGTAAGCAGCCAGTGCACAGGTTAATACCTAAATTAGAGCAAGTTTGATGGCCTGCTGCTCTGATAATCTTCCACTGATGTCCCCTAGTAAACACCAGTACAGGTAAACATAGGCTTAAAAAAGGAAGGTGTGATCAGTGCGCAGATCCCAAAATTCCAATTGTGGAGTCCATTAAGCTTAATACAGAAATAGGCTCAAAATCCAATGTATTGTTCATTAAACAGCCGACACGTGTTTCGACCTGTTCAGGTCGTTTTCAAGGCTGTACATTTGTGCACAAAGTGAAAGTAAGCATGTATAAAGATAATCAAACCATAAAAATTCAAACATGATAACACAGATAGAAAAAGAAATTCACATACCAGTGTTTCAATGTGTGGATTTAGCCAATGTAAACAAAAGAATATCCCAAGGTAAAAATAAAATAAAACATAAATTAGGACATGCTAATTAAGCATGAGAAAAAACACATAGGTCATTGTAGTAAGCAATATGTATGTGGGAAGTTGCATCATACCGTGATTCCAATGTAAAATTGATCAGGAGTTATGTGTTGAAAAGCACAACTGCTACCTATATTAATAATAAGGTAACCAATTAAGTGATGTCTCCACTGTCTGTAAACTAATAATGTACAAAAGTACAAAATAATCAAAGAGAAAAAAAGGTAACTTGCCCTCAATGTGTATATGACTCAATGCAAGAAACGATATATCTACAATATAAGAAAATTGTATAAATTCTCTGTGGGTTGTCTGGAAACAATTGATACCCAACCAGTATCCTAAAAGATGCATACAACTATACCTGATGCTGATAGCTCAATGTAGTAACAGGGTCAAATCCCCCTCTCCAGAACTTTAGTAGAAGTGTTAGCACTAGCGCCGTGCGGCAAGCTCCATGTAAGTAGATCTAGCAGAGTGAAGATGAGGCTGCGTGCGTGATGTCACGCGCACGTTTTGCAAGTGACGCTACGTGCGCAAGCACCGCATTGTCGTCATCCCGTGTAATTAGTGCGGATCAAAGAGTAAACTGCACCCAATACTGAAGGCTAACAATAAAAACAGGGTCAAAATCCTATCAAGTGTACTGACATTGGCGCTAAGCGTCAGGTTCAGTCTGAGAGGCAATACATAGTAAAAGTAGGACCATGCGCATGTTGTCTTGTGCCCATTTTGCGTCCAACGTAATGCGCGTGCATCCTGTTAAAACGTCATTCCGCCTCATTGATGCGGTTCAGGTGTGACTGGTTATAGTGGTGGTATGTTGCTGTGTTTGAATATATAGGCATTGAAGATGAATGTGAGCTTTCCGAACAGCAGTTGACAAGTTCCCACAACATACCGCATCTGTGTCCTCAAAGACAATAATTAAAGTCGATTGCCCGCAGGGTAAGCAGGGATAGGCAAGTAGTAAAGTATACAATTAAGCAATTTCGCAATTCAAAATGGTCACAATTCAATCACACACATTATATATAGATTAGCACCAAATGTGCAATAGTACAATGAAGCTGCAACAAAATGACAAAGTGTGGGTCAATAGTAAGGATATTGAATCGCCAAAAATTTGTTACAATTAAAGTAAAGGCATCCTTTGGCAAGGCAAGCATAATGTAAATAAGGAAAATAAGACATTATAGAAAAACATGCATTTCACGGTCTGAATTGAGTCCAAGTGAGGTACATCTGAAATGACAAATGAGTTTACATTCTAATCTCCTTAATTTCATACAAAGATCACCATCAAGTTTACCAATAAATGCCCTGGCCAGACCCAAAAACCGTATGCCTGTTATTTTGGCGAACTGGTGTTCTGTTTGCCAATGTAAGGCTAAAGGCAAGTTAGCCCCGGTTTTGTTAAGACTTGACAGATGTTCCCTTATGCGTATTCTCAATTGCCTGATTGTGCTTCCTATATATAATTTGTTACAAACACAAATGATTGCATAGATTACAAATCTGGTCTTACAGTTGATGAAATCTCTAATTGAAAATTGAATATCATTGCAATCTACAAATGTCTGACAGCTGTGGTATGCATATTGACACTGATTACAATTGGCGCATTTATAAAAACCTTTTTTGTTCTGCAACCAAGTTATTTGTCTATCAGTATCAGGTAAATCCAGAAATGAAGGACTAAGTTTATTGCGGAGAGTATTAGCCTCAGTGAAAATAAAATTAGGTTTGTCTGAGACATACGGTATAAGATCTGTGTCCAGTTTAAGCAAATGCCAATGCTTGGAAGCTAACTTGTATAGAGTTGAAGAGTCGCTGGTGTTCTGCGTAATTAGAGAAACAGGTCTCTGCTGACTATCTGAATGGGTTTTGGTGCTTAACAAGTCTGCCTGTTTGACAGATTGATATTTATGTGATGCTTTAGATATTGCTGAGGCAGGATAGCCTCGTTGCTTGAACCGATAGTTAAGCTGTGTACATTCTGTTTGAAAATCTGTATCCTTAGAACAATTTCTTCTCGCCCTATAAAACTCACCACAGGTATGTATGGTAGTTCTCTGATGACAGCTTTTAGCATGCAATATGGAATTAACAGAGGTAGGTTTACGAAAAGTTCTAATATGCACTGTGTTGTTTTCAATAAAGATTTCTAAGTCAAGGAAAGTAATGTTAGTGGGACTTGAGTGACCAGAAAGAGTAATTCCAAAGTTGTTGGTATTAACATGAGTAACAAAATCATCAAAAGAGTCAATACTTCCTTTTTGCGTCTATGTCCTTTACTGAGAAATATAAAGTAGATGGAGTGTATGGGATTTTTTTAAAAAATATGTTTACACTGTGACAGGTGGTTCTTACGGTACTTTACAAAATCAAAAATGTTAAAACGTTAATGTTTTCTTTTACAAAGCAATTTATTATTTCAAAATGTAACATGCTACGTTGTACGTCGCTGTGTGTACATTTTCTGGTTCTGCGTCACGGCACGCAGTTTTGCTTTTTGCAGGCTGCCATGGAAAGCGAAGAGGGGCCATGTATGGAACAGCCGCCTTCCCTTTCTATGGTGGCCATCTTGGAAAAGGATTTTGTTTTGTAATATGGGACGCCACAGGCTTCCCGAATTATAACGTGAAATCCTATTTTTTAATAGCACACGCTACTGCTTACAAATCTAGATTGTTAATTACAAATCTTATTGCGTCTATGTCCTTTACTGAGAAATATAAAGTAGATGGAGTGAAAGGTGGTTCTTACAGGAAAATGTACTTTGTTTACGGATGGCTTTTTTTTTTTAAAGAACAGCTAATAAGGACATTTGCGAACGGAAATCAGGAAAGAGGCACCAAACAGTAATATGGGGGGCTAGTTGGAGGGGGGAAAATGTAGTGTGTTTGTTATTTGTAAGGTATGGGCAGTGTTTCTCATGCTCCTTCATTACAGCAGTGGTGCTGTTTTTTGGGGAGGAGGGATGGGCTTAGCTCATGTCATTTTCAGGTAATTAGAACTTTTGTTAAAAGTATGTAATGTGTACTACATTGCTAATGGCTGACTACAAATCAGTGTTGGAACTGTGCAAGGGAAATGTTGAAGGTGGACGTACCTACATCAATATAAAATGTATTTCCACACTGTCCACGAGGCATACATCTTATTGTTAAGTGTGTACCGATTCTCGGACACGTCACCGTCCTGTACGCCAGCATATGGTCATGTGGCATTCTCCGCAAGGTGTTCAATTAAGTCAGAAGTTACTTTACATTATGGTTACGTGCCACTACTACAAAACGGTGACCTTTAGCAAAAAAACGTTGTTAAAGAGACAGTAAGATTAAGTTGCCCTACTAAAAACCTGTGAAATTCAGTAAAAATAACTTTGTTAAAGGGACGTTATGGTTAAGTTGCCCTACTAAAAACCTATGAAATTCACTAAAAAAACATTGTTAACGGGACGTTATGGTTTGCAGTATAATCGAAAACCCCCTGAAATTCGCCAGTTATGGTAAGGTAAGCAACCATAACTCGTGCCACCACCGTGCACTGCTAAGACTAACACCCAGGACATCAAAGATGACATCACAAATGCCATTGATGACATCACTGATGACATCACATGTGCATTTAGTTTTCATGCAAAGCCTCCACAAGGGATTGTCATTATAATATTAGCAGAAAAGTATATGCCAAATAGTTCATTAAGCAATGCATTGATATAAAGTCCATTGCATTAATGAGTACTTTCAGTACATGAACGAACTCATGAAGAAACATAGGCATTGTCTGCAGCATGCGCCATAGAGGTGAAATATTCCAAATCTTGCCATGTTGAATAGTAAAATGATAAATGCTTCCATTACAGAATTTTGCATACTGTGAAACATAAGTCCCTACAAATGCTTTCCTTACTGCATAATTGTCCTATTACACACAAAACATAAACAGACCACAATGCACACAAATAGAAGCATATACAGGGAATGTAAAGTTAGCAAAAAAAACTGCAGTATTACCAGAAAGTGTTCATAACCAAACTATTTAACTTCGTGCACAGAAACGATTCTTGTGTTTCTGGATTCCTTCTTCTCCTATGTATATGTATCATATGTTGTAACTGTACTCTAAGGAAGTATTGTAAGAACATATGAGTAGGGTAAGGTCTACAAATCTAGTACTTTTTTTTGAAGAAATCCACCTGGCTTAGATATGTCAGTGACCAAAAAAAAGAAGGAGCTAGACATGTGATGTCATCAGTGATGTCATCAATGACATTTGTGATGTCATCTTTGATGTCCTGGGTGTTAGTCTTAGCAGTGCATGGTGGTGACGTGGGTTATGGTTGCTTAGCTTACCGTAACTGTGGAATTTCAGGGGTTTTTCGATTTTACTGCGAACCATAACGTCCCGTTAACAACGGTTTTTTTTGTTTTTTAGCAGTGCAACTTAACCATAACGTCCCTTTAACAAAGTTTGTTTTACTGAAAATACATATGTATATATATATATATATATATATATATATATATATATATATATATATATATATATATGATTTGATAGTTTATGATATATGATAGTTTATTTATATAGCACCTCACCTATACACAATGTGTTTCAAAGCGCTTCAAGGCAAGGGAGGGAACAAGAGAAAATACAATGACATTCTTACAGGCCATGAACAGTAGGATGTGAAATTAACTATCGTACTCGGCCTGACGACATTACACATAGTGCAAGAGCTAAAACATAGATAAGGAAGGGAGGGGGAGAGTGGGAATGAAATGGAAACAGACAGGCGACTACTGTACTAGGCTTGACGACATTTATGGTAGAACCGGAAAAAAACAAATGGTGACGAAGAGGGGTGCAGAAAGGGAGGGGAGGAACAAAACAAGTGACTATCGAACTAGGCCTGATGACATTTAAGATAGTGTTGGGGGGGAAACAAGTAAGGGGAAGGGGGAGGAGACAGACAAGGTTTCTGTCATACTAGGTCGAGGGACAATTCTGATAGAGTAAATGCATAGAAGAAAGTAAGGCGAGGAGGGGAGGAGATAGGAAAAGGGAGAAAGGGAGAGGAGGAGAGAACATAAAGTAAGTAGTAAAAAAGAGTGGAGAAGCAAGAGGGGAGAGTGAATACAGTTGCAGAAGTCAGTAGTAACACATAATGTTGCAAGCCAGGATACAAGATGAAGATGGTAACAGCATGATTCAGGGCCACCATGAGTACAAGATGCAGTGTTGATCTTATTTATTGAAGTACACATGCAGTGAGTGTGCTGTGCTCAATTCAGCTTTGAATGGGAGCTCCAGTAGGTAGATCTTACTCCTGCATGGTCTTGCCATGCTGTGTCTACCGCACCGGGGCTTCTGTTTGCTCCTTTTGAAGGAAGGACATTGCACAGACTGGGGCTGGAGGTGTGCATGGATGTAAAGTGGCTGGTACGCTGCCGTAAAATCAGGCAAGAGAGGAAACAGTTTATGTCCAGTTTACATAATTATTACAACCTTTTCAAAGTATGCCTGTAGTGTACTCATTGGGAAGAATAGCATTTTCCATTGACCTCCCTATTCTACTTGTAAACCTCTCCCGCAAAGTTGCTTATAGGTGTCACCTGAATTAAATCATCAAACAAGCCTCCTGAATTATTATGAGAGGTTGTTGGGTAGACAGTGGGCGGTGGACGCACAAACAGGCCTATTTTAGATGAACTCCCTCCTGTTAAAAGAAAAACCCTTTTCTTCAGTTATGTAGCAGCTTTCACAATGAAGCAAAGCAAGTGAAGGCCTCAATTATTAACTCTTTACATGCTGCTAGTCTGGCACTATTTGCAAATCATTTAAGACATAGCTTAATTATTGCAGAAATTACAGTTCATGATAGGCCCTTTCATTTTAGACCATTGTTGCAACATGCCCAGGAGGTTTGTCATCTGGTCCAAACTCCTCCACTGAATAGCTTATAATGAGGCCCATTGTGTTATCACCTTACTCTCTTTCAACGCTTACACCTGGAAATTGCTTAGCAGAAAGCAATTAAGATTGCATGCCACCGGAAGTAGGAACAATAGATGTGGTCACAGTGGCATTAAAAGGCCAAAATAAGTCCATACCCAATACTTTTGACAAGCTACCCATAAGTAACTGTTTCATGGTGAAAGAAGCTCACGTCAAGGATTATCAGAATGCAAATCTTGCCCAGAACGTTCCTCCTGTTGATCAACCTATGCATTATATGCAAACTCTGGGTTCTCCATCTACCCAATTGGCATTGGAGGATTTGTTTGATGATTCGAATGATCTAACCCTGAACAGGAATTCAGTTTTAACTCGGTTTAAGGATATTCCGCAACTTGCACTAATACAGTCTCAAACATCATACAAGTTGAATTTATAGATGAAACCTTATTAGATATTGTGGTTATACATAAAAGATCTCCCTTAATCTACAGCATCACCTTGAATGAGGTGGAGGCACTCTTGGCCTTGGGTTTCAAATGATTCCCCTTCAAGCAGAACTTAAGGCAAGACCTTGTTCATTCCCAGACAACTTATTGAAGAGAAGGTCCATCACCCTCTCTCTGGGCCTTGGCACCCCTAGTTCAGGAAAAGCAGGCTTAAACACATCAGGACACTCAGGCTGGATTTCAAAAGACATCTGTATTCTGCAAGGATACAGTGTGGCAAGATACACCAGTCATCACCCATCAGGACTCCAGCAACTATCAACCAGGCTCTGAATTTTGCCCTCTTATATATGCTCTTATTTGGCTCAGCTCTCCATTTCATGATGCAGTTCACTCTCATAGTTTTAGGTACTCAAAGACAAGACCCTTCCCCTTATAGGGTTCATTGAATGAACTGTCACTCCCCAGGTTCCCTAGTCATACCTATGCATGCAACTAATTAAAATTGCTTGTGATACGCTCAACCTTTTCAATTAATCATATGAAGTATCAAGAGAGAACATTTCTGACGTCAATCCTGAGATACTTTTATCCAGCAGCATCATGGCTTCCTGTAACATAAGCCCAAATATGGGCATCAGTTGTGTGTCCTCTCTGTGAACTCAGCAATTGTTGCTAGTTTGACCAGATGTCTGTACTCTTGCTCTCTTCCCTTGAACACTACATGGCCCCCCGTCCCGTCACTGTCAATATTACAGCTGAGAAGTCCAGTCATTAGGCTCTTGTCTACTGAACTCTCACTGAACTGCCATGAGGTAATTCTTTCATTATTTCAGCATGATTTTGCAAAAGCCCACCATCTTAGAAATTGCCTGACTATGCCTGGTTGTCAAAAAATGGTGGACCACCCTTTTCTTACCTATAGCTCAGTCCCTGCTCAGATTTGAATCTAGAATTTTAGTAATTATAATAAGCATGTACTACTCGACATATTCTCTACTGTGAAAGGCATTCTGATCCCACAAAATAGATCGCCCTTCAAGCGCTTTTCTGAAAGGCACAACATTTCTGATTTTTGCTGTATTAGAGTCATTGATCAACCCGACAAGTTGTCTGCATTTTGTTTGAGGGGGTGGGCTCTATCTCCTATAAAGTCAGTTTGAGGTGGGGCGGGGCTACCTTCTGCTCAATATGATAGTAAGATCCATTATGCGGTGGCTGTACATGTAGCCGACCATTGTGAACCTTGGGAGGGGAAGGAGCTCACCTTTTTTGAAATGTGTGATTAACAAGGATGGGTTTAGATCTGTATACTCGATTACATCAAAGATGGGTCAAAAATTATATGGGTTTTGTCTTCACTGGCTATTAACAAACACAGGGTGGCAATAAGGAAAGATCATTATTAAAAGTCATTTTAGCTTAATCTCATGGAACAGTAGAGGTGTTGTGAGTTGTTTGCATCCTGGTAAGGATGCTCCTCTGCTGGAGAAATATGAAATGTTTACATCACAAGAGGTCTGGCTTTGAGATGATCCTATATTGGATGCCTACAACATATATTTCAGTAAAGCAATAGGTAGTGCATGGGGAAGACCGTCCAGTGGTTTGTTAATGGGGGTAAGGAATTCTTTTTATCTCAAGATTGAACTATGTAATGTGTCATCCACTGATATTTTGGCAGTGAGGCTATCTTGGCTGGGGCAGGATTCCCACTGCCCAGTCCACCTTCTGCTAATGACTGTCTATTGGAACGTATTATAATAAAAATTAGACAGTTTCTTTGTGGGAACTAAAATCCTTGTTGGTGGGCTGCTATGACGATTATGGCTCCAATAACATCTAGTTGATGGGGTGATTGAACTTTACTATTACATGCTGGGATAGGCTGTCAGGGTCTAGGAAGATCTACAAGAAGAAAGACATTAAATGGGGGGTGTTCTGGTCTGAATTCATGGATGCGTGGTCCTTCCACATCCTCAATGGAAACATCAAAGGTGCTATTCCAGGCAGCTGCATATTGCAACACGGTAATAGTGGATCAACTCTAGAGTACATTTTCATTTCCAAATGTATGGTCCACAATCTTGAGTCTATGGTTGCGACCTTTTGTTCTTCCAGTGATCATGCACTCTTGGTATTGCATGGCTCTTTGTTAACTGGCCACATACCAGTCAAAGATGCCACTTGTTGATCAGCAGCAAAAGACAAAGGCCCTCATTACGACCCTGGCGGATTTTTTCCGCCATCGGCGGACTTTTCCGCCATGGCGTAAAGTCCGTTTACGCCATGGCGGATGGCGGACTTACCGCCCCATTCCGAGGTCGGCGGGGCGGTAAGTCCCCATTGACCCATTTACCCTTCCCCATTCCCATTTCGGCCCCATAGGGCTCAATGGGAGTGGGGAAGGCGTTAATTACGCCACCGTACATTACGGTGGCGTAATTAACACCAAGGTCCCATAGCGCCATGGATTTTTACGCCCGCAAAAAGCGGGCGGAAAAGTGACCATGGCGCTATGGGAACTCGTAGTTGGCGGTAAGGGGTCGGCGCAGCTAACGCTGGCGCAAACCCCTTACCGCCAGGGTCGTAATGAGGGCCAAAATAGGATTAAATGGTCCCATAAAACGATATCAAAATATAATACTTTATTAAATGACATAACACATCAAGTAACAATGAAGGACTATAGATAATCAGATCCTGTGGCTTATGCTCCCTTTATGGTAGCAGCCTTTTCGAAAGTTACAACAAAAACGTGACATGTAGACATCTGTCTGTCGGGTTAGGACCCATCAATTTGATCAGACAATCTATGGCAGGAAAAAGAGTGGCAAGGTGCCAATAGGCCTTTAGGCCGGTTGGGCTGTTCCTCCCTGGGCCACAGCTTCAATATGTGAACAAAATCATGGAAAGAAATGTAATTCTTCAGAATCTATTCTACCTCAGAAGAACCAAGTGTTTCAAGGCCTGTGGGGCTACCGTGTAAATGGCATGAGACACCCCCTCTTGATTTCAGTGATGTTGCAAATGTGCGTTGTTTGATTAAACTGATAACATACGTTATGCCTGGTTTGGTATGAAATGTGTGATACATTCATATTTTCAATTTGTGGTAAAGTATTGGTCTTAAGCTTATTTATCATCTGTTAATAATGCCAACGCTAGGGAGTGGATACCTTCAGCTAATAATGGCAATGAATCAAGTCGTCTGAAAGATTAAGGCATTGAATGATTCCGCTTCACTTTCGATATGCTGAGCTTTGCTCATAACTTACATTTTGTTTCCTTTTCAGACTAGATAGCCAACTACTCAAGACGGTTGTGTTCCCTGTTCTGAAATAGATTTGATGTGATTTAGGTATGCGTTGGAGAGGGCCAGATCCTAGTGTTCTGCCCAACACCAGAGCGAGGGTTAAGACTTAGATCGAAAGATTCAGCTAATGTTCCATACCATGGATCAATTGGAATGTATTTTTCAAATGTCTGATTTGCCGTCTGAGTATTTCTGATGTCTCACAAATTTCACATAAGTCTGTCAAGATAGGTCTAATTTCTGTATTTTTTTCTGATGGCTACGGATGTTCTAACTTTTCATTAAAAAGGATATGGCGCCGATTTACAAAGAAATCCATTATTGTAATTCTGTTGCGACCAGCCACAAAATGCACATATGGGGAGATTAACAAATAATATCACATGCGTCCTAGATAATTTACACTTGGCACACTTTACACACACACACACACGGACCTGATTCACTTAAAGAGAAGGTATGCCCAGGCATAAATCCCTGAAAGTTCCAATTAACTTTTGAAGGTGAAAAATGAATATATTTGTTTTAATATGTTTACCATAACCTGGTGTTGGACTAGAGGGGAAATAAAACACTTTTAGGAAAACCTTTTCAAATTAACCATTTATTCTTGCAGATTTTCCCTGATTCTGATTTATGCAAGTTTGGGGCAAGTACAATTCGGTTAACTACTTGTGGTTCTGTCTTTTCATTTCAAGTATTACTCCCCTCTACCAATTTAAATCAAATTAGCCTATTGTCATTGCACAATTGGCCCTTTTCACTGATTTTGGAATTGGGCCCAATTTGCAGTTGCATTTTGTTCTAGAAGCAAAAGCATTTGAATCCACAAAAAATTCGGGCCCCTCAGTTTAATGGATAGAGTCACTCCACAGTTAGGCGTTGATCTAATTTGTAATGAGTTGAAGGAATTCAGTCTTAAGGAAAGACAAAAACAAAAAAAACTTGATTTTTACTTCTGACCTGGTAAGAGGTACTCAGGGAATTAGATAGTACACTGGAGATCTCTATCAGATGAAAGCTCTGTTCAGGGAAAAGAGCAAGCACAGTAATGAAGGAGAATGATGCGGCTGCCTGTGCATCTGTCTTCATCTGTAGTCTTTTATATGAAGCACTAAAATATACATTGCTCAGCCTCACTCTGCAGCCTTTTACCCATATCCGAGCGTGCATTCGGGTCTGTTTGGGCAATTCTGCCCAGTAGCACCTGCAGTGTTCTTGACCTAGAGTAACTTTATTAGTTGCAGTTGTAAACAGCATTGTTCTTTTCACTGAATCAGGGGACCGATACGTCAGAGTAATGAGAATATGTACGGTATCTAATTCTGAAGCTATCCTACAAGACTGTACTTAAATATTGATGACTTTCTTCATTAAGGCGCTTGCAGAGGATATCCGTGCATCCATTATCATTATGCTTGTCTGGCATGGGGGCTGCTATGTTTCCTCCCATGTGCAGAATATTCAGCAGATGAGTCAGAAGCAGTTAGAATACTGTGTCCGATGGATTTCTTTTAGCATGCACGATATTATTCACTATCTCTTTATTCTAGTTTCAACGCCGATAACAGAGTTTAGGTAGCCAGGTTTCTTTTGTCTGAAGTTTTCCCAACTATTTACTTCTAAGTAAAAGACAAGCACTGACCTAGCCACTAGATTTGTTTGATATTCAGGGGTTGTTAGCATGTCTCCAGGTACTGGCACTACTCACCAGCTATTGCACCTTATGCCTAGGTAGTGCCATAGTTTGCCAGGCAGTGGCAAACACATGCGTTGGTTCTCATATGACAGGTATTGTTATGAAATAGTAGGTCATTTCATTACAGGTCCTGTCATTCAATCTCTTTCAAGGTTGTGTGATGAAAATTCCAAGAATATACGCTATTGCCGAGTGCTGCGATCAAACATTAGACATCTGTAGTTAGAAGAGCATTGGCAGGTTCCACTATGACCAGTGAGCTACGAACAGCCAAGATAAGCTATGCTCAGTAAGCACAGCACAGACAGATTCCAATGTGTCTAATTAAACCAGCAATGCTGTCTTCTAGTCTGCCCATTTAGCTCCTTAAGGCGGATGCTAGTATGTCCACTTACAAAAGCAGTGCCAGATTCGAATAGGCTCACTTGGTACAGTAATACCTCATACCAATATACATTGATATCACAGTAAAACAGTTATCATTGTGTCCAAAAACATAGTTATCACAGATTCCAGTAGCCCAAGTAGCACTTCAAGCCCATATTCCATTGTGATTGAATGTGTGTGTTGCTGAGGCCATATATGGGCAGTGCCGCAGACAGTACATGTGCAGTTCTGTGGGAAATGTGTATGTTGCTAAAAGCAGTAATGGAGTGGTGTGTGTAAATTGCTGGAGTAGTGTGTGTGTGTGCATTTGTGTGTTTGCACGTGGGTAGTGCTGTATAAATATGTATGTGTGTGTGCGTGTGCAGCGTTGGTGGCAGGGTGTGTGTGTGTTCTTGCAGAGATGGGATTAGCACAGTGAGAATGTGTATGAGTGTGTCTGTGTATGTCTGTGTGTCTATGCGTGTGTTTGTTTGCCCAAATTAGTGGGTGTATGTGCATTTGAGTGTGTGTGCTTTGGCTAAGCAGTGTAGTGCTAGGGAGTGATTTTTTTGTTATAGTTGTGTTTATGTGTGTGTGTGTGTCTATTTACATGCTGCAACTATTATCTTGGTAACACATAACGTTATGTCTTCAATGCATCCCATAGAGAAGCTTCCATTAGGTTAAGGTAGGAAAGTCTCCATTCTAACATGTCTTTTTTATTTGTTAAAATCAAACCGTTTCAGACCTGGAGGATTGTTTATTTACGGAAGTCTTTGCACCTCCGAGATTGGGGGACACTAAAATCAACGCAATGACATCTGCAAGTGATTTCCTTTTATTGGATGATACCTCTTGATGTATTCAAAGGCAAATTGACACCTTTTCTAGGTAAGCAGAAGGTATCATTTAAAGGTGAATCCCACAAAAACAAAGGTCTCCCATAAGCTGTGGACACGCACCTGGTTTATGAATAAAACAAAGTTGCTGTGTTCACATAACATGATCTATCTGGGATTCCCTATTTTAGACTCCCACAGTAAATCTTATTTTATGGACTCAATAAGTCATCAATGCTCACTAGCCAGTTGTTAAAGATTAGATCAAAATATGGGACATTTTCTGCCCAGTCCCTGCTTAAGTGTTATGAGGGGAAGATTGCCCTCAAATTTTTATATGGGCTGAACATTTTTCCTCTTGGATTCTCGGTAACTTCCTTCTCTTTGTGGTGCTCATCTGAAGGAAAATCCTTCACTTGCATAATTGTACACTGTGATGCTGGGAATGCATTGGAGGGACAGGGCCTCCATGTCCTTGTCCTATACTCCCTTATCATGTGTGTTCTGTGTTGTTTTCTGCACAAGATTCAGTGCAGGACTCCTGGCTGTGCAGCTGTGGTGAACAGACCCTTAGAATACCGTTATGGAACGCATGGGTGGGGGGTACAACCCTGTACCCATAGTCTATGTTGTTGGCACCTGTGTTTGGCCCACAGAGCAGGGTATGGGCTGGTGGCAGTCCCATGCTGAATTTCACAGGTGCTCTGAGTATCCTCCATTTTGGGATACCCAGGCCCTGCTATATGAATCAGTGGATTCCTGATAGGACACATGCTGGCCCCTGTGGCCTCTTGATTTCTATTGCCTGTTACTTTGTTTTCCCAAAGTCCTGGGAAGTCCTGACTATGTCCCTTCCCGTGACAGGCTGTTGGGTTGAAGAACCATATATGGTATTGTGGGGACGTCATGGTCAGATAGCTGTATCCTTCCCAGTGACTGTATGTTGTGGGTACCCCTTTGGGGTCGAAACTGGGTGAATGGAATGTGTGACCAATATACATTTCATGTTATGGGTGTCTGGTTTCTGGTGTGTGACACAATGAATGAGAGAGCCCTGCCCAGAACTGGTAAGAATGCACTGTGATCCAAAAGAGGACCTGTCTAGGAGACCTCTTCCCAAGCTATGAAGGAAAATCGTGCACCTGCTCATCTTCATCAAGGCACCCTGAAAGTCAGTCCCAAACAGCTGTCAACCGGAATGGGTTCCACTGAGAAGCATTGAAGTAAGTACCAGGACGTTGAGACAATCTACGACCATCACCATTGACCGAGGTTCGGAGGACTGCTGTAACTTCGTTGACCGGAGCCGCAATGCTCCGTTGCCTAAAACACTTTGAAATCAAGGACTCCCTTGCTATCACCATCGGCCGCTTTGTCCCACCAGAGAAGGTTGAGGTCGTTGACTAACTGAGGAGTGTCCGCCGGTGATTTTCCCGCCACCCAAGTTCACAAAGACACCGACGAAGATCCAAAAGCCAGCCATAGTCGAGTCCTGATCATTGACGCCAATGCCGACAACCCGACGCCCTTGTTGGGCACACGTTTTTTATTGATCTGCTTTGTGGCAATGAACTTTCATCAGTGAGGTGCACCACATGCCCCATCTTCACAGGATGTCCATGACTGATCATCGACGAGCATCGTGAAGGTCGAAGCTGCTCCCTCAGCTACCGTGTTCACATTTCTTCGTAGGAATCTCAGCGACCCGTGGCTCCTGCTTTAAAGGGAGTCCACTCAAGAAGGGCCTGTTGACAAACCTTCAAAATAACTCTGCTAAACTCAGGTACATTGATGTAGTTGAACCTTTTTAGTATGAAACAAGACAACTTTAAACATATATGGATTGGGCTTGTTAATTCACTTTATTTACAGGTTGCCCAGGTGGGGGGATACTCACACAGAACTGTTTCATGGTAGTGGGATAAACTAATCTGCCATTTGTTTAACCCAACATGTCTTTCTCCTTATGTCTATTGTTGATTCACATTACTATTTGATTTGTATTCCATTGAAACTGCCGGCAGTTGGTGCATTTTAGAGGAGTCAAGAGTTAACTGTGGTACCATATAGACATTGTACATATTTTACATATTAGGCTTGCCAAAGCACAAAGTGTATGATTGATTGTGTATATAACTTGAACCTTATTTATATAAAGACCTGTGTTATCACATAACATATTGTGTGGACATTCCTATATGGGGACTTGGGGAATACACTGTACTTAAGAACCAGCCTGCATCACCTCCTGAGAGCTTAATCCTTGATTGCTCGACCTTCATTACCATATAGAGAATCTTGGCTGGTGTGCTCTGTGCTTCTACTCTGCCATATAGAGGGCAGGAGTACAAAAAACCCTCTCCAGTCTTTACATACACCAATATCATTCATAAGATATGAGTTGGGTTTGAAGCCACTCAGAGCACGTACAGACTGGAGAATTCTATCATTGTAATGGTCATTAATAGACCCCACTCTTGATGAACATTTAGAAAAATATATGCAGAACACAAGGGTGAATTGTGGCAAGGATCTTGAATCATACTGTACAAATCTACTCCAGTATTTGGGTCTAAATAAGAGTGAACCTAGTATGCCTTGTCATAAAATACTTTTTAGGTCATGCTGGGTGAACACTGTGGACAACCTCCATACTTAGCGATCCCTAAGCCACCTTTTTAGAGATGACAAGCGAATGGGCGTCGTTGCACCATAAACATCTAAAAATCTAAGAATGTAAGCAGCAATTTTCTTAGATTCAGATCAGACATTTGTCCTACAAGGCAAATACAGGCCCACAGAGGCATTATTAGGAAGGAAAACTTGTTCTGCAGATTTTGCCAAGATCCAGATGTGGAAGCAATGATGCAGCATTATTGCTAAGTTCTAAATCCTTGATTGCCCGTGCCAAATGTTTTCTGGGAAGCTTACTTGTAAATTGGATATCAACTTGAAGAGTTTATAGGTAAGACTGTTAAGGGGTCACCCCATCTCTGTAGCTATTGTTGTGGGTTTTATAGAGAGTTTAAACCTGGATCAGGATTTGGGCAATTAATTGGAGGTAGCACATAAAAGTAGATGATAATTGATGAAACTCAGGATCGGGAAAGAAAGCATTTAAGGTTTTTTTTAACATGTAGATTATTATGTAACAGCTGTTATATTGGCTAATTGTTTTATTAACTTTGTATCTACCTCTATTTATATGTAGCAGAATTGTTATGTAATTGGTTGGGCATTGTTTTTCTTTATTTCTCTTTTTTAATTTTATTTTCTATTTTTGAGAATGTGTTGATTGTTTTGCAAAAGGTTGAATTTTGATTTAGCCATATGCAAATAAACAAATCAATAATAACAAAATCAAACAACACCTGCAATTTGTGTATTCCTTCTCATGTATGTCTCCCATCAGCCTACACTCTCATCTCAAGAGTTTTACTAATCTAAGTGTCATGTTGCAACACCTCTGAGTGAAACTATTCAGTGAACATTGCTAGGTGTTTTCACCTTCATACTATCATGTGTTGGTATGCCCTAAATATAACAGTCTGAATATTCATCTTCATGCAATAAAAAAGCAATGTTCATGTCTGTTGATTATTTTTCCTTTGATGATGATCTATGTTGCATTCATACCCACGTCCATAATGTATTCTACATTTTACATACACAAATGAACAGTACGCAATAACACTATCTTCATAGTTGCTTCACCTTTGCTTGTTTTTATTACCCCGAATCATGCACCAAATTTTACAAATCTTGTTTGCTGTTTTACTTTTTCTATAATTCTGCACTTCAATTTCTATAGACAATTAGGTCTCATAGCAGCTGTTTATGCATTCATGTTCATGTCTGTTGATTATTTTTCCTTTGATGATGATCTCTGTTGCATTCTTACCCATTTCCATAATGTATTCTACATTTAACATACACAAATGAACAGTACGCAATAACACTATCTTCATAGTTGCTTCACCTTTGCTTGTTTTTATTACCCCGAATCATGCACCAAATTTTACAAATCTTTTTGCTGTTTTACTTTTTCTATAATTCTGCACTTCAATTTCTATAGACAATTAGGTCTCATAGCAGCTGTTTATGCATTCATGTTCATGTCTGTTGATTATTTTTCCTTTGATGATGATCTCTGTTGCATTCTTACCCATTTCCATAATGTATTCTACATTTAACATACACAAATGAACAGTACGCAATAACACTATCTTCATAGTTGCTTCACCTTTGCTTGTTTTTATTACCCCGAATCATGCACCAAATTTTACAAATCTTGTTTGCTGTTTTACTTTTTCTATAATTCTGCACTTCAATTTCTATAGACAATTAGGTCTCATAGCAGCTGTTTATGCATTCATGTGTATCAGCGGTCCTAGAAGGCTCGTAATAAAAAAGTCATCACCAGTAGTCCAAAAAGGAATGCACACGGGGCAAGAAGTAATGTTGTCTATTACAGCTAGGCAAGCACAAATCAAACAGTACAGTGGAATACAACTGGTCGATGAGAGCTGACAAACTGGCACAAAGCAAACATCATTTGTATACTGCGTACACAATGTTCATGGAGTTAGAAACTGTTGCACTTCAAACTTCACGTCTTCACGGTTCCTTTGAAGCTAACTGGTTATAATACATTAAACCCCTATAGCTGAACATACGTTAGTCAAACATGATTGGAGCCAAAAGACCTGTTATTAGTTATTACTACTTGCAAATAGTTTGCAATTAGTAATAACATTTTTGTGCTGAACTGCAGGTCTTTATTCATCTGCCATTGCTCAGCAGCAAAGAGGAAGAGACATGAGACACCCTGAACTAGTGGGAAGGGAGACATTCAGACAGCATCTGCAAGATAGTGGCCTTCGAAAACACTTTAGTGGACATACTGGGGGTTGGTTACTTTTCAGGGACACCAAAACGTACTGTCTGATTGGTTCTTTTAGGAACACGCCTCCATTACACATCTTCATTCTCATACCCGCTGGGCAAGGGGCGATTTTAGACCTCCTTGGTGCCATGCAAGTGCTGCCCTGGGTCAGGGTGATTTCCCCAGCTCCCACAAGTAGCCGTGGGGCTGACTCACCACCTTGATTACATCAACTGGTGCTGTTCCAATGGACTGCAGTCTGCTGGAGAGGAGCAACCTGAGTTCAGCTTACCCCCTCTCTTAGTCACGGTGAATGTGCCATGTGTTCAGGACAGGTCTACAGGGTGAGGTTTAGCTTTCCTCTCACCATGCATACAGGTTCCTTGTGTCCATGTTTTGTCATATAGAGAGTGTTCCCCCTTTTTTCCTCTCCATGCCCAGTCCACGGCTGGCTACAGCTCCCAGAGTCCCCCCAAGTAGGAGTCCCAGCCCATCCCTCTTATTCCCGCAATGGGTAGCTGCACCCCTCTATCTGGCACTGAATCAGCATCTTCATTACACAAGAATCTATATAGATTCACAGAAATCATGCCCTTCCTATCAGGATGAATTGCAGTGATCCCTGTGTCAATCAGTATGACTGCATTCTGTAGTTAAACATGAGATCATCTATGCATTTCAATGTGTGCAATATTGATATTGTTCTGACAAGTTTTATATGTGAATCAGAGAAGTAAACTACTTTATCCACATCTTTTCCAAACTTCATATCATCTTACCGGTGTATTACTCTGTATTATTAATAACATGTTTTATGTGCTGTAGATATTTATTAGTAGTGCCTGAACTTCCCAAAATGTGCCCGTTGGATTGGTTGAACTATTCTGGGCATTTTTAACCCACCTCATGGAATTCTCACAGGTTTTCCAAAGGATCACACTAGATTGAGGGTCTGATGGTGGGATTAGAGGGTGGTAGATGACTCAGTAGAAGCATCAACAGATATCCTCCTGGTACAGAGAGGATAAGAGGGGCTCAGGCTTTCCACAAGAGAGCCCAATCAGATCAGAATACATATGCACCCATGACATCACGTCATATCTGTTCATGGGTGTGGGCCTAGTCATCTTGCCTATGGGTGTTACTGTCTGGGATAAGGCAGGCAATTCAATATGCAATCTCTATCACAAGACTCTTCATTGGGTTAACGCAAGCAAATGCATCTTGGACAGCTATCGGACTCCTAAGCACCTTAGGTTTTATTACAATGATTTGTACAAGGAGAGTTCATCATGAGCTACCCTCCTCCAGAGGTCACTTTGTCTGCAAAGAAGTGTGGCTGACACTCCTACTGTCGCCAGTCATGCTGTAGCAAAAATCCTCTTCCTTCTTGACTCTGGCACAACTCAACTGGCTTTCTGAACCCCATGTCTGGACCAGCACAGCGTGACACAATGGAACTATCAATTAGCACAGATCAGTTATCACAACTAAGAGGGAAGCCTGCTGTGGTTGCATAGTTCAGTGTGTCAATTGTGCAGAACAGATGAGACAGATAATAGAAATGCAGGCACAGTGTCTCTGGTGGTAGGCAGAGCCAAATCAATATTATACAAATTTACATTTTGAGTGTTTGGTACTACGGGGCAGAGGGTTTCTCCATTGAGAGCCAATAGAACTGTGCCAATCCTCCAGTTTGTAATGAGCCCAGTGTTAGGATATAGAGACCAACAATTTACTTAGTAACAACTAAATATTTACTTTTTTAATTCAGTCAATCACAACTGTTAGTCATGTTTGCGTCATTATAGGTTGGCCAGTGCAGCATTAACATGCTGGTACTTCTGTACACCGACACATTACCTCACCGGCCAACTATGAGTTTGCTTGCCGGTGGCGTGGAGGAATTTCCTCTCTGCATGGATGTAATTCCTCCACCCAACCAGCAAAAATCACTGGTATTACAAGCGCCGGTAATACCGGCACCTGTAATCCCCCATGGGTATTAATACTGTCACCCCGGCACTCAGAATCCGGTAGTAATACCACCGGACCGAATGCCAGTAATGGTATTACCATTTCCCGGAATCCTGGCAGATTTACCACCAGGATGACAGCAAGGTTGTAATGAGGCCCAATGTCCATCCATTGACATGCCTATAGTGTGTTTGCCTACAAATCTTCAGCATCTAAAGAATACGCTTTGTGGTCTTCCAGGACTGGGAGTGGCATTTCCCCCCTCTGTAATGGTAACAAATGTCTCTACCTCGTTTGATTAACGAACATAAAAACCGCATTATACCCAAAAATAAAATTCATTATCGATGAAGTGGATTGTATAACATAGCGAACATATTTATAATTAACTCAGACAAATACAACCATTCTATTATAGGACATTATGTTAATAGGATTTTATACTGCACCAGACCACACAGTAGTAATTTTAGAGCACTTGCGCATGACTGTAGAATAGTGTACAGTGAGCCAACCAGGGGGGGAATTCAGATCTTAGTCTGCTGAAGAAAAGAAAACTAGCAGAGGGAAGAAAAGAGCATGTGAAATAGATGCTACAAAGAAATGGTGGATGGTAGGTTGCAGGGAAATTATGTTTGTTGATACCAATGTCAGTGCTGTTAGGTGGATGGTAGTTCTGAAAAAGAGAGGTGGCCTCTATGTTCCTAAGTATTGTCATAATTGAATTGTGTTCCAAAACACAGATTTGGAGAATCATCAGTTACTATATATACAGTGTAATGTTGGATGCATGAGGGACTCAAGTGCATACTCGGGCAACCCTGTACGTTCGGTGGTTTATTTCCCCAGGCATCTCTAAAACTTGTATTCCAGGTCAAACTCCAAAATGTTAATGGTGGGAATGAGCATGGGCGAATTTTTCACATTATACCTGAGAATCGGTTGTCTTTCCCTTATCAGATGGGCTTACCAGATTGATTCATGGGCACAATTACATGACTGAAATTGACGAATGACGGTACACTTGGATACTAGCTGTCCCTTCTTGCCCTTGTGAAACATTCACCTGTAACAATGGTACCGTTTACATTTAGCTGGCCATGATCATCCCTTAAACATTTACTTTTCATGTATGTTGTTTCTCTCTGTTGGCTGCCCTATAACTAATATTTGCTGAGATACCTCCCCTTTAAACTGCATTTCCTTGCACCTTTCGCTATAATCTGTGAAGAGACTACCTGATGGAGACATTAGCCTAGCCACCTTCCATTTTGTTTCCCTCATCCTACGAACTACCAGCACAATTGATGGTGCCTCATCCTCCCTTCAATCAGTAGTTGCTCACATGTCTACCTAGGATGTTCCCTAGCCCAGCAATTCTCTCAACCTCCTCGACCCATCGACCATACATTTGTTTTGCTTTCACTTCACTCCTTGGATAATTGCCACCACAGGTCGTTACTCCCTAGGCCATTTCCTAGGCTTCAGCCCAAGCTTCTCAAGCACAGCTGGAGGATGCACTTTCTCTAGGATTCGCTATTATTTGTAAAAGTGTTTAAAATTGTTGTAATTTAACAGTAACCTTGTTTCCTTTTGGCCTTCTCTTTGTTAGCCTTTAAACCTGGACAAGTTCCAACCGCATTTTAAAGGTTCAGCCATGGCGTGATGCTTTGAATGGCAATGCACTTCTGATTTAGAGATACTATCTGAGATGTATGTATTTATTTATGTTTTTATTAATTTATTAATACGCAGAGTGCATTTTCATTTGATGATTTCCCCTGCTGGCCCTGCAACTACACGCTTGTAACTATTGCTTTTGCAAACAGATGGGGCTTGCTTTGTGCTTTGTTGCACCACTTAAGTGTTTTTGTGTTGGGCTGTTTATATACGGTCAGGCAGGCCACCCCTCGGGTTTATATGCCCACGCCTACATAATATATAGTATTATGTTGTTGTAGACAGGCTGGAGATACTCGTGGATATGTTTTGCATGTGCTTTTTGAATGTTATGAAAAGTGTGCATGTTTGTGTTTGCGTGTATGTGACTTGTGTTGGTTGGGTGTATTAGTTATTTCGTGATTTGTTGGGTGGGTTTCAAGAGTGTGTTTGTTTGAGTGTGACACATTTGCGAGCAGGTTATATGCATATGCTTGGCTGGGGGGAATGGACAGCACTGATAAAGAATGTGTATTTTAGCTGGGATTTCGGCATTCTTTGTGGGTGAATAGCTTCTTTTGCCTCATCCCACGATCTACCAGCACAACTGTTGGTGCCTCCTCCGTCCTACACTCAATAGTTGCATACATTCCTACTTATGCCACAAATGTGTTTTGCCTTCACTTCATTCCTTGGGTACTTGCCAGCACAGATTATTCCTCCCTCTCCCTAGGCCTTCCCTTGTAGATGTTACTTTCCTAGGCTGCAGCATAAGCTTCTCGAGCACAGAGGGAGCATGCACTTGCTCTAGGATTCTGTATTATGTGTAAAAGTGTTTAATATTAGACTCCTTGCTTGTAATTACTTGTTTGATTTAGCACATTATAAAATCTGTGTAATTTAACCGTAACCTTGTTTCCTTTGGCCTGCTCTTTGTTTGCCTTTGAGGATGGGCGAGTTCTAACACCATGTTACAGATTCAGCCCTGGCGTGCTGCTTTAATAGCAATGCACGCTTGACTTCGAGATACTACCTGAGCTTTATGTATTTATTTATGTATTTATTTATGTATTTATTTATGTATTTATTTATTTACGTGCAGAGTGCATTTTCATTTGATTATTTGGTCTCCTGGCCCCACCACTGCATGCATGTAATGTATTGCTTTTGTAAAACGTGGGGGCTTGCTTTCATGATGCGCTTATGTGTTTTTGTGTTGTTTTTTTATATATGGTCAATGCAGGCCACCCTTCGGATGTTTATGCCCACACCTACCTAATATATTGTATTTTGCTGTTGTTGACAGTTTGGAGGTAACCGTGGATAAGCGTTTCATGTGATTTTAGAATGTTATGAAATGTGTGCATGTTTGTGTTTGTGTGTGTGTGACTATGTGTTGGTTGAGTGTATTAGATACTTTGTGTTTTTTGGGTATGTTTCAAGAGTGTGTGCCTGTGTTACTGTGTTTATTTGAGAGTGTAGCTGACAGAGATTGTGTTTGATTTCTTGTGAGTGCAGCTAGCTCAATTTCGTATGAATTTGCAAGCAGCTTACATGCATATGCTTGGTTGGGAGGAATGGACAGCACTCATAAACTATTTGATTTCTAGTGGGATTTTGGCTTTCACTATGGGTGCTGTGACAAATCCCAGGGCATTGTCACTGCTCCCATGGGGGAAGCCCCCTCCCATGAGGCCAGGGAGGTGAGGCATGCTACCCAATAGTCCCCATGGGGATGGTAATCAGCGGGTGGATCCCATGAGGGAAGCCCTCAATGGGACCAGTGACGAAAGATTTGGGAGAATGCAGCATTCACCCCTCAATTACTGTCCCCACTATCCTTGTCCCACACTCAGTCCTCTCTGGTCCCCCACACCTTTATGTATTTCAGTGAAGTAGAGGACTTTATTAATCCTACTGAGACAAGGAAGAGTGTAGCTTACCCAGGGAGAATACAAAGCATCACTGACACGAAGAAGATGATGCAAGTAGGTGTAAGCCCATCGTGGAACCCACACACGTGCTACAGCTTTCTAGAGACAGCCTCAATGATAAACAGCACAGGAGGGTTTCATACTTTGTCAAGCCAGCATTGGAGGAGAGAGGAACCAGATACTGGTTGTATGAGATATTTATGCAGCAACCATTGATGCAGGGAATTCTTTCCCTCCCCAATCAAAAGTGCCACACCAATATTCCTTTTCGGTTGAATATAATCCTGTCCGTGATTCATATAGTACCATGTAGATTCCTCACTCCTGTGCCACAGGTAGGCCAAGAACGGTATTCAATGAAAAAAATAATAATAATAATTGCCAAAAGAAAATGCCAAATTCGGCACTGTAGAAAAGTATCTAAAAAGAATGTTGAGAAAAGGGAGCACGGGTTGTGGGGGTTACTCGGCAATAAATGAATTTGTGGGTGGCGGGTGTGTCACCTGCATCTATAAAAAGGAAAGTGGGGGCCAAATAAAGTTAAAAATAAAAGAAGTAAGAAAGCACCATGCCTTGAAGGTTCCACCTCTCAATGGGGAGGCGGAACTCAAGTTGCACGGAAGAAGCCATGCAGAGGAACAGCAGGTAAGTGAGTCACAGCGGTACGTTTGGATGTTAGGAGGGAGGAGGGTTGGGGGATAGCGGGAGGGGATGATGTATTGGATTATTTCGTTACAGGTATTTCAAATTCGTCATTTTCAAATTCGACATTTTCGTATACAAAATAATCACAAAGTGCGTTGATTATGATGTAACACTCTGGAGCGCTGACGTGATTGGTCTGGAATTCGACAGCTTACATCTGTTGCGTGCAGAAAGAGGAAATATGCTGAATGGGGAACCACACAATGATTTTTACATCGGTCATAAAACACCTATGTGGTCTCAAGTACCCATTATATATTGGTGGCAATTGGTACCAGAAAAAAGAAAATAAAGAAGGGCAAAGTGTAACTCCCTGGGGGAGCCGAGGTGAAGCATCACCTCCAGAGCCAAAGAAAAGATTAATGTGCCTGCAAATCTCTAGCAGAGCCCTGGTGGATTGATTACCAGCATCCACACTACCCCTGGCACATTTTTGGTTAGCAAATTGCATCCCAGAAGACATCCTGTTCAGTTAGTGGGGGAATCAGGAATTGTGGTTCCTAGATCCTGAGCAAGGTCGAGAAACGAAGGACCGAATAGTCCATATTTGACCAAAACATGTGTAGATCATTGGGATAACAATTGTAGTTCTAGGACAAGAACTGATCACATATATGTGAAAAAACAGTATTGATAATAATGGGACTGTTTATTGATCTTTGTGTGTTTTTTGTGCAATGACTTTTGTGTTTATGCACATTTTGTTCAAACATTTGAGATATCGATGGTATGTGTGAAAGTATGAAAGAATAGAGAATGATGAGATGAAATTATGATGTGTAATAAGTTTGGTTAAAATTATTTTGAAAATTCTGTTCTTATGTAAATGAAATTTGGTTTTGTATTTTGAAACTGTAAAATGTGTATATTTTTGCAAATTTCTCTCTAGCCTCATCTGTGCCTAGGCCCATTGTTTATTATTTTGATACAAAATAATCACATACATCCATCAAGAACCAGACCACTGTACAGAAAGAATATATATTTATTAATTAATAGGAGCATTAATATTAGTACACAATCTCAAATCAAGCCACCTCACTCTGTGGTCCAAATGCTTTTCTTTCATAATAATTCTTTTTCACACAAATTGAAAACTCTAGTCGGTTCAGGATAACTCAGACCTCAACATCTTTATCCCCACAACATGTTGTTAGGCTCCACGGGTATCGATGGGGGCGCAACACGATACTGGATGGAGGTCTAAGCGCTATCCCAGATCCCTCTCTGCTTGGTTATGTGCCAGATGTTGGGTAGCGCCTATAACAGAAGAATGGAGGGTTTAGATACTGGTTCTGTGATGGATGGACTCCCACCTCCCTCTGGTCCAAATCCCCTCCCTTGGGTTTATTGCTCACCTTAGGTTTTTGTGCTTTGAACTCTCCATCCTGCGTCTCTGTGCAGTGGCGCGTGGTTGGTGCAGGCGTTCCGTGGACGTAGTTGCTTCACTGGTCCGTGTGCCCTTATGTCGGGTCCAGACCGGCTGTGAATCTGACTCTGCTTGCTATCTTCCAGGTGAGTTATAATGTCTTTTCCACCTTTATTCTGCCTCTTTCTTTCCCTCCATTTTCTCTGTCTTCTCGGCGTCTTGCTCCACTACGCTGTTCCCTAATAATGTCTCCTTTGGTTTTCATGGGGATGGTTGCGATCTCGGAGTTGCCGCACCGGTGGCGAAGACCACAGTGAGTTATTGATGCGGGGGGCGCTGGTTATTGGTGTTAATTGCTAACCTGTGTTCTCTTCCCTTCTTTGTACAGGTTGCGGTGATGTTCCAGAGTGATGAGTGATCGAAGCGCTGCTTGCCCTGGTAAGTGCTTTGTTAATGCTGACCCTGTTCCTTCTCCCTTGCAGGTTGCGGTGAAACCCGGAGATGGGTGAGGTAAGAGAAGAGCAGGGCTCTGACAGGACTCGCTGCTTGCCCAGGTAAGAATTGTTATTAATGCTGTCCTTGTTTCTTTACCCTTGCAGGTTGCAGTGAACTCCGGAGATGGGCGAGGTAAGCGAAGCGCAGGATGGATTCAAGACCGGTTACTTCACAAGTAAGTGTTCTTGCTCGCTAATGCTGTTCTTGTTCTTCAGGATCGGGCCGCCGGTGAAGCAGATGAGCAGGAGCTAGACACGGTGAGCGTTATGCTGCAGGAGTAGAGAATAACACGAAGCATGTTCTGCTGTTTGGGTGTTGTTTAAATAGCCCAGGTAAAGTAGTTCCAGGCCAAGTAGTTCCAGGCCCAGCCACACCCAAAACACTAGACCGCATGGTTTGGTTCTAAAGAACTGAGCTGTGTAATAGGCCTCCATGTTGGATTAAGGTCCAAAACTGGTATTGTTTTATTCCTGATAATGAGCCTCATGTATGTTTCTGATGGAGTTTTAAGGCCCTTGGGGAAAGTGTGAAGGGCTTTAGCCCCACTGCTGCCAGGGGGCTGTTATACCTGAGGGGGTCAGGGGCATGGATCATGACAGCACTCCCCCCTAATGCCCCTCCAAAGGTATTTCCTCTGTCTGGCCCTGGTTTGGTCGGATGGTTCCGATGAAATCGTCTTACCAGGCATGGTGCATGGATGTGCTCGCTAGGCTCATATTTCCTGTCCTGAGGGCTGTATCCCTTCCAGTCCGCTAAGTAATATAACTTGGACCTGGTGAATTTAGAATTTAGGATGTCATTGACTTCAAATTCGGGTTCTCTGTTAACCAGTACCGGATTTGGTGGTGTTTGACCCGAGTTCCAGGCTGAACAGGTTTTAAGAGTGACACGTGGAATACGGGATGGATCTGCATATTTGGTGGTAAAGCTAGCTTTACTGCCACTGGATTTATAATAGCCTTGATGGTATAGGGCTCTAGATATCTGGGACAAAATGTTCGAGTTTCTCTTATGGGTACGTGCTGAGATGCCAACCAGACTTCATCTCCGACTTGGTAGTCTGGGGCTTTTCTTCAGTGTTGATCAGAGATTCTTTTCTGTCTTTCTTTGGCTTTGATCAAGTGTTCTACTGCCTTTTTGAAGTCTTGAGGGATGGTCGTATGTAAAGTCTTCAACGCAGGCATTTCCAAGGCCATGGGGGTATCTAATTTGGAAGTACGTGGCTGTCTTCCATATATGGTATAGAATGGACTCTGTCCAGTACCGGTGTGTAGCGAGTTGTTGTAGGCATATTCAGCTATCCACAGCACATCCTTCCAGCTTTCTTCCACTTGATGTAACATGCACCGTAGGTAATGCTCTAGTGTCTGATTCGTCCACTCCTTTTGGCCATCAGTTTGGGGATGCTGACTAGTGGACAGATGAATATCGATTTGGGCAATTGCACAACTCTTCTTCCAGAAGTTAGACACAAACTGACTCCCTTGGTCAGAAATCAGGATGGAGGGGAAACCATGTTATCGTACGATTTGCTCTAAAAACACCTTTGCCAGACTGGATGCGTTTGGTAGACCGTTAAGTGGAATGAAATGGGCCATTTTAGAGAATAGGTCAACAACCACTAGGATAGTGTTGAACCCTTGAGAGGGAGGCAGATCTGTGATAAAATCAAGGGAGAGTGTGTGCCAAGGTGCAGGTGGAATTTAAAGGGGTTGCAGAAGGCCCGCAGGTCTTTGTTTCTGGGATTTATTCTGTGCACAAATGCCACATGACAGAATAAACTGCGTAATGTCCTTTCGCCAGGTCGGCCACCAATAATTTCTTTTCACCTTGGCTAGGGTCTTGGCAATTCCTGGATGTCCTTCTATCAGGGGGTTATGATAACCAGAAATGACTTGTTCTTGTAGTGCCTTATTCGGCAGATATAAACACCCTCTGAAATACAGGAGTGCGTTCTTTGTTGTGTAATGTTCACTTTGAGTGGTCCAGTCTTGTAGAGCCTTGGGGTTCATTAGGAGCCGAATTTCCTTTTGGAGTTCGTACAGAGATAAATTTTTTGTAAGTCCTAGTAGTTTGTCACCTGGAATAATGGCCACCGGGTCTGGGGTTGAATATGCTTTCTCATCAATACCCATGCGGGACAGGGCGTCAGCTTTTCCGTTCTGGACTCCAGGTCGGTACGTTATTATGTAATCATATTCTGCAAAGAATAAAGCCCATCAGAGTTGACGGGTTGATTGAGCCTTTGCCGTCTTGAGGTATTGTAGGTTGCGATGGTCGGTGATTACTGTGATGGTATGTCTGGCGCCTAGGAGGTAATGCCGCCAAGCCTTAAAGGTTGCCTTGATCGCTAGGAGTTCCTTGTGTGTTATTGCATAGTTAATTTCAGGTGTAGTACATTTTTGCAGCCAAAAGGCTACAGGATGAAACTGGCCAGTTTTTGGATCCCTTTGGGAAAGAACAGCCCCCATTGCCATGCTGGAGGCCTCTGTTTCCACTACATATGGAAGATCTGGGTGGGGGTGTCGTAGCACCGGGGCTTAGATAAATCTTTTCTTGAGTTCCTGGAAGGCCTTTTCCGCCTCTTCTGTCCATTGGAACAGTTTGTTGTTTTTTCGTAATAAAGAAGTGATCGGGGGCACAATCTGGGAGAAACCCAGGATGAATCGGTGATAAAAGTTCGCAAAGCCGAGCATACTTTGGACACCTTTGACTGAAGATGGTGATGGCCAGCTAAGGATGGTGTCTATTTTGTGCATATCCTTCTGGACGCCTCTGGGAGTGAGGACAAAACCAAGGAACTTGACTTTGATGACATGGAAGGAACATTTTTCATGTTTGGCGTATAGCTGGTGCTGTCTGAGTTTTGCAAGGATTGTGCAAACGTGCCTGACATGGTCGTGTTTAGAAGAGGAGTACACCAAGATGTCGTTGATGTAAACTAGGGCACATACGTCGATCAATTCCCGTAGTACGTTGTTCATGAAGTACTGGAACACGGCAGGAGTGTTGCAAAGCCCAAAGGGCATCACCTGATATTCGAACAGCCCATACTTAGTACGAAAGGCAGTCTTCCATTCGTCTCCTTCATTTACACGCACAAGTTGGTATGCCCCCCTGAGGTCTAATTTGGTGTAAATTTGGGCATCCTTGACTTGGTCCAGCAGTTCTGGGATAAGGGGTAGAGGATAACGGTGTTTAACTGTTACCTGGTTTAGTACACGGTAGTCGATACATGTTCTCAAGTCTCCCTCCTTCTGGGGTACGAAGAATAGGGGCGAGGTTGCTGGGGATTTGGACGGGCAGATAAAACTGTTTGCCAGGTATTGGTCCAGATATGATTTCAAGTGGAGATTTTCAGGTTCGGTGAGTGCATAAATTGGACTACACAGGATTTGTGCACCAGGTACGAGGTTGATCTGACAGTGATATGGCCTGTGAGGGGGTAAGGTATTAACCTGTTCTTTTTGGAAAACATCTTGGAAATTTTGGTATTCGCTTGGTAGTGTACTTGTTACACCTAGTACCAACGCCTCTTTACCTTGGACAGGTATCTCTGGGTCAGAAGATGGCATTTCCACTTGGTAGCACGCAGGAGCACACTCATTGGAGAAGGCACATTTTTTGGCTCGCCATTCCATGTTAGGATTGTGAGCCACCCACCACGGCATCCCTAGAATCGCCTGGAACTGAGGGACCTTGATAAGGTCGAAGGCAATAGCTTCCCGATGTCCGTCTTGGCACAGAAGGGTCAATTCGGCTGTGCATTGAGTTACAGAACCAGAAGCTATCTCTGTGCCGTCGACAGTGGTGACCTTCTCAGTTGTCATTTTCTGACAGAGGGGAAGCCCCATCCTTGTTGCCAGGCCTCGATCTATGTAGTTACCAACGGCTCCGCTGTCTATGTATGCCTCCACAGCATGCCTCCGAGACGGTTGTTGGTGACTGATCAAAATCACAGGCAGGGCAAGGTGTGAGGTCTGCGGCTCTTTTCCTTCGCTCGACAAATGGACCTCTACGCTTGACCAGCCTGGAAGTTTTCTGACTCTTGTTCTCCTCCTTCTTTCTCGGTATCTCCAACTGTTCTACTAGGGGGTTTTATGGGGCATTCTCTGAGGAAGTGACCTGATTTCACGCAGTACAAGCATAATTGCTGTTGTCTCCTTTTGTCTCTTTTGGCCTTGGTTAATGGGCTCCGTACCCCCCCCAATTTGCATGGGTTCCAAAGTGTTTTCTGATGAAGGTGGAATGTTCTCCTTTGAGCGTACATACACAGTCCAATTCTCCATTCTGGCTCGATCTGTCCTTCAATCTTGCCGCCTGTGGTCCAGCTGCACCACTAGGTTGATGAAATATGCACAGTCTTTTGGGGGCTTACCACCTGAGCTAGGACGTCTTTCAATTTCCTCTGTAATCCTTGATGGAATAATGTTGTTCCTTTCTCCTCAAGCCACCCAGTTTCACTGACAAGTCTGTTAAAAGTGGCGATATATGTTAACAAATCTTGGCTGCCTCGGCGGAGGGACAGAAGTGCATTATCCAGAGCTTGGCACTGGGTATGTCGAACCAACAGGGTCATCCCGGCTTACTAATTGTATGGACCAATCCGCGGCACTGCCACTTAGATATGACAGAATGAAGGCAACCCGCGACTGATTGTTAGGAAAGGCTCTGGGTCTACAAAGAAAATGGAGGCTGCACTCATTCATGAACACTGTATATTTTCTTGGGTCCGCCCTAAAATGTTCCGGTGGGGCCAATGGAACTGTGCCAGGGAGGACCACCTGCACTGGTTTGACGGATGTGGCTGGAACTGGCGGAATACTGCCTGACAACAGAGCCTGCCCAGCCTCTGTTTGGAGCAAATGTCTGTCTAATTCATCGGTGTGGTCCTTGGTGACAATCAACTCCCTCCTAAGGGTGTTGGTTTCTTGCTGGGTGGAGTGCACCTTGGCCCCATAATTCTCCCAGTAACTGGGTGAGTTGGTCAGTCTCTGATTTTTCCATGATGCCCAGGTGGATGTTTTAATTGAGGCTTCGCGTTCTGTTACGCTCACCTGGTATCCACGGGGCGCCACATGATACTGGATGGAGGTCTAAGTGCTATCCCAGAACCCTCTCTGCTTGGTTATGTGCCAGACGTTGGGTAGCGCCTATAGCAGGAAAATGGAGGGTTAAGATACTGGTTCTGATGGGTGGACTCCCACCTCCCTCTGGTCCAAATACCCTTGGGGTTTTTGCTCACCTTAGGTTTTTGTGCGTTGAACTCTCCATCCTGCGTCTCTGTGCAGGGGCACGTGGATGGTGCGGACGTTTCCATGGACCTAGTTGCTTCACTGGTCCATGTGCCCTTATGTTGGGTCCAGACCAACTGTGACTCCGACTCTGCTTGCTATCTTCCAGGTGAGTTATAATGTCTTTTCCGCCTTTATTCTGTCTCTTTCTTTCCTTCCACTCTGGCATCTCTGCATCTTGCTCCACTATGCTGTTCCCTAACAATGTCTCTTTTTGTTTTTACAGGGATGGTTGCGATCTCCGAGTTGCGACGCCAGTGGCGAAGACCACGGTGAGTTATTGATGCGTGGGGCGCTGCGCTGGTTATTGGTGATAATTGCTAACCTGTGTTCTCTTCCCTTCTTTGTACAGGTTGCAGTGATGTCCCAGAGAGATGAGTGATCGAAGCGCTGCATGCCCAGGTAAGTGCTTTGTTAATGCTGACCTTGTTCCTTCTCCCTTGCAGGTTGCAGTGAAACCCGGAGATGGGCAAGGTAAGAGAAGCGCAGGCTGCTGCCAGGATTCGCTGCTTGCCCACGTAAGAATTGTTATTAATGCTATCCTTGTTTCTCTACCTTTGCAGGTTGCGGCGAACTGCGAAGATGTGCGAGGTAAGCAAAGCACAGAATGGATTCAAGACTGGTTACTTCAGAGGTAAGTGATCTTGCTCGCTAATGCTGTTCTTGTTCTTCCAGGTTATTAATGGAATCCGGATTTAGGGCTTCAGGATTGGGCCGCCGGAGAAGCAGATGAGCAGAAGCTGGACACGGTGAGCGTTACACTGCAGGAGTGCAGAATAACGTGAACCGTGTTCTGCTGTTTGGGTGTGGTGTAAATAGTCCAGGTAAAGTGTTTCCAGGCCAAGTAGTTCCAGGCACAGCCACACCCAAAACACTAGACCGCATGGCTTGGTTCTAAAAAACTAAGCTGTGTAATAGGCCTCCATGTTGGATTAAGGTCCAAAACTGGTATTGTTTTATTCCTGATAAGGAGCCTGGCCCCAAAGGCACCAGGACTGACTACATGTATGTTTCTGATGGAGTTTTAAGGCCCTTGGGGCCAGTGTGAAGGGCTTTAGCCTCACTGCTGCCAGAGGGCTGTTATACCTGAGGGGGTCAGGGGCATGGATCGTGACACATGTATAGTCAAAGCACTTTGCCTGGGTTTCACTTTTAACAGCATGTAGCACCTTGAACCATGACAAGATCTTTCGCTTGACACTGTTGTTGGGTGTCCTGACCCACGTTAGGACTATTATGCTGCAACACTTGGTGCTGTGGGCTTAGGAAATCCAAGAGGGCGGAAAAGCCCACATTTGTGCCAGAATCCTGGAGAACCGCGCAGTCTTTGCGCACAACAAAAAGATCGCCTGACCTGCCACCCACCAGTGTGAGCGTGAGGGGCCAGAAGCGCCATGAGCGAAATCAGTGCTAAGGAATATGGTGCTGTTCAAAATCAGTTGTTATTAATGTCGAAAATGGGTGAAGTACTGGTGCTCACCACTACCGGAAAGCCGGCATTTTAAAACCACCAGACACTTGTGTAAAACTGAACAAATGAACCAAACCAGGCCAAAGAAAGACTTACTAAGTGGTGGATACAATGTAAAACTACATCCTGAAATGACTTGAAGGAAGTAATTGTCTAATGTATGGATTGAAAATAGCTGGGGATGTCAGCAGCTTAAGTGAATTTAGGTTTAAAGCCACTAAAATTGAAATGTTTAGAATAAATGAGTGACCTACTTTTGAGTGTCACATGGGTTGCAATTGTTTAAATGTCATAGTTTTGAACTTAGAATCAGTGTTCTAGCTGCATGTGTAAAAATTGCAAGTTTGATTTGAATGTAGAAAACTGGGAGCCAAAGTGACATTTAGCTGAAGCCTGGCTTAAAGTGATTGAATTCTGCCTGACAACTACCCCCGACAGGAGTTGAAACTTGATCAGCACCTGTGTTCCCAGGCCCGGTTGCATTCTGCTGCCCCTGCCAAAAGGAGATGACACCTCTCTGATTGAATTAGGGGAGTGGCACCTGGGGACTGCAGGAAACTGAACAAAGCACTGTCGTGGGCTCAGGCAAATGTTATATTGGGGGGGTCGTAAAATAGCTTCCTCTTGGGAGAAGTGGGAGGAGAAGTGCCTCTGTGAGCAAGCTGAGCTTGGGGGAAGTGGACAAACCAGAAATTCCACCATGTGCTTTGGAAAACCACACCCCTTTGGGGCCAGAGCATAATTTTAAAAAGATTAATAATTCATAGTGCAGACTTGTACAAATTATATAAATAATATCATTATTCTTGTGATTTTTCTGTGCACATTTCAAGAGGTGTCAGGACTCTGTGGTATGTTCTGGGGAGTAGTAGCGGAAAATAAGGTTGTTACTACAAATGTATGCATGTTAAAAATCTGACACTTTATCATCTAAAACCCATATCCCTTGTGCACATTTGTGTAAAATCTGGAAAAGTTTAGAGGTCGTTATCTGGATGAAAAGGGCAGAATTCTGTCAAAAGTGGACACAACATCTTACAAAGACAGGGATCGGATGGTTTGGTGCTACAGAAAATATGTTAACTGGACATATAATATTAGAAAAATGGTACATAGATAAATGGGTATTTGGATCAGAAATAGATTTGTGTGCAATTTGACAAGGGGAGGATCCTCTGATCATAACCCTACCTCATCACTCTGACTCACTGTTCCCTTCTCAAATCAGGTCAAAGAGAAATCCTTGACCTATCAAATCGTGAGTGGGTTGGGCAAAGAAAGTTAGCATCCACACCCATTTTCAAAAGACATAAAAAGAGCCACTGGAGCCCAGGTAGGGACATTCACTTTGCCGGGAGACTCCAGACTTCAAATCCATCAATCTCCAGAGAGACCAGAGATCCAGAGACACCATATCGCTGTGCAGTGCTGAGAGCTGACCCAGATCGCTGTGCGCAGAACCAGTACCTAGTGGCGAGAGAACCGCAGCCAATCCTGACCCGATCCGTGACGAAGTCGCATTCCTGTTCAACATATAGTGTGAGTACTCAGCCAGAACTGTGCAAAACCAATCTCTTAGTTTAAAATAATCTAATTCAAACTATTTTAACCTATTGAAAACTGCATCATAGAAATTGTGTCCCCCCTGTTGATTCAAAGCTGCAAAACTGTCATCTGTCATTCTGAGCTTTACTTTTATTTTGAGAATCTACCTTCACAAAATCATCCGTATCTCTTGTGATAGAAGTGAGATTTAACTTTTATTTTAAAGCTGAGATTCTAAGCTTTCCAACAAGCTCTAAACCAACTTGCTACTCTTTATAGTTCATTCGTAATTGCGCTCGACGTACGCGACTAAATTGCCGTGATTTGACATTTTGTTTCATTTCAGCCACGTGTAAAAATATTTGTCTTTTGATTCCATTACGGAATTCCGTTTTCAACCTGGTAACTAGCCCTGAATCATTGATAGGGCTGGCCTGGACTGAGTTAAAGTATCTCTCGCTCACCCTGAACCTCTAGAGGGAATTCAAATCATTATTAGCATATTTTTCCCTTCTTTGCATACCACATTTAAAGTACTTTTCCTGCGTTTAAAATCATCCATGTTTCTCTAAGCTTGCTGGGGGAGAATTGGAACTTTGTATTGCATTTTTGTTGGTATTCTTGAAGACTGTATGCTCTCCTTCCATTTCCTTATATTGCATAAAGGGGGGGGAGTGAATTGTCAAAAGAAAAAGTGATCACTTTATCTCTTGTTGAAATCATATCAAATTATTTCTGTGTTGCATTCTGTCCCACCTTGCATTTCCTTGAACCATATAAAGCATTCTCAGCTACCTTATCCTCTATACTACTCCTTAGTAATTAAACCAGTGGGCTAGTATAACATCATCCATTGTTGATCACTGTCATATGTCTAAGTGTGATATCAAATATTAATTTATTATAAAAGTGTGATATATATCTATTGTTTAATTTTTCAAATAAACCTTTTTAATTTGCAAAACAAACCTACTTCTTGGCTCAGTGAGGTCAGGGGGATTCAAAGAGAGGGGCGTTATACAAGGCTTCATCATCCAGATTATAACTTGTCATAAAAATATATAAATAAGGGCTTCCCGTGAGTAATCCCAGACAAGGCACTGACCTAGTGGGAATGCTTGATTGGAGTCATTAACAGTGTAATGTATAATAAAGTCTAATTTAAATATTATAAAACACTTTTTTATTGGCAAGAACAATTTCACACATGCAGTGCTCTGTCTTTTTATTCTCCCTGTGCACTTGGAAATGCTATCAGTTTTGTTTACCTTAATCACAATTTTGACTAGTGCTGCACTGTGGCAATCGTATAGCACAACAAACATTTCAGAACAAACACTTTTTATTTATATTTGAAACCCTTTTTCTTTCACCACAATCCAAGGCAACATCTCCCTACTCTTAGGAGCCACTTTCTCACTTTTAGTAGAATATGTGCTTTTAAATCAGTGACTCCACTCTGTTTAACTTTGGGAATTCACTGTTCTGTCCCAGCACACAAAAACCCAGGAATTCAGTTGATCATTTCAAACCCCTCTACTTTTGGCAGTGTTCAGGGGAGTTGGAAGCAGTAGAGCATTTGGTTTTTAATGCAACCCTCCCTTTAGGGAATTTTCATGTTGGCAAAAGCAAATAGGAGAGCCCAATTACTTTACAGACTATAAGCTTTTACCGGTGTAACATACGCCATTCTAGGATATCTTAAAGGTCAATATTGGTTGGTAATTCATAGGGTCACTTCTGTCCCCCTTCTTAAATATCGGAATTACCACCAATCGCTTCCAGGAAGGGGCCGTAGGTCTCTGTGACGTATTAGTGGTCATTGAAAAGGCTAAACTTATCAGATGGAATGAGAGGTATGCGTGATATAAGAGCAGAATCTAAGTTCCATTAATCACACAGGCCTCTATGATGTGTCTTTGTAGATGCGTAATTGTCAACCTTGTTCCATTGCAGAGCCCCATGATGGCATAAGATTGTGTAGTAGAAAAATGACAGAACCTACTTCAAGTTGTAGATCATGATGAGGCATTCGTCCTACATCGTTTCACTCTTTATAGACTGAAACGTTGAGCCAGTAATGAACTGTTCATTGACACAGGAACCGCTCTTCCCTGTGTGAAGAGAAGTGGGGGTGGAAAGAAGTAACTTGAAATTATTTTGAATGTTTGCGATAGTGGAAGATGAAGGTGACCGCCTAGAACCTTGCTCATTGTGTTTGTTTAAATGAGATTTGTTGTTGAAGTGGGTGCAATTTTCCATTTGGACAGCAGAGAGCAACCTAACACTGATAAATTGCATCCATATGTTGAAATGATAGGTTTTGTTGAAGTGGGTGCACTTAGCCAATTGGACAGAACAAGACAACCTAACACTAATAAATTGCATCAGTTGAGTATGGAAGCATACCTAAACATTTTATATATAGAGACATTTTTATGCACACTGGAAGGGTTGTTGTTGCATTTGAATTTCAACAAAATCACCCTGTGCTAGTTGGCTATAGGGGAATTAATTAAAATATTAGTTGGTAAGAAAATGCTGGGGGTCTACTTTGTCTGCCCACCTAATCAATATTGGGAAGATAATTGAATCAAACTGATCCCCACAAGACTTGGCTTTGTTGGACAAGTTTAGTTACATAAAACAACTTTTTTTCGCTCAGGAAAATGAACATCAAGGCTCGGGTCATCTTTTTAGCTACAGGACAGCGACCATCAGAATCCAACATCACACATGAATATTCTTTGGGCTCAATCCCTTTATGTTGCCTCGGCTTGGTCACATATCCCAGCTGCTGTCCCCTCTCCTGGTTTCCTCCAGCAATCCTATCAGCTGTTTCAAGCCAGGTAATTTAAGACAGTCCCCCCTGATTTCCATTGTGTGTTCACTTTTAAATCTTTGAACACTCCAACATCCAACAGGCATTTCTAAATGATGACATGCCAGCTCATTGGTCATTAGTTTTGATTGTAAAACTATTTTCTATTCCCTTATTCGAGTCTGAAATGTTTTTCTTTGATTGGCCCCTTCAAATTACCAAGCTCAATTTGGGTGGGGGGGGAATCCTCCCACATGAAAGAAACATTTCTACATATTTCAATTGTGCACTTAAAACAATGTGACGAAATGTTGTAATTTATAGTTAAGCATCTTAGCATCATAACATATATATGACTAAAACAGCCTGCCCATTCCTGACCAAATGAAACATGTCTCATCTCTGCATGATGTTGAAGGTTCAAATGCGATTTTAGTGAATTCTGCAATAATGATAAAAGTCAGTATCACAAAATGTTACACACAGTTCTTTACTTCCATAAACTACTATATTCAAAATGTTCTGCTTCTTGACATTTTCTGGGAAGCTACCATCACATCTCAGATTATAACCGGTACTCTCCAGAACTCTCTGTTAGGTGGAAACCTGTGCAGTTCCCTCTGGGACCACTGCAAAAGATTTAGGACTATAGGTGTTTGGCGGTGAACCCACATGGTAGCAGTCTCTACCACACAGATTCACTTGGTAGCTGTGGCTGAGCAGTCAGACCTCTCTCAAGAAGAGTTAAGCAGTATGTGGAGTGTACAATACAGGCCAATTCTTCACAGTAAGATAAGCAAACACGCAACAAGGCTTCAGTGTAAAGATATTAAGGTATTTATTTATAACGGAACATCTATGAAAAAACACTATGGCACTATCACGGCAAACAATTCAATTACAATTACTCTACAAAGAAGAAACGATCAAACCCCCTAACAATATTTCAACAAGTCTAGGTTCTACCGGCATCACTTATTTACAGACAGAGGTGTATACCTCAACCTAGATGGCACTCTAATATTAGTTAGGACGGGAGAGAAAAATAGGCAGGTTACGAAATCAACACAGTTCAATACTTCACGGGTAAAATGCAAGGCAAGAAGGCAAGAACCACAATAGATCATAAAGTTCAGAGGCCAGGCCCACTCGGAGAGAGGCAAGGCAATATGTCCCAAAAAGTCTCTAGTGGGAATGCGTTTGAGTCTTTGTAGCAAGTTGTTATCGGCAGATTGAACTAGTTCAGAACAACACGTGAGAAAGCTTGGAGGCGACCCAACGGAAAGGAGAGGATTAAGACACCTCACTCGAACCGGTCGAAAGGGAAGGCAGGCGGACACGGTACCTTGTTTGTGGAGAGACAGCTCCGGCGTGGGCAGTTGTTCCTGGTGGTGGATGCACGTCGGGTCTTTGCCAAGAGTAGAGAGGATCTCGTTGTCGAAGGAAAGTGAAGTCTGGTGCACCACCAGGGAAGAGACCAGCCGCGGAGTGCTCCGTCACAAGGCACCACCTTTTGGTCGCGGTAGAGGGGTAGTGGCTATCCGGTTGCCGGGGTGCTCTGCACTGGCAATTCGACCACCATGTCCTGAGGGGAAGAAAAAGCAAAGGGGACTGGTTGTTCCCACCAGTCAGGGGAAGAGACTCCGGCAGGGAGATCTCCTCTGTCGTCGGGAAGTGGTGAGTCGGTTCAGCAGGGCTCCACCGGAGGTGTCATCGTTGCAGGTCGGCTCAGCGTTACCCTCGTCGGATTCTTAGGTCCTGTGGCGACTTCTGAAGATCCAGTCCCAAAAGCCCTGCTTTTATGCAGAAAACCCCCATTCATTCAGCCTAGCTGTCAATCAACACTTGCTAAGTGGTGAGCGGGGAGGCTCACCACTTGGGCCAATCACACCAGAGTGCGACCGGAGTTGGCAAGGCAACTCGGTCCAGGGTGTCTAAACCCCCTCCCACACCCCTGTGGTAACCCAGACAGAATGGCACCACTTTGGAGGGTCTCTGTACAGAGTCCCGCCAAAAGTGGAACAAAGGGCTCAACCTTTGGTTTAGGAGTCACAGAGACGAACACAGACGCCATTTTAAAAACCGAGTTCTGGCAGAAAATACCATCCGATAAACTTATTTAAGATAAGAAGACCGGTGGTACGTTAGAGATTAACGAGGAAAAGTATCAATCTCCAACAATGGGACGAATCCCATAGGGTTACGTTCGGGGTCGAACATAACAAGTAGTTTCCACTGCCACCAGCCAAAACTCGACGAGGGGGGACGGGACAGTGCTCCCTCGAGTAACAGACCCAGGAGTAATCGAATTACCCCTACAGGCACGTCCACAATAAGATGGTTTGTACTAGTTCTGTTAGTAAATTTAGGTCTAGTAAAGCCAATGGTGACTTTACATGCCCGGGGAGACATTAGTCAGTTCCTGGGTATGGAGTCTATGGTGGAGGTCCGCTAGGACGCCCCAGTGTTACGGCACGTAGGGTGCGGTGTAACACACATAGAAAAACATATGAGACCCCATGGAGTAAAAGACCCCATAGAACACATTGACATTCAAAGAAATTACACACATTCATGTCCAAGAGTGGGAGGAAAAGAGTCTCACTCTTGGCAGGATGGAAAAAACAAACTCCCGAAATCCAGCAAAGCTGCCGGGGGACTCACTAGGTTAGGAAATTCAGCCTAAATAGAGAATTCTCCCTAACACTCTCAATCCTAAAAAGGTCTAAAAGAAATTTGGAATCACAATGTCTAAAGAATCCCTCAGTGGCTTACAAAGCTGCCTGGAAACCTCAGGAAAAAATGTTACAAGGATGCCATCATTACTACAAACAATATCTTTTTTCACAAACAAATTAAGGAAGCCCCTAATAATTCCAGGAAATTATTTGAAATCCTTAGATCCATAGAAATGTCCAGAGCCCATTCATTGTAATTCTCACCTTCGCCCCAAGATTGTGTTAACGTTCAAACAGCCTTTGCCTCCAAAGTAACAAAGGTGTGTGATAAAATCAAAGCTGACCGATCTAACTCTCTGCCAGGATCTACTTTCATTGGCTACCCCTACAAAGATTTGGATTGTCCTAAAATTCAGGTTTTCTCCCATTTCCCTTGTGTACATGTAATGAACCCTTCAAACCATGTTTCCATCATCCTGTCCAGAGAATATTTTCCTGCCCAAACATATCCTGGACAATAAAAAAAAGTATTTGTGCCATTCCATACATGATTGGTAAATGCATCATTTCAAGACAGTCATGTGCCTGTGGCCATTAAGTCAGTCTCAGTTACTCCCTTGGTCAAAAAGTCTGGGTTGGATCCATTGGATGCTTCTAACCTACAAACTATTACTAACTCCAACTTTCTCATAAAGATTCTGGACAGGGTGTCTACTTCACAGCCCCAATTGCTCATAGAGGCAAACGTGTTTCTACATAGTAGACAGTCAGGCTTTAGACCAGAGAATTGTACGGAGATGGCCCTTGTCGACCTGCAAACACATAGTGGCTTGGGTCAAATCCATAGTATATGCTGTGGAGACTCTTCTTCCCCTCCAGCACCCATCTGCTATGGTGTCCCTCAGGGTGCATGTATGTCTCTGATCCTCTTCAATATGTATATCCAACCTCTATATACATTGTTAGAGGTAAAGGGGAACCTTTTTACAAACAATGCTGATGGCACACAGCTCATCCATGAGACTTGTGGAAGCTATAAGTCTGACAAGGTCAGGGTAGAACATACATCTCAGCAGGTGGAATCCTGGATGACAAATAACAGGCTTTGTCTTAATGGAAGCAAAACTGATCTCCTGATCTTTGGATTGAGTCAATCAAGGAGCAAATTGCCCCTGGACTACCAAAGCTTTAACATCCAGAATTGCGAGATTCCCGTTCTGAAAAAGGAAACAACTTTTGGCATATACTTAGAGCCGAGACCTATGTAACATTACTCGCTAGGAACAATGCTTACCATCTTAGACTGCTTTGTAACATTCAACCTTTTCTCTCAAAGATGAACTGGATCGCGATAGCAAGGGTGACTATCTTGATGTGACTTGACTATTGTAAGGCCCTGTTGATTGAATCAAACAAGTCCTGCCTCCGAAGATGCCAAGTTAACCAGAATGACGCCACTTGCATCATTAAAAGAATCCTGAGGAGAGAGCATGTCTCCAATCACAGGAGAGACCTACGTTGGCTTCTGATGCCAACTTGGATCCTTTTTAAGTCGGCTATGTTAGTATTTAGGTGGCTATACAACCTGCCTCTTGTATACCTGAAATCTCTGGTGTCAAGCTACACTCCAGCCAGAATACTGCACTCCTCTGACCTGTTTGTGGCTAATTGTAAAGGATTTAAATGTAATAATTGACTGGGCCGCTCTTTCCCAACCTGTGCAGTGAACCTATGGAAGTCTGGAATTCACTTCCCTTGAGTATTAGACAAGAGCAACATATCCCCACCTTCCGACGGTCCTTGAAAACTTTCTTATTTGAATAGTAGATGTGCCCCTCTTTCAGGTTACCTGTACTGGATACTGTATTACCTTGTCTTTTTGATGTTTGTCTATGGTGTGTCTATGTGTGCCCGATGCCTGCGAGTAACCGGCGCGTTACAAGTAAATAAATAAATACAACTTTAGTTCCCAGGATTGAATGTTTAGGTGAGTTGTCTCAGCAGATCAAGCTATTCATAAGCTCTTCAATTATATTTGGGTCATTTTTCTGCAACATACGGATCTCAAGAAAATTCACATAATTTGATCCTCAATGTAAATCTATGCAAAATAATGACATGCATACATGGTTATTACAATTGAACAGCACATCTCTATTTCCATGATCTGTATGCTTGTGTGGCCTCTGGCCTTGTTCGCCCAAGCCTGCAATAAAGTGCATCAACATTATTGCACAGTCAAAGGCTGGGATAATTAATGGATGAACTGTCTGCTTATTTTGAAAAGCAGAAAACATTGCCCCACCTCCATGCTCACAGGAATTCCCTCAGGAATAGGCCTGTGATCAGTATCTCTGAGCTGACCGCTATTTGGATTTTGTTTTCAAGAATTATTCAGAGTTCAACTCATTAAGGGCTGTCTCTGTTGACTCAGCTGTTTACACCACCCCAACAACTCCTCTGTCATGAAAGAATACAGCCTCCCCTCTGGCCCTGAAACTTAAAAGAGATTGCCTTTCAAGTACACAGGAGAGTGGAGCCAAGACCTGGCGTCCATTGGGTGAAGCTGGTTTTGAATCCCAGTGTTAAAGTCATCTCTAATGAACAGGTATCTGTGCTTTAAATGTCACAATGTATTTCTTTAGACATGAGGCCTGCATAGATACTTGATCTCATCTCATATGCAGTTTTCTCCTGTAGCATGAGCATACCAACTATGTTCATTTTTACATCCTGTAGATTTTGCATAATTCTGGCAATGGAGAGTTATTTTCCCATGGGTGTATTGTTCTAATCTGCACAATTCACACCTTTCTCCATGGCATTTTACTTTTGTGAAAAGTGCACTTTGGGGCCTCAGGCACTTGTATGCAAAAAGTATGTCTTTAATTTAAGGCTCTGTCAATCGCATGCAGGGCCCATTTATTTTTATTTCTCTGAAAACAGCATTTTGATGTAGTAGTTGATAATGAAATGCTGCCTTTTCTGTTTGGTAGTCGTCTCTGTGTATTTTCAATGCTCTATGTTTTTAGGTGCAATGCAGCTAAATGCAGTTCCCCTTTTATCTGGGGTCTGTATTTGAACCCTGCAAGGTTCCATGATGAGGGATGTGAAGGACAGACGCAGAGATGCTGTCGAGGAGGGAGGAGTCTCTCCAAGAGATCCATACAACAGGGACCTGGCCGGTGTCATGCAAAGCAGAAACCTAACCAGCGAAGCCAAAGTGAGAAGGAGAAGGTGCACATCCAAGGACACGCGAGAGAGAGTCTAACGCTGCAGACCCTCTGAAGACAGGACACCAAATGCGGTATCAGCACAGATGCCCCGCTCTGCTCCCAGGATATACCGAGCCCAGAACAACACTTCCCGAACGAAGGGAAAGGGTCAGGCCAGCTATTGGGACACAGAGAGAGCTAAACAGATTAAAACGGCACACAGTAACATCCCAAGAAGCGAACAGACATAACAGAAGAACGATACAGTTTCAAAGGAAATTTGAGAAATATCCAATGTGGAACAGTACCTGAAAGGAGAGTACATCAGTTCTGCTAAATTTGACATTGAGTGAAGCAGGGTCAGAGGCAGGGGTCCCAAAGAAACAGGATACCAGGTTCTGGGGCCCACAGAAAGACGTGGAATCCCCACCAACCCAAAACACCAGGTTCTGGGACCCACATAAAAACAGGTGAGATCCGCAAGAGACGTACTGGGGCCTAAGGTATGTTGGGGAGATCTGCAGAGAATATAGACGGGTCTGGGACCCACAGAAAGGAGAAACCAATGGCAGAACAAATCAGGGAACTCCCGAAACAGCCCATAAGCATCTGAGACCCAGGTAGAAGAGAAAGAAAGGGGCAGGAAGACAGAACAAGTGGTTGTGGATCCTTTGCCAAAGAGAAGGACTCTTTTTGGAACTCTAAGCTTTACAAACAAATCTGGCAGGATAGTGAAGCACACTTATTGCCACATTGGTGATTTGAGGATATTTGGAAACAGTGTTTTGTGAACAGAAAGTCTACAGTAAGGTCTGGCATGATAGTGAACCAGACCTGACGTGATGCTTATGGTCTAAAGAAAAAGACATGCTCCCTCCCTTTGACATTTGGGAACTGTGTTTTGTATATGTTTAAAAGAACATTTAAGATGCTGTGTTTACAAGTCAAAGAAAGGACAGGAGAAGAGGATCCACCTGATACTTGGGAAAATTGCTTTGTAATAAAAAGTCTACAGTCAAGTCTGGCAGGAAAGTGAAACAGGCTGGAAACTACATTGGTGAACTGGAAGAGGAATATGGGAACCCCCCTAATATTTGGAAACTGTGTTTTATTGTAATTAGAGCCTGAAGTCAAGTCTGGCAGGATAGTAAACCAGACTTGATATTGAATTGGTGAAAGAAAAGGGGACATGATTCTCCATTATATCCATTGTGCTTTTCTTTAAATATATGTGGTATTGCATCCAAGATCAAGAACTGTTAAGTTCCAAGATTCATTCAAGCTTTTTCTTATCAAGAATTGAACATTTGGGTCTGTATCCAGAATGAGAGGGACCACCTTCTGAATCAAGAAAACATCCAGTGTGTCCTTAGTTAGTTTAAAATTTAGGGGGCGGATATTGGTTTGGACACAGGACAGTGGACATTTTACTTTTCGGACATGCTGACAGACTCCTTAGTATTTTTGATGAGGTAGGGCAAACCCTCATAGTAATAGGGCAAGATAGGTTTTTCATTTTCTTTAATTTGATAAATAAAAGTATTTTCCAACAGATGTTGGCAACACCTGTGTTAGACTCATATTTCTGCATGCTTACAGTGCAACATTAAGGTGGTTATTTATAGGAATGTGGGTATGCATGAAGGTGCATTTATTTGAGTGTGCATGTGTAAGGTGCTTATAGATCAAGAAATTGGGCCTCATTATAAGTATGGTGGTACAGTAACAACGGTGCCGGTAGTGCTACCGGTGCCGTTGCGTCCATACTGCCATACTACGAGTTATGCTTGCGGGTCTCGCCCTGCCCGCCAGATCGGACCTGGCGGGCAGTGCGGCACCCACGAGCACAACTCGTGGATGCACCGGCACTGTTATGAAAGGTGCCGGTGCATCCGAGCTCCCCATTCCCATTCAGCCCTATGGGGCCGAATGGGGATGAGGAGTCCCTTATTACTGGCACCCGCGAATGGGCAATTACAGGGTCCACCAAACTCGGCATGAACCGGTAGTTGCCCATTTGCGGGTGCCAGACCCGGATGCAAGCTTGGGAGTAGCATTGCCGGTTTTACCGGCAAGGCTACCTCCAACCTCGTAATGAGGCACATTGTGTTTCAAAGTACCCAGAGGGCAAAGGGGAGGGAACAAGGGAACAACACAAGACAATGGAATAAAACAACCATGATGAGCAGAAGGCAGATGCGGTACTACTTGATCTTGTGAACATTCAGAACGTGCAAGTGCAGAGAGCGAGAAGGGTCAGGGGAGGTGGGTGAGTGCTAGAGGTTCCACAGAGGGGGAAGTAGCAGAAGCCAGTTGCAAGGCAACGGGTAAGTGTCAGGCAGTGACCACGTGGTAGGAGAGTGGTCACCTGAAAGTACAATAAGTGCAGGACTGTGAGACAACACAGGTCAGTGGAGGCCCAAAGAAAGTGCAGGGGGCAGGCTGAGGCTGCAGGTGATTGGAAAGAAGGCCAGGGCCCAGAAAGACACATAGGGCCCAGGCCACCAATCTCAGTGACTGGGGGTTAGCAGGGGAGGAAGAGGGGGAAGGATGAGGAGAAGATGAAGGTCTTAAAGAGCTTGTGGAATTTGAGGAGATCCATCGCAAATGGAGAGGAAAATGGAGGATGTTCCAGAGGAGGGAAACAGCCGAGGAAAAAGATCAGCCACCCGCTCGCTTCCTAGAGAAGCGCTTGACAAGCAGAGAGTTGGAGCCAGAAGATCGGAGAGATCTGGAGGGAGAGTATTTGGTGAGAGCAAGTTGTAGATAGTGTGCTCCCAGACCCCAGACATCATTATGGATGATGCAGAGGGAGTTGAGTTTGATCCTTGCCGAAACCGGGAACCTGTTGAGAGTTGTTAGGTCTGGAGAGATGTGGTGCTTGGGCTTGAGGCCAAGGATAAGTTTCACAGCCCTATTTTGGATTAGCTGGAGGGGGCGGAGAGAGGAAAAGGGTAGAATGAGGAAGAGACAATTCGAATAGTCCAGGCCAGAGAGTACCAGAGCTCTGAAGACTTTGAGTTTCAGGGGAAAAGTGAGAAAAGGGAGGGTACGTCTGAGGAGGTGGAGTTTGAAATGGGCCTTCTTGGCAAGGACCATGATATGGATGCAACTTTATGCACGTAATTTAATGTTGAAATGCTGCTAAAATGAACATTCTTAATCACACAGATGATGGCCTGTCCATGAAGCCAAGCAGATTTGGCCCTTAAAGGAAGTTTATGGCACCTTGCTTTGGTTCCAAATTCGAGCTCTCCAACGGTGTCCCTGAATTTCTCAAGATATTCCTCCCCATTACATCTTCCAAGATGTATAGATGATGGTTTCACTCGATTGGATTCTATCCTCCTCTTTGTCACGTGATGGTATTCCATGACATTCCCAAACAATTGTGACTGCTTCTTCTGCCCTCAGGAGTGAAAGGACATCTTCAGATGGGTACAGAGGTGGTTAGTTGGATGTGAAGCCACAGGTAGTTTGGCTGTCATCCCAACACCCTCTCTGTCAGCCATTTGTTAAGCCACATATGTGTTTAGTTGTACTTGCAAAGGGAGATGGATGGTTCAATGTTGCGGCAGAGTTTGGTCCATTGTGTTGGTGGAATAGGTGGTGGTGGCGTTGGCTGAGTAGTATCAGTGGTATCCGCGGTGAAGTTAGTACATTAAAGTGGCATTGTTGGTGTTAGTTGCAGCTATGATAACTGGCCACAGTCTTTGTCACTGTTGTCACTACCAAAATCGTATGTGTCTTTGCCATCCACATCTTAGGCCTACACTATATTGTTCTCAGCTCAAGTGCCAGCACCTGAGCAGTATACAGCTAGCAGCCACTGAATACTTTTTCTGAGATGTATAACATGTAAAAGACAATGGCCCTCATTACAAGTCAGGCGTTAAGGGGTTAACGGCGCCGTAAAGAGCATCGGCGGCGTTAAACCCTTAACGCCTGATTCACACTTTAACGTCTGCTTTTTGCAGGAGTTAAAGTCCAAGGCGCTAATCGACCTTGGTGCTAATTACGGCACGGTAATTTACGGTGTCGTAATTAGCGCCTTCCCCATCCGCATTATGCCCTATGGGGCAAACATGGGAATGGGGAAGGGCAAATGGTGAATGGGGAATTACCGCCCCACTCACCTTGGAATGGGGCGGTAATTCCACCATCCACCATGGCGGAATCCGGCATGGACCATGGTGCTAATAGCACCATGGTCCACCGCCTGACTTGTAATGAGGGCCAATGCATGCAGCATGGACTGCCCACACCAAGTTCTCTTCCTTTCATTATATTTTATTTTTTCAAACAACAGACCATGCCCAAGCAAAGCATATGATGCAATCTGATGACTTATATGTCATAATTCTGAATATTGAAGGTTGAATGAAAAAAAACAATGATTGTTTTTGACCAATTTGTGCGGCCTTCTTTATTCAAAATTATCAGGATTTCCCAGCAAATTCAGTCGCCTTCAACCCCCATACATAAACGCACACGAACTCAAGCACGCGTGCTTATTCGCTCCCCTGCACCCTCCCACAAACACTCACCCTTGCTCACAAACACTGACAAACACACTAATATACATCTTCTCTCTGCTCTCTCGCACAATATAAACATTCCCCCTGCAACACACACACACACACACACACACACAAAAACACTTGCTTGTGACACCCACGACTTCCATCTTCTGGCCGTGCCTGTTAGCCCCTTCTCACACTCGTGTGCATTGAGGGGCATGACAGGTCGATTTAGAATTCAATCTTTTTCTTTTAAAGACATGTTTCCTGTATACTATTAGATTGGGGTGTGATAATTGGAGTGCCCAGTGCCCTATGATCATTAGATATTTTAGTCTGTGGCATGCGTGTTGCTGTTTGTGACTTCTAACATGGATATTGTCACATATTAGGTGAGATTACCTCCACAAGTCATAAAGTCACGGGCACATTATCAAACATTCATTGAAATGGAGCTTGCGCAATGTTGATAGTTTGTAAACATACACTCCCCCGCATCTGGTATGCCCAATGCGAACATGCTTGCTCTAAAACTGAAGCCCACCAAGAACGACGGTGCAGGTTACCATCTCCTTCAATGGTTTCATCAGAAGGGGTGCCACAGTCATTCTTATGCTTTTGTGCTACTTCCAGTTCCTGCAAGTGAAAGCCCATTCACATATTCTTAGACCTTTGAACATAGTGTTGCATACTTGCAGGGGTCGTTCTTTCCATCAGGTTCACAAAAGCTTTGGTACCAACCTCAATAAAAGCTTCTGTTACTACTTGGAACTCATAGTCAGTACATTATATTGTGTACTGTCATCCATCCTGCATTTAGCTTTCCTTTTCCACTTTGTGTGCGACAATCTCATATGCAGTAATGTCTTATGAAAATCTCCCAAACTGGTACAGGGTGCGTCTGCCCTAGATTCAGCACAAAAGGTATTTTCTCAAGTCTGAATTTCAAGTGCACATACAATCCTATGCACACATTTGGGAGATTCTGAAATAAAACCTCCAATGCTCAGGGACGTCATTTCACCAAAATGCCTGGGGTAGCAGAACTGACATCACACAACCCTTGACCTCTAATAACATCACAGGAAGTGATGTCATCTGACCCCATCCCGCAGTGACATTGTGGGAAGCGATGGAACACAACCTTTCACCACTTTACAAAACAGGAAGTGGCATCACATAACATTGTTTCTAAGTACACTATGAAATGTTTACGGTATCTCTGTAAAGTGATATACATTGCATACAAGAATGGAGCACCATATGTATCATTAATATCAGTGCGAATAGGCCCATATCATCCAATTTCTGTGAATGCAAGCAGACGGTCAAGGCCAAAAGAAAATGATGTGTTATTATATAGCACTTATGCTTAAGCGCTTCATTTTGAACAAATATACATAAAATATCACCCAACCTGTGTTGGTACTCATTTATCAACTTCAGGAGGAGGAAAGGCTGAGCTGACCATGCCGGGAGTCGAACCTGCAACCTGCAGATCACACAAACATTGCAGCAGCAAGCACGATACCCACTGAGTTATTTTACCAGCTATAGCTACCAGAAAACCAGCCACTCCAGAACCAAAGAGCCACATGATGCTAGCCACAGCCAAGGAGCCTCAATGAAAAGAATGAAAAGAAAAACATATGTTTTAAATGTATTTTACTTATTTTAGGGGGAGCAAGGGAGACCACAGGGGGGGGCAAGGGAGAATTTGGGGGTCACAGTTGTGACCCCGGGCCACCCCTAAATGATGCCCCTGCCAATGCTAACGTGACTTTTACATTCCTGGGTAAGTCATTGATTCACAAAGGGAAACTCTTGGCAGTGCAAAAGGCCTTGCTCCAATTACCCTCACAGTATTTTCCCATTGTGTTGCTTATGCACAAGTTAAGCAACAATGCTGAAAGGGCTTCAGTTACACCATTTTCAGTAGTCTCGAACCCACGTAGGAAACCTTGCGTGGAGAATGTTTGTGAAATAGGGGTGGAAATGTAAATGAATGCCATGCATGAGGGTCTGCCACTGTGAACGTGCTTCCAAACCCACTAGCGGGTAGAGTAGATTATACCTTTGCTCCTGGCAAATGTGACTGCAACTGATGTAAAGTGGGTGGAAGTATCATGAATACACACAGCACTTCACATAAGAGAAATGTCTTATGACACCACAACCCCACCTCCACCCTATCTTGCAGCATGCAAATACATTAGAGAGGCAGAGGAACAGATGGAAAGCAATTGTAAGAGAATGTAAGACAATTGTAACCCTAACATTTGACCCAAAAACCGTTTGTGAACTAGCCTCTATAAGCTTGCTGAGCAAGAGTGATATCTGTGAAGGTGTACGTTCTTGAGTTTTTTTTTATTTTTTATTTTGATTTGATTCGATTATTCATATGGCAGTCACAATCTTAAATGTTGCCCAAGCACACGTCCACCGTGTGTATGTAAGAAATAACTTTGGTCATGCGAGAATATGGTTGAATTGTTGCAGGCATTAATGCAAGGACTAAAATAGCCATGCATTCAGTTTTGACAAAACGCGAAGAGGTTTTGAGCAAGACACATCTCCACTGGGAGGCGATTCCAGAAATTGGAAGGCAACATTTAAAAAAGAATGTCCCATTGCATTGGCTCAATGGATCTCGGTTACTTCTATAGCAATATTACCGGATGACCATAGGCCTTTATTTTGGGTGTACATTTTGAGATAATGTGGCACCTCGCCATGGATGGTTTTATGAACACGGGTCAAAGCCTCAAATTTGACTCTCACCCTGAAAGGTAGCCAATACATACTTTGCAATATGGCGGATGTGTGTGGTCTCCAAGGGGAAATGGTAATGACCTTAGCACAATAGTGTATTAATAACGGAAGACAGTGTGTCTCATATTTTGGGTCTCCTAATAATAATTAATTACAAAAAATCAATTATTGATCCAATGATGACTCGGGCTATGTTTCCTGAATGATCCTGTTTCAGGAAAGGTTTGATCTGATGAAGGAGCACCAAAGGGCAGGCAGTGCTACAACCTGATTAGCATGTTTAGACATAGACAGCTAGGTGTGGTAAATGACTCCTAACGATTATACTTTATCTTGAAACTCTTTGATGTTGGCTAGTCTGGCTATCACATGCATACAACAGGGGGAAGCAAAGTAAGGAGGCAGGCATACGGCCATCACATGCAAACAACAGGGGAGCAGCGAAGTAAGGAGGTTGGCATACAGCCATCACATGCATACAACAGGGGGGGCAGCGAAGTAAGGAGGCAGGCATACAAGCATCACATTCATACAATCGTGGGGGTGCAGTGAACTAAGGAGGCAGGCATACAGGCATCACATGCATACAACACAGGGGCAGCGAAGTAAGGAGGGTGGCATACAGGCATCACATGCAAACAACAGGGGAGCAGCGAAGTAAGGAGGTTGGCATACAGCCATCACATGCATACAACAGGGGGGGCAGCGAAGTAAGGAGGCAGGCATACAGGCATCACATGCAAACAAAAGGGAGTGCAGCGAAGTAAGGAGGCAGGCATACAGGCATCACATGCATACAACAGGGGATCAGCGAATTACGGATGCAGGCATACAGGCATCACATGCATACCACAGGGGCGGCAGCGAAGTAAGGAGGCAGGCATAAAAGAATCACATTCATATAACCGGGGGGGGGCAGTGAAGTAAGGAGGCAGGCATACAGGCATCACATGCATACAAGATGGGGGCAGCGAAGTAAGGAGGGAGGCATACAGGCATCACATGCATACAACAGGGGTGCACTGAAGTTAGGGGGCAGGCATACAGGCATCACATGCATACAACACAGGGGCAGAGAAGTAGGAGGCAGGCATACAGGCATCACAAGCATACAACAGGGGGCAGCAAAGTAAGGAGGCAGGCATACAGGCATCACATGCAAACAAAAGGGAGGGCAGCGAAGTAAGGAGGCAGGCATACAGGCATCACATGCATACAACAGGGGATCACGGAATTACGGAAGCAGGCATACAGGCATCACATGCATCCCACAGGGGCGGCAGCGAAGTAAGGAGGCAGGCGTAAAAGAATCACATTCATATAACCGGGGGGGGGCAGTGAAGTAAGGAGGCAGGCATACAGGCATCACATGCATACAAGATGGGGGCAGCGAAGTAAGGAGGGAGGCATACAGGCATCACATGCATACAACAGGGGTGCACTGAAGTTAGGGGGCAGGCATACAGGCATCACATGCATACAACACAGGGGCAGAGAAGTAGGAGGCAGGCATACAGGCATCACAAACATACAACAGGTGGGCAGTGAAGTAAGGAGGCAGGCATACAAGCATCACATGCATACAACAGGGGGCAGCAAAGTAAGGAGGCAGGCATATGGGCAGCACATGCAAACAACAGGGGAGCAGCGAAGTAAGTAGGTTGGCATACAGGCATCACATTCATACAACAGGGGTGGAACAAAGTAAGGAGGCAGGCATACAGGCATCACATGCATACGACGGGGGACAGTGGAGTAAGGAGGCATGCATACAGGCATCACATGCATACAACAGGGGAGCAGCGAAGTAAGGAGGCAGGCATAAAGGCATCACATGCATAAAACAGGGGGGCAGCGAAGGAAGGAGGCAGGCATAGAGGCATCATATGCATAAAACAGGGGGCAGCGAAGTAAGGAGGCAGGCATACAGGCATCACATGCATACAACAGGGGTGCAGTGAAGCAAGGAATCAGGCATACAGGCATCACATGCATACAACACGGGGGCAGAGAAGTAGGAGGCAGGCATACAGGCATCACAAGCATAAAACAAGGGGGCAGCGAAGTAAGGAGGCAGGCATACAGGCATCACATGCATACAACACGGGGGCAGAGAAGTATGAGGCAGACATACAGGCATCACATGCATACAACACAGGGCAGCGAAGTAAGGAGGGAGGTATACAGGCATCACATGCATACAACAGGGGAGCAGTGAAGTAAGGAGGCAGGCATACAGGCATCACATGCTTACAACACGGGGCAGAGAAATAGGAGGCAGGCATACAGGCATCACATGCATACAACAGGGGGCAGCAAAATAAGGAGGCAGGCATAAGGGCATCACATGCAAACAACAGGGGAGCAGCAAATTAAGGAGGTTGGCATACTGGCATCACATGCATACAACGGGGGGCAGCGAAGTAAGGAGGCAGGCATACAGGCATCACATGCATACAACAGGCGATCAGCGAATTACGGAGGCAGGCATACAGGCATCACATGCATAAAACAGGGGGGGCAGCGAAGTAAGGAGGCAGGCATACAAGCATCACATGCATACAACAGGGGGCAGGAAAGTAAGGAGGCAGGCATACGGGCATCACATGCAAACAACAGGGGAAGAGCGAAGTAAGGAGGTTGGCATAAAGGCATCACCTGCATACAACAGGGGGGCAGCGAAGTAAGGAGGCAGGCATACAGGCATCACATGCATACAACAGGGAATCAGCGAATTACAGATGCAGGCATACAGGCATCATATGCATACCACAGGGGCGGCAGCTAAGTAAGGAGGCAGGCATACATGCATCACATTCATACAACCGAGGGGGGGCAGTGAAGTAAGGAGGCAGGCATACAAGCATCACATGCATACAACAGGGGGCAGCAAAGTAAGGAGGCAGGCATATGGGCAGCACATGCAAACAACAGGGGAGCAGCGAAGTAAGTAGGTTGGCATACAGGCATCACATTCATACAACAGGGGTGGAACAAAGTAAGGAGGCAGGCATACAGGCATCACATGCATACGACGGGGGACAGTGGAGTAAGGAGGCATGCATACAGGCATCACATGCATACAACAGGGGAGCAGCGAAGTAAGGAGGCAGGCATAAAGGCATCACATGCATAAAACAGGGGGGCAGCGAAGGAAGGAGGCAGGCATAGAGGCATCATATGCATAAAACTGGGGGCAGCGAAGTAAGGAGGCAGGCATACAGGCATCACATGCATACAACAGGGGTGCAGTGAAGCAAGGAATCAGGCATACAGGCATCACATGCATACAACACGGGGGCAGAGAAGTATGAGGCAGACATACAGGCATCACATGCATACAACACAGGGCAGCGAAGTAAGGAGGGAGGTATACAGGCATCACATGCATACAACAGGGGAGCAGTGAAGGAAGGAGGCAGGCATACAGGCATCACATGCTTACAACACGGGGCAGAGAAATAGGAGGCAGGCATACAGGCATCACATGCATACAACAGGGGGCAGCAAAATAAGGAGGCAGGCATAAGGGCATCACATGCAAACAACAGGGGAGCAGCAAATTAAGGAGGTTGGCATACTGGCATCACATGCATACAACGGGGGGCAGCGAAGTAAGGAGGCAGGCATACAGGCATCACATGCATACAACAGGCGATCAGCGAATTACGGAGGCAGGCATACAGGCATCACATGCATACAACAGGGGGGGCAGCGAAGTAAGGAGGCAGGCATACAAGCATCACATGCATACAACAGGGGGCAGGAAAGTAAGGAGGCAGGCATACGGGCATCACATGCAAACAACAGGGGAAGAGCGAAGTAAGGAGGTTGGCATAAAGGCATCACCTGCATACAACAGGGGGGCAGCGAAGTAAGGAGGCAGGCATACAGGCATCACATGCATACAACAGGGAATCAGCGAATTACAGATGCAGGCATACAGGCATCATATGCATACCACAGGGGCGGCAGCTAAGTAAGGAGGCAGGCATACATGCATCACATTCATACAACCGAGGGGGGGCAGTGAAGTAAGGAGGCAGGCATCACATGCATACAACACGGGGGCAGCGAAGTAAGGAGGGAGGCATACAGGCATCACATGCGCACAACAGGGGTGCAGTGAAGTAAGGAGGCAGGCATACAGGCATTACATGCATACATCACGGGGGCAGAGAAGTAGGAGGCAGGCATACAGGCATCACAAGCATACAACCGGTGGGCAGCGAAGTAAGGAGGTAGGCATACAAGCATCACATGCATACAGCAGGGGCAGCAAAGTAAGGAGGCAGGCATACGGGCATCACATGCAAACAACAGGGGAGCAGCAAAGTAAGGAAGTTGGCATACAGGCATCACATGCATACAACAGGGGTGGAACGAAGTAAGGAGGCAGGCATACAGGCATCACATGCATACGACGGGGGGCAGTGGAGTAAGGAGGCATGCATACAGGCATCACATGCAATCAACACGGGAGCAGTGAAGTAAGGAGGCAGGCATAAAGGCATCACATGCATAAAACAAGGGGGAAGCGAAGTAAGGAGGCAGGCATAAAGGCATCACATGCAAAAACAGGGGAGCAGCAAAGTAAGGAGGCTGGCATACAGGCATCACATGCATACAACAGGGGTGGAACGAAGTAAGGAGGCAGGCATACAGGCATCACAAGCATACAACAGGGGGCAGCAAAGTAAAGAGGCAGGCATACAGGCATCACATGCAAACAAAAGGGAGGGCAGCGAAGTAAGGAGGCAGGCATACAGGCATCACATGCATACAACAGGGGATCAGCGAATTACGGATGCAGGCATACAGGCATCACATGCATACCACAGGGGCGGCAGCGAAGTAAGGAGGCAGGCATAAAAGAATCACATTCATATAACCGGGGGGGCAGTGAAGTAAGGAGGCAGGCATACAGGCATCACATGCATACAAGATGGGGGCAGCGAAGTAAGGAGGGAGGCATACAAGCATCACATGCATACAACAGGGGGCAGCAAAGTAAGGAGGCAGGCATATGGGCAGCACATGCAAACAACAGGGGAGCAGCGAAGTAAGTAGGTTGGCATACAGGCATCACATTCATACAACAGGGGTGGAACAAAGTAAGGAGGCAGGCATACAGGCATCACATGCATACGACGGGGGACAGTGGAGTAAGGAGGCATGCATACAGGCATCACATGCATACAACAGGGGAGCAGCGAAGTAAGGAGGCAGGCATAAAGGCATCAAATGCATAAAACAGGGGGGCAGCGAAGGAAGGAGGCAGGCATAGAGGCATCATATGCATAAAACAGGGGGCAGCGAAGTAAGGAGGCAGGCATACAGGCATCACATGCATACAACAGGGGTGCAGTGAAGCAAGGAATCAGGCATACAGGCATCACATGCATACAACACGGGGGCAGAGAAGTAGGAGGCAGGCATACAGGCATCACAAGCATAAAACAAGGGGGCAGCGAAGTAAGGAGGCAGGCATACAGGCATCACATGCATACAACACGGGGGCAGAGAAGTATGAGGCAGACATACAGGCATCACATGCATACAACACAGGGCAGCGAAGTAAGGAGGGAGGAATACAGGCATCACATGCATACAACAGGGGAGCAGTGAAGTAAGGAGGCAGGCATACAGGCATCACATGCTTACAACACGGGGCAGAGAAATAGGAGGCAGGCATACAGGCATCACATGCATACAACAGGGGGCAGCAAAATAAGGAGGCAGGCATAAGGGCATCACATGCAAACAACAGGGGAGCAGCAAATTAAGGAGGTTGGCATACTGGCATCACATGCATACAACGGGGGGCAGCGAAGTAAGGAGGCAGGCATACAGGCATCACATGCATACAACAGGCCATCAGCGAATTACGGAGGCAGGCATACAGGCATCACATGCATAAAATAGGGGGGGCAGCGAAGTAAGGAGGCAGGCATACAAGCATCACATGCATACAACAGGGGGCAGGAAAGTAAGGAGGCAGGCATACGGGCATCACATGCAAACAACAGGGGAAGAGCGAAGTAAGGAGGTTGGCATAAAGGCATCACCTGCATACAACAGGGGGGCAGCGAAGTAAGGAGGCAGGCATACAGGCATCACATGCATACAACAGGGAATCAGCGAATTACAGATGCAGGCATACAGGCATCATATGCATACCACAGGGGCGGCAGCTAAGTAAGGAGGCAGGCATACATGCATCACATTCATACAACCGAGGGGGGGCAGTGAAGTAAGGAGGCAGGCATCACATGCATACAACACGGGGGCAGCGAAGTAAGGAGGGAGGCATACAGGTATCACATGCACACAACAGGGGTGCAGTGAAGTAAGGAGGCAGGCATACAGGCATTACATGCATACATCACGGGGGCAGAGAAGTAGGAGGCAGGCATACAGGCATCACAAGCATACAACAGGTGGGCAGCGAAGTAAGGAGGTAGGCATACAAGCATCACATGCATACAGCAGGGGCAGCAAAGTAAGGAGGCAGGCATAAGGGCATCACATGCAAACAACAGGGGAGCAGCAAAGTAAGGAAGTTGGCATACAGGCATCACATGCATACAACAGGGGTGGAATGAAGTAAGGAGGCAGGCATACAGGCATCACATGCATACGACGGGGGGCAGTGGAGTAAGGAGGCATGCATACAGGCATCACATGCAATCAACACGGGAGCAGTGAAGTAAGGAGGCAGGCATAAAGGCATCACATGCATAAAACAAGGGGGCAGCGAAGTAAGGAGGCAGGCATAAAGGCATCACATGCAAAAACAGGGGAGCGGCAAAGTAAGGAGGTTGGCATACAGGCATCACATGCATACAACAGGGGTGGAACGAAGTAAGGATGCAGTCATACAGGCCTCACATGCATACGACCGGGGGCAGTGGAGTAAGGAGGCATGCATAGAGGCATCACAGGCAATCAACAGGGGAGCAGTGAAGTAAGGAGGCAGGCATAAAGGCATCACATGCATAAAACAAGGGGGCAGCGAAGTAAGGAGGCAGGCATACAGGCATCACATGCATACAACACGCTTGCAGAGAAGTAGGAGGCAGGCATACAGGCATCACAAGCATACAACAGGTGGGCAACGAAGTAAGGAGGCAGGCATACAAGCATCACATGCATACAACAGGGGGCAGCAAAGTAAGGAGGCAGGCATACGGGCATCACATGCAAACAACAGGGGAGCAGCGAAGTAAGGAGGTTGGCATAGAGGCATCACATGCATACAACAGGGGGGGCAGCGAAGTAAGGAGGCAGGCATACAAGCATCACATTCATACAACCGTGGGGGTGCAGTGAACGAAGGAAGCAGGCATACAGGCATCACATGCATTCATCACGGGGGCAGAGAAGTAGGAGGCAGGCATACAGGCATCACAAGCATACAACAGGTGGGCAGCGAAGTAAGGAGGTAGGCATACAAGCATCACATGCATACAGCAGGGGCAGCAAAGTAAGGAGGCAGGCATACGGGCATCACATGCAAACAACAGGGGAGCAGCAAAGTAAGGAGGTTGGCGTACAGGCATCACATGCATACAACAGGGGTGGAACGAAGTAAGGAGGCAGGCATACAGGCATCACATGCGTACGACGGGAGGCAGTGGAGTAAGGAGGCATGCATACAGGCATCACATGCAATCAACAGTGGAAGAGTGAAGTAAGGAGGCAGGCATAAAGGCATCACATGCATAAAACAAGGGGGCAGCGAAGTAAGGAGGCAGGCATAAAGGCATCACATGCAAACAACAGGGGAGCAGCAAAGTAAGGAGGTATCATACAGGCATCACATGCATACAACAGGGGTGGAACGAAGTAAGGAGGCAGGCATACAGGCCTCACATGCATACGACGGGGGGCAGTGGAGTAAGGAGGCATGCATGCAGGTATCACATACATACAACAGGGGGCAGCAAAGTAAGGAGGCAGGCATAAGGGCATCACATGCAAACAACAGGGGAGCAGCGAAGTAAGGAGGTTGGCATAAAGGCATCACCTGCATACAACAGGGGGCAGCGAAGTAAGGAGGCAGGCATACAGGCATCACATGCATACAACAAGGCATCAGCAAATTACGGATGCAGGCATACAGGCATCACATGCATACCACAGGGGTGGCAGCTAAGTAAGGAGGCAGGCATACAAGCATCACATTCATACAACCGGGGAGGGCAGTGAAGTAAGGAGGCAGGCATACAGGCATCACAAGCTTACAACAGGGGGCAGCAAAGTAAGGAGGCAGGCATACAGGCATCACATGCAAACAAAAGGGAGGGCAGCGAAGTAAGGAGGCAGGCATACAGGCATCACATGCATACAACAGGGGATCAGCGAATTACGGATGCAGGCATACAGGCATCACATGCATACCACAGGGGCGGCAGCGAAGTAAGGAGGCAGGCATAAAAGAATCACATTCATATAACCAGGGGGGGGGGCAGTGAAGTAAGGAGGCAGGCATACAGGCATCACATGCATACAACATGGGGGCAGCGAAGTAAGGAGGGAGGCATACAGGCATCACATGCATACAACAGGGGTGCACTGAAGTTAGGGGGCAGGCATACAGGCATCACATGCATACAACACAGGGGCAGAGAAGTAGGAGGCAGGCATACAGGCATCACAAGCATACAACAGGTGGGCAGTGAAGTAAGGAGGCAGGCATACAAGCATCACATGCATACAACAGGGGGCAGCAAAGTAAGGAGGCAGGCATATGGGCAGCACATGCAAACAACAGGGGAGCAGCGAAGTAAGTAGGTTGGCATACAGGTATCATATTCATACAACAGGGGTGGAACGAAGTAAGGAGGCAGGCATACAGGCATCACATGCATACGACGGGGGACAGTGGAGTAAGGAGGCATGCATACAGGCATCACATGCATACAACAGGGGAGCAGCGAAGTAAGGAGGCAGGCATAAAGGCATCTCATGCATAAAACAGGGGGGCAGCGAAGGAAGGAGGCAGGCATAGAGGCATCATATGCATAAAACAGGGGGCAGCGAAGTAAGGAGGCAGGCATACAGGCATCACATGCATACAACAGGGGTGCAGTGAAGCAAGGAATCAGGCATACAGGCATCACATGCATACAACACGGGGGCAGAGAAGTAGGAGGCAGGCATACAGGCATCACAAGCATAAAACAAGGGGGCAGTGAAGTAAGGAGGCAGGCATACAGGCATCACATGCATACAACAAGGGGGCAGAGAAGTATGAGGCAGACATACAGGCATCACATGCATACAACAGGGGAGCAGTGAAGTAAGGAGGCAGGCATACAGTCATCACATGCTTACAACATGGGGCAGAGAAATAGGAGGCAGGCATACAGGCATCACATGCATGCAACAGGGGGCAGCAAAGTAAGGAGGCAGGCATAAGGGCATCACATGCAAACAACAGGGGAGCAGCAAATTAAGGAGGTTGGCATACTGGCATCACATGCATACAACAGGGGGGCAGCGAAGTAAGGAGGCAGGCATACAGGCATCACATGCATACAACAGGCGATCAGCGAATTACGGAGGCAGGCATACAGGCATCACATGCATACAACAGGGGGGGCAGCGCAGTAAGGAGGCAGGCATACCAGCATCACATGCATACAACAGGGGGCAGCAAAGTAAGGAGGCAGGCATACGGGCATCACATGCAAACAACAGGGGAGCAGCGAAGTAAGGAGGTTGGCATAAAGGCATCACCTGCATAAAACTGGGGGGCAGCGAAGTAAGGAGGCAGGCATACAGGCATCACATGCATACAACAGGGGATCAGCGAATTACAGATGCAGGCATACAGGCATCACATGCATACCACAGGGGCGGCAGCTAAGTAAGGAGGCAGGCATACATGCATCACATTCATACAACCGAGGGGGGGCAGTGAAGTAAGGAGGCAGGCATCACATGCATACAACACGGGGGCAGCGAAGTAAGGAGGGAGGCATACAGGCATCACATGCGTACAACAGGGGTGCAGTGAAGTAAGGAGGCAGGCATACAGGCATTACATGCATACATCACGGGGGCAGAGAAGTAGGAGGCAGGCATACAGGCATCACAAGCATACAACAGGTGGGCAGCGAAGTAAGGAGGTAGGCATACAAGCATCACATGCATACAGCAGGGGCAGCAAAGTAAGGAGGCAGGCATACGGGCATCACATGCAAACAACAGGGGAGCAGCAAAGTAAGGAGGTTGGCATACAGGCATCACATGCAATCAACAGGGGAAGAGTGAAGTAAGGAGGCAGGCATAAAGGCATCACATGCATAAAACAAGGGGGCAGCGAAGTAAGGAGGCAGGCATAAAGGCATCACATGCAAACAACAGGGGAGCAGCAAAGTAAGGAGGTTGGCATACAGGCATCACATGCATACAACAGGGGTGGAACGAAGAAAGGAGGCAGGCATACAGGCCTCACATGCATACGACGGGGGGCAGTGGAGTAAGGAGGCATGCATACAGGCATCACATACATACAACAGGGGGCAGCAAAGTAAGGAGGCAGGCATAAGGGCATCACATGCAAACAACAGGGGAGCAGCGAAGTAAGGAGGTTGGCATAAAGGCATCACCTGCATACAACAGGGGGCAGCGAAGTAAGGAGGCAGGCATACAGGCATCACATGCATACAACAAGGCATCAGCGAATTATGGATGCAGGCATACAGGCATCACATGCATACCACAGGGGCGGCAGCTAAGTAAGGAGGCAGGCATACAAGCATCACATTCATACAACCGGTGAGGGCAGCGAAGTAAGGAGGGAGGCATAGAGGCATCACATGCATAAAACAGGGGTGCAGTGAAGTAAGGAGGCAGGCATACAGGCTTTACATGCATACAGCAGGGGAGCAGCAAAGTAAGGAGGTTGGCATACAGGCATCACATGCATACAACAGGGGTGGAACGAAGTAAGGAGGCAGGCATACAGGCCTCACATGCATACGACGGGGGGCAGTGGAGTAAGGAGGCATGCATACAGGCATCACATGCAATCAACAGGGGAGAAGTGAAGTAAGGAGGCAGGCATAAAGGCATCACATGCATAAAACAAGGGGGCGGCGAAGTAAGGAGGCAGGCATACAGGCATTACATGCATACAACACGCTTGCAGAGAAGTAGGAGTCAGGCATACAGTCATCACATGCATACAACATGAGCAGCGAAGTAAGGAGGGAGGCATACAGGTATCACATGCATAAAACAGGGGTGCAGTGAAGTAAGGAGGCAGGCATACAGGCATCACATGCATACAACACGGGGCAGAGAAGTAGGAGGCAGGCATACAGGCATCACAAGCATACAACAGGTGGGCAGTGAAGTAAGGAGGCAGGCATATAGGCATCACATGCATACAACACGGGGGCAGAGAAGTAGGAGGCAGGCATACAGGCATCACATGCATACAAAACCGGCAGCGAAGTAAGGAGGGAGGCATACAGGCATCACATGCATACAACAGGGGTGCAGTGAAATAAGGAGGCAGGCATACAGGCATCACATGCATACAACACGGGGCAGAGAAGTAGGAGGCAGGCATACAGGCATCACATACATACAACAGGGGGCAGCAAAGTAAGAAGGCAGGCATAAGGGCATCACATGCAAACAACAGGGGAGCAGCAAAGTAAGGAGGTTGGCATAAAGGCATCACCTGCATACAACAGGGGGCAGCGAAGTAAGGAGGCAGGCATACAGGCATCACATGCATACAACAAGGCATCAGCGAATTACGGATGCAGGCATACAGGCATCACATGCATACCACAGGGGCGGCAGCTAAGTAAGGAGGCAGGCATACAAGCATCACATTCATACAACCGGGGAGGGCAGCGAAGTAAGGAGGGAGGCATATAGGCATCACATGCATACAACAGGGGTGCAGTGAAGTAAGGAGGCAGGCATACAGGCTTTACATGCATACAGCACGGGGGCAGAGAAGTAGGAGGCAGGCATACAGGCATCACAATCATACAACAGGTGGGCAGCGAAGTAAGGAGGCAGGCATACAAGCATCACATGCATACAACAGGGGCAGCAAAGTAAGGAGGCAGGCATACGGGCATCACATGCAAACAACAGGGGAGCAGCGAAGTAAGGAGGTTGGCATACAGGCATCACATGCATACAACAGGGGTGGAACGAAGTAAGGAGGCAGGCATACAGGCATCACATGCATACAACGGGGGGCAGTGGAGTAAGGAGGCAGGCATAAAGGCATCACATGCATAAAACAAGGGGGCAGCGAAGTAAGGAGGCAGGCATAAAGGCATCACATGCATAAAACAGTAGGCAGCGAAGTAAGGAGGCAGGCATACAGGCATCACATGAATACAACAGGGGTGCAGTGAAGTAAGGAGGCAGGCATACAGGCATCACATGCATAAAACAGGCTTGCAGAGAAGTAGGAGTCAGGCATACAGGCATCACATGCATACAACATGGGGAGGGAGGCATACAGGTGTCACATGCATACAACAGGGGTGCAGTGAAGTAAGGAGGCAGGCATACAGGCACCACAAGCATACAACAGGTGGGCAGTGAAGTAAGGAGGCAGGCATATAGGCATCACATGCAAACAACAGGGGAGCAGCAAAGTAAGGAGGTTGGCATACAGGCATCACATGCATACAACAGGGGGGCAGCGAAGTAAGGAGGCAGGCATACAGGCATCACATGCATACAACAGGGGTGCAGTGAAGTAAGGAGGCAGGCATACAGGCATCACATGCATACAACACGGGGGCAGAGAAGTAGGAGGCAGGCATACAGGCATCATATGCATACAACAGGGGGCAGCAAAGTAAGGAGGCAGGAATAAAGGCATCACATGCAAAGAACACGGGAGCAGCAAAGTAAGGAGGTTGGCATACAGGCATCACATGCATACAACAGGGAGGCAGCGAATTACGGAGGCAGGCATACAGGCATCACATGCATACAAAACGGGGGCAGCGAAGTAAGGAGGGAGGCATACAGGCATCACATGCATTCAAAACGGGGGCAGAGAAGTAGGAGGCAGAGATACAGGCATCGCAAGCATACAACAGGGGGGCATCGAAGTAAGGAGGCAGGCATACAAGCATCACATGCATACACGGGGGGTCAGCAAAGTAAGGAGGTTGGCACAGAGACATCACATGCATGCAACAAGGGTGGAACGAAGTAAGGAGGCAGGCATACAGGCATCACATGCATACGACAGGGGGCAGTGGAGTAAGAAGGCATGCATACAGGCATCACATGCATACAACAGGGGAGCAGTAAAGTAAGGAGGCAAGCATAAAGGCATCACAAGCATAAAACTGGTGGGCAGCGAAGTAAGGAGGCAGGCATAAAGGCATCACATGCATAAAACAGGGGGGCAGCGAAGTAAGGAGGCAGGCATAAAGGCATCACATGCATACAACAGTCGGGCAGCGAAGTAAGGAGGCAGGCATACAAGCATCACATGCATACAACAGGGGGGGTTCAGTGAAGTAAGGAGGCAGGCATACAGGCATCACATGCATACAACAGGGGATCAGCAAATTACAGAGGCAGGCATACAGGCATCACATGCATACAACAGGGGTGGCAGCGACATAAGGAGGCAGGCATACAAGCATCACATTCATACAAGCGGGGGGGTGCAGTGAAGCAAGGATGCAGGCATACAGGCATCACATGCATACAACACGGGGGCAGAGAAGTAGGAGGCAGGCATACAGGCATCACAAGCATACAACAGGTTGGCAGCGAAGTAAGGAGGCAGGCATACAAGCATCACATGCATACAACAGGGGGCAGCAAAGTAAGGAGGCAGGCATACGGGCATCAAATGCAAACAACAGGGGAGCAGCGAAGTAGGGAGGTTGGCATACATGCATCACATGCATACAACAGGGGGGGCACAAAAGTAAGGAGGCATGCATACAAGCATCATATTCATACAACCGGGGGGGGGGGGTGCAGTGAAGTAAGGAGGCAGGCATACAGGCATCACATGCATATAACACAGGGGCAGCGAAGTAAGGAGGCAGTCATACAGGCATCACATGCAAACAACAGGGGGGCAACGAAGTAAGGAGGCAGGCATACAGGCATCACATGCATACAAAGGGGGAAGGGAAGTAAGGAGGCAGTCATACAGGCATCACATGCAAACAGCAGGGGGGGCAACAAAGTAAGGAGGCAGGCATACAGGCATCACATGAATACAACAGGGTGGGCAGCGAAGTAAGGAGGCAGGCATACAGGCATCACATGCATACAACAGGGGGCAACGAAGTAAGGAGTCAGGCATACAGGCATCACATGTATACAACTGCAGAGCAGCAAAGTAAGGAGGCAGGCATACAGGTATCACATGCATACAACGGGGGGACAGTGAAGTAAGGAGGCAGACATACAGGTATCACATGCATACAACCGGGGGGACAGCAAAGTAAGGAGGTAGGCATACAGGCATCACATGCATACAACAGGGGGGCAGCGAAGTAAGGAGGCAGGCATACAGGCATCACATGCATACAACAGGGGGGCAGCGAAGTAAGGAGGCAGGCATAAAAGCACCACATTCATACAACCGGGGGGACAGTGAAGTAAGGGGGCAGGCATACCGGCATCACATGTATACAACTGCAGAGCAGCAAAGTAAGGAGGCAGGCATACAGGTATCACATGCATACAACGGGGGGACAGTGAAGTAAGGAGGCAGGCATGCAAACATCACATACATACAACATGGGGGCAGCAAAGTAAGGAGGTAGGCATGCAGGCATCACATGCATACAACAGGGGGGCAGTGAAGTAAGGAGGCAGGCATACAGGCATCACATGCATACAACAGGGAGGCAGTGAATTACGGAGGCAGGCATACAGGCATCACATGCATGCAACACGGGGGCAGTGAAGTAAGGAAGGAGGCATACAGGTATTACATGCATACAACAGGGGTGCAGTGAAGTAAGGACTCAGGCATACAGGCATCACATGCATACAACACAGGGGCAGAGAAGTAGGGGGCAGGCATACAGGCATCGCAAGCATACAACAGGGGGCAGTGGAGTAAGGAGGCATGCATGCAGGCATCACATGCATACAACAGGGGAGCAGCAATGTAAGGAGGCAGACATAAAGTCATCACATGCATAAAACAGGTCGGCAGCAAAGTAAGGAGGCAGACATAAAGGCATCATATGCATAAAACAGGGGGGCAGCAAAGTAAGGAGGCAGGCATAAAGGCATCACATGCATACAACAGGGGGGCAGCGAAGTAAGGAGGCAGGCATACAAGCATCACATGCATACAGCAGGGGGGGTTCAGTGAAGTAAGGAGGCAGGCATACAGGCATCACATGCATACAACAGGTGATCAGCAAATTACAGAGACAGGCATACAGGCATCACATGCATACAACAGGGGGGCAGAGACGTAAGAAGGCAGGTATACAAGCATCACATTCCAACAAAAGGGGGAGTGCAGTGAAGAAAGGAGGCAGGCATACAGGCATCACATGCATACAACACGGGGGCAGAGAAGTAGGAGGCAGGCATACAGGCATCACAAGCATACAACAGGTGGGCAGCGAAGTAAGGAGGCAGGCATACAAGCATCACATGCATACAACAGGTGGCAGCAAAGTAAGGAGGCAGGCATACAGGCATCACATGCAAACAACGGGAGCAGCGAAGTAAGGAGGTTGGCATACAGGCATCACATGCATACAACAGGGGGGGCAGCGAAGTAAGGAGGCAGGCATACAAGCATCACATTCATACAACCGTGGGGGTGCAGTGAACTAAGGAGGCAGGCATACAGGCATCACATGCATACAAAACAGGGGCAGCGAAGAAAGGAGGGAGGCATACAGGCATCACATGCATACAACAGGGGTGCAGTGAAGTAAGGAGGCAGGCATACAGGCATCACATGCATACAACACAGGGGCAGAGAAGTAGGAGGCAGGCATACAGGCATCACAAGCATACAACAGGGGGCAGCAAAGTAAGGAGGCAGGCATACAGGCATCACATACAAACAAAAGGGAGGGCAGCGAAGTAAGGAGGCAGGCATACAGGCCTCACATGCATACAACAGGGGATCAGTGAATTATGGATGCAGGCCTACAGGCATCACATGCATACTACAGGGGCGGCAGCGAAGTAAGGAGGCAGGCATAAAAGAATCACATTCATATAACCGGGGGGCAGTGAAGTAAGGAGGCAGGCATACAGGCATCACATGCATACAACGCGGGGCAGCGAAGTAGGAAGGAAGCATACAGGCATCTAATGCATACAACAGGGGTGCAGTGAAGTTAGGGGGCAGGCATACAGGCATCACATGCATACAACACAGGGGCAGAGAAGTAGGAGGCAGGCATACAGGCATCACAAGCATACAACAGGTGGGCAGTGAAGTAAGGAGGCAGGCATACAAGCATCACATGCATACAACAGGGGGCAGCAAAGTAAGGAGGCAGGCATATGGGCATCACATGCAAACAACAGGGGAGCAGCAAAGTAAGTAGGTTGGCATACAGGCATCACATTCATACAACAGGACTGGAACGAAGTAAGGAGGCAGGAATACAGGCATCACATGCATACGACGGGGGACAGTGGAGTAAGGAGGCATGCATACAGGCATCACATGCATACAACAGGGGAGCAGCGAATAAGGAGGCAGGCATAAAGGCATCACATGCATAAAACAGTTAAAACAGAGGGGCAGCGAAGGAAGGAGGCAGGCATAGAGGCATCACATGCATAAAACAGGGGGCCGCGAAGTAAGGAGGCAGGCATACAGGCATCACATGCATACAACAGGGGTGCAGTGAAGCAAGGAGGCAGGCATACAGGCATCACATGCATACAACACGGGGCAGAGAAGTAGGAGGCAGGCATACAGGCATCACAAGCATACAACAGGTGGGCGGTGAAGTAAGGAGGCAGTCATACAGGCATCACATGCATACAACACGGGGGCAGAGAAGTATGAGGCAGGCATACAGGCATCACATGCATACAACACGGGGCAGCGGAGTAAGGAGGGAGCACACAGGCATCACATGCATACAACAGGGGTGCAGTGAAGTAAGGAGGCAGGCATCACATGCATACAACAGGGGGGGCAGCGAAGTAAGGATGCAGGCATACAAGCATCACATGCATACAACAGAGGGTAGCAAAGTAAGGAAGCAGGCATACAGGCATCACATGCAAACAACAGGGGAGCAGCAAAGTAAGGAGGTTGGCATAAAGGCATCACCTGCATACAACAGGGGGGCAGCGAAGTAAGGAGGCAGGCATACAGGCATCACATGCATACAACAGGGGAACAGTGAATTACGGATGCAGGCATACAGGCATCACATGCATACCACAGGGGCTGCAGCTAAGTAACGAGGCAGGCATATAAGCATCACATTCATACAACTGGGGGGGGCAGTGAAGTAAGGAGGCAGGCATCACATGCATACAACACGGGGGCAGCGAAGTAAGGAGGGAGGCATACAGGCATCACATGCATACAACAGGGGTGCAGTGAAGTAAGGAGGCAGGCATACAGGCATTACATGCATACAACACAGGGGCAGAGAAGTAGGAGGCAGGCATACAGGCATCACAAGCATACAACAGGTGGGCAGCGAAGTAAGGAGGTAGGCATACAAGCATCACATGCATACAACAGGGGCAGCAAAGTAAGGAAGCAGGCATACGGGCATCACATGCAAACAACAGGGGAGCAGCAAAGTAAGGAGGTTGGCATACAGGCATCACATGCATACAACAGGGGTGGAACGAAGTAAGGAGGCAGGCATACAGGCATCACATGCATACGACGGGGGGCAGTGGAGTAAGGAGGCATGCATACAGGCATCACATGCATACAACAGGGGAGCAGTGAAGTAAGGAGGCAGGCATAAAGGCATCACATGCATAAAACAAGGGGACAGCCAAGTAAGGAGGCAGGCATACAGGCATCACATGCATACAACATGGGGGCAGAGAAGTATGAGGCAGGCATACAGGCATCACATGCATACAACACAGGGCAGCGAAGTAAGGAGGGAGGCATACAGGCATCACATGCATACAACAGGGGTGCAGTGAAGTAAGGAGGCAGGCATACAGGCATCACATGCTTACAACACGGGGCAGAGAAATAGGAGGCAGGCATACAGGCATCACATGCATACAACAGGGGGCAGAAAAGTAAGGAGGCAGGCATAAGGGCATCACATGCAAACAACAGGGGAGCAGCAAAGTAAGGAGGCAGGCATACAAGCATCACATGCATACAACAGGGGGCAGCAAAGTAAGGAGGTTGGCATACAGACATCACATGCATACAACAGGGGTGGAACAAAGTAAGGAGGCAGGCATACAGGCATCACATGCATACGACGGGGGGCAGTGGAGTAAGGAGGCATGCATGCAGGCATCACATGCATACAACAGGGGAGCAGCAATGTAAGGAGGCAGGCATAAAGTCATCACATGCATAAAACAGGTCGGCAGCAAAGTAAGGAGGCAGACATAAAGGCATCATATGCATAAAACAGGGGGGCAGCGAAGTAAAGAGGCAGGCATAAAGGCATCACATGCATACAACAGGGGGGCAGCGAAGTAAGGAGGCAGGCATACAAGCATCACATGCATACAACAGGGGGGGTTCAGTGAAGTAAGGAGGCAGGCATACAGGCATCACATGCATACAACAGGTGATCAGCAAATTACAGAGACAGGCATACAGGCATCACATGCATACAACAGGGGGGCAGAGACGTAAGAAGGCAGGCATACAAGCATCACATTCCTACAACGGGGGGGGCGCAGTGAAGCAAGGAGGCAGGCATACAGGCATCACAAGCATACAACAGGTGGGCAGCGAAGTAAGGAGGCAGGCATACAAGCATCACATGCATACAACAGGGGGCAGCAAAGTAAGGAGGCAGGCATACGGGCATCACATGCAAACAACAGGGGAGCAGCGAAGTAAGGAGGTTGGCATAAAGGCATCACATGCATACAACAGGGGGGGCAGCGAATTAAGGAGGCAGGCATACAAGCATCACATTCATACAACCGTGGGGGTGCAGTGAACTAAGGAGGCAGGCATACAGGCATCACATGCATACAAAACAGGGGCAGCGAAGTAAGGAGGGAGGCATACAGGCATCACATGCATACAACAGGGGTGCAGTGAAGTAAGGAGGCAGGCATACAGGCATCACATGCATACAACACAGGGGCAGAGAAGTAGGAGGCAGGCATACAGGCATCACAAGCATACAACAGGGGGCAGCAAAGTAAGGAGGCAGGCATACAGGAATCACATACAAACAAAAGGGAGGGCAGCAAAGTAAGGAGGCAGGCATACAGACATCACATGCATACAACAGGGGATCAGTGAATTACGGATGCAGGCATACAGGCATCACATGCATACTACAGGGGCGGCAGCGAAGTAAGGAGGCAGGCATAAAAGAATCACATTCATATAACCGGGGGGGGCAGTGAAGTAAGGAGGCAGGCATACAGGCATCACATGCATACAACACGGGGGCAGCGAAGTAGGAAGGAAGCAAACAGGCATCTAATGCATACAACAGGGGTGCAGTGTAGTTAGGGGGCAGGCATACAGGCATCACATGCATACAACACAGGGGCAGAGAAGTAGGAGGGAGGCATACAGGCATGACAAGCATACAACAGGTGGGCAGTGAAATAAGGAGGCAGGCATAAAAGCATCACATGCATACAACAGGGGGCAGCAAAGTAAGGAGGCAGGCAAATGGGCATCACATGCAAACAACAGGGGAGCAGCAAAGTAAGTAGGTTGGCACACAGGCATCACATTCATATAACAGGAGTGGAACGAAGTAAGGAGGCAGGTATACAGGCATCACATGCATACGACGGGGGACAGTGGAGTAAGGAGGAATGCATACAGGCATCACATGCATACAACAGGGGAGCAGCGAATAAGGAGGCAGGCATAAAGGCATCACATGCATAAAACAGTTAAAACAGAGGGGCAGCGAAGGAAGGAGGCAAGCATAGAGGCATCACATGCATAAAACAGGGGGCAGCGAAGTAAGGAGGCAGGCATACAGGCATCACATGCATACAACAGGGGTGCAGTGAAGCAAGGAGGCAGGCATACAGGCATCACAAGCATACAACAGGTGGGCAGCGAAGTAAGGAGGCAGGCATACAAGCATCACATGCATACAACAGGTGGCAGCAAAGTAAGGAGGCAGGCATACATGCATCACATGCAAACAACAGGGGAGCAGCGAAGTAAGGAGGTTGGCATAAAGGCATCACATGCATACAACAGGGGGGGCAGCGAAGTAAGGAGGCAGGCATACAAGCATCACATTCATACAACCGTGGGGGTGCAGTGAACTAAGGAGGCAGGCATACAGGCATCACATGCATACAAAACAGGGGCAGCGAAGTAAGGAGGGAGGCATACAGGCATCACATGCATACAACAGGGGTGCAGTGAAGTAAGGAGGCAGGCATACAGGCATCACATGCATACAACACAGGGGCAGAGAAGTAGGAGGCAGGCATACAGGCATCACAAGCATACAACAGGGGGCAGCAAAGTAAGGAGGCAGGCATACAGGCATCACATACAAACAAAAGGGAGGGCAGCGAAGTAAGGAGGCAGGCATACAGGCCTCACATGCATACAACAGGGGATCAGTGAATTACGGATGCAGGCCTACAGGCATCACATGCATACTACAGGGGCGGCAGCGAAGTAAGGAGGCAGGCATAAAAGAATCACATTCATATAACCGGGGGGCAGTGAATTACGGAGGCAGGCATACAGGCATCACATGCATGCAACACGGGGGCAGTGAAGTAAGGAAGGAGGCATACAGGTATTACATGCATACAACAGGGGTGCAGTGAAGTAAGGACTCAGGCATACAGGTATCACATGCATACAACGGGGGGACAGTGAAGTAAGGAGGCAGGCATGCAAGCATCACATACATACAACATGGGGGCAGCAAAGTAAGGAGGTAGGCATGCAGGCATCACATGCATACAACAGGGGGGCAGCGAAGTAATGAGGCAGGCATACAGGCATCACATGCATACAACAGGGAGGCAGTGAATTACGGAGGCAGGCATACAGGCATCACATGCATGCAACACGGGGGCAGTGAAGTAAGGAAGGAGGCATACAGGTATTACATGCATACAACAGGGGTGCAGTGAAGTAAGGGCTCAGGCATACAGGCATCACATGCATACAACACAGGGGCAGAGAAGTAGGGGGCAGGCATACAGGCATCGCAAGCATACAACAGGGGGCAGTGGAGTAAGGAGGCATGCATGCAGGCATCACATGCATACAACAGGGGAGCAGCAATGTAAGGAGGCAGACATAAAGTCATCACATGCATAAAACAGGTCGGCAGCAAAGTAAGGAGGCAGACATAAAGGCATCATATGCATAAAACAGGGGGGCAGCAAAGTAAGGAGGCAGGCATAAAGGCATCACATGCATACAACAGGGGGGCAGCGAAGTAAGGAGGCAGGCATACAAGCATCACATGCATACAGCAGGGGGGGTTCAGTGAAGTAAGGAGGCAGGCATACAGGCATCACATGCATACAACAGGTGATCAGCAAATTACAGAGACAGGCATACAGGCATCGCATGCATACAACAGGGGGGCAGAGACGTAAGAAGGCAGGTATACAAGCATCACATTCCTACAAAAGGGGGAGTGCAGTGAAGAAAGGAGGCAGGCATACAGGCATCACATGCATACAACACGGGGGCAGAGAAGTAGGAGGAAGGCATACAGGCATCACAAGCATACAACAGGTGGGCAGCGAAGTAAGGAGGCAGGCATACAAGCATCACATGCATACAACAGGTGGCAGCAAAGTAAGGAGGCAGGCATACAGGCATCACATGCAAACAACGGGAGCAGCGAAGTAAGGAGGTTGGCATACAGGCATCACATGCATACAACAGGGGGGGCAGCGAAGTAAGGAGGCAGGCATACAAGCATCACATTCATACAACCGTGGGGGTGCAGTGAACTAAGGAGGCAGGCATACAGGCATCACATGCATACAAAACAGGGGCAGCGAAGTAAGGAGGGAGGCATACAGGCATCACATGCATACAACAGGGGTGCAGTGAAGTAAGGAGGCAGGCATACAGGCATCACATGCATACAACACAGGGGCAGAGAAGTAGGAGGCAGGCATACAGGCATCACAACCATACAACAGGGGGCAGCAAAGTAAGGAGCCAGGCATACAGGCATCACATACAAACAAAAGGGAGGGCAGCGAAGTAAGGAGGCAGGCATACAGGCCTCACATGCATACAACAGGGGATCAGTGAATTACGGATGCAGGCCTACAGGCATCACATGCATACTACAGGGGCGGCAGCGAAGTAAGGAGGCAGGCATAAAAGAATCACATTCATATAACCGGGGGGCAGTGAAGTAAGGAGGCAGGCATACAGGCATCACATGCATACAACACAGGGGCAGAGAAGTAGGAGGCAGGCATACAGGCATCACAAGCATACAACAGGTGGGCAGTGAAGTAAGGAGGCAGGCATACAAGCATCACATGCATACAACAGGGGGCAGCAAAGTAAGGAGGCAGGCATATGGGCATCACATGCAAACAACAGGGGAGCAGCAAAGTAAGTAGGTTGTTATACAGGCATCACATTCATACAACAGGATTGGAACGAAGTAAGGAGGCAGGAATACAGGCATCACATGCATACGATGGGGGACAGTGGAGTAAGGAGGCATGCATACAGGCATCACATGCATACAACAGGGGAGCAGCGAATAAGGAGGCAGGCATAAAGGCATCACATGCATAAAACAGTTAAAACAGAGGGGCATCGAAGGAAGGAGGCAGGCATAGAGGCATCACATGCATAAAACAGGGGGCCGCGAAGTAAGGAGGCAGGCATACAGGCATCACATGCATACAACAGGGGTGCAGTGAAGCAAGGAGGCAGGCATACAGGCATCACATGCATACAACACGGGGGCAGAGAAGTAGGAGGCAGGCATACAGGCATCACAAGCATACAACAGGTGGGCGGTGAAGTAAGGAGGCAGTCATACAGGCATCACATGCATACTACACGGGGGCAGAGAAGTATGAGGCAGGCATACAGGCATCACATGCATACAACACGGGGCAGCGGAGTAAGGAGGGAGCACACAGGCATCACATGCATACAACAGGGGTGCAGTGAAGTAAGGAGGCAGGCATCACATGCATACAACAGGGGGGGCAGCGAAGTAAGGAGGCAGGCATACAAGCATCACATGCATACAACAGAGGGTAGCAAAGTAAGGAAGCAGGCATACAGGCATCACATGCAAACAACAGGGGAGCAGCAACGTAAGGAGGTTGGCATAAAGGCATCACCTGCATACAACAGGGGGGCAGCGAAGTAAGGAGGCAGGCATACAGGCATCACATGCATACAACAGGGGAACAGTGAATTACGGATGCAGGCATACAGGCATCACATGCATACCACAGGGGCTGCAGCTAAGTAACGAGGCAGGCATATAAGCATCACATTCATACAACTGGGGGGGGCAGTGAAGTAAGGAGGCAGGCATCACATGCATACAACACGGGGGCAGCGAAGTAAGGAGGGAGGCATACAGGCATCACATGCATACAACAGGGGTGCAGTGAAGTAAGGAGGCAGGCATACAGGCATTACATGCATACAACACAGGGGCAGAGAAGTAGGAGGCAGGCATACAGGCATCACAAGCATACAACAGGTGGGCAGCGAAGTAAGGAGGTAGGCATACAAGCATCACATGCATACAACAGGGGCAGCAAAGTAAGGAAGCAGGCATACGGGCATCACATGCAAACAACAGGGGAGCAGCAAAGTAAGGAGGTTGGCATACAGGCATCACATGCATACAACAGGGGTGGAACGAAGTAAGGAGGCAGGCATACAGGCATCACATGCATACGACGGGGGGCAGTGGAGTAAGGAGGCATGCATACAGGCATCACATGCATACAACAGGGGAGCAGTGAAGTAAGGAGGCAGGCATAAAGGCATCACATGCATAAAACAAGGGGACAGCCAAGTAAGGAGGCAGGCATACAGGCATCACATGCATACAACATGGGGGCAGAGAAGTATGAGGCAGGCATACAGGCATCACATGCATACAACACAGGGCAGCGAAGTAAGGAGAGAGGCATACAGGCATCACATGCATACAACAGGGGTGCAGTGAAGTAAGGAGGCAGGCATACAGGCATCACATGCTTACAACACGGGGCAGAGAAATAGGAGGCAGGCATACAGGCATCACATGCATACAACAGGGGGCAGCAAAGTAAGGAGGCAGGCATAAGGGCATCACATGCAAACAACAGGGGAGCAGCAAAGTAAGGAGGCAGGCATACAAGCATCACATGCATACAACAGGGGGCAGCAAAGTAAGGAGGTTGGCATACAGACATCACATGCATACAACAGGGGTGGAACAAAGTAAGGAGGCAGGCATACAGGCATCACATGCATACGACGGGGGGCAGTGGAGTAAGGAGGCATGCATGCCGGCATCACATGCATACAACAGGGGAGCAGCAATGTAAGGAGGCAGGCATAAAGTCATCACATGCATAAAACAGGTCGGCAGCAAAGTAAGGAGGCAGACATAAAGGCATCATATGCATAAAACAGGGGGGCAGCGAAGTAAGGAGGCAGGCATAAAGGCATCACATGCATACAACAGGGGGGCAGCGAAGTAAGGAGGCAGGCATACAAGCATCACATGCATACAACAGGGGGGGTTCAGTGAAGTAAGGAGGCAGGCATACAGGCATCACATGCATACAACAAGTGATCAGCAAATTACAGAGACAGGCATACAGGCATCACATGCATACAACAGGGGGGCAGAGACGTAAGAAGGCAGGCATACAAGCATCACATTCCTACAACGGGGGGGTGCAGTGAAGCAAGGAGGCAGGCATACAGGCATCACAAGCATACAACAGGTGGGCAGCGAAGTAAGGAGGCAGGCATACAAGCATCACATGCATACAACAGGGGGCAGCAAAGTAAGGAGGCAGGCATACGGGCATCACATGCAAACAACAGGGGAGCAGCGAAGTAAGGAGGTTGGCATAAAGGCATCACATGCATACAACAGGGGGGGCAGCGAATTAAGGAGGCAGGCATACAAGCATCACATTCATACAACCGTGGGGGTGCAGTGAACTAAGGAGGCAGGCATACAGGCATCACATGCATACAAAACAGGGGCAGCGAAGTAAGGAGGGAGGCATACAGGCATCACATGCATACAACAGGGGTGCAGTGAAGTAAGGAGGCAGGCATACAGGCATCACATGCATACAACACAGGGGCAGAGAAGTAGGAGGCAGGCATACAGGCATCACAAGCATACAACAGGGGGCAGCAAAGTAAGGAGGCAGGCATACAGGAATCACATACAAACAAAAGGGAGGGCAGCAAAGTAAGGAGGCAGGCATACAGACATCACATGCATACAACAGGGGATCAGTGAATTACGGATGCAGGCATACAGGCATCACATGCATACTACAGGGGCGGCAGCGAAGTAAGGAGGCAGGCATAAAAGAATCACATTCATATAACCGGGGGGGGCAGTGAAGTAAGGAGGCAGGCATACAGGCATCACATGCATACAACACGGGGGCAGCGAAGTAGGAAGGAAGCAAACAGGCATCTAATGCATACAACAGGGGTGCAGTGTAGTTAGGGGGCAGGCATACAGGCATCACATGCATACAACACAGGGGCAGAGAAGTAGGAGGGAGGCATACAGGCATGACAAGCATACAACAGGTGGGCAGTGAAATAAGCAGGCAGGCATACAAGCATCACATGCATACAACAGGGGGCAGCAAAGTAAGGAGGCAGGCAAATGGGCATCACATGCAAACAACAGGGGAGCAGCAAAGTAAGTAGGTTGGCACACAGGCATCACATTCATATAACAGGAGTGGAACGAAGTAAGGAGGCAGGTATACAGGCATCACATGCATACGACGGGGGACAGTGGAGTAAGGAGGCATGCATACAGGCATCACATGCATACAACAGGGGAGCAGCGAATAAGGAGGCAGGCATAAAGGCATCACATGCATAAAACAGTTAAAACAGAGGGGCAGCGAAGGAAGGAGGCAAGCATAGAGGCATCACATGCATAAAACAGGGGGCAGCGAAGTAAGGAGGCAGGCATACAGGCATCACATGCATACAACAGGGGTGCAGTGAAGCAAGGAGGCAGGCATACAGGCATCACAAGCATACAACAGGTGGGCAGAGAAGTAAGGAGGCAGGCATACAAGCATCACATGCATACAACAGGTGGCAGCAAAGTAAGGAGGCAGGCATACAGGCATCACATGCAAACAACAGGGGAGCAGCGAAGTAAGGAGGTTGGCATAAAGGCATCACATGCATACAACAGGGGGGGCAGCGAAGTAAGGAGGCAGGCATACAAGCATCACATTCATACAACCGTGGGGATGCAGTGAACTAAGGAGGCAGGCATACAGGCATCACATGCATACAAAACAGGGGCAGCGAAGTAAGGAGGGAGGCATACAGGCATCACATGCATACAACAGGGGTGCAGTGAAGTAAGGAGGCAGGCATACAGGCATCACATGCATACAACACAGGGGCAGAGAAGTAGGAGGCAGGCATACAGGCATCACAAGCATACAACAGGGGGCAGCAAAGTAAGGAGGCAGGCATACAGGCATCACATACAAACAAAAGGGAGGGCAGCGAAGTAAGGAGGCAGGCATACAGGCCTCACATGCATACAACAGGGGATCAGTGAATTACGGATGCAGGCCTACAGGCATCACATGCATACTACAGGGGCGGCAGCGAAGTAAGGAGGCAGGCATAAAAGAATCACATTCATATAACCGGGGGGCAGTGAAGTAAGGAGGCAGGCATACAGGCATCACATGCATACAACGCGGGGCAGCGAAGTAGGAAGGAAGCATACAGGCATCTAATGCATACAACAGGGGTGCAGTGAAGTTAGGGGGCAGGCATACAGGCATCACATGCATACAACACAGGGGCAGAGAAGTAGGAGGCAGGCATACAGGAATCACAAGCATACAACAGGTGGGCAGTGAAGTAAGGAGGCAGGCATACAAGCATCACATGCATACAACAGGGGGCAGCAAAGTAAGGAGGCAGGCATATGGGCATCACATGCAAACAACAGGGGAGCAGCAAAGTAAGTAGGTTGGCATACAGGCATCACATTCATACAACAGGATTGGAACGAAGTAAGGAGGCAGGAATACAGGCATCACATGCATACGACGGGGGACAGTGGAGTAAGGAGGCATGCATACAGGCATCACATGCATACAACAGGGGAGCAGCGAATAAGGAGGCAGGCATAAAGGCATCACATGCATAAAACAGTTAAAACAGAGGGGCAGCGAAGGAAGGAGGCAGGCATAGAGGCATCACATGCATAAAACAGGGGGCCGCGAAGTAAGGAGGCAGGCATACAGGCATCACATGCATACAACAGGGGTGCAGTGAAGCAAGGAGGCAGGCATACAGGCATCACATGCATACAACACGGGGGCAGAGAAGTAGGAGGCAGGCATACAGGCATCACAAGCATACAACAGGTGGGCGGTGAAGTAAGGAGGCAGTCATACAGGCATCACATGCATACAACACGGGGGCAGAGAAGTATGAGGCAGGCATACAGGCATCACATGCATACAACACGGGGCAGCGGAGTAAGGAGGGAGCACACAGGCATCACATGCATACAACAGGGGTGCAGTGAAGTAAGGAGGCAGGCATCACATGCATACAACAGGGGGGGCAGCGAAGTAAGGAGGCAGGCATATAAGCATCACATGCATACAACAGAGGGTAGCAAAGTAAGGAAGCAGGCATACAGGCATCACATGCAAACAACAGGGGAGCAGCAAAGTAAGGAGGTTGGCATAAAGGCATCACCTGCATACAACAGGGGGGCAGCGAAGTAAGGAGGCAGGCATACAGGCATCACATGCATACACAGGGGAACAGCAAATTACGGATGCAGGCATACAGGCATCACATGCATACCACAGGGGCTGCAGCTAAGTAACGAGGCAGGCATATAAGCATCACATTCATACAACTGGGGGGGGCAGTGAAGTAAGGAGGCAGGCATCACATGCATACAACACGGGGGCAGCGAAGTAAGGAGGGAGGCATACAGGCATCACATGCATACAACAGGGGTGCAGTGAAGTAAGGAGGCAGGCATACAGGCATTACATGCATACAACACAGGGGCAGAGAAGTAGGAGGCAGGCATACAGGCATCACAAGCATACAACAGGTGGGCAGCGAAGTAAGGAGGTAGGCATACAAGCATCACATGCATACAACAGGGGCAGCAAAGTAAGGAAGCAGGCATACGGGCATCACATGCAAACAACAGGGGAGCAGCAAAGTAAGGAGGTTGGCATACAGGCATCACATGCATACAACAGGGGTGGAACGAAGTAAGGAGGCAGGCATACAGGCATCACATGCATACGACGGGGGCAGTGGAGTAAGGAGGCATGCATACAGGCATCACATGCATACAACAGGGGAGCAGTGAAGTAAGGAGGCAGGCATAAAGGCATCACATGCATAAAACAAGGGGACAGCCAAGTAAGGAGGCAGGCATACAGGCATCACATGCATACAACATGGGGGCAGAGAAGTATGAGGCAGGCATACAGGCATCACATGCATACAACACAGGGCAGCGAAGTAAGGAGGGAGGCATACAGGCATCACATGCATACAACAGGGGTGCAGTGAAGTAAGGAGGCAGGCATACAGGCATCACATGCTTACAACACGGGGCAGAGAAATAGGAGGCAGGCATACAGGCATCACATGCATACAACAGGGGGCAGCAAAGTAAGGAGGCAGGCATAAGGGCATCACATGCAAACAACAGGGGAGCAGCAAAGTAAGGAGGCAGGCATACAAGCATCACATGCATACAACAGGGGGCAGCAAAGTAAGGAGGTTGGCATACAGACATCACATGCATACAACAGGGGTGGAACAAAGTAAGGAGGCAGGCATACAGGCATCACATGCATACAACGGGGGGCAGTGGAGTAAGGAGGCATGCATGCAGGCATCACATGCATACAACAGGGGAGCAGCAAATTAAGGAGGCAGGCATAAAGTCATCACATGCATAAAACAGGTCGGCAGCAAAGTAAGGAGGCAGACATAAAGGCATCATATGCATAAAACAGGGGGGCAGCGAAGTAAGGAGGCAGGCATAAAGGCATCACATGCATACAACAGGGGGGCAGCGAAGTAAGGAGGCAGGCATACAAGCATCACATGCATACAACAGGGGGGGTTCAGTGAAGTAAGGAGGCAGGCATACAGGCATCACATGCATACAACAGGGGGGGTTCAGTGAAGTAAGGAGGCAGGCATACAGGCATCACATGCATACAACAGGTGATCAGCAAATTACAGAGACAGGCATACAGGCATCACATGCATACAACAGGGGGGCAGAGACGTAAGAAGGCAGGCATACAAGCATCACATTCCTACAACAGGGGGGGGGTGCAGTGAAGCAAGGAGGCAGGCATACAGGCATCACATGCATACAACACGGGGGCAGAGAAGTAGAAGGCAGGCATATAGGCATCACAAGCATACAACAGGTGGGCAGCGAAGTAAGGAGGCAGGCATACAAGCATCACATGCATACAACAGGGGGCAGCAAAGTAAGGAGGCAGGCATACGGGCATCACATGCAAACAACAGGGGAGCAGCGAAGTAAGGAGGTTGGCATAAAGGCATCACATGCATACAACAGGGGGGGCAGCGAATTAAGGAGGCAGGCATACAAGCATCAGATGCATACAAAACAGGGGCAGCGAAGTAAGGAGGGAGGCATACAGGCATCACATGCATACAACAGGGGTGCAGTGAAGTAAGGAGGCAGGCATACAGGCATCACATGCATACAACACAGGGGCAGAGAAGTAGGAGGCAGGCATACAGGCATCACAAGCATACAACAGGGGGCAGCAAAGTAAGGAGGCAGGCATACAGGAATCACATACAAACAAAAGGGAGGGCAGCGAAGTAAGGAGGCAGGCATACCGGCATCACATGCATACAACAGGGGATCAGTGAATTACGGATGCAGGCATACAGGCATCACATGCATACTACAGGGGCGGCAGCGAAGTAAGGAGGCAGGCATAAAAGAATCACATTCATATAACCGGGGGGGCAGTGAAGTAAGGAGGCAGGCATACAGGCATCACATGCATACAACACGGGGGCAGCGAAGTAGGAAGGAAGCATACAGGCATCTAATGCATACAACAGGGGTGCAGTGTAGTTAGGGGGCAGGCATACAGGCATCACATGCATACAACACAGGGGCAGAGAAGTAGGAGGGAGGCATACAGGCATGACAAGCATACAACAGGTGGGCAGTGAAGTAAGGAGGCAGGCATACAAGCATCACATGCATACAACAGGGGTGCAGTGAAGTAAGGAGGCAGGCATACAGGCATCACATGCATACAACACAGGGGCAGAGAAGTAGGAGGCAGGCATACAGGCATCACAAGCATACAACAGGGGGCAGCAAAGTAAGGAGGCAGGCATACAGGAATCACATACAAACAAAAGGGAGGGCAGCAAAGTAAGGAGGCAGGCATACAGACATCACATGCATACAACAGGGGATCAGTGAATTACGGATGCAGGCATACAGGCATCACATGCATACTACAGGGGCGGCAGCGAAGTAAGGAGGCAGGCATAAAAGAATCACATTCATATAACCGGGGGGGGCAGTGAAGTAAGGAGGCAGGCATACAGGCATCACATGCATACAACACGGGGGCAGCGAAGTAGGAAGGAAGCAAACAGGCATCTAATGCATACAACAGGGGTGCAGTGTAGTTAGGGGGCAGGCATACAGGCATCACATGCATACAACACAGGGGCAGAGAAGTAGGAGGGAGGCATACAGGCATGACAAGCATACAACAGGTGGGCAGTGAAATAAGGAGGCAGGCATAAAAGCATCACATGCATACAACAGGGGGCAGCAAAGTAAGGAGGCAGGCAAATGGGCATCACATGCAAACAACAGGGGAGCAGCAAAGTAAGTAGGTTGGCACACAGGCATCACATTCATATAACAGGAGTGGAACGAAGTAAGGAGGCAGGTATACAGGCATCACATGCATACGACGGGGGACAGTGGAGTAAGGAGGAATGCATACAGGCATCACATGCATACAACAGGGGAGCAGCGAATAAGGAGGCAGGCATAAAGGCATCACATGCATAAAACAGTTAAAACAGAGGGGCAGCGAAGGAAGGAGGCAAGCATAGAGGCATCACATGCATAAAACAGGGGGCAGCGAAGTAAGGAGGCAGGCATACAGGCATCACATGCATACAACAGGGGTGCAGTGAAGCAAGGAGGCAGGCATACAGGCATCACAAGCATACAACAGGTGGGCAGCGAAGTAAGGAGGCAGGCATACAAGCATCACATGCATACAACAGGTGGCAGCAAAGTAAGGAGGCAGGCATACATGCATCACATGCAAACAACAGGGGAGCAGCGAAGTAAGGAGGTTGGCATAAAGGCATCACATGCATACAACAGGGGGGGCAGCGAAGTAAGGAGGCAGGCATACAAGCATCACATTCATACAACCGTGGGGGTGCAGTGAACTAAGGAGGCAGGCATACAGGCATCACATGCATACAAAACAGGGGCAGCGAAGTAAGGAGGGAGGCATACAGGCATCACATGCATACAACAGGGGTGCAGTGAAGTAAGGAGGCAGGCATACAGGCATCACATGCATACAACACAGGGGCAGAGAAGTAGGAGGCAGGCATACAGGCATCACAAGCATACAACAGGGGGCAGCAAAGTAAGGAGGCAGGCATACAGGCATCACATACAAACAAAAGGGAGGGCAGCGAAGTAAGGAGGCAGGCATACAGGCCTCACATGCATACAACAGGGGATCAGTGAATTACGGATGCAGGCCTACAGGCATCACATGCATACTACAGGGGCGGCAGCGAAGTAAGGAGGCAGGCATAAAAGAATCACATTCATATAACCGGGGGGCAGTGAATTACGGAGGCAGGCATACAGGCATCACATGCATGCAACACGGGGGCAGTGAAGTAAGGAAGGAGGCATACAGGTATTACATGCATACAACAGGGGTGCAGTGAAGTAAGGACTCAGGCATACAGGTATCACATGCATACAACGGGGGGACAGTGAAGTAAGGAGGCAGGCATGCAAGCATCACATACATACAACATGGGGGCAGCAAAGTAAGGAGGTAGGCATGCAGGCATCACATGCATACAACAGGGGGGCAGCGAAGTAATGAGGCAGGCATACAGGCATCACATGCATACAACAGGGAGGCAGTGAATTACGGAGGCAGGCATACAGGCATCACATGCATGCAACACGGGGGCAGTGAAGTAAGGAAGGAGGCATACAGGTATTACATGCATACAACAGGGGTGCAGTGAAGTAAGGGCTCAGGCATACAGGCATCACATGCATACAACACAGGGGCAGAGAAGTAGGGGGCAGGCATACAGGCATCGCAAGCATACAACAGGGGGCAGTGGAGTAAGGAGGCATGCATGCAGGCATCACATGCATACAACAGGGGAGCAGCAATGTAAGGAGGCAGACATAAAGTCATCACATGCATAAAACAGGTCGGCAGCAAAGTAAGGAGGCAGACATAAAGGCATCATATGCATAAAACAGGGGGGCAGCAAAGTAAGGAGGCAGGCATAAAGGCATCACATGCATACAACAGGGGGGCAGCGAAGTAAGGAGGCAGGCATACAAGCATCACATGCATACAGCAGGGGGGGTTCAGTGAAGTAAGGAGGCAGGCATACAGGCATCACATGCATACAACAGGTGATCAGCAAATTACAGAGACAGGCATACAGGCATCGCATGCATACAACAGGGGGGCAGAGACGTAAGAAGGCAGGTATACAAGCATCACATTCCTACAAAAGGGGGAGTGCAGTGAAGAAAGGAGGCAGGCATACAGGCATCACATGCATATAACACGGGGGCAGAGAAGTAGGAGGAAGGCATACAGGCATCACAAGCATACAACAGGTGGGCAGCGAAGTAAGGAGGCAGGCATACAAGCATCACATGCATACAACAGGTGGCAGCAAAGTAAGGAGGCAGGCATACAGGCATCACATGCAAACAACGGGAGCAGCGAAGTAAGGAGGTTGGCATACAGGCATCACATGCATACAACAGGGGGGGCAGCGAAGTAAGGAGGCAGGCATACAAGCATCACATTCATACAACCGTGGGGGTGCAGTGAACTAAGGAGGCAGGCATACAGGCATCACATGCATACAAAACAGGGGCAGCGAAGTAAGGAGGGAGGCATACAGGCATCACATGCATACAACAGGGGTGCAGTGAAGTAAGGAGGCAGGCATACAGGCATCACATGCATACAACACAGGGGCAGAGAAGTAGGAGGCAGGCATACAGGCATCACAACCATACAACAGGGGGCAGCAAAGTAAGGAGCCAGGCATACAGGCATCACATACAAACAAAAGGGAGGGCAGCGAAGTAAGGAGGCAGGCATACAGGCCTCACATGCATACAACAGGGGATCAGTGAATTACGGATGCAGGCCTACAGGCATCACATGCATACTACAGGGGCGGCAGCGAAGTAAGGAGGCAGGCATAAAAGAATCACATTCATATAACCGGGGGGCAGTGAAGTAAGGAGGCAGGCATACAGGCATCACATGCATAAAACGCGGGGCAGCGAAGTAGGAAGGAAGCATACAGGCATCTAATGCATACAACAGGGGTGCAGTGAAGTTAGGGGGCAGGCATACAGGCATCACATGCATACAACACAGGGGCAGAGAAGTAGGAGGCAGGCATACAGGCATCACAAGCATACAACAGGTGGGCAGTGAAGTAAGGAGGCAGGCATACAAGCATCACATGCATACAACAGGGGGCAGCAAAGTAAGGAGGCAGGCATATGGGCATCACATGCAAACAACAGGGGAGCAGCAAAGTAAGTAGGTTGTTATACAGGCATCACATTCATACAACAGGATTGGAACGAAGTAAGGAGGCAGGAATACAGGCATCACATGCATACGATGGGGGACAGTGGAGTAAGGAGGCATGCATACAGGCATCACATGCATACAACAGGGGAGCAGCGAATAAGGAGGCAGGCATAAAGGCATCACATGCATAAAACAGTTCAAACAGAGGGGCATCGAAGGAAGGAGGCAGGCATAGAGGCATCACATGCATAAAACAGGGGGCCGCGAAGTAAGGAGGCAGGCATACAGGCATCACATGCATACAACAGGGGTGCAGTGAAGCAAGGAGGCAGGCATACAGGCATCACATGCATACAACACGGGGGCAGAGAAGTAGGAGGCAGGCATACAGGCATCACAAGCATACAACAGGTGGGCGGTGAAGTAAGGAGGCAGTCATACAGGCATCACATGCATACTACACGGGGGCAGAGAAGTATGAGGCAGGCATACAGGCATCACATGCATACAACACGGGGCAGCGGAGTAAGGAGGGAGCACACAGGCATCACATGCATACAACAGGGGTGCAGTGAAGTAAGGAGGCAGGCATCACATGCATACAACAGGGGGGGCAGCGAAGTAAGGAGGCAGGCATACAAGCATCACATGCATACAACAGAGGGTAGCAAAGTAAGGAAGCAGGCATACAGGCATCACATGCAAACAACAGGGGAGCAGCAACGTAAGGAGGTTGGCATAAAGGCATCACCTGCATACAACAGGGGGGCAGCGAAGTAAGGAGGCAGGCATACAGGCATCACATGCATACAACAGGGGAACAGTGAATTACGGATGCAGGCATACAGGCATCACATGCATACCACAGGGGCTGCAGCTAAGTAACGAGGCAGGCATATAAGCATCACATTCATACAACTGGGGGGGGCAGTGAAGTAAGGAGGCAGGCATCACATGCATACAACACGGGGGCAGCGAAGTAAGGAGGGAGGCATACAGGCATCACATGCATACAACAGGGGTGCAGTGAAGTAAGGAGGCAGGCATACAGGCATTACATGCATACAACACAGGGGCAGAGAAGTAGGAGGCAGGCATACAGGCATCACAAGCATACAACAGGTGGGCAGCGAAGTAAGGAGGTAGGCATACAAGCATCACATGCATACAACAGGGGCAGCAAAGTAAGGAAGCAGGCATACGGGCATCACATGCAAACAACAGGGGAGCAGCAAAGTAAGGAGGTTGGCATACAGGCATCACATGCATACAACAGGGGTGGAACGAAGTAAGGAGGCAGGCATACAGGCATCACATGCATACGACGGGGGGCAGTGGAGTAAGGAGGCATGCATACAGGCATCACATGCATACAACAGGGGAGCAGTGAAGTAAGGAGGCAGGCATAAAGGCATCACATGCATAAAACAAGGGGACAGCCAAGTAAGGAGGCAGGCATACAGGCATCACATGCATACAACATGGGGGCAGAGAAGTATGAGGCAGGCATACAGGCATCACATGCATACAACACAGGGCAGCGAAGTAAGGAGAGAGGCATACAGGCATCACATGCATACAACAGGGGTGCAGTGAAGTAAGGAGGCAGGCATACAGGCATCACATGCTTACAACACGGGGCAGAGAAATAGGAGGCAGGCATACAGGCATCACATGCATACAACAGGGGGCAGCAAAGTAAGGAGGCAGGCATAAGGGCATCACATGCAAACAACAGGGGAGCAGCAAAGTAAGGAGGCAGGCATACAAGCATCACATGCATACAACAGGGGGCAGCAAAGTAAGGAGGTTGGCATACAGACATCACATGCATACAACAGGGGTGGAACAAAGTAAGGAGGCAGGCATACAGGCATCACATGCATACGACGGGGGGCAGTGGAGTAAGGAGGCATGCATGCCGGCATCACATGCATACAACAGGGGAGCAGCAATGTAAGGAGGCAGGCATAAAGTCATCACATGCATAAAACAGGTCGGCAGCAAAGTAAGGAGGCAGACATAAAGGCATCATATGCATAAAACAGGGGGGCAGCGAAGTAAGGAGGCAGGCATAAAGGCATCACATGCATACAACAGGGGGGCAGCGAAGTAAGGAGGCAGGCATACAAGCATCACATGCATACAACAGGGGGGGTTCAGTGAAGTAAGGAGGCAGGCATACAGGCATCACATGCATACAACAAGTGATCAGCAAATTACAGAGACAGGCATACAGGCATCACATGCATACAACAGGGGGGCAGAGACGTAAGAAGGCAGGCATACAAGCATCACATTCCTACAACGGGGGGGTGCAGTGAAGCAAGGAGGCAGGCATACAGGCATCACAAGCATACAACAGGTGGGCAGCGAAGTAAGGAGGCAGGCATACAAGCATCACATGCATACAACAGGGGGCAGCAAAGTAAGGAGGCAGGCATACGGGCATCACATGCAAACAACAGGGGAGCAGCGAAGTAAGGAGGTTGGCATAAAGGCATCACATGCATACAACAGGGGGGGCAGCGAATTAAGGAGGCAGGCATACAAGCATCACATTCATACAACCGTGGGGGTGCAGTGAACTAAGGAGGCAGGCATACAGGCATCACATGCATACAAAACAGGGGCAGCGAAGTAAGGAGGGAGGCATACAGGCATCACATGCATACAACAGGGGTGCAGTGAAGTAAGGAGGCAGGCATACAGGCATCACATGCATACAACACAGGGGCAGAGAAGTAGGAGGCAGGCATACAGGCATCACAAGCATACAACAGGGGGCAGCAAAGTAAGGAGGCAGGCATACAGGAATCACATACAAACAAAAGGGAGGGCAGCAAAGTAAGGAGGCAGGCATACAGACATCACATGCATACAACAGGGGATCAGTGAATTACGGATGCAGGCATACAGGCATCACATGCATACTACAGGGGCGGCAGCGAAGTAAGGAGGCAGGCATAAAAGAATCACATTCATATAACCGGGGGGGGCAGTGAAGTAAGGAGGCAGGCATACAGGCATCACATGCATACAACACGGGGGCAGCGAAGTAGGAAGGAAGCAAACAGGCATCTAATGCATACAACAGGGGTGCAGTGTAGTTAGGGGGCAGGCATACAGGCATCACATGCATACAACACAGGGGCAGAGAAGTAGGAGGGAGGCATACAGGCATGACAAGCATACAACAGGTGGGCAGTGAAATAAGCAGGCAGGCATACAAGCATCACATGCATACAACAGGGGGCAGCAAAGTAAGGAGGCAGGCAAATGGGCATCACATGCAAACAACAGGGGAGCAGCAAAGTAAGTAGGTTGGCACACAGGCATCACATTCATATAACAGGAGTGGAACGAAGTAAGGAGGCAGGTATACAGGCATCACATGCATACGACGGGGGACAGTGGAGTAAGGAGGCATGCATACAGGCATCACATGCATACAACAGGGGAGCAGCGAATAAGGAGGCAGGCATAAAGGCATCACATGCATAAAACAGTTAAAACAGAGGGGCAGCGAAGGAAGGAGGCAAGCATAGAGGCATCACATGCATAAAACAGGGGGCAGCGAAGTAAGGAGGCAGGCATACAGGCATCACATGCATACAACAGGGGTGCAGTGAAGCAAGGAGGCAGGCATACAGGCATCACAAGCATACAACAGGTGGGCAGAGAAGTAAGGAGGCAGGCATACAAGCATCACATGCATACAACAGGTGGCAGCAAAGTAAGGAGGCAGGCATACAGGCATCACATGCAAACAACAGGGGAGCAGCGAAGTAAGGAGGTTGGCATAAAGGCATCACATGCATACAACAGGGGGGGCAGCGAAGTAAGGAGGCAGGCATACAAGCATCACATTCATACAACCGTGGGGATGCAGTGAACTAAGGAGGCAGGCATACAGGCATCACATGCATACAAAACAGGGGCAGCGAAGTAAGGAGGGAGGCATACAGGCATCACATGCATACAACAGGGGTGCAGTGAAGTAAGGAGGCAGGCATACAGGCATCACATGCATACAACACAGGGGCAGAGAAGTAGGAGGCAGGCATACAGGCATCACAAGCATACAACAGGGGGCAGCAAAGTAAGGAGGCAGGCATACAGGCATCACATACAAACAAAAGGGAGGGCAGCGAAGTAAGGAGGCAGGCATACAGGCCTCACATGCATACAACAGGGGATCAGTGAATTACGGATGCAGGCCTACAGGCATCACATGCATACTACAGGGGCGGCAGCGAAGTAAGGAGGCAGGCATAAAAGAATCACATTCATATAACCGGGGGGCAGTGAAGTAAGGAGGCAGGCATACAGGCATCACATGCATACAACGCGGGGCAGCGAAGTAGGAAGGAAGCATACAGGCATCTAATGCATACAACAGGGGTGCAGTGAAGTTAGGGGGCAGGCATACAGGCATCACATGCATACAACACAGGGGCAGAGAAGTAGGAGGCAGGCATACAGGAATCACAAGCATACAACAGGTGGGCAGTGAAGTAAGGAGGCAGGCATACAAGCATCACATGCATACAACAGGGGGCAGCAAAGTAAGGAGGCAGGCATATGGGCATCACATGCAAACAACAGGGGAGCAGCAAAGTAAGTAGGTTGGCATACAGGCATCACATTCATACAACAGGATTGGAACGAAGTAAGGAGGCAGGAATACAGGCATCACATGCATACGACGGGGGACAGTGGAGTAAGGAGGCATGCATACAGGCATCACATGCATACAACAGGGGAGCAGCGAATAAGGAGGCAGGCATAAAGGCATCACATGCATAAAACAGTTAAAACAGAGGGGCAGCGAAGGAAGGAGGCAGGCATAGAGGCATCACATGCATAAAACAGGGGGCCGCGAAGTAAGGAGGCAGGCATACAGGCATCACATGCATACAACAGGGGTGCAGTGAAGCAAGGAGGCAGGCATACAGGCATCACATGCATACAACACGGGGGCAGAGAAGTAGGAGGCAGGCATACAGGCATCACAAGCATACAACAGGTGGGCGGTGAAGTAAGGAGGCAGTCATACAGGCATCACATGCATACAACACGGGGGCAGAGAAGTATGAGGCAGGCATACAGGCATCACATGCATACAACACGGGGCAGCGGAGTAAGGAGGGAGCACACAGGCATCACATGCATACAACAGGGGTGCAGTGAAGTAAGGAGGCAGGCATCACATGCATACAACAGGGGGGGCAGCGAAGTAAGGAGGCAGGCATACAAGCATCACATGCATACAACAGAGGGTAGCAAAGTAAGGAAGCAGGCATACAGGCATCACATGCAAACAACAGGGGAGCAGCAAAGTAAGGAGGTTGGCATAAAGGCATCACCTGCATACAACAGGGGGGCAGCGAAGTAAGGAGGCAGGCATACAGGCATCACATGCATACACAGGGGAACAGCAAATTACGGATGCAGGCATACAGGCATCACATGCATACCACAGGGGCTGCAGCTAAGTAACGAGGCAGGCATATAAGCATCACATTCATACAACTGGGGGGGGCAGTGAAGTAAGGAGGCAGGCATCACATGCATACAACACGGGGGCAGCGAAGTAAGGAGGGAGGCATACAGGCATCACATGCATACAACAGGGGTGCAGTGAAGTAAGGAGGCAGGCATACAGGCATTACATGCCTACAACACAGGGGCAGAGAAGTAGGAGGCAGGCATACAGGCATCACAAGCATACAACAGGTGGGCAGCGAAGTAAGGAGGTAGGCATACAAGCATCACATGCATACAACAGGGGCAGCAAAGTAAGGAAGCAGGCATACGGGCATCACATGCAAACAACAGGGGAGCAGCAAAGTAAGGAGGTTGGCATACAGGCATCACATGCATACAACAGGGGTGGAACGAAGTAAGGAGGCAGGCATACAGGCATCACATGCATACGACGGGGGCAGTGGAGTAAGGAGGCATGCATACAGGCATCACATGCATACAACAGGGGAGCAGTGAAGTAAGGAGGCAGGCATAAAGGCATCACATGCATAAAACAAGGGGACAGCCAAGTAAGGAGGCAGGCATACAGGCATCACATGCATACAACATGGGGGCAGAGAAGTATGAGGCAGGCATACAGGCATCACATGCATACAACACAGGGCAGCGAAGTAAGGAGGGAGGCATACAGGCATCACATGCATACAACAGGGGTGCAGTGAAGTAAGGAGGCAGGCATACAGGCATCACATGCTTACAACACGGGGCAGAGAAATAGGAGGCAGGCATACAGGCATCACATGCATACAACAGGGGGCAGCAAAGTAAGGAGGCAGGCATAAGGGCATCACATGCAAACAACAGGGGAGCAGCAAAGTAAGGAGGCAGGCATACAAGCATCACATGCATACAACAGGGGGCAGCAAAGTAAGGAGGTTGGCATACAGACATCACATGCATACAACAGGGGTGGAACAAAGTAAGGAGGCAGGCATACAGGCATCACATGCATACAACGGGGGGCAGTGGAGTAAGGAGGCATGCATGCAGGCATCACATGCATACAACAGGGGAGCAGCAAATTAAGGAGGCAGGCATAAAGTCATCACATGCATAAAACAGGTCGGCAGCAAAGTAAGGAGGCAGACATAAAGGCATCATATGCATAAAACAGGGGGGCAGCGAAGTAAGGAGGCAGGCATAAAGGCATCACATGCATACAACAGGGGGGCAGCGAAGTAAGGAGGCAGGCATACAAGCATCACATGCATACAACAGGGGGGGTTCAGTGAAGTAAGGAGGCAGGCATACAGGCATCACATGCATACAACAGGGGGGGTTCAGTGAAGTAAGGAAGCAGGCATACAGGCATCACATGCATACAACAGGTGATCAGCAAATTACAGAGACAGGCATACAGGCATCACATGCATACAACAGGGGGGCAGAGACGTAAGAAGGCAGGCATACAAGCATCACATTCCTACAACAGGGGGGGGGTGCAGTGAAGCAAGGAGGCAGGCATACAGGCATCACATGCATACAACACGGGGGCAGAGAAGTAGAAGGCAGGCATATAGGCATCACAAGCATACAACAGGTGGGCAGCGAAGTAAGGAGGCAGGCATACAAGCATCACATGCATACAACAGGGGGCAGCAAAGTAAGGAGGCAGGCATACGGGCATCACATGCAAACAACAGGGGAGCAGCGAAGTAAGGAGGTTGGCATAAAGGCATCACATGCATACAACAGGGGGGGCAGCGAATTAAGGAGGCAGGCATACAAGCATCAGATGCATACAAAACAGGGGCAGCGAAGTAAGGAGGGAGGCATACAGGCATCACATGCATACAACAGGGGTGCAGTGAAGTAAGGAGGCAGGCATACAGGCATCACATGCATACAACACAGGGGCAGAGAAGTAGGAGGCAGGCATACAGGCATCACAAGCATACAACAGGGGGCAGCAAAGTAAGGAGGCAGGCATACAGGAATCACATACAAACAAAAGGGAGGGCAGCGAAGTAAGGAGGCAGGCATACCGGCATCACATGCATACAACAGGGGATCAGTGAATTACGGATGCAGGCATACAGGCATCACATGCATACTACAGGGGCGGCAGCGAAGTAAGGAGGCAGGCATAAAAGAATCACATTCATATAACCGGGGGGGCAGTGAAGTAAGGAGGCAGGCATACAGGCATCACATGCATACAACACGGGGGCAGCGAAGTAGGAAGGAAGCATACAGGCATCTAATGCATACAACAGGGGTGCAGTGTAGTTAGGGGGCAGGCATACAGGCATCACATGCATACAACACAGGGGCAGAGAAGTAGGAGGGAGGCATACAGGCATGACAAGCATACAACAGGTGGGCAGTGAAGTAAGGAGGCAGGCATACAAGCATCACATGCATACAACAGGGGGCAGCAAAGTAAGGAGGCAGGCAAATGGGCATCACATGCAAACAACAGGGGAGCAGCAAAGTAAGTAGGTTGGCACACAGGCATCACATTCATATAACAGGAGTGGAACGAAGTAAGGAGGCAGGTATACAGGCATCACATGCATACGACGGGGGACAGTGGAGTAAGGAGGCATGCATACAGGCATCACATGCATACAACAGGGGAGCAGCGAATAAGGAGGCAGGCATAAAGGCATCACATGCATAAAACAGTTAAAACAGAGGGGCAGCGAAGGAAGGAGGCAAGCATAGAGGCATCACATGCATAAAACAGGGGGCCGCGAAGTAAGGAGGCAGGCATACTTGCATCACATGCATACAACAGGGGTGCAGTGAAGCAAGGAGGTAGGCATACAGGCATCACATGCATACAACACGGGGGCAAAGAAGTAGGAGGCAGGCATACAGGCATCACACGCATACAACAGGTGGGCGGTGAAGTAAGGAGGCAGGCATACAGGCATCACATGCATACAACACGGGGGCAGAGAAGTATGAGGCAGGCATACAGGCATCACATGCATACAACACGGGGCAGCAGAGTAAGGAGGGAGCATACAGGCATCACATGCATACAACAGGGGTGCAGTGAAGTAAGGAGGCAGGCATCACATGCATACAACAGGGGGGGCAGCGAAGTAAGGAGGCAGGCATACAAGCATCACATGCATACAACAGAGGGCAGAAAAGTAAGGAGGCAGGCATACAGGCATCACATGCAAACAACAGGGGAGCAGCAAAGTAAGGAGATTGGCATAAAGGCATCACCTGCATACAACAGGGGGGCAGCGAAGTAAGGAGGCAGGCATACAGGCATCACATGCATACAACAGTGGAACAGCGAATTACGGATGCAGGCATACAGGCATCACATGCATACCACAGGGGCTGCAGCTAAGTAACGAGGCAGGCATATAAGCATCACATTCATACAACCGGGGGGCAGTGAAGTAAGGAGGCAGGCATCACATGCATACAACACGGGGGCAGCGAAGTAAGGAGGGAGGCATACAGGCATCACATGCATACAACAGGGGTGCAGTGAAGTAAGGAGGCAGGCATACAGGCATTACATGCATACAACACAGGGGCAGAGAAGTAGGAGGCAGGCATACAGGCATCACAAGCATACAACAGGTGGGCAGCGAAGTAAGGAGGTAGGCATACAAGCATCACATGCATACAACAGGGGCAGCAAAGTAAGGAAGCAGGCATATGGGCATCACATGCAAATAACAGGAGAGCAGCAAAGTAAGGAGGTTAGCATACAGGCATCACATGCATACAACAGGGGTGGAACGAAGTAAGGAGGCAGGCATACAGGCATCACATGCATACGACGGGGGGCAGTGGAGTAAGGAGGCATGCATACAGGCATCACATGCATACAACAGGGGAGCAGTGAAGTAAGGAGGCAGGCATAAAGGCATCACATGCATAAAACAAGGGGGAAGCCAAGTAAGGAGGCAGGCATACAGGCATCACATGCATACAACACAGGGCAGCGAAGTAAGGAGGGAGGCATACAGGCATCACATGCATACAACAGGGGTGCAGTGAAGTAAGGAGGCAGGCATACAGGCATCACATGCTTACAACACGGGGCAGAGAAATAGGAGGCAGGCATAGAGGCATCACATGCATACAACAGGGGGCAGCAAAGTAAGGAGGCAGGCATAAGGGCATCACATGCAAACAACAGGGGAGCAGCAAAGTAAGGAGGTTGGCATAAAGGCATCACCTGCATACAACAGGGGGGCAGCGAAGTAAGGAGGCAGGCATACAGGCATCACATGCATACAACAGGGGAACAGCGAATTATGGATGCAGGCATACAGGCATCACATGCATACCACAGGGGCTGCAGCTAAGTAACGAGGCAGGCATATAAGCATCACATTCATACAACTGGGGGGCGGCAGTGAAGTAAGGAGGCAGGCATCACATGCATACAACACGGGGGCAGCGAAGTAAGGAGGGAGGCATACAGGCATTAGATGCATACAACACAGGGGCAGAGAAGTAGGAGGCAGGCATACAGGCATCACAAGCATACAACAGGTGGGCAGCGAAGTAAGGAGGGAGGCATACAGGCATCACATGCATACAACAGGGGTGGAACAAAGTAAGGAGGCAGGCATACAGGCATCACATGCATACGACGGGGGCAGTGGAGTAAGGAGGCATGCATACAGGCATCACATGCATACAACAGGGGAGCAGTGAAGTAAGGAGGCAGGCATAAAGGCATCACATGCATAAAACAAGGGGGCAGCCAAGTAAGGAGGCAGGCATAAAGGCATCACATACATACAACATGGGGGCAGAGAAGTATGAGGCAGGCATACAGGCATCACATGCATACAACACAGGGCAGCGAAGTAAGGAGGGAGGCATACAGGCATCACATGCATACAACAGGGGTGCAGTGAAGTAAGGAGGCAGGCATAAAGGCATCACATGCATAAAACAAGGGGGCAGCCAAGTAAGGAGGCAGGCATACAGGCATCACATACATACAACATGGGGGCAGAGAAGTATGAGGCAGGCATACAGGCATCACATGCATACAACACAGGGCAGCGAAGTAAGGAGGGAGGCATACAGGCATCACATGCATACAACAGGGGTGCAGCAAAGTAAGGAGGCAGGCATAAGGGCATCACATGCAAACAACAGGGGAGCAGCAAAGTAAGGAGGCAGGCATACAAGCATCACATGCATACAACAGGGGGCAGCAAAGTAAGGAGGTTGGCATACAGACATCACATGCATACAACAGGGGTGGAACAAAGTAAGGAGGCAGGCATACAGGCATCACATGCATACGACGGGGGGCAGTGGAGTAAGGAGGCATGCATGCAGGCATCACATGCATACAAAAGGGGAGCAGCAATGTAAGGAGGCAGGCATAAAGTCATCACATGCATAAAACAGGTCTGCAGCAAAGTAAGGAGGCAGACATAAAGGCATCATATGCATAAAACAGGGGGGCAGCGAAGTAAGGAGGCAGGCATAAAGGCATCACATGCATACAACAGGGGGGCAGCGAAGTAAGGAGGCAGGCATACAAGCATCACATGCATACAACAGGGGGGGTTCAGTGAAGTAAGGAGGCAGGCATACAGGCATCACATGCATACAACAGGTGATCAGCAAATTACAGAGACAGGCATACAGGCATCACATGCATACAACAGGGGGGCAGAGACGTAAGAAGGCAGGCATACAAGCATCACATTCCTACAACAGGGGGGGGTGCAGTGAAGCAAGGAGGCAGGCATACAGGCATCACATGCATACAACACGGGGGCAGAGAAGTAGGAGGCAGGCATACAGGCATCACAAGCATACAACAGGTGGGCAGCGAAGTAAGGAGGCAGGCATACACGCATCACATGCATACAACAGGGGGCAGCAAAGGAAGGAGGCAGGCATACGGGCATCACATGCAAACAACAGGGGAGCAGCGAAGTAAGGAGGTTGGCATAAAGGCATCACATGCATACAACAGGGGGGGCAGCGAAGTAAGGAGGCAGGCATACAAGCATCACATTCATACAACCGTGGGGGTGCAGTGAACTAAGGAGGCAGGCATACAGGCATCACATGCATACAAAACAGGGGCAGCGAAGTAAGGAGGGAGGCATACAGGCATCACATGCATACAACAGGGGTGCAGTGAAGTAAGAGGCAGGCATACAGGCATCACATGCATACTACAGGGGGCAGCAAAGTAAGGAGGCAGGCATACAGGCATCACATACAAACAAAAGGGAGGGCAGCAAAGTAAGGAGGCAGGCATACAGGCATCACATGCATACAACAGGGGATCAGTGAATTACGGATGCAGGCATACAGGCATCACATGCATACTACAGGGGCGGCAGCGAAGTAAGGAGGCAGGCATAAAAGAATCACATTCATATAACCGGGGGGGCAGCGAAGTAAGGAGGCAGGCATACAGGCATCACATGCATACAACACGGGGGCAGCGAAGTAGGAAGGAAGCATACAGGCATCTAATGCATACAACAGGGGTGCAGTGAAGTTAGGGGGCAGGCATACAGGCATCACATGCATACAACACAGGGGCAGAGAAGTAGGAGGGAGGCATACAGGCATGACAAGCATACAACAGGTGGGCAGTGAATTAAGGAGGCAGGCATACAAGCATCATATGCATACAACAGGGGGCAGCAAAGTAAGGAGGCAGGCATATGGGCATCACATGCAAACAACAGGGGAGCAGCAAAGTAAGTAGGTTGGCATACAGGCATCACATTCATATAACAGGAGTGGAACGAAGTAAGGAGGCAGGTATACAAGCATCACATGCATACGACGGGGGACAGTGGAGTAAGGAGGCAATCACACAGGCATCACATGCATACAACAGGGGTGCAGTGAAGTAAGGAGGCAGGCATCACATGCATACAACAGGGGGGGCAGCGAAGTAAGGAGGCAGGCATACAAGCATCACATGCATACAACAGAGGGTAGCAAAGTAAGGAAGCAGGCATACAGGCATCACATGCAAACAACAGGGGAGCAGCAAAGTAAGGAGGTTGGCATAAAGGCATCACCTGCATACAACAGGGGGGCAGCGAAGTAAGGAGGCAGGCATACAGGCATCACATGCATACACAGGGGAACAGCAAATTACGGATGCAGGCATACAGGCATCACATGCATACCACAGGGGCTGCAGCTAAGTAACGAGGCAGGCATATAAGCATCACATTCATACAACTGGGGGGGGGGCAGTGAAGTAAGGAGGAAGGCATCACATGCATACAACACTGGGGCAGCGAAGTAAGGAGGGAGGCTTACAGGCATCACATGCATACAACAGGGGTGCAGTGAAGTAAGGAGGCAGGCATACAGGCATTACATGCATACAACACAGGGGCAGAGAAGTAGGAGGCAGGCATACAGGCATCACAAGCATACAACAGGTGGGCAGCGAAGTAAGGAGGTAGGCATACAAGCATCACATGCATACAACAGGGGCAGCAAAGTAAGGAAGCAGGCGTACAGGCATCACATGCAAACAACAGGGGAGCAGCAAAGTAAGGAGGTTGGCATACAGGCATCACATGCATACAACAGGGGTGGAACGAAGTAAGGAGGCAGGCATACAGGCATCACATGCATATGACGGGGGCAGTGGAGTAAGGAGGCATGCATACAGGCATCACATGCATACAACAGGGGAGCAGTGAAGTAAGGAGGCAGGCATAAAGGCATCACATGCATAAAACAAGGGGACAGCCAAGTAAGGAGGCAGGCATACAGGCATCACATGCATACAACATGGGGGCAGAGAAGTATGAGGCAGGCATACAGGCATCACATGCATACAACACAGGGCAGCGAAGTAAGGAGGGAGGCATACAGGCATCACATGCATACAACAGGGGTGCAGTGAAGTAAGGAGGCAGGCATACAGGCATCACATGCTTACAACACGGGGCAGAGAAATAGGAGGCAGGCATACAGGCATCACATGCATACAACAGGGGGCAGCAAAGTAAGGAGGCAGGCATAAGGGCATCACATGCAAACAACAGGGGAGCAGCAAAGTAAGGAGGCAGGCATACAAGCATCACATGCATACAACAGGGGGCAGCAAAGTAAGGAGGTTGGCATACAGACATCACATGCATACAACAGGGGTGGAACAAAGTAAGGAGGCAGGCATACAGGCATCACATGCATACAACGGGGGGCAGTGGAGTAAGGAGGCATGCATGCAGGCATCACATGCATACAACAGGGGAGCAGCAATGTAAGGAGGCAGGCATAAAGTCATCACATGCATAAAACAGGTCGGCAGCAAAGTAAGGAGGCAGACATAAAGGCATCATATGCATAAAACCGGGGGGCAGCGAAGTAAGGAGGCAGGCATAAAGGCATCACATGCATACAACAGGGGGGCAGCGAAGTAAGGAGGCAGGCATACAAGCATCACATGCATACAACAGGGGGGGTTCAGTGAAGTAAGGAGGCAGGCATACAGGCATCACATGCATACAACAGGTGATCAGCAAATTACAGAGACAGGCATACAGGCATCACATGCATACAACAGGGGGGCAGAGACGTAAGAAGGCAGGCATACAAGCATCACATTCCTACAACAGGGGGGGGTGCAGTGAAGCAAGGAGGCAGGCATACAGGCATCACATGCATACAACACGGGGGCAGAGAAGTAGGAGGCAGGCATATAGGCATCACAAGCATACAACAGGTGGGCAGCGAAGTAAGGAGGCAGGCATACAAGCATCACATGCATACAACAGGGGGCAGCAAAGTAAGGAGGCAGGCATACGGGCATCACATGCAAACAACAGGGGAGCAGCGAAGTAAGGAGGTTGGCATAAAGGCATCACATGCATACAACAGGGGGGGCAGCGAATTAAGGAGGCAGGCATACAAGCATCACATTCATACAACCGTGGGGGTGCAGTGAACTAAGGAGGCAGGCATACAAGCATCAGATGCATACAAAACAGGGGCAGCGAAGTAAGGAGGGAGGCATACAGGCATCACATGCATACAACAGGGGTGCAGTGAAGTAAGGAGGCAGGCATACAGGCATCACATGCATACAACACAGGGGCAGAGAAGTAGGAGGCAGGCATACAGGCATCACAAGCATACAACAGGGGGCAGCAAAGTAAGGAGGCAGGCATACAGGAATCACATACAAACAAAAGGGAGGGCAGCGAAGTAAGGAGGCAGGCATACAGGCATCACATGCATACAACAGGGGATCAGTGAATTACGGATGCAGGCATACAGGCATTACATGCATACTACAGGGGCGGCAGCGAAGTAAGGAGGCAGGCATAAAAGAATCACATTCATATAACCGGGGGGGCAGTGAAGTAAGGAGGCAGGCATACAGGCATCACATGCATACAACACGGGGGCAGCGAAGTAGGAAGGAAGCATACAGGCATCTAATGCATACAACAGGGGTGCAGTGTAGATAGGGGGCAGGCATACAGGCATCACATGCATACAACACAGGGGCAGAGAAGTAGGAGGGAGGCATACAGGCATGACAAGCATACAACAGGTGTGCAGTGAAGTAAGGAGGCAGGCATACAAGCATCACATGCATACAACAGGGGGCAGCAAAGTAAGGAGGCAGGCAAATGGGCATCACATGCAAACAACAGGGGAGCAGCAAAGTAAGTAGGTTGGCACACAGGCATCACATTCATATAACAGGAGTGGAACGAAGTAAGGAGGCAGGTATACAGGCATCACATGCATACGACGGGGGACAGTGGAGTAAGGAGGCATGCATACAGGCATCACATGCATACAACAGGGGAGCAGCGAATAAGGAGGCAGGCATAAAGGCATCACATGCATAAAACAGTTAAAACAGAGGGGCAGCGAAGGAAGGAGGCAAGCATAGAGGCATCACATGCATAAAACAGGGGGCAGCGAAGTAAGGAGGCAGGCATACTTGCATCACATGCATACAACAGGGGTGCAGTGAAGCAAGGAGGCAGGCATACAGGCATCACATGCATACAACACGGGGGCAGAGAAGTAGGAGGCAGGCATACAGGCATCACACGCATACAACAGGTGGGCGGTGAAGTAAGGAGGCAGGCATACAGGCATCTCATGCATACAACACAGGGGCAGAGAAGTATGAGGCAGGCATACAGGCATCACATGCATACAACACGGGGCAGCAGAGTAAGGAGGGAGCATACAGGCATCACATGCATACAACAGGGGTGCAGTGAAGTAAGGAGGCAGGCATCACATGCATACAACGGGGGGGGCAGCGAAGTAAGGAGGCAGGCATACAAGCATCACATGCATACAACAGAGGGCAGAAAAGTAAGGAGGCAGGCATACAGGCATCACATGCAAACAACAGGGGAGCAGCAAAGTAAGGAGATTGGCATAAAGGCATCACCTGCATACAACAGGGGGGCAGCGAAGTAAGGAGGCAGGCATACAGGCATCACATGCATACAACAGTGGAACAGCGAATTACGGATGCAGGCATACAGGCATCACATGCATACCACAGGGGCTGCAGCTAAGTAACGAGGCAGGCATATAAGCATCACATTCATACAACCGGGGGGCAGTGAAGTAAGGAGGCAGGCATCACATGCATACAACACGGGGGCAGCGAAGTAAGGAGGGAGGCATACAGGCATCACATGCATACAACAGGGGTGCAGTGAAGTAAGGAGGCAGGCATACAGGCATTACATGCATACAACACAGGGGCAGAGAAGTAGGAGGCAGGCATACAGGCATCACAAGCATACAACAGGTGGGCAGCGAAGTAAGGAGGTAGGCATACAAGCATCACATGCATACAACAGGGGCAGCAAAGTAAGGAAGCAGGCATATGGGCATCACATGCAAATAACAGGAGAGCAGCAAAGTAAGGAGGTTAGCATACAGGCATCACATGCATACAACAGGGGTGGAACGAAGTAAGGAGGCAGGCATACAGGCATCACATGCATACGACGGGGGGCAGTGGAGTAAGGAGGCATGCATACAGGCATCACATGCATACAACAGGGGTGCAGTGAAGTAAGGAGGCAGGCATACAGGCATTACATGCATACAACACAGGGGCAGAGAAGTAGGAGGCAGGCATACAGGCATCACAAGCATACAACAGGTGGGCAGCGAAGTAAGGAGGTAGGCATACAAGCATCACATGCATACAACAGGGGCAGCAAAGTAAGGAAGCAGGCATATGGGCATCACATGCAAATAACAGGAGAGCAGCAAAGTAAGGAGGTTAGCATACAGGCATCACATGCATAAAACAAGGGGGAAGCCAAGTAAGGAGGCACGCATACAGGCATCACATGCATACAACACAGGGCAGCGAAGTAAGGAGGGAGGCATACAGGCATCACATGCATACAACAGGGGTGCAGTGAAGTAAGGAGGCAGGCATACAGGCATCACATGCTTACAACACGGGGCAGAGAAATAGGAGGCAGGCATAGAGGCATCACATGCATACAACAGGGGGCAGCAAAGTAAGGAGGCAGGCATAAGGGCATCACATGCAAACAACAGGGGAGCAGCAAAGTAAGGAGGTTGGCATAAAGGCATCACCTGCATACAACAGGGGGGCAGCGAAGTAAGGAGGCAGGCATACAGGCATCACATGCATACAACAGGGGAACAGCGAATTATGGATGCAGGCATACAGGCATCACATGCATACCACAGGGGCTGCAGCTAAGTAACGAGGCAGGCATATAAGCATCACATTCATACAACTGGGGGGCGGCAGTGAAGTAAGGAGGCAGGCATCACATGCATACAACACGGGGGCAGCGAAGTAAGGAGGGAGGCATACAGGCATTAGATGCATACAACACAGGGGCAGAGAAGTAGGAGGCAGGCATACAGGCATCACAAGCATACAACAGGTGGGCAGCGAAGTAAGGAGGGAGGCATACAGGCATCACATGCATACAACAGGGGTGGAACAAAGTAAGGAGGCAGGCATACAGGCATCACATGCATACGACGGGGGCAGTGGAGTAAGGAGGCATGCATACAGGCATCACATGCATACAACAGGGGAGCAGTGAAGTAAGGAGGCAGGCATAAAGGCATCACATGCATAAAACAAGGGGGCAGCCAAGTAAGGAGGCAGGCATACAGGCATCACATACATACAACATGGGGGCAGAGAAGTATGAGGCAGGCATACAGGCATCACATGCATACAACACAGGGCAGCGAAGTAAGGAGGGAGGCATACAGGCATCACATGCATACAACAGGGGTGCAGTGAAGTAAGGAGGCAGGCATAAAGGCATCACATGCATAAAACAAGGGGGCAGCCAAGTAAGGAGGCAGGCATACAGGCATCACATACATACAACATGGGGGCAGAGAAGTATGAGGCAGGCATACAGGCATCACATGCATACAACACAGGGCAGCGAAGTAAGGAGGGAGGCATACAGGCATCACATGCATACAACAGGGGTGCAGCAAAGTAAGGAGGCAGGCATAAGGGCATCACATGCAAACAACAGGGGAGCAGCAAAGTAAGGAGGCAGGCATACAAGCATCACATGCATACAACAGGGGGCAGCAAAGTAAGGAGGTTGGCATACAGACATCACATGCATACAACAGGGGTGGAACAAAGTAAGGAGGCAGGCATACAGGCATCACATGCATACGACGGGGGGCAGTGGAGTAAGGAGGCATGCATGCAGGCATCACATGCATACAACAGGGGAGCAGCAATGTAAGGAGGCAGGCATAAAGTCATCACATGCATAAAACAGGTCTGCAGCAAAGTAAGGAGGCAGACATAAAGGCATCATATGCATAAAACAGGGGGGCAGCGAAGTAAGGAGGCAGGCATAAAGGCATCACATGCATACAACAGGGGGGCAGCGAAGTAAGGAGGCAGGCATACAAGCATCACATGCATACAACAGGGGGGGTTCAGTGAAGTAAGGAGGCAGGCATACAGGCATCACATGCATACAACAGGTGATCAGCAAATTACAGAGACAGGCATACAGGCATCACATGCATACAACAGGGGGGCAGAGACGTAAGAAGGCAGGCATACAAGCATCACATTCCTACAACGGGGGGGGGTGCAGTGAAGCAAGGAGGCAGGCATACAGGCATCACATGCATACAACACGGGGGCAGAGAAGTAGGAGGCAGGCATACAGGCATCACAAGCATACAACAGGTGGGCAGCGAAGTAAGGAGGCAGGCATACAAGCATCACATGCATACAACAGGGGGCAGCAAAGTAAGGAGGCAGGCATACGGGCATCACATGCAAACAACAGGGGAGCAGCGAAGTAAGGAGGTTGGCATAAAGGCATCACATGCATACAACAGGGGGGGCAGCGAAGTAAGGAGGCAGGCATACAAGCATCACATTCATACAACCGTGGGGATGCAGTGAACTAAGGAGGCAGGCATACAGGCATCACATGCATACAAAACAGGGGCAGCAAAGTAAGGAGGGAGGCATACAGGCATCACATGCATACAACAGGGGTGCAGTGAAGTAAGGAGGCAGGCATACAGGCATCACATGCATACTACAGGGGGCAGCAAAGTAAGGAGGCAGGCATACAGGCATCACATACAAACAAAAGGGAAGGCAGCAAAGTAAGGAGGCAGGCATACAGGCATCACATGCATACAACAGAGGATCAGTGAATTACGGATGCAGGCATACAGGCATCACATGCATACTACAGGGGCGGCAGCGAAGTAAGGAGGCAGGCATAAAAGAATCACATTCATATAACCGGGGGGGCAGTGAAGTAAGGAGGCAGGCATACAGGCATCACATGCATACAACACGGGGGCAGCGAAGTAGGAAGGAAGCATACAGGCATCTAATGCATACAACAGGGGTGCAGTGAAGTTAGGGGGCAGGCATACAGGCATCACATGCATACAACACAGGGGCAGAGAAGTAGGAGGGAGGCATACAGGCATGACAAGCATACAACAGGTGGGCAGTGAATTAAGGAGGCAGGCATACAAGCATCATATGCATACAACAGGGGGCAGCAAAGTAAGGAGGCAGGCATATGGGCATCACATGCAAACAACAGGGGAGCAGCAAAGTAAGTAGGTTGGCATACAGGCATCACATTCATATAACAGGAGTGGAACGAAGTAAGGAGGCAGGTATACAGGCATCACATGCATACGACGGGGGACAGTGGAGTAAGGAGGCAATCATACAGGCATCACATGCATACAACAGGGGAGCAGCGAATAAGGAGGCAGGCATAAAGGCATCACATGCATAAAACAGTTAAAACAGAGGGGCAGCGAAGGAAGGAGGCAGGCATAGAGGCATCACATGCATAAAACAGGGGGCAGCGAAGTAAGGAGGCAGGCATACAGGCATCACATGCATACAACAGGGGTGCAGTGAAGCAAGGAGGCAGGCATACAGGCATCACATGCATACAACACGGGGGCAGAGAAGTAGGAGGCAGGCATACAGGCATCACAAGCATACAACAGGTGGGCGGTGAAGTAAGGAGGCAGGCATACAGGCATCACATGCATACAACACGGGGGCAGAGAAGTATGAGGCAGGCATACAGGCATCACATGCATACAACACGGGGCAGCGGAGTAAGGAGGGAGCATACAGGCATCACATGCATACAACAGGGGTGCAGTGAAGTAAGGAGGCAGGCATCACATGCATACAACAGGGGGGGGCAGCGAAGTAAGGAGGCAGGCATACAAGCATCACATGCATACAACAGAGGGCAGCAAAGTAAGGAGGCAGGCATACAGGCATCACATGCAAACAACAGGGGAGCAGCAAAGTAAGGAGGTTGGCATAAAGGCAGCACCTGCATACAACAGGGGGGCAGCGAAGTAAGGAGGCAGGCATACAGGCATCACATGCATACAACAGGGGAACAGCGAATTACGGATGCAGGCATACAGGCATCACATGCATACCACAGGGCTGCAGCTAAGTAACGAGGCAGGCATATAAGCATCACATTCATACAACCGGGGGGGGCAGTGAAGTAAGGAGGCAGGCATCAGATGCATACAACACGGGGGCAGCGAAGTAAGGAGGGAGGCATACAGGCATCACATGCATACAACAGGGGTGCAGTGAAGTAAGGAGGCAGGCATAAAGGCATCACATGCATACAACACGGGGGCAGCGAAGTAAGGAGGGAGGCATACAGGCATCACATGCATACAACAGGGGTGCAGTGAAGTAAGGAGGCAGGCATACAGGCATTACATGCATACAACACAGGGGCAGAGAAGTAGGAGGCAGGCATACAGGCATCACAAGCATACAACAGGTGGGCAGCGAAGTAAGGAGGTAGGCATACAAGCATCACATGCATACAACAGGGGCAGCAAAGTAAGGAAGCAGGCATACGGGCATCACATGCAAACAACAGGGGAGCAGCAAAGTAAGGAGGTTGGCATACAGGCATCACATGCATACAACAGGGGTGGAACGAAGTAAGGAGGCAGGCATACAGGCATCACATGCATACGACGGGGGGCAGTGGAGTAAGGAGGCATGCATACAGGCATCACATGCATACAACAGGGGAGCAGTGAAGTAAGGAGGCAGGCATAAAGGCATCACATGCATAAAACAAGGGGGCAGCCAAGTAAGGAGGCAGGCATACAGGCATCACATGCATACAACAAGGGGGCAGAGAAGTATGAGGCAGGCATACAGGCATCACATGCATACAACACAGGGCAGCGAAGTAAGGAGGGAGGCATACAGGCATCACATGCATACAACAGGGGTGCAGTGAAGTAAGGAGGCAGGCATACAGGCATCACATGCTTACAACACGGGGCAGAGAAATAGGAGGCAGGCATACAGGCATCACATGCATACAACAGGGGGCAGCAAAGTAAGGAGGCAGGCATAAGGGCATCACATGCAAACAACAGGGGAGCAGCAAAGTAAGGAGGTTGGCATACAGGCATCACATGCATACAACAGGGGGGCAGCGAAGTAAGGAGGCAGGCATACAGGCATCGCATGCATGCAACTGGCGATCAGCGAATTACGGAGGCAGGCATACGGGCATAACATGCAAACAACAGGGGAGCAGCGAAGTAAGGAGGTTGGCATAAAGGCATCACCTGCATACAACAGGGGGGCAGCAAAGTAAGGAGGCAGGCATACAGGCATCACATGCATACAACAGGGGATCAGCGAATTACGGATGCATTCATACAGGCATCGCATGCATACCACAGGGGCGGCAGCTAAGTAAGGAGGCAGGCATACAAGCATCACATTCATACAACCGGGGGGGCCGTGAAGTAAGGAGGCAGGCATCACATGCATACAACACGGGGGCAGTGAAGTAAGGAGGGAGGCATACAGGCATCACATGCATACAACAGGGGTGCAGTGAAGTAAGGAGGCAGGCATACAGGTATTACATGCATACAACACGGGGGCAGAGAAGTAGGAGGCAGGCATACAGGCATCACAAGCATACAACAGGTGGGCAGCGAAGTAAGGAGGCAGGCATACAAGCATCACATGTATACAACAGGGGCAGCAAAGTAAGGAGGCAGGCATATGGGCATCACATGCAAACAACAGGGGAGCAGCAAAGTAAGGAGGTTGGCATACAGGCATCACATGCATACAACAGGGGTGGAACGAAGTAAGGAGGCAGGCATACAGGCATCACATGCATACGACGGGGGGCAGTGGAGTAAGGAGGCATGCATACAGGCATCACATGCATACAACAGGGGAGCAGTGAAGTAAGGAGGCAGGCATAAAGGCATCACATGCATAAAACAAGGGGGCAGCGAAGTAAGGAGGCAGGCATAAAGGCATCACATGCATAAAACAGGGGGCAGCGAAGTAAGGAGGTAGACATACAGGCATCACATGCCTACAACAGGGGGGCCAGTGAAGTAAGGAGGCAGGCATACAGGCATCACATGCATACAACAGGGGAGCAGCAAAGTAAGGAGGCAGGCATAAAGGCATCACATGCATAAAACAGGGGGGCAGCAAAGTAAGGAGGCAGGCATACAGGCATCACATGCATACAACAGGCGGGCAGCAAAGTAAGGAGGCAGGCATACATGCATCACTTGCATACAGCAGGGGGGGCAGTGAAGTAAGGAGGCAGGCATACATGCATCACATACATACAGCAGTGGGGAAGTGAAGAAAGGAGGCAAGCATACAAGCATCACATGCATACAACAGGGGGCAGCGAAGTAAGGAGGCATGCATACAGGCATCACATGCATACAACAGGGGAGCAGTGAAGTAAGGAGGCAGGCATAAAGGCATCACATGCATAAAACAAGGGGGCAGCGAAGTAAGGAGGCAGGCATAAAGGCATCACATGCATAAAACAGGGGGCATCGAAGTAAGGAGGTAGACATACAGGCATCACATGCCTACAACAGGGGGGCCAGTGAAGTAAGGAGGCAGGCATACAGGCATCACATGCATACAACAGGGGAGCAGCAAAGTAAGGAGGCAGGCATAAAGGCATCACATGCATAAAACAGGGGGGCAGCAAAGTAAGGAGGCAGGCATACAGGCATCACATGCATACAACAGGCGGGCAGCAAAGTAAGGAGGCAGGCATACATGCATCACTTGCATACAGCAGGGGGGGCAGTGAAGTAAGGAGGCAGGCATACATGAATCACATACATACAGCAGTGGGGAAGTGAAGAAAGGAGGCAAGCATACAAGCATCACATGCATACAACAGGGGGGGGGCAGCGAAGTAAGGAGGCAGGCATACAAGCATCACATGCATACAACAGAGGGCAGAAAAGTAAGGAGGCAGGCATACAGGCATCACATGCAAACAACAGGGGAGCAGCAAAGTAAGGAGATTGGCATAAAGGCATCACCTGCATACAACAGGGGGGCAGCGAAGTAAGGAGGCAGGCATACAGGCATCACATGCATACAACAGTGGAACAGCGAATTACGGATGCAGGCATACAGGCATCACATGCATACCACAGGGGCTGCAGCTAAGTAACGAGGCAGGCATATAAGCATCACATTCATACAACCGGGGGGCAGTGAAGTAAGGAGGCAGGCATCACATGCATACAACACGGGGGCAGCGAAGTAAGGAGGGAGGCATACAGGCATCACATGCATACAACAGGGGTGCAGTGAAGTAAGGAGGCAGGCATACAGGCATTACATGCATACAACACAGGGGCAGAGAAGTAGGAGGCAGGCATACATGCATCACAAGCATACAACAGGTGGGCAGCGAAGTAAGGAGGTAGGCATACAAGCATCACATGCATACAACAGGGGCAGCAAAGTAAGGAAACAGGCATATGGGCATCACATGCAAATAACAGGAGAGCAGCAAAGTAAGGAGGTTAGCATACAGGCATCACATGCATACAACAGGGGTGGAACGAAGTAAGGAGGCAGGCATACAGGCATCACATGCATACGACGGGGGGCAGTGGAGTAAGGAGGCATGCATACAGGCATCACATGCATACAACAGGGGAGCAGTGAAGTAAGGAGGCAGGCATAAAGGCATCACATGCATAAAACAAGGGGGAAGCCAAGTAAGGAGGCAGGCATACAGGCATCACATGCATACAACACAGGGCAGCGAAGTAAGGAGGGAGGCATACAGGCATCACATGCATACAACAGGGGTGCAGTGAAGTAAGGAGGCAGGCATACAGGCATCACATGCTTACAACACGGGGCAGAGAAATAGGAGGCAGGCATAGAGGCATCACATGCATACAACAGGGGGCAGCAAAGTAAGGAGGCAGGCATAAGGGCATCACATGCAAACAACAGGGGAGCAGCAAAGTAAGGAGGTTGGCATAAAGGCATCACCTGCATACAACAGGGGGGCAGCGAAGTAAGGAGGCAGGCATACAGGCATCACATGCATACAACAGGGGAACAGCGAATTATGGATGCAGGCATACAGGCATCACATGCATACCACAGGGGCTGCAGCTAAGTAACGAGGCAGGCATATAAGCATCACATTCATACAACTGGGGGGCGGCAGTGAAGTAAGGAGGCAGGCATCACATGCATACAACACGGGGGCAGCGAAGTAAGGAGGGAGGCATACAGGCATTAGATGCATACAACACAGGGGCAGAGAAGTAGGAGGCAGGCATACAGGCATCACAAGCATACAACAGGTGGGCAGCGAAGTAAGGAGGGAGGCATACAGGCATCACATGCATACAACAGGGGTGGAAGTAAGGAGGCAGGCATACAGGCATCACATGCATACGACGGGGGCAGTGGAGTAAGGAGGCATGCATACAGGCATCACATGCATACAACAGGGGAGCAGTGAAGTAAGGAGGCAGGCATAAAGGCATCACATGCATAAAACAAGGGGGCAGCCAAGTAAGGAGGCAGGCATACAGGCATCACATACATACAACATGGGGGCAGAGAAGTATGAGGCAGGCATACAGGCATCACATGCATACAACACAGGGCAGCGAAGTAAGGAGGGAGGCATACAGGCATCACATGCATACAACAGGGGTGCAGTGAAGTAAGGAGGCAGGCATAAAGGCATCACATGCATAAAACAAGGGGGCAGCCAAGTAAGGAGGCAGGCATACAGGCATCACATACATACAACATGGGGGCAGAGAAGTATGAGGCAGGCATACAGGCATCACATGCATACAACACAGGGCAGCGAAGTAAGGAGGGAGGCATACAGGCATCACATGCATACAACAGGGGTGCAGCAAAGTAAGGAGGCAGGCATAAGGGCATCACATGCAAACAACAGGGGAGCAGCAAAGTAAGGAGGCAGGCATACAAGCATCACATGCATACAACAGGGGGCAGCAAAGTAAGGAGGTTGGCATACAGACATCACATGCATACAACAGGGGTGGAACAAAGTAAGGAGGCAGGCATACAGGCATCACATGCATACGACGGGGGGCAGTGGAGTAAGGAGGCATGCATGCAGGCATCACATGCATACAACAGGGGAGCAGCAATGTAAGGAGGCAGGCATAAAGTCATCACATGCATAAAACAGGTCTGCAGCAAAGTAAGGAGGCAGACATAAAGGCATCATATGCATAAAACAGGGGGGCAGCGAAGTAAGGAGGCAGGCATAAAGGCATCACATGCATACAACAGGGGGGCAGCGAAGTAAGGAGGCAGGCATACAAGCATCACATGCATACAACAGGGGGGGTTCAGTGAAGTAAGGAGGCAGGCATACAGGCATCACATGCATACAACAGGTGATCAGCAAATTACAGAGACAGGCATACAGGCATCACATGCATACAACAGGGGGGCAGAGACGTAAGAAGGCAGGCATACAAGCATCACATTCCTACAACAGGGGGGGGTGCAGTGAAGCAAGGAGGCAGGCATACAGGCATCACATGCATACAACACGGGGGCAGAGAAGTAGGAGGCAGGCATACAGGCATCACAAGCATACAACAGGTGGGCAGCGAAGTAAGGAGGCAGGCATACAAGCATCACATGCATACAACAGGGGGCAGCAAAGTAAGGAGGCAGGCATACGGGCATCACATGCAAACAACAGGGGAGCAGCGAAGTAAGGAGGTTGGCATAAAGGCATCACATGCATACAACAGGGGGGGCAGCGAAGTAAGGAGGCAGGCATACAAGCATCACATTCATACAACCGTGGGGGTGCAGTGAACTAAGGAGGCAGGCATACAGGCATCACATGCATACAAAACAGGGGCAGCAAAGTAAGGAGGGAGGCATACAGGCATCACATGCATACAACAGGGGTGCAGTGAAGTAAGGAGGCAGGCATACAGGCATCACATGCATACTACAGGGGGCAGCAAAGTAAGGAGGCAGGCATACAGGCATCACATACAAACAAAAGGGAAGGCAGCAAAGTAAGGAGGCAGGCATACAGGCATCACATGCATACAACAGAGGATCAGTGAATTACGGATGCAGGCATACAGGCATCACATGCATACTACAGGGGCGGCAGCGAAGTAAGGAGGCAGGCATAAAAGAATCACATTCATATAACCGGGGGGGCAGTGAAGTAAGGAGGCAGGCATACAGGCATCACATGCATACAACACGGGGGCAGCGAAGTAGGAAGGAAGCATACAGGCATCTAATGCATACAACAGGGGTGCAGTGAAGTTAGGGGGCAGGCATACAGGCATCACATGCATACAACACAGGGGCAGAGAAGTAGGAGGGAGGCATACAGGCATGACAAGCATACAACAGGTGGGCAGTGAATTAAGGAGGCAGGCATACAAGCATCATATGCATACAACAGGGGGCAGCAAAGTAAGGAGGCAGGCATATGGGCATCACATGCAAACAACAGGGGAGCAGCAAAGTAAGTAGGTTGGCATACAGGCATCACATTCATATAACAGGAGTGGAACGAAGTAAGGAGGCAGGTATACAGGCATCACATGCATACGACGGGGGACAGTGGAGTAAGGAGGCAATCATACAGGCATCACATGCATACAACAGGGGAGCAGCGAATAAGGAGGCAGGCATAAAGGCATCACATGCATAAAACAGTTAAAACAGAGGAGCAGCGAAGGAAGGAGGCAGGCATAGAGGCATCACATGCATAAAACAGGGGGCAGCGAAGTAAGGAGGCAGGCATACAGGCATCACATGCATACAACAGGGGTGCAGTGAAGCAAGGAGGCAGGCATACAGGCATCACATGCATACAACACGGGGGCAGAGAAGTAGGAGGCAGGCATACAGGCATCACAAGCATACAACAGGTGGGCGGTGAAGTAAGGAGGCAGGCATACAGGCATCACATGCATACAACACGGGGGCAGAGAAGTATGAGGCAGGCATACAGGCATCACATGCATACAACACGGGGCAGCGGAGTAAGGAGGGAGCATACAGGCATCACATGCATACAACAGGGGTGCAGTGAAGTAAGGAGGCAGGCATCACATGCATACAACAGGGGGGGCAGCGAAGTAAGGAGGCAGGCATACAAGCATCACATGCATACAACAGAGGGCAGCAAAGTAAGGAGGCAGGCATACAGGCATCACATGCAAACAACAGGGGAGCAGCAAAGTAAGGAGGTTGGCATAAAGGCAGCACCTGCATACAACAGGGGGGCAGCGAAGTAAGGAGGCAGGCATACAGGCATCACATGCATACAACAGGGGAACAGCGAATTACGGATGCAGGCATACAGGCATCACATGCATACCACAGGGCTGCAGCTAAGTAACGAGGCAGGCATATAAGCATCACATTCATACAACCGGGGGGGGCAGTGAAGTAAGGAGGCAGGCATCACATGCATACAACACGGGGGCAGCGAAGTAAGGAGGGAGGCATACAGGCATCACATGCATACAACAGGGGTGCAGTGAAGTAAGGAGGCAGGCATAAAGGCATCACATGCATACAACACGGGGGCAGCGAAGTAAGGAGGGAGGCATACAGGCATCACATGCATACAACAGGGGTGCAGTGAAGTAAGGAGGCAGGCATACAGGCATTACATGCATACAACACAGGGGCAGAGAAGTAGGAGGCAGGCATACAGGCATCACAAGCAAACAACAGGTGGGCAGCGAAGTAAGGAGGTAGGCATACAAGCATCACATGCATACAACAGGGGCAGCAAAGTAAGGAAGCAGGCATACGGGCATCACATGCAAACAACAGGGGAGCAGCAAAGTAAGGAGGTTGGCATACAGGCATCACATGCATACAACAGGGGTGGAACGAAGTACGGAGGCAGGCATACAGGCATCACATGCATACGACGGGGGGCAGTGGAGTAAGGAGGCATGCATACAGGCATCACATGCATACAACAGGGGAGCAGTGAAGTAAGGAGGCAGGCATAAAGGCATCACATGCATAAAACAAGGGGGCAGCCAAGTAAGGAGGCAGGCATACAGGCATCACATGCATACAACAAGGGGGCAGAGAAGTATGAGGCAGGCATACAGGCATCACATGCATACAACACAGGGCAGCGAAGTAAGGAGGGAGGCATACAGGCATCACATGCATACAACAGGGGTGCAGTGAAGTAAGGAGGCAGGCATACAGGCATCACATGCTTACAACACGGGGCAGAGAAATAGGAGGCAGGCATACAGGCATCACATGCATACAACAGGGGGCAGCAAAGTAAGGAGGCAGGCATAAGGGCATCACATGCAAACAACAGGGGAGCAGCAAAGTAAGGAGGTTGGCATACAGGCATCACATGCATACAACAGGGGGGCAGCGAAGTAAGGAGGCAGGCATACAGGCATCGCATGCATGCAACTGGCGATCAGCGAATTACGGAGGCAGGCATACGGGCATCACATGCAAACAACAGGGGAGCAGCGAAGTAAGGAGGTTGGCATAAAGGCATCACCTGCATACAACAGGGGGGCAGCAAAGTAAGGAGGCAGGCATACAGGCATCACATGCATACAACAGGGGATCAGCGAATTACGGATGCATTCATACAGGCATCGCATGCATACCACAGGGGCGGCAGCTAAGTAAGGAGGCAGGCATACAAGCATCACATTCATACAACCGGGGGGGCCGTGAAGTAAGGAGGCAGGCATCACATGCATACAACACGGGGGCAGTGAAGTAAGGAGGGAGGCATACAGGCATCACATGCATACAACAGGGGTGCAGTGAAGTAAGGAGGCAGGCATACAGGTATTACATGCATACAACACGGGGGCAGAGAAGTAGGAGGCAGGCATACAGGCATCACAAGCATACAACAGGTGGGCAGCGAAGTAAGGAGGCAGGCATACAAGCATCACATGTATACAACAGGGGCAGCAAAGTAAGGAGGCAGGCATATGGGCATCACATGCAAACAACAGGGGAGCAGCAAAGTAAGGAGGTTGGCATACAGGCATCACATGCATACAACAGGGGTGGAACGAAGTAAGGAGGCAGGCATACAGGCATCACATGCATACGACGGGGGGCAGTGGAGTAAGGAGGCATGCATACAGGCATCACATGCATACAACAGGGGAGCAGTGAAGTAAGGAGGCAGGCATAAAGGCATCACATGCATAAAACAAGGGGGCAGCGAAGTAAGGAGGCAGGCATAAAGGCATCACATGCATAAAACAGGGGGCAGCGAAGTAAGGAGGTAGACATACAGGCATCACATGCCTACAACAGGGGGGCCAGTGAAGTAAGGAGGCAGGCATACAGGCATCACATGCATACAACAGGGGAGCAGCAAAGTAAGGAGGCAGGCATAAAGGCATCACATGCATAAAACAGGGGGGCAGCAAAGTAAGGAGGCAGGCATACAGGCATCACATGCATACAACAGGCGGGCAGCAAAGTAAGGAGGCAGGCATACATGCATCACTTGCATACAGCAGGGGGGGCAGTGAAGTAAGGAGGCAGGCATACATGCATCACATACATACAGCAGTGGGGAAGTGAAGAAAGGAGGCAAGCATACAAGCATCACATGCATACAACAGGGGGCAGCGAAGTAAGGAGGCATGCATACAGGCATCACATGCATACAACAGGGGAGCAGTGAAGTAAGGAGGCAGGCATAAAGGCATCACATGCATAAAACAAGGGGGCAGCGAAGTAAGGAGGCAGGCATAAAGGCATCACATGCATAAAACAGGGGGCAGCGAAGTAAGGAGGTAGACATACAGGCATCACATGCCTACAACAGGGGGGCCAGTGAAGTAAGGAGGCAGGCATACAGGCATCACATGCATACAACAGGGGAGCAGCAAAGTAAGGAGGCAGGCATAAAGGCATCACATGCATAAAACAGGGGGGCAGCAAAGTAAGGAGGCAGGCATACAGGCATCACATGCATACAACAGGCGGGCAGCAAAGTAAGGAGGCAGGCATACATGCATCACTTGCATACAGCAGGGGGGGCAGTGAAGTAAGGAGGCAGGCATACATGCATCACATACATACAGCAGTGGGGAAGTGAAGAAAGGAGGCAAGCATACAAGCATCACATGCATACAACAGGGGGCAGCGAAGTAAGGAGGCAGGCATACAGGCATCACATGCATACAAGAGGGGGGCAGCGAAGTAAGGAGGCAGGCATACAGGCATCACATGCATAAACCGGGGGGGGCAAAGTAAGGAGGCAGGACTACAGGCATCAAATGACACAACAGTGGGGGCAGTGAAGTAAGGAGACAGGAATAAAGGCATCACATGCATACAACAGCGAGGGTGAAACAAAGTAAGGAGGTTGGCATAAAGGCATCACATGCATACAACAGGGGGGCTGGAAAGTAAGCAGGCAGGCGTACAGGCATCACATGCATACAACAGGGGCACCAGCGAAGTAAGGAGGCAGGCAGCATTAGGATAGTGGACAGCGATCAGACAGGGGCCTTGGTTCCGGGCATTAGTGCTACGGGCCGGCTCCCGCCTCCCGGTTGCTGGTCTTGGCTAGAAAAAAGAAAGCCAGCCAGCCAATCGGGGCTGGGAGCAGGCCAAGAAAGGAAGGCAGAACTTTACGTACAATGCAGGGCAGCCTTATTGGAAGGCCTTGATAGACAAGGCAAGTAGCACTAGGTAGTTGATCCAGAGCGCAAAGGGCGAAAATAAAGCAAACAAAGAACTTCAAGGCAGTTCGCACAGGGATATTATCCCAAGATGATAAAAGGCAGCTACTGTTAAAAAAAAAGCACCACAGTGCGCATTCACAAAGCACAGATATCAAGAGGCTCACCCAAAGGAGCAATCAGGTGGGGAGGTGGAGGGCTGGAGTCAAGTCTGCCCAGTGCAGCAGATGGTTCTTCAGGAAGTGGGTGAAGAGGAATGAAGCAGAAATCTTGAATGTACGGTGTCTCTTACCATTCTGTTTAATTGTCCTACACATCCATTTGTTTGTGGTTGGTAGAATGGAGTTGTGATATATTTACTGCCTGATGCATGGAATTATTTGCGTGACAAACACAGATCAGCGCACCTTTCTGCCCGAAAATCCCTGTTTGAAGTATGGGGATTTTCTGGCAGAAAGGTGCACAAATCTGCGTTTTTCACGCAAATAATTCCATGAATCAGGCAGTAAATGTCATTCATACTCAAAAATTATGTCATTCTCGTGGAAACAAATTGAGTGTCACTATCTGTCAGTATCACATTAGTTACTCTCTCCCAATAAAAGACCTCTTGCATGAAGTTAATCTCTGTTTCTGTGGTGATTTTCCCTTACACATGTGCCTTCTGCCAATGGCTTAGATTATCCACCAAACATAAAGCACATGTTTTAGCTCCAATATCATGAAATGGTCGTGTTTTGTCCATGGACACTTTTTTCCAACTACTCTTGGCCATTTGTGGCAATACCAAAGGTGGTATACTGGTGATACATATTTTGTCAATCATTAACACTTCGCACTCTCCCTGACAAACCGGTCTACATCTCTGCCTATCCCCGGCCACCAAATGTTCTCTCTTACTAGTCCCTTGGTACCATTAGTTCCTGAATGTCCCATGTGGGCATTTGAAATCACTTTTACCTTGTATGTCTGCAGGTGGAATGATTCTCTTCCCTCTCCTGAGTACACCATTTTCCAAAGATATATCATTGGCTACTTTCCCATATGGTTTAATTGCCTTTCTTTGATTTTTAGTAAGTGGCCAACCTTTTCCTGTATATTCACTCAATTTCTTCCACACTTGATCATTCTCTTGGGTGTTCTTTCAATTTTCTCTAGATATGGCATGTCCTGAAATCACACATACATCCACCATTGACATGTCCACCAGTCTATCCATATTTTTCTGCTCATAATTCTGCATGAATAATCAGGACAAACAATCAGCAACTTCATCACTCTGACCTTCGCTGTATTCTATATTGTAAATCTACTCTATAGTCTTGGAAGATATGCAATGCAGTCTGGGTGATACATTTTCAGCCCCACCCACAGCCAATGCTTTCACCAATGGTCTGTGCGAATGGTGAAGGAAGCTCACCACACAAACTATCTGAAATGGTTGACACTCCATGCACAAGCCAATGCTTCCTTTTCTATCACTGAATATCCATTTTCAGCTGGAGTCAGAATTCTTGATGCAAGGCCGATTGTATATTCTCTGCCATGATCATTCCTTTGTGCTAATACAGCACCCAATCCATTGCCACTGGCGTCCACCATTATGATCAAGTCTTTTGCTGTATCAAATGGTTTCAAGGTGAGTGATCTCATGAGGTTGTATTTAGGTCTCGCAAATGCTACTCACACTTTCCTATGTGTATTTCTCGCCCTTCCTGAGCAATTTTCTCAGCGGTCCTACAATACTGTAGAGGTCTCTCATGATCTTTGTATAATATTCACACATTCCTAAAAATTACACACGTTCTGCTTTATCTGATGGTCTGGGCGCTGCTATTATACTTCTGACTAATGCTTCCTTGGTACTGATACTGTCTTTGGATAGTTTATGGCCCTGATATTGTTCTTCTTTTGTTATAGAATGTACACTTCCTTGACGGTTAGTACATATTCCTTTAATTCACATAACACCATAGACAGTTCTGGAGTTCTGGAGTGTTCCTCATTACTCTCACTGAATATCAAAATGTCATCTTGAAAGTAGATAACTCTTTCCACACCTTTGAATATTTTTCTATCATCTTTTGGAACACTGAAGCAGCCGATACCAAACCAAAAGACATTCTGTTGAGTCTAAATAATCCACAAGGAGTGATGAAAATAGTTAAATGTTTACAACGTTCTGTGAACTATTTATTTGTGGTTGAAAATACAGTGTTCCTTTGATCTTTTGTAACATTTCTGCTACATTTGGTAAAGGATGTATCTCTGTGATTATGCAGTTGTTTAACCCTCTTAGATCTATAGAGAGCCTTGTGCTTTTGTCTGGTTCTATGACCAATGCAACTGGAGCTATCCAGTCTGCAGATTTAGCTTCTTCTATGACCCCTTCTCTAACCATGCCTTGTAGTAGTATTTCCAAAGGACCTATCAGTTGCATAGGTGCTATCCTTACTTGGCTTCTAGATGGTGCATCACCTTGTTTTAGTTTAATTTTGTGTCTATATCCTTTAAGTGTGCCTACCTTATCCGAAAATACTTCAGGAAACATTTCCATCAGTCGATGCATCTTCTGAGTGTCTCTCATTACTAACAATTGTTCTTCTTCAATCCCTCCACGACAGACCCCCCTCCCTTGCAGCAGCCTCAGGGACATTTATCCACTCTTGACTGTGTAAGAAATTCAAAGTAACTCCTGACCTTGCAGATTCCCTGCTTGACACCCTGACCTCCAGACCTCTACTTTCTGGCTACATCCCCATCCCCTATTGTGATCTATGACTGTGAAGCACTAAGATCCTTCTCTAGTAGACAAGGCCTCTCCCCCAAATGGTACACAGCTGCCCTTCACATTTTTTAAATCTGAGAACCACAGCCTATAATGCAGATGGTGTGCAAACCCTTTGCCGTCAAACAGAGTAGCATACATCTCCCAGCTCATTGTTAACCGGGCAGAAATACGTAAGGCCAAAACAACCTATTACTGAAATACAATCACCAATGCACCCAAGCCTCCAAGGGAACTCCAAACGGTTTCTCTCAGTTCTACTCACCATCATGCACCGCCTCCACTCCCAGCCACACCCAAACCTGCTGCGATTCCCTCTCACACCATTTCCACAACATAGCCCTAGAAGGAAACAACACCATTGCCTTTAAAATAGCATCAATCATCCCACACTCCCCCTCAACCTCAATCAGGACATCAGTATTGCATGCCACACTTCCACTCTTTTCATCCTTCTTTCCACTCCCTCACCCTGAATTTCTCAAGCTACCAACAATCAGCCATGCCTCAAGATCCCCTGATACCCCTGTCTATCGTCAATGCATCTCTCATTTCAGCACTTTCCTAGCAGAATTCAAAACCTCCAGATCAAGGCCCTGCTCAAAAGCCCACACTCAACCTCCTCTCCCCAATTACTGACCAATCGCAAACTACTGATTCATAGCTTAACTAACCGACCGGACAGCATAACCACATCTATGCCAGTTTCAAGAATCCATCCTGATCCTTGACGCTGTCCAATCCGTCTTCAGACCCCTACGAGGTACTGATTGTTGCCTAGTCTCCATATGGGATGATCTCCCAAGATACTCAGACTCATAAGGCTGTGCCGTCCTAATCCGACTCAACCTCTCGGCAGCCTTTGGCAATGTTGACTACCCCACTCTCATTGACAGACTTCACTTCCTCTGCACCAGGGACACAGTGCTGAAATGGATATCCTCCTTCCTCTCCAACAGATTTGTATGCTTGCCCCCTTTCTCCTTGGCCCCCACCCAGTCGCCATGGGAGTGCTGTAGGGTGCCCCCATCTCTCTCTCTCTCTCTCTCTCTCTCTCACTCTCTCTCTCTCTCTCTCTCTCTCTCTCTACCTACCTGACCTTTTCCTCAGAGTCTCTGCAGTCACGGCTATCATCCTTTCATGCTTGGACTATGCTGATGCCATGTAACTGGGAGCCACTGCAACACAACTAAGAAAACTCCAATGGGTACAAAACAAAGCCACAAGGCTCCTCCTAAACTCATTTCCTTCACTGGCTTCCGATCATGTGAAAATCCAACTTCAAGGTAATGTGCATCACCGACCAAGTATTCCACAACACATGAGCGGAATACCTGCAGCATAAACTTACACTATACAGCTCTAACAGAAACCTCAGATCAGGCGCAACACCTCTCCTCATCTAGCTCCCATTCTCCAACCTGATAACTATGAGTTGCTGCTAGGGACCGAGCCACCCCATACCAACTTTGGGCAGGCAAAAATGCACACATATATTTTAGAACTCCTTTTTCTTAACCGCTTACATCTCTGACAATGGTCTTCTAAAGGGTATTCAACTCCACAGTGCTTCAAGGCCATACCAATGACAGTAGGCACTATACAAGTGCCAGATAACATAACAGTTGCTCTGGCTTTAATTCCATGCTAAATTATACTTGATGTCTCCAACTGAGAAAGGGTGGTCCACCATTCACCACATTAGCTTTTCCAACATGTTCTCTGTCTTTGTATTTCACCTTACTGTCAAACCATCCTAGTAGTCCCATGGGATGTCCTGAGTATGCCTTTGGTGTAGTAGTGGCCGGGTTGAGCGTGCCTACATTAGCTGATAGTTTATATTCAACATTCCTTTGGGTATTAATGTTTGTAAGGACCCCGAATCAGCCATCAATACACTTCTCAACTCTTGCTTAATAGATTCTGCATGCAGGCCTCTCTATGTGAGCTAGGTCTGTGGTGTCTTGATCAGTATCCCATGCATATACTACCAGTACATCCCTATGATGTTTTATTTCACCCATGTCCTCTTGCTCTGTTCCATCTTCATCAGGGGATTGTCCCTGCATGGCGTTCATGCCTCTTTCTTGTTGCCTCCCTTTATCATAAGTTGTATTATATCTATACCTGCACACTTTTGCAAAGTGGTCTATTTTGCTACAGACTTTGCACTTTTTATTAAAAGCTGGACAGTATGTTGAAGAGCCTACATGTTCCATTGCACCACACTGGAAGCATTGCGTAGGAGTTTTAAATGTGTTATTCGTGTTCTGTTGAGGTCGTACAGCACATATTTGAGATTGTGTTTGCATTATGTCTTGTGACAATTTCTGACATGCAGTAGATATTCTCTCTATGCTCTTAGTGATTCTCATTACTTCCTCCAGCAAAGGCTCTGATCCCTGCTATACTCTTTCCCTAATCTGGTTGTTGGTCATATGAACCATTGGTTTGACTCAAGTCTTCGCTTAGGAACTGCCCAAGTAGCAGTTGGCTGCAATTGTTCGAAGAACTTCAAAAAATGCATTGATGAACTCTCCTGCCAGTTGTTCCCTAATGTAGAAGTTGTGCCTTGGTAGTGTGACACTGCCTTATTACAAGTATGCCGGTCCAGTAACAACAGTGCCAGTAAGCTACCGGCAACATTGTTAGTGGACCGGCATACTCAGAGTTCTGCGAGCGGGTGCCTTTCAGCCCACAAGGTCTGACCTGGCAGGTGGAATGGCACCCGCTCGCAGACCTTGATGGATGCACCGGCAAGAATGGTGCCGGTGAGTCCATCGTCCCCATTCCCATTGAGTCCAATGGTACTCGAATGGGACTAGGGAGTAATATTTTCCAGGGCGCAGCAATGGGCAATTACCGGGACCGCCGGGGCGTAATGCCCCAGTAAGTCCCCATTGCCGGGTGCCGGAAAAAAAATGACTCCGGCGGCAGCCAGACTCATAATGAGTCCCAACTGTCTTTCTTTTTATATTGCTTTTCCTTTCTTGCTAAAACGTCCTCAAATACATTCAGATCATATCCCTCTTTTTTATTCTTGCAGCCAATAATTTGGCCCCATCTATGGCCTCCAGATACTTATCAAACTCTGCTTTCCAGCATTGCCACTGAATGTTTGCTTTCCCTGGTTTCTGGAGACATTTTGGAGGGTGCTCTAAATGCTGCATTCTGCTTGTGTTCTTATTATTGCATGATTGTTATTATATGTGTGATTCAATATAACCTTTACTATCTTCTTTAAAGTTCCTCTTATGTGGAATTCTGTTTGTGCTGTTTTGTAAAGTGAAGAGTGTCGCACAAACATTCATACGACCCTTGCAATTTTGTTTACGTTTCGTTTTATTTTTGTTTCCCTTTTATTCACTGCACTGCCAGCGTGATGCCAAGCAAGCGTTGACAGGCAGCAGAATGCTCCCGTTGCAAAGTCTACGCAGTGCATCACGTCCATGGCTGCCTTCCGCTAGTCCACGTCTAGCTGGGTGAGTTTAGAGATGTGCTGTGATGTGATTATGCAGCACGTGCACACTGTATGAGTTTCCATTCAAATGCTTACGGTTAGCGGTCACGCTCTTAAAGTAAAACTGTAGATCCTTACCTTAAAGTGATGCGCCCAAGGCAAAGCGCTGCAGAGTGGCTGTTTTCCTGCCGATGTACACACAACAATGTGACTATAAATCTCCATGCGTATTGATGTGGTCCTGGCTAGGCGGGTTACTGCCCCTGTGATACCTGCAATGTTTATTCATCACTCGGACTCTGCGTCAGTACAAATAAGACGTATTCTTCACACATATGCACAGCCCCCTTCCTAAAACTTCTTCCTCAACCCCCCTTCCTCTTCTCCATCTCCATGGAAAACGAAAGAGTGGGACATTATGTGGGGCAACAATACATTGCTCCAGTTTAGTTTTCCTCAATCCTATTGCTTTTCAACCTGACTGCAGGGGTAGAGTCAGCGGGTAAATACATCTTTATTAAACAAATCTGGAGTGATACTCAATTTATCTATATCACCACATATATTTGTGATATTTTGTATGGAAAATCATTGGAGTTTATTGCCCCATTTATGTGAAGAGATCACCAAATAAATCCATTGGTATGTATTCGCTAGGTTTGCTTAAATGTGAAATAATGTTTCTGGCTGCATTTTTAGCAGAATCAATTTTCTCCACATGGGATTGTTTTTAGCTTTAAAGATTGAGGTCTTATAAAATGAGTGCAGGTGCTTAAGTGTGGAATGTATTAGATATGGTGGCTTCTTACAGCATTTTTTTCATCAAGTTGCCTAATGTGAACTTTTTAACTTCTGGGTTATGAGTGAACAGTGCCTTATGTTTTTGTATAGTTCTTAAAGGTTTATATTTTAATGGGGCTGCTGTTCCAATTACATTCATTATAGAGTCGTTGTACTGGGACATAAGCTGATGAATTTCCAAAGATTGATCCATATTTAAACTCAGACTATTAAATATAGGATACTTTCTCTAGGATAAAAATATGCAATAGAAGTTAGAGGTGATCTTTATTTTTCTGGATTTCCAATTAAGGAGTGGTGAAAAATATCGAATTTTGAATAGACCAAGAGATGTCAAAAGACATGACATTTGTGACCTTGAGACTCCCATGAATGCTCCAGTGTACGATACAACTCTTGAAATGAATATTATCTCAAACTGCTTGATTAGAACCTAGGCTGAGGTAGCTGGTCCAAACGTTTTCAGCCTGATGATTTGATGGGTCCTCAAATCCCAGATTAAAGTCACAATGAATGAGTATTCGGTGGTTGGTTTTGATTACAGGTAGGAAAGGTTCTTATAAGTCATCAGAACATTGTATTGAAGGGCTGGGTTGCTGCTAGATTAGTGTTAAAACGGATTTCTGAACTCTGTCCTGGTGGCGCAGAAGTTCAGAAGGCCAACCTAATTACTTGGAACAGGGTAACCTCTGGACGAGCCAGACCAATCAAGGTAGCGATCGCGGCGGTCAAGACTAGGTCTCAAGAGGGGTGAGGGTGACTGAAAGCCTGCAATGAGCACACAAAGAGCGCTTGCAAACTACTCCAAACAGTTGTTATATCAAAAATATATATACATTTATTTTAAGGCCTTTAAAATAATGACCGTAGCGAGAAAATCACAATATCACAATATTAAGCCAACACATACCATATCAACACAATATATATACAAATACGACAGTCTCAAGCATTAGAGGCACGAAATGTGTAGTCCACCTGCAAGGGAAGGAAAACAGGCAGTGCGATAATGCTTTAGACTCAGTTCGCCTTCAGAGGCACCTAACTAGATGGAAGTCCAAGCCCTGCGAAGAGTGGAGCCTTGAGCTCAAAGTACCTGCACACGCTGGTGCCAACGGGCAAAAGGAGAAGCTCTTCGGAGGAAGTCAGGCAGTTTGGGTTAGTGCACAACAGAAGAAGAACAGGTTCCGCGACTCAAGCGCAGCCTCCACAGTGAGCAGAAGCAGAGCGCGAGTACGGACAAAAGGGTGCTGTTTTTACACAGCGGGGAAAAGCAATGGGCTACTGCAGGAGGGCGACCAGATCCTAGCTATACTACTCACCGGTCCCCGATGCAAGCAGGCCCAGGCTTCTCCACGTTAGTTTCAGCAGCTGGCAGGTTCAGAAGAGCCGGGAATGCCTCGTCGTCGTGTAGAGAAAAAAGACGTCCCAATCGAAGAAACCTGCACAGTTTTGTCACCACAGCAGGGCAACGGAGCGGCCGTGTGTATCTGAGCCAAATGTACACTACTCACTTCAGACTTGGGAACGCCAAGTGTACGAAGCGTGTGAGAGTGACCAGGACTCGAAATACAACACAACCTGGCGGCGGTTACAGAGCAGGACTCCCGTGTAAGCTGGTCAGTCAACTGGATGGCCCAGAGACGCTTCCGAAGGCTTACTGGCAGGAGATGATGAAGTCGCCGAGAATAGCTGTTCCTGCTATTCCAAAGGTCGAAGCACCAGTACAGGCCTTCTGGTTCGATCAAAGGAGGAAAGGGTTTCACAGGAAGACAACAGTGCAAAGGAGGAGTCCTTCAGCGGGTCACCAGCGATTCCTCGGTCCAGCCTCTTGGTTGCAGGATACTTGGCTCCTGTATTCCTTCGTTCGTGAGAACTCAGGAGATCGACATGGTAGTGGTGTTTCCAGCCCCCTCTTATCCACGGTTCCCTTCGCGCCAAAACGGAGGGGAGCCAATGGGAGATCCGCTCATCAACACACACACCATACGTGGACCAATCACGGACCACGGTGGTCCCAGGCATTCACACCACCCTAGACTCTCTGGCACCCAGGATGTGTATTGGAACCAGACATCCCAGCCCACACCCTGGAGGCACACAAAAGACATGTAGAAGCCCGCGAAAGCAACCAGGTTTCGCGGGAAAGTACATGCCCAAATAAGGAAGGCCCCGGGTCGGCTCGACCTGGGGAAGGTGAAGGGAGCAAGACGGTCAGCGGACAGGACAAAGGAGCCTCGTGGTCTGGCCATTTTGGGAGCCAGGCCACCATTTTGGGTTCAGCGCGAAAAACGCGCTTAGAACGCCAAAAGGAGCTCAAAATACACAAAACGATCGCTGCCACCATTCCAGTCCCTGAATGACTTGCACCGATCAAATACAATCCTAAACGAGTATCTAGGGCCTGTAGAAGGCTAGAGACCCAAGAGAGCTGTAACTTAGCTTATAGTGCCCTCTTGTGTCATGTTGCACTAAAGCCGCAACATGATAAAAGAAACTACGGGAAACAGCGTTCCCCGGTACTGACTGTCTTAAGGGCATGTCAGTTTCCCCGTAAGAAGGAGCGAAAGCCCAGAGGAGTGCGGCAGAAGGCTGCACTTCTCTGGCAAAGTCAAGAACAAGGTGAAAAACAACAGCAAAAAGTTTAGGGGTTGCCACATGGAAGGAAAATTACCTACAATTACGAAATCTTTCCTAACAATAAGGAAGTCGTGAAGTGTGGGTATTTGGGTGTTAAAGTTTTACACTGAGGATTTCACAGCCTTTAACACATACAAATGGACTCACTACAGAATTTAACGTTCGTTTATAGATCATGGCTGCCCCACCTCCTTTGACATGAACACCAGTTGACATATTTGATGGAGTAACCATTAGAAACCGCTAGCCTATGGGAGGGTCCTGAATGGGTCTGTAACCTGGTGTCTGTGAGTGGCAGCTGATGAACGTTGTTTTCAGTAATGAGACCAGAAATTTTGAAGGGCATGTTTAGGAAGAAAATGAATATTTGTAAGAACTGATTTGCACATAAAACATTCATCTAAGGTATTACATGTTGCTTCGTGTGCACTACTAGGTGAGAGCTCGGTGTGAGAATGTAGTCCTTTATGATTAGCTGGTTTAAATAAGTTCTAACCAGATTTGGAAACCTGGTTGATAATTGAAGTGAGGTGGTAATAGATTATTGCCAAAGTGCATGAATTGTACGAAAAACTGTTTCTGCATCAGTATCACATTTGTCCCATGCCTAATTGTGCACACTGAGGATCATTTATGCTGTGCTTCTTGTATTCGGGAAGGTACTCATGTTATATTCACAGGAGCAGTCATAGTGCAACAGTCAAACAAACTTAGAAGGCCCCGATTTGCTTCTAAACTGGACAGAGATAGGTATTTATATATAAAATATATACTTCCCTGGAAACCCTGGATTCTGGCAAAAATGTGCATAATGGTGGCACATACATCTAATTAGAAGAAGCATAAACAGGTTACCTGAAAATCTGAGGTAAAGGATGTACGTAAAAGAACATGCTTGCTGCTAAACACACACACTTTCTACTTATGGCCTCCAATTATAAAGCGGTGACAGTGGTTATTCTTGAGCTGTCATCTGTTTCAGTGAGTATGAAATATAATCTTGGCCATCAATATAATGACTTCTGCTGTGCACTGTCAAAAGAGACATACGCATCTGAAAGTAGAAAAGGTCCAATATCATTATATGCAACTTCAAATGTGCACATCGAAAATGGTTGGGGTGTCTTTAGGGGATCTGCCATCATGGGACGGAGTTTATTGGTCAGGTATCTAACATTAATTAATATATTTGCATATTTTATAGAGGTTGTTCTCTAATTTCTGTCCTAGCTTACCCTGAAATACATCTGGGAAAAATATCGACATTGTGATTAGGTAGGCTGTGGCTACTGAGCCCAGTAGGAACATTCCCCAGTAGAAGACAGAACCTCCAAGATGCCTGTGACTCCCAGGTACTGGTTAGTGTAAGGGAGATGAGAGGTCAAAATATCAAATTGCAGAGGGTTACAGGAAGTAAAGGTAAAAAACCAAAATAAACAGGGAAATGTGAGTGAGTCCATGGTGAGACTACTTATCCCTGTAAGGGCCATTCCATATTGTCTCTGGTTATTAAACGTAAGCCTCTCCTCTCTCAGGACTGCAAAGTAATCAAAGAACGAATGGAACCAAGGGTGGATGGCTAGTGGGGCGAGTAGTAACATATTACTAGGGAAAGGAGAAATGGGCAAGTCACATTCGAAAGCAGGTGGAGGAAACGCCCAAAGGGGTCATCTGCCCACTATATGTTTCCTCTGTTCAGCAGTACAATGTGCAATGTTGTGGTCTTTTAGCATTGTGTTACCCAACATAATAAACATAATCAATTTCCCATTGAAGGTACCTTCAATTTAGATAAATGGGGAGATAAATGGGGAGTCCTTAGGAGAGTGTTAGAGGCACAGGGTATGAAGATATCACCAGTATAGTGGGAAGCCTTTGCCACCTGGCTGGAGGAAATCTAGGAGAAATTACAGTAATACGTTTGAGAGTGGTAAATGACTGCTTGATAGGGCAAATAAAGGGTTATTTGTGATATATTTGGAGAGAACATCAAGGCATTCTCAGTATGTGTTTAAAGGCACTAAATACCCTCCCCAAAATATTCTAGGAATGGTGCAATTATATACACCAACTCCAGTCCTAAAATATTTGGGGAAATTGCCTTAAAATAAATATTGAGTCACCCTCGATGTTATTTCCAGTGATAATATCACTGGATACCAAATAATGTTTCTAGAAAACTCAAGGGGGATGGATAAAGCAGTCCACTTGTGCCCCCAAGGGGGTGGAGAGGACAAAGGAGGAGGATGAGCAGGAAGATCACGATTATGAGACAGCAGAGTATATATTTGAGTTTTTTACTAGTATCAGATCACCTACAGGTGTGAGGCAAGCACAAGCAGATGAGCTGCAAGAAGATGCACACATTGTAGACATGCACCTCTGTTTCTTTGTGCCCCCAGGACACCAGGACCAAGGGGGCTGGTTATTATGGGTGCACCTCCCTCATATGCACCATCTCTGACAAGGCTATATCAAACTGTTTCTGGCCTCTTAGCAAAGGCTTAGACACAACAAAATAGCTTGTGTATAGGCTGGCAGACTAAGACACAACAAAATAGCTTGTGTATAGGCAGGCAGACTAAAACACGGGCAGAGCTGGTGGCTCATTGAAAACCATTGTGTAACATGCCAGGATCTGAAGAAAGAAATGTTTGAGAATTAATTTATGAGGCTACAGATACAGAGCTTACAGGGACATGTACTGGGACAGTTACAGGGGTTAGTACAAAATACTTCAAACCCTGTGCATACGTGGGGCAGCCAAGGAACAGGGACAGGGGAGGGGGCCAGATGGGACAACAGGTACAACAGAATCAGCAAGTGGGCTACATAGGACAGCTGCAACAGCAGAGATTGTTGGGAAATGTTTATCAGCAGTGGGAATGAAAGCACAAAATCAACAGGGATAGCGAGGGTTGCAGAATCAACCAGTCCTTGTTGCTGCTGAACCAATATACTTAACCTTTAATTATTGTGGACAGGAGGGCCATTGGAAGAATGAGTTTCCATTCAGACCACAGAGACCGTATTAGCAAGGGACCATGAGTCCTATGAACGACCAATTTCCACAGCAGGGTGGATAGGTCCAAATGCCAGCTGGCCCACACGGGGCTCTGCCTCAGTTCCAGAATTCGAAAGCTAAGTGTATTATTACTGCAGACAATAGAAGGCCAAGGGTGAACCCCAATAGCTTCAGACAACTGAAGGGGTATGATACTTTGCAAGCTCACATGCTCTCAGGAGACCAGGAAGGTCTATATGTTCGATGCCAGGTGCAAGGGAATCTGGTGGATTATTTAGTGAATACTGGGGAAAAAAGATCTACGTTCGGGATGAATGCATTCCTAAATATTCCCTTATCCCAGGGGATAGTCAGGGTGGTGGACATCTCAAAAACTATGATTGTCTACCTGGTTACTCAGTCCCTCATGGTTACATTGGGGCCCATCACATGCCAGCATCTGTGTCTCTTAAACCCAATGTCGCTTGTACATTTGTTGGGGAGAGATTTGTTAAGTAAAATGAGGTTCACCGTATACTGCACCACCGATGGAGTGGCCTCAGATAACACCAAAGAGATCATAGCAATGCTAAGTGAAGAACAGAGGGCAATCCAGGGTGAAGAGGATAGACAGTGGTCTGGTGATCTGCAGGTTTTGATCGATTCAGTATCCTATTCTTTGAGGGACTCACATGAAAATTAAGTAGGGTATATACAAAGAGCCCGGTGCTGTTTGGCATAAAATTAGACCCTTTTAATAAATTGCCCTACTCTCCCGAGTACCCCCTGATACTCGAGGCTGAGTCAGGTATCACACCAGCCATTAAATCACTCTTAATCCAGGGATTATAGTCGCTCCTAGCATTCCATGCAATACTCTGATTTTTCCATGAAAACACCGGGGGTTGGAGGTTCACTATTTTATTCAGGATTTAAGAGTCATCGAGTCTGTGGTAGTATCTTTTTTTTTTATTGAATTGGCTGAATTTAATCAACTTTAAAAAAAATTATCAAAACATATAATTTACAACATATTGATTTTCAAAAATACATAAAAAGATTTACAACACATTAATTCTTAAAATTACATACAGGGAAATATAAAAGGAATACATCACCATGACACACCCTAACTAAGTCATCAATCATAGAAACAATATGTAATTGCAGTAAAAAAATTACAACAAAATCACAATATACTTTGCATATAATTTTTCGATGGACACTTAGCAAGATACATTTTCAGCACTCCTAACGATTTAGGACAGCATCTTTGGTTATATATGTTTTGTATTGTAAACACAAGGCTCTATTATTTACCTAATCCATGTTATATATCTTTTTCTTAGCCTTGTCTGGATTAGTAATCAGTACTTCTATGGATACATCTGCATCAGTAAGGATATTAGAAGTAGCTTTCAACCAACCTTGAACAAATGCATGCTGGCTAGAGAAAAGGCAGAACAATAAAAATGTTATCATCACTTCCATTTTGGTTGATACAAGACATTTCTGTAATAATGCACACATTTTCCAATGATAGGAGGCATTCAAAGAGACTATGCCCAGTTCATACCACAGCCATGAGATCGGAATACACTGTGGTAGTTGTAAAAGTTGCCTCCAAAACTTGGCATCTATTTTGTCCAAAATGTGTGTATATAGAGGAACTATCGTTTCTAGAATATATAATAAACATGGTATTGTTTTATGTTTCCAATTTCCAATACATTAATGCGGGTTGTATGGAGAATTTGCCAAAGCAATGTAAAATGATCTTATCTTGTGATAGGCCTATTGCCAGTTTGCGTTCCATTTGTATGAAATGGCCTTTCACATTGATATTGGCTTCAAATACCATTCCTAAATATGTGTACATAGGAACAACTGCCAATTTAACCTCATTGATAGACCACTGAAATAACCTGCAATTGTGTTTCTTCGGCATATATAAAATAATTTGTGTTTTTGTGGTATTATTTTTTTTAAACGTGTTTTTATTTTTTCCAATACCATAACATTACATTATCAACAACAGTAAAATTCCCCCCCCCCGTCCCCTACCCCACCGGTGATCTCAGTCTGTATTCCTCTTCTCTGGGAAGTCTCTCACTGTACTTCACCTGAATAGGGTCAGAATCCTTATTTTATGTGGACACCATTGCTCTTTGTATTCTGTTTGAAGATACTCAGACGACCAGACTCCAGGCCTTTCTAAATGTTTCGTGTTCTCCTTGGATGTTGTGGTTTGACCACACTCTTCTTGTCCAGTCCACTGCGAGTGGTGCTTTTTTGCTTCCATTTGTTTGGCTATTTCCAGCCACGCCCCTATCAATAGGCCCATAAAGTTCCTTTTCTGCGTAGCGTTGAACTGTTTGTCCCTGGGGTCCCAAAGCCCCCTAGCCACACTTCATCCCCAATGTGTGCAGCCCCTGGGAACATTTTTTGCATTTGGGTGTTTACCTCCTCCCAGTATAAGTTTAGACTCGGGTAATCCCACCATATATGTCGCCAATCTCCCTTCCCTCTGCATTCCCTCCAGCACCTATCTGGGGAGTTGCTGTACATCGTATGTAATCTTTCTGGGGTGTAGTGCCATTGCACCATCATTTTCATCCACATTTCTCTAGGTTGGATGGCTTTTATCAGTTTTGGTATTGTGCCCCATATGTATTCCCACCTTCCCCTAGGGAGTGAACATTTTAAGGTTTTCTCCCACCTTCTTATGTATTGACACTTGACTGGATCGACTTGTGCATTTATGTATTTGTATGTGTTGGAGACAAACTGTGTGTTCCTGCGTGTGTCATTATGTACATTTCAAATGGGACAGACCCCTACTCGCTCCGCTTTTTATGCGGGGTGTGCCCAACCAGTGGTGTAGTTGTTCATATTTGTATCGGTCTTTAGGGGTCAGGTTCAGCTGTGTCATGCATTCCGCGAAAGATTTTATCTGCTGCTCTTGATACATGTCCCCAACCATCTTACACCCTGCCTCTTACCATTTTCGATACGCCCCCTTTTCCATTGCTGGTGAGAATTCTGGGTTTCTAAACAGAGGCTTGAAGGGGCCAGGGTCTTTTGTTAGGGTGTCTTTCTGTGTGGCTACATCCCACACTCCCAGGGCCACCCTCATTATTTTGCTAATGTGTACATTGGCGTGTCTATGTTGTTTGTTGATCCATAGCAAGTGTCAGGTGGGTGTTGTCACCACCGCCCTGTCCTGTAATTCCCAGATTTTTCCCCATTTTCCGGTATCCACTCCTTCAGCACCCAGAGCTGTGCAGCTTCGTAATTTTTCTTAAAATGTGGGAGGGCGCACCCCCCTTCTTTTCTGTGTGCCGTCATGACAGCATTCGATTTATTCTGCCAGATGTATTCTGTAACCATCTTCCTGAGCGACTCAAAAAGGGCCTGGGGAATTCTTACCGGGAGGGCTTGGAATAGATACATGATTTTTGGGAGTATGGTCATTTTCACCGCCGTTATTCTGCCCCACCAAGATGTTGTTAATGGGTTCCAATTCAGTATGTTTATTTATTTATTTTTTCCCTAGAAGTTGTAGGTAGTTATGGGCATACAGTTCGTCTAATCTCCCCGTGAGTGTGATCCCAGGTATTTAATCCCAGTGTTCGCTATTTTCAATTGATGATCCATTGCCACTGTATGGATCTCGTTCCTGTTCCCTGCCAGTATCAGGATTTCAGATTTCTGCCTATTTATTTTTAGCCCTGTTATCTCGCCAAAGGCTTCGATCTCGCTCATAAAATACGGGAGTAATCTTTCCGTGTCTCCTAGTGCCACTAACATGTTGTCAGCGTATGCTACTGTTTTGTGCACCTGTCCTACCATCTCTATGTCCTTGATTTCCGGGAGTTCTCTGATTTTTGCCAATAGGGGTTCCAGGTAAATTGCATATAGGAGGGGGGATAGCGGACACCCTTGTTTGGTCCCTCTTTCTAATTGCACTGGTTCCGATAATCCCCCATGCACCGCTATCCTTATGGTTGGGGAGTTGTAATTGGCTCGGATCATATCTATAAACCCTTTGCCTATGCCCATTTTCCTCAGTACCAGAAAGAGGAATGACCACTCTACCCGGTCAAACGCTTTCTCAGCATCCCGGGCTACCATGGCCGTGGGGGACTGTATGATCCCTATTTTTTCCACTAAGTGTAGTATTCTCTGTATGTTATTGTGTGTTTGCATGTTTGGGAAGAATCCGGATTGATCGTGGTGGATCAATTTTGGAAGGAGTTGTGCCAGCCTTGCTGCTAATATCTTGGTATATAGTTTCGCATCCAGGTTGATTAGTGCTATTGGGCGGTATGCACTAGGGAGTTGCTCCTCCTTCCCCTATTTGTGGAATACCAGAACTTTAGCCTCATTCATGGTTTGGTTTACATTCCCTTTCTCCTTAAAGGTATTGAACAAGGCTGTGTGGAGAGGGGCAAGTATATCTTTATAGGTCTTATAGAATAGTGCGGTATAACCGTCCGGGCCTGGAGCTTTATTTTTCTGGAGGTCCTCAATTGCTTTATTGACCTCTTCAATTGAGATTTCCCTGTCTACGATTTGTTTTTCTTCCTCCGTTATTACTGGGAGCTGTACCACTTCCAAGTATGCCTCCTGATGCTCCTTCCTCGGGCGATCCGAGGAGTACAACTTCTGATAAAAGCGTTTAAATATGTCTCCTATATCTGTGGTTAAGGTCTTCAGCTGTCAAGTGTCATCTTTTAGGGCCTTTATTGTCTGTGCCTGCTGCTTACCTTTTAGTTGTCTTGCTAGTAATTTGTCGGCCTTGTTCGCCTTCACATAGTACCAGTGTTTTTTGTAGAGGAGAGCCCTCTCCGCCTTTTTGGTGCGGAGTGATTCCAGTTGCCCTTGGGCATGTCTTAATGTTCGTTGGAGTTTTTTAGTTGGTGTTTGTATAATCTCAGCTTAAATCTTGCTTATATTGGCCTCAAGTTTCTTTTCCCATTGGCGATTCAATTTCTCTCTCTGTGATTAAATGCTATGAGGTGTCCCCTTGCTACCGCCTTCAGGGCTTCCCATAATGTTCCCTTTTTTGTGTCAGGAAGATCGTTGTTAGCTAGTTAGTCTGTGATATGCTCTCTTAGAGCCTGCCCCGTGACCTGGTCTCTAATGATTTCCTCTGGGAGGTGCCAACCCCATAGCCGTGGGTGGTTTTGAGTCCATTTCAGGGATGCCCACAATGGCTCGTGGTTGGAGAGTGTTATAGGCCCTATCTCTGCCTGTTTTATTTTCCCTAGGAGCCTCACCGAGACCCATAGATAATCTATTCTTGAGGCCGTATTGTGTACGTGTGAAAAGTATGTGTAGCTTTTCTGATTGCCATACATGTTGCACCAGGCATCTGCCAGCGCAAGGTCTGTCATTGTCTGCTTAAGTGCTTTTAACAGGGCACCCTGGTCATGTTGTTTGGGTCCCGATCTATCTAGGGAGGGATTCCATGCCAAGTTTAAGTCCCCTCCCAGCACCATCTCCCCTGTGGCTTGGTGCTCTAATTTGTCTTACATATCCCTTAGGAAGCTGTCCTGGCCCGTGTTTGGAGCGTATACTGATGCCAATGTCAGGGGTTTCCTGACTATTGATATGGTCACTGTCGGGAATCTCCCATTTGTCTCCCCATGTGCTCTTTACTTGTGCATGCAGAGAGTGTCGTATTGCTATTAGCACCCCCGCCTTTTTCTCTAGTACGTTCGCCTGTAGTATTTGGTTGAAACCTTTTAAGAAAACTGTATGTTTGTCCAGAGGTTTTATGTGGGTTTCCTGGAGCATTACAATATTGTATGCGCCCTGCTTGAGGAATTGTTCCACTTTTTTCCTTTTGACTGGGAAGTTCAGTCCCCTGACGTTATATGTCAACATTTTTATCCCCATCCTATCTTCTGGGTTTGGAATCTTTCATGAATTTCCCTTTTCCCCTTTGTAAGTAAGGAGTTCTTTCTGATTTTACCCTGTACCTAATTTGCCCTTCCCTATATGTGTCGCGCAACCCCCAACTGGCGCTCCTTCCCCCCCCATGAACTGCCCTCAGGAGGGGACGATACCCTAGGTTTACTCAGGTGTGGTGCCTTGTGTGTCATGCCCTCTGATAGTCTCAGGGATAACTTTGAAGGGAGTCCTTAACCCTTCCCCATGACTTCAGTGGAGTCCGGGTTGTCCTCCCTCTCCCCTCCCGGCACCTGTTTTGGTAGACCTCTCGGTCCTCCTTCTGCTTCGGCTGGTGTCGCAGTGTCATTGCTTTGCTGTTGTCTGTCAGCACATTCGTTCAGGGAGCGCTGCCCGCTATTTCTTTTTACTGGGGCATCTCACCCTCCTATTGATCGTTTTCCATTCCCACGGGGTCCTTCTACCTGGTTGGTCCTTGCCGCTAGCGTGTGGGAGCTCATCTTCCCGTTCCTGGATTTTCAGTAATCTCAGGCCCTCTTCCCTTGTTGTTATTCTTCTTTGTGTCCCATCCCATGCAAACAGGAGTCCGAATGGGAATGTCCACTTATATCTAATCTGCCGTGATGTCAGTTCCCTCATCACCTGGGCCATCTCTCTTCTTTTTTGGAGCGTTGACTGTGCTAGATCTTGAAACAGATAGATGTCCTCCCCATTCATTCTTATGTGGTCAATGACCTTGCCTTTCTGAGGATCTGTTCCTTTTGGGAATACATGGTGAGGGCCACCAACACATCTCTAGGGTGGGCGCTTTGGGTTGCTGTTCTCCTCAGACCCACCCTATGGATTCGGTCCATTGGGACTTCTTCTTCATCTGTCAGATCCCGAATGTCCTTCAACACCTGCTGCACCACAGTTTTAAGGTCATTGTCCTCCACTGTCTCTGTCATATTTTTTATTCTTACATTAGATCTTCATGCTCTGTTTTCTAAATCTTTGCATTGAAGCTCCAGATTGTGCGTTAGGCGGACCAGATGTTTCTGCTCTTCTGCACCTTGTTGCGTCGCCTCCTCCATGTTTTGCACCACTTTCTCAAGGGTATCTGTTCTTTCTCCTAGCCCTGCCACTTTCGTCTTCAATTCTTGCACCACGGCTTTAAGTTCACTTTTCATAGACTCAAGGTGTGTATTCATTGTATCCATAAATTGTGCCTGGAATTCCACGAACCACGCTTTCATATCTTCTTTCGTGGCCATCTCCTCTGGGGGGTCCATGACTGTCCTGGTTTTTTGTCCCTTTTGTGTTTTTGCTCTCTCTGGGAGCCCTTTGTCCACACCCAAGAGGTGGACCAGATTCTGATCCTGTTTAGGTTGCCAGGTTTGAGGGGGTAATTGTTTTTGCTTCCCTCTGGATTTTGACATTGGGGCCGCTCTTATGTTTCTTTCAGGCCTTCTGATTCCTACTGGGTGCTTCAGTTGTTAGAGCATCCGCACCATGCCGGTCCCTGCCAATGCCTATGTGTTCGCTCTGCTCTGGAGAAGGGGCTGTTGGAGGCCTGTGGGTGCTCCTGTCTTATTACTTGGGGTTCCCCCTTGTATTTCTGCTCCAAGGAAGGTTCTTTGAGGTCCTCTCCTCCCCTGCTGTGTTTCTATGCCCGCTGGAGGATTCTCGTATAAAGGGGAGAGGGGGGGCATTCCTAGCTATGTCTTTTGCTGTGCTCTTGTCTCTGGGCGGTGTCGTTCCTCCGCCCCATGGTGTTTGATCCATACCCTCTGCCTCGTGGCTCTGTAGTTCTGGTCCCTTCCTCCATGAGAGTCTCTGAGCCGAGAAGGGGGGGGGGGGTAGGGGACCATGTGTTTTGTTGAGGACCAGGTGTGCCCGTGGTCCTGGCCATCCCACGCTTCCTCCTCGTCCCTATTATTTTCTCAGGGCTTCACTGGGGCTTTGTTTGGTTTGCCCAACCCTGGGGAGACTCCCCTTGTTGGGGCACCGATGCTGCAGTTTCTTTCAGAGGCCCCTCCCCACTGCGTGGTATCGGATCTCTTCCCCCATGCTCTGGAGGAGGCGGGGTGCAGTTATCCTTGGTGTCCCCTGGCCTGGTCTACGTGTGTGTCCCCTAGGCGGTCACCTTTAATCTGTGTCTTCTGCCCTGCGGGGTCTCCCGCTGGGCTCTCCTCGTCTTCTCTGGCTTTGTCCGTGCTGCGTCCTTGATCTGCTGGGGGGGCTGCAGAGCGTCCTCTGGGGCTTCCGGTCCTCTCTGGGTCGGCCCGTGCTGCGTCTTTCTCCTGGTGGGGCCCCGATGTGTCCACAGGTTCTTCCGTTCCTCTCGGGCTCCATCCTGCAACCCTCCTTTGGCGTCCCAGGGGGCCGACCAGCGATGCCCCTCGGTGTTGTGTGTCCTCAATTGGAGCCACGCCCGGCGGTCGCTGTCCTACGCTGCCTCCTCCATGGGGGGGTTCCCTTCGTGGAGTCCTCTGCTCTTCTGGACCACCCTTACTCCGTCTGGGCATGTGGTGCTTCGCTTTCCGATTTAATCCCACAGTTAGAATAGAAGTCTGAGAATGAAAGCAGTAGATGATATCAGATAAGGTAGCAGAGCAAGTGTCTCTACTAAGTTTTGGCATTAATAATACTCGTGAAACTGAATCAAAAGCAGAGTGTAAATCAACAAAAGCAAAATATAGGGGTTGTTTTTTTGCATGACAATGAGATTTTAGGGCATTCAGTCAAAATGAATTGATGGTCGTCCCCATACGTGCCACAAAGGCAGATTGCTGTGGATCACGGTGGTTGTTCTGTAGAGTCCAAGCATTTAAGTATCTGAGGATTAACTTTGCAAACATTTTCTCTGGGGTTTCTAAGTGCGCTATGGGACGATAGTTCCCTGGCATCGATCTGTCCCCTTTTTTAAAAATGGGGACTAGTATGGAAGTCTGCCATGACAGGGGGAGTGCTCTATTAAACAATATGTGTTGGTACAGGTTATTCAAAATATTTGCCCATAGTTGGGTTTTAGCCTTTAACATCACATTGTTTAAGCTATCTGGTCCTGTAGCTCTCGATCCACTAGCTTGTTTGATGACCTCTTCTACAATATCTGCTCAACATTCCACTGCCCGCTTAGATTCAGTCTTCATTGTGTACTTAAAGGTGTCAAAATGTTTATCTGTATAGAGTTGAGTAAAATGTTCAACCCATTGGGCTTCCTTAACACCATTTGCTTGTGTTTCTATTTGGAAAAATGAAGATTGATTGTTGAGTAATGTCCAAATATCAGCCATATTTTTCATTGTCATAGCTTTAAGCATTATTTCGCTGTCATATTGAAATATTAAAGATTTGCATGCCCGTATACAATTTTGATATTTGCACAACGCTGATCTAAGCGTGGCTTGTGGCATCATAATATTTGATTTCCGAATGAGTTTTCTTTCCTTACGGTAAACCGCACGTTTGGCTTGGACCACTGGATCAAACGCATGTAAATGGTTTATTGTATGCTTTTTAATGATCACAATATTGTCTTTGAATTGATTTAAGAGAGTGGTGTACTGTTTTCTAGAAACATCAATTAAATTCCACTCTTGTTGAAAGCTTGTAATTTAGGCGTCGACCATGAAAAGCATGATCAAGCATTATTTACTGTTAGTGTGTATCTATACCAGTTTGTATTGGGATCAATTTTAAATCTCTCCCATCGTATTTTCAAAGCAAGTAAGTTGTGGTCACTGAACTGCTGAGGTATGATTTCAAATGAAGGACTTGTGAAAACAACTGAGCATCCACACATATATAGTCGATAATGCTGTTTGATCCCTCTCTATGCCATGTGGGTTGCTCAGGTAAGTCACCAGTTACGGCCACGTTGAGTATCTGGAAGCTAGACCATCTATGGGACTCTTGATGAACACACCCTTGTTCTAATTACAGATAATTTAGATTCAAGTCGCCAGCGAGAATCTTGGCTGAAATATCTGCAGTCATGGCAATAGTATCTAACAATTTTGTTAATTCTTCATAAAAGATGTCGTCAGAGATACCTTCGGGGTTACGATATAAGTTTAAGATGGCCATATTCCACAAAGGACTCTCCAATTTCGTTAATTGTAAGAAGATATCATATGACAGCCATGGTTCAATATGAAATCCAGAATTAAGTCTTACTGCCACCAATAGGCCCGATGATGGTCTACCTTTAATTCACATTGTAGCTGGGAGTAATGAAAGGTCATAGTTATCCCACACTGGGGGTGTCAGTAACCAAGTCTCTTATAGTGTTAAAATATCAAAAGGTTCAGTAATTCTTCTCATAGAAGTTTGTAAATGTGCATGACCTCTCGTATTCCAAACAGCCTAATGTCAAATAGGATTGCTTCTCTTTGTTTACTAGTTATGCTTTCGCAGGATAAATTCTTAGATTTCTGTAATTCTGCTCCTGGTTTATGGATTTTATGGATGAGTTATGATGACTGGTTCGTATTTGATCAAACTGTTTTTGTATTCGCTCTGGCTCTTGGGCTATTAAGAAACCCATTCAAAATAAAGTCATTTTGATTGCCATATAGCATTCATAACCATACCAGAAGGATTCCACAGTCTCACTATAGTCATATTTTTTCCTGCTATAAATTCCACCAGATCTATATCCCCACTTGCAATGTCCTCAAGTTCGACTACTTCGTTAAAGATTTTAAGTATACTTCTTCGATTTAGATCATATGTAGAAAATGGCCCATCCCGACATTTCATAATCAATGTGTGACAGGGGGGGATATTTTTTTGTTGCCAACCATCATTTTTCCTCTCCGAGATATGCTTTACTTTAGGAGGGCGGTGTAAATCAATTATCAGGCTTTTTGTTTGAGCATGACCCGATTTCATACATTGGGGTATTGTTAGCTCTTCATATTCATAGGATTTTGGGACAACGTTTTGGACATTTCCGCTACAAGTTGTTGTGGGTCTTTGATCATGAGAACCTGTGTTTATAATTGGCAAGGAAGATTGACTATTGAGGTTAATTTCGCCAGATGCCATACAATTGGCAATATATTTGTCAACAGATGGGATCACTTCACGAGGTATGCCAACGATTTTATCTTTTCTTTCAAAATAAATCTGTATGGCTTTATGTATTTCATCTGGCATAGTAAGTGTGTGTGTTCCAAATTAGTGTTTTTGATCGGTTTCTGCCGTATGGGGTTTTTTGTTTTCAATTGCATACTCTTTTAAAGCATGAACCCGCTCAGTCGTCACACTTGAATTACGCTCTTCTAGCGGGATCAACATCACTGAGATGTTATTTGAATTGGAGTCATTTGGATGAATACTGATCCTTGATTCAACTTGATTTTTTTTTTTTTAATTGGACATCTCGTCTTCAACAACAATAGGTCGAATGATGTTCGTAAATACAGGTAATATTGATTTATGTACCTGTGCCGAGACAGGGTCTTTTTTTTTCAACAGAATAGACCACTGAGTTCGTATTTAGTGCACTCTGTAGCTTAGCTGAGTTCACATTCATCTATTCGACAATTGTATCTAATTGTCCAGATTGTTTGTTTACTTTCTCATTCAGACTCTCAAATAATTTAAATAGGCTCAAGATCGTCGTATTAATTGCTGATAGCATTAATTCTACTAGTGGTACTTGCAACGGGTTATACCCTTGTGTACTTTGGGTGTGTACTTTTTTACATTGCCTCGGTGTCGGTAACACATAACGTGAAATATCAGCCTGAGAAGTAGTGAAAGAAGAATAACTTTCTTGTTGCAATGAATGCTCATTGTGAATCGATATCGGGGATTCACATTGGCTAGCATAAACTGAAATGTTATCTTTGGAGCTACTACTGTGGATTGTTCTACTATGCAAAGTAGGCGAACTTGCATTTGTTGGAATAGTAGGAGGTACTCCATCTTCTAACGACAGTGGGGTAATTCATAGAAATCAGCGCACAAGTGGTGCATACGGCAGTCTGCGCCAGCCGCATGCGCCAAAACCCATTTCAGCACACAGCGTATTCATGGATTTCAACATCCATAACCAGCCGTGGTGCAGAGTGGGGCAGCGACCCTGCAGCAGCACCAGTTACGCCCCCAACCCTGCCCCGTGCGCCATGAAAAATGCTCAAATCCAGTACATCGCGCAAAGGCCAGTGGACCAGCATACAGCCCCCCAACCACGAAAACGCGTGTAAAAGTCCCCGCGCATGCCCAAGAATACATGTACCCCACTCGCGCCAGCGAAAATGCGTGTAAAACTCCCCATGCACCCCTCTTAATTCACGTACCCCACTCGCGGCAGCAAAAACCTCCCCGCGCATGCCCCAGAATACTCGCGCCAGGTAAATTGCGTAGAAAAAGCACCCCCCTGCGGCGTGGGCTGCCTGTGGGCAATGCCCAGGGTGGATGGGGTACCTGCGTGTATTTAGGGGGTGTGCGGGAAGTTTCACATGTGATAGGCCTTGTGTGAGTGGGGTACGTGTATTTGGGGGGTGTGCGGGAAGTTTCACACGCGAAAGGCCCTGTGCGAGCGGGGTACGTGTATTTGAGGGGTGCGCAGGGAGTTTCACATGCGATAGGCATTGTGTGAGCAGGGTACGTGTATTTGGGGGGTGCGCGGTAGGATTCACATGTGATAGGCCCTGTGCGAGTGGGGTGCGTGTATTTGGGAGGTGCGCGGGAAGTAACACATGATATCGGCCCTGTGTGAGCGGGGTACATGTATTTGGGGGGTGCGCAGGGAGTTTCACATGCAATAGGCATTGTATGAGGGGTACGTGTATTTGGGGGGTGCGGAGGTAAGTTTCACACGCGATAGGCCCTGTGCAAGTGGGGTACGTTTATTTGGGGGGCGCGTGGGAAGTTTCACACATGACAGGCCTTGTGTGAGCGGGGTACGTGTATTACTGGGGTGCATGGGGAGTTTTGCACGTGTTTTCGCTGGCGCGAGCGGGATATGTGTATTTGGGGGGTGCACGGGAAGTTTCACACACAATAGGCCCTGTGCGAGTGGGGTACGTGTATTTGGTGGGATGTTTCACACACGATATGACTTGTGTGAGCGGGGTACGTGTATTAATGGGGTGCGCAGAGAGTTTTACATGTGTTTTTGCTGGCGCAAGTGGGGTACGTGTATTTGGGGGGTGCCGCAGGAAGTTTCACATGCGATAGGCCCTGTGCAAGCGGTGTACGTGTATTACTGGGGTGCGCAGGGAGTTTTACACGTGTTTTCGTGGCGCGAGTGGGTTACGTGTATTTGGGGGGTGTGCGGGAAGTTTCACACGCGAGAGGCCTTGTGTGAGTGGGAGTTACGTGTATTACTGGGGTGCGCGGGGAGTTTTACACGCGTTTACGCTAGCGCGAGCGGGGTATGTGTGTTCAGAGGGGTGCGCAGGGAGTTTTACACGCGTTTTCGCTGGCACGAGCAGGATACGTGTATTCAGAGGGGTACATGGGGAGTTTTACACGTGATTTCGCAGGCACGAGCGGGGTACATGTCTTTGGGGTGTGCACAGAAAGTTCCACACATGTTTTGGCAGTGAGGGGCCTCCCTGGTGTGTCCCTAACCTCCTCCCCAGGCCCTGCAGCTAACCCACACTACAGGAAAGCACCCTAAACTCCTGGGCATGCCCCGCAGGCAGCCCATCACCCCTGGCTGTGCTCCACAGGCAGCCCGCATGTCACCATGCACCTGGGAGCCTTGACACATGTCCCCTACCCCACCCACCATTGACGGGTACCTGCCAGCATGCCCGACTCATGTCCCCCTACCCCCACCCCCAGTGACGGGTACCTGCCAGCAGACCCTGACTCATGCCCCCCGAACCCCACCCCCAGTGACGGTACCTGCCAGCAGGCCCCGACTCATGTCCACCCACCCCCACCCCCAGTGACGGGTACCTGCCAGCAGGCCCTGACTCATGCCCCCCCAACCCCACGCCCAGTGACGGGTACCTGCCAGCAGGCCCCAACTCATGTCCCCCAACCTCCACTCCCAGTGACAGGTACCTGCTAGCAGGCCCAGACTCATGTCCCCCCACCCCCAGTGACGGGTACCTGCCAGCAGGCCCCGACTCATGTCCCCCCACCCCACCCCCAGTGATGGGTACCTGCCAGCAGGCCACGACTCATGTCCCCCAACCCCACCCCCAGTGACAGGTACCTGCCAGCAGGCCCCGACTCATGTCCCCCTACCCCCACCCCCAGTGACAGGTACCTTCCAGCAGGCCCCGACTCATGTCCCCCCAACCCCACCCCCAGTGACGGGTACCTGCCAGCAGACCCTGACTCATATACCCCCACCCCCAGTGACAGGCACCTGCCAGCAGGCCCTGATACGTGGCTCCCCAAACACCATATTCTCTCAAAACAGACCCATGGGCCGAATGCCTACACAAATCCCCCTTGCCCCCCAGTCCAAGCACACAAGCATCCACTGCCCCCACTCACAAATTACACATGCAACCCTCAAAAGAAGCACCATGGCCATGCATAAATGTACAACAGAGCCACAAAGTGGCAACACATGACAGGGGCAATGCTCATTGAACAATGTCCAAAACCAATGAGAGTACACAACACCAATAATGAAGAAATATGATGTGTATTCAAATACGTAATTAAAAAACAGAAAGAAAAATCAAACTAGTAAATGAAGAAAAGCCAAAATCAAAAAATGATGATGAATCCAATGTAAATCAAAAAAACACAAGAGGAAAAAAGGGAAGTGGTCCATTTCAAAAGTTCAAATAAAGTACTTGAATAAATAAAAGAAAACACTGATCCATGGTGATGACAGAATAACCAAAGTATGTACAAGTCTTGAATTATATATACAGAAAGTTTGAAGGGTCCATGATGGCCAAACAAAAGGAAACCTACCAAAAAACCCCATAAAAATAACTATGTACATGAAACCTAACACTAATGAACTATATACAATGGCGGTGGGCATGTCCTACGGCTCACTAGTTGATTTCCCGGGCCAGGGCATCATCAAACTCCTGTTCAACGTCCTGGAGGCGGGCCTGTTCCCTGGCCCCGAGGTCTCGCTGGGATAACGCCATGTCCACCTCCAACTCCCTGCGAATTCCCTCGAGGCACTCAGCCCGCCTCAGCGCTCTGTGCATGGAGTCCTCCCCCCTGACCATAGTGAGCTGTGCCTCCTCTTCCCACCACCGCTCCACATCTATCCGCTGGTCCAACCGCTGCCACAGGGAAGACACTCCCATTCCAGGGTCCTCCTGCCCTCCGGCCAATGCCTGCCCCTCAGATGTTGTTGGCACCGGCCATGATGCCTCCCACGTTGAGCCTGCCACTGCCTCTGACACAACTGCCTCTGCCAGCATGACGGCATCCAGGCTAATGGAATCCACCGGCGCCATCGTGCACGTGCCCTGCCCGATGATGCTGGCACATTCTCCATCTGCAGGGGTCCAGTTGCTGGGGTGTCCACCCCTGCTGGACCTGCGACTCCCGACTGTGTCAGGGATGGGATCTCCACCGAGCTGGCTGTGTTGGTCGGGACAGGTCCACAGGGGGCCCTGGTGGCATCTGGCCCAGAAGACGGCATGTTGAACGACTGGCACATAGTCTCTACAGAGGAGGAGAGGGCCGCCAGAGTGCCCGACATATGTATGAAACCCCCGACCATGGCCCCTCCCAACTGGGCCATGTTGGCACGCAGCTCTTTGTGATGACGTGCGTGCTCCCTCCAGGAAGCGTGCATGTCATCATGAATGTCACGCATGCGCAACGCGACACCAATCAGGACGGTCACGGGTCCCCTCGTCCGCAGGTAGAGGAGTGTCAGATGACGTGGACCTCCCCCCTACCTGCGGACGGGCTTGGGATGGGGCATCCCTGCTGGTGCATGGTGGTGCAGTCACAGTGTCAGGGACAGTGACATGCACAGACCCCTCCACGGTGACCTGTGCTGCCTCCTGCCCATGCCCCTGGACTGCACCAATTGCAACAATGGTACCACCCCCACCAAGCCCCATGTGCGGCTCAGTAGCGGCCTCCTCCTCCTCAGTGCAAACCACCAACCTGGATGGCTCCACGCCATCGTTTCAAGCCCCTGTGGGGGCTCACACACCCCTTCCGCTGCAGCTGTAGTGGCAGACGCGGCACCAGTCCCCTCGCTCTAGGATGATGGTAATTCCTGGGAGGGTGACTGGGCCATGCATCACCGGCCGGTGGAGGCATCCCCGCCGCTTTGCTCCACAGCGCCGTCTCTGCCCTCTTCTTTACTCGCCGCTGTGTAGAGGGAGACATAGAACACAAGCATCAGGGTACTGTACAATAGTACCCTAGACAGGAAGCAATAGCACATGAGTGGCACTGTCAAACATCACTTCCATAATGCCCCTCCACAACACATGGGTCAGTGCAGGCAACTCACATGCAGAAACAGGCATGGCGCATGAGAAGAACATTTGCATACATGTCCAAGGAACTGTTGAAACATACGAGGGTTGTATTTAAACTCACATGCATCATGGGTCATACTGATCACATGCACACACATCACCGTAGTTTCATCTATCTGGCCTCGTACACCCCAGACACAGTGGAGACAAGGATGACTAGGCTGCATCAAGGAATCAGAACATTGTCACGGACATGTGTCATGCATCCATGGTGTTTACAAGTCACACACACACTACTCAGACACACATACATGTACACCATACATGTCCTTGACAGCAGCACCCATCTCTCACACCCCATCCATGTCCAACAACAGAGACAGGCATGCATTCATGTGTGCATTCCGCATGTTGCTCCGCATGTTGCATTGTAACACATGCACCATCTATGTGGTTCACGCTGTTACGCTCACCTTGCTCCAACAGGGGCGTCGATCGGAATTGGACAGCTGTGGTTTCCACCCACGTGATGCGTAGTGCAGAGATGACAGACTGGACTGGCCCACCTAATTTCGTCTGCTTGATCCGTAGAAGTATTCTCCTGAAAGTGGAGAAAGGGAATTAGCCACCCGTGGATTTGAGTGATAACCCCCCCCCACTGTTCTCCCCTCTAATCACCTCCGATGTCTCCTTTTATATTCTCATCTTAGGTTTTTAAAAGATGAGCTCTCCATCCTGCGTGGAATGCAGGGGCGCGTGGATAACCAGTTACTTCACTGATCCGAAGGAATTGGGGAGTTCCAGAACAATATTGACTCTGAGGTTCCTGGCGAGGAGCCGTAAGTATATAGTTCGTAAAAGTTCAAAATGTCTGACTTTCACTCTTGTCCGATTCCTTGCAGCTTGCTGCTTGACCCAAGAGAAGATTGCCTTGTGGCGGCTGGTAAAGTCCAGGTAAGAGTCTGTATTACCCAACACTGTCCGGCAAATGACACCTGTATGTAATCTGTTGCTTTCTCCCTTATTACAGGTGCAGAGTGAGGAATAATTCCTCCGGCAGTAAAATCAGGTAAGTCTATTATGGTGAAAAAGATTCCCTTGGTTTGTTCTTTCGGCTCACTTTGCTGTCCTTTGTTACTTTTAGGTGCCGGAGTTCGGTGAAGATGAGATGGAGGCTGCGCCGGCCCGTGGAGATGAGGAATGCCTCCGACAGCAAAATCAGGTAAGTCTATGGTGGTGACTAATATTGCCATGTTTATTCTCTCTGCTCACCTTACTGTTCTTTTTGTCCCCCTTAGGTGCCAGCGTTCGGCGAAGAAGAGATGAAGACAGAGGTGGATCGTGGAGGTGCTGCGAAGGCTGGTGAGTATAGCACGGCACTGCAGCAGGCGATGCGACGCACATCAAATAACGTCTTTCTTCCTATTCGAAGGCGCGATGGATCCAGAATCAGGTGAGGAATAAAAGTATTGTTCTTGTTCTAACCTTCTTTCCTTCTTTCCCCTTTTTTCTAGGAGCTCCAGACTCGAGGCGGGCGTGGCAGAAGACTGGATGCTGACTTGCAGGCACGGTGAGCGTTACGCTGCAGGATGCAGAATAACACGAAGCATGAGCTGCTCTTCGGGCGTGGTTTAAATAGCCTTCAAAGTAGTCCCAGGTAAGAAGTTCCCAAGAGCACACCCGAGTAAGAAAATAGTCCCTGAGGTAAAGTAGTCCCCTTCAGACTTCACATTGGCTTGAATGCTGAGCAGCATGGTCTGCATGAGGTAAGTGAAAGCAAATGAGCCTGGCGCCTATGGCGCCAGGACTGACCCATTCTATGAGCCTGGCGCCTACGGCGCCAGGACTGTACCCAGATAGCCCCTAGCCGGGGCTGCTTGGTTTTTCCCAAGTATCTGGATGCCTGCTCCCGGGTCAGATGGACCTGGTCCGGATGCCCGGGGGTAGGCATCATGACAGACGCGTGACTGGTCTCACATGCAGCACCATGATGTCCCTGCACACACACATCCATACATGGCCTATGCCACACATACAGGCAAGTAGCTGACTACCAGCACACTTCAACATGCCCTGTTTCACACAGCAATGCATGGCCACTTACCGCTCAACTCCAGACGGGCCTGCATCCTCAGGATCTGGTGTCGAAGCACTGGGCGAATGTGCTCCAGGACCCTCATCTGCTGGTTGGTAAACTGGCCCCGGCGCCCCACTGCATCCTCTACATCTAAGAGGTTCTGGGCCTTCTTGAGGGTCCTGGACTTGTAGTCCTCCCAGCGCTTCTGGGTGTGTTTCATGTCATGGGGTGCCACCTCCTGCACGTTGATGGCACCCACTATGTCTGCCCAGATCCTCCTCTGTCCTTCCTTGTCGGCGCTCGATGGTGTGAAGAGGACATCATACTGCCCCAGGACTTGCTCCACCAGGATGCCAACTTCATCGGAAATGAAGCTGGCAGCCCTCTGCCTCTCTGGCTGGAGGTTGCCACTGGTGCTGGAAGGTGTTGTGTCAGACATGGAAACCCCCGAGGCAGGTGTGGGTGGGCAACTGGGTCATGAGGCTGGGCTGTGGAATTATGGAACACCAGTCGGGAGTCTTCTGTTCCAGCAGGGGTGGTCACTGCAACTGGACCCCTGCAGATGGCAGATGTGCTGGCACCAAATGGCAGGGCACGGTGGCAGCAGGCAGGCAGGCAGGCAGCAGCAGATGGCTCATGGGAGGTTGCTCGGGGCTCTGGGAGGCAGAAAAATGGCCTTCTGGGCAGGAGCGTGGTCTTCTGTGTGTTGTTGCATGGCCAGCTTGATATGGAGTGATTTGGCACGTGAAAAAACTGCACGTCAGTGTGTAATTCAAGGAAAGGCCCTTAGCACGTAAGCGCGTCTGTGACGTTACGCGTGCAGGCGTTTCACTCATGACGGGTGCATAGTGAATCAGCACGTGAAAAAACTGCACGTCCTCGTGTTAATGCGTGTAACTCGAGGAAAGGGACTAAGCACGTAAGTGACGTGACGCGTGCAGTCATTCCCCTCAGCACGGGTTAAAGGTGAGCGGGGCCAGCAGTTCACTGTACGTGCCTTTCGTGGAGGCCGATGTGTGTTTTGCTACTTTGTGTTGTTTTGTGACCATCGCTACTTCACAGCGGATCAAGGACATATCTCTTCTTTTGGTGGGGGTATTGGCTACGCGTGTTTTTCATTATCACGCTAGTCAGACGGTGAGTCGGGCACACTATTTTTCCCACTGTGGCCACCCCTGTGTATCGCATACCATTTTCAAGGTCATAGTAGCCTGTGTGTCCCACGCATACGTGTTTTTCATGTTCCTGGGTGCCACTGCGTACCGCAGGAGGGTAATTCCATGCACGTGGGCTACGGGGGTTGCGTGCACGGTTTTACAGCAGTTTTGGGGTACCTCAGCGTTGCGCGACCTGTCACTTATTCACGGGGTCACATACAGCCTTGCATGTGCAGGGGTGCTGTTAACATCTTGTATCCCACCCCCTTCACCCCAATTGCCCAGGAAAATTGACGTGTACACCTCCCATTGGCACTACTACATCTGTGCCATGCCTGGGAGGTCACGAAAGGTGAGGGGCACCTCAGCTGGGCGTACTCCCTGTGGCGGGTGTGGTCAGGGACGTGGGCAGGGTGACCAGGGAGTAGGGGGACTCCAGGGTGTCCAGGGTGGCTGCAGAGGGGGAAGAGGCAGGGGTGCACCAGCTTGGCACGATTTTGTGCCACGTGTTGGTGCAGTCATGCCACCACCCCCTGTGGCTCCGGGAGATGCAGTTCTTGCATCTGGCACTGGCGCCCATGTGACCCGGCAGTCCGTTTCATCGACTGCCACTGGCCCAGGGGTTGTGGTAGCTGCAGGTGCAGCTGTGGACACCACCACCCAGGCTCAGGGTCTGCCAGCGCAGGCTGCATTGGCACTTGAGTCCATGGAAGATTTTCAAGAGGTCAGGAGGCACACTGCAGGAGCTCACAGGGCTGCCCTAACCGAGGCACGTGTCCCTGGGGCAGTAATGTCATCTGCTGCCCCGACCAGCTGGGTGTTGGCAAGTGCAGGGGCAGATGCAGCCAACACCACCCGGGTTGTGAGCCTACCAACCAAGACAGTCCCGGTCAATGACCCTGGCACAGCAGATGTTGCTGTGCAGGGTGCATTCCAGGGCACCCAGCAGCCACTGACGCAAGTCAGGGCTTCACTCCATGTTCCACCTACCACTCCCTTTGCTCATTCCACCAGCGCCACTGCCCATACTGATCAGGGCGGCATTTGCCAGCCAGGGTCCATACCAACGTCCAAGAGGAGGAAGATTGCATCTGCAGTACAGGCTGGGACCCCAGACACAGCTACGGCCTCCGGCACGTCGAGGAAGAAGCCTTTCTGCAAGCAGGAACTGGACTTCCTCGTGGACTACGTGCAGGAACACAACAGTGACATGCTAGTTGGGCCGAATTGTCAAACTATGGCTGCCCATCGTAATACCCACTGGAAGCAAGTTGCGGTTCATGTGATTGCATTTGGCCATGAGGTGCGCACAGCGCAAGACTACAAAAAGCGTTGGGGTGACCTCAAATGCAGCACTAAGGCGAAGCGTGCCTCTAATTACAACATGACTCTGGTGACTGGCGGTGGGTCACCACCTGAGGGCGAAGACCTCACTCCGCATGAGCCACTCGTTCCGGAGTTCATAACAACAGGAATTGTCGATGGAGTGGGAGAGATGCAGGACTTTGATGCCCCGTCCAGTGAGTGTTGTCGCCTGTTCATCGAGGACATGTGTGTTTTGCTTGTGTGATGTGTTGTGCTTGACTGCCACTGCATGTCATGTGTACATAGTTCTCATGTACAAGTAATTGTCAAGAATGGCACTCTGTCAAGAGTGGCACAGGGTACCCAGGTAGGTTTTGGGTGGCTGTGCTGAAGTAAGGTAGCAGATAAGCACACACAGCAGGAAGTTCAACAAGAAAGAACAGTAGGAAACTGTAGCTGTGAGCCAAAAGGGGCAAAAGATACAAAGGTACAAACAAACTGGATTCCCTTTTGGGGTGTATGCTGAAATGGGAAAGAGTGTTCCACGAACCTTAGGAAACTCCAGCCTTCTGCACAAATTGCTATAACAGAGGCCCACGCTGTATGCTCATGGCTGGGAACAGCAGCAGTGGGTGTCTGTAACACTGAAAACGCGACAAGGGAAGGGGCAGAGGTTGTCTGCCGGAAACCAACAGGCAAGCTCTGTACAAAGGGATTACATAAGACACATGAGAAGACAAGAACAGCTATATCCAGCGAAAAGGAAGTCAATGAGCAATCTAGCAGAAGGAAAGACAGTAGGAAGCAGGTCTGCAGCCAAGAGTGGCACTAGGTGCAGGAAAACTGTAGTGGACTGCAGAGGACTGTAGTAGGCTGCAAGGCAGGGAGTCCAGAAGAACAGGACAGAGAGAGATAAGTAGTAGGCGACAGAGAGCCCAAAAGAATAGGGCCACGAGGTAGGGAGCCCAGAGGAGCAGGGCCGTAGGCAGCTAAGTGTAAAACAGGCTGTAAGGCAGAGGAGTGTAGCAAGCTGCAAGGCAGGGAGCCCAGAGGACAAGGGCTGTAGGCAGAGGAGGGAGCAGGCTGCAAGGAAGGAGCCCAGAGGACAAGGGCTTGGAGACAGCAGAGGGTTGTAAGCTGCAAGGTAGGGAGCCCAGAGGACAAGGGCTGTAGGCAGCCGGAGTGAGGCAGGCTGTAGGCAGGGAGCCTAGAGGCAAGGACTGTAGGCAGCCGGAGTGAGGCAGGCTGCAGGGCAGGGAGCCCAGAGGACAAGGACTGTAGGCAACCGGAGTGAGGCAGGCTGCAAGGCAGGGAGCCCGGAAAGGGCACTGGATCAAAAAAGGATAATGTAGCAACAGGAATAGCATACAAAGTAGAGGGTCAAGGCAAACAGGAGCGGGGAGATCTCAAGATGCAAGACACCGTGCTCCTGCAGGCAGCTGCTTATATACAGCCCTGCCCTGTTCTGAGGCAGGCTAATTGACAGCACCTGGAGCAGCACACCTGAAGACAATCTGCCTCCTCCCTCTCTGGTCCTGAGCAGGGGGAAGCAGCACTGGCCGCTAGGGCTTCTGGTGATTGTGGTCCCAATAACGATGAATAAGAATAGCCAGGAATTGAGGACTGTAGCCAGGTGCATTATGGTAAATATAGTTAATTGAATAAAATACGAAGAACCAAAGTTGAGCAAATGGAAATAAAGACCAAGGCGTGAATAGGAGTTGTTCAAAGAGTATTAGAAGGATCAATGAGTACCAAGTAGTCCATGATGGTTGCCAATGCGTTCGCCAGCGGCGCGGGCATGACAGTAATGCAATGCTTCACTGATGCGTGCCTGCTCAGCAGGATTTTGGACATGTAGAGGAAATGGGGACTGTCCTCACCACCACACTTACACCCTACACACATGCTAGTCACCCAGCTGCCCCTGCATTCCATGCTCCAGCTCAATGGCCCTTCTGCATGGAGCATGGGGTGTGTTTCCTCTCAGCACTGGGACTATATCATTGCATGACTGACGTGCATGTGTCCTCTGCATGCATGCGGGTACTCCACGTAGGCATGCTCCCTTGCCCCTCCACCACCCCTGCACCCCAATTTCACCATTGCACAGGTGTGCATCATGTTGGCGTACTGCAATGGCCTGTTCAAGACTCCTGTGTACATGCAAACTTCTACCAGCCAACCTGCCAGACACATGCAGGGGGGTACATCATCTGCACTTCAGGCAGGGTGTCTCACTTGGACTGTGCAGATGGCAGATGCTCTGCAGGGACATGAGTTCCCATTCATGCTCCATGTATATTCCATGCATGCCCCTATGTGTCCTTGACTGGATGATCATTGTAGTATGTGTCCAGGATGACCTACATTTCTTTGCATTTGATCATCCATTCGATGCCCACTCTGGCTCAGTCCTGCATCACATGTTTAGGGTGTCACAGTCTGTGTGGGGCACAGGCTTCCCCCGTTTCAGGCCCACTGACTCTGTTGAACTGATGTAGGGGCTTCTGCACACATGCCTGTACTACTGAGGGTGCATCATGTGTCCTGCTTTCTGTCCCATCATCATCTGCTGTGTTGTCAGTTGACTCAGATGATGCAATTGATGCTAGGCACCACTGTCTCCCAATACACAGGTCTCTAGTCGCCCTTTCGCTGCCATGCAATGCATCCCTGCATTTTCACTTGGAGGGGGGTTTGCTTGTGGCATGAAACACATTGCATGCACATTGCACGTGATGCTTGAACTTGCCCTTGCACTGCCTTCAAGTTAATTGATACACTTCATGATGTACTTGTTCATGTAGATAGTGGATAACGTACACATGTTCTGCACTGCATCAACCCACTTCAGAGCCGTGTTACACCATTCTACATGCCTAAGCAATGATGCTATGTCAAAGTGACCTGGCATGCATGCCAGATTCACATTTGTGTGTGACATGTCTGCTTCATGTGTTGGCTGTCTGTGTGATGTCTATGTGTGTGTGTGTTATGTGCTTCTGAAATGTGTACTAATGTAACTTTTTCTCCACTTTCCAGATGATGACGCAATGGAGCCAGAGGATGGTGTTGTCAAGCCAGACACAGGTTTGCTATCACACCAGCAACCTGGCACAAGTGGGGGTTGTGGGGTGGTAGACCACGAGAACACACATGTGTTACAGACCATCTTGTCTGTGGCTGGCAATGAGTCAAGCCCGGATGATCACTCTGATGACAATGTTGAGTTGGATGTGCATCGGGTCCATTCGTCAGGGGTGGGTGATTCTGATGTGGACGCTCCTCTGTCCGCGACACCTGCACTGAGAGGCCAGGGAGTGGTAGGACCTCTGCCTGTGGTGGATCGGGACGCAGGGTCACCCTCCACACCAGTTGCTGATGTGCCTGGGGCATCACGTCTACGGGGGATGTAGTCCTGCAGCCGCGGGCGGTGCCAAATCAGCAAGGACATCAGCACCTTGGGCCCCGCAGGTGTCAAGCCCAGCAACGCGGCGGGCGCGTGCCACTGGGGTATACTGAGTGGGAGCAAGCCATGGTTGCCAATTCAGAACCCCAGGGGGCAGCAATTGATAACATTGCTGAGAGCATGGAGCGTGTGTCCCAATCCATGCTACCCGCTGCTAGGCAGGTGGAACTCCAGCAGCGGGCGGCACAGTCCATGGCCTGCTCGCTCAGGCTGGGCATGGCAACCTCAGACAGGGCACGCCAAGCTGAAATGGTGTATTTGCATCAAGCAATTGCTGCTCACACAGAGGCACACATGGAGGGTTGAGTATGCATCCCTCAGATCTACTCTGGGTGTGCTCTTGATATCCCAGAGGGAGCGGTCAGAGGAGAGGTTTACACAGCTTGAGCGTACCATCTCGGCTGAGCTACGTGCTTGCCGAGAGGTGCATCAGTTGTCCAGCCAGGCCACACAGGAAGAACTCTGTGTTACACGTGTTACCTTGCAAGAGGAAGCACACGTATCAAGGGAGGTTCTGCACGCTGACCTACGTGTCATCGCCGCACAGAACCAGGCTCACCCGTCTGGCAGACTTGCTGCTGACGAGGGGCAAGCTGCACTTAGGTGTGGTCAGGCTGCTGTGCCATGTCTACCTTTCCAGGAAGAGGCTGACTCGGATGACGATATATCTCCCACACCGGTCGGGCTGTGCAGGTGTTGAGCCCAAGGAGTTTTTTTAAAAAGAAAATTCTCAACATCATCATATGTGGGTGTTGAGGTGCACCCAGTACCTCCCCCCTCCTGGGTGCCTCCCTCCCCCCTGTGTCGTATGTGGCCATTTTTGATTTTTCATTTTAGTTTAGTTAGTTAAAATTGTTTTTGATAGTTAGTTTAATTAGGTAATGTAGGTTTTTTATAGTTAGTTTAATTAGTTAATATAGTTTAAAATTGCTTGTCTATTGTGCATTCATGTGATGGTCTGGTGCTTTGTGGCTTTTGAATGTATCCACTGTCTGTTCCAGCTGGGCCCTTCAAGCTTGTCTCGTGTATGTGTTTGCAGCTTGGGGTCCTGACTCACATAGGCCACTCCTGCTTCCCTTATCCATGGGCTTGCAAGGATGGTTCGTGTGTTACAGTCATTTATACAAGGGCTTTGGACTGTCATATCTGTGGCCTGTCTGCTGCTTTACTACTTGTGTTAACACCCCTAGTAGGGATTGTGGGGGTTTTACCCACGGCATGTCTGCATTATATTTGGGTGGGTTCATGATTGATGTGTCCATTAATTGATATACAATGTGATGTATGTTTCTTTTCTTTGCTGTACATGTGCTTGATGCACTTCATGCTGTAGACAGTGGCCGGCACCATTTGCCTGTCAAAGTCACACTGATGGTGGGAGGAATTCTGATGTAGGTCTCTGACATGGCCCAGTCACAACCAGCATGAAGAGACACACACAGGGAACTTTCCAGCGTTAATTCTATGTTTTGTGCCCTTTCTGCAGGAGAATGAGCCTCCAGACCACCTTTGCCAGCAGACATGGGGCATACTACTACAGACAGATGGCCACGTTTGGAGGGGCAGACATGCACATGTGTGCGCAAGCAGTGGCACAGGGCTTGTGCTCAGACGTCCAACAGAAGCAGACATGTTCCCAGGAGCTCCAAGCAAGGTGAGCAGCACAAGGGGGCCACACAGCAGCCAACCTTCCAACAGGCCACTTGCACATGCATGCTTAGTAGCGCCACTGATGAGGAGCTTGGACAGATATTGTTGTTGAAGCGCACAGTAGAGCTAAGATGTGTTGGGGGACAAATGGCAAGTTGCTTTCCAAGTTGTCAGGGGCACACTCAATAGCTGTAGCACATATCCTCCTGTTCCCCCTGCTCCATAGAAGCAGAGTTATTAGCGCAGTAGTTTTCCTATCCAGATACTTATACAGTGCACAGGGACACCTAGCAAGGCACAGACTTGTGTGCAGTGCAAATCATTGGCATGTGCAAAATGACACGTGCACTACCTATTGAAATCTGTGGATGCCAGAACTCAACTTGTACTGAAGTCGCACCTCGCTATACGCGTCTAGCTGCTCACCCAGGGACCACATATGATGTGTGATTCTTGATGTGTTGGTCTTCCATTTCCTGTTGCGCCCACGTGCGCCTGCCTTACTGCATTGACAGTGTATGAACCATCACGGGAGCAAGCTAACGTATGGGTACAAAGCAGCAGACAAGAGTGTTTGGGTGTGGAGGAGACACTTACTTTGGGACATGAATGGTGTTGTGTGTGTGTGTGTGTTGTAAACACACACAGATTAGTAACTCACACTCTCTTTGCAGCATTGAACTGCTCCTGTTACCGGACCTGAGAGTGCGCAGGCAGGAGACCAGCACTCACCCCAGAGATAAGTCTCTCTTTGGCTTGCATTTAACTCATTTGGTACAATGTGCATGATGAACATGTTTTGTCTGATTGAGTATGTGTTATTGTCAATAGTTTTTTTTTTTTTTTTTGCCTACTTTCCCTTGACAATCCTACTCCCCTCTCCTGCCCTTCTTTCCGGTTATCCTGAATACCAATGCCTGTCCGAACAACATATCCCTGACCCTCCTTCCCCGTCGGGGTCTCAGAGGCCTGTGTAAGTTTGATCTTGCAGGCGCCCAGATCATGGAGTGGGTGGTTGGTTTGTGCCACTCCTGCGACTGGACACCGGAGCTGTGACACTACCCATCAGTTGTAGCATCATCATTCTATATTATGTACCGAACATGGTACCCATCCTGTTGGAGCACTGTTGAACTGTGCTATCTTGGTTGTGCTATCATTGTGTTTGGACATGTGCTTGGACATTTTCTGCTACTTCAAGTCATCTACTGGAGACTCTTCCAGGGTTTTTTGGTGCCTACAGGCTTATTCCCTAGTTTGTGGGTTTGGCTCCTTGGAGTTCTCTGCGATTTGGTATTTTTACCAGTCAAGGTGGCCTCTGAGGGGGCTGGACCCTATTTAAATGCAGGGTGGAACATGGAGACCAAGGGGTAGGGTAATCCTGCAGCCAGGTAGACTTCAAGGAAGAAGGCTACATACCCCAGACACAGTTTTTCAGTAGGTCATGATGATGTGTGAATGAGGGAGGGCCTTTATTTGTTGGACAGTTGGCTTGGGCTACAGTGTTTTGGGAACTCTGACATTGTAATTGTGGGGTACTATGTACATGATGTGTTCTGCTGGTCAATGCCTGTTCCTGTGTTGTCTTTACTTTTCAGGTGTCAGAGGATTATTGTGGTTTGACATGCTGGGGTGTACACATGGGCAATGGTCACATGTGATGTGTACAGGACACTGAGGGTCACTTGATTTCACATGCATGTATTGAGTGCATGTCCCTACTGACACACACAGTCGCACAATGATCCACCACATGTACAACCACCCTTCCATGGCCACAGGCGCACATGGATTGCCTTCTGGGGCCAGCTGTGTCCCTGCAGCGCATGATCTCTGACCATTTGGGGATCCTATACATGCGCCAATTGGTAATTTATTTAATTAGTCCTTTTCATGTGATGCTCAAGGTGTATCTTCAACACAATGGCTGCTCACTGTGCTGTGTGCTGAGCAGTGTGTTGCAGGAGACTCACACAGCACATGGGTTTGTGAGTAGGGATTTTGCCTTGCCCAATGTGCATGTGAACAGGCATTCAGTGTTATGTTCATGCTACAACTGGTGGAAAGCATTTGTGAATGACTTGTTATGTGTGGGAGGTTGTTGGTCAGTCATTTCATCTGATTCCATGTCAGGCGTCATTGTCTCGAGCCACTTTCGATTTATAACATGTCACTTCGTATCTTATTGGTCATGTGTTGGGCTTTTGCTATTGCTTGCCATGTCATGGTGTGGCAGACAAGGGTGATGTGGTTTGGGAGGGTTTGGTGACATACCAGGGATTGTCATGGCCTTTTATGCGGAGGGTTGGAGGGTGTGATACACACCTTGCATGTGTTCCTTTGGTCACACAGGATTGTGTTTTACTTAGGTTTAACTTAGGTTTAAGTAGCTAGGGATGCACACAATGTAGCACTTCCATGGCAACATTCTCAGGGTGGTAAGGTTGTGACAGTTGACTGTCACTTTGTCATCATTGATTGTCACCTGGTATGTGCAGGCCTGTGTACACTCCGCAGGGGTGGGAGTTTAGGTGAGAAATGTGGCCACAAGCTGTGTCCGGGCTGCCTCGCCATGTGCCCTATCCCCTCCCATGGGCAGTGCCTGTGCCTGTGGTTGGGGATGTGGGGGCACCAGCATGTCCACCGGTACACCCTGCCGTGTTGCAACACTGTGCAGGACACATGCTGCCACAATGATCCTGCCCACTACTGGGGGTGCATATAGAAGCTGCCCGCCAGAGCGGTCAAGGGAGCAGAAGCGTGACTTGAGCACTCCGAATGTGCTCTCCATTATGCCCCTGGTTGCAATATGGGCAGCATTGTATCTTACATGGAGTGGTGGGATGGGGTCCCGGATTGGCATCATCATGTGGTTGCTCAGAGGGTAGGCGCTGTCCCCTGGGGAGGTGATAATGGTTGTGATTATTAGGGTTTGTGTATTTGTGTCATAAATCTCCCCCCGTCTCACCTGTGATCGGGATCTCCCTTGTTCGGCCGCAGGACTCTTCCTGTGGGTGGTTCGGGTCTTGAATAGGCTCGCCCGAGCCTCGTCAGGTTGCAGAGCGCGTTCAGAGTTCCGGGAAGTTCGTGGTTCCAGGGTGTCCATGATTAGCGATAAACAAGCAATGTAGGGGGGAAGTCCAGGAACAGGAAAAAAGGCAAGGAAGGAAGTACGAGGATCAAGGAAGCAAATGTAGAGAGCAAACACACGTCGGGTCACTATCGAAGATAGCGTTGAGACGCGCGGACCCGCAGGTGCGTGACCAATTTATAGTACGTGCTACAACATGAAAGCTAGTGCGTAGCACGGAGCTTGGTACGGCCATGTTGGGAGGAACAAGGAGTACAAGCCCTTCTTGACAATGAGCATGAGGTCCAGAAGGAACAATTTCGCCGGGTCATGACAATTTGTCTGTGTGTGACATGCATGCATGTGCACAGGCATTTGTACTCACCTAGGAGCCATGTGCCACCATGCTGCCCAGATTCCAGGGACCGGCTCAGGGTGGACATTCTGTATATGAAACTGTCATGGGTGGAGCCAGGGTAGTTTTCATAGACGGAGGTGATGATTCCCTTTGCATCGCATACGACCTGCACGTTGATGGAATGGCATTGCTTGTGGTTTCGATAGATGTGCTCAGTGGCCCTAGGTGGACGTAGGGCCACATGGGTGAAATCTATGGGACCAAGCACTTTGGGGAAGTGTGCCACCCTGTAAAAGTCCTGGACCACAGCCTGCCTTTCTGTGGGTGTTCTGGGCATGTATATGTGCCTGCGGACTGAGGGGCCCGCAGTCATGATTGCCAACACCTGGCATAGGCAGCGTGACTGCTTGGACTTTCAGACCCCCCCACTATGGCAGTTGTCTGCTGAAATGACCCAGTGGCCAAAACATGCAGGACATTGAGCACCTTCTCCAAGGGGCCCAATGCTTGGGAACACAGGGTGGGGGATGTAAGGTCATCTTCCCACTCCCTGACCAGGTCTAGCATGATACGAGGTGGAAACCTATACCTGCCATAGACCTGGTCGTCAGGCATTCCAAAAAGGCTAGTCTGGGGGGAAAAATGCGGGACCTGGATATTCTCCTCCTCCTGTGGTGTCCCCGATCAGTGCTGCTACAAATGGGGCATTCACCGTAGCTGTATATACGTGTTTGTTGTTTACATGCACTTTTATAATGTGCGTAGGGACGCTTCTGCCTGCCTTCGTGTGGCGGACGTGTTGACGCCTGTGCGCGTCTTTTAGCGTGCGCGGTTTTCCCGTATTCGATTCCATGAATACGTGTTGTTCGCGTGCGTGTGGGCGTTCTGTGTATTTCCCTGCAGTACTTCCCCAGTTACGCCTTCCTTTTCACGTGTTGTTCCCCATTCCGCGTGTTACGCCCTATGTCCCACCCCTTTTGGGTGTGTGCGCCGACGTGCGCTTTCCCTGTGCGTGTCGTGCACGGCGTTCGGGATGTTGCAATGACGTGTGTGCCCGTGTGCGCCATGCACGGATTTGGCGCACATCCAGGGGGAAACACGCGCAGGCCCTTCCTTGAATCGCACACGTGAGCTTGCTTTTTCACGCTTGCACCAGCTTGCGCTAAGATTTTCGGCACACATTTGCTCCAAGAATCGGCCCCAGTATAGTTCTATCAGATAATAGTTGGGCATGGGATGAATAAAAACTGACCCTAACCACGGCCGCGAAAATGGCTGATTGCGCATTGCAATTCGCGGTAGCCGTGGGGGGTCAGGATGAGGTCATATCTGACCCCCGGTTAGACTCTGTGCACACACTGGCGTTATTATGGAGTGCAAACATGAAGTGAGAACAATAGATTTATGTGAGGAACACGTTCTCATGTTAGTAGTCAACATCATGTTTAAATTAGATGGCATACATGTTTTCAAGGAGGACCAATAATTCTACATGCACTCACCATATGGCTTAAAGAATTACCTTGCCTGGTAAATCTCAAATCTCAAATCCACTGAGAGTACATAAAATCGCCCTCACGCCGACACGCCGGGCTAAGCGGGCCAATCGGTACTTTGCAAGCGGTACTTAGCTTGTGAGTGCGCGCACACTGGTGTGGGGGACTGCACAAGAAATAGGAAGTTCAATGAGTCCGGCCCCTCCGGGGGCGTGTCACAGGACTTTGAAAAAGAACTGTGCTGTTCTGGAAGGAAACAAACAAATGTGAAATTTCAAGCCAGCTCCTTCCCACCGTGCACACGTTGCTTTATCCAGTCATAGTTCACCTTCAGAGTTCGGCTAGCAAGGTACAAGCGTCCACAGTGGGACAAGTGGTACCTTGCAAGTGGTACTTAGCTTGCTAGTGCGTGCGCGCTGGCACACAGGCATGCACAAGAAATAGTAAGTTCAATGATTCCTGCCCCTATGGGGGCATGTCACAGGATTTTGAAAAAGAACTGTGCCGTTCTTCAGAGTTCGGCAAGCAAGGAGTGGTAGTATCCTCTTTTACGGTGGTCCAAATCCAGCTTTCCGACATAGGCAACTCACTTCAGAGTAGTCAACCTCTCCTCAGCCTTTTTCTCAGCCCCCATACACAATGATTTTCTCATAGAGGACTCCAGTTCACCTGGACCTTCTTCCCCCCAAGGGTATACAGAGCCCCCCACCCTCTCTTTGCAAATACTAAAGAAAGATCTCGATGACATAAAGCTGCCAGGTAAATTGGTGCTGGTGAAAATATGTTGATGATTTATTGATTACCTCACCATCATATGAGGTCTGCAAGGAAGAGACTCACGTGCTATTGGCAGCATTGTTAGAGAAGGGACACAAAGCGTCCAAGAAAAAGCTGCAACTGTGCGCCTGCACATTCCATTATTTAAGCAATGATATCATGGAGGGATATTGCCTGATATCCTCCTCTAGAAAGGAGACTGTTTACAAAATTGCTAAGATTCAGACAGTTACTCAAATAAGATAATTTTGGGGAGTAGTCATTTATGACAGGCACTGAATCCTAGAATAGGCAGAAATAGTTAAACCACTTCAAGCATATATTTGTTAAAATACTGTAGAGCCTTTGCATTGTACAACAAGGCAAAGAAGGCTTTTACTAAAATCAAGTTGCAACTGTTTGTGGGGCCAGCTCTAGGCTTACCTGATCATAAAACAGAATTTACTTTGTATTATCATGAGAGGAATGGAATTTCTCTGGTCCTCCTCACTCAAACACATTGGATTCATCACAGACCTGTTGTTTATTATAGAAAGGAGGTCAATCCGGTTTCTGGTGCAATACCACCCCATTCATGATGAGTGGCTACTGCCACATTAGCTGTGGAAACAAACACATTGGGCCTCATTACGACCCTGGCGGTAGGGGGTTAACGGGGACGGTAGAGCTGCCGTCCCTGTTAACCCCCTACCGCCTCATTACAAGGTCTCCTTGAGGCACCCGCTAAGGATGCCTGGTAAAACCAGACATCCTTAGTGGGTCCCGCGAGCAAACCAGGATGCAAACAACGTGCCCATCATTAACGGGCCCGTTGTTTGCATCCTCCCCATTCCCATTGAGCCAAATGGGGGCTCAAAGGGGAATGGGGATGTACCGGGTCTGGGTTCCCTGAATGGGGAAATACTGGGCCCTCCAAGGTCGGAATGGCCCGGTATTTCCCCATTCAGGGAACCCGGACCCATTACCTGGTATGGAGGTAGCCATGCCGCAAATAGCGGCATGGCTACCTCCATAGTCGTAATGAGGCCCATTGTGCTAGGGGCACTTCTGGAAGTGGCTGTCCCACATGCAGTGGTGTCTTCATCCTTGAAAACAAAGACTCAACATATCTCTGTGTATCAAGCACGCTTATGAGAGTTACTTCTACTAAATTCTTTGAACATTACTTTAACCCAGTGCTCCATCTAGAATCCATCCTCCCTGTTGCCTACACCAAAAGAGAGGGAGTCACATGACTCCGCCCCTCATGATTGTATGTCAGTCACCAATTGCCACGTTAGACCCAGAACATATCTTTCTGAAGTGTCACTGACAGATCCAGATGTGAGGAATATTATGGATGGATTTTGTTGTAGGGACTAAAGTGGTAAGGTGGTTGCAGGGTACATAGACTGTGTCCCAGGGGAGGTTGTAGGCAGTGGAAAGCTAACCGAAGTGACATCTTCACAGGTAGAAAAACTGGTAACCCTCACCAAGGCCTGTCATCTGGCTGCTCAACAAGCAGTTAACATTTACACTGATTCCCTTTACGCATTTGATGTAGCCCATTACTTTGGACAGCTACGGAAGCAGATAGGCATCATGACCTCAATCGTAACACCCATAAAAAACGGTCAATATGTAATTGCTCTATTACATGCTATTAGATGCTACAATGTTGCCTGGATTGTGATTGTCAAATGTGCAGCACACCATTCTCTGGATGAAGCTATTAGTTGTGGGAATTATTTCACTGATAGAACAGCCAAATTGGCATCCACCTTGGAAGAGGTTGATGCATATATTCTGCCTGTTAAATCTGCCCCAGAATAAACCCCAAATAGAAAGATGGAGCACCTAGCTTATATGCAGGAGAAAGTCCCCTCCAGTGAAATGGAGAATTGGATCAATAAGGGATGTTAGTTTCATGAGGACTCACTGTGGAGAGATGAGCAGGACCAGTCAGTAGCTCAAAAATACTAATGTCACACTTTGTTGGAGTGTATCATGGCAAGGACGACGTGGGAGGAGATGGCATGATAGAGCTGGTGAATCACTGATCTTATGACTGCCACCCAGGAGTATTGCCAGAGGTGTGTTATTTGTCTTCAGAATAGTGTGGGGGAATCTGTGCCAATTAGACCAAGAGCAAACCTTCCTGTATGGGCCAATTGTGGCATTGCATATGGATTTTCTACAGTCACTGTGGTACAACTAGTGGCAGTATTTGCTTATGGTTGTGGATATGTTTTCTGGTTGGTTGGAGGCATACCCTTGCAGGAAAGTGGGTGCAGTGGCAGTGATAAAAATCTTGATATGTGAATTTCTACCTAGATTTTTAATGCCGGTGTGTATTAACAGCAATGACGGCAATCATTTTTTGGACAATATTATTAAGACATTGTTATCTACCTTCATGATTCAGAACAATGTACACTATCCCCACTAGCCTCACTTAGCAGGGGCAGTAGAGAGACAAAAATAGGATCTTGAAGAAAAAGTTAACTAAACTGTGTCAGGAGAAGGGGTTGAAGTGGCCAAAAGCCCTCGTCTTAGTTTTATTCAGTATGAGAAGCACCCCAAACAGGAAATCAGGACTCTTCGGTTCTTCGCCATGCACTGCTAAGATTCACACACAGTAAATCAAAGATGATTTCCAAACACATTTACTTGTATAAGCAATGGCCCTGAACCATGGTGGTGACAGCCAGGCAAGAACATGGTGGCAATGTCAGCTTGGTATCAGACAAAGTGAGCCTACCCTTATCTAATCATCTATTGGGGGTGCATGGGTATTGTGAGTTAGAGGATAGTGCCATTTTGGGAAGAAATAGAGAATGGATAATACATTTAGAATGGCATTTACTGACAATTCTAGATTCTAGGAATTACAACCGGATGGTAAATGTATGCTCAAGTTTGCTAGATGCAGAGTGCCAGTTTTCGGGGCACCTGCAGATGGGGAGCAGGTGCAAGTGGAACTAGGTCACCTGGCCTAAGCCCCACCCACCTGGCACCTTCCAGGTTGCCGCACTTTTTCCCTACTTAGCAAACCCCGACCACCTGGTGCCTTCCTGGTTGCCGCTCCTTTTCCTTACTTAAGGAGCCCTCCAGCCTCTTTTCCTTTGCAGTGGGGAGCAGGTGCAAGTGGATCTAGGTCATCTGGCTTAAGCCCCGTCCACCTGGTGCCTTCCAGGTTGCTGCTCTTTTTCCCCACTTAGCAAGCCTTGCCCACCTAGTGACTTCCTGGTTGCCGCTCTTTTTCCCTACAGGAGTCCTCCAGCCTGTTTTGCTTCGCAGATGGGGAGCAGGTGCAAGTGGATCTAGTTCACGTGGCCTAAGCCCCACCCACCCGGCGCCTTACAGGTTGCCACTCTTATTCCAACTTATCAAGCCCGGACCATCTAGTGCCTTACTGGTTGCCTCTCTTTTTCCCTACTTAAGGAGCCCTCCAGCCTCTTTTCCATTGCAGATGGGGAGCTGGTGCAAGTGGATCTAGGTCACCTAGCCTTAGCCCCTCCCACCTGGCACCTTCCAGGTTGCAGCTCTTTTTTCCCACTTAGCAAGCCCCACCCACCTAGTGCCTTCCTGGTTGCCGCTCTTCTTCCCTAGTTAAGGAGCCCTCCAGCCTAATTTCCTTTGCAGATGGGAGCAGGTGCAAGTGGATCTAGGTCACCTGGCCTAAGCCCCACCCACCCGGCGCCTTACAGGTTGCCACTGTTTTTCCCACTTATCAATCCCGGACCATCTAGTGCCTCACTGGTTGCCTCTCTTTTTCCCTACCTAAGGAGCCCTCCAGCCTCTTTTCCATTGCAGATGGGGAGCTGGTGCAAGTGGATCTAGGTCACCTAGCCTTAGCCCCTCCCACCTGGCACCTTCCAGGTTGCTGCACTTTCCCCCCTCTTAGTAAACCTTGCCCACCTGGTGCCTTCCTGGTTGTCGCTCTGATTCCCTACATAAGGAGCCCTCCAGCCTCTTTTCCTTTGCAGATGGGGAGCAGGTGCAAGTGGATCTAGGTCACCTGGCCTAAACTCTACCCACCTGGCGCCTTCCAGTTTGCAGCTCTTTTTCCCCACTTAGCAAGCCCCACCAACCTGGTGCCTTTGTGGTTGCCACTCTTTTTCCCTACTTAAGGAGCCCTCCAGCCTCTTTTCCTTTGCAGATGGGGTCAGGTACAAATGGATCTAGATCACCTGGCCTAAGCCCTGCCCACCTGTCGCCTTCCAGGTTGCCTCTCTTTTCCCCCACTTATCAAGCTCCGCCCATCTAGTGCCTTCATGGTTTCTGCTCTTTTTCCCTACATAAGGAACACTCCAGCCTCTTTTCGTTTGCAGATGAGCAGCAAATGGATCTAGGTCACCTGGTCTAAGCCCACCCACCTGGCACTTTCCTAGTTCCCACTCTTTTTCCCTACTTAAGGATCCCTCCAGCGGCTTTTCATTTGCAGATGGGGAACAGGTGCAAGTGGTTCTAGGTCACTCGGCATAAGCACCACCCACCTTCTTAGCTCTGCCTCTTCCTTCTTGCTCCTAACTCTTAGATCAAGGGTGTCTCTCGCCTGGGTCGTCCGAAGCAAAGGGTTGATAAAAAAAAACGCAATTCCTGTTTGGAACTGTTCAGACCAGAAGGACCCAGGGCCCAATACCCTTCATAGACAGCAAGTAAGCATGAACCAACATGTGTTTACTCCCTCTGTCCCCACAGACCATCCATAACCCCTCTGGTCCCCCAGTGATGTTCCCTTGTGCCCCCCTCCCTTCTTGCACACAGGTGTTGCCTGTTTTGTTTGATTCATCAACCCAGCCCCCCCCCCCTCCAGCCTTCTTCTGCAGGAGTCTGTCCTGATACATTCTGGTTTCACCAGAACTGTCTTGTGGCCAACGCTGGATTTGACTTGTATGGACTTCATTGATTCACAGTGCATCCCCCATTCTCAACTCTCATGCTGAACTTCCTTTGCATCTTGTACTCATGGTGACCCTGAATCATGCTTGTCATCTTGCATCCTGGCTTGTTACATTATGTGCTACTACTGACTTCTGCAATTGTATTTGCTCTCCCCTCTTGCTTCTCCACTCTTTTAGACTACTTACTCTCTGTTCTCTCCCCCTCTCCCTTTCTCCCTTTTCCTATCTCCTCCCCTCCTCCTCTTCCTTTCTTCTATGCACTTAATCTATCAGAATAGTCCCTGGACCTAGTATGATAGCAACCGTGTCTGTCTCCTCCCCTTCCCCTTACTTGATTTCCCCCACATCCCCCCCAGCACAATCTGAAATGTTGTCGGGCCTAGTACAATAGTTGCATGTTTTGTTCCTCCCCTCCCTTTCTGCACCCCTCTCCCTCACTTTTTGTTTTTCTCCAGCTCTACCAGATATGTCGTCAGACCTAGTACCGTAGTTGCATGTCTGTTTCCATTTCCTTCCCACTCTCCCCCTCCCTTCCTTATCTATGTCTTAGCTCTTGCACTTCTGAAATGTCGTCAGGCTGAGTACGATAGTTAATTTCACATCCTTACTGTCCATGGCCGGCAAGAATGTCATTGTATTCTCCCTTCCTTGCCTTGAAGAGCTGTGAAACACTTTGTGTATAGGCGCTATATAAATAGACTATAATTTCATATAATTGCTATACGATAGAATGTGTACCGTGATTCAGTATTTTTACAATCCCCAGAGATGGATAGAGAGGATTTTATGAAATAAACACAGTTATATAGCCAGAAATTGTGTTATAAAACTGTCGGAAATTGGATCAAACTGGATATAGATATTTGGTGTTGAATTCATCAGTGGCTATAGTGTTGTGTATTCTTCACCTGTCTGCTTTTCAGGTTACTACGCATTACCCAAACTGCACAAGTGGGGGCTGTAATCCAGTTGGAACATCAAAGAAAAGAGCTTTTTGCAGTATGACAGAAAACATAAGTAGTTAATAACTACTGCTCTTGTAACATGGGGTATTTACAAAGCACCACGTTTAGTTGGCCAAATAGATCGACTAGAGAAAATCACTGTGCTCATATCTGGGGCAGAACGTTCCAGCAGTAAGGCACATGTTGGGGAGTTACATGTTATTTCCACCCATATCCAGCTTATCCGGGAGACCCTTCAATGCTTGATGAACTGTGTGCTGGAAGCAGGCAGGAACCTGGAGTGGGACATGTCGTGCAAGATTACCTGAATGTGTAACTGCTCTCCATCGGGGAAGATGTCCTGCACGATAGCTGGCCAAGACTGCTGAAAAACAACTGTGGAGAGCCAGAACAAGAATGTTAATGGAGACATTTCTGGAAGCACAGCGGCTGGTACAATAAATCTACCAAGTCTTCTTTCACCGCACAAGGTCCGATAAAAGGACTATATGCAAGATGCAGCTGGGAATGGGTGCCTCTTGATACATTGTCTCTTCCCTGGGGAGTACTCCAGATGTGTGGTTTATCATTGGCTCAATTTGGGAATTATGTCCTTTGCATCCCTGATGGTGCAATGCTTAGCTAAGTTAGATGAGGATTAGATAATGTCAATAGGGAAAAGAGTGTACTGGGAAGCTGAAGGAAGGTGCAGGAAATAGTTTGGTAAGAAGAAGATTGTTCAGGGGAAAAGATAGGTGAATGCGATTGTGGGCCCCTCCAAAAACAGATGTACAGAAATAAAACTGGTAAAGGTGTATGTTGAATTATTAAAGGGATGGCGTAAATTAGTGCGGAATTGGTTTGAGAAAGTGATTAGGAATATTACAGTACCCCCACTCGGTATCTCTCTGCATTTCTCTTACTTTTACTGGTGTAATATGTTGTTGCTGCCGGTGCTGTCACCAGCAAGAATCTATGCTAATTAAAACTGAACTTTGCAGCTCACCTCTCCTTCAGCTGACCCCAATTGCCATGTTTGAAATCCAGAAGGAAACACAGCTGCTGCAACAAGAATTGGGGCAACTGTTGAGGCATGAAAAAGAAGCTGAAAATGTGTTCATATTGTGTCATATAAACATATCCATAACCACCATATGATGCAGAGATAGATGGTTAGCCAGTGCAAAGGAAAAGCTGGGTGAACCATATATAAGAGATAATAAGTAGAATTCCCTGTGCAAATGAAAAACACTTACATTGGAAATGAGAATCTGGGATTAGCAAAGAAAGTGTTTGTTTTGTTTCACAGTAAGAGCAAAAGGGGGTCTGTTTGTTACCCCTGGGGAGGGGAATCTATGATGTATTTATACCCTGAGGATATAGTTAGCAAATGCAGATTTTGTGGGGGAAAGAAAGTGATACATATTGTGATAGATCACCTGGACATTGCATGAATCGGAATTAGCATCATATGAGCTTGATTGTTTATTATTTTTTATTTTGTCCCAGTGGATATTTTGACCACAGGTAAAGCTTGCACTCGAGAGTCCTTCTGCGGAGCATACGCAGTAAGGATTGCTGAGACAGTGCTTTTAGAGATACTCTCCAGTGCACTGGGCAAAGGCCACAAAGCCGCCAGCTTCATATCCAGCCAGTTTATACTGGTTGTCACAATGGGACATTCTTTCCCAGCAGGCGTGCAAAGGTGGAAGTGGCCCAACCCCCCACTCTTAAGGAGGTGGAAATCAGAAAAAGGCAGTCAGAGACTATTGATCCGGAAGGAAAACATCACCTGACCACCTTTGAGGGACAGAAAATAGAAGACAGATTCAGACTATAGACAATAGAACCCAAAATAAGTGAGAGTCAGGAATAGAAGTGTTGCTTGTGGTTGTTTCACTTTTGTAGCATCAATCGATGTGCGCCTGGGAGATTACCGAATTGCATGTTGTCAATGGTAACTACTGGAAGGACGCAATTTGCAAGCACTGCGATTGTCACTAAGGTACTCTAGATGAGATTGTCTCTATTTCTAATATGCTTTGAGCCAACGGGGACTCAATCGACTTTTTGTTCCACATTTAGGGTATTTAAAAGGGTGCAGTCTCAATCCAGAACGATGTAGTGGGCTTTTATTATTTATGAGGATTCTGCCCATATTATATACCAATATTTTTGGAGTAAGGGTATGTGAACTGCCCCAAAGGTTTTCAGTGGAATCTTGTGTATCACTGACCCAAATGAATGATGACCTGCACAATTCTACAGTACAATTTTAGTGGTGCCAGAGGGGGCATGTCACATTTATGTTGTCAGTGTTTCTGGGTTATTTATGGCCAGTCATCGGGTCTTTGGTGCACCAACAAAGTAAATACTGTGAGGAGGAAGACTAGGAATAGGAGTACTGATGATTACCGATAAGTAATCAAGGCCTTATAACGCCCAGAGAGTTGTTGAAGTGCATTCTATGTTCAGACTGGAGGAGAAAATTATGCTCGAACTCCTTTAAGCTTAGCAGTTTCAACAATGTAACTTTTGAAAACCAACATATGAACTACAAACCCAACAAAGTACTTCCTGTGTAGGTCCCTTAGTCTTCTTTATCTGCTCCTTAACAAGATAAGTGCTATCTCGTCTGTCGAGCGTGTAGTAGGCATTAATTTGTTAACTGCCTATGTTTGATAATATTGGATTGTAATGTGCATGTGCAAGCGTTCGCCAGAAGAACACGTATTTAGCATTAGTTGATTAGCACTTTCAGAGATATAAGATGTAAATATGGCGACCTTATGTACAGGGCCGGCCTTAAGGCCAGCAGAGCCCTGGGCGAACTGGCGCCCCCCTTTGCCAACCGCGCCCCCCTGACTAACAGGGGGCGGGGTGGAAGGGGGCGGGGCCAGGATGGGCAACTTTTTTTATTTTTTTTTATTTTTTTAACCTCCTCTCTCCGGCGAGGAGGTTAAATAGGTTCCGTTAGCACCCCATTGTCATTGAATGAGCCCGCCATTGCGGGTTCATTCAATGACAATGTGGTGCCTGCCACACCTTCTGCCACCACGCCAGCTCGGGGGAGCCCTTGAAAGACTCCCCCGAACTGGCATGGCAGGGGTAAAAGGCGCCCTGGGGGGCGTGGCGCCCAGGCGGTCGCCCGGCTCGCCCCCCCCTAAGGCCGGCTCTGCTTATGTATCAGAAACAGTTTTCCTGACAGCGCAAGCTATTTTTCCTTATCAGGAACAATCGCGAAAGTTTCCGGAAGCCCACCTTGTCGCGTAGATGGAAGCGGACATCATTGCAGAGAACAGCGGCTGTCCGAGAGCTACGAACAGGACACTTGCTTGTATCAGAGCATGCCCGGGGTCCCGCTTGGTAGCACACGGCAACAGAAGCAGCCCTTGGAGGACCAGGGCCTTCGTTACATGCCAGCACAACGCCATAAAGGGACACGAGTGAATACGGAGGAGCCTAGAAGTGATTGGATGGCAAGTAAACGCTGGTGACCGCATTCGAAAGCTGCTTGCCCATTAGAGGCAGATTACACTGCTAAAGCACATGTCAGTGAAGGACACATTGGGAAAGAAAAAATCCCTAGCAGCCGAATTGCCAGCATTAATGGTGTCAGACAAGCCTCGTGCAAGTGCCTGCAAAATGATACAGCGGATCCGCGATTCAGCCTGATAGTGCAGGATTTTAAGCATATATCTGCACCAATCATTCCTGACTGAGATTGGAGTGAAGAGGGGCAGACAGAGAGCGAACTGGCACTCATATTTAAAAAGGTGCTGGGTGACTCGTTGGTGGTGGTTGAGGCAGAAGGGGACCGGCCCCTTCAAGAGAGATTGACCACCGTGGAGAGCATTCTAGGGAGGAAGGCTAAAGACACCCAAATTCAATCTGTAAAGAGCACTTCCACCAAGGCTACCAAAGAAGAAGGAAGCCTTCAAGGGAGTACAAAGACCCGTAAACTGATGCCTTTGGGAAGCTCAGAGAAGCATTCCTACAGATGTCAGCTGTGCCAAACCTACATACCCCTATGCCAGAGAACAATAACATGGGCAACACGGCAGAGGACACAGACAGGGATACCCCAGATACTGCTGCATCCTAACAGGCTGAGGATGACAGCCATAACGAGGAGTTGCAGTCCCCTATGGAGTGCAAAATCAGGAAAGAAACAAACATTGAGATGCCAGACTCTGAATACTCTGACATGTTTGACCTGATGATATTAGAAACCCAGGTGCTCAGACTGGCAGTCATCACCCGGGGTGGCATTGTACATGTGTCGCAGAGTATCAAAAAGACCGTGGGCAAGCCCGCCAAAATGTGCATGGGAGCAGAATGCCCTTAGCCTGACCTAGTGGGCAAAGTTGCTGATGCCCCAGATTTGGACCCACGGATGATAACGTTTGTTACGAAGATGTCAAAAGACGTAAGGAAGGGGATGGATAGATCCTGGAAGAGTTTCCAGGAGAAGCTGCTGGACCTCACAAGGCCAATAGCAAAGATTATGGATCTGGCAGAACGTGCCAGGGATACAGGCGTGACAGTCAACCCAGATAACCTGGTGAGCTGGGCTGGATGAGTTGTGTCTTTTTCTAGGGAGCACTAATTGTGCAATTTCCTTGGAGAGAGGCAGAGTCCTACTCCTCAAAATCAACACTAAGTTGAGTGACTTCCCCTCTTATGAAGCCGGAGTAGCAGCACAGGGACTCCTGATTGGGGAAGCATTCAGCGCGGAGATGGGAAGGTTTGTAGGTATGTATGCCTCATTTGAGAAGGGCCAAGCATCCATAAAGAACATCTTCCGTGGCAGAGTTTTTGCAGGGACCGGTCAATATCGAGGTCAGTCGCTACTTCTCATCCCGAAGATCTCAAGGCGCCAGAGGAACAAGATTCCTTTATCCTGGATAGAAGAAAGAACTTTAGAGGGCGCAGAGGGTGAGGATCCAACTGAGGGCAAGAAGTGAGACCAGGTGAGGGAAAACCCCATTGTATATCCAGCAGTAGGGGGGGAGAACGATGTAACTCTTGTTAAACCTGTGCAAGCTATGCATCGATGCATGGGGGCTACAGGCAGTGCAGGGTTTCCACTTAGAGTTCATACAGATAACTACACATATGTTGTGGCCACCCTCCATTCACATGTCTCAGTCAGGATTGAGCTAATGGAGGGCAAGTTATTTCAGCTCAGGACCAAGGGGGCAATAGAACATGTCTTGGGAGGATAGCTCAAGGGGCAACCTCTCGCCTTGGAAGCAAGATGACACAGAGCACCACTGGTTCGATCGCCGGAACTGCTCTTAGAAACCTCTGGGTATTAAGCGCGTTATAAATAACCTTGCATACCATATCATCCCAAATTCTTAAGCAATGTATTCCTAGTGCAAAGGAAGGAAAAAGTCTGCCCAGTCATAATGATAAAAGACCTGGACGGGTGGGTTACCTAAAGGCAATTCAAAATGGAGGGTATTTACCTCCTAAGGATCACCCTCAGGAAAAACGACTGGTTGGCAAGGATAGACCTAAGGACGCATAGCTGACAATCTCAGTGGCAGAGGAATATTGATCCTTCCTGTCTTTGAGATGGGCAGGCCAACTCTTCTGATTCATGATGCAGCCATTTGGCCTCTTTTTGGCCCTGTGGGCATTTACTGAGCTAATGAGATGAGTAGCAGTGGCCATCAGAGAGAATGGCATCATGATAGTAATTTATCTCAACGATATCCTGCTTGTAGCAGCCAACAAGGACACAAGTGTGTCTCGGACACAGAGGGTGAAGGATTTCCTAACGGGATGAAACGGATATCTCCCAAGCAGGAGACTGCCTAGTTTTCGTTGTAGAGACATAAAAGGCCACACTGGAACTCCCGGCGAGGAAGATGAGGGATATCAAGAAGGAAATCAGAGCGTGCCTCAGGAAGACAGATATCTGTCTCCGTACTATAGCAAGGATAGTAGGGCTTCTAGCGTCTTTAATTCAAGCCATTTTTCAAGGGCCTCTCCATTACAGAGGCCTTCAGAGACTGAAGATCAGGCATTTGTAACCAGGTCTCAGGTATTTTCAGACTATCCACTAGATCAGGAGTCGAGTACAGAGTTGCAGTGGTGGCTGTAAAACATGGAGGCATGGATTGGACGTGCCATCTTTGGGAACAGGCCAGACCTGGTCAAAGAAGCAGATGCCAGCAGAGCAGTACCATAGTGGCAGGAGGAAAGTGGGCACCAGAAGAACTATATCTTCATATAAACTGTCTAGAACTATTGGCTGAGTCATTTGCGGTCAACGTTTGTATGAAACACAAGGCGAACTACTACATTCTCCTGCAAATTGACAATATCTCAGCAGTTCAGTAAATAAACCAACTAGGAGGTACAAGATCTAGACTCCTAGCAGAACTGGCAAAAGACTTCTGGCGTTACTGCCAGCAGACCTGGATATCGGTCACAGCAGAGTATCTTCCAGTTGCGCTCAATGTGGTGGCAGCCTGCAATTCCCATTATCTGATGGACTCTAGTGACTGGAAGATCGATAGGGGAGTTTTCCAGATGCTACATCTGGAATGGGGCCTGATCCACATGGACATTTTTGCATCCAGACTGAATGCACAAACTTGCAATTTCTTCAGCTGGAGACATTTCTGCAGGACTGGAGCAGAGCCCTGCAGTGCACATTCCCTCCATTTGTGATGCTGAGCAGAGGTCTAGTGAAGATTTACAGAGAGTCGTAGCACCCATGCTGAAGTCACTAGACTGGTTACCAGTTCTGATGGAACTTTCCTTTGATTTCTTATGGATTCTATCTCAGAGACAAGACTTACTCATGCACCCAGCTGGAGCATGTTACCCTCTGAGAGTGAGGGGCACCCTGCCTCTGGTGGCTTGCAGAGTGTTGGGAGAAGATAGGCAATGCCTGCTATTTCAAGCCAAACTTCCCAGCTCATCACAGATTCGTGGGCGCACTGCAACCGCAGGTGCTATGCCTCTGCATGGAGCAAGTGGGAAGACTGGTGTAAGAGACAAAGTCATCATCCCGTTTATGCCCCTGTAGTGTTGGTACTACATTTCCTGGCCTCTCTCCTGGAAGGTGACAAAGCTTTTAGGTTGCTAGGTGTATATAGGTCAGCGATATTGGTGGGACAGAAGATGGTCAATGGCGTACCGGTAGGCGATCACCCAGCGGGGATGACTCATGAGGGGAGGGAAAGTCTGAGATCGACCACTTGCGAAATATGTATATCTATGGGATGTGAATGTAGTATTACAATTATTGATTAACTGGCCTGTGAATACCTGTCGATCATGAAACTTTAAGGGAAGCTGGTGATGCTTCTGTGTCGAATCTCATGCAGTATGGTATCCGATGTCAGGGCATTAGAGATAGATAGAAAGATGTATGGTCCAGATAGGATTACCGTTATTTGTCTTCAGAATAGTGTGGGGGAATCTGTGCCAATTAGACCAAGAGCAAACCTTCCTGTATGGGCCAATTGTGGCATTGCATATGGATTTTCTACAGTCACTGTGGTACAACTAGTGGCAGTATTTGCTTATGGTTGTGGATATGTTTTCTGGTTGGTTGGAGGCATACCCTTGCAGGAAAGTGGGTGCAGTGGCAGTGATAAAAATCTTGATATGTGAATTTCTACCTAGATTTTTAATGCCGGTGTGTATTAACAGCAATGACGGCAATCATTTTTTGGATAATATTATTAAGACATTGTTATCTACCTTCATGATTCAGAACAATGTACACTATCCCCACTAGCCTCACTTAGCAGGGGCAGTAGAGAGACAAAAATAGGATCTTGAAGAAAAAGTTAACTAAACTGTGTCAGGAGAAGGGGTTGAAGTGGCCAAAAGCCCTCGTCTTAGTTTTATTCAGTATGAGAAGCACCCCAAACAGGAAATCAGGACTCTTCGGTTCTTCGCCATGCACTGCTAAGATTCACACACAGTAAATCAAAGATGATTTCCAAACACATTTACTTGTATAAGCAATGGCCCTGAACCATGGTGGAGACAAAGTGAGCCTACCCTTATCTAATCATCTATTGGGGGTGCATGGGTATTGTGAGTTAGAGGATAGTGCCATTTTGGGATGGCGTTTACTGACAATTCTAGATTCTAGGAATTACAACCGGATGGTAAACGTATGCTCAAGTTTGCTAGATGCAGAGTGCCAGTTTTCGGGGCACCTGCAGATGGGGAGCAGGTGCAAGTGGAACTAGGTCACCTGGCCTAAGCCCCACCCACCTGGCACCTTCCAGGTTGCCGCTCTTTTTCCCTACTTAGCAAACCCCGCCCACCTGGTGCCTTCCTGGTTGCCGCTCCTTTTCCTTACTTAAGGAGCCCTCCAGCCTCTTTTCCTTTGCAGATGGGGAGCAGGTGCAAGTGGATCTAGGTCATCTGGCTTAAGCCCCGTCCACCTGGTGCCTTCCAGGTTGCTGCTCTTTTTCCCCACTTAGCAAGCCTTGCCCACCTAGGGACTTCCTGGTTGCCGCTCTTTTTCCCTACAGGAGTCCTCCAGCCTGTTTTGCGTCGCAGATGGGGAGCAGGTGCAAGTGGATCTAGTTCACGTGGCCTAAGCCCCACCCACCCGGCGCCTTACAGGTTGCCACTCTTATTCCAATTTATCAAGCCTGGACCATCTAGTGCCGTACTGGTTGCCTCTCTTTTTCCCTACTTAAGGAGCCCTCCAGCCTCTTTTACATTGCAGATGGGGAGCTGGTGCAAGTGGATCTAGGTCACCTAGCCTTGGCCCCTCCTACCTGGCACCTTCCAGGTTGCAGCTCTTTTTTCCCACTTAGCAAGCCCCACCCACCTAGTGCCTTCCTGGTTGCCGCTCTTCTTCCCTAGTTAAGGAGCCCTCCAGCCTAATTTCCTTTGCAGATGGGAGCAGGTGCAAGTGGATCTAGGTCACCTGGCCTAAGCCCCACCCACCCGGCGCCTTACAGGTTGCCACTGTTTTTCCCACTTATCAAGCCCGGACCATCTAGTGCCTCACTGGTTGCCTCTCTTTTTCCCTACTTAAGGAGCCCTCCAGCCTCTTTTCCATTGCAGATGGGGAGCTGGTGCAAGTGGATCTAGGTCACCTAGCCTTAGCCCCTCCCACCTGGCACCTTCCAGGTTGCTGCACTTTCCCCCCTCTTAGTAAACCTTGCCCACCTGGTGCCTTCCTAGTTATCGCTCTAATTCCCTACATAAGGAGCCCTCCAGCCTCTTTTCCTTTGCAGATGGGGAGCAGGTGCAAGTGGATCTAGGTCACCTGGCCTAAACTCTACCCACCTGGCGCCTTCCAGCTTGCAGCTCTTTTTCCCCACTTAGCAAGCCCCACCAACCTGGTGCCTTTGTGGTTGCCACTCTTTTTCCCTACTTAAGGAGCCCTCCAGCCTCTTTTCCTTTGCAGATGGGGTCAGGTACAAATGGATCTAGATCACCTGGCCTAAGCCCTGCCCACCTGTCGCCTTCCAGGTTGCCTCTCTTTTCCCCCACTTATCAAGCTCCGCCCATCTAGTGCCTTCATGGGTTCTGCTCTTTTTCCCTACATAAGGAACACTCCAGCCTCTTTTCGTTTGCAGATGAGGAGCAGCAAATGGATCTAGGTCACCTGGTCTAAGCCCACCCACCTGGCAGTTTCCTAGTTCCCACTCTTTTTCCCTACTTAAGGATCCCTCCAGCGGCTTTTCATTTGCAGATGGGGAACAGGTGCAAGTGGTTCTAGGTCACTCGGCATAAGCACCACCCACCTTCTTAGCTCTGCCTCTTCCTTCTTGCTCCTAACTCTTAGATCAAGGGTGTCTCTCGCCTGGGTCGTCCGAAGCAAAGGGTTGATAAAAAAATCGCAATTCCTGTTTGGAACTGTTCAGACCAGAAGGACCCAGGGCCCAACCCCCTTCATAGACAGCAAGTAAGCATGAACCAACATGTGTTTACTCCCTCTGTCCCCACAGACCATCCATAACCCCTCTGGTCCCCCAGTGATGTTCCCTTGTGCCCCCCTCCCTTCTTGCACACAGGTGTTGCCTGTTTTGTTTGATTCATCAACCCAGCCCCCCCCCCCTCCAGCCTTCTTCTGCAGGAGTCTGTCCTGATACATTCTGGTTTCACCAGAACTGTCTTGTGGCCAACGCTGGATTTGACTTTTATGGACTTCATTGATTCACAGTGCATCCCCCATTCTCAACTCTCATGCTGAACTTCCTTTGCATCTTGTACTCATGGTGACCCTGAATCATGCTTGTCATCTTGCATCCTGGCTTGTTACATTATGTGCTACTACTGACTTCTGCAATTGTATTTGCTCTCCTCTCTTGCTTCTCCACTCTTTTAGACTACTTACTCTCTGTTCTCTCCCCCTCTCCCTTTCTCCCTTTTCCTATCTCCTCCCCTCCACCTCTTCCTTTCTTCTATGCACTTAATCTATCAGAATAGTCCCTGGACCTAGTATGATAGCAACCGTGTCTGTCTCCTCCCCTTCCCCTTACTTGATTCCCCCCACATCCCCTCCAGCACAATCTGAAATGTTGTCGGGCCTAGTACAATAGTTGCATGTTTTGTTCCTCCCCTCCCTTTCTGCACCCCTCTCCCTCACTTTTTGTTTTTCTCCAGCTCTACCAGATATGTCGTCAGACCTAGTACCGTAGTTGCATGTCTGTTTCCATTTCCTTCCCACTCTCCCCCTCCCTTCCTTATCTATGTCTTAGCTCTTGCACTTCTGAAATGTCGTCAGGCTGAGTACGATAGTTAATTTCACATCCTTACTGTCCATGGCCGGCAAGAATGTCATTGTATTCTCCCTTCCTTGCCTTGAAGAGCTGTGAAACACTTTGTGTATAGGCGCTATATAAATAGACTATAATTTCATATAATTGCTATAGGATAGAATGTGTACCGTGATTCAGTATTTTTACAATCCCCAGAGATGGATAGAGAGGATTTTATGAAATAAACACAGTTATATAGCCAGAAATTGTGTTATAAAACTGTCGGAAATTGGATCAAACTGGATATAGATATTTGGTGTTGAATTCATCAGTGGCTACAGTGTTGTGTATTCTTCACCTGTCTGCTTTTCAGGTTACTACGTATTACCCAAACTGCACAAGTGGGGGCTGTAATCCAGTTGGAACATCAAAGAAAAGAGCTTTTTGCAGTATGACAGAAAAAATAAGTAGTTAATAACTACTGCTCTTGTAACATGGGGTATTTACAAAGCACCACGTTTAGTTGGCCAAATAGATCGACTAGAGAAAATCACTGTGCTCATATCTGGGGCAGAACGTTCCAGCAGTAAGGCACATGTTGGGGAGTTACATGTTATTTCCACCCATATCCAGCTTATCCGGGAGACCCTTCAATGCTTGATGAACTGTGTGCTGGAAGCAGGCAGGAACCTGGAGTGGGACATGTCGTGCAAGATTACCTGAATGTGTAACTGCTCTCCATCAGGGAAGATGTCCTGCACGATAGCTGGCCAAGACTGCTGAAAAACAACTGTGGAGAGCCAGAACAAGAATGTTAATGGAGACATTTCTGGAAGCACAGCGGCTGGTACAATAAATCTACCAAGTCTTCTTTCACCGCACAAGGTCCGATAAAAGGACTATATGCAAGATGCAGCTGGGAATGGGTGCCTCTTGATACATTGTCTCTTCCCTGGGGAGTACTCCAGATGTGTGGTTTATCATTGGCTCAATTTGGGAATTATGTCCTTTGCATCCCTGATGGTGCAATGCTTAGCTAAGTTAGATGAGGATTAGATAATGTCAATAGGGAAAAGAGTGTACTGGGAAGCTGAAGGTAAGGTGCAGGAAATAGTTTGGTAAGAAGAAGATTGTTCAGGGGAAAAGATAGGTGAATGCGATTGTTGGCCCCTCCAAAAACAGATGTACAGAAATAAAACTGGTAAAGGTGTATGTTGAATTATTAAAGGGATGGCGTAAATTAGTGCGGAATTGGTTTGAGAAAGTGATTAGGAATATTACAGTACCCCCACTCGGTATCTCTCTGCATTTCTCTTACTTTTACTGGTGTAGTATGTTGTTGCTGCCGGTGCTGTCACCAGCAAGAATCTATGCTAATTAAAACTGAACTTTGCAGCTCACCTCTCCTTCAGCTGACCCCAATTGCCATGTTTGAAATCCAGAAGGAAACACAGCTGCTGCAACAAGAATTGGGGCAACTGTTGAGGCATGAAAAAGAAGCTGAAAATGTGTTCATATTGTGTCATATAAACATATCCATAACCACCATATGATGCAGAGATAGATGGTTAGCCAGTGCAAAGGAAAAGCTGGGTGAACCATATATAAGAGATAATAAGTAGAATTCCCTGTGCAAATGAAAAACACTTACATTGGAAATGAGAATCTGGGATTAGCAAAGAAAGTGTTTGTTTTGTTTCACAGTAAGAGCAAAAGGGGGTCTGTTGGTTACCCCTGGGGAGGGGAATCTATGATGTATTTATACCCTGAGGATATAGTTAGCAAATGCAGATTTTGTGGGGGAAAGAAAGTGATACATATTGTGATAGATCACCTGGACATTGCATGATTCGGAATTAGCATCATATGAGCTTGATTGTTTATTATTTTTTATTTTGTCCCAGTGGATATTTTGACCACAGGTAAAGCTTGCACTCGAGAGTCCTTCTGCGGAGCATACGCAGTAAGGATTGCTGAGACAGTGCTTTAAGAGATACTCTCCAGTGCACTGGGCAAAGGCCACACAGCCGCCAGCTTAATATCCAGCCAGTTTATACTGGTTGTCACAATGGGACATTCTTTCCCAGCAGGCGTGCAAAGGTGGAAGTGGCCCAACCCCCCACTCTTAAGGAGGTGGAAATCAGAAAAAGGCAGTCAGAGACTATTGATCCGGAAGGAAAACATCACCTGACCACCTTTGAGGGACAGAAAATAGAAGACAGATTCAGACTATAGACAATAGAACCCAAAATAAGTGAGAGACAGGAAGAGAAGTGTTGCTTGTGGTTTTTTCATTTTTGTAGCAACAATCGATGTGCGCCTGGGAGATTACCGAATTGCATGTTGTCAATGGTAACTACTGGAAGGACGCAATTTGCAAGCACTGCGATTGTCACTAAGGTACTCTAGATGAGATTGTCTCTATTTCTAATATGCTTTGAGCCAACGGGGACTCAATCGACTTTTTGTTCCACATTTAGGGTATTTAAAAGGGTGCAGTCTCAATCCAGAACGATGTAGTGGGCTTTTATTATTTATGAGGATTCTGCCCATATTATATACCAATATTTTTGGAGTAAGGGTATGTGAACTGCCCCAAAGGTTTTCAGTGGAATCTTGTGTATCACTGACCCAAATGAATGATGACCTGCACAATTCTACAGTACAATTTTAGTGGTGCCAGAGGGGGCATGTCACATTTATGTTGTCAGTGTTTCTGGGTTATTTAAGGCCAGTCATGGGGTCTTTGGTGCACCAACAAAGTAAATACTGTGAGGAGGAAGACTAGGAATAGGAGTACTGATGATTACCGATAAGTAATCAAGGCCTTATAACGCCCAGAGAGTTGTTGAAGTGCATTCTATGTTCAGACTGGAGGAGAAAATTATGCTTGAACTCCTTTAAGCTTAGCAGTTTCAACAATGTAACTTTTGAAAACCAACATATGAACTACAAACCCAACAAAGTACTTCCTGTGTAGGTCCCTTAGTCTTCTTTATCTGCTCCTTAACAAGATAAGTGCTATCTCGTCTGTCGAGCGTGTAGTAGGCATTAATTTGTTAACTGCCTATGTTTGGTAATATTGGATTGTAATGTGCATGTGCAAGCGTTCGCCAGAAGAACACGTATTTAGCATTAGTTGATTAGCACTTTCAGAGATATAAGATGTAAATATGGGGACCTTATGTACAGGGCCGGCCTTAAGGCCAGCAGAGCCCTGGGCGAACTGGCGCCCCCCTTTGCCAACCGCGCCCCCCTTACTAACAGGGGGCGGGGTGGAAGGGGGCGGGGCCAGGATGGGCAACTTTTTTATTTTTTTTTATTTTTTTAACCTCCTCGCTCCGGCGAGGAGGTTAAATAGGTTCCGTTAGCACCCCATTGTCATTGAATGAGCCCGCCATTGCGGGTTCATTCAATGGCAATGTGGTGCCTGCCACACCTTCTGCCACCACGCCAGCTCGGGGGAGCCCTTGAAAGACTCCCCCGAGCTGGCATGGAAGGGGCAAAAGGCGCCCTGGGGGGCGTGGCGCCCAGGCGGTCGCCCGGCTCGCCCCCCCCTAAGGCCGGCTCTGCTTATGTATCAGAAACAGTTTTCCTGACAGCGCAAGCTATTTTTCCTTATCAGGAACAATCGCGAAAGTTTCCGGAAGCCCACCTTGTCGCGTAGATGGAAGCGGACATCATTGCAGAGAACAGCGGCTGTCCGAGAGCTACGAACAGGACACTTGCTTGTATCAGAGCATGCCCGGGGTCCCGCTTGGTAGCACACGGCAACAGAAGCAGCCCTTGGAGGACCAGGGCCTTCGTTACATGCCAGCACAACGCCATAAAGGGACACGAGCGAATACGGAGGAGCCTAGAAGTGATTGGATGGCAAGTAAACGCTGGTGACCGCATTCGAAAGCTGCTTGCCCATTAGAGGCAGATTACACCGCTAAAGCACATGTCAGTGAAGGACACATTGGGAAAGAAAAAATCCCTAGCAGCCGAATTGCCAGCATTAATGGTGTCAGACAAGCCTCGTGCAAGTGCCTGCAAAATGATACAGCGGATGCGCGATTCAGCCTGATAGTCCAGGATTTTAAGCATATATCTGCACCAATCATTTCTGACTGAGATTGGAGTGAAGAGGAGCAGACAGAGAGCGAACTGGCACTCATATTTAAAAAGGTGCTGGGTGACTCGTTGGTGGTGGTTGAGGCAGAAGGGGACCGGCCCCTTCAAGAGAGATTGACCACCGTGGAGAGCATTCTAGGGAGGAAGGCTAAAGACACCCAAATTCAATCTGTAAAGAGCACTTCCACCAAGGCTACCAAAGAAGAAGGAAGCCTTCAAGGGAGTACAAAGACCCGTAAACTGATGCCTTTGGGAAGCTCAGAGAAGCATTCCTACAGATGTCAGCTGTGCCAAACCTACATACCCCTATGCCAGAGAACAATAACATGGGCAACACGGCAGAGGACACAGACAGGGATACCCCAGATACTGCTGCATCCTAACAGGCTGAGGATGACAGCCATAACGAGGAGTTGCAGTCCCCTATGGAGTGCAAAATCAGGAAAGAAACAAACATTGAGATGCCAGACTCTGAATACTCTGACATGTTTGACCTGATGATATTAGAAACCCAGGTGCTCAGACTGGCAGTCATCACCCGGGGTGGCATTGTACATGTGTCGCAGAGTATCAAAAAGACCGTGGGCAAGCCCGCCAAAATGTGCATGGGAGCAGAATGCCCTTAGCCTGACCTAGTGGGCAAAGTTGCTGATGCCCCAGATTTGGACCCACGGATGATAACGTTTGTTACGAAGATGTCAAAAGACGTAAGGAAGGGGATGGATAGATCCTGGAAGAGTTTCCAGGAGAAGCTGCTGGACCTCACAGGGCCAATAGCAAAGATTATGGATCTGGCAGAACATGCCAGGGATACAGGCGTGACAGTCAACCCAGATAACCTGGTGAGCTGGGCTGGATGAGTTGTGTGTTTTTCTAGGGAGCACTAATTGTGCAATTTCCTTGGAGAGAGGCAGAGTCCTACTCCTCAAAATCAACACTAAGTTGAGTGACTTCCCCTCTTATGAAGCGGGAGTAGCAGCACAGGGACTCCTGATTGGGGAAGCATTCAGCGCGGAGATGGGAAGGTTTGTAGGTATGTATGCCTCATTTGAGAAGGGCCAAGCATCCATAAAGAACATCTTCCGTGGCAGAGTTTTTGCAGGGACCGGTCAATATCGAGGTCAGTCGCTACTTCTCATCCCGAAGATCTCAAGGCGCCAGAGGAACAAGATTCCTTTATCCTGGCTAGAAGAAAGAACTTTAGAGGGCGCAGAGGGTGAGGATCCAACTGAGGGCAAGAAGTGAGACCAGGTGAGGGAAAACCCCATTGTATATCCAGCAGTAGGGGGGAGAACGATGTAACTCTTGTTAAACCTGTGCAAGCTATGCTTCGATGCATGGGGGCTACAGGCAGTGCAGGGTTTCCACTTAGAGTTCATACAGATAACTACACATATGTTGTGGCCACCCTCCATTCACATGTCTCAGTCAGGATTGAGCTAATGGAGGGCAAGTTATTTCAACTCAGGACCAAGGGGGCAATAGAACAGTGTCTTGGGAGGATAGCTCAAGGGGCAACCTCTCGCCTTGGAAGCAAGATGACACAGAGCACCACTGGTTCGATCGCCGGAGCTGCCCTTAGAAACCTCTGGGTATTAAGCGCGTTATAAATAACCTAGCATATCATATCATATCATCCCAAATTCTTAAGCAATGTATTCCTAGTGCAAAGGAAGGAAAAAGTCTGCCCAGTCATAATGATAAAAGACCTGGACGGGTGGGTTACCTAAAGGCAATTCAAAATGGAGGGTATTTACCTCCTAAGGATCATCCTCAGGAAAAACGACTGGTTGGCAAGGATAGACCTAAGGACGCATAGCTGACAATCTCAGTGGCAGAGGAATATTGATCCTTCCTGTCTTTGAGATGGGCAGGCCAACTCTTCTGATTCAGGACGCTGCCATTTGGCCTCTTTTTGGCCCTGTGGGCATTTACTGAGCTAATGAGATGGGTAGCAGTGGCCATCAGAGAGAATGGCATCATGATAGTAATTTATCTCAACGATATCCTGCTTGTAGCAGCCAACAAGGACACAAGTGTGTCTCGGACACAGAGGGTGAAGGATTTCCTAACAGGATGAAACGGATATCTCCCCAAGCAGGAGACTGCCTAGTTTTCGTTGTAGAGACATAAAAGGCCACACTGGAACTCCCGGCGAGGAAGATGAGAGATATCAAGAAGGAAATCAGAGCGTGCCTCGGGAAGACAGATATCTGTCTTCGTACTATAGCAAGGATAGTAGGGCTTCTAGCGTCTTTAATTCAAGCCATTTTTCAAGGGCCTCTCCATTACAGAGGCCTGCAGAGACTGAAGATCAGGCATTTGTAACCAGGTCTCAGGTATTATCAGACTATCCACTAGATCAGGAGTCGAGGACAGAGTTGCAGTGGTGGCTGTAAAACATGGAGGCACGGATTGGACGTGCCATCTTTGGGAACAGGCCAGACCTGGTCAAAGAAGCAGATGCCAGCAGAGCAGTACCATAGAGGCAGGAGGAAAGTGGGCACCAGAAGAACTATATCTTCATATAAACTGTCTAGAACTATTGGCTGAGTCATTTGCGGTCAACGTTTGTATGAAACACAAGGTGAACTGCTACATTCTCCTGCAAATTGACAATATCTCAGCAGTTCAGTAAATAAACCAACTAGGAGGTACAAGATCTAGACTCCTAGCAGAACTGGCAAAAGACTTCTGGCGTTACTGCCAGCAGACCTGGATATCGGTCACAGCAGAGTGTCTTCCAGTTGCGCTCAATGTGGTGGCAGCCTGCAATTCCCATTATCTGATGGACTCTAGTGACTGGAAGATCGATAGGGGAGTTTTCCAGATGCTACATCTGGAATGGGGCCTGATCCACATGGACATTTTTGCATCCAGACTGAATGCACAAACTTGCAATTTCTTCAGCTGGAGACATTTCTGCAGGACTGGAGCAGAGCCCTGCAGTGCACATTCCCTCCATTTGTGATGCTGAGCAGAGGTCTAGTGAAGATTTACAGAGAGTCGTAGCACCCATGCTGAAGTCACTAGACTGGTTTCCAGTTCTGATGGAACTTTCCTTTGATTTCTTGTGGATTCTATCTCAGAGACAAGACTTACTCATGCACCCAGCTGGAGCATGTTACCCTCTGAGAGTGAGGGGCACCCTGCCTCTGGTGGCTTGCAGAGTGTTGGGAGAAGATAGGCAATGCCTGCTATTTCAAGTCAAACTTCCCAGCTCATCACAGATTCGTGGGCGCACTCCAACCGCAGGTGCTGTCGGGGGGAAATTCTGCCGGGGTCGGCCGGGCCGTCCGCAGACCTCCGGGCAGGGAGGCCCCAACTCCTCCCGTATATCCCAGACGAGATTGAGTATGAGACACACACAAGGAGCAAGGTGACTCTGCTGTTTATTTAGACAAAACGGCAGGGATGGGTCAAGGAGCGTACGCGTTCGTCCTGACACACACACAATCGTGGGGCTCGCAGGCCCTTTTTACTGCATTATGACGCGCTACTTGCGTCACTTCAGAAAGTTAACAAAAAACCTATCGCCACTCTTAATTGGTTGCTCGAGTGGTAGGGTTAGTATAGTACACATATAGAGAATGATATTAGTGGACAAGGTGTAGTCAGGTGGTATATCTGGGTTGTCCCTACAATTAGATACATAAGAATTGTTACATGAAGACTCCTGAGGATTGGCTAGTATTACTGACGTCTGAGATAAGAGCCCCATGTTCTGATTGGTGCATCCGTGAGCTTCCCAGCCTGGGACCACCGTTGTTCCCAGCTCTCGGTGTACCTGTGTTTGCAACAATGTTTCAATATGGGTACGTGCAGACAATATGAGGATTTATTCATAGGTGGAAGGCTGACCGCTCCCACTGTAGCAGATGTCCATTGAGCCTTTCAAGTGTATCGGCCTGTGTCTCGTAGTGAGGGACCCAGACGCCTTTTCTCTCCTGGGTTTTGGCATCTCGTCAGGTTCGGCTTGGTCACGTGGGGAGGGACCGTGAAAGAGGCAGAATTCTGCACAATTAATATTGTTTTTTCTACTGCGCGTCTGGTTTAATTTGTCGGCGTGCCTTTATCGTTGAGGCGCGGAGTGCGAGGTTGCAACATCGTGCCTTTGATGATTTGTTCTTGGATGTGGGTTTGCAACATTGCGACCTTGGCTGGTTGCTCCACCGTGTTCTTTCTGCAGGATCAGCAACCTGACTCTTGCTTTGTTAATGTCCACGGGAGCTCTTGTTTGAGGCCTACTCGGGCCTGGTGCTTAAGTAGTCTGTTTGGTGCATAGGTGCTTTTAGGTTATAATAGCATATATTTCCATGACCAGTATCGTGTTTCCATTATACCTCTCATGGTGGTAACGGGTTTCAAGAGAAGCGTGAGCAAGCGTTATAGATGAGTTCATGATGCGTCTTGCGTTTCTGCGTTCTGAAAGCCTATGTAAAAATAATAAAGATGCACGTCCGTGAATATGCCTGTCGCCTACGTCAGAGCACTGAGTATGTTCTTCGTGTAGATTGGTGTGGAAATGTTAAGTGTGTATATTTGTACAGATGTGCTTCCCGTTGTCTAGGTCGTCATGGCATCTCTAACGACGTGTGGTTTTTAGTCTAGCTGATCCGAGCCGCAGGTGTCGGCATGGCCAGTGCGGGCTGCTGGGCAGGCAGGTGGACACATCCGTATGTTCCTGTACCAGGGTACCTGGTCGTCTGGTAAATGGACAAACTCTTCTCGCGGCGGGTGTCTGGGCCGTGACCCTCTAGGCCAAGCGCGAGAGGTGAAGGACGGGAGCCTGGTCTTCCATTCTCCCACTTCAGTCCCCCCTCTGGTTGACTTGTCGACCACAAACATATCCTTCTCGTTATCTCCTCTTACCCTCCATATCTTAGTTATCCCTCCGAGATGTCCATAATGGTTTACATGATCTTCAAATGACCAATACATGTATTCACATGTTCCTCCAGGAGTACAGTATACCCATCTTCCTATGTAGCTCCTGGGGTTCCTTGGGTTCTCGATCTTCACTGATGGTGGGTCTAGATGATTGGTGATGATTTGGGTGCGCAACTTCTCCCTTTCTTGTATTATCACACCTGTATGCTGGCCGTCATCTGCTGGCATTAAGGGGTGCATTCCCACCATTTCCAGCAACTCGTCAGTCGTGCGTGCCTTCCGGGCCTTCCAAAATCTAATTATGATCAGGGTAGCTCCAGCCAAAATAGTACACCCCACTATTATTTTCAGTCCATCTGACAGCCAAGATGGCATCCATGACCATAATAGTGAAAACCAGCTCTTATCCTTGTCTACACCGTTACTTTCGTCCATCATTTTGGAGTGCATCTGGGCCAATTGTGAAACTGCTTCTGTCAGTGTACCATTGTCAGCATCGTTGGCAGGTATGAACGTGCAGCAAGATTGTCCTATCTTTGCACAAACTCCTCCTTCCATTGCTGTGAGAAGGTCCAATACATATCTGTTCTGGAGTGCTACCATCCTTACAGCTCGCAGCTCCTCTTTAATTGCGTTGAACCCATTTACTGTTGAATTGATGGTCATCATTAGTTCCCATCTGGTTATTTGGAGCCATTTTGCGTTTGCGTATGCCTGCAGTCCCGGATGTATTATTGAGGAGAAGAACATTGCTGCTCTGCTGAATAGTCTGTGTTCTGGCGGTATTGATGTTAGTTCCGTTTCCGACCTTCCCCACAGGTAATTTCCTGTCAGTGGCTCTCCTTGTCTCTTTCTCCTATTTAGGACAGTATCATTGCTGTTGGTCCTGTTCTCTTGCTCCTTCTGAAGTGGTGCAGATCTCTTTCTTCTCCTATCCCCTTCATCCATTTTAGGAAATTTCGCCACATCGACATGCTTCTTAGGTACCACTAGTGATGGTACATTGACGTGTACCATTGTGCACACACCATTCCACAGGGGAGGCAGTGTATGATATGCCTTTTCTCCGCAGGCCCAATAATGGTCCATTATTACTGCTGTTCCCGCTCCCCCCTCAGGTAACTCCATCACGCTTGCACAATTGGTGTTATATCCTACGTCCACCTCTCCTTTATGCTGGTAGCATACTTTGGGCGCAGTCAATGGTAGCATAGTTATTGGGTCTTCATCTTCTTCTACCCACGTGAGCATTGGTACATACTTGATCCACGTCGTCCAACATCGATGATTGTGTGTCTCGATAGTTGAGATAGTTTCTTTTGTTACCATGTTGCTGCCAATCACTCCTATCTCCCAGCTGTTGCCCAGATACACCTTTCCTGTTATCGTCAGTAGCGGCCTCTCCCAGCATCCTTGTTTACCCGGAACTTCAGTGGCGTACCAATCACATGGTAGATACTGCAGTGTTACCTTCTTTGTTTCTCCTTTTGCAGGGCCACTTGTTATGTACCTGAATGCTTCAGCATGTAAACTGGTCTTGTGATAACTCAGATAGGTCTTGAGGAAGTTGTTTTCATATGGGTATGAGTCTCGTGTTTTCCATGTCATGTGCACTACTGTTCCTTGAAATCTTCCTTTCGTTTGGAACAGGGCCAAATAGATTATGCACTGTGCTGTTTTTTCATCTATTTCTGTGGCAACAAATGTTCGTGAAGCGCTCATGGCGTATGGTATTAATGAGCAAACATAACAGCTGTCCTCGGTTGTCTGCTTACCAATGCGGGTCATGTGCTGGTACCATATGTTGTTTGCGACGTGTGCTGAATCTTGTACATAATTATCAATACCTTTATTGTCTGAGTATGTGCTGCGTTTAACTCTATTTTGCTTGGGTGCAAAATTACTATTACCACCTGACGTAACACCTGTTGCAGCAGGGAACGGGGGTATATTAGGTTTGGGTGCAGCAATAAAATCGATAGCATAGCTGTACTGCCAGACAGAGGCAGCCAAGAACCCGGTGATCATCAAAATCCCTATTATTTTTATTACATATGCTAATCTCACCGGCATTTTGCTCTTACCTTGCTGCAGTCCTGGCAGCGTATTCTTGCGACGTTAAAGTTGCCCGCCTAAAAATTCTCAAAAGTGCTCGTTATTAAATGTTAGTTTTGTTTCCTTTAAGCTCTCCCTATCAAGTAGTCATTCAGTGCCCAGGCGAAGAGCTGCTCCCACGCTACTCTAAGTGATCGGTCTCTTAGGACCGGCAAGTATGGGCGGAGGTGGGGCATGTAATATTCTATGGCCAGGAGGAAGGCTGTGTAGTAGACACGTACCCTTCTCTTTTTTAGGTATGTTGGCCTTTTTATTTCGTATACAAATTGGTGTGACAATTCTTCTGGGTAGTTATCGTCTGGCAGCACCATCTACGCCTGTACACTGAACTTGTTAATTAGCTTTTTCTTAACAATACAATATTACGCAGTTCCTGTATGTGCGAGAGAAAAAAGAGAACATTCACGCGTTTACATGTGTATTGGTGCAAGCAATGTCCTTCAGTTTTAGTTACAACTGTACTTAGCAGTCAATGGGGGGGGGTTTGCGCTCAGATGGCGGAAGTATTTTTACTCTTTGAGCGTGTGACCATGGGGTGGGCAGTATGGGGATCACCCCCTTCTTCGTCAGTTATTGTCTCCGAGGGAACAATTGGGTCGTTGTCTGTGGTGGAACTTTCTTCCGCTGTCGGGGATGTTGTTGCTGTTCTTCCAATGGACCTGTCGTTGGCGCTGGGGCGGGTCTGCAGTTTGTAGATCTTTACGTCATGTAGGTGGTTCCAGGCACGCTTATCCTTTAGTTTTACTGCTCTTGTTGATACGTCCTCTACCAGATGGGGGCCAGTGAACCTCTTCTCGTTCCACTTTCTATTGAAATTGTGAAGTAGCACGTGGTCACCTTTGGCAAGTTTGCACAAGTTCTCCTTTCCCAATTCTGTACTTGCGCCTTTTTCTTGATTGCTGGTAGACCCGCCCCGTGTGCGCTCGAGCTGTTGAGACACAAACACGACACTAGTAATCAAAGAAGACACATATTGATACATTTCATCACCTAACACACTCGCTGAACTTTCGTGGTCGGTGAATGCCCTTGACGTTGGGGTTAGGGGAAGGCGCATTTGACGTCCAGTAACCACTTCGTGAGGGGTGAGGTGGTGGTCGGACCCTGGCCTATTTCTAAGTTCAAATAAAGCTAACGGAAGGCAATACAACCAACTTTTCTTTGTTGTTTGTTGTATTTTTGCAATTGCCTCCTTCAATAAGCCATTCAGGTGTTCACATACGCCATTAGCCTGTGGGTGGTATGCACATGCAAATTTGTGTTTAATGTTCAGCAGGGATGTGATATGTTGGAACATTTCGTTTGCGAAATGTGGGCCGTTGTCTGATCTTAATACCTCGCACACTCCCCACCTGGGGAAGACCTCCCTTACTATGAATTTGGCTGCTCTAAACGCATCAGGGTGTGAACAGGGCCCTGCTTCAATCCACCTAGAAAATGGGCATACTACTACAATCATATACCTATTACCTTGACATATGTTGATCATATCAACATAGTCAATGTGAAGGTGCCGAAAAGGTCCTTCTGGCCGGGGTATGGTACCTCTTATCACTTTTAGAGTATGACCGGCCGTAAACTGTTGACATGTGAGGCAATTGCTGATAAAATTTGACACATGAGAGTTTAACTCAGGACAAAACCAATCTTCTCTAATTCGTGCTGCGATTATTTCCTTGCCTGTATGGGCAGGGTGATGTAATTGGCTCAGGGCGGTATTTAACAGTGCCAACGGTATTACAACTTTCCCCGTGCCACCCTGGCGCCATAGTGCGTCGGTTGGGGACATTGTACATCCTCTTTTTACCCATACTTCTTTTTCGGCCATTGGTGCAGCCGCTTGTAGTTCCATAATCTGTGTGGCTGGGAGATGGGTGTACCCTTCTTTTATTAACATCTCCCTAGCTATTCCCCTCCCTCTCCCTCTCTGTGAGTCTGTGGGGTTCCATATCTCACCAAAGTATGCAGCATATTTCGCATGTGCGTCTGCTGCTGCATTCCCTTTTGAGACGTAGTCTTCACCATTGGTGTGTGCGGTGCATTTGACTAGGGCTAGTTCTTGGGGGTCGTTTATTACTTCAATTAGTTCAGCCAACAAGAGGGCATGTTGTACTGGAGTGCCATCAGCTCTCCTAAACCCTCTTCTTCTCCATTTTGATAACCCTGAGTGGACAGTGGATGTAACATATGCACTGTCGGAATATATGGTTACTCTTTTATTAAAACTTTCCTTTAATGCCAATATTAGTGCAACCAGTTCCGCGGCTTGAGCAGAGTAGTGCTGTGGTAATTGTACACACTTCATAGCCACACACACCGGCGCCTCCATCATTTTTACTACTGCTGCCCCAGTCCTTCGTATCCCATCTCCTTGATCAATAGTTGATGACCCATCAATAAACAAAAGCTCACCTCCCTCTAGTGCGTTTTCTTCAACTTTTCTAGTACATGAGTACATTTTAGTTATTTGGGTGCAGTCGTGGGCGTAATCTCCCTCTTCAATTACTTCTGCTAGGAACCTTGCAGGGTTAACCGTGCTACATCTAACAATTGCTAGTTCAGCTTTAGACAAAATAATCTCATAACCTGATGCCCTCTGTGTCATTAGTGTGGACTTAGGTTTATTCAATATCGCAAATAGTGCATGTTCCACAAACAGTGTAGTTGGACACCCCATAGTTATTGCTGATGCTTTTTCTACTGCAAAAGCAGCTGCAGCAAGACCTTGTTCACAAGGGAAGTGGCCTAACATCACAGGGTCTAAGTGTCCGCTGTAAAATGCTACTGGTTTATATCCCATGCTCGTTTTTTGTGCCAATACTGCTTTCATCACTGCTGAGTCGCAATGTGAAAATATAAAAAAGCGTCGCTCATAGTCTGGGGATGCCAGTACTGGAGCAGTTGATATCGCGTCTTTCAATTCGTCAAATGCCTCCCTCATTTCCATAGTCCATCCCAACTTTTTCTCCCCTTTATTTGCTTCCTTCAAACCCTCAAGCAGGGGTCCTATGTATGAGCTGTAATCAAATACCCATGCTCTACAGTAGTTGCACAGCCCCAGAAATTGCTGCAGTTTTCTCACAGTCTGTGGCACGGGAGTGCTTGAGATGGCCTGTGCTCTTTGTGGTGCAATCCTTCTTCCATGTTGGGATATCAGTTGGCCAATGTAAAGTACCTGTTCCTGACAGTATTGTATCTTTTCCATGTCTACCTTGTACCCCTTTTCAGCCAATATTGTCAACATCTTTAAGGAGTCCTCTCTACATTTACTTTCGTTTGTACTGCAAATTATTATGCCATCCACATACTGTAACACTGTGCTTTCCACCTCAACGTTACCCAAATCCATCTGTATTACTCTATTGAAAATTGAGGGTGATTCACAATACCCCTGTGGTAATCTGGTATGTTTCCACTTTGTATTTCGGTAAGTGAAGCTTGTCAGATCTTGTGAGTCTGGGTGTAATGGTATTGAGAAAAACGCATTTTTAAGGTCAATCACTGTAAATCGTGATGCTTCTGCTGGAATGCCACACAATATTGTGGCCGGGTTTGCTGTTACTGGATACTCTGCTTCTACTATGTTGTTTAAGGGTCTGAGGTCCTGTATGAAGCGCCAAGACCCCCCTTTAGCCTTGCGCACCGGGTACACAGCTGTGTTACATGGTGATTCTGAGGGGACCAATATGCCATTGTTTATAAGGGCCGTTATGGTTTCATATATGCCTTCATCTGCCTCTTTTGACAATGGGTACTGTTTCACTCTTGGTAGTATGGCACCTTTTTTCAATTTTATCCTTACACCCCCTATGCTTTTTATGCATCCCACGTCATAAGGGCTAATAGTCCATAATGATTTGGGCACCTTTGACATATCCTCCTTAAAAAATGGGACTGGGGTGCCTGCGGGTGCCTCAAGTGCCATTGCAATTTTCTGTGCTACTTGTTTGTGAGCCACTCTTAGCCATATTTCTACACTCATCATGAACACCATTTCATCTTCTTCCTTTTCTTCTGAGAACAGCTCTTCATCTGACACCTGGGTCAGCCTACATCCTTCTGCTAGTGCTATCACCGCCCTCCATGCTCTCCCTTCTTTATCTTGGGCGTGCACAGCAACATAATCAGCTGTTGCAATAATGCTCTCAATGTCTATTACAAACACCTTCCCTTCCAGTTCATTAACTGGTGTTTCTGGTCGGAACAGATAGGCTGCTGGCCTCCTCCATATTTTCCCTTCTATCCCTGGCATCCATGCAAATGCCATGTCTGTGCCATACTGGAATAGCTCGCCATCTACTGGCTCCGCCCTAATCGCTGTCTGTCCACAGTATGCTTGCAAAATCTGTCGTGCTGCGAGCATGTTAATCCCTGGAGTAGAGCAAATTATGCCATCCTCTGTAAAGGAGATCGTCATATTCAACCTGTTCATTATGTCTCTCCCCAGTATATTTACTGGTGAGGCACTATAATACAAAAGTGGGACTGACAGATCATAATCTCCAATAGATAATGGAACGTTATCAGTAAATGGAACCAACCCCTTAGCCCCAGAAAATCCTTGGGTGTTCATGGCTTCACCTGACATATTAAATTTACCTTCCCTTATGCAAGACCGGGTTGCCCCGGTGTCAACAAGAAATGATAATTTTTTGTCACCTATCGTTACCTCTATGCTTGGTTCCTCCGCACTATTAGGTGTTACTGACAGGATGGGACACACCAAGGCCGTCTGTGGGCTGGCCTATTGGGGGTACAATGATTGGCCATTCCCTGTGTAAGGGTTGTGTCCCAACACCGTCACCCTACCCAATTGCGTTTGTTGAGTTTGGGGTGGTGGTTGTATTAACGCTACTTGTTGTTGTGGCGGTGGCAGTTGTTGTGTTATTTGTTGTTGTGGCAGTGAATAGGTTTGTGGCTGTTGTGTTGTTTGTTGTTGTGGGTCACTCCCTTTTTGTGACATCTGCTGTTGTTGTATGCCCTGCTGTTCTTGTGAGGTCCTAGGTTGTGCTTGTTCATTCCATGCCGGTGTTCCTGGCCTGACCCTACATGTACGTGACATGTGTCCTAATAGTCCGCAGCTCCAACACACGGGTGGTTCCCTGCTTTGCCATGGGAAGCTCCCTGTGTTGTCCTGGTATACGGGTTGCCCTGTGGGGTAGTAATTTCTAAGTCCCCCAGCCTGTTGTTGGGTATTATATCCGTATCCTCTCCCCCTCATAAACCCTCCTCTCCCTCTGTTATAACTATAATACCCAGTTCCTTGCATGGGGTACCCTCCTCCCATGTTTGGTGCGTGTAATTGCAGAGGCGGCACTTGCTGTATTACACCTTGTGGAGGCGCTATTTGGGCGGGATCTTGTGCAGCCACTACTTGCGTTGGGCTTTGGGCCATTGGTGTGGGCGTAGTTATTAGTGCCCCTTCCATTGTGTATTTAGTAAGTTTTTTCTGTACTAGTTTGGCCTCTTCTGTTTTCCTATCCTCTTCCTTTTGTTTCATTTTTCCTTGCCATGTCCTGCAGTGATGTACTATAGTCAGTTGTATTTCTGGCCATGGTTTTGCTTCCATCCCCACTACTTTCTTTAGTTGTTTCTGAACCCCTTCTGGGAGCCCTTGTACTAGTATATGATAAAATATGGCTGGTGTTTTGTCCCATTGCTCTCTAGTTTCCATGCGCCACTTCTCTTGAATATCCTGGATATAATCAACAGGGTCCTCATTTTCACCCATCTTACGGGAAGTAATGGCTCCTATGTCTGATGTGTCTGGGTACTGCACTCTCAGTGCCTGCCATAGCGCATGTCTACAGTTTGCAAATGGTGCCCCATCATGCGATGTGTTCGTTATTGTTACCCCATGGAATCCCGCTCTTTTCCAAATGTCATCCGCTCTATCCCCTAATATTGATATTAACAGGCCCTTCACATCTCCTACTGCTAGTTTCTGTCCTGCGGTGTGTTTTTCCATTTCATATATCCACTTACCCGCACCTCCACTTAGTGATGGGAGCCTACATTTTATATTTTCTTTATCCGTATGTTTCCAAGGTACATACTGTGGTCTAACCCCTCCTCTCTCCAACAGTGGCATTAAATTCTGTCTTGTGTCACCCTTTACGCTCCATAATATTGAGTCTTCACACCCCTCCTCTTCCCCCGTTTCCTTTACTACTTCAAATTCTTCCTTACTACCTCTGCTCCTACCTCCCCCTTCTTCCTTTCCCCTTTTTTCGTCATTTCCTGTGTTCAATATGGGTATGTCTATTTGTCTGTCTTGCCTGCGACTAGGGAGGTCCCTAAGCCGACATGCATAAGGTGTAATTTCGTTCATGAAGGGCGCGAGCTTTATTCTGTGCAGTGAGCGTGCGGTGGTTGAACATGTATGGTGTGACGTGGGAGGGCGTGGTGGAGATGTTGGTGGCGTGGTTTCATGGGTTTGTGTTTCCCCTATTCTTTTCACTCCCTCCTTACTTCTCTCCAGCTCCTCCCATCTTCTACTCATCCAGGGCGAATCTATGTTTGTTCTAGTGAGGTATAGCTTATCTAAGCTTTCCCTTTCACTCTTTCTTCCATCCTTCTCCACTCCTTCTTCCTCCTCACTGCAAAAGTCATTCATAAATGGCACCCCCCACTCTGCCTTTTTTCCTTTTATTGTTACTGTTTTTAAGTCTATTAAGTCTCTTTCTCCTCTTTCGTTGTTACCAACTGTTCCCCCTAGTACTGATGTTGTTGCTACCTCTCTACTTTTATATACATCTCCCCATCTTTCACTCTCCCTACTCCCCCCTTCTCTTCCCCCTTCACTTCTCTCCTCCATTTCCCTACTATTTTCCTCCCTTTTTCTTTTCAATTCCTCCATTACTTCGTTGCTCATCTGTTCCAATATTCTTTCATCCTCTTTCTTCCTTTCCCATTTCACCCTTTCTCTTTCTACTATACTCTCTATTACCTTCCCCTCTTCATATTTCTTAGCTGTCTCTGATAGTACCCTCCTCCTCCATATTTCCATTTCCTTTTCCTTTTCTTCTTCTTCCTTCTTCTTCTCCCTCAGCACTACTCTTGATACCCTATCTGCTGCTGCTTTTACCCTTTCAGCTTCTCTCTTTTGCTCCTCATTTCGTTCCCTTAATTTTTCCAATTCGTTCTTACCTTCTTTCCTTTTCCTCACTCTCTCTCTTTCCTCCCTCTCAAGTTGTTTGATCAATTCATTCTGCTCATCCCTTAGTTTTGCTAATTTTTCCTCCAAAATCTCTTCCTTCTGCCATAGTAGCTCCTCTCCCCTCATTTCACTCTCTCTGGCACTATCCTCGTCTGTTCTCCTTACCGCCTCCCTTTCTTCTCCAGTTAGTGAGCCTCGTAATTTCAATAATATCTGTGCAGCTACCCAATCATCGTTTCCTATCTCTACAGTCTGCTCTTCTCCAATCCTTTCTTCCCCATTGGTATCTTCCTATGAGCCACATATGGTGGAGGGCTGTATGTCGGGTTCGAGTATCCTTCAGCCGCCCTGAACTGTCCTTCTATTTCTCCTAATTCTCTTAAAGGGTACAACCCTCCTCCCTCTGTTTTCACTCCCGGTGTTATGGGTGTCTCATTGTTCCGTTCCTTTTTTATGTCGTTTGATTTATCAATCTTTTCTCCTCCCTGTCCTCCGTTCCCCGTATTCTTTGTGCTTTCGCACCCCTTTTCCTCATCCGTTCCTTCTTTCTTAATCTCCTTTTCTTCCGGTGTTTTCCCCATAGTGAACATTCCATTTGGTCCTGGTCGGGACCCCTGGAACATCCTCCATAAGTTAAACACCTCCACATGGTTTGCCAACTTCTTCCCCTTGTATGTATTGTGCAGATGGTTTAGTAGTGAATGTTGGGCATATGGATCGAAACTACCATTAGGCGGCCATGGTGTTAACATTTTGTTGTCCGTCCCCTGGGTCCACTCTATGCTGTACTTAATTAATTTCTCCCTATGTGGTGGCAGTGTGGTGCATATGTGTTGTAATGGGGTAGTGAGGGTGTTCCCCCACCCTCCCGACCCTCTCCCGTATGACATAGTGTCCCTCCCCTTGTTACCCTTCTCTTTACCAGCAGTTTACAATATACAACCTCGTATTGCTTACCTTGCCCCGCAAGTGTGGGGACTTACGACAATCCCTTGACAGATTATGCAATAATAATAAGTATGATGTTATATTATATTCCTTCCCCTACGGCCCCCTGCGGCCGAAGCGCACGCAGCCCCCTGCGGCTGCGTACCCCTTACGACGATCTTATACAGTCGTCCTGTTTCTCCGTTCTTCTCCCCCTTTTACACTTGCCGTGGCCGGCGTTCTCTGTGCGCAGCCACGCCCCTTTCCCCTTCTCCTCTTTCAATCCACTCGTTTATCGTTTATCTCCGTATCCGCTCCTTTATCATTTTTCTCTTCCCCACCACTCTCAACCCAAAGTTTCTTGTGCTCGCGATATCTTATTAAATCCCTACTGGTGACGTCACCGTTTTCTTCGAGCTACTGGTATATTCTTGTTATGTTCTTTAAGTTCAAAATACACTTGCAATCTACCCCGTTAACCCTACAGCTGTCTTCCTGTCTCTCCTGGAACAAGGTAATCTCATCAATAATATAACCGGACTGCGCACCCTGCGTCGCCTCGCGTGTGATACGCCCCTTAACAGGAGGGCTTAACCAGCCAATTATCTTCCGTTTTGGGCAACTATGTAACTAGCTACCGGCCACAGGGAAACGTCATCTACCTATCGAGTTTCTTGCTCGAACAATAGGAAACCTCATCTACTCATTGATCAATAAATGTCAAGTCGTAGGAAACCACACACACCCACCCTCACACGTAGTCGCAATTTAGGCCATCAGTGTCTTACGAGCGGCTGCACGTGATGTTTTCGTGCCCCGCCCCCCTCTTTCGCGTAACGTTAGCCGACTGTTCTCGCACTCGTTTCGCTACCATTCATTCCATTGGCAACACTCAGTTAAACCTTCGCCGCACATCTGTACAATACCTCCCTCCTCCCTTATTTACTTCCTCCCCCTCCCTCACAATTTCGCATTGCTTGTTGTGCGTGTCATGCTCACCAAGTTCTCTCGATGCAGGGCCGCTCGACTGCGTGCACCCCTCCAAGCGGCTCGCCACCTCCCCTCGTCTGGACCACGTCTGGACACTCGCCGACCGCGGGCGGGATACTTCTCAACCGGCTCCCGAGGGCCAATATCCGGATTGCGCTGTCCGGTCTTCTCGCAGCTCCGCGATGGTCCTGTAGTCCTCAGAAGGGGGCAACGGCAGAGGGGGCCGCGCCGCCGGGCCTCCTCGCAACGGGAGTGCCTGGAAAAACTAAAAATAAAAGTTGATCTTAAACAGATCTCAGCAGTGCCTCCAACTTGTCGGGGGGAAATTCTGCCGGGGTCGGCCGGGCCGTCCGCAGACCTCCGGGCAGGGAGGCCCCAACTCCTCCCGTATATCCCAGACGAGATTGAGTATGAGACACACACAAGGAGCAAGGTGACTCTGCTGTTTATTTAGACAAAACGGCAGGGATGGGTCAAGGAGCGTACGCGTTCGTCCTGACACACACACAATCGTGGGGCTCGCAGGCCCTTTTTACTGCATTATGACGCGCTACTTGCGTCACTTCAGAAAGTTAACAAAAAACCTATCGCCACTCTTAATTGGTTGCTCGAGTGGTAGGGTTAGTATAGTACACATATAGAGAATGATATTAGTGGACAAGGTGTAGTCAGGTGGTATATCTGGGTTGTCCCTACAATTAGATACATAAGAATTGTTACATGAAGACTCCTGAGGATTGGCTAGTATTACTGACGTCTGAGATAAGAGCCCCATGTTCTGATTGGTGCATCCGTGAGCTTCCCAGCCTGGGACCACCGTTGTTCCCAGCTCTCGGTGTACCTGTGTTTGCAACAATGTTTCAATATGGGTACGTGCAGACAATATGAGGATTTATTCATAGGTGGAAGGCTGACCGCTCCCACTGTAGCAGATGTCCATTGAGCCTTTCAAGTGTATCGGCCTGTGTCTCGTAGTGAGGGACCCAGACGCCTTTTCTCTCCTGGGTTTTGGCATCTCGTCAGGTTCGGCTTGGTCACGTGGGGAGGGACCGTGAAAGAGGCAGAATTCTGCACAATTAATATTGTTTTTTCTACTGCGCGTCTGGTTTAATTTGTCGGCGTGCCTTTATCGTTGAGGCGCGGAGTGCGAGGTTGCAACATCGTGCCTTTGATGATTTGTTCTTGGATGTGGGTTTGCAACATTGCGACCTTGGCTGGTTGCTCCACCGTGTTCTTTCTGCAGGATCAGCAACCTGACTCTTGCTTTGTTAATGTCCACGGGAGCTCTTGTTTGAGGCCTACTCGGGCCTGGTGCTTAAGTAGTCTGTTTGGTGCATAGGTGCTTTTAGGTTATAATAGCATATATTTCCATGACCAGTATCGTGTTTCCATTATACCTCTCATGGTGGTAACGGGTTTCAAGAGAAGCGTGAGCAAGCGTTATAGATGAGTTCATGATGCGTCTTGCGTTTCTGCGTTCTGAAAGCCTATGTAAAAATAATAAAGATGCACGTCCGTGAATATGCCTGTCGCCTACGTCAGAGCACTGAGTATGTTCTTCGTGTAGATTGGTGTGGAAATGTTAAGTGTGTATATTTGTACAGATGTGCTTCCCGTTGTCTAGGTCGTCATGGCATCTCTAACGACGTGTGGTTTTTAGTCTAGCTGATCCGAGCCGCAGGTGTCGGCATGGCCAGTGCGGGCTGCTGGGCAGGCAGGTGGACACATCCGTATGTTCCTGTACCAGGGTACCTGGTCGTCTGGTAAATGGACAAACTCTTCTCGCGGCGGGTGTCTGGGCCGTGACCCTCTAGGCCAAGCGCGAGAGGTGAAGGACGGGAGCCTGGTCTTCCATTCTCCCACTTCAGTGCTATGCCTCTGCATGGAGCAAGTGGGAAGACTGGTGTAAGAGACAAAGTCTTCATCCCGTTTATGCCCCTGTAGTGTTGGTACTACATTTCCTGGCCTCTCTCCTGGAAGGTGACAAAGCTTTTAGGATGCTAGGTGTATATAGGTCAGCGATATTGGTGGGACAGAAGATGGTCAATGGCGTACCGGTAGGCGATCACCCAGCGGGGATGACTCATGAGGGGAGGGAAAGTCTGAGATCCACCACTTGCGAAATATGTATATCTATGGGATGTGAATGTAGTATTACAATTATTGATTAACTGGCCTGTGAATACCTGTCGATCATGAAACTTTAAGGGAAGCTGGTGATGCTTCTGTGTCGAATCTCATGCAGTAGGGTATCCGATGTCAGGGCATTAGAGATAGATAGAAAGATGTATGGTCCAGATAGGATTACCTTTACCTTAGCCAAGAGGACCAATACTAATTCTTCTTCGATTTCACAGCCTTACCTCCCAGGACAGCCTCAGCTGTGCGTGGCACCTTTCATTCGTGAGTGCGACCTCAAGACAAATGTGGTATCTGCCACAATGGCAAGATGGGTGCATGAAGTCATGCAACAAGTGGGCACAGATTTGTCCAAGTTTGAAGCACACTCAGTTAGGGGTGCAATGGCATTTAAAGTGTTCACTGCAGGTTCCTTGCTGAAACACATCCTCCGGGCAGCAGATTGGATGAACAACAGTTAATTTAACACATTATACTTCAAACCAGTGATATCAGTTGTGGCGACAGCTGTACAAAGCTTTGAACAAGCATAATGCTTGCCTCAGGTTTTGACATGGAATGAAGATTACCCAAGCTTACAGCACAGGGAGTCTTGATTCTATTGAAGACATGTAGGCAAACATTAAACCGGCCCAGCGTATGCACTGTGATGCATTTTATGATCAGTATTGTCTCTTTTATGTCTAGAGATTGAGTGCATACTCCCTCCCTGACTTTGCCTTTCTGTTTAAGAATGGCTGATGTATACCTAAAGGAAGAATGGAAGAATAGTTTGCATCTCGCATGTTGAGGATCAAGATTCTGTTGGACACCAGGCGCTCTCTCAGGGCCGCAGTTGACTTCATGTTACCCATGGGAGAAGTGGTGCGCAGAAAAAATTTCAGTGCATCCAAAGAAGAGGAACGGACTTAGGCAGGAAATGGCTTGAGGGTTCCCAGTTTAACAAAAATAGGCCTAGTGGGCAAATTACCCTCCCTGATGCCCCAACTAATATATCAAAAATCATACACAAAGAGAGGGAAGCAATAAATAGTGTAACCTGACAACTAGTTAATTGTCCCTATCGATAGACTCTAACTATCCTCATAGAGTGGCTAAAACCTAGCCTTTGCTGGTGTGCCACCTATCTAGGTGAAAAAAGAGAAAGGAAACTCTCCCTACCTGTCTATTACCTCAATGTCAGCACCCAACTATTAATCCTACTCACAATCTAAAAGAATAGTGCTGGACTGGTACCTATACCCACTTTTATTCTTGTACTGATCAGCATATTTGAAATAAAACCAAAAACCAACACTTCGTTCCCACTTTAAGTGATCTTCGGGTTACACCGAGTGACACTTCTCTCTCACTTATAGCTTATGTCAATATTCATCTGGCATAGACAACATGTAAAAATGTTGTGAACCAACTATCTCCAATGTCGGGTTCACACACAGTCTAGTCAGTGAGCTGATAACAATCTGCTCATTCAAACTTTTTTTATAACGCAATTTCCTCCCCAATGGAGGTGCTCATATAGCTCTGCTCATTCCAAAAAAGTCATCCAGTTTCAGTGGCACTTAGCTTATTGGTCCACCTTCTTCAGGACAAACACGTCTGGGTTGGTTTCCAGTCCTTCATCTTATTGTACTGTACTGCCAGAACAATCCTCAATCTTACTTTGTGCTTATGTTCTTGTAATGCAACCAGTGCCTACTCGAAACCGCAACAATTCACAGGCCGGTCATACTTAGATTCCAAGTCCTTGCAAAAATGTAAACAAGGGAGAATAGTTGGTTACATTTCACAAAAAATACTATCCACAGGTAGGAAATGATTTATAACCCAAACAGATGATTACACATGTGCCAGCCTTTCGAGTAGGCACTGGTGGCAAGTATGAGAAAAGTTTGAATGAGCAGATTGGTATCAACTCATCGACTAGATTATGTGCGAACCTAACATTAGAATTAGTTGGTTGACAAAATGATTTTATGTTGTCGATGCCAGATGAATATCGACATAACTTATATGTGAGAGAGAAGTGTCACTCTATGTAAGCAGAAGATCACTTAGAAGTAGCCAACAAGTGTTCTTTTTGGTTTTAGTTTGAATTAGTTTGAACAGGCTGGTCAGTACAAGAATATAAGTGGGTATAGTTTCCAGTCCATCCCTTTTCTTTTAGATTGTGGGTAGGATTAATGTTTGAGTACTGAAATTGAGGTAATAGACAATTAGGGATATTGTTATTGACACAGATATTGTATTTCTATCGCGCTCGTACACAAGTGTTTCAGGTAGGGAGAGTTCCCTTTGTCTTTTTTCCCCTAGATAGGTGTCACACCAGCGCAGGCTAGGCTTAAGCCACTCTGACGATATGGACAATAACCTAGTTGTCAGGTTACACAATGTATTGGTTCCCTCTCTTTGTGTGTGATTGTTGATAAATTAGTTGGGCGCCAGAGAGGGTAATTTGCCTAATAGGCCTCTTATTGTTAGATTGGGAACCCGTCAGCCACCTCCTGCCAAGGTCCCTTACTCTTCTTTGGATGCACTGGAATGATCTGTGGTTCCTTCACTTTGTGTGTGATTGTTAAGTGTTCCCAGGACAGGAAGTGGCAAAGGAACTGCAGGATTGGAGAAGAACTGTTGGGGACAGCAGTTCATTTAAAAAAAAGAAGAACAAAAAATGTTTTGGTTTTCAAAAGTTACATTGTCGAACCTGCTGAAGGGTTACGTTTAAAGAAGTTGAAGCATAGTGCTCCCCTCCATGTCTTTAATAGAATCAAGACTCACTGCTGTAATCGTGGGTAATCTTCATTGCTGAGCTTTTCTTTTAATAGGTTTAATCTGTAAGTGTACTGATTTGCCACAAATAATCTGCAAATATACGGTAATGCTGATCCTAATCAAGCGCACTTTGTAACGTTATTAGGTTTTATGTAATGTGACTCTTTCAATAAACAAGTATTATTGGTTAGCGAAAGGAGAATGTGTACGGCTTCTTTAATGGGGACTACACATCGTCCCTGCCTAATAACCACTGGCTGGCTGGTAAAAATACAGCCACTCGTGTCCTTCCTCCTCTCCTTTGTTTTAATAGAATCCAGAGGCTTAATATCACATTTGGCTACTCTGCCCTTTGCAAAGAAACCCTGGAGGGACGCGAGGCACAGATAGTTAAGGGCTCCGTGCAGCCTGCAGTAACACAATCTATGCATCTCACTGAACTGTGCCATTTAGCAAAGGGCAGAACAGGGAACAGGCAAAATGCAGTGCTGCACACGACAAGCTTAGTTCATTTAAAATAGATTGGATCGTTCTTTGCTCATAAATGCAATACTTCTAACAGAATTTCAGTCGTCTGTGATTTCAGTCATCTCAGCGTCGGGTCTTTATTATCGAATCCAAACAATGGAATGAAGATGCCTTATGAAAGTCATATTTTCTTATCAAATTAGAGAAGCTGTAAATTGATTCCCATAGATTTCTGCAATCCTGTGGTCTATCGCTGAAAACAATGAGGTCGGGTCCAATATTTGCTCCTCGTAGGTGACTGGCCTTTCGGAAGTCTAGTGGACACGCCCTCTCTCTGCTTACATATAATTGATCTCTCGCATCAAAAATATAAGAGGAAAACAAAAATCAGAGAGCCAGCAGCATGAATTTTGTATTAAAACTGTTTTCTGAAGTGGCATTCTTCAAAATGTGGTACATCCTATATTCCCAGTCCAGCATCATAAAACTAGTTACAGTCTCATATGCCCAAACCCCACCAATCCCTTGTGCCTAAAACCAGCCCCCGCCCATGTCATTTTTAATATATGTTAGGCACGTCCTCACATGCCCTATGTGACAGGCTCAGCGACAGTGTGCTAGATTAGCTTCAAATGGCCAAGTGCTGCTACAATTTGCCGGTCGGTTGCCCAGACAAATGCAGTCGTCATACGAGGACTGGATCCATACAGTATGGAGTGAAGTGTGGACGGCTGGAGCAAGACTTTTTTGCAGGGTCCTCCGTGGGACTAGAAACACGAATTTACACGAGTGTAGGAAAATAATCACAATTGTTAGGTGACAGGGACATACATGCATGACTGAACACATGCAATACCTCTACGAAGTAACAAAGGGTATTGGTAATGTGCTATCATGCCTTGTGGATGCTCCTCTGCACCTCTCTAACCGCCTTTCCTACGCTGCTTCATTCATTCTCTCACCAACCCCCAGAATATGCCAGCCATCTGTACTCCCTAAAATCATGCAAATGCTCCTTACAAACAAAAGTATGGAGGAAAAACTGTTCCAACAAAAAAATAGAAAATAGACAAACGGGAACCTGCCCCTATGTCCCGCAAGCAGCTATACAAATATGCTTTGATCAATAATACAAACAAATCAGAGACAAGGGGTGAAGCTTTACTTTTATCAAGGCTTAATCTGAAGAAAACCATTGAGGTCAAATTGTATCAACTCGTTTGAAGGAACTTGCTGGGGTGAAAAAAGTACGGATTGCAAACGGTTTCTGTTTTAGAGTTAAGATATATTTTACTATTTTTACTAAGAAAACCACTAGGGGGTATGTGGAGAATAGCTGAGCTCCCTAGTGATGAGTTTTCCCATAATATTGTGAAGTGGGTTAGTAGCCCCGACCAATATGTTGTGAAAATATAGGCCTACTCCCCTTCCACTCCCGCCTACTCCACTTCCCCCTGTGGAGGTGCGGCGGCCGCAAATTGTCGAGAATCTAAATTCTAAAAAAAGTTCAGCTACCCCCAATACCCAGCAGTCCGGGAGGCAGAATTATCTGATGACAGAATTGATATTGATAGTTTATTTCTATTGCGTTCCTACACAAGTGTTTCAGAGCACGACAGGGCAAAGGAGGGGCACACGGGAGAACAAAACAGCGATCTTACTAGGCCAAGTAACATTGAGTAATTGCACGAGCATGGGAGAGGGGGAGGGGAAAATTGCATGGAAGGGGAAGAAGTGGAAAGTGTGGAGTAAAGGAGAAACAGATAAATAATAACAAATAAACAAATAAATAAATAAATAAATAAATAAATAAATAAATAAATGTGATAGTGCAGCCAGTAATTGGCACATGCTGGGTTTAAGGCAGCAAACAGGGTAGGTCTGATAAGTGCAGGACGAAAAAGGGGGGGGGGGGACTGTATGGGTACAGATACAGACCCCATTGCAAGTGGTGGCCCGGAGGCAGTGCAGGAGAATGTCAGGGTGAGCAGGTACCTCGGCCCGGAGGACAGAGGGTGGTCAGATGCACAGTACCAAGAGAGAACAGATCAGCAGGGGAGAGGGGGAAGGAAGGCAGAAGCAAAGAGGAGGTGCTTCCAGAACCGGAGATGGTTCTCCTCAAGTTTTAGAGTGGCAGGGAGGCTGTTCCAGAGGGAGGCCCCAGCCGAAGACAGAGATCTATCCCCTGGCAGAAGGATCCAGTAAATACAAGAGTGATTCCCTCTCAGCATGGAAACACTTCATTTCATCATATGAGCAGCTGAGCTAACACTAGAAAGGAGATAGGGTTATGGTCAGGGGCAGGATCAGGAGGAAAGGGCACCCAGGAGCATTGAGCCTGTGAAACCTTCAGGAAAGTTAGACCAGGTTCTGGTGAAGGTGGTGTTGGCAAACATGCAGATATATTTGAAGGAGAGGACCCATCAAATGAGTTAATGATCTATGCCTCAGTACCAGCAAGACAGAGATCCTTCTCACTGGGACCCCGCTTCCTTCCCTTCACTCTGGCCACCATCTATGGGCTCTCCCCCTTCTCATTCTATTGAAGCAAAAACCTTGGAGTCATCTTCAACTCCTCTCTTTCCGTCCTCCCTCACATCCAGGACCTTGCCAAGGAGGCCCACTTTACACTCCACTTCCTCAAATTAATCCTTCCTTTCCTCACTGTCCCCCAGAAGCTCAATGTCCCTAGAGCTCTGGTTCTCTCTAGTCTAGACTATTACAATAGCCTCTTGCTTAATCTACCCACTTCATCTCTACAACCCCTCCAGCTAATCCAGAAGAGAGCTGCAAGACATATCCTTGGCCTCAAGTCTGAGGACTGTATCTCTCCACTGGCTCCTGGTTGCTGCAAGGATCAAATTCAAATCTCTCTGCATCATCCATAAGGCTGTCTGGGGCCGGGGACCATGCTACCACAACTGGCACTCACTAAATACTCTCCCTCCAAAACTTTACATTCCTCCAGCACCAACTCTCTGTGTGTCAAACACTCACTAAACAGCGAGCAGGTGGGCGATCGCTCTCCTTGGCTGTCTTCCTCATACGGAAAAGGCTCCCTCTTATGGAATAGCCTCGCCCTTCCTCTTTGTCTAAAACCAGATCTCCTCAAATTCCGGAAGCTCCTCAAGACTTTCTTTTTTCCCTCCCTCCCTAAATTGCTAAACCCTACAGTCACTGAGATTGGTGACCAGGGCCCTTATGTGTCCACCTGGGTCCTGGCCTCCCACCACCAATCACCTTCAACCTCCAGCTGCTCCCAGCACTTGCCTTGGTGCCCACTGGCCTGTACTACCACAGGCGTGCACTTATTAATTGGCAGTTGACCACTCCTACCAAGTCACTTAACAGCTGCTTGCAACTTACTCCCTAGCACTTCCCTGCAAGTTACTCTTAGCACTTATCCCCCTCCCTCTTCCCTTCTCTGTCTCTGCACTTGCATGTTCCGAATGCTCACAAGGCATAGTACGACCAGCACACATTTTCATGGTTACATTTGCCTTTCATTCCCATGTTCCCTTCCAGTTGCCCTCTGGGTGCTTTGAAACACAATTTACATGATGCATAAGCACCTTACAAAAGCACAATAAATAAATACATAAATACATAAAATTATGTGGCCTGGGAGGTAGCTGGAGGGAAGCTGGTGTGCTCTTCTAGAGCAGATGGAATTGAGAAAATACATCATGGCAGAGAGATTATATGGGCAGGAATTTAACTGCAATAACAGTGCAGTCTGGAGGGGATAGGGCTCTGGTGTCTGGATGGAACATAGCTTCTCATGTTTTAAGCAGTGTAACATGTCAAGAAGAGAGGAAGTGGGACATTAGCTCAAACAGTGGAGAACAATGAAGGATGAAAATATAATTGAGTTTGCAGGTATGTTGAAATGCTGCAACTCCCAATATGCCTAACATAGAGAGATCCTTATTTGAGGCCACAGACTACAATGTTTTGGTGGCTTGAAGGATTATGTTGCAGTTGCGGCGGGGGACAAGCAATGTAAGAAGGAGCTTCTAAATGAAGCTCCCTGGAGCTACCAGAGTCAATACCCATACTACATCCTGCAAGCAAGCCTGTAACCCATCTTGAGCACTCTGATTGCCTCCTAGAAGATTATCTGATCACATCAGATTACTGTAATGAGTGTTAAAGTATCTTTGGTCCACACCCTGCCTTCAGATTCTGTACACCATCTAAGGGTACATCATAACATACGAAGATTGCTGGACCTACAAAATGCAGCACCCTACCTGAATCCTGCCTGCGAGCCTGGAAAACATCTTCAGCACTCTGATTGGATCCCAGCGGCTCATTTGACACATCACCTCCCTTGTCATTGAATCTTTCCTGGGTGTCATGACAATATGGCAGATGCCAAGGGTGACACATAGCAAAGGACAAATCCCTGTTTGGATCTGTGAGGGCCAGAGCCCCTGATCAGGCAATAACTTTTCTTTGCTTGTCTTTTACTATACTCTTGTTTTACACATAGGGATCCTTTGGTACAGTGACTGTCAGTTCACTGTAGATCTGATGCTACCTTTAAAGAACCAAGGAACACCCCCATTTTGGGACTATGAGGTGGTTCTCTCAGTACCTTGAGGATGATGGCCTTGGGGTGTTAAACTGTATTCAAATAATACCGTCTTATTATGAACATTGGCCTAAGCCCATTTCTCGTTGCACGGAAAACCGTGTGAGAAATGCTCTGATTTCTAAACAACTTCACCGCCATTTTAAGAACCATCTGCCTTTTTGATTTTAACTCTTCCTTTGTGTCATAAAATGGTGGATTGTGTTTTTAACTGCAGCCGAGCCGAATGACCTTTGAGTTACGTCAACATTTAGGCTGACCCGGAGCAGACTGTTTGTTCTGTGCAAAGAAACCTTGTGACTCGTATGAACTGCAATCCAAGTGTGTCTGCTCTCACATGCCTCATCCTCATATAAGCAACAGAACAATGTAGAGCATACTCAAACTGTGTGCTTTGGTTGTAATATAGTGTGTTCTTTCTTGAAACTAGGCTTACTCAGAGACGGAGACCCAACACTGCCATTGTATCTTCATGGACAAGCAAACTTGTTAAATACGTTAGACAATATTGTTATATTTGTTATATGAACTGGGCACGAACCCTAGCATGTAAATTATGAGTTTGGAGAGGGGCTGAGCAATGATTGGAAAAATGTATAAAAGAACGTGCATTAAGATGCCCAGCACTCTCACCCCTCGCTGTGTCTGCTGGTACACACTGCGAGGTGTTGGGAGCCAGATAGCTATCTGTTTTGCTTTGAATTCTGTACAGAAATAAAGATATTCGTATCTTTCGACCCGTGATTGGCGTATTTCATTTTGTGGTACTAAGCCTCGATATTTCTTTGGTCTTTCAGATGGCGCCCGAATAGGGGCCCTCAAGATTGATGTCATCTCGCTGACAAGAAGACGCAGCTTTCAGACTGGGATCGGAGAGTGAGAAAAGGGGGCACCTTTGTATGAGATGCAACACCTTGTCAGTACTGCACAATCCGATCCCTGGACTGTGAGCAAGCGGTTCGAGAGGGCATCTTGACGAGGGTCCCCATGTTGAGACAGCCTCTTTGCCAAAATTGCAACCTGAGGATCCTTTGTAATCCGATCGGACCTCCTTAGTCTTTGAAATCAGGTGAGCCGCGCCCCGATTCCTAAGAATCCTGATATTGGTTGCAGATTTGTTCTCATGAGTACAAATGACACCAGGTAACACCAGTAATCTGACATGCCTGGGAAATTGTCTACCTGTTTCAGGGGCTTATTCCACAGAGACAAACAATCTTTGGGATGTGGCCAACCGCCACCACCTGTTGGCTCACCGGCTTGTTTAATGTACTGTAACTACAGCCTCAATAGTATTGTATTTAACAATATTTGGCACAGACAAACTAGACATGCTTCTGAATTTCAGTGGCCAGTTCATGGTAGTTTTGAAATTGCCTGTATAGAGTATTTAGAGCTTATATTGTTGAAGAAAAAGGCTAGGCCTGCAGCGTTTGATGTGATTAAGGATTGGAGAAAGGAAGCTATGCAGCAATTTAAGAGTAAAGAGAAACACGCACGTCGACAAATGTCTAACACTGAAAAAGCATTCTTGTGTGATCAATAGAAACAGTCGGAATATATTAAAAGTATGGATAGGGCTTTTCAACTCTGAGTACAGAAAATATATCCGTCTCAGGATTTTCATACTTCAGACAATCTAATCGATAAACTATTGAATGAGCGTAGGACTGTTGCCACTGCTCCAACTCCTTATGTGACTCTCCCTGTTGTTTTACCTCTTCCCGCTGTTGCACCTCCTCCTGTTTTTGTTCCTTTTCCTCCTGTTGTTGCAGCTCCTCCAGCTGTTGCTCCTCTTCCTGTTGTTGTTGCCCCTTCTGTATCCTCGCTCTTACCGACAGTTGCTGTTCCCTTAATTCCATCTTTACCGCCAGCGGTAGTATCTCCACTGACTATTGAACAAGATTTTTCTGAACTTTCTTTTCCAAGTGGTTCTGCTCCACTTGTAGCGATTGAAGGGGTGAGTGCTGATTCAAGAATAGTGACTCATAGAACAGTATCTAAAGGTAGAAAAAGATAATTGTATGCACGGGCTAAGACATATATAGAAGAAGGTGAAAAATCAGCTATTTTAACTCGAAATCTGACCAAGAAAGTATTCCGAAGAGAATATTTTGATAGATGGTATGGGAATGCATTTGGCTGATATTTGGAGTGATTTGACGGACATGAATGTCCTACAGGGGTTGAGGGATTTGAATGTCCTAGCTCGCTCAAGGGACACAGCAGAGAAAGGCGCAGAAGCCACTACTGTTGAAGCTCATTATGTCTCACAGTTTGTTCATGTCCCATTTTCTAGACAGCAAGTGAATACCTTTAGACAAACGATTCCAGATATCAGGAAAAATCCAACAGGATTTTGTAAAGAAATTGAATATGTCTTGCATTCCCCAGTTTTCATGCTGGGTGATATAGATTTGTTGTTTCCTGTGATCCTACCTGCTGATTTATGGAAACAGATTAGAACTGTAGATGATCAGGCAGGGCTGGGTGACACATGGGTTAACTTGGTATGGATAGATGGAGAATGGAATGCTGGTGCGAAAACGCCACAGGTAATATTGACACTGCCAGACAGAATAGTAACTAAATTGAAAACTTTGGTTCCAGAGAGAAGAATAATTTGGGTCAAGCTTACAGCTTGCATACAGGGAAAATCTGAGGGTGCTACTGAATTTTTTAATCAGTTTGAACAAGTGTTTTCAGATTTCAGCGGTCAGGATTTAAGTACCGTGTCAGGAAAAAGGCTGTTTGTAGACACATTTGTGTGTGGATTGTTGCCTGATATGCAATCACAAATTATGACTTCCGAAAGCGCCTGGCAAGCTAAATCGCAGTCTCAAGTATTGCATATGTCTCAGTATTATGAGAATAGGGTTAATACTGAAAAAGAGAAGATAGAAAAGGAGAAGGGAGACTGAAAACAAAAGTTTTGTTGCAACAAATAGTAAGAGGAACTAGAGGTGGGAATTCACAGTTTAGAGGTCAGTTTGCACCACAGAGTAATGCGCGAATGGGTCTTGTACACATGAACCAATGCGCCTATTGCAGACAAGAAGGTCATTGGCATGCACGATGCCCGATTCTTCAGCAGCGATCAAATAACATGTATGGTACCATGGGTAGACGTTTCAGTGGCCGTCCTGGGATAGAGGGTTCTGGTAGAAGTCAGTTCGCTCAGAATCAACAGTCGTTTTCACAGGATAGTCAGCAGCATAGTGTTAATAATGGGAACATTTTTGATAATCCTACGACTGTCTATGTTTCTGAGTATCTTACATGTGATGATGTACTGTTCCGCTAGGACAGTCCGGAGCAAAGTCTGGAAACAGTACCTATTCCTGTTGATCAGAAAGGGCCCTACTTTGATATGAAGGTGGGGAATAGGAAGCATCTATTTATGATAGGTATAGGAGCACAGAAGTGTTCCGTTGGCCATTTGCGGGTTCCAGATATTCCACTGTCAGGACAGAACAACATTTCTGTAGGGTTCTCAGGTACGCCAGTGGTTAGTCCGTTTTCTCAGCTGGTACCGAGTTCACGGGGGCCATTCACTGATTCATATCCATTTTTTATGATGACAAATTGTGGTGAACATTTGTTGGGGTTGAATCTGTTGAAATAATTGAATGCTGTAATGTACTGTTCTCCGGATGGAGTGCATTTAACGATTTCACCTCAACAAACTTCTGTTTCACAATTCTTGACTAGGCCTTTACCGACTGAATTGGATAAGGTTCCGGCATGTTCATGGGTGCTTGATGATAATGAGGTTGGGATATTGCACATTGAGCATGTTAAAATTGTATTGAACCCAGGTGTTAAACTACCATGTATTCCACAGTATAAGATTTCAATTGACAGTGAACAAGCTTTAAAGAGTATAGTTTCTGATTTTGTACACCAAGGAGTGATTGAGGAAATTGCAGGAAGTTTGTGTAATGGTCCAATTCTACTGGTGTGTAAGAAAGGGGATAATGCAATTTCTTTCTGTTTCATTATTAATAATATATTTATTGTGTTACAGTTCTAATTATTAAACTTTACACAAATACAAATAAAAATATATCAATATTTAGAAAATAAACAAAAAAAGGGAAAAAGAAGAAGAATAAAAAACATTCTTATAGAAATATACACAGTCAACCTATCACTCAACATTAATAGTCTCTTAAAATCAGATTTCTAACAAAGTATAAGGAGTTAGGAGTAAGCAGAGAGGATTTTGTATAAGCTTAAATCTCGTTGCTTCAATTCACAATAGTCTCCACTTAGCTATAGCAACTCTTATTAGCTATGCTACAACTTTATACCCAATCTAGCTTCCACACTCAGCCAGATGGTATATAATGCTGTCAGTAATCGCATACTGTTAGAATTTACACAATGGTGCCAGAACAGATCTTCTTTGATGTAGTTAATATCATGGGCAAACGGTCCTAGCAAAATGGAGATTGTTATATTCATTTCAGGGCAGTCAGTTAGGAGATGTTTTGCCGTTTCCTGCTGGTCTTTATTTTTACATAATCGACATGTGCGCAGTTCAGCGGCTATCTTATCTTTGCGCCCAGTATTCGTGAACGTTGGTAATTGCTCGAGTCTAAGTAATAAAATAAATCGTCTAAGCCTGACAGATGGACAGATGTTCAGATAGCTCTGAGGTTTCTTGAATTCATAGAGTCTATAATGGACGAATTTATAGGTTTTTAGGTTCCTTAGATGTTCAAAATTCTCCAACCAATCCCAGAGTTCGATACGCTTCTTAAGGGCCCTAAAAGCTTCCTCTGTATAGGGTCCTTCTCGAATTTGCCAACCTATTTCAGCATAAAATCGGGACATCTGATGTATTGTAGCACAAGACGATTTATCCCTGGCCATTTCTTGGTAGACAGCTGTTAGGAGCCCATTCCCTGCATCTCGGGTCATCCTTAAATAAATCATGGCCCGCTTCTTCAGTACAGTTGCTTTTAGTGAGATCAGACCAAATTCCAGTCTGATAATGGCCATCGGTATACATGGGGGTAGGCCTAAAACCGCACGCCAGAATTTACCAGATTTGCGCGCTATCAATAAGATTGTTGTTCCACAATTTCCAATAGTGCCTGATTTGACTACAATATTGACAATGATTCTGGCTTCAGCTACTCATGTCAGTGTTGTGGATCTGAAAAACGCTTTGTTTAGTATTCCTGTACATGTTGACAGTAGGTATTTGTTCGTGTTCACCCTAGGGGGGCGTTTGTATAAATTTACTTGTGTGCCACATGAGTACACTGAGAGTCCAAGCATTTATTGTAGAGCTTTGTACCAACAGCTTGGTAAACTTGAGTTGCCTTCCACATGTACGTTTTTGCAGTATGTTGACGATCTTCTTGTAACTGTAGATTCAGAAGTTGCTTGCAAGGAGGGCACCATTGTGCTGCTTATCCATCTAGCAGAACATGCACGTAAGGCTTCATTAAAAAAGGTTTCAATATTGTTGACAGGAGGCCGCCTATTTAGGCTATCTCCTGTCAAAAGAGGGGAGAAGACTGACACCTGAACGGATACAAAGCACCTCTAGCATGTCTGTCCAAATACACAGAAAGAGGTCAGAGCCTTGATAGGCACGGCTTCATACTGTAGACTGTGGATCCCTAACTTTTCATTAATGATAAAACCATTGTTGGCATTGACAAAGAAGGGCATTTATTTGTCTTTACAATGGAACATGGATTGCCAGAACGCTTTTGATCTGCTCAAGGCTGCGTTGTGTTCAGCACCGGTTTTGGGTTCACCAAATTACGACAAGGCCTTGATTTTATATGTGCATGAATGTGATGGCTGCGCTTTGGCTGTTTTAAGGCAAGAACATGGGGGAAAGAATAGACTCTGCCGTTATTTTTCCTCCACGTTTTACCCTGTTGCATGTGCTTTGCTGAGACGTTTGAGAGCTGTTGCAGCTGCAGCTGGATCTGTAAAATGAAATGCGGGTATGGTTCTGGGTCACTCTTTAACCGTGATGGTGCCTCACTCTGTAGATCAATTAAACAGAACACAAATGCAACATCTCACATCGGCACGATTAACAAGATACATGCTGATTCTATTTGCACCGCACATCCAAATAAAGAGATGTTGCTCATTAAATCCGGCCAAACTATTGCTTCTTCCGCATGAAATTGATTGCAGTGACAAAATGTCACTTGACTGCCTCTATACAACAGAACAAGAGACGAAGGGCAGAATTGATCTAAGTGATACACCTTTAAAAGATCCACAAGGGGAGCTGTTTTGTGATGGCTCATGCTTCAAACTTCCGGATGGTACATCGACTGCTGCTTATGCAATCACTACATTAAGCACTATTGTGGATACCAAAAGAATTCTGCATAACTCTGCGAAGGCCGTAGAGATTATTCCATTGACTCGAGCTTGTGAACTTTCTGAAGGGCTTAGTGTGAATATATGTATGGACAGTCAGTGTGCCTTTGGGGTGGTTCACAACTTTGGTCGATTATGGGCATAGAGAGCTTTCTTGACCTCGCATGGAACTAAGATACAACATGGTACCCTGATAGTTTGGCTACTTTCAACACTTGCGCTTCCTAATCAGTTAGCAATAATGAAGTGCGCAGCACCCCAGAAGGTAACAGATGATGTGGGGAGATGAAATGCTTTTTCTGACAGAATAGCCAAACAGGCTGCCATCGATTTGCATTCCAAAATGTATATAAGGAAAGAGGTCACTAACACTTGTGTGATAGACATAGGAATTGGTTGCATAAAAGACATTCAGGCTGATGCCACTCTAGACTAACTTAAACAGTGGGCTGAGGGGTCAGCAAGTTTAGACAATGAAGGTTGTTGGGTAGATAATGGAAAACAAAAATGGATGCTGCCCGATGCTTATGTCACAGCTATGGTTACGATGGCTCATGGTCCAACTCACATATGTGCTAAAAAGAATTGTACATTGTTAGAACCTGTCTGGCTCAGTGTAAATATTTCAAAAACTGCTGAGCGTTTTGTCCAAAATTGCATGGTATCCTTACAACATAATGTTGTGAAAGGTACATCGACACTGAGGGATAGTTTTGGACCACCCTCTATGCCTATTGAGATTACACTTTGACTTTATCGAAATGGAGCTTTATCTGAATTATAAGTATGTTCTAATAGTTATTTGTGCCTTCAGTAAATGTGTTGAAGCCTTCCCTTTAAAAGATGCCACAGCAATGCCAACAGCGAAAACCATGCTGAAGGAATATTTTCCTAGGTTTGGTTTGCCAAGAGTCATTTGGTAGGACAATGGTGCATATTTTATCACTGCTGTTATCCTGCAAGTTTGCGTGAGATTACAGATCGATTAACGGTTCCATTCGGCCAGACACGCTCAGAGTGCCGGATTTGTAAAATGCCACAACGGTATATTAAAGAATAAGATCACTAAAGTCTGTGCAAACAGCAATTTGAAATGGCCATATGCTTTACCGATAGCTGTATTATCCATGCGGACGACCGCACAGACGAAGACAGGGCTCTCCCCTTATGAGATAATCATGGGCAGACCAGCCAATATTTGGAATGTACCTAAACCCAAGCGGTTAAAAGATGTAGAGCATTTGCTCCTTTCTGAGTACTGTGACCACTTGACTCAAAACTTGTATTTGATTTATCAACAGGTGTGAGTAGCCCTCCCAGTAAAGTACAAGGGTCCAGGTCATTGACTCCGACATGGGCACTGGGTGCTCATAAAATCATTTGAAAGAGCCTCCTGTCTTGCACCTTGCTGGAGAGGACCGCAACAAGTCCTCTTGGGCACACAGACCGATGTACGAGTGGGAGGGATATGCCACTGGATCCACGCAACGCACATCAATAAGATACCTTTTCCTCTGCCTCACAGCAAAGGGGAAGAGAAGGAGATTGTTCACTTTGATACTCATCACAAGCCTGTTTTGTCTACTGAAATCCTTCCTGAGCCTGTGAGGCCTGGGGAAACTGCTGCTTTGCCTGCAAGTTCTTCTTTGGATCTTTCTTCACCGTTGAGCAATCTTGCTTCTGTTTCATCACTTCCTTCACGAAGTGACGACACTGTGCACTCAGATCACACCGTACCTGGAGTCTTGAGGTACGATCTGCATCCGAGACACCGGACATACAGCACAGCATCGGCTGTGCCCACAAGGAATCATCGTTGAGCCAGTCTTTTGCTGAAAAATAAATAAGAGGCGGGGACCGGCAAAGTTACCTTCAAGCAAGATAGGCCACGTGGTCAGGAGCCACCAATGGATGAACTAAAAGAGCCTAACGTAGAGGCTTCTAAATGGACTCTGAGAAACAATGTCCCTTCCAAAATCCACTCATGCGGAGCAAGCTATTGGTCTTGTGGCTGATAATGACTCTGTTCCTCTAAGATCATGGTCCTTGAGGACCCACTGTTTTTTAATCATAGTACTGGTCTATTTCATAGTTATATTTGCACTTGGGTTCTGGTACATAGAAAGGGTGCATCCACTTGATAAACTGTTACCCAATGATATAATCCCCACTGTGTCTCCACCTTTCGTGCATCTGAACACTCTTTCTCCTCGGGTCTCCCAACAGAGACAGGGTTACCATAATAACACTCTACTAATGATCATGAATGCGACCCATGTGATTCTGAACAGAACAAATTGCTGGGTGTGTTCACATTTTCCACAACACGGGCAAAAGGGACTGGGCTGGTATATTCAACCTCTTCCTTTAACTACTGAATACTATGCCTCGCTCAGGGCATTATTCTTTGGTCGTTGTAATGATAGTATTTCTGGGAAATTCGATGGGACTCATCTGAATGTATTTGAAAAGCGAGTCTGAACACCTCTGGGATGTTCTCTCTTTGCAAATAGAAGCAAACTCAATGTTGCTTCTATTAGGCCTTCTGATAGACTCTGTAGACCTTTTCAGTCATTGATCCCCTTCAAGATGGCTCCTGTAGGCAACCGGAATGCCATGCCTCCTTCCTATACTATTAATCATAGCCCCAACTCTGTTTCTTTCTGTATACAAAGGGAAGGTTCTCAGCCAATGGGTACATTCGAGGGTTGTACTAACATTGCAAATCTAACCAGTGAGGACAGGACCTTTGTATGTAGGAGACCCTGTTTACTTTGTTTGTGGCAATGAGGCCTATACTTGGTTACCTAGAGATTGGCAGGGTACTTGTTATTTGGGTATCTTGTTACCAGGGGTATTTATGGCAAACACCACTGAAGTTTCTAGATCTCGTCCAGGACGGGATTAGAAGGGTGATACACTGTCACAATTCATGGGTAATGTAGCAAAATCATTTGTACCATTTTGGGGACAGATAATGAACTCTGAAGATATTAGAAGACTAGCAAGGGTACTGGAAAAGACCATCAATAGGACTACTGATATTCTGTACAACATGACGCGGGAGCAAATGGCAATTAGATTAGTGGCCCTCCAAAATAGGATGGTGTTAGACGTCATTCTAGCTGAGCGTGGTGGGGTATGCAAATTGGTAGGATCCGAGTGCTGTGTTTTTGTTCCTGACTCCTCCCCTACCATATTGAAGGCAATACAACATCTGCATACCTTGAGTATTGAATTACATGTCCCTGAGGGAAACTCAGATCTTAGTGCTTGGTTCTGGGACTTTCTACGATCATGGGGTTGGAAAATCTTTGCAGTCATATGATAGTTCTTGGTGTTTTACTGTTTTGTTGTTGTTGTGTACAATTGGCCTCATCACGACCCTGGTGGTACGGTATGGATGGTTCCGGTATGGCACCGGCACCGTCCATACCATACCGCCTTATTCCAAGTTTCCCTCGCGGATCCCTGACAGCCTGCCGGGTCTTACCTGCTCCCTTCCGTTTGGCCTTGGGTTGCTTTGAAACACTGTGTTTTTATAAGTGCCCTATAAATAACCAATAAATACAAACACAAATGGCACTTTACTAGCGCAACTGATACACATGCCTCCCTTGGCAGTGATGAACCTGGACCTTTACAACATGCCCTTGGGCTCTCAGCCTGTTTGAAGGACAAGATGAAATTCAATCAAGTGCTGTCAGCTAACAACTATCGCCCAATGAACTATATGATAGCAGCTTAGTGCCTCTAACTGAGGCCTAATTCAAAAATGGCAAAGCTCTTGCTTATGACACCTAGAAAAACTACTACTGTGTGTATGTGCTGCATCAGAGAATGAGAGTGTTCTTGTGTACTGCGACTGTGTGTTTTCTACGAAGTATGATGCATGCAGGATTGTGGGGCCATGCACCAAGAAGTTCTGCAATCAGGTTGTGCTGGCAAGGGGGAAAACATAGTGTCATGCAGGGTGCTGTGGGTCGTGCTCCAACGTGGGGCAATGTGCTACATTAAAAATTGATTCAGGCAGTGAGCATGTATTAACAATTATTAACAAAGTGTATCATTCTGTTTGAATGCCTGGGATATGCACCAGATCTGTCTATTGTTTTGGAACACACAGGTACATTTCAATAACAATATTTCTGGGCTGTACTCTAATGGTCTGGAATGTGTTCCAATTGTCCTGTTTGTTTTATTAAATGTTTCTAAATGTTCCCTATGAACAATAACAATGCCTTAAAAACTACAAACCTTGCAACGGACTATGGAACTTGATGCAGTTTAGCGATAATTTAGAATTTGCTTTGGTCTCATAAAATGGAAACTTGCTACGGTCTAATAGAACGGCAACTTGTTACAGACTGATAATTGGTAATTTCTTAATGTGGGAGGAGATGGCTTAAGTAAACGACACTGCACTGCTTCTGGTGGGGCAGACACACACCAGGAGTGTGAGCAGCTCGCCAGGCTGCAGGAGGAAGACTGGAACCTAGAAGCAAACAGGAATTACTCTCTCCATGCAAGCCTTTGCAGAGGGGAGAGAAGAATAGTTCTCCTTTTTTCTGCTTGGATTTTGAATCCTATCAAATTGCATTTTTGGGCTTCTGAGACTCAGAAAGAATAAACATTTTACTTTATGAGCAGAACTAGTATTTTTGTGAAGAACTACTATTTTGGACTGAGCTGCATAGAGAAGAGAAGCATTTCTGCCTAAGGCAATTGGCTCACCACCTATGGACATATTTTATTTTTAATTGGATGCATGTATACCTATTTTGGATGCTTTTTGGTAAGGGACCATGGTGATTTTGGTGGGTGGCTTTTCCAATTGGATTTGATATTTTTTTAATTATTCTTGGATTGTGCAGACCACACAGCTTCAGGCTCCTGGCATCCAGCCTTCAACTCTCATCTCCCTACCATCTGAGGACAGTAGTGAGTATGAGAACCTGTTTTGCCCATCTTCAATATCACATTGGGAAAGAGGGCAGGTCTAGTGAAAACTAATGAGGTATACAGTAACTTTTGAAGTGGCTTTCTTTCTTCTAACATGGTTTCCTGGTCTTGAATAGACATAGAGGCAATGGCAATGACAGCTGTATATCCATTGATAATGTTTTGCATATTAAGTGTGTTTTGTGCAATTACAAAATTAGTAGCAATGTTTATTTAGTATTGATTTCTCATAATAACTCAAATTACACTATACAGTAGAGTGTAAAAGCATTCCTTCAATTTTCATTACTGAGAATCAAGTTAGAAACATTAGAGCACATATATGAAGTGTGGGGCATCTATTTGAAGTACTGCTTTTGACATACTGAATATGTGCATATTTTGATAAGATGAGGATTAGTAGAAGATTTGATCAGTGGAACATCAATAAAATATATATGACATTAGTAAATCAGTCCAATCACGTAGATGAGTCAGGGTAGCTACCCAGTACAATGTTTCTTTTCCCTACTCTCTCTTCTGATGCACAGTAACAGGTATATGCTTTTCTCATCTCATTGGGAAAGATGGGAGTTCTAGTGAGAGCTATTGTGTTAGAAAGCTACTTTTGAAGAAGCGTTTATTCTACTGAAATGGTTGACTGGTCTTCAATACAATAGAGACAATGACAATGACAGCGGCATATTGATTGCCAAGGTTTTGCTTATTAAGTGTGTTCTGTGTGACCTAAGCCCCACCCACCTGGTGCCTTCCTGCCTGCAGTTCTTTTTCACCACTTAGCAAGCCTCGCCCACCTGGTGCCTGCCTGCTTGCTGATCTTTTTCACCACTTAGCAAGCCCCGCCCACCTGGTGCCTTCCTGCTTGCTGCTCTTTTTCACCACTTAGCAAGCCCCGCCCACCTGGTGCCTTCCTGATTGCCACTCTTTTTCCCTACTTAAGGAGCCCTCCAGCCTTTTTTCCTTTGCAGATGGGGAGCAGGTGCAAGTGGATCTAGGTCACCTGGTCTAAGTACCGCCCACCTTCTTAGCCCTGCCTCTTCCTTCTCTTCCTTCCTGCTCTTAACTCTTAGATCAAGGGTGTCTCTCGCCCGGCTGTCCGAAGTGAAGGGTAGTCAAAAAAAGGGAAATTCCTGTTTGGACCAGGTGGACCCAGGGCCCGACCCGCTGCTCAGACAGCAGGTAAGCATGCACAAACATGTGTTACTCCCTCTGTCCCCACAGGCCATCCCCACCCCCTCTGGTCCCCCTGTGATGTTCCCTTGTGCCCCCACCATTCACACACACAGGTGTTGCCTGTTTTGCTTGATTCTTCTACCCTGCTCCCCCTCATCCCCCTCTAGCCTACTTCTGCAGGAGTCTGCCCTGATAAATTCTGGTTTCACCATCACCGTCTTGTGGCCAATGCTGGATTTGACTTTTATGGACTTCTTTCATTCACGGTGCATCATCCTTTCTCAACTCTCATGCTGGACTTCCTTTGCATCCTGTACTCATGGTGGCCCTGAATTGTGCTATTCCCATCTTCATCTTGTCTCCTGGCTTGCAACATTATGTGTTACTACTGAGTTCTGCAATTGTATTCACTCTCCCCTCTTGCTTCTCCAATCTTTTGACTGCTAACTCTCTTTCTCTCCTCCTTTCCCTTCTCCATTTTCCTATCTCCTTCCCTTACTTTCTTCTATGCACTTACTCTATCAGAATTGTCCCTGGACCTAGTATGATAGCAACCGCGTCTGTCTCCCCCCGCACCTCTTGCAGCACTATCTGAAATGTCGTCAGACGAAGTATGGTAGTCGCTTGTTTTGTTCCTCCCCTACCTTTCTGCACCCCTCTCCCTTACCTCTTGTCTTTCTCCGGCTCTACCAGAAATGTTGTCAGGCCTAGTACGGTAGTCGCCTGTCTGTTTTCATTTCTGTCCCACTCTCCCCCATCCTTCCTTATCTATGTCTTAGCTCTTGCACTATCTGAAATGTCGTCAGGCCGAGTACGATAGTTAATTTCACATCCTTACTGTTCATGGCCTGTAAGAATGTCATTGTATTTTCACTTGTTCCCTCCCTTGCCTTGAAGTGCTTTGAAGCACATTGTGTATAGGCGCTATATAAATAAACAATCATATCATACACTGCCATATCATGTCCAACAAAAGCTAGATCCTGGTTGAGTCCTGTACCACGCTTTAGGAATTGCTAAGGATTTGAACATGGACATTGATCAAGCATGTGCCACATGTCAGGATAGATTGCTAAATACTACAGGGCTGCTCCTAAGATTGTTTATCTATCAGAGTAATCAAGGGCCAGTGAGGAAGCTGTGGGACCAGAGTTAATAAGTGGAGGAGCCCAGGAAGTATTTTGCTTTGTTGGTGATAATAATGAAACCTTGATCCAAGAGACAATGACCGGTTTACAACTGAAGATAAAACCAAAATGAGTAGGCTTTGTAGAATTACAAAAAGTAGAAAATTCCACTGAATTTCCTTTAGGGTTGATGCCATAAAGCAAATGGGAATGCATGTTTCCCCTCTTCACAGCCCTAGATAAAGTTCAGGCACCTCTCAGACCGATATTTAAAACATGTGTTACTATCTGGGACAGATATTGCAAGTGCTGTCTATCTGAAAAATCTCAACTGTCCTGCCTATGAAAATAAAAGAAAATATCCTCCCATCCATGGCCCCGGGCATGTTCCCTCCCAAGAAGAGGCTGAGCACAGTGATACAGCCTCCCAACATAGGGAATGGGATGCCACAATTGGGATAGCACCTTTTGTAAGCATCTCAAACACATGGCAGGAGTGTTCACATACAGAACCTCTTAGTAATTTAGCTACATATTTCAAAGAAACGTTAGGTGTTTGACAAAGTACAATTGCTCCACACAGATTGTGTTAGCACCCCATTATAAAAGATACTGACTTTACTCTATCACATGTCTCAAACTCTGCTCCACCTTATCTGGAACAAGCTACAAACATGATGGAACAGAAAGAATTGAGCAAATGGTCATATCTGAATTTCTACAGCAAGTGGAATAAGGGAGTTTCAGTTTGTTCAACTTGAAGACTCTCTTGAAGACCTGTGTTGCTCCGCGTCATCTTGCTTCCAACATATAATACACAGGCTCTTCATGAAGGAGACAATGTCCCAATTAATGTATGTGTTGGAATCATATGTTTGGTTAGTTCATCTGGCTCACATGAACACTTACTTAACTGTTCTGAGTGCTCCAGAACAACAACATATTCTATGTTTCCAGTGCACAATCAATCTATTGAATTCACAGATTTACCTTTTGGGCTTTCATCTACCCCATTATGTTTAAAAAAAATGTTGTGTCCGCTCTAAGAACTTTGTTTGAAAAGGATCATGTTCATCATTTACCAATGTATAGTCTAAGCATGCCACAGAATGACCATCTAGCAAGACCACCAAAACACACACACACACGCACTTATAAAACTTGTGTTAGACCTGACTTGCACTCAAACAAGAAAATCTGGAGTGGGTTGTATGAACAACTTTGTGAAGCAAGGTTATGTTTTTCAATTAAGAGATTTATTAGCTATTGAGTGTGAGGATGATGACAGTCAGATATATAGTCCAATTTATAGGTCTCACCCCGGCATCCATTATAATTATAATTTATGATTATTTAAGCACTATGACCCGAGCGGCGGGGGCATTACCGACTCAGGTAATGCCCTGGGGCCCATAGTTAGAGACCTGAGCGAAGCGAGAGCCTTATTGAAGGCCCTGGGCCATTACCTGAGTCAGTAATGCCCCCGCCGTGAGGGTCATTTTGCTTTTAGTACCCCGGCCTGCAAGATCTGCGTGACAGGGAAAAAAAACAACCAAGAAAATGGCCATCGGGAAAGGGAAAACAGAGTCCGTTTTCCCTTTCCATGGCGGCTATTGGGAGCGGACGCGGTGGAAAAAGAAGTGTTTCCAGCACGTTCCCTCCTGAAAAAAAAGGAGAAGAAGGTAAGTGGGGTTGGGTGGGCGAAAGGGTGGGAGGAAAAAAAATGGAGAAAAAAAACCCCTACCTTTGTCCCCAGCAGGGGACGATGGAAGCCTCCAGCCTTGTGGAGGCATGGAGCTGGGAAGGCCTCGCCTTAAGCCTCCTCATTGGCTGAGGGGCTGCCACGCCTCCCACCGTTGTCAAGGAGGCTAGAATCCCAGCGAGAGCCAATCAGAATGTGTGTTGTATTCTGCTTGACTCTCATCGGTACTAAAATTGGTTATTTATAACACGCTTAATATTGTTGACCTGACATCCCGGTTTTGCCGGGATTGACCTGGGATTGAACCCTCTGTCCCCCTCTTCCAAGAGTTTTTTTTACTTAAAAACCGTGTCATGGTTCTGGGAAAAGGGAGACTGTCAACTTAACAAAATTGTATTCGTCAACAATTATAAAGTAGATAAACATCATAACACTCTCAGAACTTTGCTGTTGACGGTTGGGCTCGAACCCCCAAACATTCAGGGACTAGCCACATGCATTAAATGGTTGTGCCACAGAGACCCGTTGAGGACAATAAACAGAAAGGCCCAGTCATATCAATCAATGTAGTATCACCTTTTTTCATTAACATGCAAAACCCCTGTGGGATGGGGGTGTAATTGAGGGGTATAATGCGAGGGTAGAGGGGTAGTCCTTCATTTATGTTGTTAGCTATCACAGTTTTTCTTCTTGAAAATCTGGTCACCCTAACTCAATAGACAGAGGTTTCTAAGCACAGACCCAGGGATCGAACCTGTGTTGCTCTCGAGCACCCTGCCCCTGAACTATCCTCCTGAGACATTAAGTCAGTATTCGCAGCTCTATACTACAGGGCCCTACAGTTGTTACAAATGTGTCATGCACACACAAGTTCAGAAATTCAGATTAGGACCTCAATTCTTCAGCTATAAGGAGTACATTGCTATGGTGGATAAAGCACATCAAGACATGGAATAGAATCAGATGCCAGCATGAGGTTCTACTGGGCACGACGTGGCCAACAATCGACTAGAGCAAATTCATCAAGCCAGGAATCTCATTTGCACACATACCATTTAGAGATACTGGCCTGCTCCTTTGCAGTGCTGAGCCTTGCAAACGACACCTTTCATGCCTTTTTTGTTTGAGCATGGAACTCTCTCCATGTTCAGGAATATCAACAAACTTGGGGGTTCAAAGTAAAGAGAATCTATGAGATCTAGCAATAGCCTTTTAGAATTTTTGAAGAAACCAGAATCTGTACCCAGCACACCGAGCAAGGCAGCTACATGGTGCTATCATAATTTGGAACATTCTGCAGCTTGGCTTGATTATACCCTATTTTTCTACAGATCCAAAAGATATTCAGCCTCATTTTAAACAGGGCATAGTGGTAAATCAGAGCATACAAGCAAGGTGTAATGCAGCTCTATTCCATATTGCAGCAGTGACAAGACAGAGGAAGGGCAAAGAGCAGAGCTCAGATCTGTACTGTGCATTCCTCGTCCATCTTTCCAGTGTGTTTCGTTTCATGCCTGTATGACATTAAAATACTAGCCTGAAATTAATGGATTATTATGGAATACATTGTGGTTTACCACCTGCTAAAGAACAGGTGTATTCAATTGCAACCCATGAATAAATGTTGCCTGCAAAGTATCATTTGCAAGTGGAATTTATTCCTTCACAGGAACAAGAGGAAAACTAAAGAGTAAACAGGGATATGTTCTGTTTCATTCTTTAAAGTTCCACTCTGTTTTGTATTTTTTTTACTTGTTATTTAGTGAAATGTCACCTTTAACACTGTATAAAAGAAGTATTTTAAAGGATTAAAAACGTAACATCAAATCCTAAAAGTGAACATTCACAATTCATCTGGTTTTCTTAATCCTAACATAATACATCTGCACAATTTCATAAAAGAAGAGATTTTTCATATATCAAAAGTCCACTATGTGTTACATCACTTTCAGTAGTTTTTCTACTTCGACCCAGATGTAGTACATCGTATAGCTAAGTACATAACAGCTCCCTGAATGCAAAAATGTCCATGTCTGGTCAGAAATTATTACTTCCAAAGCGAATCTTATTTTAGCATAGCCTCTATCGAAAAGGTGCTTAATTACAGAGCACTCAGTCAGAAGATGCCTAGGAGTCTTAAACACATCTTTGCACAATCTACACCAGCCTTTATCATATGGGAGTTTCTGCCAGGCTCCCATTCTAGATAACATAGGAAGTAGGCCTATTCGTAGCAATAGCATAAAACATTGTACCTTTCCATTACATCTGCATTTTAGATAGACAAAAGGGCAGCTATAAGGGAAGGCCTGCAAGACATACTCCTATACATACTTATCGATGATAACCAGACAAAGTTGTTATTTCTATTCCATGTGTAGGCCTTTTCTTTAATTTCTCGTATTGCTATTGTAATTTGGGTCGTAGTGGCTATCAAATAACCAATATCACTCAGGAACCAATGGACATCTTTCCTCCACACAAAGGGGGGATTTACTTGAAGTATTCTTGGGAATCAGTTTAAAATGACTACACATTGATTCAATTTTAACATCTTCTATTTAAATTTTTACATAAAATATGGCGCTGCTAATTTTTTTTTTTAGGTAGCAAGTGCGGTGAGTCCCAATTCCCTTCAAATTGCTTCAACAGGTGTACACTTGGGCAATCCAAAGGCTCCGCTCCACATCTTTGCTTCAAGTGCCGTGAGACAAGCGATCACTCTATCAGTATGTATCTCAAGACCGTAACGTATCGCCACCACAATAATAGAAAGTAACCTCATATGTGCTTTATATAGATTGTAATAGCATTAAACCTTTTACGTTCTTGTTTTCCACTACCCATCCTAGTCTTTGACCCTTGTCAGTACGAAAAAAGCTGGGAACACAAGTACACATAGCTCTTGTGAACTTTTAAAATTGCATGCGAGGGACCCAACAGCATGTAAGTACTAATGTTGATGGTCCCCTTCACGTAATTTACGTTTTGTATCATTATTTTATAAAAAATTACCCCTTTGTGTTATTTCAGTATAAAACTTGTTGCCTCCTATTGGGACACTGAAATTCTCAATTGAGACTAGGGGTCTGGGGAAAGGTTTAATTAACTTCAGCACAACTGGCAATGATTCACGGGTTATTATTGTATGCAAATGATCTCCAGATAACAGAGTTGCTACTCATAACTCCATTGGGCATGCCTAGAAACACTTGTATACAGGCATGTTATTAATGCCACATCATATCATATCTCTTCTGGCAGGCCCACACATGAAATGCTCGAATTCTGGACATATGCTCGAATTCTGGACATGATACATCTACTAAATACTTCTGCCATCATTCTCAGAATTACTGAGAAGCAGGCAAGAGGTATCACATCTCTTGGTAATTTCCAGCTACTTGAACCTCATAGCAGGGAATATTTGCGGGACAGATGGACGAACTGTCTGCATTTTGCAGACATCTGCTTCGCTTGTCGATAATCCTTCAGCTCCAGGCACCACTCAGTGCTACAGCTCCACATGCAGGGCCTTGGTTAGCAGAAGTAAGAAAAGGTTTTGAGATCCTGTTCAAACAGATGTAGTACAGATAGCAAATTAGTTGGCTAGTTTGACGACATACCTCTCTTATAGAAAGGCTAATTTGTGTAGATCATCCCTTTGCTCTCATCATCAGCTGGTAGCAGGTCTACCAGTAGGGGAACATCCATTGGTGTGCAGACCTTTGATGTTCAAGATTAGAGTCCCTCTGCTTCTCAGTTTTCCAAATATGTGGGATTTGTATGTAATCTTATACTTGGGTAGGAATTAGCCTTCGAATCATCATCATGTCTTTAAAATATTTGTCATCAATGTGTCTGGCGGGATGCATAAAGGTGCCTGATCTATGAGCAAAGGATATAACAGATAGGATCCTTGCCCTGATTGGGTTTCTTTTCATCTTTTCAGATGTACAAAGACTGCTTCCAAAGATATTGAATGTGGACATTTTCTTGAGCAGGGCCAAAGACGGTTTGTTTATTTCCTTTCAGACGCCCTATATCCCAATCGCATCTCCTTGGTGGGTCCAACAGATAACGAAGAGAGCTTGCGTAGATATTAATCTATTCAGGCCCATTCTTTACAATGCACTTTGGAAGCGAAAGCCTTGTTGTCCAGGGCCGCATTAGAGGGCATCTTGAAGTCAGCTGATTGGACTAAAGCCTTCATGTATATACACGTTATTGCAAAACTGTTAGACATGTTTCACACAAGGTTATTTTGCAGCTTTGAAACTTTCATCATACTAGCTCTGCCCCAAGCCATGGAACACTCATTCTCTTAATAAATTAATAAGGACAGGCACGCTTCTATCAATTGCAGAGAGGTTATTATTATCCTGTCCATCCATTCACTGTTTTGATATGTTTTCCACGTTTTCTGAAACTTGAAGAGATTAGACTCAATCATTTTTCTGAGAGGCAGGATTACCTTGTTGTCCGTCCTGTTCTGCTCCAGTGTTGACATGAATGATTTTCTGAAGCACTGAAATTATACTTGTTTGCCACTGAGGGAAAGAGCACTTGCTGCCGTCACACATGAACTGATTCGTGGAATTATGTGCGCCGAAAATGTTGAACAAAGGGAAACTCCCTGTATGAAGTATGGGGATTTTCGGGTAGAAAGGCGCGCAAATCTGCGTTTTCGGCACACATATTTCCATGAATCAGCTTGATTTCTCAAGGAGCATGCAGGTGTAGAGCAAATGCAGGGATATATAGATGAAAGTGGGTGGCAGCATCCAATTGGCAGTGGGGTGCGTGCTGTGGAAAGCACCTTTGCACCGTACTGGGCTCATTCGCTTGGGCTAATTCAGGGAGGAAATGCACCCCCTTCCCTTTGTAATATGAGGATACTCCATTTTACAGTGAGCTCACCATTTCTTCTCAAGCGTCTTGGACACGGGTCACTGTGGGTTGCATGTCCTCAGACTTTCCTTGAGTCTGCTTATGTAGGGTTGCACGTTCATTATTTTTGCAAGGAACTAAATATATTTCTGTGGCTTTTCCTTGTCGTCTCTCAAAATTGTACATGCGGTGCCATTCTCCAGCGTGGTGTGTTGCACTGTAATTCCTGAATATTTGTTTTGTTTGTGGGACACTTTTATTTTGTTGCCAAGGGTTGTTTGTTGTCCCGGTCACACCCTGGCCCTTCACATTTCTCTGGGTTGCCCTGGCACGTGGATGGGTTGTTAATCCTGTTCTTGGTCTCACACCTTGTCACCATTTAACCATTTAAAGCATATGTATTCATCTGTTGGGACTGCACTGTGAATATCCAGTTGCACATTATTTCCGATGTTAATCCTGATTTCGGGATATCATTTCATACTCAACACTTATCTGATTGTAAGCTTAGATATTGCTATCAGAAAGCAATTCAAAATCACTAAAGTATATTACAAAAAGCACACAAAGCTTCATCCCGCCATTCTTAAACGGCATTGTAAAAGTTGCCTTGGGTGACAAGAAAATTCCTTCACAATTTATTGTGGCGACATTAATGAAATTAATATGGCCCGATGTGGAGCTAGGGGGATCTGGGACGAGTATGAGGTTCATCGACTTTCACTTAGAGGGTAACGTTTCCAGATCTTTCTCTCGAGAGGCAGTGTGATAAATGTATGTCAGCAGCAGCAGAGCTTGTGCTGCAGGCAATGGCGTCCCAGTGCAATTAGAACCCTTTTTTCAGTAGTCTCTGTGCATGAAACAATATCCAGCACAGCTTTCCACTGCTTGCAGTGAACGTAGGATTTACTATGGTTGCTCATGAGGTTTCACATTATTACATTGTGTCACATTTAATATTGTCATATTTAAATAAAACACAAATCTGAAATGCAGTCAGCCTCCTCGGAGGGGAGAGGGGTTGGGGTTATTAAAATCACCAGGAGTCCATGCCATTTAAAAATACAAAAAAAGTGCAGTAGGAGGCAGGACAACTTTACATCTAGGCCTTAGACAATAACGAATTGTATGACTGCATTCAAGAGATAAAAACTGGGAGGAATTATTATTGCATTCACAATTTATCATAAAAACAGTGATGACTGGTGAACTTTCAAACAACTTAGGATATGACTATTTTCCCAAAATAGCTAGCGCCATGTGCATTCCTTTCTGAATTGCCGGCTAGAAATAGGATTTAATCCAGTACAGATCATTCTAAAGGTATTCGGTTTCAAATTGTGTATTTTGTGACACATTTTTTGGAGGGAATTTCATACAACGTCAAAGGGGGCCTGATTTGCAAAGCGTTTGAAAACACATTTTTAAATCGGGCCCAGGATGTTCACATAGTTCTGAAGGAGAACAGATACTTCTTTGTTATAATTAATGATGTTAATTCACTGAAAGAAGGTTGTTAAAGGGATGTTATGGTTAAGTTGCACTAATAAAAACCTATGAAATGAATTGAAAACATTTTTTTTAAGGGACATTATGGTTGCAAGATAACATCGAAAAATGAAAGAAATTTGCCAGTTATGGTAAGCTATGCAACCATAACCCACGCCACAACTAAATACTGCTAAGACTACAACCCAGGACATCAAATAAGGCATCATGAAGGGCATCATAGATCCGAGGTGGTTGTTTTTGTTCAGTGTCAGTAAAAACTTTAAGCAGAGGACTTGATCTAGTCATACTGCATTGAAAACATGATACATATGCTCTAAATCTGCTGTATATGTAGATGTTCACCTTGTGCTATTTTCTTAAAGTACTTCCCTTAGGGTTTGGCTTGAGCTTGTGATGCACATACATTGAACAATGAGCGGACTAGACAGACCATACATTGTTTTCATATAATGATGAACTCGAATCTTAGTGTCATTTTCTGGTCATGCTATTAGTTTCCTCCTCACTATAGTGTCTCTGTATGTTCCTCAAATGTGTATGCATTGATGTTCTCCATGTATATTTTTTGTACTAACACATGTCTGTAGTAATTCTTCTATTGCGAGTTATTAATTCCAAGTTTTGCATTAGTCAATAATTCTTATAGGCCTAGACTTATGATTCTACTGGCCAAACATACCAGATTAGAAATACTGGACCAGAAGAACGGTTCTATTTCAATAAGTGCATTTTGTGATGCATGGAATAGTTCATGAGAGGCCTCCTGATCAGCCTTCATATGTTGCTAGCAACACTCTAAACAGAACCCATTGTAGGGACATTCCATCAGGAAGGGCAGCGACTCATGTGCAGTGTTCCAGTCACAGATGAGCATGGTTTCTGACTTCATGCAGTTCATCTTGGCTCTTTATGCTTTACCAAAGTCCTCGTAGGACTTCACTAGGGCCCTCACAGAACATCCATCTTTGTAGAGTACTGAGACATTGTCTCTCCAGTGGGAGCCCTTCACCTCACCATTGCTGTCACTTCCTGGCACGATTATCCTTCTGATGCAATCCACCCAAACTGATGAACTCTATGAACCAAACAGACAGAAGAAGTGAGCCTTGTTTAAATGCTGACTACACTGGGAGGGAGGAGGTATTCCAACTTTTACCCATAGCAGTAGCAAAGATGGCTATATTCATTAAGTTCACTATGTCACAGAAGAGGTAATCCAGCCCCAGTGCTTGAAGGGCCCAGTTCATGAACTCAAGGTTGATTCAGTCAAATGCCTTCTCCTGAACCTGGATGACCAGAGTTGCAAAAAACCTCAGTTATTTTATGTGCTTTATTGTGGCCCTGATCAGGGCTATGCTGTCTTCATTCTGGTGAATGTATGTATGCAGGATTGGTCAGGATGGGCTATTTTACAGATATTTGTTAATATTAGGGCACTTTCACTACATGACAATCTGCAATTTAATGTTCCCCCATCTGCAATCCCACCCCCTAATTCGGGGACAAGAAACAAGCTGTGTGTATTTTTGAATCTCAAATGTACTGAAATAAAATAATATCACACACGATATACTTCATTATGCAGGATAAGTCATCACAATCAGATGAATGAAAGTTGAACATGTATATATACAATTAGAGTTGAACAGCCTGTGACAGTCTCACTTGGGGGCCGATTCATGGAACAAACGTGCGCCGAAAATCTACGCGCAAGCAGGCGCAAGCGGAAAAAAAGAGGCGCACGCGCACGCGTGCGATTCATGGAAGTCCCTGCGCGTGTCTTCCTCGGGATGTGCGCCAAACCCGTGCATGGCGCACACATCACTGCAACATCGCGAAAGGCGTGCGCGACGCGCACAGTGAAAGCGCACAACCGCAGCGCACACACCAGAAAGTGGGCGGGACATGGGGCGTAACGCGCGGAATGGGGAACAACACGCGAAAATAAGGGCGTAACTGGGGATGTACTGCAGGGAAGCAGACGGAACGCCCACACGCACTCGAACCACACGTATTCATGGAATCGAATAGGGCAAAGCCACGCACAGCCAAAGACACGCACAAGCTGAAACACGGCCGCCACACGAAGGCAGGCGGTAGAGTCCCAGCGCATCCAAAAAGTGGCGCGCGGGAAGTTAAATACGCGATTGAGCGGGTACGTGGATTTCAGGGGTGCGCGAGAAATTCTACACGCGATTGGCCTGGGTACGTGGATTTCAGGGGTGCACGAGAAATGCTACACGCGATTGGCCTGGGTACGTGTATTACAGGGGTGCGCGAGAAAATCTACACGCGATTGGCCTGGGTACGTGGATTACAGGGGTGCGCGAGAAAATCTACACGCGATTGGCCTGGGTACGTGTATTACAGGGGTGCACGAGAAATGCTACACGCGATTGGCCTGGGTGCGTGTATTACAGGGGTGCGCGAGAAAATCTACACGCGATTGGCCTGGGTACGTGGATTTCAGGGGTGCGCGAGAAATGCTACACGCGATTGGCCTGGGTACGTGGATTTCAGGGGTGCACGAGAAATGCTACACGCGATTGGGCCTGTGCGAGTGGGGCAGTGTATTACGTGGGTGTGCGGGAAGTTGAAGAGGTGAATTGCCAGTGTGGGTCCTCCCAGGTCTCCCCTCTACCCCCTCCACGACCTCTGCAGGCAGCCCACACCACAGGGGACTACCCTGCACCCCTGGTCATGTCCCGCAGGCAGCCCATCCACCATGGGCATGCCCCCCAGCCAAGCCACATGTCCCCTTGCACCCCCACCCCCAGCACCGTGGGGCACCTGCCACCAGGCCCCCAACCATGTCCCACTCATGTCCCCTTGCACCCCCACCCCCCAGCAGGCCCCCACTCATGTCCCCTTGCACCCCCAGCACTGTGGGGCACCTGCCACCAGGCCCCCAACCATGTCCCACTCATGTCCCCTTGCACCCCCACCCCCCAGCACTGTGGGGCACCTGCCACCAGGCCCCCAACCATGTCCCCTTGCACCCCCACCCCCCAGCAGGCCCCCACTCATGTCCCCTTGCACCCCCACCCCCCAGCACTGTGGGGCACCTGCCACCAGGCCCCCAACCATGTCCCACTCATGTCCCCTTGCACCCCCACCCCCCAGCAGGCCCCCACTCATGTCCCCTTGCACCCCCACCCCCCAGCACTGTGGGGCACCTGCCACCAGGCCCCCAACCATGTCCCACTCATGTCCCCTTGCACCCCCACCCCCCAGCACTGTGGGGCACCTGCCAGCAGGCCCCCAACCATGTCCCACTCATGTCCCCTTGCACCCCCACCCCCCAGCAGGCCCCCACTCATGTCCCCCTGCCCCCAGGTCCTGACGAAACGCAATCATGGCAGTAATGGGCAGCATGCCCAGCACAAACACCCAGGCAAGGATTGCATCCACCCACATAGTAGATGCAATTACATGATACAACCCCAATGGCAAGTATGTAAATGAACACATGTCCCTCACACACACATACACAATGGGTGCAAGTGAATGTCAAAACCCATATCATGACATGCATGAAACCAATGAGAAAATACCACAAATGTAAGTAATAAATATATGTATTAAAGATGAAAATGAAGTAAAGAAATAAAACACACAACAATGGGGATGACAAAACAAATGGTCCATGTCCGAGAACAAATAGAAAAAATCAAAAAACAAAGGAATCCAAAAAATAATGCAGTCCAAAGCAAAATAATGGGGGGAAAAATAAGGAAAAACCATTGCCTCATGGTGAACACAAATATAAATCCAACAAATGTTTTCCAAACATCAAACTATGTACAAGAATATCCCAGGGTCCATGAGCCCAACACCATAAATTAAACCTACTACTACTAACTAATAATAAAAATATATACAGAAAAGTGGCCATTGTCCGAGCGGTCCAAAAAAAACTTAAAAAATAAAGGAAACCTAACACTAACTAACTAAAGAACTATATACAATGGCAGCGGGCAAGTCCTGCGGCTCACTCTGTGATGTTGCCGGCCAGGGCATCCTCGAACTCCATGTCGATGTCCCGGAGGCGGGACTCTGTCCTGGCCCCGAGGTCTCGCAGGGACAACCCCGTGTCCACCACAAACTCCCTGCGAGCTTCCTCGAGGCACTCAGCCCGCCTCAACGCCCGACGCATGGAGAACTCCGACCTGACCATGGTGAGCCGCTCCTCTTCCGCCCGCTGCCGCTCCGCACCTATCCGCTGGACCAACTGTTCCCACATGGAAGACACTGCCATCCCAGGGTTCCCCTGCCCTCCGGCCGATGCCTGCCCCTCTGATCTTGATGGCCCCGAGCCATGATGCCTCCCACGTCGAGCCTGCTGCTGCCTCCGACGCCACTGCCTCTGCCAGCACGACGGCATCCAGGCTGATGGAATCCACCGATGCCGTCGTGCACGTGCCCTGCCAGATGATGCCGGCACATCCTCCATCTGCAGGGGGACAGTTGCTGGTGTGTCCACCCCTGCTGGACCTTCGACTCCCGACTGTGGCAGGGATGGGGTCCCCACCGAGCTGGCTGCGTTGGTCGGGGCAGGTCCACAGGGGGCCCTGGTGGCATCTGGGCCGGAAGACGGCATGGAGCACGACTGGCGCATAGCCTCCACAGAGGAGGAGAGGGTCGCCAGAAGGCCACACACATGTAGGAAACCCCCGACCATGGCGGCTCCCAAATGGTTCACGTACGCACGGTGCTCTTCGTGATGATGTGCATGCTCCTCCCGGGAAGCATGCACCTCATCACGAATGCCAGCCGTGCGCAACGCGACACCAATCAGGACCCTCTCCACACGGCCAGGGGTCCCCTCGTCCGCAGGTAGAGGAGTGTCAGATGACATGGACATCTCCCCTACCTGCGGACGGGCCTGGGATGGGGCATCCCTGCTGGTGCATGGTGGTGCAGTCACAGTGTCAGGGACAGTGACATGCACAGGCACCTCCACGGCGACCTGTGCTGCCTCCTGCCCCTGGCCCTGGACTGCACCACTTGCACCAGCGGGGATGCCCCCACCAGGCCCCATGTGTGGCTCAGTAGCGGCCTCCTCCCCCTCTGTGGAAACCACCAACCTGGATGTCTCCACGCCGTCTTCCGCCGGTGCAAGCCCCTGTGGGGGCTCACCCACCCCTTCCGCTGCAGCCGTGGTGGCATCCCCGCCGCTCTGCTCCACAGCGCCTTCTCCGCCCTCTTCTTCACTTACCACTGTGTAGAGGGAGACATAGAACACAAGCATCAGGGTACTGTACAATGGTCCCCTAGACAGGAAGCAACAGCAGATGAGTGGCACTGTCATACATCACTTCCATCATGTCCCGCCACAACACATGGGTCAGTGCAGGCAAAACACATACAGTAACAGGCATGGCGCATGCCATGGACATTGGCATACATGACCAAGGGACTCATGATTCATACAATGTTGGTTTCAAACTCACATGCATCATGGGTCTTGCCATCACATGCACACACCTCACCGTAGTTCCATCCATCTGGCCTCGTACACCACAGACGCAGTGGATACAAGGATGACTAGGCTGCATCAGTGAATCTGAACATTGTCACAGACATGTGTCATGCATCCATGGCAGTTACAAGTCACAGACACGCAGTTCAGACACACACACATGGGCACCATACGTGTACATGGGACCAGCACCCATCCCTCACCCCCACCCATGTCCAGGAACCGAGACTGCCATGCTTCCATGTGTCCATTCCGCACAGAGCCCCCCATGTTGCAATAGAACACATGCACCAACCATGTGGTTCACACATCACTGTACTCACATGCCTGACCATGATGTCCCTGCACACACACATACGTACATGGCCTATGTCACACATACAGGCAGGTATCAGACAACCAGCACACTGCAACATGCCCTGTCTCACACAGTAATGCTTGGCCACTTACCGGCCAACTCCAGATGGATCTGCCTCCGAAGGATCTGGGCGTGGAGCGCTGGGTCTACGCGTTCCAGGACCCTCATCTCGATGTCACTCAGGCGTGCCCGGCCCCCCTCCGCGAGGCGCCGGGCCTTATTGAAGGTCCTGGACCTCAAGTCCTCCCAGCGCTTCTTGATGTGCTTGATGTCGCGGGTTGCCACCCCCTCCGTGTTGATGGCAACCACTACATCGTCCCAGATCCTCTCCCGTCCTTCCTTGTTGGCGCGTGGTCTTCCGAAGAGGGCATCATAATGCCCCAGGACATGCTCCACCAGGACACCAACTTCCTTCTCACTGAAGCTGGTGGCCCTCTGCCTCTCTGGCTGGGGGTCGCCACTGGTCTCAGATGGTGCTTGCCCCGACATGGCGACCCCCGAGGCAGGCGTGGGTGGGCAACTGGGTCCTGGGGCTGGGCTGTGGAGCGATGGTATCCCAGTCGGGAGTCTACTGTTCCAGCAGGGGTCGACACAGCAACTGGACCCCTGCAGATGGCTGATGTGCAGGCACCAAATGGCAGGGCATGGTGGCAGCAGGCAGGCAGGCAGGCAGGCAGCAGCAGATGGCACGTGGGAGGCTGCTCGGGGCACTGGGGGGCAGTGATTCGGCCTACTGGGCAGGAGCGTGGTCTTCCGTGTGTATTCGTGGCCAGCTTGATACGGAGTGATTTGGCACGTGAAAAATCTGCACGTCAGCGTGTAATTCGAGGAAAGGCCCGTAGCGCGTAAGCGCGTCTGCACGCATACGCATTTTCATTGGACCAAAGGCCCTCAGCGCGTGAGCGCGTCTGTGACGTGTCGTGCGAGGGTGTATCCCTCATTGCACGTGATGACAGAACATACGTGGATTACAATCAATCGCGTGTGAAAGTTCACGCCACCCCGGAACACACGTACCCAGGCTAATCGCGTGTGGAAAACTGCACGTCCGCGTGTAATGCGCGTAATCGCGCGTGAAAAACTGCACGTCCGCGTGTAATGCGCGTAATCGGGCATGAAAAACTGCACGTCCGCATGTGACGTGACGCGCGCGTGCGTTTCCCTCAGCACGGGCTAAAGGTGAGCGGGCCCAGCAGTTCGCTGTACGTGCCTTCCGTGGAGACCGACGTGTGTTGCTGCTTCCAGTTGTTTCGCGCGCCATCTACTTCACAGCTCTCAAGGACGTATCTCTTCTTTTGGCGGGGGTATTGGCTACGCGTGTTTTTCTGCATCGCGCTAGTCAGACGGTGAGTCGCAAACGCTCCTTTTCCCACTGCGGGTGCCCCTGTGTATTGCACCCATTTTCGATGTCATCGTAGCCTGCGTGTCCCACGCGTACGCGTTATTCGTGTTACTGGGTGCCACCGCGTACTGCGGGAGGTCAAATCCACGCACGTAGGCTGCGGGGTTGCGTGCACGGTTTTACTGCAGTTTTGGGGTGCCTGAGCGTTGCGTGACCCGTCACCACATCACCGGGGTCACATACAGCCTTGCAGGTGCAGGGGGGCTGTTAACATCTTGCTTCCCACCCCCTTCACCCCAATTGCCCAGGACAATTGTGGTGTACACCTCCCATTGGCACCACTCCATCTGTGCCAGCACTATTACATCTGTGCCATGGTTGGGAGGCCACCAAAGGTGAGGGGCGCCTCAGCTGGGCGTACTCCTCGTGGCGGGCGTGGTCGGGGACGTGGCCGTGGTGACCAGGGAGTAGGGGGACTCCAGGGTGTCCAGGGCAGCCACAAGGGGGAAGAGGCAGGGGTGCGCCACTTGAGCACAATGTTGTGCCATGTGTCGGTGCAGCCACGCCACCACCCCCTGTGGTTCCGGGGGATGCAGCTCCTGCATCTGGCACTGGCACCCGTATGACCCAGCAGTCCGTTCCATCGACTGCCACGGGCCCAAGGGTAGCGGTAGCTGCAGGTGCAGCTGTGGACACCGCCACCCAGGCTCAGGGTCTGCCAGCGCAGGCTGCGTTGGCACTTGAAGAGCCCTTGGTAGATCTCCAACAGGCCAGGGGGGAAACCATAGGGGCACGCCGGGCTGCTCAGACCAAGACACGTGTCCCTGGGGCAGTCATGTCATCTGCTGCCCCGAACAGCCGGGTGTTGGCAAGTGCAGGGGCAGATGCACCCAACAGCACCCCGGTTGTGAGTCTGCCAACCAGGACCGTTGCGGTCAATGACCCTGCCACAGCTGATGTTGCTGCGCAGGGTCCATTAGTGGGCACCCAGCTGCCACTGACACAAGTCAGGCCTTTGGTCATCCCTCCACCTGCCACTCCCTCGGCTCAATCCACCGAACCCACTGGCCATACTGGTCAGGGCGGCATTAGCCAGCCAGGGTCTGCGCCACAGTCCAAGAGGAGGAAGGTTGCACCTGCAGCACAGGCTGGGACCCCACACACAGCCACGACCTCCTGCACGTCGAGGAAGAAGCCTTTCTGTAAGCAGGAACTGGACTTCCTCATGGACTACGTGCGGGGACACAGCCGTGACATGCTAGTGGGTGCCAATAGTCAGACTACGGCTGCCCAACGTGACACCCACTGGAAGCATGTTGCGGAACATGTCAGTTCATTCGGCCATGAGGTGCGCACAGCGCAGGAGTGCAAAAAGCGCTGGAATGACATCAAGTGCAGCACTAAGGCTAAGCGTGCCTCAAATTACAACTTGACTCTGGTGACTGGCGGTGGGCCTGCACCAGAGGAGGAAGAACTCACTCCGCATGAGGCTCTCGTTGCGGAGTTCATACCACCAGAATTGGTCGAAGGTGTGGGAGAGATGCTGGACTTTGATGCCCAGTCCAGTGAGTGTTAAAGCGTAGTTGTTGAGGACGTGTGTGTTTCACTTGTGGGATGTGTTGTGCATGATTGCAGCTACATGTGACGTGTACATGGTTCTGAGGTGTAAGTAATGCAATGCTACCGTCATGCATGTCTCCTCTGCCTGCATGCGGGACTCCATGTGGGCATGCTCCCTTGCCCCTCCTCCGCCACTCTGCACCCCAGTTCCACCTTTGCACTGGTCTGCTACATTCTTGCCAATGTGTAGTTTCTTGTTCATGTGTCCTGTGTAGATGCTAACTTCCAGCTTAGAAACTGCCAGACATATGCCGTGTGGTACAGCCTTAGTACTCGATGCAGGGTATCCCACTTGTACTGTGCATGGGTCAGATGTCCCGCAGGGACATGAGTGCCCATTCATGCTCCATGTGCATTGCACGCATGCCCCTATGTGTCCTTGACTGGATGAGCACTGGAATATGAGTCCTTGGTTACATACATTGCCTGCCATATTATCGGCCTCCCCATGTCAACTGTGGCTCAGTCCTGCGTTGCACACATGTTTAGGCAATGACAATCTGTGTGGCTCACAGGGCTCAGCCTGTTCAATGGCCAATGACTCTGTCCAACTCTTGTCGTGTCTTCTTCACACGTGGCTGGCCTCCGGATCTTCCATCATGTGTCCTGCCCACTGTCCCAGCATCATTAGCAGTGTTGTAATTTGATTCACATTAAGCTGTTGATGCCAGTCAACACTGCTTGTCAATACACAGGTGTATGGGCAGCCTTTTGATACCATGCTAGGCATCCCTGCTTTGGTACTGGGGTGGAGGGGTGCTTGGCTGCTAGACATGGTACACATTGAATACACAATGCACGTGATGTCTGAATTGGACATTGCACTGCCTTCACATTTCCTGGCACACACCATGGAGTGCTTGTACATGTAGGTAGTGAGTGGCGTACACATTTTCAGCACTGCATAGACCCACTTCCATGCAAACTGCCACCTTTCAACAGGTCTGATCACAGTGGCTATTCTAAGTAGACCCAGCATGCATGCCAGGTCATATGTTGTGTGTCACATGTCTGCCGGATGCCTTTGCTGTCGGTGTGTGTGTGTGTTGTGTGCTTCTGACATGTGTAGTTACCTTTTCCTCTCTATTTTTCAGGTGATGACGCAATGGATGCAGACGATGGTGTTGTCACGCCAGACACAGGGTTGGTAAGACCACATCAACCCGGCACTAGTGGGGGTCGTGGGGTGGTAGGCCACGAAAACCCCCAAGTGCTGCAGTCCATCCTGTCTCTGGCTGCCTATGAGTCCAGCCTTGATGACGACTCTGACGTCCATGTTGAGTTGGATGACCATCAAGTCCATGTGTCAGGGGTGAGTGATTCTGATGTGGACACTCCTCTGTCTGCGACACCTGCACTGAGGGATCAGACAGTCTTGGTTCCTCCGCCCGTGGTGGATCGGGACGCAGGGTCACCCTCCACACCAGTCACTGATGTGCCTGGGACATCACGTCGACGGGGGCATGTAGTCGTGCAGCCGCAGGCGGTGCCAACACAGCGAGGACCTCCGGTCCTTGGGTCCCGCAGGGGTCAAGCCCGGCAACGCGGTCGCCGCGCGCAACCGCTGTATACTGAGTGGGAGCAAGACATGACTGCCAATTCCGAACGGCAGGGGGCAGCAATGGAGAACATCGCTGACAGCATGGAGCGTGTGGCCCGATCTGTGCTCCCCCCTGCTAGGCAGGTGCTTCTCCAGCAGCAGGCGGCACGGTCCACGGCCCGCTCGCTCAGGCTGGGCATGGCGGCCTCAGACAGGGCACGCCAGGCTGAAATGTCGTCTCTGCGTCAAGCAATTGCTGCTCACGCAGAGGCGCACATGGATGCCCTGAGGGAGGAGTATGCCTCCCTCAGATCCACTCTGGGTGTCCTTATGATGTCCCAGAGGCAGCAGGCAGAGGAGAGGTTTGCACAGCTTGAGCGCACCATCTCGGCTGAGCTACAGGCTTGCCGGGAGGTGCAGCGGTTGTCCAGCCAGGCCTTGCAGGAGGAACTCCGTGTTACACGTGCTACCTTGCAAGAGGAAGCACGTGTATCACGTGAGGTTCTGCATGCAGACCTATGTAACATCGCCACACAGAACCAGGCTCACCTGTCCGGCAGACTTGCTGCCGACGAGGGGCAAGCTGGGGCTAGGCGTGGCCAGGCTACTGTGCCACGTCCTCCTTTCCAGGATGAGCCAGACTCGGACGACCATCTATCTCCCACATAGGTCGTGCTGTGCAGGCGTTGAGCCCATGGAGGTATTTTTTTTTGGCTCGGCATCATTGCATGTGGATGTTGAGCAGCACCCTGTACCTCCCCCCTCCTGGGTGCCTCCCCTCCCCCCCGGGTCGTATGTGGCCATTTTTGATTTTTCGTTTAGTTTAGTTAGTTAAGTTTCTGTTTGATAGTTAGTTTAAATAGGTAATGTAGGTTTTCCATAGTTAGTGTAATTAGTTAATAGTTGAGTTAGTTTAAAATTTGTAGTCTATTGTGCTTTCATGTGACAGTGCGGTGCCTTGTGGTTTTTGAAGGCATCCACTGTCTGTTCCAGCTGGGCCCTTCATGGTTGTCTTGTGTATGTGTTTGCTGCTTGGGTTCCTTGACTCACATATGCCACTCCTGCCTCCCTTATCCATGGGCTCGCAAGGATGGTTCGGTGTTACAGAATTTTACACAAGGGCTTTGGACTGTCATATCTGTGGCATGTCTGGTGCTTTGTGACTTGTGTTGACACCCCTAGTGGGGATGATTTAGGTGTAATTGTCCACTGTTCAGCTTTTGCTAGATGGGGTGTGTCATGATTAATGTGGACATTGATTGCTATGCATTGTGTATTATGTCTCATTTCTTTCCTGTACACATGCCTGTTGCAATTCATGCTGTAGATAGTGTTCCACACTTTGGAAGTCAAAGACGGACTGATGGTGTGATTTGTGATGTGACTCTCTGACATGGTCAAGTAATGAGATGCCTGATGAGACACACACAGATCACTTCGATGCATTAATCATTTGTTCCATGCACTTTCTGCAGGGGGATGAGGCACCAGAGCACCTTTGGCAGCAGACATGGCCCATTGGACGACGGAATGCCTGACCCGTTTGTTGGTGCCCACATGCACATGTGTGCACGAGCAGAGCCACAGTGATTGCAGACCCACATCCTAGAACTGCTGACATGTTCCAAGGAACTCCAGGCAAGGTGAGCATCACAGGGGGGCCACGACACAGCAAAGCTTGCACCAGGCGAGTTGCACATGCAGGCTTAGTCACAGCACTGAGGGTGAGCTTAGACGAATATTGGTGTTGAAGCACACAATGCAGCTCAGATGTGTTTGTGGACTGATGGCTGTTGATAGTAGGGTTGTCTAGGACACATGCAGGGGCAGTGGCACATACCCTGCGGTACACCAAGGTTCATTGAGGCACTTGTATCAACCATGTAGCCTTCAGAGACATGGAAAGGGGCAGCTCACAGGGACATACAGCAAGGGACATACTTGGGTGCAGTGCATGTCTATTCCACGTACTTCATGATAAATGCACTGCCAACTTTGTTTTGGTCATGGTGGTACGCAACTTGCTCTGTAGTCATGGCTTGCCATATGGGTCTGTCTGCTTACCCAGGGAACATTGCATGTTGTGTGAATTGTGACACATTGGTGTTCCATTTGCCACGCACCCACCAGCGCCTGACTCACTGCATTGACTGTGTATGACCCGTCACAGGGATGATGTTATATATGGGTACGAAGCATCGAGCACTGATTGTCTGTTTGTAGAGTAGTTTGTTGCTATGGGGCATGTTTTGTGTTGTGTTTTCGTGTAATTGGCACATACAGGTTGTTGACTGTGTCTCTCTTTGCAGCATTGGAGTGCTCCTGTAACCGGCCCTGAGAGTGCGCAGGCAGGAGGCCAGCACTCAAAACCAGAGCTAAGTGTCTTGTTGTTTTCCTTACAAACTGCCCTGCATAGGCTTGCTGGGGAGTGTACTGATGCATGGATGTATGTGTGGTCCTATTTGGTATGTTTTTTTCCCTAATCACCCGTGATCCTATGCAATTATGAAACCTGTACCCTCTACCCGGTGTTCCTGCTTCCCGTGCCTATCCAAGCAACGTTCCCTGACCCTCTTTCCCCACTGGGGTTGCGGATGCCTGTGTAAGCCCCGAACTTGCAGGCGCCAAAACCCTAGAGGGGGTGGTTGGTTCGTACCACTCCTGAGCCTGGACTACAGAATGTCATGACAATGATGTCCAAGTTTGTTTGGATTGTGTATGTGTTCATGCAGGTTGTACATTTTTGTGCATTCCCTAGTTTCATGTGTCATTCCTCCTCCCCTCACCTGCCACTCATTCCAGTCATCCAGTGTGTCTACACCTGTCCCGACTGCATATCCCTGAACCTCATTCCCCACCATGATCTCAGGGGCCTGTGTGAGTTTGACCTTGCAGGCACCCGGGACATGGTGTGGGTGGTTGTTTCATGAGACTCCCGCGCCTGTACAGGGGACCTGTGACAGTACACATCCATTCATTGTGCATCATCCTATGTCATGTACCACACATGTCTCACATCCTGTCGTGACATTGTTCTGCTGTGCTACTTTGGTTGTTGCAACATTGTGGTAGTACTTGGCGTTTGTGAGGTACTGCTACGTCAAGTCATCTACTGGAGGGTGTTTGGGTTCGTTTTCATGCCTTGGATTTTGTGATTTTGTAAATGAGTGTGGATTCTGAGGGTTCAGGCATCTTTTTACACACAAGGTGGGAGATGGACAAGAAGGGTAAAGGTGATCCTGTGGCCAGGTGGAAATGAGGGTTGGAGGCTCCATGACCCAGGTGCAGTTGTTCAGCGGGTCATGGTCATTTGCGCGGGAGGGGGGGGTTGTTGTTGATAGTTGCATTGCCCTGCAGTGTGATGGGAACTCTGACATTGTAATGTTGTTGTCCTATGTACATGTTGTGTTCTGCTGATCAATGCCTGTTCATGTGTTGTGTTTTCCTTTCAGGTGCGAGGGGATAGTTGTGGTTTGACATGCTGGGGTGTACACATGGTGGATGTTCACATGTGATGTGTAGGGAACACTGATGGTCACTTGAGTGCACATGCATATGTGGAGTGCATGTCCCTGCAGAACCACACACTTGCACTCGGATGCACTCCATGTACTCCCACCCTTGCATATCCACGTGTACACTGTTTGCCTTCTGGTGCCCACTGTGTCCCGGCAGCACATGTTCTGTGACCGATTATGGTTCCAGTACATGCCAAAAATTTGATGTTTGATGTAGTCTGTCACTTAGATGTGATGCTCAGGGTGTGCATCACACGCAATGGCTGTTCACTGTGCTGTGCGCTGAGCAGTGTGATGCAGGAGTGGGACACTGCACACATGAGCTGCAGTGTTGATTTTGCAATGCATAATGTGCATATAGACAGGCATTCATTGTGATGTTACGTCTACGACTGTTGCAATGCATTTGGAAACGACTTATTTTGGGTGGGACATTTTGTTGGTCTGTCATTTCATCTGATTCCGGGTCAGGCATCATTGTCCGATGCCACTGTACATTTAGGACATGGCAATGTGTACCTTATTGTTACTGCGTCAGTGTATGGGTATTGCTTGCCATGTCATGTTGATGTTTGGGAGGGTTTGAGTGACATGACAGTGATGGCCATGGCCTGTTTTGCAGGTGTGTGTGATGCACACCTTGCATGTCCAGGTCATCCGCTTCTCAGAGCAACTAGCTGGGGGTATGTTTCTCTCCGCAGCAGGGCCCTCCCCCTGGAACAGACTTCCTGGCTGACTTGAACTTGAGGGGAACCTTCTCCAGTTCTGGAAGCACCTCAAGACCTTCCTCTTTGCTTCTGCTTACTCTCTGCCTCTCCCTTGCAGAATTCTTCACTGGAACTGCACAGGAGCTGCTACTGGGACACTCTCACCAACCTCGGTCCCTGGCCCAGCCACTGTCCACTTGCACTACCACCCTGGCAACCCCTGCACTGCAGTACTGTCTCTCTATCCCTACAGCCCTCCCTTCCCAGCACTTGTCTGCACTTATCTTTGCAGTTGCCACCAGGCGACCTATGTATTATTCTTTTGGCCTACTTCCCCTGTACTGGACTCCCCCCCCACCCTTCCCCTTGCACTTTTCCCTTCCCCCTACCCCTGCACTTGCACAATCTCAATGACACCTGGCCTAGTAGTACCGTTCTCTGTGTTCCCTTGTTCCCCCCCCCTGCCTCATTGGGCCTTGGAATACTTGTGTATGGCCCATGTCATGTCACATGTCATTTGTGTGCATTTTGGTTGCACAGGATAGCTTGTGTTTAAGTAGCTAGGGATGCAGACGATGTGGCACTTCCATGGCAACTATCTCAGGGTGGTAGGGTTGTGACAGTTGACTGTCACTTTGTCATCATCGATTGTCACCTGGTATGTGCCAGGCCTGTGTGCACTCCGCAGGGGTGGGAGTTTAGGTGAAAAATGTGGCCACAAGCTGGGTCCGGGCTTCCTCGCCACGTGCCCTGTCCCCTCCCATGGGCAGCGCCTGTGCCTGTGGTTGGGGATGTGGGGGCACCACCATGTCCATCGGGACGCCCTGCCGTGTTGCAACATTGTGCAGGACACATGCTGCCACAATGATCCTGCACACTACTGGTGGTGCATAGAGTAGTTGCCCACCAGAGCGGTCAAGGGAGCGGAAACGTGACTTGAGCACTCCGAATGTGCGCTACACTATGCCCCTGGTTGCAATATGGGCGGCGTTGTATCTTACCTGGGGTGGTGTGGTGGGGTTCCGGATTGGCGTCATCATGTGGTTGCTCAGAGGGTAGGCACTGTCCCCTGGGGAGGTGATAATAATTGAGATTATTAGGGTTGGGATATTTGTCTGTGTGTGACTTGCATGCATGTGCAAGGGCATTTTTACTGACCTAGGAGCCATGTGTCGCCATGCTGCCCAGCTTCCAGGGCCCGGCTCAGGGCGGACATTCTGTATATGAAACTGTCATGGGTGGAGCCAGGGTAGTTTGCATAGACAGAGGTGATGATTCCCTTTGCATCGCATACCACCTGTACATTGATGGAATGCCAGTGCTTGCGGTTTCGGTAGATGTGCTCAGTGGCCCTAGGTGGACGTAGGGCCACATGGGTGCAATCTATGGCACCGAGCACTTTGGGGAAGTGTGCCACCCTGAAAAAATCCAGGACAACGGCCTGCCTTTCTGCGGGTGTTCTGGGCATGTATATGTGCCTGCGGACTGAGGGGCGCGCTGTCATGATTGCCAGTACCTGGTGTAGGCAGCGTGACTGCGTGGCCTGTGAGACCCCCCCCACTATGGCAGTGGTCCGCTGAAACGACCCAGTGGCCAAAAAATGCAAGACATTGAGCAGCTTCTCCAAGGGGCTCAATGCTTGGGAGCAAAGGGTGGGGGATGTGAGGTCATCTTCCCACTCCCTGACCAGGTCTAGGATGATATGGGGTGGAAACCTATACCTGCCGTAGACCTGGTCGTCAGGCATCCCAAAAAGGCTTGTCCGTGGTGCAAAAATGCGTGCCCTGGCTATTCTCCTCCTCCTGCGGTGTCCCACAATCAGTGCAGCAACAAATGGGGCATTCATCGTCGCTGTATATACGCGTTTGTTGTTTGCGCGCACTTTTATGCTGTGCGCGGGCGCGGGACGCCTCCGTGTGGGCGGACTCGTTGGTTTCCCGTATTCGGGTGTCATCGCGTGTGATTGGAGGGGAGCGAGCGTACACGCGATTGGCCTGGGTACGTGTGTTTCGGGGTGCGCGGGTAGTTCCACACGCCATTGGCCTGGGTACGTGACGCCATTGGCCTGGGTACGTGTGTTCCGGGGTGCCGTGAACTTTCACACGCGATTGGCTGAAATCCACGTGTGTTCTGTCATCACGTGCAATGAGGGATACTCCCTCGCACGTCACGTCACAGACGCGCTCACGCGCTGAGGGCCTTTGGTCCAATGAAAATGCGTATGCGTGCAGACGCGCTTACGCGCTAAGGGCCTTTCCTCGAATTACACGCTGACGTGCAGAATTTTCACGTGCCAAATCACTCCGTATCAAGCTGGCCACGCGTAAGCACACGGAAGACCACGCTCCTGCCCAGAAGGCCGAACTACTGCCCCCCAGAGCCCCGAGCACGCTCCCACCTGCCATCTGCTGCTGCCTGACTGCCTGCTGCCCACGTGCCCTGCCATTTGCTGCCTGCACATCAGCCAGGGGTGCTGTTGGTGTGACCACCCCTGCTGGAACCAAAGACTCCCGACTGGGATTCCATCGCTCCACAGCCCAGCCCCAGGACCCAGTTGCCCACCCACTCCTGCCTCTGGGGTTGTCATGTCGGGGCAAACTCCATCTGTGACCACTGACAACCCCCGGCCAGAGAGGCAGAGGGGCACCAGCTTCAGTGCCACCGAAGTTGGTGTCCTGGTGGAGCAAGTCCTGGGGCAGTATGATGCCCTCTTCGGAAGTTCCCGCGCCGACAAGGAAGGACGGACTCGGATCTGGACTGACATCGTGACTGCCATCAACGCGGAGGGGGTGGCAGTCCGCGACTTCCAACATGTCAAGAAGCGCTGGGAGGACTTCAGGTCCAGGACCCTGAACAAGGCCCGGCGCCTCTTGAAGGCAGCGGATGCCAAGGGGCGCCGGGGCCACTTGTCGGAAGAACAGATGGGGGTCCTGGAACACATATCCCCAGCGCTCCACGTCCAGGTCCTTGAGAGGCAGACCCGTCTGGAGTCGAGCGGTGAGTGTACATGCATCCTGATTGTGAGCAGTGCGTGTGGTGATTGTTCAGTAGTGTGCAGGTTGCACATCTGTTTGTATGGGGTCGAGTATGGGTGCGGGTGTACAGGTCCGTGGGGCTGACACATGCGAGGGCTGTAATGTGTGAGACATGGATGGTACCTGTGTGTGTGGGCTTGCATGCCAAATGCAGTTGTGTGGGCACACAAGTTTGTATGAATGTGTATGTGAGTAGACATGTCCGTGATGTCACGCATGTATGTTGTTTTCAGCTGCATGTATCAGTGCTGTGTACATGTGCATGTGTGTGTATTTGACAAGGGTGCAACAGTGATGCAACATGGATGCATGTGACAGCGGCATGTGGAAGCCTGATGGGCAGATGTGACATGGATGCCCGTCTGAACACTGCGACACTTGGCAGAGGTGTACACATGCATGCAAGTGTGGTGGTGTGTGTACATGTGTGGTGCACTTCCTGTGTTGCATGTGATGTCTGGCTCACCTTTGGCTGCTCATGCTGTTGTATGTGTATGGATGGTGTTGGCAGTTGCGATATGGCTGTGGTATGGCTCGTGTGTGCGAGTTGTAATGACATGTGTGTTGGGGATCGTGATGACATGTCTGAGGTTTGCCAATGCCACTCATGTACAACTGTCATGTGTGTATGTGTCCATTGTACATTGCCCTGATGCGTGTGTTTTGTTTCTCCCTGTCTGCAGCGTCAACTGATGAAGAGGGCGGAGAAGGTGCTGTGGAGGACAGCAGCGGGGAACCCACCGCCAGCCGGAGACGCAAGGCCCGGCTCCCCTCCCATGTTGTCATCTCGTCGGGGAGTGAGGAGTCCGGTGCCGCGTCCCAGGCCGCAGCTGCCGGGGGGAGGTCCAAGAGGCGGAGGTTGCAGTTGGACTCCTCGGCAGCAGAAGGGGCAGCTGGGACCCCACAGGGCCCAACGGGGGAAGATGGCACAGAGTCATCCAGGTTGGTGGGGGGTTTGGTGGAGGAGGAGGCCGTGCAAGCACCAGAGACGGGGTCTGGGGGTGGGGATCCCACTGGTGCTAGTGGTGCAGTGCAGGACCAGGGACAGGAGGCAGCACAGGCCGCCGCGGAGGTGCCTGTGTGCAATCCTGTCCCTGATCCTGTCCCTGCATCATCTTGCACCAGCAGGGATGCCTATGTCCAGACCAGTTTTCAGGCAGGGGATGAGCTGACGTCAACTGGCCTTCCTCTGCCTGCGGACGTGGCTATCCAGGCCCGGGTTGAGCCTGTCCTGGCTGGTGTGGCGTTGCGTCAACGGGCCATGCGAGGTGACCTGCAGTCTTTTCATGAAGAGACTGCACGTCATCTCGAATGGCTCGTTGACCACGTCAGCCTGCTGGGACAGGTCACCCAGGCCGGATTCCTCCGTCTGATGGGGCTTGCCACGACCCCCTCCTCAGCTGGACCCCCTACGCGCCAGTCGTCCTCTGTGCCATCTTCCCACCCATCAGTCACCTGGGTGCCCTGTGGAGCTGCCTCTGACGGTGCGGCCAGGCTGGTGGAGGAGGCATCCCTGCCACAGTCGGGAGTCGGACGTCCAGCAGGGGTGGCCACGTCAACGACTGCACCCCAGCCGGCGGAGGATGTGCAGGCAGCAGGAGGCAGTGCAGGGGCAGAGGCACAGCAGCAGCAGCACCATGGTGGGAGCCATGAAGGCTCGGGGCCTTCGACATCGGAGGGGCAGGCATCGGCCGGAGGGCAGGAGGACCCAGGACAAAAAGTGTCTTCCGTGTGGCAGCGGTTGGGCCACGCCATAGATGCGGAGCGGCAGCGGGCGGAAGAGGCACGGCTCTCAATGGTCAGGGCGGAGAACTCCATGCAGAGGGCCCTGAGGCGGGCCGAGTGCCTCGAGGCAATCCGCAGGGGTTTGGAGGTGGACACGTCGACGGCCCTGCGGACCCTCGGGGCCATGGAGGAGGACCGCCTCCGGGACATTGAGGAGGAGTTCGATGATGCCCTGGCCCGGCACATCCAGAAGTGAGCCGTGGAACTAGCCCGCTGCCCTTGTACATAGTTATGTAGGTAGTGTTAGGTTTCATTTTTGTTTTTGTTTCATTTGGACCTTTTGGACATTGGCCACATTTTTGTATATATTTTTTTTATTAGTTAGTGTAGTTAGATAGGTTTCCTTTATTTTGTTGGGATAATGGACCCTGGCTTCTTGCATTGTACATAGTTGTAGACTTGTACATACTTTCTTTTTTAACATTCTCCATGGATCAATGGCTTTTATTTTTATTTCCCATTGGATTTTGTTTTGTGGACATTGACTTTGTACAACATTACTTTGGATTTCAATATATTTTTATTTTTTTTATTTTGAACGGACATGCTTCTTTTCATTTTTTTACATTCACATTTCTGTTTCTTCATTTTTGATTCTATTCATGTTTCCTTTAATACATTATTTTTTTGTTGAACTTCAATGTGTGGTATCTCATTGTTTTCATGCATTTCATGTTATGTGTTTTGAGATTCACTGACACCCATTGGGTGTATGTGAGGGACATGTGTTTGTTTCGGAACTTCCAATTGGTGTTCTGTGATGTGATTGCAAATTATGAGTGGGTGGATGCAATACTCGGGTGGGTGTTTTGCATTTGGGGGCTGACCATAGAGACCAGGTTTCTGGATTGTGATGACATGTTGGGTGGGGAACATGAGTTGGACATGGGTGGGGGCCTGGTGGAGGCTGCCCCTGCACTGCTGGGGGGTGGGGGTGCAAGGGGACATGAGTGGGACATGGTTGGGGGCCTGCTGGCAGGTGCCCCACAGTGCTGGGGGGTGGGGGTGCAGGGGGACATGAGTGGGGGCCTGCTGGGGGGTGTGGGTGCAAGGGGACATGAGTGGGACATGGTTGGGGGCCTGCTGGCAGGTGCCCCACAGTGCTGGGGGGTGGGGGTGCAGGGGGACATGAGTGGGGGCCTGCTGGGGGGTGGGGGTGCAAGGGGACATGAGTGGGACATGGTTGGGGGCCTGGTGGCAGGTGCCCCACAGTGCTGGGGGGTGGGGGTGCAAGGGGACATGAGTGGGGGCCTGCTGGGGGGTGGGGGTGCAAGGGGACATGGTTGGGGGCCTGGTGGCAGGTGCCCCACAGTGCTGGGGGGTGGGGGTGCAAGGGGACATGAGTGGGGGTCTGCTGGGGGGTGGGGGTGCAAGGGGACATGAGTGGGACATGGTTGGGGGCCTGGTGGAGGCTGCCCCTGGTGACTGGAGGGGTGGGGGTGGTGGGAGACATGGGTGGGGGCCTTGTGGAGGCTGCCCCTGGTGACTGGAGGGGTGGGGGTGGTGGGAGACATGGGTGGGGGCCTGGTGGAGGCTGCCCCTGGTGACTGGAGGGGTGGGGGTGGTGGGTGACATGGGTGGGGGCCTGGTGGAGGCTGCCCCTGGTGACTGGGGGGGTGGGGGTGGTGTGAGACATGGGTGGGGGCCTGATGGAGGCTGCCTCTGGTGACTGGAGGGGTGGGGGTGGTGGGAGACATGGGTGGGGGCCTTGTGGAGGCTGCCCCTGGTGACTGGAGGGGTGGGGGTGCTGGGAGACATGGGTGGGGGCCTGCTGGGGGGTGGGGGTGCAAGGGGACATGTGGCTTGGCTGGGGGGCATGCCCATGGTGGATGGGCTGCCTGCGGGACATGACCAGGGGTGCAGGGTAGTCCCCTGTGGTGTGGGCTGCCTGCAGAGGTCGTGGAGGGGGTAGAGGGGAGACCTGGGAGGACCCACACTGGCAATTCACCTCTTCAACTTCCCGCACACCTCCGTAATACACTGCCCCACTCGCACAGGCCCAATCGCGTGTAGGATTTCTCGCGCACCCCTGAAATCCACGTACCCAGGCCAATCGCGTGTAGAATTTCTCGCGCACCCCTGAAATCCACGTACCCAGGCCAATCGCGTGTAGATTTTCTCGCGCACCCCTGAAATCCACGTACCCAGGCCAATCGCGTGTAGAATTTCTCGCGCACCCCTGAAATCCACGTACCCAGGCCAATCGCGTGTAGATTTTCTCGCGCACCCCTGAAATCCACGTACCCAGGCCAATCGCGTGTAGAATTTCTCGCGCACCCCTGAAATCCACGTACCCAGCCCAATCGCGTGTAGAATTTCTCGCGCACCCCTGAAATCCACGTACCCAGCCCAATCGCGTGTAGAATTTCTCGCGCACCCCTGAAATCCACGTACCCAGCCCAATCGCGTGTAGATTTTCTCGCGCACCCCTGAAATCCACGTACCCAGCCCAATCGCGTGTAGAAATTCTCGCGCACCCCTGAAATCCACGTACCCAGCCCAATCGCGTGTAGAATTTCTCGCGCACCCCTGAAATCCACGTACCCAGGCCAATCGCTTGTAGAATTTCTCGCGCACCCCTGAAATCCACGTACCCAGGCCAATCGCGTGTAGTATTTCTCGCGCACCCCTGAAATCCACGTACCCAGGCCAATCGCGTGTAGAATTTCTCGCGCACCCCTGAAATCCACGTACCCAGCCCAATCGCGTGTAGAATTTCTCGCGCACCCCTGTAATACACGTACCCAGGCCAATCGCGTGTAGAATTTCTCGCGCACCCCTGAAATCCACGTACCCAGCCCAATCGCGTGTAGAATTTCTCGCGCACCCCTCTAATACACGTACCCAGGCCAATCGCGTGTAGAATTTCTCGCACACCCCTGAAATACACGCTCCCCGCTCTGCGTTTGCTGCTGCCCTTTGCGCTGGATTGGGGATTTTGATGGCTTTTCCCTGCGCAAGGGGCGTTCTTGGGGGCGTAACTGACGCTGCTGCAGGGTCGCTGCGCCACTCTGCGCCACGGCTGGTTGTGGATGTTGGAATCCATGAATACGCTGTGCGCCTGAATGTGTTTCGGCGCACGCGGCTGGCGCAGACTACCGCACGCGCACACTGTGCGCCAGCCGCGTGCGCCACTTGTGCGCCGAATTCTATGAATTGGCCCCTAAATGTCAAACAAGCATTCAGCCACTCTATATCACCTATTATGTTTTAATATGTATCTTTAGTATGCAAAATACAAACTACATCATGCAAAATACTTCAATGATGGCATTGCTGCTCATCAACCAGCGTGTTCAAATACGTAGACATCATATAATCAATCAGCAACTTAAAAACATTTTGTTTTCTCCAGCATCAAAAGCAAGAATGGGTACAAGGGAAGGGTGCATAGAACAATGTCATGCATGTGTACATATTTACATCAGTACATTGCCCTGTGTGAATGTGGGGTTGCAGATTCCTAGCATGTGCATGCAGTTTGAATGCTGGCTATATTGAGATCACCTAAATCTGCAGTTTGGGTGAAAGAGCACTGTTATCAATTTAGAACGCACCTGTACATTCGGTCAGCAACCCAATATGGGAAAATAGTTGTATGATTTTCTAATACAAGGATGAGTACTCCTCCAACTTCTCTTACAAAAGAGATCACACAGGTGTAAATATCTCCCCTTATGTGCACTGTTAAGAGAGAAGGATATATTTATAATGGTGTCATTTTCCATGGGAATGGAATTCGGATGGCTAAACTCCCTTTCACCTCCCTATTCACTTTTTAAATATATATGGATTTCACAACTCACAATTAATCAAGCAATTCTCTATTTAGACCATGCAGCATGTTCATAAGTGTTAGACTATACCTGTAAATACTGCATGATTATGTTTATTTGAGCCATAATATACACATTTCTGCACCGTTGGCACTGGGTTTCTTTGTCAAATAGAGGATGATTTTTAATAAATGCTTATTATATGTATTATTATTAACCATAAAATAGTTATCTATGGACATTGCAAAAGTTGAAATGGAGATTGAAGAGACCAAGAACATCTTGCAAAACCAAATTGAAGCAGAGTAATTACAGGAATCATTAGAGAACATCAGCAGACTTCTTGATGAATACAAATTCCATCTACAAAAAACGAAACTACATAAATATAAACATGAAATGCTGGACTATCAATTTGATAGACATGGTTAGAAGAAAAGCTAGCACAATTTCAAAATACATGTTTCCACAGACAAGCTGTTCAATTGAATAAAGATTCTTCTACCACTTTAACATCTTCCACAGATGTGGACGAAGATGAGTTCGCCCTAATTGTGGCACAGCCATACACCTCAAGATCCAGTGTTAAAACCACATTTTATTTTTTAGACAAAAAAACATCTTACCTAGCTGGATACCAGCTAGGGTAAAATAAAAACCAAAACTGAAAAGAGAAACTTACGACTCAGGAAAACCTAGTGATTAATATCACAAATCAGTGGTTGACTGCAGTTGAGGAAAATATATTACTAAGAGGAATTGGTTTTGTATTGTCTAATATAAATTCTGGCTTTGGCATTTTTGTGGAATTTGAAAAATGTGTGAAAAAACTGGCTCTAAAATTCATGTTCTATGAACAGCCATCAGAAGTGATTACTGTCTCTGAATTCAAAGAGAATTGTGGCACTAGTACTTATTTGAGCTCAGTACAATGATATCCTTTGAATATCTTCAAAAGAACAGTTCATCTTGTGTAAATAAATTAACTAAATGAAGTATGACAAAATACTCACTAAGTCAACATGATGGATAATGAACATCAACTATTATGTTCCTTAATAATAAAAACCTAACAATTAAACCCACTTACAAATGAAGTGAAATTGTTATTATGTATACCATGTCAAACCTGCAAGACGGTTGGAGATGACAACTGCCTTACTCCAATACCTATAAACCATTGTATATGGATCCTATTTTTGTGATAGATGCTGAACTTCAACACATTTTACTAAAAGCAACAGAAGATAGATGGATCCGTGAAAAGACTAAACAATATCTTCCCATGAAACCGGAACCCTTCAGGAAGACATGCTGTTGCTCAGAATGAGTCTTTATTTGAGGTAATATGCCCCTACATCGACAACACTTTACAGCCTCTGGTCATTAAGAAATCACATCATTTTAAAGACACAACTTCTTTTATCAATAAATTTGAAGTATTTAAAAAACCGTCGACTGACTGTTCATGGCTACACTTCACGTTGCTAGTCTTTAAATGAATATTCCAAACGATGAAGGCCTGTTGAGCATCAGAGAAGTTTTAGTAAAACGTCATCTGATGGTTGTCAATCATGGATTGTTTTGTGTTTTGTACAATAGCTACTTCAGGGAGCATCATTCACCCTGCCTTACACAAAATTGGTTCATGCAAAAATTTGGGAAAAAGCTGATTATATCTTCTTCACATTGGAGGAATGGAGGACAGTTATGGATCTGGTACATTAATTGATAACATTCCTGTCCTATGGGCTAGTCCTGAGGAACATTTTTCAAATGTTCTTGCATTTATCAACATGATTCATACCACCAGAAAGTTAACCCTACATTTTCTAATACATGTATCACTTTGTTGGATACTGTGATAAGCTCATCAACTGATAAGCACCTTACATTCAGGGTGCAGCGTAACAGCACAGAGAGAAATTGATTCCTCACATGGGAATCCTTTCATCTGAAAACATTGCAGAAAAGTTTACCTTATTCACTGTTTTTAAGGTGTCATTCAGGTGTCATTCAGTTTGTTCTGATTTAGAAGAGTTTCAATCAGACTCTGTGATGATTAAATGTAAATCATCATCACAGGGATATCCATCTCCAGGATTGGAGGAGGCACACACAAAAACCTTCCTAAAACCCAAACATAGCACCATTGACTTGACCAAGCAAATGGTATTTACTATAATGTTTGGACCAGTGGCCCAAAATATTGTCAACTTAATTCAAACACACTGGCCTTTTCTACTAATGGAATCCAATTTAAAAAAAAATGGTGTTAAACGTTTCCAGAAATATCACATAAACTGCCCATTAATTCACATGAGCACTTGGAACATGCAGACACTGCATTCCAGAGAGTTCAGCAACATCGAAAACTGGTACATATCCTTGTTTGAATTGCATACACTGTAATAATGCTATAAAGGGAGATACATTAAACCATCCATTAAGTGGCCAGGACATCATTATCAAACACATTGCAACCTGCATTAAAACATTTAGGGGGTAATTCATGGAATAATTGTGTGCTGAAATTTGTGGCGCAAGTGTGAAAAAGTTAGCGCATGCATGCGATTTGCACGCGTGCGATTCATGGAAGGCCCTGCGCGTGTTTTTCCCAGGATGTGCACCAAATACGCGCTTACCTTACAGGTCACTGCGAATTTCGAAACGCATGCACGACAGGAACGGAGAAAGCGCACAACTTCTCGCGCACACACCTAAGAAGGGGTGGAACATGGGAAATGGGGAACAACGTGTGAAATTGTAGGTGTAACGTGGGAAGTACCGCTGGGAAAGACACGCAACGCTCACACGCTAGTGAACACCTATTCATGGAATCAAATAGGGAAAACCCACACACGTCAAAGCACACGCACAAATACATCCACCACACGAAAGCAGGTGGAAGCGCTCCCGAGCAGAATAAAAGTGCGTGCAAAAAAAAAGAAGCATATACAGCTACAATGAATGTCCCATTCCTCACAGCAGTGATCATGGGACACCGCAGGAGGACAATAGCCAATCCCCAAATTTTTTTGCCAGGACCAGCCATTTTGGGATGCCTAATGATGAGGTCTATGGCAGGTATAGGTTTCCACCTTATATCATCCTAGAGCTGGTCACTGAGTGGGAGGATGAACTCACATCACCCACCCTGTGCTCCCAAGCATTGAGCCCCTTGGAGAAGGTGTTCAATGTACTGCATTTTTTGGCCACTCGGTCATTTCAGCGGACAACTGCCATAGTGGGGGGTGTCTCACAGCCCACTCAGTCACGTTGCCTACACCAGGTGTTGGAAATCATCACTGCGCGCCCCTCAGTCCGCAGGCACATATACATGCCCAGAACACCCACAGAAAGGCATGCTGTGGTCCAGGACTTCTACGGGGTGGCACACTTCCCCAAAGTGCTCGGTGCCATTGATTGCACCCATGTGGCCCTACGTCCACCTAGGGCCACTGAAAACATCTACCGCAACTGCAAGCACTGGCATTCCATCAACATGCAGGTTGTATGCGATGCCGAGGGAATCATCACCTCTGTGTATGCAAACTATTCAGGGTCCACCCATGACAGTTTCATATACAGAATGTCCACCTTGAGCCGGGGCTAGAAGCTGGGAAGCATTGTGACACATGGCTCATAGGTGAGTACAAATGCCTGTGCACATGCATGCATGTCACACACAGACAATTACACAAGCCCAACTAATGACAACCATGACACCTTACCAGGGGACAGTGCCTACCCTTTGAGCACCTACATGATGATGCCAATAAGGAACCCCACCACACCAACCCAGATAAGATACAATGCAGCCCATATTGCAACCAGGGCCATAGTGGAGCGCACATTCGGAGCATTGAAGACACTCTTCCGCTCCCTTGACCGCTCTGGCGGACAGCTACTATATGCACCCCAGTAGTGTGCAGGATCATTGTGACAGCATGCGTTCTGCACAACATTGCCACACGGCGGAGCGTACCGGTGGACATGGTGGTGCCCCCACATCCCCAACCACATGCACAGCTTCTGAACATGGGAGGGGAAAGAGCACGTGGTGAGACAGGCCGTACCCAGCTTGTGGCCACATTTTTCACCTAAACTCTAACCCCTGTGGATTTCACACAGTCCTGGCACAAACCAGGTGACAATCGATGATGAGAAAGGGACAGTTAACTGTCACAACCTTACCACCCTCAGAATGTGTCCATGCAAGTGCCACATTGTGTGCATCCCTAGCTACTTAAACACAACCAATCCTGTGTGACCAAAGGAACACATGCCCCCTGCACAACAGGGCATTAAAGTACTGGTATGCCACCCAAACCCTCCCAACACCCAATGACCCCCGTCTACCACACCATGCCATGGTATGCAGCGGCAATACATCAAGGCATATGCAAAACACATGACACAATAGTCATGAAGTGCCACGTGAGAAATGTAAATAGGCACCAGACAATTACACCTGACAGGGAATCTGAAGAAATGACTGACCAAAAGCTCACACCCTGAAAACTGTGGCACAAATGCATGCCACCAGTGATTCAAGCAGCACAAGTCAAAATACCTGTTGCCATGCACATTGGACAATTGTGAATTGGCATTACAAACACTGTGTGTTGCGTGTGTGTCCCCTGCAACACCACTCACTGGACAGCACAGTGAGTGTGCATTGCCGTGGGGAAACCCCTTGAGCATCATGAACAATAAGTACAATCAACAAACTAGTACCCTGTGATGCATGTACACAATCAATGAATTGGAAGTGAACATGGATTGTAGGGACACAGCATGCCTGAGAAGGAAATCTGGGTGCACGTGTGTGCATGGTGTCGCCATAGTTGGTGTCGGGGGGCGTTGCCTAAGTGTTTGTGCCAGTAGGGACATGCATCAAATACATGCATGTGAAATGAAGGGAGCCTCAGTGTCCTGTACACAGCACATGTGAACATTGCACTCAAGGACTCCCCTGTGTGTTAAACCACACCAATCCCCTCACATCACAAAATCAAACCCAACATAGGATCAGCCATTGACCGGCAGAACATATCATGTACAGAGTACACCACATTGACAATGGCAGACAGTGAGCAATCACTGATTCGTTGAAAATCCATATAGGACCTACACACAAAGTGCATCAAAGCACCTCAAGGAGGGAGGGAACAAGGTAGAATAACAATACCTTCCTACAAGTCCTTCAAACAGTCCAGAATGTGAAAAATAACAATCAAATCAAAGTAGATAGTACAAGTGCTTGTAACAATAAGTGAGAGTCTAGGGAGGGAATGTGGAAAAACAAAACTAGCATCAACATTGCTATGCCTGACGGCAATAGTTGCAGTGCAAGAGTCACATAGGAAGGGGGTGAGGGAAGAGGAGGGAAGAGGTGAGGTGAGTAACAAAACACGTGACAAACAATGGAAGGTCGATGAATAATCAAGATAGTGCTGGGGAGGGGGAGAAGAAACACAGAAGGGAAAGGGGGAACAGACGAGCTGTAATCAGTGATGGAGGGACTGATGATAAAAGTAAGTGCCAAAATAAAATTCAAAAAGGTGAAGATGGGGGGTGGATGGATGGAGGCAGAGGGGGAAGTGTCTGCAAAGAACAAGTGGCTACATATCACCATGCCTGATGGCAATTGGGGTAGTGTCGGAAAAAGACAGACAGAGGACAAGGAGGAGGGGGAAGGGTGGTGGAGAGCGAGAGGGAGGAGAGAAGGGAGGAGGAGGCCAAGGTGTAAAGGCAGGAAGGGGCAGAGGGGGAAAGAAAGCTCACACAGGGGGCAGAGGGAAAGAAGACAGTGCAGAGGGGAGGGGGGTGTGATGGTGAAGGGGGAGACAGAGGGAGACTGGTGGGTGGCAGGTGGACACTGGTGGGGAGCAGGGGAGACAGGTGGAGACAGGCGAGGGGCAAGGGAGACAAGGGAACAATCAAGAGACCCAGAAGGGTGGCGGACAGGGGTGGACAGGGGAAGACAGGGCCTCCATTGTGGGTCTTTGGTAGTGGTGGCTGGCTCCAACCTCCTGGTAGCCCGGATTGTCACAAGGGCCAAGTGCAACCAATGGGAGGGGGAGCAGTGCCAGGCCACAAACAGGACAGTCAAGTCAAAAGCAATGCAGCCATATTTCAAATGGCACAACAAAACACCAGGCAGGGCTGCAAGATGGCCAAAGCAGGGGAAGCAAGGAATTGGGGGTCGATGAAACACGTGGTCAAAAGGATAACTCAGCATTCAGCATTCATGTGGCATATCGAAATCACTGTAGGCCAAGTGTCTCAATGCAACATTGTCAGCACACGGACCCCTCCCACCATCAGTGTGTGTTACACAGCCAAAGGGTGCATGGTACCGCCTACAGCAGGAAGTGCATGAACATAGACAGTCAAGTCATAAAAACATCATAAGCAACATGATGAAATGCACAGTCAACAGAATACTCACCAAAATGAAGTGCAGACATGCATTGGAGAAGCCAGTCCGGAATACCCACTAGGGGTGTACACACAAGTAGGACTGCAGGCTGGCCACAGATATGACGGAAGCCCAATGCCCCTGTGTAAGATGCTGCCACACCGAGCCATCCTTGTGAACCCATGGAAAGGGGAAGCAGGAGTAGCATATGTGTCAGGACCCCAAGCAAAACACATACACGCAACAAGCCTGAATGGGCCCTGATGGAACACACAGTGGATGCCTTCAAATGCCACAAAGCACCACACTGTCACATGAAAGCACAATAGACAAAAAATGAAAAAAAAAAAAAAGACAAATATTTGCAGGAAAAATAAATATATCAAAAATGGCCACATATGACCCAGAGGATGGGGGGGCACCAAGAAGGGGGGAGGTACAGGGTGCAACTCGACACCCACATGTGTAGATGTTGAGATTTAAAAAAAAACCTCAATGGGCTCATCGCCTGCACGGCCCGACCTATACTGTCACCCTCTGGATGGAAATCAGAAGGTGGACGCGGCACAGTTGCATGCCAATGCCTATCCGCTGCTTGTCCCTCAGTAGAAGCAAGCATGCGGGTCTGGTAAGCCAGGTCCTGCATGGAAATGATACATAGGTATGCATGCATTACCTCACATGTCACACGTGCTTCCTCCTGCAAGGACTCACCTGTAAGACAGAGTTCTGCCTGCATGGCCTCACTTGACATGCAGAGCACCTCCTGGCTTGCATGGAGTTCAGCTGAGATGGTTCTTTCAAGCCGCTCCATCCTGTCTTCTACCCGCCAACTGTCGTCCATCATGAGCGCACCCAGAGTAGATCGGAAGGATTGATGTTTGGCCCTCAGGGCCTCACGGTGTGCCTCTGCCTGAGCAGCAAGTGCTTGACGCAGAGCCACCATATCAGCCCGGCGCGCCCTGTCAGAGGCCACCATGCCCTGCCTGAGTGAGGGGAGGATGGAACAGGCCACACTTTCCATAACTTGAGCCATCATCTCAACTGCTCCCCCATGTTGCTGTGCTATGGCAATAATGGCATGCTCCCACTCAGTTGACTACGGTGGCACATGGCCACCGTGTTGCCAGACACGACACCTGCTGGGTCCAAGGAGCCGTGGTCCTTGCTGGGTTGGTGCTGCCCACAGCTGCAGGACTGCATCCCTCCGTGGACCTGATGCCCCAGGAACATGACCCACTGGTGTGGAGTGTGACCTGTACCCGTAACTACCACAGGTGGACATTCCAACCCCACCTGGCCCCCTACTGCAGATGTCGCAGACAGAAGATCATCCAACACAGGATCATGATGCAGATCCGGCTCAACATAGTGGTCAGAGGATCCACCAGAGTTTGACACAGGGTCCGCTCTGGACACAATGGCCTGGAGCACCAATGGGTTCTCGTGGGCTGCCACCCCACGACTACCACTGGTGCCTGGTTGGTCATGGGACTCCATCGTGTCTGGGATGGCATCTTCATCCTCTGCCTCCAGTGCATCATCACCTGTAACATAAACAAAAGAAACATGAACACACATGTCAGTAGCTCATACCACAATCATACAGATCACAGCATTGACAGCCAAAACATGAAGCAGACATGTCACATGCAACTCAACCCCATCATGCATCCGGTGGCATTGCAATGCGTGGGGATCCAAAATGCAGAAAAGGATGTGTGCAAAATGTGAAGCCAACACATGTTTTGCATCTTGCACATCACCTGCATCACACACAACCTCTAGCAGGCACATATCCAAGGCAGAAATGAGAGATGACAACCAAGAGATGGCAAGTAGCATAAGCATGTTGGACCTCACAAATAGCCACAGCTGGCAATCACACCAAACACACCATGACACATGTAACATGCATGTTCACGTGCAGCACTCAACAACCATCGACTATGCAGAGTATATCTGTCACAGGAGGCACCTACGCTACTGCGTTTTAATACAGTGAAGGGAGGGACATGGGTACATACATGGCAGGTCACTATCACAAAGCAGCATTGTGTTGGCATGTTGAAGGGATGAACTTGGCACAGGAGTGGGTGTGTGCAGTGCAGTGCATGTGTACCCCCTCAACTTCCAACTTCAACACGTACGTAGTTATGTCAATCTCCAAACATGACGGCAATGTAAGGGCAGCTGCAGCCATCACGTGCAAATGGCATGGGTACCGTTAAACACCCACCCTCTGGGCAATAGCAGGGAGGCATTGTATGGCAATGAAAGGTTCAGCACAGAACTGTGAATTGGCAGACAGTGTTGGCATGCATCTATTGCATGTCGTCCATCAAATGTCACTAGCCGATGAGAAGTGGACATGATGCAGGACAGGTGAGGAACCATCAGTAGTACACCCATGCATGCAGAAGACACAACACCAGTTGAACAGAGGCAGGGGGCCTGTAACAGGGGGAGCCATGTGCATGACACAGATGTGGACACCCTAAAGTCGTGCGTGATGACACACAGACCCACAGTGAGCATGAAATGGCTGTCCAAATAACATGACACTTGGATCATCCTGGAGACATACTACAATGATCAGGAGGTCAAGGACAGCTAGGGGCATACATGGAATGCACATGGATCATGATTGTGCACACATATGCACAGGGAGCCACTGCCATCAGCACAGTCAGAGTGAGACACACAGCACCAAGGAAAAAGGATCTATATAACATGATATGACATTTCATCAAGATTGCCCTCGAACACACGTGGCTCAGAGCGCAACCAAGCAAAAAGGGAGGGGAACAAGGGAGAAAAGAAAATGAAAACAACTATCTTACTGGGCACGTTGACACTGGGAACATGCAAGTGCATGGAGAAGGGAAAAAGGGGTAACGTCTCTGGAAGGGGGAGAAGTGGAAAGTGCCAAACAGAGGAGACCCGAGAATGAAAATGAAGTCCAACGATAGAATAGGCATTAAAAAGGTGGTAGTGCAGCCAGCAAATGGCAAGTGCAAGATCATTTGGATAGGGCAAATCTGATGAGTGCAGAAGAAGAGTGGGGGACTTTATGGGTACACATACAGGACCCATTGCAATGGGAGGCCTGGAGACAATGCAGCAGGGAGGCAGGGTGAGCAGGTATCTGGGCCCAAAGGACAGAGGGTGTCCAGGTGCACAGTGCCAAGAGAGGAGAAGAGAGGGGCTAATGCAGGAGCAAATAGGAAAGTCTTGAGGTGCTTCTGGAAGCAGAGATGTTCCAAAAGGAGGTCCCAGCCGTAGACACAGATCTTCCCCCAGCTTGTTTCTTCGATAAACAACTGACCCAGAGGGAGTTGAGGTAGAGGAGCAAAGGACTCGAGAAGGAGGGTATTGGTTATTGGTTATTTGGATCCAGGCCCCAGAAATCCTTGTGCACAATGCAGAGGGTGTAAAATGTTATCCTTGCATCCACTGGTAGCCAATGAAGGGATTTCAGAGCTGGGGAGATAGGATCCCAGGGCTTGAGACCAAGGACAAGTCTTGCAGTGCTGTACTGGATAAGTGGTAGAGGGAGGAGTGTGGAGGCAGGTAGAATTTTGAAAGATCCTGTCACAGTAGTCCAACCTTGAGACAACCAGAGCTTGAGAGACAGTGAGCTTGTAGGTGAACAAGAGCAAAGCCACAGTACCCCTGAGGAGGTTAAGCAAGAAGTTAATATCTCAAGAGACGTCAGAAATGTGTGCAGAGAAGGAATGTGTGGAGTCAAACATGACCGAGGTTGTTGGCCTTGCAGGTGAGGGTAGGAGGAAGGCCAAGGGAGGCTGGCCAGAGAGCAAGGGGAAAGGATGGTGAAGGTGTACTGATGAGGAGGATGCCAGTCTTGCTGGCATTTAGACAGAGATCATTGGCAGTAGACCAATTTCAAATGGCAATTAGGCAATCAGAAATGAGGGAGGGAGAAGAGGAGGCAGAGGGCAGCCTGAAAATGAGTTGAGTGTAATCAGCATAGGACTGGACGTTGTAGCAGAAAATGAAAATGTAGTAGGCGAGAGCTGCCAGGTGCTGTTTGAAAAGCCAGGCTGAGAGGTAAGACCCATGGTCAACACCACAGGTAGAGAGGGAGATTGATGAAAGAAAGGACCCAAGTTGTAGCTGGGAGGATCACACACACCAAATACACATGTCATTCAGTAACATGCATCAATGCTCACCGGACGATGCATCATAATCCATCATCTCTTCCACTCCACGGATTTGTTCTGCCGGGATGAATTCTGCAGCGATCACCTCGTGCTGAGAGAGTTCATCCTCCTCTGGTGCTGGCCCACCACCAGTCACCTGAGACATGGCATAATTGGAGGCACGCTTTTGTTTTGCACAGCATCAGGGGTCATTCCAGCGCTTGTAGCAGTCCTGAGCCGTGCGCACCTGGAATTCCATGGCTGTCACACCATCCGCAACATGCTGCCAGTGGACCCAACGCTGGTGAGGCATTGTATGTCACTTTGGGACCACAAGCATATCGCGTTGGTTTGCCGACATGTAGTCCACAGTAAGTCCAGTTCCTGCTTGTCGAAAGGCTTTTTCCTCAATGTGCCAGAGGCCGGAGCCGTTTCTGGGGTCTCAGCCTCTTGAGCAAGAGAACGCTTTCTCCTTTTGTCCGGTGGTACTGACCCTGAGTGGCCAATGTGGCCCTGATCAGTGGGGGCAGTGGGGCTGAGGGACTGGACCAAGGGTGTTGGTGTTAGAATGAGGACGGAAGGTCTGGCTTGGGTCTGACTCACTGCTGGGGTGGTGTTGGCTGAATCTGCCCATGCAGCTACCACCACCCTGCTGCTTGGGGCAGCAGATGTCATAACTGCCCCAGATATGGGTGCCCCGGTCACAGCTACACTGACACACGTGACCCGCACCTCCTGACAAGGTGGAAATCATCCTGGGACTCCTCATCACACAACGCAACATGCAATACCCGTCCCTGAGCCAGGATGGTGGTCCCCACAGCTGCACCTGCTGCTGCCACCACCGGTGGGCCTGTGAGAGCAGATGAAAGTTGATGTTGGGTCATATGGGCCCCAGGTTGTGATGCAACAGCTGCATCTCCAGGAACCACAGGGGATGGTGGCATGTTTGCACCAGCATGTGGCTGGGCATCCTGTCCCAGTGGGGCACCCCTGCGTCTTCCTCCTCTGTAGACACCCTGGACTCCCTGTCCCCCTAGTCTCTGCGCCCACGTGTCCGACCACGCACACCCCTGGGAAGAGGCCCAACTTTGCTGCCCTTGCACTTTGGTGGCCTCTCAACCATGGCACAGATGGTAAATAGCCGATGGGAGGTGCACTCAACAATTGTCCTGGGCAATTAGGTTGAAGGGGGCAGGGTACTGGATGGAATAGGTATCCCTATGCTCCTGCAAGGCTGTCTGTGAACCCTGGGGAAAAAAGACGGGTCACGCAACGCTCAGGCATCCCTAATAATAAAAATAAATTAAAAAAAAAAATAAATTCAAATATTAAAGAAAAACATGCATGCGACCCCGGTAGCCCACCTGCATGGAATGAACCTCGCGCAGTACTTTGTGTCACCCAGGGACACAAAAAACACACAAGCATGGAACACGAGGGCTACTATGACCTTGAAAACGGTATGCAATGCACAGGGGGAACGACAGTGGATAAAATAGGATGTGCGACTCACCGTCTGCCTTGCGTGGAAAAGAAAAAGAAAAACACACGCGCATAGGCAACACCCCACCAAAAGAAGAGGTACGAACTTCAAACACTGTGAAGTAATCGTGTGTGAATCCAGAAGAGTAAACAGATGCGACGGTCTCCATGAAAAGCACATACAAGGAACTGCTTCCCCGCTGGACCTTTAACCCATGCTGAAGGCAACGCCCGCGCACGTAACATCACTGGTGCGCTTATGCACTAAGGGAATTTCCTTGTATTACACGCGGATGTGCTGTTTTGGCATGTGCGGATTGACTATGCACCCGTGCAGAGGGAAACACCCGTGCGCGTCACGTCACTTATGTGCTCACGCGCTAAGGCCCTTTCCATGAGTTACATGCTGACGTTCTGTTTTTTCACGTGCGGATTCACTCTGCATCAAGCTGGCCACGCGACAATACACATAAGACCATGCTCCTGCCCAGAAGGATATTCTCCTACCCTCCAGAGCCCAGAACCGCCTCCCACGGGCCATCTGCTGCTGCCTGCCTGCCTGCTGGCCACATGCCCTGCTATTTGGTGCCTGCACATCAGCCATCTGCAGGGGTCCAGTTGCTGTGACCACCCCTGCTGGAACAGAAGACTGCCGATGTGCGTTCCATCACTCCACAGCCCAGCCCCAAGACCCAGTTGCCCACCCACACCTGCCTCGGGGTTGCCATGTCAGGGCAAACACCATCGGAGACCACTGGCATCCCCCAGCCAGAGAGGCAGAGGGCTGTCAGCTTCTCAGCCAGAAAAGTTGGCATCCTGATGGAGCAAGTCCTGGGGCATTATGATGCCCTCCTTCAGACGTCTGTGCGCTGACAAGAAAGGACGGAAGAGGACCTGGTCGGACATCGTTGTTGTCATCAACGCGGAGGGGGTGGCAACTCGCAACTTGAAACACATCCAGAAGTGCTGGGAGGACTTCAGATCCAGGACCCTCAGGAAGGGTCCTACTTTCCTTCGAGCAGATGAGGGTCCTGGAATGCATCACCCAGTGCTTCACCACCAGGTCCTGGAGAGGCAGACCCGTCTGGAGTCAAGCGGTGAGTGTCTGGGCTATCCCATTTCACACAGTGCATGTTGAAGTGTGGCCAGAGTGTGCAGCTTGGACATATGTCTGACAAGGTCCATGTATGGATGTGTGTATGGGTATGCGTATTCCGAGGGGTGCGCAGGGAGTTTTACATGCGATTGGGTTGGCGTGAGCGGGGTATACGTATTCCGAGGGGTACACAGGGAGTTTTACAGATGATTGGGCTGGTGCGAGTGGGGTACGCATATTTCGAGGGGTGCGCAGGGAGTTTTACACGTGATTGGCCTGGCGTGAGCGGGGTATGTGTATTCTGAGGGGTGCAAGGGGAGTTTTACATGCAATTGTGTTCTCGCGTGAGGGCTGAGTGGCATTTTTAACACATTTTCATTGTTGGGGGGCTGTATGCTGGTCCACTGGCCTTGCGCCATGTAGGGGATTTGTGCAGATGTTTTTGGCACACGTGGCGGGGTTGGGGGAGTAACTCGCGCTGCAGCAGGGTCACTGCACCACGCTGCACCACGGCTGGTTATGGATGTAAGTATCCATGAATACGCTCTGCGTCAAAATGGGTTTGCCACTTCTGCGCTTGATTCCATGAATTACCCCCATAATCTTTGGTGAGCATGATTTTCTTCCATCAAAAGATCCATGAATCTTGTCATTTAAAATGACATGAAGAGCCACTAGACACCATCAGTATACACAGGCACATTTAGATGTATTAATGTATATACATGCAACCTATGATATTTAAATCACTCACACTGATTTTCAGTTGCAATCTCCGAACATTTGCTGCACACTTGTGTACTGTACTTATGTGTAAATACATTTTGTTTTAGAATTTGTTTAAACCGTTTTCAATCGCAGCATCACTTTTCAAAGAGTTTGCTCTGGAACGCCAACATAAACCATATTATCCAGTAGTCCTATGTCAGTTTGCCACATTTTGCTTACTGTTGAAGATGGGACGTAAGGCTTTGGTCATGTTGGTACCCGTTTGAATGTTCTTACAGATGGCGGAACTGTCGGATAATGGAGAAGCAACTTTCCTACTGTTTGGGTAAATTAGCAAATACGTTTGGATCCATTTTCCTAGAAACAGATGTCATACCACCTGCTATATTTGATGTAACTCTAGCAAAAGTACCCATTCTCATCAATCGTTGAAAATCAATGATCCTGTAGTTTGCTGTTCTGATTTGCTTATCGCTTGGTATGCTTTGCACCCTGAGCAAACTGCACTGAGAATGAGCGTGAGTGGCTTGCTGACATGCCCCGGAGCAGACGTTGGGGGGAGGAGAGAGTTGGAGTGCTGCTCATACTGGGACCTTATGTGCTCTTTCCCCACCTGTCGCCTCACACTGGCATGGTGCAGTTTGTTGTGGTGCATTAAGGTGCAAATATCTCAGAAGCCATGCATCCTATGGCCTTGAAATGTGGTTTTCTGTGGAACCTTGAGTTGTGTTCCTCGTGTCGAAACCGGTCCTTCTACAACCCCATTGATGTTTTGTAAATTTCAGGCAACCGTCTCTTGAGTGAAGGTGCTGAAATAAGGGGAAAGAGGTGCGGTGTACAAATGTCATGTAGCCACTAATGTCTGGAGGGTCCTAACAGGTAACTATGCAAAGTTTCATACATATTGGTGAAACAGTGTGGAATTGTATAAGGAACAATACTTCGCTGAGCCACACACCCACAAACACATTTAGACTTTTGCTGAAATCTGGGCAAAGGGGTGGGGTGTCCAAATGTCATGTAGTCAGTAATACCCAGAAGATCCCAACAGGTAACTATGCAAAATCTGGTGCAGATTGGTGAAATTGTGTGGAATTATATAAGGAACAATGCTTTGCCAAGCCACAAACTCACAAACAAATTTTGACTTGTGCTAAAATTCGGGGAAAGGGATCGGGTATCCACATGTCATGTAACTAGTATTTTCTGGGGGGACCTAACAGGTAACTATGCAAAACGTGTGCAGATTTGTGAAAAAGTATGACATTGGATAGGGAACAACGCTTTGCCACAAACCCACATGCAACATTTGACTTTTATATATATAGATAGGCTTGCGTACAATGTGGGTAAGTAGATTTACATACTTTCAACTGATGGATGGATGCAAGTTGAGCACTCGGGTCGACAGTTCCAATAAGATTATGCACTTGATGATTTTGACATTCAGCAGTAATTTGGCTTTTCAACACATCTATTGGTGACAACTTTTTTTGATAAATCAAAGTTTATTTAGTGAGGTCATTGATTTGATATTGACCCAGTATGTTCATCTCTGATAAAGTGACACAACACATTGGAATACATAAACAGCAGAAATGACATTTTAGTATTTTCTAAATTACATCTCTTGATTTGTATTCTTTAGTTTGGTCCTTTTTAAGATGTTCATAGTCATTTATGATTTTATTTCCCAGTCACCCATTTTTCAGATCGAAACATGTGCATGTAGTGACTTGTGACATTTTTCCAGGTTGCTAGACTCTTTTTCTGTAGAAAGATTAAATGTTTTAAATTAATTGTAATTGTTTTATATACAATAAAATTATATAATGGAATAAGTAAATTGGTTTTCACTTTATCTTGTGTATCTCATTTGTTTCTATTTGGGCACTGAGCATTGTATTTGTTTTACAAAACACACAGAGAACAAAACAAAATGTTTTGTTCTTATGTAAATGTAATCTCCATCAGCTTTAGAACAGGGGAAGCAGGATATAACTCACATTAGCAAAATGCAATATCATATTCTCATTATGTCACTAATAATGTATCAGTCAATGCTCTCCATGCACAGGAAAATACCATGTTTTCTAAAAGAAGTCAAATCTTACCTGGCTTTAAATATGGCATTTCACATTAAAAAAATCAAGAAATTATATTTGGCATGGGTACCCCCTAGTGGAAACCACCTCCCCAGTTCCCTTTCAGTCCAAGGAGTTGGCATGATCCTAGAGGACCATTCATTTACATTTGGGGCCCTTTCATATGCAGTTTTGAATAACTCTTTAAGGCGCATAGCCAGCAGAGACCCTTCAGTGTTTCCAGGGTATTCCCAGTGTACGGTCGGCTTAAAAAACAATCAGAAAAATCAGTCCAAGGAAGCAATAATGGAGGACCCAATTTGCAAATAAAAATACATTTAATACATGCAAACTACAGCCAGAAGGGTCAGTCAGCTCCTTAGAATTGAAAATTGAAAACGCTCTCAACCGGCCCACATTAAGTTACATTATTTAAAGACAAAAAAACCAAAATGTGAATACCTTACAAGTATCAAGGACATGTTAATCCAATGTGTCTTACTGGCTGCCACCTGTATAGAAATCTGAACACAATATACAATAGCATGGTCTATTGGTTAGTACATTACCCATGACCATCTAAAGTGTAGCTCCCTATAAATTACCTAATTATGCAGTCAGCAGAAAATACTCCATCCTGATTGGCTAAAGTTATACATGTAACATTCACTAAAATAGCATACACTCATTGGTCAAAACAAGTTCATGTAACTTCTGATGTGCAGTTCCACCTAAATGGCATACTCGTAATGAGTGTGAGTAGTGGAGTCAACACATTAAACACAGTAATATCCTATCCCGTGAGCTCCCATGCATTATAGCAGTTTACTCTGCAATACTTTTGGCAACTCCCACTTTGAAACATATTGCTATCCCAGGCACACATTCTTCTGACCCATCTCTTGGGAACCAGGTAGCTTCATAAAAAACGTAGCTGTGGTTCACATTTCTCATATTTATTTGTTCTACCAAGCCATTCTTTTGCAGACCCAGTTGTCTCTACACTCCCTAAGGGGCAGTATAGCCACAAACTAGTTTGGAGCTTTGGTAATTATTGCTATTTGTATTATTATTAGTAGTAGTATTAATATTATTATTATTATTTAATTCTTATAATGTGGCAACATGCCCATGTGCATTAGGGCACACATATAACAAGCAAAAACATACAAAAAAGATGTTCTTTACAGTAGAAGGCGAGGAAAAGGTAATGCCTCCGCTCAATGCCTCGTTCACACCAAAGTATGTCCCTCACAACTACTGTACTTATACATCGTTATTCTACATTTCACTCAAAGCTCCAGAGAACAGCTTGGTCCTGCAACAATAACTAATATGTGAGCTGCCCCTCACCCTCTCTCCAAGGACCTTGGCATGCTGAACACTCACTTGGGGAAGCAGGAATGAAGTTTAATTAAATGAAAGAAAAGAGGCTCAGAACTGCAGCATAGTGCCCTAAATAACCGACATCTACACACTCTGATGGGGCCTAGTTCAAAATGACAACACTCTGGCTAATGAGGCAAGAAGCTCTTATGGTAATGGAAACCAGTAACAATATCTTTGCTGCCCATCATTCCATAGGTACTCGCTAGCCAGTGCTCTGTAGAATATGTCAATACTAAATCCAATTCGAAAATGACCTGAAATGCTGCATCAAATGACAGAAACACTGACACAAAAAATAACCAAATATTCATGCTAATAGAATGTCCACAGCTTTTACTTCCCTTCACATTTAGGGCATTGTACCTGCTTCCCAATATTCTTCCATTTAGTTAATTAATTAGCTTCCTTACGTGTCTCTTTCATTTTGTCAAAATTAACCTTTGGTACTCATACCTTACTAACATTATGAGGTTGCCTCCTTGCTATGCATATTGCTCTGGGGTACACGTCAGAAAACCACAACCCCCACCCCTTTGAAGTCAACATACTCTTCCCAAAAGTTCTCTGGGTTTGGGGGGGATCAGAACATCTTCAGGTGGACCAATCGGTTATTTTACCCTCAGTATGCAATCTCACCATTCCATTTCTCTGTCTATGTGTGTACATGTTTCAAAAGGGGAGTGGCCTCACCTGTTCTCAGTGTAAGTGACATCAAAGGCATTCCCTTACCCACCATATTTCTGCAGCAACCCATAACCAGCTGGCAGGTACAAAGAAAGATAAGCAACAGAACAAGACAGGAATCAGTGTGTTTAACGTATTTCCCATTGAAGACGGTACCCATGAAAACATAGATGTAAACCAATCATACTCTGTGACCCCCCCCTTCTTTCTCTGTCATAGTGTGCAGTGAGTGAATATCTTGGGTTATGGTGTCATTATCTGCGTCATTGTAAGGCAGGTAAGTGCATCACAACCTAAAGATCTTTGTGTAGACACCACCCTCCATGGTAGTGAGCAAGTCAAGTACATGTCTGTTTTGGAGGGTGTTCATCCTAATGGCTCTCAGTTCCTCCCACACAGCATTTAGTCCATGTTCAGTTTCATTTGTCAGTTGAATCAGGTCCCAACAGGATATTTGGAGCCATTCTGCCTTTGCTGCTACCTGTATATCAAGAGCAAGAGAGGAAAAGTATATCTCAGCTTTACTAAACATCCTAAACCCCTTGGAAATTCCATTCAGTCTGTTACTGGAGTCCTGTGAGAAATAATTGCTGCATCAATGATATTGCAAGCCCAAAGAGCACTGGGCCTGCTGATGCATGCAGTGCACTGACTTGGACATGGGGACAAGCGTGGGTGACTGCA